>NC_056056.1:122430938-125013438 GCF_016772045.2 Ovis aries | reverse complement strand
GCTGTCTTTTGCCACTGACTCCTCTGTGTCTAATACCAGGAATACCGATGAAGAATATTTGGATGGATAAAAGGATACGTTGCCAAGAAAAACAAAAGCCTCTTCTTAGGAAGACAAGACATGAATACATGTAGAAACAAACGTGAGTTATCACAAAGTAGTACCTAGCTTTGTGCGAAAAAATAAGTGGGAAAGACATTATGTCTTTAGTTCGTAGGAAAATCCAAGTGGCTGCTGATACCGTGTGGACTTTCAAATAGTATTAACTTGAAATAAGAGTAATGTTTAAAGTAAAGTAGTGCTTGGACAGAATGGCTCTTTACATGAAGTAAACTTTAACACTGTTTCTATTAACAATTCATTACTTTTCTACTCTGACATTTAATTTAACAAATATTACTTACCAATAACCCGTCATGTGACTGTTTCTTGTAGTTGGCTGAAATTATTGCAATTTAATTCTAATATCTTAGGCTTCCCAGAAATTCTGATTCACATGTGTGAAATAAATTTTAAAAATGGAAAAATACTTCATTACCTGATAATGTCCAGACTTTTCTAAATGTGGGTTCCACAAAAGAAGGGAAAAGTAACACATGGCTAAGAAAACCAAGAAGCACATGTCAATCTAAAATATGATGAGTTCTCTCTCTCTAAAAATCACTGCTTTTCCTGTTTATACTAGTATTAATACACATTAATTTGTCAATATCCAGGATAATATTCAAAACATGTAAAATATAGTTGTTTCTAAAAATGTAAAAAATATATACAGGCTTATTTTTTATTTGAAATTTAGAGAAGCGAATATTGTGGAAAGGCAAATTCCTCCATAAAACAGTAGAAAGGTCTAATTCTATAGCAAGAGCAATTTGGGGACCTGAGGCTCTCGAAAGGACTGTCTTATCCACCTGTCAGCCAAGTTAGTAATCCAAAAAAAGAATTATTCCTTCATTTCATTAAATCTATAAATGCAAAATTAAAATTTAATTTTCTATTCTGTTAGATATCATCATCTGACTGGATTTCAGTAATTGGTAGGATTAGATGAACAAATGAGGTAAAGCAACACAGGTGTTGACATCCATGCTTGACTTCAGAGCATATGATCTCATTAACTCTACCCTTCCAAATACCCGATTCTGGCACTTGGGGCAGAGAGCAATTCTGTGCCATCAGAGGCAAGTCCAGCTGGAGACTCAAGGAGAGCACTACCACATAGCCACATAGCTTGCAGTAACCCTTTCTCTTTCTTTGACTATAGGATTTGCCAGTTTTAACTTCAAGACTGATGTCTTCAAACTAGAAAACTCTAGAATGTACTGGAACAGTTTGGCCAGGTTGCAATCATTCCTCTTACAACACAAGACTCATTGGTTCCCTTCTCCTCTGATAAAGGAGAGTGCTGACTGATCCATGACCCCAGCATCCTTTGGCTTAATTATCTTTATCTTGATAGAGGACACACTGTAACAATGTCTACTACCACTCTGTAACCCCCTCACCCATTTTTATTTTTCAAACCTCAATTATTTGCTTCTAGTTATTCTCAAAAGTTTTCCGTTGGTTTTGTATCATCTAGAAGCATTTTTCTTTCATTCAACAAATGCTTACTTATTTAGGACCACCATATCCACAGCACAAGCAAGGGTGAGAGGGAAGATAGCAAGGAGAACCTAAACAGGAACGAGAAATAAATACTGATCATGTTCTTAAGATGCTTGCAAACAAGCAGAGCCATGTGCATAAATAACTATATTATAAGGTTTTTTAAAAGTGGCAATTACCATAAGAAAACAACCAATATCTAGAAAATTCTGAAGAAAAAGAAATAACGACCACTCGAAGAGATCTTGTTAGGTTTCCTGCAAATAAACCTGTCATTAAAGGGCTTCTAGTAATTTATCATGCGTGGAATAAAGGGAAAAGAACTTCAAGGCAGACCAGAACACTGAGTAGCAAATTTCTGTTTAATTAAAACAAATGTTCCATAATAGACAAGTAACCAAACTTGTAAGCAGAAAAGCTAAAACTTTTCATGTAAAAGGCAAACGTAGGGAAAACAATAACATCATTCATAGTACTTCAAAGTGTCTATGTACAAAATCCGTTAATTCTTTAAAATGAAAATGTGAAAAGCCATCAAGAATCCCCCAAGATTTATGACTAGTCCTAGTTGTTCAGTTCAGTTCTGTTCAGTCGCTCAGTCGTGTCCGACTCTTTGCGACCCCATGGACTGCAGCACACCAGGCTTCCCTGTCCATCACCAACTCCCAGAGCTTGCTCAAACTCATGTCCACTGAATCAGTGATGCCATCCAACCGTTTCATCCTCTGTCGTCCCCTTTTCCTCCTACCTTCAATCTTCAGTCCTAGTTGTAACCAATGTAATAAGTCTTAAAGGACTACAGGGCATTAGGCATGGGTGTCTCGGGTGGGCAACCAACAGAGATGACTTAGGACAGCGTGCCATGATCTTATGATCACATACAGTGTTAAAGATAGTTGAGACAAGAGGCTCACCTTCTCAGAGTGATGTAAGGAATAGCATAAAGGTGACTGTGCCCCTAAATGATCTCTCTCAGTAAAGGATGCAAGGGACTGAAACTCTAGAATTAACTATTAATTATGTCTTGGAGACATTTGTTCATTCAGCAGGCTGTCTTTCAGTACCTACCTACTTTCTGCCAGGCGTTGTGCTCTATCAAAGATACAAAACTGGAGTAGATAAATCCAACACAATGTTCTTTCCTCTGCCTGGAGTTGCCCCCACCCAAACCTTCCCTCCTTCACATTCTACTGTTCTCCCACTGGCTGTTTCAAATCCTTCAGGCCTTAGGAGTAATTCACATAGTCCCCTTCCATTCTTAGTCTAAAGATGGTTTCCCCTTTTATTGCCTTTACAGAAGTTTGGGCTTCCCTGATGGCTCAGTTGGTAAAGAACCTACCTGCAATGCAGGAGATCCAGTTTCAAGCCCTGGGTCAGGAAGATCCCCTGAAGAAGTAAATGGCAACCCACTCCAGTATTCTTGCCTGGAGAATCCCAGGGACAGAGAAGCCTGGCGGGCTACAATCCACGGGGCTGCAGAAAGTCAGACATGACTGAAGGAATTTAGCACATACAAGCTTACTTTTTTTCTTCAGCATATTTCTCCCAACTTACAGTTATGTTCTTTTTAGTATGTTTATTTGTTTTCTCTCTCTTAGAATAGAATGGACTTTTCTCTGAGAGCAGAAACCCAATCTGTTTTGTTTAACTTCATATATCATCAGTATCTTAAAGAAAAGTGCTGTTGTATTGCGGATGCTCCAAAATTTACGATGAACAAATTAATGAACCTGTTAATTCTACTTTTGAAGAGTGAAACCACAAACTGAACAGAAAATTCAGTACATGTTATGAACTATGGCCTCCTACACATTGTAGTGTGAACAATAGTTCAGTTTGCCTGCAACAGAGGGGTTCCCCAGAGGAAAAATGGAGTTTTCATTACTCAAGCCAGGATAGTCCTGGGAACTAGAAGTGATTTGTCATCATTGCATGCGAGATGTGGTTTGTAAGACAATGGAGACTGCAACGTGTGATCAAAAGAGCACTAATCATAACTTACACTTGTGTCATGTTTTTCCGTTTTAAAGAGAACATTCAACTACATCACCTCCCTGTTCCTTTGCACTTCTTTGAGACGTAGACGCAGGAGACTATCACCCCTAGGTTATAGGTGAGGAACCTGCGACCTAGAGAGCTTAACAGATTACTCCTGAGTCATCTGACTAGTAAATAAAGCCATGGTACAGGAGGCCATGACTTGGAAAGGCCGTTAATAGTCAACAAACCAGATGAAGTCAAATAAGCTCTCTCATCATTTATATGACAAGTACAATATTTCTGTGTCAGGAGTGTTTTCCTTGAACTGATATTTTCTCCACGTCTCTGAAATATTTTCAGTTTTATGTTTCTAATTTCCAGTGTAATGTGTTGAAGCTGTTTTTAATTGCTTTTTTTGCCATGATCTCATTATATGTGTGACTTGTGTCTGTTCTTTGAAGCTCACTGTATCATCTCATGACCTCAGTGGACACATAAAGCTTTGCTAATGATAGGATTGTTTTCCTTTAACATCTTTCAGCTCTCACAGATTCCTAAGAAACAATCAACTGTAGGTAATTAGAAGCTACTGAAACTTAACATAAGAAAACATAAACAACCAAAAAAAAAAAGCAGAAGGCAAATAAATTTATCTTAGGACAAGGATCTAAAAGGGTAGTTTTTAAACAGTTAGGGTATAACAAATATAAGGAAAACTAGTCAATTTTTAAAATACAGATTTTTCCAAAAAATAATAACTTCCTTTGTGTCCATTAGGAAAATCATCCTGCTATAATTATCTTCTGGCTAAGACTAGTATGGCAAGAGAGACTAAAGGTCAAAATAAAGATCTATGTCCCAGAAAAAGGTGAAATATTAGAATGAGTCAATGCTCTCTCATCATCATGTTTAACCTCTAGTTCACTCGAAGAAGCTTCTTACAGTGAAACCCATTAAAAATTAAACCAAAGCATGGAGTGTGTACAGAAAAGAAAATCTTCCACAAATAAATTGGTTAGAGAAGATCTATAATATTTTTTCTTCTGATTTAGTTGGAAAAAGGAGAGACAGAAAAGTATTGATTTGGACTCAGAAATTATATTACTGTTGATCTCAGATCTGAAAAGAAGAAAGCTCCTTGGATAACCACAACCTGGGAATAAGGAAAACAGAAAGTCTCTTTGAATATTCAGCATGATTGCAGCTATTGCTGACAAGTGTAATGAAGATTTTCCAGCCATGAGCCTCTGCCCTTAGCCACATTTTCTGTCTCATGCAGACCTCAAGGAGTGATCCACATTTGGAAAGCAGATGGGGGTAGAAGGAGCAGTTAACTCCCGTTCTAATCCTCTTGTTTGTCTAGGGCACCTCTCTCCCTTCCTGCATGCTTACTTACTCTTTTTTCAAAGGACTAAGTGTTCTTTAGCTTCCAAAATGATCATTTTTCATCGATGTGTGAAAAGAAAACAGCAAGAATTCTTGTCATTAAGGCTATTTTATTTCAAGACTGAGAATACAATACTCAAAAGAACCAAAGTTCTTCTATTAGTGAGTGAGTTTAATTTAACAGTTTCCACCCAACATTAATCTTATAATTAATCAAAATCAAAAAGAAAACTACTGAAAGGAAAACAGTTGGGAAAGTGCTAAAATTGGGGTGATGGCCCAGATATATTCAGATAAGGTGTGTTTAATAACACAGCATGAGAAAATCAGGGGAAATATTTAATAAGCTTGCACTCACGGTAGCATTTTTATTCTTTAGTGAATAATGAGTTAGATTATGCTGGAGAAAATTCATTAAAATAGAAGAAAAATAGTTCTAGTATAATTTAGAAAGACGATCATAAATATGCAAAAAAAATAGCAGTTAAAATTACACTCTTCATATAAAGCAAAAATAATGTCACTAACATTATCCAAAGTCAAACATAGGGTAGAAAATCTTAAAGTAAGGTCACCATTAAAAAAAAATACTTATTTATTAATTTGGCTGCACTGTGTCTTAGTTACAGCTCTCTCAAGATCTTCAGCACACAGGATCTTTAGCTGTGACTTGAGAACTCTTAATTGCAGCATGTGGGATCTAGTTCCCTGACCAGGGATTGAACCTGGCCCTCTGCATTGCAGCACAGAGTCTTACCCACTAGACCACCACGGAAGTCCCACATAAGGTCATTCTTGATTGATAAAAGGCATCATCTAAACTAAACCACAGCAGATCCACTATTATAGGTGAATAATACAGTGTCTGGGCTTTCTAGGTGGCTCAGTGGCCATGAATCTGTCAATGCAGGAGACGTAGGTTCGATCTCTTGGTCAGGAAGATCCCCCAGAGAAGGAAATGGAAACCAGCTTCAGTATTCTTACCTGGGAAATCCCATGGACAGAGGAGCCTGGCAGGCTATAATTCAAGGGGTTGCAAAGAGTTGGACCGATTTAGCAACTAAACAACAATGACAACAATGTGGTATTAAAATACATTAAAAAAACACTACTAGAAATTTAAAAAGAGTAATATAGATAAGGACTATAGCAATATAAGATTTAACAATTCATTGTCAAAATATCTAAAGCAAATAACATACATAAATCAGGATATAAATAATAGCTTTGTTACTATTAATAAAATGAAGTTAATTGTTATATTTTTAAACATGTTACTTAAAAAATATATACTTGCAGGTCAAGTATCTATGGAACAATTAAACACTGTTCAAATACTTGGTAGCAAAATGTTATACATTTTATAAAATAGAAATTTTACATAAATATGACTATATTTTTAAATCAAACTGTTTAGGTATTTAAAAGCTCAAATATTTTGTCAATAACACCAACTTTGAGAATAATAAAGATAAAATTGCCACATACCATTTATGAAACACAATAAACTACAGATATAATTAATTTCATGGCCTTAAATACCTTATTAATAAAGTAAATGAATAAATAGTACTTATGAATAATTTGTATTCTTAAATGCTTGTTATTTTAAAATAGAAAAAAATAAATGAGAATAATATCCAATTTGGAAATTTTAAGAGAGTAAAAGGCCCAAGGATAGGAGGCAAAATGAACTAATTAATATTTAAAAAATTTATAAACAGGAAACAAAAGAGGTATTTAGAAAAATAGGTATAGTATTGACCAACTTTCAGAACTCTAATATAGAAAATTTCAAAAATAAAATTGGAACTATGGAAAAAGCTGAAAAGAAAATCTAAAATGTTTCAGAGAATATTTGCTACATATGCTTACAAATAAACATAAAACCTCATGAAATGGATGGCTTTTCTTAGGGAAAAGATCAAAATACACTGATGATGATGTATGAAGCCTGCATAGGCTGTTCATACAGGGACAAAACAAGGAAAGATTGACCCGCCAGCCAAACTTTGGAGCCAGTACTAATATTCATAAATAATCTCACACTTTGAAGAAAAAGATGATTTCTATCTTACCTAATTCTTCCCAGAATATTACAGAGAGGAGACAGAGTTCCTTCTGAGTAGGCAGCATAGTTATGACACAGGCCAATGGCATCTTACTAAGCAACAGTCATTCTCTAGTATGGCAAAGCAAAAATATGTTTATTTTTCTTTTTTAAACCCATTTTACTGGGGGAAATAAAATAATTTATTTCATTATCTAGTGAAGCAAAATAATTTTCCCCAGGTCACCCAGCAGAGGAATCTCATCAGTCTGTTCTCAGGCTCACACCCCTTCCACTTCCAGGCACAATGCTTGGGCGCCCAGCCATCAGCCTGCAGCCAGCAGCCTACAGCCTGACAGTAATTCTGCACTTGCTCTCAGCATGCCTACACTCATTTGTTTCCTATAACCACACTTGGCTCTCAAGCCTTGACTCTATTTGATAGCCTACACTTGAACTCCTTTAAAACCAAACAACTCAGTTACTTCCACTTTAACTGGATTTCCTTAGGGGAACTACTCAGTCATTTCAGGATTCTTCTCAGAATTTTTTCCCTCTTCCCTTTTCTTTTTTATCTGTGATGAAGCTCTGGAGGTTCTGGGGTGTGAGTGAGGTTTGGTCCATGCTAACTTCTCTGCTGGTGGACGTGGATCCAGCTCCTCAACCCTTCCATTGGCTTAGGCAAGGCTGAAGCATCACGATCATCATGGTCCATCTGAGGTGGACTTCTGCTCATCCTCTGCTACAGTATCCCCTCACCTGGCATCTCTGGAACCACCATCAGGCATGCCAGCTCTCATCTTTAGGCTCCTTCCTTGCTCTACTCATTAGATTTCTTCATTACCAGAGAGATACACGGTTTCTACTCATGGACTGCTGTTCCATATTAAGATGCTCAACTAAAGAGTCCCCCTGCCCCCAGCAATTCTGCACAAGAAGCAGGATCCCTACCTTCAGGAGTTTTACTAGCTTTTGTCTCTCAGGCAGGGCTGATTAATAAATACTTCCCAGAAACCCAGTGACTTGAATACGAATACCTGCATGTTTAATCTCCTTTCTCTAGCCCTCTAAACTGGTTACAACTTATATAAGTTCAGTTCAGTTCAGTTCAGCTGCTCAGTCGCGTCCAGGAAATGATGGTGCCTGAGGTGGAGTAGGAACATACCCCAAGAACCCTAGAGAATTCTCAGGTGTAGGAGAGTTCACCTCAATAGACACGATGTTTAGTTTAGGCAACTTTAAGGGGATTCCAAATCTTTAACTTTCATTCTCCGAACAAATTCACAGTCTACAATTAGGGAAGATAGACTCATTTTTTCTTTTATTCCCAGATTATGTAATCATCTTTTCAGAATGAATAAGCAAAAGATTAAGTAAGGAAAAAAAATATTTATTAACTGAATTGGCAGCTTTCAAAAGTTCCTCTGATCAACATAATAACATGTTTTCTTTCCACTTTCACAGCATAATTGTGTGATGCTCAATCACTAAAGCAACCAAAGATGTGCAGAAGATATACACCCAGCAACTTTGCAATTTTAAAAGTAAGTGAAATTTTTAGTGACAAGAGTTAAGGAATCATCCCTTGGCTAATTTGTTTAGTTCAGGCATTGAAACCATTTACTGGCATCTGAACTACTCTGCTGCTGCTGCTGCTGCTGCTGCTGCGTCACTTCAGTCGTCTACTTCAATAGAAAATACAATTCAGGAAAAAAAAAAAGATATGCACAGTTACATGTTTTTCACTTAACATTTTAATGACAAATAGGCTAAACAGAAGGGTATATGTAGCTGATTAAATCATACCACACAGACAAGCTCTTTACACAAAACCTACAAACCACAAGAAGCTCCCAGAAACTTGGATGTCATCTTAAAACACTATTTTTCTCTCAGCCTCCCCAACCTATCCATTTACCAAATACTGTCAGTTTTGCTACTTTAATCTCTTTAATCTCTCTTTTTATTCTTCAATTCCAGCAGTCCATGATTTCGTTTAAGATTTATCATTTCGTGACATTTACGACACTCGCTTCATACTTCCTTACTCTTCCTGCCTTGGCCTCCAATTCAATTGCCACATCTGCCAGAGCATTTCTGATCTGACCTGTCAAGAGTTCTTTTTGCAGCTTCCTGTCACCTTGGAGGAGGAAATGGCAACCCACTCCAGTGTTCTTGCCTGAAAAGTCCCGTGGACAGAGGAGCCTGGCGGGCTACAGTCCATGGCATCACACATGGACACGACTGAGCACCTGAGCGCAAACACACACACTCATTGCCTTCAGAATAAAAAGTCCAGATAGCTAGAATAGCCTTCCCAAAGTTCCACAGTGTCATGCCTGCTATTTTCCCTGCCTCACCTCTCTGTCCATCTCTTCATTTTATTCTGCTGGTTACACTTGAAACTCCTGGTAATTGTCAAGCTTTCTTTCATCTCCAGCCTTTGAGCTCACTTGTTGCCCCTCTTTCTAGAATATCCTCTCTCTTTCTTCCCTGTCTTCACTCAGCTAGTTTTTACTCATCTTCCAACATGCAGTTTAAACAGCATCTGCCTTCCACCTCCACACTCCTCCCATGTGTGAAATGGAGCATGCTCTCCATGAACTCCCATAGGCCCCTGTGAATATCGCCCTTACTCGAGCTCACATCTCCTGCGTCTGCTGCATTGCAGGCAGATTCTTTACAGCTGAGCCATCAGGGAAGCCTACTCAGCACCACGCTAATGTTGCTTGCTTTGTTTCTCCTAAGGCAGTCAATCGCCACAAGACGGTCAATGTGTCTTTGGGTCAATGTGTCTTTGCCATCTTCATAAACCTTGGGCCCAGCACAATGTCAGGTATAGTAATCGTTCAAAAAGTATTTGTTGGCTGAGTCATTCAATAAATTAGAGTTAGTTACTTGGTGGCTGTGTAATCTTGAGCAAAGAACCTTAACTGCCTCAGTTTCTTCACCAATAAAATTGGTATAATGTTACACTTATCTCCTAGGATTTGTAAAAATGTTAAGTGAGAGATTCTTTGCTCAAGAAATGTTGTCTGACAAATCTCTGTTTATATTCCTATTCTCTTTTATTGGCAGTGTGACCAACTTTCACTGCATTACTTAGAGCACATTTAATGATCTTTCCAAACTTTATCTTGCCTCATTTATTAAGATTTTAATGTCACTGCTTCCCAATGATTAAATGGCATATGTGCCAAAAAGATGTAGCAGAGCTTTGTGGTCAGTTGTTACTTAATATAAATTTGCTGTGATTATTATCAATGTTAATATTTGGTCTAGTAATACTTATTGTTAATGACACTTTATTATAAACAAAGTGATTATGACTCTAGGAATCAGTATTATGAAGACAGTTCAGAACTTTCATTAGACTTGTAAAGAAATAAATGAGTTATTAGAACTGACTCAAATGTGTTTCTTTTTATAGATGAGTAATATTCCATTGTGCATATGTACCACAGCTTTCTTATCCACTCATCTGCCAATGGACATCTAGGTTGCTTCCATGTCCTAGCTATTGTAAATAGCGTTACAATGAACACTGGGGTACGTGTGTCTTTTTAAATTCTGGATGCCTCAGGTATATGACCAGTAGTGGGATTGCTGAGGTACTCAAAGCCGGTGCTCCGTGACAACCTGGAAGGACAGAGTGGAGGGACGTGAGAGGAGGGGGATTCAGGATGGAGGGGATACATGTATGCCTATGGCCAATTCATACTGATGTATGGCAAAAACCATCACAATATTTAAAGTAATTATCTTCCAGTTAAAATAAATCAACTAATTTTTTAAAAGAAATAAATTTCCTAAGACAAAAATTTGACACTTTTGGAAAGACAACATAAGTAATAAAAATTAAGTGATTATTGCTATAACATATGGGATTCATTTGAAACTAATAACAACAAATTATTCTCAAGATTTATATCACATTTATTCCTACTATTGAAAGGACTTTGACGACAGGCAAAATAATAATTAGCAAATGTACACATCTAGGGCAATAAATTTTGACATTCTTCAACTACTTTGGAATATTAAACATCAAGGGAAGCAAAAATAGCACAGAGAAAAAGGGAAAGAAATTAAGAATGACTTTAAAGAAAGCAAAGGAAACATGATTTTCATTTGACCTACATTTAGAAAGAAGTTCTATAGCACAGAAATAATGAGGAGATGTTGGACACACTGAATATCTTATACTTAAATTCAACTTTTGCTAGACATTAGGAAAATGATTAGATTTTTAAACCTTTAATAGGTTGACAGTATTTAAAGATCAATAATGTCTCTTGCACAAGCAAATGTTAAATATTTGGTTATTCAAAAAGGGCAATTTGTCTTAAACTGTTGCTTATGATCAGTTTTGACAGAGAACAAGTCTTTTAACTGTCACAGTCAGTCTGAGGATTCATTATTTCCTATTTATTTAACATTACAGATGTCAGTATTGCATCAAATGTAGACAACTTGGTGCCTGCCCTAAGGGTAGAGAAAATTTCAAAATGGGAAGAGCACACAGCCTTAATAAGTACATTATATTTAACTTTTGACTTTGGCTGTACTTGGCAGCTCCACAATACAAATGATATTTTCTCTGTCGTATCTACCGAAATACTGCAGAAAGGTTAGTAGCATTACTTTCAGAAGAAATTAAACAGGCTGTGCTGGTAAAGCTGCTTTCATTGTTCTCCATTTACCTAAGAAACTTATAACCTTTTTTGGAAGAAGCCAGGGAATGAAATATAAACATTTTCCTTAAGCAAAGCACATTCTTTTCAGAGCAGCACTGGTTATAATGGAATTCAACTTATCTAGATACTAGTTTGAGGTGCTTAGATCATGGTGAGAGGGGCAGTGCAGATATGTTTTAAATATTTCTTTTTGTGATAAGATTAGTGAGCCAAAAATAGTACCATTGGCAGAAGTCTTGGTTTGAAATCAAAACATGCCTAACATAGTGAATGAGCCTCTAAGTTCTATGATCAGAATCATAGAAGAACTGATCATTCCATAAACACAATCAGGAGAAATGTGTGTCTATGTGTGTGTCTATTTGCATTTGGGGGCAGGTGGAACAGGAGGAAAGGATATGAGAACTAAGCAGAACATGGGGTTCTGTACAAAGATAAATCCTGGACAGGAGAAGGCAACCACATTGAAGAAAATATCATGAACAAGATGGTCAGCTCCCATCCCCTCAAATAGCTCTTCATGCAATTGCTCAAGAACTAGGGAAATACAATTTTTGTAATGTTTGCATCTCACAATGAGTTTCTCAGTTAGTTTTGACAAAAACAATGCTACTTAGCAACCTCTTGAAAGGTTTGTATTTTACACATTTAAATACAGCCCTTTCTTATATTTCGGAAAATACATTACTGTCTATAAACTTTTGAGTCTACAGCAGCTAAGTGCGAAGCTCAGAAAGCAAATTATTTTTGTAGTTAAGTAGTTCTGTCTCCTAATATTTCATCAATTTTTTTGGTGTAAAAGGTTCCTAATATCTTTCCTTAGCATTTAACTTTTTATCTGCTAGTCTTGTATTCCTAACTAGATTGAAAATCCTTAAAAAATATATTTATTTATTTATTTGGCTGTGCCAGATCTTAGTTGTAGCACGCAGGATCTTGGATCTTCACTGTGGCACGTGGAATCTTTACTTGTGGCATGAGGGATCTAGTTCCCTGAACAGGGATTGAACCTGGGCCCTCTGCATTGGGAGTGCAGAGTCTTAGCCACTGGACCACAAAGGAAGTCCCTAAATTGCAAATCCTTGTGTCTGATTTTCCTTGTGTCTTCCATAGGACTAACTCAGTATCTCTTATGTAGACAAAAATTCATTTTCATTTTATTTCATTAGAAACAATATTAGGATGGAAACCAAAATAAAAGCTTCATTTTAAAGTTAACATAGACCATCTAAAAGGAAAATGAGAAATAATGCTAGAAATAGATGGAAAAATAGCATTCAAAAACATTAGAATATTTATGTGCCAAATACTGTTTTAGGCTTTTGGGACATGTTGGTGCACAAAACAGACAAAAATACTTTCCCTGGATTAATAATATAAATGTTACAGGGAGAAACAGGATAAGGGGAGTGCCAGGGGCAGAAATGTGGGGGGAATGGGATAGATTTTTAATAGGGTGTCAAGGAAGCCCTCATTCAGAAAGTGATATCTGAACAAGACAGAGTGGAAACAGGGAATGAGCCAGGGGAGTATTTGGAAGAAGAATACTCCAAGCAGGGAGAACAAAGTCAAAAGGCCTTGAGGGCGAAATAGGTTATGAGTGCTCAGAAAGCAGTGAGGCAGCCTGTCTGGGCCAAACACTGTGAGAGACCAGAGCACTGCAGGAGATGAACTCAGAGAGACAGTAAGCTTGAGGAAAGATACAGATTACGTAAGGCCTTACAGGACTTCTTCTTACTTACATAAGGACTTTTTCTATTGGGGGGAGGGGAGTGGACAGTGAAATATAAATTCAGAAGATGCTAACAAGAGAAGTGCCATGATCTGACTTATACTCTAATTTCTACTTTAGGATCACTCTGTTTCCTTTATTGAAACTGTGCTATACCAGTGAGAGATTGCTGTAGATGCAGGGAGCTCAAACCTGGTGCTCTGTGACAACGTGGAAGGGTGGGATGGGGTGGGAGGTGGAAGGGAGGTTCAAGAGGGAAGGGACATATGTATACCTATGGCTGATTCATGTTGATATATGGCAGAAACCAACACAATATTATAAAGCAATTATCCTCCAATTAAAAATAAATACATTTTTTTAAAAAGGAAATCATGCTATAAAAGTGTAAGGGAAACCAGTCAGGAGAAATGTCAACAATCTTGCAAAGAAATGTGGATGGTTTGGCCCAGAACGATAGCTGTAACTGTAGTGAGAAGTGATAGGACTATGATTATATATTGAAGTTAAGGTCAATGAGATTTGATGATATAAAGTATGAAAATAAGACAGAAATCATGGATGACTAAAGGTGTTAAGAAATATTATCTAAAAGTTGGAAGTAAGACAAAGGGATGACTGCAAACCTTTTTATATAGACCGTTGTCTCACAGGCCTGGGCAAGGATGACTGAATTCTCCAGGGCATATACCAATGTTGCCTTGCTATTTACTATTGTGAAATAACTTCATTACTGTGAAGTTACATGTTCCCTTGCAAACTTGTGCACTAGAGAGGCAAATATTTTCCATCCATTAGAGAAGATCGGAGAAGGCAATGGCACTCCACTCCAGTACTCTTGCCTGGAAAAATCCCATGGGCGGAGGAGCCTGGAAGGCTGCAGTCCATGAAGTCGCTGAGGGTCAGACACGACTAAGTGACTTCTCTTTCACTTTTCACTTTCATGCATTGGAGAAGGAAATGGCAACCCACTCCAGTGTTCTTGTCTGGAGAATCCCAGGGATGGCAGAGCCTGGTGTGCTGCTGTCTATGGGGTCACACAGAGTCGGACACGACTGAAGTGACTTAGCAGCAGAGAGGATAACCTTATCAATAGAACTGTCCTGAAGATTATTGACCACTTTTGTCTCCAATTCAGCAAAATTATTTTGCTTGCCTTCCTGACTGACTACACAACATCTGTTTCCCCTTTCAATCAGCTTTTCCTTCTTTTGAGTCTTTGATTCTTTTTGAATCAGCTTTACCACCCTGCTGGTTTTCTAACACATGAGCTAAGAAATTTTTGGCACATGTTCACTGTATATTTGTATACAAGCTATGTATTTATCTTTTTAAAAAATTATACTTTGACATGGGTGCTGGGTGTGAACAATGGGAAGAATAAACCTACCACTTACTGAAGTGGGGGAGATTGTTGGAGGTACAAGGTTTAGGGGGAAGATTGAGAGTTTGGCTTTGGACAGGTGATATATAAGGTGCTTATTCAAGTGGAGATACTGAGTAGGAAGTTGGATGGAAGAGTTTGAATAGGTGAAGAGAGTTGTATTTGGGGTATGAAATTGGAGGCCATCAGTGTTAGACATAGCTTAAAAGTCCAGAGATAGGGTAAAATCTCTAAGGGAGTCCAGCTAGAAAAACAGTCTAAAGATTGAGTCCTGAGACCTGTAAACAATTAAAGTTTAGGGAAATAGGATGAATGAGAAAAAAAAAAAAAGTGGCTCAGAAATCCAGGGGCTTATGCTGTCTTGCAAGCTAATTTTCTGCTGATAGGCGGGACTGTGCTCCCTTCCTGTTGTTTGACCTGAGGCCAAACTACGGTGGAGGTAATGAAGATAATGGAAACCTCCTTCAAAAGGTCCCATGCACACACTGCCACACTCAGTACCTGCAACCCTGCAGCAGGCCATCGCCAACCCATGCCTCTGCTGGAGACTCCTGGACACTCATGGGCAAGTCTGGGCCAGTCTCTTGTGGGGTCACTGCTCCTTTCTCCTGGGTCCTGGTGGACACAAGGTTTTGTTTGCACCCTCCAAGAGTCTGTTTCCCAGATCCTGTGTAAATTCTGGTAGCTCTATGGGGGGGTTAACAGCGACCTTCACCAAGAGGGCACCAGGTCTGCCACACCCAGAGCCCCTGCCCTTGCAGCAGGTCACTGCTGACTCTTACCTCCACAGAAGACACTCAAACACTCAAAGGCAGGTCTGGCTCAGTCTCCGTAGGGTCTCCTATTATGCACAACATTTTTTTGAATGGTTCTATGAAGACCTATGAGACCTTCTAGAATACCCAAAAAAAGATGTCCTTTTCATCATAGGGAACTGGAATGCAAAAGTAGGAAGTCAAGAGATATGGGGTAACAGGCAAATATGGCCTTAGAGTACAAACGCAGGGCAAAGGCTAACAGAGTTTGGTCAAGAGAACACACTGATCATAGCAAATACCTTCTCCCAACAAAACAAGAGAAGACTCTACACATGAACATCACCAGATGGTCAACACCAAACTCAGACTGATTATATTCTTTGCAGCCAAAGATGGAGACACTCTATACAGTCAGCCAAAAACAAGATCGGGAGCTGACTGTGGTTCAAATCATGAACTCCTTATTGCCAAAATCAGACTTAAATTGAAGTAAGTAGGGAAAACAACTAGACCATTCAGGTATGACCTACAACAAATCCCTTATGATTATCCAGTGGAAGTAACAAATAGATTCAAGGGATTAGATCTGATAGACACACTACCTGAAGAACTATGGAGATTCATGACATTGTACAGCAGACAGGGATCAAGACCGTCCCCAAGAAAAACAAATACAAAAAGGCAAAATTGTTGTCTGAGGAGGCCTTACAAATCGCTGAGAAAAGAAGAGAAGCTAAAGCCAAAGGAGAAAAGGAAAGATATAAGCATCTGAATGCAGAGTTCCAAAGAATACCAAGGAGATATAAGAAAGCATTCCTCATCAATCAATGCAAAAAAATAGAGGAAAACAACAGAATGGGAAAGTCTAGAGATCTCTTCAAGAAAATTAGAGATTCCAAGGGAATATTTCATGCAAAGATGGGCATAACAAAGGACAGAAATGGTATGGATCTAACAGAAGCAGAAGATATTAAGAAGAGGTAGCAAGAATACACAGAAGAACTGTACAAACAAGATCTTCACAACCCAGATAACCACGATGGTGTGATCATTCACCTAGAGCCAGACATCCTGGAATGCAAAGTCAAGTGGGCCTTAGGAAGCATCACTATGAACAAAGCTAGTGGAGGTGATAGAATTCCAGATGAGCTATTTCAAATCCTAAAACATGATGCTGTGAAAGTGCTACACTGAATATGCCAGCAAATCTGGAAAACTCAGCAGTGGCCACAAGACAGGAAAAGGTCAGTTTTCATTCCAATCCCAAAGAAAGGCAATGTCAAAGAATGCCCAAACCACCACACTCATCTCATATGCTAGCAAAGTAACATTCAAATTTCTCCAAACCAGATTTCAACAGACTGGTTCCAAATAGGAAAAGGAATATGTCAAGGCTGTATATTGTCACCCTGCATATTTAACTTATATGCAGACTATATCATGAGAAACGCTGGGCTGGATGAAGCACAAGCTGGAATCAAGATTGCTGGGAGAAATATCAATAACCTCAGATGTGCAGATGACACCACACTTACAGCAGAAAGTGAAGAACTAAAGAGCCTCTTGATGAAAGTGAAAGAGGAGAGTGAAAAAGTTGGCTTTAAACTCAACATTCAGAAAACTAAGATCATGGCATCTGGTCCCATCACTTCATGGCAAATAGAGGGGGAAACAATGGAAACAGTGAGAGACATTATTTTGGGGGGCTGCAAAATCACTGCAGGTGGTGACTCCAGCCATGAAATTAAAAGATGCTTGCTCCTTGGAAGAAAAACTATGGCAGTTGGATGCATCACCAACTCGATGGACATGAGTTTGTGTAAACTGCGGGAGTTGGTGAAGGACAGGGGAGCCTGGAGTGCTGCAGTCCAAGGGGTTGCAAAGAGTTGGACATGACTGACGACTGAACTGAACTGATGACCAACCTAGATGGCATACCAAAAAGCAGAGACATTGCTTTGCTAACAAAGGTACCTCTAGTCAAGGCTATGGTTTTCCAGTAGTCATGTATGGATGTAAGAGTTGGACTATAAAGAAAGCTGAGCACCAAAGAATTGATGCTGTTGAACTGTGGTGTTGGAGAAGACTCTTGAGAGTCCCTTGGGCTGCAAGGAAATCACACCATTCAATCCTAAATTAAACCAGTCTTGAACATTCATTGGAAGGACTGATACTGAAGCTGAAGCTGCAATACTTTGGTCACCTGATGCAAAGAACGGACTCATTGGAAAAAACCCTGATGCTGGGAAAGATTGAAGGCAGAAGGATAAGGGGATGACAGAGGATGATGAGATAGTTGGATGGTATCACCAATTCAGTGGACATGAGTTTGAGCAAGCTCCAGGAGTTAATGATGGACAGGGAAGCCTAGAGTGCTGCAGTCCATGGGGTCGCAAAAACTCGAACATGTCTGAGCAACTGAACTGAACTGAACTGGAAGCTAATCGAAGAAGATGTTTCAAGTAGGAAATAGAAAACTATTCTGTCAATGCCTCTGAGTACTCAAGCTAGATAAAGACTGAGAATTGACATTGAAATTAGAAACATTTGTGTCCTTAGCCAAATCACTTTTGATGCAGTTATGAGGTTAAAGCCTAACTGGAAACATTTTGAAAAGAGAATGAGAATGAAGTAATTGAAGTCAGGGAATACAGATGATTCTTTGGAGAAATTTTGCCATATTTCTTAGTAGGGATTGTTCATCCACAATAGGAGGAGAATAAGCCAAGTGTATGGGCACAGATTCAGGCCCAGGTTCACAGCTATGCATGTGAATTGAGACCAGTCAGCCTGACTCTGTGCTCTTCTTAAGTCATACTCTGCTCTGAGGGTACGAGTATAGGTGGACCAAAAGTCTGATGGAACAGCAGCTGAGACTTTTCAGGTGATCATGATGGAGCAAGAGATGTTCAAAGGACTTGAGGTTGTACAGAGAAATGAGCATAGTCATGGGCTACAGAATTTAGCTAGAGAAGGAGAGTAAAAGGCACATGAGATAGTAAATGAATTGTGAAACAGAGGAGCAGAGGCTCTTACAAACTTAATGTTGAAGTCAGAGAACTCCAGAAGTAAGTTATAAAGTCAGAGAACTCTAGGGAGGTGGAATTGGTAACTCTGATAATTCACACTATAGATGGCTACTTATAAGGTCTAGATCGTGACTGTGTTACTTAGTAGCTTTTCCACTATGGTTTATCAAAGGATCTTGAATATAGTTCCCTGTGCTATACCTCAGGACCTTGTTGCTCATCCATTTTTAATGTAATAGTTTTATCTACCACTCCCAAGCTCCCAGTCCAAATTATAAAAAAATGAATTTACATATGTGTGTAACTGCATCACTTTGAAGCAGAGATTGGCACAATGCTGCAAATCAGCTAGACTTCAATAAAAAATAAGCTTAATGGCTAAAATAGGGGGAAGATTCTGGGTCAGGACCACGATAAAGGAAGAAGCAGAGGCATAGAACACCCTTGGAAGTGAACAGGCACACGGCGTGGGCTCCCAAGGAGCAGTTACCCAGCTCAGAAGTGGTGCTGTGGAGCAAGGCTCCCAGCAAGTCTGGGTATTGAGACTGTGCTAATACCTTATCACACCATGCAATTGTTCAGCTTGTTTGTAAAGTAAGTTGTATTGCTTTTCACAACGTTAAGTCAGAGAAATAGGAATCATCATAGAAACATTTACTTTGTATACTAGAGTGGATGGTCTTATAAATAATGCTTTAAAATACTCATCTTTTCTACTTTCCAAAATAGCAATGCATAAGTGAACAACAACTCATCTCTTGGCCCTTTTCACCAAAAACACGAGCAGAAAGCACAGTAGGCAGTACAGAAAGTTAGGCAACAGTAAAACCGGTGGCTGACACATGAGAAGAGGAATATAGAATGAATTAAGTGGTGGATGCAAAAAGAAGGGGAAAAAAATGTTTAAGAATAAAAGAAGGGAGAAAAATTAGGTTCCAGAGAATGAGAAAAAAAGCTTGCAAGGCTTTGCATAGAGATCAGAAAAGCCTATATATAGTAATAATAACAAGTAACCTATGAAAAGAATTACTCAAGAATGTTTACTGCAAGAGAAGATTTCCGATGAAACAATAAAACCAAGGTATACCAGTAACTTCTGGTTGATAAACTACAACAGGTATCTTAGGACTGGGGAAGATTTGGGGTGTTTAAAATTACTCACATTGACATCATAACGCTCAATAAAACACAGTCTATTTGTAATTTGTAAAGTATAACAACTATTTTAATACATGTATTGCTTCATTTATGTCATCTACATCAAAATTGACATATAATGGTTTTTATTGCTTATGTAAAACACAACTACTACTAGTATCAGTTATGCTTGAATCCAAATGACACTTAGGAGCATGAAAGAGTAAACAAAGTGTTCAGGTAACAGTGGAGGCTCTAGAGTTGGTTGTGTTGGTACCTTCCTTATGCAAGATGAAGTTACAGATTTAATCTTTGAATATGTTTGGTTATACAATCACCCCTCTCTCGATATAAATGAAAGTGTTCCTTCAAGAGATTGACTCGTCATTTTTTTAAATAGAGTATTAAAAAGATAGTAATCTCAAGTAGATTATTATCATGTAAATTGCTCACTTTGATGACAGAAGCAGTAGGAAAATCTAATAAAAACAAAAAGAATGGCTTTGATTTCTATTGCATCTGCTTGTGAAGCCTCAAGTAATCCCTTAAAGACTTGTCCACACCCTCATTATATAAAGGCGATCCTGTCACTTTTTTATGATTTTAAAGGAAAAATTAGTTTGAGAACAAATGTTGACTGCACACTTCCAGTTTTATAATAAAGATAAAAAGACTTGGGGTTGGAATGGTGTTACTTAATTTAATTAAGAAATGATCTCTATCCGTCCTTAGTACAGCAAACATGATTGAACATATACACATTTGTTCTGTTCACTTAACTGGCAGGAAACATTGTTCCTTAATTCCAGCTTACGCATTCCTAGTCATTTTCATAACAACACTGAGAAAAACCAAACAGTACATTTCCAGGGGATTATGGCCCTTCTCAGATAGTCCTAATCACTTGAAAAGCATTACTAGGAGCAAGGCTTAATGCCAAAATATTCTAATTATGCACAAAGGCACTGCCTATCTTTAAGGAAGGCATCTGAACAAGACGGAACAGTATCTCTACATATGTCTGATCCTATAAGGATTTAAAGGATTTATGGTCATCAAATAACTGGAAATTTTAGAAAGTATTTTTGGTCACTTGTAGAAAAGGCTATATAGTCAAATTACAGTTTCATGACAACAGTACCAGAAAATTTTAGAATTTTCCCCACCCTTTTACCATAAAAAATGTAGTCCTACTGTATATTTTGATAAATAATAATTTTCATTTTCAATGGGTTAATTCCCTGCACTGTCCATGCACACACACACACACACACACACACACACACACACACTCCATTTGTTACATATAATGTACTTAGTGCATCTATTGTTAAAGTTTGACTGGACTTATCTGTAAATTCCCCAAATCTTGATAAGCTTGTGAGAAGTTCTTCCTCCTGGTGACAGTAATCTCTGCAAGTCAGTTTATTCCAGGGGCAACTGAGAATCCTGGTCTGTTTCACAAGTCTTAGAATGTGTCTAAGGGTTAGGTTTGCCCCCTGAATTATAAAGCATCTCAGGATTTCCAGACAGCAAATGCTTGTCACTAACCTGATTTATGTTTGTTATGTCTGTCAAATGCTTCAGATGCTCCAAATTGCTCCATCTCTATTATTTCTCTTCAGTTAACTTTGAGAAAGCAGGAGAAAGGACTACAAATGTCTGTTGGGTTCTCTTTGTGTTCATGTACTGGTCTCACAAAATCTCAAGGGTTTCTTTACTTGATACTCAGAATACTCACAATTAAAAGTGAAAGATGAGCTATGAACACATGTTTAAACGACAACAACGAAGTGTGTATAAAGTGAGAAGGGAGTTAGTTGGCTGAAGGAATCTGAGCATTAACTTCAGAGTAGCCTCCATACAAGAGAATCTTAAGTTATATCCCCAATGCTCAATTTCTCTTAATCTCTGAACTCTGCTTTCCTCCGTGTCTTCTCTATGCTTAGGTTGCCTTAGCTTTTAGCTCTCTAATTGCAAAATAGTTGCCAGAAGCTCCATACCATATTTCATGGAACCTACTCATCACCGATTATAAGAAAAAAAAATTAACTTTATGTATCAGCATGGAAAAAAAAAGAAAACTGTTGACCTTTAAATAATAGCACAAGTTTCTTACGACACAGAATGTAAAAGGCACCCCAATCTCATAGATATTAAAACGTAAGTGAAAATGGGGCATCCTGAAGTCAATGAAGGGCTTTCCTGATGGCTCAATGGTAAAGAACCCACTTGCCAATGTGGATTTGATCCCTGGGACAGGAAGGTCCCCCAGGAGAAGGAAATGCAATCCATTCCAGTATTCATGCTTAGAAAATCCCATGGACACAGGAGCCTGGCAGGGGTCTCGAAAGAGTTGAACACAACTTAGCAACTAAACAGCAACAACAAAAATCAATGAGCTATAACTGGCGATTTTCTCATTAACTCCAAGGTCATAATAGTTTATAACATTTATCAGGAATAGTTAAACAAGATCACACCTATCTCTGAACGAATTAGAGTGGCTGGCCAGAAAACCAGTATATGTTGATCAATTTCACTCAAGCCCCTTGGGCCGATAGTAGGGAAGGGATGGTTTCCATGAAGAAAGTTAAGATCTCTTCCAGAATAGGAGGAAATAAATTCTGAAAAGACAACATAATAATAAACGCCCAATATTATAAACCCACCTAAGAATTAAACCATAGGATTCCTGACTCTCATTAAATAATTTTAAGTGCCTTCACTGAATATTTGATCTCCATTGCAAAAAGATTTAAAATTCAAGATCAATTTATAAAGAAAGAAGAATAACATTTGGGGGGCTGAACAGTATCTGAAAATGCTTCACTTCTCTTTCAAAAGATCATTTCTCTTTTTATCCTCTATCTCTTGCTTCAAATCTGTTCACAATATGGAAACCACCTACTGTTAGTCCTGAGGCATATAGTATCAAGACTACAACTATTTTTAGTTAATGAAACATTTTGATAGTATTCTTCCAGTAATATGTTTGTTTGGACAGTACCCAAAATGTGAGCTAATTTCATCTTATGTTTTAGTAATGATGCAATTTATACAATAACTCAGAATTAGTTGAACACCCTATGCAGCACTTTCCAAAGGGAACAGACAATAAACAATGAAAAGCTCCTCTATAGATCCTCATAACATAATAAGACTAGCTGGTTACTTTTAATTCAAATTATAGGCAAAACTAAAAAGTACCATAAAGAGGAAACTTGAGATTTTTAATTGTTAGGTTTTTCCTGCCAATGGGTAGCACTGATGCCCCTTTGCTAGCAGCTCAGACCCTTTTTAACTTCAAGAGATGCAGCAAAAGATGCCCTCTAGACTGGCCCATCCAGGGTTAGGAAGCACATCAATCTCTAATCCACCAGAGTGCAGCTACTCTGCAACCTTCAGTGGGGCAGTGACCAAGGGGATCTTTGAGTGACAAGCAGCAGAGTCAGAAGTGGTCGCAGAATTTAAGAGCTATTTAAGATTCAGTTATTATGCATGAGTCTCTACTCTGTAGATACTAAGATGCTTTTTCATTTATTACCATTTTGAAAGTAGAATGTAATTCAGCAACTAAAGCAGCCAGTGCAGCAAGAGCAGCCAAATAATGACAGAGAAGCAGACAGGACATCAGGAGGCAGGTGGCCCCAAAGAGCTCGAGTGAAAGAACTGTGAGAATAAGAGACAGATTCCATGAAGATTCACAGAGAGGGTAGCAAAGCCTACCAGAAACACTAAAAAGCTGGGCACTCAGCCTCTCCTAAGAGTATGTTTTGTGTACTTAGTCACTCAGTCCTGTCTGACTCTATGACCCTTTGGACTGCAGCCTCCCAGGCTCCTCTGTCCATGGGATTTTACAGGCAAGAATACTGGAATGGGTTAACGTTTCTCCCTCCAGGGGATCTTCCCGACCCAGGGATCGAACCTGTATCTCTGGTGTCTCCTGCATAGCAGGTATATTTTTTACCTGCTGAGCCATCAGGGAAGATTACTCCTAAGAGGGTGGAGTTTAAATCTTTGGTAACCCATGCCAAAAGATGATTAGGAGGCTGAAAATGAGGGAACATAGTTAAAGCAGCTTTTGTATGTATGCCACAAACTATTCATTTACACACAATTTCATTTAGACTCTACAACAACTTTAGGAGGTAGATGTTCTATGTTACAAATGAAAACACTGAAGCCAAGAGAAAGAGGAATTAAACAATTTCTTTAAGGAAACATAGTAGAAAACTGAGGAAAGCAGTATTACCTACTAGGCATTCACTCATAAATTCAACAAATATTTGTGGGTACCTTCTCTGTGCCAGGTACTTATTTAGTTAATTCAAAGTCCATGATATATTTTTAAATAAGAATTCTAAAATTAGTAAATCCATAAAAGAAAGAATTTAAAACATAAAAAAATAATAATACGAAGAAAGAATAAACTGATTTGGAAAATAACTAAATAGAACTTTAGAAATGGAAAATAAGGTCCTTGAGATTTTTTTTTAACTGGCACTTCCCGGGCACTTACCATGAACCAGATATTGTCCTGGGCATCCCCTTATTTTGTCCTTACAATCCAGGTTCGATGTAGGCATTATTAGTATCCACCTGATGCAGATACACGAAAATGAGGGGCACTTGCCCAGAGTCCCATGGCCAATTTGAGATGCCAGAATTTGAATCTGACATTGCAGTCTTTAGTCTTTTTTTTTTTGTTTAAAGCCAAACAAAGATACAAAAATAGGGATGCAATTCATATGCCATACCATTCACTCCTTTGAAGTATACAATTCAATAGTTTTTAGTAAGTCCACAGAGTTGTGCAATCATCACCGCAATCTAATTTTAGACATTTTCATCACTCGCAAAACAAAACCCATGCCCTTCCCTGTTCCCCATTTCCAGGCAACCATTAAACTACTTTCTTTAGCTTTATCTATTCTGGATATTTCATACAAATGAAATCATACAATAGTACAATATGTGTCTTTTGTGACTGACTGCCCTTACTTAGCATAATGTTTAAAAGGTTCATTTACAATATAGCATGCATCAATACTTCATTCTCCTTTTTATTGTCAAATAATGTCTTATTGTATGAGTAGACTACATTTAATTTATCCATTAATTAGCTGATGGATGCTGAAGTTGTTTCCACTCTTTGTTATAAGTGGAATAATTCTATATGAATAATGCAGCCAGAATGTTCCCGTACAAGTTTTGTGTGGATACATTCTCTTCCCTCTAAGGCATACAGGTAAGAGTGGAATTACTGGTCATACATAACTTTGTGTTTACATTTTGAAGAACTACCAAACTGCTTCCCAAAGTAGCTATATTACAATACATTCATTTTACATTCTAGCTGCTTTGAAGTGATACCATATTGTGGTATTTATTTGCATTTCCCTGTTGATTAAGGATGTTGAATATTTTTTCATGTGCTTAGTGGTCATTTCTATATCCCTTTTGGAGAAATGCCTATTGAGGCCTTTTGCTCCATATTCTGAATAGAGACTATTTGTGTTGCCTTTAGCCTAGCTCTTAGCAAGAAGTCTGTGACTAGGGTAGCAGGATAAAATAGGAGAAGGGAGGTCGTAATCATTAAATGAAAAAACCATAAAGCCTGTGATATGAAGTCCTTTACTGTGAGACTCGCCAAGCCCAGAACACTGAATTTGGTGGAAACATCACCCTAGAGAAGACAAGATAAATGATTGTATAAAAGGTTTTAAGACAGACAAATAAAACTGAAGCTTCAAACTATGCCAGATCACTCCTCCCCTGCCACAAATAATTCTTTAACAAATAACTTGCCTCATTCAAACATACACAGTAGTAAGACAGGGTCAGATGGATGAAAATGTGCATATAATTGGCATTCCTAGAAGAGAATTTATATAATGTCAAAATTGTTTAAACATTTAATAGAAGGAATATTTATTTAATAAATAAAATACACTTGGCTCAGAAAACAAAGAAATATAAATACAAAGATGTATCTTAGCATTAATAAAATTACTAAGCATTAAGGGTAAAAGAGAAAAATATATCCCTTCAGAAGGGAAAAGAGGATGTACAATAAGGGTCCCCTATCTTGGTTTCAGACATTTCTAGACGTTTCTAAACACTCCATATCTGAGGACAGTGAGGATGCCTATACACTACTGAGGGAAAGAAAGTGATGCAACAATTTTATCCCAGCAAAGTGGCCTCCTGCATGCGAGAGCCGGAAAGAATGCAACACCGCGTGAGCCCTTCTTGTAAAATTACTGGCCAATGAAACCAGCCAACTGACAGATGACTCAAAATAATGACCTCAGGGAAGAAGCCATGGGCAATAAACTAATAAAGAGCTCTGAATCTATTTAATTGTAGAATTCAATATGATGCTTTTGGTTGTAGGCAGAATTCAAATATTATAAGCTTTGACAACATATGATTAATAAAATAATATTTCAAAGATTAGTGGTCAAGAGAAGGGAAGATGGCAATCTCCAAGTGCATTTTAATACAATTTAAATATCTCAGAGAAATTGCAGATTCAGTTCAGACCACCACAACAAAGTGAATATCACAATAGAGAGAGTCACACAAAATTTTTGGTTTCCCAGTGCATATAAGAGCTATGTTTACACTATACTGTAGTCTATTAAGTGTGTAATAGCATTGTGTTTAGAAAATAATATATATACTGTAATAGAAAGAATATTTTATTGCTAAAAATGCTAACCATCATTTAAGCCTCCAGAAAGAGTTGTAATCTTTCTCCAAGAGTAACATCTAAGGTCACTGATCACAGATCACCATAACAAATACAGCAAAAATGAAAAAGTTTGAATTATCACAAGAATTACTGCAATGTGACCAGAGACACAAAATAAGCAAGTGTTTGAAAAGTGGTGGTGATAGACTTGCCTGACACTGCGTTGCCACAGAACTCCAATTTGTAATAACCAAAATATCCACAAAGCACAATAAGGTGAAGTGCAACAAAGTGTGTTATGACCATAGCTTTTTCTTAACCAGCAATTTTAAAAAGAAATGTAAAAATTTTAAGAGAGATTCTTCATTTTAATGGAAATTATGACTGAATTTCATCAAGTGGCAAGATGTGTCTTTTTGGATTTGAGTAAATATTACATTTAACTGGATTATGTGTATCACTATTTTGAGACAATATTATGTATGGTATGGCCCAATAAGCATATGCTTGTGAAGTTCACATTGATATAATAAATTTTTTCACCTTTAATTAATTGCATTAGTAGATTTCTTGATTTGAGATGTCTTCACATTCCTAGAGTAAATTCAGGTTGAATCATGGTACATTCTTCAATAAACTGCTCAATTTTTTTGGGGGGGGGGGGGTAACAATTATTTAGAATTTTAGATTTAAGTTCTTAAATATATGTACGGTGGAAAGCTGTACTAGCTTATTAAATAAACACCAGCCTCATAAACCTTAGAGATTTCTGTGGTTATGTGTGTTGGTTTAAATAATAGTATACTTATCTAATTTTTAAACATTATCCTTTTATGGCATGTCTTACTTTATCTTCCAAATCTCTTCCACAGGTATTATCTGCTCAGATTTTCTATTTTTACTTCAGTTAGTTTTGTTACTCAAAAATCACCCAGTTCCTTTTGGCTAGAAAATCATTCAGTTCCTTTCGGTTTTCAAATTTACTGTCATAGAATTGCAGGTAATATTCTCTCATAGTTCTCTTAATCTCTTAAACCTTTTGTTATATTTCCTTTCTTCCATCCCAACCCATTAATATGGAATCTTTAAAATTTCTTTACTGCCCCACTCCACACACACACACACACACACACGATTTCTAGAACACTATTCCTTAATCCCTGGGTCTTGCTAATCTATAAAAGGGGTACAGTTTGTTCAGTTTAGATTTTAAATCATAAAATTGCACACAGGTACAATTATCTTTGATTATCCTTGACCACAAGATGAAGTCTTTGTCTTGATTTTACAAGCCATACTGTTTAAATAATATGTTATCTTTAAATACTAGAGTCATTCAGCAACCAAGACATACCCTATCAGGGGTGTATGGGAAATGCTACTGAGGGAAGAAATACATCTTCCATTTCACATTTATTCAGGGGTATCTGCTTATTAAATGAAATTAAGGATGAAATTAGCAGCAGAATTTAAATCTCTCTCTGTTTTTCCCTCCTATTCTCCCTCTCCCTGCTCCCACACCAAATAACTTAGGTCAAGGCAATTATTGGGTTTTTCCATAGCAGAACAAATATATCATCTATTTCAAATTTAAGACTTAAAAATACATGGTAACAACATCATCTTAAATTTACTATGCATTATTTTTTCTTCTTGATATGTTAAGCTCTTTGAATTTTCCTTTAGTTAGGACACTGATTTGAGTATATTTTTCAGACAGAGGATAAAGTGGTATAGTCTCTGATCTCCTGAATTTGGGGAAATCTGTCTTTCCATTGGCTGGTTAGACAGATGGTATCTTGGCTGGATATATGATTCTTGAACTGTAATCTCTCAGTAATCTATTAAACTAATCCCACTGTTTTCTAGCCTCCAATATTGCAAATGATATGCCCAATACCACAAAGTTGAGATTTTCTTTCCAGGCTATCTAGTCTCTGGAAACTTCTAAGATTTCCTTTTTATTCTTGAAATTCTGAAAAGCCACTAAGATAGGCCTTGGTGTATGACTTTGTAAATTAATTCTTTCTTGGTTCACAGGAGGATTTTCCAGTCAGCGGACTGAAATCCATTTTTAGCCCAGTCAATTTTTCTTAATGATGAAGTTATTACCACTCTATTTCTTCATTTTTCTCCCTACAGATCTCCTGGTGTTTACATGTATGTTTTTAGAATATTTTCTAAGATTATTACCTTTTATTTAATAATATTCATCATTGTGTAATTTTACTCTGTATTGTTAGAATTTTCCACCATTTAATCTTCAGGAAAAAAAATGTGTTTTTCATCAGTGATCATAGGAAGGTTTTTCTGCCATGTGATCTGAACCATAACTACTGATTTATTAAAATTATCTTTTCATTCTCCCACTGATTTGGCCACAAGTTCAGTTCAGTTCAGTTCAGTTCAGTCACTCAGTTGTGTCTGACTCTTTGCGACCCCATGAATTGCAGCATGCCAGGCCTCCCTGTCCATAACCAACACCCGGAGTTCACTCAGACTCGCGTCCATCGAGTCAGTGATGCCATCCAGCCATCTCATCCTCTGTCAGCCCCTTCTCCTCCTGCCCCCAATCCCTCCCAGCATCAAAGTGTTTTCCAATGAGTCAATTCTTTGCATGAGGTGTCCAAAGTACTGGAGTTTTAGCTTTAGCATCATTCCTTCCAAAGAAATCCCAAGGTTGATCTCCTTCAGAATGGACTGGTTGGATCTCCTTGCAGTCCAAGGGACTCTCAAGAGTCTTCTCCAACACCACGGTTCAAAAGCATTAATTCTTTGGCGCTCAGCCTTCTTCACAGTCCAACTTTAAAGGGAGCCATTTATTCTTCCCTCAGTAACTGGGTCTGCTTGTTATCATTCTTTGCTGAAAGATTTATGTCCCAATGGCACTTGTACAGTGATGATGTCTTTATCATTGTTCTTTACCAATTGGAGCCACAGTCGAGAGAAGGGCAGAAAGCACACATTTGGTACTTGATAGCTGACAGTGAAGGCACTGGTAGTTGTTAACAATTTGATGAGATACAAAGCAACAATTTGGCTTCCAATATTTCCCTGTGAAAGCAACAGCTCAGTCCAAGTCCTAGAGTCAGGAGCAACTCAGCTTCAGTGCAGTTTGCCTCCAGGCTTATAGGGATTCCCAGGTTTGGGTGGGTCCTTCCCAAAGGACACAGAGGAGGAAGGCAGGTACTGCTACTCCTGAGCAAAGGTAGGTGTGTCTTTAGTGACCCTCTCAGAACCAGAGAAAGCCAGGTCTTCCTTCCAGGTCTCATGCTTTTCCACTGTCACCAATCTGTGGACAAGTGTGCTATTGCTGCTGCTGCTGCTGCTAAGTCGCTTCAGTCGTGTCCGACTCTGTGCAACCCCATAGACGGCAGCGCACCAGGCTCCCCGTCCCTGGGACTCTCCAGGCAAGATCACTGGAGTGGGTTGCCTTTTCCTTCTCCAATGCATGAAAGGGAAAAGTGAAAGTGAAGTTGCTCAGTCGTGTCCGACTCTTAGCAACCCCATGGACTGCAGCCCACCAGACTCCTCTGTCCATGGGGTTTTCCAGGCAAGAGTAGTGGAGTGTGGAGCCATTGCCTTCTCCGCTGTAGGCTATTAGATACTTACTAAATATTTGTTAAATGAATTACTTAATGTCACATGACTTGGGAATGGGCAATAATCATGGTCTCCCTCCTCACGGTCAAGTGACCTTCCTACTATAAGCTCTTTCATCTTGATGCTGTGTTGTTGTTGTCATGGTTAAGGTGGTTAAACTAACTCTGCTTGCTATGTTGTGGTCTTTTTCTATACATGTGTTCACATAATATCCTTTGGTGTGACTCTGATTTGTAGAGTCACCTCAAGAAATGGGCTTCCCTCTTCTTGTACCTCAGTTTCTCTAAAAATAAAATGAATATAAAATGACATGTATACAGGCTTTTGATCTTATAAAAGTATAAAATGTCATTAATTAGCATTCTTTAATGCTAGCTTTTGTGACCGTTAAAATATAATAGTACTCTGAACTTCTTTAGTGCCTTTCATCTGAGAATGTTAAAGTGTTTCGTAAACTTTTACTAATTAATCAAGCACCATTGTAAGGGAGGGATAGTATTATTATCTCTACTTAATGGATTGGAAACAGGAGTTCAATAGACTAAAGGACAGACTCCAGACAGGACAATTGCAGAACAAGAGCAAAAGTATCTTTGACTGGACTTTGTTCTTAAGGACACCCAGCCCACTGAAGGGCTTCTCTCTTCATGACAAATAATTATACACTATAAAATTTTTATTTTGCCTTTGAAGCAGAAGAAAATACTTCCCACTCATTCTTCCCCTCGCTTGAATATAACCTTAACCCAAGGAGAGAAGAAGCCATGCTCCTCAGCTCTCTGCATCTCAGGGATACAAATCTCTCCAAAGCAGATGGGCAGACCACAGATAAGATGCTCACAATGTCTTCAGCAGTTTTTATAGACACAGCTCAAGTAAAAGTTCATTGTAAAGCAACATATATTAATAATTTATCATTGTTTAATAATAAAAATGCTCTCATACATTCATTGAGCCAATAAATGTTTATTAAGCATCTCCTATGTCTCACACACTATTCTTGACAATGGGGATACAGCAGTAAATAAAACAGTTGTTACTCTCAAAACACCTTACATTTCACAGGAAATGGAGGTGAAAAGAAATAGTAAACAAAGAACTACGTATATTGTAGGAAAATATAAGAAGAAAAGTGGAGACACGTGATGGTGGCTAAGACTCTGCACTCCCAGTGCAGGGGACCCAGGTTGGATCCCTAGTGGGGGAACGAGATCCCACAGGCCACAATTAAGAGTTCACCTGCCACCACTAAAGAATCCTGCATGCTGCAACAAAGACTGAAGATCCCACGTGCCTCAACTAAAATCCAGCACAGCCAAATAAAGAAATATTTTTTAAAAATGAAGAAAAGTCAAGTTCTAACATATTTATTGTCTTCTCAGTTGCTAATAAAAGATGTTTTTAAAAGAAGAAGAAGAAAAGTGAATTACAGTAGGGAAGTGAAGCAAAAGGGAGAGGCCATGTTATTCTCTATAGATGCCAGGGAGCTGGCACTTAAACAGAGACATAAAGGAAGTAGAGGGGCCAGTCCATGAATGAATGAAGGGAGATTTTTCTGGCAAAAGAAACAAAGGCAAAGGTCCTGAGGCAAGAGTATGTTTGGCATATTCCAAGATCAACAAGAAAGCCAGTGTGGTTGGAGAAAAGCAAACAAGATGAAGAGTGAGAAGAGATTAGAGAGGTGGGGGCAAAGGATGGAGTGGTGCTCAGAACATGCAAAGCCTTATTGGCCACGGGAAGGGTTTCCATTTTTATTCCAAGTGATCAGTGAAGCAACTGAATGGTTTGGAGCAAAGAAGTGACATGATCTGACCTATGTGTTTAAAAGGTCACTCTAGCTGCCATATGGAGGAAAACCCACAAGGATGGAAGCAAGATTTTGTTGCAGTACTCTAGACTTGAATCAGACTGTGGCAATGGGACCCCAGAGGAAATATTACGTAGCTGGATACATGAGTCTTGAATGCAGAGAGGACGGCCAGGTTGGGCACATATATGTGGGCTGGAAGAGATCACCAAGCAAATGAAGGTAGCAGGGAGGAAAAGGAGGGCCAGGCTGAGCCTCAGAATGTCACTGTGTATAAGTGGGAAATCAAGGGAGATCCCACAAAGAAGACTCAAGAGTGTGTATATATATGTTTCAAAGAAGAAAGAATCACTAACTGTATGAAATGGTGTTGAGTAAAAATAAGGTCTGAAAACTGACCATTAAATAGTGAAATACTGGTCTCATTAAAGACCTTTTAAAGAAAAATTTCAAGAGAATAATGAGAATAAAATTCAGATGGCAGTAGAATAAGTTTTCTTTACAGAAATCTCTCATATCCTTCTTTCTGACTGAATTCTGAATTGCTTAGGTCTCTTTCTTATCAAAGGAACTTTCTCCAACCCTGAGCAGCTCTGACTTACCTTAAACTCCTAACGCTTATGTTTTCTTGGTGTTTTTTGTTTTTTCTATTGGTTAGTAAAATATTATTTCCTATTGAATTCATCATTCATCCAACAAATATTTATTCAATATCTGAAAAACACTTCCTTGGAGAGCTGCAAAGATTTTCACAGATAATATTTTAAATTGCTGGCAGATAATCAATAATCAAGAAAAATCTTATTGTTTTGGACATATTATTTCTATGGTGAGATATTTACTCCCATTACACATCTAAACTGCTGCAAGTACAATTTGTTGCAATAAAGTGGCTACAGAATACTCTTGGGTTAACCAAAATTTGGATAGCAGAAAATCCAACTAGGCTACAAACCTTTTCCTTTTATATGGAGCTCAATATAGGCTTGCATGTTATAAAAAGTGTGCTAGATTTTCCAGAAAATGGTCTGGATAAAAGACAGGCAGAGATAAAACTGACACATTTTCTAATAGTACAGGGAATTAGATACTGAGACTAGCCCCTCTGGTGAGTAAAGTATTTGTAAACTTTTTCAAAACATATTTTAGCCAGCTGGCAAGAAATCAAAGATTCTCTAGAGACCAAATGGAAAGCAAAAGCAAGAACCTGAAAAGGTAAATGGATTTCCACCCTGTCTTAGCTCAGATTCCCTAGAAGCAGAACCTGAGGCCAGAACTTATATACATGGATATAGTCTCATCTAGAGTCTAGCCTTAGTCTGATGCAGGAAGCAGAGAGGGCAAGAAAGTTGGGGCATTAATTTCACCACATTATTATTCCTCCCAAGGCAAGTGAACCACATATTTGAATCCCTGTATTAGTCAAAGTAACAGTTACAACAGGACATGGAGTAACAGACTGACTCCAAATTGGGAAAGGATTACGTCAAGGCTGTATATTGTCACCCTGCTTATTTAACTTATGCAGAGGACCTCATGTGAAACGCTGGGCTGGATGAAGCACAAGCTGGAATCAAGATTTCTGGGAGAAATATAAATAACCTCAGATATGCAGATGACACCACCCTTATGGCAGAAAGCAAAGAGGAACTAAAGAGCCTCTTGATCCCGTGGTGGGTTCATGTCAATGTATGGCAAAACCAACACAGTATTGTAAAGCAAAATAAAGTAAAAATAAATTAAAAAAAAAAAAAAGAAAGTGAAAGAAGAGAGTGAAAATGCTGGCTTAAAACTTAACATTCAGAAAACTAAGATCGATGCAGCACCGGAGCTGAGGTGTAGGGCAGCCGTTTCACTCCATGAATTGTGGTCTAAAGTCCTGGGTGAGACACTCATGGATGCAGCACCCTATGAGCAGGTGGAACTGAACTAATGGCAAAGGAGAAAAAGGGTAATAGAACTGAGTCTAGGAGTGTATAGCATTGCCTTCAGATAGAATTACATTTGCAAACAGGCCTGTGATTCACAGAAATATAACAGTGCTCTCATACTGCTGTCTAACACGGTTAGACAGAGAGTCCATCTTAAAGAGATCAAGCCCTGAGCCTTTGGAGTGGGAGCACTGACCCCAAGACCCTAGACTACGAGAGAACTAACCCTAGGGAGTATCAAACAGTGAGAACTCACACAAAGGAAAACACTCAAATACAAGACCTGGGATCACCCAACTACCAGTAGCACCCTGTGCAGGATACATCATCTAAACAGCAAACAAAACAAAAATACAAACCCAATGATCAGCAGACAGGATTAGCACCTCACTCAGCCTTGCCCATCAGAGGAAAAACAAACAAACAAACAAAAACTCAGCACAAATCTCACCCTACACCAAACTTACACAAACCACTGGACCAAACTTAGGAGAGAAGAAAGCAAAAGGAAGAAAGAATTCAACCTTGAAACCTGGGAAAAGGAGACCTCAAACACAATAAGTTAAAAAAAGTAATGAAAAGGAAGAGAAATACTACACAAATGAAGGAACAAACTAGAAGCACAGAGGTCCAAATAAATGAAGAGGAAATAGGCAAACTACCTGAAAAAGAATTCAGAATAATGAAGTAAAGATTATCAAAAACCTTGAAAACAAAATGGAGAAAATGCAAGAATCAAGTGACAAAGACCTAGAAGAACTAAAGAATAGACATACAGAGACAAACAACCCAATTACTGAAATTAAAAATGCTCTAGACATAATCAATGGATGTGAGAGTTATATATAAAGAAAGCTGAGCACTGAAGAATTGATGCTTTTGAACTGTGGTGTTGGAGAAGACTCTTGAGAGTCCCTTGGACTGCAAGGAGATCCAACCAGTCCATCCTAAAGGAGATCAGTCCTGAGCGTTCATTGGAAGGACTGATTTTGAAGCTGAAACTCCAGTACTTTGGCCACCTGATGCAAAAAGCTGACTCATTTGAAAAGACCCTGATGCTGCAAGAGATAGAGGACAGGAGGAGAAGGGCAAGAGTGAGGATGAGATGGTTGGATGGCATCACTGACTTGAGCTTGAGTAAACTCTGGGAGTTGGTGATGGACAGGGAGACCTGGTGTGCTGCAGTCCATGGGGTTGTAAAGAGTCGGACATGACTGCATGACTGAACTGAACTGAACTAAATCAATAGCAGAATATCTGAAATAGAATGACAAATCAGTGAGTTGGAAGATAAAATGGTGGAAATAACTTCTGAAGAGCAGAATAAAGTTGAAAGAAAGAAAAGAACTGAGGATAGTCTCAGAGACCTCTAGGACAACATGAACACCAACATTCGAATTATAGGGGTCCCAGAAGAAGAATAGAAAAAGAAAGGGTATGAGAAAATTTTTGAAGAGATTATAGTTGACAATTTCCCCAACATGGAAAAGGAAATAGTCAATCAAAAAACTAAGATTATGGCATCTGGTCCCATTACTTCATGGCAAGTAGATGGAGAAACAATGGAAACAGTGACAAAACTTCATTTTCTTGGGCTCCAAAATCACTGCAGATGGTGACTGCAGCCATGAAATTAAAAGATGCTTGCTTCTTGGAAGAAACGCTATGACAAACCTAGACAGCATATTAAAAACCAGAGACATTACTCTGTTGATAAAGTCCATCTATCTAGTCAAAGCTATGGCTTTTCCAGTAGTCATGTACGGATGTGAGAGTTAGAGCATAAAGAAGAGCTGAGCACTGAAGAATTGATGCTTTTGAACTGTGATGTTGGAGAAGACTCTTGAGTGTCCCTTGGACAAGTAGATCAAACCAGTCAATCCTAAAGGAAATCAACACTGAATATTGATTGGAAGGACTGATTCTGAATCTGAAGTTCCACTACTTTGGCCATCTAGTGCAAAAAGCTGACTCATTAGAAAAGACCCTGATGCTGGGAAAGACTGAAGGTAGGAGGAGAAGGGGATGATGGCAGAGGATGAGATGGTTGGATGGTGTCACTGACTCAATGGACATGAGTTTGAGCACACTCTGGGAGATGTTGAATGACAGGGAATCCTGGTGTGCTGCAGTCCATGAGGTGGCAGAGAGTTGGACATGACTGAGCAATGGAACAGAACAGAATTAGTCAGTTATTATCTATGGGCTGATAGAGTCAACTCATGAGGGAGTCAGCTCCCATCAGCCCTAACTGGAACAGCTCAGTTCAGTTCAGTCACTCAGTCATGTCCAATTCTTTGCAAAACTGTGGAGTGCAGCATGTCAGCTTTCCCTGTCCATCACCAACTCTTGGAGCTTGCTCAAACTCATGTCCATTGAGTCAGTGATACCATCCAACCAACTCATCCTCTATTGTCCCTTCTCCTCCTGCCTTAAATCTTTCCCAGCATCAGGGTCTTTTCCAATGAGTCAGTTCTTCACATCAGGTAGCCAAAGTATTGGAGTTTCAGCTTCAGCATCAGTACTTCCAATGAATATTCAGGACTGATTTCCTTTTGGATTGACTGGTTGGACTTCCTTGTAGTCCAAGAGATGCTCAAGAGTTTCTCCAGCATCACAGTTCAAAACCATCAATTCTTTTGTGTTCAGCCTTCTTTATGGTCCAACTCTCATGTCCACACATGACTACTGGAAAAACAATAGCTTTGACTCAATGGACCTTTGTCAGCAAAGCAATGTCTCTGCTTTTTAATATGCTGTCTAGGTTGGTCATAGCTTTTCTTCCAAGGAGCAAGTGTTTTTTAATTTCATGGCTGCAATCACTATCTGCAGTGATTTTGGAGCCCAAGAAAATAAAGTCTTGTCACTGTTTCCATTGTTTCCCCATCTATTTGCCATGAAGTGATGGGACCAGATGCGATGATCTTAGTTTGTTGAATGTTGAGTTTTAAGCCAACTTTTTCACTCTCCTCTTTCACTTTCTTCAAGAGGCTCGTTAGATCCTCTTCACTTTCTGCCACAAGGGTGGTGTCATTGGTGTATCTGAGTTTATTGATATTTCTCCTGGAAATCTTGATCCATCTTGTGCTTCATCCAGCCTGGCATTTTGCATGATGTACTCTGCATATAAGTTAAATGAGCAGGGTGGCAATATACAGCCTTGATTTACTCCTTTCCCAATTTGGAACCAGTCCACTGTTTCATCAGAGAAGGCAATGGCCACCCACTCCAGTGTTCTTGCCTGGAGAATCCTAGGGACGGGAAAGCCTGGTGGGCTGCCATCTATGGGGTCCCACAGAGTCAGACACGACTGAAGCAACTTAGCAGCAGCAGCAGCAGCATTGTTTCTTGTCCAGTTCTAACTGTTGCTTCTTGACCTGCATACAGATTTCTCAGGAGGCAGATAAGGTAATCAGGTATTCCCATCTCTTGAAGTATTTTCCAGTTTGTTGTGATCCACACAGCCAAAGGCTTTGGTGTAATCAATAAAGCAGAAATAGATGTTTTTCTGGAATTCTCTAACTGGGACCATTTCTCAGAAAAGAGAGAGAGCTTGAACTTTTAGCAGCCAACCCACATTAGCTATGGGATGGAAGTACCAACCCAGTAAAAGGGTCTGAGGAGGGGACTCTGAATCACCACAATACTATTACAGCCTACTGCTTGCACCAGTGAGATGCATTTTCTTCTCACATCAAGTTCACTCCAGCCGGTTACAGCGTCTCCAGGGTACTATGATGTTAATTCCTATGAAAATTTAGAAGGGACATATTGTTGGAGTGAATAGGGTCCCCACTGTGGCAGTTGATCTCTGAGAGAAAACTGATGCTTGTCTTCTAACTTTTCATCAGACCAGGATAGCACTTCTAATAACTTGCCTAGTGGAGTGACCCAGATTCTCATCCCTGAGGGGTTGACCTCATCAGACCATGACTGCTTTACATGCACATATACAACTAAAATAGGGCACAGAGATACTCCAAAATACCCCAGTTCATCACTGTACTACACATATCCTACCAGCCACAGCACCTAACAGCTGTCATACCTTTTCATGAATATTAGGATCAATTACATCTGCTGGTACATCTCCATTTATGTCTGCCCTTCTGCATGCATGGAGAACTCATGTCAGCTGCATCTTTAAATGTATGTAGTCTCTTTACTCTGTGCCTTGGGTACTACTATCTCCACTACCAGCCAAGACCTCTAGACCCACTGAACCTAAATTTGTGACAAGAAACATAACTTCCCCCTAAGTAGTTCGCTGTAAGGCAGAGTACATGGGACCACTTCTGCTTTGACCCCTTGATTTCTGAACGTATTTATTCTATCTACTGGAGAGTGTGCTCAGTCACTCAGTCATGTCTGACTCTTTGCAGCCCCACAGACTGTAGTCCATCAGGCTCCGCTGTCCATGGGGTTCTCTAGGCAAGAATGCTGGAGTAGTTGCCACTTCCTACTCCAGGGAATCTTCCCAACACAGGGATCAAACCCACATGTCTTGCATCTCCTGCATAGGCAGGTGGATTCTTTACCAGTAGCCCAATAAATAGTAGTTGTTGGTTTAAGGAATGTACTGCATCTTAAGGTATAGCCCTACAGTGGATGTCTTGGTGCCCCAGCCAGATCTTGCCTAATAAAAATTCACACTGGCCCCATCACTAGAAAATACCCCTCAGTCAACAGGAGCCTCCTGGCCCAGGAGGCTACATTCTCCTCCATTCTGGAAAGGAGGAAAGTCAGCCAATGAGTGACTGTCAGAAGGTACAAAAGTTCATCACCCTTGCTCAATACAGAACTAAATCTATGATACAATGTGTGCCCCAAATCTTCCCAGTGGGATCAGATTGAACCTAATCTCCAGCTGAAACCAGAGTCATACTTTCCTCTTGGCCCTATCCAGTTTCAACTGGGGCCTTTCTTCTGAGAATACTCCCCTTATAAATCACTTGACATAAATATATATATATATCAGTTCAGTTCAGTTCAGTCACTCAGTCGTGTCCGACTCTTTGCGACCCCATGAATTGCAGCACGCCAGGCCTCCCTGTCCATCACCATCTATATTTTTAATGCTTTTCATCTAGGGAACTGGACCAAAGCTAGGACTTCACCCTTAAAAATCAGCATTTCTATGCATACAGTAGATGTGATATTAAGAAGCCAAATCACCATCTGAACAGCACTGAAGAACATCACTGCCATGAAGAACTATGGAAATAAGGAACAGGTGGGTAATTATACAAGATCACTTTTTCTTTTTTAAAATTATTTAAAAGATAACTATTTAAGATAAAAATTAATATTAATGCATTTTGGGGCTCAAAATGCATGTAGAAGTAAATATACCACATCAATATCCCAAAGCATAGTACTAGGGTTAGTCACTCAGTCCCAAAGCATAGAGGAAATGTAATTGGAATTATACTGTTGTAAGGCTCTTACATTACATATGGTGTAATAACATTAACTCAAACAAATTTTTATAAGTTAAAGATCTATCTTTTAATCTCTAAAGAAACCACTAAAAAATAATACCAACAGCTATAGCTAGAAAACTATCAGAAGAACTAGAATGAAATCCTAGAAAGAAAATTATAGAGTAATTGCCAGACTAGTTGAAAGCCTAAGACTCAACTGATGTTGTTTGAAAAAGATGCATTTAAATATGAAGACACACAGAAGTTGAAAGGAAAAGGATGTAAATAAACATATTATCCAATCCCTAAGTCTAAGTAATTCAGTGTGACTAGATTATTTCTACACAAGAAGTATTACCAGAGATGGGGGTTATTTTATAATGATGAAAAAATTTATTCTTCAGGAAGGCATAATTCTAAATGTGTGCTCATCTAAGTACAGAGCTTAAAAGTGAATGAGGCACAAAAGAACTGAAGTAATGGGAAAATAGACAAATTCAATTAATGCCCCTCTCAAAATAATTGATAGAATAACTAGCCAAAACTATTAGTAAGGATATAAAAGACCTGGCAGAATTGCTAGAAGGTACATCAATATATATCCTGCAGACATTAAATAATAATAGATAGATATTATGAGCATCTTTATGCCAATAAATTTAATAGCTTCAGTAAATCGAAACATTGCCTGAATAATACAACTTTCCAAAACTGACACAAGTAAAAATGAAAAATATGAATAGCCCTATATCTATTTTTAAAATTGATGTAATTGAACAACTTCTTAAAAAGAAAATTCCAGGTTTAGAGGACCTCACTGTTGATGTCTATCAAACATCTGAGAAAGAAATATCAATCTTCACAAGATCTTTTAAAAAACAGAGGAGGTAGATGCTTCCCAATTTGTTTTATGAGAACTACTGAACCTGACGAAAACATTACCATTAAAAAATGGAGACTAATATATCTCATAAATGTAGACATATACATACACACAACTTACAAATTATCAGCAAATTAAATCTACCAGTACTTAAAAAGGAATATATATCATGACCAAGTAGAATTGATTCCAGGAAATTCTGACAAAATTTTTACATGATTATTTCAATAAACATGGAAGGTCATTTGATATAATACAGCAGTCATTTAAAACTCTTGCAAGCTAGGAAGAAAAAGGGATTTCTTCAACTTGATAAAGAGGATCTCTGATCACTGCAGATGGTGACTGCAGCCATGAAATTAAAAGATGCTTACTCCTTGGAAGGAAAGTTATGACCAACCTAGATAGCATATTAAAAAGTAGAGACATTACTTTGCCAACAAATGTCCATCTAGTCATTGCCAACAAATGTCCGTCTAGTCAAGGCTATGGTCTTTCCAGTAGTCATGTATCGAGGAGAAAAAGGGGACGACAGAGGATGAGATAACTGGATGGCATCACCGACTCGATGGACGTTGAGTTTGAGTGAACTCCAGGAGTTAGCGATGGACAGGGAGGTCTGGTGTGCTGCAATTCATGGGGTCGCAAAGAGTCGGACATGACTGAGTGACTGAACTGAACTGACTGAATATCATATTTAATAGCGATTATTCCCCCTGAGATTGGGCAAGGCTTAGATATTTGAACTCAGCACTTCTATTTATTAATAACACTTTGCCAATGATAAACCAAAAAGAAGGAGAAAAAGGAAAAGCATCCAAGATTGCAAAGGAAGATATATAACTATTTTTAGACATCATTGTTCATGGAGATTTTTACCAAAGATTTACTAAGAAATTTACCAAAGATTCTTTAGAGTTAGCAAAGTAAATTTTGCTAAGTCACAGTATACAACATATTGAAAAATACAGAAGATCAGGTGGAAAAAAATGTAAAATATGTTTTACAATAACAAAAAAAATAGTTGGAAATATATCAAATGAAAGATATGCAAGTTCTCTACATTAAAAAGGCAAAACATGGAGAAGGAAATGGCGAGCCACTCCAGTATTCTTGCTTGGGAAATCCCACAGAGGAGCCTGGTGGTATAGGGTCACAAAAAGAGTCAGACTAGACTGACTAGACTGAGAAAACAACAGAGAGAGACAGCGACTGGCAGCAGACGGGGGCCGAGGGCCATGTATGCAGGCACCCCAATCACAGGAGGCAACCCCCTCCTGGATCTGCACTGACCTCCGTAGCCTGATGGCTGAGGGGCCTTAGAGGGCCACTGGCGGGGATCTGCTGCTGAGCTCAGAAGCATACCTGGCATCACACCAGTGAGGGGGTCCACAGGAGGTGATCCTGGATCTCCCCCATCCCCAATGCCTTCCCAGGACCAGGTGCTGGTTTCCCATTGTTGCAGTGAACCATTCAAGTGGGAAAAAAATAAAAGGCAAAACATTCCTGGGAGAATTTCAAGAAGATTCAGATAAATGAGAGTTATACTATGTTCATGGGCTGGAATGCTGTTAAGAAGTCCATTATCCTTGAAGGAATGAAAAGGTAGAATAAAATACCAATTAAAATTCCCTCAGTATTTTTAGATAAATCAGCAAGTTGATTCTATAATAATTAGGAGGATATGATGCACTTAAATTATTCCTCATTTTCAAAAAAACATCCAAAATTTTCTGATAAAGAGTTACAAAACTGGAGGATGTATGCTACCTCATTTCAAAGTATATGATAAGTTGTATTTGTCAAGAAAATGTAGTAGCAGGGTAAAAACAGACAAATAGATAAATGAAAGAATAGAGAGTCCAAAAACAGACAAACATTTATATGGTCAACTGATTTTTTCTACAAAGTAACAAGGTAATTCAATGGAAGAACAATAATTTCTTTAGCACATTATGCTGGAAAAATTGAAATACATAGAAAAGAAACCAAAACTCAACTTCTGCCTAAATATAAAGCTAACACTATAAAATCTCCAGAATAAAACATAGAATAACTTTACAGTATTCAGGTGGGCAAAGATTTCTTAGAACATAAAAAGCTCTAACCATAAGAAAAACAATAAATTATACTCAATCAAAATTAAACTAGTGTTTCTAAAAAAAATCATTTGAGACAATAAAAAGGCTGAAATAATAATTAACTCTATATATTCAGATTTTATTTGTAAAATATCTTATGTCTATATTATAAGATATACTCAGAATATATTTTGGATATTCAGATATCCTTCAACTCAGTAATAAAAGTTCAAACCAATGAAAAAAGTGATAGACTTGACCAGACACTTTAAAAGTATAGGAATTTCCAAAACATAAATAGGAAGATACTCAAGATCATTACTTTTTAAGAAACTTCAAATTAGAACCATAATAAGATATTACTTCACACTAATTAGAATGACTGAAATTAAAATTCATAATACCAAGTGTTGAGGAGGTGGAATAAATGTATCTCTGATACAACTGATGGTGGGAGTCTAAAATGTAATGGCCACTTTAGAAAAATAGTTTTCAGCTACTTATAAATTTAAACATACATATATCCTATCTCCCAACAATCCTATTTCTAGGCATTTACCCCAAACAAATGAAAAGATATATTTACAAAAAGACATGTACAAGACAGTTTGAGCAATTTTATTCCTGGTAGCAAAATACTGATAAATATGAAACAATCTACTTGTCCATCAACCTGTGATTGTAATATTTTAAGAACATGGAGTGCTTAGTGATAGGAAGGATCAAACTACTGATACATACAACAAAGATGAGTTTCAAAACGTCATATTGAGTGGAAAAAGCCAGACACAAAAGAGTACATCCTGTATGATTCCTTGCATATAAAGTTCTCAAACAGACAAAATAAAGCTGTGGCTATAGAAATCAGATTGCTTCTTGGGATAAAGGCGGGGGGTGAAAGATTGCAAAGCATACTAGGGAATTTTCTGGGGCAATGGAGATAATCTACAGCATTAACTGGAATGCTGATTACACAGGTATAGTCATGAGTCAAAAATTACTGAGCTACAGCTCAGTACGTTTAACTTTAATAAACTTAAAATGTGTGCATTTTGTTATATGTAAAGAACTCAATATAGTTTAAAAACAATTTCAAATTAAGAAGGACACTGTTCCACCTGTTTTCTCTAACAATGGCAACAGCAACAAGAATAAAACCAAGGTTTATTGAGCAGCTGTTCTTTGTGAGGCACTATGATAAATTCTTCACACATGTTAACTGATTTGACTTTCTAAGAATTCTTTAACACTTCATACCATAGATGCGATTAACTCCTATCTCTATTGTATACACCGCAAAGTGGACCCACAGGTCATTGCATCAAAATGCTCAGTGACTAACAAGAAGAAACTAACAAAATCAGTGTATTAATCTAGGCATTCTAAACCAACGTCTAGTCTGTTAATTACCCCATTGCGCTCTCTAATTTCTGTGCTGTACTTAGTCACTCAGTTGTGTCCAACTCTTTGCAACCCAATGGACTGTAGCCTGCTAGGCCCCTCTGTCGATGGGATTCTCCAGGCAAGACTACTGCAGTGGATTGCCATGCCCTCCTCCAGGGGACCTTTCCAACCCAGGTATCAAACCTAGGTCTCCCGCATTGCAGGTGGATTCTTTACCGTCTGAGCTACCATAAAAATAATGGAGTGGGTAGCCTATCCCTTCTCCAGGGGAACTTCCCGACCCAGGAATGGAACCGGGGTCTCCTGCATTGCAGGAGGATTCTTTACTAGCTGAGCTACCCTGTAGTTTTTATTGACTGATTGGGAGATAAAGAGTTAATTTTTTAGCACCATTAGATTTCACATGGTTGGAAATTCCCAAGAACTTTGACACTAGGAACCAGGTAAGCGTGTGTAAACCAAAATTAACATAATTAACCAGAGTTCTGTTTATGAAACATGGAACTACAAAAGGTAGATGTCCATCATTTCTCCAGATGTTGGAGACAGGCTGCCAGTTTCTCAAAGCTGGCAACGTTACCAGCAGCTGGTCAGTCAGCTTTGAGCAGCATCGCTGTGTGGTCCACTAGAATACTTTGGATGTTTCCTCTTCTCCTTCCCATTCTTGGGCTTCACTAAAGGGTCTCCAGGTGTTTTCAGAAAGGGCCCACTATCATCTTCCCCTTTAACAACCCATGAACGGAACCAAAAGAGAAAAGGGTGTAGGATTGTGTTAGATTTCTCAATGGAGGGCATATCAAGATTCACAATAGAACAGTAGGCATTTTGCCATCTCTGCATGGAGTATATGCTTACTTGACAGCCAACAAGCTGGAACACACAACAAAATCTTACTTACGAAACTAATCTACACTAAAATCTATCGGTTTGTATTCACCAAGACACTTAAGAATTGGATTTCATATCATATAATCAGGTTTTATGAAATTATTTTTACTGCTTTATAATCAAACCAATGGAATTAATTTGCTTTTCTATTACATGTTTGTGCATAGTTCTCAAAGCTACGATAGGAATTGTACTTCCTTTTAAATTATACTTCCTTTTAAACCATTTTTTTCATTTTTTTAAAAATAATTTATTGTTCAGTTTATGACAACCTGGAGTAAGAGAACTCATCAACTAGACCTCGAAAATACCGTGCAAAGAAAGGTGTTTAACAGTCGCATGTTATCTTTGTTCCAGAATTAAATTAGGACTAAAGGCCAGAATTAAAAAGGCCAGTGTTTCTCTAAGTGACCTCCTTCATCAGGGTCAACTGAGTGCTCACTTGTAAAAGAGAGTCCTGGGTTCCATTTCCATGCTCACAATATCAGTGTCTCAGCTGAGGATCCCAGGTCAACATTTTAGTAAAATTCCAGATGGTTCTTATTTACCCTTAAATTTGGCAACTTCTGCTGTAGGCCTGACAGAGAGGGGAAAAAATAGCCATCAAAGATTTTTATTTGTAAGAGGCAGTTCCTAAAGTGAATGGAGAATTAAACCACAGCCAGCAAAAGAAACGTTTCACACCAGCACAGCAGCTTCTCTCTGCAAAGGGCTGCTTGCAGGCTTAAAAGCAGGATCCGTAAAATCTACAGCACACGATGCCATTATCTTCAACCTCACAAAGAAGGTTTTAGATCTGCTACATGAAAGATGTAATAAACCACACAGATGGTACATTGAACTAAAGCAAATGCAAGGGGAGAATTTAATACCTACAGATATAAAACCTCAGTTTGTTTTTAAAAGTCCTTTTCATCTCAGGAAGAAAGACAGATTTAATCAGTTCTTTCGCAGATGTTATCCCATGTCAGACTTGTGTCTGCCTTACTTGAGTTCAAAGGGGACAAAGGTAGTTTCTTTTTCTAAGCCAAGTTGGGAAGGGGCAAGGACTGAAATAAATGAGCCGCCACCTTTATGCCCATGGCTCAAATGATGTGTAACATAAGAGGTATTCCTATTTTGAGGAAAATGAAGAACATGGTTCTATAGAAGTTTAAATGCAGCTGAGCTATGGTTTCTTTTCTTGTTGTTGGTTTTTTTACTTTTTTATTAAAATGGAAATGAATGAAAGAGTGAACAAACTAACAAATACTTTCAAATAATGTGATTGAGTATACTTTATGTATTTCCTGTTCTTTGCAAGATTTTTCACCTGTGACTGGAGACTGCCTCCACATTACAAATGGGCTTCCCTTACCTCATGAACCGAGACTGGCCTCAGTAAACCTGACAAGCTCAAGAGCAAGGAAAAGATCTTTGGAAACAGATGGCTCCAAGCCAGACTTTGTCCTTTCAAAGCAACTCAACCCCTAGCTTCTGTAAAAGGCTGGATATCAGCATGCAACTTTTCTGTCCAGGTGGTTGTCATCACTGCTACATAGCAGGCTTTGCACCAGCTTCTTGTCTTACTCTTTGTTTCTCTGAACTCAGCTGGGAAGCAGTCCTCAAATTAGTTCTACAGAACTATGATGGAAGACCAGGAAAGAGGCAAACTAATTCTTATTACCAAAGCAGTACCTTCATTGAAAACCTATTAAATAAAATGTCACCCTTGGTACAAAATGCAAGTGCTTAGAAGAAAAGAACAGGTTTTGAAGGCCATACCATGAAGCAAAGAATGGCACTGATTTTTTTCTAACATATTTTAAATAAAATGGCCACCTCAAAGGCTAACCACTTATATTTGGGGGTCAGGTTCGGATGGTTAAAAGAAGTATGGTAGAAAATAAATAGGCTTTTTAGAGGGATACCAATAGAAATTAGAGAAGCAATTCTGGATCCTTCACTTCACTGGCAAGGATTTTCAAATCTGCTCTTGTTGATATTATTCATTTCCTCTTCTGGCACATCTGGCACGATTTCAATTCTCTATCATTAGAATTATTTTATTTATTATATTGATCACACAGCAATCACTGGCATTTTCTATTATTTTAAAATGACGGTCCATTAATTGTCCTCTAAACTTGACATACAGAGTTTACATGGATAGTTAGTTCAGTCACTCAGTAGTGTACGACTCGGCGACCCCATGAATCGCAGCATGCCAGGCCTCCCTGTCGATCACCAGCTCCCGGAGCTCACTCAGACCATGTCCATCGACTCAGAGATGCCATCCAGCCATCTCATCCTCGGTCATCCCCTTCTCCTCCTGCCCCCAGTCCCTCCTAGCATCAGAGTCTTTTCCAATGAGTCAACTCTTTGCATGAGGTGGCCAAAGTACTGGGCTTTCAGCTTTAGCATCATTCCTTCCAAAGAAATCCCAGGGCTGATCTCCTTCAGAATGGACTGGTTGGATCTCCTTGCAGTCCAAGGGACTCTCAAGAGTCTTCTCCAGCACCACAGTTCAAAAGCATCAATTCTTCGGCACTCAGCTTTCTTCACAGTCCAACTCTCACATCCATACATGACCACAGGAAAAACCATAGCCTTGACTAGACGGACCTTAGTCAGCAAAGTAATGTCTCTGCTTTTGAATAGAATATCTAGGTTGGTCATAACTTTTCTTCCAAGGAGTAAGCGTCTTTTAATTTCATGGCTGCGGTCATCATCTGCAGTGAGTTTGGACCCCAGAAAAAATAAAGTCTGACACTGTTTCCACTGTTTCCCCATCTATTTCCCATAAAGTGATGGGATCGGATGCCATGATCTTCGTTTTCTGAATGTTGAGCTTTAGGCCAACTTTTTGACTCTCCTCTTTCACTTTCATCAAGAGGCTTTTTAGTTCCTCTTAAGTTTCTGCCAAAAGGGTGGTGTCATCTGCATATCTGAGGTGATTGATACTTCTCCCGGCAATCTTGATTCCAGCTTGTGTTTCTTCCAGTCCAGCGTTTCTCATGATGTACTCTGCATATAAGTTAAATAGCAGGGTGACAATATACAGCCTTGATGTACTCCTTTTCCTATTTGGAACCAGTCTGTTGTTCCATGTCCAGTCCTAACTGTTGCTTCCTGACCTGCATACAGATTTCTCAAGAGGCAGGTCAGGTGGTCTGGTATTCGCATCTCTTTCAGAATTTTCCACAGTTGATTGTGATCCACACAGTCAAAGGCTTTGGCATAGTCAATAAAGCAGAAATAGATGTTTTTCTGGAACTCACTTGCTTTTTCCATGATCCAGCAGATGTTGGCAGTTTGATCTCTGGTTCCTCTGCCTTTTCTAAAACCTGCTTGAACATCAGGAAGTTCACAGTTCATGTATTGCAGAAGTCTGGCTTGGAGAATTTTGAGCATGACTTACTAGCATGTGAGATGAGTGCAATTGTGTGGTAGTCTGAGCATGCTTTGGTATTGCCTTTCTTTCGAATTGGAATAAAAACTGACCTTTTCCAGTCCTGTGACCACTGCTGAGTTTTCCAAATATGCTGGCATATTGAGTGCAGCACTTTCACAGCATCATCTTTCAGGATTTGAAATAGTTCCACTGGAATTCCATCACCTCCACTAGCTTTGTTCGTAGTGATGCTTTCTAAGGCTCACTTGACTTCACATTCCAGGATGTCTGGCTCTAGATGAGTGATCACACCATCGTGATTATCCGGGCCATGAAGATCTTATTTGTACAGTTCTCCTGTGTATTCTTGCTACCTCTTCTTAATATCTTCTGCTTCTGTTAGGTCCATACCATTTCTGTCCTTTATTGAGCCCATCTTTGCATGAAACGTTCCCTCAGTATCTCTAATTTTCTTGCAGAGATCTCTAATCTTTCCCATTCTGTTCTTTTCCTCTTTTTCTTTGCACTGATCGCTGAAGAAGGCTTTCTTATCTCTTCTTTCTATTCTTTGGAACTCTGCATTCAGATGCTTATATCTTTCCTTTTCTCCTTTGCTCTTTGCCTCTCTTCTTTTCACAGCTATTTGCAAGGCCTCCCCAGAGAGCCATTGTGCTTTTTTGCATTTCTTTTCCATGGGGATGGTCTTGATCCCTGTCTCCTGTACAATGTCATGAACCTCATTTCATAGTTCATCAGGCACTCTATCTATCAGATGTAGGCCCTTAAATCTATTTCTCACTTCCACTGTATAATCATAAGGCATTTGATTTAGGTCATACTGGAATGGTCTAGCGGTTTTCCCTACTTTCTTCAATTTAAGTCTGAATTTGGTAATAAGGAGTTCATGATATGAGCTACAGTCAGCTCCTGGTCTTGTTTTTGTTGACTGTATAGAGCTTCTCCATTTTGGCTGCAAAGAATATAATCACTCTGATTTCGGTGTTGACCATCTCATGATGTCCATGTGTAGGGTCTTCTCTTGTGTTGTTGGAAGAGGGTGTTTGCTATGACCAGTGCATTTTCTTGGCAAAACTCTATTAGTCTTTGCCCTGCTTCATTCCGCATTCCAAGGCCAAATTTGCCTGTTACTCCAGGGGTTTCTTGACTTCCTACTTTTGCATTCCAGTCCCCTATAATGAAAAAGACATCTTTTTTGAGTGTTAGTTCTAAAAGGTCTTGTAGGTCTTCATAGAACCCTTCAACTTCAGCTTCTTCAGCGTTACTTGTTGGGGCATAGACTTGGATTACTGTGATATTGAATGGTTTGCCTTGGAGATGAACAGAGATCATTCTGTTGTTTTTGAGATTGCATCCAAGTACTGCATTTTGGACTCTTCTGTTGACCATGATGGCTACTCCATTTCTTCTGAGGGATTCCTGCCCAAAGTAGTAGATATAATGGTCATCTGAGTTAAATTCACCCATTCCAGTCCTTTTTAGTTCGCTGATTCTTTGTATGTCGATGTTCACTCTTGCCATCTCTTGTTTGACCACTTCCAATTTGCCTTGATTCATGGACCTGACATTCCAGGTTCCTATGCAATATTGCTCTTTACAGCATCGGACCTTGCTTCTATCATCAGTCACATCCACAGCTGGGTTTTGTTTTTGCTTTGGCTCCATCCCTTCATTCTTTCAGAGTTATTTCTCCACTGATCTCCGGTAGCGTGTTTGGCACCTACTGACCTGGGGAGTTCCTCTTTCAGTATGCTATCATTTTGCCTTTTCATACTGTTCATGGGGTTCTCAAGGCAAGAATACTGAAGTGGTTTGCCATTCCCTTCTCCACTGGACCACATTCTGTCAGAACTCTCCACCATGACCCCCCCGTCTTGGGTTGCCCCAAGGGCATGGCTTAGTTTCATTGAGTTAGACAAGGCTGTGGTCCTAGTGTGATTAGATTGACTAGTGTCTGTGAGTATGGTTTCAGTGTGTCTGCCCTCTGATGCCCTCTTGCAACACCTACCATCTTACTTGGGTTTTTCTTACCTTGGGCGTGGGGTATCTCTTCATGGCTGCTCCAGCAAAGCGCAGCTGCTACTCCTTACCTTGGACAAAGGGTATCTCCTCACCGCCGCCCTTCCTGACCTTCAACATCGGATATCTCCTCTAGGCCCTCCTGCGCCCATGCAGCCACTGCTCCTAGGACGTGGGGTTGCTCCCCCTGGCCACCGCCTCCGGCCTTGGGTGAGAGGTGGCTCCTCCCGGCCACTGCCCCTGGCCTCGGGCACAGGGTAGCTCCTCTTGCCTGTTCCTGTGCCATCACTGCCTGGCACTCTCGCCCGCTGCCCCTGACTTTAGACGTTCAGTAACTCCTCTTGGCTGCCGCCTTTCGGGCATGGGGTCCTCCCGGCTTCTGCCCATGACCTTGGACGAGGGGTAGCCCCTTTCCGCTGTGCTTAGTGTGCCGGTTGCAGCCACCCACTATAACTATTTGTTTAATCTAATTGCTCTGCTTTATGAGGGAAAACGGAAACAGAGTTTTTGGTGCCAAGATGTTGAAGAATTGCAGACATCTCACATGCTAGTAAAGTCATGCTCAAAATTCTCCAAGCCAGGCTTCAGCAATATGTGAACTGTTAACTTCCTGATGTTCAAGCAGGTTTTAGAAAAGGCAGAGGAACCAGAGATCAAATTGCCAACATCTGCTGGATCATCAAAAAAGCAAGAGAGTTCCAGAAAAACATCTATTTCTGCTTTATTGACTATGCCAAAGCCTTTGACTATTTGGATCACAATCAACTGTGGAAAATTCTGAAAGAGATGTGAATACCAGACCACCTGACCTGCCTCTTGAGAAATCTGTATGCAGGTCAGGAAGCAACAGTTAGGACTGGACATGGAACAACAGACTGGTTCCAAATAGGAAAAGGAGTACGTCAAGGCTGTATATTGTCACCCTGCTATTTAACTTATATGCAGAGTACATCATGAGAAACGCTGGACTGGAAGAAACACAAGCTGGAATCAAGATTGCCGGGAGAAGTATCAATCACCTCAGATATGCAGATGACACCACCCTTTTGGCAGAAAGTGAAGAGGAACTAAAAGCCTCTTGATGAAAGTGAAAGAGGAGAGTCAAAAAGTTGGCCTAAAGCTCAACATTCAGAAAACGAAGATCATGGCATCCGATCCCATCACTTTATGGGAAATAGATGGGGAAACAGTGGAAACAGTGTCAGACTTTATTTTTTCTGGGGTCCAAACTCACTGCAGATGATGACCGCAGCCATGAAATTAAAAGACGCTTACTCCTTGGAAGAAAAGTTATGACCAGCCTAGATAGCATATTCAAAAGCAGAGACATTACTTTGCCGACTAAGGTCCGTCTAGTCAAGGCTATGGTTTTTCCTGTGGTCATGTATAGATGTAAGAGTTGGACTGTGAAGAAGGCAGAGGGCCGAAGAATTGATGCTTTTGAACTGTGGTGTTGGAGAAGACTCTTGAGAGTCCTTTGGACTGCAAGGAGATCCAACCAGTCCATTCTGAAGGAGATCAGCCCTGGGATTTCTTTGGAAGGAATGATGCTGAAGCTGAAACTCCAGTACTTTGGCCACCTCATGCGAAGAATTGACTTATTGGAAAAGACTCTGATGCTGGGAGGGCTTGGGAGCAGAAGGAGAAGGGGACGACCGAGGATGAGATGGCTGGATGGCATCACTGACTCTATGGATGCGAGTCTGAGTGAACTCCGAGAGTTGGTGATGGACAGGGGGGGCTGGCATGCTGTGATTCACTGGGTCACAAAGAGTCGGACACGACTGAGCGACTGAACTGAACTGTTGAAGAAAGCCCCACATCACTTGGACCCTTAGCATTGCTTAAGGAAAGGTATTTTATGTCATAAGAATTGGAGACTTACATAGAAAAATGAGTGTTTCTAGGACAAACTGATAATGAAAGTCACATTTGCTTCTTGCATCTCTCTTGTCAATGCCTGTGATGGTGATCAGGGTGAGAGTTACTGTAAGATTCAAATCTGTTGTAATCAGAGAAAAGATGTATAACTTATAAGGCTCATCAAATGTCCTTCCTTGAGCTGATTTTAGAGCTATCAAAAGCCATAACCCCATGATTCTAGGAGGTATGATGGCATTTACAAAATTCTCTTATAATTTGGACATACTAACTACAATCTCTACCCTCTGCTTTCATGGGACTTGACGGGACTACAGATGGTAAAAGAAGTGAGATCAGGCAGTGACCTGGTAGACTTAAATCACTAATATCACATTACTATACATAGTGGGGGAGCACAGATTCAATGACGATCTAAAATAGATGGACGCATACCTTCTAAAATTAAATGCTGTGGGGATACATATACACAGAGCATACTGTTCCTGCCTTCAAGAAGTTTAGCTACAAGAAGCATATTGTGATATTGCATTATTTCTTCTACAATTCTATGGATAATCACCTCCCTTCTTGGTAAGAACTTAACTTGAATGCATCATTTGCACATACTGTCTGTAGGAATTCAGCCCAAGAATGAAGGCAAAGAGTTCATCTGATTCCCTATGGCTTGTCTGTTCTGAATTTGTTTCACAGGTCATCAAAAGCTTATACATTTGAAAACACATACACACACACAAAAACACATTCTTACCTGTGCACAGGTAAGAATTCTAAAGGAAACAGATCAGCTGAATATTTGGATTCTCTACTTTCAGCATATTTTATTTGAAATATGAAATTGTAATTAAAGACAGATTTCACCAGATATAAATTTGAGATTTAATTTATTATTTTAGCAAAATTGAATAAACCATACTGAATATTTTTTTTTGCCTCAGTTAGCTTTATGTTCTGATAAAATTTGCCAAAGAAGTCCCACTGACCTTTGCTATATACATACAAATTCACTAAGATGTTCTGATGATCAGTGTTTGTGTTTTATTACATAACTAGTCAAGTTATGCTTCATGAATCTCATAATTAACAAAATGTGTATATCTTTTAATTAATATAAATATGTACATTTTTACATTTCAGCTGACACATTCTTACTGACAACCCCTCTATTACTCTCTCACTCTTCCTCTCAATACTTCAAAGAGATTGGGTTGAGTGTTTACTCTCTGGGCACCCAGATTGCTATGTATATATTACTATATACAATTAATCTGATTACCCTTTAATCATTTTCCCTCTCATTTTGTTCATCCAAGTTCTATAAGGATAGAGGCTTTGTTTCATTGTTCTTATTATCCCTCAGGTTTAGCATACAATTTGTCACAGGATAAGTATTGAATAAATATTCACTGAATAATTAAATGATACCTCCCCTTGAAAAGATCAAAATTTATTAGGGCTGGAATATATGCATGTAACTAACTGTAATGCAAAGCAAAATAATATGACAAAAGAGTTATTAATACTACATAGATGTATTTGCTCTATTTATAGATCAAATTATTTTTGCAAATATATTATAATCACTAAATAAAATATTTCCTTGCAGAATTTCATATAGATAATTGCACAGCACTTTTTCCCTAAGTGTGCTATTTCCCTGATATTTATTTTTTCCCTTAGAAAATAAACAATGTTCAAATTTTTAAATATTAACTTTCTATATTATGATAATTTCTTGCATAATTATAATGAACCTAAAGAAATTGAAGAGTTGTCTTTTCTTTATTTTTTTTTTTAATCTCTTTTTTGAAAAGTTATCTTCTGTTTTGTCTCTGACTTTGGGTATATGTGGGGGAAGAAAGTGTTAAGTAAACTTGACTATAAGTAAAACTGAATTATGTCATTTATTTCCAAAGGAATAAAGAAAATGAAAGAAGGAAAAGGAAAATAAAAAGGAAAGGGGAAAGAAAGGAAGGAAGGAAAGAGATAAGAATGGAAAAATTTTTTCAGAGTCATGGAAAGTTAACCTCACTGTATAGAATGAGAACCATAGCCAAATATTTGCCAGATATTTGTACGTAAGCTCTTCACAATTATACCTGGCATTTGTTCACTATGAAAAAAAAATAAATACAAGTGATTAGTGCCAGTCTTTTCTTTTTTCCAGTATTGATTAAAGATTGCTATATTTACAAATCACAGTAGAATCTTCAGAAGCCTTTTTTTAAAATCTTGAAAACCTTCCTTATATTTATGTTTCTGTCACAGTGATTACACAATCTCATCTGGTTACTTTTAAACCAGCTAAAAAAGCCAAGTATTTCACTATTCCACAAATATGAGTTTAATCCTGAATTTGTTAGGTTTTAATAAATTGGTTCTGATTTTACAGAAAATAAAAACTTCCTCCTTTTAAAACAAACCAGAAATAAGATTCTTCTCCAAAAGAATGTATCACTTAATTATTTCAACCTACTGGACTCAAGCCTTCTTTCTTAGGAAAAGTAACTGTGTGGGTGGTGAACAACTCATGTGACTGCCATGCCTCAAGTTCCATTTGTCCTTTTGGAAAATTCTTTATAATGGTAACTATTGTCCATGGTCAAAATTTAAATACTTTTTAAAGGAAATAAAACCTTTATTTCTATTTATCATGAAACTTTCAACAACACAAACCAATACCAATTGAAGTTCTAAACAAGTGAAATATAAAAATAGTACTTATATTTTCAAGGATATACATACATATTCTAGTGGGGGGCTGATTTTTTTTAAGAATTGGTAATTTGAGAGAACTTTCTGCTGAGTGATAGTTAGGAGGTTTGGCTTCCATCTTGACTTCAATAATTACTAGTTATGGGACCTCAGTAAAGGGACTTAACTATTTTTAAACCTTAGTATCTTCATCTATGGGTTTCCCAGGTAGTGCTAGCAGTAAAGAACCTACCTGCCAATGCAGGAGACATTAGAGATGCAGGTTTGATGCCTAGGTTGGCAAGATCTCTTGGAGGAGGGAATGGTAACCCACTCCAGTATTCTGGCCTGGAGAACCCCATGGACAGAAGAGCCTGACAAGCTACAGTACATAGGGTCACAAAGAGACACAAGACTGAAATAACTTGGCACACATAGCATTTTCATCTATGAAAAAGGCATGATAGTACAATTGCTTCATAAGGGAAAATACCATTAAAATGTAAAAATATTTAGACTCATTGCTACATGATTGCCTAACAAGCATTCAATAAAACAGCAGTAATTTTTATCAAGAGCCAACTCATTGGAAAAGACCTGGAAGAAAGATTGAAGGCAAAAGGAGAAGAGGGCAGCAGAGGATGAGATGGTTAGACAGCATCACTGACTCAATGGACATGAATTTGAGCAAACTCCAGAAGGCAGTGAAGGACAGGGAAGCCTGGAGTGGTACAGTCATAGGGTCACAAAGGGTCAGACATGACTTAGCAAGTGAACAACAACAAGTTTTATCAACATTATTATTATTATTTCCAATTGATGGCTTCATATTTGAATGCTATGGGCTTCCCTGGTGGCTTAGATGGTAAAGAATCTGACTCTAATGCAGGAGACCTGGGTTTGATCCCTGGGTCTGGCAGGTCCCCTGGAGAAGGAAATAGCAACCCGCTCCAGTATTCTTGCCTGGGAAATCCCACGGACAGAGGAGCCTAATAAGCTATAGTTCATGGGGTCACAAAGAGTTGGATATGACTGAGCAACTAATGCTACTTTCTTGCCTTTATATATACATACATATCATGTAAGTTCCAGTTATGTATTCCTGTCTCAGGGTGGTTTCCTAAAAGTAGACCCTAGGGCAAGAATTTCAGTGTAAGGAGTTTATTTGGGTGGTGATTTCAGGGAGCCTCAGTAGGAGCAAGGGAAACGAAGAAAATAACAACTTCACAGGAAAATTTTAAAGGGGAGAAAGAGGAGGCATCTTGAAAATATTAACCAAAGCACATATGATCTTTCATTTGTAAACCCTGAGACAGTCTTCAAGTTCCTTAGCATATATTTACAAGATCCTGTCTATGGTTTTAAGCTGCAGCTAAGTAGACTAACCAAATGACTGAGAGGAACAAGTTTATCTCTTCTTCAGAGATACTATTCTAGATTAGATCTCTGCTTAAAACCTTACTCAAGAGTGCATCCCTGGTGGCTCAGCGGTAAAGAATTCACCTGCCGATGTGCTGGACCTGGGTTCTAGTCTCTAGTCTGGCAATATCCCACAAGGCATGGAACAGCTAAGCCCGTGCACCATTAACTATTGAGCCTGTGCTCTAGAGCCTGGGTGCCACAACTGCTGAGACCACGCACCACAACTACTGAAGGTCCTGTGCCTAGAGCCTGTGCTCCACGGGAAGGGAAATCTTTGCAATGAGAAGTCTATGCAGTGCAACTAAAGAGCAGCCCCCACTCACAGCAACTGGAGAGAGCCTGTATGCAGTAATGAAGATCCACCACAACCATAAATAAATAAAAGCGATTATTTCAAAAGAAAAAAGAAAACATACCTAAGGAGCAGTGTCTCAGAAAACAATTTAACAATTGCATCTACGTGAACCGTGAACTTCCTGATGTTCAAACTGGTTTTAGAAAAGGCAGAGGAACCAGAAATCAAATTTCCAACATCCACTGGATCATGGAAAAAGCAAGAGAGTTCCAGAAAAACATCTATTTCTGCTTGATTGACTATGCCAAAGCCTTTGACTGTGTGGATCACAATAAACTGTGGAAAATTCTGAAAGAGGTGTGCCGGGAGCCAGCGTGAAGAACTCCGCCCGTGGCAAAGGTCATGAGGAAGGAGGCTTGGCATACGCAAAGGTGGGATCGAGCCTCAGGAGACCGCCTGTTCCCGAGCATCTACCCCCCAAAACCAGAGTCTGCCTGCTTTGCTGTGTTATCCTTTCCACCTGCTCTTCTGACATTAACAGGGGGCTGTCCCCCCACCACCTTTTTCTGGAAAAAGTTAATTTAGAGCTTTCAGATAATAAGTCTCCTGGGCATAATAAGAGTGTTTCAATCCAAAAACCCCTCTGATGGCTTTCTAGCTTGCCTGCCAGACTCTTACAGCTGCGCATGTGATTGTTTGCGGCCTCCCAACCACGAGAAGCACAGAAAGCTTAAAACATCCTAGGAACGTAGAGGCTTCTGAGGAGTCAAAATCATTAGAATAGGACTGATTAAGGGTTTCATTTGTTGAGCCAATACTTGCTGCCAAGTTTTCATATTTTTTATGTGTAGAAAAACAGGTAGTAGCCCTGGTATTAGCAAATTTAGATCTTTGAGTTAAGTACTTTCTTTGTTATAACCCACTGCACCTTTGTTCTATAGGAATGTAACTTTCTTTAGTACTTTGAGGGTGATGCAGATTAAAGAAAAAACACTTCAAGGGAAAAAGGGTTTCCTGGTTGATAAACATTTATCTAGGAAGAGAGCCATAAAAAAAAAAATGTTAACAGGCCTCTTGGCCAGAAGATAATGTAAACCACCTGAGACCTTTTGTATACAGGAAGGTATGCAAGAGGAAAGCCTGGTCTCAATAGGGGTCAGGACTGCTGCCCCTGTATAACTCTGCATATTCCAACTTGGGGTATATAAGCTGCTTTTGAAAATAAAGTTGTGGGTCTGGCACCGATGTTTGACTCACCCATGTCATTCTTTTCTCCCTTTTCTGGCTGAATTCCCATCTGGAATGTGGAGGCTCACTGTGTCTACTTATTTGCCCTGGCTTCTAAGACCCACGCGAGAGGGAGCCCAAGGCGGGGCACCCTCCACTATTCAAGTGGGCGCCTATGGCCTATGTAGACATTGCAAGTTCCTTGTCTTGGAACTTTATTGGTTTTCCACGTAAACCAAATTATTCAGCCTCTTTTCTCCACTAATTTTCCTACTACACTATTCTTTCCTAATCTCTCTTTATACTTCTAAATAAATAAGTTTTTCATCTCCGGCTCCATCCCTGTTTCAAATTCCCTGAATCCACCCGGGCTGGACCCCGGCAGAGGTGGGAATACTAGACCACCTGACCTGCCTCTTGAGAAATCTGTATGCAGGTCAGGAAGCAACAGTTAGAACTGGACATGGAACAACAGATTGGTTTCAAATAGGAAAAGGAGTACGTCAAGGTTGTCTATTGTCACCCTGCTTATTTAACTTATATGCAGAGTACATCATGAGAAACGCTGGACTGGAAGAAACACAAGCTGGAATGAAGATTGCCAGGAGAAATATCTATCACCTCAGATATGTAGATGACACCACCCTTATGGCAGAAACTTAAGAGGAACTAAAAAGCCTCTTGATGAAAGTGAAAGAGGAGTCAAAAGTTGGCCTAAAGCTCAACATTCAGAAAATGAAGATCATGGCATCCGATTCCATCACTTCATGGGAAATAGGTGGGGAAACAGTGTCAGACTTTATTTTGAGGGGCTCCAAAATCACTGCAGATGGTGACTGCAGCCATGAAGTTAAAAGACACTTACTCCTTGGAAGAAAAGTTTTGACCAACCTAGACAGCATATTCAAAAGCAGAGACATTACTTTGCCAACTAAGGTCCCTCTAGTCAAGGCTCTGGTTTTTCCTGTGGTCATGTATGGATGTGAGAGTTGGACTGTGAAGAAGGCTGAGTGCCAAAGAATTGGTGCTTTTGAACTGTGGTGTTGGAGAAGACTCTTGAGAGTCCCTTGGACTGCAAGGAGATCCAACCAGTCCATTCTGAAGGAGATCAGCCCTGGGATTTCTTTGGAAGGAATGATGCTAAAGCTGAAACTCCAGTACTTTGGCCACCTCATGCAAAGAGTTGACTCATTGGAAAAGACTCTGATGCTGGGAGGGATTGGGGGCAGGAGGAGAAGAGGACGACCGAGGATGAGATGGCTGGATGGCATCACTGACTCAATGGACGTGAGTCTGAGTGAACTCCGGGAGTTGGTGATGGACAGGGAGGCCTGGTGTGCTGTGTGATTCATGGGGTCACAAAGAGTTAGACACGACTGAGCCACTGAACTGAACTGAACTGAACTGAATCACACATGTGTCACAATTTCCATTCTTGTTTAATCATTGTTTAGTATACAGGAAACATTAGGATGCTCTTACTGAAAGGCTGTTTAAATATGGAAGCACATGTACACCCACGGCTGATTCATGTCAATGTATGGCAAAAACCACTACAATATTGTAAAGTAATTAGCCTCCAATTAAAATAAATATTTAAAAAAAAATATGGAAGCTGATCCTCATAACCAACTACTTGTCACACTAAAGCTTAAGAAACGTGTCACTCTTGCGCTCTCTTATTCATATGCAAAATATGTTTTTACTGTCATAATTATCACCTTCCTTATTGGAAAACCTGTAACCCTGCGAATAGCAAACTGTATCAATTTTGTCAGTTTTCTATAAATTTAATAATAATAATTATTATTAAAATGGGTGGTTCAACTTTGAAAATAGCTGATGATAATAAATAGGGATGCCATTTACATGCCAAAAATGCAAAAGGAGAAAGTATACAATAAAACGGCTATAATCATGATATCTTTGTTGAACCAGCCCATAATTTCCACTGTCAAAATTCTATATCCATGCAGTTCATGATAAGACACACTTGGTTAAGTTGTATGTGTTAAAAAAAACAACCCTCCTCAGAGAAAACTCTAGCATAACTTAGTGAATTGGCACAGATCTGAAATGATGGAGTTCAAATTATTTCTTCTGTTTAAGGGAGTAGCTCTGAGGCTAAACTATGAGATAGTGCTTTTGTAGTGTTGATAGCTTTCTCTTTAAAAAAAAATCTGAAAGAATTTCATAACTCCAGAAATTTATAACACCTTTGAATCTGGAAACATGGATTTTATTTTTGGTCCCACCATCAATTTAGTAACAGCAGTCTAGACACATGTTTCCTCTCTCTTATCTATCCTATTTTAGAGTTTTTGGTAAAAGCAAAGTATAGGTAAACCTACTCATCAATCTCATTTTTAATAAATACAAATTCAATAATTAAGTTAACTTTCACATTGAAGTATATTGAATGAATACTGAAGTAATGTCCACCTAAACAATTTTTTTCAGGCTTACTGGTTTATGATTTTTAAAACTGACACAAACAGGCTATGGCTTGGCATTACTGTTTTCTGTGTGGAACTTTTCACTCACTACTATTTATCCTTGTGCTGTGCTGTGCTTAGTCGCTCAGCTGCATCTGACTCTTTGCGACCCCATGGATTGCAACCTCCTGCCAAGCTCCTCTGTCCATGGGGATTCTCCAGGCAAGAATACTGGAGCGGGTTGCCATACCCTCCTCCAGGGGATCTTCCCAACCCAGGGATCAAACCCAGATCTCCTGCATTACAGGCATATTCTTTACCATCTGAGCCACCAGGGAAGCCCAAGAATACTGGAGTGGGTAGCTGATCCATTCTCCAGGGGATCTTCCTGACCCAGGAATTGAACTGGGGTCTCCTGCACTGCAGGTGGATTCTTTACCAGCTGAGAGGTATACCAGGGAAGTCCACCATTCACCCTTAGGTTTCTGCTATTATTTATTCACTAAATATTTTAGCATATGCGATGGGTTTCCCTGGTGGCTCAGCAGTAAAGAATCTGCTTGCCAATGCAGGAAACAAGATGTAGGTTCGATCCCTGGGTCAGGAAGATCCCCTAGAGAATGGATAGGCTACCCACTCCAGTATTCTTGCCTGAGAAATCCCATGGACAGAGGAGCCTGGTGGGGTAATGTCCATAGGGTTGCAAAAGAGTCCGACATGACTTAGAAACTAAACAACAATAGTACACTAGGTACAGCTACAGCTGCTAGGAATACAGGAGTGAAAAAAAAATCTACACAGTAAAAGTAAACAAAATCATTCCTCCCAGAGCTTATACACTGGTTCAACCCTCCAAGATTCCAGTAAGTTCCAAGTTAGTGTTAAATCAATTTCATCAAGAATAGTAAATTCTTTGACTTTCAGATGACAAAGAATAAACTTGAGTATTTTGGAAAGAAAGGTAATTTATAAAGCGAAGATACCACATTTCTTGATTATGCTGCTTGTATTGAAAATCCAGGAGTGAGGATCATATTTAACCTCATGTTGCAGGTAACTCAAAAATTAGTACACATACAAAAATCATCCACTCTTTCATTATCAATATTTCTTTACTCTTTCCCCTTATCATATAAATATGCTCAGATTTTTCCAATATTTTTAAAAATAAAACTCACCATGGTTTGCCTCCCTTTCAATCTACTTCTTCTCTTTTAAGCATATTTGGAAAAGAAACTTCCCACTTATTTTCAATCCTCACCTCTTACAGCTCTTCCCGTAACCCTCCCTAGTTCATAATTCCTGATGTAAAAGCAAGTATAATTTTAATTTTATCTCCCATGGGTAACTAAAATTAATTCAGGGCATATTCCCCTGCTTGTGGAGAAAACCCAGACCAATCCCGAGGCTTCTCTGCTTCAGTCAGTCAGTGGATCATTTCAGTCTCTCAGTCATTTCTGACTCTTTGAGACCCCATGGACTGCAGCATGCCACCCTTTCCCGTCCATCACCAACTCCAGGAGCCTACTCAAACTCACAGCCATCGCGCTAGTTATGCCATCCAACCATCTCATTCTCTGTCATCCCCTTCTCCTCCCACCTTCAATCTTTCCCAGCATCAGGGTCTTTTTAAATGAGTCTGTTGTTCACATCAGATGGTCAATGTATTGGAGTTTCAGCTTCAGCATCAGTCATTTCAGTGAACATTCAGGACTGATTTCCCTTAAGATGGACAGGTTGGATCTCCTTACAGTCCAAGAGAGTCTCAAGAGTCTTCTCCAACACCACAATTCAAAAGCGTCAATTCTTCAGCACTCAGCTTTCTGTGTGGTCCAGCTTTCACATCCATACATGACTACTGGATAAACTATAGCTTTGACTAGACAGACCTTTGTTGGCAAACTAATGTTTCTGCTTTTTAATACGCTGTCTAGGTTGGTTATAGCTTTTCTTCCAAGGAGCAAGTGTTTTTTAATTTCATGGCTGCAGTCACCATCTGCAGTGATTTTGGAGCCCCCCAGAATAGTCCGTCACCGTTTCTATTGTTTCCCCATCTATTTGCCATGAAGTGATGGGATCAGACGCCATGATCTTAGGTTTATGAATATTGAGTGTTAAGGCAACTTTTTCACTCTCCTCTTTCACTTTCATCAAGAGACTCTTTAGTTCCTCTTCACTTTCTGCCATAAGGGTGGTATCATCTGCATATCTGAGGTTATTGATATTTCTCCCTGCAATCTTGATTCCAGCTTGTGCTTCATCCAGCCCAGCATTTCACATGATGTACTCTGCATATAAGTTAAATAAGCAGGATGACAATATACAGCCTTGACATACTCCTTTCCCAATTTGGAACCAGCCTCTTGTTTCATGTCCAGTTCTAACTGTTGCTTCTTGACCTGCATACAGAGTTCTCAGGAGACAGGTCAGGTGGTCTGGTATTCTCATCTCCTGAAGAATTTTCCACAGTTTATTGTGATCCACACAGTCAAAGTCTCTGTCATAGTTAATTAAGCAAAAGTAGATGTTTTCCTGGAACTTTCTTGCTTTTTCAATGATCAATGGATGTTGGCAATTTGATCTCTGGTTCCTCTGGTGCCTTTTTGATCTCTGGTGCCTTTTCTAAATCCAGCTTGAACATCTGGAAGTTCACAGTTCATGTACTGTTGAAGCCTGGTTTGGAGAATTTTGAGCATTAGTTTGTAGTTTGTGAGATGAGCGCAATTGTGCAGTAGTTTGAGCATTCTTTGGCATTGCCTTTCTTTGGGATTGGAATGAAAACGGATCTTTTCCAGTCCTGTGGCCACGGCAGAGTTTTCCAGATTTTCTGGCACATTGAGTGCAGGACTTTCACAGCATTATGTTTTAGGATTTGAAATAGCTCAGCTGGAATTCCATCACCTCCACTAGTTGTGTTCGTAGTGATGCTTCTTAAGGTCCATTTGACTTCGCATTCCAGGATGTCTGGCTCTAGGTGAATGATTACACCATTGTGGTTATCTGGGTCATGAAGATCTTTTTTGTATAGTTCTGTGTATTCTTGCCACCTCTTCTTAATATCTTCTGCTTCTGTGAGGTCCATACCATTTCTCTCCTTTATTGTGCTCAGTTTTGCATGAAATGCCAATATCTGCTTCATATTAAGTAATAGATGGCCCTGCTGTCGGTTTATGTCTCATATTGTCTGTTAGTTAATCAGTTGCGTCCAACTATTTGCTCACCAGGCTCCTCTGTGCATGGGCTTCTCCAAGCAAAAATACTGGAGTGGGTTGCCATGTTCTTCTCCAGGGAATCTTTCTGACCCAGGGATTGAACCTAGGTTTCCTGCATTGCAGGCAGAATCTTTACTCAATTCAATAATTAGAATGTCTTTACCAAGATATTAATCAAAACTCCAAATTTGATTATAGCATAAAACATTCCCTCCCCTAGCTAGGGCCTCCTTCAGGCCCTCTTCTTACCTGTTTTGTGCATGAATGGAAGGAGGGAGGAGTTGATAGGAAAGAGGAAAGAAGATGACAAGACAAGTTTTAAACAAAAGTGCAGAAGATCAACTTTAGGAAAATTATAAATGTTTAAAATACACCCAGATATTTCCTTGGAGATCATGTCCCTGGCCCCTCCAAAATTTAAATTGGTTGTCCCTGTTATTCCCTCTTATATCAATATAATCCAGTTCTTCTTCACATTAATTATCACAATTTATAAGATTACATGTTTTAATTACTTGGTATATGGTTGTTTTTTTTTTTTCATGTCTGTTTTTCTCACCCAAATTGATTTGATGTCAAGGCATGTCCACTGTGTTTCCCACTGTTTATTCAGGGCCCAGCACAGTGTATAGCATAATCATAACTGTTCAGTATATATTAATTGAATATGTGAAGACACAAAGCAACATGGGTAGAATTCATTTTTTAGAGGAATTAGAATTCTGCTTAGAAACTGTCAGTACCTCCACATCATCCGAGTAGACAGCAGTCATTACACTACTAACATCAAGTTCTACAATCCCAACTTTGTTCTCAGTTTTAGTATTACCCACAGAACACTAAAACGCTTATTATTCATTTGAATTTTGAATTCCCTTTTTATTATTCAAACTTCCTTCCTTTTCTGCTGTGTTAATCATAATACACATACTTTACCTGCCACATGTCTCAAATCAGTTTTCAGAAGGAGGCAGGAAGGAAAAGCTGAGAAAGGAAAAGAAGAGAATGGATTATTACTGATTATAGCGAGAGTATGAAACTGCACCATTCTTAAAGGTTGAGAATGGCTCACCAAGAGAGTTGCCATGAATCTAAATGTTAGTCATAAACCTAATAAAAGATATTTGTTTAATGTTTTACAATATATAACGTACTTTCATCATATATATCCTCACACCTATAGTTCACAACAGTCCCCAGGGACAGTTAGCACATGGATTTCAGTACAAAATTCAAATACGGATCAATTTAGGCTCAGAGAAATTGCATGACTTGTTCAAGTTCTCACAGCTATTAGGTTGGTCAAGCTATGACTCAGATATAGGTCAGCTTTGCCAAGTTCACTATTCTTTATAAAATACCACTGCACTTCCTTGGAAAGTGAAATTTCTGTGTGTAATTGGAAAAACAGAACCAAAGGATGGAGCTTTAATTAGGATTTCTTTTAGGAGCACAAGTAGTAGGACTTCTTTATCACATTAAATGCCAAGAGGAGCGGATTTACCTATACCCATGCCTTTGAGCTTATTCAGTACATTGAGATACCCAAACAAATTCTGCCAGGCATTTCTGAAATAAAGTGATGAAGTTTTTTAATTCTGCATTTTATCAGACACAGATACAATATTTCATATAGTGCTTGTCAAGAGAGGATGTCTAAAGCAGACTATTATTTAATTACAATGAAAACTGAAGTAAACAACTGAGTGATTTCTGAAGATCTAACCACTGAATACCACACCCTTGGCAACTCTCCTAAGACTCACAAGAAGACAATAGGGTAGATTGTGTGAAGAGAATATTAAAAATAAGCATTAAATTCTGTGCCAAGACACAGCAAAAGATAGAATCTTGATGAAAACTAATGAATAAAAGTGCCTAAACTTATTTAAGGGACACTTCTTTGTTTATTTTTTCACTTTTTGGTTGTCTTAACCAACATGCTCCTGTGTTATATGATTACCATGTGAAATGTACAGTTCTAAACAGAAAAGAGCTTTCAATTAAGTCCATGAAATATTTTTTAAAAGCATAAACTTGAAGTCAAATAAATGTGAATTTGAATCCCACCTGCTAGTTATTACTATTATTACTAGTTATTACTGTTATCTATGAGAATGAAGCAGACTACTTATACTTTTTGATAACAGGACATAAAGGACTATTGTCAGGATTAAACAAGATGTCATATTCATCCATCCATTGCTTCATTCAGAAACTGCTAAGCACCAGGCACTGTACAAAGCACTCAAGATACAGTAGTGAACAAAACAAAAAGTCTAGTAGGCCTGAAGTAAGAAAGTGCATACCATAATGCATGAAACATAACTGGTACATAAGAAACGCTGACTTTCTATTTTAGTTCCTTACGTCACACCACCAAAATCCGTGGTTCTTTGTTAACAGTAATTGCATGAATTAAACCAGCAATACTTAAACAGTACTGGCAGCAGCTACTCTGAAAATAGAATAAAGGGTCTATTAAAAATAATAGTGGACAAAGTGTGTTTAAGATGAGTCCTACTCAGCCAAGTAACTGCTTGTTCCTTATGTTTGCTGAATGGAAAACAAGAAATCAAGACAAAACAAAACAAATAAGAAAAAGCCGTGGATATATGTATATGTATAACTGGTTCACTTTCCTTTACAGTTGAAGCTAACACAACATTGTAAATCAACTATATGCTGCGTGTGCTAAGTGGCTTCAGTCGTGTCCGACTCTGTGCAACCCTATGGACTGTAGCCCTCCAGGCTCTTCTGTCCATGGGATTCTCCAGGCAAGAATACTGGAGTGTGTTCCCATGCCCTTCTCCAGAGAATCTTCCCCACTCAGGGATCGAACCCATGTCTTTTATGTCTCCTGCACTGGCAGGCGGGTTCTTTACCACTAGTGCCACCTGGGAAGCGTAAATCAACTATACATCAAAATAAATTTTTAAAACATTAAGAAATGCCCCACAGAATGACTAGATCAATCACCCAGGTGTGAGCAGCTTGGTCATCTACATGAACTAAGGGACCACACTTGAAGAGAATAAAGGTTAGTCCATAACTGTCATAATTTCATCCATTTATACTTTTATGTGAATATGAATCAGGCTATTTCCAGGAGTCAGTTACTCAATGTTCTTATCCACACGTTGCTGAGGGAAGGAAAGAAAAACAAAAGAGAAGTCGCTATAGCTGTTATAAAGAAGGAAGAGTCAGATTGGCAGCTACTTGAAGACATGAAAAAAAAAGACAAAGGAAAAATCACATAAAATTCGAGAATCTTGAGTCTTTTGTCTATGGATGGGTTTATTTTTACACTCTTACAGGGAAATTCAGAGGCAAGGAAAAGGACTCTGGTAACCTTAGCATTGAATGAGTGGTCGCATCAAGTATCACTGAAAAAACAAGGAAATCTTCAAGTTGCACTGCAAACATGTGAAAACAAAAGGAAAATTTCTGCCATTAACATAAAGCCAGCAATCAAAGCATGAGGAACAAAATCTGTGGTGTGTGGGTTACTTCCATTACCCGAATTAAACATGATGGGCCCAGTAGTCCTCATAAAGACTGATTTCAATTGTTGCAATTGACTTGATACACACTGAGTTATTAAACATTTGAAATGTCTCAAAACTTACATCAATATTATTTTGGCTGATTTGATTGTATACTCCTGATGTAAACCCAGAAAGTAAGTAAAAGGAAGATGCGGGATTAAGGAAATAGCATAGAATAAGGAAAGAGGTAATTAGAATATGCAGGATGATGGGGAAACATCCCAGGATGGAAGTTTGGTAGCAAAGAGTACCATTCATCTGTTTTGAGCTGGAGGATAGAGGCTCCAAGAGAGATATATCTAAGAAGAAAGCATTGTTAAAATACCTGATCTGTTTATTAGCTTGAATGAGCTGGGGAGGGCATGTAGCAAGAGATACAAGGGAAAGTGAACAATCTGAAATAATGATTAAATCCACAGAAAATAAAAGTTTAAACAATATGAAAATATATTTTTAAAAATTAAAATCAGAAATAAAAGATAAAAGCACTTTAAAGACTTTATCACTATTGCTGTAGAGCTTATCAGGGTAAAGTCAAAAATGTAAATCTAACATAACCTGGTGAGTGAAGCATTTAAAAATGAGGTGATAAAAACACCGTTGTTTGAAGTGTTCTCACACTTTCCTGAGATGCTTCTTTACCGAATTTTAAGCAACGCTATTAGATCATGAAAGTCTACAATGTAAGTCGACTGCCTAGCCCTAAAATAGCACACAGCGATAAGCACACACGGCATTTTGTGATGCACGGTCTTACTTTAGGATAAATACTGAGAAAGAAAAGAAACCGCATGAGGAAAAGTTTACTGCATTGGAACTAACAAAGAGATTGAGTGTCTCCATTCTAACTTTCGCTTTGTCCACTGTCCCCAAACTATCAGTTCAGTTCAGTCGCTCAGTCGTGTCTGACTCTTTGCGACCCCATGAATCGCAGCACACCAGGCCTCCCTGTCCATCACCACCTCTCAGAGTTCACTCAGATTCACGTCCATCGAGCCATCTCATCCTCTGTCAGCCCCTTCTCCTCCTGCCCCCAATCCCTCCCAGCATCAGAGTCTTTTCCAATGAGTCAACTCTTTGCATGAGGTGGCCAAAGTACTGGAGTTTCAGCTTTAGCATCATTCCTTCCAAAGAAATCCCAGGGCTGATCTCCTTCAGAATGGACTGGTTGGACCTCCTTGCAGTCCAAGGGACTCTCAAGAGTCTTCTCCAACACCACAGTTCAAAAGCATCGATTCTTCAGTGCTCAGCTTTCTTCACAGTCCAACTCTCACATACATACATGACCACAGGAAAAACCATAGCCTTGACTAGATGGACTTTAGTCGGCAAAGTAATGTCTCTGCTTTTGAATATGCTATCTAGGTTGCTCATAACCTTTCTTCCAAACTATAAATGAGTCTAATTCATAATCCGTGTTGTTCTCTCACTCCCTCAAGCCTGGAAAAGCACCAGATCTACCCCACCAGACATTTCTACAAATTTGTACATTCACACACAAATTTGCCCCAAAGAAGACATTTCTGTTATGTATAAATGTAGATGATCTTCCTGAGATGAGATGGAGAGACATGAAAATTCGTAGATATTCTAAAGAGGCCTGCCACCCTCTCATTGTACCAGAAATTGCTTATAAACTATCTGCATATCTTTGACATCAACAGACACTAAAAACTGACTAGTAATGATAGGATTGAACAATTATTCTGCACAACTATATGTAAAAAGAACTTTAAAAACCAATAAAACCTTTTGTTACTATACTCTGTGGTGATAATCAGTAATGTTAACAACTCAGATGTTTTTTTTTATAATGAGAGAAAACCACACTCTGTATTCAGAGTGGTAATAATACCCCTAAAACATTTTATTCCACAAGCATATGTATTTATTTTCAATTATCTCTACCATCTCATTGAACAGATCTATAAAATTACAAAAGCATGTAAAGTCCAAAAAAAAGTTATAAACTTGGAAAGTTTTAACTGGTTTTACAGCAGTTTGGTACTTTTAAAAATCAATGAGGCCAAATGTCTTATTCTTTGAAATTTAATTTTTAGTTTCTCACTTTTTAAATAGCTATTCTTAACTGAGATTGTGTTTTTCACGGAAAGATTACAATCACAGAAACTGAAGTGGCACAAAGATCATTTCTCAACTTCCATATTTATTAAGGTTACATATGAAGGAAAGTGTTTATATCTGAGATAACATTTTAAAAATAATTTAATAATGTATCTATTCATCCATCTCCCCAACTAATAAAATGATGATGAGAATGCTCCTCTCAAATGGCATTCAAAGGAAAAGTCTGATAATACAATGAAATTCTATAGATCTAGCCTTCATAAAAGTGGAAAATATTCATTCATTCCTAATTTCTTTGTCAAAAGTACTTATTGTCTTTCTTCTCAGCTTACAAAACACGGTGAGTATTTTGAAATTAGTTTCTGTCTTCCAGATCAATGGAATTGTCCCTTCTCCTATCTTTGGCAATCTGGTTGTTCAATCTTTCTTAATAAAAAAGAAAAATTATTTGTCTGTGCCTAGTCTTAGTTGTGGCACTAGGGATCTTTGACTGCGGCACGTGGAATCTTTAGTTGTGGCATGTGGGATCTTGTTCCCTGATCAAGAATCCCTCTGTATTGGGGCGTGAAGTCTGAGTCACTGGACCACTAGCGAAGTGCCTCAATCCTTCTTATCTTCTCTCGCTCCCCTCTCCCCCAACTCCTTCTCTCTCTCTCAATCCCACATTTTCTCTTTCTCTGCCTAAATTTTACAAGTCAGTAGCATTTTTATAATCCAAGAACCCTGTTTTGTACTCCAGGATTCTACTTACAACGTTTCATAAATGTTTTCTTATTCAATTTGATAGTTTACTGAGCATAATCTTAAAAATCATCTCAATGGGCATATAAAATGTCCCTGTGTTGACAGAGTGCAAATATTCAAATATTTTCTAAATGTTGACTTTTTATTGTTTTGTTTACTGTTTCTGTTTGGCTCTTTTAGATTATATGACACTAAAGAGAAGACTTGTTTTTATAATTTCTTCTCTTTGATGACTCCTATGCAGGGACTAAACTTTCATCCTTATAACTTCCATCTTTAGAGTGTCCAGCTCAGCCTCTTTGATTACCACCTGACCCTGAGCAATCTCCCCTTAAAGTTTTGAGATTTAAGGCTTTTGTCCTGCTTCCAGATGACCTTGCATCAATGTGGCAACTTCCAGCACAGTTAGCTTCTTAAGGAATAATACAGTGGGACGGGAGTTAGGGCACAGTGGGTTGTATATGGGGAGGCCTGGAAGCAGAACAGGAATAAGCCAATAAGCAAAAGATAATCAGCACTAGCACATTTCTTTCTTCAGGGAAAGAAAAGCAAATTAGTGAGAGACAGTTTGAGAAAAATAGTGGTAAGGATAAGGAATCTACTGATGGCAATACAGAGAGACATTTTATTTCTTCCCAATCAAATCTGAATCATATCAATATGCAAAAACATGAATAGGTTACAACATGGCCAGCATTTATTTTTAGTTAGTTAAGCATTAGTTCATTTCTCTGAATGTCTATTTGGCTGTGATGATTTGGATCAATCAGAGAGACAGTTAATCTTTAAGCAATATTGCAGTTCAGTTCAGCCACCACATAAAGATATAATCCTCATCTTTCACGTTTTAGCTCCTTTCATTTAAACCACTATAAATTTTTCTGCAAATTTTCAAAGACAAGTTTCTAAAGGAAATATGCCTTTGGAGATCAATCAATGACAAAATAGAACTTGCTTCAGTAGATTCTCTTTACTGTAGCTACTGCTATATTATCTGTAGATATTTAAAAAGGCAAACAGAGTGACTTTTAAATTCAGCTACTTTAATCATATATTGGAAAACAGGGAAGATTGGTTGAATGTGGCTTAAGGTTCATACTCTTTCACATAATAAAGATTTATTCAGATAGTATAGAAAGACACTTTATTATAAATTACTGATAAGAGTCTTCACTCCTAGGAGAAATGAGGTCTATAGGGAAAGCATCCATGGATAATGAAATGTACCTGAAGCTACCTTCCTCTCATAAGATCGGAGTTGGTCTTTCTGAACCTACTCATTAAACTTCTGACTCCCCTCCCACAGTCCCATAATTCTATTCATCTTTGCTTTTAGATTGGCATAACAAATCTACTTTCTTGGGCAAATCTACTTTTATGGGAAATAACATAATATAGTAAAGCATATATGTAAGACCTGGCTCTAAAATCTATAGGTACCTACACAATCTTGTAAACTGCTTCAACTCTCTGAACATCAGTTCATTGATCTATGAAATGGAGTACTAACGTCTATCAACTAGGGTTGTTATTAGGACTAGATGAAATAAATTAGCAAATAAGTACTCTATAAATAATCATTCTCTTCCTGTCTCCCTAAGAAAATAAAGTTTATTTAAGCCAACAAGAAATGTCAGGCAAACTTCTAAAACATGGATGGCTAACTTTATACACAGAGACTTAGACAGTCAGTATTAGACCATAGAGTACTACAACTACCTACTTCTGCAGTTATAGTATGAAAGTGGACATTACCAATATGTAAACCAATGAGTGTTGCTGTGTTCCAATAAAACTTTATGTATGGAGGCTGAAATTTCAGGTTTATACAAATGTCACGAACATGAACCATTATTATTCTCCACTCTTGAGACCTACAAAAATATGTGGCATGCTTCATATGGCTTTCCACTATATATGGGCTTCCCAGTGGTAAAGAATCCACCTGCCAAGGTCAGAGACACAAGACACATGGGTTTGATCCCTGGGTTGGGAATATCCCCTGGAGGAGGAAATGGCAACCCACTCCAGTATTCTTGTCTGGAAAAATCCCACAGAAAGAGGAGCCTGGTGGGCTACGGTCCACACGATCGCAGAGAGGTGGACACGAGTGAGTGACTGACCAACCAACAACCATGTTTCATATGGTCTGTGGATCACAGTTTGTCAATATCTGTTCCAGGGAATCAACAACAAATGAATGAGAAAATTGTTCAGAATCAAAAAAGATCCAGTTAAAGTAAGAATGGTTAAGCCTGTGGCAAAACAGCATTGCTCAGCATCTCCTCTGTACTTCCATGCTTGATTTGGATACATCCATTCCTTTTTTTTTTAATATAAATTTATTTATTTTAATTGGAGGCTAATTACTTTACAATATTGTAGTGGTTTTGCCATACATTGACATGAATCCGCCCCTGGTGTACATGTGTTCCTCATCCTGAACCCCCTACCCACCTCCCCCCCCAATACCATCCCTCTGGGTCATCCCAGTGCACCAGCCCCAAGCATCCTATCTCATGCATCAAACCTGGGCTGGCGATTCATTTCACATATGATAATATACATGTTTCAATGCCCTTTTCCAAAATCATCCCACCCTCGCCCTCTCCCACAGAGTCCAAAAGACTGCTCTATACATGTGTGTCTCTTTTGCTGTCTCACATACAGGGTTATCATTACCATCTTTCTAAATTCCATATATATGCATTATTATACTCTATTGGTGTTTTTCTTTCTGGCTTACTTCACTCTGTATAATAGGCTCCTTACCTACCATAGAACTCATGTTCTCTGTTTTCACACTAAGGGAATATTTGTTTGCATGATAACAAAGCCCAATATTCCCATGTATGAGGAGAGATATCCCAGATAAAAAGAACTTAGTTAAGATGGGCCCATTTATTTTTATCCTAAACTCTTCTCTAGCTATACTCAGGAGGCTTTTATATTCAGTTTTAATATGGAAATGGGAAGCTGTTTTAATACTACCTACATCCCTACATTCTGTCTTTTTTTGTTCTATTGCTGCTTTACTTTCAAACCTCTTAGCTTCTCATGAAGATGACAAGGACATTAAAAAAAGGAACAATGCCATGAAATTATTTTGGAAATTTTATCATGAAATTGTACCAAAGAATTTGGAAATACTTAGGAAATTGTTGGACACATGTAAACAAGTTTGTGTTTTACCAAAATTTCCCAGTAAAATAATTTGTGCAGTCAGAAGGTACTAATTTTTATGTGACCTTAGAAATACATGTTTCACATTGTTTTTCCTAAACTTGTAGGATTGCAAAGAGCATGCAAATTTATCTCTTTTTTTATGACCAATAGCACATATTATAATTCAGCTGGCTGGAACACAGAACTATAAAACAGAGTATGTTGTAGCATTTTATTTTTGCTTTTTTGGAGGGAATGATGCTAAAGCTGAAACTCCAGTACTCTGGCCACCTCATGTGAAGAGCTGACTCATTGGAAAAGACTCTGATGCTGGGAGGGATTGAGGGCAGGAGGAGAAAGGGACGACAGAAGATGAGATGGCTGGATGGCATCACCGACTTGATGGACGTGAGTTTGAGTGAACTCCAGGAGCGGGTGATAGACAGGGAGGCCTGGTGTGCTGCGATTCATGGGGTCACAAAGAGTCGGACACGACTGAGCGACTGAACTGAACTGAACTGATGCCTAACTTTACATAACGACAAGTGGTGTAAAAAGACTCCAGTGAACAGGTTACAAGTTGAGGATACTGCTACAAATACAAGCACAGCAAACCAAAGAAAATACAGAGTCAATGCATCTCATACTCCTAGAATAGGTTGTTCATCATTTATAATATAATATTAAAGACAAGGACACCCTAATCCCATCTGTTAGCCAAAGAAGTTGACAAAGAAATTCAAATAACCAAAATAATTTAAACAGTGGATTTATATCCACTATCGTTAATGAAGAAACTTGTTCTACATGAATTTCATGCTTTAAAAAATTGGCTAATGATAACATAAAGCCATCACTTCTAATAATACATTTTAAAATGTGGTTCACTCTTTATTTTGACCTTTTCAAATGTCTGTGCTTTATATCATTTGTATAATAAATTAGTGAAAATTTTTCTGTATATAATTTATAAATAAACTTCCCAAGATACATATATAAGGATGTGTGCAAAAGATTTTTACTAATTGAAGGGGGTGCACAATCAAAAAGTTTATAAAAAAATTTTTGACATAAGGGTGGTATGCTTATTAGATAACCATAAAGCAGTCAGGCTTATATGTGATGTTCAAATGTATCACAGTACTGGAAACTTGCAAAGTATTTGGCTTTTGATAAATATAAGAATAATCTATTATCAACAGACATTTGGGGGATATTTTTTAATGCCTGTGGGCTCAGTTGCTCAGTCATGTCTGACTCATTGTGATCCCATGGACTGTAGCCTGCCAGGCTCCTCTAGGAGTGGCAACATAATCAGTCACTAGGGAAATGCAAATTAAAATTACAGAAAGATACCACCACATACCTATAACAATGGTTAATATTAGGAGAAAAAAAAAAAAAACTGACCACACCAAGGGTTGGTGACAATGTAGGGAAACTGGAATTCTCATACACTGTTGGAATATAAAATGGTACAGCTACTTTAGAGAACAACTTGCTGTTGCTGTTCCCTCACTAAGCCGTGTCTGACTCTGCAACTGCAACCCTCCAGGCTTCCCTGCCCTTCACTGTCTCTCCCTCCTCACTCTCTCCTTCACTGTCTTCACTTGCTCAAACTCACGTCCATTGAGTCAGTGATGCCATCCAGTCATTTCATCCCCCGTTGCCCTCCTTCTCCTCTTGCCCTCAATCCTTCCCAGCATCAGGGTCTTTTCCAGTGAATCTGCTCTTCTCATCAGGTGGCCAGACTACTGGAGCTTCAGTTTCAGTTTTGGAAGATGGAAAAGTTCAGGAGATTGGTTATACAACAACGTATGTTTAACATTACTGAATTATACACTTAAAATCATTAAGACAGTAAATTTTATGTTGTGCATGTTTTACTACAATTATATACATTATAATTAAACTAAAATATTATTTATTATACATATATTTGTATACCTACATACATTATATATTAAATGTACATCTACCATTAAAAAAAAAAACAATACTGGAGTGGGTTGCCATTTCCTACTCCAGGGAATCCTCCTGACCCAGGGACTGAACCCACATCTCTTGCAACTGCTGCATTGGCAGGCAGATTCTTTACCACTGGACCACAGGGAAAGTCATGTCACCATTAATCATTTTATTGCTTTTCTAGATATGAAGAGATGCAAGAATTGGGCTTATAAAATCTCCTGAAAATATCTCTCTGAAGACCTATTCTGCCAGTTTCTCCCAGAGCGTAAAGTGCTCAATTCCTGCCCTCCACCCTTAACTCCTTTCACAGGGTGCTGAAGGTCAGCAGCTGCAGCAGCTCATGATTTAAACCTTGTAGAGGGAGAAGGCAAGTGCCAATTTTTAGTTGGCACAGACCGAATACTTACTTGCTGGTTGTGGGTCTGAAACCTCAGGAGCTCACTAAGTGAAATGTGAAACTGGCCCCTGTACAAGGAGGACAAGGAGAGACCAAAGAAACAGGCAGACCTCTCCAGATAGGTAGGTGACAGGTTTAATAAACAAGGGAACTTAATGTGAGGCTTATCTTGGGCACCATGAGATGAATAGCTCTCTGCACCCACTTGCCAGACTCCTAAAAGCTTACATAGAGGCTTTGGTTTCAGTCACTAATACCATAAAGAAAGTTCAACAGCACATTGCTTTCTCAATACTGTGTCATTAAAAACAGCTCTCACTGTGGGCAAAATGTACAATCCAAGGACAGGGAAAGAAGAGGGGAGCCTCCAATTACCTGGGCACAGCTTGTGAGTCAACCCTCCATCTTGTCTTCTTGATGACTTCCTGCAACATTAGTTTTCTCATTTGTTATCTGCTTCTCTCTATAGACTATAATTTCCACAAGGAGATGAACCATATCCCTTTTATTAACTGTGTATCCAAAGCATATTGTACTTTGTCTGGCTCAAGGAAGGCATTCAGTAAACACAACTTGAATAGGTAAATGCATGAATGTGTAAATGAGTAGTCATTTCCACTCCACGGCCTCTTGCACATCAGTTTTCTTAACTAAATCCATAATCAATAAGGCTTTAATTTCCTTATTCTTGAACTCAATCCATTATAAAATAAATAAAATTCAAATGTCTTCTGGGAATCATTGCCCTCAGATTTAGACAGAATCTCTTGAAAACAATTTATAGGCAAGACAATACACCGTTCAGACCTGTCCTAAGGTCTGTTGGAGGTTTAGAAGTCTAAAAGGTACATAGACATTTGCTTTCACAGAGCCTGAATTCTAGCCCCAAGTCCTAGCTGGTTTTACATTGAATATGCAGTAAGTCTAAGCTACACACTTCTGCCTTGTACGAGTGATACTTCTCAGTGGAAATCAAGCACAGCATGCTCTGACCCATGTCACGAGTAAGAAGTGGTAGCATAGCTGGAATAGCAGAACAACCTATACATTGACTTATAGTTGAAGCATTAAACCTGTAGTTTAAGGGGTAAAGAGGCAGAAATGTTTAGGATCCCATCGTGTCCCCAACATCCCTGGAGAAATGGTGAGCATGGGTGTGGGGTTCCACTGCAAATGGTGTGTAATTCATACATTCCATATGAATTCCAAAGGCTTCCTCAACTGATTAGTGTGTGTGTGTGTGTGTGTGTGTGTGTGTGTGTGCTTAGTTGTGCCCAACTCTTTGCAACCCCATGGACTATAGCCTGCCAGACTTCTCTGCACATGGTATTTTCCAGGCAAGAATATTGGAGCGGGTTACCATTTCCTACTCAAGAGGATCTTCCTGATCCAGGAATCAAACCCACGTCTCTGGCGTCTCCTGCACTGGCAGGCAGATTCTTTACCACTGCATCACCTGGGAAGCCCCTCAGCTATTTCTTGGATTACACTAAGTGCAAGAGTAGGTGGTAAAGCAGGAGCCTGTTCTGTGGACAAAACCAGTGGGGTGCGGGGTGCGGGGGGGAGTAAAAAGAAATGAGAACTGTGACTCAGACCCATGTGGATAGGTTGAAACAGGGGAGGCCAGAAATTCTGACCTTGTCTTATTTAGATTTTGGAAGGGTGAATCTTTTTATAAAATTCTTTTTCTTTTATTAAGACTTTATTTTTTAGAACAGTTTCAGTTCGCCACACATGCATAGCCTCTCCCATTATCAACATCCCCCACCAGAAAGGTGTATTTGTTACATTTAATGAATTTACCTTGACACGTCATCATTACCAAAGTCCACAGTTTATGGTTCAGGCTTAGTGTTGTACTTTCTATGGGTTTGGAAAAACTGTATAATGGTATGTGGGCTTCACTAGGGCTAAAGAACTTACCTGCCAATGCAAGAGATATGGGTCCGATTCCTGAGTTTGGGAAGATTATCTGGAGGAGGGCAGGGCAACCCACTCCAGTAGTCTTGACTGGAGAATCCATGGACACAGGAGGCTGGCAGGTTACAATCCATAGGGTCACAAAGAGTCCGACACAACTGTAGCGACAGCACACACACATGTAGTGGCATGTATCCATCATCATGTGTTGTACAGATTATTTTCACTGTCCTAAAAAAGTCTCTGTGCTCTGCCTATCCATTCCTCGCCTTCTGCACACCTCGTAACCACTGATCTTTTTACTGTCTCCGTAGTTTTGTCTTTTTCAAACTGTTTTATAGTTGGAATCATACAGTATGGAGACTTTTCAGATTGGCGTCTTTGTAAGTTATTTTTCAAATCTCAAAGGCCAGCAAGAAAAGAGTATTAAGTGGTACAGGTATGTTTTCTGGAGAGGCAAGGTTGGCCCGGGAAAAGGGATGAAGTAAAGAATCAATGAATCCAGCTATGAGGAGTCAGGAAAAGCAGAGAACAGTTTCACAGGGGCTGGGCTGGTGTAGGGACAAACAACAGTCACGTTTACCATGTTCAGGAAAAGACAGGCTTTGAGAGCAGGCGGTGGAGCCAGCAGTGGGGAAGGGAGAGGGAAAAAGGGAAAGGAAGCTGCAATAGTTCTCAGTGTGCTGGATATTAAATAGAACCTTAGATTTCAACATAGACAAGCTTACTAATGATGTGCTATTTTCTCCTCTTCCAAGCTCCTTCCTGTCTCACATTTCAATTATAACTGAAAATGGCTCTAGAATAGATAGTTGGTTTCAGGTATGATTATTACATTTTAAGGAAGTCAGCTTTTATGATCTTAAGGAGGGCAGCTTTCTTAGCTTTTTACTACACTGGTCTATTAAAGTTGATTACCTTTCAGTAATAGAAAAAGCAGCCTAGGCCACTGTAATTTAAGCTCTTATTAGATTTTGTTGCTTTCAGAGAACTAACTGGTCGATTGAAATCTCCTACTTTAAGATGAACTGGCCTCAATCTACCAAGTCCATAAACTGAAACTTCTACCAAAGCACTGGACATCTGGTTAAAGATTAGCTATTTTTAAAAGTGAAATACTCAGTGGAGCTACCAATAACAAAGCACAACTAGGGTAGCATGTTTAAAACATGTGACTCTAAAACAGGACCAGCATCTGGTCCCATCACTTCATGACAAATAGATGGGGAAACAATGGAAACAGTGAGAGACTTTATTTTCTTGGGCTCCAAAATCACCGCAGATGGTGACTGCAGCCATGAAATCGTAAAACGCTTGCTCCTTGGAAGAAAAGCTATGACAACCTAGACAGCATATTAAAAAGCAGGGATATTACTTTGCCAACAAAGGTCCTTCCAGTCAAAGCTATGGTTTTTTCCAGTGGTCATGTATGGATGTGAGAGCTGGACAACACAGAAGGCAGAGTGCTGAAGAATTGATGCTTTTGAACTGTGGTGCTGAAAAAGACTCTTGAGAGTCCCTTGGACTGCAAGGAGATCAAACCAGTCAATCCTAAAGGAAATCATTCCTGAATATTCATTGGAAGGACTGATGCTGAAGCTGAGGCTCCACTATTTTGGCCATCTACTGTGAAGAGCCGACTGACTAGAAAAGACACTGATGCTGGGAAAGATTGAAAGCTGGAGGAGAAGGGGATGAAAGAGGATGAGATAGTTGGACGGCATCACCGACTCAATGGACATGAGTTTGAGCAAGTTCCAGGAGATGGTGAAGGACAGGGAAGCCCAGCATACTGCAGTCCATAGGGTCACAAAGAGTCAGACATGACTGAGGGACTAAACAATGATACAGGATTTAGAAAAATTTGTGGGAGCCAAGGAATATTGGAAGACCGAGACAAGTCTTTTGGAGTATAGCAGGAATTGACTGTGAAATAGACATAACTTGAGGAAAAGAGATCATTCTTGACTTTAAAACTGTAATCAAGACAAAATGCAAACTACCAAATAAAATGAACATATATAAAACATTTATTCACAAGCACATATCCCATGTATGATATTTTTCTTTTACATAAATATAACTAAGTAGGCAACTGTCTGGTCAGTGATTGTTTCATTACTTAACCCAAAACTCTACAGTACCATGTTGCATAACAATGTCATCAGCTGTTCGTAAGAGCTGTTTTGTTTTGGTTACATTTATTCAGTTTGGCTTGGTTGATCTGGATTGAATTTAAAACTGTTGAGCTCTGAAAAGATGTACTTTTGCCAACATAAGTCAATCCATCTGGCACTAGATAGATGCTAAATGTCACAAGACTGGAAGCAACATCTGAGATTTTCTCTACAAATGTGATTAGCACTATCAATACTACCTTGAATGTAGGTCTGCTCTGGACCTGAACATATTCCGGTTACCTGGAATGTAGCTGGATGAATATGGTCTTTATAATATCACTTATAGGTTAGTGGGTTAAGATAACTCAATTGCTTTCCAGAGTAAGTGAGATACAGAATTTCATCTTATCTGCTCTATGCCTCTGGGTGGAAGTATAGTAATATTTCACTGGACTTAAACTACTGGGTCATTTCACTCTTGGGCCTATTAGAAATACTACAAAGTATCTGAGCTTTGTAGATCTGTGTTCAAGTCCTAACCCCACCACTAGCTATGTGCCCCATGGCTAAGATATGTGACTTTTCAGGGATCCAGGTTTCATCTCTGTAAAAAAAAAAAAAATGTATTATCTACTTATAGGGTTTTATGTGAGCTAAATTAACTAACACAGATAAAGCAATGAATTTGGGCTTTATAAAACAGTAAGTTCACCAAAAAAACAAAAAAAAAGAGAGAGAGAATTCTCTTACCATGTTCAAAGAGAATCCTATGTGATTTCATTGCAACTAGCTAGGGCCATTATCTATTTTATTTCCATTTCTTTCTACTTCTTATCTATAAGAAGGAATAGAGACAAGTTTTAGTAACTGCATTCATATTTTGAAGGGATGGAATTCTGGCATGGCCTAGCATAGATTTGAGCATTCATATTCCCTCTGATACTCACTGGTTCCATGAATGCAGGGTCTTTTTGGTTCTCTTGCCTGGAGAATCCCGGGGAAGGAGGAGCCTGGTGGGCTGCCATCTATGGGGTTGCACAGAGTCGAACACGACTGAAGTGACTTAGCAGCAGCAGCAGCAGCAGCAGCGTCTCCTTACATACAGAGTGCATGACTTGTGCCCCATTTTGATGTGGGGACTGCGGCTGTTGGCTTTTCTCAAATTCTTGAATAATGTGAGCTTCCACCATCTCCTTCTCCACATAAGCATGTTCTTCTCTTTGGTTTCAGTGGTCCTAACTTCACATTGTCTACTGCAATCTAGCTTGGGGCTGATAAAGGCCATGGTACCCTGGAACTCTTACCAAATGGTAATTTTCTGATAGCAATTTTTCCTGTTTTTAAATATATCAGCATATAAAAACAAAATTACATAGATACAGAGGTTTGATTATTCTTCAAAGTAATATAAGCCCATAATACAATTTCAGTAAAAAAAAAAGAATATATTTTAAAAGCACCCATAGTTCCCCATCTATTAATACAGTGACTATGAACATTTTGTCCTATCTTACTTTATTTTTTCCTTTAAACCATGACATTTTTCTCCTTTAACACAATTACAGTCACAAGACACATGCTAATTCACACTCTGCCTTTTCACTTTATATTACATTTTTTTAATATAAATTTATTTATTTTAATTGGAGGTTAATTACTTTACAATATGGTATTGGTTTTGCCATATATCAACATGAATCCACCACGGGTGTACACGTGTTCCCCATCCTGAACCCCCCTCCCACCTCCCTCCCCGTACCATCCCTCTGGGTCATCCCAGTGCACCAGTCCCGAGCATCCTGTATCATGCATCGAGCCTGGACTGGTGATTCATTTCATATATGATATTATACATGTTTCAGTGCCATTCTCCCAAATCATCCCACCCTCTCCCTCTTCCACAGGGTCCAACAGACTGTTCTATACATCTGTGTCTCTTTTGCTGTCTCGCATACAGGTTTATCATTATCATCTTTCTAAACTCCATATATATGCGTTGCTGCTGCTGCTGCTAAGTTGCGTCAGTCGTGTCCGACTCTGTGCGACCCCATAGACGGAAGCCCACCAGGCTCCTCTGTCCCTGGGATTCTCCAGGCAAGAACACTGGAGTGGGTTGCCATTTCCTTCTCCGATGCATGAAAGTGAAAAGTGCAAGTGAAGTTACTCAGTCGTGTCCGACTCTTAGCAACCCCATGGACTGTAGCCTACCAGGCTCCTCCATCCATGGGATTTCCCAGGCAAGAGTACTGGAGTGGGGTGCCATTGCCTTCTCCATATATGCGTCAGTATACTGTACTGGTGTTTTTCTTTCTGGCTTACTTCACTCTGTATAATCGGCTCCAGTTTCATCCACCTCATTAGAACTGATTCAAATGCATTCTTTTTAATGGCTGAGTAATACTCCATTGTGTATATGTTCCATAGCTTTCATATCCACTCATCTGCTGATGGACATCTAGGTTGCTTCCATGTCCTGGCTATTACAAACAGTGCTGTGATGAACATTGGGGTACACATGTCTCTTTCAATTCTGATTTCCTCAGTGTGTATGCCCAGTAGTGGGATTGCTGGGTCATAAAGCAGTTCTATTTCCAGTTTTTTAAGGAATCTCTACACTCTTCTCCATAGTAGCTGTACTAGTTTTCATTCTTACCACCAGTGTAAGAGGGTTCCCTTTTCTCCACATCCTCTCCAGCATTTATTGCTTGTAGACTTTTGGATAGCAGCCATTCTGACTGGCTTGAAATGGTACTTCATTGCAGTTTTGATTTGCATTTCTCTGATAATGAGTGATGTTGAGCACTAATTTTTGCAGTGATTAACAATCATATTATCTGAATTATAATCCTAACAAGTAGATTTAATTTTATTCATCTAGCTTTTCCTTTTGGATGAAAAATTTCAGCTGTTGCCAAGTTTTGATTATATAAACAATACTGTGATAGACATTTAACTCATAAGATTTATTTTTGCATATTTATATTATTTTTTAGGATTCTCAGAAGTGAAATTACTGAATCAGAATGGGCACAGTTTTATGGCTTATGGTGTACTTTCCAAGGATTTAAAATTAATGCTAGGAGACCAATTCTGCCTATATCTCAGCTATAAGTAGGATCAAACTCCACACAGAAGTTGGCATTAAAGGACTTTTAAGTAGTTTTTGGTTCCTCCTATTTTTTCTTGGAAGTGTTAGGTAGTTAGAATAGGAAACAGGAGTCCAGAATGGCGGTGGCTAAAAGACAATGAAGGGAAAAGCCCGTGAAAATAGAACAAGGAAGGTCTGAGGACCAGAGTGAGGACCTCAGGTGGAACAAACAGCACTCCCGGCTAGCCCAATTTACATGGGGCAGGCCCAGGGGAGGGAAAACAGAAAAAGAGGGGCCAACGGGCCGGGGCTCTATTCTCTCTGCATCTTTTGGATCGGCATGCCCTCATGCCTCGAGGATGTATTTTCCTTTTATTTTCTAAATAAAACTGAGCTGTAAATAACACGGAGCTGTAACACCAATCAGCCCAAGAGCTATCACATGGTCTGTCCAAGAGCCAAGAGCTATAACACGGTCTGTCTGAGAGCTGTGACATGCAGAGGGCTTTAGTGTCCGTCGCCTCTAATTTTTGTTGAGATGAGACAGAACTGAGGAAATTACCCACTCCCCTGACAGAAGGAAATTTGATGTATATTCTGCTCAGCTTCGTCAGGTCTGTTGTGAGTCACTGTTACAGATATACTTATTCATCCTGCAATACTTTCGGGAATAAGATAGGGTACAAATAAATACATAATACGTTCATCAACCATGCACAGGCAGGTGTCTGAAACATTTTTAAGGTTTTGGGAAACATAGTCTTCTGGTTCTGTGGATTATACTCTAAATTCCAGTTGGTGCATAACCTCTGAAAAGGTGAATTTTTTTCTATAACTTTCTGAGGAATCACTGTTTTATTGTTAAAGCATCTACTTTACATATGCTGCTGCTGTGCTCAGTCGCTCAGTCGTGTCCAAGTCTTTGTGAGGCCACGGACTGCAGCCCACCAGGCACCTCTGTCCACGGGACTTTTCAGGCAAGAATACTGCAGTGGGTTGCCATTTCCTTCTCCAGGGGATATTCCCAACCCAGGGATCAAACCCAAGTTTCTTGCATCTCCTGCATTGGCAGACAGATTCTTTACCACTGTACCATCTGGGAAGCCCATTACGTACCGATGGTGCCCAGTTAACACAACATCCTACAATCATTTTGAAAACATACAGAAATATACCAGCAAGGGAAAAAAATAACTAGTATATTTGGGCCATATAACTCTGCTCTTAAAAACTAATTTCAGAGAAAATGCTTATTGAAGCTGAAATAATCTGAAACATTCACCTGTAGAGAATGGCTGCGTAAAGCACAGAGCATTAGCAGAACAATAGAGCACACACGCCAAGTCGCTCAATCGTGTTCGACTCTCTACAGTCCTATAGCCTATAGCCCGCCAGGAGCCTCTGTCCAAAGGATTCTCCAGCTAAGAATACTCGAGTGGGTTGCCACGTCCTCCTCCAGGGGATCTTCCTGACCCCGGGATCACACCCGCATCTCTCATGTTTCCTGCATTGACAAGTGGGTTCTTTACCACTAATGCCACCTAGAAAGCCCTGTGGTAAAAGTGTTATATATTGTTAAATATACGGTTAGGAAGAAAGATTTCTGATGAATATATTTTGACAAAGGAAAAATGTAGGAATTAAACCTGCAAACCAAAGTAGCCTATCATCCTTTTTGCGTCCTGATTCAACAGAAGTTCAGGCCAATATCAAAGAACATTTGAGCTGTATAAAAACCGAGTTAGGACAGAAACTTAAAAATACTTAGGTAGAGCCTAATACCATATGCAGTGTTGAAAAATGTAGCCTTATTTTCTTTTATATTATCTAGGTAAATTCAATATTCATTTAACAGTCCTAACATAACATATAACATACATGGATAACATAAAATAAGTTAAAATGAATATATATGTCATTATCACAGTGGGAAAATAAATAATAATATGCCATGATGATAAAAATTCAAAAAAATGATATATTCTCAATTATCTACATTAAATATATTATGTTCTCAATTATTTATATTTAGTAACACCTTATTTTTTACTCTGATTTTCCAAAGGGCTTCATTCAGCAACATCTCTTCACCTTCTCATTCACAACATGTTTACCATCTACTATGTGTAGGTATTATTCTAGAATAATATTCATGTCTATTTCCCAACTATGTATTCTTCAGAAAGGAAACTGTGGTGGCTCAGATGGTAAAGAATTTAACATTAGCCTAATAAAAAATACAATTGGAAAGGCAAGACTGCAACAAGAAAATCACATAGATCACTACCAAATCTAAAGTTTAGAATTTAGATATTCATTTAAATTTGACATGTTAGCATGACTATATATTACCAATGTCTGTACCAGCTTCTGAAATTTAATTTCTATAAGGAGGGTTCAAAGACAAAGGAAAAATATAAAGAAAATGAAAGAAAACTAAAAATTCAAGAAACACTATAACCTAGGACTACATATCTTAGGAAAAGAAACTGCTCCAAAGAAATAAAATACAACTATGATAGAACATAAAAATGAGATCTTATTTGACATCATAAACAACAGATTATTGGCCTAAAAGTTATTATTTGGAAAATATTTGCCAAAAATCCAATGGTGAGACTATGTTGAATCCATCTAAACATTCATTTTTAATAGACAACTTCTAATTTCTCATAGATAAGACATTGGTTTTTCCAGTAGTCCATGGAGAAGGAAATGGCAACCCACTCCAGTGTTCTTGCCTGGAGAATCCCAGGGACGGGGGAGCCTGGTGGGCTGCCATCTATGGGGTCGCACAGAGTCGGACACGACTGAAGTGACTTAGTAGCAGCAGCAGCAGCATGGGGTCACAAAGAGTCAGATGTGATTTAGCAACTGAATAATAACAACAACAAAAGACATTTGTGGAAATCATTTTCTTTGATTTTCTTAGGTCCCATAATGTGTTTACCCCAAAGGCAAGGCACTTTTAATGAAATATTACCCTCTTGAAAGAGGTTTTTTGTATCCCACAGGGGAGGTAAACAACTCATTAGAAAAGAATTAAACCCTGACGTGTAATACAATGTTATAGGGAAGGGGAGCCACCCCCAGCCCTCCAAAAGCCTTAGCCATGCTTGCTAACATAATCTCCCAGTTTATCCTTCAAAGCTGCTCTTATTTTGGCAGTGTTTCTCTAAGCAGCTGTGGGCTTTGCTCTTAGTGCTTGTAGCCTCCACCATCTTCATTATTGACGGTGAATCTTTGACAAAGTGCCTCAAAACTATAGCAAAATGCTCTGCAGGCATACTTAAGAGAAGGGGTCAACACATTTCTAGAAGCATAAAAGCTGATTACCTTTGTATCTGAGCACAGGGCAGATAATCAGCGGGAGAGATGGGCCAGAGTGCCCAGAAACAGTAGCCTGTGGTTTAGTTCCGTTCACTTCAGCATAAAGGAGAAGAGAGATAAGAAGCTCTTTTATGTGATTAGAGGAAAGAAAAATCTATACTTTCCATATGGGAATTTCTCATGTGCTTTCTTAATGAACACAGAGAGAAGTTGAGAGAGACTTTTAAGCTGTTATAACTTTTAAAATATTCTCTTTGGGACTGGGAGAGTATGAATTTCCTAATTTCATCAGAACCATTAATGACTTCAGTTCCTTCCTATTTCAACAAAGGAAGTAAAGGGATTTTTTTTTTTTTACTGCATTATGATTTTGAAAAGCATTAGACAGCAGGAGAAATGATTTGTAATCATGCTGTGGAAAGAAAAATATATTTTTTTTCTTCTCTAGAAATGATTCTCATTGAAAATCTAAAAGCTTTTTAAAGGCTAGATAATTTATTATAATGGAACATACTTATGAGTTAGCATTTCATAATAACTGGGAGGTTATCTTTTCTCCCAGTTTTCTATCTTTAAATGATGTCTGAGCCTCCAGTGAAGATACATGTTTCTATTCCAACTATAAACTCAAGAAAAAACTAAGGAAATATCAAGAGGGACACATAGCCTCTTACACTCATTGTTTTCCACGATTTTTTAAAGAGGGTCTTTTCCAATCCAGTACACTTGCCTGGAATATCCCATGGACGGAAAAGCCTGGTAGGCTACAGTCCATGGGGTCACGAAGAGTCAGACACGACTGAGCGACCTCACTTTCACTTTTCATTTTCATGCATTGGAGAAGGAAATGGCAACCCACTCCAGTGTTCTTGCCTGGAGAATCCCAGGAACGGGGGAGCCTGGTGGGCTGTCGTCTATGGGGTTGCACACAGTCGGACACGACTGAAGCGACTTGGCAGTAGCAGTTTCCTCACACAAATGACTGAGGTGAACAGATGAAAGAGGCCAAATGCCAGATATACAGACCAGAACCAGAAAATTATTCTTGAAAGTAGTAGAAAAAAGAACATTGTCCAATGCCCAGGTAACTTGACATGCTATAAAAGGGAGGAACGTACAAGCAGGAAAAGACGCACAAGATCCTGAATCCAGAAAAGGGACAGAACTACACCCCTGGACTCAAAATGAAGGCCTGCAAATACCTTGCAGAGTAGGAGGGACTGAGCAGAAGGAAGCCGCAGCTATAGAGGTAGTGGTATTTAGCTAGCTATTGTGCCTGGCTAGAGTCAGACCAGAGATTCACTTAAACAGCCAAATTAAGTGATATATGTACTAGGAATTTTTTTAAGAGTTTAATATATTTTATTTGATAGAATTAAGTTAAAAGAAAGCATTTGTTTAATTCAGACAGTTTCCTCAATACATAGGTCCACACTCACAAATTTAATAACTTTGTTGAAATGTTACAAATGTATTGAAAAACACAAAATCTCGACATACAAAGACAAAAACACACAAAAGAAATAAATGGTACAAATAAACCTATATCTATTAAAGGTATTAAATTAATAATTAATAACATTCCAAAAAAGAAAGCAAGGCCCAGATGGCTTTCCTGGTAAATTCTACCAAACATTTAAGAAAGAAGTTATACCAATTCTCTATAATCTTTCCCACAAAATATAAGCAAATGGAATATTTCCAAACTTATTCTATATGACCAGAATTATCCTAATACCAAAGCCAGTTAAAGACATTATAATGAAAGAAAATTATAGGCCAAAAGCTCTCATAAATTTAGATGAAAATAGCCTCAACAAGACATTGGCAAATAGAAACTAACAATATATTAAAAGAAAATCCAACATGACAAAACGGGATTTATTCCACATATACAAGGCAGGTTTGACATTCAAAAATCAATTAATGAACATTTCAAAAATACATGTAAGTCAAACCATTATGCTATAAAAACTTATATGGTTTTATATAGCTTTCATGCTATATTAGCATCATATTAGCATTATGCTCTATAAAACTTCTATGCTATATGAAAATTATATCTCAGTAAATATGGAGAAAGAATCAACTAATATAATCTATCACTTCAATGAGCTACTGATGAAAAGATAAAAGATTAGGTCATTAGATGTAGAAAAACTTTTGGCAAAATCCAACAACCATTCATTTCCTCAACTTAATAAAGAATTTCTACAAGAAATCAACAGCTAACACCATTCTCAGTTTTAAGAAACTTGAAGTTTTTCCACTAATATCAGGTAGATCCAAGGATGTCCCCTCTCACTATTCCTTTTCAACATCATACCTGAAGCTCTAACAATAAAAAGGATTGCTGGTTGGGAAGGAAAGAATAAAACTGTCTTCATTTGCAGATGATATGATTGACTAGGTAGAAAATCCAAAAGAATCAACAAGGAAACTCCTGGTATTGCTAAGCAACTGTAACAAGACTATAGGCTACAAGCTAAATGATAGAGTCAATTCTGTTCCTATACATCAGCAAGGAAAGTAGAACTGAAATTTAAAATATATCACAAATCACATAGCACACCCAAAACTGAAAACTCAGGTGTAAATCTAACAAAATAGAAATAAAATCTATATGAGAAAAACTATGGAACACTGATGAAAGAAATCAAAAATCTAAATAAATGGGGAGATATTTCACATTCATGGATAGGAAGACTCATATTAAGACGTCTGTTCTTCCCAACTTGGTCTATAGACCAAGCCAATCTCAATCAAAATCTCAGCAAGTTATTTCATGTATACCAAAACCTTATATGAAAGTTTATATAGAGAGACAAAATAACTAATACAATATTGGAAAAAAAGACCAAAATCAAGAATCTGACATTCTTTGGCTGCAAGACTTACAGACTTAAAGTAATCAAAACAATGTGATATTAACCAAAGAACAGACCAACAAATCAATGGATAGGAATATAGACCAGAAAGAGATCCACATAAATACAGTCAACTGAACTTTAATAAGGAACAAAGGCAATACAATGAAGCAAAAATAGTCTTTTCAACAAACAATGCTGGAACAACTAGATATCCACATGCAAAGGAAAAATGAATTTAGACACAGATTTTATACTCTTCATAAAAATTAACTCAAAATGGATCACCTGTCTAAAATATAAAACACAAAACTATAAAACTACTAAGAGATAACATAAGAGAAAATCTAGATGACCTTGGGAATGCTAATGGCTTTTTAGATACAACACCAAAGGCATGATCCATGAAAGAAATACTTGATAAGCTGAACTTTATTAAAATAAAGACCTTTAACTCTGCAAAAGATAATTTCAAAGGAATAAGACAAATCACAGACTGAGAGAAACATTTGTAAAACACATTTGATAAAGAACTACTATCCAAAACACACAAAGGCCTCTTAAAAATCAATGATAGGGAAACAAAAAATAAAAATTTTTAAAAATAGGTCAAAAATGTTTATAGACACCTTACCAAAGAAAATATACAGATGGAAAATAAGCATATGCAAAGATGCTCCACGTCATACATCATCAAGGAAATGCAATTAAAACAATGAGATATCACTACATGCCAATTAGAATGGTCAACATTCAGAATACTGGAAATACCTACTGCTGGTAAGGATGAGGAACAGTAAGGAGTTATCATTCATTGCTGATGGGAATGTAAAATAGTATAGCCACTTTGCAAGAGAGTTTGGCAGTTCCTCACAAAGCTAAACATAGTCCTACTTTTAAAGTCATATTCAATTAAAAGATATGGAAGAACCTTAAATTCATATTGTTAAATGAAAGAAGTCAGCCTGAAAATGCTGCATACTCTTTGATTCTGACTAGATGACATTCTGGAAAAGGCAAAGCTAAAGAGACAGCTAAAGTTTCAATGATTGCCAAGGTTTTGGTTGGGTCAAGGATGGGAGGCTGGAAGAATAAGTGAAGTGTAGTGGAAACTTAGAGCAGTGAAATCTGAATGACATGATAACAGTGAATGCATGATATTATATATGTATCAAAACCCATAGAACTCTACAAAGAGTGATCTTAATTGTAAATTATAGACTTCAGTTCATAATAATACATCAATATTGGTTCACTAATTGTAATAAATGAACACAGTAAAATGTTAATGGAGAAACCAGTGTGAGCGTATGTCTATGGGGATGGCCTATGGAGACTTTCCAAACTAGCTGATCAGTGTTTCTATAAATCTAAAACGCTCCTAAAAAGTGAAGTCTATTTTTAAAAGATTTTTTAAAAAATAAAAGTATTTACTCTGTCTTTAAAACAGCAAAAAACAAATGCTTGCCCTGGTAAAAACTCTGGTTTTATTTGCCTTTCTTTATCACTCAAAATACTAACTTCAAGATTTTAAAATTCTAAGTTACCCCCAAACAGAAACCTTATTTTGTTATGTTCACTTTTTATCCTAATTCAGGGTTAATATATCCCTTCACATGTGCTTTGTTGTGTTACATATCACTCTCTACCTGATTCCACTGTTATTTATGTACAGGTCTCTTCTCACCTACTTGACAATAAAATATTATTCATTTCCCACAGCGCTCTTGGCTATGAGGCAACATTAATACAGAAGTTAGGAGCTGAAAGGAGAAATGATGATGCATGACAAACTCTCTCAGAGCTTCACAACCTAGAAAAGTACTGAAAATTAGGACTTCAACATGTGAGATTGGGAGGAACACAATTAAATCTGTAACAGCTTGTGTCTCTAATTTTTACTGAAAAAAAACCCTGCACCTTAAGCATATTTTCTTCAAGAAAATTAGAGATACCAACGGAACATTTCATGCAAAGATGGGGATAAAAAAGGACAGAAATGGTATGGACCTAACAGAACATATTAAAAAGAGGTGGCAAGAATACACACAAGAACTATACAAAAAAGATCTTCACAACCCAGATAACCATGATGGTATGATCACTCACCTAGACACAGAGAGCCTGGAATGTGAAGTCAAGTGGGCCTTAGGAAACATCACTATGAACAAAGCAAGTGGGGGTGATGGAATTCCAGTTGAGCTATTTCAAATCCTAAAACATGATGCTGTGAAAGTGATGCACTCAATATGCCAGCAAATTTGCAAAACTCAGTAGTGGCCACAGTACTGCAAAAGGTCAGTTTTCATTCCAATCCCAAAGAAAGGTAATGCCAAAGAATGCTCAGACTACCACACAATTGCACTCATCTCACACACTAGCAAAGTAATGCTCACAATTCTCCAAGCTAGGCTTCAACAGTACATGAACTATGAACTTCCAGGTGTTAAGCTGGGTTTAGAAAAGGCAGAGGAACCAGAGATCAAATTGCCAACATCTGCTGGATCGTGGAAAAAGCAAGAGAGTTCCAGGAAAACATCTATTCCTGCTTGATTGACTATGCCAAAGCCTTTGTGTGGATCACAAGAAACGGTGAAAAAATCTTCAAGAGATGGGAATACCAGACCATCTGACCTGCCTCCTGAGAAATCTGTATGCAGGTCAAGAAACAACAGTTAGAACTGGACATGGAAAAACAGACTGGTTCCATATTGGAAAAAGAGTATGTTAAGCCTGTATATTGTCATCCTGCTTATTTAACTTATATGCAGGATACATCATGAGAAATGCTGGATTGAATGAAGCACAAGCTGGAATCAAGATTACTGGGAGAAATATCAATAACCTCAGATATGCAGATGACACCATCCTTATGAAAGAAGGGAAAGAAGAACTAAAGAGCCTCTTGATAAAAGTGAAAGAGGAGAGTGAAAAAGCTGGCTTAAAACTCAACATTCATAAACCTAAAATCATGGCATCTGGTCCCATCACTTAATGGCAAGTAGATGGGGAAGCAATGGAAACAGTGAGAGACTTTATTTTCTTGGACTCCAAAATCACTGCAGTTGGTGACTACAGCCATGAAATTAAAAGATACTTGCCCCTTGGAAGAAAAGTTATGACCAACCTAGGCAGTATATTAAAAAGAAGAGACATTACTTTGCCCACAAAGGTCCATCTAGTCAAGCCTATGGTTTTTCCAGTAGTCATGTATGGATGTGAGACTTGGACTATAAAGAAAGTTGAGCATCAAAGAATTGATGCTTTTGAACTGTGGTGTTGGAGAAGACTCTTGAGAGTTTCTTGAACTGCAAGGAAATCCAACCAGTCCATCCTAAAGGAAATCAGTCCTGAATATTCCTTGGAAGGTCTGATGCTGAAGCTGAAACTCCAATACTTTGGCTCCCTGATGTGAAGAACTAACTCATTTGAAAAGACCCTGATGCTGGGAAAGATTGAAGGTGGGAGGAGAAGGTGACAACAGAGGATGAGATGGTTGGATGGCATCACCAACTCAATGGACATGAGTCTGAGTAAGCTCTGGGAGTTAGTGATGGACAAGGAAGCCTGGCGTGCTGCAGTCCATGGGGTCGCAAAGAGTTGGACACGACTGAGCGACTGAATTGAACTAAGCATATTTTAGAAAAAGTTATCAAGAAAGCCCCTCTATCTTGAATGATTATTTTCTGATTTTACTTTTAATAATTTTAGTTGTTTTTAAAAACATGTTATGGTTCTCCCCCTTCCCCTTTGGTTAAACCCCTCAACCAAACAAAGAAGCATTTACTGTATATGATGGGTAAATCTAATTAGTGATTTTTGTGTGTTTGTTTTTTGGTAACGAATCAGCTTCTCTAAGGGAAGCCTACAGAGTGGTCATAATGCCTGGCAACATAAACACACACACTAGCTGGCTTATTGCTGTTCCTTATCACCAATGAGTAGGGCACAGGAAGGGAGCAATTTTTAAAATCTCTATTCATGCATTTGTGATGTGTTGTCTCTGATGGCTTGCATGTCAGTTTGCTAGGGGTGCTGTAAAAAAAAAAGTACCACACCTCGGTGGCTTAAATAAAAGACATACATTGTCTCATGATTTTGTAAGTTAGAAGTTCAAGATCAAGGTTTTGGCAGTCATAGTTTCTTTTGAGGATTATAAAGAAGACTGTTTCATGCCTGTCTTCTAGCGTCTGGGGTTTTGCTGGCAATTTCTGGCTTTTCTTTGCTTGTAGACACATAACCGGAGAAGGCAATGGCACCCCACTCCAGTACTCTTGCCTGGAAATCCCATGGACGGAGGAGCCTGGTGGGCTGCCGTCTATGGGGTCGCACAGAGTCGGACATGACTGAAGCGACTTAGCAGCAGCAGCAGACACATAACCCACATCTCTGCCTTCACATTCACATGGCATTCTCCCTCTGTGTATCTGTGTTTGTGTCCAAATTTCCCCTTTTCATAAGGACATCAGTCATATTATGTCAGGGACTCAACCTACTCCAGCATGATCTCATCTTTACTAACTATATCTGCAACACCTCTATTTCAAAATAAGGTCACATTTTGAAGTACTGGAAATTAGGACTTCAACACGTGAAATTGGGAAGGACACAAATCTACAACAGTTCATGTCTCTAATTTTCACTGAATAAACCTGTACCTTTAGCACATTTTAGAAGAAGTATCAAGAAAGTCCCTCTATTTAAACAAAAAGTCTATATCCCCAGTCTTTATGGCTACCCTGAGTACAATCACAGCCTAAGGCACAGGATTTGAATACCTGGATTTTAATGTCTCAAGCACTTACAATCATTTTAAACTTTGACAAATTACTTGAATATTCTTCACTTCAGCTTTCTTGTCTATAGAAAGGGACTAAGAATTATATCTGCACACACGGTTATTATAAATGTTAAATATAAATTTACATACAGAATTTATGACAGTGCCCATCATCATTTTAATCCTCATCTTGCTCCAAAAAAAATCTTCATAGAATGTAAAATCTTATGATCTGTCTCTCTGGTTCAGGGCTGTGCCTCAAATCCCAATGCCAGTCATACTACTTAAAACATGATGTTGCGCCATACAACTTTTATGAGATTAGTATCTGATATTCTACTTAATCGTACCCCAAACTAAATTTACTGATACTTCCACATGCAGAAATACACACACACACACACACACACACACACACAAATCTTCTCAACCTAAGATATTTTTACACACAAAAATTCCAGTTCTAAGATCTCATTTTTTATACCAGGAATAGTGAAACATCCACTTAGGAGCCTTTTAAATGGTTGTTGGTGGTAGTTTAGTCAGTAAGTCATGTCCGACTCTTATGACCCCATGGACTGTAGCCCACCAGGCTCCTCTGTCCATGGGATTTCCAGGCAAGAATACTGGAATGGGTTGCTATTTCCTTCTCCAGGGGACCTTTCCAGGAATTGAACCCCAGTCTCCTGCGTTGCAGACAGACTCCTACAGGCTAAGCTACAAGGGAAGTCTTATAAATGGTTATAAATGGTTACTAGACCAACTCAGTTCAGTTCAGTTCAGTCACTCAGTCATGTCCGACTCTTTGGGACCCCATAAACTGCAGCACGCCAGGCCTCCCTGTCCATCACCAAATCCCAGAGTCCACCCAAACCCATGTCCATTGAGTGATGCCATCCAGGCATCTTATCCTCTGTCGTCCCCTTCTCCTCCTTCCCTCAATCTTTCCCAGCATCAGGGTCTTTTCAAATGAGTTAGCTCTTCACATCAGCTGGCCAAAGTATTGGAGTTTCAGCTTCAACATCAGTCCTTCCAATGAACACCCAGGACTGATCTCCTTTAAGATGGACTGACTGGATCTTCTTGCAGTCCAAGGGACTCTCGAGAGTCTTCTTCAACAACACAGTTCAAAAGCATCAATTCTTTGGAGCTCAGCTTTCTCATTGGACATGGGTTTGGGTGGACTCCGGGAGTTGGTGATGGACAGGGAGGACTGGTGTGCTGCAGCTCATGGGGTCACAAAGAGTCGGACACGACTGAATGACTGAACTGAACTGAACTGAACTGAACAGTTTTCTTTATAGTCCAGCTCTCACATCCATACATGACCACTGAAGAAACCATAACCTTGACTAGATGGACCTTTGTTGACAAAGTAATGTCTCTGCTTTTCAATATGCTATCTAGGTTGGTCATAACTTTCCTGCCAAGGAGTAAGCATCTTCTAATTTCATGGCTGAAATCACCATCTGCAGTGATTTTGGAGCCCAAAAAAATAAAGTCTGGCACTGTTTCCACTGTTTCCCATCTATTTGCCATGAAGTGATGGGACCAGATGCCATGATCTTAGTTTTTCTGAATATTGAGCTTTAAGCCAACATTTTCACTCTCCTCTTTCACTTTCATCAAGACGCTCTTTAATTCCTCTTCACTTTCTGCCATAAGGGTGGTGTCATCTGCATATCTGAGGTTATTGATATTTCTCCCGGCAACCTTGATTCCAGCTTGTGCTTCTTCCAGCCCAGCATTTCTCATGATGTACTCTGCATAGAAGTTAAATAAACAGGGTGACAACAGACAGCCTTGACATACTCCTTTTCCTATTTGGAACCAGTCTGTTGTTCCATGTCCAGTTCTAACTGTTGCTTCCTGACCTGCATATAGGTTTCTCAAGAGGCAGGTCAGGTGGTCTGGTATTCCCATCTCTTTCAGAATTTTCCACAGTTTACTGTGATCCACACAGTGAAAGGCTTTGGCATAGTCAATAAAGCACAAATAGATGTTTTTCTGGAACTCTCTTCCTTTTCGATGATCCAGCAGATCTTGGCAATTTGATCTCTGGTTCCTTTGCCTTTTTAAAATCCAGCTTCAAAATCTGGAAGTTCATGGTTCACATACTGTTGAAGCCTGGCTTGGAGAATTTTGAGCATTAGTTTACTAGCGTGTGAGATGAGTGCAACTGTGCAGTAGTTTGAGCATTCTTTGGCATTGCCTTTCTTTGGGATTGGAAAGAAGATTGACCTTTTCCAGTCCTGTGTCCACTGCTGAGTTTCCCAAATTTGCTGGCATATTGAGTGCAGCACTTTCACAGCATCATCTTTCAGGATTTGAAATAGCTCAACTGGAATTCTATCACCTCCACTAGCTTTGTTTGTAGTGATGCTTCCTAAGGCTCACTTGACTTCACATTCCAGGCTGTCTGTCTCTAGGTTAGTGATCACACCATAGTGATTATCTGGGCCATGAAGATCTTTTTTGTATAGTTTTTCTGAGTATTCTTGCTACCTCTTCTTAATATCTTCTGCTTCTGTTAGGTCCATACCATTTCTGTGCTTTATTGAGTCCATCTTGGCATGAAATGTTCCTTTGGTATCTCTAATTTTCTTGAAGAGATCTCTAGTCTTTCCCATTCTGTTATTTTCCTCTATTTCTTTGCATTGATAGCTGAGGACCAAAATGATAGGACAATCAGATGAAGCAAACCAGACTTTTTCTGTACACACGTAAGAAAAATAAAATCATTTTTTCTTTCTCTCTCTAAAGGCAAGCAACATCTTGTGTTCTAGATACTTTTGCTCTCAAATTTAATTTTAAAAGGAGCAGGATTATTTTAGAAAGAGAAGGTCTCACAGGGATAAAAGAGAGAGACATGTCCTGACTCCAGAGAGGGGAGATTTCTGGGGACTGAAAAATATTCTGGGACTAGTAACTCTGATGTAAATGGGCACGGAATGTTTGGGGAACAAAACCCTAAAAGTCAAATCTTTAGAAGCTTCATGGAAGGTCTAAGAAGCCAAAAGTCTATGTGCTCAGTAACAAAGCCTCCAGCTTTCCAATGGGCCATGCCAGCCTAGACAACAGACATCTTTTGAGGTGATGTAGTTAACTCTAAGTTAAGGAATAATAGCTAATTTAGTTTAGAAAAATAAAATTGTTTTGACTAAACTGTTATCTGATATAACAATGTAACCAAATCCTAACTCTCCTGCCTTACCAAAGCTATCCTGAAACCTATCCTGTTTCTTCTGGAGCTAGATACATAGGACAAGTGGAGATCTCCTAGGATTTTAGAGTGTCTCTTCTCTAGAAATAAAAACAATAAGGAAAAATAAAGACAGTCACTCCTGTCCAAATCTTTGTGACCCTATGGACTGCAGCACACCAGGCTTCCTTGTCCTTCACTATGTCCCAAAGATTGCTAGAACTCATGTCCATTGAGTCAGGTGATGCCATCCAAACATCTCATCCTCTGTCACCTCTTTTTCCTTCTGCCTTCAATCTCTACCAGCATCAGGGTCTTTTTCAATGAGTCAGCTCTTTGCACCAGGTGGCCAAAATATTGGAACTTCAGCATCAGCATCAGTTCTTCCAATGAATATTCAGGGTTTACTTCTTTTAGGATTGACTGGTTTGATCTCCTTGCTGTTCAAGGGACTCTCAAGAGTCTTCTCCTGAACCACAGTTCAAAAGCATCAATTCCTCAGCCTTCAGCCTTCTTTATGGTCCAACTCTCACATCCATGCATGACTATTGAAAAAAACCATAATTTTGACTATACAGATCTTTGTCAGCAAAGTGATGTTTCTGCTTTTTGCTATGCTGTCTAGGTTTGTCACAGCTTTTCTTCCAAGGGGAAAATGTCTTTTAGGTGAGCTCATTAAATTCTAATGTCAGAGAGAACATAACCATATTTACCAAACTGCAGAACTATAGAGAGATGGAGCACCTTGATGTCTGGGTACCTGTTACTAAAGTATTTGATAGAACAGGTGGTAAAGCCATATTCTTTGTTAGATGCGGTGAGATCACTCACATTTAAAAAACAAACTGTAGATGGTACTGAATAAATTTATGATACTAAATGGGAACATCTAGAAATACATCTTTTTTCATACCAAAGGCAGCCATGAAGTGGTAAGGAATTTCTCTCTAAATCTGAGATCTCAGAACAGGTAGACAATTGGACAGATGGGAAATGGCCCACCTTCCCCATATTTTTCTATTAATTTTTAAGAGAAGAGGAAATATATTCCCTCTTGCGATAGGGAATAAAAGGGGGGGGAGGTAGAAGCTTTTTAGAATCCTAATCTATTCAGAAGGCTGAATCTGACATAGAGATATTTGTAGAATATTCAGACAATCCTGAAAGGTGGTACTTCTTATACTTGTAACAAAAAAATGCTAAATGGATGATGACTTAGAAAAACAGAATGGTCTAACATATACTCATTTCAAAACGCTCAATGAAACATGAATCTATTTCAGCCAACAAATCATCATTGGTCACCAACAGCATGCCAGTCACCATGCTTGCGCCTCTTCCTCCCCACTCTCCCATAGCTAACCACAATTTTTAGAAGATAATATTACAACTACATTTCATCTTGTATGTGCTCCTCTCAGAACACATTTATTTCCTAGAATCCATTTCCTACTTTGGCTAAAGTTAGTTTCTCTCATTTTCCCAATACTCCTTAGCTGAATGTTGTCTTAACTGGGCAGATAAACCAAAAGAAACAAGTTGTTTAGAATATAATGTATTTCTAAAGTAGCTATAGAGATCAGGATTAAATATGTAAGTTTCCCCACTATCCTAGTTTTAAAAATCTCTGGAACCTTTCAATGAATTTCTTTCCTTTGGCTGGATTTTCTATTACTTGCCTCACTGACTAATTATCTTAGATCTTTTCTGCTCCTCAGATTCCAAAGAAGCATGTGGAAGTGAAAATAACGCTCCCTGAATGTTTATGATATTTCAGGAAAGTGCTGGTCACTTTATATGTTGTTGTTGTTCAGTTGCCAAGTCGTGTCAGACTCTTTGCAACCCTACTGATGGCATGCAGCAGGCCAGGCTTCCCTGTCCCTCATCATCTCCCAGAGTTTGCATAAGTTCATGTCCATTAAATTGGTGATTCCATTCAACCATCTTGAGAGTCCCTTCAACAGCCAGGAGATCAAACCAGTCAATCTTAAAGGAAATCAAGCTTGAATAGTCATTGGAAGGACTGATGCTGAAGCTGAAGCTCCAATACTTTGGTCACTTGATTCGAACAGCCAGCTCACTGGAAAAGTCCCTGTTGCTGGGAAAGATTGAAGGCAGAAGGAGAAGAGGGCAACAGAGGATGAGATGAGATACATTGTGTCGTTTATTCCTTTTAACAACTCCAGAAAGTAAGTACAATTTTCTCTACTTTAAAAAGCAGGCTCTGAGAGGTTAAAGAGCTTGCCCAAGTTTCACAGAGCTAGGGAACAATAGAGCAGAGAATTAAGGCTGAAACCTGTGTCCATGTTCCTTTCACTAAAATGCATTTCTTCCCCTAACTAAGAACTTAGACGCTTCTTTTGACATTCTTTGTCCTGCCTTTCCTAGATTAATTAATACTACTACTATTCAGTCTGTTCTACAAACTGAAAAATTAATCCTTTATCTTTCTTCCTCTTCCATCAGGTCTAGTCTTTCTTCTCTCTCTCAATGATTGGTAACCAGTTCTTGTCAAGTCCACCATCCCCCAAGAGTTCTTGAACGCCACCTGTCTTGTCTGTTTCCGTGGTGAGCACTGCATTTGAGACTCTCACATTGCGCACTGACTACTAACTGGTATTCTTGTCATGGCTCTTTTTCTGGAAGGGGTCCATTCTCCTTTCTGTTACCAAGGTGATCTCTAGTACATGCCTTTTTCTCTTCAGCTTGAGTGGTACACCAGACCCTTACGAAGGTGCCCCCAGCCTCATTCCCCTCCTCACCTCCTGCCCCATAGGATTTCTCCACAACTTTCATACTCACTATGCTCATGATACTGTCTTCAACTAAAATACTCTTCTCCTTATTTCTCTAGAATCTTTCACAAACATCCTCTCCCCTTTGTAACCCTTCTAGGCCAGTTCACCTCTCCCTAAACAGAACACAGTGCTTCATAATGTGTGGGTCTTAATGTGTACTTCTTTCAGAGCACTTAACCAATCACTGTATAATTCTTTGTCTACAAGCTTATTTTTCCTCAAGACTCCATGTTACAGATACTGAGCACACTGTATAGTGTTTTGTAGGGGCTCTTGTAGTTGCACAAAGCAACTGTAGTTTTAGAGTGATGTTTTGTTAGCTATTGAAACAGCAAAAATATCTACACAACAAATTGGCAAAGGCTCTATTAAAGAGAACACTTCACTACTGGAAAGAGTGTTGAAACAACAAAAACGTATGGTCATTTAAAATTTTATTTAAATAAAAGGGGCTAGAGGATTGTGCATAAATGTTTTCAAATGTATTTCCTCAAATAGCTGTCTAAGAATAGCACTAATCTATGAAGGCATAAAGAATATAGGATTTTGATACTTTGCTTGAATAAGGCATTAGAGGTTTCAGGACGTTCTAACCAGTAATTACAGCAACAACTTTAAAATTTAAATAAAAAATTTTTCCAGAATGACCTTTTATACAGAGTGTATTAATGAATCTAATTTACAAACTCTTGTAATAAATCAAATGGTATAGTAGCAATTCTGTTGTATAGAAAGCATTAAATCTCTTTTTAAAAGAGTAAGTACATATTAGATGAAGTCTATAAAACAGCTCAAAAATGTTAGACAAATAAGGAAATTAGAATGCCTCTGTATAAAAAAGAAAGGGTTTAATTCAAAGGCAAAAGAAAACTTACTCCTTAAAATGTTATTTTAAATTGTTGTTTAAAATTAAAAGTAGTAAGTCAGTGAATGCATACAGCTATTTAAAAAAAAAGAAAAAGGACACAAAATTCCTTGGTCTTAAATAAGCACTTCAAAGACAGTGCTTAATAAGAACACTTAAAGACTCTTATTCAAACAGTAATTGTTTTCCAAACATTAGTTTGGGAAAGAATGCCTCTCTAGATTCTTTTTAAGTGGTTGGTTATCAGCTCTCCCTCTTTTCCCTTCCTGCAGGTCCCCTGACCAAATTACATCCCTGTCAGGGCTCAGGAGAAAATTCTCCCCTCCTGCCACCTTCCCCTAGCCTGCCCCCACTTGCATACACAGCAGAGCTCACCGCTCCCCAGGCTGTGGTTCACCATTATTATAGTCATTGTTGCTTTCGATTATCACAATTTATACCTGTAACTCTTTCTTCTGCTAGACTGACAGCTTCAGGCAATCAAGGACCAGTCCTACTGTTAGGCAACAGAAACCCACCAAAGAATAAACCTTCCAAGTTATCATGGTACAACAGCAGAAAATTGGTAGAACACGAATGGATTTCGGTACCACCCGCGCATGCTGCAGTCCAAGGGGTCGCGAAGAGCCAGACACAACTTAGACAAACAACAACTACCCCTTTTCTCAGGGAAATATGGCAGCGACTCTATCTTGTAGCTTACAACTGTAAAAACTTAGGCATTAAAAGAAGAGAGACAGTACATTAAGTATTTGTTGGAAATCACTGAAACCCTAACACTAAGCTTTAGTGCCCCCAAAGAGAGGTCTGAGGGGAACGAGACATGTTAGAAGAAGTCATGGGGGAGGGGAGTATCTTTCACTAATATGTATGCTTTAAAAAGACAAGATAGTATAAAATTTGAATAAACAGTGAACTCGTGTATGCCCCACTCTGAAAGCTTAGACACTAGAGTATTTCCTTGAAAAGTCTACAGGTGTTCTTAACCTTTGAGCTACTCAGTGTGAGAACGGCTGAGAAGGCATACATGTCATTCTGAGGAAGAAGTATATGTAACCTCCTCCTCAGTTAAAGAGAGCAAGACTGGTTAAAGTGCTAAGAAACTGCTGAACTGCTTTAAAAAAAAAAAAAAACTTTTATTGGAGTAGAGTTGATTTAAAATGTTTAAAATTATTTAAAATTTAAAATGGAATTCCGTGGTGGTCTAGTGGTTAGGACGCCACCAAAGGCCTAGTTTCAATCCCTGGTCAGGTAACTAAGATTTCACAAAGCATGTGCTGTGGCCATAAATAAATAAATGGATAGATTTATTGATGAATTAATTAAATGTTGTGTTAGTTTCTGCTGTAGGGTACAGTGAATCAGGGATACATATATCCACTTTTTAAAAATATTCTTTTCCCATACAGGTCATTACACAATATTGAAATAATTCCCTGTACTATACAGTAGGTCCTTATCAGTTTTCTATTTTATATATAGTAGTATATGCATGTCAATCCCAATCTCCCAATTTAACCCTCCCCCTTTAACCCCACCCTCTCCCCCTGGTAAGTATAATTTTGTTTGCGACATCTGTGGCTCTAGTCCCTGTTTTGTAAATTGCTTTGGGCTCAACAAAACAAATTGTGATTTTGACTGAGTTAATGTCTCCTCCTGATGCTGGGAGGGATTGAGGGCAGAAGGAGATGGGGATGACAGAGGATGAGATGGCTGGATGGCGTCACTGACTCGATGCACATGAGTTTGGGTGAACTCCTGGAGTTAGTGATGGACAGGGAGGCCTGGCGTGCTGCGATTCCTGGGGTCACAAAGAGTCAGACACGACTGAGCAACTGAACTGAACTGAGGGCAAAACAGAACCAGAATGCCTAAAAGAACCAGCCAGCCTACCAACTCCCCAAGACAATGGACTTTTGGGGGGTACTGGGATCTTTCGAAAATCTGATGGGAAAAAATGGAAAGAATATATGTGATCCATTTCCCAGAAAAAGACATGTATGTACTTTTTTTTATGTCATGAGTTTCCAGAAGCCCATTCATTCCTATGAGGATAAAGACCCCTGAGGAAGTCAGAAGCAGCTCGCAAAGCAACCAGATTGAGGGTCTTTAGTAATAATAACGGCAAAGATGCCTTTCAGAGGCTGAGAGAGTCCTCCAGCAGCCTAGCAAAGCAGCTGGGAACTGAGCAAGTGACTGCCAGATGCTAAAAGCTTTTGGGACTCCAAGCCAGAGGCAAATAAAGCTACATGAAATAAGTCCAAGGTGGGAAGTTCAGAGCGCCACTTTCCTGCTCTGATGATCTGTTTAAACAGGTTACCTAAGACTGTTTCTAGGGCCATGAATGAGAATGGCTCTTCTTCACGTCCCCTCTTACGGCTCTGTCTTTGAACAGATTTTGAAGGAAGGGAGGTACAGTTGTTTGAAACTTGTGTTTGTTTAGGCCAGCATAGCTCTTATTTCTTATTTTAGCTTTCTTATGAGAAAACTAAACTGGTGACTGTATTAGTCAGAGTTCTCCAGAAAAAGAGAAACAAAAGGTATATATAAAGAGGTTTATTATGAAGAACCAGCTATTGCAATTATTAGGCTGGGAGGTTTACCGTCAGCAAACTGGGCACTCAGGAGAAACAAAGGAATGGTTTCGGTCTGAATCTGGAAGCCTGTGAACCAGATCACGTAAATTTTGGTCTGAGTTTGACTCAGAGGGCAAGAAATGACTGATGTCCCGCCCAAAGACAGTCAGGCAGAGAGAGAATATTCTTCCTTACTCAGCAATTTTATCCTATTGAGGCCTTCAAGCAACTGGGTAAGGCCTACCCACGTTAAGGAAAGCAATCTGTTTTACTTGGTCTGCCAATTTAAATGTTGATCTCATTGAGACACACCCTCACGGACATATCCAGAATAATGCTGAACCAAATATCTGGGTATCCCATGGCCCAGTCAAGTGGCCTAGTCAAGTTGACATATAAAGTTAACCAACACAATAACTTATAGTGAAAGAACGACCAAGGAAACTTTTAAGAGAACATAACCATAGTCCAGAGAACATTTTAAAAAAATCAAACACTATGGCTAATTTTTATAGATACAGTTAACAAAAGCAGTCAAGCAGCCATAATGACATTATACCATTCCTCTCTACCATGAGCAAACTAAACAACCCAAAAGTATCAGCTGTTCTTAGGTCTTATTCTAAAATATAAGCAGAAGTATTTTATTTTTATATTTTATTTAAGATAATGTATGCATTGAAGCTCTATCAAGAATACATGGCAGTGTCTGTCTTGCTGATCATGCTTTTTGCAAAGAGTTGTTTTCCTTTTATTTGTTGTAAGTTTACTTTTCGGGCCATAATGACAGTTTTGAAGTTACACAATATTTACCTTGGCAGAAGTGATCTAATTTTTACAAAAATGTGTATGTAATAATCTAACCCACTGTATCATAAGCATGGAAAACTAGAAAGTGTTGAAAGAACAAATTTTTTTAAAATATGGCTTGGATTTTAAAATGAGATCAAGGGTGAGTCTAAAAAACTACAAATGTTTGGTCATCTAAGAATGCACCTATCAGTGTTTTTTGGTATTTGATAGTTTTCTTGTTTATCTGTGAGTTCCAGGCATGGGAATTTGGTCAACTGTCAGTTATCCATGCTAATTAAGAGGAATAATTTCAACAATAAATAATTTCAAATCATGAACAACCTAAAGCACATTGTATTAAATTTTATATGTTCTGTGAGTTTTTCTCTTTCTTTTTTACATTAAAATTCCATGTGTTTTGCTGACACACACCATAGCCTTCTTCATGGTTACATATCAACAGCACAATGGGAGGAAATTCTGACTCTAAACCTCTCATTGATTTCGGATAACCCATAAGGGCTTCAATGGCGGCTCAGTTCAGTCAGTTCAGTCGCTCAGTCATTTCTGACTCTTTGTGATGCCATGGACTGCAGCACACCAGGCCTCCCTGTACACCAACAACTCCCAGAATTTACTCAAACTCATGTCCATTGAGTCGGTGATGCCATCCAACCATCTCATCCTCTATTGTCCCCTTCTCCTCCTGCCTTCAATCCTTCCCAGCATCAGGGTCTTTTCCAAGGAGTCAGTTCTTCACACCAGGTGAACAAAGTATTGGAGTTTCCGCTTCAACATCAGACCTTCCAAGGAATATTCAGGACTGATTTCCGTTAGGATGGACTGGCTGGATCTCCTTGCAGTCCAAGGGACTCTCAAGAGTCTTCCAACACCACAGCTCAACTTCACAGCTTTCTTTATAGTCCAACTCTCACATCCATACATGACCACTGGAAATACCACAGCTGAGATTAGATGGACCTTTGTTGGCAAAGTAATGTCTCTGCTTTTTAATATGCTGTCTAGCTTGGTTATAACTTTTCTCCCAAGGAGTAAGTGTCTTTTAATTTCATGGCTGCAATCACCACCTGCAGTGATTTTGGAGCTCAAAAAATAAAGTCTGACACTGTTTCCACTCTTTTCCCATCTATTTCCCATGAAGTGATGGGACCAGATGCCATGATCTTAGTGTTCTGAATGTTGAGTTTTAAGACAACTCTTTCACTCTCCTCTTTCACTTTCATCAAGAGGCTCTTTAGTTCTTCGCTTTCTGCCATAAGGGTGGTGTCATCTGCATATCTGAGGTTATTGATATTTCTCCTGGCAATCTTGATTCCAGTTTGTGCTTCATCCAGCCCAGCATTTCTCATGATGTACTCTGCATAGAAGTTAAAAAACCAGGGTGACAATATACAGCCTGGACGTACTCCTTTCCCAATTTGGAACCAGTCAGTTGTTCCATGGCTCAGTGGTAAACAATCCATCTGCCAAAGCAGAAGACATGGGTTTGATCCCTGGTCTGGAAAGATCCTACATGCTGTGGGGTGACTAAGGCTCTGTGCCACAATTATTGAGCCTGTGCTCTAGAACCCAGGAGCCGCAGCCACTGAACCCACACCCACTCCAGCTGCAGCTACTGAAGCCTGAGTATCTTAAAGCCCATGCAACAAGAGAAACCAGCATAATGAGAAGCCCGGGCACTGCAACTGGAGAGCGTCCTCCACTCACCTCAACCAGAGGAAAGCCTGCACAACAATGAAAACCCAGCACAACCAAAAATGAATGAATGAATCATTAAAAGTATTTTTAAAATATTTGGATATTAAGTTTAAAAGGAATCTGAGACAGTCCAGGCAGTGAATAAACCCTGTGCGGTTAATTTTAAATTGGATATGCACAGAAAATCTAGCTTAAAAAAAACAATGTTGCTGATAAGTTTACTAAACTAAAACCCACGGGAACAGGGGAGTGGAAACATTCCCATCCCCTTTACTATAAGTGTCCTCGCATCTCCCCTGTAATAACTCTAATGCACCTTGGTCTCCTGCCATGAAAGGCTTTCATGGCAGAAAAGAAGACAGAATTTTTTTAATAACAACTTAAGAGAAATCCTCTGAGGCCCTTCTCCATTAGGTTCTGAAGACTAGATAAGGAAGAAAAGGAAATTGAATTTTCATATCTAATAATTACATTTATTTTATGAACTTTCATAATATATATCTTTATAGACATTTAATTATTTGATGGGAACACCGCTGTTTTGAAGGCTGTTAGATTGCAGAAAAGTTCCGATGTGGGGAAACACGTGTCCACCTTCAACTAGGGGAGACTCTGAAAGCGTCTCCAGCACATGGTTCTTTCTCAAGTGTACTCCTGCTTTCTGTCCGAACCTCTTGATTTTTCTCTTAACTCTTTCTACTCAGTTCTTCCCCACTTCTTTTCCTTCTCAGCTTGACTCCCTCCCTTTGACTTTTCCCTTTCCCAGGTGACACATAAGCTGTCCCTTTTTGTCCTGACATCCTGTGAGGAAAGCCCTCCTCTCTCAAGCTTTCTTCCTGGATACCTTCCTCCTCCTACGATTCTAAGGTCCATATTTTCTGAGGTTGAGCTGCTTCATGATCTCAATCAAAGCCCCTTAGGCTAGCTCCTCAAGAGTTACTTTCCAGATGACGGTCCCTTAACCACTGATGAAGTAAAATGAACTAAGGGAAGCCAGAAAATTAAGGGAGTACAAAAGCAGAAAGACAAATTAGTAGCAACTTTATTCAATACTGTCTGTGCATCTCAGGGCAGGGGAGCTGGTAATAGGTCACAACATCCAGAAATCACTTTGACAGCCCAACATCGTCATGACTAAGAGGCAGGCCCTGTCTGTGCCTGGCGCCAGGTCTGTGGCACCAATTTATATCTCCCTTTAAGGCCCCTGACTCCTGATATAATCACTGATGTAGGGTGTGCAGTGTCAACCACAATTAATACCCACACTCACCTTCTAATCCCAGTCATTGGACTACTGACTAGCAGTAGAGATTCTTTTTTCCCCCAAAGATTAAAATTAACTAATGTTAGTGAATATTATCTATAAAACCTTCATTGTTTGGGATAGAATGAACCAATATGAATTGAATGATTTTTAACTTGATGACAACAGTTTAACACAAATTAAATTGTCCCAGAAGCATCTCTATTTTTAAACTGAAAAGCTCAAGAGGGAAAAAAAAAGAGAGAGCTATAGAAGGACTACAGATGAAGAATTTTTTATTTGTGAATCACTGTTACTGAGTGTGGCTTTGTGTTTCCTAATGAAGAGAATTTTGGAGAATAAAGAAGTGACTAAGAAAAAACAGATTGCAAAACAGGCATTGTATCAGTGGCAGAATTCCAGGATGATAGTGAAAAACCACACTGTGACTGCTTACAGAGTCAGATTGTTTGTCCATCAAAATTCTCTTTTATGAGATTTGTCAATCAAGTGGATTCCATTTATCTTTTCAAAGTTAGATGACCTCTAAAGAGGCCAGTCTCACCAATATATCCATCTTTTTCATTGCCATCCTATTGCGGTCTTGTATATCTGGATAAGATTTAACTCCCATAGCCTCCCATAGGGTAGTTAACGAAATCACTTTCAATAGGATATTGCTAAACTTAAGGACATTTAAAAAAATGTTAGCTTAACAGCCTCTGAGAATTGCCTGCTTACTCAGTGAACAGTGTTCTTTTCACTATCTCGCACAGCATTTTCTTTGTCCTTTCTGCAAACCTCTCTCATCAGAGTCCATGCTTTGGACTTGCTTTTTGCATAGGCAATAATCCTGGTAAGGTGGGGATTTTTTACAAACAAAAAGAGTCACCATGCAAAACTGAATCCTGCTCCCCCACCATGATAGAATTCATAAATAGTTGCTCTTTTATAATATTGGCCCACTGAATGTATCAAATCATTGTAGTCTATGAAAAAGTGTCTTGGGGGCTCACGTGAGTGAAAATCATGTCACTTTTCAAAGGAAGAAGAAAGAGAGGCAGAGAAGGAAGGACAGAGGGAGAGATAAGGGAGGGCGATAGTTCTAGGGCTGGAAAAGAAAAGGAAACACAGCAAAGGACCACAGTGTCTTGCAAAATACAACTGGGACTTCGATATCCTACATACTGTCACGAAGTTTCAGGGCACAGTTTGTACGTGTGTGCACAAGAATGTGATTATTTTCCTTGTGGTTATGATATACCAGCCTAGACTGAATTCAGTAGAGTATTACACACAATTTGTATGTCCTTAACAATTGTAATTTTAAACAAATGTCCTGAACAATTTTTAACAACTGTAATTTTAAACAAATGTAATTAATGTAAACAAACGTAACTAATGTAATTTTACACAACTACTTGCTCCTACTTTCTTATCTTCTGGTACAACTCCAAGGCCATTTCACCTAGTTAACCCTCCAGCACTGCATGGCCAGCAAATGGGGAACCTGGTCCAAAGAGCCAGAACAGGAGTAAAGCCAGCTGGCCGGAGACCTCATTATCCGGTCACTAAACATAGTAAGGAGGTCAGAGAACCACATCCACACTAAAGGCAACTTAGCGTTTTCTTGACCTCCATGTTAAGAAGGAATTAAACTTCCTTACATTTACAACAGTCCCTCTAGTCCCCATGCCTCCTCCACCAACCTCATCTCCTGCCCCAGCCAGTTCCAGACACTTTACATCCAAATCCTTGCCACTGAGGAAGAAACTGGATAAATTTCAACGATTGCTCTAGTACCACATGGTCAAGGACCTGCCCCATAATGGATCCCTATGACCATTAGCAGCAGGAATTCCTGCCAGAGATAAGCACCTGTGGGCTTGATAACCTCAGATTTCAAAAGTTTGAAACAATAAACATGATTTCATTAAAGCCTTCTTCCTACTTGGGAGGACCAGGCACCAACACATACATGATGATGATAAGATTTCTCTGGAGCAAAGTTTCCTCTTCACAGTGTCGTTTGGTGCTTACAGTCAGAGTATCCTGGAATTGGAAGGGCTGCTCCATGTTCAGGTTAGAAAGTGAGATTCCCAGTTCGAATGAGGTGGATGAACCTGAAGCCTACTGTAAAGAGTGAAGTAAGTCAGAAAGGGACAAATACTGCATATTTAGGCAGACATATGGAATCTAGAAAGACGGCATTGGCAATCCTACATACAGGGCACAAAGGAGACACAGATGTAAAGAACAGACTTTGGACTCAGCGGGAAAAAGAGAGGGTGGGATGCTTTGAGAGAATACCATTGAAACATATACATTGCCATATGTCAGTGAGAGTCTGATGTATAAAGCAGAGCACCCAAGGCCAGTGCTCTCTGACAACCTGGAAGGACAGGGCTGGAGGAAGGAGGGGGTCAGGATGGGGAACACACGGATACCCATGGCTGACTCATACTGATGTATCGCAAAGCCCATCACAATATTGTAATTATCCTCCAACTAAAATAAATACGTTTAAAATAAAAAAGGAAAAGAAAAGAAAGTGAGACACAGAGCATAAGCCTTGTGTGCAAAGACCATAGCGATGGTAAGCATTAGGACTAAAAATTAGGGTCCTTAGATTCCCAGTTAGTACTCTTTTATATGTACCAGAGATCCTCAAATGTTTGTATATCTCGGGATCACCAGCAGCGCTCTTGAAAAATGCCAAGCTCCTAGGTGTCATCCTCAGAGCATCCTGGTTGGTACATGGCATGGAATCTGAGAATATATTTTGACTGAGCCTCCCTTTGTGATTCAAGTGCAAGTGGACCCCACTCAGTGACAGGGTACAACCGCTGCCGAGAAGAACACCAAAGTTTGCTCATGATATTTATACACATTTTCTTTATTTCTTGGTTCACCTCTCACAGTTCTTTTGCCAGTGAGCTCATGACTAACTGGTCAACAAGCAGAACTCATGTTTAAACCCTCAGTGCTTTAAAACTCCATGTAGTATTGTGTTGGGGTAGGTGTGGAAAGGACAATCTCCCACATAAAGAACTGCTTAAGTAACGCATGCGTATATGCTCACTGAAAAATTTAAACAGTGCAGAAGACTATAAATTAAAAAGTGAGGTTCTTTCTTTATCCCTCCCCTAATCTCCTCTCCCCAAAGTTACTTACTGCCGTTGGATGTGTACCCTTCAGATTTTTCTATACATTTACACACATAAATACATAAGTGTGTGTGTGTGTACTTTTTGCCCTTATTTGGAAAGTTCTACTTAGAGAATGATCTCAGCAATTGTTTCTTTTATTATATAGATGACAGTGGATGTAAAGCTTAAATCAAGGCCATCTCAAGATACATGACTGCTAGTGGTAATAACAGCATCCTTCCTTAATCCTTCTAAAAATGAAGGCTTCCTGCACCTCACTCACCTCCTCAAATACACTTTGGTCAGTTCCTCAGTTATATAAAAAAATCTGTGAGGATGCTAAAGGAAGAGGAAAGGGCAGGCAGTCACACTGTGTAAACGTGTGAATACTATTATAGAGTTCTCATGAGAACGCAAGGTGCTAAATTAATTCGTCTGGTTGCAAGTCCTGCATGACTGAGGATCTGCTTCTGTGAGAAGGGTGGCATAGGGTAGGGTCAAGGACGTAAAGTGAGTGCTGCTGTGCATTCATACAAAATGCATACCATTGCCTGCTTTCCCATCTTCTAGATCCCACAATGTAATTGTCACTCTCAGCACCCAACTGAAATGGTTTTGGATAAGGTCGCTCAGGACACCTAACTGCTGAGCCTTATTCTCTTGACTTCGGCAGCATTTTTTATTTAACCATTTCTACCTTATCGCTCCTCTGGTTCTAGTGAAACAGAGTGTTCACTGTCCATCTTTAGCAATTTTTAAAAAAATCTTCGTATACCTCAGGATTCTATCCTAGGATTGCTTTTATGCTGGTTCTATATCTTTTGATGGTGCTCACAGCCTCAGTAATGACCCCCAGATTTTCATCTATAATCCCATTTTATACTGAGCCCAGGGACCACCTTCTGAAGGGCATCCGCAATTCAAATACGGCATGTCTAACCGCAAACTGGTGTCTCCCTCCCCATCTTTCCACCGGCCTCATCTCTACCCTGTATATTACTCCTATCAGTTAAGGATAAAACAATGTATCAGTTCCTGAATCAGAAACGCCATCACTGTTCCTCACTCTTCCCTTTATCTTATTCTTTTCATCAAATCCTATGGATTCTACCTGCAGAATATCCACATAGTCTGTCGTCTGCACTGTGCTCCCATTACTGTTATCCTTGTCCTCACCATCTCCACTTGGACCAAAGTCATGGCTCCAACAGGCATCCCTGTATGAAATCTCTGTCTTCCTCCAATTTCAGACATTTTGCACCAAAAAAAGTTCATGTTTCTGAAATATATAACATATATGGCACTCTCCATTTAATAACCTTAAATAGTTTCCCATAACCTACTGGATATAAATTTCAAACCCTTAACATATTTTCAAATCATGTCCCAATCTACATTCCCAGCCTTATCCCTGGTCACAGATAACTCAGCAATTCCCTCAAAATGCCATAAGCTTCCTCATCTGTTTTGGGTATTCAGTTCTCTCAACCCAGAGTGAAGTCTGCCAACAACTCCTTTAGTCCATAAAATAAATGTTTTCTCCTCTGCAAGTCTATGCCCAGTAACACCTGTCCACCATCTCCTTCAAGGCACTCAGATCTTTCTCTGGGTCCCACTTTGCACCTATCTCTAACAGGACACTTACTCTAGCCTTCATTCACATAGTCTTTCAGCCAGCATGTAAGTAAACACTCATAACTGTGTATAGTAATATCATTTCTGTACCCTATTGACCCTAATAAACCTGCTATCTAAACTCTGTACCAACTTCCAGTATATAGAACCATGCTTTGTATACAAAAGGCTCTCAACAAACTGAATAGATAAATAAATAAAACATAAATAATAGCTATGCATGGAAATAACCTTCGGCTTCTTTCTCATGATGCCAGACACTAGAAACCACAGGTTTGAACCCTATTACCAGCTCTGAGCCCTGCCCTCCAGAATGTGTTCATCATTCTTTTACGTGTTCACATATTCAATAACTGCTTAGTACCTGTGGCATGCCATGAGTCAAGGTGCCAGGGAGACAGCTATGAACAAGACTGACAGAAGCACTGGTTTCTTGTGATTTACATTCTAGTGGGAAAAAAAAAAAACAAACTATAGACGAGTATAGAAGTAGAATGTGTGGCATTCCAGTCAGTGACGAATATTAGGGATGAAAATAAAGCTGAAAAGGGAAAAAATGTTCGGAGTATGGCTAAAGTTTTAAGTGGGGACAATCTATATAAAGAGGTCAAGAAACGGCTTAAGGAGGCATAATTCTAATTTGTAATCCAGGGATGACTTCCTACAAAAGTCAAGAAAAGAGGATACCAAACTACTTTCCTAGCTCTTTCTCAGAAAAAAAAAAAAAAACAGGGAGAGAGGGACAAAGAGGCCTCCACCACACAACCATGTCGTGTGGATTTCTAAGGAGCAGGACAGAAGTGTTGTCAATCTGGGCCTAGAGTCGTAAGTTCATACTTGGGAGAGCCTCTGGACTTTATAAGATAGGAAAAGCTTGAAGCCCTTGGACCTTGCAAGGAGCTTTGGAAAAGAGGATCAGGTACTTTATCAGAGAGGCTTGGACCTGAGGCACTAGTCCATCTTCCCAGTCTTGGGCATTCTCTGTCTAATAAAATCACTATTCTTTGCCCCCAACAATTCATCTCTCGATTTACCAGTCTGTTGGGCCCATGAGCAGTACAAGCTCGGACTCTGGACTCAGCAACACTAATAACCCAGAAACCCAGCCTATCTACTTGGGAAAAAGAAGGCAGGGGCTGCCATGCGGTCTCTACTCTGGCAGATACTCCAACCTGTTTCCACATGCCTCTGGCCTACCCTCACAGGATTTTTTTTTTTTTTTTAAGAGAAAGAAGAATATAAGGAGGCCAAGGCTCAGACAACTTTTCAATGGCGTTGCTAGGTTTTTCTTGATGATGATACTGGTATATATCACCCAGATGATTTGCCTGGATTCAGGCAACTCCTCATGCAATCTCTTTGCCTAGTTGCTGATTCCTGGTCCATTATCCAGAGTAATAAACCTCTGTGCAGTACTGCTAGTGTGCTGGAGCTGACCCATACTAGCTCATACCAAAGAGCTGTTAAAAGTTCAGAAACTTTGCAAGCCCATTTATCTCATTTTGGTAGCTTGAAAGTGCTTTTGGAAGGAGTATTTATACCAGGGAAATTGGAACAAGCTACAGATTCTCTTCTCCTTCCCTACTCCTGCTTTCCCCGCTATGGTTGCCAACCCACTGCTTGGTTTAACGTTTCTGTCTGTGAGTTCTTAGTCTCACCCCTTTTAACTTACCCTGTCCTGCTGGTGCCCATGTCTTAGCATAGAAATATACCCTGCCAAAAGCTACCGTGGCAGGGAAGATAAATAGCCCTCTCATCTACAGTATGATCTGGCTTCAGAGTATGTCAAACTGAGTGTACAGGTGGATTGTAGAGTCATTAGCTCATCAACCACCCATCCTATGTCTAATAACTTCCATGGGATCACTAATAACAAAAAATGAGATGTGAAATGTTCACAGAGATTACAATGTACGTAGCCCAATTTTAGAGTGCTGAATTGTGACCCCAAGAAAGTTTTAGAAGTGAAGACACATGCTAATTAAATATAAAATCTTCAAGTAGTATTTTTTAAAAGCATCTTTTGACAACATAAGTGACCATTTCCGGAAGGAAAAACTATTTTTAGCTGAATACATATATATATATATTTTTCTTTCCTTCAATTTCTCCTATACTTTGCTGCCATATTATTTTCTAAAATACAGATTTTATTGTATCACTAGATTTTTTTTTTATTTTCAGAAAAGAAAAAAGTGGCTTTGTCACTTTGCTAGGCAAAGGGCAAACACAGTAGGCTAGTGCCTCAAGAACTCTGCTCTGTAATTTAAATTTTTTGATGGAACTGTATATGGTTGCATATGGTTGTAATTAATACTAATTTTTATATCTCAATGAGAAAGAATAATTAGGACAGTATAACAGCAGGAAAAATAATGCAGAACTTATTTGGAATTCAAAAGTACAAACCCTGGGAATTATATATTTCTTTGAATTATTAACATCCTGCTCCCATTATTTATGATGATCATGAATTAAATGTAGTTCTACTTAGTTTGATATCTTCCTACAAACTTGCTTAAACATAAGAGTCATATCAGGGTCTTGTTAAAAAAAAAAAAAAGGTCTTAACCAGACCTACTGAATCTTCACAGGGAGAGACCTGGAACATTATAATAAATGTCTTAGGTAATTTCATAGTCATATCATCTGGAAAATACTGGTTTGGTACAACCTTCTATTTTTTAATAAATGAGGAAAATTCTCTGGAGAAGTAAAATACTGATGATTAAAAACAGACAACCTAAGACTACTAGTTAACTTTTCATAATTTAAGATAGTAGACAGAATAATTCTAGATTTGTGAGACACTATTTCCACAATAAAAACAGAGAACTATCCTTTACGGAAAGGCAAACAAATGTATTACATAACAGTAACAATATTTACTATATGAGTCATTTTCAAGAAATTAAATAAATTTTGAACTATATGCATCATTTAAAAGATTAAACATATATTTGAAACCATCTATAAATAGTTAATTAAGCCAATTAAAAAATAAAAAACTGCCATGTTGCCTTTTATGACCTGTTCTCAGAAGTCCCATAGTAATTTTTCTATTGCTTTCTATTTACGGAGGCAGTCAGAAGGGCCCACCAAGTTTTAAAGAGGAGGACTGCTGTGGAGAGAGACACAGACTCCACCTCTGGACTGGGAAATTGCCAAAGTCTGTAGGATTGGAAATGTTCTTGCAGCCATTTTTGGAAAATACAATCTACAACAGCAGGGCTCTTATTGAACATACTTGGGATGACTTTTAACTCAGAGTACAACCCCACATAATTTATTTTAGTCTATACAAATGCATCCAAAAACCAGGTTGAATGTAGCATGAAATTGTAGGTTAATCTAAAAAAAAAAAAAAACTTATTCAAATTCATTTTTAAACAGAATGCTTTTAGCATGGTGAAAGTATATGATTCTTGTTATTCATTTGATCATGTGTAATTGGTCAATAAATAGGTACACACTTTTGGGTGTAAATGTATGAGTTAAAAGGTAGATGTAATCACAGCTGTATCTCTATTTCTCTATTACCTTAACACACTCATATATACATGGGGATATTATCATACACATGTATCTGTTTGTATAGCTAATTCAGAAATGTCTTTTTTTTTCTTTTTAGGAAACTTTATTTTCTGCCTGTCTTATTTCCATTTCCTGTTTAAGGATCTGTGGAAGAGCAACTGAAGACCACTCAGTGGTTGTTCCCACCTGTTCAGTGACCTAAGCAGTGGGAGCTGAAATCCTGTCCTTGGTGGTGGGCTGAGCACGGCAGTCTTCAGTAGGAACTGCTGGATAGGCCCAGAGGGCACCTGCAGACCCATCTGCAACTTCAGGTCAAGCGGCAGTAAATTTGGAGCTGGAGCAGTCCATTCACCCTGAACTTCCTCCCGAGTCAAAGCCTTTCCTGCAGCAGCCAACTCATCACCTCTGCAGTGTAGAGATCAGGCTGACCTTCTGGAGGGTGCTCATGGGAGTTGGCACAACACATGCGCAGAACTTCTCACCATGCATCCGCCCAGCAGACCTATTGTTGTTGCTCGGGGATGGTGCTGTACACACAGCACAGAGGAGAGATGAGAGCCAGGTTAACAGAAGACGCCTCCAAGATCAGCCTGGGGCCAGTAACCGCTAGAAGTCTTGGCTCTGGAATGGAGGCCTGGATGGAGTTAGGAAAAGTTCCAGAAGAGAAGGAGTCAGCAAAAGGAATGGCTCCAGGGGCAGTAGCAAACTTCAGCCCAGATCGCTGGCCAGTATCCCTGGAGGATATGACACTGACATCAGCCCACTTTCCAATGGCAAATATGGCAGGAGCTGCCAGCAAAGGCTTCTCTCAGTAGGTGCAACAAGTAACACCACCACTTTTCTTTTCATAGACCATTTAGTAGTCAAGGTTGGTGTCACCTAAGTGGGTTCTTGCTGCAAACAATGTAAGGATATCTTTCTTTCTCATTTGCAGGACATCAAGGGCTTCAAACATTGTGATTGTTTTCCTTTAACGTCCAAGGGAAACCCTGAGCAACACTGTATGACCCCTTTTGGGGTAATGCAGAAAAGCAGGAATGTCATTTTCATAAATAAATAAAAACATGCCGTTAGTTCAGTTCAGTTGCTCAGTCGTGTCCGACTCTGCGACCCCATGGACTGCAGTATGCCAGGCTTCTCTGTCCATCAACAACTCCCGGAGCTTGCTCAAACTCATGTCCATCTAGTCGATGATGCCATCCAACCATCTTATCCTCTGTCATCCCCTTCTCCTCCTGCCTTCAATCTTTCCCAGCATCAGGGTCTTTCAGGGTCTTTTCCAAGCAGTCAGTTCTTCGCATCAGGTGGACAAAGTATTGGAGTTTCAGCTTCAGCATCAGTCCTTCCAATGAATATTCAGGACTGATTTCCTTTAGGACTGAATGGTTTGATCTCCTTGCAGTCTAAGGGACTCTCGAGAGTCTTCAACACCACAGTTCAAAAGCGTCACTTCTTCGGCGCTCAGCTTTCTTTATAGTCCAAGTCTCACATCTATATATGACTACTAGAAAAACCATAGCTTTGACTAGATGGACCTTTGTGGGCAAAGTAATGTCTCTGCTTTTTAATATGCTGTCTAGTTTGGTCATAGCTTTTCTTCCAAGGAGCAAGTGCCTTTTAATTTCATGGCTGCAATCACCATCTGCAGTGATTTTGGAGCCCCCCAAAATAAAGTCTGATACTGTTTCCACTGTTTCCCCATCTATTTGCCATGAAGTGATAGGACCAGATGCCATGATCTTAGAGCTCTGAATGTTGAATTTTAAGCCAACTTCTTCACTCTCCTCTTTCACTTTCATCAAGTGGCTCTTTAGCTCTTCTTCGCTTTCTGTCATAGGGTGGTGTCATCTGCATATCTGAGGTTATTGATATTTCTCCCAGCAATCTTGATTCCAGCTTGTGCTTCATCTAGCTTGGCATTTCACATGATGTACTCTGCATATAAGTTAAATAAGCAGGGTGACAGTATACAGCCTTGACGTACTCCTTTCCCAATTTGGAACCAGTCTGTTGTTCCATGTCCAGTTCTAACTATTGCTTCTTCACCTTCATAGAGATTTCTCAGGAGGCACAATAAAGGACAGAAATGGTATGGGCCTCACAGAAGCAAAAGATATTAAGAAGTGGCAAGAATACACAGAAAAACTATACAAAAAAGAACTTTATGACCTAAATAACCATGATGGTGTGATTACTCACCTAGAGCCAGACAGCCTGGACTACGAAGTCAAGTGGGCCTTAGGAAGTATCACTATGAACACAGCTAGTGGAGGTGATGGAATTCCAGTTGAGCTATTTCAAATCCTAAAACATGATGCTGTGAAAGTGCTACACTCAATTTGCCAGCAAATTTGCAAAACTCAGCAGTGGCCACAGGACTGGAAAAGGTCAGTTTTCATTCCAATCCCAAAGAAAGGCAATGCCAAAGAATGTTCAAACTACCACACAATTGCACTCATCTCACATGCTAGCAAAGTAATGCTCAAAATTCTCCAAGCCATGCTTCAGCAATACATGAACTGTGAACTTCCAGATGTTCAAGCTGGATTTAGAAAAGGCAGAGGAATCAGAGATCAAATTCCCAACATCCACTGGATCATTGAAAAAGCAAGAGAGTTTCAGAAAACCATCTACTTCTGCTGTATTGACTATACCAAAGTTTTTGACTGTGGGGATCACAACAAATGGTGAAAAATTCTTCAAGAGATGGGACTACCAGACCATCTCACCTGCCTCCTGAGAAAAAACAACATTATACTAGCAAATTAAATGGTGGTCAACTTACATGCAGTGAAAATTTTGAAGAAAATGCATTCTTAGATCTGAGAGAACTCTGAGCTCTTTGCAGCTACAGTTCACTCTTAGGAGCTGAACTGAGTCCCCTCAAAATATTATATATGTTGAAGCCTTAATCCCCAATACCTAGAAAGTGGCTGTATTTGGAAAGGGCCTGTAAAGAGGTGACTCGTTAAAATGAGGGCAATAGGGTGGACCCCTGACTGCTGTCCTTATGATGTGCCCAGTCACTCAGTCATGTCAAACTCTTTGTGACCCTATGGACTGTAGCCCACCGGTATCCTCTGTTCATGGGATTCTCCAGGCAAGAATACTGGAGCAGATTGCCATACCCTCCTCCAGGGGATCTTCCCAACCCAGGGATCGTACCCACATCTCCTGCATTCCCTGCACTGCTTGCAGGTGGATTCTTTACCCACTGAGCCACCTGGGAAGCCAGTCCTTATAATAAGGAGAGTTTTGGACACACAAAGAGAAAACCAGGGCACAAATGCACAGAAGGACAACCATGGGAGGACACAGCAAGAGGTAATCACCTGCAGGGAGGAGAGCAGTTTCAGAAGAACCATCCCCACTGACACTGTGATCATGGACTTTCAGCCTCCAGAACTGTAAGGAAATTACATTTCTCTGGTGTAAGCTACCCAGTCAGTGGTAGTTGCTTATGGCAGCCTAGAGAACTAGCATAGCCACTCAATGTACTATTTAAATGCATGAACAGAATTAGATATCTCTCAATATTTTTCTAAATACTCTATCAAATGTTTTCTATCCAAAAACTTCAAATAAAATTTTGAGACGTCTATCTTTTGTAAAGTTTCATTTGTTGCTGTTCAGTTGCTCAGTCATGTTCAACTCTTTGTGACTCCGTGGACTGCAACACGCCAGGCTTCCCTGTCCTTCACTGTCTCCTAGAGTTTGCTCAAACTCATGTCCATTGAGTCCATGGTGCCATCCAACGATCTCATCCTCTGTTGTCCCCTTCTCCTCCTGCCCTAACTCTTTCCCAGCATCAGGATCTTTTCCAATGAATCCATTTGTTTCCCTAAATATTCCTCCTACACTTGTGCTACTCAGGCACCTATGTTTAAGGTCCTTTGTGATCCTTTTTAAAAAGACAGTTCTAAGTGTATTCAAAACATGTTATTACCGCAGTTCCCTAGGAAAAGCACAAATATGGTTTAAGATGAGAAGTTTAACTATGAAATGAACCTATGTTTAAATAGCCTTTTGGTTTTAATTGATCTTTAAAAAAAATGGACAAAGTGCAGCGTTTGGATCAGAGCATTTGATACTTGAGTTAATAGCCACAAGAGACTTAAGCACGCCTCTGTGTGACTATAAATGCATTTATCTTTCTACACAAGGATGGAACAGCTACTGTATAGTCATTATTTAAGCATAAGCTGACAGGGGAAACAACAACAACAATGAACACCTTTGTTTCATTTTAAAAAGGAAAAGTATATTCATAGTCTTTTAAAAAATAGAATGTGCAAGTATTTGTGGTTACTTGTGTGAGTTTATTTGTTTGTGTCTGTATATTTGCATTAACACATTAATTAATAGAATAAACCATTTATGAACTCTGTGTCCTAGGATAAATTCCTAAATCTAAAACACTGTTCCCTCATCAAAAAAATCGGTGAATAAAGTACAGTTTCTGAAGGATTGACCTGAGAGGATTAAATTAGAAAACATGGCTGTATTTTCCCTCTGATGGCCCGTGCGTTGTCTGTGGAGTGTGCTTCTCTCTGTATCTGAGTAAATCCACTTCTTACCTATCACTTTGTCTCTCGCTGAATTCTTTCTGCAATGAGATATCAAGAACCTTAACTTCATTAGGTCCTGAAACCAGGTACTGTGGTTTTTGGCTGGGTTTGAGTCCAAACCACGTGGGTTCAAGTCCTAAGCAGGGTTTTGCCTGGGTTTGAGTCCCAGCCACGTGGGTTCAAGTCCCAAACTGGGTATTGGCTGGATTCAAGTCCCACTACAGGGGTTCGAGTCCCAATCTGTGTTCGAAGGTTTCAGCTGGTGACCACGAAGGGATGGGGATAAGGTAAGAAAAGGTTTAAAGTCAGATCTTGGTCCTAAAGAGGTCCCTGGGATGCATGAGCCAGGTATACTGAGGAAATGCTCTGCTGTTGTCTGCTCATTTGTGACTGGCAGGTCATATTTTGAATACTTATGCACGTCCAACAGCAGGTCTAGGACAGAATTATACTGTTTTATTTGAGGTTTTTTCTCCTACATTTGTTTGTTCTTGTTCATTTCTGTTGTTTCTTCTGCTAACCCCAAAAGATTGCTTTTATTCCCCTCCCTCTGATCCTTACAAGTGTTGACCCTTTATTCCCAACTTAGAGCTAAACCACCTCCAGCTCATCATCAACACCATTGGGGATGTCCTCGTGCCATTTCCTTGCAACAGCTTTTGGGTACTAACAACTGGTTGGGGGACCCCCTTCAAAGAGATAGCATTTAAAATCATAAGTGCAAATCTTGACCAAATTGTGTGGTGGATTCTGACATAAGGGTAAAATTTTGAATAGAATGGGAATTAGAGACATCATCTCTGGTTTGGATCTGAAATGGGTGGGGTGGCATCAATCCCAACCAATACCCCTTGGGTCTAATCCTCTAAGATTGGGAAAGATTCAGACTACTGGGATTAAAACCAATGAAATTCATTAGTCTGTGTAATCATGTTTGGCCACAATATGAGCTAGGATGACAAGAAAAGTAGCCACTAAATGAGTCCCTGAGTTATGATACTATATTGCAGCTAGATTTACATTGTAGAAGGGAATTTAAATGGAGTGAGCTTCCATATGTTTGAATTTTCCTGGCCTTGCATTTAGACCTTGTATTAGATCCACAAGGGATTTAAGATGTGTGTAGCTCTGAGGGATAATTCTAGCAAGGACTCAAAAGATCTTTTAGCTGATTTACTCTAACAGTTCACTTCAGTTCAGTCGCTCAGTCGTGTCTGACTCTTTGCGACCCCATGAATCGCAGCACTCCAGGCCTCCCTGTCCATCACCAACTCCCAGAGTTCACTCAGATTCATGTCCATTGAGTCCGTGATGCTATCCAGCCATCTCATCCTCTGTCGTCCTCTTCTCCTCCTGCCGTCAATCCCTCCCAGCGTCAAAGTCTTTTCCAATGAGTCAACTCTTCGCATGAGGTGGCCAAAGTACTGGAGTTTCAGCTTCAGCATCATTCCTTCCAAAGAAATCCCAGGCCTGATCTCCTTCAGAATGGACTGGTTGGATCTCCTTGCAGTCCAAGGTACTCTCAAGAGTCTTCTCCAACACCACAGTTCAAAACGCATCAATTCTTCGGCGCTCAGGCTTCTTCACAGTCCAACTCTCACATCCATACATGACCACTGGAAAAACCATAGCCTTGACTAGATGGACCTTAGTCGGCAAAGTAATGTCTCTGCTTTTGAATATGCTATCTAGGTTGGTCAAAACTTTTCTTCCAAGGAGTAAGCGTCTTTTAATTTCATGGCTGCAGTCACCATCTGCAATGATTTTGGAGCCCAAAAAGATAAAGTCTGACACTGTTTCCACTGTTTCCCTATCTATTTGCCATGAAGTGATGGGACCGGATGCAATGATCTTCGTTTTCTGAATGTTGAGCTTTAGGCCAACTTTTCACTCTCCTCTTTCACTTTGATCAAAAGACTTTTTAGTTCCTCTTCACTTTCTGCCATGAGGGTGGTGTCATCTGCATATCTGAGGTGATTGATATTTCTCCCAGCAATCTTGATTCCAGCTTGTATTTCTTCCAGTCCAGCATTTCTCATGATGTACTCTGCATATAAGTTAAATAAGCAGGGTCACAATATACAGCCTTGACGTACTCCTTTTCCTATTTGGAACCAGTCTGTTGTTCCACGTCCAGTCCTAACTGTTGCTTCCTGACCTGCATATAGATTTCTCAAGAGGCAGGTCAGGTGGTCTGGTATTCCTATCTCTTGAAGAATTTTCCACAGTTTATTGTGATCCACACAGTCAAAGGCTTTGGCATAGTCAATAAGGCAGAAATAGATGTTTTTCTGGAACTCTCTTGCTTTTCCGATGATCCAGTGGATGCTGGCAATTTGATCTTTGGTTCCTCTGCCTTTTCTAAAACCAGCTTGAACATCTGGAAGTTCGCAGTTCATGGTGAAGCCTGACTTAGAGAATTTTGAGCATTCCTTTACTAGCATGTGAGATGAGTGCAATTGTGTGGTAGTTTGAGCATTCTTTGGCATTGCCTTTCTTTGGAATTGGAATGAAAACGGATATTTTCCAGTCCTAAGACCACTGCTGAGTTTCCCAAATTTGCTGGCATATTGAGTGCAGCACTTTCACAGCATCATCTTTCAGGATTTGAAACAGCTCAACTGGAATGCCATCACCTCCACTAGCTTTGGTTGTAGTGATGCTTTCCAGGGCCCACTTGACTTCACATTCCAGGATGTCTGGCTCTAGATGAGTGATCACATCATCGTGATTATCCGGGTGATGAAGATCTTTTTTGTATAGTTCTCCTGTGTATTCTAGCCACCTCTTCTTAATATCTTCTGCTTCTGTTAGGTCCAGACCATTTCTGTCCTTTATCAAGCCCATCTTTGCATGAAATGTTCCCTTGGTATCCCTAATTTTCTTGAAGAGATCTCTAGTCCATCCCATTCTGTTCTTTTCCTCTATTTCTTTGCATTGATCACTGAAGAAGGCTTTCTTATCTCTTCTTGCTATTCTTTGGAACTCTGCATTCAAATGCTTATATCTTTCCTTTTCTCCTTTGCTTTTCGCTTCTCTTTTCACCTCTCTTCTTTTCACAGCTATTTGTAAGGCCTACCCAGACAGCCATTTTGCTTTTTTGCATTTCTTTTCCATGGGGACGGTTTTGATCCCTGTCTCCTGTACAATGTCACGAACCTCAGTCCATAGTTCATCAGGCACTCTATCTATCAGATTTAGGCCCTTAAATTTATTTCTCACTTCCACTGTATAATCATAAGGGATTTGATTTAGGGCATACCTGAATGGTCTAGCAGTTTCCCTACTTTCTTCAATTTAAGTCTGAATTTGGTAATAAGGAGTTCATGATCTGAGCCACAGTCAGCTCCTGGTCTTGTTTTTGTTGACTGTATATAGCTTCTCCATCTTTGGCTGCAAAAAATATAATCAGTCTGATTTCGGTGTTGACCATCTGGTGATGTCCATGGGTAGAGTCTTCTCTTGTGTTGTTGGAAGAGGGTGTTTGCTATGACCAGTGCATTTTCTTGGCAAAACTCTATTAGCCTTTGCCCTGCTTCATTTCGCATTCCAAGGCCAAATTTGCCTGTTACTCCAGGTGTTTCCTGACTTCCTACTTTTGCATTCCAGTCCCCTATAATGAAAAGGACATCTTTTTTGGGTGTTAGTTCTAAAAGGTCTTGTAGGTCTTCATAGAACCCTTCAACTTCAACTTCTTCAGCATTACTGGTTGGGGCATAGACTTGGATAACTGTGATATTCAATGGTTTGCCTTGGAGATGAACAGAGATCATTCTGTCATTTTTGAGATTGCATCCAAGTACTGCATTTTGGACTCTTCTGTTGACCATGATGGCTACTCCATTTCTTCTGAGGGATTCCTGCCCAAAGTAGTAGATATAATGGTCATCTGAGTTAAATTCACTCATTCCAGTTCATTTTAGTTCACTGATTCCTAGAATGTCGACGTTTACTCTTGCCATCTCTTGTTTGACCACTTCCAATTTGCCTTGATTCATGGACCTGACATTCCAGGTTCCTATGCAATATTGCTCTTTATAGCATCGGACCTTGCTTCTATCACCAGTCACATCCACAGCTGGGTATTGCTTTTGCTTTGGCTCCATCCCTTCATTCTTTCAGAGTTATTTCTCCACTGATCTCCAGTAGCATATTGGGCACCTACTGACCTGGGGAGTTCCTCTTTCAGTATCCTATCATTTTGCCTTTTCATACTGTTCATGGGGTTCTCAAGGCAAGAATACTGAAGTGGTTTGCCATTCCCTTCTCCAGTGGACCACATTCTGTCAGCTCTCTCCACCATGATCCGCCCGTCTTGTGTTGCCCCATGGGCATGGCTTAGTTTCATTGAGTTAGACAAGGCTGTGGTCCTAGTGTGATTAGACTGACTAGTCTTCTGTGAGTATGGTTTCAAACAGCTATTCCTCACCTACTAGGAGGAACCATTGCCCTGGAGGGAAGACACAGCTAAGGATGGAAAAGTGACCCCACCCATATTCAGGAACCTCTTCTTTGTACCCTGAGTTACCCAAGGGGCTCATCCTTAGCTCAGCTAGCACTGTCAAAGATCTAAGTCACCAACCATCTGCCCTTACAGTTTTGCCTCTGAGAGAAGTTCCTGATGAAAATCAAGAAACAATAAAAGTCTATGTACCTTTCTCAATATCTGATCTAAGTACGGCAGAGGACAAGTTGGGAAGTTTTTCTGAGGATCCTGAATGTTTTACAAAAGAATTTACGCTACTAGTGAGTGAGATCTTTTGATCTCACCTGGGAGGACTTACAGATTTTACTATCCTATTACTGCACCCTTGAGGAAAACCAGGGTATAATACTGGCAGTCTGAGCCAGATAGGACCATGCAGTGCACCAACTGAGGACTGACACTGTCCCTTAGGCAAACCCACAATGGAATTACCAGCTGAATTCTATTGATACAGATAGACAGGATCGTATGATTAACTGTTTAATAGAGGGTATGAAGAAATTTACAGTAAAGCCTGTTAATTATGAAAAGGTGAAAGAGGTCCAACAGGGACAGGATGAAAATCCTGAAGTTTTCCAAAGGAGATTAGTGGAGGCTTTTAGAAAGTATACAAATGTGGATCCCTCCTTCTCTGAGGGATGGGCGCTTTTGGCTATGCATTTCATAGCCCAGTCTGCCCCAGACATCAGGCACAAAATTCAGAAAGCAACTACTGGTACTCAGACTCCAATGAATGATTTAATCCAGTTGGCTCATTTGGTTTCCAATAATCAGGATATGGCTGAAAAGGCTGAACGCACCCAAAGAAATATACAAGAGACCCAAATGATTGCAATCGCTTTGTCTGCTCAAAGACCACCAATCTGGTCCTGATAGACCACAAGGCTCATGGGTACTCATACAAGGCCAGTATACCCTGTGTAGACAAAAGGGACAATGGGGGAAGGACTGTGGTCAATGTGTCCTTTGCAGGCAGCCAGGGTGTTGGCAGAGGGAATGCCCCAGATGCCAGAGACTGACAGGGGCCTCTCAGCCATTGATGGTTTTGCAATCGGACTGACGGGACCCAAGGCCAAAAGTGGCTCTGCCTGGAGATAGCGTCTACATAACTAATGTCCAGCCTCGGGTGATCATTGATGTGGCTGGCTGCTTGGTAAAATTTCTTATAGACACTGGGACAACCTTTTCAGTCTCAACTCAAAGGATTGTAAACCTTCGTGATCATAAGAAATATGTAATGGAGTTGTCAGGGAAGAAACAGGGACACAATTTTCTGGAGCCTGTTTTGTGCAATGCTAATGGTCAGTTGTTTTTACATTCATTTCTGGTTGTGCCTGATTGCCCCATCCCTTTAATGGGAAGAGATTTATTAACGAAGTTAGGGGCCACTCTATTTCTGGAAGGGCAAAGGAACCACCCTCATTGTCAAATGATTTTAACAGAAAACAGAAAGGGACAGGTTGAATCTGAAGTTGAGATAGAAGACTTACTAGGCCCTGGAATGTGGAATTCCGAGGTCCCAGGTCTGGCCAAAGATGTTCAGCTAATGGTTACTATATGAGATTCCCAAGAAATAGCTGTTGTTCACTGTAGGGGACATCAGTCTCAGATTCTCAGGTCTGAAATTGGAAAGGGAAATCACCGAGTTGACCAAGAAGCAAAGAAAGCAGCTTACATACCAACAGATAAAACACAGGTAGTTTTAAAAGTCTTAGGCTCTGATAGAGGAAATGCAACAACCTTGCTATACCAAGGAAAAAAGTAGGGCGTTAATAAGTCAAAGCAATAGTATATGTTAGGTAAAAATATTATGATTCCACAACCTCAACAATGGAAAGTAATCAAGGCTTTATATAAAGCTGATCAGGATTTTCTAAGATTGGATAAAAGTTAGTTGAGTAAATGGATTTTGTTAGAAATGGGCTAAGACAAGACTGGATTTGGTTTCTCTCTCAAAGGATTCTTGAAATGCTACTTTTGACAAACAAGTTGAGCTGAGTTTCCTTACCTGTAAGTAATTTATATTTGCTTTTGAGATCTTTATAACTTCGGATAGGGAATAAGTTTTGTCTCCCTGTGACTTATAATTTATCTGAATAAAAACTAACTTTGGGATGTTTTAGAGGACTCCTGAGGAATCTCAGAGAGAAATATTTAACTAGGGTTATTTGGTATGTTATGTTAAATGTGATAATTTGTAATTCTGGTTATTGTAACCGAACTTTATCTTACAGTATAATCAGGTATTTGACCATGACTTTTGACTCTTTTGTCATTTATAGATATTTCTGTACACTGGTGCTGGTACCAAATGCTTCATCATCAAAAACATACATAAGAAGACTAAGAAACCAGTTACAACAGTTCTACATCAAGAAGATGGCTATGTAGGGATTTCAGCGCATGCGGACTAAAACAAGGAGCTTCCCTGCCCCTGGGGCTCCTAGATCAGGTATCCAGAGATTTTTACTCCCTGATAGGCAGGGAGATGTCTCTACTCAGCCTGGAAGCAATTACAGAAGATGGCCCTTCTGCTTTCCATAAGAATATAGGAGTAAAATCTCTGTGTGGGGAATGTAACAGGAGGGAAAGGGGCAGGGCACAACTTTTGAAAGAATGACATAGCCCAAGCACATAATATAAACCGATTAGAATCAGATGGGAACGAGATGACAGACAAGACTAGATTCTGATCCTTAATCAGCAAGTGAAATGACACACCCAGAAGTGCCATGACAGCTCCAGGTCAGCTCAGTTCAGTCACTCAGTCATGTCCAACTCTTCGCGACCCCATGGACTGCAACACACCAGGCATCCCTGTACATCACCAAATCCCAAAGCTTACTCAAACTCATGTCCATCGAGTCAGTGATGGCATTCAAACATCTCATCCTCTGTCATCCCCTTCTGTCATCTGCATTCAATCATTCCCAGCATCAGAGTCTTTTCAAATGAGTCAGTTCTTCAAAACAGGTGGCCAAGTATTGGAGATTCAGCTTCAGCATCAGTCCTTCCAATGGACACTCAGGACTGAGCTCCTTTAGGATGGACTGGCTTAATCTCCTGACAGTCTAAGAGACTCAAGAGTCTTCTCAAACACCACAGTTCAAAAGCATCAATTCTTTGGCACTCAGCTTTCTTTATAGTCCAACTCTCATATCCTTACATGACTACTGGAAAAACCAAAGCTTTGACTAGATGGACCTTTGTTGGCAAAGTAATGTCTCTGCTTTTTAATATGCTGCCTAGGTTGGTCATAACTTTTCTTCCAAGGAGCAAGCATCTTTTAATTTCAAGCATTCTGTAATTTCATCTTTTAATTTCACCATCTGCAGTGATTTTGGAGCCCAAGAAAATAGTCTGTCACTGTTTCCATTGTTTCTCCACCTATTTACCATGAAGTGATAGGACTGGATGCCATGATGTTAGTTTTCTGAATGTTGAATTTTAAGCCAACTTTTTCACTCTCTTTTTTCACTTTCATCAAGAGGCTCTTTAGTTCTTCTTCATTTTCTGCCATAACGGTGGTGTCATCTGCATATCTGAGGTTATTGATAATTCTCCTGGCAATCTTGATTCCAGCTTGTGCTTCATCCAGCCTGGCATTTTGCATGATGTACTCTGCATAGAAGTTAAATAAGCAGGATGACAGTATACAGCCTTGATGTACTCCTTTCCCAGTTTGGAACCAGTCTGTTGTTCCATGTCCAACTGTTGCTTCTTGACCTGCATACAGATTTCTCAGGAGGCAGGTCAGGTAGTCTGGTATACCTATCTCTTGAAGAATTTTCGACAGTTTGCTGTGACCCACACAGTCAAAGGATTTGGCATAGTCAATACAGCAGAAGTAGATGTTTTTCTGGAACTCTCTCGCTTTTTTGATGATCCAATGGATGTTGGCAATTTGATCTCTGGCTCCTCTGCCTTTTCTAAATCCAGCTTGAATATCTGGAAGTTCACGGTTCACATACTGTTGAAGCTTGGCTTGGAGAATTTTGAGCATTACTTTACAAGTGTGTGAGATGAGTGCAATTGTGTGGTAGTTTGAGCATTCTTTGGCATTGCTTTTCTTTGGGATTGGAATGAAAACTGACCTTTTCCAGTCCTGTGGCCACTGCTGAGTTTTGCAAATTTGCTGGCAAATTGAGTGTAGCACTTTCACAGCATTGTGTTTTAAGATTTGAAACAGCTCAACTGGAATTCCATCACCTCCACTTGCTTTATTCTTAGTGATGCATCCTAAGGCCCACTTGACTTCACATTCCAGGATGTCTGGCTCTAGGTGAGTGATCACACCATCATGGTTATATGGGTCATTAAGGTCTTTTTTGTATAGTTCTTTTGTGTATTCTTGTCACCTCTTAATATATTTTGCTTCTATTAGGTCCTTACCATTTCTGTCCTTTATCATGCCCATCTTTGCATGAAATGTTCCCTTGGTATTTCTAATTTTCTTGAAGAGATCTCTACTCTTTTCCTATCTATTGTTTTCCTCTATTTCTTTTCATTGATCACTGAGGAAGGTTTTCTTATCTCTCCTTGCTATTCTTTGAACTCTGCATTCAAATGGATATATCTTTTCTCTTCTCCTTGTCTTTCACTTCTTTTCTTTTCAAAGCTATCTATAAGGCCTCCTCACACAACCGTTTTGCATTTCTTTTTCATGGGGATGGTCTTGATCTCTGCCTCCTGTATAATGTCAGGAACCCCTGTCCATAGTTCTGCAGGGACTCTATCAGATCTAATCCCTTGAATATATTTGTCACTTCCACTGTATAATCATAAGGGATTTGATTTAGGTCATACCTGAAAGGTCTAGTGGTTTTCCCTACTTTCTTCAATTTAAGTCTGAATTTGGTAATATGCATGATCTGAGCCAGTCAGCTCCTGGTCTTATTTTTGATGACTGTATAAAGCTTCTCCATCTTTGGCTACAGAGAATAAAATCAATCTGATTTCAGTATTAACCATCTGGTGATATCCATGTGTAGAGTCTTCTCTTGCGTTGTTGGAAGAGAGTGTTTGCTATGACCAGTGCATTCTCTTGGGAAAACTCTATTAGCTTTTGCCCTGCTTCATTCTGTACTCCAAGGCCAAATTTGCCTATTACTCCAGGTGTTTCTTGACTTCCTACTTTTCCATTCCAGTCCCCTATAATGAAAAGGACATCTTTTTTGGTTGTTAATTCTAGAAGGTCTTGTAGGTCTTCATAGAACCGTTCAACTTCAACTTCTTCAGCCTTACTGGTTTGGACATAGACTTGGATTACTGTGATATTGAATGGTTTGCCTTAGAAAAAACAGAGATCATTCTGTCGTTTTTGAGATTACATCCAAGTACTGTGTTTTGGAGTCTTTTGTTGACTGTGATGGCTACTTCATTTCTTCTAATGGGTTCTTGCCCACAGTAGTAGATATAATGGTCATCTGAGTTAAATTCACCCATTCCAGTCCATTTTAGTTCGCTGATTCCTAGAATGTCAATGTTCACTCTTGCCATCTCCTGTTTGACCACTTCCAATTTGCCTTGATTCATGGACCTAACGTTCCAGTTTCTTATGCAATATTGCTCTTCATAGCATCAGACTTTACTTCCATCACCAGTCACATCCACAACTGGGTGTTGTTTTTGCTTTGGCTCTGTCTCTTCATTCTTTCTCCACTGATCTCCAGTAGCATATTGGGCACCTACCAATCTGGGGAGTTCATCTTTCAGTGCCCTATCTTTTTGCCTTTTCATACTGTTCATGAGGTTCTCAAGGCAAGAATACTCAAGTGGTTCACCATTCCCTTTTCCAGTGGACAACATTTTGTCAGAACTCTCCACCATGACCCATCTATCTTGGGTGGCCCCATAGTTTCATTGAATTAGACAAGGCTGTGGTCCATGTGATCAGATTGGTTAGTTTTCTGTGATTGTCCTTTTCTTTCTGTCTGCCCTCTGATGGAGAAGGATAAGAGGTTTATGGAAGCTTCCTGATGGGAGAGACTGACTGAGGGGGAAACTGGGTTCTGTTCTGATGGGCATGCTCAGTAAATCTTTAATCCAATTTTCTATTGATAGGCGGAGCTGTGTTCCCTCCCTGTTATTTGTCCTGAGGCCAAACTGTGGTGGAGGTAATGAAGATAATGGGGACTTCATTCAAAAGGGCCCATGCACACACTGCTGCACACCTTGCCCCCAACCCTGCAGCAGGCCGCCACTGACCCACGCCTCCACTGGAGACTCCTGGACAGTCACGGGCAAGTCTGGGTCAGTCTCTTGTGGGGTTACTGCTCCTTTCTCCTGGGTCCTGGTGTGCACAAGATTTTGTTTATGCCTTCCAAGAGGTGGCTCTGTGGTTGGGTAATGGTGACCTCTTCCAAGAGGGCTTATGCCATATCCAGGTCTACTGCACCAGAGCCTCTGCCTCTGCAGCAGTCCACTGCTGACCTGTACCTCCGCAGGAGACACGCAAACACAGTTATGTTTCATTTTCTGTGGGGTCTCTGGGTTCCCAGTTCAGTTCAGTCACTCAGTCACATCCAACTTTTTGCTACCCCATGGACTGCAGCACGCCAGGTTTCTCTGTCCATCACCAGCTCCTGGAGTTTACCCAAACTCATGTCCATTGAGTTGGTGATGCCATCCAAACATCTCATCCTCTGTCATCCCCTTCTCCTCCTGTCCTCTATATTTCCTAGCATCAGGGTCTTTTCAAATGAGTCAGCTCTTCACCATCAGGTAGCCAAAGGATTGGAGTTTTGGCTTTAACATCAGTCCTTCCAATGAACACTCTGGACTGATCTCCTTTAGGATGGACTGGATGGATCTCCTTGCAGTCCAAGGGACTCTCAAGAGTCTTCTCCAACACCACAGTTCAAAAGCATCAGTTTTTCGGCACTCAGCTTTCTTTATAGTCCAACTCTCACATCCATACATGACTACTGGAGAAACCATAGCCTTGACTAGATGGACCTTTGTTGGCAAAATAATGTCTCTACTTTTTAATATGCTATCTAGGTTGGTCATAACTTGTCTTCAAAGGAGTAAGCATCTTTTAATTTCATGGCTGCAGTCACTAGCTGCAGTCATTTTGGAGCCCCCAGAAATAACATCAGCCACTGTTTCCACTGTTTCCCCATCTCTTTCCCAAGAAGTGATGGGGCCAGATGCCATGATCTTAGTTTTCTGAAGTTTGAGTTTTAAGTCAACTTTTTCACTCTCCTTTTCACTTTCATCAAGAGGCTCTGTAGTTCTTCACTTTCTGCCATAAGGGTGGTGTCATCTGCATATCTGAGGTTACTCTGGGTTCCCAAGTCACTGTTAAAAGACCAAGGAATGGGCAGTGGCCCAAATCCTGGAAATCTCTGCCCTTTCTCAAAAATAGTTGGACTAATCCTCCCACTCATTAGCATATGAAATTACCCAGCCTAAAAAACTAACCACACCATATTTCACGACTGCACTCTCCCTCTGCGATGGCCCACACGCTGCCTGTGGAGTGTGCGTCTCTCTGTATCTGAATAAATCCACTTCTTACCAATCAAAAGAAGAAAAGAAAACATATGCAATACCCTTGGCAAAGTGGCTGATACAAATTAAGAGATCAATAAAAGTTAGCAACTAAAATTTTACTACCGTAAAGCTGAATTCCTCAAGGACAAGGACCTGTGTTATCTCAGGGCCAGAATCATGCCCTAGAGAATAGGTTATCTTTGAGTATTGTAGGTTGAATTAAATTGCCAGTTGAACTGAACCAATATATATATTCTATTTTATATATACATTTATACATTTTTATTTCTGTTACTTTCTAAAAGTATTTTATTATTGCAAAGAAAAAATTCATTAAGTATTTAAGCAGTTAACTGAGGATAATAAACTATTTTAAGTAATCTAAGTTAGTTTGGACTTGATTCTTACAAACCCAATGCTTTTAAACTCTATGTAGTCCGTAACCATGTTTGATAAGAAGACTTCTGTTTCAAAGAAATTTTAATCATTTTGTTAGTATTCCAATTGCTTTATTCATCAAAATATTTTTTTCTTTGCTATTTCAAGTTGAGGAATTTGATTTCTGATCTTAAAAACTTTGATCTTTTTTCCCAAAGAAAGACAAAACATTTTGCTATTTCAGCTTTCAAGGGTCTAAAATCAGTTCAAGTCTCAAAGCTGATAGTGGCACAGATCCATTCAATTTAGTAAAGTGTGCTCTCTGTTTCTCTCTAAATGTTACAGAGAATTCATCATCATTTTTCCATTTAAAAAAATGAAATGATAAGCCAAGGGGATCAACACATCATGAACTCATTAGAGGAAAGCCTATCTTGATTGCTTACTTCTTGCTCTTACAATTTATCCTAACAAGATTTCTTGAAAGTTATACCAGAAAAACAAGACAGTGAGAATGTTTTATGATGGAAAGATTGTTTGCTGGGACAGAATTCAGGAATCCAGATTCCAGCCTTGATCCTACTAAATCACACCATTTCTGCAGAATACCGCTAAATTTCTCTGGATCTCAGCTTTCTTTTCTGGAAAATAGAGAGTATGATGTATATGTCCTTCTCCACAAGGACAAAAGTAGTGAACACAGTTTAAATATGGGAAATTTTTTTCTCCTATGTTGTCTGTTATGGCATATATTTTTCCCTATGAAAACAAGTATTGAGTAAGCCAATCCCATCAATAGATCTAATGTGGATTTAACAATGTACTCCAAACATTTACTGCATCCCAGCTGTGTATCATTTATTGCCTGCTTCTATGAACTAGGAGCTGGGCAGTTCTGAATATTCATTGGAAGGACTGATGCTGAAGCTCCACACTTGGGCCACCTGATGTGAAGAACTAATTCATTAGAAAAGATCCTGATGCTGGGAAAGATTGAAGGCAGAAGGAGAAGGGGATGACAGAGGATGAGATGGCTGGATGGCATCACTGACTCTATGAACATGAATTTGAGTAAGCTCCGGAAGTCAGTGATGGACAGGGAAGCCTGTCATGTTGCAGTCCATGGAGTCACAAAGAGTTGGAAATGACTGAGCAACTGAACTGAACTGATGAACTATGAACTTGAAATGTATTACTCTAATCTTTAGAAGGCAACTACTAGGTAGTCATTTTTATTCTAACTTGACAGAGAAAAAAACCATCAAGAGAGTCAGTCCTATATATTTCATCCACCTGTGCAGGAAAAGTTCTAGATTGGAGCCAGGAAACATGACTATTCCCATTTTACAGATGGAGTTTCTGAGGCTCAGGAAAATTGAGTTTCCCGAAGTCAAAAAGAAGGTTTATGATTGATATAGGGTTCAACACTTCTGGGTAATGAATACTGGGAGTTCCATTTAACCTATGGGGAAACTGAGGCCCAGAGAGGTTTAAGAATCTGCCCTAAATTTCCCAGGCAGAAAGTACTAAAGCTAGGATTTTATCCCAGGTCTGTTGACGGCAAAGCTAATGTTCTTTTCATTACCACACAGTGTAAAAGGAAGGACATTAGACACAAAATATACTTCCTCTTTTTATATAATACACATTGTAAAATCTATCATTTTGCACTTTATAACCTCCTTGTTCATTTTTTTCCTCCATTGTTGGCTACAAAGCCTCTCTCTGCTCTTCTACCTGATTTAGCTGGTCTCCAGAAGTCATATGTATTCTGTTTCCTTTTCAGAGAAAAAGGCTTCTATAGCATCATACCTTCTGTTTTTTTTTTTTTTAATCAATTCTGCTTATATTGCTAAGAGTTCACGGATTATCTTCCTTAACAAAGCCACGTCTTTGATGTATTTGATTAGGGGAACAGCTTCAGCGTAAGGATGAATTGACAAAAACTCTTTATTGAAGTTCAAATAGGAAAACTTTGTACCACTGCAAATAATCAAGATTTTAGCCAACGTTTTTTGTTCACCACGTACTATGTTGTCGATATTCTCTAGTGAACCTTCTCCCTAGGAAGCCTTCCTTCCTCAAAATGCCTTCTTTAGGTTAGCTGTTGGTGCTTTAATACCTTTACTACTTTATTTCTGCTCAATGCAAACTTTTTAGTTTCTCTTTTTCCTAGTTAGCACCATTGGAAACCAGATGAAAGGCAACTTCTCACTTTGCACTGATAGTTGATCAAGATAAGCCCACAAACACAAAGGTTACAGAGATGATATTGTACAAGCTATACTAAGGTCAGGTATCCAGAAACCCGATAAGGTGGATTAAGGGAAAAATCAGCACAGATAATCTTAAGCATCCAGTGTTTGCCCTGAAAAGCCTCAGTGCTAGCCTATTTCCTGTGCTCTACATAAAAGAACACTGCTTTGCTTTGGGGGCCCTTCATTGTCACGAAATCAGTCATTTGAATCAAAATCCTTAAGGACATTTTCCATGCTGAGAGTCTTGCTTTGAAAAGTGTCTAATTATCTCAGAATCCTGATAGCTATCCAGCATGCCCTACACTTGACAAATTATTTTCTATCATTGGACCCCAGGAGAAAACTCTGCAAAGTAGATACTGTACTATCAGAAATATTTAAGTCACTTCGTAGCCCCTAAATATTTCTATGAACAAGAAAAAAATCATTAGAGGATGCAGTAAAACATCATGGTTAGAAGGATGGGCTTTTAAAGTCATTCAGGCACAGCTTAAATCCAAGACTGGCCACTTTCTACCTGTATGTCCTTGAGTAGTCACTTAACTGCTCTGTGGCTATAGATTCCTTATCTGTAAAACAGTTAATTATGCCCACCTCATAGTAGTAGTAGTTTAGTTGCTAAGTCATGTCCAACTCGAGTTAATTAGCTTGCTTCTCTTTCTCTAAATAATGACAATGATTAGCATCATCCTGTACAGAGATGGCTTGCCAAAACCAAACAATAACTGTTGTGCAAGGAGTAAAGTGAGAATTATTGTATAGATTACTATAGAGGTTAAATAATCTATGCAAAGTACATGGTGAGAACTCCATAAACCATTACGAACTGACTCAAGCCAATTCAATATGCACAACTCTTAGATTCTTTACGGTAGATTATGTGGCTACCAGATCCTGTTGAAAGCAAATCACAGACCAAATCGTGCAACACATATAGACCTTCTCCAGGGGATCTTCCCGACCCAGCAGTTGAACCTGGGTCTCCCAGATTGCAGGAAGCTTCTGAGCTACCAGGGAAGCCCCAATATAATGACAAATAGACATAAATCAGGTCATACCAGGTATTCTTTATAGTTTGATAAAGTTCCAGCTCTTAGTACAGTTAAGTGTTCCATAAACATCTCACATGAAATATTTACTCAAAACAAACACATCATTAGAAATTCTCTTACCCAATAGCTGGAACCAACCTGTTTGGGACTCAAGTCTTAAGCATCATTTTTACTGCTAAAGCTTTCAGGCCTCCTTGAATTATTATACCCTGTTCATGACTATGCCTCTAGAACAATTTTAGGCAGTGCACATATCCTGAAGAGCTTTAGTTTACCAATAAGACTGTCTTCTTACATGAATGATGTTGATCAATAAGCCAGCATTTTCACCTCTGAAAAATTATTTGCCATATAGTATGCTGTTTATGAATAATATAGAATATTCCTATTTCTAACATATTTGCCATCTATGAAATAAGCTAGATTTAGATAGCATAGATATGGATGATGGAAATGCATACATTAGCATCTCACAGTGCATGGAACTTTTAGCTTGAAAGCTAGCTGGCCAGCCCTGGACTAAAATTCTTGAATAGGATGTTTTCAGCATGCGGAATGTATTCTCCATCAAATAACATACACAGAGTACCAAGCTGCATATTTTTAAGGTAAATGAAAGATATCATAGCAAAAATCAATACAATTTAAGTGTGAATTCTTTATAAATGAAAAAGAAAATATATATTTAAAAATCAGTGATTATGACAATGATTATCTCATTTTTATCTACTGTCTCACCTTGGGTGCAGGCCTCAGAATAAAAGCTGGTAACAAGGATTTGCCATGGGAGCCTCCATAGTATGCAATAACAGATCTGAATGAAAAAAAATTTTTTTTAAGGAAGGTCGGTGAGGGTGGCTGGTGTATATGGCTAAGATGGCAATGTCTAGGGCTTACCAGCCATTCTAAGCTAGGATTTCTCAATTCTGAAAGCCATCTCTTCCCTCAAGGCCTTTGCAGACTAGGTTGAAAAGTGGTCAAGATCTGCATAACCTCTAAAGATGGGGTCATTGCAAATAGTTTCTAGCTGAGGGAAAACACAGACAATAAGGTACATTGTTAACAAAAGTCTTTTATCCAAACTTGATAAGTGGTCTGATGACGCTGGAGGGAGACAAGAAAAATCTGCTACTTGTCTAGGCAAGTTGCACATCCACTTAAAAAAAAGAAAATATCTACAATGCTTGTTTCAGACTTTGGAACCTACAATTGAGTCAAGTTTATTTGTTCTCTAGCTGCCTTAATGTCAAATTCTTTTCACCCACTACGTCCCAGAAGAAGAAAGAGGAAAGTTCCAAATACATGACAGCTTCTCTACCATTCCCTGTTTATAATTTTTAAAGGGAGATAACCAGGGGAGTCATATTACATTTCACGATAGAGTTTTACCAAGTACTAGTACATTTGTCTATGTCTCTACACTCTTCACTAACTGCGCCATTCAAGAGTTGAATATAACAAACTTGTCAATTAGTAAATAAGCCATATACTAGCAACTTCTCATTTAAATGATTCATTAGAGAACACATTTCAAAAGTATAATATAAAAAAGAACACTGTTACAGTTCGAGTCACACATCTCTTTTAAATCAGTTAAGTATAACATCACTGACAAAAACATCACCCTAAATTAAGTTGTCTAATACACATAAAAGTTATGGGACATATATGGAAGTCATAATATCAAGGAAAATTCTGTAAAAATGTAGAATTATACAATATGTTTTTTAAATGTCATGGAGAAGAGGGACTTATAGTAAAATATTAAAAGTTATAACAGCTCATGGTATTTGATTATCATATATATATATGGATACATATATATATGTATATAGAAATGCATATTCCCAGAGATACATATTAATTAGAAAATCAATTCTACCTTTTTCTCTAGAAATTCTTCTCTAAATAATCTTAAAATCATGATCTTATTAATAATCACTCTTTACTGTAAACAAGGTAGAATATTTACTCTTTGATCTGGATTTCTTGGAAGTAGTACTTCTGGACTAGCCAGAAAGTGTTTCTTAAGTCAATTCTGGAGACAAATGTCCTCTACTGCTAAGTCACTTCAGTCGTGTCCGACTCTGTGCAACCCTACACACGGCAGCCCACCAGGCTCCCCCATCCCTGGGATTCTCCAGGCAAGAACACTGGGGTGGGTTGCCGTTTCCTTCTCCAATGCATGAAAGTGAAAAGTGAAAGTGAAGGCGCTCAGTCGTGTCCGACTGTTAGCGACCCCATGGACTGAAGCCCACCAGGCTCCTCCACCCATGGGATTTTCCAGGCAAGAGAACTGGAGTCGGGTGCCAGTGCCTTCTCCAAATGTTCTCTTCCTCATTCAAATAAGACTCTCTGTGGCCTCCATTCTTCATCTGTAGATGAACTGTGTAAACCACCTTTTATCAAAATTCTTTTCTAGTTTTAAAACCTAGAAATAGTGAAATAACTGTTTCTGAAATCTTTAAGGATTAGAAAGACACAAAAACAGTTATATAAGTTGAAGGGAATAATTATACTTATTAAAAATTAAACTTTGAGTCAAAACATATTTGCTAACCTTTTAGTAAAAAGGAAAAAAAAAAATTCACATGAAAGTATTATCAAGTCCCCATGTGCATATCCTCTTGCTTGAGTGTTCCCGTCAAATTCCCACAGCTCATTTTATTCTTTTGCTCAGCACATACTGAGAGTATCCTTCTCTCCTTCTCTGAATGAGGGCTCACGGATTACCAAATAACTTTCTCATTAATTGTAAGCCTAATGAATGTTATAAGGAGTGAGCAACCACTCTGCTTCTAAGAGGAAGTGTTATTTGAACCAGGATTTGAATGATGAAAAGGAGATTTCAGGCAGAAAACAGAGAAAAAGCTACTCCATGCAAAGGGAACACTGTGAGCACAGGAACAAAGGTGTCAAAGAGAAAATGTTGAGAAGCCCAATATGGCTAGTTGGAAGAAAGTAGCTAGTACAATTGATGTGTCTAGGGAGCTACAAACACGTATTGTGGCCAAATTGCCGGGAACTTCAGATTTTATTTTCTAGTTACGGAGAATCAGACTACATTTATAGACTATGAGGTACTGTGCCTGTATCATTACAGATGCTAGTGTAATGTTGACAGTGATGATGAAGTGGATGGGAAGAAGAAAAGACCAGAGATGGGATGACATTAGGTGACTCTGTTCAAATAGTTTTAAATGAAATTCATGAGCTCTGAAGCGGGGTAGTGAGGATTGAAATGAATAATACATTTTAGAGTAGATTATTGGAGGTAATTAAAAATTGTTATAATTACTGAAAGCATTAAAAATATTTGTCAAATGAATTCATTAATGTATAAATAAGTTAATTCTACAATTTTTTTTTTTCAGGAACATAATTATTTACTGTTTTTTTTTTTTTTTTTTTTAAATTGGACCTGTGATTAATTTTCAGGTGCCTGTAAAGGGAAAAGAATGCTGACTACCAATTATTTAAGTATTTCCTATCCTTGGCAATATTTTCTAATCTGTATTCTATAATCAAGAAAAAATAAACTAACGAGTTTGATAGTATTCCCTAAATATAAGAACGGTTGGGTTTTCAAAGAATACTCTGAACTGTTATCTTTCAGCATTTTTAAGGCTGGTCAAACCAGACATCAATAGGATAAAGAAAGCGTCACATTTTTGTAGCTTGTGGCAAATTCATAGGAAGAAGGTAACATTTCCAAGTAACTTTCAGTTCAGTTCAGTCGCTCAGTCATGTCCGACTCTTTGCGACCCTGTGAATCGCAGCACACCAGGCCTCCCTGTCCATCACCATCTCCCGGAGTTCACTCAGACTCATGTCCATCGAATCTGTGATGCCATCCAGCCATCCCATCCTCGGTCGTCCCCTTCTCCTCCGGCCCCCAATCCCTCCCAGCATCAGAGTCTTTTCCAATGAGTCAACTCTTTGCATGAGGTGGCCAGAGTACTGGAGTTTCAGCTTCAGCATCATTCCCTCCAAAGAAATCCCAGGGTTGATCTCCTTCAGAATGGACTGGTTGCATCTCCTTGCAGTCCAAGGGACTCTCAAGAGTCTTCTCCAACACCACAGTTCAAAAGCATCAATTCTTCAGCACTCAGCCTTCTTCACAGTCCAACTCTCACATCCATACATGACCACAGGAAAAACCATAGCCTTGACTAGACGGACCTTAGTCGGCAAAGTAATGTCTCTGCTTTTGAATATGCTATCTAGGTTGGTCATAACTTTTCTTTCAAGGAGTAAGCGTCTTTTAATTTCATGGCTGCAGTCACCATCTGCAGTGATTTTGGAGCCCCCAAAAATAAAGTCTGACATTCTTTCCACTGTTTCCCCATCTATTTCCCATGAAGTGATGGGACCAGATGCCATGATCTTCGTTTTCTGAATGTTGAGCTTTAAGCCAACTTTTTCACTCTCCTCTTTCACTTTCACCAAGTAACTTTAGCAGAAAAATATTTCTGTGGATTCTGATTGGCCCATCTCAAGTGATATAGCCGTACCTCACCAATCAGGGGATTGGCCAGGATTCTAAACCCAGGCCTCTAGTGAAGGGGGAAGGTGAGGAACAAAGGCTTGTGAATGACAATCCCTCCTGAAAGACTTTGAATCATCTTGTGTGATTTCTACAAAAGAAAGTGGGATGCTCATAGCAGAGAAAGAAGAATAGGAGAGGTGCTGAGTAGGTAAAAAATCCTAACCATAGTCCACAGCCTGAATTAGATCATGCCTTTTATATTTACCAGCTTCCCTGGTGGCTCAGAGGTTAAAGCATCTGCCTCCAATGTGGGAGACCCGGGTTCAATCCCTGGGTCGGGAAGATCCCCTGGAGAAGGAAATGGCAACCCACTCCAGTATTCTTGCCTGGAGAATTCCATGGACTGAGGAACCTGGTGGGCTGCAGTCCATGGGGTCGCAAAGAGTCGGACACGACTGAGTGACTTGACTTTACTTTTCCCTTACCAATTGAGGAACTTGAATAAATTACTCAGTCTTATTGGTCCTCAGTTTCCTTATTCATCAAACACAAATGTTATCTCCCTTACATGATTGTTGTGAGAAATTGGCAATATCATATAAGCTATGGGCCTTGTCCAATTACTGCCTCCTGTCTAGCATCAGCAAACTAATCAGAATAATATTTAAGAGATTCACTGTGTTCTGCTCACTGCACTGAACACTGAAGGTAAAATAATGAGTGAGGAGAGCCAGAGTGACTTTAATCATCACACAAACAAATGGGAAACCGCCTCTGTTTTATAAATGCTATAAAAGAGGGAATTCATACTTGAGTTTCTAGTAAGAGCGTGCATATGTGCTAAGTCACTTCAGTCATGTCCAGCTCTTTGCGACCCCATGGACTATTGCCCACCAGGCTTCTCTGTCCATAGGATTCTCCAGGCAAGAATACTGGAGTGGGTTGCCACGCTCTCCTCCTCCAGGGTATTTTCCCAACCCAGGGATTGAACCTGCATCTCTTATGTCTCCTGGCAGGAGAGTTCTTTGCCAGTGGCGCTACCTGGGAAGCCCTTCTAATAAAAGACATGCATGCTCAGTCGCTTCAGTCATGCATGATCTTTGCAATCCTGTGGACTGTAGCCCACCAGACTCCTCTGTCCATGGGATTCTCCAGGCAAGAATACTGGAGTAGGTTGCCATGCCCTTTTCCAGGAGATCTTACTGATGCAGGAATTGAACCCGAGGCTCCTGTGTCTCCTGCATCACAGGCAGATTCTTTGCCCACTGAGCCACCTGAGAAGCCCCTCTAATAAGAGCAGGCTGATCAAAGAGGCTGATCAGAGGTTGAGGAAGACCTACCTGAAGAAGGGAATTTAGGGAATACTGAGTTGAGATCTAAAGAATAAGAAGGTATTTACGAGGCGAAGAGGAGCGAGTTGAGCAAAGCGGTCTAGGCAGAGGCAAAAGGAAGAGTACCGAATAAGTACAGGCTCTGAGATAGGAGAGAATTCTGAGGAATATCAAATGGCTCTTGCCTCTGGGGTAGGAGCACAGCACTAATTGACTCTGGAGAGGCAGTGAGGAGCCAGACCTCAGAACATTTAAACAGAGGAGGTTATGTGGTCAAAGTGTTATGTCTAACAGAGGGCAACCAGAAGGGGTGAATGAACGAGAGATGTTTCGTATGCAGGCAAGACTTACCAGACTTACTTACTAAATTAAATCCATCTCTAAACAACATCAACAACAACAAATGTTAAAGCTCAAAAGAAAAAAAAAAAAGAAGCTTTCCAACAATTAATCAAAAACAGCATGATGGACCAACTAGCACTGAATGCAAGTAAAGACTAGATAATCCTGGACAGACTTTCTTCCCAATGTATCAAATGTTGAACTCCCTGTACCCTATAACAGGAGCCTACTATTCTGCAAGAAAAAATTCCTGATGCCTCCTATCCATTTAGGGCATAGCCTTACCTCTTGTTCACTTTTAAGTAGCTCCTGGTTTTCTTCTGCTAAGGGGCTGGATGCTGGCTTTTGTCTTCTCTCAAAAGCGTACCCTGAAGAGAGATCTGAGTCTTTCTGACCCACTTCTGACCTCCTGATGAGCTTGTCCACAGTCTTTGATTTGTATGCTGGCTCTTCTAATCACTTTGATATCTTCTTTCTTGTTGTTGTTCAATCACTCAGTCATGCCCGACTCTTCTGGACGCCATGGACTGCAGCACGCCATGGACTGCAGCACGCCAGCCCTGCCTGTCTTTCACTATCTCCTGGAGTTTGCCCAAGTTCACATCCACTGCATTGGTGAGGCCATCTGGCCATCTCATCCTCCGACGCCCTCTTTTCCTTCTGCTCTCAATCTTTCTCAGCATCAGGGTCTTTTCCAATGAGTCAGCTGTTTGCATCAAGTGACCAAAATATTGAAGCTTCAGCATCAGTCCTTCCAGTTCTCCAACACTCTGCCTTCTTTACAGTCCAGCTCTCAAAACTGTACGTGACCACTGTCTAGGGATGTCATAGTTTTCCTTCCAAGAAGCAATCATCCTCTAATTTCATGGCTGCAGTCACCATTAGAATTGTAGCATCGCATGAAGGAAACAACAGATACAGAGTTATCCGTGAGAAAGCCAGTCATGCTATCAGGCTAAAAAGCCATTGACTGTGGAGGTGGAAAAAGAAAACAGAACTGAGAGGGAGAAGAAAGGAAGAAGGGAGGAAGGGAGAGAAGAGAGTGAGTTATTCTAGGAGATAAGCATAGTGGGCACTGAGATGAATTATCCAGTTGATTGGAAAGAAACTGGACTGAATTTCTGCTGGGTCTAAATCCTCTGGTTTCTTTAAACCTGTTCTAACCTATAGGCCATTTCCTCTTATTGGTTTCATAAAATTAGTATGATTAGATAGATGTTGGCCAAGCTTCAGTAATTCTACCATGATGATTTTTGTCAATATCTATCTTCCTTTACTACCAGTTTTATTTAATATTATAAATTAAACTTCTTTTAAATTGACCCTTATTTTTTTTTCCTAAAAAAGCAATCAACTTGGACTCATCTGTTTAATATGATATATATGTTGTGTGTGTGTGTGTGTGTGTGTGTGTGTGTGTGTGTGTGTTAGTTGCTCAGAGGTGTCTGACTCTTGCTGACCCCATGGACAGTAGCCTGCTAGACTCCTCTGTCCATGGAATTCTCTAGGCAAGGATACTGGAGTGGGTTGCCATTCCTTTCTCCAAGGGATGTTACCGACACAGGGGTCAAACCCAGGTCTCCTGTATTGCAGGCAGATTCTTTACCATCTGAGCCACCAGGGAAACCCTATATATGTTATACATGTAAAATACACAGTAAACATTTTAAAAATACGCATTTCAACTTATCCTCATTTGATAAACAAAGATGTAGTATCTATAGTCACTTGGGGAGCCTTTACAATTATGCATGCCACACTGTTAAATCCCTGATTGGAGACAAGATAATAGAGCCTGCATAGAGTCTGAAATAGAATCAACCTTCCTCAAACTCATTTCCCTTTCCATTGGTCCATAATGATACATTTCAGAAGTGTAACTCCTTAGTGCATAATATATATGCAACTCTTTAGAAGATTCTGGCAGACCAAAATTACTCCTAAAGGCTGGTTATATTAAGACTGGGTTGCCAGGGAGGAGTTGTTAGTTAAATGATTTTCCTCTACGGTCCTATTTGTTTCTGTTTTCACACTTCCACTCTGTTTAAGATGGTTTTATAGCACTGTTTTGACTGAAAGTGAGTAGTTATTTAAAACTCTGAACTTTGGTTGCGGTCTTTTTTCAAACGCTTATTTTCATAACTATGGAGGAGACAGTCTCCTCGCCAGAGACCTGTGGCTGCTTGGAGTAAAGCACTTGATGAAGGATCATAGTGAAACAAATGCACATTTCCACTCCTTGTTCTCCCGGAACTTGTTTGCTATGAAGTGTGGTGTGTGTTGAGTCACATCTGACTCTTTGTGACCCCCATGGACTGTAGCCCACCAGGCTTCTCTGTCAACGAGATCTTCCTGGCAAGAGTGGGTTGCCATTTCCTCCTCTGGGGGACCTTCCCAAACCAGGGATCGAACCCGTGTCTCCTGAGTCTCCTGCACTGTGGGCAGATTTTTTTTTTTTTTTTTTTTTAACCGATGAGCCACCAGGGAAGCTCCCTTGAGTGTGGCAGATAGAATAATGCCTGTACCTGCTGCCCCCTCAACCCCTACCAAGATATCAATGTTCTAATCTCTGGAACCTGTGAATATGCTATGCTAAATGGCAAAGGGGAATTAAGATTGCAGACAGAATTAACGATGCTAATCAGATGATTTAGGGAGCATACCCTGGATTATTCAGGTGAGCCTAATGTACACAAGGTCCTTCCAAGTGGAAGAAGGAGGCAGAAGGGAAGGCCAGAGTGGGTGATATGAAGACTCCACTCACCCGTAACTGATTCTGAAGAAGAAAATATCTGTGAGCCAAAAACTCTGGATTACTTCTAGAACCCTGGACAAGCAAGAAAAGGAATTCTCCTCTAGAGCTTCTATAAGGAACATAGCCCTGTCAACATTTAGCCCTGGGAGATCCATTTTGGACTTTTGACCTCCACACTGTAAGATAATAAATATGTGTTGTTTAAAGTGAGTAAGTTTTTGTTATTTGTCACAGCAGTGATGGAAAACTAATACTATGAGCTTCAAATTTTACCTAGTTTCTTGTTTTTCATGATTATAAGTTTGGCATATTCATTTCTCTAAAAAGGCTCACTGAATTAATTAATTTGGAATCCTACTCATTAAAATACCTAATTCCTAAATTTACATAATATTTTTCTTATAGATTATTGACATTAATCTCTAGTACATACTTTCTTCAAAGAATTAATAAAATGCTTTTTAGTGGTCTGAAATAAGAACAAATATAATGGGGCTTTAGAGAGTCAATAATTGTTTTAAACATTTTTGAAAGCTATATAGCCAGGACTCTGGATTCAAGTTAAGTTCTGCCATTTACTAGCTGTGATTTGGGAAAGTTGACCTAATTCTGTTTCATCAACTATAAAATGGAAATAAAAGTGACAAGACCTAAATAATAGATTTGTGGAGAGGATCTAAGTGAGATAATCGCTGTAAAGTACTAACGCTTTACAGGCACAGCGCCTGGCATGTAATTAAGTGCATCGCACAATGGTTTTAGTTATTATTGTTGTTGCATTATCTGACTCCAAAACCTTCTCCAACAACAGAAAGTACAAGTTTCAAAAGTGCCTGGTTCTGTGGCCTGCCTGTTACCTACCGCTTCTCGTTTCGTCTTAATTTCTAAAGCAGCAGCCATAAATCACTCTGGAAACAGCATCGCCCTTAGCAACATTCAACTCTGAGTCAACAATCATTTCAATGATTAAATATCCATTCACTAAAGTAATTGTTTAAAAAAATTGGAGTGGGACAACGGCCTAACTATATAGATCCTAATTAAGCTTTAAACATATTTTTCCCTAAAGCAGGACGAGGTGAATTCTTCGCTAGGCCCCGAGTGACCCCTCCAGCCCCGCCTCTGCAGTAGAGAAGAAACTACCAGCCGTCGCCCAAGCTCAAGGTTTCTCGTGAGTCCCCGGCCGTGCCAGGCTAAGAGGCAGATCAGAGACTCTCCGCGCCCGGGGCGCAGAGCGAGTGGCGGCTGCAGCGTGTTCACCTTCGTCCTCGGCGCCCCCGCGCCCCAGTGGTCTCCCAGCCTTGCGCGCACCAGCCCCCCAGCGCTGGAACGCGCTTCGCTTGATCTGTCCAACTTCTGGCGCTCCAGCCGCCCTCCAGGGTTTGCGCCCCTGCCCCCTGCCCCAGCCCAGGCTTGCTTCCCCGGGGCTCCGGAAGGGAAGGAGGCGTGTCCGGAGTAGGCGGGCGGGAGCCGTATAAAACTGCTGGCGGCGCGCCGGCCCGGGCTTCGCTCACCGTCTCGCGCCGGGACAGGGATCGCCGCGGCAAGCACTGGCAGTGGAGCGGGCGTTGCGCTCGGGCTCAATGCGTGGACTATCTGCAGCCGCTGCTCATGCAGTATGCTGGAGCTCCAGAACAGCTAAACGGAGTTGCCACACCGCTGCTTGGGCTGGATCACAGCGCTGCCTTTCCTTATGAAGAAGACACAAGTAAGTAGGGCGCGCCGGGGAGCTCGCCAGCTCTCCAAGAAAAACCGTGCCCGGAGGCCGGCGCGTTCCGGCCCCAGCTGCCCCGGCGTGCGGGGCTGTGCCTGCCGGACGGGCCTGGAGGGTGTGGGGGAGGCAGGAGAGGCGCGCGAGCCCCAGCCGCCCGGCTTGGGTGAGCCTGGAGAGGAGTGGGAAGGATGAGCGGGTGTCAAGTTTGGAGCCGTAAGTTGGGAGCTGTCAGTCGGGAGCCTCAATTCCTGTTAGACAGAAGGATCTGTTCTTTGGCCGGAGAGTTGAAGTTATTCCAGAAAGGCACGTCCTTGCACGGGAGACATTTTCCCGTGGATTTCGGGAAGATTACACAACAGTTCCCCACGCGCCACGCTCGGTCACTCGCGTACTCAGATTTTTGTGTGGCTCCGGTGTGGGTGCCGGGCTCGTGTGGACTCTGGTCCGAGTCAACCCCGAGGTCCTTATTCGCCGCGCTCAGCTGGGTGGAGAACCTGCCCCACCGGCCGGGGGAAACTTGGCTCCCACGGCGTCTGCCAGGTTTGCGGCTCTAGGCGAGCTCTAGATAGGGTAATACCTCCACATTGCACCCACTTTTTTCCATTACAGAAGAGAAAAAGTTGTATAAGTGTGCGCGCGTGCGTATTTTAATGGGCACCTCTGGTGGTAGTTACGGAGGTAATTCCCGGTGCTGCAAAATTTGCATTATGCACAAGAAGCACAGAGGGTAGGGCACCGTCTAGGGGTACAATTAGTTTTTTTTTTTTTTTTTTTTCCTTTTCTTTCCTCGCAGCAGATATCTCTGGCTTGTCCTTGATAAAGGGCCGGAGGGGCACTCCCATTCACAGTTCTTTTCGCCAGCTCTCACCTCTACTTTCTCCCATTAGGAATTTTTCTGTGTTATCTGCTGCGGGTTAGGTGAGGCTGCCCTCTCACCCCCCAGAGGTTCTGTTGGAGATTGCAATTCTTGACACGTGTCGAGGGGGTGGAAGTGGCGGGTGAAAAGATTGTATACGTCTTCAGTTTAGAATCTTGAAAATGCTGTATTTAATGACACACTGTGTCACATTTTCAATAAACGTCTAGATCTGGGAAGGGTACCAACGCATTCAGAAGCAAGTAGGAAGACCCGAGCCCATTACACTGTGTGGAAAAGAGCAGGGGTCTGGGACTTGGCCTGGCAGAAAGGTTTGTGTAATCTCTAGGGCAGCTGCCCAAGGCGGAGGAAAGGAGCGCAGCGCAGGTTTCTTTCTTGCCAGCAGGTTAGTTTATAGGCAGAGCACCTGGGATCACCGCAGCGGGCTGTTGAAATGCAAATATGGAAGACTGGCAACAGAAGTTTTAAAGTAATTGCTTGACTTATACATGCTTTCTGCTGTGTGAAATTAATAAGCATGGGCGGGGAACCAATTCTTTGTTACAGTAGCATCTGCTCACATGAATGGCAGTAGTGAGATCTGGGTGGAGAACCCCGCTACCTTCCGGTTCAGGAAAACAGCCTAAACCTTCCTATTTAAACAAGATCTCTGGAGACAGATCAGGTTAATGACCAACAATCCAAAGGTGGGGGGTGGGGGGTGGCGTATGGGACGGTACTATCAAGTCAAGTTAGATTCGGTAGGATTGATGATCCTTGCACCCTTGCTTGCTTTGCAAAACAAACGGTGAGCTCTGTAATCTCCTCTCTCACTTTGATTAAATGGCTGTGTAAATCGGATTACATGGAATAATTCCATTGAAAACTAGAAAGAGGTCGAACTAGCCTGAAACTCCTTGGTGGCAGTGAATCAGTACTGCTGACCAGGGACGTTGGAGACAGGCAAGTATTTTAGAAATGTGACCTGCTCAGGCTGAGTAAAAGTGCAAGCCCTTTGGGGGAACTTGCTGATGCTGAAGGGCTGGAGGCAAAGGAGGGCAGTGCCCTTGGTGAATGAAGGCATTCATTGCCTGGGATCTAATGACCTTCAAGGTTTCCTTTAAGGATACTTCTAGCAATTCCACATTCTTGCCACTGAAGAAGGAGACCCTGGAAATAACATGGAATCAATGAAGTAATCAGTGGAAATGGGGGAGGGTGCGTAGGTCCTCATTCATATTGTTAGCTTTTCTAATCCAAAAGTTACAAAGAAATTTTCTAGTGCAACTCTGTATGGAGGGAAAGTAGCATAAGGTAATCTGGCATTAAGAGATGAGATCAATCGTTCCAGTGAATCTAATGTTATACTCGAAAGGGTGGAATAGCTATTAATATTCAGTAGTTGAAATAGTCATTTATAAAGATGGAATCAATTTCAAGTTCTGTAATAAAGCAAACAGTTGTGTACCCTTCCATTACCCAAGATATAGAATGATAAATTAATATACTTGAATTATGCAGCTCTCCAAGAATCACAGGGACACCAGGCTGTAAGACACATTCTAGCCTAATAGTCAAGCTAAATAAATGTGGAAATTCCACCAACAACCACTTGGGGTGTGAAAAAACGATTCTTTCATTTATTTAGCACATGTGATGGACCAGCAGATGGGCAATAATTACACGGCAGGAGTCGTGAGGAGCAATTTGAACGGTTAAGTTTTAATCACGTCTACAGAAATGAAAGTGGTTTGCATTTTTCAGATTTCTGAATGTATTTTATCCTTATTGTGTGGTTTTACGGTTTCTGAAGAGAATTGTGTCTCTCTGGCTTAGAACATCTATATTCAGCATATAATAACAATTGGACATATTAATTTGAAAGACCAATTAGAAAAATGCTATTAGTTTAACAGGGCTGATGCCATGTTTTTTGATGTTGTACTTATATTTTAGTTTTGAGATGGTTTATGAGAGTTTTCACAACTGCTGTCGGGTTTAGAAATATGAAGATAGGAAAATTTCGTCTGGCAAATGGTGTAGAGAAGACTAATTTAGGCACATGTTAGTTCTCAGAAGAAGCAAATAGAATGATTATTAGCTTTTGTTTTTCCAAAGAAGATATCCCCCTCCCCTTTTTTTTTGTCTGTGTGAAGTTTGTCTTCTGGGTGATGATGCAAGTTTTTGGAAAAATTTAACATTTGTGAAAAGAGCATTTTTTAATCTTGTCCTTAGAAATCACTCCATTTGGAATGTGTGCTTTGAACAACCCTAATTTATGTAGCTTTTAATTGATACATTCTGCCAAAACTTTGAAACGCAAGTGCTAAATCGATTACGTTTAACATAAAACAAGGAAAATAACCATATGGAAATCTGAAGGGCCGAGCCAAACCAATTAAAATTGCCAAATTTTATTTATATCTAACTGCTGATTTGGAGAGAGCAAATTGTGAGTCACATTTATTCTATAATGATAGGTGATTGAAATCTTTCCATCACCATCAATAATGTTAAAAAGAATAAATTCTTCCCCAAGTAGCTAGTCTGAATATGAGAGGTTCTTGCATGGTCTGGTAAGCCCCACTTCGTGTGCCCTTCCCCATCCATGTCCAGGGAGCACCTAAAAATAGTGAAGAGATCTTAAACTTTAGCTTTTCAGGACTGATTCCTTTTTTTTTTTTTTAATTTAATTTAATTTTTTTAATTTTTATTTTTACTTCATTTTACTTTACAATACTGTATTGGTTCTGTCACACATTGACACAAATCCACCATGGGTGTACATGCGTTCCCAAACATGAAACCCCCTCCCACCTCCCTCCCCATAATATCTCTCTGGGTCATCCCTGTGCACCAGCCCCAAGCATGCTGTATCCTGCATAGGACACAGACTGGCGATTCGTTTCCCACATGATAGTACACATATTTCAATGCCATTCTCCCAAATCATCCCACCCTCCCCCTCTCCCTCGGAGTCCAAAAGTCCGCTCTACACATCTGTCAGGACTGATTCTAATTCCTCTTTTACCTCTGTGAGAAAAATGACTTTAGGCACGTGGTTTAACATCTTGGGATTTCCATTTTGTAATCTGTACAGTGATTATCAAGTAGTTATAAAGACTTGTAAGGATTAAATGAGATTTTATGTATCCCAGCACAGTGGCTTGCTTGTGGTTACAGCCTAAATTTATTATCCCTAGAAGAAAGTTGCCTCCTGGCTCTCTTAAAAGCCAGAGATAAAACTAGGTTTTTGCAGGTAAACGATGCTTAACCATCAAAGCATAGAGACCAAATTTTCATAATCTGGATCTGTGGATTCAACTTTATAGGCTGATAATGTGTTTGTACTCATCAAATCAAGAATGTGTGAAAAGAAAGGCTATCCATGGCATGGGAGATGCTAAATTCTTTAAATTTTTTTCTTTAAAAGTGAAAATAGAAAAAGGAAATATCACTATCTCTGATTCACTTTCATATTTCTGCATTCTCGCTTTCTGAGCCCCTCTAATCTGAAATCTGAGGATTTATGTTATTTCTTTTTAGAAGGGACTGGGTCAGCTTCTTGTCCTTGATGTTCCTGAACTTGCTCTTCTGAGTGAGGACAAGGATTCACGTCTGCATGGTTCTTTACTGTCTTTACCGGGCAACATGCAGTGACATTTTTTTTTTTTCCCATTATGCAATTTTGGGAGATTTTTTTTTTTCCCTTGATTACCTTAACATTCCCTTTTGTAAATTAGGATAAGACACTTGGATATAAATCTGTCAGGAATGATCTTTTATCTTTGTTTTCTAGTACATGAATCATGAGCAGCTGCAGGAGACTGTCTTTTCAGTGTTAGTCACCTGTGCAGTTGGAACAATTTAGAAAACAAATTGAAGAAACACCAGGATGCTTTTCTAATATATGCTGCTTTCAGGATTATTTTGTTTGGGCTTTGTCTCAGAGAAACCATTGACTGTAGCCTTACTGATTTATAGATGCAGTGAGATGCTTTTGTCTCTTCACTTAATTATGGGCGTGCTAAAACTGTTTACTGGGGGTGGGAGAGAACTGTCATTATCTATCTCTACCTATTTCTTTCTGTCCAGAAGAATGGAGGTGATGGGGGGAATGTGATTTTCTTATAGTTAGGCCTCAGGGGCCTTTTTCTAAAATCACAATGTGTGTCAGAAAGGACAGGAAGACTGTCCTTTATATAACTCTCTGTCTTTTGACCACATTTTCCTATTTTTCTAGGTTGCTTCATTGACTTGGTTATTAGGGGATGGAGTTCTTTTTTAGCACAGATACTATGTTATATGACTTTGGGAAGCTATTTGAATCTCTCTGGACCTCAGTTTCCTCTACTGTAAAATGAAAAAGTAGGACTAGGTGATTTCTCAGTGTCTTTTAAAATTCTCTAAGGTTCTAGTAAAATAGACATTTGAACCAGTTGGTGTTTAAGCTTCCACTGGTTCTGAGGTTCGTGTAGTCATTGCTTTGGTGTGAATAGAAATCATAACCATTGTCTTATATGTGGTTATGGGGTATAACCATATAACTTATATATATATGGAAAATAAATCCAATGGGGTAAAATGAAGGAGATTTCACTTTAAACTGTTCTACTTTTAGCCTTTTCAGCTACTGCTTGATATTTTTTCTATAAAGAATGGTGTTTACACTTCCTATTTTAGCAGTATCCCTCACTAAAGGGGATCTTTCCTTTCTCTCTTCCAATCTTTAAATTCTCTTAAGTGAAGAAGAATCTTAAGGCAAAGTCAGACAGCCAGAGAGGTCCTCTTTCATAACTAATGTATGCCTGCCTCCCCATATTAGCTTGTCATTTCTGCCCCTGAGGTCTCTAATATCTGTGTGCCTGGAGTAGAAATGTATAGAAAGAGCTTTCGTGAAGGGTATCAGAGATGTGGGTCCTGCACTTGGCTCAGGCTCCAGGGCCAGTCACTGAGCCTCTGTAGTCTTGGGCGAGTCACTGAGTCTTAGTCTTAGCCATATCGTGCCCTAGAGCTAATCCTGAGAAGAGAGTGAAGAGGAGGGCTCTGCAGCTGGAGACGCAGAGGCTGAGAAAGGAGGGAGCAGCTCTTCTGCCTCCGGGAGAGACTGTTCCTGAGGATGGCTCCTTGCCATCTGAGTCTTTCCGTGTCGTGGGTTTTTGCAGGTCTAGGATCACTCTGGAAGACCTCTTACTCACCACTTTTCCTTAGCTTCTCTTGCCGACTGACAGAACTGGAACCTGGGACTAGCCTGGTAGCCAGCAGCTGGATTTCCTTGGCAGCCAGAAGCCACTTTGCTCATGATTGGCATGAGAATATTCAAACATCAACTGGACCCCCCCTCTTCCAGGCAAAAGACTACAAATTCTGCAGAAAATAGAGCTGTGACTGTGACAACAATGTACCATTTGCTCTCATCATCAGCAAAATCTAGCGAGCTTCCTACTAAAACCATGTTCAGAATTGAGGCAGTGATCCAGACACTTGAACGGCAGCAGTGGCTATCTTTCAGTTATCTGGATATAAGAATTCAGCACTTGACTTTGCAGGTGTAAGCTGTTGCCTTGGGGCTTGGAGTGCAGCTGATTAGAATGTAGTCTCTAAGAGGGGCAGTTAGGGTGCCTTTTCTGTGTTCCTGGCACACAGACAGCAGCTCAGAAATCTGACAGTTGCCTTGCAAATAATGCCTTTGCTCTCCAGGGTGACCATGCAAAAGGGCGTACAAGACGAGAGCAAGAGCAAAGCTCCGTCACTGCTCATTTGCAAAAGCAAGCCCCAGCCTCCTTCACCTTTGCAGAAAGGGTGTCCCCGCTGTCTAATGTACCCTGACTGTACACTATGTCACCACTGGAGACTGGGAAAGAAAGAGCATAACCTGGAGGGAGCCGTTGTTTGTCTTACATACACATACTCTGTTGCCCTTTCAGGAGCAGAAGTTCCTCTTTTGTGTAAAAGCCCTGTGGGGGTGCTTAGCACTTTTGCCTCTTTGTCACCTTGACATGAAATCTCTGAAGCCAAGGACCTTTCCTTTTAAATGTCTTTACCAAAAGTCCAGGACTGAATTACATCTGGTAATTGGCCTGTTTCTTCTAAATGCCAGTGTTTGAGTAGTAGTAAACCAAGTTGCCTCTAAAAATTACAGCTTAATAGTGGTAATCTATTGTCACGGACTCTGTTTTGCTGAGTTTTCGACTGTTTACTTGGGGTCCCTTTCTGAAGCCTTCCTAGATGCCTTATGAAAACACACATCTCTTGATTTCCAAGAAGAGTGTGCAGAGAAAGTAGGTTGTGTTACAAAGGCCTTGCTCCTCTCCTGGAATGTGTTGTCCTTATAAGAAAGAAAAGAAAGATAGCGCGAAGTCGTGTGCAACTCTTGCGATCCCATGAACTGTGGCTTGCCATGCTCCTCTGTCTATGGCATCCTCTAGGCAAGAATATTGGAGTGGGGGGACTTATAGATGGCTGTTAAAACTGACTTCACTGCAGAACTTTAGAAGGGAGGAGGGAGGAAGGGTAGCGATGTTTCCTATAGGATGGTTTCTAATGTGATCCAGAAAAGCCAAGGATTGCAAAACAAACCCAAGCAGTTGCACATCAGTAGTTACGGTTCTGTGTAAACCTACAGTTTAACACTTCTGAAGTAGTCACTGCATTAGGGATTTCCATTTTTGATGATCGACTAAAACCTCTGTGATTGCTTTAGCTTGGATCTCTGGCAATTTTAGAAAGCTGCTACCTTCAGCCAGCCCTACCCAGAGATCTCTGATGTGTTCTGTTAGGCAGAGAATGAACTCAGGTCATTCTACTGCTTGTTAGATATAGTATCACACTACAGGAACTGGCTCTGTGCTTTCTGCATCCAGATGGTCCAAAGTGGGTGCTAAAATGCTGGAATAGTAAAGAAGTCAGAAAACATTCATGAAAAATCCAAAAGAAGTTATTAGCATAACGTTTTTAATACTGGATAAAATTAATTCTATGTAGAAAAGCATAGAACTACAAAGTAGGATTTATATAATCCTTCCATTGTTATGCAACAAATTGTAACAATATTGTTTTTTCTAATTCTTAACCCCTGCCCAGGAAAGTATTTTAAAACTTTAGGACACATTTGTTTATAATATACTGTAGCCATAATGGTACTCTATGTCTGAACAGTACTAGGAAATAGTGAACTAAAAAAAATAGTCCCCCATTTGAAGCTCGGATCTTTTATATTCTTAAACAATTCCATAGACTTCTAACCCCCAAGTTGATTTGACCATTTATTGTTTGCATTTCTGTATAAATGTCACACATAAATGATTTGGCTTGAAGGAATGATATTTATTACAGTTTGTGTGAAGCATTTGACATTTAAATGTGTAGCCATTTTAAATAGCTTTCATGATTATTTTGTAAAATCAGATCACCCTGATAATAAGATTATGCCAAAATAGCACTTAGTAGAAAACAGTTCCAAGATGAATGAATTCAAAGACCTTTTCTTCTTAAGTCCCATTTCACAGATGAGGAAACCAAGATAAAGTCTTTTCCTTGTTAACTCAAAGGGTTTTCTGGTCATGATCAACACCCCGAGATTCAGTTGGCACTACCGCAGTCCATTAGTGCAGCTTATTCAGAACCTCAAAGATACACGCTCTGCTCATAAGAACATTGAGTCAAAAACAAATGCAGTCAGATATTAAAAACAGCTGCCTGTAATAGAATTTGGCAACAACAATTTTGTGGAGTGGTTCACACTAGAGGCTCAGTGAAAATAAATTGAATGTTGTGGAATGAATAAATGCCTGATATCAGGTTGTTAAGGGCCAATAACCTGTTTTAGAAGCCTTTTTCTTTCTTTCTTTTTTTTTAACAGTAGGCAAATTTTAACTACTGTCCTGGCTGTGTCATACACAGAAACGTCTGGTTAATGATTGGAAAGGCTACTTTGGTCCCCATTTACAGCATTAATTTTCAGTGAATATGCACTATTTACTAAGCAAAACTGGCGGGCATATGAGAATACGAAAACCACTGGACTGAAGCAAACACAGTAGTGGTCCTGCCACTTACTAGCAGTGTGTTCTTCGGTAAGTATTTCTCTCTGAGCTTTAGTTTCCCAGTCTCTAAAATGGGTGCAGAAATAACTACCTGTGGGTAGTATTGATGTTGTGAGTAAGTGAGATAGGCTGTGTAAGGGCACAGGGGCTTGCTCCTAGTAAATAACCAGTCCCTTCTTAGCAAGAAGAGTGAATCTCAGAACCTTTCCGCAAATCCACATACTGAAAGACATAAATGCATTATTCGCATTTCCTGACTTTGGGTATAGGGCTTGCATGAATGAGTGAATTAAAATAATAGAGCTTGGGATAGTTGGGGAATTTGGGATTGATAATGTACACATTGCTATTTTTTAAATGGATAACCAACAAGGACCTCCTGTGTAGCACAGGGAACTCTACTTACTTAATATTATGTAACAACCTAAGTGGGAAAAGAACTGAAAAAGAATAGATATACGTGTTTGTATAACTGAATCACTTTGTACACCTGAAACTAATATAACATTGTTAATCAACTATTACTCCAACAGAAAAATTAAAAAAAAAAAAAAAAGGGAGCTTTATACCTTAACTGCCTTCCTTATACACAATCTACCTTCCTTAGCACTCTTGGCAGATTAAACCGAATTTTCCTCCAATTTTACATCCTCTACCTCATTTTTCTCTTTGCTGTGACAGTAACAGGCATACAAAATGGGCCAAAAGACAAGCTGCTTAACAAAAGGAAAAATAAGGAAATAAAAAGACTAGCTAATTAGTTAATACCCATTGATTACTCACCATACCTGAGGCACCAGGCCACAAACTGCACAGGAATTTCTCATTTGATTCTAGCCAAAAAAAAAAAAAAAATCTTATGAAACAGATATCATTATTGATATCATTTTTTCAACAAATAAGGAAACTAAAGTTCAGAGAGATTAAGAACACTTGCCCAAGATTAAAAGTGGGGCAAAATGCACGTAAGTGGAAGAGTTTGGATTTGAAGCCAAGCCTGTTTAATTCTACAAACTAGATTCCACTGAACCACGTCAATGGAATGCACCTATGTTTAAATATACATATAATCTGTAAGGCTTGAGACTTAAAAAAAAAATGTGTGTGTGAAGATGATGGTTTTTTAATCTTATAAGGGGAAGGCTGAGCAGGCAAAGCAGAGCTCCTGGGGTGAGTGAAGCATTGCTTCTGACTCAGCTCCCAGGACCACCCAGGAGTGTAAATGGCAGTGAAGAGCAGTAACACTCCCACAGTCTGGGAGCCCAGCGTGGTCCTCAGTCTCCCTAGCCATCAGAGGCTTGCCTCCGCTGACCCATTGTGAGGGAGGCCCCTTGTTAACTGGAAAAATGCCATTTTATTTTATGGAATTAAGAATCACTGCCAAGTTTTTGGTGTCTGTCAAGTAAAATGGTACTTTTGTTGGCAGAGGGGAAGGTTGTTAAATATTTGAAAATTGTTGCAAAATAATTTCTTGGGAGTAGAGAGCTGTTTCAAGGATTACCTTAATCAATTTGCTCTGACTGTCTTTTCATGCTGTTTCTGAAGACAGTTTTCAGTGACTGTGATCATTTTTGGAAAACTACTGAATAATGTCTTTTTGCTAAAGCTATCAGCTGTTAAAGTTGTGACCTTTGCTTTGTAATTCCCTTTCAGTCCAACTGCATGAATAGTAAAAATTCATTTTCTGCATTGATGTTATGATTTTTTGCAACAAATGACTGTTGGACCATCCGTGGTGGCAGCATCACTTTGTAACTTATCAGTTTAGTGGAAATGAAAGTGTTCTTTAAAAGATCCTGGAATCATTTGAACACAGGTGAAAGAAACAGCAGAACAGAGGTGTGATGAACTAAACAGAACTAGACAGACAGCAGTTAGATGGCCTGCTTTGGTTGGCTGATCCTCTGAGCCTTGGTTTCCCCATCTGCCAAAAGGGAGAGCAGTACATTTCTCAAAGGTGGTTGTGAAAATTATGTGAAATAATCCACAAAAAGTTCTTAGTCCAGTGTCAGGCACCTAGGGAATCCTAAGTAGATATTCACAGTAATCATTAGCATTAAACAAATGGTAAACTTACATTTATATTAAACAGATGGCTTCCCTGGTGGCTCAGTGAAGAATCTGCCTGCCAGTGCAGGAGATGCAGGTTTGATCCCTGGGTCAGGAAGATCCCCTGGAGAAGGGAGTGGCAACCCACTCCAGTATTCTTGCCTGAAGAATTCCATGGACAGAGGAGCCTGGCGGGCTACAGTCCATGGGGCGGCAAAGAATCGGACACGACTTAGTGACTAAACCACCACCACAGCCAAGCTTATCAATAGCAATAAAGCCTTATGTTTTAAAGTGACTTTCACTGCAAAATCTCCATTGTCAGAATGAAACAGAAAGTTGAAGCAATTTATCCAAATACCTCAGGCCTGGAATTCACTTTAGTCCTAAATGTTTTCATTCCCTACTCTAACCAAAAAACTGAAAAAGAGCTAAATGTGTATACTTATAATCACAAGATAGTTTACCTAGAGCAAAGTTACTTCTTTCTATCATGTGCCCAAGGTCACAGTGCTAATATGTGGCAGAGCTGGCCTAGGAACCAGGCGATCTGGAACCAGGGCCTTCATTCCTCAGCCCTGTGCTCTACCTGGAATTGGGGGTACAGACCATGAGTCCTTCCCCTGAATTGGTGAGTGATCTCCTTTCCCTCTCTGGAAGGAGGAGTCGTTTTCTGCATCAACAGAAATATAGCCACTTGTTGAGGGAGAAAGGAATGAGCGTGGCTTTTGTGTCAAAAGCACCTAGGTTTTACCTCTAGCTCTTTATTCTAGTTTTCAAAGGGATCTTAGGCAAATTAGTTAACTTGGCTTAGCCTTCTCTTAAACTGAATTTCCTCTCTTGTAACGTGGAATAATACTCTGCAGCTTTTTAACCTAAAAATAGTGTTGTATATCTGCTTTGTGATTGTCACTCACAGAATTGTACTATTATACTCTTAAGCACTAAATTGTGACTATGTAAGGGTTTGATTCATTGGCCTCATCAGACACTCGAAGGAGCATGGACTTTGGAGTTAGAATGAGGCTGAAGTCCTTAATCTTGTTATTCACCAAGACGCACTTTCTTTCTCTGGGCCTCAGTGTTCCTATCTGTATAATGGGGTAATAAGGGTAATAAAATATAGTTGGAAGAATACAAAGATTACATGAGATAATGTACAGAAATTGGCTGACCCAGAACTCATGTTCCATGAGTGGTATCTCTAATCTTTAGGGACTGGAAGACGCCAGCCAACAGATCCGAATGGATCCGTCTGTTCTGTCTCTTGCTCCACTCGTGTAATAGCTACAATTATTAAACCTGTTGTCACTGAAAAGCAGAAAAGCAAAGAGAGATTATGGGAAATGGGCTTGTGTAGCCGTGAACCGAGACTAGTAGGGGTCTGGATGTGGGTCAGCCTCCTGCTTTGAAACCAAGGATGCTGATGCTTGTCTTGACTGCATCACCAGTTGTGTGAGACAGAGATAATTAATAGACCAGTGCTCCTCACACTGTGTTGTTTCATTCAGAGGCCTACAGTCATGCTATTATTCTAAGCCCTGAGTAATGAATAAGTCCGGCTTTCTAAACAGTGAAAAATTTTGAGTTTATTAATGTCTCCCCAAATGAGCCTCACACTGCTTCATATAGTATGTATTAATAGTTTTGGAGACGCATAGATACGGAGTCATCTCCAAATTGGAATGAGTTTGAGTCGCTTACTTCTTTTAACATTCTGACTTCCTCATTTGTAAGATGACATTTATAATAATGTTTAACTCATCAGGTGGTTTTGAGGATTAAAGGAGCCAGTGCATGAGAAGGACTGTTCCATACCAGATACCCAGGAAACCTAGGGAAATGCTAGTGGATTGCAAGCAAAATTCATTTTTGCGTTCAGTTTGTTGCTTTTTTTTCTTTTGGTTTTGTCTGCATGCATTGAATTTGCATGGGTGTAGGATCAACAGTTTGGGGACATTTGCAAAAAAAAAATTCAGGTTTTATTTTCTTGTGGGTGATGGTGTTTTCGAGTTTAAGGGCTTGATTGTCGAGGTTAATCTTCAAGTAAGCGTTGTATCAATCAAGACCAGATGCAAGTTACTTTGGTCAGTCCATTATTTCAGGTAAACAAGCATTCCCTTCTTGGACAGAGCATTAAACTGTTATGTTCCTTTTGGTGGAGTGCTGACTTGCGGAAGACAGAAAACGGCTCCTATTTCCTGACATTGCATAATCTGAAGGCTGTTTCTGGAGGTTTCTTGATTGAATCTTTGACTCTCATGCCTTCAACAATTAAGTTATCAATCCAGAGAAGCGTGAAATAACTTTGGGCTCAATTCACAGGCTTTAAAATAACAACTTGAGTCAAAACTCAAGTGAAACTCAAAAGCAAAAAGATCTCTTTTAAATGTTGAAAAAGGAAAAATAAAAAAAAAGATATGTCCATTCTTTTAAGGCCCAAAGGAGAATGGGGCTGAATCATTGATATCTGTGTTTTAAGTTGTTTAAGAGGAGAGTTAGATTATAAAGGGGCTTTTTGCATCTTTCCTTGAAAATTGTGTCCTGGCACATGAGGGCAATGCAACCAAGTCAAAACAAGCACTTGACTGACTGCACAAGAATCCACATCCTAAATTCAACTCTATGGTGTTGATATAGAGTTCGTCCCTCTGATGGCATCAATTTTGTAACTCAACAAAATGAAGAGTGAATTCTGTAATGTTAAAGATTCTCTGTAATGTACACAGTCCAGATTATTAAAGAAGTCTGATCATGTGGCTGCCCTGGTTAAAATCCTCCACTGACTTTATATTACCTGCAGGATAAAGTCCAAACCCTCAACACACTGTACAGGATTCTCTGCGACTTGGCTGTTGCTTATCTCCACTGCTCCCTTAGTGGTAAATTTCATACCAGTGTCAAATAACCAACCTGCAGTGAAACAGTGATATACTCCACGCTGCACTTGGTCTTGAAAGCCCCAATAGCCCCTCTTTATTCTCCAGTTGATCTGCCTGAAATGGTTCCTCTTCTTAGAAGCCCTCCCTGAAGTCCGTTGCCCTTCTTCCCTGCCGCCACTCCCCCTGTATTTAGTGATCTTACCCTATGCTTCTATAGCATTAAATATATATGTATATATAAAACAATATGACAAAATTTTCTTATTTGCCTGTCTACCTGCCTAAATTGGTTCATGCTGATATCCTCAGCTAGTGGTACAACACCAAAATCTTATTAAGGTTTTTGGAACCAAACTATGAGTGAATGAATCACATCAGTTGTTTCTTTTACTGAATCTTTGACTATAGCATTCTAAGCATGGGTCAGACTGCTTATCAGTTTTAATGCTTGCTGACCTCGGTTGACGCATGGGGTGGTACCACAGAGGGTGATTTGGAAGGTAGGAGGAACATCAATCCTGCATTGATGTTATACCTAGAAAATGCATATAACCGTACATGCAGTACCACTTGGCACAAACATATGTTGTTCAAACATACTTCTGTTTGGAGAGAGAAGTGGGCCACTTGGAATTGTAGAAGAAGGTAGAAACTATGGATTAAAAAAGAAGTTGGGTGGGTCAAGTTACTGGCCATCTTTAAGGAAATAACACACTAGGTTGAGATGGTGCTGGCTAATTCAAGATCATATAGGGTCTAAGAGCCAGAAGAGAAGGAAATGGCAACCCACTCCAGTGTTCTTGCCTGGAGAATCCCAGGGACAGAGGAGCCTAGTGGGCTGCCATCTGTGGGGTTGCACAGAGTCGGACATGACTGAAGTGACTTAGCAGCAGTAGCAGCAAGAGCCAGAAGGGATGTTAGTAGATGATGCTGCTGCTGATAAGGGTGAAGAAAATGCCGATTCTGGTTCTCATTTGGTGCAGCAGGTCCTGACCTAAGTGTGTCACAGACTTTTACCTGCACTAGTTTCTCCACTTACCAGTCTGGTTGTGATCCCTTCCATTTACAGAATAGGAGTAGGTAGGGGGTGTAAGTTGCTCAGCACCTTACAACTAGTTAGGCTCAAAACCAGTCTGTTTGTTTGGTGTTAGTATTGCTGACATTTTCTCTTTTTGCTTAGGTAAGATGTTTTTCTTGATACATGATAATGAATGACTATTGTAAATAGAATAAATGAAATTCTTTCCAGCTTCAGTTCAGTTCAGTTCAGTCACTAAGTTGTGTCTGACTCTTTGCGACCCCATGAATCGCAGCACGCCAGGCCTCCCTGTCCATCACCAACTCCCAGAGTTCACTCAGACTCGCATCCATCCAGTCGGTGATGCCATCCAGCCATCTCATCCTCTGTCGTCCCCTTCTCCTCTGGCCCCCAATCCCTCCCGGCATCAAAGTCTTTTCCAATGAGTCAACTCTTCGCATGAGGTGGCCAAAGTACTAGAGTTTCAGCTTTAGCATCATTCCTTCCAAAGAAATCCCAGGGCTGATCTCCTTCAGAATGGACTGGTTGGATCTCCTTGCAGTCCAAGGGACTCTCAAGAGTCTTGCTTACCCACATTCAAGAAGCTTCCATTCATATTTTCTTCCCACAGTTTGTGTTAGTTAATGGTGAGCCAGTGCAACAGACAAAGGAAGGATATTGTGAAGGATTATACACTAATGTGTATAATCTCTATCAAGAAAGTGATGAAAGAAATATGAGACAATAGACAGTATGAGAACTTTAGATGGTTCAACCTAAGTGATATTTATGGATTAAGATTGATGTGGTTAAGGAATTTAGCAACAATGATGTTTCAGTACTCAGGATCAAAGATGTATTTAAGTGTGCAGGAAGAAAGTTGGAGAAGGATTTAACATGAAGTGACATTTTCAAATTTTATCTGTGATTAGAAGCCACCATCTTAGTGACCCAAGGCAATGATACCACTTATAACACAGAGTTCTTAAAGACAAAACTATTTTGATGCCAAGTTTTCAAAAGTTCTGAAGTTGTTAAAGTTATGCAACCTTATAGCGTTGCCCTAGTTTTACTTTTTTTTTTTTTTTTCTAATCAGGTAAGCTGCTTGGTTTGGGGTGTAGAACTGAAAGGTTAGCATTTCTGAAACCTGTAAAAACTTTTTAAATTTTGGATTATACAACATCATAAGGAGCAAAATCTACCTCCTGTCTCCATTTACAAACAAAAGCTCCAAAAAGTACCATACACGAGAAGGGGAGATGACACACAAAAATGAAACAATAAAGTTGACATGCAGATTTGGCACTCGAATCATACGGCAGCTGAAGCATATCTATGAAATTTCATTTAGCTGGCTACACGGCCCTATCTTCATTTCCTGAGGAATTGGATTCCCATTCTTCCCTGTCTAGTGAGAGAATCTCTTTGCTGTCCAAGCACTCTCCATGTTTATATGTATCCCTCCATCCCCTTTGGATTCCTCAGCAAAACAGCTGCTTTGAAAAAAGCCCAAAGAACAGTCTTGCAATGGATACTCACTCATCTTCTTTCCTGACCCAAGGAGAAATTCCTTTCTTTCTTTTTTTTCCCTCCAGGATTTTTTTCAGAGTTAAGGCTTGCGGGTTTAAAGTACATTTTCCATATTCTTCTTTTGTCTTATTGTACAAGGAAACTTATTTGATCATCTTCCAGGTCATCTCTGAGAAAGAATTTCAGAACACAAAATAATTGACATTTACTTTGAAGATTGTTAACTAAGAACCTTTTAAAAGCTAGTAATAAAAAGTGTGTGATACCACTCCTCACACCCTGGTACATTGTTAAAAAGTCTTTTCCTTTTTTATTTCTGTCTTACATCTTCCTTTCTCTAGTAATTTTGGAGTCTCTTCCTACATAGTCATGTTATGGAGAATGCTAAGCACAACTCTATGGATATCTTGGTGAAAAATCGCAATAAAAGAGCTTGCTGTGTAGTCATGCTTATTAGCATGAAAATGTCTATTTTGGAGGGGAGTGGTGGTGAGGGCAGTGCCATCTGAGTCCACTCCTGTGTAGTCTGGCATGCAACTTTCTGTTTCTTGCAAACAAGTCTTGCAAGAGGGGAACGCAGATATTATGCCTGTGTTGCTCTGAAGAAAAGGTAGTTGTTTTTATTCTTGAGTCAAACTAGGAATGGGTCTGATGACATAAAAAAGTCATTTAGTTCTGTGAGGTTTCTTTTTGGTTGCTTCAGTAGGGATGACAGATAGAGTCAACCAGTGCTTTGGGAAAAGATAAGATTAGCATTTAAAAGCTTAACGTATGTCATCACTTCTGAACGTGCCTGTTCCCTAGTGAAATCATATTCCCTGCATGTGTTTCCCAGTGCAGAGCCACCATGAATAATTTTTTATGAATGACTGCTTTAGAAATTTTGATGGATTGCAGCTCCCTGGGGAAACAGGGAGAAATTTATAGATGCATCTTATACTGAATTCTAAATAAGAGTGTATAATTGTACTTACTTCCACTGAACTTACTATAGGAAAGTGTCTGCATTCCAGGTCTTTTTTTTTTGTTTCTAATGCCTTTGTTGAGTCAATAAAAGAAAGTAACTGCACATGATACTCATCTATTTCCTTTAGAAAGGGAATTGGGATTTTATAGGCAGGTCAGTTATCTTTGGGTTATTACCACATTTTGGCCAAATCTGCCAGTAAAAACATTTCCTAAATGCTAAATAAACAGTATATTTAGCATTTAGCAGAGCACTGTGCTAGAGGCTAGAGCTACAGTAGTGAAGAAAACACATCATTTCTGCTTTTCATGGGGCTTATAGAGTAGCCTTGGTTTTATATCCTCATTATCCATTTTCATGGGGCTAGAGAAGTATTTTTTATTTTATTTTATTTTATTTTTTATTTTTTAAAGTTTTTTATTTTTTAAATTTTAAAATCTTTAATTCTTACATGCATTCCCAAACATGAACCCCCCTCCCACCTCCCTCCCCATAACATCTCTCTGGGTCATCCCCATGCACCAGCCCCAAGCATGCTGTATCCTGCGTCAGACATAGACTGGCGATTTAATTCTTACATGATAGTATACATGTTAGAATGCCATTCTCCCAAATCATCCCACCCTCTCCCTCTCCCTCTGAGTCCAAAAGTCTGTTATACACAGCTGTGTCTTTTTTCCTGTCTTGCATACAGGGTCGTCATTGCCATCTTCCTAAATTCCATATATATGTGTTAGTATACTGTATTGGTGTTTTTCTTTCTGGCTTACTTCACTCTGTATAATCGGCTCCAGTTTCATCCACCTCATTAGAACTGATTCAAATGAATTCTTTTTAACGGCTGAGTAATACTCCATTGTGTATATGTACCACAGCTTTCTTATCCATTCATCTGTTGATGGACATCTAGGTTGTTTCCATGTCCTGGCTATTATAAACAGTGCTGCGATGAACATTGGGGTACATGTGTCTCTTTCAATTCTGGTTTCCTCAGTGTGTATGCCCAGCAGTGGGATTGCTGGGTCATAAGGTAGTTCTATTTGCAATTTTTTAAGGAATCTCCACACTGTTCTCCATAGTGGCTGTACTAGTTTGCATTCCCACCAACAGTGTAGGAGGGTTCCCTTTTCTCCACACCCTCTCCAGCATTTATTGCTTGCAGATTTTTGGATCGCAGCCATTCTGACTGGTGTGAAGTGGTACCTCATTGTGGTTTTGATTTGCATTTCTCTAATAATGAGTGATGTTGAGCATCTTTTCATGTGTTTGTTAGCCATCCATATGTCTTCTTTGGAGAAATGTCTGTTTAGCTCTTTGGCCCATTTTTTGATTGGGTCGTTTATTTTTCTGGAATTGAGCTGTACGCAGCTCAATTCTAGAGAAGTATTTAAAGGTACAAAGAAAATGGTTTAAAATTCAAACTGAAAGGCATTTAGCTGATGTTGCATTTTGGATAATTAAGAAAATGTTGCAACATTCATGTGTCATCATTAGTCTTTGGCAGTTACTGGATTCGGAAGGAAGACAGTGGTTTATGCCCAACGGATGAGCAAAACTGTTTCATTTATCCTTCATTCATTGATTCCTTTTATCCTTCATTCATTATGGATTTATTGTATACATGTTAATGAGAAGCTCCTCTCTATTTAGCACTGCTCTACTCATCCTGAACAAAACAGCGAGAAAAAGTGCCTGCCTTATGGGACTCAAACTCAAGAGCAGGAGACAGGTAACAAGCATGCTAAGTCACTTCAGTCGTGTCCAACTTTGTGTGACCCCATGAACTGTAGCCCACCAGGCTCCTCTGTCCATGAGGATTCTCCAGGCAAGAGTACTGGGGTGAGTTGCCATTTCCTTTTCCAGGGGGTAACAAGCCTGCCTGGTGGGTAATGTCAGTTCCTGGTGAATAAGGACACCACCTGCTAAGGATTGAATCACACACTATCCTGGCTTCACCTGTGCCTCATTTCACATACCTGAGTTTATTCTTTATGCAAACAATTTAAAGCATGCTCCCACCAGATCTGTACTATATAAAAGAGAATTAGATGGTAGGAGTGCTTAAGTAGTTCAAGGAGCTGCTGCTGCTACTGCTAAGTCGCTTCAGTTGTGTCCGACTCTGTGCGACCCCAGAGATGGCAGCCCACCAGGCTCCCCCGTCCCTGGGATTCTCCAGGCAAGAACACTGGAGTGGGTTGCCATTTCCTTCTCCAATGCATGAAAGTGAAAAGTGAGAGTGAAGTCGCTCAGTCGTGCTCGACTCTTAGCGACCCCATGGACTGCAGCCTACCAGGCTCCTCCGTCCATGGGATTTTCCAGGCAAGAGTACTGGAGTGGGGTGCCATTGCCCTCTCCGAGTTCAAGGAGCTAGAGATAAGAATAATGAACAACAATAGCAGTATCCTCATCCTCACCCCATTTTCCCACTTGTCAGAAGGAACAGGGATAAGAATAAATGGACCATCAAGACAGTTTTCTCATAATTTCTGATGAAAAGTGCTTCAGTGGAAATAAAACTGTGATCTGAGAGTGCTGGAGCTGCTTCAGGCAGGTCACCTGGGAAGGTTTTTCCCAGAAGGTGATACCTGAACTGAATCCTGAATGATCAGAAAGATTTGCCTCATTCACAGCCCAAGAGGGAGAAAGCTTGTAAGGGTGGTACAACAGCTTAGGGCAGAAATATATCCCTGGCATTTAAGGACCAGAAAGGAGGCCAGTGGAGCTGGAGTATGGTGAGGGGAAAGGCATGGTGAGACTGAGCATGGAGCAGGACAAGTCTGTGTTAAATAGGGCCTTGGAGACCTTGATAGGGATGTGCATTTCATCATAACTGTAATGGAAAGGCATTCTGAGGTTGTAGGCAGGTGGTGGTGATTTGCAATGCCTGAAGACCACAGTCATGTGAGTAGCAGGCATGGAAGCAAAGGAGGCTATTTAGAAGGCCCTTGGAGTCTTCCAGGCAGGAGTGATGGAGCTGGGCACAACTGGTACTGCTCTGAGATGAGACGGAAGGAAGTGAGTGTTTCAAGACTTATTTTGCTGGTAGAACTAACAGGACTTGACAGAGTCATTGTGGAACTAGGGGAATGGGAAGGATCAAGGATGATGCTCAGCGTGGTAGCTTGAGCCACCAGGCTTCAGGTCTGGAAATGACATTGCTGGGGATGCTTGTTCTAGGTGTGGTTGGAAAGACAGCATTGATAACCACAGTAGTGGACATTTAGGAGGGTGAGCTAGCTGGGAGAGACTCCAGACCAAGTGCATGTGTAACTTTAGTCCTCGAAAAGCTTGTGAAGTGAGTTCCATTGTTAGGTCCATGTTATAGGTGAGGAAACTAAAGCAGAGAAAGATAACTTTCCAAAGGCCATGAGGCAAGTCTGTGGCACCGTAGAGATTAAATCTAGAGCAGTCTGATTGTAGAATCACTGCTTCCCAGCTCCCCACTCTATAACTGTTCTCTGTGCCTGAGTAAACACGCTCTGTTTTCTAAAACCATCTTGGATTATTACTGAAGCTGAAGTTGACTTTTGAAACTCTCCTCTTCAGGTTAACATTCACCTATTGCCCAAACAGTTCCGGCTCACTATTGTTCCAGGTGGGGCTTCCCTGGTGGCTCAGAGGTTAAAGCGTCTGCCTCCAATGCGGGAGACCCAGCTTTAATCCCTGGGTCGGGAAGATCCCCTGGAGAAGGAAATGGCAACCCACTCCAGTATTCTTGCCTGGAGAATCCCATGGACTGAGGAGCCTGGTGGGCTGCAGTCCATGGGGGTCACAAAGAGTCGAACACGACTGAGTGACTTTACTATTGCTCCAGGTAGAGATGAACCTGTCGATGCTGGGAGAGCTGATCCCGGATCTAAGCTCAGGGGTCAGTTTCACAATCTCTCTTAATCACCTTGTTGTGCTGATCTTTAATATATGAAGAAGGTGGGAAATGAATGGGATTGTGACATCCACTGTTAGTATAGTTTTTAATTTAAAAGTCAGCAGTTAGAAAACCAGGAGTAATGATAAAATAGCTACAGGCATACCTTCTTTTATCGAGCTTCACTTTACTGTGCTTCCTAGATTTTTTTTTTTTTTTAAACAAACTGAAGGCTTATGGCATGCCTGCCTGGACCATGGCTTTCAGCATCACTCTTCCAATAGCGCTTGCTCACTTTGTGTGTCTGTGTCATGGCTTTTTGCAATATCTCAAACTTTGTCATTATTATAATACGGTGATCTGAGATCAGTGATGTTTCATGTAACTTCTGTGACTTACTGAAGACTCAGATGATAGACAGCATTTTTTAACAATAAAGTGTTTTCTAATTAAGTTCTATACATTGTTTTAGATGTTAGGCTATTGCGCACTTGATAGGTGATGGCATAGTGTAAATACAACTTTTGTATGTAACAGGAAACCAACGTATTAGTGTGACTTGCTTGCTTTATTGCAGTGGTCTAGAACTGACCCTGCAATCCAAGATATGCCAGTATAGCTTTAATGGGCTTCCCAGGTGGTACATTGGTAAAGAATTTGCCTACCAGTACAGGAGATATGGGTCCAATCCCTGGGTTGGGAAGATCCCCTGGAGAAGGAAATGGCAACCCACCCCAGTATTCTTGCCTGGGTAATCCCATGACAGAGGAGCCTGGCGGGCTATAGTTCATGAGGTAGCAAAGAGCTGGATGTGACTGGGCATGCACCACACAGGCATAGCTTTAACAGTCTTGCCTTGGTCTACTGTGTGCCAGTCCTTTGTATAACAGCTTTATATAACACAGTCTTCTTTATTAATCTTTTCAAATATCCAAAGAAATGTTATCCTCATGAGAAAACCAAAAGGAACCTCACAGTTTCCATAATTTGTTGAAATTTACAGCATGTAAGTGATAGAATCAGGATTTGAATTTACATCTTACTTTGCTGATTTTCTTCTTTTCTAAACATCATCTCATCTCTTTCATAAGCAGTGAATCTGCAGTTGAAATATATTGTTACCAGAGGGACATGTCCTGGGCATGTCAACAGTAGATACTTTGCTGGGCTTCAGGTGGTAGAATTACCAGAGGAACGTGTTTTAGGCATGCCATAGATACATGATTGCTGGGCTTCAGGTGGTAGAATTACATTAACAATGTCATGAATTGCCAACCAAAAACTGCCTTTAAAAGAAAAAAAATTAAATAATTCTTATTTTACAATTTGAATTTTGAATATTAATGGAAAATGCCTAAGGAGAATTTAGACTGACCTTTGTGAGAAATAAATGCTCAGTAACTTAAATGTTTCTCTCCTAGCATTGCTTGGGGTTTAGTTGCAGACAATACAATCTACTCTAGCTAGTTTAAACATTAGGGGATATATTGAAGTATATTTGATGGCTTATGAAACCACTGGAAGGGCTAGAAGAACAGGTTGAGATTTCAGAACACTCCCACACCCAGAACGCAGTTAAGTCCAAGGCAGCCTGTGAAGCAGCTACATACAGCCGGTGCTGTCCAGCCAGGGCTGCTCCTGATGGCAGGCCCTCCCTGCAACCCTCCACCCCCAACCACCACTCAGCAAAATACATGCCCAGCATCCATCCAGCTTCTCTTCTCCTGGATTTTCTTTCCATATCAAATCTTAACAGAGTTGTGCCTGACTGATAAAACCTAAGTCACATCTGCAACCATCGCTAACTGCAAAGGAATCCAAGACATGGAAGTTTTAATTTTGCAGCCATTACAATACAGAAGAATATGGTCAGAGAGCGGGAATGGGAATTAAGGGTCAATTGACAGTCTCCTCTACACTCACTATATTTAACTCTTCTTTTTTCAGGTTCCTCTAAATGAGGAGTATCTAACGTGTAACCCTTGAACCAAATGCAACCTCTCATACCTTTTCAAATATTTTCATTCTCTCTAATGATATAGCACCCATGAGCTAGTACAGCCTAAAATAGTATGTCTTGGACTTCAGAGAGTACCTAAGACTCTTGTTAAAAGTACACACTTCTGAGATGGACCCTCACAAATTTGGATTCCACATGGTACCCAGGAACCTGCATTCTGAATAAATACCCCCAGACGATTATACTTTGATCTAAACATAAGACAGCAGTTCCCCTTGTTTCAGTTGGGGTACCTTTCATGAAAGTGGGGGGAACATTTCAACAGTTGATTCAGTTCAACCAGAGGCATTCGGCATGTCCAGCACACATTGCATAATCAGGGAAGCTCATGCAGTGACCTTTGCAAATCTGGCTTGTCATCTGATGTGATGGAGAAAATGATCAAGACTGTGAGTGTTCTTTGAGCTCATGCCTTTGACCTCCTGGTTTTGATGCTGTTTGGAACAGTCCCAGCAGAGTATAAAGATTGAGTCTATGTATAGTCCAAAAACTCAGGTGGGGGAAAAAAGAAACTTGGTCTGAGATTTCCTGAGCTGCTTCCTCAGATTGAATCTTCTTAAAAATGAAAAGGGCCCGTGAGACCAAGCTTGTCACACTCCCAATAGCTGATAGGACAAGACATCTGAGCACATTTAATTACAGCCAGAGGGGGGAGGTGAACACAAGAAGTTCTAAGAGGCTCAGGCATTCGGCCCAAATTCAGTGCATGAAGTCACAGAGCAACTGAAGCCCATGCTTATTTTCCATCCCTGAATTGTTTGGAGTTCAGAAGATTGTACAGATTTCGCAGAACTTTTGATTCACAGGAGATCACAATTTCAGAAGTCAAGTAGAGTCAAGTAGATGGAAGAAGATAAATTATCCTTTAGGTTTTGTAACTGTTTTTGGAAAGCTATAAACCCTCAGAATGTATATCATGATGATTCAATTTTAAGAGCAGTTACTTAACACAATAGTGAATACTGCCAGCCCTAAAGAATCAGTGCTCGTCAAGTGCTGAATTTTTGAGTATGTGGATTTCAGAACTGTCATGATTTTTTTTTTCTTGCAATATTCCTATACTTCCCAATGTCGAGGGCCTGTTGCTCTTATTAAAAAACAAAAGCAAAAGAACACTGGTAGCAAAAAAGAATTGGCAACAGATGTGTAAACCTAGGTTCAACACTGAGCTAGCACCCCACTGGTTTTATAGACCAGTTTGGTTTGTTACATATCCTCTTCCTCTTCATATTGATTAGAATTAGGTCACCAGCTAGCATCTCTATAAAATACATCTTTTCTCTCTGCATTGATGTAACTTCTGAAGATCTATATTTATGAATAGCAATGACCTATCTATTACCATTGTTTCTAATGAAATCTGCACTGCTGCACAAAGCTTATTCTATTACTGTGCTTCTATTAAAAGTAATAACAATAAAACTTCAACACCTAGTCCCTAGATTCTAGCCTGAGGTAGAAGTCCTTTGTAGATATTTTCATACAGGGACAAAGTCTCTGAGCTAACTTGGTTCTCATTAACCACAGGTGAGTTCTCTATGCTCAGGCTATTTAAGGTGGAAGAAGGCTTAGTTACTCATTTTAGCCCATTATTATTATTATTATTATTTTTTTTTTTGATGTGGGCCAGCTTAAAAACTTTTATTGAATTTGTTACAGTATTGCTTCTGCTTTATAATTTGGTTATTTGGCCTTGAGGTATGTGAGATCTTAGCTGCCTGACCAGGAATCAAACCTGTGCTCCCTGCAGTGGAAGGTGAAGTCTTAACCACTGGACCAGCAGAGAAGTCCCACTCCATTCTGATAGAGGTGCCTTTTCTCATCTACCAAGACTAAAGTTAACTTTCTAGCCATTCTAGGCATTAGCCACTCTCTGTGGTGGTAAGTCCTTGAAATTTCCTCGCTCTCATTGACCCCTGTGGTCCATCCTCCATGGTCTCACTCCATGGAAACAGCCCTCATCAAGGTCAGCTCCTCTAGGTCCTCTTCCAACAACCAACTGGTTGACATCTTTTAGTGCTTGTTGTATTGATTATACTTTCCCTTTTGTACTTTTCTCCTCTGTTGGCCAGGGTACCCCCAAAGCAACGAATAAGCATCTCATTTCTGTTTGAATTCTCATCCTCTCATCTTCTATGTGGCTAATTCTTTCTTCTTATATGATGGTATTCTCCAGGGTTTTGGGTGATAGCTTCCAATCCCCAGCTGCCACTTCTAACGGGACCAGCACCACTTCTGCCTCAGTTACCCGTGGAAGTCATTTGCGACTCCCTCCCTTACACCCCACACTTTCTTTCTGTCTACTTCCACATGCTCTTGAACTTGTCTCTTTCTCTGTTTCCACTGCCACTTGTGAGTTAAGGGTCTCCTCCTGTGGCCTCTGGATGACTCCACTGACCTTTTAACTGACCTCCTGCTCCAGGCTTATTGCTTGCCCCCCTCCACCCCATCTATCCTTTATTCCGATTACTGACAAATTTTTCAAATATAAATCAGATCTTGATACTCCTTGCTGAAAATCCAGCAGGAGATCCCCATTGCCTTTAAAATAAAATTCAAATCAATTAGCGAAACTGGGAGGGCCTCTGCCTATCTTTCTACCCTCGTCTATTGTTGTGTTTTCCTTGAGACTCATTTTTCATTCAGTCATAAACATGAAGATCTATGAAAATGCCTCTTTCGCTTCTGCAGGCACCTGCTACTTTAATTTCTTTGCCACAGGTCTTCGTCCTAGCTCCCTTTGACCCGGCTACCTTCCTCTCACCTTTGAAAAAGAGGTCTCCTCCCAGAAGCTGTCACTGAGCCCCTCCTTTACTCTCCTATCCCAAGGTCAGGGTTAGCTGTCTCTCCGGGCCCTTCCCCTCTTAGATGCTCTATCGCTTAGTTGTGTTCGACAAGAGCTTGAGCTCCTGGAGGCCATGACCATATCTTCGGTATCATTACCTTCTGTACTTATCAGGTACTCCATATGGATCTGATGATGAATAAGTAGCTCTTCTTAGAAGTCTGAAAGCACTCACTTTTGTTTTTATCTGAAGGAACAACTTATCACTTCATTTTTTGAGCTCTCCCTTCCCTCTAGCTATGCAATTTTTTAAGGTACGGCAATCATAACCCGATTTACCTGCATTACTTGTCTACCCAGCCTAGTCATAATTTGAGATTGCTGTTTCACTTAGAAATTGATGCAGTTAAAGAGACCTGTATGCTGTCCACAATACAGGCATTGTGAAGTGAAGGTTGCTCAGTCATGTCCGACTCTTTATGACCCCATGGACTATATAGTCCATGGAATTCTCCAGGGCACAATACTGGAGTGAATAGCCTTTCCCTTCTCCAGGGGATCTTCCCAACCCAGGGATTGAATCCAGGTCTCCCACACTGCAGGCAGATTCTCTACCAGCTGAGCTATGAGGGAAGCCATGGTAAATAAAACTTAATTGTTCATCAGATATAACAATTAAGTTGTTTGAGCAAACTCCTGGAGCTGGTGAATGACAGGGAAGCATGCTGCAGTCCATGGCATGGCAAACAGACTTGGCTTAGTGACTCAACAACAACAGAAGTTTTACTAACTGACCCAGTGTTTTCCTTTCCAGTGTAGTGTAGGTCTTGGTTTAAACTTGGTCCAGGCATACAGATAGCCTACAGGCACATAAAAAGATGCAACATATCGCTAATTATTAGGGAACTGTAAATCAAAACTACAATGAGGTATCACCTCACACTGGTCAGAATGGCAATCATCAGAAGGTCTACAAATAATAAGTGCTGGAGAGGGTGTGGAGAAAAGGGAGCCCTCCTACATTCTTGGTGGAAATGTAAATTGGTATGTCCACTATGGAGAACAGAATAGAGGTTCTCAAAAAAACTACAGAGTTGACACATGATCCTACAATCCCACTCTTGGGCATATATGCAGAGTAAACAATAATTCAAAAAGATACATGCACCCCAGTGTTCATTACAGCATTATTTCTAAGAGCCAAGGCATGGAAGCCACCTAGATGTCCACCAGCAGATGAATGGCTGAAGATGTGATACGTGTATACAATGGAATATCACTCAGCCGTGAAAAAGAATGAAATAATGGCATTTGTAGCAACATGGATAGACCTAAAGATTATCATGGTAAGTGAAGTAAGTGAGGGCTTTTCTGGTGGCTCAGCAGTAAAGAATCTGCTTGTCAATGCAGGAGACACAAGAGATGTGGGTTTGATCTCCAGGTCAGGAAGATCCCCTAGAGAAGGAAATGGCAACCTGCTCCAGTATTCTTGCCTGGAAAATTCCATGAACAGAAGATCCTGGCAGGCTACAGTCCATGGGGATAAAGAGTTGGACACAGTTGAGCATGTATACCTGCACATTGCTGTTGCTTAGTCATGTCTGACTCTTTGTGACCCCGTGGACCGTAGCCTGCCAGGCTCCTCTGTCCATGAGAGTCTCCAGACAAGAATACTGGAGTGGGTTACATGCACATTACTATATATAAAAGAGGTAAACTCGACCTACTGTGTAGCCTAGGGAGCTATATTTAATCTTATAATAAACTAAGAATGGAAAAGAATATTCATATTCAACTGAATTACTTTGCTGTCTACATAAACACTGTAAATCAACTATACTTCAGTAAAATTAAATTCAAAGAATAAACTTGGTTTCGGGGGTTTACTAGCAGAGTGGCCATAAACAAATTACTTAATCTCACTAAATCATGTTTTACTCACCTACAAAATGGGGTAATAATAATCTACCTGGTTGGTGAGAAAGTCATATGAAATATTACAGATTGCAATGTGTGGCCCTTCGTAGGAGTCAATATATGTGAGCCATTTCCCCTTTTAAATAGTATTTACATATAGAGTAAGGATGAACTGTCACAGGGCTTTTCTCCTCCCACCCCCATTCTTTCCTATAGATTATCTTGAAGTCCTTTAATTCTCCTTTTACTTTAAAGCCATTGCCAGCCTTTTGCTATTAAGCAGTTCCCTTCAGAATGTTCAGATTTTGTTATATAAGAGCACACTTACCCATATTTCAAAATATTCTACTTCACAAAAAGACCTGCACTGAGAAAGAGAGAAGAGTGAATATCTTTATAGGATTTTATTGGACTGACTGGACTTCAAGCTGGTTTGAGTTTCACTTAACTGGCTTGTTAACATCTCCTTTCCTGATAACGGTAAAAACAACCAATCTGTTGTTTCTTTTGCCCCTTCAAGATTACTGGACAATCACTAGAGAAGAATTCGAATCTGTGTAGGATGCTTCTGTATTTTCTTTATAATGTCGGATGGCAAAATCTTGTTGAGCAATAAAAAACCTGAAGGAAGAAGTCACATAGAACTAAATGGTTATTCACTGACTGACAATCTGCTGTTGCTTTAGGTAAAGATTATTTTGGGAGGATATGGTTTGTATGACCTCAGAAAATCTGAACTCAGGACTCATTCCTATACCTGTATCTTGGTAACTTGCTTTCCTGGCTCTGGGTGGCTGAGCCAGTTGGCTGTCTTCCAGAGCACATTTGGGCTACAAGGGAACTGCCTGCTTGGCTAGCTGGCAGGCAAGATTAAAGAGGAGATGAATGTTGTTTCTGGCAGCAGCTGCTGTTTTGTTCAGGGCAGTCCTAATACCAGTCTGTAGTTCTCTGCATAAAGAAAAAGGCTACACAGACGCCTTGCTTACCTTTTTGACTTTGAAAAGTCTATAATGTGGACCCTGGCAATGCATATTTTAAAACCACTTTTCACGTGCATAGGAAATTTTGCTTTTTTCCCAAGTTTGGAGAATTAGAATCTTCTGGTTTCCCGAACAGCATATGTTGCCCTGATGTTCTTGGTCTGCATGCGCGTTAATTTCTACTAAAAGGAAAGGAGTCTGCAACCTGACTTCTATGTAATAACACATGTTCAGATCAAGTAGCCCATTTGCTTTAGGGGGCTTTGCAGCTCCTTTTTCTGGCATGTGGCTTTTTATTGTAAGAAAGGCTGTTTTGCTTCCGAAGAATTGATGAATGGTTGAATAGTCCACTAGAGTCTCTTGAGACTGGTTCTCAACAAAAACGAATTTAGATAACACCTTTGCTTTAGGGGTCTTCAGCCTCATCTTCCTGTAAATTTTCTCTTTTCAAGTTCCTTTTCAGTACTGTCTGCCACTGTTAAAACTTGCTCCCAGAAAAAAGACCCACTATATCTTGTCATTCACAGTTGAATGTGAATTTTAGTCCCTGTCACCTCCCTCTATTAGGACTGTTTCTACTGTTTGTTTTGCTTCTGGTAGTGCCTATAGATTTCTCATTTTTCATCATGTAAATAAGCTGAGGGCTCTTTAACTATGAAAGGGTTATTGGAATTGTGTGTGGCGTGGGGAGGACGTGGGGGACACTTTTGACGCATGCCGCTAAATTAAAAAAAAAAAAAAATCTAGAAACGGCCGACAATAAGATTAGTTTAATGTGTCTGTGCAGTGAAAGGTTATCATGAAATGAGGGGTTATCATACAATGAGCGTGACCTAGAGAGAAAAGTTGTACAATGCTAAAACAAAGTAGCCAAAGAAAAATGTCATCTGCAGAAGCAGAGTGTTACGGAAAAAACAGCAAGATGATTACCCAAGCCAAAAAGACACATTGTAGAGCTGAAGTCACAAACGAGGGACATTTTGCTTCAGCTTTCTATCTCCATAGGGTGTGTGTGTACGCACCTGCCCACGCGTTCAGGCACCCGTATACCCTTGTTGAAGTTTCCAGAAGTTAGAGAAAGAGGAAGGGAGAGAAAACAAAGATAAATATTTTGTCGATGGATTGGAACACCTCACTTCATTGGAAGTCAATTGTCTGTTAACCCAAGCTACTCTCAACACAGCTGAGAACTAAGAAATAAATTCAGAAAGCCATCTGACCCCCAAATTAGTGTCAGCATACCTATGCACTAAAGATCAGGCTCTTTGTTCATGCAGGATTGATTCTATAAAGTCCTTTCTTGGACTCTTATTTGTATGATTTTGAAGCAGTTCTTTCCCTGACTTCCTAGACAGTCCAAAACCTACAGGGCACACAACAAATCACTGCACAGCACCTGTGGTTTGGAAAGTTTTAATTTGATTCTCACCAGCGCTCCATGAACATGGAGGCAAAAATGATTCTCATTGTAGACACTGATAAACAGATACTCAGAAGGATTCACTGGCTTGTTTGAAGTCACACAGTGAGGGGCTCAGAGGTTTTTCTGGATCCGCCTTCTGTCCCCTGCCATCACACTACAGGTTTTCAAAAGCGTGAACTTTTTTTCTTTCTTGTCCTTGGAAACCTTTGTTCAAACAAAATCTTACCCGGAAGCATGAACAAATAGAACAGAAAAAAAAAAAAAAAGCTGAGTTGCTTGCTTAAAGCAAGCTTCGGGGGCCCAGAATTCTGGTGAGGCAGTATATTTTCCTTACCAGGAATAACTTGAACATTGCACAGTGCTCCATTCATTGCTTAAGTCATCCAGAAAGTAAATTTATTGAGCTTTGATTTATTTTTCTATTGGTGTTGGAACAAATATGATCACCAATTTAGTGACGTAAAACAATACAGATTTATGACATGGTTTGGAGATTCCAAAGTCCAAAATGGGACTTACTGGGCTAAAAGCAAGGTGAGACCCTGTGTTGTCTTAAAGTCCATAAGGGAGACTCTTTCCTTGCCTTTTTTCAGCTTCTAGGCGCCACCAGCATTTCTTGACTCCTGGTCTCTTACTTCCATCTTAAATGCCAGCAGTGGCAAGTCAAGTCCTGATCATTGTCACATCTTGCTGACCCGTCTTCCATCATTGCATCTCTTTGACCGGCTAGAAAGGTTCTCAGTTTGTAAAGACCAGTATGGTTAGGTTGGATTTAGAGAATCAAGGATAATCTCTCCCATCTCAAGTTCCTTTGCGTAGTCACATCTGCCGAGTCCATTTTGCCATATAAGGCAATATATTCACAAATTCCAGGAGTTAGGACATGGCTATCCCTTTTGCCATTATTCTGTCTACCATAAGTACTGCCCCGCCTCCCATGGGATGTGTGTTGTATTTGCCATGGAGACTACAAGAGGCTAGATATGGGCATATTAGCAGTAAGACTATGTTGCAAATCATTACCTGATGATATGGGGGAAATAAGTAGAGTAAGACACAAACCAACAAAACTAAAAATACAATTGAAAAACAGTCATTCAAACAAGTACAGTAATTTGGAGCTCCTTGGAGAAGGACAGTCACAACTACATAACCAAAATGCTTTTCCCCTCTAGCTTTTTTGAGGTTGTTCAGTCACCCAGTCCTGTCCGACTCTGCAGTCTCATGGACTGCGGCACGCCAGGCTTCCCTGTCCTTCTCCATCTCTTGGAGTTTGCTCAAATTCATGTCCATTGAGTCGGTGATGCCATCCAACCATCTCATCCTCTGTCATTCCCTTCTCCTCCTGCCCTCAGTCTTTCCCAGCATCAGGGTCTTTACCAATGAGTCAGCTCTTCGCATCAGGTGGCCAGAGTATTGGAGCTTCAGTGTCAGTCCTTCCAATGAATATTCAGGGTTGATTTCCTTTAGGATGGACTGGTTTGACCTCCTTCCTGTCCAAGGGACTCTCAAGAGTCTTCTCCAACACCATAGTTCAAAAGCATTAGTTCTTTGGCACACAGACTCTTTTATTGTCCAGCTGTCGTATCCATCCATACATGACTACTGGGAAAACCATAGCTTTGACTATACAGACCTTTGTGGGCAAAGTAATGTCTCTGCTTTTTAATATGCTGTCTAGGTTTGTCATTGCTTTTCTTCCAAGGAGCAAATGTCTTTTAATTTCATGACTTCAGTCACTGTCCACAGTGATTTTTGGTGCCCAAGGAAATAAAGTCTATCACTGTTTCCATTGTTTCCCCATCTATTTGCCATGAAGTGGTGGGACCAGATGCCATGATCTTTGTGTTTTGAATGTTGAGCTTTAAGCCAGCTTTTTCACTCTTATCTTTAACCTTCATCAAGAGGCTCTTTAATTCCTCTTTGCTTTCTGCCATAAGAGTGGTGTCATCTGCATATTGAGGTTATTGATATTTCTCCTGGCAATCTTGATTCCAGCTTGTGCTTCATCTAGCCCAGCATTTCACATGATGTACTCGGCATGTAAGTTAAATAAGCAGGGTGACAATATACAGCCTTGATGTACTCCTTGCCCAGTTTGAAATCAGTCTATTGTTCGAGGTCTGGTTCTAACTGCTGCTTCTTGACCTGTATACAGGTTTCTCAGGAGGCAGGTAAGATGGTTTGGCATTCCCATCTCTTTAAGAATTTTCCATGGTTTGTTGTGATCTACACAGTCACAGAACCAGAGATCAAATTGCCAACATCCTTTGGATCATAGAAAAAGCTAGAGAATTCCAGAAAAACATCTAATTCTGCTTCATTGACTACACTAAATCCTTTGACTATAGATCACAGCAAACTGTGGAAAATTTATTGAGGTATGGCTGACAAATAAAATTGTATATATTTAAGGTGTATGATGGGGTGTTTTGATATATGAATACATTGTGAGATGAAGACTACAGTCAGACTGTCTACAGTTACCCATGTATATATGTATGTGTATGTCTGTGGGTATGATGAGTACACTTGAGATCTACTCTTAGAAACTTCAAGTGAATAATGCAGTATTATTAGCTGTAGTCAAAGTGCTGTACACTAGGCCTTCAGAACTTCTAAAAGAAAGTTTGTAACCTTTAATCAATATCTCCCCGTTTATTCCACCCCCTAGCCACCTTTCCATTCTACTCTTCATTACTATGAGTTCACCTTTTCTTTTCTTTTTTTTTTTTTTTTTAACAAACGGGAGATCATATGATATTTGTATTTCTGTGTCTGGCTTATTTCATTTAGTCTTTCCTTTATTTGATGAGAATGAATCATCAAAGAAAAGCAAAATTTAATATTTCTAGTCACTGTTTAGGATATCAGGGAAGTGTGTGTACTATATATTAGAATAATTTCTGCATAGAATAATATGGAAAAAATACTTTTCCATTTAAAAAAATAAGCTCCTCATTTCAACCCTCTCCCAGAAACACTGATAGGGAGTTATTACTACTGCTGTGCAGAATGCTCAATACGTTTCTACCCTGACTGCTCCTCCATCCTAATGTTTAGTTATGCCTGAGTGAATGATTGGATTTTATGAAAGATGAATACTCATCAGTAGCAAAGTACAAGACCCTTGAAGAACATGAGTGTGAACTGCATGGGTCCACTTATATATGGATATTTTTCAATAGTAAATACTGAGGTACTACACAGTCTCAGATTGGTTGAATCCCTGGATGCTGAGGAGCCAGGGATAGGGTGGGCTGACTATAAATTATACATGGATGACTGCTGCATTGCTCAAGGACCAACTGTATATGCAACATCAAATTACAAGTTCAGTGTAATAGCTTTAACACAGTGCTTCATGAAATATGTTTCTCAGAGATACTTGTTTTTTATTTTTTTATTTTATTGAAGTATAATTGTTTTACTATGCTGTGTTAATTTCCAGTGTGCAGCAAAGTGATTCAGTTACATTCATGCATTCTTTTTCATGTTTTTTCCGTTATAGTTTATCCCAGGATATTGAATATGGTTCTCTGTGCTATAGAGTAGGATCTTGTTTATCCATCCTATGCATAATACGTTGCAACTGCTAGTCCCAAACTTTCAGTCCATTCCTTTCCCATCTCCCCTCACCTTTGGCAACCACGACTACTATGTCTGTGAGTCTGTTTCCGTTTCTTAGGCAAGTTCACTTGTGTTGTGTTTTGGATTCCAGATATGAGTGATATCATATGGTGTCTGGCTTCCTCGGACTGACTTCACTTGGTGTGATAATCTCTAGGTCTTCTCACGTGGTTGTAAATGGCACTGTTGCAGTCTACTTTATGGCTACTGTGCCATTCCATACATGTATCACATCTTTGTTCATCTGTTGATGGGCATTTAGGTTGTTTCCATAGCTTGGCTATTGTAAATAGTGGTGCAGTGAACATTGGGGTGCCTGTATCTTTTCAAATTATAGTTTTCTCATGATATATGTCCAAGAGTGGGATGGTAAAATCATATGGAAAACATCTTTAGTTTTTTTGAAGAACCTCCATACTGTTTTCCATAGTAGCTATACCAATTTACATTCTCTCAGGAATATTTGAGTGTATTAACAGATTTAGGTTTAGTCCTGCCCAAATAGGCCCTAATAAATTGAGCAAAGTCATCTTTACAGATGTTTGTAGATAGTTGATCCAAAAGAAATTGTTGCCCTGGTGAAATTACTTTGCAATTGTTAATAGATTTTGAATGTCTTACAAACCTTACAATTAATATATATTTTTAAACTCTCAAAAACATATAAAATTATAAAATTAAAAGTTCTGAAAAATGTAAAATATTCAGCTTTGACTTGGAAACAAGCTTGTCTTCATATGCATGGTATTTAAATAATTATTGAAGTCTTTGAGAGATGGTGTCAGAGTCCTCCCCAGTGATGTAACAGCTTCCTGGGAGTGCTATGACAGTACGAGGCGGTGAAGAGGACAGGATTTCAAACTGCACACACTTGAGTTTTCACTCTGATCTCACCACGGAGTGAAAGTGAAAGTCACTCAGTAGTGTCTGACTCTTTGTGACCCTATGGACTATACAGCCAATGGGATTCTCCAGGCCAGAATACTGGAGTGGGTAGCCTATCCCTTCTGCAGCAGATCTTCCTGACCCAGGAATTGAACCAGGGTCTCCTGCATTGCAGGCAGATTCTTTACCAGCTTAGCTATCAGGGAAGCCCTCACCATGTAGAAGTCACCAAATCTCTCTTTATTTTGGTTTCTTCATCTTCAAAATTAAGATAGATAAATCTTAAATTTTGTTTGTGGTCAGTTGGACAAAATGTTTGGTACCCAGTAAATATTCAGTAAGGGAAAGTTGTATTCACTGCTGTTCAGAATGCAGCAGCATTTGTGCACACATTCAGACATCCTGCCTGGTGGTACTGATGACCTACAGTATACAGTCTATTCAAAGCCAGGCCCTCTATTTGAGACCTGGGTCTCACCCCTTCCTGTCCTCAAGAACATTGCTCTAATGTACCTTTCTTCTGACCTGCAGTGCCAGTTGCATCTCCTTCTGGATTGTCCCCATAGGTATACAGACAGCCTGGTATTTCTACCATCTTACAAATAAAAGTCTCCCCCCATTCCAACCTAATTCTTCACCAACCACATTCTCACTTTGGTGTTATTTCTTTATTTATTTACTTGCTATCCTTTGAAAGACACCTCTTTTAAAAAAGCTATCTGTATGCATTGTTTCTAATCGCTCACCCTTCACTCTCAAATCCGCCCCTCCCGGGCCTTTTTCAAACTGTTTTAATAAAAATGCTCTTGTTAATGTCACCAGTGACCTCTGTGCTGCTAAATTCAGTGATCAGTTCTCAGTCCTCATCTTGCTTGATCTGTTATGAGTATTTGATGTAGTTCATAGTTTGACCTCCTTAAGGTACTTTTACTGTTTCTGGGTTTGTTTGTTTTTTTTTTTTTAACTTGGGTTCCTCCTCTTCCTCCTCCCCTGGCTCTCTCTCAGGCTCCTTTGTGTGTTCTAAATCTTTTTGCAGACCTCTTAAGGTTGGAGCACCATAGGACCCAGTTATTTGTTCTTTTTTCTGTTTGTATTCACTCCTTTGATAGTCTCATCCACTCTTTTGCTTAAAATTCCATTTATGTATCAAAGGCTGTCGTATTTATATATCCAGCCCAAACTACCCTCCTCAGTCCAGATTCGAATATCCTGACCTACTTTCATCACTGGGATATCTTAAAGACATCTCAAACTGAGGACATTCAAAACTTTACTCCTGATATGACCCCCCCCAAACCTTCTCTACCCCTCAGTCATTCCCGTATTGATAACTTGATGGCAATACTGTCCATTGAGTTGCTCAGACCAGAATCCTTGGAGTCATCCTTGACTCTGAGCTAACAACCTCTAAGCAGTACACGGCGACAGCCCTTTCTTGCGTGGATTATAGCAGTATCCCCAAATTGGTCTTCCTGTTTCTACTTGTTGTTAAAGCCTGAGTCTATTCTTACCACAGCAATCAGCAGTGATCTTTTTAAATTTTTGTTTTCTTTAGGGAAAGAATTTATATTTTTAGAGCAGTTCATAGCAAAATTGAGAGGAAGGTACAGAGGTTTCCCCAATGCCCCTTACCCCGACACATGTAGGGCCTCCCCCGTTATCAATAATCTCCCACCAGAGTGGTGCATTTGTTACAGCTGATGGACTTACACTGATACACCTTAATCACCCAGAGCCCATAGTCTATGCTAGGGTTTACTCTTGGTGGTGTATTTTCTGTGAGTTTAGACAAACATATAATTACATATATTCACAATTATAGTATCATATAGAGTACTTTCACTGCACTAGAAATCTTCCGTGCTCTGTGGGCTTCCCAGGTGGCTGAGTGGTAAAAAGAAAATCTGCCTACTAATGCACGAGACGGAGAAGGCACTGGCGACCCACTCCAGTACTCTTGCCTGGAAACTCCCATGGACAGAGGAGCCCGGTAGGCTGCAGTCCATGGGGTCGCACAGAGTCAGACATGACTGACGCGACTTAGCAGCAACAATGCAAGAGACATGAATTTGATCCCTGGGTTGGGAAGATCTCCTGGAGAAGAAAATGGCAACTCACTGCGGTATTTTTGCCAGGAGAATCCCATGGACAGAGGAGCCTGGTGGGCTACAGTCCATAGGGTCGCGCAGAGTCGAACACAGCTGAGCGCACACACCTGCATGCTCTGTGCATGCCTCCTGCTCCAGCCCATGGCAACACTGATCTTTTTACTGTTTGCACAGTTTTGCCCTTTCTGGAATGACAGAGGAGTTGGAATCAAACGGTGTAGAGCCTTTTCATATTGGCTTCTTCACCTTGTAATGTGCATTTGTTTCCTCTAGGTCATTTTATGGCTTCATAGCTCATTTCTCTTTAGTGCTGAGTAAAAGTCCATTGCCCAGATATACCGCAGTTTATTCATCTATTCACCTGTTGAAGGACATTCTGGTTGTTTCCAGGTTTTGGCAGTTTTGAATAAACTGCTATAAAAATCAGTAAGCAGGTTTTTGTATGGATATATATTTTCAGCTCCTTGGGACAGGACCAAGGAGCATGATTGCTTAATCATATGGTAAGTGTATATTCAGTTTTGTAAGAAAGGACCAGGTTTTTAGTATTATTATTATATAATATGTCATCTGTCTCCTATGCTCAAAATCCTGCGAGTCCCTCTTGGTTCACAGTAAAAGTCAAAAATCCAGAGGAGTATACAAGACCCTACATGATCTGACCTGTTCTCTTTGACATCATCATCCTCATTGCTCGCTGCTTTAATCTCACATGCATGTATGTGTGCTAAGCTTCAGCCCTGTCCAACTCTTTGCAACCCTTTGGACTGTAGCCCCCCCGGCTCCTCTATCCATGGGATTCTCCAGGCAAGAATACTGAAGTGGGTTACCATGCCCTCCTTCAGGGGATCTTCCCAACTTAGGGATAGAACCCAAGTGTCTTATCTCCTGTGTTGGCAGATGGGTTCTTGACCACTAGCACCACCTGAGAAGCCCTGCTTTCTTCTTGCTCTTCCTTAAATAAAGCAGGTTCCTTAAATCAATGAGATGCATTTCTTTTATAATGGTGGGGGGAGGTACACTTTCTAAAAGTTGTCAGGGTAGTGACATTCTAAGTAGGTTTTTTCTTTATTCTCCAAGTGTTTGGTAATGATAATATATTACTTTAATAAGAAAATATCTTGAAAGATTCCATTGAAAACAACAAAATAGACCTTAGGGACTTAGCAGTATCTTCTCTTTCTCTGTCTATAACACTCTCCTACAGACATCTGCATGGATAATTCCCTTAGTGCCATCTAATCTTTGATAAAGCATTGCCTTCCCAATGAAGCCCCATCAAAACAGCATTCTTTTTGCAGTCATTCATATTGCAGTCTCTGGGGAAAGAGAGGGGGCGTTAATAGCTGGTACTGTGGCCTTTTCTCTAGATTCAGAGATGCCTGGGGATTTGACCTCTCTACCTTCCTCTTTGTATCAAGAACTCAAGTAATTGATAGGAGTATACCTAAACTTCACCCAAGAGAATTCTGCTGAAGTTACTAGGTAGCAGAACAACCACCAGTATGCATTTTATTGTTGAGACTGTTACTGGTGGGAGTAGCTATAATGGAGAATGAGTGGCAGCTCACGGCATGTCCCTGAAGGGGCTACTCAACTAGCGAGATATAAGCCTGAGAAGTGGTCCTGCCCACTCAGCATTGTGGATCATTGCCACATGCTCCAGGGATGTAGTGATATGTGGACATCAGAGATGGTTCAGGAGTCAGTCATGAGTTCTACCCTGCTGTGTGTGCTCTTTGTCACCACTCCTGTTTCCCTTCTCAAAGCTCAGTAGTACACTTGGTGCTGGGTGAAGCCTCCAAAGCCTCATGAGTGTAACTGTCACCTGGAACCTAAGACCCTGCTGCTAGTAGAGAGCAGTAGGCATTATAATTCCAGTCCCTGTACTGAGATCTAATTTTTCTCTTTTCATGGTTCACTTTTGACATACTATATAATCTGGGTATTTATCAGTTTTATTGGTCATGCTATGCCTTCTCTCGCTAGAAGCTAAGCTTCATGAGGGCAGGGATTTTTGCTTTTTTTTAAACTAATGTATCCACAGCATCTAGAACAGTGCCCAGCACACAGTAGCACTAGGTGCTTAATAAATATTTGCTGAATAAATGAATGAGTGAACAAATGTTTGTGTAGTGTTTCTTCAGTGTCAGGCATAAGAAAAGGTAAAGAGAAATCAATAGAATTTTTGCCCTTATATTTCTTTTTTTTTTCATTCAGTCTTACTGAGATATAATTGACATATACCCTATATAAGTTGTACAGTGTAGTGATTTGACTTACATACACCATGCAGTGATGACCATATTAAGATTAGTGAACCTCTGTCATCTCATATAGTTACAAAAGTAAAGAAGCAGAATTTTTTTTCCTTGTGATAAGAACTCTTGGGATTTACTCTCAGACAACTTTCATATATAACATAGAGCAGTGCTAACTATATTTATCATGTTATACACTACATCCCTTGTAGTTATTTATCTTTCGACTGAAAGTTTGTATATTTCGATCACCTTTATTGAATTCCCCCTCCCTCATCCCTGTGCCTTTATATTCCTTACAGCCTAGAATATGAATAAGGTTATTAGGGATTGGCCCTTTATAGAGATCCTTAGGGAGGATCCCAAAGTCAGATCATGAAAGAGGGTGTTGGAGAAATCTGTTTCAAGGGAGGGTTAGATTTTAGCGATGACAGTATGAAAGACACTTTGAGTTTAAGCACTGTATTTACATACATGAAGGGAAACTCTTAGGGGAGATGTTATGTGTTGGGATTGTCCAAAAAGCAGAATCCCCCAAACAAATCGTTTACACCAGCGGTTCCCAACCTTTTTGGCACCAAGGCCCAGTTTCATGGAAGACGATTTTTCCACAGGCCAGGGTAGAGATGGGGATAGTTTGGGGATGATTCAAGCATATTACATGGATTGTGCATGTTATTTCTATTATTTATTACTCAGCTTCACTTCAGATCATCAGGCACTAGATCCCAAAGGTTAGGGACCCCTGATGTACACAATTTAGTCTTTATTTTTGGCCCAAGGGAGAAGAGCAGGATCCCACCAAGCTCAAAGTAGCCTTAAACAAAATTAAGCAGGATTGCTTAACATTCATAGATTACAATGGTAAAACAATGAAGGGATTTTAGTTTTGTTCACACTCCATTATTATCTATGTAGGTAGTATTGTAGTCTTAGAATTTCAGTAAATGGTCATTGCAACTTGGTCCAGTATAATATCTATTAAGGTGGCAGATATTAATTGAAAATAATAATCCAGTTACATTTAATACATGGCTGGTTACATAATAAGTAGGAAAGATTTCTAGCCATGTGCAGATGGGCCTTTGTGTAATTTTAAGATTCTGTAGATGAATGTTAATTTATAAAAGAATTCTCACATTTTAAAATATCATCACATCTCCATGCCTATGCTCCTGTTGTTTATTTTTCCTGGAATGCTCATGCCCTCCCTGTCACCTCTTGCAAATTCCTCCTCTGTCCACCAGAATCCAGTTGGAGTCACATTTTCTCTGAGGCTTTTCTTGGCACTGCCTTTCTGCCATGAATTCTCTCCCTTAAGATTAATTGATTAATTGCTTTCTCCTCTGGGTTCCCAAAACATTTATCACGGGGTGTGGGTATTACTTATTTCCCTGAATCTGCATTTCAGGGGAGTCTTATCACCTTTGTTTTTCTGGCTGGCTCAGTCCCTGTCTCGTACAAGTTCAATAAATAGGTACCAAATTTGAAGCATTAGACTCTTTTTTAACCTTGATCACTGATTCATCTAGCAAATATTTAGCAAGAGCTTTTTATATTCCAGGTGCTGTTATGTCTTATAAAGATACTGAGGGAGAAAAAAATAGATGCCCCAATTTTTGGAAATACAAAACATAGGGTGATAAGAAAAAGTAAGCCATGCATAAAAGTAACTATTTAACATGGTTGAAAGAGTTATTTGGAAAGAGAAGGGTGTGTGTGTGTGTGTGTGTGTGTGTGATTACTTCATGCTGGTATTCAAAAATGTCTTCTCATTGACTAAAAAATTATTTTTCCTTGTTTAATCGCTAAAAAGCTGATAGAAAACAATGATTCTTTTGATATTTCACCAATTAGATTAAATTGTCTCCTAAATATCTCTCCCTCACTTTAACTGGGTGTTCTAGTAGGTTATTGGGTTAAAGCAATGCTCAGAGTTTTGCTGTTACTTGTCATACAGTCAACATTTAAAGTAGAGAAAAATTCTTTTGGTGCCTTAAGGTACAAATTTTATGCATTCCCTAGTTTTTAGAAAATAGTTTAAGTGATAAATTCTTTTCATGTTGCTACAAGTTCATTTCTAATTGCCATTGGGGACTTGCCCATAGAAAGCTTTTGACAAAAGTTAAAGATACTGTCATTGAAATGAAAAATCCAAACCGTATTTTAACTGAGAATTTTAATAAATTTGGTTAGCATAGTTTGTGTGTAAGGCATTTAATTGTATTTAAGCCAATAGTATTAAAAGAAAAAAAAAAACAACCCTCAAGATCGATTCTTTTTTCCACATTAAGGCAGAAAATGTTAGTTGTTACTAGTGTGAGTGACTATGGATATTTACTGACGGTCACCAGCATTTTTTCTCTTTTCATTTAGACTTGGATTATCACTTGCATTTATCTTCAACTGCTCCTATTTAATCCTCTCGTCCACACTCAAGGGATCTGCCGGAACCGTGTGACTGATGATGTGAAAGACGTTACAAAATTGGTAAGGAATGCTTTCAATTGCTCTGACTCTTGTACTTTTTGAAAAAGATTTCCTTTTTTTTCTTGCCCCAGATTAGTGTCTTTCAGAGTCAGGAGAGAAGTCACTGAGTTATCCTGAAGGGTTTGCAGAGAGCAGGTCAGGAGATAACTTGCGGTCACGGAGCATCTTGTTGGTCAAGCTGGCCGCCACGCCTCGCTTGAGGGACTTTGTTTCCTTGCTGGCCTCTTCTTCTCCTTTGCAGGCAGCGAAGGACACTGGCGAGGCTCTGTCTGCTGATGTGTGAGCACTAGCTTGCTCCCCATTATCTCGTAGGCAAGCTTCATTTTCCCTCCACACGTCTTCCTGCTCTTCTCTAAGGAGCCTAACAAAAGGAGGTCTGAGCTGCTCATTCTCCCGTTTCCAACCTCTCTAAGACTCCGTTACACGCGGGTGGGTGTTTGCCCCCTCAGTAAACACAGCTGGAGTTGTTTGTTGCCCAAACGTTGACCAGACACATCTCCCACACCCATCCGCTCAGCAAAAGCCGCTTTTCACTAGTGCGCCTTCCCCACGGCCAGCCTCATGCCAGCTTCTCTCAAGACGCAGACCACAGAGAGCGGGGCGTGGCAGCCTCTGAAATGGATTCCTCCCGACCCTCAGGATCTAGCGGCAGTTGTACGTGTTCATTGGAACAGCATTGTTTACTTTTGGAATGAACACACTTTGAAACGCCGTTTTGTAAGTTCCTGATTTAAACGAGCCCACTGGCACTCAGTTATTTGAATATTGTTTCGAGAGCAGAGTGATGTGAGAACAGGAACAAAATGAGGGTTGTAGTATGTAAAAAAGAAAGGAAAGTATATTTGTTGAGATATGTATCTTTCCTACTTTGATATGCATTTCCTGGTGTATATGGTATTATTTTGGGTCATAGCCAAGCTTCAAAACAGAAGTTTAATGCTACGATCTGAGTCTTGCTTAGCTTAGTCTCAATGTAGAAATAAGAATATATGCATACAATAAGAATAAGAATATACACATACATGCACACACACACCCACCGTGCAGATTTCTTTGGATACCTACAAAGTCCAGGCTTAAAAATATTCTCTGGTGCAGTATCTGAAGGTGTATCAACGTGTTTTATTTGAGGGGCTGGTGATCCAAGCACTGTAACATTTGCCTCCTATATGCCCAGCTGGGTTTAAGGATGGGCTGGGGGAAGTACTTTTTTCAAAACATAGATCATGATCCTTTTCCTCAAGTTGCTCCTTAGTTTGTGAGCCAAGGAACTATACTAAGGAGAAAACATTTATATTCAAAATTTGGTATGGGTCAAAGGCCCTCATGAAATGTTTGTTCGATGGGTAAAGTACGGATGTTCATCACTGTGCAGCAACTAAATTATCTGTGACGTTCATGAAAGTCACAGGTGTCTGGGCCCCACTGTTTAAACAGGTCTGAGGAAGGGCTCTAGGCATCTACATTTTAAAGATATTCCTTAAAGGAGATTTAAGAACCATTGTTTTAGATGGTTTATGCTGTCAAAGTTTAGAGACCAAAATATTGTGACCTTACTTTAACCTCATTTCTTATTATGGCCAGTTTTATCTACATTGTATCAGTTCAATTCAGTTGCTCAGTCATGTCTGACTCTTTGCGACCCCCTGGACTGCAGTACTCCAGGCCTCCGAGTCTGTCACCAACTCCTGGAGCTTGCTCAAACTCACGTCCATAGAGTTGGTGATATGATCCAAATATCTCATCCTCTATTGTTCCCTTCTCCTCCTGCATTCAGTCTTTATCAGCATCAGGGTCTTTTCTATGGAGTCAGTTCTTTGCATCAGGTGGCCAAAGTATTGGAGTTTCAGTTTCACCATCAATCCTTCCAATGAATATTCAGGACTGATTTTCTTTAGGATTGACTGGTTTGATCGCCTTGCAGTCCAAGAGACTCTCAAGAGGCCTCTCCAACACCACAGTTCAAAAGCATCAATTCTTTTTCTTTGACACTCAGCTTTCTTTATGGTCCAACTCTCACATACATACATGACTACCGGAAAAACCATAGCTTTTTCTATGTTGTATGGGTTTACATATATGTTAGATTAATGCGAGTCTCCAAAATAGACTTAAAGTAGGTCACAGCTGGGACATTAACAACTCTTAATGGGGCTGTTTGTGGAACCATGGCGCTACAATGAGCAGAGGAGATAGGAATTTGTCCTAGGCATCCAATTTCAAATATGCGAGCAAGGAATCACAGATGGAAGGTGATGGTGTATCTGACCACAGGCTAAGCATGTCCAAAATTAAAATGGCATTTAAGAAAAATTACTTGTAGTCAGTATTTTTTGCTGTTTGAAAAATGTTACTTAATAAGCACCACTTCCTGTGAAATGTCAAACCGATATTTTCACGTGGCATAAGTAAGTATTGTAAGCACCTTCCAAGATTTTCCGTTCTTGTCTTTAACCATCTGCTTATTTTCAGTCTGTTACCTATCAGTTGAAAAATGCAAGAAACTTTGAGAAAGAAATGCCTGGAAAGACATACTTAGTAAAATATTAATATAATTCCTTTCCCCAGGGGCAAATGTAAAATCATTAAGCTGAAAAAAAGTCTTTTTTCTCCCTTCCAGCAACTGACTCAGAGGGGAATTTTTTAATTTCAAGAGTTGATCTAAATGAAATTAGTGTGTTTACTCAAGATTATTGGGGGAAAAGTCAAGTTAATAACAAAAAAGGATTTAGAAGATCACTTCTGATTGAATGAAGACCTACTTAATGCACAGCCAGTATTTCATAGAGTAGGAAATTGAAAGATATAAAATAATCCCTGGTCTCAGAGTGTTTATAATCTAGTTTGGGGCCAAGCCATCTCTGAATATATGAAAGCAGATCACTAATACACAATAACCACATGAAAATGGGTGCTATTTAAAATATTTTCTGGTAAAGTATAGGATCCGACTTGTACTAATTTTTTGGTTAGAATGGATTTTAGCATCTGACAGACATGCTCTTTGACCTTAGATAAGAAATTATCTTTCTAAAGCTCAGTTCTTCCCAATTTTGTGGTGTAGATGGAATAAGAGAATGTGTGTATGTGTGTATATATATATGCACATATATATATAACCACAGTTATTGTCACATAATCTCTCTGTGCCTCAGTTTCCTCATCATTATAATAGATTAATGGTACAACAGGGGTTAGCAGTGCCAACCTTCTGGCAGTGGAAAATCATCTCACAGCCTATAGCTGGCCCTCTGCATATAAGGTTCCTCCCTAGCTGTGGTTTTTGCATCCACGGATTCAACAAAGGTGGATTGTATAGTAGTGTAATACTATTGAAAAAAAATAGGAGTATGAGTAGACTCACGAAATTCAAACACGTGTTGTTCAAGGATCTACTGTACTTAACCTCACAGAGTGATTTTAAAGATTAAATAAATTAAAAGGACAGTGCTAGGAACATAGCAAGTGCTTGCTAAATATTATGTTAGTAATTGTAGTACAGGGCCCCCTTGGTGGCTCGGTGGTAAAGAATCTCTCAATGCAAGAGACCCGGATTTGATTCCTGGGTTGGGAAGATCCCCTGGAGGAGAAAATGGCAACCCACTCTAGTATTCTCGCCTGGATAATCCCATGGATGGAGGAGCCTGGTGAGCTACAGTCCAGGGTCACAAAGAGTTGGACATACTTAGCAACGGAGGATAGAATGGTAGTGTGATGGTAGTGATGTTTGTGGGTCATAGGATACTGGAGCTGAATTTAGAGAATTTAGAATTTCATAAATAGGAAAACTGAGATCCATGGGTGGTGAGGTCCAGCTCCTGGTCCCACACCTGTGTTGTCTTCTAGGACAGCGGTTTTCAGACTGGCTTAAGAGACTACCCAGCAGCTCTGCTTTTATTTGTGTTTCTGGGTTTCTAAATAAGACTTGGGTGGAACAAAGAATTGAGCTTCTGGAAAAAATGTTTGCAAATCACATCTCTAAACTGGCGTTTTGTGGAATATTACTTGAGAACCATCCAATGACGATCTCTGAGGGTCCTTATGAAAAGTTTAGCCATCAGGGCCCTGCCTCAGAAATACTGGATTGCAGCTCATGGAGATGAGATGTAGGAAACTTAATGTGTTGGACTGGCGTCCCAGGTGATAGTCATTTGCATAGGTCAGGACTGCTGAGGTCATAATATTATACTTACAATATGAGGTTGTTTCCATATTTGAAAAGAAGTGGCATTCCCATCCTTAGCCTAAAACTCATTGATTTCACGAATTCAAATAGGGACATGAGTGACTTTTCAGTTTTATGGCTACAGGTAAACACAGCCTCTCTCTGGACAACAGTGGAGCAAAAAAGCATCTTGAAGTAGGTCAGGCTTACTGGGGTGTTTGATACCAGCTCTGCTGTTATCCAGCTGTTTGACTTTGGACAAGTAAATCTCTGAACCTTTCTGGGATTCAACTTTTGGTTTTGAAAATGAGGAATTAGGACATAATCAGTAGTTCTTAATCTAGAATTCATAAACTTTCAAACTCTTTCCAATGAAATTCCAAATTATGCTTGCTGTGTGCCTTATGTGTTTCTGGTGGTGGTTTATTCGCTAAGTTGTGTCCAGCTCTTGCCATCCCATGGACTGTGCCTGCCAGGCTCCTCTGTCCATGGGATTATCCAGGCAAGAATACTGGAGTGGGTTGTCATTTCCTTCTCCAGGGAATCTTCCCAGCCCAGGAATTGAACCCGGGTCTCCTGCATGGCTGCTGCTGCTAAGTCGATTCAGTCGTGTCCGACTCTGTGCAACCCCATAGATGGCAGCCCACCAGGCTCCCCCATCCCTGGGATTCTCTAGGCAAGAATACTGGAGTGGGTTGCCATTTTCTTCTCCAACTCCTGCACTGCAGGCTGATGATTTACCAACTGAGCTCTAAGGGAAGCCCTGTGTGTGTTTCTAAGAACATGTATAACTTTTCATCTACTTCCCAGAGAAGTCTGTAACCCTCCCCCCAAAAAGATAAGAACGCAAATTGGATAACTTGGGAGGCCCATTTTAGCCCTGAGATTCTCTTATTCCATAGTCCTACTTCTTCAGATTGTACGTGTTGGAATAATCCAGTTATGCCTTGACTAAAGGAGGTTATATCAGATTAGATTTACTTGCTTTTCAGACATAACATTTGTACATTTTACCTGAGAAAAAGAAAGTGGGTTGAGAATACCTTTTTACCCTTTGCTCATTGTAATTTATTCAACTAAAATCATTTCTTCACCAATGCTGCCAGTTCTGCCTTTGCTGTAGGTGGCAACTTGCACTCTGCCCACAAATCTTCAGTTTGTTTGCTTGGGGTGACTCCCATGTCACAGAAGCGTATTTGTGACTTCACTGTCATTTTCTTTTTAATTTCTTCTTGGACATTTTGTATTACACCTATAGTCCCCATGGTTTCCATTTGAAATTCTTCCGGCATGTTTACTCAGCATAATAGTTCATCTATTTACAGAACATTTTGCTTTGTTACTAAAAAATGTTGCAAGACTTGTGTTAAATGGCAAACTCAGACCTACCTAAAGAAAGGGTATTTGGGAAGGGGGTGAATCAAACTTTAAAAACGTGTATCTTTGGGGTGGTTCAACTGCAGCTCTTAATGACTGTGTTGATAAAAAAGGAATCCAAACATTGAAATAGATCAAATTAGTTTTTCCTTCTGTTCTTTCTACTGTTTCCTTCATTTTTGATAATTTTTCTTCGTCTGGGGGAGTTTAATTGAATGTGACTTTGCTGCTTTTTGAAAACATTTTTATCTTTATCTGTTGGGTAATTATTTGTCTTCCTTAAAATGTTTAAGGCAGGTTGCTGTTCTAGCCCCCATCTTGTAAAAGTGGAAATCACTGTCTTTTCAAGGTCAGTCTATAGATCAGTAGGGTAAAGTCAGAAATTTGTGGCTTTCCTGGTCTTTCAGTAGGCAATTATTTTAAACAGATTAATACATGACTCTTACAGTTTGGCATAATAGGAAATTATAAAAATATTCTTAGATAACAAATTTCGAACTTCAAGTGGACAGTTTTGAATAGTGCTGAATTTTTATTCTCTTCAAATACAATGTTCTTTGGATAGAATTACCACTGCATTAAAATGGAGGATTGGAGTCTCTGTGTCTTCCCATTTCCAAGTATATCTTCTCTTTAAAAGCAGAGGCCCCCCATAGTTTTGTTTGACCATTGAAGAACAACAGTTTGATAGCTGGATAGTTTTTAAAGTTGATTTTTTATTAATTTGCAATATTTAGCATTTTACTTTCTGCTCCTGCAGTCGGTAGGGTTTTTTTTCCCTCTATTTAAAGCTAAATTTTGGACTTAAACAGTATTCAAAGGACAGAGCATATTAGAAATAATATTTGTAAAAACTGACTAGCTATGTTGCCAAGCATGTCAATCTTATCATAAAGAAAATGTTGTTCTTCCTTTGTAAGATAAACCACTTAGGTACAGTATCTCCTGCTCCTTGACTTTTTTACAGCAGATATTATTGTGTGAACATCCAAGCAACACGCAAAGCACTGTCTGTGGATTCTCTGTTTTAGTCATTGCAGCCCTAGGAGGTAATGATTTTGTCTACCTGTGTATTCTTTACCATCTGGGTCAAAGGGAAGCCTGACTAATGCACCAGCGTATTGATTAGGCAGCTGAAGCCTAGTGATGGTTAGTAACCTGCTGATTCTTACCTGGAAACTGGGAGATGACTAGAGGTATGAACCCATAACTGCTTATCTCTGGAACACAAGAACCCAGTTCATAATTTATGATGTCTTAACATGTCAGTATCAACTGCAGTTTAAGAACAATCATTCTATCCTCTTGAATTGTATTTCCTAGGTAGAAGTCTCCTTATTTTATGATTAGGAAATTATAGTACTACTTAACAGGAGTCATCATCATAAGGTATGTTTATGAAGCAGACCAACATTTTAAAATTAATTTTTATTGGAGTATCGTTGCTGTACATGTTGAGTTAGTTTCTGCTGTATAGCAAAGTGAATCAGTTAAACATATATCCCCTCTTTTTTAGATTTCCTTCTCATTTAGGTCACCACAGAGCATTTAGTAGAGTTCCCTGTGTTAGATGGTAGAGATCAAATGTTTTTAATCTCTTTTATTTGAAGGAGACAAGGATCATCTAAACTTATTTAGGTATTGTTCACTGAGAAAAGATGACCCAGAAAGTCTTGTGAGTTGTCATGTTAACTTCTTCTAAATCACTGACTGAGTTATTATTTAAAAAACAAAAAAGCAATTGACCCGGTGAGATTTTTAGTCAGTATTAACAAGAAATGGCTTATAAGGGGAAATAAAAAGGCAAAAAGCCTTGTTCTGTTATTTCTGAGGACTGAACAACCAGTGTTACACTAAGCTGTGGCATGGGAGGAAACTGAGATATTACTGGGATATTTTAAGTACAAGCATAGAAGGCTTTCTTTGCTCTTAGAATCAGCAATGATTCTTAAACTTCTCTGCGTCACAGAGACTTTGAGAACTGGACTCTTTTCCTCAGAAAGGTCAACTATGTGTGCACTGTTTTATGTAGGCTCAAAGGAATCACGAGTTACTAACATTGCATTTTGATTCTTATCAACATCTTGGCAGAAACAACTGAGACAAGGATCTCACTGAGGACGTCCAAAAAGCCACTGATTTCACAAGACTGAGAGACCTCAATGATGTTTGGATCTTGAGATCCAAAGCTTTTAGATCAGTGATCTAGAGGGGGAGTTAAATGTTCTGACTTTGAGTTCTTTTTCTCCCAAGTCCAAATACCTACAGGGCATGGTAAGCAGCCAATGACTGGCTTGCAAAGACTTTTTTGGCCAAGTTTTCAGCATTTCCACATGCTATTATAGCCACGGTAACTTACCCACGTCCAAGGTAAGAGAAACCCAAGTAAGACGGTAGGTGTTGCAAGAAGGCATCAGATGGCGCACACACTGAAACCATAACCACAGAAAACTAGTCGGTCTAATCACATAGACCACAGCCTTGTCTAACTCAGTGAAACTAAGCCATGCCCTGTGGGGCCACCCAAGACGGGCGGGTCATGGTGGAGAGGTCTGACAGTATGTGGTCCACGGGAGAAGGGAATGGCAAGCCACTTCAGTATTCTTGCCTTGAGAATCCCATGAACAGTATGAAAAGGCAAAATGATAGGATACTGAAAGAGGAACTCCCCAGGTCAGTAGCTGCCCAATATGCTACTGGAGATCAGTGGAGAAATAACTCCAGAAAGAAAGAAGGGATGGAGCCAAAGCAAAAACAATACCCAGTTGTGGATGTGACTGGTGATAGAAGCAAGGTCCGATGCTGTAAAGAGCAATATTGCATAGGAACCTATGTTAGGTCCATGAATCAAGGTAAATTGGAAGTGGTCAAACAGGAGATGGCAAGAGTGAATGTCGACATTCTAGGAATCAGTGAACTAAAATGGACTGGAATGGGTGAATTTAACTCAGATGACCATTATATCTACTACCGTGGGCAGGAATCCCTCAGAAGAAATGGAGTAGCCATCATGGTCAACAGAAGAGTCCAAAATGCAGTACTTGGACGCAATCTCAAAAACAACAGAATGATCTCTGTTCGTTTCCCAGGTAAACCATTCAATATCACAGTAATCCAAGTCTATGCCCCAACCAGTAATGCTGAAAAAGCTGAAGTTGAAGGGTTCTATGAAGACCTACAAGACCTTTTGGAACTAACACCCAAAAAAGATGTCCTTTCATTATAGGGGACTGTAATACAAAAGTAGGAAGTCAAGAAATCCCTGGAGTAACAGGCAAATTTGGCCTTGGAATGCGGAATGAAGCAGGGCAAAGGCTAATAGAGTTTTGCCAAGAGAACACACTATTCATAGCAAACAACCTCTTCCAACAATACAAGAGAAGACTCTACCCATGGACATCACCAGATGGTCAACACCGAAATCAGATTGATTATATTCTTTGCAGCCAAAGATGGAGAAGCTGTATACGGTCAGCAAAAACAAGACCGGGAGCTGACTGTGGCTCAGATCATCAGCTCCTTATTGCCAAAGTCAGACTTAAATTGAAGAAAGTAGGGAAAACCAATAGACCATTCAGGTATGACCTAAATCAAATCCCTTATGATTATACAGTGGAAGTGAGAAATAGATTTAAGGGACTAGATCTGATAGAGTGCCTTTTGAACTATGAACTGAGGTTCGTGACATTGTACAGGAGACAGGTCAAGACCATCCCCATGGAAAAGAAATGCAAAAAAGCAAAATGGCTGTCTGGGGAGGCCTTACAAATAGCTGTGAAAGGAAAAGAAGTGAAAAGCAAAGGAGAAAAGGAAAGATATAAGCATCTGAATGCAGAGTTCCAAAGAATAGCAAGGAGAGATAAGAAAGACTTACTCAGTGATCAATGCAAAGAAATAGAGGAAAACAACAAAATGGGGAAGGCTAGAGATCTCTTCAAGAAAATTAGAGATACCAAGGGAACATTTCTTGCAAAGATGGGCTCAATAAAGGACAGAAATGGTATGGACCTAACAGAAGCAGAAGATATTAAGTAGAGGTGGCAAGAATACACAGAAGAACTGTACAAAAAGATCTTCATGACCAAGATAATCATGATGGTATGATCACTCACCTAGAGCCAGACATCCTGGAATGTGAAGTCAAGTGGGCCTTAGAAAGCATCACTACGAACAAAGCTAGTGGAGGTGGTGGACTTCCAGTGGAGCTATTTCAAATCCTGAAAGATGATGTTGTGAAAGTGTTGCACTCAATATGCCAGCAAATTTGGGAAACTCACCAGTGGCCACAGGACTGGAAAAGGTCAGTCTTCATTCCAATTCCAAAGAAAGAAAATGCCAAAGAATGCTCAAACTGCTGCAGAATTTCACTCATCTCACACTCTAGTAAAGTAATGCTCAAAATTCTCAAAGCCAGGCTTCAGCAATACGTGAACTGTGAACTTCCAGATGTTCAAGTTGGTTTTAGAAAAGGCAGAGGAACCAGAGATCAAATTGCCATCATCCGCTGGATCATGGAAAAAGCAAGAGAGTTCCAGAAAAACATCTATTTCTGCTTTATTGACTATGCCAAAGCCTTTGACTGTGTGGATCACAATAAACTGTGGAAAATTCTGAAAGAGATGGGAATACCAGACCACCTGACCTGCTTCTTGAGAAACCTGTATGCAGGTCAGGAAGCAACAGTTAGAACTGGACATGGAAAAACAGATTGGTTCCAAATAGGAAAAGGAGTACGTCAAGGCTGTATATTGTCACCCTGCTTATTTAACTTCTATGCAGAGTACATCATGAGAAACGCTGGGCTGGAGGAAGCACAAGCTGGGATCAAGGTTGCCGGGAGAAATATCAATAACCTCAGATATGCAGATGATACCACCCTTATGGCAGAAAGTGAAGAGGAACTAAAAGCCTCTTGATGAAAGTGAAAGAGGAGAGTGAAAAAGTTTGCTTAAAGCTCAACATTCAGAAAATGAAGATCATGGCATCTGGTCCCATCACTTCATGGGAAGTAGATGGGGAAACAGTGGAAAGAGTATCAGACTTTATTTTTTCGGGGGGCTCTAAAATCACTGCAGATGGTGACTGCAGCCATGAAATTAAAAGACACTTATTCTTTGGAAGAAAAGTTATGACCAACCTAGATAGCATATTCAAAAGCAGAGACATTACTTTGCCAAGAAAGGTCTGTCTAGTCAACACTATGGTTTTTTCAGTAGTCACGTATGGATGTGAGAGTTGGACTGTGAAGAAGGCTGAGCACCGAAGAATTGATGCTTTTGAACTGTGTTGTTGAAGACTCTTGAGAGTCCCTTGGACTGCAAGGAGATCCAACCAGTCCATTCTGAAGGAGATCAACCCTGGGGTTTCTTTGGAAGTAATGATGCTAAAGCTGAACCTCCAGTGCTTTGGCCACCTCATGTGAAGAGTTGACTCATTGGAAAAGACTCTGATGCTGGGAGGGATTGGGGGCAGGAGGTGAAGGGGACGACAGAGGATGAGATGGCTGGATGGCATCATGGACGATGGACTTGAGTCTGAGTGAACTCCGGTAGATGGTGATGGACAGGGAGGCCTGGTGTGCTGCGATTCGTCAGTTCGCAAAGGGTCGGACACTACTGAGCGACTGAACTGAACTGATTTTCTTATGCATTTTCTCCCTAGTATCACTGAATATGATCAATCCTTAAGATAACCAAAAAAATGAAAAGATAGCAAGTGGGCCTGTCTAGTAATAGAGTGAAAGTGTTAGTTTCTCAATTTTGTCTGACCCTTTGCAACCCCATGGACTATAGCCTGCCAAGCTCTCTGTCCATGGAGTCTCCAAGCCAGAATGCTGGAGTGTGTTGCCATTGCCTTCTTTAGGGGATCTTCCCTACCCAGGGACTGAACACAGATCTCCCATATCCCAGGCAGATTCTTTACCATCTGAGCCACATGGGAATCCCATCGTATCACAAAATGACTTGTTTTGGAAGTTTTATGCATTTTCTAATCTGGTACAGTATTTAAATCCTCACACTCCAAACCATTTCTTTCATTGGAATAATTTGAGCTTTGATAAATTTTCCATCAATTAGGTTCTATTTCTTTTTAATTTTTGCCCTGAACTTATTTTACTAGGACAGTTAGGTTTTCAAAATCTGTAGCCATATCCACATAACCTTACCAGCAGGATGCTTCCTTGGAATGTAAAGCATGTCTCTGGTTTTTCAGCTTCTAATCTCTGTAGAAATATTTAATGCATGTTCATTACTCTCCCACTGGTCTTCTAAACTGCCCTGGTCTGTCTTCTCTCTTTGCTTCAGTGCATACTTCCAAACTGTTGCTGCTGCTGCTAAGTCGCTTCAGTCGTGTCCCACTCTGTGCGACCCCGTAGGTGGCAGCCCACCAGGCTCCTCCGTCCATGGGATTCTCCAGGCAAGAGTACTTCCAAACTAACCTTCCTAAATTGACTGTCATGTTTTCTTCCTGCTTAACACATTCAGTGTAACACCACTGCTTACACGAGGAAGTTATATCCAACTGAATTCTTAGTAATTTTCTCCTTCAACTTCTTCATCTTACAGATGAGGGGTAGAGGTTCCGCAGGAAGGAAGCAATGTGCCTAAGACAAGAGTGACTTGTAGGGCTCTAGTGGTGGAACTGGTTCCGCTGAACCTTACTGTTTCCCACTTGGCCTCCGTGGCCCAACATTCAGGTCCCTCACTGATGTGGGTCTCCTGGCATATTTCTTACCTCCTACCGGCTAGAGCCTGAATGATCTGTCCCTGGTCTACTATGTCTTTGTCTTTGCAGATGTCTCTTCCTTCCTGTATTTAGAATGTCCCTCTCCCTTGCAATTATTAAGTACTCATTCACCCACAACACTAAATAAGTATTTTAAACAAGTTACATTATCCTTGCATAGTCTTAATAAATCCACCAGCTCAGTTCTCTGATTCCCACTTTACCTATGTGGAAATTGAGGCTAAAGAGGATTTGGTAACTTGCCCAAGATCGCTGAATTAGCACGTGGCAGGACCTGGATCCAGCCTGAGCAGTGTGTCCCCAGGACCTGCTGTGAGTCCTTCGTCAAAGTAACTGCGTCGAAGGAACAGCTTATCTTCCTAGTTCCAGGCCAAAGGCTCCCTCTACTCTATCAAATTTCTGCAGTGCTCACCATGCATAAGAGAAAGAGAATTTATCACAAGGTTATCTGTGCTTTTTGGATGCTATTCAACATACTATGAATGTTTATAAAGTAAAATAATAATTCATGAAGTGGCCATAAAAAATATACAACTTGACTTCCTAATTTCTCTTCCAAATGTGATTGGAAATGAACCAGTGCATTCCAAGAAAGTAATAATGTGGAGACTGATCGACAGATGACTGCTGAGACCAGCACAAATCCCAGAGCCGGGATCTGTGTGCTCACTCGCACTGTGTGCTCATGTCTGTGACCCCGAGATGCCAGGTAACCCCTCTGAGCCTCCATGTGTCGTTCGGTAAAATAGACCCAATAATATGTATCTTGGTTGTGGCAGAGACTGTGTACCAAAACCTTTTAAACTTTTAAAGCATTTTTCAAAAATAGTATTCCTTTTCAGCTCCCTTGGAAACTAAATATCAGTACATCAGTTTAAGGCAGAAGTTATTATGCTATACTGCCACCTCCCCACCCCCCACCTCTCCACCGTCCCCACCCCCCCACCACCAAGTGGTAAGGTTTCTTTGACTTCTTTGCAGCAATTTTTACATGTCAATTACTAATAAAACAGAATTGGCCAGCGTATCTTTTACATTTTCTCTGCTGTCTTGGTACATACATACTCAGATCATAAGTTTTCTGAATACTAATTTGGTCAGTTCTGTATTTATTTTCTGATCATGTTAACTGTGCTTAAGGAAGGGGGCTAGATTGTCAAGCACCTGTGTTCAGAACACCCACCATTTCGTGCCATGCTTCTCCATCTGGAATGGCTTTCACTTACCTGGTTGGTTCGTAACAAAACAGAATGGTGCTGCTCATTCTGATTCCAGCTTTTATACCTGTGAAGCTGTTGGCTCTGCTTTCCACCGGGGCTTCCATAAAATGATGAGGTCCATCTGCTTTTCAAATATGGGGGTGAAGATCCACAAGACAAAAGAAATCCTGGAAGCATGGTGGGAAGTTTGACCAAGAGAAAGAATGTTAATGTGAAAAGTCACCCTGAACTTGAAGAATGCCACCTCCTGTGGCAGTGCAGATGTGTTCTCAGTAAGCAGTGCAGACTTGACTGTTTTCTTGGGGGTGGCATGAGGAGGGATGCTCGTGAGCCTCACAAGTGGAAAATATCTAGGACAGTGTGCAGAGAGTAGATGGGTGACCATGTGTAGTTGAGCTGAGAGGTAACGGAGGCGTGGCTGTCAGAGACCTGAGTTCTAGTCCAGACTTAACAGGTAGTAGTCATGTGACCTCAGTCAAGTTATTTGACCTCTTTGAGTCTTAAGTTCTTCATTCATCAATTTAGCAATACTATGTGAAAGTGATTCTGAGGGTTGGATGCGATCACACAACGTAAGCCCATAATGAACACAGTGCTAGAACATGGTAAGTATTTGGTAAGTGTTAGGCTGGAGGCTGAGATGAGTGTGAGGTGGTTCCATTGAACGTTGGATGGTAGCACGGATAATGGGATCACCTACTGCCTTGGCACCCCTCTGACTGCATATGCCTTTACCTAAATTCTTTTCTCAGCAAATTGTTCTCAAATTCTAGAAGCTATTGGCAAAGCCAAGACGAAACATAAGGGCTGTGTTCTGGGAGTCTTGTCAGAGATGAACTAGTCTGAAAATATGTACCAGGTTCTAGCTCACGATGGAGAATAGTGATGATTTTAGAAATAGGGTAAAGCGGAAAATGAGTTTGCCAGAGCAGGTAGACCCACTGAAGATGTAATAGAGCAAAACCACTTTTTTTACATTGTCTATTGTTTTAAGACCCAGCGGGCTAAGTCAATTTGTACATAGAATAAATGGGCCATATTCTACAGAAGGAAATTTTAACTGTGCTAGAAGGGTGAGATGTCAGAGCTGGTGATATGTAGAAAAGGAGACAAGTGAACCGAAACCTCTGTAACTTACTAGATCTTGTGCCTTGGAAGTCAGTTTCCAGTATAGCTCTCAGTAAAGAATATGGATTGTTTATGATGCTTGGCACACTCATCTAAATTCTTAAATTGACTCTTAGAGACAGGTACTTTTTCTTTTTCTTTTTTTAATTGGAGGACAACTGCTTTACGATGTTGTGCTGGTTTCTGCCTTACAAAAGTGTGAATCAGCCATATATGTGCTTATATTCCCCCTGCCCAGTCTCACCCCCATCCCCACTCTGTGATAGGTCATCGCAGAGCACCAAATTGAGCTCCCTGTTATACAGAAGTTTCCCACTAGCTAGCTATTTTATACATGGCAGTGTATATAGGACATGGATACTTTTATCTCCACTTTACAGATGAGAGAAACCAAAGTCGAGTTTGGATTTTTTCTAAATTCCCTGGTTCTAAATCAGGTGCTTGTTCAACTTATGCCACAATGACTGATGGAAATGGGTTAGATATTTTTTGAAAGTCTTTAAGAGAAGCTAGTTAAACATTTGAGGCATCTCAAACTTTCAGTCCCAGGCAAGTAGGTTACGTTATATCACAAAACTGAATCTTTCTAAATTAATTAACTGATAAAGCACGTGCAGCTTATAAGTATCATTGTTCTTTTGAAACTTCACACTTTTTTTTCTAGGATTAACATAGAACAGTAGTTCTCTAACTTGAGCACACATCAGAATCACCTGGAGGACTTGCTTAGTACGATTCAGTAGATCTGGCGTGGTCCGAGGCTTTGCATTTCTAACAGGTTCCCTGGTGCCGTTGATGCATCATTTGGAGGACCACTTACGAGAAAAATACACCGTGTTACTGATCCTTCGGAGGAATAAATAGGAAAATAGTCCTGAAGGGAAATTCCAAGACCACAGATGGAAGCTGAAATTCAAATCATGTTTCCAAACTCAGTAGATTATAGTTAGCCACCCATAACTGAATTTGGAGTGAAAAAAGATTTGTATTATTACTTCATTTCTGGAGAGTGCTTTTGATTGCAAAGGGAAATGAAGAATGAAAAATCACTATGTATGTAAATGTTGAAAATCAGTGGTCATTTAAAAGCAAACTAGGTTTGCAGGTGTTTTTCTCTAAACCACTAAAAACAATATGATTAACTGATGTGTATGGATTTTCTTACAGATTTTTTTTTTCTCTTTTGGTCTCTGTAGGTGGCAAATCTTCCAAAAGACTATATGATAACCCTCAAATATGTCCCCGGGATGGACGTTTTGGTATGTAAACTGTACATTTCTGGGTTTCATTGTGGTAGCTGACAAAAGAAACGGGGTCATTCATATTGAGATAGGAAACTATCTGCCATTTAAGAGTTTGCTAATTGTCAGAATTTGAAGAAGGTATCTTTGGAATTTGACTTGTATATTTATATTTTTTCCTCAGGCACCTGCTAAATTTTGGTTTGGTTTGAACATTTCAGCATGTGTCTCCCCCCCATACTCCCAAAGCGTGGAAGATCACCTTCTTCATAGCTAGCCACTGACTTCTCTTTCTCTTTCAGCCTTCCTCCAAGCAAAGGCTCAAGTGTAAACTTATGTAAATTACTTTCATACCCGAAGAGGTCCTATATAAGTCTCCTATTTAATTTGAGAACACAAAATGTTTTATCTCTGAACTTATTTGCAGTGTGATTGATTCTTTGAAATTTGCAGTAAAAATGTAGCCATGATTGTAGGTACGCTTTTATGACTGTAACCAAGAATTTTCATTGATTTTCTAATGACGTAGTGTTAGTATTAAGTCATGAAGAAATATTTCACATATAGGGACGAATGTAATGACTGTGGACCCATCACATAATGTCAGAGGTTACCATTTTGCAATATTTGTTTCAACTGTATTTTTTAATTGGAGTATAATTGCTTTGCAATGTTGTTTCTGCTGTGCAATGAAGTGAATCAGCCATGCGTATACATATATCCCTTCTCTCTTTGGACTTCTCTCCCACCTACCTCCACCCCACCCATCTAGGTCATCACAGAGCACCAAGCTGAGCTTCTTGTGCTTTTATATATAAGTAGCAGGTTCCCACCAGCTATCTGTTTTATATATGGTAGTGTATATATGTCAATCCTAATCTCCCAATTCATCCTACCCTTTCCCCCATCCCTCTCTTTCCCCTCATGTCTGCAAGTCCAGTCTCTGCCTCTCCCTCTCTATTCTTGCCCTGGAAATAGGTTTCAAATGTACTTTTTAATAGTGAATCATGATAAATTAAAGCCCCGTATATACCTCTCTCCTATACCCGTGAGTACCATTTTTTCTCTTAGGGAGAGCTTATCTCTTAGGAATAAGTATTCTGAGCTGGAGTTTCTCATTCCAATGCATGTTTTCAGGGCTTGACATGAGGGCACCATCCCCTCGGAGTTGTGTTGAGTGTAACCCCACAGTAGCCCTACTCTTTCTTATATTTTGATAGCAAACTCTACATCCATATATATATAATACCATGTTTTGCATATTTTCATATTTTATGTTGATACCATTATAATGCATATATGACTTTACAACTTGCTGATATTTTGCAAAATGCTTTTGACACATAATATGTTCCATGTTGATTCACTTTACTGTATTGTGTTCCTTTGAATTAATTTAAAACCACTTGGGTTACTCTCTGCTCTGCAAATTGACATCTTTCTACAACACCCAAAATGCTTACTACACATTGACCTCTTGCAAGTTGACTTTGAGTCTTTTCTGTGGACACATCCATCCAAATTATTACCTGTTCAAGTGTGTTAATAAGCATGGCACTAAATTGTTGTTGTTCAGTTGCCAAATCGTGTCCAATTCTTTGCAAGCCCATGGACTGTAGCACACCAGGCTTCCTGTCCCTCACCACCTCCCAGAGTTTGCCCATTGAATTGGTGATGCCATCCAACCATCTCATCCTCGGTCACCCTCTTCTCCTTCTGCCTTCAATCTTTCCTAGCATCAGTGTCTTTTCTAATGAGTCAGCTCTACCATCAAGTGGCCAAAGTATTGGAACTTCGACATCAGTCCTTCCAAAGAGTATTCAGAGTTGATTTCTTTTAAGATTGACTGGTTTGATCTCCTTGCAGTCCAAGGGACTCTAAAGAGTCTTCTTCAGCACCACAGTCAAAAGCATCAATTCTTCAGCACTCTTCTTCATTATCCAGCTCTCACATCTATATGTGACTATTGGAAAGACCATGTGAAAATGAAAATCTCGTGGTTTGTCTGACTCTTTGCAACTCCAGGGACTGTAGCCTGCCAGGCTCCTCTGTCCATGGAATTTACCAGGCCAGAATACTGGAGTGGGTAGCTGTTCCCTTCTCGAGGAGATCTTCCCAACCCAGGAATCAAACCAGGGTCTCCTTCATTGCAGGTGGATTCTTTACCAGCTGAGCTACCAGGGAAGCCCTAGACTTCACTATATGGACCTTTGTCAGCAAAGTGATGTCTTTGCTTTTTAACACTCTGTCGAGGTTTGTCATGGCTTTCTAAGAAGCAATCGTCTTCTAATTTCATGACTGCAGACACCATCCACAGTGCTTTTAGAGCCCAAGAAGAGGAAATCTGTCACTGCTTCCACCTCTTCCCTTTCTATTTGCCATGAAGTGATGGGGCTGATGCCATTATCTTAGTTTTTTTTTTTTTTTTAAATATTGAGTTTTAAGCCAGCTTTTTCACTCTCCTCTTTCACCCTCATCAAGAGGCTCTTTAGTTCCTGTTCGCTTTCTGCCATTAGAGTGGTATCATCCACATATCTGAGGTTGTTGGCATTGCTCCTGGCAGTCTTGATTCCAGCTTGTAACTCATCCAGACTGGCAATTCACATGACGTGCTCTGCGTATAAGTTAAATAAGCACATCACTAAGTGCTTGTGCTTAAAATGTCTTCCAAACTTTGTATGGTTGTCATTTCAAGAGCATTCTCTTGAAAGGCATATTTCTTTTCATTAGTCCTTGCTAAAATCTTTACTATCTACTAAATTCCTTAGAACTCCTTAGAACATGTACCTTGTTGTTGAACCATGTACCTCTTTGTTGACCTAGCAAGCCTAGGTCAGTGTCTGTCCTAATAGTAATGTAAATTTTATAGCAGCCTGAACCTTAATTAATCTAATCATCTGCTCACTCAGCAAGTATTTGTTTAGGGAAAACTAGCAACATTCAGAAAATAAAGATCATGGCATCTGGTCGCATCACCTCATGGAAAATAGATGGGGTAACAGTGGAAACAGTGCCAGACTTTATTTTTGGGGGCTCCAAAATCACTGCCGATAGTGATTGCAGCCATGAAATTAAAAGATGCTTTCTCCTTGGAAGGAAAGTTATGACCAACCTAGATAGCATATTCAAAAGCAGAGACATTACTTCACCAACAAAGGTCTGTCTAGTCAAGGCTATGGTTTTTCCTGTGGTCATGTATGGATGTGAGATTTGGACTGTGAAGAAAGCTGAGTGCCAAAGAATTGATGCTTTTGAACTGTGGTGTTGGAGAAGACTCTTGAGAGTCCCTTGGACTGCAAGGAGATCCAACCAGTCCATTCTGAAGGAGATCAGCCCTGGGATTTCTTTGGAAGGGATGATGCTAAAGCTGAAACTCCAGTACTTTGGCCACCTCATGTGAAGAATTGACTCATTGGAAAAGACTCTGATGCTGGGAGGGATTGGGGGCAGGAGGAGAAGGGGACTACAGAGGATGAGATGGCTGGATGGCATCACTGACTTGATGGACGTGAATTTGAGTGAACTCCGGTAGTTGGTGATGGACAGGGAGGCCTGGCGTGCTGCGATTCACGGGGTCGCAAAGAGTCGGACACGACTGAGTGACTGAACTGAACTGATGGAGCGAGCACTTTATGAGACACTTTAAGAAACAAACATCCATCCATCAATTAACCTTACGTTCAAAAACTGGTAATTACGAGGTTGGGTTAGCTGGCCTTTTTATAATGCTTTTCTATTTGAAAAATGACTTCACATTTTTATCTCCCTGGATGGTTAGAAAAATATGCAAGCAGGATGGCTACTGTGATTCTTATTATACAAATGACACCCTGAGCTTTGTAAACCAGAAGCATTTTGACCAAGGTTAAACAATTAGAAAGTGATAGTCTTAAAAAGAAATCCTAGGTCATCTGACTCTTAACCCTTCATGTGGTAATCTATTAATAGCAAGGCAAAGAGTTCTCAGTGAAGCATCTAAGTAATAAAGACATACCCTGTTCCTGACTATAGAAACACTTAGGCTGGGATTGCCAAATTCATTTAAAGAAATCATGCAACTCTTTGAAAAACAATGTGTTAAACTGAAAATAGCAAAATAGATTCTTCTGTGCTGGTGTAATCATAGATTGTGCTGAATCATAAATTTCAGTATTGGCTGGTGCTAACAACAGCTAAACTTATAAAAATTAAACGGATTCATTGCCACCTATTTTTTCCGCCTTGTTTCTGTAATTGAGAAAAGTCCACTATTATTTGGTCTTGGCACACCGTCCTGGCACAATTGGAGGAACTCTGTTCTTGGCTACCGCAGTTGGCAAGAAAAACAAACCCGAACACAGGGGTTCGTATGCTTTGTTTTACCTTCATTTAAAAATGTTAGTTTCTTCTAAGACCAGAGGAGTTTCCCAGTGGAGAGGCTCAGGCTTATTTGTCAGTGGTTGGAGTCCAGGCAGCCTTATCTTTTGTCTTTAAACAATACAGGGTGGAGTGGGAGCCAGAATGGGTAGCAGAAATATTCTCTGGGGCCAAACCAATAAAATTCTGCTGGAGGCACTGGGCAGAAGAAAGCTCTAGAATAGAATACTTTTTGTTTTGTTTTGTTTTAAAAATCAACTAAATACTCCTAAAAAGGGGAGATTACTTTTCTAAGTGCCTTTTTAGAAAATTACCCAGCAGATTGTCTCTCACAAATAGCCGGGTATGATCCACTGGTTGGTATTTAAATCTAACGATAATTACCAATTTTAGTTTAAACTCTTTGAAACTATAATATTGTCAGACTTAGGATTTCCTTTAAATTCTTAGCCTAAAAATCCTAAATGTTTCTTATCCTTTTCATTTACTAGTCATGTAGAAAGAACAGAAATAGAGTTGCTGAATCTGCAGTCATTCTGACCTCTCTAAAATGATATAAACTATGAGTTGCTTGTGGTATTGGCATAATAAAGTTAATCTGCTTTTAGTTAAATTACGTACTTAACCACTTTTTATCTAACTTTTTAGTTGAAATACTTTCGAATTTATAGGTTATAAGAATATTCACCCATATACCTTTTAATACAGGTTCAATTGTTTTTAACACTTTGCTTCATTTGCTTTATAAATTCTTGCTTTCTGTATGCACATATCTAAACCCCTTGAGTAAGTTGTATACAAAATGACTGTTTACCCCTAAATACTTAAGTGTGTGTTTCCTAAGTATTTTCTCTTACATAACCACAGTTGTCCACTTGAATAAATTTAGCAGTAACTAAAATACTTCAATCTGTTGGCTGTATTTCAATGTTACCAAATTTTTCCGGCACGTTTTTCTTCTGGTACAAGATCTAATCTGTTATCAGGATTTGCATTTTGATACTATGTATGATCGGCAGAATAATAGTCCCCCAAAGATGTCTCATGCTGTGACTATATTACCTTTCATGGCAAAGAGTCTTTGCAGGTTTAATTAAGGATCTGAGGATGGATAGGGTATCCTGGGAATATCCAGGTGGACCCAATCTAATAACATAAATCCTTATGAGAGGGAGTTTAGGAACCAGAGAGAAGGTGTTACACCACTGGCTTGGAAGATGAAGGGGCCACAAGCCAAGGAATGTGAGTGATCCCTGAAAGCTAGAAAAGACAGGGAAGGGGATTCTTCTGTAGAGCCTCTAGAGGAAACACCATGTAATCTGTGGTCACTCTGATTTCAGCCTGTTATTGTTGGTCAGTCACTCAGTCCTGTCTGACTCTATGCAACTCCACGGACTGCAGCATGCCAGGCCTCCCTGTTTTTTACCATCTCTCGGAGCTTGCTCAAATCCATGTCCATTGAGTCAGTGACGCCATCCAACCATCTTGTCAGAATACGCATCCCAAGGTGTGATGCTACATTAAGGCATGATGTGTCCTCTGGTTATCACTCCCAGAGGCACAGTGTCCATCTTCTTCCCATGGTGCTGCTTGTTTTAATCTCCTGGTTCAGGTATCCCACTATTCATCTGTATTTACTCAAAGATTACTAAGCAGCAGTCTTTGGGAAGATACCTGAAGACCATATATATTTCTTCATCAAAGTTTCTCTTGTAGATTGATTTTTACATGAAGCACTCTTTACTGTCATGTCAGTTTTTATTTTTTTTTAAGTCAAGGTTAAGCAAAGAAGTCATTGGCAATACATAATGTTATTCTAAAAATATGGATCCCAGCCATCTCCCCTTTGCAGCACCCTTCCTCCCTTCTGGACGATTTCACTTTCTCAACTATTCGTACCTTTTTTTGCTGGTCTGCCCCTCTGGGTCTTCTCACAAATCCCTCACCAGTCAAGGGATTTATTACTTGATATTTCAACTCTTCTTTAAAAGACAGTGGTTCTTCAAAACAAATACACCTGGTCATTTTATCCCTCCTCTTCATATACTTCGAATGGTTGCTTTTAGGAAAAGAAGCTCCTTAAACATGGCCTCCAAGACTCTGGTGATCTGGCACCTTTCCAGATTCTTCTTCAGTCCTGCAGCCTCACATGTTCCCTGCTGCCCCTGTTCCTTTCCTGCAAGTCTTTCTCTGAACCTAGTGTGCTGGTCAATCCTTTTCTTTAGATAACTCCTCTTTCATTTTCTTTTTTATTTCTTCTATGATTTTTCTTAAAAAAAATTTTTTTTTAAATTGAAGTATAGTTGACTATTTCCAGGAGATAGAGGACAGGGAAGCCTGGTGTGCTGCAGTCCATGGGGTCGCAAAGGGTAGAACACGACTTAGCGACTGAACAACGGTAGTTGATTTATAAATGTTGTGTCAGTCTCTGCTATATAGCAAAATGACTCAGTTTTATATATATATATATACACATACATTCTTCAATATGTTTTTCCATTATGGCTAATCGAGAATACTAGATATAGTTCTCTGTGCTATGCAATAGGACCTTGTTGTTTATCCATTCTACATGTAATAATTTGCATCTACCAACCCCATATTCCCTCCCCATTTCCTGGCAACCACAAGTCTGATCACTAGGCCTGTGAGTCTGTTTCTGTTTCGTAGACAGGTTCACTTGTGCTGTATTTTAGATTCCACATATAAGTGATGTCATGATACTTGCCTTTCTCTTTCTGACTTACTTCACTTGGTATGAAGTTCCATCCATGTAGCTGCAAACGGCACTATTTTGCTCTTTTTTATGACTTAGTGGTATTCCGTTGTGTTTATGTACCACATCTTCTTTATCCATTGATGGAGATTTAGGTTGTTTCCCTATTTGGGCTATTGTAAATAGTGCTGCTATGAACATAGGGGTGCATGTATCTTTCTGAATTGTAGTTTTGCCCAGGTATATGCCCAGGAGTGGGATTGCTAAAGATCATACGGTAGCTCGATTTTTAGTTTTCTGAGGAACCTCCATACTGTTTTCTGCAGAGGCTGCAGCAATTTACATTCCCACCAACAGCATAGGAGACTTTCCTTCACTCTGCACCCTCTCTAGCACTTGTTGTTTGTCTGACAAATTCATTTTCAATTTCACTTCTTTAAGGAAGCCTTTACTCTCCTTGAGGAAGCCATACCCTCATATTAGAAACTTCTAATAGTACTCCTCAGAATGGTAGTGCTTTTGTTTATTTGTGCAAGTATTTAGTTGTAATCTTCTATTTACCTATAAACTCCCTGAGGGCAGGAGTTGTGTATTTTGCTCGTCCATCCTCACAGTCCAGTGTATGACTATTGTTGTTCAGTTGCTCAATGGTGTCTGACTCTGCAACTGCATGGACTGCAGCACACCAGGCTTCCCTGTCTGTCACTATCTCCTGGAGTTTGCTCAGACTCATTTCCTTTGAGTCAGTGATGCTATCCAACCATCTAGTCCTCTGTTGTCCCCTTCTCCTCATGTCCTCAATCCTTCCCAGCATCAGGGTCTTTTCTAATGAGTGGGCTTTTAGCATCACATGGCCAAAATATTGGAGCTTCAGCATCAGTCCTTCCAATGAATATTCAGGGTTGATTTCCTTTATGGTTGTCTGATTTGATCTCCTTGCTACCCATGGGACTCTTAAGAATCTTCTCCAGTACCACAGTTTGAAGGCATCATTTCTTCAGTGCTCAGCCTTGTTTATGGTTCAACTCTCACAGCCTTACATGACCACTGGAAAAACCATAGCTTTGACTCTACAGAACTTTGTTGGCAAAGTGATATCTCTGCTTTTTCATATGCTGTCTAGGTTTGTCATAACTTCTCTTCCAAGGAGCAAGCGTCTTTTAATTTTGTGGCTGCAGTCACCATCTGCAGTGATTTCGGCACTCAAGAAAACAAAATCTGCTACTGTTTCCACTATTTCCCCATCTATTTGCCATGAAGTGATGGAACCAGACACCATGATCTTAGTTTTTTGAATGTTGAGTTTTAAGTAATCATTTTCACTCTCCTCTTTCACCTTCATCAGAGGCTCTTTAGTTCCTCTTAGCTTTCCACCGTTAGACTGGTATCATCTGCATATCTGAGGTTGTTGATATTTCTCCTGGCAATCTGGATTCCAACTTTTGAGTCATCCTGCCCTGCATTTCACATCTGCATATAAGTTAAATAAGCAGGGTGACATTACATAGTGTTGACATACTTCTTTCCCAATTTTGAACCAGTCCTTTGTTCCATATTTGGTTCTAACTGTTGTTTCTTGAGCTGCGTTCAGGTTTCTCAGGAGGCAGGTAAGGTGGTCTGGTATTCCCATCTCTTGAAGAATTTTCCACAGTTTTTTGTGATCCACAGAGTCAAAGGCTTTAGCGCAGTCAATGAATCAGATGTTTTTTTTGAATTCTCTTGCTTTTTCTATGTTCCAAGTAGATGTTGGCAATTTACTATCTGGCCCCTCTACCTTTTCTAAATCCAGCTTGTACACCTGGAAGTTCTTAGTTCACATACTGCTGAAGCCTAGCCTGAAGGATTTTAAGCATAATCTTGCTAGCATGTGAAATGAGCACAATTGTATGAACATTCTTTGGCATTGGAATGAAAATTGACCTTTTCTAGCCCTGTGGCCACTGCTGAATGTTCCAGATTTGTAGCATCATCTTTTAGGATTTGAAATAGCTCAGCTAGAATTCCATCACCTCCACTAGCTTTGTTCATAGTAATGCTTCCTAAGACCCACTTGACTTTGCACTCCAGGATATCTGGCTCTAGGTGAGTGACCACACCATCATAGTTATCTGGTTCATTAAGATGTTTTTGTACAATTATTCTGTGTATTCTTGCCACCTTGTCTTAATTTCTTCTCCTTCTTTTAGGTCCTTAACATTTCTGTCCTTTATTTTGCCCATCTTTGCATGAAATATTCCCTTGATATCTCCAACTTTCTTGAAGAGATTTCTAGTTTTCCCTGTTCTGTTGTTTTCCTCTATTTCTTTTTGCATTGTTCAACTTAAGAAGGCTTTCTTGTATCTCCTCACTATTCTCTGGAACTCTGCATTCAGTTGGGTATGTCTTTCCCTTTCTCCTTTGCCTTTCACTTCTTTTCTCAGCTATTTGTAAGGCTTCCTCAGTCATTTTGCCTTCTTGCATTTCTTTTTCTTGGGGATGGTTTTGGTCACCATCTCCTGCACAGTGTTAGGAACCTCCATCCATAGTTCTTCAGGCACTCTATCAGATCTAATCCCATGAATCTATTTGTCACTTTCTCTGTACATGATAAGGGATTTGATTTAGATCATTCCTGAATGAACTAGTGGTTTTCCCTTTCTTCAATTTAAGCCTGGATTTTACAATAAGGAGCTCATGATCTGAGCCATAGTCAGCTCTAGGCCTTATTTTTGCTGACTATATAGAGCTTCTCCATCTTCAGCTGCAAAGAACATAATCCATCTGATTTCAGTATCGATCATCTGGTGATTGTCTACATGTAGAGTCATCTCTTGTATTATTGGAAGAGGGTGTTTGCTATGACCAGTGTGTCCCCTTGGCAAAATTCTGTTAGCATTTGCCCTGCTTCTTTTGTACTCAATGTATGAAAAGCACTTATGTGCTGAGAGTGAAGATGGAAGGAAGGAGGGAAGTTGTCTCACAGGTAATCCCCTGTAATTTCCCTGAGGTACCAATTGAATAGAATCTGTAAGATTATGATGATGTGGTGAATGACTGTAACTTATCACAAAGTATTTGCACCTCAGTGTTTTACCCATCTTCTTTTAGATATGTATGCATTTCGTAAAAAGGTTTAGGTCTAAAAGCAATATCATTCTATTTTGAGGAATCATGATTTCCATAAGCCTTCTGTTATGCTACTACTTTAAATTGAGTCATTTCCTTAATCAAGAACTTTCTCATTGTTCTCAGTGATTGAAGGCTGAAAGCCAGATTCCTGAGTCTGATGTTCATAAGCTTCCATAATAACCTTCTTGCCCCATGCCAACCACCTCACCTTAATGCCCATTATTTTACAACACAAATTCGTCACCCAGTCAGGTGAGTCCCACCCTCCTAGAATCACCTTGAAGTGAAAGTGTTAGTTGCTCATTCTTGTCCGACTGTTTGTAACCCTATTAGCCCGCCAGGCTCCTCTGTCCATGGAATTCTCCAGGTAAGCATACTGGAGTGGGTTGCCATTCTCTTCTATTCTCAATTCCAAGACTGCTTGATATAGCTTCCCTTTGCTAGGAATATTCTTTCCTCTCCCACCCACTCATCCAAATTCTATCCACAGAATTATGCAGTATCCTGGGACTGAATGCATCTTAGAGGTCATCATCTCCAAGGTCAGCTTAAGATCCCTGTTTCTCATAAGACCATTTCCTACTGTCCCAGACCACACTCTCTTCCCTGTATCATTGGCCAGTAAAAACTGACAGCACCCCTAATCTGTGCTTGTGTGGGACAAAGTGATGAGCAATACTGATGTGGTATCTGTTCTGTGGACCTTATCTGTTACTTTATTATCTCTGAATTTCTATAGAATTTGTCTTAAAACTAATCATTTTGGGTAATTGATCATATATTGCTAACAAAGCTATTTAAAATTGTATGTGTTATGGATCTGTCTCATAGTATTGTTGTGAGAAATGATTAAGATGTGAAAAACCCAAGATATAGTGTACATGCAATAATTGTTCTATGTCCTTACGATTATTTTGTTGTTATATTTTCTCTTTTTACTGTATTTATCTAAAGATTAGGCATCAACCCTTTTACCCTGTTGTATTTCCTTACCATTTGAGCAGGTAGTAGCTACGCAAAAGCTGCTGCTGCTGCTAAGTTGCTTCAGTCATATCTGACTCTGTGCAACCCCAGAGACAGCAGCCCACCAGGCTCCCCTATCCCTGGGATTCTCCAGGCAAGAACACTGGAGTGGGTTGCCATTTTCTTCTCCAGTGCATGAAGGTGAAAAGTGGAAGTGAAGTTGGTCAGTCATGTCCGACTCTTAGCGACCCCATGGACTACAGCCCACCAGGCTCCTTTATCCATGGGATTTTCCAGGCAAGAGTATTGGAGTGGGATGCCATTCCCTTCTCCAACTCAAAAGCTACTTACCATTAAACATTTAACTGCTGGCCAAAAAATGTCTGATTTACAAATCTTGAAGGAGCCTACCTTATTTGTTTAGATTCCTTTGGTTCTTGCTAACAGTAATGAACTCAAGCTTCACCAAAAAAAAAAAAAAAAAAAAAAAGTCCCATTACTGTAAGGATACTGAAGAATAGCATTTCAAGTCAAGGGGAGGGATGCAGCCAGGCCTCATAAAGGGACTCGAACCAGGACTGGAAAGCCTCCAAGTTTTCCTTTCTGCTTCTCTGCATCTCTGCTTCATTCTGTTTCACCGGTGCAGAATTTTTTGTGTGTTTTCAGTCACCTGATGGCATAATAGCTGCCCCAGAGCTCCCACACTTATATATTACAGTTTGACCCTGCTCAGAGACTAGTTATCAGTTCTTATCACTACTACCTTTTGCGGGGAGGGACTTTCCAATTGACCCATTTGTCTCAGGATGAGACCCAATTGACCCACGTTGTCCAGTCAACTGTGGCTGCTGGGCAAGGCCATTGTTTGTAATTGTGGATCCCAAGGCTCCACCCCTATGATTTGAAATGCTTCCTATAGAAATGGAAGTCAGTCAGGTAGACACTGTACTTGTCTACTAGCTCTTATATAATATTTCTTTCAAAGGAATAAGTATAAAATGTTAGGTAAATGAATAAAACGTAACATTAAAAACTATTTTTTAGGTGGCTCTTTCCCTGGTGGCTCAGAGGATAAAGCATCTGCCTGCAGTGCAGGAGACCCGGGTTCGATCCCTGGGTTGGGAAGATCCCCTGGAGAAGGAAATGGCAACCCACTCCAGTATTCTTGCCTGGAGAATCCCATGGACAGAGGAGCCTGGCGGGCTACAGTCCATGGGGTTGCAAAGAGTCAGACAAGAATGAGCAACCTCACTTTCACTTTCACTTTGTATACTCAAACTACAGGGCCCATCTTAATAAGTAAGTGATTACATTAAGTTACTTTCAGAACATCTAGACCGTTACTACCTGAAAAAAACAGCATAGAAGCCACATGTTGTTAAGTTGCTCAGTTGTGTCTGACTCTTGCGACCCTATGGACTATAGCCCACCAGGCTCCTTTGTCCATGGGATTTTCCAAACATGAACTGGAGTGGATTGCCATTTCCTCCTCTAAGGGATGTTCCTGACCCAAGGATCAAATCCGTGTCAGCTGAGATCTTGGCAGGCAGATTCTTTACCACAGAGCCACCTGGGAAGCCCAGAAGCCACATATGTAATGTTAAATTGTCCAGTAGCTGCATTGAAAAAAAAAGAGGAACATGAAAAATTGTAATAAAGTTTATTAGTCTAATATATTCAAAATATTATCACTGTACCTTGTAAACTGTATAAAATTATCAACATATTTTAATTTTTAATATTTATTCAGAATCCACTGTATTTCATATCTACAGTACACTCCAGTTCAAATACTAAATTTTCATCAGAAATATTTACTCATTTAGATTTTTATAAAATTGACAATTGAAAACACAGATTCACATACCTAAGCTTTTCCGAAGATTCTTAAAAGTGTTCCAGTCACCAAATTGTGTAATGATTTTCTAACTTTCAACATGTTGAATTAGGTAAGCAAACTTAATATTTTAGTTTCTCAGTCATACTGGCCACATTTTGAGTGATGAGTAGCTGAAGGTGGCTAATGGTCCCTCTATTGGCTCACACAGATTAGACAGATATTTTAGAGACAGAGAAAGTGATGCTCTGAATAGATTAAGTGACTTGCCTAAAATCACAAAGTGTGCTAACAGAGTTAGGGCTAGACTCAGCCCCTAGTTCATCAGGGCTGCCCTCATCTCCCATGTTCTGCTTGGTGCTATTTTGTATCTGGCTCAGAGGCCATTTATAGGCCTGCCTGGGGAAACCACATGTATTTATAGTGTTTGGACTGATTACCATCTTAATCAGATTGAGGTTTCTACTCGCTTTAATTAAAGCGAGAAAATGCAGTTAGATGTCTGCAGTGAACACTGAAGACCCAAATTAATTGTTTAGAGAGAGGACTAAAATAAATCATGACAAAACCCAGCTCAAAAAAGGACTTAAGATTTTGGAGACTCTACAGCAGTAACTTGAGCACACAATATTTTACGAAGTGTTTTTATAGGAATGTTTTAAATCTGCCTGCCCATGAAATGTTCGAGATTGGCAAGGAGTGTCTGCTTTCCAGTCCTAAGAGTAAAAACCAGAAGGAGTAAGGAAAGTCCATTAAAGTCAATTGGTGGTGATGGTTTAGTCGCTAAGTTGTGTCCAACTCTTGTGAGCCCATGGTCTGTAGCCCACCCAGGCTCCTTTGCCCATGGGATTTCCCAGGCAAGAATAGTAAAGTGGGTTGCTATTCCCTTCTCCAGGGGATCTTCCTGACCTAAGGATCCAACCTTGATCTCCTGCATTGCGGGTGGATTCTTTACCGGCTGAGCCACCAGGGAAGCCCGCTAATAGCAATTAGCGTTTGCTATTTGGTTGCAACAGTTACTGGAAGAAATCTGGTTCCTATAATACAGTTCTGGATTCATTGAAATGAGACAGAGCCATTTCTAATTCCTAAGTAATCTCTTCACTGAGTTTAAGGACCAGTGTGTCTCGTCCGGAAGTGGGACCACATGAGTCATGGAGAGCCCAGCAGAAGAAAGTGCTGCAGCTGTATGTGTTTTGACTGTATTTACTGATAAAAGAACCAGGCAAGTGCTTGGGAGTCTTGATTTCTGGCATTTGTTTTAAATTTGTTGTGTAACCTTGGTGAACCACTTCACTGCTCAAGACCTTCCTTGATTTTCCCGTTTATGAAATTGGTGGGACGGGACCAGATGGTCCTTTAGCATTTCTTCCAGATCTAAACCGTTGTGATTCTAGCGGCACAGTGCTAGATTCTTTTTGACTGACCAGCCAGGAGGTAAATGCTGGAAGCACAAGAGGAAAGAAAGGGGTGCTTTGTGCCTGTGGGCATTCATACTTCTAATTCTGGCAAGATTGAAGGTTGACACACATTAAAGAAAGCAAAACAGAAACAATCAAACTGGGCGGTAATGCTGGTAATTAGATTAGTTGGATTAGAAGATGCGGTAGAAGACTCATTGTGAATATTCCTCAGAAGCCTCATAGTTTATGAGCCAGGGCTTTGCTCCCTCAGAATCTCTAATGGATGTTTTACGCCAGCTCCTTTGTGGAGAATTCCTCACGGTGCACATACCTCCATGAGGCTTCCTGACGAAGCAGACACATCTCTCTCAAAGAACAGTTACTAAATGGAAAAGTACTGCCAAGTACCTCCGTGAAGAAACATTAGTGTGTGTTTTTTCCACTTTCAGATTCTAGTTCCAAAGGCTTCTGGACTGCTCTTGGAGACTCTTCATCTAAGACTGATGCAGAATCCTGTGTCAAATGTTTTCAGCTAATAAACCAGCACAGTTTCTTAAATGAAGCAGGGGATGGAGAGAAGAAGGCAGGCCAGATTTAGCAAGTCTCTCGGATGTTTTTATTTCAGCCATGTTCTCAAATTTACCAGTTCTAGATCTGCAGAGATATTATATCACACATCCTGTGAAATCCACGTATCATCTAATTTATATTTGTGTGAATGTGTGAGTTTTCATTGTTGGTTTTTGGAAGTAGTCATATTCTTAATTATGTTTAGAATGCTTTCAATCGTAGTTTGTTTTTTTTTTAATCTTATTATTAATTTGGTGCTTATGGTACTTTTAAAATCCTTAGGAAGTTCATAGTTTTTACCCAGATCTTTTGTGTTGGTGGCATGTGAGCAGGTCAAGGACATAGATTCAATGTCATCGATTCAGTTAGCATTCTAGAATGACACATGTTATATATCATTTATATATACACACACAAATATGAATGAAAGCATATGTTGCTCCAATAATCCTAAATAGAGCTGTTATAATTGATCCAGAAAATGTAACAGGCTACCAAAAAAGAAGGTAAGAAATTAAGAGTATGAAGTTAAGGAAAATCCAGACAAGTTTTCCCTTTCAAAGCAAAAAACTATATTTCTTTTTGTGTGTATATGAGTGAATAAAACATTACATTATATGTACTTCAGGAATTTGAAACATACTCTTTACATCACCTCTTTGATGTCCTGTCTGACTCTATCAACTTTACTGATCTTTCACATTCTTCTAGTGAAAGAGAACATTATTTATATCTTCTATTCTTCTAATATATATTGTGAGTTAATAGTTGTGCAATTTAAAACTATTTGTTTAAAATGGTCTCTGAAAGATGAATAATGCCTGTTTATTAAGGTAAAGGAAAAACTTAAATTTGTGAATTGCACACTTAATTATCTATTTCCTAATCATAATAATCTTGTAAGAGTTGAAAAACAGACTTCATATCATCTCACAAATGAAATATTTAGGTCACTGTGTTTTGCTGTCTACAAATCATTGACTAGATTTAATTAAAAAGAAAATGCGAAACTGCTTGGTGTTCTAGTCAAGGCTGGTTTCCTTTCTTGTAGGCAGACAAGTTAAAACTGGCTGATATTTAATATTGTTTACCTCAGTTTTATCTTTCCTAAATTCAGTAAACTTTAAAAGCTAAAATATAGCTGTTTAAACAGATTAGTGAAAAGGAATAGCTTTGAATTGATTATATAGTCTTTCGAAGAAAATTATGCAAGAATGTATAATAAATGAAATACAGTTAAAGGTGTTTAGAAATATACTTTTCAGCAGTGTAGTCTCAATGTTTATGTCAAATATTAATGAATTTTTCATAACCTTAAAGGGGCAGGTATTGGGCTAGGATTCGATTATGGGATTTCCATGATTTAACAGTAAGAAATTACAGGTTTAGGGTTGAAAATGTTTCTGGGAAAAGTTGATTGCTTGGACTGTTGATGAGGTATGTGAAAACAAGGGTGGGTGGCCATGGGGCGAGTAGTCATAGCTAAATAAGAACTTGAATGAGGAATGTAAACATAGAGTTCAGTTGAAGATAGAGATAAACAGAAGTGACAGTGAGCACCCCAGAGTTCCCCATTTAAAACTAAGAAACATGTAAACAAGCTCCTTTCTGCTTTAACCACAAAAAAGCAACAAACAAACAAAAAACCAAAAAGAAAAAACAACCTGTTCATTTAATGCGAAGACCACAGTACCTTAATTCAGAATAGGGGAATTTGGTTTTGGTTCCTACACGTCAGAGGATCAGAGAGGACAGGCGAGCTTATTCATAAAGTGGAGCAAGGACAGAGTTTGAAAAGATTAGTACATGAGCTGTACTTGCCATGGAAAAATTTGCACAATTTCAGTGGGATGAACTAACTGGTGAAGGCTATTCTACCATATAAATACTACTAAAGTGGTATTTACAGAATGTGCTGTTTTCCATATCCTAGGAAATCTGCCCCTTGCTGATAGGGATGACTATCTAAAGGGAATTATTGCTGTCTAAAGGGAGGGAAACTTGTGTGAGCAATCAGCCTCCAAAGAAAGGCTGACAGCTTGTAAAGGGACTTGTTAATGATGCAAATATGAACTTGCATGTGCTTAAGATAAGCACTGATTTTATAAAACAAAGAGTTCATTCTCAGCATATTTTGGAAACACTTAGTCTTTGAGAGCTTGGTTGGTGAGTCCAGTGAAATGGCCAATTGAACTAATTCCCACTAGGAGTTTGTTTATTCTGCTTATCTGAAGCCAGAGCCAACACTCCCTAAAAGTTTTGAATGGCATTTAATGCTTCCAGAAATTGCAGTGTACCTATCTGTAGAGAAACCAGTTTCCCTTTGACTGGGTCATATTTATTAAAATTGTTCTATGAAATAAATATAAAATGGCTCTCGTATAATTTAGAAAACATGAATTACATGACTTTCCCCCACAGAGATATTCTGCTGGTAAGTAGAAAAATAAACTATAGTGGGTTTTATTCATTTTACATGGTATCGGTTACCCTCTCTGATAATGTATTTTTATCACAATAGAAATAATTTAAAATTATGTGAGATCTTAATAAGCCAAGACCATTTTACCTTTGTCTAATATCTATCTTATTTTTTTCATTATAACATTTTAACAGTTAAAAATATAAATCAGAACCTAGACTTCAAAGTTCTTTATAAGAGAAAAGAGAATATTACAATATACAAAGTATGTAAATTTCCAATTATTTTAAGTGGTGTCACATTTAATTTCTAAAAATGTTATGATTCATTCTAATATGCTAAGAAGTTTTCCCTAATAATCTAAACCTTTATTTATCTGCAAATGTATAAGAGGGGTTGGCAAACTACACTCTGTAGACCAGATCCAGTATGTTGCTGATATTACATGTACAGCCAGCTGAGTTTGTCTTTTTACAGATGAACATTTACAGTCTACTTGATAATAGAGAATGCTTTTAACCCTAAGTGAACAAAAATGTTGACCCAATAAAGAATTCCATTCTTCTTATTGCTAAACCTGCGTTACAAAAGAAGCTAAATTATTAATTATGCAAAAGAAATTATATCTAATTATAATCATTACTTTTTAAATGGTAATAAGAATGGGTAGAAATTCATTTTCTCTTGTATAACTGGACCTACACAATATTCTTGATTTTTGCCTCTTGGCCTACAAAGCTTGAAAATATTTGCCATCTAGCCCTTTCCAGAAAATGTTGGGACCCCTGTTATGTAGTATTTTTTCTCACTTCTGTTTTTCACTTCTATATCAGTTAAGCAATCAGTTTCTGAGCAACACCCATATGCCAGACACTATTCTAGGTCTCAGGAACACCAGAGGAAACACAATTTTATAAAAATCCTACCCTCATGAAACTTACATTCAAATTATGTACCTCATCGCCTCAAAACTGCCTTACTTCCATTATTCCCTTTCTACAGAGGGGCAAAATGAGGTTCAGAGAATTTATATAGCTTGTTGGGATTCTCTCAGCCAGAATTGAACCCAGTTTTGCTTGATTCCAAGGCTTGGGCTTCTAACCAGTGGACGGGGCTGGCTTCATGAGTGGGGCTCCACACTTGGCTTCATGCTCTGCTGTCACCGTCATGAAACGCTTCATCGTTTTTTGAACACGTTTTGAACAGTAAATACATTTCCATTTTGCTATTAGCCCCCCAAATTATGTAGCTGGTCCTGCCACTAAAGCCAAAGTGCTTCTCTCCCAGACCATATTCTGCCAGGGCTTTTTTTTTTTTTTAAACACCCACAGAAACTCAGCTATGTAGAAGCTTTGAAATCTATCAAGATCTTGAGAAAAATAAGCTATTATTGATCCTCTGATTCATATTCTAGTTCCCCAAAAGACTGGAAGTTCCTTGAAGAACATAGGAACCTTTCCCACTATAACTTTTAAAAAAAATTTCTCTAGGTTAAATTCCTTTCAGAATACAGTAAGTAAGAAATAAATGTGCTTCCATAGAATTAAATTTTGCAGTATCTGAACCTTGTCAAGGGCTCTGTCTTAATTTCATCTCCATGGAAGGGCAAAATCTTTACCATCAACAATGTCTTCTGATCTTTATGCATTTGGAAATTTTGAAACAGCTGTGAGATATGACTTAAACAAAACCTAAGAATGAACCTGTTCTAATATAAGGAAATCTTTTGTCCAGTAATCAGTGACTGTACTTAAAACAGGTGCTTTGTCTTTTCTTTTAATTTCTTACAGCCTAGTCATTGTTGGATAAGCGAGATGGTGGAACAACTGTCAGTCAGCTTGACTGATCTTCTGGACAAGTTTTCAAATATTTCTGAAGGCTTGAGCAATTACTCTATCATAGACAAACTTGTGAAAATAGTTGATGATCTTGTGGAGTGCATGGAAGAACACTCATTTGAGGTAACTTTGTATTGGGACTGCCTTTTATTACTCAACTCTGTCACCTATGACTGATTAGTGGTGGCAGGGGTGGAGATGTGTTTGTGAGATTTTTAATTTATAAATTTGTAATTAACTTTTGAAGATGAGCACAGAAAATAAATGTTTGTAGTTATATCACAACTGACATGTATATTAAGACAATTAAATGTTGTCACTTAATATAAAAATAAATGTCTTCACCATACACTTATAAAAACAACCCTGACTTTATCTTGTGGATAAGGTTCTCATAGCCTTCCTATGAGGTTACCAATGTTCATTTACCTTTAAATGGAAAATTGCCTATAATGAACACTTGACCTCTCATCTATAGTAATAACATCGCAACAAAGCAGTGCATTTTGATGTCTTTGGGTCATTTGATGATTAGTTGTCACTTTGGAGTATGGGTATGGCAGTGCTTTGGGTTCAAAGCATATGAAAGAAGCAGTGTACCCACTAGAGATTAGAGATGCAGTGTACCCACTAGAGATTAGAGATGCTGGAGGTCAAATCCTGGCTTTGTTCAGTAATAGTTTTGCTCACCTTCTTTACACATAAAATGGGGACAAAGAAGAGTCGATATTACATGATTAATGATGAATTTTTATTCATCATTATGAAGGAATTTTTATCATTCAAATTTGGCAAAGTAAAATGTTAACAGTTTTTTAAAATCTTATAACACTATGTCTATCTAGTAAATGACCTCTTGGGACACCTGTTTTGGCATAGAGTTCACAAGCCAAGGTTTAACCTACAGGCCTTCTTGAAGTTCAAACCTAAGGCTTTAACCATGATGCTCTATGCTAAGTCACTTCAGTCATGTCCGATTCTGTGCGACCCCATAGATGGCAGCCCACCAGGCTCCCCTGTCCCTGGGATTCTCCAGGCAAGAACACTGGAGTGGATTGCCATTTCCTTCTCCAATGCATGAAAGTGAAAAGTGTGAAGTCACTCAGTTGTGTCCGACCTCAGCGACCCCATGGACTGCAGCCTTCCAGGCTCCTCCGTCCATGGGATTTTCCAGGCAAGAGAACTGGAGTGGAGTGCCATTGCCTTCTCCGGTGATTCTCTATAGTAATAGTCAAATACTCTGTCTCCATTCAAATTCCAGTCACTCTCTAAGACCCAACCTCCATCACATTTGTGCTCTCCAATCTTAAAATTCTCTTAATGCCAGTCACCTAATCACTATAATTCATCATTTCTACTGTTTTACTTTCTAATTTCCCAATCAGAATGTATCTTATAATCAATGACATCTTAGAGTTAGCATCCCTTTTTATCATATCAGTATGAATGATATGCTAATGGCAATGATAAGGAGAGGTCACAAAAAGTAGAGTATACCAGACAAGGTGTCATGAAGAAAATAAGATATGCCCTAGGGCCTGAAAGATGAATTAATTGGTCAATAAATGGCAATTTATCTAGAAGAGCATTCCAGATACCAAAAAGTATAAATTTACTAACCATGGCACTTTGGCTAGAACCCAAGAGATTCATACTAGGGGGTATCTCTCAGTTGTTTCAGAGGTTAACATATATAAAACACTTAGAGTAGTACATAGTAAGTGGTACATAGGTATTAACTCTAATTATTATTACTTGCTTTTATTTATAGATAACTATGTTTGAGAAGATCCCCTTGAGAAGGGAAAGGCTACCCACTCCAGTATTCTGTCCTGGAGAATTCCATGGACTGTATAGTCCATGGGGTCACAAAGACACGACTGAGCACCTTTCACTTTTCATATATTTATGAATTCCTAAAATATAGCTTTGACTTGTTTGGGGATTTTATAGAAAATCATACTCTTTTTATGCTTTCAAGACTTGCTTCTTTCACTCCACATTATGTTTATAAGATATCCACATTGATTATTAAAGCTGTAGTTTTTTTTTTTTTTTTTTTTTTTTTTTTTATATACTATGAGAGTGCTGGTTGCTCAGTCGTGTCTGACTCTTTACGACCCCATGGACTGTAGCCCGCCAGGCTCCTATGACCATGGAATTCTGGATTCAGAATACTGGAATGGGTAGCCATTCCCTTCTCCAGGGGATCTTCCAGAACCAGGGATTGAACTCAGGCCTCCCACACTGCAGACAGATTCTTTACCATCAGAGCCCCCAGGGAAGCCCCGCTTTGAGAGTAAATGTGCCATGAAAAATCAGGGACATCTTCTTAGAAAAGGTGACTCTTCAGTTGAGTTTACAGAGAGAATCCAAGTTGCCTAGAAAGATGAAGCAGCAAGGAGCCACAGGCAAAGACAGGAGCAGAGGTGCAGAGAATGAAAAGGGTGGGATGTATGGGGATATTTGTGATTCCATATGCTCAGATGCCAAGTGAGTGTGGAAGATGGTTGTAGGGGAGGTGAACAAGGGCACAGAGGCCAATTAGGGTGGACTTAAATCCCTACTGGCAAATCAGGAAGGGAAATTATATATATGCATATAGGGAGACTGTAAATGCTTAAAATAAACTCATTGAGGTAATTCCCCAGTGGGTTAATGGTTAAGATCCTGTGCGTTCACTGCCAAGGGCCCAGGTTCAATGCCTGGTCAGGTGACTAAAATGCCACAGCTTCTGCTGCTGCTGCCAAGTCGCTTCAGTGTGTCAGACTCTGCGACCTCATACACGGCAGCCCACCAGGCTCCTTTGTCCCTGGGATTCTCCAGGCAAGAACGCTGGAGTGGGCTGCCGTTTCCTTCTCCATTGCATGAAAGTGAAAAGCGAAAGTGAAGTCACTCAGTCATGCCCGACTGTTAGCGACCTCATGGACTGCAGCCTACCAGGCTCCTCCGTCCATGGGATTTTTCCAGACAAGAGTACTGGAGTGGAGTGCCATTGCCTTCTCCTGTGCAGTGCAGCCAAATAATAAAAACAAAAAATAAATTCATTGATGTAGAATGTAACTTCTCTGAGGACATAGCATCCGGTGTATATCTCTAAATTCACAGCATATTATAATTGTCTCCCCAACAAGAGTGTGAGCTCTCCGCAGAAAAAGACTCTCTTGTTCAGGTTTTTTTTTTTTTTTTAAATATAAATTTATTTATTTTAATTGGAGGCTAATTACTTACTTGTTTAGGTTTATAACACGGTACCTGGTGCAGAAGTGTCTGTCACAGAGAATGATTTTTTAATTGCATGAACGGAGAATGAAGCAATGCCTGAGTTCTAATCCCAAATCTGCCTCTTACTCAAGACATGCTTTTAACAAATCAGTCTCCTCTAAATCTGAATTTCCTCATCCATTTTTCCTAACTGTATCCCAGGGAGAGATGCTCTATGCAAAATAACAAAACAGAGAGTGGAGAATACTGAGAAATCTTCAGGCTATATTCTGCTCTTAAAAGCAAAATGCACATTTCTAGAACAAATCAGTAGGGACTTCCCTGGTGGTCCAGTGGTTAAGATTTTACCTTCCAATCTAGGGCATGCCAGTTCAATCCCTGGTTAGGGAGCTGAGACCCCACATGCCTCTCAGTCAAAAAATGTAAAACAGGAAAAATATTTCAACAAATTCAATAAAAACTTTAAAAATGGTCCACATTAAAAAAAAAAAAAAGAAGTCCAGGAGTGAGGAAATCAGTGTGACTTTGTTTTTTTTTTTTTAATTTAAATTTTTTTAATTGGAGGCTAATTACTTTACAATATTGTATTGGTTTTGCCATACATCAACATGAATCCATCACGGGTGTACACGTGTTCCCCATCCTGAACCCCCCTCCCACCTGCCTCCCCTTACCATCCCTCTGGGTCATCCCAGTGCACCAGCACCAAGCATCCTGTATCCTGCATCAAACCTAGACTGGCGATTCGTTTCTTATATGATATTATACATGTTTCAATGCCATTCTCCCAAATCATCCCACCCTCTCCCTCTCCCACAGAGTCCAAAAGACTATTTTTTCTACTGTTCATAAACGGTTCATTGATTCAATATACCAGTGTTTATTAAACCACTCTCCTGTTGATTGGCGTAAGAATTTATAAACACTGCTGGCAAGAACTTTCTTAATATGCCTCCAGGTACATCTTGCAAGAGTTTCCTTAAAGTAGTTACCTAGGAGTGGAATTTCTGGGTCACAGGATGGGCGCATGTCCAACCTTACTAATACCAAAGTGCCAATTTATGTCATTCCACCGGTATATAAGAGACCCCCTCTGCTCCAGGTCCTTGCCAGTATTTATCATCATTAGACTTCTTAATTAGTGCATATTTGGAGCATGTGTTGTGTATATTTTTAATGAGAAGTAATGATTTTAATGAACATCTTTAAAGAGAACAGTCTATAATTTGTTGTTAGGATTATTTCATTGTTTTGACGTTGCTTTCACCTTACTCACCCTCACCACCACCCTCTTCCTTTTATCCGGAATTGAGCACCAGACTGAACTGCATAGAATCATTTGTCCTATAGTGCCAGTTTGAATTATGAGTTTTAAAACAGTTGTCTAGAGACTTCCCTGGTGATCCAGTGGATTAAGACTCTGGGCTTCCACTGCAGGAGGCACAGGTTTGATCCCTGGTTGGGGAACTAGATTCTGCATGCCCTGTGGAGAGGCAAAAAAATCTAATTCAAATTTAACTCAATGGATATGTTCCTAAAATATTAACAATATTATTTAAAAAAAAAACCAGTTGTCTAAAAGTGTCCGTTTCACTTGAGTCTGTCAAGGACATATTTGTGGTCTATTATTTTGACATTAATTAAATCTGCAGACTATTTGAAAAACCTAATCTTTCTTCTTCTTCTTCTTCTTCTTCTTCTTCTTCTTCTTCTTCTTCTTCTTCTAGAATGTAAAAAAATCATCTAAGAGCCCAGAACCCAGGCAGTTTACTCCTGAGAAATTCTTTGGAATTTTTAATAAATCCATCGATGCCTTCAAGGACTTGGAGATAGTGGCTTCTAAAATGAGTGAATGTGTGATTTCCTCAACATCAAGTCCTGAAAAAGGTAAGACATACAAGCATTCCTAATATAAATGTAAGGAGCAAGACTGAATCATATGTGTAGGTAAGAATCTACCTCTGACTCAAATATATATGTAGCTAGAACAAGACGTGTGTGTGTATGTCTAATATAAAAGCAAATATCAGTGGCATGAAAAAAAAAACAATACAGTTATATACTTGTTGGTGTTCAAGCCCAAACAACACTTAACCATCTTCAAAGTACAGAATTGCACATGAGGAAATGATGTATGAGATAGTCACTCATTTTCACCTGATATTTATTAGTAATATACAATTATATTCTTCTTCACTTTCAGTCTTCTTAATGTCCCCTTCTCAAATCTTTTCCCTAGGGGTCTAACTCTGAGGTATGAATTCTCATCTGCACCACTTAACCCTGTATTGAAACTTCCTCCCCACTATCATCCCTATGGATGTGAAATTTTAATTTACTTATTTTGAAAAAGTGACCAATTTCCAGCTATTTGCATTATTTACATTTATTAGCACGTGTAGGCAGTGAATCTTTGTTCTGTAAGGTGACTTTGGTGAATTTCTTAATAAAAATAGAATAGGAGGACCCAGTATAAAATAAATAGTATCTGAATAATCAAGATTTGGGAAGCAGGCCTGGAAAAGTACTCTAATATTGCACTTCACCTTTTGAGGAGTCTTTAATTTATGTTAATCCCCATGCAACACTGACGCATTATTGCTTTCTATTTAGATTCCAGAGTCAGTGTCACAAAACCATTTATGTTACCCCCTGTTGCAGCCAGCTCCCTTAGGAATGACAGCAGTAGCAGTAATAGTAAGTACATATATCTGACTTAATGCATGCATGGCTCCAATTAGCTTCTGTTAGGAGTATTGCATGAGCTTTAAAGGAAATTTCTACAGTCATTACTATTAATTCTGTTCTCTTACTATTCTTCCTGTTATGATTTTCCTGAGAATTAAATAATTAGGTTTGCGCAATTGGATTTCCCTAAAGCTGGAGATAATGTTTAATTGGGGTAATAAATTTTCTGCTAAGATAGTTTTCAATAAGGCATGAAATTACTTTTAGATGATTTAAGCTTTTTTCATTGTTGACTTGAAATATATTTTGCATGGAATTTGCTTGACAAAAAATAGAATTTTAAAATGGAAAATACAGGTGCTGGCTGTGTAAAATTCCAAGGATATCTTTTGTTTTGTTGTATATAACACTATTTATTACTGTATGTTTAGAAATTTGATGTTTTTTTAAATTTTACTATAAAATTATATGTTGGGGGACAATATGCTTCTTTCTCTGAAATTTCTATCCTTGTTCGAGAAGAACAATCCAGTTTCCTGGAAGTCAAATGTCCTTTTTTCTTTCAAATGTAATCCCGTGGACAGAGGAGCCTGGAGAGCTACAGTCCATGGGGTCGCAAGAGTCGGGCACAGCTGACAGACTAAACTTACCTACCTAGGCAAAAGTCACTATAAGGGTCATGGATTTACTAAATATTCTGACTCTCTAGTCTCATGGATGCTGTAGGAGGAAAAAATTCATCCTGTGATCTTAGCTGACAAGATCATCTCTTAAAAGTTAGTAATGGGACACTCTCGTATATTCAAGAGCATCAAAGACCTATCTATAAAAAAGAGTAATCAATTTAATACAAATCCACAATAGCAATGCTTCAATTCAGAAATTGAAAACCTCTAAAATCAATCTGTTTTGGACATTTGCCACCAAAGTGAAGTCACTCAGGTGTGTCAGATTCTTTGCAACCCCGTGGACTGTAGCCTACCAGGCGCGCCTCCCTCCATGGGATTCTCCAGGCAAGAGTACTGGAGTGGGTTGCCATTTCTTTCTCCAGGAGATCTTCCTGACCCAGGGATCGAACCCCGGTCTCCCGTATTGCGGGCAGACGCTCTAACCTCTGCGCCACCTGACCTGACTTGTGATGAGGCTATTTGTAATCTTTACCCTCTAAAAGTGGGTATGTCTTTCACTAAGGCATGCCTTTCACTAAGAAATATTGATATGTTTGACTATAGGGTGCTACTCATACCTCATTGAGGATATTATATAATATACAATATTTATAGGACAGAACTATCTAAGATCTAAAATTCTGAATACCCATTGGATTTGAAAAATTTGAAGATACTATATATGTTAAGGTCTTTCTTACTAAGAATTTTATTAATCCTTTCAAAGAAGCAGTTTTTGGCTTTTAAAATTCTGTTAGTACTTCATTGGATTATAATCTTACCTTTCATAATTTCCCTACATCTGCCTTGGGTTTATTTGTTTAACTTTTTCTAACTTCTTAAGTTCTCAAGGTAGAAAAATTAGATCATTGGCTCTAAACCATTGTTCTAAAATAAGCACTTTAAGGTATAAATGTCCTTATAAGCAGCTTTAGGTGAATTCCACATATTTTGATATATTGTGTTCCTATTATCATTTCTTTAAAAATAATTTTCCTTATGATTTCTTTTGTTCATGGGAATATAAAAGTGGGTTGTTTGTTATCTAAAACTATGTGATTTTTCTACATGTCTTATTAATGGTTTCTAAATTAACTCCATCATTGTCAGAGAACATACAGTGTAGTCTTGTGAAATTTATTGAGATTTTGTGAATATTAAAGTTTCAGGTATAGCATCCTGAAATTTGATACAAGTGGTTGATAAAGTTCAGATCTTCTGTCCTTAGTACATTTTTTGTCAAATTTGTAATTGTTTACTGAGAGGAGAGCATTAAAAATCTTTCCTTTTGATTGTGGATTTTGTTATTTCTTGTTTTGGTATGGTTTTTGCTTCACCTACTTAGCAGCTCTATTACTAAGTACTTATCTATTTTATTATTGTTATATCTTTCCTGATTAATTGACATTTACATCTTACTGAAATATTCCTTATTAACTGCTAGAGCTCTTGTCTTGAAGCATATTTTGTTTGACATTGGTAGAGCCAGCCTTTCTTATATTTACTGTTTTCATATATACTGTTTTTCTTCTTGTCTTTATTTTGAAAGTGTATCTCTGATAGGATGCAGTTGGGCCCTGCTATTTTATCTAGTCCCTTATTTTCATTAATTAGGCTGTTTCATCCATTTTGTATTTAATACAGTTATCAGTATATTTAAAGATGTCACTCCATTGTCTTCCTGCTTCTATTGTTTCTGACAAAAAGGCAGCCAGCATTTATATGATGTTTTCCCTTATATGTACTGAGTCATTTTCCCCCTCTGCCGTTCAAAATTTACTTCTGTTTTAGGAGTTTAAATAAGATGCGTTTAGGAGTGGTTTTCTTGTTTGTCAAGCTTCTTGGATATGTAAGTTTAAGAATCACACATACGTACAATCACACACATAATCCACATATATTATTGATGAAATCAGTCTCACAGATCATGGACGTTTTGTTCATTTTTTTCCAACCTCCCTTTAATCTTCAAGATGAATGATTTCAACCTATTTTCAAGTTCCCTGACTTTTCTGTCATCTGCTAAATTTTTTCTTCCAGTAAGTTTTCCTTTTTCCATTAATTTTTTTTATTAAGACTTTATTTTTAGAGCAGTTTAAGGTTTACAGCAAAATTGAGGGGCATAGACAGAGGTTTTCTGCATACTCCCTGCCGTACATGCATAGCCTCTCTCATTATCAGCATCCTCCACTAGAGTGGTGCATTTGTTCAGTGGAGGAATCTTCATGGACACCTCATATCACCCAAAGTCCACAGTTTACATAGGGCTCACTCTTGGTGCTATCCATTCTATGGGTTTGAATCCAGTGCATTTTTTTCATTTCTAAATTTGTGCTTTGTGTTCTAGAATCATTTGATTCTTTTTATATTCTATATTTTTCTGCTGAGATTTTCCATCTGCATATTCATTTGACAATATTTTCTATTTTGGCTCTTGGATATAGTTACAATAGCTTCTCTAAAGTACTTGTTTTCAAATTTCAATATGTAGGCCATCCCAGCATGGTTTCTATTAACAGATTTTTTTTTCTTCCTGATTGTGGGTCACATCTTCCTTTAGATGGCTAGTAATTTTTGACCATATGCTGGATATTATCGGTATTACGTTGAATATCTGGATTTTGTAGCATTCCTTCAGTGACTGTTTTGTTCTGATAGGCAGTTAGTTCAGTTCTTTTAAGCTCTCTTAGAGGGTGGAGGGAGAGTAGCGTTATTTCTAAGGCATGAGGTCACTGAGCTATTTCTTGAATGCCTAGAAAATCTCTCCATTCTTGCTTGTCAGAACTTCTTTGTCTCTGAATTGACTGCTAGGGCCTTTGTTTAAGTCATAGCTTCTCGGACACTGTTTATTGCCAGCTTTTGTAAAGTTTCTCACTGTGCATGTACAGCTTATTATTCAACCAATGATTGAGTCTCCTCCAGACACTTATAGCCCTTCTTTTCTACATAGTTCCTCTCCCCAAAATAACCCTGCCTTACAAACCTCACAAACAGCCCTGCCTCCAGCCAAGGCAGCAGCCCTAAGCTTCATTCTCTGATTTCCTATCGCAGTGAGACTACTAAGTCAATAGTTGTCACCCAGCCAGCAAATCGGGACAGTTGTGGGGCTTATCTCTTGCATTTTCCCTCTCCCAGGGATTACACTCTCGCATTGCCTTTCGGCCAAGGTCTGAAAGTAGTTGCCTAGTATAATTTGTTTAGTATGATAAGTACTTAGGTTGGGAAGGTTAAATTGCTATCATCAGGGTTGAATGCAAAATCTTTTCTACTTACAAGAGAACTGAATATAAACACCTGTTCGGTCCTATACCTTTGAGACTTTTGGTAGTTTCAAATGGCAATGTGAATGACCAGACTTGTGTTTTGTTTCCCTTTTTCTCCCTTTCTTCTTTTTTTTGTAAAAAAAAAAAAAAAAAAAAAGGTGGCTTTTGCATGATCAGCAGCTTTTGGCCAGGTGTTCTCACTCATGAAAATGGCACTTAGATGCCCATGGATAGAACTAGGTATTATGGAGTGTACAGTCTCATAAGAGAAGCAGACACAAATAAAAATATTCATATTTTGTTATTTATAGTATATTTAACAGAAGTATGTAAATGTCTTTAGTTGTAACATAAGGAAAGTAAGGCGTTTTGGGGAGTACGGTCAGGGAAATTTGAAGAAACCATGCTGTTTTCAGGGATAAGACCCCAAATGTTGAGGACCATGGCATATGATGGAGCAGCCCAGAGATGTAAGTGCCCTCTCTGTAGCTTATAAGGGAGAATCATGGGTAAGGTAACAGTGTAAAAGTTATCCAAAGGGAGTTGTGCTTTCAAAGTAATGGTAATATTCTTTGTACCAAGCTAAAGTGTGTTTTAAAAATGTTTAAGTTTGCGATCCTTACAGACAGTATATTTAAATGATAGAGAGAAGATCCTTACTTTGACATTACCTTACACATCTTCTAGAAAGACCACTGCCCAGCTCTAGCCCTTGCTTGGCTAGCTGTGTGATCTTGGGCAAGTGTTTTAATTGCTCTGGACTCCTCAATCAAATGGAGGTTGATAATCTTTCCAAGTTTTCTATGAGTTTTAAATGAGTTAGCGCATGTGTACTTAGCACCATGCCTGATGTATAGTACATGTTCATGAAGAATTATTAGAACAATTAGAGGAGCTAGGCTGGGTCAGTAAGTGGTGAGCCTGTGGTGAGCTCTGAATCAAGGGAGAGTACTGAGTTGCATGTTTTCTAAGGACCGAGAAGAGAGACTTATTCCTGGGCATGGTGCCCATAAGCAGACTCACTCTACAAAGAAATTCAGCAGAACTGTAGCACAGGTTTTTGTGGTCTGTGTTTGTACAGATGTCTGGCATTATTAGTCAAACCACACAAGTCAGTTCCCACCGATTTTGAACACCGGACAGTTTTCATAATAATGAGAACAGCTAATAAGAACTCAGGAATTCAGGATTACTCAAATCCTGTCCAGATGAGCTTCCCCACCCCCATAAACTTAGAGGCATTTTTATATAAAAGCAACACTTTGGACCCAATAGCCTTCATTTATGCTTCCCAGGTGGCACTAGTGGAAAAGAATGCCCCTTCCAATGCAGGAGACAGACAGTTTCGATCCCTGGGTTGGGAAAGTCCCCCTGGAGTAGGAAATGGCAATCCACTCTAGTATTCTTGCCTGGAGAATTCCATGGACAGAGGAGCCTGGTGGGCTACAGTCCATGGGGTCGCAAGGGTCAGACACAATTGAAGTTACTTAGCACACGTGCACACCCTTCATTTGGCTCTTGAGGCACATAATTCAGTTCTCATTGACCCCTGATGGATAGCAGCTGTAGCAAGTATTGGGACTCATGCCTTGGAGGTGTAAGCAAAGCCTTTTCTAATAAAGTAGATTTTCTCTCCTGGAAGAGGGATGGCAGGATCACTGAAGAGAACCCAAGGCCTAGCTGTGAAGCCATTTACATTGAGAGAAGAAATGAGGAAGTGACACGTGTAGGTGAAGTCAGCTCCTGTGGATCTGACCACCTCCTATCTCCTTTTCTGTCTCATACAGGAGGATGGGTGCTAGGTGTGAGTCAAATTCCAGAACTTTATTCAAGGCCAGAGTCCTAGGGGTAGGACTTTGGTTAACGAGTCACAGTGTTCTGGGAGAGAGGTGTACTCCCTTTAGTCTCTCCTCCAGCTTGGCTTTGTTTGCAGCACCTCCCCTGGGGGCTGTCCTCCTAGCTGAGGAAGATTTAGAGTGGGGAATCCCAGAGCACCTCACTCTGTATTAAGTTCCTTCGGCTTACGGCTGGTGGGTGTGGTCTTTCCTCTGGTCTGAGTAATAACAATTCAAGATTTGGCCTTTGGATAGAACAGGAAGAGCAGATGTCTAGCTGCCTTGACTCTGGGGCATCTGGCTGCTCAAGCATAGGTAACGGAGTTCTCCGTAGCACCATCCCCACTAGTTTTCCACTGGAGTCTGGGGACAAAATATTCATAGCTTCCTTTGTTCTCTATGTCTGGATGTGTCACTTGGCCAAATCATGATCACATGCCAGCAATCAAAATAGACAGTGTGGGCCATAGTAGGTTGCCATCAATGGGAATTCGAACATGTCACTGGAATACAAACGCAAATACCCAAATTATTATTTACCGATAGTGATATAAACATTTCTAAAATGGTCAGAACTGCCTGTAACTCCAAACACATTTCCTCATAGAAATCACTTTTATACATAGTAGCAAAATCCCAGACAAGCACATGTAATCTTATATAACCCTTAAAATGGTTGTATTATTGTAATAATAGTGTTACTTCAATTATGCCAAATCCCATTTTATAACTCAGGCTTATTTTGGTGATAGAATTCATGTTGAGCTTTAAGATGCCTAAGACATATTTCCCATGGGGTTGGCCAAAATATCTGTCAGTCTGGTCTTAGGAAGTGATTCAGAGTTACATGAATGGAAGAGTCCACTTCTTCACTCAATCTCCTTTCAGTATAAGGGGCACTGTGACTCACTATGTTTCCTCTATGCTGCCCAAACACACACCCAAACTTTCTATTATGAGAACCTCTTTGGAAACCTAAGAATCATAGAATTAATGAGTTTCCTGTTCAAGTTTACAAATGGTAGGGAAATGGGCAATTCCTATTCTCACTACAGTAGACAAGATTTGTTTCTTGCCTCTCGGGTTAAGTCTGTGAGTTAACTTTTCCCTCTTAAATGCTGATACACATACAGTGGTTTGATTCTTTTAGATCATGTACTTTAAGTATTTAATATTAAATAGGTGACTATAGGCTGACACAGTAACCCAAGTATCATTGCAAAATGTCATAGCCCAAATCAGTCACTTTTACTTAACTGGCTTACATTTTGATCATATGATGGCTGAAAGTATATAATTTATAAATGTATTACATCTTCCAAAGAAAACTGAAAGCTTAACTCTTACGAGTTGACACACACATGTCCATGTTCTCAAACAAGGAAGTTGTTTCTTGTAAGGAGACAGAGAGGAAGAATCTGTCAAAATGTTAAGTTTTGTGGTGGGAGCAAGAGTCCCTTAGAGGAGTTTTGTTGTTTAATTCCTGAATCATTCTGCTTCTCAGTGAAGATCAAAGCAGGATGCAGGGAGGTGTCCCAGGTTGATTTCCTGTGCAGGCTCTCTCTCTCACTTAGTTATATGGGGAGACACTGGTGTTTCCAGCCATTCTCCCCTGTTGAGTCACCTCTGGCTTTCTAACATAGAAAGCCTGAAAAACTGAACCCTTTAGTCCATATCACAATGCAAAGCACTGCTCGGTATCCAGCAAATGCCAACTGACGATGCAATGAAGAGACACCCCAATTCTAAGCTTGAGGTCCCTGAAAATACCCTAAGCATAATGTGCAGGTATTAACTTAAAATTTGAGGCAGGCCAGACATAGCTTGATGCATCGAGACCTTGACTGGGATGCAGAATGTCATCTTTAACCTTTCTTGGCAAGAGGTGATGTGTAAAAAAGTGAAAAGATATTAGAAGATAAAGGCATAGAAGATGGATTTGCTTGATTAGACAAATCATTTTCAGGCAGATGTTATCTGCATTCCATATGGGTCCACATTAACCAAGTCAGACAGCGTTCTATCTGTGGGGTTTCTTTTTCACCTTATATCTTTCAGAAACGACATGAACTTGTATTGAAAGTGGAAAAATCAGTATGTTAAATACTTTAAACAGATGATAGGTCCAGAGTATATTTCGGAAACAGTTGGGAACAACCACAGCATTAAGAGCAAAACCTCTGGCATGGGTATGGGTATGTGGTGTTCACCACTGTACTGTTTAAATTACAGGGAAGGCCTCAAATTCCATTGAAGATTCCAGCCTACAATGGGCAGCCGTAGCATTGCCAGCATTCTTTTCTCTTGTGATCGGGTTTGCTTTTGGGGCGTTATACTGGAAGGTAAGTGCTGTTATTCCCCCTTTAGTCAAAAACTTTACATGTTTATTTGCTCATACTACATTACATAAATGATTAACAAACTGCCCTTTTCTAAGAAAGGATCCTACCAAGAAAACAATAAGACAGGCTATGTCTTAACTTACAGCCTCCACAGAATATAAACCTTAGAAAGGTTCCCCCGTCCCTCCTTAGTTTTGAAGACCACTCCTCTAACTGAGAATGCATACTTAAGAAAATGAAAACTGGTTTATTAGTCTGAACTAAATATAAAAGGGAGTAAATATATGATGTGCTTAAAATTAGCTAGAAATGCCATTTGTATGATGTGCTATTTTGGATTTCTACTCTTACGTTCTCTTCTCATTGAAACCTGTCTGAAATTTTTAAATGTGCTAAATGATTGCAAGTCAGCTTTTTGAAATGTCTTTTTAATTTGATTACTATTTAAGTCTTTCAGTTTCTTTACTACTCTTTCATCTCCAACATCCTAAAACTTTTGAGTGATAATACCATGCATTTTTCATAATTTCTTACTGCAAAAGTATTTTCATAGGCTGCCTGTGGATGAAAACATAAAAGTGGAGACTATTTACCTCTTAAATAGGACATGATAATTTTACAATACATATCATTGTTCTTTTCCCAGAAGAAACAACCAAATCTTACAAGAACAGTTGAAAACAGACAGATTAATGAAGAGGATAATGAAATAAGGTATTTCATGTGACTAAATATGTTCATCGATAAGGTTGACCTCGCCACTTTGCATGCCATGCCTGTGCTCAAAACATCTTTTAAGAAGTGTTTCACCCTCATGATGGCAGCTCCTAACCAATGTCTTCCAACTTTTAGCTCCATTTCTGATCTCCCATTGTCTCTTCAGTCCCACATCTCCACTTACCTGTGAAATACCTTCACAGAATTGGCTTCCTGACCCTTCTTAGGGTATGCTCTCTCTTTTTCTATAAGCAGCAGAATCTTGCTCATCGTGTTCCTGGTCATGGAGCTCGGGAGGCACGTTTACCCTCCTCTTTTACATACTGTAACTGAGACATGCCCAGCTCCTTCTTTAGTGGCAATCATTATTTTCATCTTGTCTGAGTTGCTGCCACAGAACCTTCCTTGGCCCTTCTAACTTCCACCTTTGTCTCCTTCTGTAAACCCCATTCTTGACATCACTTCCTAGTCAAGATATTTTCAGTGCTTTTCTCTCTCACACTTCATCTATTAGACCTCACGCTGGCTTTTGGAGCCTTTAACTTATCTCAACTTACTCAGTATTTTTTAAAGTCAGATACAAAATTTAAGATACCTTCCACTTATGATGGGATTCCCTGGTAGCTCAGATGGTAAAGTGTCTGCCTGCAATGTGGGAGACCCAGGTTCGATCCCCGGGTCGGAAAGATCCCCTGGAGAAGGAAATGGCAACGCACTCCAGTACTCTTGCCTAGAAAATCCCATGGATGGAGGAGCCTGGTGGGCTACAGTCCATGGGGTCACAAAGAGTCGGACACGACTGAGCGACTTCACTCACTCCGCTTATGATACTTGACTTCTGATCACTATTTTACCACATACTGCTCAGGACCAATACTTTGACTTTACATTCAGGTTTTTCCATTTGGCATGTTATTTTCTCTTATATCATGTTGTATGTGTACACATTCACATATTAAGCACATACAAGCATTTTCTGTATATGTATCATATGCTTAGAGAATTTTTTTACTATTTGAGGAGACTGTGTTGAAGTCCTCCCTGTAGTAATGTTACAAAATTAAACTTCCCACCCAATTTTGCAAGCTTTTTGCTCCTGTATTTATAGAAAAATAAAAGCTGCCCTTTACAATGCCCAGATAATGGTATACTTCAGAATCTGTCTTAAAGCAAATAAGCATGTTTCTTGGTTTTCAGTATGTTGCAAGAGAAAGAGAGAGAGTTTCAAGAAGTGTAACTGTGGCTTCTATCAACACTGTTACTTTCGTACATTGGTAAGTTTTCAGAATTCAAGCTAAAAGATATAACAGGAACCACACAGCATCCTAGATGCCAGAATTTATTGTCTTCTATCAAGCTGATATCAGTATGTCAGCTGAAACTGTTACATTGAGTTGTGCATTCTCAAATTTTGAAAGGCAAGCAGTGTTATTCCAGATTAGTGGATTCATCTTGTAGATGAATTATACAGAACATTAACAGTTGAGTGATTCCGTTCTTTTTTTTTTTTTTGCTACACCATACGGCTTGTGGGATATTAGGTCGCTAACCAGAGGTTGAACCCACATCCTCAGCAGTGAAGGTGCAGAGTCCTAACCACTGGACTGCCAGGGAATTCCTGAGTGCTTCTTATTTTTGAGGCCAAAAATAAACGAGAGATAGAGCAAAGTAGGATTAAAATAAAATAGAAGAAGAATAAATAAAACCAATTTCAATTAGGTGTGATTACTATAACATGATAGGAAAAGTATCTCATTTGTTAAATGCTCAATCAAGTGAAAACCAAAAACATTTCCCTGCTATTTTAAGGAAAAGGAGTAAAGGTCAAAATCCCTTATAGTTAGGAGAGGGAAAGTGTCAAGGTAAGGTGCCACCTGCCACATGACTGGTCCTCATTGTGCCTCATCACAGTCCAGAACCCCAGATGCACTGAATACAAGCCAGGGATAGATGCCTGAGGTTGGTGGTTGTGTGGGTCTGTGGAGGCCTCGGGGAGAAGGGAGACCAGGAGAACACGACCAGAGGGCGCTGTTTTTTACATCTCCTCTCCCTTCTCCTGTCTTAGCTTCCAAAAAAGAAGTTGCAGATATGGTGCAGGCAGCACCCTGAACGGCACTAACCTGACCCAGCATCATGCATGCTCTTTCCCATTTTACTGCCGCCAACTGGCTATTAATTCTGTTCTGCCCATGAACTCTGATGTATTCCAGTGGGGTATGAGTGTTCTTTCATTTTTCTAAACCTTCCTTTCTTCCCCGGCACCCCCTCGTGGTTGGAGGATCATTTATCTGCCCAGATTTTTACAGACACGGTCTCTGGAGAGCTTCGCCCTTTTCTTTCATGTCATTGTCCTTCCAGCTCGCCCTTCTGTCCCAGATTCAGAGATTTCTCTCTACAGTGAGTCTTCTGCAGGGAAACTGGGTCACAGAGTCTCTTGTCTCCTCCAGGAACTCGCTTTTGATCAAAACGCCACTTTTTAGCAACCCAAAATAACTTCATATAATAATAGTAATTATGTCACATATGCCTCTCACACTTTAACCCTGCCATTACGCAGACTTCATTTTTACCTTGAATCATGCCCTTGATCACCATGTCTGGGGCATGAATAGCACCCTCTCTTTTTTCTCCTCCCATCCTAGCCCTCTCTAGACTCATGTTTCCTATCAAATACTGTAAAGGAACACTTGATTTTCTTTATTTTCAGGCACAGTATTCCCTAAGCTGAAATCAGTGTTATTTCTAAAAACTTAACTTTTCTGCCCTTGAATCCCAGTACAAACCTACTGCTTCTTCCCTATCTGCCGTTTCAGTTCCCTTAAGCCAGACATCCTCCAAGCACACGTTAAGTGGTTAATTGAACCTTCAAGGTTCAAGTAGTGTCCTCTGTGGTTTGCTTTTGGATGGCCTGTCCTCTGTGGTTTGCTTTTGGATGGCCTGTCCTCTGTGGTTTGCTTTTGGATGGCCTCACTGGGGTCCTGTTTTGGCACGCAGGTCATGTGGTGTTTAACTGTGGTACTTATCCTGTGACATTTGGAGAATGGATTTTGATGGAAAAGCCCAGGGAACTGACCTAAGAGGGGAAAAAAAAAAAAAAAGATGGCATTTTAAATGCTGTAGTCAAGCAACTAACACATGTCTACCAGTCAGGGGGCATACAAGGACAGGAACCAAGGCTGTCTGGTTCTTGCTGTATCTCCTCACGAGCACCTCACTTGTTGCCTAAGCATTGTAGGTGTTCAGTCAATGTCTATTGAATGAGTGACTTGAGGCGATAAACAAACCCTAAATGAAAAGTTTACTAAGTGGTAAGGAATATAGTTCTTATGAAATGAACTTTTTTTTTTTTTTTAATGTTTTGGTGATGATTTTTTTTTTTTTTTTTACTTTATTTTACTTTACAATACTGTATTGGTTTTGCCATACACTGACATGAATCCACCACGGGTGTACATGCGTTCCCAAACATGAATCCCCCTCCCCATAACATCTCTCTGGGTCATCCCCATGCACCAGCCCCAAGCATGCTGTATCCTGCATCAGACATAGACTGGCAATTCATTTCTTACATGATAGTATACATGTTTCAATGCCATTCTCCCAAATCATCCCACCCTCTCCCTCTCCCTCTGAGTCCAAAAGTCCGCTCTACACATCTGTTTCTCTTTTGCTGTCTTGCATACAGGGTCATCATTGCCATCTTTCTAAATTCCATATATATGTGTTAGTATACTGTATTGGTGTTTTTCTTTCTGGCTTACTTCACTCTGTATAATCGGCTCCAGTTTCATCCACCTCATTAGAACTGATTCAAATGTATTCTTTTTAACGGCTGAGTAATACTCCAGTGTGTATATGTACCACAGCTTTCTTATCCATTCATCTGTTGATGGACATCTAGGTTGTTTCCATGTCCTGGCTATTATAAACAGTGCTGCGATGAACACTGGGGTACATGTATCTCTTTCAATTCTGGTTTCCTCGATGTGTATGCCCAGAAATGGGATTGCTGGGTCATAAGGCATTTCTATTTGCAATTTTTAAGGAATCTCCACACTGTTCTCCATAGTGGCTGTACTAGTTTGCATTCCCACCAACAGTGTAGGAGGGTTCTCTTTTCTCCATACCCTTTCCAGCATTTATTGCTTGCGGACTTTTGGATTGCAGACATTCTGACTGGTGTGAAGTGGTACCTCATTGTGGTTTTGATTGACCTTTTCAAAAAGGTTTTTTGTTTTACAAGACGAGTATATTTTAGAGATCTGCTGTACAACATAATGTTTAGAGTTTTTAAAAAAGCTATATTGTGTATTTAAAAAGGTGTTCAGAGGGTGGATCTTGTGTTGTGTTCTTACTGCAGTAAAGTAAGATGAACAATCTTTTAAAAAGTGCAGTAAGGTTTATTTTCTCTCTTATGTGTATGTTTAAGTTGCTGATTTTGGTCAGGACAGCAAAGTGTATACAGCAAGAAGAAAGGTCATATAGAGAACGGCTAACTTATTTTCTTAGAATCTGAAATATTACTCATATAATTAAATAAATGAAAATGAAGCAGGTTAAAGAAGCCCCAGATTGTTTAGAAATAAACTCATCGCATAATAATTGAGGAGTTGGTGCGAAATAGATGACCTTACTCATCATCATCTTGGCAAAGCTCTCTCAAGGCTCAGGTCAGAAACCATCCCCTCTGAAAAGCTGACTTTCCAAATGAAAGTAATCTCTATGATTTCCCAGGTGGCTCGGTGGTAAAGAAATCCACCTGCCAATGTAGTAGACACAGGAGTTGCGGGTTCAATCCCTGGGTCAGGAAGATCCTCTGGAGGAGGAAATGACAGCGTACTCCAGTATTCTTGCCTGGCAAATTTCATGGACTAAGAAGCCTGGCAGGCTACAGTCCTTGGGGTTGCAAAAAGTGGGACCTGACTGAGCATGCACACACAATTATATTTCATATTACATTTCATACCATACTAATAAATTAGGAAAGCATCACTTTTACTTACATACACTTTTTGTGTCCTCTTATAAACCATAAGCTCTGAGAGGACAGGACTCATTTCTGAATTTCTTTATGGAATCCCACTGAACTATATAGTTTATACTTTGCACATATAAGTGATGATAACTGTATCTGTTGAATAAAGGGAGATGAATGACTACATCAAAGAATTGCAATAATGTGAGAATAAATTTTATGTAGTAAAAATAGATGTGTGTAGGTAGAAGTAAATAATTCAAATGTTGAGGGAAAGATAGCAGCTCATTATCATGAATCTGCAAACCCCAAAGTCAAAATGTGAATGTACCATTTGTGACCATTTATTGAGAAAACTTTGTTCTCTGTAGCAATAGAGGTTAAAACCTGCAAAGAAATTTGAATATAATTTGGGGAAAGGGATGTGGTGGAGGGAGAATAGGCTGTGGCATGGTAGGAGAGGAAGTCTTCCAAGAAATAAGAATAACCATAGTAAAAAGTATCAAAATAGAAATGAAATGTGAAGTTGTAATTATATATTTTAAAAATTGGATATAGTTTGTATTATACACATTTTCTTGGTTAACAAAAGAAGGGAAAATATAAGGAATGACTTAGGTTTGAGGCAAAAATTTCTCCCTGAACTAAAACAAATTAAACCAGGACAAATATTGGAACGCTAGAATTGAAAACATATGGAATAGTTAGATTTCCAACCTATAACTGGAAAATGAGGAGGAGGGTTTGATATTTTAAATACAGGGAAGGGAAGTAGATAATGAACCAGAAACAAAAAGAAATTGCCTCTAGGAGAAAATATACTAAAGCTGTGATTATTTGACATCAAATGTGAAATTATCTCTGAAAAGTTAAAAATGTATTTAGTCAACTAGCTGATGACAAGTATTCGTATGTGACATCCCAGAATTTTTCATTTATTAGGTTGCCTGTACCACAGTTCAGGAGAGAAAAATAGAGTAGATCATAGAACATATTCCTCTTCATTCTAACCACAAATATGATACCAACAAGCTCTAGTATAGCAAAACTTACTATAACCTAGTTCAGTCCTCAGATTGCTTATGGCCTACAGAAGGAGATAAGACATATGTATAAATACTCTATTTTTTAAAACACCAAAGGAGGTGTTGGTTAAAAATCAATAGAAGGAGCTGACAGAGAAATGCAGTAAAGAATCAAAGGCCAAACCATTGCATATGGTTGTCAAGGATGTACCCTCAACATAACTATAGATAATGAGTGGTATGGACAGCATCCCTTAGAATCGCTCCACCCACATACAGTTGTATTAGAACTGACTCATTGGAAAAGACCCTGATGCTGGGAAAGATGGAAGGCAGGAGGAGAAGGGGACGACAGAGAATGAGATGGTTGGATGGCATCACTGCCTCGATGGACATGAGCAAGCTCCTGGAGTTGGACAGGGAAGCCTGGTGTGGTGCAGCCCATCAGGTTGCAAAGAGTCAGACATGACTAAGCGACTGAACTGAACTGATACGATTGTCTTATTTAACAGGGGAGAGAAAGCACTAGGAGAAAAGCTTCATTGTGTAGGTGATGGAGGTGGCATTTTATTGAGCTAGGTCTTGAATGATTGGTAAAATTTTACTGGCAGTAGGGAAGGTGCTGCAAATGGCATAAGCTAAATCAGAAGACCAAGAGTTTATACAGCTGGAGGTCACACATAGAGGGTTTAAATGCCAAGAAAGGATGGACATCAGTGTGAAAGAGGGTCTGAATTCCAATATACAGGGCTTACACACTATTGAGTCACGTAAGGAGTTGTTGGAGGGTTTAGAAAAAATGTGAGTAATACAATCAAACCAGAGGTTTAGGAAAGTAATCAGATGTTGATGTGGCCGGATGGATGGGAGTGGTGAACTAGAGTCAGGAAGTCCACTGAGGAGTGCATTTTCAAAACAGATATGAGAGGATGACAACCTGAGCTAGGCTCACAGCCATGGAAATAGGAAAGAGTAGGCCATTTTGGAGACACAGCAGTAAAAGAACGAAGTCCTAGTTCCTGATGGGATGTAAGGCTTGATAGTACAGCACTCAGGGATGCATGTGCTCAGTAGAGTCTGATTCTTTGCGGCCCTGTGGACTGTAGTCTGCCAGGCCCCTCTGCCCATGAAATTTTCCAGGCAAGAATACTGGAGTAGAGTGCCATTTCCTTCTTCAGAGGATCTTCCTGACCCAGTAATCAAACCCACATCTCCTGCATTGGCACGTGGATTTCTGATGATTTAGAGCCTATAAGATCAACCAGATGTCAGCGCCATTAGAAAAAAATGGGAGGAGGAGATGTTAGTAATTATTAACCAGTGACCAAATATGTTGCACTGGAACTTCAGTGAACAGTCAGGGATGGAAATAGTAGATTTGGGATTGGGAAGTCATCTACAAAGAATTTTAATTGAGACCTTAGGGGAAGGACTGCATAATCATGGCAAAAGCCCAGTTTGATTGGGGTGAAACAGCATAAGTCTGTAGACACTCAGATAGTAGACTTATCCCAGCATAGTAAGTGGAGAAAGTAATTTATAATTAGGCTGGTGGAGAGATTTATAAAAGAAACACAACTTGGAAGTTTCCAGTGGATCTGAGCTAAGACAGAAGAAGGGAGATCCTAGAATTGGAATAGGGATGAGGGCAAGTTATGTGGAGACATTTAATGTATAGGACTCAGGATTGGTTGGTTACCAAAGGGCCAGATCTGTGTCTCTTTACCACGTATTTCCTAAGAATTTCTAGAGCTTTGAAGGTTTGGTTTGGGAGCTTGCTCTCTGCTGATGCATTGTGATGCAGAGGATTAGAAGGAATTAGCCTTAGGTTCAAACCTTGAGCTGCACCCTAATAAACTGTAGGTTACTGGGTAAGTCAGTTGTTTTTGACCCCAGGTTTTTCAAATATAACTGAAAGGATAATAACGTTCACCCTGTTTATTTCATGAGGTTGTTGTAAGAATCCAGGGTATCATTATTAAAATAGTAGTTTTGTTCTATAGGAAACCAGCTGTTGGCTTTTAAATTTTTTTTTTTTTTTTTGCTAAATGATCCAAAGGCAAAGTCAGAAGACTTTCTGACTTGTTTCTCTCTTGTTTCTCTCTGCTTAAGTTTAGAATTTCAAATTCTTCATAGCTTTCAAAAAAAAATGTATTTTTTTGCCTTTTGTTAGTTCCTTCTGCTTTTCTAACCAAGCTTTATTTTTTAAACTTGGTAATTTGTATTTCTGAAATTTTCTCTTAATGTCTATTAATTTTTCCTTCAGGATTTAATTCTGCTTTCCTAAATATAATTTCCCTATTTTTCAGAGTTTGGTAGATTGTCACATAATACAGTTTTTAGTATATTATTACATTTTATATATTTATATTTTTAGTAAATTACATTTAGGGAATATACAAAATATATTACATTTAGAGATTATATACATCTAGTATATTACTGGAAAAAACACTGTACTTCTTACCACTCATACACTAATACAGTTTTTAATATAGCCTGTGTATTGATCTCAAACATTTTAAAACAAGTGACCTCTGATTCTTTGGATTGATAAATAAGGACAAAAATAGGTAAAGAGTAGGGGGCTTCTCTGGTGGCTCAGATGATAAATAATCCACCTACAAGGCAGGAGACTCAGGTTCCATCCCTGGGTCAGGAAGATCCCCTGGAGAAGGGAATGGCAACCCACTCCAGTATTCTTGCCTGGAGAATCCCATGAACAGAGGAGCCTGGTGGGCTACACTCCATGGGAGTCATCCATAGTCAGACACAACAGAATGACTAACACTGTAACTTCTCACAGGGAAGACACTAAATGCAAAATACACATTTATTTAGGGGTTGTGACTAAAGATAAAATATAAATGCTGCCTATAATAAAAAAAAAAAAAGATAAGGAAGTACAAACACTTCAGTTGAAAGTTGAAAAATCTGGGACTTCCCTGGTGGCACAGCAGATAAGAATCCACCTGCCAGTACAGTTTCAATATCTGGTCCAGGAAGATTCCATACGCTATGGAGCAACTAAGCCCGAGTGCCACAACTCCTGAGCCCATGTGCCTAGAGCCTGTGCTGCTCAACAAAAGAAATCACCGCAATGAGAAGCCCTCCCCCTGCCATGAAGACTAGCCCCCACTCACCACAACCAGAGAAAGCACTGTAAGACCCGGCACAACCAGAAATAAAGCAATTAATTAAAATAATAATAAAAAGTTGAAAAATCTGAAAGCTGAGTCCGCAGCTCAGCAGTTTAACCCCAGCACTGAAAAACTAGAACAGAGTCTGGCTTTCATGATTCAACAAGTACAATAAGCTGCTCTGAGGCCAAATGAACTTCCCCAGAGGCTTTGTCAGGATGTGGTGACAGGATTTCTTTGTTTCTTTTTTGGCTCACAGTATTGGCGATCTTGCTGCTGTTCTTTTCTTGGTTGGTAGACGTGATTGCTAGAACCTGGGTAGGCAGTCAAGACACTGGTGCTTCTCAGTGGCTGGGAGGCTGCCATTTGTGGGATCCCTGATGTATTTCATGCCACTCCACTTCTCCACTCTGACACCACCACTGTCCCTCATACCTCACTGCCTGTCTACAACCTTTTCATAGCCTTGTTAGAGAAATTCACGGCTACACAGATTGATAACTCTCATCACAAACAGAGATGATCTGTGGTGTGCCTGGGAATATGAAAGCCACAGGGCATTCATTCATCCACTCCATGTTCAAGACGTATTTATCAAATATAAGTGGGGCTTCCCTTGTAGCTCAGTGGTAAAGAATCTGCCTACCAATACAAGAGATGCCAGAGACATGGGTTCAATCCCTGGATCTGGAAAATCCTCTGGAGGAGGAAATGGCAACCCACTCCAGTGTTCTTGCCTGGAAAATTCCATGGACAGAGGAGCCTGGTCCTCATACAGTCCATGGGGTCGCCAAGAGTCGGGCATGACTGAGCACGCACAAACAGACCACCCCAGCACTATCCAAGAGTAGAGCATTCCTGTGAAACCTTTCTTAAACCAAAATGGCTTAAAGCAAAGAAGCAATCATCTTAGGACACATCTTACTAACAGGATGCACAAAATAAATTGAGGTGAAGCACAGACGCTTATAGATACAGTTCAAAGATACAGTAGCTTTCTGCTGAGATTCTAAGTGTAGTTCTAGGGAAAGAACTTGGTGGGAGTGACAGTCTTACTGATGGGGGTGCACACTTACTGATAGGCTTATTGCAAAACAAACCCTGAATGCTATGTCACTTTTTGCCTTTTTTCACAGAAGCAAAAATCCTCTTGAGATTTCTATCGTGTGTTGAAAACAGGTATTAATGTAGGTCTTTTGTAAAAGCAAAGTAGTGTAAAGGGAACTTGGAAAAAGCAGGGGATAACTGTATGGATTTTGTAGCAGGCACTGTAGTTGTTGGAATACAGCAGTGAAAAAGATCAACAGAGCTCCATGTACTCAGAGGGCTTACATTCTAATGGGAAGACATACTACGTAAAAAGATCATTTCAGATTTTGTAAAATGTTACTAGAGAGATCACAGAGTGATCGCTAATAGCTAGGAAAATATTTGTCAAGTTACTTTAGGCATACATTGTAAATCTAGTACTCATTCTGTAGGCACATGAATTTAGCTGCTGAGAATGAAAAGAAGGCAAAAAGCAGATATGCTATATAATTTCTCTCTTTTCCTTTCTTCTCTAGGCGGGTAACAGTTCATGTTTGCTTCATAAATGAAGCAGCTTTAAACAAATTCCTATTCTGTCTGGAGTGACAGACCGCATCTTTATCTGTTCTTGCTACCCATGACTCTCTATGGATGATTGAGAAATTGGAACAAAGTGTTTTACTGTGAAACTGGCACTGAATTAATCATCTATAAAGAAGAACTTGTATGGAGCGGGACTCTATTTTAAGGACCTACAGGGAGTTGTGGTCTCAATTAGAACTTGCAAACTGATATTGGGAGAGAAAGCACGTGTCCCAGATTGCACATACAATTTTGCATGCCTCCAGAAGCATCTAACTGCTGAAAAACCACATAGCTTTATTTTACAGTGACAACCTGCAGTTCATAGTTATCTTGGTCTGCAAATAGATTTCAGCCTGGATAGTGGGGGGTGGGGGTCATCATTTGTAACAAAGGGATCTAGAAAATGTTCAAAAAACAAAAACTCAGTAGCATCATCCACTGTTCATTTAGAAAGCAGTGGACACAGTGTGGGAGTAGGTTCAGGTCTGCCTCATAGCTGCTGATCAGTGAGGGATGTGGGTCTGAACTTGGGTCTCTTCCTGACATAGAAGGTGCTCACATGTATCCCACGAGACAAATGGACAAAGTTGGCTGGCTCTATCCATACAAGCTAGCCAGTACTGAATGACAACATGATGCCTTTGCTGAGAAGAGCTAGAGAGTGTCACATGAAGAAGCTGTGGACACTGATCAGCAGAACCATCTGCCGAGGAGGACATCTGGCACCCCTAGTGAAGCTGGCCTTTGCCCTTGACCACTCTAGAGTGTATAAATTGTGCTTGCAAAATATATTCAAAATGTTTATATTCTAAAACTATTACAGAGTTATGTAAAGGGACTTAGGAGGAATCACTGAATGTATGGAGGCCCCATTTTCAATTTCTGCTGTGGGAGAGAGGAAAAATAAGTTATGATATTTAGTATCTAAGATTAGAAAACCACACTCACATGCTGATAATGGGTGTTGAAAATTAGATGACTTGGCTTTTACAAGAATGCAGGAAATCAGGTAACTTTAGTTATTTATACTATAATCACCATTATCTGTTTAAAGGATCCATTTATTTAAAATCAGGCACTCTATATTCATTAAGGTTTATGAGTTAAAAAAAAAAAGAGAGCTTTATGTAGTTATGCATGTCAGTTTGCTATTAAAATATGCAATAGCATTTTTGTCATATTGAGTGAATTTGGCAGGAATTCCCAAGATGGACATTGTGTTTTTAAACCAGAATTTGTAAAGACATTAAGTGAATTTCCCTTGCCAATTTTCTTTTTTTATATCAAAGGAACATCTGACTAAGGTCAAAGAATGATTTCTTATGGTTTATTTTTATGAAGAGTCTTTCAATGTGTCATGAACATAAAGAAATCCAAAGCCTTCCTTCTAACTTCATCCTTGTACAACATTATTGCCATATCCTACCACCATCTGATGACCTTCAATATAGTGACACAGAAAGGCATGAAAAACTACTACCTTTTATTTGACTTTGCTAGTCCAAGAATTTCTAGTAGAGTTGGATTTTAGCTTACATTCAATGCTAATTAGAATACAACTCCAGTAAGTGGCCTTTGCTCTTTTTTATACCAAAGAGCTCAGATGATCTCTATGACCCCTGTCTTCTCTAAAGTGCTGTGGTTCCTCAAATGCTAGTCATTTCTCTAAGATACAACCCAGGTGCTTTAGGAAGCTGCATGAATTTATTTAGGCCCTCAAATATCCCATGATACAACTATGATATGTATAATAAAAGAGATCAAATTAATGGCTGTAAGGACCTGTCTCAGTGTGTGATACTGTTTTGAATAGACATAGATTAACATGAGTATGTGTAAGTCACGTATAGATTTGAGAAGATTGAAACTTCTCAATCTAATTAATAGTTCATTTCAGCAATGGTTTCGATTTTCGTAGGTATGTGAAAATGCTGCTTAATGAGCTTCAAGAGTACAATAAATGTATTTTTGTTCTCAAAACTGGTAGCTGGGTTTTTAACACTCAAGGACATGGTCCTAAATCAATAGAGTTAAGTAAACAAATTCAGCAGGTTATGAAATCTGGCATGGTAGGGTGAGGGGAAACGTATTCTGCCTAATTAAATGTATTAGTTCATTGACAGTTGTATGGATACCAATTTTTAAAACACTAAAATTCAATAAAACACACGAACAATAGAAAAATGCTGAACATTACTTTGGATGGTAGTTGCTTGGGAATTAACTGTCCTATCTGCTTGGAGATTAATATATATAGCTTTGCTTTATTTTATCCAGTATGTGTTCTGAATAGCCTTCATAAATCATGGAAAACTCACAACTGACATCTTAAACAGTGAAATCACCCTATAAATTGGTGCCATGTATCTTATAGTCTTCTTTTGTAATGTTTTAAAATTGTCTTTTAAAATAATTTCAGAAGTCTTCAGATTCTCAATTATACTAAAAGCTTTGTACCTCTTTGGCAGAACCCAGATCTATAGAGAAACTGGCTCTGTGAAAAATGATGCCTGCCCAGTGATATCGAAATGTTGCTGGATTTTGTATTGTAATCTGTTGTGCTTACCACACTGCCACTTTTAAATGAGTCAGAGACGTTGATTTTTTCAACACTTTAATAGACCAATACCCTCTTTAAAAAGGACTAAGTATGTGAAAATGTCAATTTATGATAAAGTATGTTCACAATGAAATATGTGCTTTTAGTAAGCATTAAAGTACTTTGGAGAAACTTTGTGGCATATTTTGATATTCTAATTCAAATGAAATTTTAAATTAATAGAAAAATCCATTCAGAATTCATAGATAGTTCTTCATGTTTTTCTGCAGCTAGTTTCTGGTTTCAAAATGTAACTCCAGTATGGGGCTTTGAGCCATTGCCTACCTTTTCTGACTTAACTAAAAAATATATTTTTCAAAGACATAGTGGGATGGATGTTAGGAAAAATTGTCAGGAGCTTCCACTTTGCTCTTAACCTGTATTGATAAATCACTGCCCTTCTTTGGATCTCAATTTTTTATTTATCTATGTGGTGAAGTCAGGTCATACCACAGCTGTGAGAGAAACCTACTGATATGTGAATGACAAAGATGATAGATAAAATAAAGCTGAAGCTATCACATACAAAATATCCAACTATGATCTCTGTGAATAAGCAATTTGAACATAAAAAGCTATGGCTGTTCTTGTTTGTAATGTAAATATGGTCCATTCTTAAAGTGAAATTCAGTCTACTGTAGGTTGAATTGGATAACCATTTACACAAGAGATGGCTTTTTCCTTTGCTTAAATAAACATTTTTGGATTACCTCTGAAGAATGAAAACCAAGAGTATATTTTATCCAGGAAAAGATACTATGAGATGTGTGTAGCATTTGGAAGTGCACCAAATTAAGCATTTAAATCTCTCATTTTCTTAAAAGCTAAGGGCAGAAAATGTAAGATGCTCATAAAGTTTTTAAGTGCCAAAAGATACTTTAGAATCCATTTGGAGATGGGTAAAGCATAAATTAAATTTTAAAATTGGAAAGTGGGATAAGAATTTTAAAGAAAGCCAGCTTGTTTTGAAACAGTATTATTTTGAAATTGGAATTAAAATACAAACATTCAGATTGAAATTCCAACCACTTAATTTGTGCTGTTTATAATGTTGCTGGAAATGCCCTTTGTGAAGATAAAATAATGGCACTTTCATTTCCTAACAAGGTATTGTTTTAGAAATAATCCATATTATAATGGATATTCATGATCCTAAAAATGTTTCCTAAGCATTGTAAATTTATTTATAAGTGCCATCTACAATTACATCTTAATTATATTGTTTTTTAAATAACATTGTTTAAACTAAAAACCATAGTATTTTCAGTTACTTAATTTCTGAGCTGTGACTCAATAAAAGTTTCCAATCAAAATATCCTATTCTCCTATATTCTAAGGATTAATGTGTGATTATAGTGTCCACTTGCCACTGTGTTGTTTTTTTTTTAATAAATCAATGGACTTAAAGTATTCAGACATTTAGATGGATGTATAGATATATTGCTAGTTCAGTCATAGATTGGAGTTTGCATATTGTAATGTAAATGTCTTTCAACACTATTCTATAGTTTTATTATGACTGAAGTTTAATTAAATAAAAAAAGTTGTAAAATGTGATGTGTATGTGTATGTACTGTAAGTGTACTTTTTAAAATAGGTATATGTCCTGACCCTTTTTTATACAGGTTTGAATTTGAAATTACATTATATATACATATACTTTATTGTTCTAAATAAAGAATTTTATGCACTCAAAGTTATCCTGTGATTTGCTATCTTAAGTTTGTCACACATGTTCATAATGATAATTATGATAATTGAGCATTTACGCTAATCTCAACTTTTTTCTATGGAAACATCAATCTGGATTTTGCTGTGATATGCACACAAGGAGATAAGAAATCAGTTTATTCCACAAAATAATGCCATTTGCAGCAACATGGATAGATCTAGAGATTGTCATACTGAGTGAAGTCAGAGCAAGAGAAATATCACATGACATCCCTTTTATGTGGAATCCAAAAAGAAATGATACAAACTAACTTACAAAACAGAAAGAGACCCACAGACTTAGAGAAGGAACTTACAGTTGCCAGTGGGGAAGGGAGAGTTAAGAAGTTTGGAATCAACATGTGCACACGGCTATATTTAAAATGGATAACCAAAAAGGATCTGCTGTATAGCACAGGGTACTCTGCTCAATGTTATGTGGCAGCCTGGATGGGAGGACAGTTTGGGGAAGAATGGATACAGGTGTAGGTGTGGCTGAGCCGCTCTGCTTTGCAGCTGAAACTATCACAACATTATCAACTGCCTGTACTCCAATACAAAATAAAAAAGCTTAAAAATAACTAATAAGAACCTACTGTATAGCACAGAGAACTCTATTCAGTACTCGGTAGTGACCTATATGGGGATGGAGTCTAGAAGAGAGTGGATATATGTTTATGTATGACTGATTCACTTTGCTGTACAGCAGAAACTACAGCGTTATAAGTCAACTCTATTCCCATAAGAAAGATTTTAAAAAAGAAATCATTTTATTCCAATAAATATGTATTGGTTAAGTAACTGAGAAAGATAGGTAAGGTAATCAAAGAAGGTAAAGCTGAATTAACACATTGTTAGATCGCAAGCGGTTTCTAACTTCATTGAAGTTGGTTTAGTCACTAAGTCATGTCTGGCTCTTGTAACCCCATGGACTGTAGCCCGCCAGGCTCCTCTGTCCATGGGATTCTCCAGGCAAGAATACTGGAGTGGATTGCCATTTCCTTCTCCACGGGATCTTCCCAACCCAGGAATAGAACCCCAGTCTCCTGCATTGCAGGCAGATTATTTACTGACTGAGCTATGAGGGAAGTTGAGAAGATATGAAAACCAATTTTGACTGCATAAAGCCAGTGAAGGAATTTCCTAAGTGCAAAACTGAGGTCCAGCTAGTATGGTTGCAGCATGCAGGAAGGAGAAATGGATAGAACAGGGATGGTTATGGGGGAGTTGGCGTTTGGGCCAAGATTTACAAGGAAGAGACAGATTTTGATAAAGAAGGAGAATCATGCCCAGCCTGTGCAGTGTTTTCCAAAGCAAGTAGTTGTAAAATGTTTCAGCTTGTCCCATCAAATCGAATCAGTTGTGTCCTGAGCATGGAACCCATAAGGAAGTATATGGTGAGATGAGAACAGAGCCTTGGATACTAGAATAAGGAAATCATATTATTCTTAGGTTAAGCCATTGCATGTTTCTGAGAAGAAGGATAGAATGGCAAGATCGGACACCACTGCTTATGTGGTTTAGGCAATAAATAATCATCCTGTGTATTAACCCCTAGTTGGTACTGGACTCTTGAGACCATCCTCCAGCTTTATAACACAACACTCACCCACCATTTCTTTTCAATTTTTCTGCTGATTTTCTCTCTACTCACATTTTATATTATGAACTTTCATCAATATAAGCCTAGATCATAATAGCCTTGTAATTGATCACAGTTCTCAACTAAGCACTTTTTCAATCAGTTCCTCTGTTAGAGTGAATAATATGGAGACAATGGATAATATTTTTCTCTGATTAAAACACTGAAATGGCTTCTAATTATTTTCTGAGAGAACCCAAACTCAACATGGTTTTCAAGGCCCTCCTTGACTCATCTCATAATTTTTCTGGGGGGTGGGTGGGGAAGTTTGCTAATAGTTTCTTTTCCCCTTTAAGTTACAAATAACACAAGGACTAGGACTGAATATTTATATCACTGCCTTCTCCAAATTTGTGCTTCCCTTGTGGCTCAGTTGATAAAGAATCCACCTGCAATGCCAGAGACCTGGGTTCGATCCCTGGGTTGGGAAGATCCCTGGAGAAGGAAAACGCTACCCACTCCAGTAGTCTGGCCTGGAGAATTCCATGGACTGTATAGTCCATGGGCTGGCAAAGAGTTGGACACAACTGAGCAACTTTCACTCATTCTCCAAATTTAATGCAAATAATAAAGTATGGAATTGAAACAAAATTTTATCTGAATAGATATTACCTATTGCAATGTTCAATAAGTTATTTTCTGTAACTTTTTGTGGACAATTTGAAATATATGCAAAAGTAGACAGAGCAGTGTAATGAAACTCCACATAAACATAACCTAGCTTCAACCTTACTCAACTTGTGAATGATCTTATTTAAGTCTCCTATTTATTCCTCTTATCCACTCCCCCTTTCTTATTATTTTTAGGCTTATACCTACAAATAGTTGATCAGTAAATATATGTGCATCTCTAAATTATGACTTTTAAAACATCATCCTAATACCCTTGTCACACCTAAGAGAAAGAAAGTAATAATTCTTTAATTCCAAAGACCCAAGGGACTTCCCTAGTGGTCCAGTGGTTAAGAATCTGCTTTACATTGCGGGGGATGTGGGTTCAAACCCAGGTTGGAGAACTAAGATCCCACATGACATGGAGCAGCTAAGTCCACACACTGCAACTACTGAGCCTGTGTGCCACAACTAGAGAGTCCGCACCACAATGAAAGATCCTGCATTGCACAATGAAAATCCCATGTGCCACAACTAAGACCCACTTCAGCCAAATGAATATTAAGAAAAGACCCAGTAGGCATTCATATTTTGATTGTCTCACATCATTATGCATTGTAGTATTTCAGTATAAAATAAAGGTAAAATTCTCCCTCCAACATTAGTTAGTTCCTCCAGAGGAAAACACTTATCTCTTGTTAGCCATCAGAAATACTGTGTATATACATTTATATGCAATACTATATTCTCTAACCTTACCCTTTCCATTTATTAGAAGAATGTGTAATACAGTGCATCAGCCTACCCCTACCATAGCCCAGAAATTATATCTGCACATAGAAATGGTAATAGAACATGTGCCCTCTGGAATTCCAGTCCATACTTAGCAAAATCCAGTGTACTTGTAGAAATTTTTCTTCCAAATTAAAATGAGGCTCTCTTGAGGATATATCTGCTTCTTCAGCCCTCCCAGTTGGTGGCTGCATTTCTTCCATAACTGGGTCTGGAAGTGGGTTATCTGCCCCTCATTGCTGCCTCTCCCTAATTCCTCCAATTATTTGCACCTCATTTTCTCAGATTACATGCCCACTGCTATTCCCTGTTACTTTCATGTACTAACCCCCAGGTTCTTCTTCATTTCTTGTTGATATGAGCACCAAGGTTCACTGTCACCCAACTCATTTGTACTCCTGTCTTAATTCTTGGGAATTTGATACACATATAAATGATCCTTTCAATATCCTGTCCTTTTAGGTCTTTGAAATGTCTCTCCTACTGAGCCAGTCCTCAACACCACCCTACCCACTCAGTCTGATGGTAACCCTGTAGGCTTTGTCATTGCCGTTAACAGCAACTCACCTGTATCTCAATTTCATGCATCCCATTTCTTGCCATCACTCTGTGTCTTTCCAGTTTACTCCCTCATGCATTCAATTCTAACAATCCTTTGATCCACAAGAGCTGTCAACCTATTGATTTTACCACTTTTCACTAACCATCAACTTTTGATAGCCGTTCTCCTCTCCTTACACAGGTTAAAATTCATAATCCAGTTTTAAAATCACTCTCTGCATCATCTTCTTCCCCCTTGATCCCTCTCACTTTGCAATATTTGCTTGGCAATGATGCCCCTGCTCAAATCCAGTTCTCCACCCACTCTTTGGTCTATAATTGTATGACTGAACATGGTCAGATTGTAATAACACATCATACCTACTGGTTTTTCTATAAATTCCTCCCCAAGAACATCAAGTAGGTCCTAATGCCATTCAACAATTATATTTCCCTAGTCTATTTCCATTCTCATAGATAATTCATATGTTATTTTCTCTCTCAAACTACCCACCTCATTCCTCATACTCACAGTTATCCATCCTGATTGCTATTTCACCTTGAGAACTGAAGAAGGGTGATTTTCTGTGAAGCTGAAGAAGCTTAAATGCCTGGTCCTTTCTTACACAGGAAGGGGACTAGCAATGTATTCCCACAGAAATATATTTTTGCAAAATGTGCCATCATTTCCATTTATCTTTAGGTTATTAGTAGGTTTTCTGTGTGGCAGTGCCTTCCAGCAACTCTCCCACTGACCACTGTGCCAATTCACTAGGGCATCATGACCCAAAGGTCAGAGGCTGTATTATGAGGCCCTGGTGAATGTGTCCTGTGGACTGACCCCAGAAGTATGTCAGTGATGGAGGAGAAACAAGGTTTAAAATGAATGGAACCAAAGGCAATTTAGGGAAAACTGTCACAATCATCATAAATGATTGTAAATTGTAAATGGAAGACTCTGTGGGTTTCATTAATGCTTCATCAAAACAGTAGCTTTCAGGCTTCCCTGGTGGCACAGTGGATAAGAATCTGCCTGCCAATGCAGAGGGCACAAGTTCGATCCCCGGTCCAGGAAGATTTCACATGCCTTGGAACAACTAAACTGGTGAGCCGCAACTACTGAAGGCCCTGCAGCCTAGAGCCTTCAGGCCGCAACTACTGTGCCTGTGTGCTGCAGCTAGTGAAGCCTGAGCACCCAGAGCCTACGCTCTGCAACAAGAAGTCACTGAAAAGAGAAGGCTGTGTGCCACTTGCTGCAACTAAATTCTGCACACAGCAATAAAGATCCAGTGTGCGCCACTTGCTACAGCTAGCAAAAGCCTGCACACAGCAATAAAGACCCAGTGCAACTGGAAAAAAAAAAAAAAAAAAAAAAGCAGTATCTTTCCTAAGCTAGAAAATACTCAGTCATGCAGAGTATACATTTATAAACAAATCATACTTTATTCCCCCTCTTAATAGTGAGGAAGCACAGTAGAATTTAACAAAATTGCCATGTTTATGGAACCAGAGAATCTGTACATAAGGACACATGTTTTAGGCTCCGCAATGTACTGGTCTTGACAAATACATAGCACTGTATATCCCCATTATAGCATCAGGCAGGATTGTTTCATTGGTCTAAAATATCCCTTGTGCTTTACATATTCAATATTCCTTCCCTTCCCTGTACCTCTGGAAACCACTGATTTTTGTCTTTATAGTTTTTGCTTTTTCCAGAACATCGTATAATTGAAGTCCTATAATAGATAGATAGCCTTTTCAGACAGGCTTCTTTCATTTAGCAATACAAATCAGAGATTCATCTTTGTCTTTCATGGCTTAAGCTCATTTCCTTTCCTCACCGAAGAATATTCCATTGTGTGACTATGTTACAGTTTGTTCATCCATTTACCTATTTATTAAGGACAGCTTAGTTGCTTCCAGTTTTTGGTGATTATAAATAAACTGTAAACATTCAATTTTTTTGTGGACATAAGTTTTCCAATTAGTTAGGTAAATACCCTAGAGCGCATATTACCGAGCTGTACGGTAAGACTGCTTAGGTTCCTAAGAAAATGCAAACTGTCTCCTAAAGTGACTGTACCATTGAACATTCCCAGGAGCTATGAATCAGAGGTCTTGCTGCTTCACCCCCTTGCCAGTGATTGCTATTGTCAGTTTTTTTCTTAAGCTCTCCTAATACGTAGGTAATAGTATATTATTATTGTTTTAATTTGTAGTTCCCTGATGATAAATGAGCATCTTTTCATATGCTTATTTGCCATCTATACAGCTTCTTTGGTCAGATGTCTGCTCAAATCTTTTGTCCATTAAAATTGGGTTATTTTCTTACTGTTGAATTTTAAGAGTTCTTTGCATATTTTAGATGCAAGACCTCTGTCAAATATGTGTTTTGCACATATTTCCTACTAGTCTCTGGCTTGTCTTATCATTCTCTTAACAGTGCCTTTCACAGAGCAGCTTCAAGGATTCTCTTAAAAAACACATGTAAGAACATAGAGTATATATCCTGTTCAGTTCATTCCCTTAAGCTCATCAGAGTAAAAGCAGTTCACACCGTATCTACAATTGTTCATCCCTTTGGTTATTTTAACTGTTACATTTTTTCCTTCTTAGGGTCCTCTTAATAGAGCATTTTAAACACATGCAAACTTGGGCTTTGTAATGCACTTTTGTATAACAAGATGGTCTCCCCAGTATCAGGCTGTTGGGACATGATGACATTTTAAAGACTTCCAACATATACTTGTTAAAGATTCAAAACAAAAAATCAAAACACATGAGAAAAAAAAAAAACTGATGAAATTCGGACACATCATTTAGCTCCAATTTGGAAAGATATTTTGGAATGGCTTATAAAAACAATTCAAAAATTACAACACTCTCCGACATTAATCACAGCAGGATACTCTACAATCCACCTCCCAGAATACTGTAAATAAAAGCAAAAATAAACAAATGGGATCTAATTAAAATTAAAAGCTTCTGCACAACAAAGGAAACTATAAGCAAGGTGAAAAGACAGCCTTCGGAATGGGAGAAAATAATAGCAAATGAAGCAACTGACAAACAACTAATCTCAAAAATATACAAGCTACTTATGTAGCTCAAGTCCAGAAAAATAAATGACCCAATCAAAAAATGGGCCAAAGAACTAAATAGACATTTCTCCAAAGACATATGGATGGCTAACAAACACATGAAAAGATGCTCAACATCACTCATTGTCAGAGAAATGCAAATCAAGACCTCAAACACCAGTCAGAATGGCTGTGATCCAAAAGTCTTCAAGCAATAAATGCTGGAGAGGGTGTGGAGAAAAGGGAACCCTCCTACACTGTTGGTGGGAATGCAAACTAGTATAGCCACTATGGAGAACATTGTGGAGATTCCTTTAAAAACTGGAAATAGAACTGCCTTATGACCCAGCAATCCCATTTCTGGGCATACACACCGAGGAAACCAGAAGTGAAAGAGACACATGTACCCCAATGTTCATCGCAGCACTGTTTATAATAGCCAGGACATGGAAGCAACCTAGATATCCATCAGCAGATGAATGGATAAGGAAGCTGTGGTGCATATACACAATGGAGTATTACTCAGCCATTAAAAAGAATACATTTGAATCAGTTCTAATGAGGTGGATGAAACTGGAGCCGATTATACAGAGTGAAGTAAGACAGAAAGAAAAACACCAATACAGTATACTAACACATATATATGGAATTTAGAAAGATGGTAATGATAACCCTATATGCAAGACAGCAAAAGAGACACAGATGTATAGAACAGACTTTTGGACTCTGTGGGAGAGGGAGAGGGCGGGATGATTTGGGAGAATGGCATTGAAACATGTATACTATCATGTAAGAAACAAATCACCAGTCTATGTTCAATACAGGATACAGGATGCTCGGGGCTGGTGCACTGGGATGACCCAGAGAGATGATATGGGGAGGGTGGTGGGAGGGGGGTTCAGGATTGGGAACTCATGTACACCAATGGCGGATTCATGTTGATATATGGCAAAACCAATACAGCACTGTAAAGTTGTTTTTTTTTAAAAAAAGACATTACAAACTCCAGATGCAAACATGTAAAACAAAGGGTCCATTTCTGTCACTTCTGTGTGTGCATGCTCCATCACTTCAGTCATGTCCAACTCTTTGCAACCCTATCGACAGTAGCCAGCCAGGCTCCTCTGTTCATGGGATTCTCCAGGCAAGAATACTGGAGTGGGTTGCCGTATATTCCTCCAAGGGATCTTCCTGACCCAGGGATCGAACTAGAGTCTCATGTTTCCTGCATGGGTAAGCAGGTTCTTTACCACTAGTGCCACCTGGGTAAATTGTGTCATTTCTGTATTTATTTACGTACTTGATAATAGAAAAGCTACTTAAAAAATAAATAGATGTGATACAAAATCAACAAAGGTGATTGAGGAAGTAAATTTAAATTACTATGAGGTTAAGAGGGGCTTCTCAGGTGGCACTAGTGGTAAGAACTCACCTGCCAATGCAGGAGACATGAGACATGGGTTCAATCCCTGGGTCAGGAAGATCCCCTGGAGAAGAGAATGGCGCCCACTTCTGTATTCTTGCCTGGGAGAATCCTATGAAGACAAGAGCCGGGTAGCCCACACAGTTCACGGGGTCACAAAGAGCTGAACACAACTGACACAACTTAACGTGCATGCTCATGAGGTTAAGAAGACAATCGTAACAACAACAAAAAAAGTATCACATCCAAAGTAGTAAAAGAAAATGTAAATGTGCTATTTTTTATCTTAGAAATGGGAAGGTATTATGAATATAACTATGTATCATTGCTTATATTTATAAAACAGAATGATAAATAAAAAACTAACTAACTATAGGGGAAGAAGAAAACTGTCTCCTATGGAAGGAGAAAGCAAGAAGCTAAGCTTCTTTGAATGTTGGTCTTGTAGATTTACAGTGAGAACAATTTGGGGGTCCTAATTCTTACAATTCAATTAGAAAAGGTTTATTAAGCAATTCAGGACATTAAAATTCTTGCTGGATAATGAATTATATGAAAAACATTTTTTTCCCCCTTAAGGAGTTATAATGGTAATACTGCTGATGGGTAGCAGCATCTCTGATCTCTACATACTAGATGTCTCAGATATATCCAAATATCCTCTGAAGGGCAAATTCAGATGCCTCCCTATTGACTGTTTCAATTTAACCAGATGATCAACATGGAAATCTGATGGAAAAGTTCTACACACTGAAGAAAAACAAGACCTGGAGCTGACTGTGGATCTGATCACGAGCTCCTTATTGCAAAATTCAGGCTTAAATGGAAGAAAATAGGGGAAACCATCAGACCAGTCAAGTACTAGCTAAGTCAAACTCCTTACAATTATATAATGGAAGTGACAAATAGATTCAAAGGATTAGATCTGGTAGACAGATTGCCTCAAGAACTATGGACAGAGGTTTGTAACATTGTGCAGAAGGCGGTGACCAAAACTATCCCAAAGAAAACGAAATGAATGATGGCAGGTGGTTGTCTGAGGAGTCCTTGAAAATATCTGAGAAAAGAAGAGAAGCGAAAGGCAAGGGAGAAAGGGAAAGATATACCCAGCTGAATGCAGAGTTCCAGAGAATAGCAGGGAGAGATAAGGTCTTCTTAACTACACAGATAACCATGATGGTGTGATCACTCACCTACAGTCAGATATCCCAACTGTGAAGTCAAGTGGGCCTTACCAAGCATTACTACAAGCAAAGCTAGTGGAGGTAAAGGAATGACAGTTGTGCTATTTAAAATCTTCAAAGATGATGCTGTTAAAGTGCTGCACTCAATTTGCCTGCAAAGTTGAAAAACTCAGCAGTGACCATGGAACTAGAAAACGTCAGTTTTTATTCCAATTCCAAAGAAAGGCAACGTCAAGCAATGTTCATACTACCATACAATTGCATTCATGTCAGCAAGGTAATGCTCCAGAAATCAATCGTGAATATTGATTGGAAGGACTGATGCTGAAGCTGAAGCTCCAATACTTTGGCCACCTGATGCAAAGAGCCAATTCACTGGAAAAGACCCTGATGCTGGGAAAGATTGAAGGCAGGAGGAGAAGGGGATGACAGAGGATGAGATGGTTGGATGGCATCACTGACTCAATGGACATGAGTTTTAGCAAGCTCTGGGAGATGGTGAAGGATAGGGAAGCTTGGCGTGCTGCACTCCATGGAGTCTCAAAGACTTGGACACAACTGAGTGACTGAACAATAACAGAAGTGGAAACAGTGACAGGTTTTATTTTCTTGGGCTCCAAAATCACTGCAGATGGTGACTACAGCCATGAAATTAAGACATTTGCTCCTTGGAAGAAAAGCTATGACTAATCTAGATAGCATGTTAAAAAGCAGAGACATCACTTTGCCAACAAAGTCCCTCTAGGCAAAGCTATGGTTTTTCCAGTAGTCATGTATGGGTGTGAGAGCTGGACCATAAAGAAGGCTGAGAACCATAGAATTGATGCTTTCAAATTGCGGTGCTGGAGAAGACTCTGAGAGTCCCTTGGACTGCAAGGAGATCAAACCAGTCAATCCTAAAGGAAATCAACCCTGAATATTCATGGAAAAGCTCCAATACTTTGGCCACCCGATGCGAAGGACTGACTCTTTGGAAGAGATCCTGATTCTGGGAAATTTGAGGGCAGGAGGAGAAGGGGATGACAGAGGATAAGATGGTTGGATCGCACCACCAACTCAATGGACCTGCGTGTGAGCAATCTCCGGGAGACAGCGAAGGACAGGAAACCTGGCATGCTGTAGCCCATGGGGTCACAAAGTGTCAGACATGACTTATCAACTGAATAATGACAACTATGAGAAAGTCAGATCTTCTGAAACTAAATCTGCGTCCCTGGGAAGGTCCATTTATTCCTATCCACTCCAAAATTAGGGTCCCAACTCAATATTGGGGATTTGTTTTTTGAACCAGGGCTCATACTCCTTGGCAAACCCCAATGCCAGTGTTTGTCCACCAGCCCCAAGAGTTTGCTGTTAGTTCTACTTAAACTTCTTAATCCTTTAGCTGGCAATTCCATTACCAATTCCATTACTCACAGACAGTTCTGAGAAAAAAGCACCCCTGAATGCCTTGCATTTCTCTGTGAGTTTTCTGTTTTAGTTCACCAGTCACTTGAAAAGATTTTTTTTTTTTTTTTTAGCCATTTGTCTAGCTTATTTTCCTTATCTGGAGGGTTGATCCAATTTACCTACAGGATTACTGAAGTGGAAATCCTCCATTCTTTGTTTAATCCAATCAGATTTTCACTTCCTTTACTCCAGTGAAACTTCTTATCAAGATCACTACTCAGTGAATTCCACTGGGTCAGTTCAGCATCCTCATTCACTGTGCACTCTCTGACACTCATCCTCAGTTTTGTCTTCCTTTTCCTACTTGCTCTAGCTCCTTCCTCATCCTCCTCCTGTCCAGTCTGTGTTGGAATGCTTATGGCTCAGTCCTTGGCCCTCTTTTCTCAGAATATTCTCACTTGGTGATTTCCATTCAATTTACTTTAAGTAACAAACACAGATATAGCAAATACACTCAATTAATGTATCCAGCCCAGATCCATCTTATGGATATCTGAGTGTGATCTCAAAGTTAATGTTCAAAACTGAACTTTTGATCTTACCACAGAAACAAAAACACAGGAAAAAACAAAAGCCCCTGCCTCAATTTAATGCTTTTAAATTGAGTGGTTTCTATTATCCAAATAAAGGCTTGGAAATATTAAAATTTTACCCTAGGTTTATACTTCTATTAATTGACAATTGCTCTATGACTAGTGTTGTTTATTATCGTTAAAAACTTAGCCAATGATTTTATGCTAATACTAATTTGACTGTAATTTAAATATACCTGAAGTATATTTTTGTATATGAACAGTGTTTAGTACCTGTTTGTCTGTAAGTAACCCTCACAATTCTCATTCTGAGATGAACTCACTCAAGTGTGGTATTTATGTTGGGTTGTAAAGTCTCGCTAGGATTTTAATCTTAGGCAAAAGGAAATCACGTGTACAATTAAATATATTCATATACTAGTCATATAATGTAAAGTATTTGTCATTAAAAATATTTTTAAATGTGTCAGAATAACACTCCCCTAAAAGCTTTCAGAACATAATGTAACCTTAGAGACTGTAATTTAAAACTAACTCATACTACAACTCTTTAGATGTTTGATGATTAAAACTACTATAAAATAGATTATCTTTGTCTATTCTTCATGCACAATTATTTTTACATAGAAAATTGGGCACTGCTATGCGTAACTACTTACTGGAAGGATTTCTTTCGTGGGAGAAAATGGGGTGGGGAAAGAAGAATTTGTAGCCTCTAATACTCTCAAGGGCATTTTACATTTTAAACAATGGTGTCCTTAAATGATTCATGTCAAACGTAGAGAGCTAAGTTTTCTAAGACATGTGGATACACTTATTAATTTTAAAAAATGAACACTGAAATATATCTAATAGTAATTCAAACTTTCTATATCTCAACTCTAACAGCTGTAGGGTTTATTGAAATATCAAAAGAGTCAGATGTGTGTGTTTTTTTTCCTCTAAACTATTCATTCTTTTGGGAATGTAAGTACATTTAAAAGCTTATTTTAAAATGCAACTGATTCTGTATTTTTCTCACAGCAAAAACCAAAGTACTTTAATGGCCCCTATAACTTGCCTACTTGACCTTATCTCCTACCATTTTGCTTTTGGCTCACTCTGCTCTAGCTACACTAAACTCCTTGCATGTTCCAAACACACTCCCATCTTGGGGTTTTTTGCACTGACCGTGCCCTGGAAACAGTTTCCCTTAGGTATCCATTCTGGTGGTTCACTCCCTCACCTTTCCTAGGCTTTGCTCAAATGTCTCAGAAAAGTCCAGATGATCCTGGCTATTTCAAATAGCAAACTGCCCCCTTTTACTCCCAGTACTCAGACTAATTACTGTATTCTGCATTTTTTTCATAAGTTCATGGTGCCTCAAAAGAAATATTTAACAATTCCATTTATTAAATGGGCATGAGTGTCTAGTTGCAAAGTCATGTCTGACTCTTTGCAACCCCATAGACTGTAGCCCGCCAGGCTCCTCTGTCCATGGAATTTCCCAAGTAAGAATACTGGAGTGGGTAGCCATTCCCTTCTCCAGGGAATCTTCCTGACCCAGGGATTGAACTCACATCCCCTGGCTGCATCTCCTGCATTGACAGGCTAATTCTTTAGCACTTGAGTCACCTGGGAAGCCATTTATTAAATAGTTAGGTCCAAACAACTTAATAGCCATTGGAAAAAAGTCATAGACATAAGTTAAAAGAAAATAATTTGTTCATTTTTAATTAATTATTTTTACCTACTAATGGGATATATTTACCTGTGGGGCCTTGAATGGCTTGTCAACACTTGGAATAATAATAATGGACAACACTACTCTGATTTCCGGATGCACCTCGGGTTTTGTAATGTTTGCTTGTTATTGCAGACATCTGAGCAAAGCCTACAAGAGGTGAAGGAGTAAGCCACCATAATAGATACCTGAAGGGAGACCATTCCCAGGGCACAGTCAGTACAAAAGACGTGATGCTACTAAAAGAAATTTTGGTGTGATCTCAAGAAATTTTGAGCTACCTCAGCTAGTAATGGTATCTTGTCTGATAGAAGCTTCTGTGTTTCCCTTGAAAACTGAAATAATCTGCACTGTCACTGTCATTTTGCTGGATTACAGAGATGTCTGGGCATACAGTTTGGGAAGCTTGGCACTGATATATTATACAATTATTTATTAGGTATATTCAGTTCAGTTGCTCAGTCATGTCCGACTCTTTGCGACCCCATGAATCGCAGCATGCCAGGCCTCCCTGTCCATCACCAACTCCCAGAGTTCACTCAGACTCACGTCCATTGAGTCAGTGATGCCATCCAGCCATCTCATCCTCTGTTGTCCCCTTCACCTCCTGTCCCCAATCCCTCCCAGCATCAGAGTCTTTTCCAACGAGGTGGCCAAAGTACTGGAGTTTCAGCTTTAGCATCATTCCTTCCAAAAGAAATCCCAGGGCTGATCTCCTTTAGAATGGACTGGTTGGATCTCCTTGCAGTCCAAGGGACTCTCAAGAGTCTTCTCCAACACCACAGTTCAAAAGCATCAATTCTTCGGTGCTCAGCATTCTTCACAGTCCAACTTTCACATCCATACATGACCACAGGAAAAAACCATAGCCTTGACTAGACGGAACTTAGTCGGCAAAGTAATGTCTCTGCTTTTGAATATGCTATCTAGGTTGGTCATAACTTTTCTTCCAAGGAGTAAGCATCTTTTAATTTCATGGCTGCAGTCACTATCTGCAGTGATTTTGGAGCCCCCCCAAAAAAAGTCTGCCACTGTTTCCACTGTTTCCCCATCTATTTCCCATGAAGTGATGGGACCGGATGCCATGATCTTCATTTTCTGAATGTTGAGCTTTAAGCCAACTTTTCCATTCTCCACTTTCACTTTCATCAAGAGGCTTTTTAGTTCCTCTTCACTTTCTGTCATAAGGGTGGTGTCATCTGCATATCTGAGGTTATTGATATTTCTCCTGGCAATCTTGATTCTAGCTTGTGCTTCTTCCAGCCCACCATTTCTCATGATGTGCTCTGCATTTAAGTTAAATAAGCAGGGTGACAATATACAGCCTTGACGTACTCCTTTTCCTATTTGGAACCAGTCTGTCGTTCCACATCCAGTTCTAACTGTTGCTTCCTGACCTGCATACAGATTTTTCAAGAGGCAGATCAGGTGGTCTGGTATTCCCATCTCTTTCAGAATTTTCCACAGTTGATTGTGATCCACACAGTCAAAGGCTTTGGCATAGTCAATAAAGCAGAAAGAGATGTTTTTCTGGAACTCTCTTGCTTTTTCCATGACCCAGTGGATGTTGGCAATTTGATCTCCGGTTCCTCTGCCTTTTCTAAAACCAGCTTGAACATCAGGACATTTACTGTCTTTTCCATCCCTCATGACCAAATGTACTCAAGCACTAGAATTTGTATCTATTTTGTTCTCTGATATTACTTCAAGCACAGTAAATAGTCCTGGTATATGTAAGTTTTCAGCACATAGTTGTGGCATAAATAATTATTAATCATTTATGTTTCTTTCTGAACTCTATGTATATTTTTGCCAAATATTCTTTCAGGTGTTATCTTTTTATTGGTTTATGAATATTATTTGTATATCTATGAAGTTGGCCTTCTAATTATATGTTCAGCAAGTATTTTTCCTAGTTTGTCTTTTTGCTTGTGACATTTTAATCATACTTTCTACTGCATAGATACGTTAAATTTTTATATAGTTAATTTAGCCATTTCCCTCTCTTTAAAACCTATAGCTGATATTTTAAATTTAAACTGATTTTGCCCATTACATGATCCTAAATGAAGAAAAAAAAATTGTGTCCAATTTTTTTAAAACCCAATTATTAGGGTTTATTTTACTATTATTATTTTCCATCATTATTTTACCAAGAATTTATTAGACTCTAAGACAGATACAGCTTGATCTTCATCCAAATGGCTAGCCAGCTGTCTCAACACTGCCTATTAAATAATTGATTTTTCCCCACTGCTTTGAAATAACAGCTTTGCCACACACTAAATCCCCATGTGTATTTTGGCTCTGTTTCTAGAACTGTCAATTCTATTTTAGCTGTTATTTTGTTCCTTCTCAAGCACTGACTTCTCTGACTTACTGTGATCTTGAAAACTGTTCTTAGTTCCGTTTTACAAACTAATAGATTTTTAATTTGGGAGACACAGAATATTATCCTTTGAAACTATCCTTGAAAAGTTAATTCCAACAAAACGACTTGACAAGTATTAGAAATCAAGATTCAAAGAGGACCCACACAAAAGTTCTCTAGCAGACTTCTTTTTGTCCCTTCAGCTATTTATCACAGTTCCGGATATATTGTGGGCACATAGAATTTCAATGAATCAAATACCTTCTAACACTGAAAACGAGGCAGTGTGAATGATCTTCTTATACATGATATACAGTAAAGACAAAGAATGACTGGATCTTCCTGTACACAACAAACCACCTCGTTATCTTGTTATCGTCTTTTTTAACACAAGGACAGTGAAGTCATGAATTCTATCTTGCTCCCAGTGAGTACTGAAAAACCTTACAATGTGCAATTAGAAACACAAAATAGAATATGATTTATTGATTTTGGATAGACTTTGCTCATATCAATATACTTGATAAGGAACATCACTGCTAAAGCATAATTGCCCTCTAAAGACTTAACAAAATCTTTATGCATCTGCTTGAATGGAAAAATATACATATGTACATTTGCATACACATATGCAGAAAAGCAAGGTAGGTTTTGATAATTTGACATAAATAAACATTCAAAATGTTAAGACTGGTTAAAATAGATTTCAATAGTTTCAACACCCAGCCCAGGTGCTGTCACGAGTAATTCCATTTCCTTTTTGCCTGTGGTGCTATACAAGTCCATTAGAGGTAGACAATCTGTAGTTCTAAGACTACAGATTAGAAAAGTGGTTTTTTTCCCTACATGTATATGGGAGACATGGGCTCTTAGTCAATGACAAATACAGAGACAGTTTTTTTACTCTTGGCAATATAACATGCTTTTTGGAACTGATGGAAAAATATTCTTTGGAAACCAACTCAACAATCCCTCTTACTTATAAAACTAGTGACAAACAGTAGCACAAATGAATCAATTAGGGTAAAGACCATAAGAACACAAAGACCCTATATCCCATTTTTATCAACTTTAGATAACTATCCCAAGCACACATTTTTTTAAGCCCCCAATTTCAGATTCTTGTTTGTAACCATTTATTCCATGGCATGAGACAGTTTAAGACCAATCACTGCATTATGTGTGTTATTTTATCCCCAAGGTTATCTTTGAAATGTCTGGGGCATTCATACCACTGAAAACATAATTCTGCCAGTACTGTCAAGTAGAAGCATTCCCAACTTCTATAGAAAATGGACAAAGCGGGGATGTTTCCTGTGCCAATTAGCAGTTTCACTGAGCAAGAAGGAAGTGTGTCTAAAGATTTCCTGAATGAGAACCCAGCAAGCTCTGTATTTGAATGAGAACAACCCAGCAAGCTTTCTTGGGCTTTTGGCACCCACAGAGGCTACAGTAAAGAGTTCCCAGGAAGGTCATCCAATTTCAATGAGCCAGAGGGATTATGTGGGAGGGAATAAGTTGTGTGGCTTATTCCCTTCAGCACATGTCCAGGGAGGACCTTTGCCAATGTCTGGCACCATACGGCTTATAAATATTTTCTAGCTGAACTCGTGAATACAGTTTTTCAAACACTAGACAAATGATATGGTGCAAAGGACTAAGTTTGGCAAAACCTATGAATTGTCTGAAAATTCAATGAAACTGCACATTTGTATCTGGAAGTCCCACATATGCCTCAAACATATCATTTGATTTAGATTCAGGGGAGAAGTTTATTTAACTATGGGATACTTATCTGATTGATGACTTGTCTATGCTGCTGTTACTCAACCATTTGTGAAATGAATAACTTTCCAATGTTTCACCAATACCTTCATCTTAATGGAGGCATACAAAATTGCTGTATAGTTGATGACATTTTAGATGTATAACTGACACACTCAATTAAGCTAAAATTTTGTCCTCCTATATGTCTTAATTCATTTAAAAATCCAGGGGCAAATTATTTTTTATTTTACAAGTGTACACTATACTTATTTACCTATGTGAAATGTTTCTACACTCTACTGCCTTTCATCAGTTTAGTGTTGCCTTCTATGAAATTAAGCTGAATGTAATCTCTTCAGATCGCACTTGGTACAGAGATGTTTCTTATGCTTGATAAGGGGAATAAAACTAATTCAACAAATATATGATGTCCCATTAAGTCTCTTAATCACTTGTAAATTGCAAGGATATTAAGATAAACAAGTTGCAGCTTTTTAAATGAAAGGGAGAAGAGATGCCAGAGATGAATAAACAGCTAATAATCATGCAGTGTGATGAATATTCCCCAAAGCACATTCTCCATCCAGCAAGCAGAATGAGCCCTTAAAAAGAGAAGTCAGATCCTATCCATTCTCAGCCCAGGCTCCCCATTAAGAAACAATGGTTTACAAGGTCCTGTATGATCCGGCCTCCATCTTCAATGTGGCCCCCTCTTCTACCTCTATTACTGCTATGCTAGTACATCAGTGTATTTGCTTTTCAATGGCTCACTGACACTGAACATGATACATGCAATTCTGTCTCACTTTTCCCCAGATATCCACCTAATCTCTTACCTCTTTTAAATATTTGTTCAAATTCCACCCTTTCTAGTGAGACCTTCCCTGACCACCTTATTGCAGTTTCTCCCCAGCACTGTCTCTTTTTCCAAGATTTATTTAGTGCCATGATACTTTTATTTCCATAATACTTTATATCCCTCCACATCTTACCATTTTGTTGGCGATTAGCTTCTGTTTTGCACTTGAGAATATAGGCACTATGAGGGCTGAGATTTTTGTCAATTTGCTAATTTTTGTGTTTCCAGTGCCTGTAAAAGAACCTGATACATAAAAAAATACTTAATAAATAAGTATGTTGAATAAATAATTGTTAACTTGAAGAACAAGGTGCAATGGGACAGAGAGTGAAGCCTAAATGATTGCTGTTCATGGGATAAAGAAGCCTTCCACAGACACTGGAACAATTCAGCTTGGCTTTAAAAAAAAAGAGCAGATATTTCCCAGTTACAGAAATTGGGAAAGGAGGCCATGCTAATCATGGAGAACAGTGTTATCAGGATGCTCTGAACAGCTAGTAACAGAAAACCTGACTCAGAATGATCAAGTCAATGACAAAATGCATTAACTCTTGTAACTGGAGGACCTGAAGTCAGGCAAGCATGACTGGCTTCATCCAAGGGCTCTGGCTCTCTTTCTCTATGATATCTCATCTCAGGAGTGGCTTCCCTCATCAGAGAAAAGTAATTATAATGGTCTCAAGATTCAAATCCTCACAATACTATACCCAAAGGAAAGCGGAAAGCTCTGGGAAGAGTGGGTACCCTTCTTTCTCATATCCCAAACCTGTTCTTAAATCAGTCACTTTGGCTGTGGTTATGTCATAGACCAAGTGATTTACACCGGATTTATAAGAATCAATCACAATGGCAAGTGGAAATGGATTCCACTTCATTGGAATTAAATTAATTTGGATTAAATTAATCAGGGCCATCCTTGGATATGTAGGTGGAGCCATTTTCCCTCCCAGTTCATGATTACTATACAGTGAGTGACAGGGTTGTTGGGAAAACCACCATAATATCCACAATAAATCCTGGGTACAAATATAAGATATTGGGATGATACTGTGTGTTCTTAAAAGAATTTAAGAAGAATGGAAGGAATTGATTCTAGAAAGGGTAAGGAGAGGTCAGATGAGTTAGGGCCCTGCAAAACTGGATAAAAAGATTAGACCTTATAATGGAGTTGCTAAAAAGTTATTTCAGTTTTTTAAAGCAAGAAAAGTATCAAGATTATTCTTTATTACTTTGGTGTTTTAACTACTTTAGAAAAACAATTCTGCAAGCAATATTAATATGTAGATTAGAAAAATTTATAGAAAAAAAAGTCATCTAAGATGCTATTGTATTACGATAGTCCACAACAGGTTGAGTGAGACAAAGGGAAAGAAACTTACTTGGAGAGGTATTTTCCACAAAGTAATGCAACAATAGATGATAAATAAGAGGAAAGAGCTGGCTCTGAGGTCTAGAATTTGTAGGACTGATATGTATAATGGCTCTCAAAAGAAGACAAACAAACAAATAAACGAGGATCCAGGATTAAAAGGAGTGTATTGGAGAGGAAAGATATTAAGAAATTCTACACAAGATTGAATCAGAAACACTATGGAAGAACTGCGACACAGTAGAACCAGTTATTTCTAAGAGACAGAAAGTACAGCGGATTTTTATTGTGTTTTGCTTGTTTTACTAACACTCATTTTCCCTTGTTCAGGGCGCCCTAATTTCCTCTGGGGGAAGTTTTGCTTCTCCACTGATTATAGTCTGATGGAGTGTAAATGGAAGCAACATTTCCACTGAGCCAAGAAGTAACGTCTGTAATCCAGGCCTAAGTCACTTGGATGCTCTTTTTTTTAAAGCTTAGTAGTGGGCAAAATGACAAGTAACCAGAAATAGCTGGATTCATCCCAGAGGTCGGGCTGGAACACCAAGCTCTTTTTGCTGTCAAAGAGACTATTTTAAAATTCCCTCTGTGGTTTCCTTGGTTCCTGTAAATTTCCAAATACACATCTCCAGGCTTCCTTTTAATAGAACGGTCTCACAATATCTTTCTGATAAATTCAATTTTTCTCAAGAGAGTTCATCTGTAGTGCTCTAGTCCAAGAACATTAGCTGGTACAGAAGGAAGAGCGAAAGATAAGGAAAGAGTAAAGTTAGAGAGTGTGAACAGTGAGGATGTTCTTATAAGACACACGAATTCCAAGTCATATAAAAACTAGATTATCATTGTTATTAACTAGGGCCTTGAGAACCATAAAGGTATTTTTTTTGTTTGTTTTTAATAGCCCCTGAAAGGAATATGCAATGGGATGAAGAGTGATTAAGAGAACTGCTTACCTTATTAATAAGAACTGCTTAGCGAGGCTGAGAAATATAAAGTTTTAATGGAGCCAAATCAGCATAATTATGCAATTTTATTTAGTAGTATTTAGAAATCTTGAAATGGAATTAAAGAATACCAATCAGTAGAGTGATGCAGATTGAGGGATAAAACCCATGGATGGAGGAGCCTGGTGGGCTGCAGTCCATGGGGTCGCTAAGGGTTGGACACGACTGAGCGACTTCACTTTCACTTTTCACTTTCATGCATTGGAGAAGGAAACGGCAACCCACTCCAGTGTTCTTGCCTGGAGAATCCCAGGGACGGGGGAGCCTGGTGGGCTGCTGTCTATGGGGTCGCAGAGAGTCGGACATGACTGGGGTGACTTAGCAGCAGCAGCAGCAGCATGTTCCACTTAACAGTTGAAGGAGTAAGAGAAAGAGTGGTTGATATATACTTGACATGATGAACCCTGGGAGTCTGCCTGAGTAGGAAGCTCTCTAGATCACATATATGTGTGGAGTCGCTCAGTCATGTCCAACTCTTTGCAACCCTATGGACTGTAGCCTACCAGGATCCTCCATCCATGGGATTTTCAAGGCAAGAGTACTGGAGTAGGTTACTATTTCCATCTCCAGGGGATCTTCCCAACCCAGGGATTGAACCCAGGTCTCTTGCATTGCAGGCAGCCATTTATCATCTGAGCCACTAAGGAAGCCCATTACAAATATGAGAATGGGTGAAATCAGTTCCAGCTTCACCTATTAGGCTGTGATAGGGTAGGATTCAGGACTGAACAATTTTAGGAAGGATATTTATCCAGATTCCTACTGGCAGCACAGACCAAGGGAAAACCCAGTCTATGATCCAAGAGTTTCCAGAAAATAATGTTATAATCCTAAATGCTACAAGCCCAGAGAGTAGTAAAATGCCATAATGTGAAAATTAGTGATTGATTCAGAAATCTAGGGGAGTATGGTGTGATCTAAAAAACCTGAAGAATGTTTAGAGCAGCAAGGCACGAGGTGGATCTACTGGTATACAGTGCTCTGATAAGAAGAAAATGAAGCTTAGACCCTAATAAACAGAAAGTGAAAGTGAAGTCACTCAGTCATGTCCGACTCTTTGTGACCCCATGGACTGTAGCCTACCAGGCTCCTCTGTCCATGGGATTTTCCAGGCAATAGTACTGGAGTGGATTGCCATTTCCTTCTCCAGGGGACCTTCCCAACCCAAGGATCGAACCCAGGTCTCCCGCATTGTAGACAGACACAATAAATGGAAAGATGATAGTAAATAAACTGGGGAAGTGGAAGCTAAAGATGAAAGGAAAAGGCAAATTTACTAAACCTGAGGAAGTAAAAGAGGAAGTGAAGTGAAGTGAAGTCGCTCAGTCGTGTCTGACTCTTTGCGACCCCATGGACTGTAGCCCACCAGGCTCCTCAGTCCATGGGATTCTCCAGGCAAGAATACTGGAGTGGGTTGCCATTTCCTTCTCCAGGGTATCTTCCTGACCCAGGGATCGAACCTGGGTCTCCCACATTTCAGGCAGATGCTTTAACCTCTGAGCCACCAGGGAAGCCAGTAAAAGAGGTGGAGGGTTTATTTGGAGAGAGAGATCGCAGGGTTCAAAACATTAGAAGTGCAGACAGTCAGGTGAGTGCTTAGAGGTGAAGTTATTAAGGTAAAATAGACCAGGGTAATGGACCTACAGTATTGAATAAGTCGTACACATGGAAATTACATGGCTGTGGGAAAGTTATTAGAAGAAAGTGTGGGGAAAAAGTGTTAACATCCTTGGTGCAGTTTCTGACAGATTAGTCAATGATAAAGACTGAGAAACGATAGTCAAGGGGGAGATGACTGAAACTGGGGTATAAAAGTGAAAGTGTTAGTCACTCAGTCATGTCCAGCTCTTTGCCACCCCATGGACTGTAGCCTGCCAGGATCCTCTGTCCATGGGATTCTCCAGGCAAGAATACTGGAGTGAGTAGCCATTCCCTTCTCCAGGGGAATCTTCCCAACCCAAGAATTGAAGCCGGGTCTGCAGCATTACAGGCAGATTCTTTACCATATAAGTCACTAGGGAAGCAAGTATAGGCAACTATGAAAGAACTGTGCTAGGAAGAATCGTTGTTATGTGTAATAGTAAATGTGCAGTTCTCACTCTTTCTTTTCTTTTCTTTCCTTTGGGTCAACTTTCTTGAAATGAAATCATGCCCCTGCTCATATGAGACCCAAATCATTATTGTGAAAACTAGGCCTCCCTTTTACAGACAGCTTCCTTCTACAGGTTTAATTTCATCATCAAAATTTTCTCTACAGGCTTAAGAGGCAGTGGAGAGGACTCTGAGTTCCCTGGGCTGTGAGATGGTCATCGAGGTGGAAAAGAATCAATAATGGATGCAGCAAAGGTTCTGGGCACAGAGGCTGCCTGAGGGGCACAAGAGATGGGTGGGGACTTCCCTGGTGACCCAGGGGTTAGGACTTTGCTTTTCAATGCAGGGGGTGCAGTTTCGATTCCTGATCAGAAAGCTAAAATTCTACATGGCTCATGGACAAAAATGCAAAACATAACACAGAAGTAATATAGTAACAAATTCAGTAAAGGCTTTAAAAATGGCCTACATCAAAAAGTCTTAAAAAAGAAAAAAAAAGTAGCCTTGGACGTGATGCCTGGGACAACACTAAATAACATCTTGAAAACATAATTCAGATTCTTCACAGGGGAAGGGTCTTTGTAAAAACAAATGTTTAAGATGATTCATAGTAATAAAGAGCATGGACTTTGAAGTCAAACAACTCTTGACTAAAATGCTGGCTCTGCCACTTAATTGTATAATCTCAGTCAAGTTCCTTACCATTCTGAGCCTGCTTCATTATCTTCAAAATAGCTAATTAATCTATTTATATAAAATAAGGCCAATAATTTTTCCTTGTTAGATGTATCTAGGGTGTGAGTGAACTATTGAACACATAGAAAATGCTCCAATGGATCTAAATAGCTCTGGGTTTCCAATTTCTTTTTCTGTCTTAACTTCCTATTTTTTTACATGTTGTCTAATTTACTTTGTTCTTATTTTTCTTTTTTAAAAAAAAAAAACTGATTCAGTCAAACTATGGCCACATTTTTGGTCATTTTATTTCTTACTATAGTATCTATTTCCTAACATAAATAGCATATTTTAGGCATAGATTTTTCCTTGGTAGTATAAATTCAATAGGTAGTATGAACTGAGTAGAAATTTAAAAAGGAAAACATAGAGTCACTTTCAACCATCTAATGACTTCCAATCATCCTAAGCATAATAGTGGAAGTATCTACCATGTCCTACATACTATGTACTACAAGACTCCCTTCATCTGACCCTGACTATCACTAATGAACTTTCCTCTAGTTCACTCCATCCCCTTACTCTGCCCTTGCTAACTCTGTCCTAGCCCCTTGCTATCTCTAGAACATTCCAAAAACATTCCCCTCTCCTACTATTCAATCTTGCTCTTCCCTTTTCCTGGAATGTTCCTTTCCAGATATTGGATAACCAGCTCCCTCACTTCATTTGTAACTCTCTTAAAATGTCATATTCTCACATAAAGCCTCCTCGGATCAATCTATCTAAAGGAGCATACCTGCCTCCTCATTCAATCCCTTTCTTGCTTTTTTCTTCTCATGATGCTTATTGCTACCAGACATTACAGGTTTTCTTACACATTATCTATCTTCTCCGCCAGAAGGTGAACACCATGAAGGTAGAGAATTTGTCTAGTTTTATTAAGCTATTTCCCAGTGCTTATATTACACCATGCACATAGCATACTCAGTAAACATTAGTTGTAGTTTATTTCTTTTTCCTTGGCCTAAGTAGATCAGATGAATAATCCAAAGTTAACTAACTTCCTGGAACTAATAAGTGATTACTGATAGCAAGGTTACAGGACGTAGAGTGTCTTAGTTCATTAAGGCTGCTATAATACAATGTCATAAACTGGCTGGTTCATATGCAATGGAACTTTATTTCTCACAGGTCTGGAGGCTGGGGAAGTCCAAGATCAAAGCACCAGCAGATTCAGTGTTTGGTGAGGACCACATCCCAGTTTGTATATTGCCATCTTCTTGCATTTTCAAATGGGGCAGAAGAGTTCTCTGGAGTCTGTTTTATAAGGGCACTAATCCCATTCATGAGGGCTCTACGTTCATGACCCAATTACCTCCCGAGAGCACCACCTCCTAATTCCACCAAATTGGGAGTTAGATTTCAACTTATGAATTTTTAGGGGAACCAAACATTCAGTCAATTGCACAAGTGTAATACAAAAATCCTTAATCCAATTTCTGTTGAAGGGTGTGGCTGTGTTCCTTCCCTGTTATTAGTCCTGAGGCCAAACTGTGGTGGAGGTAATGAAGATAAAGGCAACCTCCTTGAAAAGGTCCTGTGCACACACAGATGTACACACTGCCCCCAACCCTGCAGCAGGCCACCACTGACCCTCTGCCGGAGGATGCCTCGGCCGGAGACTCCTGGACACCCATGGGCAAGGCTGGGTCAGTCTCTTGTGGGGTCACTGCTCCTTTCTCCTGGGTCCTGGTGCACACAAGGTTCTGTTTGTGCCCTCCAGAGTCTATTTCCCTGGTCCTGTGTAAGTTCTGGCAGCTCTATGGTGGGGTTAATGGAGACTTCCTCCAAGAGGGCTTATGCCATACCCAAGTCTGCTGCACCCAGAGCTCCTGCCCCTGTAGCAGTCTACTGCTGACCCGTACCTCCTCAGGAGACACCCAAACACAGTTCTGTCTGTCTCTGTGGGCTCTCTGGGTCCAGGTGTGCATAAGGTATGTTTGAGCCCTCTGAGCATCTCTGGAGGGTATAGGGTTTGATTCTAAATGTGATTTCACCCCTCCTACCATCTTGCTGGGGCTTCTCCTTGCCCTTGAACAAAGCTAGTGGAGGTGATGGAATTCCAGTTGAGCTCTTTTAAACCCTAAAAGATGATGCTGTGAAAGTGCTGCACTCAATATGCCAGCAAATTTGGAAAACTCAGCAGTGGCCACAGGATTGGAAAAGGCCAGTTTTTATTCCAATCTCAAAGAAAGGCAATGCCAAAGAATGTCCAAACCATCACATAATTGCACTCATCTCACACACTAGCAAAGTAATGCTCAAAATTATCCAAGCCTGGCTTCAACAGTACGTGAAATGTGAACTTCCAGATGTTCAAGCTGGATTTAGAAAATGCAGAGGAACCAGAGATCAAATTGCCAACATCTGCTGGATCATTGAAAAAGCCAGAGAGTTCCAGAAAAACATCTACTACTTCTGCTTTATTGACTATAACAAAGACTTTGACTGTATGGATCACAACAAATTGGAAAATTTTTAAAGAGATGAGAATACCAGGCCACCTGATCTGTCTCCTGAGAAATCTGTATGCATGCCCAGAAGCAACAGTTAGAACTGGACATGGAACAACAGACTGATTCCAAATCAGGAAAGGAGTACATCAAGGCTGTATATTGTCACCCTGCTTATTTAACTTATATGCAGAATATATCATGAGAAATGCTGGACTGGACAAAGCACAGGCCGAAATCAAGCTTGCTGGGAGAAATATCAATAACCTCAGATATGCAGATGACACCACTCTTATGGCAGAAAGAGAAGAACTAAAGCACCTCTTGATGAAAGTGAAAGAGGAGAGTGAAAAAGTTGGCGTAAAACTCAACATTCAGACAACTAAGATCATGGCATCTGGTCACATCACTTCATGGCAAATAGATGGGGAAATAAGGGAGACAGTTCAGTTCAGTTGTTCAGCCATGTTCAACTCTTTGCTACCCCATGAACCAGCTCCACAATCCCTGCAGATGGTGACTGCAACCATGAAATTAAAAGACGCTTGCTCCTTGGAAGAAAAGTTATGACCAACCTAGATAGCATATTAAAAAGCAGAGACAATACTTTGTCAACAAAGGTCCATCTAGTCCAGGCTATGGTTTTTCCAGTAGTCATGTATGGATGTGAGAGTTGTACTATAAAGAAAGCTGAATGCCGAAGAATTGATGCTTTTGAACTGTGGTGTTGGAGAAGACTCTTGAGATTCCCTTGGACAGCAAGGAGATCTAACTAGTCCATCCTAAAGGAAATCAGTCCTGAATGTTCATTGGAAGGACTGATGCTGAAGCTGAAACTCCAATACTTTAGCCACCTGATGCAAAGAACTGATTCATTGGAAAAGACCTTGATGCTGGGAAAGAGTGAAGCTGGGAAGAAAAGGGAACGAAAGAGGAGGAGATGGTTGTATGGCATCATCAACTCAAGTCTGAGTAGGCTCCGGGAGTTGGTGATGGACAGGGAAGCCTGGCGTGCTGCAGTCTATGGGGTTGCAAAGAGTCAGACGTGACTGAGCGACTGAACTGAATTGAACTTCTAAAGATCAACTTAAGTGACCTGTTTCCAAGTGTACATGTTTTTGATTTTCATGATTTTCACATTTTCAATCCTCATAATTATAAAAAAAGAAACTTGGCACACCAATACTCCTCAGAGTGTTTCTGCTAACGTCCAACAGTTTTCCACTGCAAAGTTTCAGGAAGAATCTATTGATAAACAATTTAGCTGGAGAATATCACGGACTTGGGAAAATAAAATTGGTCCACTTCCTGTTAACGCTAGTTAACAAGGCATTATCATTAGAAAAAAGAACTAGACTTAACAGTTCTCAAAACTACTACTAGCTATTCAGAAGTTATCCTGTGCCAAGCCATATGCTATTTTATATATGTTTTACTTAAATATCCTAACAATTTAGGAGATAGCAATTATCATCATTCCATTTTACAGATGAGGAACAGAGAAGTTCTTGTTTAAACTCATGTAACTTATACTTGGATGAACTAGTGTTCCCCCGTAATTCATGTCCACTCAGAATTCCATAATATGAATTTATTTAAAAACAGGGTCTTTGCAGGTATAATTTTTTTTAAAAAAGAAAATAACCATGACTGGATAAAATGACATGGGTGTGTGTGTGTGTGTGTGTGTGTGTGTGTGTGTGTGTGTGTGTGTGTGTGTGTGTGTGTGTAAACAATGGAATACTACTCAGCCTTAAAAAAGAATGAAATAATGCCATTGCAGCAGCATGGATGACCCTAGAGATGATCGTACTAAGCGCAGTAAGCCAGGAAGAGAAAGATAAATGCCGTGTCATATCACTCATATGTGGAATCTAAAATATGACAAATGAATTTATCTGTGAAACTGAGACAGACTCACAGACATAGAAAACAGACTTGTGATTGCCAAGGGGGGAAATGTGGGAGGGATGGATTGGGAGTTTGGGATTAGAAGATGCAAACCATTAAATACAGAATGGATAAACAAAAAAGTTCTAGAACAAGGAACTCTACAGTAGTTAAGAACAGGGAAGACTGGCATGCTACAGCCCATGGGATTCCAAAGAGTCAGACATGGCTTAGTGACTGAATAACATCAACTATAGTCAATATCCTGTGATAAATAATCATGGAAAAGAATATGAGAAAGTATATATACATACATACATATTGCCTCAGAACATCCAGAAGGAAACAACTCAGCTGACACTTTGATTTCTGGCCCCTAGAACTGTGAGAAAAGAAATCCCGTGGTCTTAAGCCATGAAGTTTGTGGCAATTTGGTGCAGCAACCATAGGAAAATAGTTTGTAAAGAACTGGGGCTTTGCAGATGGTGCAGCAGGTAAAGAAGCTGCCTGCCAACGCAGGAGATACAAGAGATGCGGGTTCAGTCGCTGGGTCAGGGACATCTTCTGAAGGAGGGCATGGCAACCCACTTTAGTATTCTTGCCTGGAGAATCTCCATGGACAGGGGAGCCTGGCAGGGTACAGTCCTGAGGTCTCAAAGAGTTGGACACCACTGAGCAACTAAGCACAATTAGACAATCTTAAATCCAGGTCTGACTTTAAAGGCTAATTTTCCAGTCATTTACTGCAACAATCTCAGAAGGTTTTATGCAAGTGGCTGTCATATCACTAATCACTCTTTATGGCTTTGTAAGTGAGAGTAAAAAATATTCATTTTTTTTTTAACCTCTAGGCCTAGTATAATGCCTGACCTATAACACATTTAACCAGTCATCCAAAAAAAAAAAACAAAAAAAATCCATTTCTTTAAACAGACAAATCCTTCCTTCTTTTCTGGTTCTTCAATCCTTATATTTAACAGGTAAATGCTTTGGTTAATATCAACAGCAATAAAGAAAACGGCATGTATAATTACATTATTATGCACATTTCTATAGTTTATGAGTTTATTATTTTGAATTTAATCTCTCATTCTTAAGGCATGTTCTGATTGTGAATCACCTAATGTTTGGATTTTCATTTTATTCTTCATATTCTGCCTTGTTACAGGAAGGACTTAAAGCAATTACTTTATAACAGTGCAATAAAATAAACTGACAAAATAACTGCATGTGAAAAGGAGCCCATGCACAGAATAAAAAAAATGTTAACATAATGGTAAGAGCAATGTTTGAACAAAAAAACTCATAGAATAGATTCTTGACCTTGTTAAAGATGGGCCACAAATTTCTTGCTGAACAGTAGAATGTAAATGCTAGAATATGAAGATATACTCAGAGTGTGATCAAGTTAAAACATACCAGTTGTTCAGGAGGCCCTTAATAAGTTATCCCTGACTGAAGACCAAGGAGATTTCTCCCAGGCCTCCACATAAAAGAAAGAATTCCATGCACTGGATCCTAAGCTGTGCTGTCTTCTTGGGGAATAGGATTCTGTCACCTTTAGAACACAGATCTCAGAGTCATACAGAAACAAGGCTCAGACCTTGACTCTACCACTTGCCAAATGTATGATCTCGGAGAGGCTCTTGAATTTGTTTCATTTTTGTTAACAAATAATGAAAATTACCTCATGGGATTCTTAACGAGGCTTGGGAGAAGATGTAAAACATTTGGCAGAATGTCCATCCACACAAATCTACAGAACAAGAGCATGTGACTGAGGCCCTCTGCAGAGCCAAGTTCAAGTGCCCTGGGCACTAGAAGATCCACATCTCCAAAGAGTGGGGATTTACTAAGCCTAAAGCAGATAGACTTGAAAACACGCTAGCAGAAAAGCAGTTCATCCCAGATGAATGTGGGGTCAAATGCATCCCTACTTGTGGCCCTGCAGACAAATGGCAGGCCCTGCACCCATGACAGCCTTGATGTCGTCCCCTCCGTATTCGTGCCTGCCAATAAATCCTAACTTTTCTGTCAAAAATAAATAAAATAAAATATTTGGCAAAGAGAAGACCCTCCTTGTTAGTTCTCTTCTCTTAATAATGATTATCTTTCACCATCAACCTCTCAGCAATGCTTCATTTGAAAATTTCTTTTTGCCCGTCATCTTCTGCCCTTTGATCTAAACTGATGTTCATTTTTAGCAATTCACAAGCTACTAAGTTGTAATTCTATATTTACATAGGTAAGCGCACACTACTTTATATTTAGTAGTGTGGCACACATACACATTTAACATGTATATTTTGCTTAAATATTTTAAATAAAAAAGATTAAAAAATAGCTATATCAAAAAGCGAGCAATTCTGGTCACCATCCATTCTATTTAGCAAACACAGGCTTCAGATTGAATGTGAGATGGGAGATTGAGCACTGCTGTTTAATTTCAAATCTGTCTTGTTTCTATCTGTCCCACTGTGTGTCTCACCAGTAAAGACAGACGTCTGTCAACAATCACAGCCCCCAGACTAAAGCCAACCTTTCATCTAGTGTTTATCTGAGAGATCATCCAAACTTTGGAGGAAAAAATGGACTTATGGTGAGACAGCTGATTCCTAGCAGACTATGAACTGAAAATTTGATTCCTTGTGATCATATGTATAATCGAGAATCAGATTTTAAAACCAAGGTTGTACAGAAGGTAGGACCTCACTTTGTAGCCTATTGTAGCAAAAAGAAAATATATGCTCAATAAATATATGTTGTGAGATAGAGAAAGGAAAAGAGAGAGAGTGAAGGAGGGCTGGGAGACAAGTTTAGAGTTTAAATAGGCTTTCTGCCTACATAAAACCAAGCATTCATATCTATATTATTTCTTTGTCTGCTTCTCACAAAGCTTCAGCTCTGGCCCTTTCTTCCTAGATGGAATGTTAGACTTTCCAGGGAATTTCTCTAGCTTCCTGTTTCCTCTTCTCAGAAAGAATCTAGACAACTCACTACACATCCCTTTGTGCAAACTGTTGGATTGCCTCAGCCTCAGAGGGATACAAATAAAAGAACGCTAGACTGGAGTCAGGAGGTCTGAGGCCCAGTTCCACCTCCCCTGACAATTGTGCAACATCTGACCGTATGCCTAGTCTTCTCTCCCTGGGCCTCAGTCCTTTCATATCAGCAAAGGAGGAGCAGAAGTGGGTGATCTCTATCACATCATGCTAATGGATAGTTTTTGGATTTATATTCTACCTAGGTTAGGCCTTGTCCAGATCATGAAGACAGAAATACCATCTCCTTCACTCCTTAAGTGACTTAGATGGGATTTCATTTCTCTCACATGATTGAAAACTTCCTTTTTCCCAACACTGAGAGTTTTTCACCTCAAGCTGAAATTAATAGTTTTTAGAATGTCTTCAATAAAAAAGATTCTATGTGTTTCTATTTTATATTCATAGCTGAAAAATATGATAATGAAAGCTCAACATTCAGAAAACTAAGATCATGGCATCTGGTCCCATCACTTCATGGGAAATAGATGGGGAAACAGTGCAAACAGTGGCAGACTTTATTTTGGGGGGCTCCAAAATCACTGCAGATGGTGACTTCAGCCATGAAATTAAAAGACGCTTACTCCTTGGAAGGAAAGTTATGACCAACCTAGATAGCATATTCAAAAGCAGAGACATTACTTTGCCAACAAAGGTCCATCTAGTCAAGGCTATGGTTTTTCCAGTAGTCATGTGTGGATGTGAGAGTTGGACTGTGAAGAAAGCTGAGCACCGAAGAATTGATGCTTTTGAACTGTGTTGTTGAAGAAGACTCTTGAGAGTCCCTTGGACTGCAAGGAGATCCAACCAGTTCATTCTAAAGGAGATCAGTCCAGGGTGTTCTTTGGAAAGAGTGATGCTAAAGCTGAAACTCCAGTACTTTGGCCACCTTAATGGAAGAGTTGACTCATTGGAAAAGACTCTGATGCTGGGAGGGATTGGGGGCAGGAGGAGAAGGGGACAACAGAGGATAAGATGGCTGGATGGCATCACCGACTCGATGGACGTGAGTTTGAGTGAACTCCAGGAGTTAGTGATGGACAGGGAGGCCTGGCGTGCTGTGAGTCATGGGGTCGCAAAAGTCGGACACGACTGAGCAACTGAACTGAACTGATACCAAAAACCTCTCTGTATGTCTTATAACTTCTTATAAGAAACACATTTGAACCATATTTTACTAGTGGATCTTAGGTTGATTATTTTCAGAAGGCAGTCACCAGCTGCAGTCACTCCTAACAACAGAGTCAGCCAGTCCTTTGAGCTTTGAAGCCAGGCGTTAACTTCCCCTTTGTAGCTATAAAAGTCCTAGATGGATCTTCCAATTAAAGGCTATTTTGTCTACATTGAAAATATGTTGTTTAGTGCAGCCATCATCGTTAATTATCTTACCTAGATTTTCTGGATAAGTTGTTGCTGTTTCTGCCTCAGCAATGCTGCTTCATCTTGCAGTTTGATGTTATGGAGAGATGTTTCTCCTTAAATTTTATAAACTGAACTTTTGCTAGTTTCAAACTTTTGTTCCACAGCTTCCTCACCTCTTACAGCCTTCATAAAACTGGAGAGAGTTAGGGTCTTGTTCTGGATTAGACCTTGGTTAATGGACTGTTGTGACTGGTTTGATCTTCTGTCCAAACCATTACAATTTTCTCCATATCAACAATAATAAGTCTGTTTCACTTTCTTATCACCTTTGTGTTCACTGGAATAGAACTCTGAATTTTCCTCATGAGCTTTTCCTTTCTATTCACAACTTGGCTAACTGTTTGGCACAAGAGGCCCAGCTTTTGGCTATCTTGGCTTCCAACATGCCTTCATCACTAAGCTTAATCATCTCTAACTTCTCATTTAAAGTGAGAAACATGTAACTCTAACATTTTTGAACACTTAGAAGCCATTGGAGGGTTATTAACTGGCCTAAGTTCAATATTTTTATGTCTTAGGGAATAGGGAAGTCCAAATAGGGGAAGAGATGTGGGGGAATGACTGCTCTGTGGAACAGTTAGACACCACAATGTTAAGTTTGCAACCTCATATTGACATGGTTCAGGGTGCCCCAAAACAATTACAATAGTAACTTCAGAGATTGCTGATCATAGATATAATGATCAAAGCTTGAAATATTTAGAGAATTACACACACTGTGACACAGAGACCCAGAGTACAAAATGCTGTTGGAAAAATGGCATTGATAGGTTTGTTCAACAAAGGCTTGCCACAAACAATAATATCTGTGAAGTGCCCTTGCATATAAATAAAACAACACACAATAAAATGAGGTATGCCCTTGGACTGCAAGGAGATCCAATCAGTCAGTTGCAAAGGAAATCAGCCCTGAATGTTCACTGGAAGAACTGATGCTGAAGCTGAAACTCCAATACTTTGGCCACTTGATGTGAAGAACTGACTCATTGGAAAAGACCCTGATGCTGGGAAAGATTAAAGGCAGGAGGAGAAGGGGATGACAGAGGATGAGATAGTTGGATGGCATCACCGACTCAATGGACATGAGTTTCAGTAGGGTCTGGGAGTTGGTGAGGGACAGGGAAGCCTGGCATCCAGAAGTCCATGGGGTCACAAAAAGTTGGACATGACTGAGCAACTGAGCGACTTCACTTTCACTTTTCACTTTCATGCATTGGAGAAGGAAATGGCAACCCACTCCAGTGTTCTTGCCTGGAGAATCCTAGGGATGGGAGAGCCTGGCAGGCTGCCGTCTATGGGGTCGCACAGAATCAGACACGACTGAAGCGACTTAGCAGCAGCAGCAGCAGAGCAACTGAACTGAACTCATTTGTGTATATTATATTGTTTAAGGTTGAGATTTCATTTCTGAAGATTGGCCAAGGGTCATGGCTAATTATGACAGAAACTATCTATTGCCTACACGCTTATATTCCCTCTTTTCTTTACTGCTAGCAGAATCATGGTATGTGCAGCTACCATGCAAAGGGTGGTCCTACTGGGAATTTTGATCCCTGTTCCAGTTCTGAACAACGAATCATAAATGATCTAAATTAATTACAGTAATGCCATCCCTTTTCCTTCTTCCCCTGACTTGTAGTAATTTATCTTCAGGCACTATGTAAGCCAGTTCTGACCAAGGTGATGTAAGGAAGGTCTGGTGGATAGAAGCTTCTGGGAAATTTTGTTATTTTTTTTCTTTTTTTTTCTTTTTTTTCTTTTTTTTAATTTTAAAATCTTTAATTCTTACATGCATTCCCAAACATGAACCCCCCTCCCACCTCCCTCCCCATAACATCTCTCTGGGTCATCCCCATGCACCAGCCCCAAGCATGCTGTATCCTGCATCAGACATAGACTGGCGATTCGATTCTTACATAATAGTATACATGTTAGAATGCCATTCTCCCAAATCATCCCATCCTCTCCCTCTCGCCAAAAGTCCATTATACACATCTGTGGCGTTATACACATCTGTGTCTTTTTCGCTGTCTTGCGTACAGGGTCGTCATTGCCATCTTTCTAAATTCCATATATATGTGTTAGTATACTGTATTGGTGTTTTTCTTTCTGGCTTACTTCACTCTGTATAATCGGCTCCAGTTTCATCCATCTCATCAGAACTGATTCAAATGAATTCTTTTTAACGGCTGAGTAATACTCCATTGTGTATATGTATCACAGCTTTCTTATCCATTCATCTGCTGAGGGACATCTAGGTTGTTTCCATGTCCTGGCTATTATAAACAGTGCTGCGATGAACATTGGGGTACATGTGCCTCTTTCAATTCTGGTTTCCTCGGTGTGTATGCCCAGCAGTGGGATCGCTGGGTCATAAGGTAGTTCTATTTGCAATTTTTAAGGAATCTCCACACTGTTCTCCATAGTGGCTGTACTAGTTTGCATTCCCACCAACAGTGTAGGAGGGTTCCCTTTCTCCACACCCTCTCCAGCAATTAAAAAAGAAAACTACAGGCCAATATCACTGATGAACATAGATGCAAAAATCCTCAACAAAATTCTAGCAATCAGAATCCAACAACACATTAAAAAGATCATACACCATGACCAAGTGGGCTTTATCCCAGGGATGCAAGGATTCTTCAATATCCACAAATCAATCAATGTAATTCACCACATTAACAAATTGAAAATAAAAACCATATGATTATCTCAATAGATGCAGAGAAGGCCTTTGACAAAATTCAACATCCATTTATGATAAAAACTCTCCAGAAAGCAGGAATAGAAGGAACATACCTCAACATAATAAAAGCTATATATGACAAACCCACAGCAAACATTATCCTCAATGGTGAAAAATTGAAAGCATTTCCTCTAAAGTCAGGAACAAGACAAGGGTGTCCACTTTCACCGCTACTATTCAACATAGTTCTGGAAGTTTTGGCCACAGCAATCAGAGCAGAAAAAGAAATAAAAGGAATCCAAATTGGAAAAGAAGAAGTAAAACTCTCACTGTTTGCAGATGACATGATCCTCTACATGGAAAACCCTAAAGACTCCACCAGAAAATTACTAGAGCTCATCAATGAATATAGTAAACTTGCAGGATATAAAATCAACACACAGAAATCCCTTGCATTCTTATACACGAATAATGAGAAAGTAGAAAAGAAATTAAGGAAACAATTCCATTCACCATTGCAACGAAAAGAATAAAATACTTAGGAATATATCTACCTAAAGAAACTAAAGACCTATATATAGAAAACTATAAAGCACTGATGAAAGAAATCAAAGAGGACACTAATAGATGGAGAAATATACCATGTTCATGGATTGGAAGAATCAATATAGTGAAAAGGAGTATACTACCCAAAGCAATTTACAAATTCAATGCAATCCCTATCAAGCTACCAGCCATATTTTTCACAGAACTAGAACAAATAATTTCAAGATTTATATGGAAATACAAAAAACCTCGAATTGCCAAAGCAATCTTGAGAAAGAAGAATGGAACTGGAGGAATCAACTTGCCTGACTTCAGGCTCTGCTACAAAGCCACAGTCATCAAAACAGTATGGTACTGGCACAAAGACAGACATATAGATCAATGGAACAAAATAGAATCCCAGAGATAAATCCACACACATATGGACACCTTATCTTTGACAAAGGAGGCAAGAATATACAATGGAGTAAAGACAGTCTCTATTTTTTTTAATTTTTTAATTTTTTTCATAAATTTTATTTTATTTTATTTTATTTTTATTTTTATTTTTATTTTTTTTAGCTTTTTATTTTTTAAATTTTAAAATCTTTAATTCTTACATGCGTTCCCAAACATGAACCCCCCTCCCACCTCCCTCCCCATAACATCTCTCTGGGTCATCCCCATGCACCAGCCCCAAGCATGCTGTATCCTGCGTCAGACATAGACTGGCGATTCAATTCTTACATGATAGTATACATGTTAGAATGCCATTCTCCCAAATCATCCCACCCTCTCCCTCTCCCTCTGAGTCCAAAAGTCTGTTATACACATCTGTGTCTTTTTTCCTGTCTTGCATACAGGGTCGTCATTGCCATCTTCCTAAATTCCATATATATGTGTTAGTATACTGTATTGGTGTTTTTCTTTCTGGCTTACTCCACTCTGTATAATCGGCTCCAGTTTCATCCATCTCATCAGAACTGATTCAAATAAATTCTTTTTAACGGCTGAGTAATACTCCATTGTGTATATGTACCACAGCTTTCTTATCCATTTATCTGCTGAGGGACATCTAGGTTGTTTCCATGTCCTGGCTATTATAAACAGTGCTGCGATGAACATTGGGGTACATGTGTCTCTTTCAATTCTGGTTTCCTCGGTGACAGTCTCTTTAACAAGTGGTGCTGGGAAAACTGGTCAACCACTTGTAAAAGAATGAAACTAGATCACTTTCTAACACCGCACACAAAAATAAACTCAAAATGGATTAAAGATCTAAATTTAAGACCAGAAACTATAAAACTCCTAGAGGAGAACATAGGCAAAACACTCTCAGACATAAATCACAGCAGAATCCTCTATGATCCACCTCCCAGAATTCTGGAAATAAAAGCAAAAATAAACAAATGGGATCTAATTAAAATTAAAAGCTTCTGCACAACAAAGGAAAATATAAGCAAGGTGAAAAGACAGCCTTCGGAATGGGAGAAAATAATAGCAAATGAAGCAACTGACAAACAACTAACCTCAAAAATATACAAGCATTTCCTGCAGCTCAATTCCAGAAAAATAAATGACCCAATCAAAAAATGGGCCAAAGAACTAAATAGACATTTCTCCAAAGAAGACATACGGATGGCTAACAAACACATGAAAAGAGGCTCAACATCACTCATTATTAGAGAAATGCAAATCAAAACCACAATGAGGTACCACTTCACACCAGTCAGAATTTTGTTCTTTTAATTAAAAAATATTAAAAGATACAGTGGGTGTTCCTCCCTTCATGCCTATTGAGTAGATAGCAAACCTCAACATACTGTCACCATCTTGTGACTACGAGGCAAAAAAGAATAGAAGCCAAGCTGCTGGCTTCCCTGGTGGCTCAGTGGTAGAGAATCTGCCTGCCAATGCAAGAGACATGGGTTCAATCCCTGATCCAGGAAGACCCCACCTGCTGCAGAGCAACTAAGCCCATGCGCCACAACTATTGAGCCTGTGCTCTACAGACCGTGAGTTGCAGCTACTGAAGCCCACACTCCCTAGAGCCAGTGCTCTGCAGCAAGGGTAGCCACCACAATGTGAAGCCCTTGTACTGCAACTAGAGAGTAGCTTCGGCTCACCGCAACTAGAGAAAGCCCATGTGCAGAAACACATCCAGAAGACACAGTACAGCCAAAAATAAAAGTAAATTAAAAATTTAAAAATGACGCTAACCTGCCCAGGATGGTCCCTATTGGCATCAGTGAACTGCCTCATCAACCTTACTAGATTTAAAGCTTCCCTCATAGCTCAGTTGAGTTGTCTACTTCTTGATTTTTTTTATGTGAGACAAATAAATCTCTATCTGCTTTATCCACTCTAGTTTTGCTTTATATTACTTGTAGCTGAATGCATTCCTATACAATACAGTTACCAACATGGACAGAAACACTTACCTAATTATGATGACAAGGCCTGATTTCTGAGAATCTCTGTATTTTGTGTGGTTAGATTAAGACATTTAAATGTCAAAACTTCACAAATTCAATGCTTAAAAATATGGCACAATTATTTGTAACTATAAGAAGAAAGCAAGAATGTGTGGTTTTGGTAAACCCCTGTAGGAAGGACAAGTTTTATTGGCTTTCTAAATTCAGGGGGTTTTAATCAGGGTGAAAGTACATCTCTGCCCTCAGTTGTTGGGTAAAAGTAAATGTTGATCATTTTAATGATGCTGATGATGTTAAAAGGAAAATGATATTAACTTTTATCAATTGTTTAGTAAATGCTAAGTAGATAGCATATTGAAAAGCAGAGATATTATTTTGCCAACAAAGGTCCGTCTAGTCAAGGCTATGGTTTTTCCTGTGGTCATGTATGGATGTGAGAGTTGGACTGTGAAAAAAGCTGAGCACCGAAGAATTGATGCTTTTGAACTGTGGTGTTGGAGAAGACTCTTGAGAGTCCCTTGGACTGTAAGGAGATGCAACCAGTCCATTCTGAAGGAGATCAGCCCTGGGATTTCTTTTGGAAGGAATGATGCTACAGCTGAAGCTCCAGTACTTTAGTCACCTCATGTGAAGAGTTGACTCACTGGAAAAGACTCTGATGCTGGGAGGGATTGGGGGCAGGAGAAGGGGACGACAGAGGATGAGATGGCTGGATGGCATCACTGACTAGATGGATGTGAGTCTGAGTGAACTCCGGGAGTTGGTGATGGACAGGGAGGCCTGGTGTGCTACAATACATGGAGTTGCAAAGAGTCGGGCACGACTGAGTGACTGAACTGAAGTATTTTTACTAAGTTGGCTCAGATGGTCAAGAATTTGTCTGCAAAGCAGGAGGCCTGGGTTCAACCCATAGGTAAGAAAGATCCCCTGGAGGAGGGAATGACAATCCACTCCAGTATTCTTGCCTGGATAATCCCATGGACAGAGGAGCCTGGCACGCTATAGTCTACACGGTTGCAAAGAGCCGGACACAACTGAGCGACTTTCACTTTTCTTTCTTTACAACCGCTGTCTCAGTTAATCCTCCTAAGTCTATTTAGTACCACTATCCCCATTTTGCAGACAAAGGAACTGAGACTGAGATTGAAATGGGTTAAAGTGACCTGCCCAAATTCATACAGTGAGTTAAGTGGCAGAGTTCAAAACCAGATGATTTCACTCTAGTCTGTCCTAGTGACCACAAAGCAAATTTAACAGAGCTTATTCCTCTATTTTATTGTAAATTTTTCTAGTTGTGACAGTCTCAATTTATTTTTAAAAATGCAAGTAAAAAAATGAAAATTTTTTCCTAAACATTTGAGAATAAGTTGCCATCAGGATTGCGCTAAATATTCTAACACGTGTAGCAGTTTGAATAGTGATTACTCCTCCCAAGACATGCACAAAAATGTTTGTCCAAGTCCTTAATAGCTGATACCTGTGAATGTGGCCCTATTTAGAAATAGGGCCTTTGCATATGTAATTACATAAAGGATATTGAGATAAGATCATTCTGGATTTAGGGTAAGACCTTAGTCTAATGACTAGTATCATTATAAGAGAAAGGAGAGGGAGATTTGAGCTACTCAGATACAAAGGAGAGACACAAGGGAAATCCAAGTGAAGATGGAGCTGATCCAAGTATAGATCGAGAGATACGTCTCTGAGCCAAGGGACGCCAAGGATTGCCAGAGTCACCAGAAGCTAAGAAAGAGGCATGGAGGGACTTTCCTGGTGGTCCAGTACGTTAAGACTCTGCATTCCCAATGCATGTGGCATGGATTCAATCCCTGGTCATGGAAATAAGATCCAGCATGGCACACAGAGAGGCCCAAGGGGGGAAAGAAAGAGAGGTATGAAATGGATTCTCTCTCAGAACCTCCAGAAGGAATCAACTCTATTGATATCTTGATTTTGGACTTGTGGCCCCTCAAGACTGAAAGAATACATTTATGTAGTTGTAAGCTACCTAGCTTGTGACAAGTTAATTCAGCAACTGTTGGAATCTAATATGGCGTGTAATTCCTACAAACAAAGGCACAATATAGTCATTAAAATCAAGGAATTAATACTGATACACCATAGGATTCTAGTCCACTCAGTAATACCAACTGACCTAGCAACATACGTGAAAGCAGAGGATCTGCTTTCCATTTGTGTCATGTTTCCTTAAACTCCTAAATCTGGAGCCATTTCTTGGCCTTTCCTTGACTTTCTTGACCTTGACAATTTTAAACAGTACAGGTTACAAATATTTTGTAGAATGAATTTGCATTTTTCCATTTTTTTCTTATGATTAGATTTAGGTACCATGTCTTTGGCAGTAATACTGGAGAAGAGGTACTCTGCTCTTCTCACTACATCCCATCAGGTGATACATGGTTCAGTCTGTTCCATCACTAATCACAGTTCTCTGATGACCTGGTTAAGGTGGTGGCTGCCAGAATTCTTCACTGTAGAATTACTCATTTTTCCTTTGTCACTAATAAGCATTCTATGGAGAATCACCTTGAGACTGTTATCCCTCATCACAAAATACAGACTCATGGTTTTCATTTTATTCAACATTCATAATGTAACTATTATTTTATATTTAAATTGCCCCCCCCCCCGTCTGGCCAGTGTGAAACTCCTCAAATTGGCTTTCTTTCCCTTTGATGTGTCCACGTTATTCTTTAGGCACTTTCTTTCTGGCACAAAAAGATGTCCAAGCACCATTTTTCTCCGCCCCCCCCCCCCCCCCGCCCCAGCCTTGAAATAAGACATATACAGAAGGATGGTATTTAAAAATCAAGATCTGGCTGCTAGGTGCCTTTGAGTGTGTGAAAGTATAGCTGCCTGCCCCCCATCCTCCTGATACTCACATACACATTCACATTAACGTCTATCTATTTCTCTATTTATATAGATAGAAAAGTATAGGTTCATAATTTTAATCAAGACATAGCTCCTTTTAGTTAATTTCCTTTTCTGTACTTGGAATTCCCTTATCCAAAGGTGAGAAAATGAGGCTCTCATGATCTTCATGCTTTTACTGATTTACCCCAACCATAGGTGAGCAACTAATCTCTCATTATTCTGCTACCTTCTTCCACACAAAGATATACTCTCTACCCTTTTGAGGTTCTGTTTCACTGTACCAGAGCCCCTCCCTGTACACGCATCCTGCTCACCTGCCTGGTTTTGACAAGCTTTATAACAGAAGCTTCCTCACTCTTGTCAGTCTGGGATACTCTCCTTTTATGTACATATGTATATATATGTAAATATATATATATTTACTTATTTGGCTGCATTGGGTCTTTGTTGCAGCATGCAAGATCTTCGTTTATTGTGGCATGTGGGATCTTTAGTTGCAGCATGCAGACTCTTAGCTGTGGCATGTGGGATCTAGTTCCTTGATCAGGGATCAAATCTGGGCCCCTTGCATTTGGAGCATGGAATCTTAACCACTGGATCACCAGGGAAGTCCTGGGGATACTCTCCTAAAAAGAAACTCGTTCACTCCACTCAGATCTTGACACCCCAAGTCACCCTGCTCTTCACCTCCATACCCTCACTGGCTCCATCACCCCATGCCAAGTTGCCCCCATGTGTGCATACCCATTTTACCCTACCCAAGCTCTGACACACCTGGACTGAGTTATCCTACCTTGCAAATGCCCTTCCTTATCCCACCTGCTCGACTAAGTGACTTCACTTTCACTTTTCACTTTCATGCATTGGGGAAGGAAATGGCAACCCACTCCAGTGTTCTTGCCTGGAGAATCCAGGGACAGGGGAGCCTGGTGGGCTGCTGTCTATGGGGTCTCACAGAGTCAGACACGACTGAAGCAACTTAGCAGCAGCAGCAGCAGCCACATCCCACCTGCTCTGACCACTTAAATCACGTCTGGCTTTTCCATTCAGGCTCTGACATTTCATGCTCAGAATGTGGACCTGTCCTCAAACTGCTTCTGCCCTGGGCTGCCCTCCTATGTAGACCCTCCTCATCTCACTTTGGCTCTGGTACCTTGTATCTGGTGCCCCTGCAGGGGGCACTGTCCTCACCTGCTTGTGTGCTGTGACACTTGGGCCATCGTAGCTTCCCTCCCTCTTGGGCACAGATATCTATCTTCATTAAGCCTGCTTAATAGCTCTAGGACTGAACTCTTCAGGAAGGGGAGGAAAGCAAAGGAGAAGATGAAAGGGGAAGGGGACTTTATTTCTCCGCTAAAGATAAAAGCCTTACTAGAAATTCACTGTGTAATATACAGAGATAAATCTAATATACTGAGATCACTAACAAAGTGATCATTTTAATCATCTCTTCTAGTATTGATCTGGGAAATGAGAGTTTGGGGGAACATCTGAGAATCTACACTCTGCCCTCCTTACCATAATTGATAGGTATTTTTTGAGTTGTCTTTTAAAGCACCCTTAATTTTATTTTAATGTAGAATAGCAAGAGAGAACTCTGATAAAGACATTGCTTCTGGCTTCCACATGGGGTTGCAAATTTAGACAGCTCTCAGTTAAATTCAGTTCAGTCACTCAGAGTCGTGTCTGACTCTTTGCGACCCCATGAATCGCAGCACGCCAGGCCTCCCTGTCCATCACCAACTCCCGGAGTTCACTCAGACTCACGTCCATCAAGTCAGTGATGCCATCCAGCCATTTCATCCTCTGTCGTCCCCTTCTCCTCCTGCCCCCAAGCCCTCCCAGCATCAGAGTCTTTTCCAATGAGTCAACTCTTTGCATGAGGTGTCCAAAGTACTGGAGTTTCAGCTTTAGCATCATTCCTTCCAAAGAAATCCCAGGGCTGATCTCCTTCAGAATGGACTGGTTGGATCTCCTTGCAGTCCGAGGGACTCTCAAGAGTCTTCTCCAACACCACAGTTCAAAAGCATCAATTCTTTGGCACTCAGCCTTCTTCACAGTCCAACTCTCACATCCATACATGACCACAGGAAAAACCATAGCCTTGGCTAGATGGACCTTAGTCGGCAAAGTAATGTCTCTGCTTTTGAATATGCTGTCTAGGTTGGTCATAACTTTTCTTCCAAGGAGTAAGCGTCTTTTAATTTCATGGCTGCAGTCACCATCTGCAGTGATTCTGGAGCCCCCCAAAATAAAGTCTGCCACTGTTTGCACTGTTTCCCCATCTATTTCCCATGAAGTGATGGGACCGGATGCCATGATCTTCGTGCTAGCATCTCACTTTTCTATTGCCACTGATAAGGAACTGATGGTTGGGGTTCCTGCCCAGTTTTCAATGCTGTACCATATTGAGCTGAACTTTATAGCCCTTTTCAGTTGGCTTTTCCATGGTTAGTCATGGTTACCCAAACCATAACCACTGGTTCAGGGAGTCTGAGATCAAAGAAACTTCCAGTATTGGCTGTACACTATGCCAATTCAAATTTAGGGAAATCTATTGGGGTGGACAAAGTTGGGTCCAACTATGATCTGTGATTCCTGAAAATGTAAGAACTGAAAGCAATAATAACACACACACACACACACACAGCTCAACAGGAAGGGTGAACCTAGGCTGATGATCCAGACTCAACACAGAGGTCTTTATATTCCCAACAAAATAAAACAAAGAAAGCTAGAGAGTTTTCTCGAAACCAGTGTTTTTCAATCCTTTTTTAAAAACCCATTTTTGGGTAAATTTAAGGATCTCAATTTCTCTCCAGTCTAGATTTCAAAAACTATAATCATTTTACTTTTCGAAACATAAACTATATACTGAACATAATCTTATTCTAATCTCATAATACTCCCAGAGATTCAGACTTCTGGCCCACTTTACAATCTCCTCAATCTCTCAGTCTCTAGTGCTACGTCTTTATCTGTTGAAAATCAATGTTCAAATTACAAAGTGGAAAATAGAATTAGCCATAGCTATGGATTAATTGAAAGTTAATGAGTATGATTATTTCAGAAAGTTAGGAATGAATGATGGGAACTGTTCAAACACAAGTGAATCAAACTTAAAAGTTTTTGTACAATGAAGGAAACTGTAAGCAAGGTGAAAAGGCAGCCTTCAGAATGGGAGAAAATAATAGCAAACAAAACAACTGACAAAGAATTAATCTCCAAAATATACAAGCCGCTCAATACCAGAAAAATAAATGACCTAATCAAAAAATGGGCCAAAGAACTAAACAGACATTTCTTCAAAGAAGACATACAGATGGCTAACAAACATGAAAAAAAAAATGCTCAATATCCCTCATTATCAGAGAAATGCAAATCAAAACTACAATGCGGTACCATCTCACACCAGTCAGAAAGGCTGCTATCTAAAAGTCTACCAGCAATAAATGTTGGAGAGGGTGTAGAGAAAAGGGAAGACTCTTACACTGTTGCTGGGAAATGCAAACTAGTACAGCCACTATGGAGAACAACATGGAGATTCCTTAAAAGACTGGAGATAGAACTGCCATACAACCTAGCAATCCCACTGCTGGGCATACACACCAAGAAAAACCATAATTGAAAGAGACTCATGTACTCCAGTGTTCATTGCAGCACCGTTTACAATAACTAGGTCATGGAAGCAACCTAGATGTCCATCAGCAGAAGAATGGATAAGAAAGTTATGGTACATATACTCAATGGAATATTACTCAGCTATAAAAAAGAAAGCATTTGAGTCAGTTCTAATGAGATATATGAAACTGGAGCCTATTATACAGAGTGAAGTCAGTCAGAAAGGAAAACACCAATATAGTATATTAATGCATATATATGGAATTTAGAAAAATGGTAACAATGACCGTATATGCAAGACAGCAAAAGAGACACAGATGTAACTAACAGACTTTTGGACTCTGTGGGAGAAGGCGAGGGTGGCATGATTTGAGAGAATAGCATTGAAACATGTTTATTACCATATGTGAAACAGATCACCAGTCCAAGTTTGATGCATAAAACAGGGCACTCAAAGCTGGTGCACTGGGACAACCCAGAGGGGTGGGATGGGGAAGGAGATGGTAGAGATGGGAGGGGGGGTTTGGGATTGGGGGGGAACACATGTTCACCCATGGGTGATTCATGTCAATGTATGGCAAAATCTGCCACAATATTGTAAAGTAATTAGCCCCCAATTAAAATAAATTAATAAAGAAGTTTGGAATTCATGATGGGAATTGTTCAAACACAAGTGAATTACCAAAAAAGAGCAAATAAATATAATTTTATTATATCTGTTTTTAAGCAATTCTTTAAGTTTTTTTAAATTTTTAAATATTTTATTTTTTTTTAAGTTTTTTTTTTTAATATGGACCATTATTTAAAGTCTTTATTGAATTTTGTTACTAGATTGTTTCATTTGGGTGGGGGGGTAGTTTATGTATTGATATTTTGGCTGTGATGCAAATGGGATATTAGCTCCCCAATCAGGGTTTGAACCCACACCACCTGCACTGGAAAGTGAAGTCTCAATCACTGGACTGCCAGGCAAGTCCCTATAATTTTAAATTAATGATGCTTTCTCAGATCAGCAAGTATGATAATTACATGACCATTTGGCTTACTACCATATGATGCCTCGTCTTTATGTAATCTCTTATCCTTACCTCCAAATGTAGTTCTATTTCACCTCTCACTACAGCTATTCTGAATCTTACTGCTTCAGTTACACCATTGTCTATTTTGCTCTGACCTAGTGAACTGATCTCCTGCTTTAAACATGTTTTCCTCCATGAAAACAGATACTGTCAGGCATTGAAACAATGGCAGAACAATGGCTCTCCAAAGATGCCCGTAACTCCTCACTGCAACCTGTGAGCTTGTTACCTTGCCCAGAAAAAGGGTCTCTGCAGATGAAATCAAGGGTATGGACTTTGAGATGGAGAGTTAGCCTGGATACTCTGGATGGGCCCAGTCAAATCACTTGAGTCCTTAAAAGCAGAGAACCTTTCCTGGCTGCAGTCAAAAGAGATGTGTGCGGTGTTAGAAAGTGATCTAGCTTCATTCTTTTACAAGTGGTTGACCAGTTTTCCCAGCACCACTTGTTAAAGAGATTGTCTTTACTCCATTGTATATTCTTGCCTCCTTTGTCAAAGATAAGGTGTCCATATGTGTGTGGATTTATCTCTGGGCTTTCTATTTCGTTCCAATGATCTATATTTCTGTCTTTGTGCCACTGCCATACTGTCTTGATGACTGTGGCTTTGTAGTAGAGCCTGAAGTCAGGCAAGTGGATTCCTCCAGTTCCATTCTTCTTTCTCAAGATTGCTTTGGCTATTTGAGGTTTTTTTTGTATTTCCATACAAATCTTGAAATTATTTGTTCTAGTTCTGTGAAAAATATGGCTGGTAGCTTGATAGGCATTGCATTGAATTTGTAAATTGCTTTGGGTAGTACACTCATTTTTACTATATTGATTCTTCCAATCCATGAACATGGTATATTTCTCCATCTATTAGTGTCCTCTTTGATTTCTTTCATCAGTGTTTTATAGTTTTCTATATATAGGTCTTTAGTTTCTTTAGGTAGATATATTCCTAAGTATTTTATTCTTTTCATTGCAATGGTGAATGGAATTGTTTCCTTAATTTCTTTTTCTACTTTCTCATTATTAATGTATAAGAATGCAAGGGATTTCTGTGTGTTGATTTTATACCCTGCAACTTTACTATATTCATTGATTAGCTCTAGTAATTTTCTGGTGGAGTCTTTAGGGTTTTCTATGTAGAGGATCATGTCATCTGCAATGTAAGACCAGAAACTATAAAACTCCTAGAGGAGAACATAGGCAAAACACCGTCCGACATAAATCACAGCAGGATCCTCTATGATCCACCTCCCAGAATTCTGGAAATAAAAGCAAAAATAAACAAATGGGATCTAATTAAAATTAAAAGCTTCTGCACAACAAAGGAAAATATAAGCAAGGTGAAAAGACAGCCTTTGGAATGGGAGAAAATAATAGCAAATGAAACAACTGACAAACAACTAATCTCAAAAATATACAAGCAACTTATGCAACTCAATTCCAGAAAAATAAATGACCCAATCAAAAAATGGGCCAAAGAACTAAATAGACATTTTCCAAAGAAGACATACGGATGGCTAACAAACACATGAGAAGATGCTCAACATCACTTATTATTAGAGAAATGCAAATCAAAACCACAATGAGGTACCACTTCACACCAGTCAGAATGTCTGTGATCCATAAAATCTGCAAGCAATAAATGCTGGAGAGGGTGTGGAGAAAAGGGAACCCTCCTACACTGTTGGTGGGAATGCAAACTAGTACAACCACTATAGAAAACAGTGTGGAGATTCCTTAAAAAAAATTGCAAATAGAACTGCCTTATGACCTAACAATCCCATTGCTGGGCATACACACCAAGGAAACCAGCATTGAAAGAGACACATGTACCCCAGTGTTCATCGCAGCCCTGTTTATAATAGCCAGGACATGGAAACAACCTAGATGTCCATCAGCAGATGAATGGATAAGAAAGCTGTGGTACATATACACAATGGAGTATTACTCAGCCATAAAAAAGAATTCATTTGAATCAGTTCGAATGAGATGGATGAAACTGGAGCTGACTACACAGTGAAGTAAGCCAGAAAGAAAAACACCAATACAGTATACTAACACATATATATGGAATTTAGAAAGATCTCAATGATGACCCTGTATGCAAGACAGCAAAAAAGACACAGATGTGTATAGCCGGACTTTTGGACTCCGAGGGAGAGGGAGAGGGTGGGATGATTTGGGAGAATGGCATTGAAACATGTATACTATCAAGTAAGAATCGAATCACCAGTCTATGTCCTATGCAGGATACAGCATGCTTGGGGCTGGTGCACAGGGATGACCCAGAGGGATGCTGTGGGGAGGGAGGTGGGAGGGGGGTTCATGTTTGGGATTGCATGTACACCCGTGGTGGATTCATGTCAATGTATGGCAAAACCAATACAGTATTGTAAAGTAAAACAAAGTAAAAATAAAAAAAGAGATGTGACCATAGAAGATGCTGGAGAGATATGAAGCATGAGAGGGGCTTAACCTGCCATTTCTGACTTTGAAGGTGGAGAAAGAGGGCCATCAGCCTAAAAAAGAAGCTGGCAATGGGTCCAGCTAAAAACCAGTAAGAAAGCAAGTACTTCAGTCATAAGCACCACAGAGATGGACTTCAACACTAAAGCCTCTCTAGGGGAACACAGCTCTAAGGACACCTTCATTTCAGACTGGTAATACTGGAGCAGAGGAATCATTTGAGCCTGTCAGATATCTGACCTACCATGAAACAATAAATGTTTATTGCTTAAGCTGTTAAATTTGTTAGGGAAGCATTAGGACATAAACACAAACATGAATGCACGCTATTGTCTATGTTTTTGGTTTCATGTTTAATTGCTTTCAGAAAACTTCTAGAGTGAGAAATATTATATTATTTGATATGTACTACTTTTGCAGTTAATACTCATTACAAAATTATTTCTCCAATGACTCTTTTCAGGTCTAAGGTTCTGGTTGAATAGTTTATTTGAGATTTAAAGCTCAGAGTCTCCTGCTTCCTCCCTTCCTCCCCTCCTTTATTAGAGTGAAGGGTTAGTGAGAGTTTACTAGTTTAAAAATGGTGGTGGGGTGGGGAGTGGAATTGGTGATGTCCCCACTTCTGGAAATGTTCAAAGAGGCTTTTTAAAAAAATTTAAATTTATTTATTTTAATTGGAGGCTATTACTGTACAATATTTTATTGGTTTTGCCATACATCAACATGAATCCGCCACGGGTATACACATGTTCCCCATCCCAAACCCCCTTTCTTAAACTTAACCTTTTTCATCTCCAGGATTTTTGTGATAAGGAATATTGCAGTGCTCTGGAGACTGATTTTTATTTTTTTTTAATAACCACAGTGTTTCCAACCTTCTCTGTAAATTGGTTTGATTTTTACTATACTTCATTGAGTTGTACTGAGCAGGATTCAAGTGGAAGGCAATTTTACTGTTTCTCAATATTCCCTATTAAATTTACCCTCTTGGCTCATTCTTCCTCTTTCTTGGATAAAATCCCCAGAAGATCCTATAGTTTTTAAGAAACTATCAGGTGTGAAAACATAATCTTATTTTTTCTGTAGTAACAAGTCCACTTCAACCAAGGGGCATCACACTACAGTCTTCTTTATCATGTCCCCTGCTTTGCTCTTCCAATCCTTTCTCCTAAAGCTGAAACCAGAGAGGGAGGTGGAAGGAGGCAGACTGATGAGACTAGTTTGAGTGTAATTAGGTATTGGTGCCCTCTGGGTGTGTCAGATGACCCGTTGCTTCTCTCCTGGCATGTTTCTGTGGGTCCCTTGGTGATTTTCTTGCTGGGATGTCCAGCTGCTGCCCCCGGCACTTGTGATATTTCCTCTATTCAGTCAGATGCGATTGCTCTCAAGCCCTAGCTTCCAGCAATCCATCCTCTTATGCTAAGTTTAGCTCTCCAGGCAGAATTTTTTTAGGGAAAACTGGAAAACTAATCTAGAGGGTTCATAGCAGAGCGCCTCCATGGGATTCCTCTGATCCATAGAGAAAAACATACTTCTGTTTTAACGTTCCCGGCTGTTCTTTTTGTTCACCAAAATTCTCTCCCTTCTCTTGGCTTATGGCGGAACCTGCCAATCACTTAGAGTTTCCAGACATAAGTCAGGTTCTAATCTTTGTTTTCCTGAATTTCAGTGCTCACAAGCTAAGCAGTCTTAGTGGTTCTCTTAAAGTCTGCCTCTCTTGAGAAACTTGCTTAAGCTGCAATTTAGTGAGAGCTGGGATAACTACTTAAATTACCCTCAACCTCCCATCATTTACTGCCCACTGAATTAGAAAAACCACATTTGGGGAGGGGACACTACCTTTATAAATGGTTCACTTTGATTTAACCATAGAAGCATTTTATACTTATGATTTTCAACTTTGGGGCCTTGACCTAAATTTCCATATAGAAAGAAGCATATGTTGATATTCTATTACATTTCTCCAAATGCTCTGCTTCTAAGATAGTGTCTTGTAAAATAAAAGTTAAAGTTCATCTGAAATCAGTGTAATTGCTAGTACTCTAAGAGAGTGCATTTAGAAAGTATCCACCCAGCACCTGATCTGGCCATTTAGTTTTATTAGAAGGACAAGAAACATAAGACTATTTCCTGAGGGAAGCTTCCAGATAAAGTTCCACTGCCTGCGGTCGACTGTCTACATAAATTCTTATATACATTTGCATTGTCTTAAAATCTAATGGATTAAAGAAATGCTTGAATCAGTCATTCTTCCAAATATATGGAATTTGCTACTGTTTACTTAAGACTTCTTTTTCAGAATATATATTATCCAGATTAATGAGGCTTAAATCTTCAGTACTTCTTTATCTAGATCCATGATTTATTGAACCAGTGAACTAACAACAAAAGCAGGTAATTCATGTCTAAAACAGGTGTGGAACCTCATCAGATTGAGAAAACAAAAGGAATTTATTGATTGAAAGGCTCATAAGATTAAATTGATAACAACTGATGCTATATATCTTTATGAAACATGTAACATGAGATTCTATGCATAAGGGATTACTAAAATATTTCTTAAACCAATTACACTTTATTAAAAGATTAAAAGGCACAGGGTCATCAGGCATGTAATAAGACTAGAGGTTGGCTGTCACCCAGGAATATCTAACTCAGAGGCTGAATTTTTTTTTTTTTTTTTTTAGTCACACAGAAAATTTAATTATGAAAGCTTTTTTTTTAAACATCAGAAACTCTTAAAACACATCTTCAAATAACAGGCCATCTACTACATTTTGACTGAATTTTGCTCTATTTTAACTAAGTTCATTGTCTGCTGAATATTTTAATTAAGTAATAGGAGCATCTTAGTGCCAAAGCATTTCAATTATACTGACAGAGTACGAAATTGTTCAACAGTCAATAGGATTAAAGCAGCACATTTTGTTTTGGTGTGAAAATTTAACACAGCTTCTTAAGACAACATGTTAAAATATAAAAGCACCATTTCTTATTGCCAGTATTGTTGTATCAGACCTTATTTCCCCTCTTTGGTTATGGAGGGCTTCTACTTTCATTTTCAATTTTATTATTTTTATACTGGTTAAATTTATTCCAATGAACATATAAATATGTATATAATTCTAATAATCAGGAAATTTTGCTTTTTAAAGTTTAAGCCAGGTTAGCCTTAAAGGGGTCATTAATCCTAAAATTATAATTACAGAGGGATGTTTTGTTATTACATATGTTTATGTAGTATGAAGAAACTATTACCTGGTTAAAAACCTGGGATAAGAACAGGGTGTTCTGTCGGGATCTCTAATTATCTCCCTTTTTTCAGACTTTCTACAGTACATCACTGTATATTAATTATGTCAGTGATTATCAGATACTACCCTGAGTTCACCATCATGCCATTCATTCAACAAGTATTTCTCAAGCATCTACCAATGCCAGGTTTTCTTGTGGGCCCTAGGGCACCATGGCAAACAAAGTAAACCAAATCCTTGCCCTTCATGGAGCTTATATTCAGTGAGGGAAACCCAATAAACAAATGAATAATACTATATAAGAGGGCAACAGGTGATACTTAGAAAACTAAAAGGAGCTCCTCTGAGATAAATAAAACCAAAACAACTGTGCTCCAGTCTCCAATACTAAATTTTAACCTTGTGTTAAAATCAACATGCATTTGTAATGCTGAAGTAAAAGAAAAACATTTCAAGAGATAAAAACATTATGGCACCTTGGTTAAGTATAATGAAGCGTCTCTGATTGACGTTGAAGTTGGCATTGCACAGCTGACAGATGATTGGAACTCTGTTGTGTAGAGCAGCATGATGGAAAATAGCATAACCTGCTTCATCTGAAATATTGATCGTCGAGCTTGAGGTTTTACGGCTAAATGTATGGAAAACAGCATATAATCCTCTTTCAACAGCAGACTTCATACCAAACGGGATACTCTTGCATTTCATAGCTTTCTTGAAACCAAATTTTTTCCTAAATTGTTCAAAAAAAAAAAAAAAAAAAAAGACTTCCACTGACAGATGCTCAATTACAGAGGCTGAATTTTAAAACAAAATCTCAATCCTCATATAAGTTCCTCATTATATACAGAGACTCTGATGTTAATTTTAAAAAATTGCTGAAGTAAAATTCTATTTATTGGACTCAGCTTTCCCATTGGACTTACGCTATATAATTAAAGAGAATTCTTTCAGGTAAGAGAAATTTGTCTAAATTAACACTTTAAAATAATATTTTTAAAAATATTCAGCCAAAGATAAAGAAATTGAAGTCCCAGAGATATGACTCAAAGTGAGATACAGAACCTAAAATAAAATAACACACTCAAAACTAGGCACTACCAGAAAGGCAAATTAAAAGCATTGAATAAAGAGATTTCTTTGTTTTTAAAAAAAAAAAAAAAAAATAGGCACTATCAGTTGAGATAGGAGTAGCCAAGTAGCATAGAATACTTTGGCGGTAACAAATTCAAATACCTTTTATTTTATCCAATTTCCCCATCTGCCTTTTTCCTCTTTTCTTCACATATCCTACCCAGTAATATTCTACTTGGTCTTTCATTTCTCCTGTCTCAGTATTTCAAGACCCTCTATCCTCTCCAGCATCTTTAAACTCAAACTGCTATTTCATATTCTACTTCCTCAAAGGTCTGTCAAGGATCAATTATGTTTATCTGATAAATTATTTCATAAATGTTAATGGTAGGCTAAAGCTTTACGTCATTTACTCCATATGATACATGTGTATGTGTTTCAGTTCTTCAAGTACTTTCTGTAAAGATTATGACTAAATAAAAATTTCAGTTACTTATCATACAAGCTGGTAAGGAAGATGTTTTCAGAACAGTGCTTTGGGTAGAATGTAGAGTATATTTTATAATGAGGCATCAACTCTACTTGTAGAACCTACAATTTATGCATTATCTTACCTACACTGGAACCATAATACTCACAGTCATAGCCTTATTTACAAGTGAAGAAAAATACTCAGATTTATGGTTTTGCCCAAATTAATACAGTTAGTTAGTGGTAGAATCCTGGCTTATAAGTTATTAGAAGTAGATACAATGCTTTATATCAAAGAGGCTAAGATTCTGTAATAGGAAATAAAGATCTGAAAAAATGATGACTTTTGCTCTCATTCATATAGTGACTTATTCCTTGTTCATATAAAATAAATTCAGGGATTGGCCTTCCAGGGAAATGCAGAAGCTTTACACTGTTATGGATCCAGGCACCTTGAATCTTTTTGCTCTACTGAATATGGCCTGCATCTTAAAATTCACTGCATCACCCAAGAGAACTACTGGAGCTCCGGCCATTATATTTGCCTCCCAGGAAGCTAGAAGAAAGAAAGAGGGCAAGAGTGTTCTTGTCTTTCAAGGATGCTTGCTGACAATAAAATATAATTTCTCCCTATATTGCATAGCCACACACGGAAATCACCAGATAGTCAAGACCGAAATCAGATTGATTATATTCTTTGCAGCCAAAGACGGAGAAGCTCTATACAGACAACGAAAACAAGACCAGGAGCTGACTGTGGCTCAGATCATGAACTCCTTATTACCAAATTCAGACTGAAATTGAAGAAAGTAGGGAAAACCACTAGACCATTCAGGTAAGACCTAAATCAAATGCCTTATGATTATACAGTGGAAGTGAAAAATAGATTTAAGGGACTAGATCTGATAGATGGAGTGCCTGATGAACTATGGAATGAGGTTTGTGACATTGTACAGGAGACAGAGATCAAGACCATCCCCATGGAAAAGAAATGAAAAAAAGCAAAATGGCTGTCTGGGAGACCTTACAAATAGGTGTGAAAAGAAGAGAGGCAAAAAGCAAAGGAGAAAAGGAAAGATATAAGCATCTGAATGCAGAGTTCCAAAGAATAGCAAGAAGAGATAAGCAAGCCTTCTTCAGCAATCAATGCAAAGAAATAGAGGAAAAGAACAGAATGGGAAAGACTAGAGATCTCTTCGAGAAAATGAGAGATACCAAGAGAATATTTCATGCAAAGATGGGCTCGATAAAGGGCAGAAACAGTATGGACCTAACAGAAGCAGAAGATATTAAGAAGAGGTGGCAAGAATACATGGAAGAACTATACAAAAAAGATCTTCAGGACCCAGATAATCATGATGAAGTGATCACTAATCTAGAGCCAGACATCTTGGAATGTGAAGTCAAGCGGGCCTTAGAAAGCATCACTATGAACAAAGCTAGTGGAGGTGATGGAATTCCAGTTGAGCTGTTTCAAATCCTGAAAGATGATGCTGTGAAAGTGCTGCACTCAATATGCCAGCGAATTTGGACAGCTCAGCAGTGGCCACAGGACTGGAAAAGGTCAGTTTTCATTCCAGTCCCAAAGAAAGGCAATGCCAAAGAATGCTCAAACTACCACAAAATTGCACTCATCTCACATGCTAGTAAAGTAATGCCCAAAATTCTCCAACCCAGACTTCAGCAATACGTGAACCATGAACTTCCTGATGTTCAAGCTGGTTTTAGAAAAGGCAGAGGAACCAGAGATCAAATTGCCAACATCTGGTGGATCATGGAAAAAGCAAGAGAGTTCCAGAAAAACATCTATTTCTGCTTTATTGACTCTGCCAAAGCCTTTGACTGTGTGGATCACAATAAACTATGGAAAATTCTGAAAGAGATGGGAATACCAGACCACCTGACCTGCCTCTTGAGAAATCTGTATGCAGGTCAGGAAGCAATAGTTAGAACTGGACATGGAACAACAGACTGGTTCTAAATAGGAAAAGGAGTACATCAAGGCTATATATTGTCACCCTGCTTATTTAACTTCTATGCAGAGTACATCATGAGAAATGTTGGACTGTAAGAAATACAAGCTGGAATCAAGATTGCTGGGAGAAATATCAATAACCTCAGATATGCAGATGACACCACCCTTATGGAAGAAAGTAAAGAGGAGCTAAAAAGCCTCTTGATGAAAATGAAAGAGGAGAGTGAAAAAGTTGGCTTAAAGCTCAACATTCAGAAAACGAAGATCATGGCATCCGGTCCCATCACTTCATGGGAAATAGATGGGGAAACAGTAGAGACTGTGTCAGACTTTATTTCTTAGGGCTCAAAAATCACTGCAGATGGTGACTGCAGCCATGAAATTAAAAGACGCTTACTCCTTGGAAGAAAAGCTATGACCAACCTAGATAGAATATTCAAAAGCAGAGACATTACTTTGCCGACTAAGGTCCGTCTAGTCAAGGCTATGGTTTTTCCAGTGGTCATGTATGGATGTGAGAGTTGGACTGTGAAGAAGGCTGAGCACCAAAGAATTGATGCTTTTGAACTGTGGTGTTGGAGAAGACTCTTGAGGGTCCCTTGGACTGCAAGGAGGTCCAACCAGTCCATTGTGAAGGAGATCAGCCCTGGGATTCCTTTGGAAAGAATGATGCTGAAGCTGAAGCTCCGGTACTCTGGCCACCTCATGCGAAGAGTTGACTCATTGGAAAAGACTCTGATGCTGGGAGGGATTGGGGGCAGGAGGAGAAGGGGACGACAGAGGATGAGATGGCTGGATGGCATCACTGACTCGATCGATGTGAGTCTGAGTGAACTCTGGGAGTTGGTGATGGATAGGGAGGCCTGGTGTGCTGTGATTCATGGGGTCACGAAGAGTTGGACATGACTGAGCGACTGAACTGAACTGCATAGCCAAAATTTAATATAATCACTATGTCTAGCTACAATGTAGATTGTAAAATTTAATCTTTTAGCTGGAAAGTAATGTGACTGACAAATTTGGTGTTCTTATAACTAAAGAATTAAGTATAGAAAGAGTCCTGGAAAATAATTAGCATCTTACTAGCCTTTAATTTTGTCATATCAATTGTGGATTAGCTTGGGGCTCTACTCCATCTCATCTTCATGCAATAATACAGGCTAGTAAAATCTCTACTACCTGGAATGTAGATGGTTCCTCGGGCCAAGGAAGATAACATATGTCACTCCCACTCACTTCCATTGGCCACTAGAAGTCCCATGGGCACATCTAATTTCAAGGAAGCAGAGAAATGTAATTTCATTATATGCTTTGATGGAGAAGAACAAGGGGTGTTTGTGAAGAGGTCTGAAACTAGCAGATGGGGCTTCTTCAGAGAACCAGTTAAGCTAAGAACCTGAAGGAGCAGCTAAATGGCTACCCAGGAATTACCAACCACACCAAAGGCATGGAGAATTCTTCTAAAGGAAACTTGAGTACTCTTCAGAATCACAATCTATTTGACCATTTAAAAGTGTAGATTTCTTGACTCTAGCCCAAGTGAGTCTGATTCTGTAGGTTTTGGATGGGACCCAGATCTCTTCTTTAACAAATATATCAGAAGATTCTTAGGAACATAACAACCCTTTGAGCAAAATTGCATAAAAAAGGTATCAGAACAGCTGAAACAAATTTACAAAAAATAAAACCCAATCAAAAATTCAAAGCATTTTTAGTATGAGGAAGATGGAGGTGCTTTTATGGTTGGGAGATGATAAGTTAATGTTTTCAACTATCCAAATGCTAGAATATAATCTTGGTTCATTCTAGATTTGAGAGGATTTTAAAAAATAATTGTCCTTTAATTTTGGTTTATTTTGCTTACCAAACCACTAACTCCAAAAGGTAAAAAATGTTTATAAACACTGGCTTTGGTGTCAGCAGACCCATTCATAGTATGTATGAATATTAGATCCCCCAGTTACTTATGTAAACTTGTGCAAATTTATACTACATCTGAAGTTGTTTTCTCAAAATAGGGATAATACTGTCCTCATAGTTCTGTTAAAAAAATAAATAAACATTAGGAAGGATGGAGGGAAGGGATAGTTAGGGAGTTTGGGATGGACAAAAACATAGTGCTATATTTAAACTGAATAACTAACAAAGACTTACTGTATAGTACATGAAACTCTGGTCAATGTTATGTGGCAGCCTGGATGGGAGGGGAGTTTGGGGGAGCATGAATACATGCATATGTACAGCTGAATCCCTTTGAGGCTCACCTGAAGCTTCATCAGCTATCAGTTCAGTTCAGCTCAGTTGCTCAGTGGTGTTCAATTCTTTGTGATCCCATGAATTGCAGCATGCCAGGCCTCCCTGTCCATCACCAACTCCCGGAGTTCACTCAAACTCACGTCCATTGACTTGGTGATGCCATCCAGCCATCTCATCCTCTGTCGTCCCCTTCTCCTACTGCCTCCAATACCTCCCAGCATCAGAGTCTTTTCCAATGAGTCAACTCTTTGCATGAGGTGGCCACAGTACTAGAGTTTCAGCTTTAGCATCATTTCTTCCAAAGAACATCCAGGATCTATCTCCTTTAGGATGGACTGGTTGGATCTCCTTGCAGTCCGAGGGACTCTCAAGAGTCTTCTCCAACACCACAGTTCAAAAGCATCAATTCTTCGGCGCTCAGCTTTCTTCACAGTCCAACTCTCACATCCATACATGACCACAGGAAAAACCATAGCCTTGACTAGACGGACCTTTGTTGACAAAGTAATGTCTCTGCTTTTGAATATGCTACCTAGGTTGACCATAACTTTCCTTCCAAGGAATTACCATCTGCAGTGATTTTGGAGCCCCCCAAAATAAAGTCAGCTACTGTTTCCACTGTTTCCCCATCTATTTCCCATGAAGTGATGGGACCGGATGCCGTGATCTTAGTTTTCTGAATGTTGAGCTTTAAGCCAACTTTCTCACTCTCCACTTTCACTTTCATCAAGAGGCTCTTTAGTTCCTCTTCACTTTCTGCCATAAGGGTGGTGTTATCCACATATCTGAGGTTATTGATATTTCTCCTGGCAATCTTGATTCCAGCTTGCGCTTCTTCCAGCCCAGCATTTCTCATGATGTGCTCTGCATAGACCTTAAATAAGCAGGGTGACAATATGCAGCCCTGAAGTACTCTTTTTCCTATTTGGAACCAGTCTGTTGTTCCATGTCCAGTTCTAACTGTTGCTTCCTGACCTGCATATAGGTTTCTCAAGAGGCCTATATGCATATATAGGCCTTCTCAGAGGCCTGTTTCCCATTTCTTTCAGAATTTTCCACAGTTTATTGTGATCCACACAGTCAAAGGCTTCAGCGTAGTCAATAAAGCAGAAATGGATCTTTTTCTGGAACTCTCTTGCTTTTTCCATGATCCAGCGGATGTTGGCAATTTGATCTCTTATACCCAATACAAAGTAAAAAGTTAAAAGAAAATACAAAGCAGAGATAAAACTGTAATAAAGTAAAAAAATGAAAATAACATATGTAAAATATTTAGCACCAGCATTTATTTAGCACAACTAAACATGAAGAATTAGTTAGAAGTTAAAGAACTTTCAACAGTCATTTTCAACATATTCAGTAATCTAAGGAGTCTCTGAGCACTAGTGTCAAAGAAATTCATAATATTTAATCCAATGTTTGTAGTTTAAATAAATTTCAGTGCTACATACCAAATTCTTTTACTAATTTAGAATAATGAACTACTTCTTTAGGCCAAAGAAAAAGAATATACCCAGTATAGAATAACATTAGACTGTAAAAATTAATTTATTAGGTAAATATTTTCCTCCTGCTGTTATTCTTCTGTTAAGTGTTTGCAAAATCCATGGTAAACACAAATTAATATTATCTTGTTAAGTAAATCTACATGATGTGGTGAAAGGAAATAAAACTTCTGAGTACTTTTTTTTCCAAGTATAAACTAGAACCAACATGAAAAAATAGAAGCAGCTTTTGGCTGGGCAAGTGAGGAACTGACTCAAGAACTGTGTAATCAGAATGAAAACTAAAAATATTGCTGTTGCATGTGTATCCACAGAGACTCCACCTTAGTCACTGGTATCAATTCTACATCAGATGTCAAGAGAAAACCATTAAGGCCTTGAAGCACAGCCAGTTCTGCTGCAACAAAGTTTAATGGCTGCCTCCCAACCGTGCTCAGCTGGTTATCAACAGTGGTTGACAACAAAAGCCATATCCCTCCCCAGCTGCTGTCCACTACCTGAAATGGACTGTCTCAAGGGCAGACAGATGGAATTCTATTAGAAAGCAAATCAAAAGAGAAAATTAAATAGTGCCATACAGTTTGCTGTTGACTGTGAAAAGACCATCATGGTTAACAAAGGAGGCAACTGTAGGTGTGTGCTGTGTTTGGCCAGTAATTAGAGATGAAGAACTCTCTTCCAGAAGGAGCAAAAGGCAAGCAGTGAGGCAAAGTAGGAGGCAGAGATGGGTCTACAGAGATGCAAATGAAATTATAAGGCATTTTCCATGGTATTAGACAGGGAGTTAGCATTTGGGTTCATAGGGTCATTCATTTTTATAAAATTTTCAAAAGTATATTAATAGCAGTTGGTTGAGATCACAGTCTCTATCGCATCTTAGTCTCCATCATACTCACCTTCGTGTGGAGGATACTGAAGCCATCAAGGGCATTTTTGAGATCCAACTACAGGGAAGTTGAATTCATGTACATTTAGTTTGGGTTTAATGGGATATATTTATCACGCCTATTATTTAAATTCTTGCTAGTCATCTCGGTGAAGGAAAATTAGGAATACTCCTACTGTCTATCAATAAAACTCAGCCAGCATCAACACAAAGAAGTCTGCATCACAAACATGTCCTGTACTCTGGGCCTGAAATAATGTAGGCAGTGGAGATGAAAGAGGCTAGTCTGTGGGAAACTCTTCCTGGTTGTTAGGTAAAATGTAAAGTGGAGGATTCACTTCCTTAAATTTCCTAGTCAAATAGAAGTTCTCTGCTGTTAGGAAAATATTATTTAATGGGTGGTATAAACTTATAAAAGCACCATACATTTTCATGGAAATTACAATAAGTAGAATTTATCACAATTCCTGTGTTTGGAAAGTCTAAGCTCATAGGAATACAAAAACAGTAAATATGTCTGTGTAGGAAATCTCATATTTTAATTAAAAAAATTGGATCACCATACTAAAGGAAAGAAGTTTCTGCAGTCTCTCTGTAGAAAATATTATAAGGCATACCATTATGAAGAAGCAATCAAAGAATCTGCCATTTAATATGTAGGAAAATAAATCTTAATAGATGTGCCTCAGGTAATTGATTAATATAACTGTTTTGCTTTATTCTTTGAATTTTTGCTCTAAATATTCATTTTGTAGCTAATTGTATAGTCTTTTATTGAAAAAGGGCTCCCCTCAAAAGTTATTCTATTTTCCATCATTTCAGGTTTCCTTTCCTGCTATTGTTCTGTTAAGAGCCTGGCCTCTCTATGATAAAAGAAGTTATACCAGTTTTCTTAAGAGGAATATTCATATGTATATAAAAATTATATATTCCATATCACAATATATCTTTGAAATGTTATCAAAGGATGATATATATTAAAAAGTATAAAGATCATAAGAAGATAGCATGATAAACTTACCAAGCTTCACAAACTAAACATAACCATTTAACCTGTCCAAAGAAGAAAATTAATAGAATTTCAGATTCTCCACTGGTACTTCCTTAAGTGTCTCCACTCCCCTTCTAAAGGATTGTCACTTTTAGGACTTCTCTGGTAGTCCAGTGGGTAAGATTTCATTCCAATACTAGGGTTACAGGTTTGAGCTCTGTTTGGAGAGCTAACATTCACATCCCTCGTATTCAAAAAACCAGAACACAGACAATAGAAGCAATATTTAACAAATTCAATAAGGACCTTCAAAATGGTCCACATTAAAAAAAAAAAAATCTTAAAACAACAACAACAAAAAAGGATAGCCACTCTCATGACTTCTAATGCCGTGGATCAGTTTTCCCTAGTTTTTCCCTGAACTTTATATAGAAGAAATTATGTAATATATATTCATTTGTGTCTGACTTTTTATGTCCTTGTTTGTAGCTATAATTTGTTTATCCTCATGGTTGGATAGTGTTCCACTGTGTGAATAAATCATCCTTTATGTGATTTACTATTGATGAGAATTTGGGTAGTCTCCAGTTTGGAGCTAGTACAGATGATACTCTTATGGATACTCTTGAATATGCATGTAGACACATGTACACATTTCAGTTGAGGATATATGCAGGATTGGACTATTGCCTAATAAATATCATTAAATTTTAAAAGGAAAATTACTTACCATGAGTTAGTTGTATTAATATATCTTTAAATCAAACCAAATTAAAACTTCTATGAATTGTTCAATATTATAATTTTGCTATTGCATTAAAATTTTGTTATAGAACTAAAGAGCCTCTTGATGAAAGTGAAAGAGGAGAGTTAAAAAGTTGGCTTAAAGCTCAACATTCAGAAAACTAAGATCATGGTATCTGGTCCCATCACTTTATGGCAAATAAATGGGAAAACAGTGTCTGACTTTATTTTGGGGGGGGGGCTCCAAAATCACTGCAGATGGTGACTGCAGCCATGAAATTAAAAGATGCTTATTCCTTGGAAGGAAAGTTATGACCAACCTAGACAGCCTATTAAAAAGCAGAGACATTACTTTGTCAACAAAGGTCTGTCTAGTCAAGGCTATGGTTTTTCCAGTAGTCATGTATGGATGTGAGAGTTGGACTGTGAAAAAAGCTGAGCGCCAGAGAATTGATGCTTTTGAACTGTGGTGTTGGAGAAGACTCTTGAGAGTCCCTTGGACTGCAAGGAGAGCCAACCAGTCCATCCTAAAGGAGGTAAGTCCTGGGTGTTCATTGGAAGGACTGATATTGAAGCTGAAACTCCAATACTTTGGCCACCTAATGCGAAGAGCTGACTCATTTGAAAAATCCTTTATGCTAGGAAAGATTGAGGGCAGGAGGAGAAGGGGATGACAGAGGATGAAATGATTGGATGGCATCACTGACTCAATGGACATGGGTTTGGGTAGACTCCTGGAGTTGGTGATGGACAGGGAGGCCTAGCATGCTGCAGTTCATGGGGTTGCAAAGAGTCGAACATGACTGAGCAACTGAACTGAACCGAATAATGATAAGAAGATACTTTTTCTCAAATATGATATAAGATCTCATATTTTATTTGATTATGAATAAATAAGTAAATTGGAATTGGGTAGGCAGAAAGGAGGAGTTCTCAGGCCCTACTACTCATTGCCATCTGTGAATGCGAGTCAGGAAGAGCCCTATCTTGCATTGCCAACAGGAAGTTTACTGCTTTGGTAATGTTAGGTAGGTAGAATAGGGAAACGGAGTCCAAAATGGTGGTGGCTAAAAAAAACAAGGAAGGTCCAAGGACCAGAGTGAAGACTTCAGGTAGAACAAACAGAGCTGCTGGCTAAGCCCAATTTGCATAGGGCAGGCCCAGGTGGAGGAAAAAACATATAAAAGGAGAAGCCAAAGCCCCCTCTCTCTCTCTTTCTCTCCAGCATGTGTGTGCTCTCTCTCTCTCTCCCTCTCTTTCTCTCTCTCCCTCCTCCACGCACTCCTCCACTCTCTTCCCTTCAAGTCTTTGGGTTGGCATGCCCTCATGCTTCAAGGATGGATTCTCCTGCTATCTTCTAAATAAAATAGAGCTGTAACACTGATTTGCCTAAGAGCTATAACATGGTTTGTCCAAGACCCGAGAGCTGTGATGCACTGAGGGCTTTAATGTCCGTCACTCCAAATCTTTGTTGTGCCGAGACAAAGAACCGAGGAACATACACTCGCGTGACAGTAACTTTGCTACTCCAGTAGAAGGAAGATTTTTCTCCTTGTCTGGCAATAGTCCAGCCAGTGAGAGACTGTCACAACTCAGCCAATGAAAAACCACTAAACTTTGAAATCCCAGTTCCCTCCAATGGACTCTTTGTTTGTAACAACCCCTCTCAACATCCCTATTTTTTCCATAAGAAAGCAGTCCTCTCTTTGGTTTCTCTGAACTTGACTGGTTTCTTTTTATAGCATGTTCTCCCTGAATTACAATTCTCTGCTATTTCTGAATAAATCCCTTTTGCTGGTGAAATAACTGGCTGTTCAGTTTTAAATTCAACAGTTTAAAAGCCCAAGGACATGGATAACCAAGATGAATAGATAAGGCAGAAACAGAACACATAATTCTGAGTCTGGAGTATTTTCTCTTTCATTGATGGTCAGAGGGTCTTGGGGATTAGATAGGGTGACCCCAAATCTCATGTATACCCAGTGCCTTGATATACTTATTTGTAGCACTCCTATGGTCACCTAGGATAAAGAAAAACACTTGAGCCTCTGAAATTACCACTAAAATGCTAAAAGGTAGACAGATAGTCCTTGGCTGAGAGGGTAGGCAGGACACAGCTTGGACTTTGTACTGGTTATTGTTCCATAGGTTTTGCAATCTCTTTAGTCTCCTGCTTCTTCTCAGGAATGGTATGCACACTCTGCTTTGAGAGTCACAGTTATAAACAGGGAAAGAGAACAATGAAGTAGTGCCCAGACGTAGGGTGAACAGTTGTGGACCGTTTGTATGGGCATTGGGACAAAGGAAAGGAAGAAGAAGAGAAGAAGATATGAAGTCTGGAATCATTAATTAGTAATGGAAAAGCTAAGTCATGAGGACACAGGAAGCAAAGCTGTGAAAACAAAACAAAAAATTTCATAAACAACAGAATTTGTTGTGAATGAACTAGTTTTCATTCCAATCCCAAAGAAAGGCAATGCCAAAGAATGCTCAAACTACCACACAGTTGCCCTCATCTCACACGCTAGTAAAGTAATGCTCAAAATTCTCCAAGCCAGGCTTCAACAATACATGAACGTGAACTTCCTGATGTTCAAGCTGGTTTTAGGAAAGGCAGAGGAACCAGAGATCAAATTGCCAACATCGGCTGGATCATCGAAAAAGCAAGAGAGTTCCAGAAAAACATCTATTTCTGCTTTATTGACTATGCCAAAGCCTTTGACTGTGTGGATCACAAGAAACTGTGGAAAATTCTTCAAGAGATGGGAATACCAGACTACCTGACCTGCCTCTTGAGAAATCTGTATGCAGGTCAGGAAGCAACAGTTAGAACTGGACATGGAACAACAGACTGGTTCCAAATAGGAAAAGGAGTACGTCAAGGCTGTATATTGTCACCCTGCTTATTTAACTTCTATGCAGAACACATCATGAGAAACGCTGGGCTGGATGAAGCACAAGGTGGAACCAAACTTGCCAGGAGAAATATCAATAACCTCAGATATGCAGATGACACCACCCTTATGGCAGAAAGTGAAGAGGAACTAAAAGCCTCTTGATGAAAATGAAAGTGGAGAGTGAGAAATTTGGCTTAAAACTCAACATTTAGAAAACGAAGATCATGGCATCCAGTCCCATCACTTCATGGGAAATAGACGGGGAAACAGTGGAAACAGTGTCAGATTTTATTTCGGGGGGCTCGAAAATCACTGCAGATGGTGACTGCAGCCATGAAATTAAAAGATGCTTACTCCTTGGAAGAAAAGTTATGACCAATCTTGATAGCATATTCAAAAGCAGAGACATTACTTTGCAGACTAAGGTCCGTCTAGTCAAGGCTATGGTTTTTCCAGTGGTCATGTATGGATGTGAGAGTTGGACTGTGAAGAAGGCTGAGCGCCGAAGAATTGATGCTTTTGAAGTGTGGTGTTGGAGAAGACTCTTGAGAGTCCCTCGGACTGCAAGGAGATCCAACTAGTCCCTTCTAAAGGAGATCAGCCCTGGGATTTCTTTGGAAGGAATGATGCCAAAGCTGAAACTCCAATACTTTGGCCACCTCATGCGAAGAGTTGACTCATTGGAAAAGACTGTGATGCTGGGAGGGATTGGGGGCAGGAGGAGAAGGGGACGACAGAGGATGAGATGGCTGGATGGCATCACTGACTCGATGGACGTGAGTCTGAGTGAACTCTGGGAGTTGGTGATGGACAGGGAGGCCTGGCGTGCTGTGATTCATGGGGTTGCAAAGAGTCAGACACGACTGAGCAACTGAACTGAACTAAACTGGAATACTCAAAGAATTAAAATGACAGAAGCTGGAGAGTTCAATATCCTCACTTAGCACATCTATGATTTATAGCTCCATAATATTTTATTTGGGGTCAATGAACCCTAAAATAATCTTTAAAATGTTTAGAGCTTCTTGCATAATGGGTTCCAACTCTTGTTTTTATTGTCCAGATTAACTCTGCACACTGAGAAAGTACTTGCCAAATTGAGTATTGGTATTAATTTAAAAAAAGTGGATTCTCTATTAACAGTTAATAGATATATATTGTATACCTACTGTGTGTAGGGTTGTTTGTGTATTGTATGCCACAGATACTATTTAACTCTTGTTTAACACTCATACCCCCCTGCCAACAACAACAAAAAATCTATTAAAGGAAGCTGAGGAAAACAAATATTTCAATAACTTGCTCATATTCACGTGGTTTACAAGTGGAAGAAGCTTTGATTCAAACCAGAAAGCTGGACCTCAGAGACCAAATGCTCAGCCAAAATGACGAAACTCCATGAGCTAAACTGAGCAGGTGAGGATTCAGGTAGTTCCCACAACAAACAACTGGTTATAGAAAAGTTAAAGTAGGAGAATTAATGGAAAGAATGTAGGTATGGGAGCCAGACAAAATGAATTCACTTCTTCCACTTATTAGTTACAAGATCTTAGACATTTAACTTTTGGGAACTTCAGTTTGTTTATACTGCCAATCAGAAACCTAGGCTGATATAGGCTCCACCATCTTCAACACCTTGTTCTTTCAAGCTTGCTCTCTTTACTGCCAGGTTAGCCATAAGGAGAGGAAAGGGGTATGAAGGAATATGCTTGCAGTTTTATAGGAGATTGGCTGGAAGTGTGGAAGTGAAACTCACCATTCCTGTCCACATTTTCCTGGTAAGATCTTAGTCAAATAGTCATTCCTAGCTGTAAGGGAGGCTGGAAAGTATAGGTCATGTCTCAGCAGCTACACCCTAGCCACTACTCTATGACTCAGTGTTATGGGCTCAATTATATTCCCCTTAAATTCATATATTAAAGTCCTAACCCCTAGAATCTCAGAATGCGACTGTATTTGGAAACAACATCTTTAAAAAGATGATTAAATTAAAACAAGCCCATCAGGGTGGGCTCTAATCCAACATGACGGATGTCCTCATAAGAAAATTAGGACACAGACACACAGAGAGGAAAGATGGTGTGAAGACAAAGGGATTACATAGCTCTCTGCCAGCCCAAAGAGAGAGCCCTCAGAAGAAACCAACGCAGCTGATACCTTGGTCTCCAACTTCTTGCCACCAGAATCAGAGACAATAGATTTCTGTTGTTTAAGCCACTTTAAGTACTTTGGCAGCCTTGGCATAGTCACATACCAAAGAGAAGAGACAGATTTGGGGGGATGATCAGCAATGTCTGTTTGCATTATGTGAACTATAAATTGGCTACTATCTTAATTCAGGCTTCTGTAATACACACAACTGCCATGGCCTAGGTAATTTCTCACAGTTCTGGAGATGAGGCTCCCAGCATGGTCAGGTTCTGATGAGAGCTCTCTTCCGGGCTATAGACAGGTGGCTACCCCTTGGATCCTCATGTGGCAGAAAGAGAGCTAGGTATGCCACTGGCTTCTTATAAAAGCACTAATCCCATTCACCAGGGCTCCACCTTCATGAGCTAACTACCTCCCCAAAGGCCCCACTTCCAAATATCATCACACTGGAATTAGGGTTTCAGCAGACAGGTCTGGGACTGACAGAACACAGACATTCAGTTCGTAACAATTACTACATATTTTACTGTACAGGGAAAAAATTAAAAGGTACCATCTGTTTGTAGGAAATATATTAGTTTTAACGATGCATTCCAATATGTATGAGATACAGACAAATAAATCCTGTTTGATTCCACTTGTACAAGGTAGCTAGAATGGTCAAATTCATGGAGTCAGAAAGTACGCTGGTAGATGCCAGAGGCAAGGGGGTAGGGTGGGTGGGGTGGCTGGGAATGAGAAGTTAGTGTTTAATGAGGACAGAGTCTCAGTTTAGAAAGGTGAAAAATTTGGGAGATGGATGATGGTGAGAACTGCACAACAATGTGAATGTACTTAGTGCCACTGAACTATACAGTTAAATATGGTTAAAATAGTATGTTTTATAGGGCTTGCCAGGTGGTGCAGTGATAAAGAATCTGCCTGCAATGCAGGAGACTCGGGTTCAATCCCTGGGTCTCCTGAAGAAGGGAATGGCAGCCCACTCCAGTATTCTTGCCTGGAGGATTCCATAGACAGAGGAACCTGGCAGGCTATAGTCCACGGGGTCACACAGTCGGACACAATTGAGTAACTAACACTACTATCAGTATGTTTTCTATGACTTTTACCACAATTAAAAACCATTAAAAAAATAATAATTGCAATACCATCCATGAATTTAGTTAGAAGTCACAAACAAATCATTTCAAGTTCTTTAAAAACAGAGACCTCCTGATTAGTCCCCCTGCCCTTCAATAATAAGTGATCTTCTTAAAACATAGATTATTTTACTCTTCTGTGTGAAAACTTCGAATAATTTCCCATTTCACCCAGCACAAAATTGAATGTCCTGGTGTCTTACAAGGACTGATGGGGTCTGGCCTTCCACCAACTCCAACCTTGCCTTCTATGATGCTTCTCCTCATTCATTTTGCTCCAGACACATCGGCATTCCAAGCATGTTTTCGCCTCAGGGCTTTGCCATTTTCTTTTTCAGAATACTGTTTTCCAAGAGGGCCACAGAACTCACATTTTTATTTATTTTGCAATCTGCTTAAAAGCTATTTTCTTCCCTGAATGCAATATCACAACTGTTCCCATGTGTATGCAACACTCTTGTCACCCTTATTCTGCTTTGTTCATCCCCACAACACTTGCCGCTACCTAACATACCATTTGTGTTACCTAATATATGACTGGGTGAAGAGCCTGTCTGTCAATGCAGGAGACCCAGGTTCGATCCCTGGGTTGGAAACATTCCCTGGAGAAGGGAATGGCTACCCAGTAGAGTATTCTTGCCTGGGAAAGCCCATGGTCAGAGAAGTCTGGCAGGCTATAGTCCATGGGGTCACCAAGAATCACGACTGAGCGACAACAAATATATCACTTACATATTTATCTGTGTAGTCTGTCCTGCACTCTAGAATGCACCATAAGTTCTCAGAGTTTGGTTTGTTCCCTGCTGTATCCCCAGCATCTAGAACAGCTCAGATAAACCTCTATTGAAAGATATTTTCAGATATCTATACAAGGATTTCTTTTTTACCTGGCACAGAAAAACCTGGATTGTAAACCAAAAGATGAACAATCTTAAAGAGATTTAGAGAGGAGCCAAAGAAATGTGAAGATGATTATGGGAGGCATTTATTTTTAGCATCTCCAAATAATCAAAATATCTTTTTGGACCATTTAGTCTGCATTGTAAGTCAAATTAAAGGCATCTAAAGAGTAAGGACCATTTAATCTATTTTACACATTTGTTGTTTAGCTGCTAAATTGTGTCTGACTCTTTTGTGACCCCATGGACTGCAGTCTTCCAGGCTCCTCTGTCCATGGGCTTTCCCAGGCAAGAATACTGAAATGGGTTGCCATTTCCTTCTCCAGGGGATCTGTCCAATCCAGGGATCAAACCTGTCTCCTGCCTTGGAAGGCAGATTCTTTACCACTGCCACCTGGCAAATCCTTAGAGTCCTAATTACACTGTGAAGGCCAATAAGTCTGTACTAGTCCGAGGCTCAGTTATTTGTTTTCTTTATTTTTCCTGTGGTGACTTTAAAATTTTACTCTTTATACTTAAAGTTCACAAATTTCATCAGGATGTGTCTAAATATGCAAACATTTCCTTACTCCTGATCAGTCCATCAAAGACATTTCCCTTGGAACACTCTGATCTCTCTTCAGTTTGGGGAATTTTTCTATTAACTGCTTATTTCTATCTATTTTATTATTTCCCCTTTCTTTCCATTGTTTAGATAGTTATTAAATCTTCTAACATTCTCCTCTATGATTCTTAACTTATTTATCTTCAATTTTTTTTTTTTAATATTTTGTCTTCTGTATGCCCTGGGAAGTTTCCTTAACTTTACTTCTCACATTAATTTGGCCTTCAGTTCTATCCATTTTGCTGTTTGACTCATGTGTATAGATAGGTATGCTTGTTTTGTTCTACAATTATAATTTTATTTTCTAAGAACTCTTTTCTTTTTACTGCCTTTTCCCCAAGCAGCTTGTACTTGATTCATGGCTTTAATAGCCTCTTTAGTTTTTCTGAGGTTGTATTAAAATGCTTACATTTCCTACAGGTCAGCTCTTCTGTTAGATTATCTTTCATGATATTGGCTTTTCTTAAGGGCATGCAAATTCTTTTTCCTTACAGATTTGAAAATGAAAGATTGCATTGATTTGCATACATAGCCAATACAGGTTTTCTTAAAGTTGTGTGTGTCTGATTTCTTACCAGCCCATCCTCCCAAATGATGGGGAAATCTGATCAGATGCTGAAGTGGAAAAGGCAAGATTATGCTGAGTGACATGCTCCAGCAGGCAGGCAAGACAAGGACCTCTTCCAAATGCCACAGTACAAAAGGCAGAGCACTCGAGTATATTTCACCGCTGTGTTGAGTCATTATTTCTTCCTGCCTTCATTCATCTCATGTCTGTGTAGGTTTAAGATCACCCAGATTCTGCATTATTTTGTTTTCCATGTTGCATTTTTACTATCCCTTCATCCACCTCTCTAGTGTCAACAGATACTCCATTTTGTTTTGAAAGCTGTTATCCTTAGGTTTCTATCCTGGAGGCGAACACTTCAGCCAGCTACCTTATGTAAAACCTAATCAGGTTGTTTCATAATCCTTTAAATTAACCATTGTAATAGCTGAATTCTGCCGCCCTCTCCTGTGCTTGCTTCAGGTTTCTCTGTCTTGACTTCTTTCTCAACTAGATCTCCAAACTTCCACTGGTCTGCTGATTCACAGATTTCACTTTCTGCAGCACAACTGTGGATCTTGAAAAATCTATCTCCTCTCTTGTTTCAGGAACTGTTGGAACACAAAGAAAGTAAACGTATATATTTGTCCACTATCTTGAACCAGGAAACTTATGTTTTCTATGCTCATTTGTAACTAATAACCTTACACTCCACCACACACTCATATATTCAGAGGCAGTTATCAACCTTTCTGAGCTTTTTCTTTGAAATGCCTTTGTCTTCTTTATAGTGACATGGATACAAGCTCAAAGCCTGTATTATGTCACACATAATGATTTTAGTACTTCCCTGTTTTACTTAGTCATCCCACCTCTAGATGATTAGCATAATATCCAAGGCAGCAGGATGATTTTGGGGGGCCTTGGCAAGATGACATCTTTGTGGGCCCCTAAGGGTACACGAGTCATGGGGTTGCAGAGTCGGACATGACTGAGCAACTGAACTGAACTGAAGGGTACATGAGTAGGTACTGTGTTTACTGAGTCTAATGGATAAGTTGGCCCTGAGAATATTCCTAGCTTAACCTTTACAACAATTTCTTTTTATTCATAAAAGTGTGTGTGTGTGTGTATAAATCTTTTGACTTTGTAGTACATATAGGCTAAAGCTGAAATTCTTTTAATGCCTTCTCAGTTAATATTCAAACCCTTCATTACTTATTCTACAATATTTTTCTAATCATACTTTCCACAGATTTTTAACCCAAGTCCTCAACCCTGGTTAACTTCCTGACCTCTTGAACAAAATTGTAACTTTATCACTTCTATACATCTGCCCCTGATACTCCCTGGATCTATACTCACCTTCCTCCCCTCCCTGCCCTGACACACACCAAATTCTGCTTTTCTTACCAATCTTAAGTCCATATATTCGGTTGGCCAAAAAGTTCATTTGCATTTTTCTGTAAGATGTTATGGAAAAACCCAAATGAACATTTTTTTTTTCTCAACCCAATAATATGGAGTGTGATTAAGAGTATGGACTCTGGAGTCAATAAATTCATATTTACTATGTATAAATTGTACAAGTTATATGAATTTGATGTGCCCCAGTCTTAACTATAATAAGGGGAAAATAATTATTCCAACTTAAAGGGTTTGGAAAGAGTAAGACAATAAGAAGAACTATAAATAACATATTAAGCACTTATAATGTGCTGCTTACTTGTGTAATTACTTTACATATAGTACATGGAAAGAGCTTAACATGGTGCACAAAATACTCAAGGATTCTATTATTTTCCTACAATATTAACATGGCAAATGCTACTTTAAAAAAGTCTTTCTGGACAACATCAGCTACAAGGATTGCTTTTTCCTCTGATTTCCTGCAGCGTGTATTATACATATTCTTCATCCAGTAGTTAGTATATATGATTTAAAAACAGAGACAGTGCTTCATAAATCATCTTTGCCTCCCTTGTTCACCTGGTCTGAGCCTTGCAGACTGAAGAAGTCCTATGCATCTATGAACTATGCATCTGTTGACTGAACTATGCATCTGTTGATTGATTGCTTTATTGATTCTATGATTTCATTTCCAGCAGCCAAAAGTCCACTCAACTACCCCATATTTGGAGAAAGCATCAGTGTGGTTGGCAGCAGTGAACCCATAACCAAGAACCACATTTGCAAGTTCCCATTCAATTTGTTCTGCTATTAGCAGGACTTCGGCCTCCGTATGAGTATAGAACCGAATCTGAGGAATGTACATTTCCTCACATATAGCTACTGGAAAACTGTTCTGCTACCATCTTTGGAATGCTAAGGCCACCTGAGAGGAGAGGACAGGTGGCAGATTTAATGGTGCAATTTGTCTCTCAAATGCTATAAATTATCACCAAAATAATTCCCTTAATCAGAAGTGACAGTGGTTAAAATACCACAATTAGTCATCTTTACCAAAGATTTATTCTCTGAGTTACTCCCCTTGAGCTAATTAAAAATCCTCAGCCTAATTTTTCTTTAAGCAGTAGTGATTTATTTTCTGCTGGACAATTAGAGCAGAGGACTGAGAACTAGAGTAGAGGAGAGGAAGAAAGGCCTGGAAAGGGGGAAAGGGCTTCGTAAACCAGATATGAGTGGAGCAGAAGATGAGCTGTGCCTCCTTCACCACGTGGTTCTAATTTTGGTTAGATTGCAAAAATTAAAAGTACTTAGGTTTCCTTTCTCTCCAAGCTATAAAATTTTGCCCAATTTATCATATGTTCTCGAGATATGTGTAGAAGATTATTATTGAGTGTTCTTTATAAATTTCTTATAGGCATCTCTAAAGCAATGGACCATATATTTGGTAATGCTGCCTATCTACCTCTATTATCTCAATAGCCACAAATCCAATCTCTAATCCTTGTTAAGGCTGGATGCAGTGAAAGGAGACAAGCTCAGAGAACATTCACCTCTGAGAGGTGTTCTGTGAAGGAGATGCTATATTGTAGTAATTGGAAACAAGGCATGGCAATCACACAGGCTTGGGTGGAACTGTGGTCCCATGATTTATGCCCTTTCACGAATCTCATAACTCATTGGAACCTCAATTATTTTCACCATAACATGGGAAAACAGTAAATAACTTAATGTGATCATGTTTGTGGAGCCTCTGAGGCAGTGTCTGGGGTGGCCTCCTTGAATTTAGTGGTGGCAGTGGTGTTAGCAGCTTCTTTTTCAAGACTGCTAGTCTCAATGAAGAATGCAGAAACGTAAGTGCCACTCCTCAGGAACTTCTAGACCCCAAGAGGAGAGAAGAAAAGTATGTGAATGACTATACTAGTCAGTGTACAATAATCATCATGAGAAAAACACACAGAGAGAGGGTGTTGCCAGCTGCAATGGTCAGAAATGGTCTCATGGAATTGTTTTAACTGAGCTGGCCCATTGACTTTTTTTTTTCTAAATTGAGGCAAGAGGCCACTGCTACTCCTAAGGATATCTAAAGTCAGACACTTCCAGAGCCCTCCAAATGTATCTAAATCTCTTCCTGTGTGTGGTTACAACAGTCCAGTGTCTCAGATAGTCCTTCACTGTGGCACAATGGTGGAAGGAAACACTTTCTGGCCCCTCAGAACTAATTTGTTACTAATACTGAGAGAATGAATGTGTTATTCCCTCAGTCGTGTCCAACTCTGTGACCCCTTGGACTGTAATTTGCCAGGCTCCACTGTCCATGGAATTCTCTAGGCAAGAATACTGGAGTGGATTGCCATTCCCTTCTCCAAGAGATATTCCCAACCTGGCCATGAAACCCAGGTTTAATGCACTTCAGGCAGATTCTTTACCATCTGAGCCACTAGGGAAGCCCATAGCTAAAGTTAAATAATTTTCCATGTGCAGCAGATTCAAAGCTGCCACTGACAGTGGATACTATGTGACAATATTGCTAAGTTTCTTCTTCAGGATGCCAACCCTCATCCTGTTGTCACAGAGCTTGTAGGCTACAAACACTGTTGGCCACATGTTGGCCATGTGGAAATCACTGCTTAGCCTTGAGTTTTCAAATAGAAAAATTTCAGCTCATATCAAGGCTATGGTTTTTCCAGTGATCATGTATGGATGTGAGAGTTGGATGGTGAAGAAAGCTGAGTGCCAAAAAATTGATGCTTTTGAACTGTGGTGATGGAGAAGACTCTTGGGAGTCCCTTGGACTGCAAGGAGATCAAACTAGTCCATTCTGAAGGAGATCAGTCCTGGGTGTTCATTGCAGGGACTGATGCTGAAGCTGAAACTCCAATACTTTGGCCACCTCATGTGAAGAGTTGACTCATTGGAAAATACCCTGATGCTGCGAGGGACTGGGGGCAGGAGGAGAAGGGGACAACAGAGGATAAGATGGCTGGATGGCATCACCAACTTGATGGACATGAGTTTGAGTGAACTCCGGGAGTTAGTGATGGACAGGGACGCCTGATGTGCTGTGATTCATGGGGTCGCAAAGAGTCAGACACAACTGAGCGACTGAACTGAACTGATCAGAAGGATTAGGCTTGACAGCCCGATCCTAGTGGCACAGAGAAACATAGGAAAACTTTGTATCTTGCTCCAGAGTGTGGTCCAGAGAATGGGGGTTTCTGACAAAGCAGTAGAGAGGCTGAGGTGGAGGGAAGTCCCCTGGAGACTGGACCAGGGGGCTGTACCACCAAATGCTGGCCACCCCAGTCCAGAGAACTAATGAAAGCATTTCTGAAACCCCCAAGGGAACTGTGGACATGCTGATTGAGCTGGGGGACACTAAGGAAGACAGAACGCAAATTCCACAGCTGCAGCGTACTGAGCATGCCTATGGCAGGAATGGACCAATAGCAGCAGCAGATGCAGCACGGCAGAGAACATCACAGACGGGGAAAGTATCCTCCTTGTGGCTTGGTATGTAAAGAGCATGGTACTAAGTGCTTTCCTAAGTTCTCTTACTGAATCCTCACAATAATCCCTCAAAGTTGGTGCTCTTAATATACCCATTCTACAGGTGAAGAAAGAGGAGAACCAAACAAAGTGAAAGTAATCTGCCTGTGGTTGCAGAGCAAATAGTAATGGAGTTAAAGTTGAACCCAAACATCTGGCTCAGGAGCTGCCCTCTACTAGAAAAAGGAAAATGGCCCCAGGAATATGTATCACCTCCAGGGAGACATTAAGGAGAAGAGGGAAGGGAAAAGCCTCTTGAATTGAGTGACTTTGCTTAAAAGAACATTCATTTTTAACCAGAGGTTACTCAGACATCTTTGAACTTCAATCCAGGACTTTTTTTTTTTTAATATCTTCCAGGTATTAACTGTACATGCTCAATCTTTCCTCTAGCTTCTTAATAATATAGACTATTCTATAACTATGTGACCTATATTTATAACAGTTATAACAACAGTTTTACATTCCCTTTTAATTGAAGTACAGTTGGTTTACAATGCTGTGCCAACCTCTGCTGTACAGCAAGGTGGTTCAGTTACACACACGTGTGTGTGCTTAGTCACTTCAGTCATGTCCAAATCTTTGCGACCCTATTGACCTGCCAGACTCCTCTGTCCGTGGGATTCTCTGGGCAAGAATAGTAGATTGTCCTGCCTTTCTCTAGGAGATCTTCCCAAGCCAAGGATTGAACCCAAATCTCCTGTGTCTCCAGCATTGCAGGCAGATTCTTCACTGCTGAGCCAACTGGGAAACCCCATACACATATACACCTTCTTCTATAACAACAATTTTAGTGTCCTTGCCTGTAATTCTAGCATCTCTGTCGTTTCTGGAACTGTTTCTATTGATTTTTTTAAAAAACATATTACGAGTTATTTCAAACATGATGTTATGATTTATAGTGAGGAATATATATTTGATCTTTTTTAAAATTAAAATTTATTTATTTTAATTGGAGGCTAATTACTTTACAATATGGGATTGGCTTTACCATACATCAACATGAATCCACCATGGGTGTACACGTGTTCCCCATCCTGAACCCCCCTCCCACCTTCCTCCCTATACCATCCCTCTGGGTCATCCCAGTGCACCAACCCCAAGCATCCTGTATCCTGCATCGAACCTGGACTGGCAATTCGTTTCTTATATGATATTATACATGTTTCAATGCCATTCCCCCAAATCATCCCACCCTTGCCCTCTCCCACAGAGTCCAAAAGATTGTTCTATACATCTGTGTCTCCTTTGCTTTCTCACATACAGGGTTATCATTACCATCTTTCTAAATTCCATATATATGTGTTAATATACTGTATTGGTGTTTTTCTTTCTGGCTTACTTCACTTTGTATAATCAGCTCCAGTTTCATCGACCTCATTAGAACTGATTCAAATGTATTCTTTTCACTGGCTGAGTAATACTCCATTGTGTATATGTACCACAGCTTTCTTATCCATTCATCTGCTGATAGACATCTAGGTTGCTTCCATGTCCTGCATTATAAACAGTGCTGCAATGAACGTTGGGGTACACATGTCTCTTTCAATTCTGGTTTCCTCAGTGTGTATGCCCAGCAGTGGGATTGCTGGGTCATAAGGCAGTTCTAGTTCCAGTTTTTAAACGAATCTCCACACTGTTCTCCATAGTGGCTGTACTAGTTTGCATTCCCATCAACAGTGTAAGAAGGTTACCTTTTCTCCACACCCTCTCCAGCATTTATTGCTTGTAGACTTTTGGATTGCAGCCATTCTGACTGGCGTGAAATGGTACCTCACTGTGGTTTTGATGTGCATTTCTCTGATAATGAGTGATGTTGAGCCTCTTTTCATGTGTTTGTTAGCTATCTGTATGTCTTCTTTGGAGAAATGTCTATTTAGTTCTTTGGCCCATTTTTTGATTGGGTTGTTTATTTTTCTGGAATTGAGCTGCAGGAGTTGCTTGTACATTTTTGAGATTAGTTGTTTGTCAGTTGCTTCATTTGCTATTATTTTCTCCCATTCTGAAGGCTGTCTTTTCACCTTGCCTATATTTTCCTTTGTTGTGCAGAAGCTTTTAATTTTAATTAGGTCCCATTTCTTCATTTTTGCTTTTATTTCCAGTGTTCTGGGAGGTGGGTCATAGAGGATCCTGCTGTGATTTATGTCGGAGAGCATTTTGCCTATGTTCTCCTCTAGGAGTTTTATAGTTTCTGGTCTTTTATTTAGATCTTTAATCCATTTTGAGTTTATTTTTGTGTATGGTGTTAGAAAGTGTTCTAGTTTCATTCTTTTACAAGTGGTTGACCAGTTTTCCCAGCCCCACTTGTTAAAGAGATTGTCTTTAATCCATTGTATATTCTTGCCTCCTTTGTCAAAGATAAGGTGTCCATAGGTGCATGGATTTATCTCTGGGCTTTCTATTTTGTTCCATTGATCTTTATTTCCGTCTTTGTGCCAGTACCATACTGTCTTGATGACTGTGGCTTTGTAGTAGAGCCTGAAGTCAGGCAGGTTGATTCCTCCAGTTCCATTCTTCTTTCTCAAGATTGCTTTTCCTATTTGAGGTTTTCTGTATTTCCATACAAATTGTGAAATTATTTGTTCTAGCTCTGTGAAAAATACCATTGGTAGCTTGATAGGGATTGCATTGAATCTATAGATTGCTTTGGGTAGTATACTCATTTTCACTATATTGATTCTTCTGATCCATGAACATGGTATATTTCTCCATCACTACTATTCAACATAGTTTTGGAAGTTTTGGCCACAGCAATCAGAGCAGAAAAAGAAATAAAAGGAATCCAAATTGGGAAAGAAGAAGTAAATCTTTCACTGTTTGCAGATGACATGATCCTCTACATAGAAAACCCTAAAGACTCCACCAGAAAATTACTAGAGCTAATCAATGAATATAGTAAAGTTGCAAGATATAACATCAACACAGAGAAATCGCTTGCACTCCTATACACTAATAAAACAATAGAAAGAGAAATTAAGGAAACAATTCCATTCACCATTGCAATGAAAAGAATAAAATACTTAGAAATATATCTACCTAAATAAACTAAAGACATATATAGAAAACTATAAAACACTGGTGAAAGAAATCAAAGAGGATACTAACAGATGGAGAAATATACCATGTTCATGGATTGGAAGAATCAATATAGTGAAAATGAGTATACTACCCAAAGCAATCTATAGATTCAATGCAATCTCTATCTTTATCCCTGTTCTGGTATAGGGCTCCCAAAACCCTTGAGATTTCCTAAGTGATAAGAATGAGGTAAATGTGTCTTTTATTATTTATAACAAGCTCCTTTCAACCATACCTGAATTTATGTTAAAAAGGTAAATTATGGAAAGCCTGCCCTTGGGAAAGGGAACCAACCCTATAATTAATGGATTAGAACTTTAAGCTTCATATCCCAGAGTCCAAGGAGGGGATAAGGGATGAAGGTTGAGTTCAGTCACCAATGGTTGATGATTTAATCAACAATGCTTCTGTATGAAGCCTTCATAAAAATTCAAAATGACAGAGTTGGAGAGTTCCTGGGTTGGTAAACATGGAGGTGATGGGTGAGTGATGTGCAAGAAACAGCATAGAAGCTCCAAACATTTCTTCACCTTTTATCTCTTCTATCTAGTTAAACCTGAGTTATAGACTTTCATAATAAACCAGTAATCCAGTAAGTAAAATGTTTTTCTGAGTTCTGCAAGCTGCTCTAGGAAATTAATTGGACCCCGGAAGGTGTCTTGGGAACCTCTGATTATAGCAATTGGTCAGAAATACAAATAACAACCTGGACTTGAGATTAACATCTGAAGTTGGGCAGGTACAGTCTTGTGGAACTGAGCCTGTAAGTTGTGAGATCTGACACTATCTTCAGGTAGACAGTGTTGTAACTTAGTTGTTCATAGGACACCCAGCTAGGGAAGGGGAAACTTCTTGCTTGGGAGAGGAAACTCAACACCTTTGGAAGACAGAGTATCAGAAGTGAAGTATTCTGTGAGTAAAGTACTGAGATTAGAGAAGATAAATGGGAGGGGTCTTCCTTTACATTCACATATTGCGGAACTGGTCATTTTTTACTGGATACCAGACACAGTGAGTACTAGTATTATATATTTTTGTATTTCCATTAACATTTCCTGGTCTTTAGTCTTGGATGCAACTGAGTTACTTGTAAACAGGTTGAAACTTATGAGCGTTGCTTTTAAGCCTCATTAGGCAGGTTCAGTCCTTGGACTGTGTGGAAATCCAACCAGTCCATCCTAAAGGAAATCAGTCCTGAATATTCATTGGGAGGACTTATGTTGAAGCTGATACTCCAATACTTTGGCTGCCTGATGTGAAGAACTGACTCATTGGAAAAGACCCTGATGCTGGGAAAGATTGAAGGCGGGAGGAGAAGAGGATGACAGAGGATGAGATGGTTGGATGGCATCACCGACTCAATGGACTGAGTTTGAGTAAACTCCAGGAATTGGTGATGGACAGGGAGGCCTGGCATGCTGCAGTCCATGGGGGCCACAAATAGTTGGACACGACTGAGAGACTGAACTGACTGACTGACTGACTGAGGCAGGTTCAGACCAGTCTTTACTCTAGAGCTGATTTTTGTTACCAGGGCACTTTCATAAGAACTACAAGATTTTTTACACTGCCTAGGGGGAATACAAAGTTTTCCTGGTTCTATGTGAGCTCCAGGAATTCTTATCTCTGCTCCTTCATAGTAACGTTATCTGTAAGCTTGAGTAGTTTTCTTCTCACATGTGCTGATTAGTACTGAGCTCAAGCCTTGAAAGGGACCCTCTGCAGATCTATTAACTCTCTGCAGATCTATTAACTCTCTGCAATGTTCTGCTTTCTGGGAGTCTGTCCTGAAAACATTAACCAACTTGTCTTCCCCAGATTCCCAGCCGTATCACCTCAACTTAGGAAGAGCTCCAAGCTCCACCTGGGTTTCCTCTCCCTACGCTGCCTTCGGGAAATGCCTTCCAGGTTGTAAACTAGGACAGTCTTCAGGCTCACCTGATTTGCTGCCCCTTTTACTAGACATCACCTGCTCTGCCTGGCATCCAATGTCTGAAACGGTTGTTTTATGCTGTTTTAGAGTTTTGTCAAGCATTTTTAGCTTTGTAGTTTCAAGTAGGAGAGTAAATTTAATCCCTGTTATTTTCTCTTAACCCAAAGCAAAACTCCTCCTCAATAATGCCACTTTTAATTCTCTTTAGTCTGATGTGTTTAGCATGGAAAAGGGAAGTTGCAAGGAGATAAGATAGTTTTAATTTGGAGTATGCATGTGGTTGCATATTGCACAAAGGGATTTTATATGGCACAAATGGAGAGACAAGAGATGAAAGCTGGAAAACTGCTAGGGCCAACAGCTGTTTTGTTATTTCTCTGAGGGTCATGCATCTAAGTTTATATTCTAATGCAATCAAGGTCATTCTCCAACAGTAAGTTCTAACATTTATCCTAAGTTTCTTGATCTGACATATCATATTTAGTCGTATAAATTCTTCCACATGAAAGTCACATGATATTTTTCTATAAGAGTTTTATAGAAGTTCTTTATTACTGAATTATAAACTATGAACCTAATTCAATCACCTAGAGAGTCTGTGAAGATTTACAAATGGAACTTGACACACTGTCCCTTTCATTACCCTGAGTGTCAATACATAGACAACTGTGTCTTTTGACAATGATTTTGATGCACTTATAACCTCAATTTTTAGCCAAGTGAAAATGAACTTCTTTTCTAAAAAGATTATGGTTTCTGCCAAGAGTACAGAAAATCTTAGCAAGCTAAGCACTTGCCCACTATTCTTTTATACACTACTGGGAATTTAATTGCTTCAGTTAAGTTGCTCAGTCATGTCTGACTCTTTGTGACCCCATGAACCACAGCATGTCAGGCTTCCCTGTCCTTATCCAACTTCTGGAGTTTACTCAAACTCATGCCCATAGAGTCAGTGATGCCATCCAACCATTTCATCCTCTGTTGACCCCTTCTCCTCCCACCTTCTATCTTTCTCAGCATCAGGATCTTTTCCAATGAGTCAGTTCTTCACATCAGTTGGCCAAAGTATTGGAGTTGCAGCTTCATCATCAGTCCTTTCAATGAATATTCAGGACTGATTTCCTTTAGGTTGGACTGCTTTGATATCCTTGCAGTCCAAGGAAATTTCAAGAGTCTTCTCCAACACCACAGTTCAAAAGCATCAGTTCTTCAGCACTCAGCCTTCTTTATACTCCAACTCTCACATCCATACATGACTACTGGAAAAACCATAGCCTTGACTAGACGGACCTTTGTTGACAAAGCAATGTCTCTACTTTTCAATATGCTGTCTAGGCTGGTCATAGCTTTTCTTCCAAGCAGCAAGTGTCTTTTAATTTCATGGCTGCAGGCACCATCTGTGGTGATTTTGGAGCCCCCCAAAATAAAGTCAGCCACTGTTTCCCCATCTATTTGCCATAAAGTGATGGGACCTGTTGCTGTGATCTTAGTTTTCTGAATGTTGAGTTTTAAACCAACTTTTTCACTTTCCTCTTTCACTTTCATCAAGAGGCTCTTTAGTTCTTCAGTTTCTGCCATAAGGGTGGTGTCATCTGCATATCTGAAGTTATTGATATTTCTCCTGGCAATCTTGATTCCAGCTTGTGCTTCAGCCAGCCCAGCATTTTTCATGATGTATCCTGCATATAAATTAAATAAGCACGGTGATAATATACAGCCTTGGTGTACTCCTTTCTTGATTTGGAACCAGACTGTTGTTCCATGTACAGTTCTAACTTTTGCTTCTTCACCTGCATACAGATTTCTAAGGATGCAGGTCAGGTGGTCTGGTATTCCCATCTCTTGAAGAATTTTCCACAGTTTGTTGTGGTCCACACAGTCAAAGGATTTGGCATAGTCAATAAAGCAGAAGTAGATATTTTTCTGGTATTCTCTTGCTTTTTTGATGATCCAACGGATGTTGGCAGTTTGATCTCTGGTTCCTCTGACTTTTCTAAATCCAGCTTGAACATCTAGAAGTTCATGGTTCACATACTATTGAAGCCTGGCTTGGAGAATTTTGAGCATTACTTTGCTAGCATGTGAGATGAGTGCAATTGTTGTTTGAGTGTGGTAGTTTGAGCATTCTTTGGCATTGCCTTTCTTTGGGATTGGAATGAAAACTGACCTTTTCCAGTTCTGTGGCCACTGCTGAGCTTTCAAAATAATTAATTAAATAGGCTTAATTGAAACATAGTGGCTTTTCATTCCCATGAATTTATTTTATTTAGCTATAATTATTAATTTTCCTTTAACCCTTTAAGCTACTGTGCCATTTTTGTAACATATTTTAACTGTATTATTAAAAGACAATTTTTCTATAACTTTATCATTTAAACGTGTATTCCATTATTGAAATAATTTTATTACATTTTAATAAGAGCCAAGAAATAGAATCTTGTAGAAGAGAATGTGATACACCTAATGTGAATAGCAATAAACACCAAGACTTACTGAAAACTTTCTATACACTAGGCATCCAGTTACAAGTTTGTAAGCTCTTGTTCTGAATATTTATTTTGCAAAAACTCACAGTAATGTAAATTCATAAACCTGTTATATATGCAGCCTAATACCTGAAGACACCAGTACAGGCATAAATTTTTCCTCCACTTCTCAATATTTGAGTTCCTAGTATTACTGTGTTGGATACTGACACTGTAGTGACATATAGATATGGATATATAGAGATATATTTATTTTAAAACGTATATATTCATAAGTAAAGCTGTGAGGTGGCTACTGCTGATTAAAATACCTAAGTCATGTCCTGGCACATGTGAAGGCTTGAGCCTGAACCTAGGCTACTAACATTTGTCCCTGAGTCTTTAACCAGAAGAGTAGCAGGTAATCCTATATGTGTTTCCCACAATTCTAGGTGTTTTACATACATCAACTCATGTAATCTTCACAACAACACTTGAAGGTAAAATACACGTATTGTTTCCATTTTACAGAGGATGAAATTGAAGCCCCAAGAGGCAGAGGAACTGTCCAAAGACATACGATTGGTTAGTGGCAGAGCCCCAACCACGACAGTCTCACTCCTGAGCCCATATTCTCCAGGACTGCCCCCTGCAAGACTCCCTGAGCACACCCCTCCTTCTAATGACAGATGTACCTTCCACCAAAGGGAATCTGTGGCTTTTCTATTTCTGCCCTTTTAGGTAAAGGCATTGGTTAAAGGCAAAGGTTCATTTGTCATCATTATGTCCAAACAAATCCCATAAAATTAGAATTATAAAAACTTAGATATTTAGTTCAGTCTCTTCATTTTACAGGTGGAGAAAATGAGGCCAAGTTTGGTTAAAAATTTTGTCCAAGGTTAAATACAAATTTCCAATTTTTGCCCAAACAGGGCATTTGGCAGAGTGCTGAGGTCTCTTGTACAACAAATACTGAATGCTCTTGCTCAACAAATATTTGTGGAATTGAATTGGAAGTCAAACTCTTCCTTGAGATTAGATTAGTGCAAAGCACCATGGTTAAAAGTGTAAATCATCTCCACTTGACTGGCCCTGTGCATCAGGTACTGGTTTTCCTAGAAGCGTTAACTGCTAGAGTCACATTGCCTACTGCTGTGCTGATGGTCTCACAATTTTCCACTGAGTTAGCCTGGAGGTGTTTTATTTTTTGTATTATATATAGGCTGAAACCTCCACCATAGCAGAGAGGTTGTTTTTCAGAATAGCTTCTCTCAGGTTTGACAAATTAGAATCTATTGATTTTTTGACAAAGTAAAGGGTATTGATGTACACTCAAGACAGACATGGACTGAACTTTACTCTAGTAAGAGAAGTATTTCAGGTGTGTTGAGCAAGAAAAGTCATGAAACAAACCAGCAATTTGAAACAACCTTAAAGAATCTTATAGGAAAATTTCATTCACCAACAAGAATCATCATCATAATTTTCTCATAGATTAGCATGTATTTATCTGAATGTTATTTTTTTTTAAATTTTTTGCTTCTGATGGAATTTGAAATGTGATTACATTTGTTCCTGTTAAATCTCAGGTACTTCAGAAAGATTTTTAAAATTATTATCATTAGATTACTTTCCCCCTATTTTATTCAATGCATTTTTCATATATTTATCTAATGAACTCTATTCTAAAACAGGTATATTCATATACAAACTTAAATAGATATAATGTGGTTTCATTGATTTATTTTTGTTTGCAGACCACAGCACTGATGAAGAAAAAGGTGTTAGATAATTTTTAAAAATTAAAATTAGAGAATAGAGGCTTAGAAACTCAAATACCTTAAGCTCTCCTGTCTTCTTATAGCCCATCATGTCTTTATGAAATATAGTTCATCCTGATAATAAATTTCAGATGAATATTTAAAACTACTGTTTCAACACTTAAAACATACATCTAGGTTTTAATGATTATAGATATTTTGGGGTGAATTTAACCAGCAATGTATTAAAATCCCACTCCATTTAAAGCATTTGTTTATATAGCCAAAAGTCTAAAATCTGAGAGTGTAAATTGAGAAAGGAGTACATTAAGACTGTATATTGTCACCCTGTGCATTTAACTTCTATGCAGAGTACATCATGTGAAATGACAGTCTGGCTGAATCACAAGGTGGAATCAAAATTGCTGGGAGAAATATCAACAACTTCAGAAATGCAGATGATACTACTCTAATGACAGAAAGTGACAAGGAACTAGAGAGCCTCTTGATGAGGGTGAAAGAGGACAGTGAAAAAGCTGGCTTAAAACTCAACATTCAAAAAACTAAGATCATGTCATCTGGTCCCATCACTTCATGGCAAATAGATGGGGGAAAATGTGGAAACAGTGAGAGACTTTATTTTCTTGGGCTCCAAAATCACTGCAGATGATGACTGCAGCCACAAAATTAAAAGATACTTGCTCCTTGAAAGAAAAGCTATGACCAACTAGACAGCATATTAAAAAGCAGAGACATTACTTTGCCAACAAAGGTCCATATAGTCAAAGCTATGGTTTTTCCTGCAGTCATGTATGGATGTGAGAGTTGGGCCATAAAGAAGGCTGAGTGCTGAAGAACTGATGCTTTTGAACTGTGGTGTTGGAGAAGACTTGAGAGTCCCTTGGACAGCAAGGAGATCAAACCAGTCCAATCCTAAGGGCAGTCAACCTGAATATTCATTGGAAGGATTGATACTGAAGCTGAAGTTCCAATACTTTGGCCACTTGGTGCAAATGGTTGACTCACTGGGAAAGACCCTGATGCTGGGAAAGGTTGAGGGCAGGAGGAGAAGGGGGCAACAGGCAATGAGATAGTTGGATGGCATTACTGACTCGATGGACAGGAGTTTGAGCAACTCCAGGAGACAGTGAAGGACAGGCAAGGAAGGCATGCTGAGGTTCATGGGGTCGCAAAGAGTCGGACATGACTTAGCAACTGAGTAACAACAACATACTGCTTCAATCCTAGGGCTCCTTTGACAAAGAATGTTTTCCAATTTAAAAAACAAACTTTTCTTTTTCACTGTTTTTGCCAAAATTTGCATTTACTTGATGTTTCTTATAAAAATAATTATTTTGAGCTTTATGTAAAATCTGCAGTTATTTTACAGTATATGAAGTTTTTAATTTGTTCATCTAATTTCAAGTATTTTACTTATACATATAACTTGATATTTCTTTTAAAACATATTGAAAAAATTTATCAAGTACATGAAAAAAAAATAAATCATGTGATTAAATATGATTCAGTAACTTACCAGTACAAAAATTCTTTGAAGATAATCTTTTTTTTTTGTTCAATTTAACTTAGAATGCCTGACTGTAATCCCCTGTGGCTATGTTCTCACAAGAATGTATTGTTTATTCAACCTGTGATTTGGTCATATTGTTTTCTGAAAACTTCCGTGATCCATTACAATGGAGGCATATTTTTGTTATATTTGAAACACAGGATTAAATAAATATTACCCACCCTTCCCTCCCCATTCCTCCATAGTTCTCAGTTATCTAGGAATGTGGATAATTCATCTTCTAACAGCAAATAATGCCAAGGGAAAAAATTAATGAAAACTCTTTTATCAAACAGTTATTAACACTGACCTTTTGTTCAGCACAACACATTTATAATAAAACAGGCATTGGAAGGAAATTCTTATTCTTTTTACAGAACCAGGATTAACATCAACAAAAGGTATCGCCAAGGATTGAAAAATTCTCAAGGGTGTAGAGTTAACAAACTGTGCAGCTTACAGCTCTTCCTTGAAGATAAACTTGTTCCTAATCAACCTCCACCAATAAGCTAGTAGGTAAAGATAACTGTTCTGATATGTCAGATTTTAAGATGTTTATTTAACTGAAAACTGATAGCTTCATCATGTTCTTTTACTACACAAATATAAAACAAACCAAAACTATCATTTTGGAGAACTAAGAACAGAATTCACAATTGATCTTTTTATGTTCCTTCAAAATAGTTTAAAGGTGATATGTGCCTTAATGAAGGACCCAAAAAAGGGAAAACAACTAGTGGAACTAATCACTACTTTGCAAATAGAACTATTAGTGCAATCAGTGACCTTGATAAGGTTAGAGCTTAATTTCTAACATTCATATTCAGAGATAACATAAGAAATTAAAATGTAAAAAAGTTCCATATCCTTCAGTTTTTAAGTTTTAAAAATGATTTTCTTACGATAGCAACAGAAAAGAAAGTAAACAAGTGGAACTACATCAAACTAAAAAACTTCTGAACAGCAAAGTAAACCATAAATGAAATGAAGAGGCAAGCTACCAAATGGGAGAAAATATTTGCAAATCATATATCTGATAAGTAGTTAATGTCCTAGAATATAAAAAGAACTCATACAACTCAATAGAAAAAAAAATCTGATTATAAAATGGGCAGAAGATCTGCATTTTTCCAAAGACATAAAGATGGCCAACAGAAACATGAAAAGATGCCCAACATCAATGATTGTCAGGGAAATACAAGTTAGAACAATAAGATAACACCTCAGACTTGTCAGAATGGCTATTATTAAAAAGACAAGATAGTGTTGATGAGAATGTGGAGAAAAGGAAACTTATGTACTGCTGGTATAAATGAAAATTGGCAAAGCCACTATGGAAAATAATATGAAGTCTCCTCAAAAATTAAAAATAGAAACACTATACAGTCCAGCAATACTTATGGGCATTTTTATGAAAATAAAATCACTGACTTAAAAAATATATATACATATCCTCAGAGTCACTGCACCATTATTTACACTAGCAAGATATGGAAACAACCTCAGTGTCCATTGATGAATGAATGAAGAAGTTAAGGTGTGTGTACACACAAACAACAACGTGTATATATATATATACATATATATATACACACACACACACACCCACACACAATGATGGTTAGAACATATACACACACACACAACAGAGGTTATAACATGTGTGTGTGTGTGTATATATATATACACACACACGTACAATACACACGCACACACACACAATGATGGTTAGAACATATATGCACACACACACACACAACAGAGGTTATAATGTGTGTATATATATACATACACCCACACACCCACACCGGAATAATATTCAACTATAAAAAATCCAAAGAATTCCTGCCACTTATAACAACAGACACAGAGCTTGAGGGCATTATGCTAACCAAAATAAGTCAGACATAGAAAGATAAATACTGTATGAACTCACTTATATGTGAATGAAAACAAAAACAACAAACCCAAGATCTGTGGTTGCCAGAGGTGGGGAAATATGTGAAAAGGATGAAAGGGATCAAAAAGTACAAACTTCCAGTTACAAAATAAATTAGTCTTAAATATATAATGTACAGAATGGTAACTATAGTTAATAATTATTTATTGTATATTTGAAAGTTGCTAAGAGAGTAGATCTTAAAAGTTCTCAACACAAGGGAAAAAATCTTATAATTATGTATAGTGATGGATACTAACTAGACTTATTGCATATGGGGTCGCAAAGAGTCAGACATGACTGAGCAACTGAAATGAACTGAACCGAGACTTATTGTGATCATTTAGCAATATATACAAATATTAAGTCACTATGTTGGACAACTGAAGCAAATATAATATTACACGTCAATTATACCTCAATAAAAAAATACAGCTAGAAAATATTTTTGAAAAGAAGTTATCTCAATACTTAAATGGTTTTACAATTTCAGCTTTCAAAATATTAATATGATAAAGATTATAAATAATACTGTTTTAGCATATTGTTTCTTTTTTTAACTTTAATAGAGCCTCAGGTGATCATTAAAAATATGCTTTTTTTTATAGGCATAGACACTGAGCCAAAATGACACAGCTAAGCTGACACCTGCCTCAGTGGCATGCAAGTATCTAACAGTAATAAGAGTTTACATGTACGAATGTTTATGTCTGGCATAACCTTAAGCACTTTACATAGATTATAACACGAAGAAAAGTGAAAAGTGAAAGTCACTCAGCTGTGTCCAACTCTTTGCAACTCCATGAACTGTAGCCCATGGCTCATCTGTCCATGGAATTCTCCAGGTGAGAATACTGGAATGGGTTGCCTTTCCCTTCTCCAGGGGGTCTTCCTAGCCCAGATCTCCTGTACTGCAGGCAGATGCTTTACCATCTGAGCCACCAGGAAAGCCCTATAACATAGTACTAGCTATAACATAGGTACTATCGTTATTCCATTTTACAGATGAGGAAACTGAGGCATTGAGAAGTACTTAAGAAAGTAGAAATAATTACTTTCTTATTATTAGCCATCATAATGGCTAATATTATGATGCCATTAGCCATTATGATGGCTAATAATAAGGGTAATGGCAACCCACTCCAGTACTCTTGCCTGGCAAATCCCATGGACGGAGGAGCCTGGAAGGCTGCAGTCCATGCGGTTGCAAAAGGTCGGACATGACTGAGCGACTTCACTTTCACTTTTTTCACTTTCACTTTTCATGCATTGGAGAAGGAAATGGCAACCCACTCCAGTGTTCTTGCCTGGAGAATCCCAGGGACAGGGGAGCTTGGTGGGCTGCCGTCTCTGGGGTTGCACAGAGTCGGACACGACTGAAGCTACTTAGCAGCAGCAGCAGCAGCCATCATAATATCTTGGCTTTTTTCCTTCCAATAAATTGTTAGTGATTTTAGGGTAGGAACCCATACACCATATTTCTGTTTTACAAATTGCCTGTCCCAGAACTGGTACATAGTAGATGTGAATCCAATTTGTTTGGTGGTTGATATCAAGATCGTTAAGGCACATGAGCCAAAATTCATTTCAAAGATGTTTGCTCCTATATCACTGTTGCATCTGTGCTCTAGGACTGACAGTTCCTAACGAAAATTAAGTCTCATTTGTGTACTAACATCATGTGGACTCATACTTAGATTTATCTTTCTACTACACTGGAGAGAACTTTTATAAATTCACTGAAGAAAACGTAAGGCAGTGTAGTTTCCAATAGAAGGCCAGAGGCCCCAGCTCTAAACTATCTTTCCAGATGAGAGAAAGTGTTCTAAATTTCTATCCAGATGCTGAAGGACCTACAAGTAGACAATAGGGAGGAGAGATATACATACCCAAGCCCTACAGACACGTGGGCATCTCTCAGCAACTTCCTTTATAAGCAGCTTCTATACGATTCTACCCTTATGTCAAAGAAGTGGTGAGGATGTGCTGTTTTCCATAATCCCCACTGTCATTGGTATCAGTTGTTAAGAAGTAATTATCATACAAATAAATATTTGGAATCACTATAATCAAACCAGCTGCCAGAAACTGTTGCCAGGAACCTCTATCAATAGCCATGATTGCAACACACAACTGGAGAACACAGTAACACGAAGTCTAATCTTGCTTTAGAAAATCAAGTAATAGCGTCCAAGAGGTTTCTGGCATTCTCTACCACTTTTTCTCTTTTTTGGCCACATTATGTGGCATGTGGGATCTTAGATCAAATTCATGCTCCCTGCAGTGAAAGTGTGGAGTCTTAACCAATAGACCACTAATGAAGTCCCTTCTCTACCATTTTAATATGAGTAACTGTTAATAACTGTTGGAAATGTAGGTAATGTTAGTCTTTCAATATATTTACAATGTGAATCTCATTGGTCTTGAGCTTTCAACTTATAAACAGCGGGCATCTCTGGAGGACACGTGGATCCAGAAAATCTCTAGGGAAATAACTCATCTATAAGGAAGACAGAGTCAAGACAAACAGCCTCAAAGTCTGTCTCAGAAGGGAAAGTTGATCAGCTCAGTATCCTTTGTTCAGATCATTAACTGACCTAGACTGATTGATGTCCCATGCCACATGAAGAGAAAGAACACATGTAAAGTTTCACTAAAACCTTTGCAGGACAATGGAAATCAAGGCAGCACTGATTTGTAACCTATCTATCTTTTCAAGGAAATGTAGGAAGAATATATATTCTCAGTCAAGGAACGATAAGAGTTTGGGAAGGACACTGGCTAAAGCAGCAGGATGGGCCAGAAAATAATTTATTATATTGTATGGTAATCAAAATCCAGATGGTGTCAGTGACTTCAGCAGAGGAGCAAACAGCTTCACAGAAGTGTTTAGAGTTCTTGGCAGCTTTGAAGCATTTTCAGTGGGGCGGAGGCTGCCTTAGCAACAGACACTGCTACAGGAAACAATACCACAGGAGGAGGAAAAAAGCATCTGGAGAATAGTATTTGTGAGCACAAGTACATAGCTGGGTAGTTCAACCCCTAGTTTATTTGGAAGATGCCCAGAAAGTTAGAGGTTGATTGTTGAGTGAGGTTTCAAGTTCATATAATCAGTAGTAGGACAAACCAGAGATAGACAGGACTGTGAGAGGTGAGTAGACATGGGTTCTATACACTTCATGCACACATAAGATTTGGTCAGTTTTTTAAAATTCAACTGTTTTCCACTCTTTTTGGATTTTTACTAGACAGTGTGGCCCAGCAAAGAATGATCTTCAGCATTTCTCATAAAATTCAAAGGGGTTGGGGGGACAATTTTATATTGTCAGATGATTTGGGAGAATGACATTGTAACATGTATAATATCATATAAGAAATGAATCGCCAGTCTAGGTTCAGTGCAGGATACAGGATGCTTGGGGCTGGTGCACTGGGATGACCCAGAGAGCTGGTATGGGGAGGGAGGTGGGAGGGAGGGTTCAAGATTGGGAACTCATGTACACCCGTGGCAGATTCATGTTGATGTATGGCAAAACCAATACAATATTGTAAAGCAAAAAATAAATAAATAAAATAAAATCTGAAAAAAAGAGAAAATTGTAACAGTGCCCCCACCTAATCAAGTTTTTAAAATACTTTTGAGAAACTTTATAACCTAAGTATTTTAGCAATCCATTGCTATATAAAAAACCACCCCAAAATTTAATGGCTTAAAGCAACAACATGAGTTATCTTTCTTGCTTGTCCATGTTGGCTGAGCACAGTTGGGTGATTATCCTGCTTTTCATCATATTAGACGAGTCACTCATATGACTGAATTTCACTGGTGGGTCAGCCAAGGTGAGAACATCCAAGATGGCCTCTGCCACAACGTGTAGCAGTGAATGCGGGCTGTTTTCTGAAGAGCCTTGCACTTTTTCCATTGGCCTGTCATTCTGTAGGACATTTTTCTCCATGTTGTTTCCTGCACAGAATAACCCAGACATCTTTATGTGGTAGATGGCTTGCAAGATGTCAGACTCAAGAGCTGCACTATATAGTAAGGACTAGGCTCAGAAGTCACTCATGTCCCTTTGACAGCATTTTATTAGCCAAGGCAAGTCACAGGGCCATCTCAGTTTCAAAGCAAGTAGGAGGAGAACGGGAAAAGAGTCACTTACAAAGGTGTGTGCAGGATGAACTAAATGGACCAGAATGGGAGAATTTAATTCAGATGACCATTACATCTATTACTGTGGGCAAGAATCCCTTAGAAGAAGTGGAGTAGCCTTCACGGTCAACAAAAGAGTGTGAAATGCAGTACTTGGATGCAATCTCAAAAATGACAGAATGATATGTTCATTTACAAGGCAAACCATTCAAATATCACAGTTATCCAAGTCTATACCCTAATCACTGATGCCAAAGAAGCTGAAGTTGAATGGCTCTGTGAAGAATTACAAGACCTTCTAGAACTAACAGCAAAAGAAAATGTCCTTTTCATCATAGGCAACTGGAATGCAAAAGGAGGAGGTCAAGAGATAACCTAGGCTAACAGGCAAATTTAGCCTTGGAGTAAAAAATGAAGTAGGGCAAAGGCTAACAGACTTTTGCCAAGAGAATGCACCAGTGGTAGCAAACTTCCTCTTCCAACAACACAAGAGATGACTCTATAAATGGAAGTCAGAGGAAGGTCAATACTAAAATCAGATTAATTATATTCTTTGCAGCCAAATATGAAGAAGCTCAGCAAAAACAAGACCTGGAGCTGACTGTGGCTCAGATCATGAACTCCTTATTGCCAAATTCAGGCTTAAATTGAAGAAAGTAGGGAAACCACTAGACCACTCAGGTATGACCTAAATCAAACCCATTTATCGCAATAGAAGTGATAAATAGATTCAAGGATTAGATCTGATAGACAGAGTGCCTGAAAAACTATAGATGGAGGTTTACAACACTGTACAGGAGGTTATTATCAAAACCATCCTCAGAAAAAGAAATGCAAAAAGGCAAAATTGTTGTCTGAGGAAGCCTCACAAATAACTGAGAAGAGAAGGGAAGTGAAAGGCAAAGGAGAAAAGGAAGGATATACCCATCTGAATGCAGAGTTCCAAAAAATAGAAAGGAGAGAGAGGAAAGCCTTACTCAGTGATCAACGCAAAGAAATACAGGAAAATAATAGAATGGGAAAGACTAGAGATCTCATCAAGAAAATTAGAGAGTCCAAGAGAACATTTCATGCAAAGACAGGTGCAATAAAGGACAGAAACAGTATGGACTAACAGAGGCAGAAGATATTAAGAAGAGGTGGCAAGAATACACAGAAGAACTGTACAAAAAAGATCTTAATGACCTAGATGATAACCACTACGATATGATCACTCACCTAGAGCCAGACATTCTAGAATGCAAAGTCAAGTGGCCTTAGGAATCATCACTACAAACAAAGCTAGTGGAGGTGATGGAATTCCAGTTGAGCTATTTAAAACCCTAAAAGATGATACTGTGAAAGTGCTGCACTCAATATGTCAGCAAATTTGGAAAACTCAGCAGTGGCCACACGATTGGAAAAAGGTCAGTTTTCCTTCCAATCCCAAAGAAAGGCAATGCCAAAGAATGTTCAAATGGCACTCATCTCACACACCAGCAAAGTAATGCTCAAAATTCTCCAAGTGAGGCTTCAACAGTACATGAACTGAGAACTTCCAGATGTTCAAGCTGGGTTTAGAAAAGGCAGAGGAGCCAGAGATCAAACTGCCAACATCTGTTGGATTATTGAAAAAGCAAGAGAGTTCCAGAAAAAAATCTACCTCTGCTTCATTGACTATGCCAAAGCCTTTGACTGTGTGGATCACAGCAAACTGTGGAAAATGCCTAAAGAGATGGGAAAAACAGACCACCTTATCTGCCTCCTGAGAAATCTGTATGCAGGTCAAGAAGCAAAAGTTAGAACTGTACATGGAACAACAGTCTGGTTCTAAATTGGGAAAAGAATATGTCAAGGCTGTATATTGTCACTCTACTTATCTAACCTTTGTGCAGAGTACATCATGAGAAACGCTGGGCTGGATGAATCACAAGCGGGAATCAAGATTGCTAGGAGAAATATCAATTACCTCAGAAATGCAGATGACACCACCCTTACAGCAGAAAGCAAAGAGAAATCAAAGAGCCTCTTGAGGAAAATGAAAAAGGAGAGTGAAAGAGTCGGCTTAAAATTCAACATTCACAAAACTAAGATCATGGCATTTGGTCCCATCAGTTCATGTCAAATAGAGGGGGAAACAATGGAAACAGTGACAAACTTTATTTTCTTGGGCTCCAAAATCATGGCAGATGGTGACTGCAGCCACGAAATTAAAAGACACTTGCTCCCTGGAAGAAAAATTATGATCAACCTAGCTAGCATATTAAAAAGCAGAGACATTTCTTTGTAACAAAGATCCATATAGTCAAAGCTGTGGTTTTTTCCAGTAGTCATGTATGGATGTGAGAGTTGGACCATAAAGAAAGCTGAATGCTGAAGAATTGATGCTTTTGAACTGTGGTGTGGGAGAAGACTCTTGAGAGTTCCGTCCAACAGCAAGGATATCAAAGCAGTCAGTCCTAAAGGAATTCAGTCCTGAATATTCATTGGAAAGACTGATGCTGAAGTTGAAGCTCCAATACTTTGGCCACCTGATGCAAAGAACTGCTCATTGGAAAAGACCCTGATTCTGGGGAACATTGAAGGCAGGAGAAGGGGATGACAGAAGATGAGATTGTTGGATGGCATCACTGACTAGATGGACATGAGTTTGAGCAAGTTCCAGGAGTGGTTGATGCACAGGGAAGCCTGGTGTGCTGCAGTCCATGGGGTCACAAAGAATTGGACACGACTGAGTGACTGAACTGAACTGTGCAGGATAGGAGAGATTGTTGCATCTGACTTTAGAACAAGCTCACACCAAACAAAATACTTGTGTAGTACATTTGGACTCTAGACCAATGTAATTCGTGACTATTCTCCTATGCAGAATAGAATGATTAATGATTCAGTCAGAAATGAGCATCTGCTTTCCATTGAGGCTGTTCTCAATAGAAGTTTATTATGTAAATTTACTGGAACACAAAAGATGCTCTGTTAGGCTCCAGATGAAGTTTACTCTGAAGAAATCAGAGGTCACTGAAGACCTCTCTATTCACTTGTTTCTCATTCCATAATACATGTACTGATAGGCCACAAATTACAGATGGCCTCAAGAGAAAACTTGAGATCTGGTTGACATTTTTATTACCTTTTATAGCTTAATGTTCATTTTTCTAACTAATGTTATTAAATAAATGAATATGCCAATTCATATCACTGGGAAAATTTAGAAAATAATAGAGAAAAATAAAACTCATCAAGTGAAACTCAACTTCCATTAGCATTTGTGGATTGGAACTGGGCTTTTCAGTGGGTTTTCTTAGTTGGCTGCCTGTGATCCAGATCTGTTTTTTATCCCAGGGAATCCCTTATTGTATAAATTTTGGTGAGAGGCAGAACCCAGGCTTCTAACATGGCAGCTAATAGGGGTTAATTAATACCTTCCCGGCATGTGACAACTAGATTATTGGCACAGGACGTAGGGGGCTCCAGCTGCTGATTGGCACCCCAAAAGAGATGAAGTATACAAAGATATGGGGCAGAGGTCACTCATGAGGGTGGGGACGGAGTAAAGACACCATAGGGTCAGTACTGTCTAGTTTCCTGACTGCGTGCTCTGCTGCCGAGTCTTCTCAGATTCCTAATCAGCAACTGAGTCTGGTGTTTTAATATTCCAATCTCATTTCAGTAATTATTTCTTAAATTATTAGGACCAGGTAATATTGCAGTTTTGCAACTGCAAGCCCTGACTGAGGAGGAGGTGGAAGATTATTTTATAGTTACCAAATGTCTAATAGTATATGACACCCTGTAGATGGAGCATTAGAAAACAAAGAAACAAGGATAAATGTTCTTATCCCCACAGAGTTTCCAGTCTAGCCAGGGGGTGGGCAATACAACAGGAAGTCAGCAAATAACAAACACAACATCCAAGCAGATAAGTAAGATGTATGTTATATTCATTATGCAGTATTAGGGGAGAAATGAAGCAGGGAAGGGCACAGACTGCTGGGGAAGAGGGTCCAGCCAATGGAGAGTTTGAAATTCTAAACACAGTGATTACAAGAAGATTTTATGAGAAGACAGCATTTGAGTGAAGGCAGTAACTCAGGGCCTGAGGAATGGAGTGTGCCTGGTGGTTTGCTGCACACAGAAGGAAGTCAGTATGGCTGGGGTGGCATGTGGGACCATTCATTGAGGGCAAAACAGGAATCTGGTGAAAGCAAAGGACGGCTGTGAAGCCACTGTCAGAATGCTGGCTTTTTTCATGAGTGAGCAGGAAAGGTATTGGATCAGAGGCACATCCTGATTTACTCGGCTTTAGAAAGGGATAACTCAGGCTGCTATTTTGAGACTCCACGGAGAAGGGGAGGTGTGTACTGGTGAGAGTAGAGGCCAGAGACTCACTAATTATCTCAATAATTTCAGTTAATGGATGATGATGGCTTGGGTCAGAAAAAGAGAAGAGTTTATTTTTTCTACCCTCATTGCTTTTAGTGTTGCTATGAATTCAGAAAAGTAACAGTAGCTTGCCTAGCCTTTCTCACATTATTATAAAGGCTGTTTTCCAAAGGCTCCATTTCCAATTGAAGAATACACTGCTGCAATAAATTTTCCTGTTTGCCTTCTAGTTTCATGTTTAAGGCTCCCAGATTACCTGCCACCCTCCACGGCTGGTTGGTGCAAGAGGCATCTGCCAACATGGCATCATTCTGCCTCCTTTAGAGGAATCTTCTGAGTCTGGCTGAAGTCTCCCATGAAAGGAAGCTACTCTTCTGGGTTAAGGCTTTGCAAATGTAGTACTTCCCACTGTGTGTGATATAAAAATTTAACTTTGAAATGCCAGTCGTATATTAGTTTGATATCATCTACCAAGGAAGCATTAGAGATAAAGTTTAGGAACAAAAACTGTCAAAGGAAGAATCCTCTGCAGGAAAGATAGGCTGGAGCAAGAAAGAGAGGCCAAGGATTCAGACCATGCTCTCTCAACTGCGAGAGCAAAGAGAAGGTGAAACCAGCAAGAAAATGTTGCATCTATCAAAATTATATCTGGAAAAGGGCCCACCAATAAACACACAAATAATCAGGTTTCACCTGCTCAATTACACAGAAACTGTCAAACTAAATGCCTTTTAAAAGTCAACACTTTATAACACCATACACAAAAATAAACTCAAAATGGATTAAAGATCTAAACGTAAGACCAGAAACTATAAAATCCTAGAGGAGAACATAGGCAAAACACTCTCCAACATACATCACAGCAGGATCCTCTATGACCCACCTCTCAAAATACTGGAAATAAAAACAAAAATAAACAAATGGGACCTAATTAAACTTAAAAGCTTCTGCACAACAAAGGAAACTATAAGCAAGGTGAAAAGACAGCCTTCTGAATGGGAGAAAATAATAGCAAATGAAGCAACTGACAAACAACTAATCTCAAAAATATATAAGCAACTCCTGCAGCTCAATGCCAGAAAAATCAACAACCCAATCAAAAAATGGGCCAAAGAACTAAATAGACATTTCTCCAAAGAAGACATACAGATGGCTAACAAACACATGAAAAGATGCTCAACATCACTCATCAGAGAAATGCAAATCAAAACCACAATGATGTACCATTTCACACCAGTCAGAATGGCTGCGATCCAAAAGTCTACAAGCAATAAATGCTGGAGAGGGTGTGGAGAAAAGGGAACCCTCTTACACTGTTGGTGGGAATGCAAACTAGTACAGCCACTATGGAGAACAGTGTGGAGATTCCTTTAAAAACTGGAACTAGAACTGCCTTATGACCCAGCAATCCCACTACAGGGCATGTACACCAAGGAAACCAGAATTGAAAGAGACACATGTACCCCAATGTTCATTGCAGCATTGTTTATAATAGCAGGACATGGAAGCAACCTAGATATCCATAAGCAGATGAATGGATAAGAAAGCTGTGGTACATATACACAATGGAGTATTACTCAGCCATTAAAAAGAATACATTTGAATCAGTTCTAGTGAGGTGGATGAAACTGGAGCCTATTATACAGAGTGAAGTGAGCCAGAAAGAAAAAACATCAATACAGTATACTAACACATATATATGGAATTTAGAAAGATGGTAACGATAATCCTGTATGCGAGACAGCAAAAGAGACACAGATGTATAGAACAGTCTTTTGGACTCTGTGGGAAAGGGCTAGGGTGGGATGATTTGGGAGAATGGCATTGAAACATGTATGTTTCATATATGAAACGAATCACCAGTCCAGGTTCAATGCAGGATACAGGATGCTTGGGGCTGGTGCACTGGGATGACCCACACGGATGGGATGGGGAGGGAGGAGGGAAGGGGTTCAGGATGGGGAACACATATATACCTGTGGCGGATTCATGTTGATGTGTGGTAAAACCAGTACAATATTGTAAAGTAATTAACGTCCAATTAAAATAAATAAATTTATATTTTTTAAAAAGTCAAGCAGTATTTAAGGGAAAAAAATAGAATATGCTCTGACTTGTGTTCTTAATCCCTGCCTCTTCCATTTTACAGGGATTTTGTGGGTTTTCATATGGGAGGAACCCACTCCAGTACTCTTGCCTGGAAAATCCCATGGACGGAGGAGCCTGGTAGGCTGCAGTCCATGGGGTCGCTGAGGGTCAGACACAACTGAGTGACTTCACTTTCCCTTTTCACTTTCATGCATTGGAGAAGGAAATGGCAACCCACTCCAGTGTTCTCACCTGGAGAGTCTCAGGGACTGGGGAGCCTGGTGGGCTGCTGTCTATGGGGTCGCACAGAGTTGGACACGACTGAAACGACTTACCAGCAGCAGCAGCAGCATATGGGAGGACTGGAATACATTTATTTGCTAGAGGCTGATTTCCAAATCCTTCTAGTTAAGTCATTGGACTTGTGAGAAACTAGAGGCTCAAGGACCAGGGGAGAGTGCTTTGGGGAAGATGAAAAATAGAAAGTCAAAAAGTCATGCAGCTTCCAAAAATATCTGCAAAGCTAAGTTTCTATTTCTGACTCAATATCTAATTATAACTGAGGATATGCATGCTCCAGCCCTTTTATATGAAAAAGAAACATCTGAAATTATTGTTTTAAAATATCATGCAACAAATAGAATTGTCTTTTGTGCTCGTCTTAATTCTTATATAATAATGCCTGCTGTGATCGCAGAACAAAGATGCACCTGCCTACACCCTCCCTGCCAGGTTCAAATACTGACTCCATCGGTAAATATTTGCAGTTACACAGAGGCAGTGAGATGGGCCAGAATGGCCGAAATCAAGTGAGAATTAGCGATGTGCTGGTACTCCAATCGTGGGCATATGGATTCAAACCCTGGCTTCTGTATTCATGGGGCACTGGACAAGGCTTCACATCATTCTAAGCTTCAGTTTTCTTATCTCTCAAGTGGGGAGATAATACTTACCTGGTTTAGTTCAGTTGCTCAGTCGTGTCCGACTCTTTGCAACCCCATGGACTGCAGCACCCCAGGCCTCCCTGTCCATTACCAACTCCCAGAGTTTACTCAAACTCATGTCCATTGAGTCAGTGATGCTATCCAACCATCTTATCCTCTGTCATCCCCTTCTCCTCCCACCTTCAATCTTTCCCAGCATCAGGGTCTTTTCAAATGAGTCACTTCTTTGCATCAGGTGGCCAAAGTATTGGAGTTGCAGCTTTAGCATCAGTCCTTCCAATGAATATTCAGGACTGATTTCGTTTAGGATGGACTGGTTGGATCTCCTTGCAGTCCAAGAGAATCTCAAGAGTCTTCTCCAACACCACAGTTCAAAAGCATCAATTCTTTGGTGCTCAGCTTTCTTGATAGTCCAACTCTCACATCCATACATGACTACCAGAAAAGCGATAGCTTTGACAAGATGGATCTTTGTTGGCAAAATCATGTCTCTGCTTTTAAATATTCAGTCTAGGTCGATCATAACTTTTCTTCCAAGGATCAAGCATCTTTTAATTCATGGCTGCAGTCACCATCTGCAGTGAGTTTGGAGCCCCCCAAAATAAAAGCTTATCTGGTAGGATGATTGTAAACATCAGAAGAGATCATATTACAATTGTCCAGCAGAGTGTTGTTCAGTTAGGATGTATATGACTGTCAGAAAAGTGATTTCAATGCAAGTGGTTTATTTTTCAATACATACAGAGAGATCTAGGGGAGGGATCCCGCTGGGTTGACACACATGCTCACTGGCATCAAAGATTCAGGCAAGTTCTCTGTGATTCTCTTGGCTACAGTAGCTTCCAGTAGCATGCCTTATATGGCAATGCCCAACACAGAAAGGCATTTATTTGGGGACATTTATTTTTGCATCTCTTTCCTCAGGGAAAAATTCTTCCCAGAAGGTCCAGTAACAGCCCTTCACCTGCACTGGATTATAACATGCCTGTATCTGGGCTGCAAGCAAAGCCTGAAATGTAAGCACTTAGTGCTTGCCTTCCCTGTGTGAGGAGGACTCTTCAGCAAGAGAAAAACTGGGAGCAACATGGTAGTTGGGTAGAAGGGAAATGATGTCCATCTCTGGTGCTTAGTTTTGTAATCACTTATCAGTGTCAGTTTCCTCATCACTTCAGTTTGAAGCACAACACAGCAGCCGCTGGCAGACATGTCCGGACCACTCTACTGCTGTGAATGTTACAGTGCGCTTGCTCACAGCATTCTAGTTAAGCTCACTCTCCCACACAGAACTTTCCTCCTGACTCACCACCTAGAGCTATGTTTCTGAAATATAACTAACCCGCCCATTACAAAAACCACAACAGCATACAAAAGCAACAAAGAAAACTTCCTCTTAATGCCAAGCGTACTTCTGCATATCCTGCGGTTAGACAAAGGCACAGACAAGAAAGAAGAGCCAGGCTTCCACACTATTTCTTATCTTGAAATTCTAACAAAAGTACATAGTATCTCAATGATTTTCCCAGATGGAGTTACCTTTGATACATGATGTGTAGCTTCCTGCTGGTGCTGACCATTTTGATTTGTTCAATCTACTCCACATGGGAGAAATAACTCCAGAAAGAATGAAGAGACCGAGCAAAAGCAAAAACAACAACCAGCTGTAGACATGACTGGTGATGAAAGCAAAGTCCAATGCTGTAGAGAACAATAATGCATAGGAACCAGGGATGCTAGGTCCATGAATCAAGGCAAGTTGAATGTGGTCAAACAAGAGATGGCAAGAGTGAATGTCGGCATTTTAGGAATCAGCCAACTTAAACGGACTGGAATGGGTCAATTTAACTAAGGTGACCTTTATATCTACTACTGTGGGCAAGAATTCATTAGAAAAAATGGAGTAGCCATCATGGTCAACAGAAGAGTCTGAAATGCAGTACTTGGATGCAGTCTCAAAAATGACAAAATGATCTCTGTTACCAAGGCAACCCATTCAATGTAACAGTAAACCAAGACTATGCCCTGACCAGTAATGCTGAAGAAGCTGAAGCTGAACAGTCCTATGAAGACCTACAAGACCTTCTAGAACTAACACCCCCAAAAATGTCCTTTTCATTGTAGGGTACTGGAATGCAAAAGTAGAAAGTCAAGAAACACCTGGAGTAACAGGCAAATTTGGCCTTGGAGTACAGAATGAAACAGGGCAAAGGCTAATAGAGTTTTGCCAAGAGAATGCACTGGTCATAGCAATACCCTCTTCCAACAACACAAGAGAAGACTCTACATATGGACATCAGCAGATGGTCAATACTGAAATCAAATTGATTATATTCTTTGCAGCCAAAGATGGAGAAGCTCTATACAGTCAGCAAAAACAAGACTGGGAGTTGACTGTGGCTCAGATTGTGAACTCTTTATTGCCAAATTCAGACTGAAATTGAAGAATGTAGGGAAAACCGCTAGACCATTCAGGTATGAACTAAATCAAATCCCTTACAATTATAGAGTGGAAGTGAGAAATAGATTCAAGGGATTAGATCTAATAGAAAGAGTGCCTGATGAACTAGGGCCAGAGGTTTATACAGGAGAGAGGGATCAAGAATATCCCCAAGAAAAAGAAATGCAAAAAAAGCAAAATGGGTCTGAGATGGCCTTACAAATAGCTGTGAAAAGAAGAAATGCTAAAAGCAAAGGAGAAAAGGAGAGATATACCCATTTGAATGCAGAGTTCAAAGAATAGCAAGGAGAGATAAGAAAGCCTTCATAAGTAATCACTGCAAAGGAATAGAATGGGAAAGACTAGAGATCTCCTCAAGAAAATTAGAGATACCAAGGGAACATTTCTTGCAAAGATGGGCTCGGTGAAGGACAGAAATGGTATGGACCTCACAGAAGCAGAAGATAGTAAGAAGAGGTGGCAAGAATACACAGAAGAACTATACAAAAAAGATCTTCATGACCCAGATATTCACATGGTATGATCACTCAGCTAGAGCCAGACATCCTGGAATGTGAAGTCAAGTGAGCCTTAGAAAGCATCACTATGAACAAAGCTACTGGAGGTGATGGAATTCCAGTTGAGCTATTTCAAATCCTAAAAGATGATGCTATCAAAGCATTGCACTCAATATCCCAGCAAATTTGGAAAACTCAGTAGTGGTCACATGATTGGAAAATGTCAGTTTTCATTCCAGCCCCAAAGAATGTTCAAACTGCAACACAGTTTTGCTCATCTCACATGCTAGCAAAGTAAAGCTCAAAATTCTCCAAGCCAGGCTTCAACCATACATGAACCATTAACTTCCAGATGTTCAAGCTGGATTTAGAAAAGGCAGAAGAACCAGAGATCAAATTGCATCCAACATCCGCTGGATCATCGAAAAAGCAAGAGAGTTCCAGAAAAACATCTATTTCTGCTTTATTGACTCTGCCGAAGCCTTTTACTGTGTGGATCACGACGAACTGTGGAAAATGCCTAAAGAGATGGGAATACCAGACCACCTGACCTACCTCCTGAGAAATCTTATACAGGTCAGGAAGCAACAGTTAGAACTGGACATGGAACAACAGACTGGCTCCAAATTGGGAAAGCAGTATGTCAAGGCTGTATATTGTTACCCTGCTTATTTAACTTCTATGCAGAGTACATCATGAGAAACACTGGGCTGGATGAAGCACAAGCTGGAATCAAGATTGCCGGGAGAAATATCAATAACCTCAGATATGCAGATGACACCACCCTTATGGCAGAAAGTGAAGAGGAACTAAAGAATCTCTTGATGAAAGTGAAAGAGGAGAATGAAAAAGTCGGCTTAAAGCTCAACATTCAGAAAACGAAGATCGTGGCATCTGGTACCATCGTTTCATGGGAAATAGATGGGGAAACAGTGGAAACAGTGTCAGACTTTTTTTGGCAGGGGCCTCCAAAACACTGAAGATGATGACTGGTGCCATGAAATTAAAAGGAACTTGCCCCTTGGAAGAAAAGTTATGACCAAGCTAGACTGCATATTAGAAAGCAGAGATATTACTTTGCCAACAAAGATCCATCTAGTCAAGACTATGATTTTTTTCAGTAGTCATGTATGGATGTGAGAGTTGGACTATCAAGAAAGCTGAGCACCAAAGAATTGATGCTTTTGAACTGTGGTGTTGGAGAAGACTCTTGCGACTCCCTTGGACTGCAAGGAGATCCAACCAGTCCATCCTAAACGAAATCAGTCCTGAATATTCATTGGAAGGACTGATGCTGAAGCTGCAACTCCAATACTTTGGCCACCTGATGCAAAGAAGTGACTCATTTGAAAAGACCCTAATGCTGGGAAAGATTGAAGGTGGGAGGAGAAGGGGATGACAGAGGATAAGATGGTTGAATGGCATCACCGACTCAATGGACATGAGTTTGAGTAAACTCTGGGAGTTGGTAATGGACAGGGAGGCCTGCGGTGCTGCAGTCCATAGGGTGGCAAAGAGTCAGTTATGACTGAGTGACTGAACTGAACTGAACGGAATCCACATGGGAGGGATATTTTTGGTATAAAAGGATATTCCTTCCAAATCCTCTCTTCTTTTCTATGGCCAATTATGCCAAACCATCACAATGATCAAATACAATGTGCATGTGTGTGTATGAGTGTATTCAGATTGATAAATGACAAACTGTCTAAATGATGATGTAATCAAAACCCTGCACTTAAAAGCTGGTAAGCCCACCATGGAAAAACCCAAATGTAAAATTAATGGAAAAAATTATATTAAATGTTTTAATTGAAACCTTTTTACAACTGCCTCAGTGGTTAGGAAGGACAATGGCGAACAGAGATACGGGAGGAAAAACAGAGCTAACCGAGAGAAGAGAGAGGTGGACCAGTTAGGCCGGGGAACAGCACTGAAGGAGGCCAGAGTCAGTGACCGTGTTAAGATAACAAAGCAGTGAATATTTGAAAAGGGCATAGAAGAGAAGCAAGGCTCTCATTAAAACTAATGGAGGAGGATGCAGGACTTAGAAGCTGTATACAGAAAAAATGCAGAGATACACTTAGAAGTAACATCAAAAAATAAAATGTGGACACCCCAGCACAGACAGCATGGGTAAATGTGTAATATAGCCATGTTTGTGTATTAGGGTATGTGTGTATACATATGTGTGGGTATGTGTCTGTATATACCTTAAACTTAATTAAAATGAATCCTTCAGCCACTGTTGAAATGTACATCAGATCGACATTGCTCGACTATAACAGTCAAGTGTTTGAAGACCAAGATGGGAAGAACAAGAGTGTCTGAGCTCATCTTTTTAATTTATTTTTACTTATTTCATTTATTTGACAGCACCAGGTCTCAGTTCATGCAGGATCGTTCGGTTACAGAATGTGAGCTCTAGTTCCCTGACCAGGGATTGAACCTGGGCCCCCTGCACTAGAAGTGTAGAATCTTGGCCACTGGACTATCAGGGAAGTTTCTAAATCACTTTTTTAAACCAGCCTAAGTTCTGTTTTGGTATGTTCTTTATCATAATAACTGAGGGTATTTATAATGTCAAGAGAAGATACAGTTTTAATTTTTAGGATTGTATTTATTGGTACAAAGGAAAAATTCCATATTATCCAATGATTATTTTCAAAGCATTTCTGCATATTTTGTTGGTTTCTCCCAATATAAATATATTACAAACACCTTGGTTTAGAAGCTGCTTCTTGTTTGTTATTTTAATTCTATATAGTACATCTCATAATAGGTTGCACATAAGATCTGATTAATACATGTTGGGGCCGCTCATTATTGCTCTGGGACAGTTTTTAGTTCTTTTGTGCTCTTCAGTGCATTCAAGAATAAGAAATAACTGTGTATATTTAGATCAGCTTAATAGCTTGGTAAAGAATCCGCTTTCAATGCAGGAGACCCCGGTTCAATTCCTGGGTCGGGAAGATCCCCTGGAGAAGGGAAAGGCTACCCACTCCAGTATTCTGGCCTGGAGAATTCCATGGACTATGCAGTCTATGGGGTTGCAGAGTCAGACATGACTGAGCAACTTTCACTTTAATTTATTATGTTAATTTTGACATCACAACATTAGTTCATTGCTACCATGGATGTTCCATGTCCTATGAATGTTCAAGCCAGTAAAAATATAGTAATTAACTTGTCCATCAACCACAAGGCCTGAAACCCACAGTGAGAAACTTTGGGCCTACAGTGTCCCTTTAGGAAAAATATCAACAACTGTCCTTCTTGGTATATTAAATACTGTGTCTAAACCTACACAAAAAATAAACCCTCCAGGATTCTTGCATGTCTTTCTCTATCACTTTAAAACGGTGTATGTATGTGTGTATGCCCACATGTGTGTGTGTCTGTGTGTCCAGATTTTTATTCCCCTACAGGAAACCTAAGTTTTGCCTGCAGAGGATGTATATATTGAGCTGGACATGCGCAGATCAGTTTAGTATTAGACTGCAGCCTGGGAATGCTGGTGTCGCCTGCCCACTGATATCTGGAGGATATGACCTGCTGGGAGCTGTCCTTTCTCATCGTTCAGGACAGCTGAGGCCTGGGTACTATATTGTACTACAACTGAGTGATAAGAGACATTGGTTTAAAGGCTTGGTCACTCCTATTTTAAAACTAGGAGTATCCCTGTTAAAACCTTTATAAACATGTCCATCAACTCAGCAACCACAGAGTTCAGAGTCAACAACTAAAAAGAGCATAGAAAGAGAGGAAGATCCTTGTTTGTTTACTCTTTTGCCGTGTACTTTCAAAATACAATGGTGGGAGAAGGTTAGGTCCAATTTTTCCCATAGATACTCCTTAGGGAATACCTTTGCACAGAACAAAATAGTCTTTTTACAACTCAATGGAAATAGAATCTGTCGTATTATTTTAGCTTAAATGTGATTAGGTGGGAACACTCTTTTGTTATGTGTTTCCTGTACTCTAAAGGTGGTGTATAATGTAATCTTGTTTCACATGGCTTTCTCTTTGACAAATGGGAATGATTAATTTATCTTTAACGAAAGTTGAAAATTTTACCCACACATCTCTAGGTAGACCTCTATTTTTATTAATAGATGAAAATATTTTATTTCAAAGAATTAAAGGACTTAAAAATTCTCCTGTCATTCTAATATTCCTGTCAGGTAACTTAGGCAGGCATTAGAAAGCATTCTGTCCTTTTCTACAGAGAACAAATGTGAGCTGAGCACTTTATACATATTCTTATACACAGGGATGGAGGATTAATTACAAGAATAAGAGGTTCCTAAATATGACTTCTAGAAAGCAGCATGTAGCATGGATAATAGGGGGTGAGAAGCACTGTCTTTTATCAAGGTTGTGCTCAGAAGCCCAAATCAGAAGCTAGCTTCTAACAAAAATAAAGAATTATCAAAATTTGTGTTTAGTTCTCCCGTCCTTGCTCTTTGATGGTATTTTGCTTCTCCAGGCCATCCCTTATTTCAGTGTTGCGCTTGTCCTACTCATTATAATTCCTCTCTGAAGGTCAGCTTTAAGTTAATATGTTATTTGTCTCAGGGACAATTCTAATCTTAAACTTTTCCCATAAATAAACAAAGAAAGTTGTTACATGTTAGTGAGACTATAAGCATGAGGCAATGCAAAATTTTGGTCTCAGTTACTCTCAAAATCACAAAATTATTTCCATGACTTCCACAAAATATTAAGTAAGCTTTTGCATAAACAATACCCTTTCCATCCATGCTGCATTTATATACTGTAAGGTGGTTTTTTTTTTTTGTCCTGTTGCTTTCCTGATAATTACTAAAGTGACTTTCAACAAAATGTATATAAACATTCACATTTAAACAAAAATGCAAAACAAGAGTAATCATTATCTTGGCGGGAAGGACTTTCACAAGGTACTCTAAAGTTAAGATTATCTTCTTCCACTGGTTGTGAACATAAATACAAAATGATAAGAGTAATAGTATAGGTATAAAAATTTAGAAAATATCCATCAGTCCACTGGCCATGAAACTACATTCCACAGAACACGCTGCCAAATTCCGAAGACCTAATATGTATTATTCTCTCTGGAATATAACTTCTGTTTAGCTAATTTAGAAAAGACAGAATAAGGGTCTTATTGATGATATCAAAGTCTAAGGAGGTACAAGAATTCCCCAATATTAAGAAAATAATAATGTCTCCACTAGAAAAAGAAGAGAAATTTGTCAACATTACTTGCTTCATTTTCTAACCTTGATTTTTTTGTTATTCCTTAAAAACTTGTAAACTACATGTTTAATATTCTGGACAAGTAGTAAACAGTCCATGGGATTCTCCAGGCCAGAATACTGGAGTAGGTAGCCATTCCCTTCTCCAGGGGATCTTCCCCACCCAGGGATTGAACCCAGGTCTCCTGCACTGCAAGCAGATTCTTTACCAGCTGAGCCATCAGGGAAGCCTGGTGAAATATTAGTCTTATAAATAGGGTTGAGATGAGATTGGAACACTGTGTAGAAAAGACACTACTATTTATAGACTTCCTCCAAATACCATTTATGTTGACGAAATTGCTTGCAGCAGGACTGCCAGAGATGGCACTTCACAACGTGGATGTGAAGTTAGTGTTCGGAAACTGAACCTGCAATTTTTACCCGCTGCCACCAGGTGGTAGTGGTGCCCTGTACCGTGCTGGGCTTACTCGCTCAGCGTCTGACTCGCCGGGACGCCATGGACTGTGGCCCGCCAGGCTCCTCTGTCCACGGGGATTCTCTAGGCAAGAACGCTGGAGTGGGTTGCCATGCCCTCCTCCAGGGGATCTTCCCCACCCAAGGATTGAACCCAGGTGTCCCGCATTGCAGATGGACTCTGTAGCGTCTGAGCCATGAGAGAAGCCCAGTAAGTACCTTAATCACAGCTAATGGATTCACTTCAGACACAAGTATCAGGCATAATTGAAAAAGAATAAACATGCTATTCCTTTTTTAAAGAAAAGCAAGAGAGATAGCTTCTTGGTAAGATGTAATATAAAAATAAAGTAATTATATTGTATTTAGAGCAAAACTTGCTGAAAGGCCTCAACTACTTGTGGTTTTCAATGGTCATGTATCTCTCCCACAGGGGCAAAAATGTACATTGTTTTCAGGCAGAAAGTTTAAAAACAAGAATAGGGTTTTTTTTGTTTGTTTGTTTTTTAAATCCTGATGAAAGCCAAGACACATAGTGTTAGTTAGTTTAAGCCACTATTTCTCAACATGTGGTTTGAAGACATCTGTATTCTTTGGAGTTATTCAACATGCAGATTCCTGGGCCTCACTTCAGATCAGCTTTGGGAGACAAAGAATGTGTGTGTGTGTGTGTGTATTTTATAATATGTGTGTATTATATATATATTTTATATATCTCCAAGTAATTTTTATGCACACAATTTTGTGAACTCCTAATTTAAGTATTTCAATAAGTTTCATATGCTATTTTAAATTTTTTTCCCCTGAAATATTCTTTCTCCTATTTAGTTTTGAATAATAACAAAAACAGAAGATCAAAACATACACATTTATTTTTCATAATAGTAACTGTATAAACATATATAAGTGTACATCACAAATAAGTATACTGTTTTTTTAAATGTTTCTGCCCAGGCTCTAACTGTGCGATATTGATTTCTCTATCATAAGAGCAGTTGGCTGGTAAATCGATCAGACAAAGGTGGAATGGAAGCTAGAGGTGAGATGAAATAAATTCTTAGGCAAAGTCATGGCAATAGGAGATGGTCTGTGAACTTTTTTTTAAAGTTTTGGAAATCTTAATTCCAGTCCTGACCTTCTGCATACAAATCTGACTCAAGTATGGCTTAAAAACCTGTTTCAGGAAAACATCACAGTTCATTCCGATACACAGTCTTAGTTAAAACACTATTATAGAAGGAAGTTGGAAACAGAATATTATCATAGGAGTTTAGGAAAAACACAGAATTAGGCATTGCACTGATACTGGATAGACTGCGGTACAAAGTAGTGTATCGGTCAAAAAATAAAGAGCTGAGATATCATCACAAGAAAACTACAAATGCTAGAGAAATAGGGAAATTTCTCCTGCTGAGAGTAAGAACTGGGTCTAGATTTCAGGATAAAAGTGAGCCTTCAGATATGAGACAAATAGCCCTTGATACAGGAATTGAACGAGATTTGGGTTATTAATCAGAGAGATCATTTCAATAACCTCTTCTAGAATTCTTATTTCATTATAGAAAATTCACTTTTTGTGAGCCTGAAAAATCACTAATGAGTTAAATTAACAGAAGATTGGAAAAGGATGCAAAGGTTTTTAATTATAGCTTTTATTTAGAAAATACCCTCAATTTTAACCTGCTCTGAATCTGTGCAAAACAAAACCACCAGCAGCTCTTCCTGGCCCACGCTGCAACTGATTCACAGATCCCAGCCCATCAATCTTCACGCCTTACTCTCGCTCTGTTCAGTTGACTTTAAATGGACCAATGATCAACAAATGCCTACTAGCTCAATATTTAGACAAGCAAACCCAAAATAACTGCCTCTAAGTTCACCAGTGTTTACAGTGAGTAAAGCAGCAAAAGTGTAGAAAATCGGGCACTATAAGTGTCCTCAGTGTGTTTTTCCATTAGAAACACTTTATGTGGATTGCACAGTGAAATGAAGTTTGTTATCTTCTTGTATCTAGATGGATACCAGCTGACAGTAAGTTGGCTGTTTCTCAGCCAAATCTGACAGAATTACTGTCCTTGGAATTTTATCTGCTCCTCAAAAGAAGCCTCTTCTTGCACAGGCATTGTGTATTATACCACATCATGTGTCCTTACCTCAACAACACATGGCCTCTCCCCCATGGCAAAGCACATGTCCTATTTTTCCTGAAGAAACTGAATAAGGAGGCGATTAAAATTCAGCATCACACCTGACATCCCATTCCCATATTTCCCACACAGTGCTTTGGTGGGGGTAAAAGTTTCACAGACAAGAAGCACTGAGAGGAGCCCCACGAAGGCGACGTCAGTGCATTGGGGATTCTTGGCGATCTTCTGGTCAAGAGGCGGCAACACAACATTGGGGCCATTTCCTGAATGCATCATGTTCTCATCTTCTTTCATTCACCTGCACTCACAAAAAGCACTTGTTCACAAATATTACTGAAATGTTCGGATAGGAAGACAATGAGAGTAACAGTAGGAGCAGGGGACTTCGCTGGTGGTTGAGTGATTAAGAATCCACCTTGCGATGCAGAGGACACAGGCTCAGTCCCTGACCAAGGAACTAAAATCCCACATGCCGCAGAGCAACTAACTGCATGTTCTGCAGCTACTGAGCCCGCTCCACAACTAGAGACCCACAAGGAGAGATCTTGCATGACACAACAAAGATCCTGTGTGCCATAACTAAGTCCTAATACACCAAATAAATAAGTATTACTTTTTAAAAAGAGTAAGAGCAGAATGGTAAAGATAAATGCCCGCAACTGACCCTTTCAGTTAATATTTTTTTGAAAGAAAAAAAAGACATATGAGCCAAATTATCCTTTACCAACTAAATGATAATAATACTAAAACTCAGAAAAAAAATATTGAGTGCTTGTAATTTGCAAAATCACATCCTTGGCTATATGAGAGGCAGATAAGAAGAAAGGAAAAGGCTAGAATTTAAATATATGTTTTCTTGTTCTCCAAGTGTTTCACACATCATGTTAGGTCATATGCATGTCCTGTCACTTCAAAAAGTTTGGAAATTCAACCGCAGACACTGAATGTATTGCCAAGTATTTCCTTACAAACAATAGGAGAAATTGTTTTCATGTGTACTGCAGAAGCTTTAAAATAAACACATCCCAAATGAAAGATGCAAACAAAATATTTTACTTTCACTTAATAGGTTTTAAAACAGTGTCAGTAATAATGCATATTTTTAAAACACATTGACCTTATGAAATGTGCAACGAAATACTAAGTCTTCTACCCTTCTCATCTCCAGTTCCAATTCCATGAGTTTAATGTGTATCCATGCAGTTTATTGTGGGAAACTGCATATTATTATAGCTTTAATTTGCATTTTCCTGGCCACTAATAAGAATGAGTTATTTTATATTTATCAGTTATTTAAAATATGCTGAAAAGCTCTCAATTCAAAGTTATCATCTTCTGATTTAGGTAGAAAGTAGGGATCCTTAATTAATAGTATCAAATAATTTTTTAACACGCAAAGAACCACATTTAAATATGGAAAGTTGTGATCCCAATTTGGTTATATAGACAGTTCTATCACTGAAGATTACAGTTTGCTATAGAACTAGTGCTTTTAGAATTTAAAAATAAAGTATAGGTGTTAAATCATCCACATGTGCTATGTAACTATATTTATATATATGAGATAGCACAGTATCTGGAATCTCAGATACATATTTAAAGATTACTTCCTATCTGCAATTGTCAAAAATTAGATATTAATACAAACTAGAAAATAAAATTCAAGAGAAGTGTTTCTTAAAGTGGGATCCAAGAATGACGTGCATCATATCAACAGGGGTGTTTCTTAAAGAAACTGATTTCTATTTCCTACTCCAGACCCACTAATAATAATCTTCTGGGAGATGATCTGGAAGGTGCACTTTATTAATAACCTCTCTATAAGGGCCTAGATCTGATAGATGGAGTCCCTGATGAACTATGGAATGAGGTTCCTAACATTGTACAGGAGACAGGGATCAAGACCATCCTCATGGAAAAGAAATGCAAAAAAACAAAATGGCTGTCTGGGGAGGCCTTACAAATAGCTGTGAAAAGAAGAGAGGCAAAAAGCAAAGGAAAAAAGGAAAAATATAAGCATCTGAATGCAGAGTTCCAAAAATAGCAAGAAGAGATAAGAAAGCCTTCTTCAGCAATCAATGCAAAGAAAGAGAGGAAAACAACAGAATAGGATAGACTAGAGATCTCTTCAAGAAAATTAGAGATACCAAGGGAACATTTCATGCAAAGATGGGCTTGATAAAGGACAGAAACTGTATGGACCTAACAGAAGCAGAAGATATTAAGAAGAGGTGGCAAGAATACACGGAAGAACTGTACAAAAAAGATCTCCACGACGCAGATTATGATGATGTGATCACTAATCTAGAGCCAGACATCTTGGAATGTGAAGTCAAGTGGGCCTTAGAAAGCATCACTACGAACAAAGCTAGTGGAGGTGATGGAATTCCAGTTGAGCTCTTTCAAATCCTAAAAGATGATGCTGTGAAAGTGCTGCACTCAATATGCCAGCAAATTTGGAAAACTCAGCAGTGGCCACAGGACTGGAAAAGGTCAGTTTTCATACCAGTCCCAAAGAAAGGCAATGCCAAAGAATGCTCAAATTACCACATAATTGCACTCATCTCAGAGGCTAGTAAAGTAATGCTCAAAATTCTCCAAGCCAGGCTTTAGCAATATGTGAACCATGAACTTCCTGATGTTCAAGCTGGTTTTAGAAAAGGCAGAGGAAACAGAGATCAAATTGCCAACATCCTCTGGATCATGGAAAAAGCAAGAGAGTTCCAGAAAAACATCTATTTCTGTTTTATTGACTATGCCAAAGCCTTTGACTGTGTGGATCACAATAAACTGTGGAAAATTCTGAAAGAGATGGGAATACCAGACCACCTAACCTGCCTCTTGAGAAATCTGTATGCAGGTCAGGAAGCAACAGTTAGAACTGGACATGGAACAACAGACTGGTTCCACATAGGAAAAGGAGTACGTCAAGGCTGTATATTGTCACCCTGCTTATTTAACTTCTATGCAGAGTACATCATGAGAAATGCTGGACTGGAAGAAACACAAGCTGGAATCAAGATTGCCGGGAGAAATATCAATAACCTCAAATATGCAGATGACACCACCCTTATGGCAGAAAGTGAAGAGGAACTAAAGAATCTCTTGATGAACGTGAAAGAGTAGAGTGAAAAAGTTGGCTTAAAGCTCAACATTCAGAAAACGAAGATCATGGCATCCGGTCCCATCACTTCATGGCAAATAGATGGGGAAACAGTGGAAACAGTGTCAGACTTTATTTTTTAGGGCTCCAAAATCACTGCAGATGGTGACTGCAGCCATGAAATTAAAAGACGCTTATTCCTTGGAAGAAAAGTTATGCCCAACCTAGATAGCATATTCAAAAGCAGAGACATTACTTTGTCGACTAAGGTCCATCTAGTCAAGGCTATGATTTTTCCAGTAGTCATGTATGGATGTGAGAGTTGGACTGTGAAAAGGCTGAGCACCGAAGAATTGATGCTTTTGAACTGTGGTGTTGGAGAAGACTCTTGAGAGTGCTTTGGACTGCAAGGAGATCCAACCAGTCCATTCTGAAGGAGATCAACCCTGGGATTTCTTTGGAAGGAATGATGCTAAAGCTGAAGCTCCAGTACTTTGGCCACCTCATGCGAAGTGTTGAGTCATTGGAAAAGACTCTGATTCTGGGAGGGATTGGGCACAGGAGGAAAAGGGGGTGACAGTGGATGAGATGGCTGAATGGCATCACTGACTCTATGGACGTGAGTCTGAATGAACTCCGGGAGATGGTGATGGACAGGGAGGCCTGGCGTGCTGCAATTCATGGGGTCACAAAGAGTCGGACACGACTGAGCGACTAAACTGAACAGAACCGATTTTATTTTTATGCAGCTCAGGTTTTAAAAATCATGTGATTTGAAGGATTAATGTAATAGTTGTGTTTGTTTAATTGAGACAAAAAGCAATCTAACATGAATGCTAATTTTGGAAAGAAATACCAGAACTCTTTAAAAAATAAATGAAAATACTTTTGCCACAAACATAAGCTTATATTAATAAGTATTAAAATGTCTGTAGGTACTAATGGCTTTTCTTAGATCACCAAAATAAATACTAAAATATTTTAAGAGATTTTATTGTTTTTACAAAATGACTAAACAAAATCTTTCCCAACTTTTAAATTTTAAATAACCAAAGTATATGTTATTTACTAGAAAAGAATAGTAAAAACTAAAGGACATTGTTTTAAACAACGAAGGACCAAGACTTAGATTTGGGTTACCTGTTTAACTATGTGAGCTATTTATTAATCTTAACTTCAGTTCTCTGACCTCAGTTAAATAATCTGTAAAGTAGGAATTGTGGTTCGGTGTCAGAGTGCTATCTTGGTCCATGAAAAGCCCTTTGTTAGCTGTCAAGTGTTGGCTGTTTTTATTATTTTAACAATTCAGTAACACTCTTAAATAGTACTTTAACAAGAAAGTCATTGGCAAGATGGCACAATAGGAGGTCCCAGCCCTCATCTCAAAATGGACGTCTCCCCACAGAAACACTGATTTGGCAACCAGTCACAGCAGAGATATCAATAACCTCAGATATGCAGATGACACCACCCTTATGGCAGAAAGGGAAGAGGAGCTAAAAAGCCTCTTGATGAAAGTGAAAGAGGAGAGTGAAAAAGTTGGCTTAAAGGTCAACATTCAGAAAACGAAGATCATGGCATCTAGTCCCATCACTTCATGGCAAATAGATGGGGAAACAGTGGCTGACTATTTTCTGGGCTCCAAAATCACTGCAGATGGTGATTGCAGCCATGAAATGAAAAGACACTTGCTCCTTGGAAGGAAAGTTATGACCAACCTGGACAGCATATTAAAAAGCAGGGACATTACTTTGTCAACAAAGGTCCATCTAGTCAAGGCTATGGTTTTCCAGTAGTCATGTATGGATGTGAGAGTTGGACTATAAAGAAAGCTGAGTGCCAAAGAATTAATGCTTTTGAACTGTGGTGTTGGAGAAGACTCTTGGGAGTCCCTTGGACAGCAAGGAGACCCAACCAGTCCATCCTAAAGGGGATCAGTCCTGGGTCTTCATTAGAAGGACTGATGCTGAAGCTGAAACTCCAATACTTTGGCCACCTGACGTGCAGAGTTGACTCATTTGAAAAGACCCTGATGCTGGGAGGGATTGAGGGTAGGAAGAGAAAGCGACAATGGAGGATGAGATCGTTGGATGGCATCACCAAATCAATGGACGTGGGTTTGGCTGGACTCTGGGAGTTGGTGATGGACAGGGAGGCCTGGCATGCTGTGGTTCATGGAGTCGCAAAGTGTTGGATACGACTAAGTGACTGAACTGAACTGAACACAGCAGAGAATGTCTTTGTGGGAGCCTCAGAGTCCAACTGAGGGGGACGGCTCTCCTTTGTCTGCAATTTCCTTCATGAGGGGAAGTGAGAGCAAAGTGAGTACCAGGCCTCACCAGCCCTGTGCAATGCTGCCCAGAAGGCTCACTTCTGTCTCATTCCACGTCGAATGCTGAGGAGTTGGGCTTGGTCAGATCATCTCAGAACAGCTCAGAGCAACAAGAAGCCATGGAGGCTCATGGCAACTGATGTGATCTCAACAGCTGGGTATGGATTCTGCTAACCTGCTCAGGGCATCCACCAAGAGGCTCACCCATGAACTCTACAGGATGACCTGCCACCTACAGAACTTCTACCAAGCCCAGGTGCATACCCCAAGAACCCAATGTGCCACTCTATGGCTGGCGCCCTACAAAACTCAAGGCATTGCACATCATGTGCCCCGCAGGTGGCTCTGTCACCCCAGGAGAACAGCACGGAGATCTCACTATCGGGGGCAAACCTTATGGCCAACTTAACTCTGCAGGATAAGGAAAAGATGTGTAACCTTGAATACTTCTGGGAATTTCCCTAGGAAATATAAAAGGGAGGCTCTCTATCAAAATTCAAATGGCATTTTCACACACAAAAAAAAGGAAAAAAAATCCTAAAATGCTTACAGAACCACAAAAAACCTCAAATAGTTAAAGAAATCCTGGTGGCATCATCATGTTTTCTGACCTCAAACTGAATTGAAAAGTTATATTGACCAAAACTATGTTGTACTGGGATAAAAACAGACACATAGACCAGTTGAATAGAATCAAGATTCCAGAAATAAGTCTATACATATCAACTCAACTAATACTCACGACCCGGATAATCACGATGGTGTGATCACTCATCTAGAACCAAACATCCTGGAATGTGAAGTCAAGTGGGCCTTAGAAAGCATCACTACAAATAAAGCTAGTGGAGGTGATGGAATTCCCGTTGAGCTATTTCCAATCCTGAAAGATGATGCTGTGAAAGTGCTGCACTCAATATGCCAGCAAATTTGGAAAACTCAGCAGTGGCCACAGGACTAGAAAAAGTCAGTTTTCATTCCAATTCCAAAGAAAGGCAATGTCAAAGAATGCTCAAACTACTGCAGAATTTCACTCATCTCACACACTAGTAAAGTAATGCTCAAAATTCTCCAAGCCAGGCTTCAGCAATATATGAATCGTGAACTCCCTGATATTCAAGCTGGTTTTAGGAAAGGCAGAGGAACCAGAGATCAAATTGCCAACATCCTCTGGATCATGGAAAAGCAAGAGAGTTCCAGAAAAACATCTATTTCTGCTTTATTGACTCTGCCAAAGCCTTTGACTGTGTGGATCACAATAAACTGTGGAAAATTCTGAAAGAGATGGGAATACCAGACCACCTAACCTGCCTCTTGAGAAATCTGTATGCAGGCCAGGAAGCAACAGTTAGAACTGGACATGGAACAACAGACTGGTTCCACATAGGAAAAGGAGTACATCAAGGCTGTCTATTGTTACCCTGTTTATTTAACTTATATGCAGAGTGCATCATGAGAAATGCTGGACTGGAAGAAACACAAGCTGGAATCAAGATTGCCGGGAGAAATCTCAATAACCTCAGATATGCAGATGACACCACCCTTATGGCAGAAAGTGAAGAGGAACTAAAAAGCCTCTTGATGAAAGTAAAAGAGGAGAGTGAAAAAGTTGGCTTAAAGCTCAACATTCAGAAGATGAAGATCATGGCATCCGGTCCCATCACTCCATGGGAATTAAATGGAGAAACAGTGGAAACAGTGTCAGACTTTATTTTTGGGGGCTCCAAAAGCACTGCAGATGGTGACTGCAGCCATGAAATTAAAAGACGCTTATTCCTTGGAAGAAAAGTTATGACCAACCTAGATAGCATATTCAAAAGCAGAAACATTACTTTGTCGACTAAGGTCAATCTAGTCAAGGCTATGGTTTTTCCTGTGGTCATGTATGGATGTGAGAGTTGGACTGTGAAGAAGGCTGAGCACCAAAGAATTGATGCTTTTGAACTGTGGTGTTGGAGAAGACTCTTGAGAGTGCTTTGGACTGCAAGGAGATCCAACCAGTCTATTCTGAAGGAGATCAGCCCTGGGATTTCTTTGGAAAGAATGATGCTAAAGCTGAAACTCCAGTACTTTGGCCACCTCATGCGAAGAACTGACTCATTGGAAAAGACTCTGATGCTGGGAGGGATTGGGGGCAGGAGGAGAAGGAAGACCCAAGATGAGATGGCTGGATGGCATCACGGACTCGATGAACGCGACTCTGAGTGAATTCCGGGAGTTGGTGATGGACAGGGAGGCCTGGCGTGCTGCGATTCATGGGGTCACAAAGAGTCGGACACGACTGAGCGACTGAACTGAACTGAAATGAATATTTGACAGGGGAGCTAAGAATATTCAATGAGGAAACAACAGTCTCTTCAATAAGTGGTGTTGGGAAAATTGAAGAGTAACATACAAAAAAAGAAAAAGAAAAAGAAAGAAATTGGAGCTCTCTCTTCCATCACTCACAAAAAAATGAACTCAGAATGGATTTTCATTTAAATGTGAGGCCTGAAACCATAAAATCTCTGGAAGAAAAACTAGGAGGAAGTTCCTTGGCATTGGTCTCAACCATTATTTTTTCTTTTTTGATACTGAAAGCACAGGCAATAAAAAGCGAAAATCCACAAGTTTGACCACATCAAACTAGAAAATTTCTGGACAGTAAAAGAAACCATTAAAAAATAAAAAGACGACCTATGGAATGGGAGAAAATATTTGTAAACCATCAACCAATAAATGGTTAATATTCAAAATATAAGAAACTCATAAAACTCAATAGCCAAAAAAAAAAAAAAATCTAATAATCCACTTAAAAAATGGGAAAGGATTCCAATAGACATTTTCCCAAGGAAGACACACAGACAACAGATATATTAAAAGGAGCCCAACATCACTAGTCATCAGGGAAATGCATATCAGAACTTCAGTGAGGTATCACCTCACACATGTTTGAGTGGCTATTATCAAAAACAGAGATGACAAGAGCTGGCAAGGGTGTGGAGAAAGAGAACTAGTGTACTCTTGGGCTGTCAAATGGCTCAACCACTATGCAAAACAGTGTGGAGGTTTCTCAGAATATTTAAAATATAGAACTACCATATGATCCAACAGTCTTATTTCTGAGTACATACCCAAAGGAAATGAAGTCCCTCTCTCTAGGGGATTTTCAGCATTTTTCACAATAGCCAAGACACAGAAACAACCTAAGTATCCGCTGGCAGATGAGTGGATAAAGAATACGTGGCATATACTTATCATGGAATATTATTCAGTCATGAGAAAGAAGGAAATGCTGACATTTGTGACAATATGGATGGATCTTGAGGACATTATGTTAAGTGAAATAATTTAGACAATCATTGTCTACAGAAAGACAGACACTGTATGATTTCACTTATGCGTGAAATCTAAGGGAGTCAAACCCAGAGACAGAGAATGGGTTGGTGGGTGCCAGGTGCATCAGAGTAGGGGAAAGGAGATGCTGTTCAAAGGGTACAATCTTCCAGTTATGAGTACATTCTGGGAATCCAGTGTATAGCATCGTGATTATAATGAACAGTACTGTTCTGCATATTTGAATGTTGCTATAGAGTAGATCTTAGAAATTCTCACCACACACACAAAAAGGTAGTTAAGGTGTGAGGGGACAGATGTGTTCACCTTCCCATTTGGTAATCATTTCACAATATATGTGCGTATTAAATCATGTTATACACTATAAATATACAACACAAATCAAATGTGCAACTGTAAATCAAATCATGTTGTACACTATAAATGTATACAAAGTTATACGTCAGTGAAAGTGAAAGTCGCTCAGTTGTGTCTGACTCTTTGCGACCCAGTCCATGAATTCTCCAAGTCAGAATACTTGAGTGGGTAGCCTTTCCCTTCTCCAGGGGATCTTCCCAGCTCAGGGATTGAAGCTAGGTCTCCTGCATTTCAGGCGGATTCTTTACCAGCTGAACCACAAGGGAAGCCCTATGTGTCAAATATACTTCAATAAAGTTGCTGGGGAAAAAAAGACAGATTTCTAAAGAAAATCTAATATCCTAAAGTTCTTGAATCATATATAAATGTTTGAGGCAAACTTTTTTTTTTTTTACAGAGATTAGAAAGTAAGGAGCCTACTTACATTTATCCCAAGAGAGTAGGTAGAGATGTATTATTGATGATAACCTTTCCACTTCTACTTGCAAAATCACTAATTCAATCATCTCCATTTATGACCACAAATGCAAATCTTTGGGGTTTGCTCAGTGCAGTTCAGTCACTCAGTCATGTCCGACTCTTTGCGACCCCATGGACTGCAGCACACCAGGCTTTCCTGTCCATCACCAACTCCCAGAGCCTGTTCAAACTCATGTCCATCCAGTCAGTGATGCCATCCAACCGTCTCATCCTCTGTCATCCCCTTCTCCTTCTGCCTTCAATCTTTCCCACCATCAGGGTCTTTTCATTAGTCACTTTTTCTCACCAGGAGGGCAAAAGTACTGGAGTTTCAGCTTCAGCATCAGTTCTTCCAGTGAATATTCAGGACTGATTTCCTTTAGGGTGAACTGGTTGGATCTCCTTGCAGTCCAAGAGATGCTCAAGAGTCTTCTCCAACATCACAGTTCAAAAGCATCAATTCTTTGGCGCTCAGCCTTCTTTATGGTCCAATTCTCACATCCATACATGACTACTGGAAAAACCATAGCTTTGACTAGACGGATCTTCGTTGGCAAAGTAATGTCTCTGCTTTTTAATATGCAGTCTAGCTTGGTCATAGCTTTTCTTCCAAGGAGCAAGCATCTTTTAATTTCGTCGCTGCAGTCACCATCTGCAGTGATTTTGGAGCCCCCCAGAATCAGGTTTGCTAGCCCAACTCTCCTCCATGAGCTCAGTGGTAGAAAGCAATTTGTCTTCTGTATTTACTCCCTCCCTTTAATTGCTGGACCCTCATCAAGTTTAGATTTCATGGTTTATTATGATAATTACTGTATTCCTGATTCTCACATTTTCTTTGTTCCTCTGTCTTTGTAATTACATCTATTGGCAACACTTTATTTCTATATGAAACGATACATCCGCCTTATCTGTACTTGAAGGCAGGCCACTGGGTGCTGCTGGAGCAGGTCCCACAAAGGATATATTTTGTATCTTTACAAATTAATGGTCATGTGCTTCAAATACTGTCAAGCAGTTCTATTGCAGGATTTTATTCAATGCACTCCCCTACCACATACACATTAGCTTTTCACACTTTCTTTTCTCCTTAGCCCATAACACCTCCACCTCGCCCCCTCAGTCCAAGCAAATAGTCTCACCTCCTACTTCAGAGAAAAACAGCAATGGAGCGCAAGTCCCTTAACTCTCCATGGGCAGACATCCATATCTACTAGCAACTGCAGCCCTAAACCCTCCTTTTGTACTTGTTAAGGTGTACCTCCTTCCTTTTAGGGCCCAACCACCTTCCTTATTCTGGATCCTATGCTCTGCCCTCTTTTCAGAAAGCTTGCCCCTTTAAATACCCCTTCTTGTGTGTATGTACCCCTTCTCTTCAAACCTTTCTTGCCCTGCAACATATTCCCATGAGAAATATGCAGGTCCTTCTTCCACCTTAAAAATCCCTTGACCTCACATTTCATTCCATCCATGGTCAGACTCGCCCATTCCTTTCATAATCACACTTCAAGAAATTTTCTGCCCTTAATGTCTCCATTTCCTTACCTCCTATGCATTCCTTAACCCATTCAAGTCTGACTTCTGTTCGTATCACTGTGTTGAAATGACTGTTGCTAAACTTCCTAAGGACAAGGATTGCCATATCCCTGAGCCACTTTCACTGGAAAAGCAGGCTCCATGGAGACAGTCCTGGACGAACTGGAGCAGTGGTCTCCTTATCCAACAATCTACCTGTTACTACAACTAGTAACATTTTGTCCTCATCCTATTTCTCAGCAGCATTCCACTGGCCACTCCCTTGTCTTCCAATAAATCCCTCCTTACTCTCTCCCCATTCATTCTTATTTACTTGAATATCAGATAGTAGAGTCCCACAAAGCTGCTTTAAGCACCAGTCCTTTCCTAATGTATATTCTGATTATGTAACTCCATCAGTTCCCATGGCTTGTATCTCTACATCAATGGCATTTAAAGTTACATATCCAGACTAGACTTCTCTGGGGATCACAGGAGAGAAAATTAGTTGACAGTTTCAGTGGGAAGTTTCACATGTGTCCTGAGACATGAGGATACTCTAGACAGGCAAATAGTTTGGCATTTCTTTTAGTGTTCTTTAAATATTTATTATCTTGCTCATGAGAGGAAGAACTGTTACTAAAAAATTATGTAGAAGCATTTATCTACTAAATCATTTTATCTAGAGTATTTGAAAACAAATAATGATAACTCTCCCACCATTGGTGGGTTTTTTCCCCCTCTTGTAGCATTTTAAACATCTTTATTAGAAGCAATAAAAATTTAAAGAGATGTAGTAGCTTTTCATCTTGGAAAGTTCAGAAATACCAAGATTCTCAATGGCATTGAGGCCTGACTCATTATTGCTTCTCTGTGGTCCTTATTAAAAGGAAAGTTGAATTACTGATTACTCTGTCAATTTCTTCATATCAAAAATTACTTAAATATTTGAAGAAAATTTAGAATAATAGAAGTCAGAAGCAATGACTCTGATATAGGTCACATAGCAACGTGGAGACACTTGAATCTTAAAATTTAGTTCCCATGAGATAACCAACAGAGAAAAATCTTTACTTACAGGAAAATATATACATATGTACAGACATAGAAGTATCTACTCTTATTGAAGCATACTCTTCCCCAGGCACTATAGCAGAGGTTTTATATTAATATAAGTTGGTAATAAATTAACCAAGTTTTGATGTTGCAAAGATCTGAGTTTAAAATCCCATGTTATCACTTCTTAATAGGAATACTTTGGACACCTATCTTTTTGATTTCCCCAAGGATCATTTGCCTTCTATAAAAGAAGAACAGATTTTATTTTCTTGGGTTCCAAAATCAGTGTGGACAGTGACTGTAGCCATGAAATTAAACAATTCTTGCTCCTTGGAAGGAAAGCTATGACAAACCTAGGCAGCATATTAAAAAGCAGAGACATTACTTTTCCAGCAAAGATCTGTATAGCCAAAGCTATAACTTTTCCAATAGTCATGTACGGATGTGAGAGTTGGACCATAAAGAAGGCTGAGCACTGAAGAATGGATGGTTTGAACTGTGGTTGTGGAAAAGACTCTTGAGAGTCTCTTGGACTGCAAGAAGTTCAAACCAGTCAATCCTAAAGAAAATCAATCCTGAGTATTCATTAGAAGGACTGATGCTGAAGCCCCAGTAGTTTGGCCACTTGATGTGAAGAGCAGACTCATTGGAAAAGATCATGATGCTCAGAAAGATTGAAGGTCAAAGGAGAAGGGGGTGGCAGAGGATGAAATGGCTTGATAGCATCACCAACGCAATGGACATGAAACTGAGCAAACTCTGGGAGATAGTGGAGGACAGAGGAGCCTGGTGGGCTACAGTCTCTGGGCTTGCAAAGAGTGAGACATAACTTAGAGACTAAACAACAACATCAACAACAGTGAAGAACAGTAAATTATATAAATGAGGTTGTTGAGAGATTTAAGATTGTACGCAAAGCCCTTGATAAAGTACCTGACACATAGTCCATAATAACAGGCTTTATCACCCTCTTCAACAGAAGCAGCAGCTGATATTATCCCTGGATGTGCTTCAGTCTTCATTTTATTTCATATGTATCTTCATACCACTCCTCTGTACCAGATTATCATTCCCACTGTCCTTGAGGAAACTGAGGCTCAAGGTAATCCAGCCAATAGTTGGACATAGGCAGAGTTGAATCCATGTGTGTCTAACTATAGAGCCCCTGCTCTCTCCATAGCACTGTGCATATATAGTGTAACTTGTCCTGATTTAGAGAACTGACTTCTCTTCTCCAAACCAATTTGCACATATCTTTGCTCATACCAATTCCCTGATCTACTGACTCATTTGGGCAAAACAAGAATTTTCTGGGCCAATGAAATAAAGAATTGGGGCCAGAGAGATATATGTACCAGTGTAGCTGTATCAAGATATATGTACCAGTGTGGCTTCCCAGGTTGCTCAGTGGTAAAAGAATCTGCCTGCCAATGCAGGAGACATGGGTTCAATCCCTGGGCTGGAAGATCTCCTGGGGCAGGGAAGGGCAACCCACTCCAGTTTTCTTGCCTGGAAAATCCCATGGACAGAAGAGCTTGACAGGCTGCAGTCCATGGGGTCACACAGAATCAGACATGACTGCGCACACACACACATATGTACCAGTACCTCAGTAAGAAGGAAGCTACTGATACACTCATATGATTACATATACAAACCCACATCACCAAGTCCATATTACAGTATATCTCTTAGAGATAAAGTACAATTTACTCAACAACAAAATTATCATGTAAAATTATAAATGTAGAGGGAAAGACTTATTACTTATAATCCTTTACTTTTCTACAATCTTTCTTTTTTTTTGAGAGTCTAGTTTTTAACAGTTTCTAATCTGTGCAATCTTAAATTTCCCTAGAGAAGTCATCTGTAGTCCAAGGATGTTCTGCTTTGTTGAAAAATAAAAGAGCATTATATAATTGAGGCATCATTTATGTAACCAGAGTCGCTGGAGCTTGCTACTACCACAGGGCAAAGACTCAAGAAAGCATCTAAAAGTGTACAGCAGGCAGAGTTATCAATAGAGAAAAAAAGCTGTGCCTACAGTACCTTCCTGCCAGGGAAGAAACAGGATGATTACAGTTCTCCCAAGCTATACAGATTAAGATCTACAAGACAGGATTTAATGCCACTTAAAACTGGAACTGCATGTTACCGCATGCCTACTTTGTTGTCAACAATTCAAAAGCAGTTAAATTTTTCCAAGCTAATATATGTGTTTTCACGTATACATTCACCTTGTACAACCTGGAATGGTGGTGAATAAGAAATAAAAGATTACTCATGTTTATTTCAGGTCTAGGCAGTCTGTTTAAATGTGTGAGTTCCACTGGTACTTTATTTCGTCGGTTTAATAAAAACTTTAGTGGATTTTCTTTCTGTGCTAAAGCAAACTCTTTCAAACAATACTTAGAGCACAGGCATAAGTAGATAAAACAGAAAGAGTCTTTCTTGTTAAGCCATGCCAGTTCTACTCTTGCAATGCAACTGGTAAACACACAGGAAGAGTATCTTTCAGTCTTCCTGAAGATATTCTTAAATATATGTTAAAGTTCTCTGCATACTTCGTCACTTCAGTACTTGCCTAGAGACCGATAAATCTGTTGGAGTAACATATTTTGCAAATCAAATGTAGAAACCCAAGACATGTTACATCAAATCAAAGTCTGTCCTGCAAACAAGTTGTTTTGGAAAGGTGGAACGTGAAAGTGAAGTCACTCTGATTCTTTGTGACCCCATGAACTGTAGCCTACCAGGCTCCTCCACCCATGGAATTTTCCAGGCAAGAGTACTGGAGTGGGTTGCCATTTCCTTCTCCAGGGGATCTTCCTGACCCAGGGATCGAACCTGGGTCTCTCACGTTGCAGGGAAATGCTTACTGTCTGAGCTATCATAAGGCTCCAGATTTTCATTGGCTTTTTCCCCCAGTCTTAGGAGAAATAGTTGACACATACCACTGTATATGTTTAAGACATACATTGCGATGACTTGCTTTACATATATTATGAAATGATAATTACTACAGGTTCAGCTAACATCCTTCATCTTTATAGATATAGAAAAATTTAAAAATTTTCTCCTTGTTACGAGAATTCTTAGGACTTACTTTCTTAACTTTCCTATGTATTACACAGCAGTGTTAATTACAGTTATCATGTTGCACATTATATTCTTAGTACTTATTAATCATATCTGTAAATCTGTAACTTTGACCACCTCCCTTCAATTTCTCCTCTCCTCATCCTCCGTCTCTGGTAACCACATCCAATCTCTTCCTGTGACCCTGCTTTTTTGTTTTCTTTAGATTCCACATATAAGTGGGATCATGTATATCTGGCTTTCTCGGTCCAATTTATTTCACTTAGCATAAGGTCTTCAAGTTCCTTCCATTTTGTATAAATGGTAGGATTTGCTTGGTTTTTATGGATGAGTAATATTTTGTTGTGTGTGTATGCGACAACTCCGTTACCCATTCAACCATCAATGTACGTTTCTGTCTCCTGGCTATTATAAATAGGCTATTATAAATAATGCTGCTATGAATGTGGGGATGCAGGTGTCTTTTAGAGTCAAGGTTTTCATTTCCTTTGGATATAGTCCCAGAAGTAGAATTGCTGAATCATAAGGTAGTTCTATTTTTAATTTGAAGATCTTTTATACTGTTTTACATAGTGGCTGTTCCAATTTACCATCCCAACAACCGGGCACAAGGGTTCCCTTTTCTCCACATCCATGCCAGCATGTTACTTCTGGTCTTTTTTTAAATTAATTTATTGTTTATTGAAGGATAACTGCTTTACAGAATTTTGCCATTTTCTGTCAAACCTCAACATGAATCAGCCACAGGTATACATATATCCCTTCCTATTTGACCCTCTCTCCCATCTTCCTCCCCATCCCACCCCTCTAGGTTGATACAGAGCCCCTGTTTGAGTTTCCTGAGCCATACTGCAAACTCCCATTGGCTATCTATTTTACATATGGTAATGTAAGTTTCCATGTTACTCTTTCCATACATCCCACCCTCTCCTCCCCTCTCCCCATGTCCATAAGTCTATTCTCTATGTCTGTTTCTCCACTGCTGCCCTGTAAGTAAATTCTTCAGAACGATTTTTCTAGATTCCATGTATATGTATTAAAATACGCTATTTTATCTTTCTCTTTCTGATTCACTTCACTCTGTATAATAGGTTCTAGGTTCATCCACCTCATTAGAACTGACTCAGATGCATTCCTTTTTATGGCTGAGTAATATTCCATTGTGTGTGTGTACCACAACTTCTTTATCCATTCGTCTCGATGGACATTTCGGTTGCTTCCATGTTCTAGCTATTGTAAATAGTGCTGCAATGATCAATGAGATACATGTGTCTCTTTCAATTTTGGTTTCCTCAGGGTATACACCTATGAGTGGGATTGCTGGGTCATATGGTGGTTTTATCCCTAGTTTTTTAAAGAAGCTCCATACTGTCTTCCATAGTGACTGTATCAATTTACATTCCCACCAACAGTGCAAGAGTGTTCCCTTTTCTCCACACCCTTTCCAGCATTTATTGTTTGTAGACTTTTTGATGATGGCCATTCTAACAGATGTGAGACAATATCTCATTGTGGTTTTATTTTGCATTTCCTTCAGATGGAGCTAGTGATAAAGAACCCGCCTGCAAATGCAGGAGACACAGGTTCAATCCTTGGGTCAGGAAGATCCCGTGGAGGACGAAATGGCAACCCACTCCAGCATCCTTGCCTGGAGAATCCTATGGACAGAGGAGACTGGCAGGCTACAGTGCAAAGGGTCACAAAGAGTCAGATACAACTGAAGTGACTTAGGACAGATGGAATGACTTGTGATGTTCAGCCTCACTTCATGTACTGCCAACCTTCTATAGTAAAATGCTTCACCATTCTCTGAACTGCTGTCAAAATGCAAGTTTGGAAAAATGTATAATGTAGACTTCTGAGATATAGGAGATTTCAGTTCAGTCAGTTCACTTGCTCAGTCGTGTCCAACTCTTTGCGACCCCATGAACTGTGGTACACCAGGCCTCCCTGTCCATCACCAACCCCCAGAGTTCACTCAAACTCATGTCCATTGAGTTGGATGAGATGGCCATCCAGCCGTCTCATCCTGAGTCGTCCCCTTCTCCTCCTGCCCCCAATCCCTCCCAGCATCAGAGTCTTTTCCAATGAGTCAACTCTTCACATGAGGTGGCCAAAGTACTGGAGTTTCAGCTTTAGCATCATTCCTTCCAAAAGAACACCCAGGGCTGATCTCCTTTAGAATGGACTGGTTGCATCTCCTTGCAGTCCAAGGGACTCTCAAGAGTCTTCTCCAACAACACAGTTCAAAAGCATCAATTCTTCGGTGCTCAGCTTTCTTCACAGTCCAACTCTCACATCCATACATGGCCACTGGAAAAACCATAGCCTTGACTAAATGGACCTTTGTTGACAAAGTAATGTCTCTGCTTTTCAATCTACTATTTAAGTTGGTCATAACTTTCCTTCCAAGGAGTGTCTTTTAATTTCATAGCTGCAGTCACTATCTGCAGTGATTTTGGAGCCCCCAAAATAAAGTCTGACACTGTTTCCACTGTTTCCCCATCTGTTTGCCATGAAATGATGGGACCAGATGGCATGATCTTAGTTTTTTGAATGTTGGGCTTTAAGCCAACTTTTTTGCTCTCCTCTTTCACTTTCATCAACAGGCTCTTTTGTTCCTCTTCACTTTCTGCCATAAGGGTGGTGTCATCTGCATATCTGAGGTTATTGATATTTCTCCCAGCAATCTTGATTCCATCTTATGCTTCTTCCAGCCCAGCGTTTCTCATGATGTACTCTACATAGGAGTTAAATAAGCAAGGTGACAATATACAGCCTTGACTATTTGGAACCAGTCTGTTGTTCATGTCCAGTTCTAACTGATTTTCCTGACCTGCATACAGATTTCTCAAGAGTCAGGTCAGGTGGTCTGGTATTCCCATCTCTTTCCAAATTTTCCACACTTTCTTGTGATCCACACAGTCAAAGGCTTTGGCATAGTTAATAAACCAGAAATAGATGTTTTGCATATATGAAAAGACATTTATCTCGTTATTTGGATGCTTTTTGAGCACAAGTAAGATAGGATTGCTTACTTGGTATTAAAGAGCACAGAATTGGAAAGCAATGTGGATGAAGCTCAGCTCTACCACCTTATACCTATGTGGCCTTGAACCCCTGAACAAACCGCTTCCTTTCCTAAGTCTTAATTTCTAGTAGCTGTTTCTTGTTTAGTGGGAAAAAATATTATTATTTACCTCCCAAGGTTATCATGAAGAATATGAGATAATTTATCAAAGGTTTTAGTGAAATACCTACACACCCGTAAGTGCTCAATAAGACTTTGTTGAAAGAATGGAAAGGAAGAAGCTAGAGAGGAGGGAAGAAGGGAAAGGGAATTTGATTCTAAATTTAAGCATAACCAGAGAGAACTGAGGCTGAAGAAAGGATTGTTTGCACAGGGTGGAACATGAAGAAGCAATAGCCAAACACAAGATGACTTTTGCAAAAAACAGGCTATCTAAATATTTCATAGCCTCATAAAAGTTACATAACTCAACTGTGAAGTTTGCTGGACAAACTTATTTACCTTCTTTTTACATTATTTTCCTTTCATTTTTTCAATGTATATACATATATTTTTTCTGTTAAGAAGCATATCTAGAAGATGCCAGTTAATCTTGAAGTTGCGAATAGCAAACCAGCGAGGGTTGGGCTAACTTTAGAAATGCACACCCTTAAAATGATGCTGATGTTTTTCCCTCTGGCTGGCAAAATTATAGTATGCGTCTGGCATTAGTTTCCTCCACCTCATTACAGACCAGTGCCAAAGGAATCCCCAAACATCCAGGTACTGTTTTACTTTGTTCTGAACGACAGTTGAAGCTTTGGTACCTCCTGTTTCTTTTCAACTGGATAGGATAGTCATTTCTGCCCAGCTCAGAGTTCATCTCCCTTGCAGGGGAAGGTGCATTCTGCCGTTAAATCTAAAACAGCCTTGACATGTTGTTTTAATACCTCATGGATGTGGAAAGTCTGCTGTGGCCTCATGTGAGACGTGGGAAAAGATGTGATCTGGATGTGTTCATACACTGGCATGACAAATCGCACTTTCTGTGGGTTGAACACAATATCTGATACCTAAATTAACTCTTACTACCCTTTTGTGTGCTGCTAAATTATGTTACCATTTTAAGTGGCAACAGTGGGCTTATAAACTATTTCTCTGTCCGTCCTTCTCATACAGCTGAATTCTATAATGGAGTTACAATCATAGGAGAGTGCCTAAAGATCTAATTTAATAGAAAAAAATTCAGTATGGACACTTTAGCTTTTTAAGACATATTTTCTGATATTTATGGAGTGCTGCTGAAGATCCCCAATATGGTAACCACGGAGGACTCAGGAGATGGCAATACTGTGCTTGATGCTTTATCCAATTATGTTCGGTCCTCAGGACAATCTTATTAAAGTGATATTATGATGAGAAAAATGAGTCTGAGAGATGTAACTTACTTAAAATCATAAAGCCAAAAGTAATTCTAGGTATTAAATCCTCTCTGAATAAAAATATTTGAAGGATGCATTTATCCAATGATAATTTCATGAATTCTATACTTCACCAGAGAAGTTTAGGCATCTACACTGAACAAAGCATTGTGCCAGCACTGGGACTACACCAGAAGAGACCAGAGACAGTCTTTGTACTCATGGAGTTTCCAATCAACTAGGGAGACAGATGCTTAAAAACTGCAGTTAAAAAGACAAAGATATTCCATCTGCAAATGTTCACAGATTCCCCTCCCTCAAATAGTCTAATGGGAAAAAAGAGCTCATTTTCCCTTTCTGTGCTCACCCTGCCCTAAATAAAAGAAAGAGAATCTTGAGAAAGAGGAAGATAAGCCTATATAAAAACATATATGTGTATAATTTTATTATCAAATATCATTACAAAATATACATATAAAAACATAAATGTACAGGTAAATAAAGAACACTAGATTGAACAACCACACACTCACCACTGTAGTCAAGAAATACCCTTCAAGATTCAATCTGCTCACTGCTATGTGTCAAAGAAGTCAAACTCAGCTGAAATTCTGAAATAATAATTTATAGTCATGTTGCTCACAAGTATGAATAACTGCTTATAACTGGGTATAAGTAATATATTTAACTTATTCCATTTAATCACAAACAGTATGATTATGAGTAACCAAAGCATGTCAACAACTTTTTGTTTAAGTTCTAACTGATTGAAACAAAACTTTATTTGGTGGCACAAATGTTGGGTTCTTACGAAGATTAAAACAAACATGGTAATTCACAAGGGATTCATGCAGAAAATCAAAGCAGGTCCACGTAAGTGGCCAGTTTAGTGCTAGAAGTTCAGAGCAGCTAAAAGAAAAATTTTTTAGCCTAAGTTTATATAACTTAGTGGAAAAAAAATACTGTTCTTAAATTCCAGCTGAATAGAAATCTATCCATTCACGGCATGGAGTAAGTTAGTTATTCAGTGACGATAGCCCATATATCTACAGCATTAAACAAAACATATGCTAAAACAGTTCATTCAAAATTAAAGAAAATATAGATGATTGTTTAGATGTTATTTTCAACAATTCACTCATAGGCATTTGAAATCTGTTTTATTTCTTGCCACAAAAAATGTTATTGTTTTATGAATAAACAGTTTAATTTTAGACAAGCTCCTTTTCTCTAATTTATGGCAACTGGTTCAAAAAAAATTCCAAAGCAACTAGGGAGCTTGGTCACAGATGTCAGCACCCAGTGGTAGTAAAACTAAAGGGCTCTGACTTCAAAGAGTTAGGGGGGATTTGTCACAATGTAATAAAAAGAACAAATGTACAGACATCATAAGTGGCAGACAGGGCCAGAAACACAGAAATGAACACCATGGAGATAAGTCAATGTCTGCTGGGTGCTGTGTTTCTTAAGTTGTTTCACTCTTCAGCAACCATCCAGACACCCATATTTAGCTTCCTTTTCTGTGCCTGTGACCCCAAATTAACTTTATCTCCCATGACCTCCTCTCCTACCACGACACCACTCTACTTAAGTTTCCCTTTTGGCAAGCTGGAAAAGAAAGACTTTTATGATTGGAGAGTTTTGGGAGTTGATTTGTACTTTGCAGTTAATAATGCATTCGTCCCGTATTTATCTAGGAGCTTAAAAAGTGTTCTTAGGTCTCTGTCCTTTGATGTTAGCCCCATCTTCAGATCAGCTCTTTCCACAACATGGCCCCAAGCAGGTATGGGTTGCATAGCCCTCGATAGCCACAAGCTCAAAAGGAGAATCCTCGCTCTCCAGCATCTTTAACAATTCCTGGAAAATGATTCTGATTGGCTGAGACTGGATTCACGGCCTGAAACCCAAGGCCAGGGAGGGAGGTCGGGCTTGCCTCAATTAGGGGCACCACAAGGGAGAGAAGGAACACTATCTGAAAGAGAAGAGCAAAGTAGTCTTTTATCAGAAGAGCAGTGGTACAATGCTCCAAAAAAGTGAAGTATAGGAGGCAGTTTGAAAGGAAACTAAGAGGACACTTGCAGTCCCCAAGTGACTTGGAGCTCAGGTAGACAATAGGAAGACACCAAGGTACCAAAAGATAGTGCTTGGTTACTGCCTTTTACCAGATGGCAATCCTTGGGATAAAGAATAATGAAGTAACCAGAATGTTAATGATAACAGGAAGCTACCAGTGTCCTTAAAGCAGCTGGGAGAAGGTAATGCTACTGGAGCCGAGAAACTGCTTAATTAGACAGGAACCGAGACTCACAGGAAAAGCAGCCATGTGGCAAGGGCTAGTGTCATGAAGGAGGAGGTGCAGCCACACCGGGATGCCTCCTTTACTGGAGAGAGCAGGACAGATGTACAAGGGTCTCTCTTGCTTCCCCCCTCCAGCCTCCCTTCAGTGTATCCCGTTGGCTGCATGGAGTCAGAAGTAATCAACAAATGCATAAATTCATGTCCTCTGGAAAGGAGATGTCAAGATGGATTTAGAAGTTCAGTTGATTTGACTGAGCACCGATGAAAGATAAAGGGAAGGAACAGTAGAGAAAGCCTGCAGACTCAGAGGTAAAATGGGACCTGTGAAAAGAGAGGAGGAAGCAGATCAAAGCACTGGGTACTAAGGGTCTCAGACTGTCAGAGAGTCTTGAGAAAGACTCAACCAGTCTAACAATTTGCTGCTGCTGCTGCTAAGTAGCTTCAGTCGTGTCTGACTCTGTGCAACCCCATAGAGGGCAGCCTACCAGGCTCCTCTGTCCCTGGGATTCTCCAGGCAAGAACACTGGAGTGGGTTGCCATTTCCTTCTCCAGTTCATGAAAGTGAAAAGTGAAAGTGAAGTTGCTCCGTCTTGTCCAACTCTTAGCGACCTCATGGACTGCAGCCTACCTCCATCACATAAATTCTCCAGAGGGGAATCTTCTGTCCTGACCATGCTCACTCACTGACTGCAGGCTGCCTGTGGAACAAGGAGCCTTGGCTCCAAAGCTGAGGCAGATCCTAAAGGCCCCACCGCTGGTCGCACTCAGCTTCCCAAACTCCCTACGGCATGTTTTCTCGTGAAGGGAGTCAAGGACATATTATCCTCCAAGGCTGCTTCAGCGAGGGAGTTTGGGAAATCTAGATTGCTATGTTCAACCTCTGAAACAGAGAAGAACTGGAGGAGAAAGGGGAACAGATCAAGGGGCAAATGGGCTATTGACTGGCACACGGGCAAAGAAAGTATTCATTGGAGTAACTACATTCAATAGTTGTAGTATATAATGTTTTACTGTGTCTAGATTTGGGAGCACTGCTTTAAGATTAAAATTGTCTAATAACTCTTCTTAAGAAATCAACTCTTCATCAGATAAAACAAATTTCACGTTCAAGAATGTTAAGAACACTATGAACAAATCAAAAACAGAAAGTTGACCGATGGACAAAGACTGCAGAGCTGGAGCAACCCCACACCCACGTTCAGCCTCTTTCTTTTGTAGATGTTAGAACTTCAAAGAGGTTGAGTCAGATGCTTCAATTCAGAAAACAAGTCTGTGACACAGAGAAGGAAATGGCAACCCCCTCCAGTGTTCTTGCCTGGAGAATCCCAGGGACAGAGGAGCCTGGTGGGCTGCCATCCATGGGGTCACACAGAGTCGGTCACAACTGAAGCAACTTAGCATGCATGCATGCATGGGAGAAGGAAATGACAACCCACTCCAGTATTCTTGACTGGAGAATCCCAGGGACAGAGGAGCCTGGTGGGCTGCCGTCTATGGGGTCGCACCGAGTCGGACACGACTAAAGCGACTTAGTAGCAGCAGCAGCAGTCTGTGACAGAATCAAGACTAGAATCTTTTTTTTTTTTTTTACTTTTACAAGATGCTCACATCAAGGATCTAATAACCTTTAGCTTAATTTAAAATGCATGATAGTTCTATATAACAGAAGCTAGGCAATTTTGTATTTTACGTATACTTCCATGTGAGGAGGGCAAAAGAAAGAGAACCTGATGGGCAGTTTATTCCTTAAGCTGACTTTATTAAAAGTAAAATTCAAAACAACCAGTCCCCCAAATAAATGAACAGTTCTACTTTACTCCTTTAGCACATTTAATAAATCCCTAATAATTTACAAGTTGTTAGGATGAAATAAATCAGCCTAGGCCTAATCTATACCAATTGATTTGTAAGTTTTTTAACAGTTGTTTATAAATCTATAAATATACTTTGAGTAATTTTCTAACTAAGAACAGTGACATAACAATGGCATATTAAAAGGTCTCAAGTTGAGAGTAATGTGTATAAATAGTTATAATAAAACTTCAAGTTAATTATCTCAATTGGGATGGTAGTACCATCCAATTATAGCCTCTTGAAGATTTCTGAATATATGTTATGTTACTTATCCTTTGTTGGATAAGCACAGTTGTTTTATTACTGTTTATCTGTTATAAGATGCTGGATTGTAAAATGTCAATAGTGTAATGTATTTGCTCACAAATAGTTACATCCTGGAATTTTGCATTTTAATCACTTAGTCCACTCAGGACAGACTACAGGGAATTATTTAAAGATATCTTAGAGAAACTGCCTCCAGAAGATATTCAAACACACACATGCATTATCTGTGCGTGCGTTACGGCTATCTGCAAAATAAGGCTAGATGTTGTAGAAATCCTGGTGCACTAAATTTTGCTACAAAAGGCATACAAGGACATAAAAGTTTAAAGTTAGAGAACTAAGAGATTGGATCATGTCTCTAGAGCAGTGTTATTTTAACTTTATTTTTTGAGGGGTAACTTACAGAACGTGCTGAGTGGCATACTAAAGACTTTCAGGGAAATTGAAAGGAAATGACAGAAAAATGTAGACATAGTTTCAAGTCCTTGAGAAATTAAAGAAGAATTTTGCAATAGTCACTGCAACCTCATAAAAAAAATTTACTGATTATCAATTTTTGAAAGTATTTTTACAGCCTCTACATCTGAGCAAAAGCACACAGACAGACTACAGCCACAGTTTCTGTATCTGCAAGGCTGATGAAAAATTAAAAACACTGCACATTTCTTTAAAAACAAGTTCAGACTGAAGTAATATTTAGAATAACAGCCATGGAAATCACACAATGAAATGTTAAGTAAGACTGAAAATTCATTTTATGTGCACGGTTTTACAGTATCTTTCAAATGTATACTTCCATAATGTGTACTTTCAACTAAGATCTAAAGTATCTGAAAGTTAAAAACATCTTTGATGTAGATGTACCAAGATACAACTATATTGTGATATTTTGCCAGAAACATTCAGGTGATCTTAAATGTATTGTCAGCATACAGCTTGTCAGCATAGAGTGTTTTATTTCAAAAATGATAGGTAAAATTATGGACATCTTGTACGATTTTCCCTGAATCATATTTAAAGGGGGAAAAAAGCCTTCAGTGATTTCTAAGTCATGAATAATTTCTTTCCAATAGTCTATTAGGGAAAATGTGTAATAGAGTTTTAAATTCCACACTGGGCTCTAGATAGCTCTCCTAAATTTCCTACAAGTCAATATAATAGAGTTTCTGCTGTCCTAATGTTTGAAAATCTGAAATATATTTTCATTTCCCTAAGATTCTGTTCTTAAAAAACTCATCATTTCCTTCCAATTTATAATTTGATTTCATCTTTTCTAGATAAGGGTTGCAACTGAGTTGTGATGTGACAGTGTTAGCACATTTCCACCCCTTGATGGTTTGTATTTTGTGTCATTGAATATATATGTTCTCCTTTTTTGATTGAATATATGCGTTGGGTATGCCAGGGGGGTGTTAATTATGTTCTATTCCTTCCCTCCCAGTTCCTTCACATCATCCCTTAGGCAGAAAAGTGTTACTGTGACAGATCAGGTTTAAGGGCATCTTATTTTTTGCTGTATCTAAAGAGCTAGGGGTGGATAATCAGTCACCATGTCAAGTTCAATGTTAGCAACTGAAACAACAGCGTGTAGACATGAAGTCTTCAGATGGTCTCATGAGGTAAATAAAAAGATAACTTTCGATAAGCTGTTTCCCTAGAACTTCCCATATCCTCTCCACTCACGCACTTCAAGAGTTCATAGGCAGGATAGTTGTAACCATTAGGATAATTTCAGTTACAATGCACTAATTAAAAAATTCCCCAAATATCTGTGGTTTAAACAACAAAGACATGTTTCTTATTCATGCCCCACCCGTGTTATTGGGGGGAAGAAGCAAATGGCAATAAGAGAACCACTCAGAGAACATGACCATGATGTTTAGCTACTAACTATACATGTTGGTATGCAGAATAGCTTATACTTTAGTATGACTATTAATTCTACACTTAAAAGTCAACATGATAGTAGAGATAAAATGGGTAAAAAGTCATGAAGCTGTTAAAGGCAGTGTTTAATAATATCAACCATGAAGTATAAAGATATTTTTGGTGTTCTCCAATAGAAAATCATAAATTTGGTGAAAATCAAACTGGAAGTTAGACTTTATTACAAAAGAAGTTGAGATATAATCCAACCACTAGCTCTGGGCCAACAGAAAATAAGAACAGGTGTCAGAGGATACTCAGCAAATTTCATAAAGCAGGAAGGCTCCATATATTCAGATGATAAGATCAATACTGGCTAATGGGTACTTTGATACCAACATGTCGAAGAGCTGGGCATATTAAACAATTTTAATAAGAGTTTGATGGCATTTGGTTATTATTGAATATACATTTGTTTACTGTCTTTGTCTGAATTTTTCAATAAGGAGTTCACGATCTGAGCCACAGTCAGCTCCCAGTCTTGTTTTTGCTGACTGTATAGAGCTTTTCTATACAATTTGATTTTGATTTGATTTTGGTATTGACCATCTGGTGATGTCCATGTATACAGTCTTCTATTGTGTTTTTGGAAGGGGGTGTTTGTTATGACCAGTGTATTCTCTTGACAAAACTCTGTTAGCCTTTGACCTGCTTCACCTTGTACTGCAAAGCCAAATTTGCCTGTTACTCCAGGTATCTTTCAGAGAAGGTGATGGCACCCCACTCCAGTACTCTTGCCTGGAAAATCCCATGGACGGAGGAGCCTGGTAGGCTGCAGTCCATGGGGTCATGAAGAGTTGGACATGTCTGAGCGACTTCACTTTCACTTTTCACTTTTATGCATTGGAGAAGGAAATGGCAGCCCACTCCAGTGTTCTTGCCTGGAGAATCCCATGGACGAGGGAGCCTGGTGGGCTGCCGTCTATGGGGTCTCACAGAGTTGGACATGACTGAAGCGAGTTAGCAGCCAGGTATCTTTTGACTTCCTACTTTTGCATTCCAGCCCCCTATGATGAAAAGGACGTGTTTTGGGGATGTTAGTTCTAGAAGGTCTTGTAGGTCTTCATAGAACTGTTCAGCTTCAGCTTCTTCAGCATTACTGGTCAGGGAATAGACTTAGATTACTGTGATATTGAATGGTTTGCCTTGGAAATGAACAGAGATCATTCTGTCATTTCTGAGATTGCATTCAAGTACTGTATTTTGGACTTTTTTGTTTACTATGATGGCTACTCCATTTCTTTAAGGTATTCTTGCCCACAGTAGTAGATATAATGGTCATCTGAGTTAAATTCGTTCATTCCAGTCCATTTTAGTTCACTGATTCCTAAAATGTCAATGTGCGCTCTTGCCATCTCTTTACCAATTTAATTTGCCTTGATTCATGGACCTAACATTCCAGATTCCTATGCAATATTGCTATTTACAGCATCAGACTTGACTTCCATCACCAGTCACATCCACAACTGTGTGTAGTTTTTGCTTTGGCTCCATCACTTCATTCTTTCTGGAGTTGTTTTCTCCACTGATCTCCCGTAGCCTGCTGGGCACCTACCAACCTGGGGAGTTCATCTTTCAGTGTCCTATCCTTTTGCCTTTTCATGCTGTTCATGGGGTTTTCAAGGCAAGAATACTGAAGTAGTTTGCCATTCCCTTCTCCAGTGGACGACATTTTGTCAGAACTCACCACCATAGAAAACCACTAGACCACTCAGGAATGACCTAAACCAAATCCCTTAAAATTATACAATGGAAGTGAGAAATAGATTCAAGGATTTAGATCTGATAGAGTGCCAGATGAACTATGGATGGAGGTTCATGACACTGTACAGGAGGCAGTGATCAAGACCATTCTGAAGAAAAAGAAAACTAAAAAGGCAAAATGGTTGTCTGAGGAGGCTTTACAAATAGCTGAGAAAAGAAGAGAAGCTAAACGCAAAGGACAAAAGGAAAGATATACCCATTTGAATGCAGAGTTCCAAAGAAGAGCAAGGAGAGATAAGAAAGCCTTCCTCAGTGATCAGTACAAAGAAATAGAGGAAAAAATAGAATAGGAAATACTAGAGATCTCTTAAAGAAAATTACAGATACCAAGGGAATGTTTCATGCAAAGATGGGCACAATAAAGGACAGAAATGGTATGGATCTAATAGAAGCAGAAGATATTAAGAAGAGGTGCAAGAATATGCAAAACTATACAAAAAAGATCTTCATGACCCAGATAACCATGATAATGTGACCACTCACCTAGAGCCAGACATCCTGGAATGCGAAATCAAGTGGGCCTTAGAAGGCATCACTGTGAACAAAACCAGTGGAGGTGATGGAATTCCAGTTGAGCTATTTCAAATCCTGAAAGATGATGCTGTGAAAATGCTGCACTCAATATGCCAGCAGATTTGGAAAACTCAGCAGTGGCCACAGGACTGGAAAAGGTCAGTTTTCATTCCAATCCCAAAGAATGTTCAATCTACCACACAATTGCACTCATCTCAATGCTAGAAAAGTAAAGCTCAAAATTCTCCAAGCCAGGCTTCAATAGTATGTGAACCATGAACTTCCAGATGTTCAAGTTGGATTTAGAAAAGGCAGAAGAACCAGAGATCATATTTCCAACATCCATTGGATCATCAAAAAAGCAAGAGCATTCCAGAAAAACATCTGCTCCTGCTTTGTTGACTATGCCAAAGCCTTTGTGTGGATCACAACAAACTGTGGGAAATTCTTCAAGAGATGGGAATACCAGACCATCTGACCTGCCTCCTGAGAAATCTTTATGCAGGTCAAGCTGCAACAGTTAGAACTGGACATGGAATAACAGACTGGTTCCAAATAGGAAAAGGAGTACGTCAAGGCTGTATATTGTCACCCTGTGTATTTAACTTCTATGTACAGTATATCATGCAAAATGCCAGGCTGGATGAAGCACAAGCTGGAATCAAGACTTCTGGGAGAAATATCAATAACCTCAGATATGCAGATGACACCACCCTTATGGCAGAAAGCAAAGAACTAAAGAGCCTCTTGATGAAAGTGAAAGAGGAGAGTGAAAAAGTTGACTTAAAACTCAACATTCAGAAAACAGAGATCATGGCATCGGACCCATCACTTCATGGCAAACAGATTTGAAACAGTAACAGTCTTTATTTTCTTGGGCTCCCAAATCACTACAGATGGTGACTGCAGCCATGAAATTAAAAGACTCTAGCTCCTTGGAAGAAAAGCTATGACCAAGCTAGACAGTATATTAAAAAGCAGAGAAGCTACTTTGCCAAAAAGATCCATCTAGTCAAGGCTATGTTTTTTCCAATAGTCATGTATGGATGTGAGAGTTGGACTATAAAGAAAGCTGAGCATTGAAGAATTGATGCTTTTGAACTGCAGTGTTGGAGAAGATTCTTGAGAGTCCCTTGGACTGCAAGGAGATCCAACCAGTCGATCCTAAAGGAAATCAGTCCTGAATATTTACTGGAAGGACTAATGCTGAAGCTAAAAGTCCAATATTTTGGCTACCTGATGTGAAGAACTGACTCATTGGAAAAGACCCTGATGCTGGGAAAGATTGAAGGCAGGAGGAGAAGGGGACGACAGACAATGAGATGGCTGGATGGCATCACTGACTGGATGGAGTTGGTGATGGAAAGGGAAGCCTGGTGTGCTGCAGTCCATGGTGCCACAGAGTTGGACACGACTGAATGACTAAACTCCACTGCCTTTATATCTTCTAGTAATTTTTCAAGTATTCTGAAACAGAAATGTATTTTATAGATAAAAATGAAATAATCAATTATTCTCTTGCTTAAAAAAGTTAATTCTCCAGGGTTAATTCTCTTGTTTAACCCTGGAGAAGGAAATGGCAACCCACACCAGTATTCTTATCTGGAGAATTCCAAGGACAGAGGAGCCTGTCTGGCTACAGTCCATGTGATTGCAGAGTTGGACATGACTGAGTAACCAAAACTTTCTTGTTTATAATGATGATAATATTAATCAATTGGTGTCTTGTTTAAAAAATTAACGCATTTAATTTAAAAAGATTTTGATATAAGGAAATAATTTAAATACAGAATGCTTAGTGCATGAAGAAAAGGGTCTGTAGAACTGGGAGAGAGAGAAGGCGGGAAGAAGGGAGGAGGATAGAGAGAGGGAAGAAGAGAGGGAGAAGGAACTCCTTTAAGCAACAAGAGTTTCAGAAAGTCCCTTAGTAGGCTAGAAGTTTTTATGAGATTTCCACCATATATTATTTGTGGTAGGCTATAATGTTCCTATTAAGAGTGTGGTGGTGGTTTAGTTGCTAAGTCATGTCTGACTCTTGTGACCCCCATGGACAGTGGAACCTGCCAGGCTCCTCTGTCCATGGGATTCTCCAGGCAAGAATACTGGAGTGGGTTGCCATATCCTTGTAGCAAAATGTCAGTAGGGGCTTCCCAGGAGGTGCAATGGTAGAGAATCTGCCTGCTAACACAGGAGAATCAAGAGATGTGTGTTCAATTCCTGGGTCAGAAGATCCCCTGGAGTAGGAAATGGCAAACTACTCCAATGGTCTTGCCTGGAAAATCCCATGGACAGAGAAACCTTGGTGGGCTACAGACCATGGGGTCACAAAGGGGTCACAAAGAGTTGGATACAACTAAGCAACTGGGCATACACCAACACACAAAATGTCGATAATTCCAATTCCATATTGTTTATTCCATCACTTACAGTAATTTGTTGTCTTTGTAAAATCAAAATTTAACAAATCCCATCCATGTATTCTTACACATTATGTTTTGGATCAGTTGGACCCAAATTTAAAATGAGTCAAAGTCTGAAGCTCCGAAGATGATGACAAAAATAAAGCGAGAGATCCAGGTCCTGCCCCTAAGAAATGACGAATTCTCAAAAGGAAATTACTGTGAATCCATTGCAAAGCTGATCCCTAGACATCAGGCTCACAGTATTAGCAAAGATTGCTTGCTCAAGCTTGGCTTGAGAGCTTAAGAAGCAGTGCAGGTATGACAGTAAAGATCTGTAATTAAGTTAAGAGCTGCAGATAAGGGTCCTTCTCCTATTTTTATGGGCACCACATAAGCCTCAAAGACCCTCATGTGTCTTTAGAGAGAGGAGATTCCTCTTTTCAATGATATATGAGTTTGAACCTAACTTCCCAGCAAGAGTTGAGATCCCAGTGTCAAATTTCACTTAATAAAAGAAAATGTGATTGCTTAGCCTGAAAAGGAGTCATTTGTTTTTGTTTTATTTCAAATATATCTGACATATAACATTGTATAAATTTAAGGTGTATAATATAATTTGTTCTATATTGCAATATGATTGTCATTGTAGCAAAATTAATACCTCTGCTACATAATTATTCTAAAAAAAAAAAAAAAACAAGGAAGGTGAGGTCTCTGTCTGCCATCTAGTTTTGTCATCCTACTTGCAAAGTTGCTCTTCCCTGATTTGGAATACTAAGGTGAACTGTTAGAGCCTTACATCTTTAAATACTTTCCCGAATGATTTTCATTTCTCATGAAGACTTTCTATCTATTAATTTGTCTTACATGTTATTACTTCCTCCAGACTAATAAGAACATAAGTAAAGCTAGACATTTCAACATACAAATTAAAAAAATAAAAAAGGAAATGTGACATTCCTTATACACTTCATGGAGAAAGTTTTAGCTGATTTTTTATCTAGATATTCATTCATTCAAAAGCATCCATACTTACTACATATTAGGCATACTATTTGGTGCTAGATACGCTGGGGAAAAGAGGATTGGGTTTAGGACATGTTGTTAAGTATGAAATCCTTATAAGAAAATGTTCAACTATAAGGGTGATATTGTGACACACTAGCTGAGAACTTAAAACAAGTTTTCTTCCTGGAGGCCTAAATCTGAGAGCCTTGACATAAATGTGATATTTACAGCAATGAGTCTTGATAAGATCACTAAGAAAGAGGGTACAGAGGAGGAGAAAAGGAGAATATTTGGAATGTCAACAAATCACATGCAAACCTATTTTAATCTGAATTCCCAGGGAAAGAGAATATAATTCGGGGGTCTGTTATAATTCATTTTTATATAATTCTGATAAATTAAACCAAAAAATTTAGAATAAAATAGAAGAGATCATCTACTATTAAGCTTGGCCAAAAGGTTTACTTAAATGATAAATAGTTCTTTTTCCATGGATGTCAATATCATTAACAAAATACCAAAAGATTTTCTAGGAGTCAGTGCATTTAAGAAGTAAACTGATTAGCTTTCCCACTGGGGAGTAAATGAAACCTTACCATGACTATTGATTCAAATCGATTATGACTTTCATGTGAGTTATTAAATAAGGGGCTAAATTAAATTTTCCTTCCCATATTAAGAGTAGAAGCTATGTTTTCTCTGGAAGGTTATTAAGCTAAAGGGAAGATTTTATTTTCAGAGTAGAAGCAAATCAGATTATTATAAGAGACTTCCTAAAGCCAAAAGAGTTTATTTAGGAAGTTAAAGTATCTTTGCTAGGTATAAATATTATTATAGTAATTACTATCTTCAAGTATTTATTGTTAATGAAAACTTTTTCAAGTTCCTCAAGGATCCTTCCAAACAGAGCTGTACATCTATTTTTAAGGAAGTATCAGGCAGATAATTTCAGATACTCTCAAACAATAGAGCCAGGAAATGTCTCAGGGTGGAAAGCCTCCCACTACATGTGTCCTATTAAAATCCAATTATGCACAGAGAAAGGACTAAGAAACACAATAAACTGGGGAACATATGTTTAGCATAACATATACATTACAAATAGGCCTAAATATCACATACTAGTCACAGCTTCCAAGTGTTTTTCTCAGAAATCTGAAGAAAAGCATTCAATGAAAGTTAAAACAAGAAAAGAAAAAAAAAAGCAGTAGAGTATTAGAAAATGGATTCTAATTCATGAAGTGTAAGATCAGCAACATTTTAACTGATAATTTTCCCATAACATGACCTTATCTTATATAATCATATAATACATATTCTACCTAAACTGCCATACAGATATAACCATTTAGACATTGTAAACAGTCTTAAGCTATATCTTTGCAAAAGTCCAACACTCTGCAAAACAATATATCAGAATATATGAGTGTTAACAAAGAGCCATTTTTTAAAGGACTGTTTGTGGGTGGATCATTTCAGTAGAATCTTATTTCTTCAATTGGCTTTTTTTTTTTTCTTTTAAGACAATGAAAGGTTTAACCTACAGACAAAATTAAGATAACTCAGCTAATAGACCATTAGGCTCTCTATGTAAAGTAACACTGTGATGAGACACAGAGAGACTTTCATGTGGCAAATGCCACTCTGATTTTAAAAACACGGTTAAACGCCAAAGACAGACTGTTGAATGTTCTAGAAAACCACCACCTCAGACTTCATACCAAGATGTCAACAAAAGGCTTACCAGAAGTCTAAGCATAATAGATGCCTGTGCCAAAGTCCACGGTCAGGTCCTCCTTGGTTCTCCCTCAGCCTGTTGCACCAGGTTCTTAAAGGAGCATTTCATTTTCTCATGAGAATCTGCTCATGGTCCAAAGTCTTCAATCCTTTGATTGTTCTCTTGTGTTTAATCAGGTGGTCCCACCAAGAAAGATGATGCCCCACACCTTTCCTTGATAATTTACCAGCTTTCTGCACAAAGAATAAATGCCCCATGTCCCTCACTGGTGTCAATCCCTTTTTCGATGCTTTCAGAAATAACATCATAGCACTTGTTGAAAACCTCCTGTGTGCCAGGCACTCTGTTAGCTATGAGTGTTAAATACTCTTTCTAATTGACAAATGTCTTTGTAGGGAAATTACTATAGTCCTTATTTCACAGGAAAAGAAAGCTAAGTCATGAGGTTATGAGTCATGATTATTAAGCACTAACTTTCTGCCCAAAGTTACTTGGTTAGTTAAGAGTGGAGAAATATTCAGAACAGAAGCCTGCCTCCAAATCCCAGCCATTTACCTCTTCAATCAGCCTAGATGGTCACTGTAAGAGCTCTCTAGGCAGAAATTAAACTTGATCTTTTTGTTCTCTAGCATTTGGCATAGCTAGCATTGCACAGAGCAGCAGGTTGGTAAGTTGTTGAATGTCTGGGACTCTCTTTTCATCCTCTTTCTACTAATTAACATGGTATAGTGAGAGATAAAAAGCATTTTGATAAGCAGTTCATTTCTCCATGGCTGGATATTTGAAATCTTTGAAGGTCTAAGTTTTGGAGATAAATAATTATCAAGAATTACAAGTGACTCTGTTCATTAGTTTGTAGCTGAGTAAGTCTCTCTATCTGATAGGAAGAATGGTATAGCCAATGACTTGGGTTTGGATTTTGGTCTTATTGGAGTTGAGATTGTGACAACCAGCAGAATTCATCCACTGGAGTGGGGATAGAAGGCTTCATTGTCTTCCCAGATGGTAGAAGTCATAGGGCAAAAAATGTTTCAATGAACTTTCAGTTCAGTTCAGGCGCTCAGTTGTGTCCGACTCTGCGACCCCATGAATCGCAGCACGCCAGGCCTCCCTGTCCATCACCAACTCCCGGAGTTCACTCAAACTCATGTCCATCGAGTCAGTGATGCCATCCAGCCTTCTCATCCTCTGTCGTCCCCTTCTCCTCCTGCCCCCAATCCCTCCCAGCATCAGGGTCTCTTCCAATGAGTCAACTCTTCGCACGAGGTGGCCAAAGTATTGGAGTTTCAGCTTTAACATCATTCCTTCCAAAGAAATCCCAGGGCTGATCTCCTTCAGAATGGACTGGTTGGATCTCCTTGCAGTCCAAGGGACTCTCAAGAGTCTTCTCCAACACCACAGTTCAAAAGCATCAATTCTTCAGCACTCAGCCTTCTTCACAGTCCAACTCTCACATCCATACATGACCACTGGAAAAATCATAGCCTTGACTAGACGGACCTTAGTCGGCAAAGTAATGTTTCTGCTTTTGAATATGCTATCTGGGTTGGTCATAGCTTTTCTTCCAAGGAATAAGCATCTTTTAATTCCATGGCTGCAGTCACGATCTGCAGTGATTTTGGAGCCCCCAAAAATAAAGTCTGACACTGTTTCCACTGTTTCCCCATCTATTTGCCATGAAATGATAGGACCAGATGCCATAATCTTAGTTTTCTGAATGTTGAGCTTTAAGCCAACTTTTTCACTCTCCTCTTTCACTTTCATCAAGAGGCTTTTTAGTTCCTCTTCACTTTCTGCCATAAGGGTGGTGTCATCTGCATATCTGAGGTTATTGATATTTCTCCCAACAATCTTGATTCCAGCTTGTGTTTCTTCCAGTCCAGCATTTCTCATGATGTACTCTGCATATAAGTTAAATAAGCAGGGTGACAATATACAGCCTTTACCAGGCAACAAATAATAACCTTAATAATAACCTTAAATTCCTTAATTTGGCATTCAGGACCTTTAATGATTGGACCTGTTCATCTCTCTAGCTGCTGCGCCCATTCCTTACACTCTAAGCTCTAACCATCATGAACAACTGCATTTACATTCCTCTGAATAAGCCAAGCTCTCTCTCAGTTCAGGGGTTTGGACATGCAATTGTAAATGAGCCTGATGCTGTGAAAGATTGAAGACAAAAGGGAAAGGGGGTGGCGGAGGATGAGATGGTTAGATAGTATCACTGACTCAATGGACATGAGTTTGTGCAAACTCCAGGAGATAGTGGAGGACAGGGAAGCCTGGTATGCTCCAGTTCATGGGGTTGCAAAGAGTTGAAAAAGACGTAGCAACTGAACATTTCTCTGCCAATCAAGCAACCTACCCAGCTCTCATTTCTCCATACTATCTCCCATCTCAGGAATGTTTAAATGTAAGCAAGTTCAGACCAGTCCAAATGTCATCTCCTTCACGAAGTATTTCTGCCCCTTGAAAATCCCCTAGCACTTTGTGTTTCTCCTTGTCATGACACTTATTAACTGTATTGTTCTTTCACTGAATTTCTCCCTTACCCACTAGACTGTCAATACATTGACTGACTTCTACATTATTGGTTACTGTGGTTATCAATTTATGCGCTCATTTAGCTAGGTCACAGTGCCTGGATATTTGGTTAAATGCTATTGTAAATGTTTCTGTCAAGATATATTTTAGATGAGATTAACATTTGATTTTGTGAGAGTTGGACCATCAAGAAAGCTGAGCACTGAAGAACTGATGCTTTTGAACTGTGGTGTTGAATAAGACTCTTGAGAGTCCTTTTGACTACAAGGAGATCAAACCAGTCAATCTTAAAGGAAATCAGTCTTGGATATTTACTAGAAGGACTAATGCTGAAACTGAAAGTCCAATTTTGGCCACCTGATGCAAAGAACTGACTTATTGGAAAAGACCCCGATGGTGGGAAACACTGAAGGCAGGAGAAGGGGACAACAGAAGATGAGATGGTTGAAACATGATGTACTCGATGGACGTCAGTTTAAGCAAGCTCTGGGAGTTAGTCATGGACCGGAAAGCCTTGGCATGCTGCAGTCCATGGGGTCTCAAAGAGTCAGACATGACTGAGCGACTGAACTGAAAATAGATTATCGTCTGTAACGTGAATGGGCCTCATTTAATCATTTGAAAGCCTTAATAGAAAAACACTGACCTTCTGGAGGAAGAGGGAATTTGGCCAGTAGACAGCCTTTGTAGTGGAACTGTGTCTGTTCCATGGGTCTCCAGCCTGCAGGCCTATCCTGCTGATTTTGGACTTGGCAGCCACCATCATTACATAAGCCAGCTCCTAAAATTCTCCCTCTCTCCCTCTCTGGAGAACTCTGCCTAATATAATCATCATTTTATCTCAGGCACTGAGCATAGTGCTTGGAATATAGACCAGATCAAATAAAACTGGATTAGGTTGAATTGATCTGACTTGCAGGGAAGAAAACTACTGTGGAGTTAATGTCCAGACTTCTCTCCTAAGAGTCACAGACCTGCAGAGGTCAAACTCCTATACACAACAGTTGGTTTTGCTAACCTGAGAGTTCCTTTATTCCTGATCCAGTGCAAAGAGCAGAGGAAATGGAGGATAATACAATCCCTCATCCATTAATATTTTAGATCGTGAACTACATATAATTGGCACTCTGACTCACCCTACTTTTAGCATTCGTGTTAGTGCTTATCTAACACTCTTAAATGCAAAATTCATAGTCTGGCAGAGAAAGACAGGTGTCTGATCTCAGTGGGATTATCCCAGGTTTCTCAAGTCACTAGGGAGGAGATTTTATTTTTTTAGCCTCCAAAATCACTGCAGATGGTGACTGCAACCATGAAATTAAGAAATGCTTGCTCCTTGGAAGAAAAGATATGACCAACCTAGACAGCACATTAAAAAGTAAAGCCAACAAAAGTCTGTCTAATCAAAGCTACAGTTTTTCCAGTAGCCATGTATTCATGTGAGAGTTGGACTATAAAGAAAACGGAGCGCCAAAGAACTGATGCTTTTGGACTGTGGTGTTGGAGAAGACTCTTGAGAGTCCCTTGGGCTGCAATGAGATCAAACCAGTCAATCCTAAAGGAAATCAGTCCTGAATATTCATTGGAAAGACTGATGCTGAAGCTGAAACTCCAATACTTTGGCCACCTGCTGCTAAGAATTGATTCTTGGAAAAGACCCTGATGCTGGAAAACATTCAAGGCAGGAGGAGAAGGGGATGGCAAAGTATGAGATGATTGGATGGCATCACCAACTCAATAGACATGCGTTTGAACAAGCTCTGGGAGTTGGTGATAGACAGGGAAGCTTGGTGTGCTGCAGTCCATGGGGTCTCAAAGAGTCAGACACAGCTGAGTGATTGAACTGACTGAGGAAGGAGACACTCTCAGAAAGAAAACTCAAACTTTCTCTCTCCTAATATTCTCTTTATGGTGATTTAAATTCCATCACTCAGCATGGAATTACAAAGACTTCAGACTTAGAATTCCTGGATTATTTGACAACCTGGCTTCTTAAATGTTCATTGTGAATGAGGAGATGATTCTAGAAAATGACCTAGTAGAAAACTGTCTTGTTAGTCAGTCAAGTTAACCTTCTCACTTAGAACAGCCTGGGGATTTACTAAATCGTTGAAATGCTTGGATGGGTATGAATAAAGGATTCTGACTAGGGTTTAGGATTTACGATAGTCAGTTCGTGACTCCTGGAGACAGTAACTTGTATTTTGTGTACAGAGAAAAGAATAGTGAGGTCATAGGGCCAAGGTTTTAACTTGTTTCTTTAAATCTGAATTGTCCAGATTTTCACTGTTTTTTTTTTTTTTATAATTCCTCTGCTTTTCTTCCTGGTAAAAAGTCAAATAATGCAAGCAAAAATTTACTAAGCTATCAACAAATAACAACACTGATAGCATCAGAGAATAAGACATGAAAGGTGAAGTGAAATGAAAATTTGCGAATCTGCAAACTGAGTAATTCATTCTAAATCCAAAGTCAACATCATTTTTTCTAATAAGCAGTTTATTGGTTATATAGTTTTATTTCTACTCTAGCCTTTAAAAAGTTTTATTCTGTTATACTTGTAAAATCTTAATTTGTCTCCAAGTTTCCTTTTAATGTTACTTTGAAAGGTTTTTCTAAAAGGTCTTATAAATAAGTAAATATATGTTTGGGAAAACATATTTCCCAAACATGTAACAGACACAGTGACATCTTTCCTGTGTGTACTTATTTCTGCTGCAGGTACGTTCTTGTGGGTTCCCAGACCCAATTCCAATGTGTGCGGGAGCAGTGCCAGGTGGGGGTTCCTACACCAACAATGTGCCTGAGAATTCAACTCAGTTCTGACACTATCTAGACTTCCCTGTAGCTCAAACGGTAAAGAATCCACCTGAGAGGCAGGAGGCCAGGGTTCAATCCTTGGGTTGGGAAGTTCCTCTGGAGAAGGGAATGGCAATCCACTGCAGTATTCTTGCCTGGAGAATTCCATGAACAGAGAAGCCTGGCGGGCTGCAGTCCATGAGGTTGCAAAGAGTCGGACATGACTGAGTGACTAACACAGTGCACACAGTCTGACACTATCTACCCAGAGACAGTATCAGATTCCACAGATTGAGGGCTCAATCCCACAATACTGTGCCCACATCCCCACTCCCAACACACACACACACACACACACACACACACACACACGACATCAACTGTGTCTTCAGCCACTCTGACCAACTGGTTATATACACACACTAATATATATATATAAAATAGATAATGAAAACCTACTGTATATCACAGGGAGCTCTATCCAATACTTTGGAATAGTCTGTATAGAAAAGAACCTAAAAAAGACTGGATATATATATATATAACTGATTCACTTGGCTGTGTACTTGAAACTAACACAATGCTCACTCAACTCCAATAAATTTTCTTAAAAGAATGTAAGCAAATAAGTCCTATCGATAAATTTTATAGTAATAACACAATCCGTGTACAATTTGCTACATAAAATTTTGTTATGAGTCATAAGTAACTGAAATTTTAAGAATGCTTCTATAATTTCTTTTCTTTTCTAACTGAAATCTTTTCCCTAGCTGCTCAGATTGGGTTGGTGGAAAGTAAATTAAAATTTAATAGAGTGGGTTGGCTGCAAGGTCTGGCCTGGTGTGTTGCAGTCCATGGGGTCATGACGAGTCAGACATGACTGGGCAACTGAACAGCAACAAAGGTAAAAGTGTCTTCCAGATGTTTAGCTCTGCCCTCATGTAGCCGGCTGTCTGCTTGATACCACCACTGGGATAGGCAACTCAATCTTTCTAAATCTAAGCTCCTGACTCTTCTTACCTCCCAACCCACTCCTCCCTAACCTTCTCCACTTCTGGAAATGGTACTACAATCCTATCTCGCCAAGTTAGAGGTTTCTATGATGCTCTCCTTGGACCTGAGGTGTTTGTGTTTTAAGTCCAGGTTGTGATCAACTGCTACAAATAAGGGGTTGCCATGATCTCCTTCTTGCATTCAATTAATTTGCTACAATGACTTACAGAACTCAGGGAAACATTTTACTTAGTAGATTATTGATTCACAATTGATTAAATCATTTTCTCTTGGCAACTGATTCAACCTCCAGCCCCTCCACTCTCCTCAGGATCTGGGAGTGGGTCTAAAAGTTTCAACCCTCTAATTACAGGGTTAGTTTTCCTGGCAACCAGCCCTCATCTTTAGGTGCAGTCCCAAAGTCAATCATTTACCTAGAACACCTTTATCTCTTATCACTTTAGAAATTCCAAGGGTTTTAGGAGCTCTGTGCCAATGTGAGGAAGACAAAATACACATTGCTTATTATAAATTCACAAGATTACATATGATAAAGCATATTTTAAACATGATTTGAGTTGTGTGTCAAAAAAATGGGTCAGTCTCCCCAACATTATATAATGTCCCAAGCCAGTTAACCATGTGTTATCCAAGAAACAAAACAGAAGGCAGTTTACTTAAAAACCCCAAGAAAACCCAATGCATTCTGTATTAACTTCAATTTCCCATGCATTCCTCAGCTTCACAGTTATTTATAGATCTTTTCCCAGAAAAATGTGTAGTTTAAGTGGATAAACTTTAAAACTACAGGATATGGCTTCACCGTGAATTCCTTTTCTTATTCATTTGATTAAAAGGGGGTTTTGAAAAAAATAATGCAGATAACCTTTGAGCAGGAGGCTGTGATCCTCACTGATTAAAGACTATAGAAATAAATTTTATATAGCACTTTACAACCTAAATTGTGCTTTTGCATATATTACCACAATCATGCTCAGAATCAATGCCAGTATTTAGTGATGATCAAGAAGAGAATCTGTCTTATTAAAACAAACTCCAATCCACCAAGAGTTCAGCAGAGAAGAATTCAGAGAAATCTTGTGATTGGAAGAAATGACCAAAAAATAGTCCCTTCTTTCCCCTGAAGAACTTTTTTTTTTTTTTTTTTTTTTTCAGTTGGATTTCCATTTGGCTCCTAGGGCAGAAGGTGGAGGGATTACATAAATTCCTGAGAACATCTTCCCTCTGCATCCTTACAGCCTTGCTCATTTTGGCATGGCTAAACTGGAGTAATCCTGTCTAAATGAGCTCTGCAATTAAATTTTAAAGAAAAAAAAAACAGATCTGGCATAAAAGCCACCACAGTCCACAGCTCATTTTCAAATCTATTATCTGGTGCTAAAAGTACTAAAGCAAACAATATAAGAACCCAAAATGACCTTTACAGAACTCTTCTTCTTTTTTTAATTTATTTAATTGGAGGCTAATTACTTTACAATATTGTAGTGGTTTTTGCCACACATTGATATGAATCGGCTATCGGTTTACACGTGTTTCCCATCCTGAACCCTCACCCTCTTCCCTCCCCATCTCATCCCTCTGGGTCATCCCAGTGCACCAGCCCCGAGCACCTTGTCTCATGCATCGAACCTGGACTGGCGATCTGTTTCACATATGGTAATATAAATATTCTCTCAAATCATCCCACCCTCGCCTTCTCCCACAGAGTCCAAAAGACTGTTCTATACATCTGTGTCTCTTTTCCTGTCTCGCATACAGGGTTATCATTACCATCTTTCTAAATTCCATATATATGCGTTAGTATACTGTATTGGTGTTTTTCTTTCTGGCTTACTTCACTCTGTATAATCGGCTCCAGTTTCATCCATCTCATTAGAACTGATTCAAATGTATTCTTTTTAATGGCTGAGTAATACTCCATTGTGTATATGTACCACAGCTTTCTTATCCATTCATTTGCTGATGGACATCTAGGTTGAGCTTTTGACTCTAACAAAAATTGCCCACTAGCTTATCCTGTGCCAGTACAAGTTTGTAATAGCCACTGCTGATGTTCTCTGCTTCTTGGCCACTTGCCCGTCAAGATTTGTTGATTTGGCCTATACTTCTCTCTCCAATCTCATCCTAAGGAATGCTTCTTGTTCTCTTTTGGTGCCATGGGTCATCTTGCTCCAAGATTTGGAAGAATCATTTGGAATGGTCTTCTCTCTCTTCCTACCACACTCTGGCCTAATGCACTCCAACTCATCCTTTAGCTATGAGGCCAAATGCTCAATCTCTTGAAAGTACAGGGCTTTTTAGATGCCCTACTCCCCTTCTAAGTCTAGTTCTTTTCTGTATGGCTTTCATGGCCCACACAACTTTCCAACCTAACACAGGTTCTAATTATGCTTTTACTGGTGGAATAGTTAACTAATGAATTTTTCCTTCACTAAGCCATATGATTCATGAAGAGAATGACCAGGTCTATTTCCCCATGATTACATCTATAAAACCTAGCTGTTAAATGAATGAATATATGGATGGTTGAGAGGATAGAGGAGTGAATGGACAAATAAAACAGGAATGAATGCACCTTCTCCTGATAAACATATTCTTTAATCCCAGCTATGTGAGGCCATGATACTGTAGAGCTAATTATCCAACAGAAATGTGAGCATTTATTTTACACTTTCTTGTAGCCACATTTTTAAAAAATAAAAACAAGTGAAAACAATATATTTTAATTTAATCTAAAGTATACAAAAGATTATAATGTCATCACATAATCAATATGAAATATTTTAGCTTACTTTTTTTCACACTAAATCTTAAAAATCCTATGTGTATTTTACATTTCCAGTACATCTCTATTTGGACCAGCAGCATTTCAAGTTCTCTAAAGCACATGATCTTGCAAAATCTGGAAAGCCAGAGAAACAGATCTGCCATATGCCTTTGCATATGAGAAAAGATCTTGGAAGGAAAGACAGACTTCATTTTAGGCAAGAAAGTTAAAAGGACACTCATTCAAGATAAATGAGAAGAGGAAGCAATATTCTGAAAATATTTAAGTTGTCTTGGTCTGTTTGGGCTGCTGTAACAAATACCATAGACTAGGTGGCTTCTTAACAACAGGAATTTCTCCCAGTTCTAGAAGCTGGGAAGCTCAAGAACAAGGCTCAAGCAGATTCACTGTCTGGTGAGAGCCCACTTTACTGGCTTATAGATGGTGCCTTCTCACTATAACCTCACATGGCATAAGGGGCAAGAATTTCTCTGGGGTTCTCTTTCAAGAAGGCATCAATCTCATTTGTGAAGGCTCCACCCTCATGACCTAAAGTGCCTCCCTAAGGCCTCACCTCCTAAAAGCATTACCTTGGCTTCTATATTTCAGCACATGAATTTGGGGGAAAACAAATGTTTAGTCCATCAGTTCAGTTCAGTTTAGTTTAGTCGCTCAGTCGTGTCCGACTCTTTGTGACCCCATGAATCGCAGCACGCCAGGCCTCCCTGTCCATCACCATCTCCTGGAGTTCACTCAGACTCACGTCCATAGAGTCCGTGATGCCATCTAGCCTTCTAATCCTCTGTCGTCCCCTTCTCCTCCTGCCCCCAATCCCTCCCAGAATCAGAGTCTTTTCCAATGACTCAACACTTCGCATGAGGTGGCCAAAGTACTGGAGCTTCAGCTTTAGCATCATTCCTCCCAAAGAAATCCCAGGGCTGATCTCCTTCAGAATGGACTGGTTGGATCTCCTTGCAGTCCAAGGGACTCTCAAGAGTCTTCTCCAACACCACAGTTCAAATGCATCAATTCTTCGGCGCTCAGCCTTCTTCACAGTCCAACTCTCACATCCATACATGACTACTGGAAAAACCATAGCCGTGACTACACGGACCTTAGTTGGCAAAGTAATGTCTCTGCTTTGCAAGATGAATATTTCTGTTTATTTTACCATCTAGCCCTGATCTTCCCAAATTTTCCTATAAAGAACCCAGCTAGGGAAGTTTTTACAATAAAATCATATCGGACTAAAATATCTGCAAGATGAAAACACACCGCAGTTGAGAGAGGGCCACTTGAATAGGGCTAGAGTAGAGGGGAACCGAAGTGAGGTGGCCAGCAGTGACAACACAGACATGGAACACAGAGGAGGAGGAAGACAGGGTGGCATCCTTATCGTGGTCCAGCAGACTATGTCCCTGAACTCACGCAAGGCTCCCTGTGGTGTTCTAAATCATTTAAGAGGAATCTAAGATGGGATTAGGGAGCCCCACATTTTCTTGCTAGAGTTTGAATAACACACATTGTTTGTCAATATTGCTTTTCCTATAAGATAATGTGCTAAGTGAGGACTGTTTTATTCTCAGCTATTTTAAAGCCAGCCAGACCTAGATATCAGTATTTAATAGTGGCCATATTACCAGATACATACTGTACCTGGATTCTCATCTTTAGAAGAGGGATAATTATATCTAACTGGGTAGCTGAAAGGATATTATATGAGATAATGCCTGTTTCCCTAAATATATTATAGGCTTGTGGTGTGACCAACAATACTGGTTTGTCTGAGAATGTTCCAATTTTAGCATCAAAAGTTCTGTGTCCTAGAAATCCCCCAGATCTAGGTAGATTGAAATTTTTAGTTACCTTATGTACACTTGAGATAACTTTTTGAGAATATTTTCAACTGTTTTATTCATAGTGTATTTATATACATATATTATGTATTATATATACATATATAGTGCCCATTTTACATGTAAAACATGCTAGTTATTATTATGGTAGTTGGGCTAAAGTGGGTGGACCTATGGGAATCTAGTTTAGATAGCACAAATTGCAGGCATAGAATTTGGATATGCCTATGAATAATTCAAACCTTAAAAAATGAAACATTTAGAATAACTTCAGACGTGAAGAATAAACATGATGTGTGCCATTAGTGAAGATTTTCATATACTCAATTTCTGTACCCATTGCTGAAATTTGTTTTGCTCTATTTGCTTTTTTAAAAAAGAAAAATAACACCATGCCAGTTCTGGTGCAAAAATTTTGCTAGTAGGCAATGAATGAAGTTTAGGAAGTACTGAGAGAATGTGTATTTAAGCATCTTTCATAAGATCTTCTATCTTTTTGCTCTATCAATATGGCTTGCATCTTAAAACTTAAATCATAGTCCCAGAGAGATGTCAAAGTTCCAGCATCCATTATACTTGCATTTGAGGAAGTTACAGTAATAATAATAATTTAAAAAGTGTGGTATTGGCAAAAAATAGGCCAAGGGAATAGAAAAATCAGAAACACACCCATGTAAGTACAGTCAACTGGTCTTTGACAAAGGAGCAAAGGCAATATAATAGATTTATAATATTGCAATATTATAGTAGTCTCTTTCAGAAATGGTGCTGGGAAAACTGGACATCCACAAACAAAAAATGATTAAATGTAGGCACAGATCTATACGGTTCACAAAAAGTAACTCAAAATGCATCATAGACCAAATGTAAAATGCAAAATTGTCAAGCTCACAGACAGTAGCAGAGGACTATGTGATGACATTTTAGATAAACCAACAAAGGCACAATCCATACGAGGAATAATTGATAAGCTGGATTTCCTTAAAATTAAAAACTACTGCTCTGAGAAAGATCATGAAAAGGTATAATCACAGACTGGGAGAAAATACTTCCAAAACATGCATTTGATAAAGGACTATTACCTAAAATATACAAAGAACTTTTGAAGTTCAACACCTGGAGCAACAGGCACATTTGGCCCTCGAGTACAGAATGAAGCAGGACAAAGCCTAAGAGAGTTTTGCCAAGAGAACACACTGGTCATAGCAAGCACCCTCTTCCAACAACACAAGAGAAGACTCTACACATGGACATCACCAGATGGTCAACACCAAAATCAGACTGATTATATTATTTGCAGCCAAAGATGGAGACACTCTATACAGTCAGCAAAAACGAGACCTGGAGCTGACTGTGGCTCAGATCATGAACTCCTTATTGCCAAATTCAGACTTAAATGAAGAAAGTATGGAAAACCACTAGACCATTCAAGTATGACCTAAATTAAATCCCTTATGACTATACAGTGGAAGTTGGAAATAGATTTAAGGGACTTGATCTGATAGACAGAGTGCCTGATGAACTAGGGATGGAGATTAGTGACATTGCACAGGAGAGAGGGAGCAAGACCATTCCCCCAAAAAAAGAAATTCAAAAAGCAAAATGGCTGTCTGAGAAGGCTTTACAATTAGCTGTGAAAAGAAGAGAAGTGAAACGCAAAGGAGAAAAGGAGAGATAACCCACTGGAATTCAGAGTTGCAAAGAATAGCAGGGGAGACAAAAAAGTCTTCTTAAGTGATCAGTGCAAAGAAATAGAGGAAAATAATAGAATGGGAAAGACTAGAGATCCCTTCAAGAGAATAGAGATACCAAGGGAAGATTTCATGCAAAGATGGGCTCAATAAAGGACAGAAATGGTAAGGACCTAACTGAAGCAGAAGATATTAAGAAGAGTTGGCAAGAATACACAGAATTGTACAAAAAAGATCTTCATGACCCAGATAATCATGGTGGTGTGATCACTCATCTAGAGCCAGACATCCTGGAATGTGAAGTCAAGTAGGCTTTAGGAAGCATCACTACAAACAAAGTTAGTAGAAGTGATGGAATTCCAGTTGAGATATTTCAAATCCTAAAATATGATGCTATGAAAGTGCTGCACTCAATATACCAATAAATTTGGAAAACTCAGCAGTGGCCACGGGACTGGAAAAGGTCAGTTTTCATTCTAATCTCAAAGAAAGGCAATGCCAAAGAATGCTCAAACTACTGCACAATTGCACTCATTTCACATGCTAGCAAAGTGATGCTCAAAATTCTCCAAGCTAGGCTTCAGCAATACATGAACCATGAACTTCCAGATGTTCAAGCTGGATTTAGAAAAGGCAGAGGAACCAGAAATCAAATTGCCAACATCCGTTGGATCATTGAAAAAGCAAGAGAGTTCCAGAAAAACACCTATTTCCGTTTTATTGACTATGCCAAAGACTTTGACTGTGTGGATCACAATAAACTGTGGAAAATTCTGAAAGAGATGGGAATACAGACCACCTGACCTGCCTCTTGAGAAATCTGTATGCAGGTCAGGAAGCAACAGTTAGAACTGGACATGGAACAACAGACTGGTTCCAAATAGGAAAAGGAGTACGTCAAGGCTGTATATTGTCACCCTGCTTATTTAACCTGTATGCAGAGTACATCAAGAGAAATGCTGGGCTGGATGAAGCACAAGGTGGAACCAAACTTGCGGGGAGAAATATCAATAACTTCAGATATGCAGATGACACCACCCTTATGGCAGAAAGTGAAGAGGAACTAAAGAATCTCTTGATGAAAGTGAAAGAGGAGAGTGAAAAAGTTGGCTTAAAGCTCAACATTCAGAAAACGAAGATCATGGCATCCGGTCCCATCACTTCATGGCAAATAGATGGGGAAACAGTGTCAGACTTTATTTTTTGGGGCTCCAAAATCACTGCAGATGGTGACTTCAGCCATGAAGTTAAAAGACGCTTACTCCTTGGAAGATAAATTATGACCAACCTAGACAGTATATTAAAAAGCAGAGACACTATTTTGCCAACAAAGGTCCGTCTAGTCAAGGCTATGGTTTTTCCAGTACTCATGTATGGATGTGAGAGTTGGATTATAAAGAAAGCTGAGTGTCAAAGAATCGATGCTTTTGAAGTGTGGTGTTAGAGAAGACTCTTGAGAGTCCCTTGGACTGCAAGGAAATCCAACCAGTCCATCTTAAAGCAGATCAGTCCTGGGTGTTCTTTGGAAGGACTGATGTTGAAGGTGAAACTCCAATACTTTGCCTACCTTATGAGAAGAGCTGACTCATTTGAAAAGGCCCTGATGCTGGGAAAGATTGAAAGCGGGAGGAAAAGGGGACGACGGAGGATGAGATCGTTGGATGGCATCACCGACTCAATGGACATGAGTTTCAGTAAACTCTGGGAGTTGGTGATGGACAGGGAGGCCTGGCATGCTGTGGTTCATGGGGTCGCAAAGAATCGAACACGAATGAGTGACTGAACTGAACTGATACTAGCACAATAATCCTTTTTTAATATCAATGATGAACCTGACCGAAAGAGAGGTTACATAACTTGCCCGAGTCCACATAGTCAAGTGTCAAAGCTAAGATTTAAACCCAATTTAAAACATGGACTGCATATAAACTTCTGGATAGATGTTGACTTAGGGTAGAGAGTGATGGGAATAGAATGGGCCAAAAATATAGGGAATTGTAACTTTACCAGTATCTATATATTCAGATAGTTCAGCTTTTCTATTAAAAAGACCTGGAAACAATTGCCAAATAACCTATTTAGTTGTAATCAATATACCTAAAATCCTGACTGAGATCTTAAAATATATACCTTTTGAAAATAAACAAGGTTTAACTAAATAGGTGGCTCCCAATCCAGGTTTATATCAGGAAATGTATAAGATGAACATGAAACAACTTAATGTACCTGATAGCAAAGATATTAAAGACTATTAAATCTAGTTTTGATTTTTTAAAAAATGACCTCTGGCCAAATGTGGGTAAAACCGAACTTCAGTGAAAGTAATAATTGCAATTGCAGTTTGGGCTTCCCAGGTGGCAGTGGTAAAGAATCTACCTGCTAATGTGGTACATGAAAGATACGTGTCTGATCTCTGGGTCAGGAAGATCTCCTGGAGTATGAAATGGCAACCCACTACAGTATTCTTGCCTGGAAAATTCCATGGACAGAGAAGCCTGGCTACAGTCCAGAGAGTCACAAGGGGTCAGATGTGACCGAGCACACATACACAGAATAACTGAAGTAGACTGAATCACACTGGATGCACTTAGTCCTTGAGTTTACAAGGATGAGAAAACTTAACTGTGCATCAGTACAGAATGTTTGAGAACCAGCCTACTTTCTTGAAAGCTGGTAAAGGGAAACAAGACTTTTGTTTTGCCTTTCCTGTACCAGGTGCATCTTGTTGTAATCAAATAGTTGATAAAGGTAGGTTGTTTTTTAGAGAAGTTAATCAAATAACAAATGCAAAAAGCAATAGAATATCATCATTTTATCTTCCCATGTGTATTAGCCAAACCATGCAAGGTCAATAACTGCTAATATTACAAAAAGAGAGCTATTCAGATAATGAACGGAGAAGGCAATGGCAACCCATTCCAGTACTCTTGCCTGGAAAATCCCATGGATGGAGGAGCCTGGTAGGTTGCAGTCCATGGGGTTGTACAGAGTCAGACACAAATGAAGCGACTTAGCAGCAACAGCAGATAATACAAACTTCCTTGATTAAGTATAGATATCATCCCTAAGCAATCTTGCCAAAAATTTACAGTGAAATCAGATCAAGCCACTACCACCAATTAACAATTTACATAGTAGAGAGAAAGAAGTTGAATGATATTATAAGAACAAATACAGAAAAATACAACAAAATTCAGATAGATAATGAAAAGACTCTCTACCAAAGCCTAAGAAAAAAGAATTCTAGTCTAGTTTCCAGTCTGACTTGTAAGAAGCTAGAAGTCATCATACCTTCCTAACCAAAAGTAAAAAGCATAATAAACTGAAAAACCAACTTTTCTTAGCTCCATAATAGAATGTCAGTCATAGGGCAAACTGCTGTCCTCAAAATTATAGATGCCAACAAAGGAATATCGAGAGTCACAACTTACCAGGAGCAGAAGCCTCTGCAGGAATCAGGGAAATCAGAACTGTAACTGATGAACTGCTGGAGGCTTAGCATGGGCCCCTCTGAGAGATAAAAACCAGACAGGGACCCATTCACTAGAGGGACACCGCACTTTCATGAATTTTACCTCCAAGAGTTCCACCAGGTTCTCACAGTGAATATAGGAGAAAAATCAACTTGTGCTTCTGGCAGAAGAAAGGGAAAAGACTCCATTTTGAAAAATGCCTGCAACAGCATTCAATCCTTAACAAGGTCTGTTCACAGGAGAAACCACTTAACTGAAAGCTAAATAGCTGGGTTTTAGCTTAATTGACCTGAGGAGTGGTGGAGGAAATTTGCAACCCCAGCTGCCTCCAGGCATCCTATCTCATTGAAGGGGAAAGAGTTGGAAAATGAGAAGCCTCACTTAAATACTGAGACCTCCAAGTGCTATAAAATGCTTCCCCTGCCCCCACATCTCATCGCCACATTACCCTGGGAAGGCCTACTCACAGTATTAACCCAGTAGATGATTTCCATCAAAAATATTACAAAACATACTAAACAGAAAGAAAAAAAAAAACATTTTGAAGAAACAAAGCAAGCATCAAAACCAGATTCAGATATGGCAGACATGTTGGAATGAATAGACTTGGAATTTAAAACAACTATGCTTAAGTGTTAAGGGCTCAGTCTCACAGAAACAGTAGATTGGAGGTGCCAGAGGCTGGGTGGGTGGGAGAAAAGAGAATATGTTGAGCAAGAGAACAAACTTCTAGTAAGATGAATAGCCTCTAAGGATCTAATGTTGAGCATTGATGATTATAATTAACAATACTGTATTGTATTTTTGAAAGTTGCTAAAGAGTACATCTTAAATGTTTTCACCACCACTACCAAAAAATGGTAGTTATTTGAGATAATGGACATGTTAACTTATGGTAATCATTTCACAATATGTATATGTATCAAATCATCACATTATACACATTAAACTTACACGGTGTTATACATTAACTATATCTCAATAAATCTGCTAAGGCTCTAAGGATAATGTAGACAGCAATAACAGATAGAATATATAAGCAGAGAGATGGAAATTCTAGGAAAGAACTGAAAAGAAATGCTAAAGATAAAATACACTAACAGAAATAAAAAATGCCTTTGATGGGCTTGTTAGTAGATTGGACACAGCTGAGAAAAGAATCTCTGTGCTTGAGGATATCTTAATAAAAATCTGCAAAACTGAAACGAGATAAAAGATTAAAAAACAGAACAGGATTTCTAAAAAAAGAGTCTGTCTGCCTGCCAAGCAGGAAACACGGTTTCAATCCCTGAGCCGGAAAGATCCCCTAGAGAAGGCAATGGTAACCCACTCCAGTATTCTTGCCTGGGAAGTCCCGTAGACAGAGGAGCCTGGTGGGCAACAGTCCATGAGGTCACAAAAGAGTCAGACACATGAACCTAGAACCTATTATACAGAGTGAAGCAAGTCAGAAAGAGAAAGATAAATATCATATTCTAATGCATATATACGGAATGTAGAGAAATGGTACTAAAGAATTTATTTTCAGGGCAGCAATCTAGAAACAGACATAGGGAACAGGCTTATGGACATGGGGAGAGGGGAGGAGAGGGTGAGATGTATGGAGAGAGTAACATGGAAACATACATTACCATGTGGAAAATAGAATACCAATGGGAATTTGCTGTATGGCTCAGGAAACTCAAACAGGGGCTGTGTATCAACCAAGAGGAGTGGTATGGGGAGGGAAATGGGAGGGAAGTTCAAAAGGGAGAGGACTTATATATACCTATGGCTGATTCATGCTGAGGTTTGACAGAAAAAAGCAAAATTCTGTAAAGCAATTATCCTTCAATTAAAAAATAAATTAATTAAAAGAAAAAGGAGTCAGACACGGCTTAGAAACTAAACAACAGCGTGACAACTACGAAAGGTGTAACATGCATGTAATAGGAACTGCAAGAGGAAAACAACGAGAGAAATGAGCAGAAGTATTTGCAAAAATGATCTACTAGTCTACATTTTTCCTCCCCCTGAGAATGTCCCTAAATTGTCAGATACCAAATTGTCAGGCCCACTAAGCTCAGAAAACACAAAACTGTATAAATGACCAACTGCCAACATTCCCCCCAAATTTCCACAAAACAAAATAGACAAACAGAAAACCTAATGTAGGCATATCGTTTTCCAACTACGGAAAACCAAACATAAAGGAAAATCCTGAAAAAATCCAGAGGAAAATAATTTTACTAAAGAGCAACAAAAATAAGAATTATGTCTAACTTCTCAGGGACCATGTAAGCAAGAGCTGCTGCTGCTGCGAAGTCGGGTCAGTGGTGGCTGACTCTGTGCGACCCCATAGACAGCAGCCCACCAGGCTCTCCTATCCCTGGGATTCTGCAGGCAAGAACACTGGAGTGGGTTTCCATTTCGTTCTCCAATGCGTGAAAGTGAAAAGTGAAAGTGAAGTCACTCAGTGTGTCTGACTCTTAGTGACCCCATGGACTGCAGCCTACCATGCTCCTCCGTCATGGGGTTTTCCAGGCAAAAGTGGGTTGCCATTGCCTTCTTTGCTATGATTGAATAAGATGCTACAAAGTGAATATTATGTAACATTGAGCAAAAGATTCATAATAGTCTGATGTTAAAAAATAATGAAACAAAAATAATTTTTAAAGATTATCTTTGAAGAGATGTTTGGGTTTAGAGTTTTCTTTATATAGATTTTTAGTAAGCAACATTTTCACATGTGTTCGTGATCAGTCATGTCTGACACTTTGCAACCCCATGGACTGTAGCCCACCAGGCTCCTCTGTCCATGGGATTTTCCTGGCAAGAATTCTGGAGTGGGTTACCATTTCCTCCTCCAGGGGATCTACCCAACCCAGGGATCAAACCCGCATCTCTTGCATTGGCAGGCAGATCCTTTACCACTGAACCACCTGGGAAGCCCTAATATTTTCGAAGAGTTACTTTAATAAAGTCAGTTGCTGCAGTCCACACATTTCCTCCTCTGAGATAATTTAATTGGTAAATTATTTCTTTATTGTTAATATATCTTTTAATTAGACATGAAAAAGAAAAGAAGCACATGTTCATGTCATACCAATGAGACTACAGTTAAGCAGAACTTCATTTCTTGGCTGTCAGGGTAGAAGAGGTAGGGTAGGTGGTGGCAGATGAACACAACAGAGGAGATAAACTTGCTGCTTGATTTTTTTTTTTTTAAGAAAGATAAATAAAAGCATGCTGAGAAAGAGCTATAGTGAGAGAGTGGAAGAGGGCTCTGGTTGTTATTTTTAAAAAAAGAAAACTGTGTTAAAATTGGATAAAGACAAGAATTGCAGAAAGATGATGTTAAAAAGTGAGGATAATTCAAAGAATATTGAGAAGACTATACTGAATATCCAGAGATGACCATCCTGTTAGGTCTCTTGTTTGGCCCCTGTCTATTTCATCTTTGAGAAGGGCCAACAGTTTCAAACTAAATTGCTGTTATTACAAGGGTGAATGCTGGTTTCAGGCAAAAAATACCTTGACTTAGATCTGGTAGAGAGAGACTTCTCCTCTGCTAGGCAGGCCTACGCCCATGCACAGCAGGAAGAAGTTACAGAAGAAAGAGACCTCCACCCCAATTCCCAAGAAGTATCTTGAGTATGAAGTCTCTCAGAGGGGAGTTGTTAGGGGAAGCACACAGATTGAAACCGCCCACCCTGGCCAGGCACCATAGTAACCATTTGCATGAGTTGTTTTATGACAGGAGATCCTGATAAGGAATATGGAACTAATAAGCCACCACCAACCGGAAGAGTTCAGGAAAGGTCGAAAAGAGACACTGCATGTCTGTCCACTTCCCAGAATCCCTCTCACTAGCATCCATCTTGGCTGAGAGATGTGTGCACCACCAGGAAAGACTCTGAATTAGAATGATTGGCCAAAGACAACCCGAAAACTAATCCCATCACCGTAAAACCGGAGACTGGGAGCCACGCAGCAGAGCTGTTCTCCTGGGTTCTCTTACCATACTACTCTCCACCCGGGTGCCTTTTCCCAATAAAATCTCTTGTTTTGTCAGCAGATGTGTCTCCTTGGACCATTCATTTCCCAGTGTTAGACAAGAGCCTAGTTTTGGGCCCTGGAAGGGCTCCCCTGAAGGCAATGGCAACCCACTCCAGTACTCTTGCCTGGAAAATCCCATGGACAGAGGAGCCTGGTAGGCTGAAGTCCATGGGGTCGCAAAGAGTCAGACACGACTGAGCAACTTCACTTTCACTTTTCCTTTCACGCATTGGAGAAGGAAATGGCAACCCACTCCAGTATTCTTGCCTGGAGAATCCCAGGGACAGAGGAGCCTGGTGGGCTGCCGTCTATGGGGTTGCACAGAGTCGAACACGACTGAAGCAACTTAGCAGCAGCATACTGAATATAAATATTTGAAAACATAATCACTTCAACCGAGTTCAGATCTGTTTTCCAGCTCATTTCTAAGATGTTGCTTTGAACAACTTGGGATAGAAGAGGTTGATGAAAATATACATACAGATACTAACACTGCACAGAGGAATGAGTTCTCAGCATCTGGGCATTTATAATTGATTGATTGGAGGGGAGTGATTTGAGAGGTAGTGGAGTTTCCAGAATAGTTCTAATTTTGCATATTTTGTTTTCCTGATAAATTATTTAACCAATTTGACCAACGTCTTAATAAGGTTTTGTCAGAAATAAATAAGATCATAATAGCTATAAATTACTATAAGAGTTGAGAGAGAAAAAAATAAAAGAGGACAATTGAAACAGAGGTAAATATTGTTAAGGATTCATTGTTAAGGTATATACATATACCATTTGCCTATTACAATCATCACTTTGAAATGTTTGGTAAAGTTGATGTTGACAAGTTGTAAGGACTTAAGAAAGCATATGCAGGTGGTTCAGTTGGGTAAATTGTTTGATTACCTTTAATAAAATTGGGTGACTTCCCACTAATTTACTGAATGTCATCCTAACAGGATATTTGCAATAAAAATATTGACATAATAATTTAAACTGTCGATTGTATCTACTATATTTTATAACTCTATATATATGATGAGAGAACTGGTTGGAAATATCTGATTGGTTCAGTTTTCTTTTGCTTAGCAAGACTAGAATTTAATGGGGAAAAAAGCTTGAATAACACATGTGGTGAGGGCCTATTTTCCATACCAAAAGAACCTAACAGACACAATATGTGGTTACAATATATTACAAAGCACATAAAAATCAGCCAGTTGATCATAAAACCATCTTAATAAAGAACTGATAATCCAATTAGACTGCTTCCATTAGATTTTGCCATAAATATTTTCTTGATACAAGTCACTGAGTAGTCATTAATATTTTAGATTATGAAGCCTCCCAATACTTTAATCATAGCTATGGGCTCTCTCCTCAGGAAAAATACACATGTCTATGAAACATTCACACATGTTTTTGAGACTATTCCTGGACCTCAAGGATTCTTGGATATTACCTTTTTGTGCTCATTTTAAAAAAAAAACTAAATTTCACCATTAATTCTCTCTTCCTAGTCTTACTCCTCTTCCCTCCTCTTCCCAACAACAGACATTACTTTTTAAATAAAATTCTAGAGCAGTAAATAAATGTGTTCAGACATCTAAAAGATCTTAATGTCTAAGAATACTCAAATAATGACATAGATCTGAGCTCTTCCTTAAGTATCATTAACTTTAATTTGTTTCTGATTCATTTCAGATTCATTCTTCAGAAGTCCTACACGTGTATAAATTCTGTGGAGTCTAATCCATGATTAACATCTGGTAGTATGACCCTTGATGTCAAACATCTTGAATACGTATCCAAACTCTCAGATACAAAATAAGCTAGCACGCTTACTGTTTATTGTAATATGTATTTGATATTTTGGAACATGAAAGGCCAAGAACTGTTACAAGATTTAGTTAATCTATTTTAAAACTTTTATTGAGATATAACTGATGAAATAACTGCTTATATTTAAGTGTACAATTTTTCTCATGGATATACACCCATTAAACCACAACTGAGATCAAGAAAATAAACAAAGAATCCACCTACAGTGCAGGAGACGCAGGCAACACGGGTTCACTACCTGGGTTGGAAAGATTCCCTGGAGAGGGAAATGGCAACCCATTCCCAGTATTTTTGCCTGGAAAATCCTGGTGGGCTGCAGTCCATGGGGTCACAAAACGCTGGACACGACTGAGCACACACATGGAGCAACGGAGCTAAGTGTTCTCATGCCCCTTTGTAATATCTCTCTCTAGACACTTTCCACTCCTCTTGCTCCCCACCATTTTTAGGCAATCACTAATTTGGTTTCTATCATAACAAAATAGTTGGTAATTTCTAGAATTTTTAGCAAATGAAATCATAGTGCATGTAGTCTTTTTTGGTTTGGCTTTTGTCAGTCAGCATAATTATTTTAGGATTCATTCATGTTTTTATGTGTATCAGTAGTCTATTTCTTTTTTTTACTATTGTATTATTAGTATTATATTGCATGGATATGCCACAATGAATTTATCTATTCACCACAAGTCAAAGAATGTAAGGTGCCTCTAGAATATGAAAAGGAAGGGACCATGGATTCTTCCCTGGAGCCTCCAGAAGAAACAGCCCTCCAACTATTTTAATCTTCTGACCTCCAGAAAATAAGCAGAATATATTGTGTTATTTTAACCACTAAGTTTGTGGCATTTGCTATTGTAGCAACCAAAAATTAATACAATGTCTTTTATCAGGTTGAAAATGTTCCTTTATGTTTCTAGTTTGCTGACAGCTTTTATAAAAATTGGACTGATACTGTCAAATGATTTATCTGAATCTATTGAGATGATGATATGGTTTTCATTTTTTATTTTCTGTTGATATTGTGAAGTGTGCTGGTTAATTTCTAATGTTAATCTAAATGCATTAGAAGATTAACCCCATTTGGTCATGGTATGTTGTCCTTTTTATTCATTTTATAATTTGATAAAATTTTAATAACATGAAGATAGTGGCTTGTTTTCTTCTAAATAATTTTTAATTGAATTATAGTTGATTTACAGTGTTTCATGTATACAGCAAAGTGATGCACTAAAATATATACATATTTTTTCTTTTTCAGATTCTTTTCCATTATAGGTTATTATACAATATTGAATACAGTTCCCTGTGCTATACATTATGTCCTTGTTGTTTATCTGTTTTATATATAGTGAATTTTATTTGCTAATTCCTAATTTATTCCTCCCTCTATCTTTCCCCTTTTGTAACCATAAATTTGTTTGTGTCTTTGAGTTTCTGCTTTGTAAATAAGTCCCTTTATTTCATTTTTTTTATGGAGCACTTTATATAGAATCAGAATTACTTTTTCCTAAATAACAGATAGATTTCAGGAGTCAGGCTATCTGGGCCTAGAGTTTTCCATGTGGGAAGTAGGTAAAGTTCAGTTCTTTTAATAGATATATTGTTATTCATATTAAATATCACTTTTTGAGTGAGTCTTGACAGCTTATGCCTTTCAAGGAATCTGTCCACTTTATCTAACTTAATCAAATTTGACAAGAAGTTTGTTCATAATATTTCTTTAGTATCCTTTTTACATCATGGAATTTCTAGTGATGTCATTTCCCTCATTCTTGGTATTCTTAATTTCTTTTTGTAACTCACAAGTTATTTAAAATTATGTTGTTTGGATTACAAATATTGGGGGATTTTTTCATATTTCATCTTTCTGTAATTGATGTCATCTTTCTGTAATTGATGTCAAAGATTAATCTCATCATGGTCAGAGAACATGCTTTTATGATATGAGTCATTTTAAATTATGGAGAATTTTCATGGTTCAGAATAGACTTCATCTTCCATTTACTTTAAAAGAATACATATTATACTTTCATTGGCTGTAATCAACAAAAGCATACATTCTATACATGTCAATTAGGTCAAGTTGCTTTATTTAATCCATTATGAAGAAGGAAGTATTGAAATTACAAATTTATTGTATCTCAGGTCTGGAGACCAGAAGTTTTAAGTCAAGGTGTAAACAAGGCCTTGTTCCCTCCTATCGTGCTAGAGAAGGAACCAGCTGTTGCATGCCTCTGTCCTAGTTCCAGGTAGCCTCTGACCTTCTTAGGCTTAGAGATATTATACATCACTTTAATCCCCCATGTATGTTCAAGTTTTCTTTTCTCTGAGAGTGTCTTTTCCTTTCTTTACAAATTTCCTTTCTAAAGGACACCAATCATATCTGGTTAGAGCCCACCCTAATGACTTTGTTTTAACTTGATTACCTCTGTAACCATCCTTTCTTCAAAAGAGATCATATTCTGAAGCCCTGGAGAGTAGGACTTCAACATAACCTTTTTGCAGGTCACATAATTCAACTCATAACAGGGATCTTGCTTTTTTGAAATTCAATCTGACAACCAGTGCCTTTCAGTCAGTTCAGTTCAGTTCAGTCACTCAGTTGTGTCCGACTCTTTGCGACCCTGTAAACTGCAGCACGCCAGGCCTCCCTGTCCATCAACAACTCCTGGAGTCTGCTTAAACTCATGTCCATTGAGTCAGTGATGCCATCCAACCATCTCATCCTCTGTCATCCCCTTCTCCTCCTGCCAACAATCTTCCCCAGCATCAGGGTCTTTTCAAATGAGTCAGCTCTTTGCATCAGGTGGCCTAAGTATTGGAGTTTCAGCTTCAACATCAGTCCTTCCAGTAAACACCCAGGACTGATCTCCTTTAGGATGGACTGGTTGGATCTCCTTGCAGTCCAAGGGACTCTCAAGAGTCTTCTCCACCACCACAGTTCAAAAGCATCAATTCTTCAGCGCTCAGCCTTCTTCACAGTCCAACTTTCACATCCATACATGACCACGGGAAAAATCAGAGCCTTGACTAGATGGACCTTAGTCGGCAAAGTAATGTCTCTGCTTTTGAATATGCTATCGAGGTTGGTCATAACTTTTGTTCTAAGGAATAAGCGTCTTTTAATTTCATGGCTGCAGTCACCACCTGCAGTGATTTTGGAGCCCCCCAAAATAAAGTTTGACACTGTTTCCACTGTTTCCCCATCTATTTCCCATGAAGTGATGGGACCGGATGCCATGATCTTCGTTTTCTGAATGTTGAGCTTTAAGCCAACTTTTTCACTCTCCACTTTCATTTTCATCAAGAAGCTTTTTAGTTCCTCTTCCCTTTCTGCCATAAGGGTGGTATCATCTGCATATCTGAGGTTATTGATATTTCTCCCGGCAAGTTTGGTTCCACCTTGTGCTTCATCCAGCCCAGCGTTTCTCATGATGTACTCTGCATAGAAGTTAAATTAGCAGGGTGACAATATACAGCCTTGACGCACTCCTTTTCCTAGTTGGAACCAGTCTGTTGTTCCATGTCCAGTTCTAACTGTTGCTTCCTGACCTGCATACAGATTTCTCAAGAGGCAGGTCAGGTGGTCTGGTATTCCCATGTCTTTCAGAATTTTCCACAGTTTATGGTGATCCACACAGTCAAAGGCTTTGGCATAGTCAATAAAACAGAAATAGATGTTTTTCTGGAACTCTCTTGCTTTTTTGATGATCCAGTAGATGTTGGCAATTTAATCTCTGGTTCCTCTGCCTTTTCTAAAACCAGCTTGAACATGTGGAAGTTCACAATTCACATATTGTTGTAGCTTGGCTTTGAGAATTTTGAGCATTACTTTAAGAGTGTGTGAGAAGAGTACGATTGTGTGGTAGTTTGAGCATTCTTTGGCATTGCCTTTCTTTGGGATTGGAATGAAAACTAACCTTTTCCAGTCCTGTGGACACTGCTGAGTTTTCCAAATTTGCTGGCATACTGAGTGCAGCACTTTCACAGCATCATCTTTCAGGATTTGAAAGAGCTCAACTGGAATTCCATCACCTCCACTAGCTTTGTTCGTAGTGATGTTTTCTAAGGCCCACTTGACTTCACATTCCAGGATGTCTGGCTCTAGGTGAATGATCACACCATCGTGATTATCTTGGTCATGAAGATCTTTTTTGTACAGTTCTTCCATGTATTCTTGCCATCTCTTCTTAATACCTTCTGCTTCTTTTAGGTCCATACCATTTCTGTCCTTTATTGAGCCCATCTTTGCATGAAATCTTCCCTTGGTATTTCTTTCTTTTTTTTTTTTTTTAAGAGATTTCTAGTCTTTCCCGTTCTGTTGTTTTCCTCTATTTCTTTGCATTGATCACTGAGGAAGGCTTTCTTATCTCTTCTTGCTATTCTTTGGAACTCTGCATTCAGATGCTTGTATCTTTCCTTTTCTCCTTTGCTTTTCACCTCTCTTCTTTTCACAGCTATTTGTAAGGCCTCCCCCAGACAGCCATTTTGTCTTTTTGCATTTCTTTTCCATGGGAATGGTCTTGATCCCTGTCTCCTGTACAATGTCATGAACCTCATTCCATAGTTCATCAGGCACTCTATCTATCAGATGTAGGCTCTTAAATCTATTTCTCACTTCCACTGTATAATCATAAGGGATTTGATTCAGGTCATACCTGAGTGGTCTAGTGGTTTTCTGTACTTTCTTCAATCTGAGTCTGAATTTGGTAATAAGGAGTTCATGATCTGAGCCACAGTCAGCTCCTGGTCTTGTTTTTGCTGACTATATAGAGCTTTTCCGTCTTTGGCTGCAAAGAATATATAATCAATCTGATTTCGTTGTTGACCATCTGGTGATGTCCATGTGTAGAGTCTTCTCTTGTGTTGTTGGAAGAGGGTGTTTGCTATGACCAGTGTGTTCTCTTGGCAAAACTCTATTAGTCTTTGCCCTGCTTCATTCTGTACTCCAAGGCCAAATATGCCTGTTACTCCAGGGGTTTCTTGACTTCCTACTTTTGCATCCCAGTCCCCTATAATGAAAAGGACATCTTTTTTGGGTGTTAGTTCTAAAAAGTCTTATAGGTCTTCATAGAACCGTTCAACTTCAGCTTCTTCAGCGTTACTGGTGGGGCATAGACTTGGATTACTGTGATATTGAATGGTTTGCCTTGGAAATGAACAGAGATCATTCTGTCATTTTTGAGATTGCATCCAAGTACTGCATTTCAGACTCTTTTGTTGACCATGATGGCTACTCCATTTCTTCTAAGGGACTCCTGCCCACAGTAGTAGATATAATGGTCATCTGAGTTAAATTCACCCGTTCCATTCCATTTTAGTTCGCTGATTCCTAGAATGTCAACGTTCCATGTAACAAGTCCTTCTTGTCATGTTAGTGGTAAGAAATAGCAGAAAAGCTTAATCTATAACTCAATTTTACCAAACTTTGGCAGACCTGATGCTCTAATCATAAGTACTATGAAAAATGGTAGCCAGATGGGAATAATGATCAAAAGCAGAAAATATATAATTTGTCATAGGGTCAGTACCTGATAACTTCTGAGACTCATGCATATCTTTATGTCTATGATTAAGTCTGAGATGAAGATAGATTTATAATTGAATGAAAGAGATTAAAATTCTAAATGATATTGTCTTTTCCCTGCACTGAATTCTCTGAAAGTAGATTTTCTCTATGCTTTGTAAAAGAAGCAAAGGAAAACCAAACTATAAGCTATCACTGAAAAACAGGGAAATTCTTTCCACTAAGTATCTGGAAAGAAGATTGGAAATATTTGATAAGAAATTTGCCTCTCTCCATGTTCCAGTTGGTGAAATTTTATTGAGACTTTGAAGTTCTTAGTAATAGTGGCCAGTGGTTCCTGTTACTGTGTTAAAATTTTAGTTCATTATTTCCCTTCTGAACTTTTTATAGAGTTTTAACTAAAGAATCGGTAGGCATTGTTGGAAAAGACACATACTCCTTGCAAAGAAGTGCTTTGATCAACAATAATGTCAATGAGAATATTAGTCTTCCCTTTCTAAATTCAGTACTATTACAGTCCCCTAAAAGTAATAAAAATAAAATACAATGCTTGGGTTTGTACAATGAAGCTGTTATGTTTGAATTCTGAGAGTGATCAGAGTGCTATTAAGCGAAAACTTAACCTAATGAATCAATGGCCTCTATCCCAAGGGTAAAATCTTCCCTGACAGAAAAAGAGAAATGTAGTCCCATTCTTTTTAAAAAATGTTTCCTGCATCAGCTTTGACGTTAACGCATTAATAAATTTTAGTGCCAGCCATCTGTTAGTTCTCAGTTAATTAGTTATTATTCATTTGTTGGACTGATACTCAGTTTCTTTGATTTTTTTTTGCATTACTACCAAAATCAGCATTTCTATTTTATGTAACTGAATCCTAAAATTGAGAAGATTATTCTTTGATCAAGTATATATTTTAATGCTATATGTTATAAGTTAGAAATGAGGGTCTCAAATTCAAGGATTGAGGGATCTCTGCTCAATTTCTCAATTTCATCTAATATAAGAAAAGTCTCTAATCTCTATTTTTTCACAGCTATCCTAATAAATTGCCTTTAAAATTTTAGAAATAATAAATATCTCACAAGAACCTATTTCCACTTCTTTTGTTGCTGTTGAAGCACACTTTTTATCTGTTTTGTTCATGCACTTTTTCAGTCATACTTATTCATTAAATGTGCATTTAGCAAATACCTACTATGTAGTTTGTCTTTTGCATACAAGAGAAAACTGATAAAAACTCATGGTCTCTATTCTCTAACACTCTTTATTTTTTGGGGGGGATGGATATTTAAATTGTTAATTATGGTTATGTAGTAAGTATTCTCATAAAGGCATATTTTATGAACTAAGTGAAATGAACTATGTGAACAAAGTTTAGACTTATGTTCAGTGAAAAGCAAATCTTAGAAGATTACTTAAACTATGACAATATTTCTGAAAAGCTCAGAAACAAGCACAACCAAATATTTAGGGATGCTTCTGAACACAATGAAATAATGAGGTTGAGAATGGTGATGAAAGATTTAGGGTAGGATAATGGCTAAAAGAGGAAGAGATCACTGAGGGACACCAGTTAGAGCTAACACTATTGGTATTGTGACTTAAATTTGGTGGTAAAATGTGTTAATTTTTTATTATAATTCATAGCATGGTATGTGCTTTTTAGGTATGTACGATATTGTTGAATTGTTTTATCTTTTACTGAAGAAAATTTCTATCATATTCAAATGTAGAGAGACTAGTACAATATACCGCATGTTCCTGTCACCCAGTATCAGTACAGGTTGATTTATGGACAGTTTCCTTTAATTCAATGCCCCCTCACATTATTCCCCTGATGCTCAGTTGTATCTGACTCTTTGCAACCCCATGGACTGTAGCCCACCAGGCTCCTCTGTTTATGAGATTTTCCAGGCAAAAATATTGGAGTGGGTTGCCATTTCCTCCTCCAGGGATTTCCCTTAATAATTTTGAAGCAATCTCAGGTACCTTATGATTTACTCTATTTAATATTTTGGTATTTATGTCTAAAAAAGTTTATTTAAAAAAACTTCACAATTCCATTGTCACACTTTACACAACTAAACCTAAGTTCTCATAATTATTGAATAGCCAGTATATAAATTCAAATTTCCCTGTTATGCCATTATTTTTAAAGGGGTGTGTGAATATATACATATATGCATATATAGGTTTTCTAGGTGGCACTATCAGTAAAGAACCTGCTTGCCATTACAGGAGACATAAGAGATGCAGGTTTGATCCTCGGATTGGGAAGATCCCCTGCAGGAGGGGCAACCTACTCCAGTATTCTTGCCTGGAGAATTCCATGGACAGATTAGCTTGGCTGGCTACTCTCCATAGGGTTGTAAAGAGTCAGACATGACTGAAGCAATTTAGCACCCATGCACACACACACACACACACACACACACACACCTATATGTGTGTGTGTATATATATTTTTTTTTTAAAAATTAGGATCCATACAAAGAACAACTACATATTTAATCTATAGATTCCCTTTCATATTTTTTCCTTTTTTCCTTCATTTTAAAAATATACTTTTTTAAACAGAAGTTTTAGGTTCACAGCAATATTGAGCAGAAGGTACAGAGACTTCTCACATACTTTCTGCCCCAGTACATGCATTATCCCCCACCAGACAATCCTCCACCAGAGTGGTACATTTATAACTGTGAACATTAATCCCATTGTAATCACTCAATTCATAATTTATATTATATACAGTTTATGGTTTGGCCAAATGTATAATGATATGTATCCACCATTATGGCATCATACTGCTCTAAAAGCTTATGCATATTTAGAGCATATTTTCACTGCTCTAAAAATCTATGACCCACCTCTTCATGTCTCTTCCTCCCATAACTCCTGACAAGCATAATCTTTTTACTGTCTCCATAGTTCCGTTTTCCAGAATGTCACATAATCGGGAATCATACAGCATGTGGCCTTTTCAGATTGGCTTCTTTCACTTAATAATATGTATTTAAGATTCCTCCACGTCTTCTCCTGGCTTGATAAATCTTTTCTATTTAGTGCTGATAATATTCCACTGTCTGAAGGTACCACAATTTATTATTTATTCACCTACTGAAGGACATCTTCATTTCTTCCAAGCTTTGGCTGTTATGAACAAAGCTGATATATTACATCTATGTACAGGTTTTTATGTGGACTTAAATTTTCAGTCAAAGTAAATACGGAAGAGTGTAATTGCCTGGTCAATTACACTGTGAAGTTGTATATTTGAAAATATATTTGGATTAGTTATAATGTATATTGCAAACTGGAGGACAACTACTGAAAAAAGTTTTTAAAAAAGTATAACCAGAACTGAAAGAGACACATGTACCCCAGTGTTCACTGCAGCAGTGTTTACAATAGTTAGGACACGGAAGCAACCTAGATGTCCATCAGAAGATGAATGGATAAGAAAACTGTGGTACATATACACAATGGAATATTACTCAGCTATTAAAAAGAACACATTTAAATTAGTTCTAATGAGGTGGATTAAACTGGAGCCTATTATGCAGAGTGAAGTAAGTCAGAAAGAAAAGCACCAATGCAGCATATTAATGCATATATATGGAATTTAGAAACATGGTAACGATGACCCTATACATGAGACAGCAAAAGAGACACAGATATAAAGAACGGACTTTTGGACTCTGTGGGAGAAGGCAAGGGTGGGATGATTTGGGAGAATGGCATTGAAACATGTATATTACCATATGTGAAATAGATCACCAGCCCAAGTTTGGTGCATAAAACAGGGCACTCAAAGCTGGTGCACTGGGACAACCCAGAGGGATGGATGGGGAGGGAGTTGGGAGGGGGTTCAGGATGGGGGACACATTTATACCCATGGCTGATTCATGTCATCGTATGGCAAAATCTGCCACAATATTGTAAAGTAATTAGCCTCCAGTTAAAATAAATAAATTAATTTTTTTGAAGTATAACTGATATGCTCACAGAGACTGTGAGCACATCTGATCATTCTAATTCCTCCTTATATTTCTTTTATAATTCTTGTCATTCATTTCACACACACACACACACACACACACACACACATATGGCCTGTGTATATATATAATGTACATATATATAAATAGCATATATGCATATACAATACATGTAAATTATATAGTATATCATGGCATCCAGTCCCGTCATTTCATGACAGATGGGGAAACAATGGAAAGTGACAAACCTTATTTTCTTGGGCTCCAAAATCACTGCAGCTGGTGACTACACCCATTATATTAAAAGATGATTGTTCCTTGGAAGAAAAGCTATGACCAACCTAGACAGCATATTGAAAAGCCAAGACATTACTTTGCCAACAAAGATCTGTTTAGTCAAAGCCATGGTTTTTCCAGCAACCATGTACGGATGTGAGAGTTGAACTATAAAGAAAGCTGAGTGCTGAAGAATTGATGCTTTTGAACTGTGGTATTGGAGAAGACTCTTGAGAGCCCCTTGGACTGCAAGGATATTAAACCAATCAATCCTAAAGGAAATCAGTCCTGAATATTCATTGGAAGGACTGATGCTGAAGCTGATACTCCTATACTTTGGCCACCTGATGCAAAGAGCTAACTCATTGGAAAAGACTCTGATGCTAGGAAAGATTGAAGGCAAGAGGAAAGGGGATGACAGAGGATGAAATAGTTGGATGGCATCACTGACTCGATGGATGTGAGTTTGAGCAGGCTCCAGGAGCTGGTGATGGACAGGGAAGCCTGGTGTGCTGCAGTCCACAGGGTCTCAAAGAGCTGGACATGACTGAGCAACTGAACTGAACTGAACTAATACACTATATATATATATATATAATATACTTGAGAAACCTGTATGCAGGTCAGGAAGCAACAGTTAGAACTGGACATGGAACAACAGACTGGTTCAAAATAGGAAAAGGAGTACATCAGGGCTGTATATTGTCACCCTACTTATTTAACTTCTATGCAGAGTACATCATGAGAAATGCTGGGCTGGAAGAAGCACAAGCTGGAATCAAGATTGCTGGGAGAAATATCAATAACCTCAGATATGCAGATGACACCACCCTTATGGTAGAAAGTGAAGAGGAACTAAAAAGCCTCTTGATGAAAGTGAAAGAGGAGAGTCAAAAAATTGGCTTAAAGCTCAACATTCAGAAAACTAAGATCATGGCATCTGGTCCTATCATTTCATGGGAAATAGATGGGGAAACAGTGGAAACAGTGTCAGACTTTATTTTGTGGGGCTCCAAAATCACTGCAGATGGTGATTGCAGCCATGAAATTAAAAGATGCTTACTCCTTAGAAGGAAAGTTATGACCAACCTAGATAGCATATTGAAAAGCAGAGACATTACTTTTCCAACAAAGATCCATCTAGTCAAGGCTATGGTTTTTCCAGTGATCATGTATGGATGTGAGAGTTGGACTGTGAAGAAAGCCGAGTGCTGAAGAATTGATGCTTTTGTAGTGTGGTGTTAGAGAAGACTCTTGAGAGTCCCTTGGACTGCAAGGAGATCCAACCAGTCCATTCTAAAGATCAGCCCTGGGATTTCTTTGGAAGGACTTATGCTAAAGCTGAAACTCCAATATTTTGGCCACCTCATGTGAAGAGCTGACTCATTGGAAAAGACTCTGCTGCTGGGAGGGTTTGGGGGCAGGAGGAGAAGGGGACGATAGAGCATGAGATGGCTGGATGGCATCACTGACTCGATGGACGTGAGTTTGAGCGAACTCCGGGAGTTGGTGATGAACAGGGAGGCCTGTCATGCTGCAATTCATAGAATCACAAAGAGTAGGGCAAGACTGAGCAACTGAACTGAACTGATATATATATATATATAAATATGTGTAGATATATCTCTACACATATATGCTGAATACATTATTGCTATTATTATTTTGAACAATAAACTGTTAGCTGAATTGAAAATAATGAAAACAAAACTTTTTATTTTACCTTCTTTTGTTCACTTGTTCTCTGATGCCCTTTCCTTCTTCATGGAGATACAGGTTACTTCCCGGAGCATTTTTCCTCAGTCTAAAGAATATCTTTTAACACAAATTCCCCCAATATTTGCTTGTCTCAGAAAGTATTTCTTATTTACTTTGGAAGAATAATTTCACATAGTTCAGAATTCTAGGTTGGTATTTTTCCTGATACTTTATTTCACTCCACTCTCTTGCTTACCGGAGAAGGCAATGGCAACCCACTCCAGTACTCTGCCTGGAAAGTTCCATGGATGGAGGAGCCTGGTAGGCTGCAGTCCATGAGGTCACCATGAGTCAGACATGACTGAATGACTTCACTTTCACTTTTCACTTTCATGCATTGGAGAAGGAAATGGCAACCCACTCCAGTGTTCTTGCCTGGAGAATCCCAGGGATGGAGGAGCCTGGTGGGCTGCCATCTATGGGATCGCACAGTCGGACAGGACTGAAGTGACTTAGCAGCAGCAGCAGCAGCATTCAATCATAGAAATTTACCCATGATACATTCCACTGGTTTTTCACTGGATGCTTTCTTTTGTGGGTCATCTAAATATGAGTGGATGGTGACCTGAGGACATTGATATAGTTCACAAAGACATAACGATTGTGCCTTGCATTTATTTGTATGATGCTATATGTATTCAAGGAAAAATATGACATGATTTCGTATTTCTTTTTAGGATCAATAAAGGATGGGGAACCCCTGCGGGTCTGCAGACAGACTTGTGAAGAAATGAGCAAGAGGTATAAAGGATGTGGCCTTACTGTATTTCTTGTCTATCACAAAATCTAGGAAAGACTGAGTCTTTCTGTATCTAAGAAACAGTCCTGGGTTTAGAAATACAAAAGCCATAGTGAGATTACAATTTTTTTTTTTAATCTAGCCAGCTTAGATTCCCTCCCGTGAAGTTAAATAGATTCCTCTTTCTTACAAATATGTTACAAACAATGAAAGCCCAGCTAATAATCCAAATATTTTCAATGCTGCCTCCAGCACCATCACTTTGTAAATCAAGGACTTTTCTGAGCATCTTTTATTAGATTCTGTTTCTGGAAATTATAACTTGACCCTTTCATCCACTATCTAGCCCAAACTATAGGATGAGTGCATTTCAAACTACTTTATCTCTACAGTTGCTGATTCCCCTTGCCATCAATGTTTCCATCTGGACAATCACCTTTCTAAACCGATACAAAAGAAGCAAATTCTGCTGAAAGTTCACAGCAGCATCATTACAGATTCACATCCAATTCTTGGCACCAAGGCAAATTCACAACCATATGTGAACTATACTCATGATACTTGTTTCTGAAATATCAGGATTGAAGAAGTATCAGTACTGTATTCCAAGTGTAGTTTCTTCTGATTATTTATTCTCTCCAGGATTCTCATGTTTATACTTCTCTCCACTTACTTCTCTATCTCAATCTTCCAAAAAAGCAACAACAACAAAAACTGGTCCTTCTCTCCAACATCTGTCACTCCACAATGGGATAAAATCTCCCTAACTTCTAGAGAAACCTCCAACTTGTCACAGCCATGTTAAATACTTATCTGAGATTCTTACTTCCAGCAATGGCATGATCTGCTTCTAAAAGTAATAGTAATTTGGCTCTCCTTAGATTTTCCTAATTACTGAGATTTTTAAGGCACGTGGTTCAGTGTCTTTCTTTCAAATCCACCTTTGCAGTTATCCTAGATAATTTCAGCATTTCTAGGGAAAATATATCCAGGATAGTAATTTCATATTTGTTGCCTTCAAACCTAGTGACTTGTATGTGTATTTCACATCAGGAGCACAACTAAATGACCTTGGATTTCAGACATCATTTGGAACTACCCTACCTACAGATTTTTAGTCCTCAATATTCCATTCTCAGCCAAAGACTCCTATGTTTCATCTTACCTCCCAGCAGTCTTTAGCATTGTTATTATTGCTTTCTATCCATTTTCTTTCACTGAATCTTTATTATCCCATAACTATTTCTCAGTTCCTCCATGCTAACATTCCCCATGCTCTATCCTTTGTTCTTTCATGCTATTAAGTGGTTAAAATGATTTCACTCAGTCCCAAGAACTGAAGACCATCTCCCAAGTCTACACCTCCACCCAAAACCTTTCTCATAAGTACTAGTCCTGTTTAACTCCCTGCCAACCAGTATATTGCCTTCCCAGGTGGTGCTTGTGGTAAAGAATCTGTCTGCCAATGCAGGAGACATACGAGATGTGGGTTCGATCCTTGGGTTGGGAAGATCTCCTGGAGAAGGGCATAGCCACCCACTCCAGTCTCTTGCCTAGAGAACCCCACGGACAGAGGAGCCCCTAAGGTCCATGGGGTCACAAAGAGTTGCACACGACTGAAGTGACATAGCACATAACACACCAGTATATTACAGAGGCATTTTAAACCCTGTGTCTAAAAGCTAATACTCTTCTAATTAAATTATATTCTTCCTCCTGTATCTCTGGCATTACCAACACCAATCCAGCCACTAACATAATAAATCTGGGAGTTATCCTAAACTGTTCCTAATCCATTACTCCCCATACATGGTTAGTCAATATCTCACTAATTCTTGCCACTCCCTTTTCTCCTCTTCATCTCTGGTACTAAAGCCTTGATTTAATTCACGATAATTATTTCCAGCAACTTGATAAATGAATCCAAAGTTCAGACTCAGTGCCTTTCTATTAAACTTGACTTTTATTTTTTATATAAATTTATTTATTTTAATTGGAGGTTAATTACTTTACAATATTGTATTATGTGTTAATTGTTATTATTCTCTTGTATAGCTGGAGTTAATCTTGTACCAATATATTTTTTTCTGGAGACTGTGACATATTTTCTGAATCTTTGTTTATCTGAGGATGCCTTTCTTTTGCCTGTGTTGCTAAAAATAATCTAGGCATTTCCACCTAAGTATTATAGAAGGCACACACTAAAATAAAAAGAGCACACTTTGGAATCAAATATAGGTTAGATTTTAATTCTATGATGACTTTCTGGCTGTCCTGTCCAACTCTTTGCAACCCCGTGGACTGTAACTTACCAGGCTCCTCAGTCCATGGGATTCTCCAGGCAATAGTACTGGAGTGGGTTGCCATTTCCTTCTCCAGGGGATCTTCCCAACCCAGGGATTGAACCCAGGTCCCCCACCTTGCAGGCAGACGCTTTAACCACTGAGCCAGCAGGGAAGCCCTTGTTATGCTAACTGTCTGAATCTCAGTTTCTCCAAATGAGATTACCTATTTCATAGGGATGTTTTTTCAGTTAAGAATATAAAATGTATAATCGTGTTCATGTAGAAGGCACTCAATTAAATGGGAAGTATGATTATTATTGGACATTGCTTATTATTCTGGTACTGCGGGTTGAATAAGCAATCTGCACGTATCTTAATTTTAATTCCTATGCTGGGATCAAGATTTTGTTGTTTGTTTATTCATTTTCAGTATTTTGGACAGGAAGAGGACTTTTACCTTCTAGTTATAAATAAAAAATTATTCTAGTGTATGTATGTGTGTGTATATACACACACTACTTTTTATTTACAGCTTTCATTATGACTTATTCTGATCTTGATGAGATTTCTTTTCTGCTAAATCTATTATCATTGTATTGATTCTCTATTTTAAGTTCATGTTTCATCTTCTGTATTATAATTTTCTTACTTTTGCCCTTTCCCACTACATTTTGGAAAAGTTTTGGAAGTTTCTTTAAATCACTGATTTAATTTTATGCAATTTCACTTCTGCTTCTTTGCTTCTGCAATAAATTTTAATCATGCTAGTTTTTCTTACTTCCTTGAAATCTTTAGTCATCTCCCTTTTTACCTGTTTGTGTTATCCTTTCAACCAATCGTAGTTTTCTCTTATGAAAAGGCCAACCCTTTTTGCATTTTATTGAGAATATCTACTCATTTTTCTAAACCTTAGAATGCATTATATCTTAGTTTTTTGTTTCTTGTTGAGAAAATTTCCCCTCCTATGCTTTAGTTGTTCTTTCCTTTCCTTTCTCTGCAGCATTTGTACATTGCCCTCTCTTGCTTCAGCAAGAGATTGAGTGAAGCCAAATCTTTTCAAATTTTACACTTCTCAGTTAACAAACTGTATGGATTTTCCTTGGTTCAATTCATACATTCTTGGATAATGGTTAAATCTCTCTCTCAAATTGATACATGGAGAGAAGGTTGCTATAAACAGCCCCTGAGACAATTCTCAGTTTCTTTCAAGGATATGCCTACTTGGGCTAAGTACCACTGTGGTGGCTATTTATCCTACAAAAAAAAAAATAATAATTCTATTCTATTCTAAATGACAAGCTAAATAAATTACTGCAATTCGTAGGACATACTCATTCTAGGAATTTCTGATAGTATCCAACTCTTGCTTTAGTGTTCTATTTTTGGAAACTATCTCTTGGACAATAATACTTCAATACAAAACCTCCATGAAGTGTAACAATACAATTTTAGTTGTCCCAAAATGCAATAAATGAATGATAGAAGGATAATAACCTAATATTCTGCTTGCTACTGATCTTAAGCAATCACTGAAACTGCAGTGGGTCAGTAGCATAGTATCATCTCTATAAGGTGAAATCTGGTGAAATTTGTATGACCTAGTGAAGTGAACGTATGTAAGTGATTTTTTCCCCCCCTAGTCATATCAACTGCCACATATTTAAACAAGGACTGTTCTCAAACCTGATTTTAGGTGATCTATGAACCTGAGTGTTCAGCGTTGTTTTTGTAACGTTTTCTACCATTGTCTTTATAGATATTTCAGTGGGAAGTAAGGGAGAAAACACTAGGAACCACCAGCCAAATGCTATTTGAATGAAACGTTTAGATGGGGACATTTTTGCTTCATTTATTAACAGTTTTTCATTAAAAATATTTAGAATTGGTTCCATTATTGGTTAGCTAGGTGTTTATTCAATTGTTTTATTTATAAGCATCTTCTGTAACTTTGTCTTGAAGTTTCCAGGTTGCTTTGTTGGCAATCTTGTATTCTTATCATGTGTTACTGCTAAGAGTTATATTGCAGAAATAATAAAGAAGAAAAATACAGCAGAAGTTTGATGGCATCTGACAGGCTTCATTTTGTATAATTTTTCATTTCAATAAAGAGTTGTTTATTTTTGAAAAAAAAAAAAAAAACTAATGCATTTTGGACATCTATCTGACCAGCACCATGCTAAATACCTTGGGGAATCTTTTCCTATTTAAACTTTTGAAAAAAGGGACTTCTAACTATCAGTAATAGAGGTGAGACAAAATGAGCCTCAGAGAAGTCAAGTGAGATAGTCAACATCCTCCAAGTTGTAAGTGGCCATCTAGCCCAGTTCAGCTCTGTGTGACTAGTTCATCCCAGACCATTCCAGTACACCATGATGAACACTTAGCATATGGAAGCAATTCACATTCACATTTTCTGTACTGTCTTTAGGCAAATTCTTAACCAGATACAATCATTGAATTGCATAAAAGAGGACATTTCCAGATATCTGTTATTCTGCCTTTTGATGAAAGAAAAAGTTTGGCAAAGTAAATAGTTTTGAAATGCTATTTGAAATATTTTTGAAAATCTTTCTACTCACTCATAATACATCATAAAGTAATTGGAAATTAAATATTTGAATCATTTTCTCATTATGCAATAAAAATCTACTCTTTGGAAGTATTTTGTTTTGACAGCTGGAATCCATAATATGGGGAAAATGGAAGCTTTTGGATAGAAGGAATTTAGAGAGAAATGGGTTTGGGGGCCTGTCCCTACCCTGCCATCTGGAAATGCTAGGGAACCTACCCCTTTGTTATACAAAACCATAAAATAGTCAACTTTAACTTGCATCAGGATGCTACTCCACTGTTCTCTGCTGACCATAAAGTCTTCTGGGAAGGAAGTAGGGTCAAGTTTTCTGGAGTGGAATTACTATCAGTATGTATGAGGCAAAACAAGGATTAAGGCTGTAGCCCTAATGGTGGAGAGGAAGTAACTGAGAAAGCCTCCAAAGAAGCTCAAGCAAATACAGGATATTTATGGACCAGATAGAAAGAATTTAGGGCAGATAAAGTGAGCCTCAGGGGTTAGTCATGGCAGGAATCCTGCTTGAAAATGAGCCACATGAGAACATGGATGGGGCCCAAAAGACAAGCCAGTTGGTTCACTCAGAGTCATGTCTGCTTACCACAAGTGCCCAGGGTTGGAAAAGCACAGAAACCCTGGTTAGTGAGTGGACTGGTACAAGGGAACATACGTCACTTTCCCCAGACCTCCATCATCATATCATATACATACATATATAGGCAAGTATATTTTGCAGAAATGTGCTTCAGTTCAGTTCAGTCAATCAGTCATGTAGGACTCTTTGCCACCACATGGACTGCAGCATGCCAGGCTTCCCCGTCCATCACCAACTCCCAGAGATTGCTCAAATTCATGTCCATCCAATCAGTGATGGCATCTAAGCATCTCATTCTGTCATCCCCTTCTCCTCCTGCCCTCAATCTTTCAGCATCAGGGTCTTTTCCAATCAGTCGGCTCCTTGCATCAGGTGGCCGAAGTATCGGAGCTTCAGCTTCAGCCTCAGTCCTTCCATTGAATATTCAGGACTGATTTCCTTTAGGATTGACTGGTTTGATCTCCTTGCAGTCCAAGGGACTCTCAAGAGTCTTCTCCAACACCACAGTTCAAAAGCAACAATTCATCACGCAGCCTTCTTTATGGTCCAACTCACATCCCTACATGACTACTGGGAAAACCATAACTTTGACTATACGGACCTTTGTCGGCAAAGTAATGTCTCCATTTCTTATTATGCTGTCTAGGTTGGTCATAGCTTTTCTTCCAAGGAGCAAGTGTCTTAATTTCATGGCTGCGGTCACCATCTTCAGTGATTTTGGAGCCCAAGAAAATAAAGGCTGTTTCCACTGTTCCCCATCTATTTGCCATGATGTAATGTGTCCAGATGCCATGATCTTAGTTTTCTGAATGTTGAGTATTAAGCCAGCTTTTCACTCTCCTCTTTCACTTTCATCAAGAGGCTCTTTAGTTCCTTTCAGAAAGGAACTAAAGTTAAGCAAAGGACTGTGACTTTGAAAAGAGAGACAAAACAGGATAGGCAGCTTGACAGCCTTCCTATATGCATCTTGTTCAGGCACTGGTCTATAAGAAAAACAGGTTTTTTTTGTGTTTTTGTTCTGGGTTGGGGTTTTGTTTTGTTTTGTTTTGTTTTTTTGAGGGGGGTGGGGGTGGTGAGGTGGTTGGCCAGATCAGGCAACATGTGGGATCTGTATTCCCAGAGTAGGAATCAAACCTGTAACCCATGCACTGAAATGGCAGACTCTTAACCACTGGACTGACAGGGAAGTCCCTCAAACAGGTTTCTTAACAGCAGTTTTCATTCTGACACTTAGAGAATTGCAAGATCATAATCACAGAAAACTAGTCAATCCAATCACACTAGGACCACAGCCTTATCTAACTCAATGAAACCAAGCCATGCCCTGTGGGGCCACCCAAGATGGGCGGGTCATGGTGGAGAGGTCTGACAGAATGTGGTCCACTGGAGAAGGGAATGGCAAACCACTTCAGTATTCTTGCCTTGAGAACCCCATGAACAGTATGAAAAGGCAAAATGATAGGATACTGAAAGAGGACCTCCCCAGGTCAGTAGCTGCCCAACACGCTACTGGAGATCAGTGGAGAAATAACTCCAGAAAGAATGAAGGCATGGAGCCAAAGCAAAAACAATACTCAGCTGTGGATATGACTGGTGATAGAAGCAAGGTCCAATCCTGTAAAGAGCAATATTGCATAAGAACCTGGAATGTCAGGTCCATGAATCAAGGCAAATTGGAAGTGGTCAAACAAGAGATGGCAAGTGTGAACATCGACATTCTAGGAATCAGTGAACTAAAATGGACTGGAATGGGTGAATTTAACTCAGACAACCATATATCTACTACTGCGGGCAGGAATCCCTCAGAAGAAATGAAGTAGCCATCATGGTCAACAAAAGAGTCTGAAATGCAGTACTTGGATGCAGTCTCAAAAACGACAGAATGGTCTCTGTTCATTTCCAAAGCAAACCATTCAATATCACAGTAATCCAAGTCCATGCCCCAACCAGTAATGCTGAAGAAGCAGAAGTTGAACGGTTCTATGAAGACCTATAGGACCTTTTAGAACTAACATCCAAAAAAGATGTCCTTTTCATTATAGGGGACTGGAATGCAAAAGTAGGAACTCAAGAAACACCTGGAGTAACAGGCAAATTTGGCTTTGGTATACGGAATGAAGCAGGACAAAGACTAATAGAGTTTTGCCAAGAGAATGCACTGGTCATAGCAAACACCCTCTTCCAACAACACAACAGAAAACTCTACACATGGACATCACCAGATGGTCAACACCGAAATCAGACTGATTATATTCTTTGCAGCCAAAGATGGAGAAGCTCTATACAGTCAGCAAAAACAAGACCAGGAGCTGACTGTGGCTCAGATCATGAACTCCTTATTGCCAAATTCAGACTTAACTTGAAGAAAGTAGGGAAAACCACTAGACCACTCAGGTATGACCTAAGTCAAATCCCTTATGATTATACAGTGGAAGTGAGGAATAGATTTAAGGGACTAGATCTGATAGATAGAGTGCCTGATGAACTATGGAATGAGGTTGGTGACATTGTACAGTAGACAGGGATCAAGACCATCCCCATGGAAAAGAAATGCAAAAAAGCAAAATGGCTGTCTGGGGAGGGCTTACAAATAGCTGTGAAAAGAAGAGAAGTGAAAAGCAAAGGAGAAAAGGAAAGATATATGCATCTGAATGCAGAGTTCCAAAGAATAGCAAAGAGAGATAAGAAAGCCTTCCTCAGTGATCAATGCAAAGAAATAGAGGAAAACAACAGAATGGGAAAGACTAAAGATCTCTTCAAGAAAATTAGAGATACCAAGGGAATATTTCATGCAAAGATGGGCTCAATAAAGGGCAAAAATGGTATGGACTTAACAGAAGCAGAAGATATTAAGAAGAGGTGGCAAGAATACACGGAAGAACTGTACAAAAAAGATCTTCATGACCAAAATAATCACGATGGTGTGATCACTCATTTAGAGCTAGACATCCTGGATTGTGAAGTCAAGTGGGCCTTAGAAAGCATCACTACGAACAAAGCTAGTGGAGGTGATGGAACTCCAGTTGAACTATTTCAAATCCTGAAAGATGATGCTGTGAAAGTGCTGCACGCAGTATGCCAGCAAATTTGAAAAACTCAGCAGTGGCCACAGGATTGGAAAAGGTCAGTTTTCATTCCAATTCCAAAGAAAGGCAATGCCAAAGAATGCTCAAACTACCACACAATTGCACTCATCTCACATGCTAGTAAAATATTGCTCAAAATTCTCCAAGCCAGGCTTCAGCAATATGTGAACCATGAACTCCCTGATGTTCAAGCTGGTTTTAGAAAAGGCAGAAGAACCAGAGATCAAATTGCCAACATCCGCTGGATCATGGAAAAAGCAGGAGAGTTCCAGAAAAAATCTATTTCTGCTTTATTGACTATGCCAAAGCCTTTGACTGTGTGGATCACAAGAAACTGTGGAAAATTCTGAAAGAGATGGGAATACCAGACCACCTGACCTGCCTCTTGAGAAACCTCTATGCAGGTCAGGAAGCAACAGTTAGAACTGGACATGGAACAACAGACTGGTTTCACATAGGAAAAGGAGTATGTCAAGGCTGAATATTGTCACCCTACTTATTTAACTTCTATGCAGAGTACATCATGAGAAACGCTGGGCTGGAAGAAGCACAAGGTGAAATATCAATAACCGGCAATAATAAATTGCGAGGAGAAATATCAATAACCTCAGATATGCAGATGACACCACCCTTATGGCAGAAAGTGAAGAGGAACTAAAGAATCTCTTGATGAACGTGAAAGAGGAGAGTGAAAAAGTCGGCTTAAAACTCAACATTCAGAAAACTAAGATCATGGCATTTGGTCCCATCACTTCATGGGCAATAGATGGGGAAATAGTGGAAACAGTGTCAGACTTTTTGGGGGGAGCTCCAAAATCACTGCAGATGGTGACTGCAGCTATGGAATTAAAAGATGCTTCTTTCTTGGAAGGAAAGTTATGACCAACCTAGATAGCATATTCAATAGCAGAGACATTACTTTGCCAACAATGATCTATCTAGTCAAGGCTTTGGTTTCTCCAGTGGTCATGTATGGATGTGCGAGTTGGACTGTGAAGAAAGCTGAGCACCAAAGAGTTGATGCTTTTGAACTGTGGTGTTGGAGAAGACTCTTGAGAGTCCCTTGGACTGCAAGGAGATCCAACCAGTCCATTCTGAAGGAGATCAGCCCTGGGTGTTCTTTGGAAGGAATGATGCTAAAGCTGAAACTCCAGTACTTTGGCCACCTCATGTGAAGAGTTGACTCATTGGAAAAGACTTTGATGCTGGGAGGGATAATGGGCAGGAGGAGAAGTGGACGACAGAAGATGAGATGGCTGGATGGCATCACGGACTCGATGGACGTGAGTCTGAGTAAACTCTGGGAGTTGGTGAGGGACAGGGAAGCCTGGCGTGCTGTGATTCATGGGGTCGCAAAGAGTCAGACACAACTGAGTGACTGAAATGAACTGAACTGAACTGTTGGATCTTCATACTTGAGTATTTCCCACAAATAACAGCTGAAAGAAAATCTTTGTTCTAGGCTTAACAAAGATGAGTAAAAATTGCAACTCATTGCAGAATTAAGTTTAGAAGAATAAAAGAGAAATTGATATGTATTGATGGTCTATTATTTATAGCGTGACTATACAAATATATAGAGAATGCATGTTATGTAATAGACATCTAAAATGTGGTCATAATACATAATCACTTAAAGCTATAAAGTTGTGATTCTGGTGTTGATGATCAACTCCTCCCAAGGATGATTGGTGACACTTATCCTCTCTTACTTCTCCTATTAGTTACAGAGACACCTGGAGTCATCAGTTCCTTTTACCAGAAGTGATATACAAATCACAGTTATTTCTACGTCTCTAGTTAAACCTAAGTGTTCAGATTTAAGGCATAAGAATTGACTTCATCAGTGGTATGTCTCTTGCTTTAGCTATGTCTTTATTTCCTTCCTACAATCCTTGCAGATACAAGGATTTTCACTAGATTCACTTTCTTCTGAGTCATTTTCTGAAAAATATCTGTTACAAAATATTTTCTTGGACCCCTCTAGTGGCCCAGTGGTTAAGAATCCACCCACCAATGCAGGGGAGATGGGTCTGATACCTGGTCCTGGAAGATTTCACATGCAACTAAGCCCATGAGCTTCAACTACTCTAGAGCCCATGCTCCACAATGAGAGGCCGCTGCAATGAGAAGCCCACACATCATGACTAGAAACTAGCCCCTGCTCACCACAGCTAGAGAAAATTCATATGCAGCAACAAAAATTCAGTACAGCCAAAGATAAGTAAATAAATACTATTCTTAAAAATAACTTCTCAATGCCTTCCTGTTGCTTAAAGGCATTTTTGACTATTGGTGGAAAGTGAACATTAGGGACAAGATCTAAGGAAAGTCTTTCCTTTCTTTATCCCTAAAACACTTTATGACCACCTAATTTGATTAAAAGTTGAGTTTATCCTTGATAGTAAAGGTTATCTGAATCAATTTTCTTATGATTTTACTGTTTAATAGTTGCATGCACTCTGAATTAGCTGTAGGAATTAGGTGATACGGAAAGGTGTAAACATTTCCCCCAGAAGTCGTTCAATAGTACCTATTAAATTTTTAATTATGTATGCCCTGTTATTTCTATGAATTTGTCCTTAGATATATATGTACAAATCCTTAAATATATACATACAGGCACATTTACCGCACTGTGATTGGTATATTGGAAATAGTTCAAATGCTCGTAAGTAAACATTTGGTATATTAGTTAAGCATCCTTGCAATAGGATACCAAGCAATTTTAAAAGAATGACGTAGATTGTTATGACTCAAGAGGGTGGGATGATTTGGGAGAATGGCATTGAAACATGTATAATATCATATATGAAACAAATTGCCAGTCCAGGTTCGATGCATAATACTGGATGCTTGGGGCTGGTGCACTGGGACGACCCAGAGGGATGGTACGGGGAGGGAGGAGGGAGGGGGGTTCAGGATGGGGAGCACGTGTATACTTGTGGCAGATTCATGTTGATGTATGGCAAAACCAATACAATATTGTAAAGTAATTAACCTCCAATTAAAATAAATAAATTTATTTTTTTAAAAGACATTCAAAATATGTTAAAGAAAACAAGGCACAGATTCTTGTGTATAATGAAATCACATTTGTGTTTAAACATATGTATTTGAAAATGCTTGTACATACCTAAAATATTTCTAGAAGGAAATGAAAGATATGATTCATAGTGCTTATCTCTGGAGAATATCACTGAGATAGGAGGGGGGAACGATGATTGTCATGTATAAAGTCTGCATTGGTTGACATTGTTAATCATATATTATTTTTATAATAAGAAATTTAGTATATATTTTCCACCCTATTGACCAAAGAGTTTCAGGAAAGTAAATGTTCCTAACACCAAGCCCCTAAACAGAGGAAAGAGATCTTCTTACCAGGTACAGGAATTCAAGAAGGAAATATTGGTATCAGTTTCCCAACCCACTACTCTCCTAATCTTCAGTCCGCGCTAGTTCCTGTAAAAGTTTAAGCATTCCCTAGGGGCTTCCCTCGGAGAAGGCAATGGTACCCCCTCCAGTACTCTTGCCTGGAAAATCCCATGGATGGAGGAGCCTGGTAGGCTGCAGTCCATGGGGTCTCCAAGAGTCGGACACGACTGAGCGACTTCACTTTCACTTTTCACGTTCATGCATTGGAGAAGGAAATGGCAACTCACTCCAGTGTTCTTGCTTGGAGAACCCCGGGGAAGGGGAAGCCTGGTGGGCTGCCATCTATGGGGTCGCACAGAGTCAGACACGACTGAAGTGACTTAGCAGCAGCAGCAGCAGCAGCAGCAGCAGCAGCAGCAGCAGCAGCAGGGGCTTCCCTGGAGGCTCAGTGGTAAAGAATCCTCTTGGAAATGTAGGAGACTCAGATTTGATCCCCAGGTTGGGAAGATCCCCCAGAGAGGAAAATGGCAACCCACTCCCATACTGTTGCTGGAAAATTCCATGGGCAAAGAAGCCTGGTGGGCTACAGTCCATGGAGTCACAGAGAGTCAGACATAACTTCGCAACTAAATGACAACAGCAAGAGAATGAGTGCAACTGAAAATGGAGATCATATAAATGATATTTTTTGATCTTGCCTTGCATTTCAAATTTCCTAGGGCTGCTGCAATTACTATGAGCTGGATGGTTTAAAATAACAAAACATTATTTTCTCACAGTTCTGGAGACATAAGATTAGAGGGTTGGATGGTATCACCTACTTGATGGACATGAGTTTGAGCAAGCTCCGGCAGTTGGTGATGGACAAGAAAGCCTGGCATGCTGCATCCATGGAGTCGCAAAGAGTCAGATACAACTGAGTGACTGAATTGAACTGAACTGAACTGAACTGGATTAGAAGTCTATAACTAAAGTTCTGGCAAGGTCACACTCTTTCTGAAGGCTCTAGGGAGGGATATTTCCTTGCCTTTTTCTAGATCCTGGGGTTTCCCAGGTGGCTCAGTGATAAAAGAATCTGCTCGCAATGCAGGAGACTCAAGAGATGTGGGTTCGATCCTTGGGTTGAGAAGATCCCCTGGAGAAGGGAATGGCTACTCACTCCAGTATTCTTGCCTGGAGAATTCCATTGACAGAGGAGCGTGGTAAGCTGCAGTCCATGGGGTCATAAAGAGCCGGACACACTGAGCGCTCATGCACACTACTAGCTTCTGGTCATTATTGCTAACCCTTGGCCTTCCTTGGCTTGCAGTTCATTCCAATCGCCCCCTTAGTCTTTACATGGCTTTATCCCCCGTGTCTGTCACTCTGTTCTTATAATCATAAGATAGGATTAGGACCCTTCCCCCTGCCCCTGCTAATACAGTAGACTTTATTTTAACTTGATTACATCTGTAAAAACTCTGCCAAATAAGTTCACAGGTACTGGGGGTTCAACATATCTTTTTGGTGCGACACAGTCTAACCCACAACAAATGGATTTGTTTTAGATCCTCTATTTTAAATTGCTTTATTCCATGAGATGAATCCTGGAGAATTGCATAATGATGTGTGTAGCAGCTGAATTAGCAGTGTTGGTGCCACAGTGACCTCAGTCTCTGATGTGTGCTGCTCCTCCCTGTTCTCCTCAAGAACATCTCTCACACTGTGTTTATATCAGAACGGGAGGCTTATCTTTCAATGGGCTTCGTCAAGCCCAATGAGAAAATGGAATACTGTACTTAAATACCCTTGGTTCAGCTATTGTATGTAATCTAGGATGATGATACTCAGGAATTATGACATTAAAACTTGCTATATGAAACACATGGTCTCTGATGAAGTAAGTGTTGAAATACACTCATTATCTGAAATGAAGCCCACGGAGTAGAACTATTCTCTGTTAACAAGGGAAAACAGCTGTAACATCATACTTTAGAATTTCATGATAAATGAAAGCCAGTTTTGACTTTTGTTTTACTTACTTCTTCAAAGGGATGGCCAGAACTTCCCCTGTGGTACAGCAGATAAGAATCTGGCTGCCAATGCAGGGAACACGGCTTCCATCCCTGGTCCAGGGAGAGTCCACATACCATGAAGCATTTAAGCACATGCGCCACAATGACTGAGCCTGTGTTTTACAGTAAGATATGCACCGTAATGAGAATCCTGAAGCCCAGGCACCGCAACTAGAGAAAGCCTGTGTGCAGCAAAAGAGACCCAGCACAACCATAAATAGGTAAATAAATTTTCAAATCATGAAAATCATGAAAAAGTCAATTACATAGTCTCCTACTTACCCATGTAAGTAAGCCCTGTGTGAGGTTGCGAATGCAGAATCTTTCTGCTCTTTGACTTTTGGGAAATATCTTTGGCTGCTTAATTGTATGAATATTCTGGGCCTCAAGCAATCTGAAAGCCAACCAACTGTTGCATCTTGCCTGCTGAAAACTCATGATGATGCTGGATAATACATTTTTTAAGTTTTAAATAATACCTGAACTCACAAGAAATAGGAAAAAAGTTTAATTTCCAGGTGTCAGAAATCAAGAGAAAATTTAAGCCAGTGTGATAAGCAGCTGAGCAACCCAAAGAATTCTTCAACCATGTAAACATGGGGCTAACAGGGCGGCCTGGCGTGCTGCGATTCATGGGGTCGCAAAGAGTCGGACACGACTGAGCAACTGAACTGAACTGAACTGAACCATGTTGTTATTGTTTTATATTTTATTATTCAAAAAAATAAAACTATTAATAAATTATAAGTTTTATTCTCACCCCATCTGTCACTTGCCCTTCTTCTTGTAAATCATGTATTTTACTAATTTATTATGGTCATTCTAGTTTTTCCCAGGTAATAATAAGTACATATCAAAGTACATTTGTTCTTCCTTTATAGACACAAGGTAGCTTAATTTTTATGCACTTATGAAATTTGTTGTTTCAGTTAGCAGTATATTGTAGAGATATTTTCACATCAGAACATGGAGACTTCCTTCAGCTTCTAAAACACTGCATAGTATTCCTTTGTGTGGGAAACAGTCATTTATTGATCAACACAGGTTGCTGCAGGATATAAACTTGTAATTACATCATCACAAACATTTGTAAATATATCCGTAGGATTAATTTCTAGATAGGGGATCCTTGGATCATAGAATAACTTCATTTTTTTTTTTTTTTTTGAGAGCTGCTACCAGATTGACCTCCATAGAGATTTATCATTTTGACTGACTTTGTAATGAATGTCTCTTCCTCTGCAGGTTGACACAGAAAGCACTTGTCAAATTTTTGGATTTTTTTCCCAGTCTTATAGATGAGAAATGGCATCGTGTATTTGCATTTATTTTATTATGTATGGTAATGACAAACGCTGGGCTGGAGGAAGCACAAGCTGGAATCAAGATTGCTAGGAGAAATCTCAATATCCTCAGATATACAGATGACACCACCCTTATGGCAGAAAGTGAAGAAGAACTAAAGAGGCTCTCGATGAAAGTGAAAGAGGAGAGTGAAAAAGTTAGCTTAAAGCTCAACATTCAGAAAATGAAGATCATGGCATCTGGTCCCATCACTTCATGGGAAATAGATGGGGAAACAGGGGAAACAGTGGCTGACTTTATTGTGGGGGGCTCCAAAATCACTGCAGGTGGTGATTGAAGCCATGAAATTAAAAGATGCTTACTCCTTGGAAGGAAAGTTATAACCAACCTAGATAGCATATTGAAAAGCAGAGACATTACCTTGCCAACAAAGGTTCGTCTAGTCAAGACTATGGTTTTTCCAGTGGTCATGTATGGATGCGAGAGTTGGACTATAAAGTAAGCTGAGTACTGAAGAATTGATGCTTTTGAACTGTGGTGTTGGAGAAGACTCTTGAGAGTCCCTTGGACTGCAAGGAGATCCAACCAGTCCATCCTAAAGATCAGTCCTGGGTGTTCATTGGTAGGACTGATGTTGAAGCTGAAACTCCAATACTTTGTTTGGCCACTTGATGCGAAGAGCTGACTCATTCGAAAAGACCCTGATGCTGGGAAAGATTGAGGGCAGGAGGAGAAGGGGATGACAGAGGATGAGATGGTTGGATGGCATCACCAACTCGATGGATGTGGGTTTGGGTGAACTCTGGGAGTTGGTGATGAACAGGGAGGCCTGGTGTGCTGTGGTTCATGGGGTAGCAAAGAGTCGGACACGACTGATCAACTGAACTGAACTGAACTGAATGAGTATTTTCTCATATATTTAAAGAGGTTTCATATTTCTTCCTCTGAACTGTTTATGTCCTTTGTCCATTTTTCTATTGAGCTTTCTATGTTTCTGTTATAGATTTCTTAAAACACTTCATACATAAAAAAGCATTATCTAGATGTTGCTACTTCCATACTTCACAAAGAACAGAAAATACTACATAAAGCCTATACTCTGCAAAGAATAATTCTCAGAAAAGGATCAGGAAAAGAAATTAGTCATAAAAATCTATCCACTAGGTCAGGGAAGAGACAAGAATTTTTGGATGTTTCTGACAAGCTTATTCCTGCTTAGACTCTAGGGAAGAATAAAAGTTTTCTGTGAGAAGTTTCTGTGAGTTTATATTTATAGTACCCACTTAGCATGGAGATTCTCAAAGCTTATATTAATGTAAACACTAGTCTGGTTGCTCAGTTGTTCAGTACTGTCTGACTCTTTGCGATCCCATAGAGTATAGCCCACCAGTCTGCTTGGCCCATGGGATTTACCAGGCAAGAAGACTGGAGTTGGAGTGCCATTTCCTTCTCTAAGTTATCTTCCCAACTCAGGGATCAAACCCAGGTCTCCTGCTTGGCAAGAAAGTTCTTTACCACTGAACCACCAGGGAAGATTGGGTTATACATAAGTCTTAACAAATTTTAAAATAAAGATATTCTACACCACACATTCTCTGATTGTAATTCAACTGAGTTAAAAATAAATTTAAAATATATATTTGAACATTTTAAGATATAATTCCAATTTTTCACAGTCAGATCAAAAAAAAAGAAATCAGTAGGTAAATTAGAGAGATTTTGAACTGAATGGTACACATATTTCGTATTTAAAACTATGGTATGCAGGTAGGACTGTGCTTTAAGAACAATTTGAAGTTTTAGATGTTTCTATTAGAAAATAAGAAAGCCTGAAGTGAGCTAAATGTGCAAAAAATTAGCTTACAAAAGGAACAGTATAAATCCAAGGAAAGAAGTAGGAAGGTACTCGGTAAAGAACAGAAATCAATGAAACTAAAAATAATATAAATGATCAAGAAACCAACCAAGCAGACTAGTCCCTGGTGAGATTAATCAAGAGAAAAACTAGAAAATGCAAGTAAATGTATAAATCAAATCCACTGATTAATGCAAAGTTACATGAGAGCAAGATTATTTTATCAACAACTCTAAGCCAATAAATTTAAAAACTTGGATGAAAGGACAATTTTATATAGCAGTATATCAGAAGAAAATGGAACAAAGAGAGAGCCTAAAACAATTAATAGGCCTAAGTATTTGATAACAAAAATACCCCAAGTTTAAATTTGTGGACTGCAGGGAAAATGGTATTTCATATGGTGGGGAAATAAGGCAGATGCCTTATTGGACAACATTTGGCCTCTTCTGGATCCACCCATCTATTATCCTGCATAATCTCAGCACAGACAATTACGAAGTGTTGGGCCTTATAAATGGAGAAGAGAACTGTACTTCTTCACAGTCTATTTTCTGCTGAAATTCTAAGTTGTTAAAATGCATTTTGGAAGACAATTTCAGAACACCAAAGAATTGATGCCTTTGAACTGTGGTGCTGGAGAAGACCCCTGAGAGTCCCTTGGACAACAAGGAGATGAAATCAGTCAACCTTAAAGTAAATCAACTCTGAATACTCATTGGATGGACTGATGCTGAAGCTGAAGCTTCAGTATTTTGGTCATCTGATCAATTATCTTAATTTTTTCTGAAAGGCATTCAAGTTCAGTTTTAGTTAAAATTATTAAATGAACTAAGTGCTTTCAAAGTCTTTCCATTCCTTCTCTCATTCTTTCTCTCTTTGCCTTTGTTCTCTCTCTTTTTCTTTTTTTAATTTTCCCTAGGCATCAATCCTAATATCCCATCTTTACTCTCCTCTCCCAAGTTTGCCTCATTTTAACATTGTCCCATGTTCCAAAGTAACTTCATACTTTCTTTTCAAAGTTTAAGGATTTCCTCTTGCGGCTTACAGCATTTTCAGCTGTGACACTTCTAACAGTTAAAGTTCACATCAGCAGCAGATTCCCCTGGGGATTCTGAGTATGAGAGCTTTGATTCTTCCTTTTCTCAAGAAACAATTATAGGATGCAGAGGACTGAGAAGGATATGGGTCCAAGAACAAAAAGTTCTCTTCGGTTTTTAAAGTATGACATTAGTATTAGTAATAGTAGTATTATTACTAGTAACAAAAGTTGTTATATTTCTCAGTTAATTGCTGCATTAATGTGTGAAGACAGAATAGTTAAGGATGGTGAATTAGAGGAAGTAATTATGATTAGGCTGATTTTCATCCTAAAAGGCAAACATTACTGACAGTCTCTTTCAGGAAATTTAAAACATTTTCTTCAACTATTTTAATTTCTAAAGATCAAGTTGCAAATTGAGAAATTCCATGCAAAATGAATGTACATTTTGTCTCTTTTTATCTACTTAATTTGCTTTTATCTCCCAGTTTTAGGCCATATTTAATTGTAGATAGGAGGATAGTTAACTTTTTAATAGGGCTTATAATATGGCAGGATAATCTAACTTGCCTATAGGACCTGTGAGAAGGAAACTGATTTACCTAGATGTCAATTCATTTTGCTTTGTGAAACTGGAAAAAATGTAAAGGTAACTAAAGACTAAAAGAGTTAAATAATATTACTCAGATACCTTGAGGATAACTATACACTAACACAAAAATTGAGTTTTATAAATACAAAGGAGGAAGATATGGGGAAAAGGGAAGGGAAAAAACAAAGAAGGAAGGGAAAGAGGGGAAAAGAGAGTAAAAGGAAGGAAAAAAAGAGAAAGAAGAAGGGAGGGAGAAGTTAAGAGGAAAAGGAGATAATTTCATAACAAGATATTATGTCTTCAAGGGAACTCTCAACTCCTGGAGGGGTCAGGGACTAAATCTTACATGGCATCGCATTTGAATCTTCCTCTGAATCTACTCCAGCAGTGACTACATGGTAAGCATCCAATAAATATACATTGTTTCTTAGAAACAATCAAATATAGAAGATATATGGGAGATTTTTGTTTTCTTTAAGAGAAATTCTAAACTATGAAAAAGAAAAAAATGTTATAGATTTCTCACAAAGTTGTGCAAGCTACAGCAGAGAGGGACATATTTTTCCTGTGAGATGGTTCTGTTTGATGCTTTATACACAGCATCAACTCACAGTTACCCTTACAAGCTCTGGTAAGGTTACTGAGGAGAGATCTCCAGGGACTAAAACTATTAATAAACAGAGTGTGATAGCTATAAAAAGAAGAGAAGTGAAAAGCAAAGGAGAAAAGGAAAGATATACCCATTTGAATACAGAGTTCCAAGAATAGCAAGGAGAGATAAGAAAGCCTTCGTCAGTCATCAATGCAAAGAAATAGAGGAAAACAACAGAATGGGAAGACTAGAGATCTCTTCACGAAATTAGGGATACCAAGGGAACATTTCATGCAAAGATGGGCTCAATAAAGGACAGAAATGGTAGGGACCTAACAGAAGTAGAAGGCATTGTGAAGAAGTGGCAAGAATATCCAGAAGAACTGTACAAAAAAGATCTTCACAATATAATCACAGATAATCATGATGGTGTGATCACTCACACTAAGCTAGAGCCAGACATTCTGGAATGTGAAGTGAAGTGGACCTTAGAAAGCATCACTATGAACAAAGCTAGTGGAAGTGATGGAATTCCAGTTGAGCTATTTCAAATCCTGAAAGATGATGCTGTGAAAGTGCTGCTCTCAATATGCCAGCAAATTTGGAAAACTCAGCAGTGGCCACAGGACTGGAAAAGGTCAGTTTTCATTCCAGTCCCAAAGAAAGGCAATGCCAAAAAATGCTCAAACTAACCACACAATTGCACTCATCTCACATGCTAGTAAAGTAATGCTCAAAATTTTCCAAGCCAGGCTTCAGCAATATGTGAACCGTGAACTTCCTGATGTTCCAGCTGGTTTTAGAAAAGGCAGAGGAATCAGAGATCAAATTTCCAACATCCGCTGGATCATGGAAAAAGGAAGAAAGTTCCAGAAAAAAACATCTATTTCTGCTTTATTGACTATGCCAAAGCCTTTGACTGTGTGGATCACAAGAAACTGTGGAAAATTCTGAAAGGGATGAGACCTGACTTGCCTGCCTCTTGAGAAACCTCTATGCAGGTCAGGAAGCAACAGTTAAAACTGGACATGGAACAACAGACTGGTTCCAAATAGGAAAAGGAGTACGTCAAGGCTGTATATTGTCACCCTGCTTATTTAACTAACTCACTTGAAGCACAAGCTGAAAGATTGCAGGAGCAATAAAGAGAAGAACTGAGCCTCTTGATGAAAGTGGAGATGAGTTAGTGTGGACTTTTATTTTTGGGGAATTAAAGGACACTTACTCTTTGGAAGGAAAGTTATGACCAACCCAGATAGCATATTCAAAAGCAGAGACATTACTTTTGCCAACAAAAGTCCGTCTAGTCAAGGCTATGGTTTTCCAGTGGATTTGAGAGTTGGACTATAAAGAAAGCTGAGCCGAAGAATTGATGCTTTGAAGTGTGGTGTGGAGAAGACTCTTGAGTCCATGGGGTGTTCACTTGAAAAGACCCTGTTGGAAAAGATTCCATGTGGTTCCATGGGGGTCACAAGAGTCAGACACTACTGAACTGAACTGAATTGAATGAATCAGATTCCTCTTATCTGATGTTTAACCACCTCTGCTCAGCTGAATGGACAGTTCAGTCATGGGGTCCAACACTGTGTGATTCTCTTCTTCATAGATGGCAGATTCCTATCACCAGGCTCCACTGTCCTTGGGATTCTCCAGGCAAGAACACTGGAGTGGGTTGCCATTTCCTTCTCCAATGCATGAAAGTGAGAATTGAAATTGAAGTCGCTCAGTCATGTCTGACTCTTAGCAACCCCATGGATTGCAGCCTATCGGGCTCCTCCATCCATGGGAATTTTCCAGGCAAGAATACTGGAGTGGGTGGCCATTGCCTACTCTGACTTTCAAGATTAAGTGCCTGTAAAATTTATTTTGCCTAAAATGACTCAAAAATGAGGTTCAGACATATAGTTCTGGTCTAGTCAGGATCTGAGTAAATTAATGACATCTCAATGACTCTAAAATCAAGAGATTGTCCTTGGAAAAAGACTTAGAAAAATTCAAATGTGTAAATAATGTTGGTTATATCAAATCAATGGGAATTTTTTTTTTTTCCAGATTCTTAACTCCTAAGTATACTGTCATTCTTCCTCCGGAAACCAGCTCATGGAAATAGATTTAGCAAGAAACCATAAGGAATTAATTTGTTCAAAACTATATATGAATGCTTCTTAAGAGAGGCCTAGTGTTAAATGCTGGGAAGAAAAAAAAAAAAAAAAGAAAGAAAAGATCCTATTTTTCTCTAGTGAAGAAAGGAGAGAAATGAATAGATTTTTAATTTCACAAACACATCTGAATATTTACATGTGCTAAACATATGATAGTTTCTGAAATTGAAGAAATGGAGAAGACAGACCCAGACCTCGCTTAAAGAAGTTCAACATGTAATCTGGGCACAGAATATAAAGAAGTGATTGGAGTATGGTTTAATAGACATTAAGGAGGTATAAACTGGATGCTATGAAAACCAGCTGATTATTGCAAGCCAGGTCATTTGCAATTTAAAGTTAAGTACAATAACCGGGGTATGAATATGTAATGTGGGAGCATAAAAGGCTTCAAAATACTTATTGGAAAAGTCAGTGAAGGCTTTCTGGAGAGGAGGATATTTGAGCTGTGATAGAAAAGATGTGTAGGATATGCCAGGTGAAAAAAATTCAGGTGGGGATGCAGAAGAAACAACATATCAGAAACCATAAATCTGTTAAAAAAAAGTCTGGCTTGGGCAGGAAACGCTAAGTAGAAGAGCAGGGTACATATCAGAGAATGGTGTAAGTGACCCGAGAATCAGCGTTTATCTATGGAATGTGAAAGGCAGGACTTCCCTTGTGGCTCAGACGGTAAAGAAGCCACCTGCAATGTGGGAGACCTGGGTTCAGTTCCTGGGTTGGGAAGATCCCCTGGAGAAGGGAATGGTTACCCACTCCAGTATTCTGGCCTGGAGGATTCCATGGACAGAGGAGCCTGGCGGGCCACAGTCCATGGAGTCACAGAGTCGGACATGACTGAGTGACTTTCACTTTCATAGGATGTCAAAGGTGGCTTGGAATAAGCCAGAAAAGAAAGCTTCACTTTTAGGAAAAAGAAAAAGGGAAAAGGCAGGGAGCCAAGAGAAGCAGAGGAGGAACATGATCAGCATTTCCTTTTCCTTTGTCTCTTTCTCTCTCTTCTTCTTTCCTTCATTCCTTTCTTCCTAATCTCATAACTCCTTCTCTCCTTTCCTTGCTTCTTTCTTTCCACTGTTCTATAGGAAATGAACTGGAATAAAAGGAGAAATTGAGGAGAGAAAACCCAGTTAGGAGATAGTTGCTGAAGTTCAGATGAGCAACAGTAAGCACCTGAGAAAAGGCAGTGATGGAAATGAAGAGGTGAAGACAAAATCAAAGAGTATTTCTGTGCTGGAAGTCATAGGGTTTAGTTACAATATGAGCAAGTTTACTGGAGGGAAACATAGCAAGAGATAAAGAATAAGACGTAAGAATCAAGAAGACTTAAAACATTTTCAGCTTGAAGTCTGAGCAACATCACTGACTTAGATGAATGATTAAGGAGACAAGTAGTTTTAGGAGCAAGGAAAGTCTTAGGAAAGACAAAGGCATGTACTTTGTGAATTTAAATTACAGGTATATTTACAGGTATTAAAGAAAACAAAGAGGACATTTCAAGAGATTGATTTTTCAATGCATGATCCAGTGTATGGATCCAGAGAGGTTCTTCTGGCTCTGAAAATGAAAGTGGAACACATCGTCGCCTAGAGGTGAAGAGTGAGGAAACTGAAGGTGTCTCTCTAATGAACTTTCCTTCCTCTGATAAGAAAAGTCACTGTTACCTCTGAGTTCAGAGCAAAGTCAGGCTAAGGTTAAGAAAAGTGAGCAGGGATAGGAGAGACTGATTGAATGTGGAGAATAAGAAGGAAAATTTACTAAATATAAGTGAAAGGTATACCATGTAGTCGAAGTCAAGATGAGAATGAAACACCTAAATTTATAGCTCCATGTTTCCTTGTAGCAAAAAAGAGAAAGTAATGGTTTGGTTACATTCCTCTCTGGAAAACCACAGTAGAAAGCTTGTAAAGTTGTTCAGTTCAGTTCAGTTCAGTCATTCAGTCGTGTCCGACTCTTTGTGACCCCATGAATCACAGCACACCAGGCCTCCCTGTCCATCACCATCTCCCAGAGTTCACCCAACTCATGTCCATCGAGTTGGTGATGCCATCCAGCCATCTCATCCTTTGTCGTCCCCTTCTCCTCCTGCCCCCAAACCCTCCCAGCAGCAGAGTCTTTTAAAATGAGTCAACTCTTCGCATGAGGTGGCCAAAGTAGTGGAGCTTCAGCTTTAGCATCATTCCTTCCAAAGAAATCCCAGGGCTGATCTCCTTCAGAATGGACTGGTTGGATCTCCTTGCAGTCCAAGGGACTCTCAAGAGTCTTCTCCAACACCACAGTTCAAAAGCATCAATTCTTCGGTGCTCAGCTTTCTTCACAGGCCAACTCTCACATCCACACATGATCACAGGAAAAACCATAGCCTTGACTAGACGGACCTTTGTTGGCAAAGTAATGTCTCTGCTTTTGAATATGCTATCTAGGTTGGTCATAACTTTCCTTCCAAGGAGTAAGCGCCTTTTAATTCCATGGCTACAGTCACCATCTGCAGTGATTTTGGAGCCCCAAAAATAAAGTCTGACACTGTTTCCACTGTTTCCCCATCTCTTCCATGAAGTGATGGGACCAGATGCCATGATCTTCGTTTTCTGAATGTTGAGCTTTAAGCCAACTTTTTGACTCTCCTCTTTCGCTCACATCAAGAGGCTTTTTAGTTCCTCTTCACTTTCTGCCATAAGGGTGGTGTCATCTGCATATCTGAGGTTATTGATATTTCTCCCAGCAATCTTTATTTTAGCTTGTGATTCTTCCAGCCCAGCATTTCTCATGATGTACTCTGCATAGAAGTTAAATTAGCGGGGTGACAATATACAGCCTTGACGTACTCCTTTTCCTATTTGGAACCAGTCTGTTATTCCATGTCTAGTTCTAACTGTTGCTTCCTGACCTGCATACAGATTTCTCAAGAGGCAGGTCAGGTGGTCTGGTATTCCCATCTCTTTCAGAATTTTCCACAGTTTATTGTGATCCACACAGTCAAAGTCTTTAGCATAGTCAATAAAGCAGAAATAGATGTTTTCTGGAACTCTCTTGCTTTTTCCATGATCCAGCAGATGTTGGCAATTTGATCTCTGGTTCCTCTGCCTTTGGTAAAACCAGCTTGAACATCTGGAAGTTCATGGTTCACGTATCGCTGAAGTCTGGCTTGGAGAATTTTGAGCATTACTTTACTAGTGTGTGAGATGAGTGCAATTGTGCAGTAGTTTGGGCATTCTTTGGCATTGCCTTTCTTTGGAATTGGAATGAAACTGACCTTTTCCAGTCTTGTGGCCACTGCTGACTTTTCCAAATTTGGTGGCATTTGAGTGCAGCACTTTCACAGCATCATCTTCCAGGATTTGAAAGAGCTCAACTGTAAAGTTGTGCCACAAGCTAAAAATAATATGTACTGATATCAAGGATTTGTAAGGGATTCAGTTCAGTTCAGTCACTCAGTTGTGTCTGACTCTTTGTGACCCCATAAATCACAGCATGCCAGGCCCCCTGTCCATAACCAACTCCTAGAGTGTACTCAAGTTCATGTCCATCGAGTTGGTGATGCCATCCAGCCATCTCATCCTCTATCGTCCCCTTCTCCTCCTACACCCAATCCCTCCCAGCATCAGGGTCTTTTCCAATGAGTCAACTCTTAGCATGAGATGGCCAAAGTATTAGAGCTTCAGCTTTAGCATCAAGCCTTCCAATAAACACTCAGGACTGATCTCCTTTATTTTTTATTTTTTTAATTTTTATTTTTACTTTATTTTACTTTACAATACTGTATTGGTTTTGCCATACATTGACATGTATCCACCACGGGTGTACATGAGTCCCCAATCCTGAACCACCCTCCCACCTCCCACACCGTATCATCTCTCTGGATCACCCCCATGCACCAGCCCCAAGCATCTTGTATCCTGTATCGAACATAGACTGGCGATTCATTTCTTACATGATAGTATACACGTTTCAATGCCATTCTCCCAAATCATCCCACCCTCCCCTCTCCCTCTGAGTCCAAAAGTCTGTTCTATACATCTGTGTCTCTTTTGCTGTCTCGCATACAGGGTTATCATTACCATCTTGCTAAATTCCATATATATGTGTTAGTATACTGTATTGGTGTTTTTCTTTCTGGCTTACTTCACTCTGTGTAATCGGCTCCAGTTTCATCCATCTCATTAGAACTGATTCAAATGTATTCTTTTTAATGACTGAGTAATACTCCATTGTGTATATGTACCACAGCTTTCTTATCCATTCATCTGCTGAGGCTTTTTAGTTCCTCTTCACTTTCTGCCACAAGGGTGGTGTCATCTGCATATCTGAGGTTATTGATATTTCTTCTGGCAATCTTGATTCCAGCTTGTGCTTCTTCCAGTCCAGCCTTTCTCATGATGTACTCTGCATAGAAGTTAAATTAGCAGGGTGACAATATACAGCCTTGACGTACTCCTTTTCCTATTTGGAACCAGTCTGTTGTTCCATGTCCAGTTCTAACTGTTGCTTCCTGACCTGCATACAGATTTCTCAAGAGGCAGGTCAGGTGGTCTGATATTCCCATCTCTTTCAGAATTTTCCACAGTTTCTTGTGATCCACACAGTCAAAGGCTTTGGCATAGTCAATAAAGCAGAAATAGACGTTTTTCTGGAACTCTCTTGCTTTTCCATGATCCAGCAGATGTTAGCGATTTGATCTCTGGTTCCTCTGCCTTTTCTAAAACCAGCTTGAACATCTGGAAGTTCACGGTTCATGTATTGCTGAAGTGTGGCTTGCAGAATTTTGAGCATTTCTTTAGTAGTGTGTAATAGATTAGATTTGGTTAAACACAAATTTTTTATATGGGAGAGAACTGGATGGAATCAGACAGACTATTGGTCGTTAAAATCTCATTATTACAGAAAATTGCCATACTAGATTACTTTGTGTTATTTTAGACAGTTTGGAATCATGAAACTTATCTTCAAATATATCTCAGTTAAAGATCAGTTCAGTTCAGTTGCTCAGTCCTGTCCAACTCTGAGATACCATGGACTGCAGCACGCCAGGCTTCCCTGTCCAACAGCTACTCCCAGAGCTTGCTCAAACTCTGGGATTAAGTGGTTTGATTTCCATGCTGTCCAAGGGACTCTCAAGAGTCGTCATCAGCACCACAGTTCAAAAGCTTCAATCTTCAGTGCTCAACTCTCTTTATCATCCAGCTCTTACATCCACACACAACTACTCGCTAAACCATAGCTTTGACAAGACAAACATTTGTTGGCAAAGTAATGTCTCACCTTTTTAATATGCTGTCTAGGTTGGTCTTAGCTTTTCTTCCAAGGAGCAAGCAAGAGTCTTTTAGTTTCATGGCTACAGTCACCATCTGCAGTGATTTTGGAGCCCCTCCCCAAATACAGTCTGTCACTGTTTCTATTGTTTCCTCATCTATTTGACAAGAATTAATGGGACCAGAGGCCATGATCTTCAGTTTTTGAATGTTGAGTTTTGAGCAAGCTTTTTACTCTCTTTTATTTTCATCAGGAGGCTCTTTAGTTCCTCTTTGCTTTCTGCCATAAAGGTGGTGTCATCTGCATATCTGAGGTTATTGATATTTCTCTCGATAATCTTGATTCCAGCTTGTACTTCATCCAGCAGAATTTCACATGATGTACTCTGCATATAAAAATAAGCAGGGTGACAATATGCAGACTTGACATACTCCTTTCCCAATTTGGAACCAGTCCATTGTTCTATGTCTGGTTCTAACTGTTGCTTCTTGACCTGCATACAGATTTCTTAGGTGGCAGGAAAGGTAGTGTGGTATTCTCATCTCTTTAAAAATTTTCCACAGTTTGTTGTGATCCACACAGTAAAAGACTTTGACATAGTCGATACAGCAGCGGTAGATGTTTTTCTGGAACTCTCTTGCTTTTTCTGTGATCCAACGGATGTTGGCAATTTGATCTCTGAATCTTCTGCCTTTTATAAATCCAGCTTGAACATCTAGAAGTTTAGTTCAGGTACTGTTGAAGCCTCACCTGGAGAATTTTGAGCATTACTTTACTAGCGTGTGAGATGAGTGCAATTATGCAATGGTTTGAACATTCTTTAGCATTGCCTTTCTTTGGGATTGGAATGAAAACCGACCTTTTCCAGTCCTGTGTCCACTGCTGAGTTTTCCAAATTTGCTAGTATATTGAGTACAGCACTTTCATAGCATCATCCTTCAGGATTTGAAAAAGATCAGCTGGAATTCCATCATCTCCACTAACTTCATTTCACATTCCAAGATGTCTGCCTCTAGGTGAGTGATCACACCATTGTGGTTATCTGGGTCTTGAAGATCTTTTTTGTATAGTTCTTCTGTGTATTCTTGCCACCTTGTCTTAACATCTTCTGCTTCTGTTAGGTCCATACTGTTTCTGTCCTTTATTGTATCCTTCTTTGCATGAAATGTTCCCTTGGTATCTCTAATTTTCTTGAAGAAATTCTAGTCTTTCCCATTTTATTGCTTTCCTTTATTTCTTTGCATTGATCAGTTAAGAAGACTTTCTTGTGCCTCTTGCTATTCTTTGGAACTCTGCATTCAGATGGGTATATTTCCTTTTCTTCTTTGTCTATTGCTTCTCTTCTTTTCTTGGCTATTTGTAAGGCCTCCTCAGACAACCATTTTGCCTTTTTGTGTTTCTTTTTCTTGGGGACGTTTTTGATCACAGACTCCTGTACAATGTCACAAACCTCCATCCATAGTTCTTCAGGCACTCTATCAGATCTAATCCCTTGAATCTATTGACTAAAATAGATTCAACTGTATAATCATAACAGATTTGATTTAGGTCATACCTGAATGGTCTAGTGGTTTTCCCTACTTTCTTCAATTTAAGTCTGAATTTGGTGATGAGTTTATGATCTGAGCCACAATCAGTTCCCAGTCTTGTTTTTGCAGACTATATAGAGCTTCTCCATCTTCAGCTGCAAAGAATATGATCAATCTGATTTTAGTATTGACCATCTGGTGATGTCCATGTGTAGAGTTATCTCTTTTGTTGTTGGAAGAGGGTGTTTGCTGTGACCAATGTGTTATCTTGGCAAAACTCTCTTAGCCTTTGTCCTGCTTCATTTTTCATGCCAAGGCCAAATTTGCCTATTACTCCAGGTATCTGTTGACTTCCTACTTTTGCATTCCAGCCCCCTATGATGAAAGGATATCTTTTCTTGGTGTTAGTTCTTGTAAGTCATGTAGATCTTCATAGAACTGTTCAACTTCAGCTTCTTCAGCCTTACTGGTCAGGGCATAGACCTGGACTACTGTGATACTGAATGGTTTGTCTTGGAAATGAACACAGATCATTCTGTCATTTTTGAGATTTCACCTGCTGCTGTTGCTGCTAAGTCGCTTCAGTCGTGTCCGACTCTGTGCAACCCCATAGACAGCAGCCCACCAGGCTCCCCCATCCCTGGGATTCTCCAGGCAAGAACAATGGAGTGGATTGTCATTTCCTTCTCCAATGAATGAAAGCGAAAAGTGAAAGTGAAGTCGCTCAGTCGTGACCGACTCTTTGAGATCCCATGGACTGCAGCCTACCAGGCTCCATCCATGGGATTTTCCAGGCAAGAGTACTGGAGTGGGTTGCCATTGCTTTCTCATAGATTTCACTTAAATATTGAATTTTTGACTTTTTTGTTGACTATGAAGTCTACTGCGTTTCTTCTAAGGGATTCTTGCACACAGGAGTAGATATAATGGTCATCTGAAATAAATTCACCCCATCTGGTCCATTTTAGTCCACTGATTCCTAAAATATTGATGTTCACTCTTGCCATATCCTGTTTGACCACTTCCGATTTACCCTGATTCATGGATCTAACATTCCAGCTTCCTATGCAATATTGTTCTTTACAGCATCAGACTTTATTTCTATCACCAGGGATACCCATAACTGGCATTGTTTTGCTTTAGCTCCATCTCTTTATTCTTTCTGGAGTTATTTCTCCACTCTTCTCCAGGAGCATATTGGGCACCAATCGACCTGGGGAGTTCATCTCTCAGTATCATATCTTTTTGCCTTTTTTATACTGTTCTTGGAGTTCTACAAAACAGCTAATTATCTAATTAATTTATTATGTTTAACTAGTTTTGCCTCTTAAACTTCATGGTATCCTTAAAGAGTGTTCTATTTTCAGCCATTCTTTGAAAAAAAAAATCAATTAGTATTTCTGAGTGAGTGTAGCCAAAACTTTCTTTTGTTCCTCTTGGTCCTTGACCAATATCCTGAGTTTAAACAACATGATGCATACTGACTGGTGACTTGCCTTTTGCTGACTCAGCTCCAATTAATAGTAAATACAGTTGGAGAATCTGTAACAAATAGTGGAACACACAGACATTATTTTATTCCTTTGTCCCTTGACCCTTTAAGCTGAGAAAAGTGCCAACAGAAATATAGCAGAGCACAAGCATTCACTGCTTGATATGCATGGGCTTATCTTGTGTGACCTTTTCTGAATGGCACAAAGGGAATTGCTTGAGATATTTAGGCAAAATATGCATGCTCGAGCACTGGAGTCTCCTTGTATCCTGAAAATTATATTTTGTTTTGTTTTTAAAGATGATTAGCTCCTTAAAGGATAAAAGGACATCTTAAACATCATTAAGTGAAGTTTACAAGTTAAATATTTTAAAAGAATATCTGGAAGCCAAGCACACAGGCTTGGAAAAGGACTCATCATATAGCTTAAGTCCATGTGAACATAAAACTTGTAAAGAAGATTCTCCTCCTCTCTATTAAAAAAATAATGAAACCAAAGTAGGGGATGACAGGCTAATGGTGGGAGTTGAGACAGGAAATGAGGTTAACTCTTAGGAATTAAGGTCAAAGAATGAAGATGGAGCTTCTCTGGTTGAAACTCTCTCCAAGCAGAGGGAGCATCAATGGAAAATTCGAGAGGCCTCTCCAACATGGAACCCCAACTCCAAAGGAGGATAAAGCATTGTCTCCAGGAAATATGCAAGTGAGACTCAGGCCTCCCTGGGCCTGGCACCTGGAATCTGTGGCACGAGATGGTGATGGTAATGACAACATTTTTTTTAATCAGTGGGACAGTTGGTAGCTGTGGAGGATTTCCAGTGGCACGTGATAGAATTACCAGTGGCAGGACCACCAGCCAATAGTTTTGAAAGATAAAGAGCATTGGAGTCTGGAAAAGTGCCCCTGGCCCCCCACACTGTGTAGTAGCACTGACAACTTAATTTACAATCACAGGGCTGTAACAGTGTTTATGAAGACTAACAATGATTAATTCTCTAAATGTTGCTTGATTCTTAATCTAAAGTAAGTAGATAAAGTCTTTAAAAATTTTTTTAATTGGAGTATAGTTGCTTTACAATGTTGTGTTGGTTTCTGCTGTACAATGAAAAAAATATATATACATATATATATATATATGTATATATATATCTCCCCACCCTCTTGAGCCTCCATCCCACCACCTACATCCCACCCCTCTATGTCATCACAGAGCATGGAGCTGAGTTCCCTGTGTTATACAGCAGCTCCCCACTGGTTATCTATTTTATACATGGTAGTGTATATATGTAAATGATATTCTCTCAATTCATCCCACTTCTCCATGCCCTCCATATCTGTAAGTTTGCTCTCTACATCTGTGTCTCTATTCCTGCCCTGAAAATAAGTTTGTCAGTACCATTTTTTTAGATTCCATCTATATGAGTTAATATATGATATTTGGTTTTTTTCCTTTTTCAAAAATTTTTATGTATTTATTTTTTATTTTACTTTACAATACTGTATTGGTTCTGCCATACACTGACATGAATCCACCACAGGTGTACATTAGTTCCCAATCCTGAACCCCCTTCCCACCTCTCTCCCCATATCATCTCTCTGGGTCATCCCCGTGCACCAGCCCCCAGCATCCTGTATCCTGCATCAAACCTAGACTGGCGATTCATTTCTTACATGATAGTATACATGTTTCAATGCCATTCTCCCAAATCATCCCACCCTCTCCCTCTCCCAGAGTCCAAAAGTCTGTTCTATACATCTGTGTCTCTTTTGCTGTCTCGCATACAGGGTTATCATTACCATCTTGCTAAATTCCATATATATGTGTTAGTATACTGTATTGGTGTTTTTCTTTCTGGCTTACTTCACTCTGTGTAATCGGCTCCAGTTTCATCCATCTCATTAGAACGGATTCAAATGTATTCTTTTTAATGACTGAGTAATACTCCATTGTGTATATGTACCACAGCTTTCTTATCCATTCATCTGCTGATGGACATCTAGGTTGCTTCCATGTCCCTGGCTATTATAAACAGTGCTGTGATGAACATTGGGGTACACGTGTCTCTTTCACTTCTGGTTTCCTCGGTGTGTATGCCCAGCAGTGGGATTGCTGGGTCATAAGGCAGTTCTATTTGTAGTTTTTTAAGGAATCGCCACATTGTTCTCCATAGTGGCTGTACTAGTTTGCATTACTTACTTCACTCTGTATGGCAGACTCTGGATTCATCCACATCACTACAATTGACTCAGTTGCATTCCTTTTTATGGCTGAGTACTATTCCATTTACCACATCTTTATCCATTCATCAGTTGATGGACATCATGTCCTGGCTATTGTAAATAAACTCTTAATCCAACTTAAACAGACAAGTTCCATCACAAGTTTAGATTCCTGGGCTGCTAAGCATGCATTTCACATAGTTAAGTAGATAAAGCTATAGACAAAGCACACCAGATTGGTTGGGAGAAGAGGCTCTAAAATCAGACTGGGTTTGGATCTTATTCTGCCATTCATTAGCTGTTTGACTTTACTTGCTAAATTTCTCTGTGCCTCAACTTCCTTATCTATATCCTGCAAACAATAGTGATAATGTCTTCATGGGATTGGTAGAATGATTAACACCTATAAAAGACTTAAACCAATTCCTGGTACTAAGTAAAAATTAAATAAATACTGGTAATTATTATTACATGCCTTATCAAGGAGAGTTTATAACGCCTTCCTTTCTGACCCTGTCCCCCTGAAACTAAGACCCTAATAAAAGTACTAAGGAATGGGAGACAGGACCAAATGTGATTCAGTGATAAATTCTCAATACTTTTGCCTTTGTGTGGGTTTGTTTGAGTGGGGGAGGGGGGGTAAGAGAGATACCTCTGTTCTTCCTTCTCCTGGCTGTGGCCTGGGAAACGAGTAGATAAGAACGCCGTATTTTGCATTGTAGAAGAAAAAGATAGATGATAGAATTACCTTGGTAATGCCCTAGCTCCTGGGTGAGTGGTATGTTTGCCTTTCCCTTTGTCCTGACTTTCAGAGTTGCTGCTTTAATGAAACAGTTCAGATTGAATACATTTATTCTGGAATAAACATTACTAAATTTGGAAGGAAGGCAGTTTGAAACTAATGGAAAGTGACAAGAGCAAAATGCAGAATTCAAATTACCAGTACTTATTACATAGGGAAAAGAGGAAGTCTGAAATCAATGCTACTTCATAATATAATACTGATGTGTAATTATTTCTAATTTTATGTGTACTTAATCAAATACTCATGGGCTAGATGAGTCTCTATTAATTATTAAGAGAGTACACACAAATGAAAATTTTATTAACAAAGATCAAATCTTATAAAGAATCACAAGGTACCTGAATGAGATAATTTGATTTCCTAAAAACAAAAAGAATCCAATGAAAACTAAATGTGAGGGCTTGGTAAATAACTTACAGCATGAAATGACTATAATGCAACCACTAAAATATGCTATAGCTCAATGTTTTTGAAATCTAAATATGTCCATGATATATATTCTGTGATTAAAGCTAATAGCTTTATAACATTAAACAATTTTAAATATTTAAATTTAAAGGATAGGGCAAGATTTTGTGTCTCCCTGTAATTCTATGTGTATGTCTACTAAACATTTTGGAAAGAAATATATAAAAAATGTTAATACTATTCATCTTTGGATGACAGAATAAACATTAATATTTCTCTTTGAAATTATTTGTCATTATTACCATAATTTAAAGTTGTGTAAACATATATTTGAATGCTTGGCAAAACTATCAAGCTCAATGGAATAATTTAAATATAATACCATAAAAAATAATAGGTAGAACAGTTAGGTTTGACTGGCTAAAAACTTCCTTCTGAAAGTGCCTGAAAACAGTGGGAAAACTGTTGAGTTCAGGGTAATGATCTTGTCCTTGGTCTGCCATGAATAGTTTATCAAGAGCCTGAAAAATTACTTTCCTTCCACTCTAAGCTTTCTGCAGTGTAGGAGACCTGGGTTCGATCTCTGGGTTGGGAAGATACCCTAGAGAAGGGAATGATATCCCACTCCAGTATTCTTGCCTGGAAAACCCCATGGAACAGAGGAGCCTGATGGGCTACAGACCATGGGGTTGTAGAGAGTCAGACATGACTGAATGATTAACATAACATAAATATATATTTATTATGAGTTTAAAGAGAAAAAGCTAGAAGGCAATTTCCATTTTTAAAGTAGTTTGGTTGAAAAAGTTAAGCTTACTCATATATTTTAAAATCTGATTCTGCATTCATATAAATTATTTTTGAAGAGCAGTTGAAATAGTGACCAAAAGAGATGGCAAATCTTAGGGGAATAAGTTTGCTATTTTAATGTGCAAACTGGAATCAAATTAGACTTTCAAGAATAATGAGAATATGAGAACATTTTTGCATAGCACACTAACCAAAATAACAAGCACAACAGAAAATAAAAGAATCTCCATTTATAAGGAAGTTAGTTAATTACCAAAATCCTGTACTGTTGAAGATATATTTGCTATTTACAAAGATATTTGATCTAAATAAGAGGAAGAGGCTCAGTTTTGACACATATTTTCCACAGTCAAAAGTGGGATGCTTCTGCGGAAGAAAATCAAAAATCATTTCTTTGGAGATAGGGTCCCTTGTAATTTGGGTGCATTGTAGAAACATGGGTCACCATTTTGGGTGCCCTAGATCATAAGCTCTGCAAAGTCAGTAACTGTAATGTTTTTTGTTAACAGCCTTATCACCAGTTTCTGGAGTATAATAAGGGGTGAATAAATATTTGTTGGATAAATACCTGGCATGGTTTTCCTGCCCACATAATGGCAGTGCTAGAAAGAGAAACAAAATGACAATGTCATTCAATTTAACCCAGCCTAGTTTCATAACCAGGAGTAAACAGAGGTTCAGTCACAGAGCAAAGTTAACCAGACAGATATTAAAAAATATTTATTAATCAAGCAAAAATTCTATGAGCCTTATAGCATTATGCTGATATACAATGCATTATTCTAATATGGAAATCTTAGGCTAACCCAAACCAGACTCTCTAAAATGGAGGAATAGCTGAAATCCAGGAGACTTAAGATTTGAAATAACTCAAAATATCATGCTTTTGATCATTGCATTGTACTGCTTCTTTTTCTGAGGAGAATGTAAGTAATCTTCCCAACAACTAAATTATAATAACAAATGTGGTAAGATAACATTAGACTAAAACACTACCTTGCTCTTTTGTTCTTTTTTTTTTTTTCTGTTTAAGTCACTAAGTTGTGTCCTTGGGATCCCATGGACTGTAGCCCACCAGGCTCCACGTTGTTCTTCTAGATGGCCCTAAATTAATTAGAGTAATAAGAGAACTTCTCTGATGCACTTTTAATCAAAGACTTGATGATCCAGACCACCTCTTGACAGACTGCACAAAAGCTCTGTGAGACTCACAGGAAGTTAGCATGCAACCTAACCAGGATCTGGTCTCAAGCTGTGTCCTGTGGCATCAAGATGTCATAGAGTCCTGCTGGGTTTAGAATGGACTCAAGATTTTATGGTCATGCCTTCTGAGAATATTTTCTGTATTTTATTCTATATATGTTGTAAAGGTACAAACTCATCAAAAGTCATAACTGCACCTTATTTTGGTTAGACATTTGTCAATGTCACTTTGACAATACTTTTTTTTAAATTGTGGTAAAAAATATACAAGCTAGTCTTTTAACAGATTTTTAAGTATATGATATAGTACTGCTAACAATGAACACCATTGTGTACAGAGGATCTCTAGGACTTTTTCATCTTGCAGGACTGAAATTTTATACTTACTCAATAGCAACTTCCATTTCTTCTTCCCTCAGCTCCTGACAGCCACATTCTACTTCCTGCTTCTATGAGTTTGAGTACTTTAGATAATTCATGTAAGTGAAACCATGAAACATGTGTGTATAATTTATACCACATCTGTAATGATGTGTATATGTAAAATTATACCAGAATTCTGCTGGGGTCCAGCCCCGGTGGATCCAGGGTAATTCGAAGGGGAGACAGAGTAGGCATCCTAGGAAAAAACTTATTTAATTACAAATATAGAGAGAGATTAGAAATGGATAGTGTAGTAGGAAATATTAGTGGAGAAAAAGAGACTGAATAACTTGGTTTACATGGGATACCAATAAAATTCCAAGACAAGGAATTTGTACCATTTACGTTGGGCCACCGGTGCCACTTGAATATTGGAAGGTGCCCCTCCTTGGGCTCCTTCTCACATGGAACTTAAAAGCCGGGGCAAGTAAGTAGACGTGGCAAGCACCCACGCTCCAGATGGGAATTCAGCCAGAAAAACGGGGACAAGAAAGAACGACACGGGGGAATCAGTCTTTCCAGAAACGGATCCGACTTCTTTATTTTTTAGGTTTGCTTATATACCCTTTGTTACACATAGAGACAAATGGAAATTTTAAAGTCATGCGGGGGTCAGCAGTCCTGATCTTTATCAAAATCAGGTGCTTCACATAAATGTATAAAAAAAGGTCTTAGGGGTTTTACATCGTCTTCTGGCCATGAGGCCTGCTGACATTTTATGATCCTTTCTTTCTGATAACCAAAAAACTTATTTTCCAGGGGTGATTTTTCTTAAACCAGGTACCACCCTCTGAAGGTACCAGATAAAGTTGCATTCCTATAGGGTGAGGGTGTAGTGAGTTACAACTAAGAAAGGAATTTATTTAACCTAAGGTTAACATGATTAATCTTAAAGATTAATACTTATTTCTCCTATATGCTAGTTATATTCATTATAAGAGCAGGGAATATGGAGATTTAGCAGCAAACATCAGCTCAACAAATGAAAACCCTTCACTAATGTTCCCCTTAAGGTCTATTTAGTCTTAAGAAAGTGATAAAGTTACATTTTTGCATAGCAAGGACACAGTCATTTATAACAAAGTACAGTGATCTATAACAAAAGAGAAAATTCATTAACTCAAAAGGTCTAGTATTGCTAACATCAAAAACTACTATGTTTCCTTTTCTATATTCCAAATACATTAATATATTCCCAGGTGCCTAAGGATATGGAGGCCTGGCTGCAATCATTGACTCAACAATGAGAAAAACCCTATGCTAATTAAGAATTTCAAAATACTCCAAACTCTCTGTGCTGCTTCTGGTTGAGAGGTAGTAAACAATCGTGTGTAGTGGCAGGAGTGTGGATAATCCTATCACACAAGCTAGTCTGCCAGCAGACAGATTTGACCTGAGACACCCTTGTCACCCCAGGAATTTTTATTGACTGGAGCTGCAAGTTTACTCCTTTTCTGAGAGAACCAGTAGGGAACAGCCCCCATAAAGTCAGAGGTGTAGGTGAGAGCATGAAACAGTAAAGTAGGTAGACTCTGGTTTGGGGGGTAGATGCTTGGGAACAGGGGGGTTCCTGAGGCTTGATCCCGCCTTTGCGTATGCTGAAGCCTCCTTCCTCATGACCTTTGCCATGGGCGGAGTTCCTCACGCTGGCTCCCAGCAGAATTCAAATCAAAATAAATGAGGAAAGTGGGAGAAAAGAGTTAGCTGGGACTATAGAAAAGCTAACCAACAAGATACCAAGTAGGAACGCCTTAATTACTCATCTGTATATCCCATAGAGCAACTGAAGTGAAAAGACAGCACCCAGATGCTAGGAAAGACAATTATAGTCATCATTCAAAAAACCAGAAAAATGAAGATGTTCCAAACGATATGAATAAGGTTAAACTATGTGCCATTGAAAGGTCCCCTGGAGGCAGACCCATTCATAAAAGGAAAAGAGAAGACTCACCATGGGATCTAGTGTCTCTAATATCCTATGCCCTTAAGCAGAAATTTGCATTCCAAGAAGAAGATTCATTTGAGAAAGAAAATAATTGTTGGGAGTCTTCTCCATTTTCTAGTCCAGAAACTTCAAGGGTGCACTTATAATCTTGGACATCATATTTCAAGTCAGAAGTAAGTTGGACTAAAGGAAGAACCAACAAACCCAGCAGGCGTAGGCCAAGCCATGAGCAACAGGGCCTGTGTCTCTTCCTAGCGGGCAGGACTGCAGAAGTATACCTGCACGCCTCTCCCTGTACATGAAAGGGTCACATCTCCTGCTAATGAAGTTGAATGTAGTCCATACACTGGGCTATGTTAGTGCAAAGGTCTGAAGGATCTTAACCTGGCTCTGGTTTTATAAGATCCAACTGTTAATGGGCTACTGATGATGGCTACGTGTGTGGATCTTTTTCATTTTTTCCCACATATGTTGGGCTTCCCTTGTGGCTCAGCTGGTAAAGAATATGCCTGAAATGTGAGAAACCTGGGTTGGGAAGATCCCCTGGAGAAGGGAATGGCTACCCACTCCAGTATTCTGGCCTGGAGAATTCCATGGACTGTAGAGCCCAAGGGGTCACAAAGAGTTGGACACGACAGAGTGACTTTCACTTCACTTCGCTTCATATTCCATAAATCCCTGCTCTAGTCACTCTATGACTATAATAAATGTATACTTATTTACTTACTCAAAAAATCATAAATAATTTAGTCATAAAAGCAGTTCATTTGTTTTTTTTATAACTCACCTGTGTGGAAGACTAATTCACAGATTTTAATAATCACAGTCTTAAAGCAGAAGTTTATTTATTACAGGTGATGTAGTGGATAAATATAGTAGGTCAAGGCATAACTATCAAATAACTGAAAATCATTATGACTAACACAAGCAAGAAAATTAAATTTATTAAATTAACACAAAGATGTGCAAAACATATTAAACCATCATCCTGCCTTCACAAAGTCTGGGAATGAAGGCTGTTTTGGGTCTTCAGCATCAAAAACTAGAAATATTCTCTTGCCTATTGATTTTAGCTACAGCAAGCACTCATAACCTTCAGTCTCTATGCAGCTCTCTTCAAGTGTCATACTTCAAGAAAAAGAACTGGATTTGCCTAACATAGATCAGACATTCCTGCCTTTGGTAAACCGGCCAAGCAAGTGTTTCAGGTCACAGGGTGGTGACATTGACACAACCATGAGGTAAAAACTGAGCCATTGGCCCAATCTGTATCACTGCAATGGCTTATCCTCCTGGTCAGAGCATGTTCTCTTGGAGTAGAAGTGGATGGTGATACTTGAAGAGTCTTCTCAGAATATGGCTTGACCACAGTTGGGTTTGCTCTAAGACTAAACCAGGTGAATTTATATCTCTTAAATTGATTTGAATAAACAGAATATAGTTTGCTAAATCCTACAGCCCTGACCTATGACTCAGATTTAAAATACCATTCCCTCCTCTTCCCGCTTCCTCCAGTTTCTGTTATAGAAACAGTGACCACGTTTTCTTTGTTTCATTTTTCTCAAGGTTACTTCATGGAGAGCTGTCTCCTTATTGACTTACACAGTCCTGTGTTTAGCTCAGTAGATGTGAAAGGACTACATCTTGTTGGCTCATCGCTCATGCTAGCAATTATTAGCCCATATTGTGGCAAACATTTCCTAAACAATGCATGATTGTATCTATCTCTTTTAACCCGAAATGGTATATTTTAAACTTGAACACAGCCTAACAGCTCATAATTCTTAATTTTTTAACTTCTATTAAATAGAAATATCAGAAAAGATATATGGGCAGATGTTTTAGTTATCTGTTAGTTCATAGCATATTATTCCAAAAGTTAGCAGCATCAAAAACAAACATTATCTCACTCTGTGGCTTAAGAATTCAAGTGCAGCTTAGTTGGGTGCCTCTGGATCAAGGATTTTCATAATGTCATAGTTAGGGTGGCAGATAAGACTGTGATTCTACTTGATGGCTCCACGTGGAGAGGATTTGCTTCAAACCTGCCTCAGTATTATTGATAGAATTTAATTTTCATGGGCTACTGAACTAATGGCCTCAGTTGTTTTACTAGCTGATGGGTAGAGGCCTCCTTCTTTCTCTTGCCATATGAGACTCTCCATAGAGCAGCCCAAACATGCTATTTGGCTTCTGTCAGCAAGCGAGAGTGTAAGAAAGATCGCCAAGATAGGAACCATAATTTCTTTGCAACCTTATTTTATAAATGACATCTCATCATCTTTATGAGAATCACTTAGATCCAATCTAAACTTAAGAGGAAATATTTATATAAGTTTGCAGATCCCAAGAAGCAAGAATCATTGGCATTGGAAGGTGAAGTGTTAGCCACAGGACCACTAGGGAAGTTTCCCAGGAGCAAGAATCATTGGGAGCTCTCTTAGAGTCTGCTTATGACACCAGGGAAAACCAGACCTGTGATTCTTGAAATTTGAATTACAGGTACATTCTGACATTTAGCAAACAGAAGGAAGATCAGAAAATAGTGCACAACAAAGTAACATTAAAACTAAGGATAGACTTCGGATAAAAATGAAAAGCATTTACTAATATGGTTTTACAAACCAGGAGAGAAAGGGGTTTGATTTCTGAGACATATTTTCAGTCACAAGCATGAGAAATTTTACACCAAACATTCACTAGGCCACAGATTTCTGTACAAGTGTTAAGAATGTGCCTAGTTATACTCTACAAGGGCTCTTCCCTGGTGGCTCTTCCCTGGTGGCTCAGATGGTAAAGCGTCTGCCTACAATGTGGGAGACCTGGGTTGGGAAGATCTCCTGGAGAAGGAAATGGCAACACACTCCAGTACTCTTGCCTGGAAAATCTTATGGACAGAGGAGCCTGGTAGGCTACCGTCCATGGGGTCACTAAGAGTCGGACACAACTGAGTGACTTCACTCACTCACCCTCTACAAGAATAACTGTGCATCATGACTTGTGATTACCAATACAAATAGTTAAGTAAAGATATTGACAATTCAGAAATGACCTTGGTCAACACAGGAAAAAATGTGAAAAAGTATTAAATTTTAACAAATAAAAGCTCATAAGAAAGTGCAATAATTTTAAAAAACTTACAATAACACCAAAGCAAAATATTTTTTAGGCAGAGTTTAAGACCGATGGCTCTAAAAGAGACTAGCCAATTATACCTCTTCATAATGAAAAACAAGGAGGATAACCAAATTCCTTAACAATTAAGAATGTTATATTTAGATATACTAATCTTCTTAATTAGCGCGGTTGGCTGCGACCTGGCACACTAAGCGCGGCCGAGAGGAGTTACCCCATGTCCGAGGTCAGGGGCGGCGGCCGAGAGTGCCAGGCTGCAACGGCACAGGAACGGCTGAGAGGAGCTACCCAAGTCCGAGGTCAGGGGCGGCGGCCAGGAGGTGCTACCCTGCGTCCAAGGCCAGGGCGGCCTGGAGAAGCCACCTCATGCCCGAGGCCAGGGGCAGCGGGCAGGAGGAGCCACCCCGAGCCCAAGACCAGGGGTGGCTGGGAGGAGCAACCTGAGGAGCGGCAGCTGCGCGGGCACAGGAGAGCCTAGAGGAGCTATCCGACGCTGAAGGTCAGGAGGGGTGGCGGTAGGGAGATACCCCTCATCCCAGGTAAGGAGCAGCGGCTGTGCTTTGCTGGAATGGCCGTGAAGAGATACCCCAAGCCCAAGGTAAGAGAAACCCAAGTAAGATGGTAGTGTTGCAAGAGGGCATCAGAGGGCAGACACACTGAAACCATACTCACACAAAACTAGTCAATCTAATCACACTAGGACCACAGCCTTGTCTAACTCAACGAAACCAAGCCATGTCCGTGGGGCAACCCAAGACGGGTGGGTCATGATAGAGAGGTCTGACAGAATGTGGTCCACTGGAGAAGGGAATGGCAAACCACTTCAGTATTCTTGCCTTGAGAACCCCATGAACAGTATGAAAAGGCAAAATGATAGGATACTGAAAGAGGAACTCCCCAGGTCAGTAGCTGCCCAACACGCTACTGGAGATCAGTGGAGAAATAACTCCAGAAAGAATGAAGGCATGGAGCCAAAGCAAAAACAATACCCAGCTGCGGATGTGCCTGGTGATAGAAGCAAGGTCCAATCCTGTAAAGAGCAATATTGCATAAGTACCTGGAATGTCAGGTCCATGAATCAAGGCAAATTGGAAGTGGTTAAACAAGAGATGGCAAGGGTGAACGTCGACATTCTAGGAATCAGCGAACTAAAATGGACTGGAATGGGTGAATTTAACTCAGACAACCATATATCTACTACTGAGGACAGGAATCCCTCAGAAGAAATGAAGTAGCCATCATGGTCAACAAAAGAATCTGAAATGCAGTACTTGGATGCAGTCTCAAAAACGACAGAATGATCTCTGTTCATCTCCAAGGCAAACCATTCAATATCACAGTAATCCAAGTCTATTCCCCAACCAGTAATGCTGAAGAAGCTGAAGTTGAACGGTTCTATGAAGACCTACAAGACCTTTTAGAACTAACATCCAAAAAAGATGTCCTTTTCATTATCGGGGACTGGAATGCAAAAGTAGAAAGTCAAGAAACACCTGGAGTAACAGGCAAATTTGGCCTTGGAATGCGGAATGAAGCAGGGAAAAGACTAATAGAGTTTTGCCAAGAGAATGCACTGGTCATAGCAAACACCCTCTTCCAACAACACAAGAGTAGACTCTACACATGGACATCACCAGATGGTCAACACCAAAATCAGACTGATTATATTCTTTGCAGCCAAATATGGAGAAGCTCTATACAGACAACAAAAACAAGACCAGGAGATGACTGTGGCTCAGATCATGAACTCCTTATTACCAAATTCAGACTCAAATTGAAGAAAGTAGGGAAACCACTAGACCATTCAGGTATGACCTAAAACAAATCCCTTATGATTATACAGTGGAAGTGAGGAATAGATTTAAGGGCCTAGATCTGATAGAGTGCCTGATGAACTATAGAATGAGGTTCGTGACATTGTACAGGAGACAGGGATCAAGACCATCCCCATGGAAAAGAAATACAAAAAAGCAAAATGGCTGACTGGGGAGGCCTTACAAATAGCTGTGAAAAGAAGAGAGGTGAAAAGCAAACGAGAAAAGGAAAGATACAAGCATCTGAATGCAGAGTTCCAGCGAATAGCAAGAAGAGATAAGAAAGCCTTCTTCAGTGATCAATGAAAAGAAATAAAGGAAAAGAACAGAATGGAAAAGACTAGAGATCTCTTCAAGAAAATTAGAGATACCAAGGGAACATTTCATGCAAAGATGGGCTTGAGAAAGGACAGAAATGGTATGGACCTAACAGGAGCAGAAGATATTAAGAAGAGGTGGCCTGAATACACAGAAGAACTGTACAAAAAGATCTTCATGACCCAGATAATCATGATGGTGTGATCAATCATCTAGAGCCAGACATCTTGGAATGTGAAGTCAAGTGGGCCTTAGAAACATCACTACGAACAAAGCTAGTGGAGGTATTGGAATTCCATTTGAGCTGTTTCAAATCCTGAAAGATGATGATGTGAAAGTGCTGCTCTCAATATGACAGCAAATTTGGACAGCTCAGCAGTGGCCACAGGACTGGAAAAGGTCAGTTTTCATTCTAGTCCCAAAAGAAGGCAATGAAAAAGAATGCTCAAACTACCGCACAATTACATTCATCTCACATGCTAGTAAAGTAATGCTCAAAATTCTCAAAGCCAGGCTTCAGCAATATGTGAACCGTGAACTTCCTGATGTTCAAGCTGGTTTTAGAAAAGGCAGAGGAACCAGAGATCAAATTGCTAACATCCGGTGGATCATGGAAAAAGCAAGAGAGTTCCAGAAAAACATCTATTTCTGCTTTATTGATTATGCCAAAGCCTTTGACTGTGTGGATCACAAGAAACTGTGGAAAATTCTGAGAGAGAAGGGAATACCAGACCAGCTGACCTGCCTCTTGAGAAATCTGTATGCAGGTCAGGAAGCAACAGTTAGAACTGGACATGGAACAACAGACTGGTTCTAAATAGGAAAAGGAGTACGTCAAGGCTGTCAATTGTCACCCTGCTTATTTAACTTCTATGCAGAGTACATCATGAGAAACGCTGGACTGGAAGAAACACAAGCTGTATTCAAGATTGCCAGGAGAAATATCAGTAACCTCAGATATGCAGATGACACCACCCTTATGGCAGAAAGTGAAGAGGAACTAAAAGCCTCTTGATGAAAGTGAAAGTGGAGAGTGAAAAAGTTGGCTTAAAGCTCAACATTCAAAACACAAAGATCATGGCATCCGGTCCCATCATTTCATGGCAAATAGATGGGGAAACAGTGGAAACAGTGTAAGACTTTATGTTCTTGGGCTCCAAAATCATTGCAGATGGTGACTGCAGCCATAAAATTAAAAGACGCTTACTCCTTGGGAGAAGAGTTATGACCAACCTAGATAGTACATTAAAAAGCAGAGACATTACTTTGCCGACTAAAGTCGACCTAGTCAAGGCTATGGTTTTCCCAGTGGTTATGTATGGATGTGAGAGTTGGACTGTGAAGAAAGCTGAGCACCGAAGAATTGATGCTTTTGAAGTGTGGTATTGGAGAAGACTCTTGAGAGTCCCTTGGACTGCAAGGAGATCCAACCAGTCCATTCTGAAGGAGATCAGCCGTGGGATTTCTTCGGAAGGAATGATGCTAAAGCTGAAACTAGTACCTCGGCCACCTCATGCGAAGAGTTGACTCATTGGAAAAGACTCCGATGCTGGGAGGGATTGGGGTCAGGAGGAGAAGGGGATGACCGATAATCAGATGGCTGGATGGCATCACTGACTCGATGGACGTGAATCTGAGTGAAGTCCGGGAGTTGGTGATGGACAGGGAGGCCTTGCGTGCTGCAATTCATGGGGTCGCAAAGAGTCGGACACGACTGAGCGACTGAACTGAACTGAACTAAATCTTCTTAATTAAATACTGTGATATACCTACTCAGAATGAAAGTTATTTTGGGTGGGAGAGTAGCTGAAAAGTAAATAGAGTAAGAAAATTAACAGACATTGGTACAACAACTTAATACATCCAATTTGGAGATGTTGAAATCAACACATTCTATTTAAGAATTGGCAGATACTCTTTACCACTAGCTACTCTGAAGGTTCACGCCCCTGCACCCAGATGGCAGGAAATTCTCTTAAATGTTTTATTTCAAGGGGAAGAATGGCTATGAAGTAATTCATTGGTACCCTATTTGGAAATGTGGGGAAAAAAATTTAAATAAACCCTTTCAAATCAATTTATCAGGAAGTTTATAGGAACATAATGATTAAAAGTTTTTATGCCCACCCTCACTGCTGCTATTCAACATAGTTCTGGAAGTTTTGGCCACAGCAATCAGAGCAGAAAAAGAAATAAAAGGAATCCAAATTGGAAAAGAAGATGTAAATCTTTCACTGTTTGCAGATGACATCATCCTCTACATAGAAAACCCTAAAGACTCCACCAGAAAATTACTAGAGCTAATCAATGAATATAGTAAAGTTGCAGGATATAAAATCAACATACAGAAATCCCTTGCATTCCTATACACTAATAATGAGAAAGCAGAAAAAGAAATTAAGGAAACAATTCCATTCACCATTGCAATGAAAAGAATAAAATACTTGGGAATATATCTACCTAAAGAAACTAAAGACCTATATATAGAAAACTATAAAAAACTGATGAAAGAAATCAAAGAGGACACTAATAGATGGAGAAATATACCATGTTCATGGATGGATTGGAAGAATCAATATAGTGAAAATGAGTATACTACCCAAAGCAATCTACAGATTCAATGCAATCCCTATCAAGCTACCAACGGTATTTTTCACAGAGCTAGAACAAATAATTTCACAATTTGTATGGAAATACAAAAAACTGTGAATAGCCAAAGCAATCTTGAGAAAGAAGAATGGAACTGGAGGAATCAACCTGCCTGAATTCAGGCTCTACTACAAAGCCACAGTCATCAAGACAGTATGGTACTGGCACAAAGACAGAAATATAGATCAGTGGAACAAAGTAGAAAGCCCAGAGATAAATCCACATACCTATGGACACTTTATCTTTGACAAAGGAGGCAAGAATATAAAATGGATTAAAGACAGTCTTTTTTAACAAATGGTGCTGGGAAAACTGGTCAACCACTTGTAAAAGAATGAAACTAGAACACTTCCTAACACCATACACAAAAATAAACTCAAAATGGATTAAAGATCTAAATGTAAGACCAGAAACTAAAATCCTAGAGGAGAACATAGGCAAAACACTCTCCGACATAAATCACAGCAGGATCCTCTATGATCCACCTCCCAGAATTCTGGAAATAAAAGCAAAAATAAACAAATGGGATCTAATTAAAATTAAAAGCTTCTGCACAACAAAGGAAAATATAAGCAAGGTGAAAAGACAGCCTTCTGAATGGGGAGAAAATAATAGCAAATGAAGCAACTGACAAACAAGTAATCTCAAAAATATACAAGCAACTTATGCAGCTCAATTCCAGAAAAATAAACAACCCAATCAAAAAATGGGCCAAAGAACTAAAAAGACATTTCTCCAAAGAAGACATATGGATGGCTAACAAACACATGAAAAGATGCTCAACATCTCTCATTATCAGAGAAATGCAAATCAAGACCACAATGAGGTACCATTTCACACCAGTCAGAATTGCTGTGATCCAAAAGTCTACAAGCAATAAATGCTGGAGAGGCTGTGGAGAAAAGGGAACCCTCCTACACTGTTGGTGGGAATGCAAACTAGTACAGCCACTATGGAGAACAGTGTGGAGATTCCTTAAAAAATTGCAAATAGAACTGACCCAGCAATCCCACTGCTGGGCATACACACCGAGGAGACCAGAATTGAAAGAGACACATGTACCCCAATATTCATTGCAGCACTGTTTATAATAGCCAGGACATGGAAGCAACCTAGATGTCCATCAGCAGATGAATGGATAAGAAAGCTGTGGTACATATACCCAATGGAGTATTACTCAGCCATTAAAAAGAATACATTTGAATCTGTTCTAATGAGGTGGATGAAACTGGAGCCAATTATACAGAGCAAAGTAAGCCAGAAAGAAAAACACCAATACAGTATATTAACACATACATATGGAATTTAGAAAGATGGTAATGATAACACTATATGCGAGACAGCAAAAGAGACACAGATGTAAAGAACAGACTTTTGGACTCTGTGGGAGAGGGAGAGGGTGGGATGATTTGGGAGAATGGCATTGAAACATGTATACTATCATGTAAGAAATGAATCGCCAGTCTAGGTTCGATGCAGGATACAGGATGCTTGGGGCTGGTGCAATGGGATGACCCAGAGAGATGATATGGGGAGGGTGGTGGGAGGGAGGTTTAGGCTTGGGAACTCATGTACACCTGTGGTGGATTCATGTCAGTGTATGGCAAATAAATAAATAAATAAAACATTTTTTTAAATGTCAACAAACCAGTGGCCCCAATATACCTAGCAATTCACCACGGTTTATAGAAGGCCGACAGTGGGAAGAACATTGTGCACCACAGGCAGCCAGTGAACCAGAGTTTACATAATTATTTTGTTTTACAATAATATTTTTCTAGTTATTATTTGGAAAAATGTTAAGGGCATAAACAAGAAAATATAAAATCACAAAAACATAGTTAACATTTTGGTATGTTTTCTATTAAAATTTATATGTGTTTTTACATATGAATATGTGTATGTAAATTTTAAATATTGGTATGTAATTTTTAAAAATTACTTTTCACCTTTCTTTTTTCCCACCTATGATGTCATGGTTTTTTTTCTTATGTTACTACAATTTTATCCTTATAAAAACGTCCTTTCAGTCTTTATTCTAAAGACTTTTAGAATATATTTAGTATTCTATTTGTCATTGTAACAAATTAATTAGTTGATTTAATTATATCATTAACAAAATTTAATGTAGTAATGTAATTAAATATATATTATATTCTTAATTTACATAACATAATTCATTAAATCTCCTCATATAATAGATATTAAGCTATTTCCACCCTAAATATTTATTTTGTCTATTTTTGACATTCATGTACTGGTAAATATCTAAAGCAAAAATGTGCTGGTCATTTACAATGACACACAATCTGTGCTTTTAGAATTCTTTCTTTAGTGAGAACAAAAAGCAGTATAAATAACTGTTTTGATGTGATAAAAGGTAAAGGATAAATATAAATTTCAATGCAAGCATAGGTGATACAGAACTACCTGCCTTCTGCCTACCTGTCAAGGTCTCACAGAGCTCTCACTTGCTTGAGTCTTCAAGGAGAAATATGAGTTTGTTAGCAGGAGACATAAGAGATGTGGATTTGATCCCTAGGTTGGGAAGATCCCCTGGAGGAGGGCTCAGCACCCCACTCCAGTATTCTTGACTGGAGAATCTCCATGGACAGAGGAGCCTGGCTGTAGGTGTGCTATAGTCCATGGGGTCTCACAGACTCTGGCCTGACTGAAACGACTTAGCACACACACGCAGAGAGACCATGAGCTTAAAGAAAGGTGCAAGCATGGCATTTGAACAGTGATTAACTGTTTTCTTCTTAAAACATTCTCCTCTTTTGATTTCCATGACTCAAAATTCTTCCTCTTTTCCTCCTGTCTCTTGTTGGAGGAGGAATATATGTATTATCCATTTCTCTTGCTTCCAGTGGATGGACTTCACTAACATAAACTCCTGGTCGCTTGCCCCACACCTTAACCACTCCTCCCTGTGAAGTCTGCAGATTGTGTTATGGTTAAAAGTCACTGGTCCACATTTTACGTCAATCATCTGCTATCACTGAGGATTTGAATGTCTTTTCTTTTCTTTAGCAGACTAGTAGGAGGCAGAGAAGCTTAAGTTACTTTTTCAATACCAAATTAACTCCCAGAAGAACTTTCCGAAGACATAGATGGGAGGTAGGAGAGGAGCTAGGGAATACCAGGACTTTCTAGTCAGTCCATTTAGCTCTCATCTGACTTCAGGAGTTCAAGAGCAATCCAGATAGTATTTAATTTGGTACAGCCATTATGGAAAACAGTGTGGAGATTCCTCAAATAACTGAAAATAGAACTGCCATATGAAGCAATCCCACTGTTTGGAATATATCTGAGGAAAACAGAATCACTAATTTGAAGATACATGCACCTCAATGTTTGTAGCCATGTTACTTACAATAGCCAAGATATGGAAGCAACCTCAGTGTCCATTAACCAGACAAATGGATAAAGAAGATGTGATATATATATATAGCTTAGCTATAAAAAAAGAATAAAATTTTGCCATTTGCGACAATATGATGGACCTGGAGGAGATTATGTTTAGTGAAATAAGTCACAGAAAAAGATAAATTCGGTATGTTATCATTTATGTGTGGAATCTAAAAAATAAAACTAATAAAGATAAAACAGAAACAGACTTACAGATACAGAGAATAAACTAGTGGGGAGAAGGAAGATATGAGGGGCAAGATAAGGGTATGGGATTAAGAGGTACAAACTACTAAATATGTTTTTAAAAGCCAGTATTATGATCTCCACTTTCTAACACTCTTCTCAATTGCTTCTGAAGTGGACAAACAAAAGGGGGTAGTGCGTTATTGACTACCTGAAATCCCAAGAATTTGTATCCCATTTGTAATTATTTTCTGTGTGCCATGAGAATTGGTGGTTGGTTAGATATGGAAGGTGAGAGAGAACTAGATGCTAAGAGAACCTTTGCAGGAGACGTGGCAGAAAGCAGTGAATATCATAATTCTGTTCTCTGAGCTTAAGGCATCTGTGGGACTTCAAATGGAGACATCAAGTAAGAAGTTAAAAGAAGAGTTACAGCCTTGTTACGCAAGGTGCCAAAAATTCATTCCAGAATACACATTTCACAAGTTAAGAAAGTTGGTTTACAGATTACTAAAGGCAACACAATGTAGTAAGAAATAGCCATAGTCTCATAAAAAGACCACCATATCCTAGAAGAAAAATTTAGGAATTAGAAATATTTAAAGCATTTCATTAATTTGAAAATCTGTGTGATGTGAGGAAAACCAGCAGTGACAATGTTTGCTGATATCTGTTTCTTTAAAATGAGACTGATATTCAGTCCCATTTCCCTCCTCTGCCCTAATCTCCACAGCAGTACTGAAAATGTCAGTGACTTGGAAGCCTACATAAGATATTACCAGGTGAGGTAAAGGAAATGTTCCAGATTATAATTTAATCTGTGAACTCTGACAGTGGGAAGCATGCCAACTTTTAAAGGATAATTTATGAGTCAAAAGCAAGCAGAAAAGTAACGAACAAATATGTGAAAGTATCAGCTACTAAGATAAAATATATCTTCCAAGAGAAGTGTATTTGCAGTGGGTGACAACCTTCCTTATCATTTTTATCTTAATAAATATGCATATGTTCATAGCACTTTGTCATGTAGCTAGTTCAGTAAAAGCTACACACAGTGTGTCACATAAAACAGTTATATGTCAACCCAGGCTTCTGTAAGTTTTCAAACCTTAAAGGCCAGTTTGCTATTTCACTGTGCTGACAAACTTGTGTTCTTTACAAATACTATAAAGAAAATCTGCAGGATTTTAAAGGAGGGAATGAGAAATCACATCCAATTGGGGGACCAAAGAAGATTTTAGAGAGGAGTTGGAACTTGAACTAGACCATCAAGAATTCTGACAGATGAGTCTGTGGCAGAAAGAAGGGGACTGGAAATATAAATGTTTCTCAAAGTACATTAAACACTGTAATGCAAAATTGATATTTTGAAATTAGTTATTTCTCTTTTCTTGCTACCTTAACACAAGGCATTTAAAGCAGCCTGAACTCTTTGGAACCAGTAACCCAAATGAAAATCAGCCCCAGACCCATCTGGGGAATTCATGGCAATCAAGGGCCCCATAAATTCCTCTGTATCATGCTTCTCTTCTCATCCTTATTTTCAGTATGGTTCTGACTCAGCCCTGGTTCTTATATGAAGCTACATGTTTCACCTATTGGATCTGAGAATCTATATTCAATCTCCCTGACTTTAGTTATTGATTCTCTTTAATCGGTTTTTGACATTTCAGTTCAGTTCAGTCACTCAGTCATGTCCGACTCCTGTGAACTCATAGACTGGAGCACACCAGGCTTCCCTGTCCATCACCAACTCCCAGAGTTTGCTCAAACCCATGTACATATTTTAACATATACGCCAATGGTAATGAACCTGCCTGCCAATGCAAGAGATGTAAGAAACATGGTTTCAATCCCTGGATCAGGAAGATCCCCTGGAGGAGGGCACGGCAACCCACTCCAGTATTCTTGCCTGGAGAACCCCATGGACGAGGAGTCTGGCAGGATGCAGCCCATAGGGTCACAAAGAGTCGGACATGACTGAAGCGACTTCTCAGCAGTAGCAACCCTGTTACACTCCCACTCTAGACTTTGTTTTGGGATCCACTCCCAGGGCCAAGATTGGTTGGTAGCCATGGGATCCACTCTCAGTGCTAAGATTGGTTGGTAGCCAGAGTAGCTTAACACAAATCCATGTGAAGGATTTGGATAGTGTCAACTGTCACATGGAAGTGACTTTTGTCTCATTGTTATTTTTTTTCTGGTAACATAAAAAACATATGTTCATTGGAGAAAAGTATAAAAAAAGAAGAGAAAAATCAGCTGCAGTTCTACTATTCAAGATAAACACTATTAACCTGTTGATCTATTTCTTTCTAGTACTTTTTCTATATGTTTGTTTATATACATATTTTTAAAACTAAATTTGTTTCATAACACATACACAGTTTGTATGTTTGCCTTTACATACTTACCATTTTATCATGATCATTTCCCAGTATCATTAGATAGTTTTAGCTCAAAAAAATGTTTTTCCATGGCTGTATATTTCAACATAAAACGATAACAAGATGAAACTCTAATATTAGGCATTTATGTTTTTTGGTTTTTTTAATGAGAAACACTGCTATCCAGTGGGCTATGTAGTGCAAGTCACAATCGAGGGACTAAAGGTATAAATCTAAATGTACTAAAAATAACACAAATTTTATACTTGAATCTTGGAAAACATCCTTAGGGAATCAATACAGAAGTCACTGAAAATTTCTGTAACATTCCCTAATCATTTCAGTCTATGCAAATATCCTGTTTTTTCTTAAAGTTTTGCCCACTAAATACATACAGCTGGAGTATTACTGTGATATTCTAATGGTGATTTTCTATTTAGCTCATTTTTACTTCATCTATTATTTGGAATTTTTCTGTAAGAAAGACAAAAACTATTAAGGAAATCAAATGCAAAGTTTAAAAGCCTCATAGAAATTTCAGATTATAACATAAGTACTATAAATGTAATGTACAACATAATAAATATAATTAACTCTGTTTGTATGTTATATAGGAAGCTTATTAAAATAGTAAGTCCTGAGTTCCCATCATCACAAAGAAATAGTTTTTCTCTGTTTCTTTAAAAAAAAAAAGCTATCTACAGTGCGATATTCATAACGTTACTTACAATAACCAACATATGAAAACAATCTTAGTGTCTATTGGTGAATGACTGGAAAAAGAAGTTGTGATAAACATTATTGCAATGGAATATTACTTAGCAATATAGTCAGGAAATGCTACCACTTGCAAAAACATGGATGAAACTTGAAGGCATTATGTTAGTGAAGTAAGTCAAACAGAGAAGGACAAATACTGTACAATCTCACTTATACATGGAATCTAAAAAAAATTAAAAACAAACCCAAACTCATAGGAAAAGAGATCAAACTTGAGGTTACTGGAGGCAGAGAGTGTGAGGCGGGGGAACTGGAGGAAGGTGATCAAAAGGCACAGACTTCCAGCTGCAGATACAATGAACAACGTGATGACTATAGCTAGCACTTCTGTATGATACAAAAGTTTTTAAGTGAGAAAATCCTAAGAAGGAAATTTTCTCATCACAAAAGGAAAATGTTTTCCTCTTTTCCTTTGATTCTATGTATATAAGAAGTTAAATGTTAGCTGAACCTATTGTAATCATTTCACAATATATGTAAATCAAACCACCACGCCCAACACCTTAAAATTATACAGTGATATATGTCTATTTCTCAATAAAAGTGAAAAATAAAATTATATAAAATTACATTTGGTTAGTAGCATACTCTGGAATTTCTGGAGTCAGATAGGGTAAAAGAAAAAGATTTTCAGAGATGTCAAAACTTAGAATTGGCTCACTAGTCCTCCTCAGGGACTGAAATACTAAACACAAAATGTTTTAGTATGTTGAGAGTTTACTGGATGAGCCAATTTTCATACCAAAATAAAGATCAAGTTAAGCAATCAAACACAAAGAAACTTGAATCCTGAGTCCTGACACTTTTGAAATCTAAGAAAATAAATCAGCAAATACTAAGTATGGTTGACATGATAAAATCAACCATGTAGGATTTAAGAAGAAATATCTATATATGTGTGTGTATATATATACATATATATATTTCAAAGACACCCAACTACTATTAAAAAAGGAATAAGAGGGAGAAGGAAACATTTGTTATTAATTATTCTAATTAGGGCTCTTATACCAAAGAATCTAGGCAATAGATTTCAGTTAGCTCTGCCCCTTAGGAACAGGGAATTTAAACTCTTCAAACCTCAGATACATCCTTCACAAGGCTAGAATAATGATAGTAACCTACCTTATGGAGTGCTTGTGAGGACTAAATGATGTAATAAAAATTATGCTCTGAGATCTAAGACTGAGGATTGAATTAAGTTCTCAACAAAAGGTTGATAATGATAATGATTCATTTCTTCAGTCCAGTTTCATAATTCGTCCAAAACAATGCAGTGAAGGGCAGGGAATCTAGGAGTTAAGAGCTTTCAAGTTTGTATCATTTTTTAACTAGCAGAGTTGCATCAGTGAAGTCATTTGGACTGAATTTTCTCATTTTAGTACGTTTTTAATCCCTCAATGTTCAGATATACTGTGCCTCTTTATGCAGCATAAAATTAATGAATAGTCAGTTATCTCTGGAAAGCAAAATACATGCCACATGACAACAATCTCACTTTTCCCCATAAGTAACAGAAAAAGTTTAGTTGAAAAAAAAAAACACCGGTAAACTATTAAGAAAAAAAATATCATTTTTCAAGTATTTGAATATTACTTGCCACACTTAGGTTGATTGAGTCATACAGATTTGAACAGTTTACATGTATGGTAGAAGTTAAAATCTGTTTTGACATCTTATTGGCTTACTGTTTGAGAATTTTTAGAGTAATTCCTCATAAAATCTGATAGGAAACAATCGTTTTAAAGAACTGCCTCTTGAAACCTTGCCCTTTTTTATCTTAATGAAAACACTGTACCTCCCTGATTGTTTAGTTTTCACCAACTTACTTAACAGGCAAACTTGCTTCCAGAAACACTTGAAAATATTGACTTTAATCATACATTAATTGAGGAAAAATTCAACTGAGAAAGTGACTCAAGAAAATGAACAAAATGTAGAGAGTTATCTCAAACAATCCTAGAGAAAAAAATTGTTTAATACAAATTAAATTAATTTTGAAAGTTGTGTATATGTGTATGCTCAACTGTGTCCAACCCTCTGCAGCCTCATGGACTGTAGCCCTCCAGGTTCCTCTGTCCATGGAACTCTCCAGGCAAGAATACAGCAGCAGGCTGCCATTTGCTCCAGGGGCTCTTTCTGACTCAGGGAACAAACCCACGTCTCTTGCATCTCCTGCATTGGCAGATGGATTCTTTACCACTTCCCTGGTGACTCAGACAGTAAAGGATCTGCCAGCAATGCAGGAGACCTGAGTTCAATCCCCAGGTCAGGAAGATCTCCTCCAGAAGGGGATGGCTACCCACTCTGGTGTTCTTGCCTGGAGAATTCTATGGACCAGAGGAACCTGGCAGGTCAGTCCATGGGGTTGCAAAAAGTCAGATTAGATTGAGCAACTAACACTTTCACTTTTTCTTTACTACTAGGGCTACCTGAGAAGATTGAAAGTTAATAGACAATAAATGGAAGACACACCACAGTTTTTGGTTTGAGATTTTTAAAATGTACATTTAGTTGGAGATGGTGGTGGTGGTGGTTTAGTTGCCAAGTTGTGTCCAACTCTTGTGACCCCATGGACTGTAGCCTGCCAGGCTCCTCTGTCCATGGGATTATCCAGGCAAGAATACTGGAGTGGGTTGTCATTTTCTTCTCCAGGGGATCTTCTTGACCCAGGAATCAAACCCAGATTTCCTGCACTGCAGGCAGATTCTTTACCAACTGAGCTACAAGGGAGGCCCAGCTGAGGATATAGAATAAGATATATAGGCAAAAGATCATCTAATTTCTTAGGAAAATATTTAAAGAAACATGCAAATCTTATGGTATTTCCCCTTCAAGTTTGAATTACCTTCCATGGGAAAGCAGTGTGAGTTTATTTTTATTTGGGAAATTTTAAATTACTCTGGTACTACTAGAGTCAAAGTAAAAGAAAACTGAAAGTAGAAAGTAATCATTCTCATCATAAAACACTTTCTTTTTGTATCATTTTAAAAATTATGCTATACCTGTAAATATTATTTTACAGAGTTGGGTGAATGTTTCTGTTAACACTTTTAATTTTCTGATTTTTATGTCAGTGAGACTATATTATTTTTAATTAAAATTTATGTGTAAGTAACTAAGGAATAACATAATTATTTCATTAAGTGAGATATACACCAAATTGTGGGTGAAAAAAAGTAATTCATCTTACATGAAAAATTTTCTAAGTTACACAGGAAAATTTTCTTGTTGAGAGAAGGCTGGCATTAGAATAAATTACTGAGGTTGGCTAGAGATTATAAATCTTTGAAATATTTATATGTTAAATAAACAATGATGTAATGTGCATATTCTTCACTTTGCATATATGTCAATATAGATAAATAAACATTTACTTATTTATTATTTATATGTTTCTCACTTCATTTAAGCTTTTGCTCAGAAATGAGCATCTTGAAAAGATTTACCCAAATCATTCTATTTAAAATAGTCCCATTACTTTACATTACTTTTGTTTGTAACACTTTATGGCTATCTAATATTAATATTTTATATTTATATAAATATATATCTATTTTATATAAATATATATTTTATATTTATTTATACACTTATTTTGGAGAAGGAAATGGCAACACACTCCAGTATTCTTGCCTGGGAATTCCATGGATGGAGGAGCCTGGAGTCTACAGCCCATGGATTCGCAAAGAGTCGGACACGACTGAGCAACTAGCACACAAATACACTTATTTTTTTCCCCCTCTCAACAATATAAGTTCCATGTTAGTAGGGACTTTGTTTTGGGCTTCTCTGGTGGCTCAGCTGTAAAGAATCTGCCTGCGATGCAGGAGCCGCTGGAGATGTAGTTTCTGTTGCTAGGTAAGAAAGATCCCCTGGAGGAGGGCATGGCAACCCACTCCAGTATTCTTACCTGGAGGATCCCATGGACTGAGGAGCCTGATGGGCTACAGTCCATAAGGTAGCAAAGAGTCAGAGGCAACTGAAGCATCTTAGCATGCAGGCACAGGGACTTTATTTACTAGTATATCCCAGAATCTATTAAAGTGACTGGAATACAAACGTGATCAGTAAAAATATATTTGACTAAATGAATGAAAAACTGTTTTCCCTAGTAAAGGTTGTTGTTGAGAGCCAGGATACTCACATTCTCCAGCAAAATATTTTGCCTTGTAAATAGCTGGCTTATAATAGATAACTAATGAATTTTATTTTAATGCTATAAAAATCCTTAGAGGAGAAAGATAATATGGCATTATGTGGGAAATATTTAGAGTTCTCATTTCCTAAGATGTCACTTATCTAATATAGGCATGTCGTATAACCTTATGTAATGTTCAGATTTCTTCTATGAGGTCAGATAAATTCATTTTCCAAATGATGAACTACATGAGCAAAACTATACATATTGATATTTCTCAGTGCTTGACTTTGCCTATAATTGAAATTCCTTTTCAGTGGAACTATCTGCCTCTGGTCTCTATCCACTCAACAACACCACTACTTTAAGAGCTCGGGAAGGCTGAATAACATTTCATGATCTAACTTGGATTATCAAATTTTAATCTCTGTGCAACCCTCTTTTTAGTTTCCATTTTATATTACGGATCTGATCAATTCTTTAGCTTACCTTTCTCTCTCTCTCTAAACTTAGAGGTTAATATTAACTATATTAATAGGCATCAATATTAACTTATTAACTATTAATAGATAGGCATGAAGTTCCCTTTCATGTCTTACTTCTTATATTTTATATGATATATTATCTCTTCAAATTCTAACTAGCATAATTAGATAATTGGGGATAATACATTCAAATTACTTTTATTTAAAATATATGCTTCTAAAAATAATTTTAACTTTAAAACAGAAGTCATTTGATCATAGATTAAACTCAGAACATGACCTGCTCATTAAGAGCCAATGTTTATTTACACATAAACACTTTCTAAATTAAATAATTACTTGGTTATTATAGCAAAGCTAAATTAGAATTGATTTTACTTACAGTTGGGTTGGGCTTCCCTGGTGGTTCAGTGGTAAAGAATCCACCTGCCAACACAGGAGACTCGGGTGCGATCCCCAGGTCGGGAAGATTCCCTGGAGGAAAAATCGCAGCCTACTCCAATATTCTTGCTTGGGAAATCCCTTGGACAGAGGAGCCTTGCGGTTACAGTCCATAGGGTTGCAAAAGAGTTGGACTCTATTTAGCAACTAAACAACAATTGGATTACTCTTCTAATAATTTTTATTTGTCTAAATTATATTACAGCATCACATGTTCTAGTAATCTAAATTTTTCTTTCAAGCAGAGACCTATTTACTATCATATACACTACTTTTTTCATACTACTAGATTTATTTTCTGTTGTTAATGTGTCGCAACTAGTATTACCTGCCAAGTGAAAAAAATAAAAAAACAGAGATTCAGGGAAATAAATTATTCAAACACTGGCAACATCTTTTATTTTCCTCTTAGTTACACAACTGTGAAAAACAGATCCTATATATAAGTGAAGTACGAAATTATGTTATCTTTATATTTTTAAACAATATCAATCACACCTTGTCTCTTTTTGCATCTGTTTTAACACTAAAATCAACACTTTCTCACATCATTACAGTCTATTTTTCTAATAGCTTTAATTTTCCAACAGTTTTTCCGGTTATCTACCACTGCATACCAGAAAAACTTAAAGCTTGTGGCTTAAAGCACCAACTGCTTTATTGTATCTCAAAATTCTGTAGGTTGACTGGGCTCAGCTGAGAAGTTCTAATGTAATACATCATGTTGACTGGGGCCACAGTCATGCTGAAACTGCACATCTCATATTGGACTAGAACACAGGTACCAGGACTCAAATCCAGGCAAAACTCAGTCTAAGACTTGAACCCATGAGCTGGGACTCAAACCAGCCAGAACCATTGTCTTTTATTTGAGATCACACACCTGGTCTCAGAACATAATAAATGCTCTTTATGTCTAAAGATGTTCTTTATATCCTAAGATGTTCTTTATGTCTTGGGCTTCCCTTATGGCTCAGCTGGTAAAGAATATGCCTGCAATGTGAGAGACCTGGGTTCGATCCCTGAGTTGGGAAGATCCCCTGGAGAAGGAAAAGGCTGCCCACTCCAGTATTCTGGCCTGGAGAATTCCATGGACTGTATAGACCATCGGGTCACAAAGAGTTGGATACAACTCAGGGACTTTCATTTTCACTTTCTTTTATGTCTCATTGAAGAATGAATTCAGTGAGAGGCAAAGTGACAGACGAGTAGAGCATTTATTTAGAGAGAAACACACTCCACAAACACCCTGTGGGCCATCTCAGAAGACAAAAGGCCCCCAAATATATTAGTTTTTATGGGCAGGATAATTTCATAGGCTAATGACTTGGAGGATTATACCAACTGTATTGGGGAAAGCGAGGAGATTTCTAGGAACTGGGCCACTGCCAGTTTGGGGCCTCTTATAGACTGTGAAGAAGGCTGAGCACCAAAGAACTGATGCTTTTGAACGGTGGTGTTGGAGAAGAGTCTTGAGAGTCCCTTGGACTGCAAGGAGATCCAACCAGTCCATTCTGAAGGAGATCAGCCCTGGGATTTCTTTGGAAGGAATGATGCTAAAGCTGAAACTCCAATACTTTGGCCACCTCATGTGAAGAGCTGACTCATTAGAAAAGACTTTGATGCTGGGAGGGATTGGGGGCAGCAGGAGAAGGGGACGACAGAGGATGAGATGGCTGGATGACATTACGGACTCAATGGACGTGAGTCTGAGTTTTCCGGGAGTTGGTGATGGACAGGGAGGCCTGGTGTGCTGCGATTCATGGGATTGCAAAGAGTCGGACACGACTGAGCGACTGAACTGAACTGATGGTTGGCTTAAGAACTGTCATGGCACTGGTGTGTCTCTTAGGATACTAATGCATTACAATGAGGGCATAATGAGGCTCAAGTTCTACTGGAAGTTGACTTTTCCACCATCTTGGGTCTAGTTAGTTCTAACCAGTTCTTGTCATGCCCTATGGCTATGTCATTCTTTTAAGGTTGTGCCCTGTCCCCTTCTCTCCTGTTTCAACCTGGGGGCTCACTTGGGCTGGAATGTGCCAGGAGGCTCACTCACATGGCTGACAATTGATCCAGGTTATCAGAAACATCATTTTTAACAGTGAAGATTAATACTCCACTATAAGAGCAAAATCTCTAGATGGTGGAATTGCATGTGACTTTTATTTTCTTTTCTTTCCCCTTATCTGTAATGTCTAATTACCTTGTGCACATATATTGCTTTTGTGGCAGGACATTACTCAGTAATTATTATTCATAATAGTAAAAAGTATCTTTCTAAATCAGATTAGCATTGTATATACCAGCAAAAAGTAAATAGTACAGTATTTAAAGAGGTAAATCACAGGAACTTTATATATAGTTTAGAAGATTTAACAGAAGTTTTTAAAGAGTGCTCTGTCCTTTAAGTAGCATGAACTCTGTAAAAGTTAAAATGTTAATTCCTATCTTATAATTAAATAATATTTAAAGCATATCTTTTTTTCTCCCTTCTCCTTCTCTTTCCCTTCCATCCACCTAAGTATAGAGTAGGAAGACATTTCAGTGCTTTTTAAATTTTTCTGCTAATTTTTACATTGAAAAGAACAAAGTTAAGAATATCCTTAATAATCAGGTTTAGGGACAGATGGCCATACAAAAATAACTAAGTTTGCCAAAATGATGGCAAAAATGCCACATTTCTCTGAACATTGTCACTGAGCAACAGGAATAAAATTCAAGGTTTTTATGCCCCCTTCCTCAGAGCTGAAGAGTGTGGTGAAATAACAGTATGAAATCAGTTAATATTTTCCCTATTTATTTCATTTGGATTAGTTAAACTAGAGACTTACATGAATAATTTGACCTCTCTCTTAGTAGTCTAGTCTTTAAAAACCCACCAGAGAAGTTCCCTGGTGGTTCAGTGGCTAAGACTGCACTCTCCCAATGCAAGGGGCCTGGGTGTCAACTAGATCCCCACACGCTGCAACTAAGTGTTCACAAGCCACAACTAAAAGATCCTGCCAGTGCAACTACGACCTGGCATAGTCGAACAAAGAAATTTTTTTTCCAAAAACAAAAACCAACCCCACTCCCACTAGGCTGTTACTCTCTTTTCCTCAGTGCTATCAAAATTGTTGTTGCTATTGTTGTTCACTAGCTTTGTTCATAGTGATGCTTCCTAAAGCCCACTTGGCTTTGTGTTCCAGGATGTCTGGCTCTAGCTGAGTGATCACACCATCGTGGTTATCTGGGTCATGAAGATCTTTTTTGTATAGTTCTTCTGTGTATTCTTGCCACCTCTTCTTAATATCTTCTCCTTCTGTTGAGTGAAGTCGCTCAGTCGTGTCCGACTCTTTGCGACCCCATGAACTATAACCTACCAGGCTCTTCTGTCCATGGGATTTAGGCAAGAGTAAATTTACTCCAGGCAAGGTACTGGAGTGGGTTGCCATTACCTTCTCCAGGGGATCTTCCCAACCCAGCGATCAAACCGGGCCTCCCGCATTGCAGGCAGAGGCTTTACCATCTGAGCCACCAGGGAAGCCTGCTGCTTCCTTCTGTTAGGTCCATAACATTTCTGTCCTTTATTGTGCTCATTTTTGCATGAAATGTTCCCTTGGTATCTCTAATTTTCTTGAAGAGACCTCTAGTCTTTCCCATTCTATTGTTTTCCTCTATTTCTTTGCACTGATCACTTAGGAAGGCTTTCTTATCTCTTCTTGCTATTCTTTGGAACTCTGTATTCAAATGAGTATATCTTTCATTTTCTCTATATCCTGGAATGTGAAGTCAAGTGGGCCTTAGGAAGCAACACTACAAACAAAGCTAGTGGAGGTGATGAAATTCCAGTTGAGCTATTCAAATTCTAAAAGATAATGCTGTGAAAGTGCTGCACTCAATATGCCAGCAAATTTGGAAAACTCAGCAGTGGCCACAGGACTGGAAAAGGTCATTTTTCATTTCAATCCCAAAAAAAGGCAATGCCAAAGAATGTTCAAACTACCACACAAGTGCACTCATCTCACATGCTAGTAAAGTAATGCTCAAAATTCTCCAAGCCAGGCTTCAACAGTATGTGAACCATGAACTTCCAGATGTTCAAGCTGGTTTTAGAAAAGGCAGAGGAGCCAGAGATCAAGTTGCCAACATCTGTTGAATCATAGAAAAAGCAAGAGAGTTCCAAAAAAACATCTACTTCTGCTTTGTTGACTATGCCAAAGCCTTTGACTGTGTGGATCACAACAATCTGTGTAAAATTCTTCAAGAGATGGGAATACCAGGCCACCTTACCCACCTCCTGCAAAATATTTATGCAGGTCAAGAAGAAACAGTTAGAACTGTACATGGAACAACAGACTAGTTCCAAATCAGGAAAGAAGTACATCAAAGCTGTATATTGTCACCCTGCTTATTTAACTTATATGTAGAGTACATCATGTGAAATCCTGGGCTGGATGAAGCACAAGCTGGAATCAAGATTGCAGGGAGAAATATACATAACCTCAGATATGCAGATGACACCACTCTAATGAGAGAAAGTGAAGAACTAAAGAGCCTCTTAATGAAGATGAAAGAGGAGAGTGAAACAATTGGCTTAAAGTTCAACATTCAGAAAACTAAGATCATGGCATCTGGTCACATCACTTCATGTCAGTAGATGGGGAAACAATGGAAACAGTGACAGAATACTTCTTTGGGCTCCAAAATCACTGCAGATGGTGACTGCAGCCATGAAATTAAAAGATGCTTATCCCTTGGAAGAAAAGTTACTACCAACCTAAACAGCATATTAAAAAGCAGAGACATTGCTTTGCCTACAAAGGTCCATCTAGTTAAAGCTATGGTTTTCCCAGTAGTCATGTATGGCTGTGAGAGTTGGACTATAAAGAAAGCTGAGTACCAAAGAATTGATGCTTTTGAAATGTGGTGTTGGAGAAGACTCTTGAGAGTCCCTTGGACTGCAACGAGATCAAACCAGTCAATCTTGCAGGAAATCAGTCCTAAATATTCACTGGAAGGACTAAGGCTGAAGCTAAAGCTCTAATACGTTGGCTACCTGATGTAAAGAGCTGACTCATTGGAAAAGACCATGATGCTGGGAAAGATTGAAGGCAGGAGGAAAAAGGGATGACAGAGGATCAGATGGTTGGATGGCATCACTGATTTGATGGATATGAATTTGAGCAAGTTCTGGGAGTTGGTGATGGACAGGGGAGCCTGGCATGCCGCTGTCGATGGGGTCACCAAGAGTCAGACATGACTGAGCAACTGAACTGAACTGATTGTTTTTCAGTTGCTAAGTCAAGACCAGCTATTTGTGACCCTATGGACTGCAGCACATGAGGCTTTTCTGTCCTCCACGAGTTCCAGGAGTTTGCTTAAATTCATGTCCATTGAGTCAGTGATGCTATCTAACCGTCTCATCCTCTGTTGCCCTCTTCTCCTTTTGCCATCAATATTTCCCAGCATCAGGGTCTTTTCTAATGAGCCAGCTCTTCGCATCAGGTGGCTAAAGTATTGAAACTTCAGCTTCAGCCTCAGTCCATCCAAAGAAATCCCAGGGCTGATCTCCTTCAGAATGGACTGGTTGGATCTCCTTGCAGTCCAAGGGACTCTCAAGAGTCTTCTCCAGCCCCACAGTTCAGAAGCACCAATTCTTTGGTGCTAAGCCTTTTTTCAGAAAAGGCAATGGCAACCCACTCCAGTATTCTTGCCTGGAAAATATCATGGATGGAGGAGCCTGGTAGGCTGCAGTCCATGGGGTCACGAAGAGTCGGACACGACTGATCGACTTCACTTTCACTTTTCACTTTTCTGCATTGGAGAAGGAAATGCCAACCCACTTGTGTGTTCTTGCCTGGAGAATCCCAGGGATGGTGGAGCCTGGTGGGCTGCTGTCTATGGGGTCGCACAGAGTCGGACACGGCTGAAGCGACTTAGCAGCAGCAGCAGCCTTTTTTATGGTCCAACTCTCACATCTGTACATGACTACTGGAAAAAGCACAGCTTTGACTATACAGGCCTTTGTCAGCAAAGTGATGTCTCTGATTTTTATATGCAATTTTGTCATAGCTTTTCTTCCAAGAAGCAAGTGCTTTTTAATCTCATGGCTGTAGTCACTGAACATAGTGATTTTGGAGTCCAAGGAAAGAAAAATCTGGCAATGCTTCCACTTTTTCCCCTTCTATTTGCCATGAAGTGATGGAACCAGATGCCATGATTTTAGTTTTTTGAAGGTTGAGTTTTAAGCCGGTCTTTTCACTCTCCTCTTTCACCTTCTCATGAGGCTCTTTAAGCTCTCTTTTGGTTTCTGCCATTAGAGTAGTTTCATCTGCATGTCTGAGGTTATTGATATTTCTTCTGGCAATCTTGATTCCAGCTTATGATTCATCTAGTCCAGCATTTCCCATGATGTACTCCTCATATAAGTTAAATAAGCAGAGTGACAATATATAGCATTGCTGTACTCCTTTCCCAACTGTGAAACAGTGTTTTCATATAAGGTTCTACCTGTTGCTTTTTGACCCACCTACAGGTTTCTTGAGAGTCAGGGAAGGTGGTCTGGTACCCCCATCTCTTTAAGAATTTCCCATAGTTTGTTGTGATCCACAGTCAAAGGTTTTAGCATAGTCAATGAAGCAGAAGTGTAGATATTTTTCTGGAACCCCCTTGCCTTCTCCATGATCCAAGGAATGTTGGCAATTTGATCTGTTTCCTCTGCCTCTTTGAAACCCAGCTTGTATATCTGGAAGTTTTTGGTTCACATACTGCTGAAGTCTAGCTCTAAAGATTTTTAGTATAACCTTGCTAGCATGTGAAATGAGTACAACTGTAAGGCTTCTTAAATTACTCCATCTTTCAGCTTCCTCAGCTATAAAATAATGACCTTGGATGTTTTCTAACTTTGAAATGATTTTACTCCAGATATGAGAAAGTGACAGTAGCTGTGACTTCCTAGCAGGTCTTGGTTCTTACTCTTCACTCTGCTCACATCCTCTCTCAGTACCCCATACACAGTTCAACTCAGTATCCTTTGTTAATTTCTAGTAAGCTAAATCAGAGAAGGCGATGGCACCCTACTCCAGTACTCTTGCCTGCAAAATCCCATGGACGGAGGAGCCTGGTAGGCTGCAGTCCATGGGGTCGCTAAGAGTCGGACAGCACTGAGCAACTTCACTTTCACTTTTCACTTTCATGCATTGGAGAAGGAAATGGCAACCCACTCCAGTGTTCTTGCCTGGAGAATCCCAGGGATGTGGAAGCCTGGTGGGCTGCCGTCTATGGGGTCGCACAGAGTCGGACACGACTGAAGCGACGTAGCAGCAGCAGCAGCATTAAGCTAAACAAATTTTTTTATTTAAGTGATAAATTAGTTCAGTCAGTGGTTAATTGAGAACTTTGAATTTACTAAAATATTTCTTTAATCCCAGTAATCAGTAATTTTAAATCTCCAATGAAATATGGGCTTCCATCCTTTTGATTTTGGTCAGAGGACTTCCAAATACTTAGGAAAGGCAACTATAGGCATTTAAAAAAGAAATTACTCATTTTTAAATCAGAAACTGGTAGGAAATTCTGAGAACCAAGAGAACAGTCTTTTGGAGAAATGATAGGAACTATAAGATTAAAATGTTATTTTTTTTTAAAGTACTATTGTGTCTTTTAGTTCATGTTGGTAAAATTCAAATCTCTAAACTCTTTTTATTCATTCACACATTCAACGTTCACTGTATTAAGTACTAAAATTTATATTAAGTACTAGAATATGGAAGTAAGACATCCTCATTACCTATGTGAAACTTAAAACTTCTTCATTTATAGAAGGGGAGCATCTTCAGAAAAGATCAATTAGCAGCTTGTCTGTTTCTATAATGAAAACATCTCCAAAATGTGCTAATAGATTTACAAAGCCATTTAAAAAGGATGTTAGTGAAAAAAGGTAGAGATGAGAGCCATTTAGCTTGTCCTGAGGAGGTATTTTCTATATTTAGAGTATTGTCAATGAATACAGACAATGTACTCATTGTCTGTAAAAATGATCTTTGGAGGGGTAGAGGTGAAAGGAGAGAGTTTATGTAGACAAGCTGACAAAGGAACGTTTCTTTGCAATTCTGTATTAAATTTCAGTTTCCCTATTGAACTAACTGCCTTTATTACTGAGGTCTCCAGTTCCTTCACTGCATCTGTACTTTGTTATGTGACTTGATTGCGAAAGATGGCTAAGCTTTATGACACCAGCTACACCTCAGCTAAGTTTGTGTCCATTATTCCTTGACAGGGCTCCTTCCCAAATCCCTGCCATAACGTTTGGTTGGATAAGTCATAGACATCAAAGATCCCTACCCCCACGTTTTAAAATCTCTTCCTTAAAGTTTAGTTCCCAGGTAGTCCATCTCCCCTTGATCCTTTTCCTTTGATCCTATGCTGGCTCCAAACGGCCATCCAGAGTTGAGGATCTCCCAGACTGTTTTATAGTCCTATAGGGAGGTATTAGTCTCTTATCACAGAATCTTTCCCAGAGAATTTGCCAATCCAATCATAACATTCTTTTCTTCCCCTCAAAATCTCCACCCTAGTATAGGGATCACATTGTGTATCCATTAAGAAACCATTACATAGCCTCTCGCTGAAGCTAAAGTGATGAGAGTGTGAGAAGTAATCTTTACTGAAAATAACAAGATTATAGGAAATCCAGTATTTGAGAAAATCTTAGCCATTGCCTTGTTGAACCAAACAGAGGAAAAGACAGATGCAGAGTTCCCAACTTGGGTAATAAAAAGCTGCTGTCAAACTTTTACAGAAAGGAGACAATCTTAATTTTATCTTTGTCTATATCTCTGAGATAAATATTGCTGAGCAGCAAATGATGCTAACTCTCTGTTATAAAGTCTGAATGATAAACAGGGACATTGAGAGTACTGAGCAATTTTATTTAAAGCCCTGATATACAGGAAGTGGCTATTCCAATTCAGACAAGATTCAACACAGATATGAAAGATGGAGAAATGAATGGAATAATTGAGTAATTTTAAAAGAGATTTGATCTCTTTAATCTGTTTTCATCTCTTTAGAGATCTTCTTTGGCCACATATGCCTAAGGATTTTACCAGAGAATTAAAAATGGAGGTTCCAAAGGACTTCATTGTTTAGAGCAGGTTGTATTTATAGTTATTCCAGAGGATGAGATGGTTGGATGGTATCACCAATTCAATGAACATGAATTTGGGCAAATTCTGCCAGATGGTAAGGGACAAGGAAGCCTGGTATGCTGCAGTCCATGGAATCTCAAAGAGTTGGACACAACTTGGCAACTGAACAACAACAACATAGTAACTTACATACTTTTTCAAGTCTTAGTGTATATTTGTTTAGTTTCAAGATATCTTACTTTTAAAAATAAAATCCCAAGCAAAATAAGTCTACACTAAAGGCAGTTAGGTAATCTGATAAAAACAAAAGAATGACTAACATTCACAAGTTCTGAATACCTGGAGAAGCAGAGCCCTCTAAGAATAGTATTTTAATACAACTGATTCTTGCTGAGTTGTGCCGCAAGCTTTCATGGACCCTGCTATCAGTTGGCCAATAGGAGTAAATTTTGTACAGTAATTTGGGTTGTTAATGAGCTAAAATGTTTATGTAACTCCATTGTCACTGAGAAGATTTCTGGTTCTCTAAACAAAACTGTAGGACAGGAATTATAAGTAGCAATAAAAATTAGCACCACTTAATATAATTCTAAAAGAAATAGATTCCGAACACAGATTTTAAAAGTGCCTTAGTTAAAATATTAACTAAATCAATAGTGGAACTGAGAACTTAATGCATCCTAAAAGTTATTCTAGACTTAAGGTGTATTTGTTTTCTCCTGATTTCAGATGTATGAGCCACTCTTACTCAACTCCTTAAGACCCACTTCAAATATCACCTCTTTGCTGAAGCTGTCTTTGTCCTCTCTCTGCAAATACATGCCCTTGCTCCAGCTGTACTCACTGTTCTCTACATGGACTCTTAGAACACTTTGTACATAGCTCTGTCATAATTTATTGTTAGAGAGAGTTGTTGTTACATATCCCTTTCCCATTAGCTGTGAAATTATCTAAGGCATGGACAGCATTTTATTAGTATGTTTATCTCAGTGCTTAATACAGTGTCTAAAACTGAGTGGTCACTAATTAAATATGAAGTTTGGTGGAATGGTGGATCTGCAGCCAGTTACACTAAAAAGTGACCGTGGATAACACTAGCAGCTGCCATAGATAACATTTGTTAGCCATAAAAATTCTACACGTGCATCATTCCCCATGCACATCTGTATCTTCAAAATTCTCTGTGGATTATATTCAGCCAAAAGACAAAATGCCTACTGACTTAAAATAAACAGACTTCTCTTCTGTTAAGGGCTGTTTAAGCAAGTCGCAGAATTTGATGCCTTTATACAGCTATGGAAATAAATTATAAAATGTAATATTAAATGGATGGTATGTCTGGATCAAGCTTTTAAATTGTATTTTATTTAAAAGTGCTATGATTCATCAGGAAACAGATCAACCACTAAGAAACAAACAAATGGAAAAAAAAATGTGAGCAGCTACTGAAGCACCATATATGATGGGTCATATCCTTCAGAGTACCTGATAAAGGGTTTTAAAGGGCTGCTGACTGATGACTAAAGGAGTTCATCTTTATTACCCTTGTAAGACTAAAAGAATATATTGCTGTTAAATAGTGGCCAGCTGAAAACAGGGCGTCTTGAAGTCTTCTACTGACTTTATTTTGAAGTACCCTAACTAAAGTTACTTACAAAAACCTAGCTCACTTGTGGTAAAGTTCCAATAATCATGAACACATGGTGATCATTAGACTCACTAGAAATAAAGTTTTCCTTTTTGTGCGTGTGTTTGTAACCATTTGTTTATAGCACTATTAATGTAGTATTTTTATTGGTGTTTGTTTAGATGGAAACTATGAACATTTTGGTTAGGTACAAAAGATAAAGAATTACTTTGTAATTTCACTGATCTTTTCAGTCTAGCCCACCCACAAGAGGGAACACTATCACAGATATCCTCAGCTAATGAAAGGATTACAGTGTAGAGAAGGTACTGGCTTAATACTGAAGTCTAATTTTAAATATCCTGTCATGTTGGTAATTAAACAATTATTCCTACTAGGAAAACAAGGGCATCCCTAATTCACCAGCAAGACATTAAGGATAGCATCAATATCAATCAATACCAGAAGGCTTTTTCCTTTTTTTGTAACAATTGAGAAGCAGATTTTAAAATGTGTACAGAAATGTAAGAACTCAGCATATCCAACACAGTCATGAGAAAGGAGACTAAAGTTGGAAGGCTTATATTACCTGATCTCAAAACAAAATATAAAGCTACAATTATTTGAGGGCTTCTCTGGAGGCTCAGTGGCAAAGAATCTGCCTGCCAATGCAGGAGACTCAGGTTCGATCCTCTGGTCAGGAAGATCTTCTGGAGAAGGTAATGGCAACCCATTCCAGTATTATTGCCTGGGAAATCCCGTGGACAGAGGAACCTGGTGGGCCACAGTTCATGGCACTGAAAAAGAGTTGGATACAACCTAGGGACTAAACAGGAACAACAATCATCTGAATAGTTTTGTACTGGCATATGGATCAACAGATAGATAAATGGCAAAACAGAGACTGCAGAAACTGACTTACATTTTCAGTCAGTTTTTTGGGTTTTGACAAAGGCTCCAAAGCAATCTGTAAGAAATGAAAATCTTTTCAGCAAAGGGTGTTAGAAAAAATAGATATCCATGTGAAAAGAATATACAAAACTTTAACTCACACTGTTTGCAAAAATTAATTTGAGATGGATCATAGACCTAAAACGTAAAAGAAAACATTATAAAAATTTTATAAGGAAATATAACAAAATACATTTGTGACCTGGAGGTAGACAAAGATTTCTCAGAAAAGGCAATAATAACCATAAAACAAAAAACGACAGCTTAGAACTAATCAAGACAATAATTTCTACTCATAAAAACATATCATGAAGAAAATAGACAAGATGCAGAATGTGAAAAAGTATTTGTAAAACTTACGTCTCCTAACGAACGGGTATCCTTTTATAACCATATCAAGAGTGCGGTGGTTTTCTTTGCAGTTAATTGATAGGAATTTAATGAGAAACGGTAGCCAGGCCAGCCTTGGTCCAAGGAAGTCCAGGTGGTTGAGCCCATGCATAGCCTCTATCCTGGTCACCATAGCCACTTTTTCTCTGAGTTCACTGAGGAACCACTGAGGTGGTTGGGGAAACAGGCATCTAGCCAAGAAGCAAGACTTCAGTGGAGAGAGCAAGTCAAGAGACTGAACTGTTTAGATTGCTTCATTTCCTCCATTAGAATATCAAGAGCTTGAAGCACTTGTCTCACAGAGCCCTCCTGTAGTTCAGAAACACTCCCTACCCAATAACATAAAAGCAGCCAAGCCTGCTGCTCTTCAAAGGCAGAAGGGAGAAATGACATAGGGAAAGGAAAACAAAAAAAAAAGTCATTTTTTTTCTGCTCCCAGGGGAGAAAAGGAGGAGACAAAAAGAAAGAAAGTTAAGCATGAATGGAGTGTGTGACAACATCCTCTGGTCCTCATCTTCTGACTTAGTTTAAGAAAGACTAGGTGATTTAGAAAAGTGAAGGCAACATGGGGGTAGGGAAAGGACAGTGGGGCTATTCTTTAATCTCTTAAGTTATAGAAAGACTTTACCTTGTATATGCCAAAGATGGAGAAGCTCTATACAGTCAGCAAAAACAAGACCAGGAGCTGATTGTGGTTCAGATCATGAACTCCTTATTGCCAAATTCAGACTGAAATTGAAGAAAGTGGGGAAAACCACTAGACCATTCAGGTATGACTTAAATCAAATCCCTTATGATTATACAGAGGAAGTGAGAGATAGATTTAAGGGACTAGATCTCATAGATAGAGTGCCTGATGAACTATGGACGGAGGTTCGTGACATTGAACAAGAGACAAGGATCAAGACCATCCCCATGGAAAAGAAATACAAAAAAGCAAAATGGCTGTCTGAGGAGGCCTTACAAATAGCTGTGAAAAGAAGAGAGGTGAAAAGCAAAGGAGAAAAGGAAAGATATAAGCATCTGAATGCAGAGTTCCAAAGAATAACAAGGAGAGATAAGAAAGCCTTCTTCATCGATCAATGCAAAGAAATAGAGGAAAACAACAGAATGGGAAACTAAAGATCTCTTCAAGAAAACTAGAGATATAAAAGGAACATTTCTTGCAAAGATGGGCTTGATAAAGGACAGAAATGGTATGGACCTAACAGAAGCAGAAGATATTAAGAAGACGTGGCAAGAATACACAGAAGAACTGTACAAAAAAGATCTTCATGACTCAGATAATCACGATATGATTACGTGATCATGGTGTGATCACTCACCTAGAGCCAGACATCCTGAAATGTGAAGTCAAGTGGGCCTTAGAAAGCATCACTACGAACAAAGCTAGTGGAGGTGATGGAATTCCAGTTGAGCTATTTCAAATCCTGGAATATGATGCTGTGAAACTGCTACACTCAATATGCCAGCAAATTTGGAAAACTCGGCAGCGGCCGTAGGACTGGAAAAGGTCAGTTTTCATTCCAATCCCAAAGAAAGGCAATGCCAAAAAATGCTCAAACTACCACACAATTGCACTCATCTCACATGCTAGTAAAGTAATGCTCAAAATTCTGCAAGCCAGGCTTCAGCAATACGTGAACCATGAACTTCCAAATGTTCAAGAAGGTTTTAGCAAAGTCAGAGGAACCAGAGATCAAATCGCCAACATCTGCTGGATCATGGAAAAAGCAAGAGAGTTCCAGAAAAACATCTACTTCTGCTTTGTTGACTATGCCAAAGCCTTTGACTGTGTGGATCACAAGAAACTGTGGAAAATTCTGAAAGAGATGGGAATACCAGACCACCTGACCTGGCTCTTGAGAAACCTATATGCAGGTCAGGAAGCAACAGTTAGAACTGGACATGGAACAACAGACTGGTTCCACATAGGAAAAGGAGTACATCAAGGCTGTATATTGTCACCCTGCTTATTTAACTTCTATGCAGAGTACAAGCTGAAATCAAGATTGCTGGGAGAAATATCAATAACCTCAGATATGCAGATGACACCACCCTTATGGCAGAAAGTGAAGAGGAACTAAAGAATCTCTTGATGAAAGTGAAAGTGGAGAGTGAAAAAGTTGGCTTAAAGCTCAACATTCAGAAAACGAAGATCATGGCATCTGGTCCCATCACTTCATGGGAAATAGATGGGGAAACAGAACAGTAGCAGACTTTATTTTAGGGGGCTCCAAAATCACTGCAAATAGTGATTGCAGCCATGAAATTAAAAGACACTTACTCCTTGGAAGGAAAGTTATGACCAACCTAGATAGCATATTGAAAAGCAGAGACATGACTCTGCCAACAATGGTCCATCTAGTCAAGGCTATGGTTTTAACTGTGGTCATGTATGGATGTGAGAGTTGGACTATAAAGAAAGCTGAGAGCCAAAGAATTGATGATTTTGTAGTGTGGTGTTGGAGAAGACTCTTGAGAGTCCCTTGGACTGCAAGGAGGTACAACCAGTCCATCCTAAAGGAGATCAGTCCTGGGTGTTCTTTGGAAGGACTGATGCTAAGTCTGAAACTCCAATCCTTTGGCCAGCTCATGTGAAGAGTTGACTCATTGGAAAAATCCTGATGCTGGGAGGGATTAGGGGCAGAAGGAGAAGGGGATGACAGAGGATGAGATGGTTGGATGGCATCACTGACTTGGACATGAGTTTGGGTGAACTCTGGGAGTTGGTGATGGACAGGGACGCCTGGCGTGCTGCAGTTCATGGGGGCACAAAGAGTCAGACACGACTGAGCGACTGAACTGAACTGAACTGAATGCTCTTGTGGGAAAAGGCAACCCACTCTGGTGTTCTTGCCTAGAAAATTCCATGGACAGAGGATGGTGGGCTACAGTCCATGGGGTTGCAAAGTGTCAGACACAACTGAGCAACTAACACTTTTATCAACTTCTCTGGTGGCTCAGTGGTAAAGAATCCGCCTGCAATGCAGGAGACTCAGGAGATGCAAATTCGATCCCTGGGTTGGGAGAATCATCTGGAGGAAGGCACGGCAACCCATTCCAGTATTCTTGCCTGGAAAATCCCATAGAGAAACCATAAAGCTACAGTTCAGAGGGTCGCAAAGTGTCAGACATGAAGAGACTTAGCCCAATCCTCTTGTACTGCTCTGGGGCTGGGCCATACTTACCTGACGTTCTATGAGATAGGTGAGATAGGGGTCTTAGAAATCAACTTTCTCAAACCTTTCCACCTTGAGTGACATGGGTGAGCATTGACAGAGGGCTTGCCACAGAGCCAGTTGGAAGGAGCACAGTAATTCCTGGCAGAGGCTTAGGGCTGAGAGAGAGAGGACATGGAATCACCTCTTAATTCTGCAGCCAGAAGGATATGAAGTAGCTAGACAATGCCATTCAAAATCTGGCCAAGACAAGAGGTGCCAGTTTACAAGTTATAATATATTAGTTACAGACCAGAATTGGAGACTGCTCTGAGACCAAAGGTAGCCAGGCATGCCCCACAGTTATTCTAAGTCTTCTTTTTCTACACAATCTTGGGAATTCCTTACACTTTTCCTTGGTTAGAATATTTGTTTCCTGAATCCCATTTGTTTTCATTCTCAAAATTTTCTGGAGCCTAGTAGTTTCCAGAAGAGGTATGTTTGGGAGGAAAAGTTTCTGAGAAATTGGGCATCAGAAAATGTCTTTATTATATACTTATCCCTCAATTAACAGTTTTCGTTTATTTCTGAAGACCCTGTTGCTAAGTAAACAGTTATTAAATGAAAAACTAGTCCCATTAATTTAATGGGGAAAGCAATGATACATTCCTTCCCAATACAAAATGCACATATTTTTTTCACATATAGAAAAATATATCAATTGAGCAATAAGAATGTTTCAATTCAGCTCAGTTCGGTCGCTCAGTCATGTTCGACTCTGCGACCCTATGGACTGCAGCAGGCCAGGCCTCTCTGTCTATCACCAACTCCCAGAGTTTACCCAAACTCATATCCATTGAGTTGGTGATGCCATCCAACCAACTCATCCTCTGTCATCCCCTTGTCTTCCCACCTTCAATCTTTCCCAGCATCAGGGTCTTTTCCAATGAGTAAGTTCTTTACATCAGGTGGCCAAAGTATTGGAATTTCAGCTTCAACATCAGTCCTTCCAATGAACACTCAGGACTGATCTCCTTTAGGATGGGCTGGTTGGATTTCCTTGCAGTCCAAGGGACTCTCAAGAGTCTTCTCCAACACCACACTTCAAAAGTATCAATTCTTCGGTGCTCAGCTTTCTTTATAGTTCAACCCTCACATCCATACATGACTGCTGGAAAAACCATAGCTTTGACTAGACAGATGTTTGTTGGCAAAGTAATGTCTCTGCTTTTTAATATGCTGTCTAGGTTAGTCATAACTTTCCTTTCAAGGAGTAAGTGTCTTTTAATTTCATGGCTGCAATCACCATCTGCAGTGATTTTGGAGCCCCCAAAAATAAAGTCTGACACTGTTTCCCCATCTATTTGCCATGAAGTATTGGGACCGGATGCCATGATCTTAGTTTTATGAATATTGAGCTTTAAGCCAACTTTTTCACTCTCCTCTTTCACTTTCTTCAAGTGGCTCTTTAGTTCTTCTTTACTTTATGCTATGAGGTTGGTGTCATCTGCATATCTGAGGTTATTGATATTTCTCCCAGCAATCTTGATTCCAGCTTGTGCTTCTTCCAGTCCAGCGTTTCTCATGATGTACTCTGTGTATAAGTTAAATATGCAGGGTGACAATATAAAATGTTTATATAAAAATATTAAAATGTTTATATAACTAAATATAATAACTTGAAAGTGAATAAATGCAAAATGTAGTATAATAAACATTTATTGTACTCACCAAGACATGAAAAGTAGATTTGACAGTGGTTGGTGGCTGGTGGAAGAAAGTACAAGGAAGTAATTCTTCAAGACTTTGATAAAATAAAGCTATGTATAAGAGCACTTTGAAATACATAAACATAATATAACATAATATACATGCTCTGAAGGGTCATAGAAAATCTCCTTTTTGTCCTTCTTGGTTGCTTATTTATATTTAAGAATGAAGCCCTAAAATGCTGACAGGGGTGAGATGTGTTGATTGGGGGATTATGGCCATGTGGTAATTGTAGATGTTTGTTTTAGGATCCTCAAACTATAGAATCTGTGGCACTTTTAGACTGGTTTGTTTCCTCAGAAAGTACTCCTCCAATCTTTGACTAAGGAATGCATATGATAAATGGCATAGGTTTAGCTGTCAGTATTATTTGAGTTAAATATAGGAAGAGGGTTGGGATGTCATAGTTCACTCTGTATGCTTTCAATTAATCATCAAGTCTCTAGTACATGTCTCTAAGTATAGTGCCAGTTGGATTCAGTTTCTCCAGAAAGCAAATTTCTTTTCAAATACCAGGATGCAGGAAAGTAGACACTAGCAAAAGATAAGGATGGGATCAAGATGCCTAACTACCTGTTAAAGAGACTTCCAGCCTTTCTATTTTCCTGGGTAACTAATGTCTATGATTCCTGAATCTTTATGATGCTATGACACTCTTTTGTGTCATGTGACATCTTTCTTAAAAAAAGATTTCTGTTTTTTCTTCTTTGATTAAATCAGTTACCAATTCATCCATCAGATTTCCATCTTCAAAAATTTGTTGATGTATAATATTTTATGTTCCATTATCTCCCATTCCTTTTTCCCATTCTAATTCACACATTGTTATTACTTTACAGTAGTTTTGGAAACAGAGAGGGCAAACATGAATTCATCTGTAATCTTTAAGAAGAAATTTCCTTCTCACTCTTTTTCGCAGACTCGGTAAAAATTTGCTCATATCGAATGACTTTGAGTTAAAATTCCAGTAGAGACTGAAGAGTAAATGTGATGGACTAAAGTGACAAAAATTTAGGACCTATGAAGTGTTCTAGTTGACCTGAAAGTGAAATTTGGGATAACATGTTATTAGGAGTTCCATTATTAGTAAATGATACCACACTGATTAACATGTAGAAGGAAAAACTTCAGATACAAGTAGGTAAAAAAAAAGTGAAAGTCGCTCAATCCTGTCTGACTCTTTGCAACCCCATGGACTGTAGCCCACCAGGCTCCATTGTCCATGGAATTCTTCAGGCAAGAATACTGGAGTGGGTAGCCATTCTCTTCTCCAGGGCGTCGCCCCAACCCAAGGACTGTACCTGGGTATCCTGCATTCAATTTAGGCTCTGCCATTTATTAGCTGTGGGACCTAGAGAAAGTTGCCTTGGTTTCCTCCTTTATTAAGTGAGGATAACTAATGCCTTCTTGATTTTTAAAAAAAATAATACCAAATGCTTAACTGAATACCTCACTCAAACACACTGCTCTATGGTAGTTATTGAATTTGGCTACCCATCATAATATTTTGTACTCCTGAAGAGTTTCACATTTTATAGTACCATTATTCTCATTGCTTTATAGAGGATATTTATGGTACATACAGTACATACACACTATATAGTGTGAGTATATTATGTAGTATACAGTACAGGTGACCAATTTGAAGAGGCACTAGCAACAAGAAACATAAAGAAGGACTGGAATCTAAAGTTTCATCTTTGAAGCCACCTTTTCCTATCCTCTTCTACGTAAAGATATTGTAAAGATATTTCTATAGTGCTAGCTGATCTATGCCAAAAGAAAAAACACAATAAAATTCATAGTTGAGATAAACTTTTGAGTGCTATGAAGTGCTGATGTTATAAACAGACACTTCACCTGGCTTTTCCATTGACTGTATTCTCTTCCTCTCTGTGGTCTTCTCTGGGCTTTTAGCCTAAGGGTATCTTCATAACTACAGGCAAACTTCTGCAAGAATCCTTGATCAGGAATAACATGTGTAGTATCATGTTCAGGTATTTTCTTGAGGTCCCTCTGGGTGTCAAATCTAGCAAAGAAACCCTGGAACAAGAAACCCGCTGGCCCTTCATTAAAATCAACTATGCTGAAGTTCTAAATCTAAAACTTGAACACCAAAAGGAAAATTATAAATATTAAAACCACTTTTCATCATTATCCAAACTAGTTAAATTCCCTTTAATCCAGGGAATAGAACTGTAGTATCTATGCCTGACATCTATCTATACCATCACGGAGTTACTAAAATAATTCTCTTATGCAAAACCCTGTTTTAAAAATAGGTTTCTCTTTTTCTTTTTTAATTAAATTAAATAAATCAATTGATTTTGGGCTGTGCTTGGTCTTTGTGGCTGCATGGGCTTTTCTCTAGTTGAAGTGAGTCCCGTCTACTTTGTAGCTACACTACATTCTAATGCAGGCTTCTCATTGCGGCGGCTTCTCGTATTTCACGTTCCGAGGGTGAAGCCTTGTTTCAGGGCTTCACCCTGAAATCTAGGGTGCCCAGGCTTCAGTAGTTGTGGTGTGTGGGCTCAGCAGTTGCAGTTCCTGGACTCTAAAATGCTGGTTCAATACTAATAGCTGTGGCACACGAGCTTAGTTGCTCCATAGCCTAGGATCTTTCAGGACGAGGGAGCAAACCTGTGTCTCCTGCATTAGTACACAGATTATTTACCACTGAGCCACGAGGGAGACACCCTCAAAACCTTAAAAAAAAAAAAAAACTCTAGGTTTAGCATGACGACAGGATTAAAAGGTTAAAATAATTTTTTTCAAATAAATTATACTGAAAATTTCAGTGAGAGGAAGAGAGAGGAGCTCTGCACATGCATGAAATGCTACCTAAATTAATAATATTGCATGCAAACACAAGCACTTTTTGTCCTATTTTAACAACTTTCAATAGTTTGATTCATCTGTACTTATTTTGACACCTTCAATTAATATCCAGATTTATAGCCTGAAATTTTCTTCTGGGCATAGAGAAACCTTCTTTTGTCTATTTGAAGACAGGGTAATAGATTTTCCACCTCATTATCTTTAATTATATAGTTTGTCTTCTCAGTTATTTGCAGGAAGAAAATGATTACAAGGCAGTTACTTATAAGAGAGTCTTTAAAGACTTCAAGGAAAGGGATCAGGTTTGAGACTGAGTTTAGTATCTTTTAAGGCCAGAAATAGACTGAAGATTTTTTTTCTAGCACATTAAACTATAATTTTTAAAATTTCATAGGTGAAAACTAAGTTGGCATCTTATAGATATGGGGGCCCAGTATAATCACATGAATTTTTCAAAAATGGAGAATTTTCTTGGCTGTGATGAGAGAGATGCAACAGGCAGGAGGATCAGTGAGATGAAACATGGGGAGGACTTAATAGCAACATTACTGGCTTTGAGGATGGAGGAAGGGGAGCACAAGTCAAGGAATTAAGTGACCTCTAAAATCTGGAAAAACAAAGAAATTAATTCTCCTCTAGAATCTCCAGACAGGAACATAGCTCTGCTAACACCTTGATTTTAGCACATTGAGACACAGGCTTCTGTTTGATTTCTGATCCGCAGAACTGCAAGACAATAAATTTCTGTAGTTTTACGTTATTATGTTGGTGGTAATATGTTATGGCAGCAATAGAAAACCAACAAACAATCTTTAATACATTTTATAATCTATGCACTTCTTTAGTGTTCCAACTGTGTTGAAATAGAAATTGTCTTGGTAAAAAGATTTTTAATACACGAAAGAGTAAGTAATTAAACATTTCCAAAATATGACAGGTCTAGGAGTCAACAGCTTTATACACAAAGTCTTTGCTCACAAGAAGGCATACAGTTATATTCACGACAAGTAAGTTCTAAAACTCAAAAGTAACCAGGTTCTAGGGAGTTAATGTACAGTTTGAAGACTATAGTTAAAAGTATTATATTGCATACTGGAAAGTTGCTAAGAAAGTAGATTTTAAAGGTTCTCATGACAAGAAAAATTTGTAACTATGTGAACTAATGGATGTTAATTAAATTTATTGTGGTAATCATTTCACAACATATTCAGATATCAAATCATTATATTGTACATCTTTGTTGCTGCTTTTGTTCAGTTGCCAACTTGTGTGCAACACTTTGAGACCGCGTGAACTGCAGCACATCAGGCTTCTCTGTCCTTCACTATCTACCAGAGTTTGCTCAAACTCATGTCCATTCAGTCAGTGATGTCATCCAATTAAAATGTCCATCCTCGGTCCCACCCTCACTCTCCTGCCCTCAATCTCTCCCAGCATCAGGGTCTTTTCCAATGAGTCAGCTCTTTGCATCAGGTGGCCAAAGTATTGGAGCTTTAGCTTCAGCATCAGTCCTTCCAGTGAAATTTAGGGTTGGTTTCCTTTAGGATTGACCGGTTTGATCTACTTGTTTTCCAAGGGACTGTCAAGGGTCTTCTCCAGCACCACCATTCAGAAGCATCAGTTTTTCAGTGCTCAACCTTCTTTACATTCTTGCTCTCATATCCATACATGACTACTGGAAAAACCATAGCATTGATTACATGGACCTTTGTCGGCAAAGAGATGTCTCTGCTTTTTAGTATACTGTCTAGGTTTGTCACAGCTTTTCTTCCAATGAGCAAGTATATTTTAATTGTATACCTTAAACTAATACAATGTTATACATCCATTAAATCTCAATAAACCTGGAAAAATATAAAAATTCAAAAGAAAAAGTGTTTTCATAATGTAAAAGATTTAATCTTATATAACTTATAAAACAATATGCAATATCTCTTGTCACAAAGGAACTACTAGATTAATTTCCTTTACTAATTCTAAGATTCTATACGAGTCATGGCTAAGTCCCAAGTGATGGAATATTTTTATCAAGGCTTAAATAAATGATTAAATTAAAGCTGTTTGTGACATGTAGTAGATACGTCTCAATTCCAGGACTTTTGTGTATGAATAAAATGAAATATCAAGATTCACAAATATTGAAGAAACCCATCAACATCTGGAAATTAAAATCATGGGAAGAGATAGTATAATGACAACAAAGGAATGAAGAATTAATCTGCTGGGAATGTTTGCTTTCTGGAAACCAAAGGCAATTTTCCTCCAAAGTGAGAAACGTTTTGAATTAAATACAAAAACAGCATAGAACAAAACAAGCTAACGTAACCAAAATGAAACACCTGTAAACTTAATAAACAATATTTTGATCATAATATTACACTTGCTAGCATGTTAGAATTCCAGAATAAGGCACCAAGCATTTTTAGATCTCCAGTGTACACAGCACTCTGCTAGGTATTGTGGTTGATTTAGAAAATCTAGTCTCTGACGTTAAGGAAGGAGTCAAGATAAGAGCAAGCAAAATGACAGAGAATTACTACATGGCTATTATTAAGAAGTATATGATATTAAAATGATGTAGAAGACTGATAAGAGTAAAACAAGAGATAGGGAAAATGAGATATGCAGCCATAACCAGAAGTAAATTGGGTTGCCAGGTGCATGATGCAAATGGCTATGTGCTGAGAAAGCCACTGTTGGAGAAAAAAATATTTTCCCTGCCAGCGCTCTACATACATGTGTGTGTGCTAATTCGCTTCAGTCATGTCCAAATCTTTGCAACCCTATGGACCGTGGAATGTCAGGCTTCTTTGTCCATGGGGGATTCTCCAGGCAAGAATACTGGAGTGGGCTGTCATGCCCTCCTCCAAGGGATCTTCTCGACCCAGGGATTGAACCCACGTCTCTTAGGTCTCTTGCATTTGTAAGCGGGTTCTTTACCTATAGCACCACCTAAGAAGCCCTCCCAGCCCTCTAAGGTGACTTAAGCTTTTACCATTAATCTGACCCAGAACATACTTATTGAATACCACACACCAAGTTGCATGGGTGTCGGTGCAAGTATTTTCTTTTCTTCCTCATTTTTTCAGTTTTGGGTCATTTTAAAGATGATTGTTTCCTGGAAGAGTAACATAGAAAGTCATCAACAGATGCTAACACAAAATTATTACTTGTAAGTCCCTTTCCTTCCTCATCCCTAACTTCACTGAAGAATTAAAATCAGCTTTTAGGTATGTTCCAACTATCCATTTTCTATGTTATTGCTAGATATAGTCTGAAATCATAACTATCATCATATTCTCATATTTACTATTAAGTGACCAGGCCCTAAAGTATTCAGGCCTGAATAAGGCCCTAATAGCTGAAGTGAAACTAAGAAAAGTTTAGACAGTGCTGGGGAAGAATTCAGGAAATGACTAGCACTCGATCACTTTTGATTCTGGTAAAAGAGATAACAGGTAATAACACAAAGGATAATGAGTGGATGAACATATTTTAAAAGGTATCAATTTTGGTAAAGAAAGATAAGAGTTGTATTTGATATTAGTAGGACTGATCTACAGAAAATTATTGAGTTTGGAACTTAGGGTAAACATTTAGCAATTAATCCATACAAAGCTGATAGTTCATCATGAGAAAGGAGGATTTTCTGAAAATAATAAATGTTAAGGGAAAGGAGGAAAAACTAAGACATTAATTCCTGGGAATTTCTAAAGGATTGTAGGGGAAAAAAGGAATCAGAGAAAGAGTATTCAAGGAAAAAATGATAGAAGAAATGAATGCTATAATTTTGCAATAGGGCTTAAAAAATTCTATTTTATTTGCAGTCAGAGTTTATGTATGGGATGTTGTAACTAAAATAAAGTGTTCTGTGAAATTCTTTCTGATTCTCCTTTGGGTCAGGTAGGTTTTGATATTAAGCAGGCTAAATGGTTCCAATTCTTCTTTTCTGAGAATTAAATAAACCAGAGCAGCTTTTTGGACTGTTTATAAAATAAGAAAATGAGCTGCCAAGATACAGTTAATAATATTGTATATCTTTGAATTTGTCATGGAGGAACTTTTAACAAGCCTTAGCATGACATCTTATTTTGGCATAACCCAGCCAGATAACTTCCCAAATTTCTTATTCTTAAAACGGCTCATTAGTGTGAGCTGGTAGCCAATATACAGCAATAGCACAGAAACATTGCTTATTCAGCCACAGAGTTGCTTTAAGTGATTTTACCTACTGACTCATTAAAATGAACCATGATAATCCAATCTTTTTATTTACAGTGAAGTAGCTAAAGGCTAAAGGTGTTTTAGCCTCATGACTATACATAGAATTGACTGCAAAAACAAAACAAAACAATCATTTTGTGATGTTATCCATAAACCCTGCAAGAAAAGACAGGAATCAAGGAATAAAAAGCAAAAGAAGAAAGTTTACATAGTCCTTCAATTCTTAATTTGCCATTATCAACGTGTTTCAGAGGTTGGAATGCCCAGGGAAGGCATATATTGCCACCCTCTTGTCCATGCTCACCATCATTGATCACTCTCCTCCTTTCTGCTGAACAGGGATGAACTGGCATAGAATTCTAGGTAGCCACTATCAACTGATCTGAGCTAGCATACTACTTGAAAACAAATTGCCATGCTCACAGCATTCAAAAGTTATCCAGGAAAAGACTGAAAGTGATTCAGTTCAGTTCGTGTCTGACTTTTTGCGACCCCATGGACTGCAGCATGCCAGGCCTCCCTGTCCATCACCAACTCCTGGAGTTTATTCAAACTCATGTCCAATGAGTCAGTGATGCCATCCAACCATCTCATCCTCTGTCATCCCCTTTTCCTCCAGCCTCAATCTTTCCCAGCATCAGGGTCTTGGCAAATGAGTCAGCTCTTTGCATCAGGTGGCCAAAGTATTGGAGTTTCAGCTTCAACATCAGTCCTTCCAATGAATATTCAGGACTGATTTACTTTAGGATGGGCTGGTTGGATCTCCTTGAAGTTTAAGGGACTCTCAAGAGTCTTCTCCAACACCACAGTTCAAAAGCATCAATTCTTCAGCACTCAGCTTTCTTTATAGTCCAACTCTCACATCCATACACAACTACCAGAAAAACCATAGCTTTGACTAGATGGACTTTGTTGGCAAAGTAACATCTCTGCTTTTTAATATGCTGTCTAGTTGGGTCATAACTTTTCTTCCAAGGAGTAGGCCTCTTTTAATTTCATGGCTGCAGTCACCATCTGCAGTGGTTTTGGAGCCCCACCCCCACCCCCGCCCCAAATAAAGTTTGTCACTGTTTCCATTGTTTCCCCATCTATTTGCCATGAAGTGATGGGACCAGATACCATGATCTTAGTTTTCTGAATGCTGCGTTTTAAGCCAACTTTTTTACTCTCTTTCACTTTCATCAAGGGGGATTCTTTTAATGCATTTTGGGGATAGTATATGATCATAGTTTCATGAATCTTTAATCAAGAAGAAGGGCTCAATATTATCTCTCCTAGCTATCTATCATCTAGTCATTCACCCATCCTTCAATCAATCAGTCTTTTTGTCCACATCCCCTTAGCAGAGGCTCCTGTGAATTATTGCTTTAGAAGAGCTTAAAATTGTCATTTTGAGTTTCACTCAAATTATTAATTATATTGCATGAACTCTATTTAGATGTGAAGAATTCCTAATTACACTTGTGATGGTCTTATATTGGCCTTATTGCGATTTTTTTTTTAAAGAGAAATCTCTGCTTCATTTCTTCTAATCTGCAGCATCCTCTAGGGCCAACTCTTTCAATTCCTAAGACATAAGAAAAGCACAGCTGCCATGTATGCACTTGTATTTACCTGGAATGTTGCAAACATGTGATTTGCAGTAACAGGAGCTAGGAAGATAATAGGCAAGTCACTTAAAAATATGCCATGAGCCAAAGCTAAGAGATCACTTACTCTTCTTAGGGGAGAAAGAAAGCCTTGATAGAAGAGGTGATGTTTTCCAGAAAAATAAGGTTAGAGGTCCTTCAGCAGAAGGCGGAAAAAAGGAGGGGCTTGATAGTTGCTGTCAAAAGTATTCAGAGGACCCATGGGATAGAGAGGCGAATAATGAAATGAATCTCATATGTAAGAACAGATGTGAAATAACTTTAGGTCCCAAGATAAAGTGTTTGGATTTTTATGCAGTAAATGAGTCAGTAGAGATTTGTTAAACTGGGTAGTAAACACATAATCAGATTTGGAGTGGAGTAACCTTATTCTTTTTATCAAATTTGTTTTTTCTTCTTTTATTATTATCAGAAAAGAATATTTATGTTTAAAATTATAAATATAGATAAGTATAATAAAATCACAGAAAATAAAAATCAGCTACAATCCCATCCACTCAGAGATGAATCTCTGTTAAAATTTTGTCAGCTAATATAAAGTACTTTCCCCCATGAATTAGGATAAATATAAATATCCATGTGATATATTTAATAGTAATTATATTATTAAATATAATTATACCTTTTAAATATAATCATATTTATATCTAAATATAATTATGCCTTTTAATGAATATTATACATAGCTTTTTTTAGTCTACTTTTGTCCATCTAATACTATACTGTAAACATCTTACCACTAAATTAACATTATTTTCAATTTTTCAATACCATAACCAATACTGAAATGGTGGTTCTCTGTATTTATATTCTTTAATTAGTGAATTTTTTGCTTTATTGACTATACCAAAGCCTTTGACTGTGTGGATCACAATAAACTGTGGAAAGTTCTGAAAGAGATGGGAGTACAGACCACCTGACCTGCCTCTTGAGAAACCTCTATGCAGGTCAGGAAGCAACAGTTAGAACTGGACATGGAACAACAGACTGGTTCCAACTAGGAAAAGGAGTACGTCAAGGCTGTATATTGTCACCCTGCTTATTTAACTTATATGCAGAGTACGTCATGAGAAACGCTGGGCTGGAAGAAGCACAAGCTGGAATCAAGATTGCCAGGAGAAATATCAATAACCTCAGGTATGCAGATGACACCACCCTTATGGCAGAAAGTGAAGAGGAACTAAAAAGCCTCTTGATGAAAGTGAAAGAGGAGAGTGAAAAAGTTGGCTTAAAGCTCAACATTCAGAAAACAAAGATCATGGCATCTGGTCCCATCACTTCATGGCAGATAGATGGGGAAACAGTGGAAACAGTGCCTGACTTTATTTTGGGGGGCTTGAAAATCACTGCAGATGGTGACTGCAGCTATGAAATTAAAAGACGCTTACTCCTTGGAAGGAAAGTTATGACCAGAGACATTACTTTTCCAACAAAGGTCCGTCTAGTCAAGGCTATGGTTTTTCCAGTAGTCATGTATGTATTGTGAGAGTTGGACTGTGAAGGAGGCTGAGCACTGAAGTATTGATGCTTTTGAACTGTGGTGTTGGAGAAGACTCTTGAGAGTCCCTTGGACAGCACAGAGATCCAACCAGTCCATTCTCAAGGTAAACAGTCCTGAATAGTCATTGGAAGGACTGATGCTGAAGCTGAAAGTCCAATAGTTTGGCCACCTCATGCAAAGAGTTGACTCACTGGGAAAGATTCTGATGCTGGGAGGGATTGGGGGCAGGAGGAGAAGGGGACGACCAAGGATGAGATGGCTGGATGGCATCACCAACTCAATGGACATGAGTTTGGGTAAACTCTGGGAGTCGGTGATGGACAAGGAGGCCTGGCGCACTGCAATTCATGGGGTCGCAAAGAGTCGGACACAACTGAGCGACTGAACTTAACTGAAGAGCAATCTTATTCAACCACTCAAAACTATTTGTTGAATGCCTTCTATTTGTCTCTAAAAACTAGGATATGAAAGTATATGGCTTAGCAAATGATCCCTGGTCCCTGATCAATTAGCCTCAATCACTTCTTTCTGAGTATTTGACCAATTTATCACGATAAAAGTTTTTAAAATACCCTGTACTTTTCATTTGGCTCTGAAGACATCTTTGTTCAATAGCAACATAACTTTAGCAACATATCATTCAAGCTAGTTTATATCTACTGATGGTTTCATCCATTTTAACATTGAATTTATCAATTGCCATATCAAAGAATAATTTTTATAACCTTATGACAATACTCTTGAATATGTCTTACAAGATTGGAATACTGTCCTCTTCTTGAGTAAATCCTGTTATATATTAACAAAAAACACTTATTTCACCTAACATACTACATAAAGCAGATGCGCTTGCTGGTAGATTTTTGAAAAGATGAATTGAACATTTGTATTTGTTAATATTTACACTGTATTGTCCAGGAGAGACAAATATAAGCAGAGAAAATGCATCATGTTTGAAAAGGAAGGGACTCTGAAAGAAACAGAGCTTGATTTTGAACACCTTTTCTATTCATTCCCAAGGTGTTTAAGAAAAAATTTCCGCAAATTTCTTACTGTTGTTATAACAAATTACCACAAAAACTTCATGGTTTAAAACAAATAAATGTATTCTTTCAAAGTTCTGGAGGTCAAAAGTCTAAAAGAAAGGTATTCTAAGGCTACATAACTTCTGGATATTTCTGGGGAGAACCTCCTTCCTTGCGCATTCCAGTTTCCAAAGGCTGCCTGCTCATGGTCCCTTCCTCCACTCAAAGCACACCACAACAACCTCTTGCATTGTTAGTCTCATTTCTGCTGCTGACATTCTTGCCTCCCTCTCATAAGGACACTGATTATATTGGATCCATCCAGATAAACTAGGCTAAACTTCCACCTAAAGATGCTTAATTTAATCACATTTATAAAATCCCTCTTGACCATATAAAGTGACATCTTTATACATTCCAGGGATTAGGTTACAGGAATCTTTGGGGTGCCATTACTCAGCCTACCACAATCACTATACTAGGGAATTCTAGCTAATTGGAGAAGACACGCAGCTAATCCACACGCTTATTTACTCATCTTTAACCTGCTGCTTTCATAAAAAACAGTTCATTGTATGGATACACATTTGGGCAAGTACAAGTTCCTTGAACCTTATGTGTCCTTCACTGGTAAAATAGAACTAATGCCTACTTACTCAGAGATGTCCTGAGAACTAAAGGACATAGTGTACAAAGAGCTATTTCCATTCTATCATGTAAGAGTATGTGGGTATTGTGCTAAAAAGTAACTCTTGTGGGCAAAAGGGATAAACTTGGTGCTTTTGCTGCATGTTTGCAGCACACTGAAATTTTATTCCAGTCACCCTGAAATTACTTGAATTAACTTGTGTGCTTGAAGAGAGAAAGATAAATAAAGTAAATAATATATGCCATTCTACCCAATGGGTACATGAAAGAGTGACTATAGGCTACTTGATTCTGCTCTTACTTAGGTTCTATTTTCTCATGTCTTCCATAGCATGAGTCTCTTGGGATCAACTGTTTAAATATATGTACTCTTTCAGATATTACTGCAGTTATTCATTAAATGTTTGTTTTTACACTATGAAGTAAATTTGAAGTTTAACACAATACTTAATGTAGTCAGTGTTCAATGTATGACAAGTATTATTATTATGCAAATAAATACTTGTTTTAAAAAAAAGTGCTCGCCAATAAACTGGCAACATGTAAGGAGAGAGAATAGACTAGCGGAAAGAACAAATTTCAAAGTTGGATACATCTGAGTTCAAATCCTAAATTTTCCACTAGCTATTTCTTTGGATATTTTACTTAACCTCTTTAAACCTCAGTCCTATCATTTTAAAAAGAGAAAGTGAAATCTAATCTCTTTTAGATGTGAGGATCAAATGAGGACTATACTTAGACACCTAGAATAGTTTCTGTCAGTAAATGATAACTATTATAGCCTAAATAAATATTTTCTTAATTTAAATATATTTAGCAAACAACTTTCTGAATATTAAATATAGCTATCATAGATGGAAAAAACAGAATTATTTAAATTCCATCTAATCACCTAGATTTCTAAAGTATATGACTTTAAAGGATCTATGGCCCATTAATAGTTTATTACTAACTGGATTTTGAGTACTTGTACTGGTGAGGCTATTTAAGGTCACATGCACAATCACTAATGTACCTTCAGTGAAGGGGTTTACAAGAATACAAACAAATACTAGTAGCACAGTTCTTAATGTTAGCAACAGCACAGTCAACCCACATTCTAGATCTTCTGAGACTGGGAGATGCAATCAGTTCAGTTCAGTTCAGTCGCTCAGTCGTGTCCAACCCTTTGCAACCCCATGAACTGCAGCACGCCAGGCCTCCCTGTCCATCACCAACTCCCAGAGTTCACTCAGACTCACGTCCATCGAGTCAGTGATGCCATCCAGCCATCTCATTCTCAGTCGTCCCCTTCTGCTCCTGCCCCCAATCCCTCCCAGCATCAGAGTCTTTTCCAATGAGTCAACTCTTTGCATGAGGTGGCCAAAGTACTGGAGTTTCAGCTTCAGCATCATTCCTTCCAAAAAAATCCCAGGGCTGATCTCCTTCAGAATGGACTGGTTGGATCTCCTTGCAGTCCAAGGGACTCTCAAGAGTCTTCTCCAACACAGTTCAAAAGCATCAATTCTTCAGCGCTCAGCCTTCTTCACAGTCCAACTCTCACATCCATACATGACCACTGGAAAAACCATAGCCTTGACTAGACGGACCTTAGTCGGCAAAGTAATGTCTCTGTTTTTGAATATGCTATCTAGGTTGGTCATAACTTTTCTTCCAAGGAGTAAGCATCTTTTAATTTCATGGCTGCAGTCACCATCTGCAGTGATTTTGGAGCCCCCCAAAATAAAGTCTGACACTGTTTCCACTGTTTCCCATCTATTTCCCATGAAGTGATATGCAATTGGCTCTACCAATAAGGCATTTGGTGTTCCTCTCTGTAATTACTGTGGCTTGATTGACTCAACTTCTCTGTTTTCACAAAACATTTAATTTGGAAACTACTCAAGCCACCACATAGCTGCTTGGGTTTCCTCTTACTGAATCACCTTAAAATTATCTCTGATTCACAACAGCCAAGACATCGAAGCAATCTAAATGTCCACTGACACATAAATGGGTAAAGAAAATGTGGTACATATACACAATGGAATACTACTCAGCCATAAAAATAGAATGAAATAATGTCAATGTCCAATGCCTAAACTGTCTGTAAGCCTCAAGGCATCAGTAGTAGGAACTGCTTGTTCCTTTCCCACTTGCTGATACATGGAATCTTGGGCCTACATTTCTATATCTCATCATTCCAGCTATGCCTTAAAGTAGCAAGTAAAATGTCTCCCTCATAGGCCCTATCCTTTGACCTACACCTCATTCAGCTTTGGCTCCTTTAGATTTTCAAAGATTTGCTTCTCAGGAGTGTTCCTACATGGGACCCCACGTATAAACTAACCTGGAAGGAGGATAACTAAGGACAAAGGAATAAATATCAAAAGAAACACACCAAAAAGAAGCGAGCACTGTGCAGAGGAGAGATTAAACAAATATACTTTACAGGATCATAATATGGTTACCTGAGTCCCTAAAATTTTTACAACCTCCCACAGTTACCCTTGGATATTCTGATCCTAGGGACATATATTCTAGGAAGGTAGTGTCCTAAGCTGGGGCTCTGAAGACTTAGCCTGCATGTTAATTTACTTTTTTCATTTTTAATAATTCTCTGGCCTATAATCAAGTATTTCCTCTTTTACAGATCTTTATATTTATGCCCTCTTCAAATTTTCACTTTGTCTGGTGTTCAGTTTTGTTTGAAAAGAAATGCAAAGAATTTTTGGAACCCATGTAGATTCATGAAAGAAGAGTTTTTAGGCAGAGAGAATGGGAAGTGTAAAGGCCCTGGGGTGGGAGTTCAGCAAGAAAGCTGGCTGAGATGGAATGAAATGGGTGAAGTGGAGAGAGACAGGAGATTAAGCCAGGAGGAGGGTCATGTAGGACTTTTATTTTTTGTTTTTTTTTTTTTTTTAAATTTTAAAATCTTTAATTCTTACATGCATTCCCAAACATGAACCCCCCTCCCACCTCCCTCCCCATAACATCTCTCTGGGTCATCCCCATGCACCAGCCCCAAGCATGCTGCATCCTGCGTCAGACATAGACTGGCGATTCAATTCACATGATAGTATACATGTTAGAATGGCATTCTCCCAAATCATCCCACCCTCTCCCTCTCCCTCTGAGTCCAAAAGTCCGTTATACACATCTGTGTCTCTTTCCCTGTCTTGCATACAGGGTCGTCATTGCCATCTTCCTAAATTCCATATATATGTGTTAGTATACTGTATTGGTGTTTTTCTTTCTGGCTTACTTCACTCTGTATAATCGGCTCCAGTTTCATCCATCTCAACAGAACTGATTCAAATGAATTCTTTTTAACGGCTGAGTAATACTCCATTGTGTATATGTACCACAGCTTTCTTATCCATTCATCTGCTGATGGACATCTAGGTTGTTTCCATGTCCTGGCTATTATAAACAGTGCTGCGATGAACATTGGGGTACATGTGTCTCTTTCAATTCTGGTTTCCTCGGTGTGTATGCCCAGAAGTGGGATTGCTTTTTAAAAGCACATTAATCAGACTTTTTTTGGGGCAGATTTTTGAGAGAGGATACAAAACTCAGAAAATGTGAAGAACAATTCCTTTATTCCCACCTGTTGAGCAGGTTTATCAGTTCCAATCTGTCTTTGATTAATGTCAGACTGACTTCGGGAAAACAACATATTAGTTTCAAAAAGGTTTTTCTTGATTACAAAGCACTGAAAATGTGCTTAAATATTAAAAAAAAAAACTATCAGTGAATTTTATTTAATTTCATGTAACAGGAAATCCAATGCAATGGGTTTAAGAACAAAAGGAAAGTAATTACTTCATCTTGACTGGGGACCAAATGATGTCACCTGGACCCAGATTCTGTTTGCTTCTGTTCATTCATTGTGCTCCTTTCCTGTCAGATTTCATGCCCTTCATGCTCTAACTCCAGACTTAGATGGTCTTTCAATCAAAACTAATGGAAAAGAGCAAGAGATTTTAGGAAGTTCCAGCATCTTACTAATTTTGACACATATAATTCCTGAACTTATGGCTACAAATAGCAATGGTACAGGGGATGAAATGTACTTATTTCTTTCAGGGTGGCTCAATTTCTCCCCTCCAGCAGAGCATCCTTGAATGAATCTACAAATGGCAGTACCAGAAATAGGGTGAATTGATGTTGAACAGCAGACACAACCAAGGAAATGTCCATTCTTTTGAGTAGTCCATATTCCCATTCGATCATATTCAAAAAAGCCCTGCCTACATAATAAACCTGTGCTGCTGCTGCTGCTACTGCTGCTAAGTCACTTCAGTCATGTCTGACTTTTAGCGACCCCATGGACTGCAGCCTACCAGGCTCCTCGTTCCACTCTCCTCTACCTTCCCAAAGTATTAATAATACCACTTAAAGTCTCATTCATTTACAGCTACAGCTAGAAGTCAAAAATGTTTAGTGAACAGTCTTCTCAATCAGGCCGCTCTCTGATTCTTTTGTGCCTAGAGAACTAATGCTAAATAGTACATTTAATGGTACGGGGAGGGAGGTGGGAGGGGGGTTCAGGATGGGGATCACATGTACACCCGTGGCAGATTCATGTTGATGTATGGTAAAACCAATACAATATTGTAAAGTAAAATAAATAAATAAATAAATAAATAAATAAATAAATAAATACATGTATCATAAAAAAAAAGAAAAAAAATAATAAAACACACTTTTTCCCATAGGTTGTCATTGGAGAAAGGGAACGACAACAAGCAGTTTCTGGTACATAACTTACATTGCATCTTATGTGAAGGATAAGGTAAGGACCCCTCAGCCTAGAAATGAAATGCAGTTTCTTGGTCAATGAGTCTGGCTGTTCTAGACCTGCTCTCTGGAATTATCTTTGTTCCATTGTTGAGGAGAAAATGGTTAATCACAGGTCAATAAACCACTTCTCTCCCAGTGGAGATAACAGGAAAAAAATGATTTTCACTGGATCTCCTTACACACAGCAATTCCCTACGTATATAATGTTTTAGTAGGATATTTCTGATCCGTTTTTCTTATTGTGCACAAATCTGAAACTTGTAGACTTTAACCTATATCTGGTATTTACTTACATTTTTTGATATAAAATTGTTGAGAATAAAGTAACATTTATGATTTGTATGTGTCTGATTTGACAATTCAATCTATTGAGTAAACACAACTGTCTTCCATGACCACATCTGAGATGCCTCTTGTAATTCTTTATCAATGTACTTTAACTTCAGGTTCTGGAGTTTGAGGATTATTTTAAGGTTTGAGCAACCTCAACCTCTTGTTTGTAGGGCCTGAAATTTCTCTAATAATAAAATTTATTTAAAATCTTGGTATACTTTTAACTATTTCCATTCACTCTATATGATGGGGTAGTAAACAAAGAGATATCAAGAAGAATCATTCTTTCAAACAGGAAATCACCCTTGGATTTCCTGTCTTTTAGAAATTGACCATGGCCACCTTTGTGGCTTGAATTTTGTCCCTCTAAAAATACACTGAAATTAGAAATCTCTGTACCTAAGAATGTGACCTTATTTTCAAATATGTTTGTTGCAAACATAATTAGTTAGGATGAGGTCACACTAAAGTGGGTCCTTAATCCAATACTATAGATTAAGAGGAAAGGAGACAAAGACACACAGACACACAGTCACAAGAGAAGAGAGAGAGGGGAGAGAGAGAATGCCATGCCGTATGAATGCTGCCAGAGATTAAAATGATACATCCACAGCCAAAGCACATAAAAAAGGACTGCTAACAACTGCCAGGAGCTAGGAGGAAGTTATGAAACAGATTTTCCTTCAGTGCTTCCGTAAGAATCAACTCTGTCAACATTGTGATTTCAAATTTCTAGTCTCTCGAACTGGGAGACAATCCATTCTGTTGGCCAAGTTTGTGCATCTTGTCACAGAAGCCCCAGGAACCTAATACAGCCACAATGCACTGCCAGTCCCTTTGGCCTTGAGCTGAATGTCCCTTTTCTTAGTATCTGTGCCTCTGGATTGCATCTTCTCAATAGGAGTAATTTGTTCCTACCTCAGGCAATGTTTGGTTAAATGGAAGAATGTGAAAGGGGCCTGAGATATTAGATTACAGTTTCATCTATCATTCTTGCTAAGTCTCCCAGCTCTGATTTTGCTTGAGTCAATTTTAGTTTGGGGCAGAGAACCTGGAGTGCTAACCCTTGCCAATCCTCCGACTGTAGCGGCAGCTATCTCAGGCTTCAGACTGCATGTAGACAAGGTCCTTTTACTAAAATAATTCTCTAATCTGGTTGCAGAAAGAATGGATACACCTTAAGACTTTCTTGTTCTAGTTGATTTTTCAAAACAAAGACTCTTATCATGTTGACTTTTCAAAACAAAAATTCTCTTACCTGTTGCCTTGTTCAGCACAAGACACTCAGTTTAGCCAGTTGTCTTACACTTAAAACTGCTAACTTCCAAGATTTGGATGGAGAGACCTATGCTGCCCTTTAGGTGACTTCATGAGTTTGGCCAGACTACACAGAAGGTCTAGTCCCTGTTCCAAAGTTGGCACAACGACTCAGATATAGCCTAAGTTGTTTCCACTTTATCGACATTTCAGATGCATTTTGACCAGGTCTCCAACAAGATCTCTGACCCAGTTTCCTGTCTCTGTGATCTGCCTACTCTGTCCTGACTCCGTTCTTAATAGGACCTCTTGTTATGGTGGGAAGGTGGCTGCTACAAATATAAACTTAGATTCTCTCTCATTTTAAGCCAATAAAAACCTCAGTTGGAGAATTTTGAGCATTACTTTGCTAGCGTGTGATGAGCGCAATTGTTCTGTAGTTTGAACATTCTTTAGCATTGCCTTTCTTTGGGACTGGAATGAAAACTGACCTTTTCCAGTCCTGCGGCCACTGTTAGTTTTCCAAATTTGCTGGCATATTGAGTGCAGCACTTTCACAGCATCATCTTTTAGGATCTGAAATAGTTCATCTGGAATTCCATCATGTCCACTAGCTTCGCACTTCAGGATTTCTGGCTCTAGGTTAGTGATCACATCATTGTGGTTATCTGGGTCATTAAGATCTTTTTTGTACAGTTCTTCTGTGTATTCTTGTCACCTCTTCTTAATATCTTCTGCTTCTATTAGGTTCATACTGTTTCTGTCCTTTATTGTGCCCATCTCTGCATGAAATGTTCCCTTGGTATTCGATTGTTTTTCTCTATTTCTTTGCATTGATCACTTAGGAAGGCTTTCTTATCTCTCCTTGCTGTTCTTTGGAATTTTGCATTCAGGTGGATATCTTTCCTTTTCTCCTTTGCCTTTTGCTTCTCTTTTCTCAGCTATTCGTAAGGCCTTCCGAGACAACCATTTTGCCTTTTTGGATTTCTTTTTCTTGGGAGTTTTGATCACTGCCTCCTGTACAATCTTACAAAACCTCATCAATAATTCTTCAGACACTCTGTCAGATATAATTCTTTGAATCTATTTGTCACTTCCACTGTATAATCATAGGGATTTGATTTAGGTCATACCTGAATGGCCTTGTGGTTTTCCCTATGTTCTTCAATTTAAGTCTGAATTTGGCAATGAGTTTGTTCTGAGCCATAGTCAGCTCCAGGTCTTGTTTTTGCCAACTGTTTAAAGCTTCTCCATCTTCAGCTGCAAATAATATAATCTATTTGATTTTGGTTTGATCATCTGGTGATGTCCACGTCTCAAGTTGTCTGTTGCATTGTTGGAAGTGGGTGTTTGCTATGACTAGTGCGTTCTCTTGGCAAAACTGTTATTAACCTTTGCCCTGCTTCATTTCGTACCCCAAGGCCAAATTTGCCTGTTACTCCGTGTATCGCTTGACTTCCTACTTCTGTATTCCAGTCCCATATGATAAAAAGGACATATGTTTTTGGTGTTAGTTCTAGAAGGTCTTGTAGGTCATCACAGAACCATTCAACTTCAGCTTGTTCGGCAGTAGTGGTTGGTGCACAGACTTAGGTTACTGTGATATTGAATAATTTGCCTTGGAAATGAACAGAGATCATTCTGCTGTGTTGAGATTGCACCTAAGCACTGCATCTTGGACTCTTGTTAACTATGAGGGCTACTCCATTTCTTCTAAGAGATTCTTGCTCCCAGTAGTAGATATAGTGGTCATCTGAATTAAATTTGCCCATCTGGTCCATTTTAGTTCACTGATTCCTAAAATGTTGATGTTCACTCTTGCCATCTCCTGTTTGACCACTTCCAATCTGCCTTGATTCATGGACCTAACATTCCAGGTTCCTATGCAACCTTGTTCTTTATAGCATCAGACTTTACTTCCATCACCAGTCATATTCACAACTGGGCATTGTTTTTGCTTTGGCTCAGCCTCTTCATTCTTTCTGGAGCTATTACTCTACTCTTCTCCAGCAGCATACTGGGCACCTACTGACCTGGCAAGTTCATCTATCAGTGTCATATCTTTTTGCCTTATCACACTGTTCATCTAAACCTAATTAACTCCCAAAGGCTCCACCTCTAAATACTATCACATTGGAGTTAGGGCTACAACATATGATTTTGGTGTAAACATATTCAGTTCACTTCAGAGTGAAAGAAGTCAGACAAATATACAAAAATTTTTAAAAAGGCAAACTAATCTATAGAGACAGAGAGCAGGTTAGTAGTTTAGGGACAGGGCTAGAAGGGAGGGATGAAACTGGAAAGGGGAAAAGGACATGAGGAAATTTTGAGGGGGTGACAAATAGGTTCACTGACTGTGGCGATTCTTTCACAGGCATGTTATATTATCAGAACTTAAGTTACCCAATTTAAATATTCTACTTTTCATGAATATTTTGGTTATTTGTTGGGGCCCTAATAATCCTCCTAAGAACCCTCTGGTAGCTGTCTTTTAGTGTGCATTATCTGTATTTGTCTATAAAACCTGGAGTGGGATTACTAGGTATGGATATTTACATAACCCTGAAAAGTTCCCTAAGGCTTCTCAGGTGGCACTGGGGTAAAGAATGCACCTGCCAATGCAAGAAACAGAAGAGATCGGGTGCAGTCCCCGGATCAGGAAGACCCCTTGGAGGAGGAACTGGCAACCTATTTCAATATTCTTGCCTGGAAAATTCCATGGACAGATAAAACTGGTGGGCTTCAGTCCATGGGGGAGCAGAGTTGGACATGACTGACCAACTGAACACAGCACAAAAAGTTCCCTTGGGCTCCTCTGCTCCTGCCTTAACCCTGTACTTTTAGGCATCCTCTATAAATTACTTTATCTGAGATTTCACATAAATGAAACTGCACATAATGTACTTTTGTGTATGGCTTCATCTTTTCAGATTCATCTATGTAGTTAAATATGTGATTTTTTTAAATAATTGCTGAAACTTATTTCACTGTTTGAATATTACAACCTATTTATTCATTCTGTTGGAAGTAAACATTGAGTTTACTTCCAGTTTTGTGCTACTATGAATAAAACTCCTATGAACATTTGCATTATGGTCAAAGAACATCATCTTTTAGAATTTACTAAGGCCCTTTGAGGCCTGATAGTCTACTTCTTTCGTACCACACTGTTTATTTGCCCTGTCTCCATTACATTTCACTGGCATGAGCTTTATTCTGATGACAGGTCAAATTTTTTGTGTATTTATTTTAAACATAAGTCCCATAATTATGTTTATTTACCCTAAAAATTAAAGTCACTCAGTTGTTTCTGACTCTGCAATCCCTTGGAACTCTCGAGGCCAGAATACTGGAGTGGGCAGCCTTTTCCCTTTTCTAGGGGATCTTCCCAACTCAGGGATTGAACCCAGGTCTCCCGTATTGCAGCAGATTCTTTACCAGCTGAGCCACGAGGGAAGCCTGAGAATATTGGAGTGGGTAGGTAATCCCTTCTCCAGGGGATCTTCCCAATCCATGAATCGAACTGGGGTCTCCTGCATTGCAGGCGGATTCTTTACCAACTGACCCATAGGTATGAGAGAAGCCTTATTTACCCTACTGATGTCTTAAACTGATGTTTTGAGTATTTGAGTAGATACTAAACCATTAGCAAGACTTCATGTCCCTTTGGATCCTACTTCCCTTTACTGCTTTAAGTTGGAAATATGTTTTCTTTATTGGAGTAAACCTTACAGTAGGTAAAGCCTCCCTGGTGGTTCAGATGATAAAAAGTCTGCCTGCAACACGAGACCTGGGTTCGATCCCTGGCTCAGGAAGATCCCCTGAAGGGAATGGCAACCCACTCCAGTATTCTTGCCTGGACAGTTTCATGGATAGAGAAGCCTGGTATGCTATAGTCCCCAGGGTTGCAAAGAATTGGACATGACTGAGTAACATTTAGTAGGCATGAAATCTGGAAGAGAGGATGGGGGAATGAATGTGGATCTGGTGTTCAGTAGACCACTGGACTCATAGGTCAGGTGGTTAGAGAAAATCTGGGCTAGAGATTCGGAATCACATATAGCCAAAACCCGGGCTTCCCTTGTAGCTCAGCTGGTAGTGAATTCAACTGCAATGCAGGAGACCTCAGTTCAGTTCCTGTGTCAGGAAGATCCCTTGGAGTATGGATAGGCTACCCACTCCAATATTCCTGGACTTCCCTGTGACTTAGACGATAAAGAATCTGCCTGCAACGTGGGACACCTGGGTTTGATATCTGGGTTGGTAAGATCCCCTGGAGGCGGGATGGCAACCCACTCCAGAATTCTTGCCTGGAGAATCTCCATTGTCAGGGGGGCCTGGCAGGCCACCATCCATGGGGTCGCAGAGTCAGGCATGACTGAACAGCTAAGCACATAGACAAAACCATTGCTCCAAGAAGTGGGGAAGGAAGGGTAGAAGAGTGAACACTAAAATTTAAGGTACAGGCAGAGAAAAAGCCTGCAAATTATACTGTAGAGTCACCAAAGGTAACGGTGTCATACAGAGAGACCATTTAAAATGTACACACTACATCTACTTCCAGGAATTCATTTTACAGATACTGCTATTAGGCTAAGGTATAGTTTTGTTGACAACCCAGTACTGCTGATTCAACTTCCAAAGGGCAGTCACTTGGCTTGCCAGGGCCCACCAAAAACAGGGCTCTGGTCAAGAATGGCTTTGTGGTTACAAATCTTTCTTTGGCCTTTCAAACCTATGCAGAATTCTATCTCAATTTTTAGGCACTGAGAAATTCCATAGCTCTCAAATAGCTCCTACTACACTGCCTGCAAGTTTACAAAATAAGAGGCTCACTTGACTTACCTGTCAAGATGGCCACCCGTTAATCAGACTATGCTCCTAATATCAGAAACGGAAGCCACAGGAGAGGAAGGAATAAAGAAGGCTGAGTTTTAATCATGAAAGTCTTTAAGAAAGGGCAAACTAAAATGGCTTGGTAAGGGGTATTCTGTTCAATGCAAAAACATGAAGGTAACAGGTTCTTACAGAATATAAATGCTACTTGATGGGAAATATACTTCTATAACAACGGTCACAGAATTCACCAAGAAAGTAGATTCTAAAGCACATGAATTTGCCTGAAATTGTCTTCAGAGACTTTTAGGTATATTTCATCTTATACTGCTTCCTAATGGTAGTGAAGAGCAAGAATGAGGTAGTATGCTATTAAGGTGTCTTAGTTTTAGAGTTCTCATTTGTGCATTTTAATAATTTATTAAATAAATTTATATACCTCATATTTAATGAATATATTTAATTTTAATTATTTATATACCTTATGGCTTAGATGCCTATGGAACATCTAATCTAATATTAAATTTCTAGTAATTTGTTTGTAATCATTGATATTACACATGCTGCTGCTGCTGCTAAGTCATTTCAGTCGTGTCCGACTCTGTGACCCCATAGACGGCAGCCCAACCAGGCTTCCCCATCCCTGGGATTCTGCAGGCAAGAACACTGGAGTGGGTTGCCATTTCCTTCTCCAATTACATATGCTAATACATATATAAATCACATACAACTGCAAGTCTGAATCTTGCAATTACAATAACTAGTATCTATTATTCACTATTGTCCCAAGTAATTTAAATGTTTAATATAAATATAGTCTATTTCTATTTGCTGAACTTATTAAACAAACCAATTTAGAGACATCATAGAATTAAACAAAACCTCTGACATGTAAACATTGTGTCACGTTCCTGAAACAGATGTTGATATCTGATAAAAATTAAAAATTGCATGTTGGAAAGCTGTCCATAAGTAAGTTTCATCTTTATCAAAACTAAAAATATATTGATTCTTCAGCTTTTCTAGTCTGACTATGCAACATGATCAAACTATGAAAGTGAAAAAGTGCTAGTCACTCAGTCATATCCGACTCTTTGTGACCCCATGGACTGTAGCCCACCAGGCTCCTCTGTTCATGGAATTCTTCCAGGCAAGAAAACTGGAGTGGGTTAACTTTTCCCTTTTCCAGGGGATCTTTCTGATCCAGGGATCAAACTTACATCTCCTGCCTTGGCAGGTGGATTCTTTACCTGCTGAGCCATCAGGGAAGACCATCGAACTATAATCAAATATAATAAAGACAACAGTGAATAGATCTGTATCACTGGTTACATGGCTATTAAAACTGTTTCATTCTTTGAGACACATAAAAATAATTTAGCCAATCACATCCAATAATTTTCATGGCTGAAAAAGAAAATCACAAAATACATTGAGTGACATTAATTATGGTTGTGGTCAAAACTTTTGTAAAGGTTATTTACAGTGTGATGGTTGGGCATGCAATATTTATAGATACTTGTCAATTTATTACAAAAGGAGATATATATCTATTGCAATACATACATAAACATATATACAACATACACTACATATATATACCTCCTTTTAATAACTTTATGAGGAAAAGTATTTTCCCCAACCTGCAGATAGGGGAACTAACGACATACGGGTTAAACTTCTCCTAAGCTGTACTTTTTTAGCAAGGGTGGTACCAGTATTTGAATCCAGGTAGATTCATAATTCAGACTAATTATTTCACTACACTGACTTCCAACTGTGCATATGTGTAAAATTTCACACGTGAATTTAATTGTCTCATTTTCTTCACTGAGTTTCTGTGGCTTTGGGTTGTAAATGTATCACTCTTAGGAACTAAGTTAACACATTGGGCTTCCCTGGTGGTTCAGATGGTAAAGAGCCTGCCTGCAGTGCAGAAGATCCAGGTTTGATCCCTGGGTCAGGAAGATCCCCTGGAGAAGGAAATGGCAACCCACTCCAGTATTCTTGCCTGGAAAATCCCATGGATGGAGGAGCCTGGCAGGCAATAACTCATAGGGTTGCAAAGAGTCAGACATGACTGAGTAACTTCACTTTCTTTCTTTCATTTCTCATATCATTGCTAATAAAACTACCCACCAGCTCTTCTTTGTGGGGGCTGAAATGTTTTGAATTGCTATTATATTTTTTCATTTTAACACTAAAAGGCAATTCAGGTTAATGTTTTAAAAGGTATCAATTTAATACTGAATACTTAGAAATACAGTACACACAGATGCCATAGAAATATAAAATGCATACAACTAGCAACTATTTTATGAAACTTTAACATGGATGGTGACATTTTCCAACAAATTAAACTACAGACAAAGGTACCAGATATATTTGAGGTTTCATTTTAAATACCATTTAGTCATGCAGACAATTAGGAGGTTTTTAAAAAAATAAATATGACAAATATATGGATTTCTTAAGTATAAATTGACATACAAATCTATATATTTTCATAATATTTTTCATTAAAGCATCTTTAAAGAAGCATTCTGGAACATGAAATTGAGAGCTCAAATTAGATGAAAGGCAAGAGGTTATATAGACTTTAGTAATTCATATACCAGATATCTACATAAAGACAAAATTGCAAACATATTTGTTTTATCCTCCAAATTTTCAACTTTATAAAAATTACTTACTGGAATTTATAAGACAAAATTCCCAATTCTGAATGTTAGTAAGGAAACACATATAGAACAATATGAAAATTAATTCTTCCTTCTGAGAAGCATACATAGAAGCACACAAGGAACCATAATGAATTAATTCTTCCTTCTAAGAAGCAGTGAAGGAAAGTGTAGCATAATTACCCCACGGGGATTGTCAAAGCTTTTCTAGAACTCCAACAGAGTAGGTTCTTTTGTAAAACAGCAAGAACTAAAACTACATCCCCTTACTAATACATAAACCTATGATAAGCTTCCTTTTACAAACTTAAAGATGCTTACAACTCTGAAACAAGTTAGTGAACTGGGCTAAAATATCCCTACACTCCATTTCCCCAAAATGGCAGCTCCAAAGGAAAAAAATATTCATTCCCTTTTTCACCTGAACAGCTTGAACAAAATTTGTATTATGAATTTAAAGAGAAGAAATAATCTTATACATAAGCAAGCTTGATGGAACTTCTAGGTTTCAGAAGAACATATTCCTTAATGAAGTTAAAGCATCAGAACTTAACTGGATTATATCACTAGTTTAAACTTTAACATGGGAGAGAGAAGAGGATTTTCTTGAACTAATTTAGACTAGTGGTCCTTAACCTTCACTATGAATTAGAATCACTCTGAGAGCCTTTGGAAAAACTGAAGCACAGCCTGACAATAAGAAATTCAGACTGCACTGTTGTAGGGTGGGATCTAGATGATTCTAATATGAAATGAAGGTTTAGAAACAATGATTTGAAAAAATTATTAATTACAATGAATTTGATTTAAATAAACTTCAAACTATGAACATTTTCAACATGATAAACATTGTTTTAAGTTCTAATATGGAGATCAATTTTTTTCTGTAAAAATCATTAGATAATATTAATATATATTTTGAAATAGTTACATAATTTTATTAAAATATTATTCTAAGTTTTTATTCTGGTCTGCTGTCGTAAAAGATTGCCTTCTACTTTTCACAACTATCCTCACTTGATATTATAAAAGAAGACATTAAACTCAAACTTCTCAAGATATGTGCAGAGAATGTAATAACAATTTCATTTTTCAAGTCATAGTATATGAGGTATTCTCCATCATATAGCCAGAGTAACAAAGCTGTTTAAACACTGAAATTAGGTATTGCTTTAATGCTTTAATGAATCAAAGATGAGCTACCACTGTTGTCAGTGCTCGGTTTATTATGACAGAGCCTCAGAGAACCTAGTCAGAGTGGGTCTTTAATGCAGACCATGTTTCTTATGATCTATTTATAAAACATTTAAGAAAAAAGTTAGGAGAATATGGTTTTTGAAACATTACAAATTATCTCAAAGGAACAGAAAGTTTTTGAAATGCTACATTAGTAGTTACTATTCCAGGATGATAGCTTGAGCGTTAACATTTTAAACTAAAACCAACTATATGAGTATTATAAAATGCATTTTAACTCATGAAAAAAAATCAGATTTAAATTAATAAATTGGATTTATATCTATTCTTCAAACAATTTTCAGCTTGAAATGTGCTAAGACCAGCAGACTAATTTGCTAATCCTATATTAGGCTAATTACCTTTTTTCCTAGCTGGACAGCAGGCCAAAAATGATGAAATTTTGGTTAAACTTCACTAAATGCCCTGGAAGCCTGGCATGTTGCAGTCGACTGGGTCTCAAAGAGTTGGACACAACTGGGCAACTGAACGATAACAAATAATATATGTATGCAGAGAAAAAAATGCAATAGCAATTTATTTTCCATACTTGATGGAATTAAAACAGTGTTAAAAATTTTATTAAAGCTCAGTAGTCAAAATAAATATTTAATAAAAATATACATCATAACAAGCTATCAAGAACTTAGTGTTTAAAAATAAACTCTGTCACATTGTTTTTGCCTTCAGTTAAACAAAACTCAATTTAGGTATCTAATCAAGATGTGTTTTGGAAACAAAATTAAAATTCAAGTAACTCTAGAAAGATAACACTAACATGAAAGAGAATCTTACTACATTTTTAACTCAAAAGTTTAATAAAGTTGTACTTACTGGGATTTCTCAATATGACTATGACCCTAAGAAACAGGAATAGTTTGGGAAATAAAAGTCAGAGTCAATGATTATGTGGTGATTGTGTGGTTCATGCTGTGAAACTCAGTACACAAAAGAAATGAAAGTCCAGTATAAATGAGCACCATCAGAAATGTGTGTATATATACTTATTTAAAACTTCTCCTGATTAAAAATTGCCATATAGATAGGGAAGTAAAGGACAAGCACACAGTTATGAAAATATTAATACATTCTAAAGCTAACATGTCATATGACTTATTTGAAAATGTTTCATCTGGCTTTCCCTCTAAAAATCAAAAAAGAATACAAAGTAAAGAAAGCCAGCCAGTATTCTTTTGTAGTGCAAAGTCCCTTAGTTAAATAGTAGGTTACAAAGGAAAAAAGTATGTGTTCAATAGTGTTTTCAACTCACAGTCAGACTCCAATAGTTAAAGGAGAATATGGTTAGCTAATCAATGTGAATTCACAGAATAAACCAGCACATGTTAGATTTGCCACCATGGGATTATCATTCTGACCTCAGATTATTTTTAACTGAGAGCAGTCAATATTATTCTGCTGAAAGAATCTACCTTCGATAAGAAAAGATACAGATTTGCCACCTGTGATTACTATTTCTGCTACAGTCCCCCAAACTCAAAAAACTACTGTCAAATATAAAACATATTCTGGGGTAATGAAAGGGTTTAATGAAAATCTTATTTTGATACTACATAGAGGCAGTTCATGAGAGACTCTTAGTATGCTATTTTTCAAAGCTCTCAGTGTAAGTAATCACATGATATAGACTGAAGTTCTTTGAAACCCTGTCACATGATAAAGAATAATGCTATTCACCATTTAAAATACGTTCAATCTCTTCTAGTCTTTTTAAAGCAGCAACTCTTTTCTTTTCAATTTCTTTGATTTCTTTTGTTGTTTTGTGGGGAATTTCTTTGTCTGTACTTTTTCCTAATTGTTTGCTGGCTTTAGACTGACTCTTATTGTCATTTGTTTTTATTATTTGGGTAGGTCTGGGCTCGCTTTTTATTTCTTTTACATTTTCAGTTGGAATTTTATCTCCTTCGACACCTGAAGTCTTACCAGCTGGGAATATAGGTTGTTCTACAAAACTAGATGAAGAAATTTTATCCCTGACTATATTCAAGTGGCGTTGAATATATTCTTCATGTGGTGCTAATGCCAATGTTTCAACCAGGCATCTTTCAGCTTTTAATAAGTCCTTCTCTTCAAAATAAACAACACAGAGATTGTGTTTTCCTTGCACATTGCCTGGATCCATCTCCAAAATCTTTTCAAAACACTTTTTTGCTCCACGTATATCTTTCTTTTGATTCATCAGGATGTCTCCCTTTAAAATGAGACCCTTGATATGATCAGGATAGTATTTGAGTAATTCTTCCAAGACTGGCAAAGCCATTAATTCCTTTGCAGTCTGAGAATACAGGAGAGCCAGATTAAACAAAGCACTTCTGAAGTCAGCTTGTAATTTTATGGCTTTCTTCATCCATATCTCTGCTTCAGAGTCCTTTTTGTCATCCATGGCAAGCATTCCCAAATTGAAATAACCATTAGCATCTTGTGGCTCTTCATTTATATAGCTTAAAAGTCGTTTTCTCGCTTCAGGTCTGAGTCTAACTTCTCCTAAGAATTTTTTTAAAAAGAAAAAAAATTATATCATTAGCAAATGAGTAAGTCTGAGGTAAAAAATGGAGGTGCAAATATTTAAATAGATTATAAAAACATAGCATCAAAACAGGTAATGGACAGGGAAGCCTGGTGTGCAGCAGTCCATGGGGTGGGTCACAAAGGGTCAGACATGACTGAGTGACTGAACTGAGTATCAAAACAACTAATTGATGTATCTAAATTAAAAAGCAGAAAGCAAAACCCTCAAAGTTTTCATAAGAAAGTGTGTTTGATGTACTGGATTGATAGCACATTACAAGTAGTAAGAGTTCCTCAAAAACTAAAAAAGGGTGAAATATTTCCTGATAAGTTTAGATTCTAACTGGGAGTTGAAGAAGAATAGAGAATTAAGAGGAAGGTGCATGGAATTTGAAAATAGAGACATATATTCAATCATGATTCTGTTAATATTATGACTTTATTCACTAAAATAATTACTTGTCTGGGTTAACCTATTGAGTCTTCTAAGAATTACATGAGATACATACAAACTGCTCAGCAAATAGTAACTATATTGGATAAACAAGATGTTTCATTCTTACTAAATTAGATATATATTGTATGTTACTTAAAATTTTTTAGGAAATTTCAAATATAAAAAGAATATCATTATATCTAAAGCCTATAAATATAAATTAAGATTCAGGAAGCAAATATTTATTGAGATGATTTCTACTGCAAATAAGTACCAAAAAAATTTCAGCTTCTACAACTACACACCCCAGGGTTTAATTTTGTGTTAAATTATAGCTACCTTTACAAAAACATTAGTTTTCTAAATTAAGCTTTTCTGAATGCCAGGCATAAAGATCTTTATCCTTTTATTTGATAACATGATGATTAAAGAAATCTGAAATAAATCAGTAGGCTTAAGTTGTTGTCTTGGACTACTTACTAACCTAGACATATGAAGTTAGGGTAGTTATTACATTTATTTGGTCCTCACTCTCTAATCTATAAAATAGATGACTGGTAAAAATAAACTCAAAGACTCTCTTTAATTATAAAATATGATTCTTACATTTTTTGCAAAAGTTTTATGAAAGTATTTAATAATTAATATAAAGATTTCTCCAAACATAAAAATTAAAAAAAACATAAATTATATATACTGCCTTCTGGAGCAGAACTAAAATTCTGGTATATCAAAGATCCTCATTTATTGAGATGAAAAATTTGGTTTTGGTAATTTATATAAAATATAGGATATTATAATATCTGAGAAAACAGTAACACTGGGTATAACATGACATTGAAAATATTTGGACTTATAGATCAAGGGGAAATAGAATACTATTTTGTTTAAAACATATAATGCTCTTGACACCCTAGAAATAATTACTTAAAACTTTTTTTTTTTTTTTTACAAATTCAGATTATTTGAATAGTATGATATTTATGCATAAGAAATATACTTCCAGGTATAAAGTGACAAAATAGATGAATAAAGTATTGCTTAATAGACTGTCTGAGAAGTCATTTTTAGCATATACCAGAGAAATTAACATTTAGAATGACACCTATGCTAGGGTATATTACCTGAAAGGTTTACGTCAAGTATTTAAAATATTCTTCTTATAACTATTTATGCAGTTTTGATAAAAACCATCCATTCATAAAATGTTTGCTGGGGTAACATAATATATGACTTTATTATATTTCAAACTAGAGTATGTTTAAATATAGAGAAATTTTGAGAAAACATACCTGATTCTTGCATTAATATAGCAGAATTGAATAACGCTAGTTTATGCTTTGGATTTAGTTCTAAAGCATGATTAAAGTTTTTCAGCGCCTCATTTGGTTCCTTAAGTTCAATATGAACAATCGCCAAGTTGTACCAAAGATCTGCATTATTTCTGTCCAGCTCTAGGGCTTTAAGATATGCTTCTTTTGCTTTGATAGGTTTATTCATTTTTAGAAGCAATTCTCCTCTGTGGAAAAACACAAGTTTTACTTATACTATCATGTCAGTCTGTAGATACTATTTTCACAAGTTTTAAGCTTTTCCACATATTCACAGCTTTCATTTTAATTTAGGTTCTTAAATTTTTTTTTTCAAAAATAACTATCTGAAACTGTCCTTAAACCTAAACAGATTAATTTTGCACATTTGGTTTGCTATGTTTTCAAATATTATTCAAGAAGGAAAAAATATGCCTGACTTTAGAGGGTAAGATATCGGGAGGTATACAAGAAAGGGGAACAGAAAATATATCCTTTGAATATATCTTGAAAAACAGCAGACTAGTCTGCATAAGAAAAATGATAGCAACTAGAGTGGGAGATCAATTTGTCAGATGAGTAGCATCTGGAGAAGGAAAATAAACATAGCAGTGATGGGGAAATTCCAGTATTCAAATCTTTGTTAGCAATGTCTAACTATACAAAAAGCAGAACATTTAAAATTGTTTACCCCTTTTAATTATTTAGTTTTCTTCAATGAATTCTTAAAAGAAAGGAATTAAAAAGCTGATCTGGTAGCATGGAAGGGCAATGCTGCCACCTGTAGTTACTTTTGAGGAACACATCTGGAAATGATGATCAGTCTGAAAATCATTCTAGTAAGGTTATATTTTGTTACAGAACTTAAAAAGTCATTTTTACATATGTACAAATCAATTTAAGTACTTATATAATAATCAACTTTATTTTAATACTACTCTTTCCTAAAATATTAGCATAGGCATTAAGTCAAATGAACTATTAATATTCAAACTTCCTAGAATAAGTGTCCAAAATATTATTTTTAAAATAAATGCAGAGATTATTAAGCAATTCTTTATAAGTTAACTTAAGACAGGTTTTATATATTGATACAACCCCAGTAAACTTAGTGAATTTCAGCAAGTACTAGATAATGCTGAAGAAAGACAGCTTTCAGCTTATGAACAGATTTTATTTCAAAAACTTAAATTCTGAATGCATTTTCCATATAAACAATGTGATAAATTATAATTAGGTTTCTGGAGCAGGCTTCAAAACAAAGTTTAAAACAATTTTTTCTCAAGTACAACACAAATGATAACATTTACATGACAAAAAATATCTTAGATTCTGACACATTGCCAAATTTTTTGTTTTTTACTACCAATTGAAGTTTCTTTGTAATAAAAGCATAACGAGTCAATTCTTTTGATAGTTGGATATTATAATTATTTCTTAATTATTTTATATATAATGATTCCATAATTATACAATGATTTCTTAATCTATGATAATTAAGAAGTAACTTCTTGCAAAAATAACAATTATTTTGTTACAATTAAGAAGCAATCATAAAAGGTAAATTTTGGCTGTTTTAGGTAAAAACAAATTTGGTGTTGAGAAGCGAAAGAAACCAATGAGCTTTTTCTACCCTTCCTTTTGTATAAATAAACCTAAGTTTGCTGCTTTAAGTTATGGATTCTCTCTCTCTTTTTAAATATAAATTTATTTATTTTTAATTGGAGGCTAATTACTTTACAATATTATATTGGTTTTGCCATACATCAACATGAATCCGCCACGGGTGTACACGTGTTCCCCATCCTGAACCTCCCCGCCACCACCTCCCTCCGCATATCATCCCTCTGGGTCATCCCTCTTGTTAACTTAAAATAAATTAAATTTGCTAGTCTAAAACAAGCTATGTTTCTATGCTCTTGGTTGCCAACTAAGATTTACTAGAAGAAAAAAAAGCCAAATTACTGAAGATAGCCTCAATGTATATGCAGATGAAGCTTCCATCTTTTATAGTGAAAGCCTAAAGCGAACTATAATACCTGCTAATGTAAGCCTGCTTGAAGTCTGGCCTCATGCTTATTGCTTGTCGGTACAGCTGATCTGCTTCTTCCAGTCGGGACTCATTTGCTCGGATCAGGTTGGCCAGATTAATATAAACATTTAAATGGTTAGGTGCAATTCTGGCTGCGTATTTTTTACCAGGAATAATCTATTAATAAAAAAACAAACATTTTTATAAGTTGATATTTCAGTACCAAATAAAATCTGAAGAAGTCCTAATGTCTTATTTAAAATTTACACAGAGGATAAAAAGCTAACTGCTATATTAAAATAAAACATAAAAATATGAAATAACCTGCAGTATTCACAAAATATAAGTAAAATAATGCTTTGACGCAATGATGGATGTATTTTTTCATTCATGCTAATCTCAGCAGGTTATCATTAGATTTTCGTATATGTGTTACTTTATAAGTCATATAAGTCAGAACTTCCACAGGCTAGAGTCCCTTAGTATGCTGGAGTCAGACCAGGAACAGAACTCAGGTCTTTTTCCTCAGTCTAGTATATTTGTTATACCATGTCAACTTTCAAGTTGTCAGCAAAATGTTTCCTGGTTGTGACAGTGGGGTAGTTAACTTTACTTCAGAGCTTTACTAATTCCTCACTTGTTTGCTGGAGTTAAGACATAAAATTATCAATTAACTCTAAAAGTCATTAGGTATAATATATGTGAACCCCAATTCTCAATGAATACAATAAATTATATCTGATAAAAATCCAATGAACACAATTTAACTTTAGAATCTTAGGACTGAAAGAATTCTTAATGTATCATGTGGTCTAAGTGTTTTTAAAACATTTATCAAACTATCAAAATCAAACTATCAACTCATTTCAACATTGCTATAGTATTAATACAAACTACTACTGAGAAAATTATAGCCCAATGTAAACTATCTTTTCTGATTACACACAGCTAATAAAGGGCAGTGTCAGATTTTGTAACTTTGTCTTGTGATATCCAAGAAATCTTGTACTTGTGACGTTACAGCAACTGACAGGCACAGATATATATCCACTCATTTTATCACTTTGCTTTGTTCATTTATTTTTTAATAGGAGTTAATGTTTACTGCTTAACGTACATAAATAAAATTCTTTTCATTTAAAGTATTTAAAGTCATAGATAACATAATAAAAAATATCTAAAACTCATAATTTCATAGATTTTTAAATTAAGTGAGCTAGATAGGTAAATGCAATTTTTTATAAAACAGTAATAGATGGTTCACTGGACACCTTAATTTTAATCCAAATTAAAGATAAAGATTTTCCATCTGGATAATTCTATTCAATACAAACATCCAGCAGACATGACACAATAGGAATAATTTTCGACAACTTACTTGAGGCATCAGCGACTTAGCTGTCATATAAGATTCTTCAGCTTCTTTGGTTCTATTTAAATTTTTGTAAGTTCTTCCTACATTCATGTGGGCACCAATATCATCTAAAATAAAAGAAAATTATTTGTTGGCAGATACACTAACTAGTGTCCAGTGTAAATTACTTAGAAGACATGTTTCGAGCAACAACTAGGCAAAAAATGCGAAAGCAGGCAATAGGTCCTGCTTTTTCCTTAAAGCTCTTCTAACACAACTTACTATAACTTATGAGGCAAGGCTACACTAGAAGACTATTATAAAGTACTGGAAGAACAGAAAATACACATATGACATGAAAAAAACTATCTGAATGGTTTTTGGAAGGGTTAAAAGACAAGACAGGAGAAATAAACATAATGAAGGAATTTACGTTTTTTTTTTTCCTCTTCTCCATATTTTACTGTCCTATACTAAGGCTTACTTCTATTTCCTTAATCACATGGCTTTGGAATTCACTCAGAAAGTATGGCTCAACTCTAAAAGTGAAAAGGGTCACCATGATTCCCACAATAATCTCAAGTATTATAAATTGCAAATATGCATCCATGGTGGGAAAGGGGCAAACAGACTGAAAAACTTTGAAACTTTTAACAAATTTTTGTGAATATGGTTGGAGTGTAAGTTATCAGGATTCTATAGTATTATTTAAGATGCAGCAGCCCAGCTCCCTTAAATGATGATATATTACCATATAATTTAATTAAAACTTTTAAAAAGGTTGTGTTAATATCAGAATGTCAGGAACTTTTGTCTCATTTAGTGATACAGAAAATTGAGCCCTCAGCAAATTTGTTCAGAGACAGAAAAATATGCAATTCAAATTACAAAGATATGAGGGTTCACTGTACACTGGTTTCAAGATAAACTCTCCAGTAAATATTTCAAAGGTTTGGAATAAAGATAGAAAGAAGGGAGATCTTAATTTAGACAAATTTTACTCAACATGAATCTCTAACAGACATGACAAGGTTTCAAATTATGATTACTACTTGCCTGTGACACCGATGATGATTTTGCATTTGTGGAATAGTTCTCTGCCTGCAACTCCCACGACACATAGGGGCCAAGCATATATATCTTAGGCATTCCCCTAGGAGGAGAGTAACAGTCCTAAGATCTTGCTATATTATGTTTCAGGTTGGCAATTGTGTGCACTGCACAAAAGCTGTTAGATGCCACACAGCTTCAGTTAGAGAACTAAGGGACAAGATTAGGGGAAAAAGGTTGATTTTTTTTTGTTTGTTTTTAGATACATTACTGAATCTCATGGGGCTTCAGTAGGGGGTCAAGTCAAAAAAAAAAAAAAAAAGAAAAAAATGCTTCCCAATACTGGCTGCATTCAGAATACTTGTGTAGCTTTGAAAAATTCAGCTATCTTATCCCACTCAGTTCTATCAGAACAGAATCTTCAAAAACAGGACTGCAAAAATGTTTTTTAAAGTTTCAGAGGCAATTCTGATGTACAGCGAAGGTTGAAATGCACCGCATTACCAAGAGTATACAGAGTTTTGCTCTTAAAAAGCTCTTTTTAAAAAATTTACTTTTTCTTGAAGTATAATTGTATTACAATGTTGTATTAATTACTGCTGTACAGCAAAATGACTTAGTTACACATATATAAGCTTTCTTTTTCATATTCTTTTCCATTGCGGTTTATCACAGGATATTGAATATAGTTTCCTATGCTATACAGTAGGATCTTGTTTATCCAAGCTCTTTATTTTTTTTAAACATCAGATAAATCTATACCAATTACTCTAGAGATCAGAAAGTTACCCAGAAAAAACTAAAGAGTGTACAAAACCTGAAAAAATTAAGTATAAGTGAAAATTTAATCTAAGAAAAGAATAAACTGAAAGTTTAAGTAAATAAAAGTACAATTAGGTCAACTAAGTATTTAATATATCACTGAAAGGAGCTCCAATTAATCTTAGAAAAGAAAGAGTTTATCCATTAGGATGAAAGACAAGGCAAATTACTACACACTGGTCAGGTTCTTAGAATTATGGCAAGGAGATATCGATGGAGACTTCAGACACTCAGTAAGGCATCCTTACTTTCTCAAGGAACAAAGATAGCAATTAGATAGCTTTTAGCATCAAAAGAACTATATCACATATCTAAAAGGAAAAAAATGAAAAAAGCACAATTTTTAAAGCAAATTTCTTTGTAAGTTACAAAGTTTTAAGATTCCAGGAGGAAACAGCATTACTATTAAAGTAAATTTAAATTTGGAGAAAAAAAAAAAAGGTAAGCAAGCAGACAAAATATTAAAATCAGTCACATTTGAATGACTAAGAAGCTACAGAGTTTCAAAAAACAACCTTGCTATTGTGAGTGCACTATCCAAACCAACAGCAGCATGAATCTAGCAGTCTGTCTTTAGTTCAAGGTAAAGGAGGACTGGCAAATATCAGGCAACTCTGTGCCGAATAACTCTTCAGCCATCAACAGCAGAGCTACGTATTCTTGCACTGATAGCCTAGGCATCTGTGTTGCTTTCCCATTATCTCCTATGCACAGATTTGTCAATTTATTTAAAAAGATAAATTATAAACATCTAGAAACTTCTGAAAACTTAAAAAATCATTCCCTTCTTGAGGGCATCAAATCTGAACTACAGGCCCATGATTGCTCTCTGATAATAAACAGTGTCAAAGATTTGCTGGAGTTAGATAAAAATGAAATTACTGATTTCAAAGCAAAAATAAACCATAGGGGAAATCTGGTGTTTCTTGAGAAAAATCTACTCTCATAACGTATTTATGGAAACTTTAATTCTATTTGCAAAAATTTTAGCTTGTGAATTGATTTTTTAAAAACACCTGTAACCATCAAAACAAACAAACAAAAACCCATAATCAATTGTCTAACATGCACGTCGCCTGGTCAAAAACCACTCTGTAGTTTATATTCTTTTTCTGGCTAAGCAAGAAAAGCCTTCAGATTGAATGTCTTTTTTTTTTTTTCTTTTAAGCTACTTTAAATGTTAAGAATTTCTACTCACTGTGATCCTACACTTCTCTAGGGTTTTAAATACTACCTACATGCTTGTTACTTCAAATCTTTATCTTTAGTCCTGACCATTCATTCCCCTTATCTCCAAACTTACAGATCTGTCTCCATCTGTACATCTAATAGAGACAAAAAGACTTGATTTCCTCCTCTCCATGTTGTTTCACCTGTCAAATCTATCTATGAAGAACATAGCTGAAAAACACAGAATGAGCCAGAAGTCTTTGAATGCCAAATTCAATGTTTCTAAGATTATGCACTTTTTCATTGTAATAAATGAAATAAATACAATGAAAATACATTACAAATGAAATACAATAAATCACTGTAATAAATGATTTGCCTATTTTTCTAGCTCATTGCTTATTATTAATAGAAATAGCAACTTTGAGAGGATGGTAGGTTAAGTCATACTAAAGGAGACAGGTTTAGTAAGTATCTCAAAAACAGCCAGAAGTGACAACTGAAAATGAGAGGAAAAATGATTTTAAACTAAACATCCATAATTACATCCACTGATAAAGAACTCACCTGTCAATGCAGGAGACACCATAGACGTGGGTTTGATCCCTGGGTTGGGAAGACTCCCTGGAGGAGGGCATGGCAACCCACTCCAGTATTCTTGCCCAGAGAATTCTATGGACAGCGGAGCCTGGAGGGCTACAGTCCATGGGGTCGCAAAGAGTTGGATATGAATGAAGCTAACTAGCACTCTAGCTGCTGCTGCTGCTGCTAAGTCGCTTCAGTCGGGTCTGACTCTGTGCGACCCCAAGGACGGCAGCCCACCAGGCTCCTCCTCCCTGGGATTCTCCAGGCAAGAACACTGCAGTGAGTTGCCATTTCCTTCTCCAATGCATGAAAGTGAAAAGTGAAACTGAAGTTGCTTAGTCGTGTCCGACTCTTAGCAACCACATGGACTGCAGCCTACCACGCTCCTCCATCCATGGAATTTTTCAGGCAAGAGTACTGGAGTGGGTTTCCATTGCTTTCTCCAACTTAGCAATAGCATGCAGCTCTAAACACAATTTCATTCAGTTTCAACAATACAGTGAGATAGAAATTACCATGCAATTTAGGATAAGTCTGAAGGGGCCTAAATACCATCCTTAGTCTCGAAGTCCCTGCATACCTGACATAAAGATGACTTTGCTTTTCTAAAAACTCCCAGAATGAGCCTAAAAGGCTTTAGAAAGCAATGAATTAAAACTGCCAGAGTTAGTGACTGCTGACTGTGTATACAACTGCGCTAGATGATGCAGTAGGTGTGAAGATGAGCCAGATGTTCACGCGACCCCTAGGGAGCTCCACAGTTCAAATGTAACACACATATTTTAAATGAATAAATATTTTAAATAAACATTTAAATACCAGATATCACAGGAAAGATACGAAAGTTGTAAGGAGTCTTGAAGATGAGGAACATTTGCTCTAATTGGAAAGACAGAAGGGTTTTTTTTTCCCCTCTAATAAGATCACTGACTCAATGGACGTGAGTCTGAGTGAACTCCGGGAGTTGGTGATGGACAGGGAGACCTGGCGTGCTGGGATTCATGGGGTCGCAAAGAGTTGGACACAATTGAGCGACTGAACTGAACTGAACTGAACTAAAGAGGAGAAGCCATGTGAGATGGGTTGCAAGAGATGCATAGGATATGGTGGATGGTAGATCGGATGGAAAGGGAGAAGAGAGGAATTCTAAGTTCAAACATGTTCTAGGTTCAACATGAACAAATGCAAAGAGGTGAGGAAGCCCACCACACATGCCCTGTATTTCAAGAAAAAACTAAACTGCATGAAAAGCCAGGGGAGATAAAATTGGAAAGACGGCCAGACCATCAGTTATATATTTCTACAACATTCTCTAACTAGAATTCAGCTTTGCCTTGGGGAAACTGGTAGTTTTTCCAAGTGATGACTGTGATCTTTTTATCTTTTGCAACACTGGGCCTGGAGTTAAGTGTCCTCCTAGATCCATACCACTTGCAGACCACTGCCACTCTTTAAAACCACTCCTTTCTGAATTTCAGGTCATTAAACTCTGTTAACCACTATCCCTCCTTACTGTAGTGACCAACTGCAAGCTTCTGGTTCCTTGTTATTCTCGCCTTCTCTCCAACATCATACAGTTGTCAAAATTCTTTCGTGGTTTCAAATCTATGTAAGGTGTATCTTCTAATACTTGCTTTGATATCCTTTTTTCCAATGATTTTCACCCCCATTCTCCTTTAACTGGTCAATTCAATGGTCACAGTCTTGTCCAGCAGAAGCAAAGGGAGCCATGCACAGCACTCCCCACTCCGCCAAGTATATTGAGAACTGTGTGTGTGTGGAAATACTCTTTGGTTATCATGCTGAATGAAAAGTAATGAGTTTATTGGGTAGGTGGGGGCCATATTTGGTACATACCCTGCAATACAGACAGTTCTGCATGCTTGAAAAGCCAACAGCATTTCTACTGAAAACAAGCAATGCTCCAGCTAGATCCTCCTCAGAAACCAACAATTTCAGATCTATAAACCACTGATCTGATCATCTTTTCCTCATGTTTCACCCTCTCTCACATCTCTTCATAACCAGCTTAGACTATGTCTCAATATTCCCTTAACCCTTTGTTTAGTAACACATCTGACAAAATCCTAATCCTGTTTAACCAAATTCTCTGTGCCTGCCTATACTATATATAAAGTAGTGGGAGAAAAACATAACCACATCAACTGGTTAAAGTGGAGAGTGAAAAAGTTGGCTTAAAGCTCAACATTCAGAAAACGAAGATCATGGCATCTGGTCCCATCACTTCATGGGAAATAGATGGGGAAACAGTGGAAACAGTGTCAGACTTTATTTTGGGGGGCTCCAAAATCACTGCAGATGGTGACTGCAGCCATGAAATTAAAAGACGCTTACTCCTTGGAAGAAAAGATATGACCAACCTAGACAGCATATTCAAAAGCAGAGACATTACTTTGCCAACTAAGGTCCATCTAGTCAAGGCTATGGTTTTTCCTGTGGTCATGTATGGATGTGAGAGTTGGACTGTGAAGAAGGCTGAGTGCTGAAGAATTGATGCTTTTGAACTGTGGTGTTGGAGAAGACTCTTGAGCGTTCCTTGGACTGCAAGGAGACCCAACCAGTCCATTCTGAAGGAGATCAACCCTGGGATTTCTTTGCAAGGAATGATGCTGAAGCTGAAACTCCAGTACTTTGGCCACCTCATGTGAAGAGTTGACTCACTGGAAAAGACTCTGCAATACAGACAGTTCGGCATACTTGAAAAGCCAATCCCTTGATGCTGGGAGGGATTGGAGGCAGGAGGAGAAGGGGACGACCGAGGATGAGATGGCTGGATGGCATCACTGACTCTATGGACATGAGTCTGAGTGAACTCTGGGAGTTGGTGATGGACAGGGAGGGCTGGCGTGCTGCGATTCATGGGGTCGCAAAGAGTCGGACACGACTGAGCAACTGAACTGAACCTCAAGAAGGGTGTTACAGCTGCTTGGCAATCACACTGCATTTGCCTAGTCTATATATTTTCCTAGATCTTCGTTTCTCAACATGTGATTCATGGGCTAAGTATCACCTAGGAACTTATTAGAAATGGAGAACCTTAGGCCCTACTCTAAATCGCTATACACGACAACATGCACCATTAGATCTCCAGGTGACTCACACACACAATAAAGTTTCTGAAACCATGTCCTAGATGACTACTTCAGACTCTCTCCTGGTCTTAGATCTCCAGAACGTCCTCTCCCTTCCCCACACTCTACTGTTGATTCTGCTTTCTATGTCACTGAGAAAACAAGCAAAGAATAACTTTCAGAAGTTATTTGTCTATTATTCACCTGCCTATCTGTATCCGTGTTTCTATACTCTGCTTTCCCTGTTACTATATGGTAACTACTGGTTCAGCTGACTGAAATCCTCATCCTGAGTACCAGATCCTAATTATCTATTCTCATCTATTCAAGAACACTGATCCTTTACTCCGTTCCCCAACCTTGAATTACTACTTTGCCGAGCTTCAATGCACTAGTGACATACATGCCTTGTTTCTTTCATCTTTAAAACCAAAACCAAAAAAAAAAAAACCCCCGAAACAAAAACCCCCAGCATCCTACTACCCTCTCTTGACCCCATCCTCAATACCAACATTTCTTATCAGGTTTTAATATCGACTGTCTCCAGTTCTTCTTCTACTCTAACAGGCCTTTGTGTCTATCACTCCACCAAAATTGCTCATCAGTGCCATCCAACAAATCTGTTTTTAAAAACATCCCTAAATGTCTGATATAAATAGCTCTAACATATAACCCAGTTCAAAAAATAAGCCAGCACCAAACATTATAGTATTCAAGTCAGTTGGAATAAAGCTTGAAAATAAACTCCGCCTACTTTCTACAAATATAATCAAATTTTCAAAAAGAAAACAAACTATTAACAACAGCTTTATTAATCAATAATGCTTACCTGGCTGAACATGCGTAGCCTGTAAGAAGTATTTCAAAGCTCTCTCAAAGTTTTTTTCATTTTCCAGAGCATGACCCACATTATTCCATAATTTGGCATTATTTTTATTTACCTTAAATACAGAAGTACAGATAGAAATTAGTCAAATTTTAAAAAATGAGTCTAATTAACACAGGTTTTGTTTGGTATACTATTAGGAAAGGAGTACTCCACAGAACTGTCTATGAATGGATGAAGGTAGTTCAAAAGTACAAACTTCTGAGTTACAAGTAAGTTCTAAGGATGCAAATATATAGAACAGGGAATACAGTTAACAGTACTACATTGCATGTTTGAAAACTGATAAGAAAGTAGATTTTAAAAGTTCTCATCACAGAAAAAAAAGTAACTCAATGAAGTGATGGATGTTAATTTATTCTGGTAATTGTTATATACATATATATCTAAAAATAATTATATTATACACTTTAAAGTTAAGATGAAGTTATATGTCAATTATATCCCTCAAAAACTGGAAGTCATTCACATTTCTTTCAGAAAAAAAAAAAAGTGCAGGTACGTGTGTGTATATGCATATGTATAACTCCATATATATAAGTCCAATTAACACAGATAACTGTCTGATATATTATTAGGAATAGAGTGTTCTATGGAGATGAAGAAGGGGTCAAAATGAAAACTGCTTCATGAAATTTAACCTCTCCTCCCCTTCAACATCAACATGCTAAAACTTCAGTTCATCTATTTTATATATTAAAATTTTACTTCATCAAAGCATAGAGTTGTTTGAAAATTCCTGCTCTATTATTTATAGTCTTTTGGGAAAGAAGGAATTTGCACGAGAGAATATGTTTAAACACTGCACTGATGACTTATTTTGAGGCTTGACATAAAGCTATTTATGCAATCTATTAGAGTAATGGGAACTGTGCAGAGTACAGAAACAGCCAAAAAGGAAGTTAAGAGTTTAAAGAGTTGAAGAAAAGGAGCAACTGAAAAAAATCTTTGCTTATAACTTTACAGAAAACAAATCATATGATTTTTAAAAAGAACTTTTCTCATTTATATTGTCCATTCCATAGAGATGCACCATCCCTCCTTTCTGCCAGTTCCTATCTTTCCTATAGTTTTATAACCATTGGCTATCCTCAGTATGATAGGGTGCCATTTTCTGCCATGTATTTTATTCATTGAATCTAAGATGCCACCAGTTACAAGGCTCATCGTTATCTTATATATCATTAAGAAACAAAAAAGGTCACTAATTGTAAGATGCCTTTCACTGTAAGATTTATTCTGATTTCAGACATGTTAAAAGGTTAAAAAAAAAGTACACCTTAAGAACAAATGAAACAAAGTATTCACATTTAAACATTTTATCATTTCAGTGTCTAACAACTGTATAGCATTTGGGGAATTATTCATATATGCTCCAGACATACACCTAAATACTATTCAGAGCACTGGCTATGGTATAATTATACAAGGAACAAATTATTTTTACTAATTTTTTGGTGAAGTATTTAACATTGAGAATTAATTGTCAAATTAAAAGTAAAGTTAGAACACCGAAGCAGAAATGGCAATAAGAAATAATTGGTGATATATTTTGAATAACATTTTACCTTCAAGGCTGACATAAACAGCGTATATTCAGACTCCCAATCCCAATTCCTGTGGAGTGTTTTTAAGGCATGAGTGAATATCACCAAAGATAGACAAACCCAGGATAACTTTTTAAACACACTGTTTAAGGAAGAAAAAACAGAACGAAAAAACATTGTCTTCATCACCAAAAAGAGGTAAGAAATATGTTAAATATCTCTAAATGTTGTGTTTGAATTTACTCTAAAGACTAGGGACTGTTCTAATAATCATCCAGCTTGAGAGAGAATAACACCAAAAAAATTAAATATTATAAACACTACTGTATAAAGTTCAATGACAAAAAACTGATAAACCAGATTTTTAATTGTGACTTCTTAAGTGTTCTTTTGTATCATTACCTATAACCTGAATACTCTTAGTTGTGTTTATAAAGGGTCAATCTCATCCCTGGCTATATTTAAAAACATTACCGCTTACAATATACACCACAGGTTATCATGATATTCTTCGAGGAATCTTACTCTTCTGTGTGTGTGGCTGTGCTGGGTCTTCGTTGCTGCGTACAGCTTTCTTTAGTTCTGGCGTGCAGGCTTCTCAATGTGGTGGCTATTCTTGCTGCAGATCATGGACTCCAGGGCATGTGGGCTCAAAAGTTGCGGTGCATGGGCTTAGCTGCCCTATGCATGTGGGATCTTAGTTCCTGAACCAGAGACTGAATGTGTCCCCTGCATTGGCTGAGGGATTCTTAACCAGTAGACCACCAGGGAAGTCCCAGAATTTTACATTTTAAAAAGCTAGAACTATTCATTAAAAGTCATAGTAAAGTTAACCCTTTATAAAATAGAGGCAAATTACTTACATAGCTTTAGGTTAATCACTTGGGACACAATTTGTCACTTACAAAATGATTGTTATACTTCAATAATCACTATGATCTTATTTGGTATTAATAGTATTAATGTTCTTTGAGCTTCTGCTTTTTGCCTCAGTTACAGAGTTCTGTTTCTTTCATTTTGATAGATCCACTTAACCAGGATAAGAGTGCATGGACCATGCACATGAGAGATAGTCAGATATAAATTTAAAGCAAGACTCTGCTGTTTACTAGCTGTGTGGTCTTGTGTAATTCAGGTAACTAATATGAGCTTCAATTTTCAAATGTGCCAAATGAAGTTAAGGGATGTCTAGATTAAACGAGAAAACACATCTACATAGTGTATTACAGAGCTGGCACACGGGAGGCACTACAAGATTGGCAGTGATTATAACTGGATACATCTATGAGAAAGTTTAGAGTGAAAACTGCAGTAATGGATGAGATCGTTAGGGAGAACATGCAATGTGAGAAAAACAGCTATTTGTAAAACTCTGAGAAATAAAAAACATGTAAAGAGCTGGTACAACAGGAACAATCTGAAAAGAGGTTGAGGAGAAATGAGCACAGGTGGTGGAGAGTCAGGACAGAGACTTTTACAGCTGCCAGGGAAATACACTTTAAACCAAGCACTGATCAGATTTACCCACCAGACTCAATGTGTTACACGACAGTAAAGTGATGAAGACAGAAGTCAATTCTGTGGGTTGAAAGGGGACGGGAAAGTAAGGAAAAAGAAACACTGACTATTTTTTCTATATACAGTCAGTGATTATTCTGTTCCTTAGCAGTGAGTTTAAGGCAACTAGAACATGGTGGTTTCTATGAAGCAAGAAATTACATATTGCTTTCTATATGCACTTTACATGTATTAATCCAATATGACTAATTTAAGAAGACTGTATCTTAGTTCATTACATACGAAAGCAGCAATGATCATTTGAAACTTTAGTGTTAATAATGTTCTTTGTAGCATCTGCATCTGAATGAAAATCTCTTATGTGTTAGACTATAAAATATAATTATATAAATATGAGGAAAAACATAGATAAGGTAGGAGTTAGTGAGCTAAGAAGACTCTCAATGTGAAAAACAAAAAGGTATAAAAAGATAACATAAAAATAGAATAAACATTTTAAACACTTAAATGCATCATACTAAATTCTACAGTTAGTAAGCATTAAATGCACTAACATTTTAATTCACCTTTTGTTTGATATTTTCTGCCATCCATGGGCTACCAAAATACAGAACCCCATGCTAGGAACATATAGTACTCGCTCAGCAACAACAAATCCAACTGGGAAAAAAAGATTTGATGCAGGAATAAATGGTAATGCCATTAAAGAGAGCGCCTACAAAGAGAAAAAAGATAATTTATTAAATTAAATAATATACACACATCAACAGTCAAATCCAAATATTTAATCATTTAATCTGGATAATGTACTGGTGGATCAATTTTAATAACACTATAAAGAATACTGATTTAAACATAAAGGAAACTTAAGGATGGTAACAATAAACATGAGGATGTATGTCAGCAAGGTGAGATGAAGTCTTCCTAAATACCAGAGCTTACACCTCAGCCTCATCAGATAAAAAAATGTATGGCAAAACCAATACAGTATTGTAAAGCAAAATAAAGTAAAAATGAAAAATTAAAAACAAAACAAAAAAAAATCCAAAAAAATTAGTAATTTTTATATATCTAACTAATGTGCACAAAGAGTCATACACGTGTGACTGAGCAATTAACATTTTATGTAACTTATGTGCCCGTGGTAAAAATAAACTGACAGGAAAAGATATTAGTACTACTACTATGTGTAAGGTATACTGGAAATTGATAAGCTATGTTTCAGACAAGACAGTAGACTACTTCTACATGTTACTTCAGTGTTGCTCTGCATAGTATTCTGATGGGTCACATACATTTAACAGACTTAGTATATGTATAAAAATAAAACTGGCCCCTTTAAATAAACAGTCATTTATTCCATAAGAATTTCTAAATTTCCAACACTGTGTACTGTGTTAGAAATAAACATCACAAAATGCTTAGACGTTTTTGCCATTTTGAAAATGGGATGGCATATGGTTTCCAGATTACAGTCATTACAAAAGATAAGACAAAATAACTAGCACACAAATAACTTATGGAAAGAAATAAGCTGGTTGTCAGTAGGATATCTGTTTCCATGGACATCTGCTTCCATATTCTGTTACTCTGATTTGTTTTATAGTAGTACCTTGTGCAATAAACACATTGTTTTTTCAATTTCAGAAGTCTGAGAGTCTTCTAAGTTTCAGAGGAAGCAATGCTTTTTATTATACTTTACTACTGAAAATCGATGTAGAGCTGTAAATAGTGAAAAGAATACTTTCTCTATGAATCACAAATTAATAATTTGTAATGATCCAACACTGAATCTGAAGAAAAGCACTACCATCAAACTGCTCACTATTATCAATTTATAAGTCTGAAAATTTTAATACTTTCTTTTTAGTCAAAAAGGTAAAACATTAACTGTGCATAATTCACTTTCCACTTCCCAGAAATGTTTGACAAAAACAACCAGGTAGCTGTGAAACAGAGGTATTTGTTCCTAAATACACGATCCTCTTTAAAAAAATTCCCTGTTAATTCATGGATGCCCTAAGGCAATTTCATTTGAAAGAATAAAAAGTGTTAAATTCATCCAAAGAGGCATCATGGATTGATGAATAAGTTACACAAAAAAAGAAAAGCCATCTCTCAAAAAAAACTATTGATTCTTCAATAAGAAATGTCTTAATGATTAACTTACTCAGATGTTCTAATACACTGTTAACGTATGTCAACTAAGTTAACTATAATGCAACATCTTCTCAGAGAGTGGAAAGAGCGAAGAGTTCTGGAGGCAAATCTTTTTCACTTTTTATAATAAGGTAAACTACTCCAATCACCTTGTGACTCCATTTTTTAAAATAAATCAACAGGATTATTAACTACTTATACTACTGAGATAAACATGACATCTTATTTATTAAGTGCTTAACATACCTGGTGCTTGGTAGATATTCCTTTGGTCTACTTACCTCTTTCAGATATCTTCAAACAATATTACCATTAAAAACAGTATGTTTAGTTTTATACATACATATTAATTCATTTTCAGACTTTTCTATTATAGATTACAAGCTATTGAATATAGTTTTCTATTTTTTATGTATAGTATCAATAGTTTGTATCTGTTAACCCTATACTCCTAATTTATCCCCCTTCTTTCCCTTTCCCTTTTTTACATTGCTAAATTGCTAAGAGTCCTGTCCAACTCTTTCGTGACCCCATGGACTGTAGCCTGCCAGGCGCTGTCTACGGGATTTCCCAGGCAAGAATACTGGAGTGGGTTACCATTTCCTACTCCAGGGAATCTTCCTGACCCAGGGATCAAATATGCGTCTCCTGGGTGTTGCATTGGCAGAGAGATTCTTTACCACTAAGACATCAAGGAAGACCCTTCTCCTCTGGTAGCTAAGTTTGTTTTCTACAAAACTAACACAGTATTATAAATTGACTCTATTTTAATTTCAAAAAATTTAAGAGTATGTTTAGGACTATATTTAAAGCAGTTATACCTAAAGTCATAAGGGTTCCTTTTTTATACATATACAATATAATGTTATTAATTAATGTAAATCTGTTAACTTCATTGGCAATATCCTTTCTATTTTTTATTCAGTTTGCACCATACAAATTATTTAATTTGCCAAAATTTCATATTTAACTACTCTTCATTTTGCTTTTTAGTAGAAACTCACTTTTGGATGTATTCTACCATGTATGTGCTTCATTTTTATTTTTGTGAGCTGCAAAGCACTATTAGACAAAGTCCCAAAGCAAAAATAAATCTGTATCATCATAAATTCATGATCAACTTCAAATTAAATCCTTCAGACTGCTCAAGATTCTAGGTTTCTTTGGTAGGCTCACTCTCACTCTCTTTTACTATTTTCAATCTTGACTATTTTTCTCAAATTTCTGACCTATGTCACTTTTAGGAGGTGACTACACTACCAAACTTTCAGAAAAAACAAAAGTGATAAAGCAAGAATTTCTTTAATTCTCTGCTACTAAACCTATTAACATCTACATTCATGACCGTTTCCATCCTTCCTATAACCTAAGCAGTGTTTCCATCTATCTGAGGCCAAACCTGAGCTCTATACCTCTAATATTACTATCAATCAGCTTTTCTTTCATTTACCTAATCGCTTTCTTATATCAAATTTCTATGCTAAAAATGTTCTTGCCTTTCCAACCTTAAAAATCTTCTCCTTTGAAAATATTATCTTTAAATTATCTTAACCATTCATTATGACCCTTAGGTCTAAAACAAGTTCCCATATTCTTAGGGAAAGATTTTTGTGGACATGGATTACAAGCAGTCGGCTGTAACCTCACTTAACGATTCAACTCAAAGAGCATGTTTTTGTATGCAAACCCATTAGTGATATCTGTGCATAAAGGTCAGCCAACTGAGTACTCCAATGAACGTGATTCTAAATGCCAACCAAGCAAGTTTTCCCCCCAAATCAACCCACTTCAGCCTCAGAAGGTCCATCAATTCCAGGTCTCTATGCTTCCCTCAAGCCCTGATCCCCCAATAAAAGATCAGTTGCTTTGTTATACTTGAAGCCATTGCCTGACTGGCTATCTTCTCTAAATTAGACCTTGTCTCCTTCTTTGAAATATTCAGTTAAATCATTCCTAAAGGTTACCTACATTAGCAATCTTCCCTTCCTTATCTTCTAATCAAATCACTCCACAGATAAAAATTTAAGTAACTACATAAAAGAAATCAAATTCAACTGATCTCATTCACTACTTGACAGCAACTGTTGGTGTTAACCATCCTTTCCAGAAATGTTTACCTTTCTGTCCATTTGGTCTATTTCCTATTTGGTACTCTTGCCTGGAAAATCCCATGGATGGAGGAGCCTGCTAGGCTGCAGTCCATGCTGTCGCCAAGAGTTGGACATGACTGCGCGACTTCCCTTTCCCTTTTCACTTTCATGCATTGGAGAAGGAAATGGCAACCCACTCCAGTGGTCTTGCCTGGAGAATCCCAGGGACGGGGGAGCCTGGTGGGCTGCCGTCTATGGGGTCGCAGAGTCAGACACGAGCAGCAGCAGCTATTTGGTTTATTTTCCTTTACACAATACCTAAATATGGAAGCTTTTCAAGAGTGACTGAGATATAGCCTTCTTCTCTATTCAGCCTCTTCAACTATATATAGAGGAAAAATTAAGAACAAATAGTCTAAGGCATGCATTATGTGTATGAATTAACTTCTATGCCTCTAGAAAGGTGATAGCTAGTTACCACCTCTAAGAGATGTAACAAAATCCCAGTTGAGAAAGGCTGCTCTATAACCTCTCCAAAGGTCGTCTTCTTTACATCTTGTTTTCAATTACTATCTCTCTGGCAACTGTCAAATTACTCTGTGGCAATTTATCAAATTTTTATGTGTATCTCAGGCTTTGCCACAGAACTCCAGGCACAAAGCGCCATTCAAAATCTCCGTTAGAAAATTTCAAAGACACCTCAAACTCAACAGGTCCAGATACTAGTAAATATGATCTTTCTTCAAACCCTATATTCTTTTAAATTTCTCTAGAATGTGAGTTCTTTGGTAATGGGGGCCCTGTATTTCTTTTTACTATCACATACTCAGTGGCTAAAATGCTACCTGATACACAGGCTACAAATCAAAATCTTTATTGAATGAATAAATGAATCTAGTGGCTGCAGCGAGAATACACTTGCCAAGTATTAAAGGCACTTTCTGGCATACAGTAAAATCTTAAGAAAATGTTCAAGATGATTATTTTCTTCCATAATTTAAAGAGGCAACACAATTATTATGAGTAAGAAGTGAGGGCAGAACTAAGAGAACTGGAAACAGATCTCATAAAAACAAAAAAGACTTACTAATCAGAATTCTCTGAACACAGTAAGAAATACCTCAGGGAGTAATGAAAGTTTTGCCAATGAAAAATAAAGAGCTATGCATTTCTAGGGGCTTATCTTACATGATCCTCTTTCCTGTGCCAAGAAAACAAAGAAGTATACATTATACTGAATAATTCATTTCTTTAAAAGGGTGTATAACCTAGTGGGGTAAAGGTAAGAAATATAAAAAAATAATGCTAAAAAGGATGCTCCATGATTTTAGAGTCCCCATCAAATTAGGGAAATTCATAATCACTCTTTGTGTCACATGCTGAATGTGCAGCATTAATTAAATTCTGACATAAAATTATAGGATAGCCTAAAATAAGTTCATAAATTAGGATGACATGAATAAAGACAGACAGCAGTTTTTCAAAGATGCTTCTGAAAAACTAAAGGCACTCAATTAATAAACTAATCCTGTATTTAGTATTATCTGAAAATTTAAGAAACTTTCTTACCATTAAAACAGTCTTGGAGGAATTACTAGGATATCTGAGACTAAATACTCCCAAAGCTCCCAAAAAGCAAAAAAAAATAAATGTGGCAAGATTTCGAACATCTAGAAATGACTCTATCAGTGGTATTGTTCCCATGGTCCAATCACAGCAGAGCTCTGAAGGATTTAATAGAAGCCAAGCATTCACAGGAAGCAGGTAGTTAAAAGTTAGCTGCCTTGTAGGAGTTGGGCTTACAGCAGCTGGGTTATCAAACCTGTATAGAGAATGAAAAAAAATTACTGAAATTAAAACACTTTAAACACAAAGTTAATATATAAAAGATACAAATACTGAACAATAATAAAAACAGCATTTTACATGTAATCTTGTTAAAGACAAACTTTTTATGGATACCTTAGATTCTTGCCTGAGTTCAAATTTCTTTATGAAATGTCTAATTAAGAGGTATGATATTTATGAAGAACTATTTGAGGGGCAAGCAGGTTACCTATTTCTAGTTTATTATGAGAATGATTCAGACAGGTATTCTATAATATTATGACATGCTGCAGAAATGCTTTTATTAAATTATGGCTTTCTGCTTCAACATCATAAGAAATGTTTTGTATGATTCATTGTTGTATGTGTTGTATGAATGCTTCTGAGAACACTAATAATGTTTTCCTTTAAGAGATGTTTCTTTCATCACCAAATGCTAATGAAAATTGTTTTCTAGAAAGAATTATTATGTTTTCTCTTGTCACAAAAAGAGAAAACTAAATCACCTATGAGCTTTTTCTTTTTGACTTCTACAGAGCTCAAAACCAAATTCTGGTACAGAGTAGTAACTGCACAGCCCTATGGAACATTTTATTTGTGCTCTACTTAATACAAACTTATATCCTAGTTTATATAGGCCGTGATGTATCATTAGTCTGTTTACCGCAAACTAAGTCGTATCATTTTTTAAAAGTACATTTAAATTAATCATTTCAGATTTTTAATTCTTTACACTATGTTTTAAATTGTATTAAGATATCTAAACTGTGTTAACATACAGTTGTTTAAATCTTCCCTGGTGGCTCAGTTGGTAAAGAATCTGCCTGCAAGGTAGGTCCAATCCCTGGGTCAGGAAGATCCCCTAGAGAAGGGACTGACCACCCACTCCCGAATTCTTGCCTGAATTCCATGGGCAGAAGGAGCCTGTGAGCTATAGCCCATGGGGTCACAAAGAGTTGGACACGACTGAGTATTTCCTTCCTCTAACAGAGTTGCTTAAAAACCCAATTCTTATTTTAAAATGAGTAAGTCAAGGAAAAATCAATATCATTAATTTGACTTGGTCTGCTTAAAAATATCAACTGGTGAGAAAAATGAATTATTATTTGAACAAGTAATATTTTCTAAATTGTCATGCTGTGCTAAGTCAGTTCAGTTGTGTCCTACTCTTTGCAACCCTATGGACTGTAGCCCTCCAGGCGCCTCTGTCCTTGGGATTCTCCAGGCAAGAATACTGGAGTGGGTAGCCAATCCCTTCTGCAAAACTTTCATACTTCAATATATGCATGTATGAAAAATACTAATTCTTGAAAGTCAGGATTTGAATTCTCAACATGACCAACAAAACTGAACACAAAACCTTCTCCTGTCATCTACTTTTCAGAGTTCATTTAGGAAAATTAGCTGTTTATTTAGGATAAATTATTTGCTAATTGAACTTTAAAAGAATACATGTCAAAGCAAGTCTAATCATATTACAATCAACCTCATAGGAAAACAGAATAAAATTTATGTAACACAAGTACATATACACACATTTTAAAATGCTTATATTGGGAAAATACAGTGTTAAACATAACATACTCCATATATCCATCCACATATATATAAACAATAAATACATTCACACCTATAAGGCATATTTTCATATTATAGAACTAGAGATGCAAAACAGTTGATTCAAATTCCCTGAAACAAATGATAAACAGGAAACATTAAGACTAAGGAGTGAAGAAGGAAATACAAAATATCTATCTACAATTCAATCTATTTTCCACACTATTATGCTTAAATGAGTTTTTAGTTTAGCATGGCTAGACTCAGAAGTAAAAATTCTGGAAGTAAAAATAACTATTCTTTATAGAAAAAAATGCTATTAAGGATAATTATTATACAATGGAACATTACTCAGACATAAAAGAACAATGAAATAATGCCATTTACACCAACATGGATAGACCTAGAGATTAGCATACTTGGTGAAGTAAATTAGGTAGAGAAAAACAAATATCATATGATATCACTTATACATGAAACCTAAAGATGATACAAATGAACTTATTTACTAAAAAGAAAAACTCACAGACACAGAAAACAAATATATGACTACCAAAGGGGAAAAGGTGAGGGAGGGATAAATTAGGAGCTTGGATTTAACAGATATACCTTACTATATATAAAAGAGATAAACAACGTCCTATTGCATAGCAAAGGGAACTATATTCAATATCTTGTAATAACCTATAGTGGAAAAATATTGGGATTTTGTTTTTAAAAAAGTTTTTGCATGTAATGTCAGTCACTTGAATACAACTATGAATAGGCAACTTTATAAATTTTCTTTTAAATTTTGGATGAGTGAGGTGAAATGGAAAAATGCTATGAGAGCAGGAAAAAAAAGATAAGAAGAATGTTAAAATTCAGTATAACTTTTGCTTCTAGCCTTAAACAAATTTAAAAAATGGAAAATTAAAACTTCCTTTAACATTCTAAGCATCAAGCAAAGAAGGACAATAACACTTGATTGATAATAAAACAAAAACAAAAAACAGATGAGGGGAGCCCTATCTAAAGAGTTTAGAACTTGGATAGATTTTTAGTCTGTGCGGCAGCAAGAGAGAATCTGAGTGGAGACCATTTGCATCCCTAAATTGAGATGATGGAGCTGGGAACCCTAGAAATCCAGGGGGGTTAGAATTAGCAAGCAGAAAACTGTTGAGAAAGATAACTCATATCTGTAAAGGTTCTCTCTCCAGTTTTCAGTACTAATGAGAACTGATCAGCATATATATACACAAAGAAATACCTAAAGACAGTATAGTGGGTTGATTTCCGTCTCCCCAAAGTTTATGTCTACCCAAAACCCCAGAATGTGACTTTATTAGCAAGAAAGTCTTTGTCAATGCAGTTATAGTAAAGATGAGGTCATGATGGATTAAGAGTGGGCCCACTATCCAATGAGGGCATAGTGACCCATCTAGTACTCTTCCCTGAAGAATCCCCATGGACAGAGGAGCCTGGCAGGCTGCAGTCTACAGGGTCGCAAAGAGTTGGACATGACTGCACGACTAAGCACAGTACAGCACCATCTAATGACTGATGTTCTTATACAAAGAAGAGAAAATACAGAGAAACAGACAGGGAAAAAGGCTAGCTAAAGATGGAGCAGATTACAGTGATACAGCAACATGCCAAGGAATGTCGAAGATTGCCAGCAACCGCCAGAAGCTAGGAAAAGAGGCACAGAACAGATTCTTTCACAGAGCCTTCAGAAGGAACCAGCTGTGCCTGATACCTTGATTGTTGGACTCTGGCCTCCAGCACCGTGAGAGAATAAATCCCTGCTCTTTAAGCCACTCAATTTCTGGTAAATTATTACAGCAGGTCTAGGAAAATACAGTTTGGAAAGTACCTTCTGAAAGGATCAGATATAAGCTCACAACTAGGAACAGTTCTTCAGCAGCAGGAGTGGAAATCCTCATAATGCAAAGTCTATCAAGTGGAGAGGTCAGAAGGGCCTTGTGTCAGCAAGGGAGCAAAATTAGCCCTATCCTAAATGTTGCTATGCTTCCCAGGTGGCTCAGTGGTAAGAATCTTCCTACCAATGCAGAAGTGGGTTCTATCCTTGGGTAGGGAAGATACCCTGGAGAAGGAAGTGGTAACTCACTCCAGGATTCTGGCCTGAAAATCCCATGGACAGAGGAGCCTGGCAGGCTACAGTTCATGGGGTTGCAAAAAGAGCCAGACACGACTTAGCTATTAAACAACAACAAACACTGCTATGGTCTCCTAAAATAAAGCTTAAAAACAAGACTTGAAGATGAAACATCTTTTAAATAACTTACATGCATCTGAGAACAATGCTCTACAATATTTATAGGAATACATTAGGTAAAATCAGACACAGTACCTATTAGAAAAATTACCAAGCATGTGAAGAGGTAGAAAAATACAATCCATGAGGAGAAAAATTAATTCAATCTAAACTGACCAAGAAATTACACAGATAATAAGACCAGTGGAAAAGGACAATAAAGTCCTAAAACAGTTAGAAACATGGGATACATACACATACACACACACACAAAGGTCAAGCAGAACTCAAATAGAGATGAAAATGTCTGAGATGAAAAATAAAAGAAATTAAGGACAGATTAGACATGCAGAAAAAAATTAGTAAGCTTGAAGCTACAATGGAAGAAATTATCCAAAATGAAAACTGGAAAAATAGCTTTGGAGGGAAGAGGAATAAATACAGAGTAACAGTATTACTTCAAGAAGCCTAAAATACATGTTATTGGTGTCCCAGAGGAAGAAGGGAGAGGAAAGAAAAAATATTTCAAGAAGTTTATAACTGAAACAATTCTAAAATGTATATGAAGTAAGACTTACATATTCTAAAAAGCTAAATTAACCTAAGCACAAGAAACATGAAGATAAAACAAATAGTAACTGAAAGCTTACAACTTTTGGCCATTTTCACCCAAACTGTGGTGTTAAGATAAGTCCTGAAGTTGCAATGTGCAGCATCATGACTGTAGTTAATAATACTGTATCATATATTTGAAAGTTGTTAAGAGTATAGATCTTAAAAGTCCTCATCAAAAGAAAAAAAAAAACTTTTTGGTAATTATGTGTGGTGACAGATGTTGACTAAATTTATTATGGTAATCATTTGTGTGTGTATGTATACGATTAATTAAGTTGTACACTAATACAATGCTATATGTCAATTATGTCTCAATTAAAAAATACAGAGAAGAGAAACAATGATAAAGAGAAACTATTAAAAGCAAGGATGGAACAAAAAAGACACACTACATGCAGAAACATAAAGATAAGGATGAAAAGATTTTCCGTTTAACATAACACAAGCCACAGAATATAGAGTAATATTTTTAGATTAGTGAATGAAAATCAGCATTGTAGAATTCTACAAGGAAAATATCATTCAAAAACAAAGGTAAAATAAAGGTATTATATATACCAAAGCTTAAAGAATTCATCACCAGCAAGGTCCTACATGGTCAAGAAATGTCAAAGAAAGTCCTTCAGTCACAAGGAAAAATGGTACCAGATGAAAATCTTGATCTAACAATGGAAGAACACTAGAAATGGTAACTCTACGGGGTAAAACAAAATTTTTTAAAAATTTAATCTCTTCCAAAGATAACTGTTTAAAGTAAAAACTAACAATGTATTGTGGCATTTATAATGTATACTCAATAAAAACATACGCAAATAGCACAAAGGCTATGTTATTATTTAGAATGTTTATATATAGACTTATTCACTGTATATGTATTTGTACTATATATACTGACATTTATAATTTATACACATACAATTATAATATTCCTTAATGATAAATTGTGATAAACAAATGATGTAAACCAAAAAAACCCCTAAAGCAATCACTAAAAATATACAACAAAGATTTATAGCTAATAAGCCAACAAGGAGATAAGATTGGAGTAATACAAAATATTCAATTCAAAACAGAGAAAAAATGGAACAAAGAACAGATGAGACAAAGAGAAAACAATTAGCAAGATGGTAGATTTACAACAAACTGTATCAGACAACTGAACCTACCGTTTAAAAGACAGATTATCTGACCAAACAAAAAAGGAAGACCCAACTATATGTAGCCTATAAAAAAATCTACTTTAAATATAAAGATATAGACAGAGTTAAGAGGTAAAGAGAGGAAAAAAGATAAACCATTTATCACTAACAAAAGACAGCTGGAGTAGTTATATTAACATAAGGAAAAGTGAATTTCTTAGTAAAGACTATTACCAGGGATAAAGAAGCTCATTTAATAATGATATAAGGATCAATTCATCAAGAGGACATCAAAATCCTAAATATTGATATACTTTATTGTAGAGTTTTACAACAAATACAGGAAGCAAAAATTGACAGAACTGAGGAGAAATAGACAAATCAGTCAGTTTGTAACTCTGATCAGTTACAGTCAGAGACTTCAACATCCTTTTCTCAATACTTAATAGAACAAGTAGACAAAAATGACTAAGGATATGGAAGACTTAACACTTAACCATCTGGGGGATCATTATCTTGACTGATGCTTCCAAGAGTGTACATGTATGTCAAAACCTATTAATCTGAACAGTTTAAATACATGAGGATTCTTAAAAAGTATAAATTATAACTCAATAAAGCTGTTAAAAAACCTTAATGCAAATCAAAAACTTTCTGCAACATTTGCAATCACTTAAAACTCAAAGTTAAAAAAGGAAAAAAACAAAAAGAACCAGAATTTCATACCTGGTGAACACTGGAAGTTGCGACTGAATAACCTGGACTCTAATCACAACAAGTAACAGTGTACTGAACATCAAGACAATGAGTTTTATTAGTGTCTGCAGCATAGAAAATGGAATACTACCCTTTCCACGAAGAAACTGTCCAGCAGTAGTACATAACAATGGCAAAGTATACTAGAAAAAGAAAAAAAAAAAAAGTAAAAAATAGCAATTTACTGTAATGTTTTCAACAACTGTACTTTCTAACTGCAAGATTAAATGAAAACTGACTATAATTATAAAATCAACATGGAACTGGTGGAACTGATGAATAAAACTGAGCCAAACAGTCTTCTCCAATAATGAATTATACTATACAGTATTACTGGGTGCTTTCCCAAACTGCCCAATAGTTCCTTTACTGAAACTTAAAAATCTGTCCTTAAAAAACTGAAGGTGTAATATAAAATGTTAAGTAATAGTCAGTGGGTATGAAGGTAAAACATGCTTACTTTTTGCAAATTTTTGCTAAATATTATTGATAAAGCAATTTATATGCTACATTTAGAAAATAAATTCATTAGAATCTGATTCAAATAGTATAAAAGACAGCAACAGGAAATTTATATTTCTCCTTACCCCTTGGGCAATAAATACTTCATATACACAGCAAATTCCCACAACTGTTATTCCTTGTTCTTTACACAGTGTTGCAACAGCCACTAAAAAAACTGTCAATGCAATTGGAGTCCACACTACAATTCAGGAACAGAAAAATATAAAAACACACAAAAACAATTTTATAATATCATAAAAGAATAAGACAACAATTAGATATTACTGAAAAACTTCAAATGTTGTAAGCAATTTCTGCTTTATATATTCAAAACAATACATTAATATATATAATTTGATTGAGTTTTACAGCTAAAGGAAAAGTATTGAATATCAGACATTTACCTATGGAATTATCTGGTCCTTTTGATTTAGTATATGATAAAAATGCAGCTAGAAAAAAGATAGATGACAGAAGTTCTGCTCTTCCTACAACACCTGTTACCTAGAAAGGGAAAGGCAGGGGGGTCCATATTAATGAAAAGCATTTTGAAATTTTAACTATATATAATTGCAATAGCAGTTTAATTAGAAATTAAGCTGCTATAACTTATCAAGTGCATATTTCTGTTTTATAGGTATTCCTTGAGTGCCCTCATGTGGTGAATTTGTGTATCTTACATAAAAATGTATTCATCAGTAACTATAATAGCTTTTATTATTTTAACTATCAATACTTATAGACTCCGAGGAAGTTGCAGAAATAGTACAGAGAGGTCCTGTTTACCCTTTACCCAGCTTCCTTCAATAGTAACATCTTACAAAATTATATAGTATACCATCTAGACTTAGTTCTAAATTTTTTTTAAATACAACTGTTCTTAAAATATAAATGTATAATAAACTCAATACAATGCATCATATCTCACAAATAAAACCTGGAAAGTTTAAAAAGACAATACATTTAAAATATCATTTTAAACTCAAAAAAATTTCAATATAAAATCTCCCCAAACTCCCTTTAAAGTGTTCTCAACTCACTATAAAACTTAAAACAACCTATCATTTTTGTAGATGTATAGAAAAATGTTCAGTTAGATACCAAAAGGTTCAGGATATTGGGAGAGACACACAACGCCCCTGCAACACACAAACACAACTCTGCAAAGTTTAAACACACAGAGTGTTGTTTCAAACTAAAAGCTTATAATAAACCAACTGAATAGAGTCCTCCTTGCTCTGTTGAGAGGCAATTCTGGAGTCTCAAGATTACCGAATTAAGTAAGGTTATAATTTGAATATGTGCTGATCATAAGCATACTGGCAATAGTAGAGACAGTGCACAATTTTTAAGCACATGGTAATAAATAATATGAAATTACTGAGCATTATTTGTTAGGATGTCTGCTTATATGTGCATGTATTTTTGCATGCCTTACATAAGTTTCTCTTATTATTTTCTGTCCTTTCAAACACAAAGCCAAGTTGACAAATACTTAAAATCTTCATTCATAAAAAAAAATTAGCAAAGAAAAGAACTGTATTTATTTATATTTTACATTGCTTAAGTTGAATAATTACACGTTATATGTTTATGTTTCAAAAATTGTTTTAAATTGAAAAATTTTACACAATAGGAAAGCTACATCCTCTGCACTAGGAAGGTAAGGCACTGTACCAAATTAAGGAGTCTTTAAATACTTGAAGTCATGGTTAATTTTTTTTTCCTTAAAAACATATACCATCATAGTCATGTGTAGGAATAATGCAAAAAATAAATTTTACTTACTGCTTCTGTATGTATTGGGTGCACCGCAAAAAGTAAAGAGGCAATCATACTACTCTGGTTATTCAGAAAAAGTCTGCAGACTTTAAGAAATATCACACTAACCACAGCATGAAAAATCATATTTAGGAGATGATATGACATTGGTGTTAGTTCACTGAACAGATAATTTAAGCGAAATGTCAATACTGTTAAAGGACGGTAAGACTTGTGGCTTCTCTCCTATAAGGAAAAAAAAAATCATTGATTACTAAAGTATCCTGGTTCTTCTGGATACATAAACTAATAACTGCTTTTACTACTAAAGAATCTATATTTGGCTGAGAAATAACAATAAACTAATAAAAGTCTCAAGAATAACATAAACATAAAAGATAGCTTTATGTGGGTTCTTTTTTGCGTGTGTTTGTGTGTGTTTTCCTATTTTCTTTGTCCAAAAACAAGGTAATTTCCTCTTTGATATATAGTTGAGTTCAGTTCAGTTGCTCAGTTGTGTCTGACTCTGCAACTCCACGGACTGCAGCATGCCAGGCTTCCCTGCCCATCACCTACTCCTGGAGCTTGCTCAAACTCATGTCCATTGAGTTGGTGATGGTGATGGTGATGGTGATGGTGTGTGTGTGTGTGTGTGTGTGTGTGTATCAGTATATATATATACACACATACACACACATATATATACATACACACACTGATATATAGTAATCAAAGAATAGAAGAAAAACATTTGACTACTAATACACAGATTAAGAAAATAGGATAATAGTGGCATTAATCAAACTGTAGTACAGGATTTCCCTCCAAAGCCTGTTTCCAAAACTATTACCAAAAAACATTCATGTAACTGCTGGCTAGATTTTCAAAAGGAAACATAAGAATAGAATGCTTACCCAGTGCCATTTAAATAACAATGACTCAAAAAGGTTGCCTAGTTGTCTTATGAAAAAACACCTCCGTAATGTATAAACCTGAATATATTAAACCAAAAATTCCTAAGTACTACACAGGGAGTGATATAAGAGAAAAACTTTCTTAAAGAATAGACACCTTTGCTATTGTGGTCTCTACTCGTAGCAGATAAAAATTTTATGTTAGGTACTGAATTTCTTTATAAACTAAAAGTTACATTTAATACAAAATATTTTTACTCCAAGACAAAGTCAAAGCAGATTAAGAATAAAACACACAAGTTAAAAAGATACAAAATATTATGCTAGTCATTTTTTCATAATTTTATATAAAGGCATCCACACTCACATTCCTTGCCCTCCTACCTCTACCGTATTTCACTATAACCCTGTTTTATAGCTATAGACTTAAGCCTGCTGATCTCCAATAGGGAACACTGGGAAGCACAAGAACCAAACATTTCCCATTTTGAAATTATGAACATTTAAATATCTCCATCTGTACTGACTACATATAACATGAGTGCTACCTACCTCAAATGTTTTTCTCTTTCTGGCCTAATTCCTGTACATCCTTCAGATTTCACCTCAAACATACAGAAATGCTTTTAAGCCAATGTATTGAATTGAAATCATTTATACCAGAAAGCAACTTTAAGGTAAAAATCTAATGTCATAATTAAAACCACAGTCGATACTAGCATAATTTGGGGCCAGAGGGTATGAGTACAGGGGAATGAATTATCTAGAAAATAATGTAGTAATTATCAAGAAAATAATATCATGACAGGACCATATTTTCCCTTTGTTATCAAAAGACATTTCTTCTAAAAGCTAGAACTGGGTGAGAACAGAAAGGCTGCAGGAAAATAAATAATCTGCTTCTTTATTAAGGAAAAAAAATACTTGTTTGTGACTAAAAGAATGAAAGATTCCATACCCCTTCTTGAGAAGTTTCCAAGTTTGGAGAATTTGGAAAGGGGCCATGAATGACAAATAACAAAAAGAGTGTTACATGCTATGTTTCAACAACTATGTGCTACATATTACAGACAAATTAATTAATGAATCCTCAAAGTCTATTCTTTTATAGATCAGGAAAATACCTCATTACCTAAAAGCTGTGTCCCCACCTACTTCACACAGCTTTTATATCATACAACGAAAATTAGAATCCAGTCTATATGATCCTAAGCTAACAGGTGTTTGATCCTTAACAGTTTAACACTGACCTTCAAAATAAAGTTACTAGCAAAGGAAAAATACCTTCATAAAAACAACCTAAACTTTTGGGTTCTCAGTATAAAATCAAAATAATTATTAGATATGAGATATGGCACAAATTAAAATTTTTAATAAATAATTTTTTCTGCAGAAAAATAGTTAATATGTGTACTTTCCATTTTTATTCAATCTGTAATGAAGCTATATAATTTTTAAATGGTTAATGCTTAGTTGCTCAGTTGTGTCCGACTCTTTGCAACCCCATGGACTGTAGCCTGCCAGGCTCCTCTGTCCATGGGGATTCTCCAGGCAAGAATACTGGAGTGGGAACACTGGGAAGCACAAGAACCATGCCCTCCTCCAGAGGATCCTCCCAACTGAAGGATCGATCCCAGGTCTCCCACATTGCAGGCGGATTCTTTACCAACTGAGCCACTAGGGAAGTCCTTTTAAATTAAGGTTAAGTATACCACAAAGTTATCTCCTTTGCTTGACTCATAAGAAAGAAAAAAGAAATGAATTCAATTAGCAAGAAATAGTTATGTGTTGCCCTTATTGTCAGAGAAGGCAATGGCAACCCACTCCAGTACTCTTGCCTGGAAAATCCCATGCACAGAGGAGCCTGGTGGGCTGCAGTCCATGGGGTCCCGAAGAATTGGACATGACTGAACGACTTCACTTTCACTTTTCACTTTCATTCACTGGAGAAGGAAATGGCAACCCACTCCAGGGTTCCTGCCTGGAGAATCCCAGGGAAGGTGGAGCCTGGTGGGCTGCCGTCTATGGGGTCACACAGAGTCAGACACGACTGAAGCGACTGAGCAGCAGCAGCAGCCCTTATTGTTCTCCTAATATATTTGTTTTTTACACACATGTATTAATTTTAAAACATTTAAGCCAAGGTACACAATCAAGGAAAGTATCAGGTACTCCTTTAAAAAAGACAATCACGTTTTCCACTTCCTATCTAATGTATTACAAATATTCATGTCTTATATGAAATTTCTGAGGAAAAACTAAACTACTGAAACATTTTAAAATCTGAGATACATATAAGTAATTCATACTTACTTCAGACATAGGGGTCCCCCAGAAATCATTCTGAAATAAAGTTTTTAAAGGTGTAGATGGATGCAGGTCTTTATTATCCAGTATTGCTGAAACATCGTCAAAAACAAAACCACAAAACAGGCTGTTCCAATAGCAAACAGCAACCACACCAACTATTAAGGTTACTTCTTTGAGGTTAATATCAGCCATCTTTTCCATAAGCACCTGTGGACAGGATCTGGGGAAAAGAACATGAAGATACAATGAAATAGTGAAGTTGCTCAGTCGTGTGCGACTCTCTGCGATCTGATGGACTGTAGCCTACCAGTCTCCCCCATCCATGGGATTTTCCAGGCAGGAGTACTGGAGTGGATTGCCATTTCCTTCTCCAGGGGATCTTCCCGACTCAGGGATCGAACCCAGGTCTCCTGCATTGTAGACACATGCTTTACCATCTGAGCCACCAGGGAAGTCCTCTGAGGCACAAGGGAAGCCCAAAATGAAATAAACAACATTTTTTTTTAAATAAGTACAGTTTTAACAGAAAGATAATAAGTAAAATAAAGACAGAATGTGAATTCTCACAGAGAATTAATTCTTTAAAACTCAGTTCAAAAACCATCCACCTAAGGAGTACGTCAAGGCTGTATATTGTCACCCTGCTTATTTAACTTATATGCAGAGCACATCATGAGAAACGCTGGGCTGGAAGAAGCACAAGCTGGAATCAAGATTGCCGGGAGAAATATCAATCACCTCAGATATGCAGATGACACCACCCTTATGGCAGAAACTTAAGAGGAACTAAAAAGCCTCTTGATGAAAGTGAAAGAGGAGAGTCAAAAAGTTGGCTTAAAGCTCAACATTCAGAAAACGAAGATCATGGCATCTGGTCCCATCACTTCATGGGAAATAGATGGGAAACAGTGGAAACAGTGTCAGACTTTATTTTTGGGGGCTCCAAAATCACTGCAGATGGTGACTGCAGCCATGAAATTAAAAGATGCTTACTCCTTGGAAGAAAAGTTATGACCAACCTAGATAGCATATTCAAAAGCAGAGACATTACTTTGCCAACTAAGGTCCATCTAGTCAAGTCTATGGTTTTTCCTGGGGTCATGTATGGATGTGAGAGTTGGACTGTGAAGAAAGCTGAGTGCTGAAGAATTGATGCTTTTGAATTGTGGTGTTGGAGAAGACTCTTGAGAGTCCCTTGGAATGCAAGGAGATCCAACTTGTCCATTCTGAAGGAGATCAGCCCTGGGATTTCTTTGGAAGGAACGATGCTAAAGCTGAAACTCCAGTACTTTGGCCACCTCATGCGAAGAGTTGACTCATTGGAAAAGACTTTGATGCTGGGAGGGACTGGGGGCAGGAGGAGAAGGGGACGACCGAGGATGAGATGGCTGGATGGCATCACTGACTCGATGAACGTGAATCTGAGTGAACTCCGGGAGTTGGTGATGGACAGGGAGGCCTGGCGTGCTGTGATTCATGGGGTCACAAAGAGTCGGACACGACTGAGCGACTGAACTGAACTGAACCTTCCCTGGTGGCTCAGACGTTAAAGACTCTGCCTGGAATGCGGGAATGGCAACCCACTCCAGTACTCTTGCCTGGAGAATCCCATGGAGGGAGGAGCCTGGTAAGCTACACTCCATGGGGTCACAAAGAGTCAGACAGGACTGAGAGACTTCAGCTTCATGTTCACATTCTTTAGCTAACTAGATAGCTAACTTCTTCAGCTGTCACAGGTCAGTTACCTGGGAAATGAAGATAACTAAGGAAAACCTGGTATGATATGTCCCAGCAGGATCTAAATGAATCCTTGTGGGAAAACAAATACATACTTAAAAAGACAATGATCATGAGTTTTCTAAAATGTATATAAATCTTAGATAAAATCTTGATAAAATGTAGATAAATTTCAGTACCTTATGAATCTGAAGATCAACTATTACTTAAATCAAGAGTCCAAAATTGTAGCCTGAAGCCTTGCTCAGATTGATCAAGTCTGAAATGTCTGTCTGAATGCCGTTAAGCTCACTGTATACTAGCCAGTTTACTACAGTTCCATTATCTGTCACTGAAGTTGAGTTATTCGATGGATTTATGTTATCTGCTTGGCCCCTAGGGTATAGAAGCAGTTTATGATCCAGATATAAACCACTGTTTTTCTTTTTCCCAATGTAACAAAAGCCTTCAATCTACAGACTGGCCTTCATTCATACATGACAATGTATAATTTAAGTCAATGCTTTAAAAAGAATCCAGTAAAACAATGCTTATAGAGGAGAAAGAACTATATGACCTGGAGGTTACTGAAGAAACAACCCTATAATAAAAATAAGCATGCTGATGATTTACTTTTCTAGTTTGAGTAGTGTCATTAGCATAACTTTAGTTTATCACTTGTGGAGAGAACCTTCTCCAAATATGTAAACCATCTTAACCTGTGAATATGTTACCTTATAGCAAAATAGACTTCACAGGTGCAACTAAATTTAGGACTTTGAGATGAGGATATTATCCTGGACCATCTAGGTGGGCCAATTCAATGAAAAGAAACCTCACAAATGAATGAGGGACACAGGAGAGTCAAAAAAAAAAAAAAAAAAAAGCAGAGGTCAGAGTGATATGATGGTTAGCTGGGGGCCACAAGTACAATGGCAAAAGCTGGAACAGGCAAACAAACACATTATTCATTAGAGTTCCTCAAAGGACTACAGCTTGTTGAGGATTTCTGACTTCCAGAACTGTAAAATAATAAATGTTATTTTAAGCTACCACATTTGTGGCATGTGTTACAGTAGGAACAGGAAATTAATGTATCATTCACAGAGCCAAAAGATCTGGAACCTGAGATAAATCTGTAAGAGTTCTGGTCAGATCAGAGAACAACAAGAGACATCAAATCAGATGCAAGATTTGTATAAAAATGCATACACAAGAGCCTATGAGAAAGTATTAAATTATTTTAGAATTAAGAAAAATTTAGAAAACATTAAACTTTTTAAGTGCTGCACGCAATATGCCAGCAAATTTGGAAAACTCAGCAGTGGCCACAGGACTGGAAAAGGTCAGTTTTCATTTCAATCCCAAAGAAAGGCAATGCCAAAGAATGCTCAAACTACAGCACAAGTGCACTCATCTCACACACTAGTAAAGTAATGCTCAAAATTCTCCAAGCCAGGCTTCAAAAGTACGTGAACTGTGAAGTTCCAGATGTTCAAGCTGTATTTAGAAAAGGCAGAGGAACCAGAGATCAAACTGCCAACATCCTCTGGATCATTAAATAAGCAAGAGAGATCCAGAAAAACATCTACTTCTGCTTATTGACTATGCCAAAGCCTTTGACCGTATGGACCACAACAAACTGTGAAAATTTCTTTAAGAGATGGGAATACCAGACCACCTGACCTGCCTCTTGAGAAATCTGTATGCAGGTCACGAAGCAACAGTCAGAACTGGACATGGACCAACAGACTGGTTCCAAATCAGGAAAGGAGTACATTACTGCTGTATATTGTTACCCTGCTTATTTAACTTATATGCAGAGTACATCATGAGAAACGCTGGGCTGGAAGAAGCACAAGCTGGAATCAAGATTGCCGGGAGAAATAACAATAAAACCAGATATCCAGTACTGTTGCCTGGCAAATCCCATGGACAGAGGAGCCTGCAAGGCTACAGTCCATTGGGTCACTAGGAGTCGGACACGACTGAGCGACTTCACTTACACTTTTCACTTGCATGCACTGGAGAAGGAAATGGCAACCCACTCCAGTGTTCTTGCCTGGAGAATCCCAAGGACGGGGGAGCCTGGTAGGCTGCTGTCTGTGGGGTTGCACAGAGTCAGACACGACTGAAGCGACTTAGCAGCAGTAGCAGATATGCAGATGATACCACACTTAGGGCAGAAACCGAAGAACTAAAGAGCCTCTTGATGAAAGTGAAAGAGGAGAGTGAAAAAGTCAGCTTATAACTCAACGTACAGAAAACTAAGATCATGGCATCTGGTCCCATCACTTCATGGCGAACAGATGGGTAAACAATGGAAATTTTATTTTAATAAAGTCTGATTTCCCAAGTAGGAAAGCAGAATAAAAATACTGTAAAACACTCAAGATCTCAAAAATGTACCTCCAACAATTCTCCTCTCAGGAAACTAATAGAAGACTTATTCCAATAACATGAGGAAGTAAGAAACACAAAGACAGGGAAATCAGGAGATAGGAAATCAAGCACAAGAGAGTGACAAAGGAAATACCCAAACTACAGCCATTCAACCAGTAATACCCAGGCAACAATAGAATCGGTCAGCAGGCTATTGAATGACAGTCTCAAGAAATAATTTACAGAACACTTGATGAGTTTAAACACAGAGTGAAGAATGATTTTACTTTAATATCATGTGTGTCTCTAATTCAGAACAAAACAACTCAAGACATTCACCATCAGGTAGTGAAAATCAAGTCTTGTGTATGGGTCAGAAACCTCTCAGGTCACCTCCCTTTCCATAATATTAAATTATTGACCATGCAATTTCTGGATTTAAGACTTTTAGTTGAAAAGTATAAGAATTTATAGCCAAGTTTACAAATATTGAAATTTTTATAAGACCAAGGGAGTTGTCATAGTTTTAAGCATAGTTTTCTGGCTTTATAGAAGTTGTTTAAATTTTAAGAAAGTTTTGCTTGTTAGGTCAGGCATCTGAAGTCCTTGAATAAAAATGAAAACACTAAAATTACAAATGCAGCTTTAAATTAGGTAAATCAAGCTTTAAATGTAGCTTAGAGCACTTAGTCCTTTCTACCTCTTGTGCTCATATTCTTCAATAGGTTAACCTGAACTTTAAATGGTACTGTCAGGAAAGCCAGATGGTAGGTCCCAAAGCACATGCACTTTTCAAGTTCTTGCATATTGCATTTTTTTTTTTTTTTTTTACTATCAATCAAGCAAGGTAAACCCAGAAACAATGTGGGAGAGGTTATAAAGGGTCAAGACAATAGAATTTTTGAAGATTCTCCAAGGAAGCATATTATGAGACAAAGGGAGGAGAGCTATTTCTCATATATGTCCTGAGTTCAGTTCTGGAGTCATCTTGGGTTTTGTATAAACGAGCCATCTGCAAGGAAAGAGGTTAGGGCAAAGTGGGAGGGCTACATAAGGACATAGAGAGAGGGCAGCAAGATTCACTTTACTGTAACAATGTAACACATCCCTGTTGCATGTTAGTTGTAGGAGTGCTATAGACTGGATGTGTGTCTCCCCCACCCACAAATTCATGTTAAATCCTAATGCCCGATGTTATTTGGAGGAGGGGGCCTTGGGAAGGTGGCCAGGTTATGAAGGTGGAGCTTCGTATTATTATAAGGGCATTAATCCTACAAATGGATTTGAGAGATCCAGTGCCCCTTCTGCCATGTGAGGACACTGTGAAAAGATGCCTGCTATCAACCAGATCCTCACTAGATACTGAATCTGCTATGCCTTGATTCTGCACTTCTCAGTCTTCAGAATTGTGAGAAATTCCTATTGCTTATAAACCGCCAAATCTACGGTATTCTGTTGGCAGCACAAACAGACCAAAAGGAACTTCAGTTCTTTTCCTAGGCACAAAAGCATACTCACACAGATACACAGTGTGAGTGGATGGAAAGACTGATTGGCTTACCAAATGCGGTGTCACTATATCCAAAGAATACAAACGCAACTGACCCCTCATAAGCACAGTATGAACATAGAAGACAATGTAATTCCTTCAAAATTGTACTGAGTGCTCACTCTTCCATACCCCAACAACACAATCATGGAAAAAAGAAATCTATAGGACTATTTTATGACATATTTATATTATGTGAAATCTGGGAGTATTTAGCCTGGAGAGGAACATCTTCTCAGCTCAGTAATTTCATGATTATATCTTCTTCAAAAGTAAACCTTTGGCTTGCATGGTCTGTATTCACACTGACTCCTACTAATCTTTCCAGTCTCTTCATGTTGAGAGAAGACAAGTGTTTGCTTGCTGCACACTGAGTCCTCTCCATGAATGCAAGGCAAAACAAAACATTTTCTGTACACAGTAGAGACTAAATTTTTCAACACCATGCTTTACGTTAGAAACTGGAACAGTAAGTTACTATTCCTTTTCTTGATAAGGCAGCATAAAAGGGATGGAAATTACATCTAGAATGTAGGTTGGCTGGTACAAGAACATAAGTAGCAATTATAAAAGGCAAGTCTTTCTTGTGAAGTGATTCTGGGAAGATAAAACTGCTCATAAAACCAAAGAGATGAAACAAGGCAGATTTAGGCAAGTGCTCCTATAGTAAAGCCATTTATTAAACTGTCAGATAATTTCCTTCTCTTGGTGAAAATTGAGTGATTTAGAAAACTATAAGGAAAAAAATAGTGGGTTTTAGGGATTTTCCTCAAAATTATACATAGGGAGTGACTGAACTAGAACCTGAGTTAAATTTCTTTGTCCACAGTTAGGTACAAACATACTACAGTGCCTAGACCTTAGTTAACTCATTTCCTACTGCATCCCCAGTGTCTAGCAGAGTGAATAAGCCCTAAAATACTGTTAGAATGAGTAAAGTGTATTAAAAAGTAGAGACATCACTTTGCCTAGAAAGGTCCGAAGAGTCAAAGCTATGATCTTTCCAGTAGTCATGTAGAGATGTGAGAGCTGGACCATAAAGAAGGCTGAGGATCGAAGATTTGATGCTTTCTAACTGTGGTGCTGAAGAAGACTCTTTGAGAGTCCCTTCGAGAGCAAGAAGATCAAATCAGTCAATCCTAAAGGAAACCAACCCTGATTATTCATGGCAAGATTGATGCTAAAGGTGAAGCTCCAATACTTTGGCCACCTGATATGAAGAGCTGACTTGCTGGAAAAGACCCTGATGCTGGGAAAGACGGAGGGTGGGAGGAGAAGGAAGTGACAGATAGGATGGTTGGATGGCATCATCAACTCAATGGACATGAGTTTGAGTAAACTCTGGGAAATAGTGAAGGACAGAGAAGCCAGGCATGCTGTAGTTCATGGGGTCACAAAGAGTCAGACATGACTTAAGAGACTGAAAAACAATAACAAAGTTATAAAATTAAAGTGAGATTTTGCATTTAATCAGTACTGCAATTGAGATGTGGGTTGCAACTTTAGTTTCATTAATTATTACAAAATCACTTAGGTTCTCTGAACCTGTACTCATTCAGTTTTGAAAAATGAGAATAAAACTTACTATTAGGCCAGGTACCTTAAATGTGAATAAGAAAGTGAGGAAAGGTAAAGGCAGAAAAGACTAAAACAGACAGAACAAAAATAATAAATAGAAAATAACAGTCATAATGAATGAAAAAACAAGAACAAAAATAAGGTGCTGCAGCAAAAATAACAGATTACTACTATAAAAGCAAGTATATAGTTTTAAGCACAGTAAATGACATACATGCTCCAGAAACTCTAGCTTTCCTCTCTGCCTCCCCCTGCTAAATTATGAATTGAAAACACTGAACATGAAGAATATTTAATTCAAATTCTTGAGTAAACAAAGTTATGTAATCAGAATACATATTTTAATATAGACAGCAAGACAGAGGAATAAGCATTGTATTCAATACAATACAATACAATACAAGTATTGGTCTCCAGCATGCAAGAGAAAGCCATGTATCAGTTACAAACATATCCTTTAACCAGAAAGATTTGTGTGCAATCATACTATTCAAGTCTGAGCAGAGTTCTTAAACTCTCCAAGCCTTGGTTTCTTAACTTAGTTGGAAAATGAGAACAATATAAGCAACTATTTCACTGAGTTATTATGAAGATTAAATGAAATAATGAATAAGCTATGGTAATTAAAACAGTTTGCAACTAGCATAAAAACAAAGACACAGATTAATAGAACAGACTCAGGAGGCCAGAAATAAACAAAAGAATCAAGAATATACAATGGGGAAGGAATAGTCTCTTTAATAAATGGTTTTGAGAAAATAGAACCACAAGCAAAAGAACGAAACTAACCCGTTTTACTTGACTCACAAAAATCAACTCAAAATGGATTAAAGAATTCAACATACAACCGACAACCGTAATCCTTCCAGTAGAAATAGGGGATAAGCTCCTTGACATTTGTCCTGGAAATGACTTTTTGGATTTGGAACCAAAGCACAACAAAAACAAAACAAAAACAAATAAATGGTCCTATGTCAAATTAAAACATTTTCAGATAACAAAGGAAATCCATGGAATGGGGGAATATATTTGCAAAAATAGATATGTAAACAGGTTAATATTCAAAATAAAAACTCATACAACTCAATCACAAAAAACCAAAACCTGATTCAAAAATGGCACAGGAACTTCTTCCAAAGACATATAATGGCCAACAGGTATATGAAAAAGTGCTCCTAATCACGCAAAGTCAGGGAAATGCAAATCAAAACTACAATCAGAGTTATCAATTACTTCACACCTGGTAAGAATGAGTATCATCAAAAAGACAAGAGATAAGTATTGGTGGCAAAAATGTAGAGAAAAGGGAACACTTGTGTATGGCTGGTGGGAGTGCGAACAGATGAAACCATCATAGAAAACAATGATACAGGTTTCTCAAAAACTTAAAAACAGAACTACCATACTATCCAGCAGTTCCACTTCTGGGTATATATTTGAAGAAAACTAAATCACTCTTTTGAAGAGATATTCATTCAGCGTTACTTATAATAGCCAACCCATGGAAACAACCTAAGCATAAATGCATGGATGAAAGGATAAAGAACATGTATGAATAGAATGGACACACAAGGCAATATGACTCAGACACACAAAGAAATCTTTCCATTTATGACCTCATGACAACATGGATGGAACATGATGGCATTATGCTAAGTGAAACGTCAGAGAGAGAAAGAAAAACAACTGTGATCTCCTTTATATGTGGACTCTAAAAAAAGCAAACTGACAGAAACAAAGAACAGATTTGTCAACAGGTACAAACTTTCATTTATAAGATAATTTATGGGGACATACGGCATAGTCAAAAAAGGGTTAATGAACAGTGTTTGGTATACCATCTTCCAGTCAAGGACCAGACAAAATGATCACTATTCTACAAAGCCGATGAATGTCTCTAAGTGGATCACAAAATTATGTTATTTTCTACTGAACGGTTTGGAAAGAAATTTTCAAAAGTAAACTTCGGTATCAATTATAGTTAGCAAATGAAAGAAAGTGCTTCAAATTTTAAAAAGATGGATGCACTGGTCCAAACAGTTGAAAATATATTTAGCTTTCAAGTCTACAGCTTAAGAAAGTTTTCCTAGCGGTGTATCACATTCCAGAATAGTTGAGAGCAGCCCGATGGGCAAAACTTGCACAAAGAAAAGCTGCAAGCGTTTAAGGCAGTTGTCAGGGAAAACCACCCTTGGTCACCAAGCAAGTGACAGCACCAGGGCTGGTGAGTACAGAGCAGCCTTCCCTTTCTATCTCCTAGCAGGGGCCTGGGCAAGTTCTAACCTCTCCTCTCTGGAACCTTCGCTCAATCTTCTAGTCCGTCAACCCGCGAAGATAATGGGGCTACAGGTAAGGCGGCCGAGGTCGGAGGATGCAGTGTCCTCTTCCCAAATTCTCACTCGCCCCCTGCCAAGCTCGCGGCCCCCACTCCACTGTACGGAGACAGACTATGAAATCGAAGAAGCTAAGACTTCTGCCTTTTTACAGAGGGCACCACCCAGGGCGTCGCCAGCGAACGCCCAAGGAGAGGGCGGCGTCTTCCCACCTCTTCAGACTCTGGCCGGGCCCCTCGGCCCCAAAGGCAGGAGCTTCTCTCACCCGGGACCGCTCCCGTTACCTCCTCCCCGCCACTAACCAATAGCCCGACCTCACCTGGGAGCAGTTCCACCCGGGGTTGACTTAGAGAAACCTCGGGAAGAGCGGTCCGGCGAGCGACGCCACCGAAGGCACAGTCATGTTCGGCCTCTTTCAGGTCACCAGCGCAGACACGCCTCGGCCGCAGCGCCTCCCGCCTCCGTGCGGTCCCCCCGCACCGCGGTCCCCCCGCACCCCGGTACCGCCGCAGCCTCCCGCACTGCACGCCGGGAACGGCCTACCTCCACTTCTCAGAGACTTCATCGTCCAAAAGTCCCGGCCTCCCAGCAGAACTGCATTTTGGGATTTGGAGTCCTCACCTCACGCCTTCACTTCGTCCATAACACACAGTGCAGGGAACTCGCGCGGGAATCTGAACGTAAAGCATCATCCACGGTCGTGAAATGTAGGCATCGCTAGCATCCGGGCTCTTGTTGCGGCCTCGGCGGGGTGGGGAATGGTGTCGCCTAGCAGCCGCTGTCGCTATTACTCGCTCCGGACCAGTAGGCGGGATCCAGTGTCCGATAGGAAGGGCGCTGGAGAGCGGTCAGGTTTGGCGGCTGGGCCGGGCCGAGTGGGTACGGTAGCTGAGCGGCCGCCGCTGGTTGCCAGGTTTGGTGTAGGTAGGTGGATCCTGGTGAGCGCAAACCGAGTCTCTTCCCACACAGGTTCTTTAACCTTCGGGGCCCAGGTAAGACAACAGCTCAGTTTCCCCGTTCCTTAGCCTCCTGTCCGCAATCGGTTTGCTTGCCTTTCGCTGCAGCCCTGATTTCCCAGGCCCAACTGCACTCGTTTCAGTCGTATATTTCCTCACTTTTTTTTTTTTTCTTAAATCCTAGTTTTTGTTTCTCCGAATCGGGGCTCAACTTCAGCCTTTCAAGCACCCCCGCACTTGGCACCATTAGGTGTTCGAGGTGGTAAGGGGTCGTGGAGGAGCGGGACTCAGAATCTTAGTTCTGACTTATAGTTTAAGCATGGAAGCCTTCGTAATTATTTGACCTATAAAATATCTGATGATTTTTTGCAACTGCTGTACTTTTCATTCAGGCTATTTAATCGACGTATCTGTTACACAATTGAGAAGCAATAACTTTTTGCAAACTCCGTAGAGAGTTGTAACAATGTGATCTGTAACAACTTTAAATTACTGTAAAGACAGTAATGCTACTTACCTTGTAAATGCTAATACCCACTTGTTTTATTACAGAAGGTAAAGCACATTGAAAGAATTCAAGATGCCACCTAATATAAACTGGAAAGAAATAAGAAAGGTTGACCCAGATGAGCTGCCTCGTCAAGAAGAATTGGCAGATAATTTATTAATTTCCTTATCCAAGGTACTTAATTGATAAAGCATAGATACATATATACAACTATGATTAAATTGTCCTTGAAATCACTGAATGGTAACAACTGAAAGAATTATTATATTTTGTTTAAGGATTATAAAATATGAAATTGTTGCTTTTCTCTTTACTTAGGTGGAAGTAAATGAGCTAAAAAGTGAAAGTCAAGAAAATATGATACACCTTTTTAGAATTACTCAATCATTAATGAAGGTTTGTATGCAGTACTTTACTAGTAGCTTTGACTATTAGAGAAAGCTTAAGAATCTCTGCTTAGATAAGTTAATCTCTAAAGCACTTTGTAAAATCTAAATGACAGCTAAAGTTCCTAAAAGAATGTGTAGGGGAAGCAGAACAGTTGTGTTTTAAAAAGCATAGGGATGTCTTACATTAGTGAGTGAAAGTTGCTCAGTTGTGTCTGACTCTTTGTGACCCCATGGACTATATAGTCTATGGAATTCTCCAGGCCAGAATACTAGAATGAGTAGCCTTTCCCTTCTCCAGGGAATCTTCCCAACCCAGGGATTGAACCCAGGTCTCCCTCATGGTAGGCAGTTCTTTACCAGCTGAGCCACAAGGGAAGCCCAAGAATACTGGAGTGGGTAGCCTATCCCTTTTCCAGCGGATCTTCCCAACCCAGGAGTCGAACCAGGGTTTCCTGCATTGCAGGCAGATTCTTTATCAACTTAGCTATCAGGGAAGCCTGTTTTATGTTAATTATGTTATAATTTGTTAGAGTAGCCAACCACTGCAGGGATTTGTTAGGAGAGGAAGAGATTTAGATGTGAGAATACCTTTTACATGCTGGGAGTAATTGGGGGCAGGAGGAGAATGGGACGACAGGAGATGAGATGGCTGGATGGCATCACCGACTCAATGGATATGAATTTGGGTAAACTCTGGGAGTTGGTGATGGACAGGGAGGCCTGGCATGCTGTGATTCATGGGGTTGCAAAGAGTTGGACACAACTGACCCACTGAACTGAAATGATATGTTTTAAGAGCTTTGCTGTGGCTCAGCAGGTAAAGAATCTGCCTGTAATGCAGAAGACCTGGGTTCAATCCCTGGGTTGGGAAGATCCCCTGGAAAAGGGAACAGCTACCCACTCCAGAATACTGGAGAATCCCGTGGGCTATATAGTCCATGGAGTCTCAAAGAGTCAGACACGACTGATCGATGATCACTCACTTTCATACCTTATAAAGGTCAAAGACTGTTGAGTAGTTTTAGGTAAGTGGAGGCAGTGGTAAAGTGTTAACGAGCTTCTAGCGCTGGTATGCATATGTACTAAGTCACTTTAGTCATGTCCGACTCTTTGTAACCCTGTGGACTGTAGTCTGCCAGGCTCCTTTTGTAATCCTATGGACTGTAGCCTGCCAGGCTCCTCTGTGCATGGGATTTTCCAGGCAAGAATACTGGAGTGGGTTGCCCTGATCTCCTCCAAAGGATCTTCCTGACTCGTATCTTTCACGCCTCCTACATTGGCAGGCAGGTTAGTGCCATCTGGGAAGCCCTCTAGAGCTGAAAGTGAAAAGTGAAGGTGAAAGTCACTCGGTCCTGTCTGAATCTTTGCAACCCCGTGGACTATACAGTTCATGGGATTCTCCAGGCCAGAATACTGGAGTGGGTCGCCTTTCCCTTCTCCAGGGAATCTTCCCAACCCAGGGATTGAACCCAGGTCTCCTGCATTGCAGGTGGATTCTTTACCAGCTGAGCCACAAGGGAAGCCCTCTAGAGCTGAAAGTTACCGTAAATAAAAACTGGGGATAGGAAATATGCATATTCTTTACATTTGAGGAGACAAGTGCAGAAAGTTTACAGCAGGTTGTAGAAGAAACAGATGTTGGATATGGTTTGGAATAAACTGTCCAGGGCCTTAAAGGTATATCTTACGCTCAACAGTTAGAAGCTGTTAAAGGTTTTTGAGCTATACAGTTGCCTTCAGAAGGTTAAATTAGTTATATTAAACAACACATTAAAGAGAATTGAAGCAGTTTAGACATAACATTATGTAAGAAGTTAGACATAAAATTATGGGCTAGAGTAATGAAAATTAAAATAGAAAAAAGAGATAGCTGAAAACATTACGAAGGGAAAGTTGCAAAGCTTGATTTCAGACTTGAAGGAAAAAGAGGAATCAAAGATGTTTCAAACTTCTAGGAATCTAGAAATTATAGCCTTAAGTAAGAAATTCACCTATTCATTCAGCAGATATTTGCAGAATGTCTCCTTGTGCCAGGCACTGCAGGCCCTAAGTAGTAGGACAGTAAATAAAACTAAATTCTTATTTTTAGTGCTTATATTCTGATGTAAAGGCATACTGAAATAACTTTTTTTAATGTTTAGATGAAAGCTCAAGAAGTAGAGCTAGCTTTGGAAGAAGTTGAAAAAGCTGGTGAAGAACAAGCAAAATTTGGTAAGTGCCTTGGAGAAAGGATTACTGTGGTGTTAAAGAGTGGCTTCCATTTATTCACTAAGCAATAGAGAATCAACTTTAATATAGAGTCTGTAAAATGTGTATAGTTATTTTGAAAGGTTTTTTTAGAACTCCTATTTCATGGAAAATGTATGAAATAGTTACTTTCTCTTGTGTTACCTTATTTTAAATATGATGTACTTTAAAAATTAATTTTATTATTTTATTGAAATTTATTTAAAAGTTTGTTTTGAGATCTAACCAATTCAAACATTTATCTTTTTTAATAGAAAATCAATTAAAAACTAAAGTAATGAAACTGGAAAATGAACTAGAGGTATGTTCTTTTGTATTCCTTAGGGTATAATTGTCATAAATATTATAATTTTCAATTATTATTTTCAGATTTTTTCATTATATTTGGCTGGAAAATCACTGAAATGATACTGTGTTTATTATTATTTGTTCAGTATATATTTTACATGCCTATTTATGTACCTTAAATTCTATTAAGGATTGTACGTCCAATTGTGAACAAAATAAAAATGTTGAGTAACCTCATGGAGCTTACAGTCTAGAGAAATATACAGAGAGATTACTATTACTGAGGTGTAGTGAGGCATGTTGGAATTTGAGGAAATTTGAGTGACAGAAAGATATAGGAGAAGAGAAGCTTTTTGAAAAAGCCAAGAGCCAAAATGTGAACATAAATGAATACATTGAAATTATGGAGATTATTGGAAAGAATGTGATACAAATGGATTAGTCTTTATAAGGAGGAAGGACCCTTTTTCCTTTGTACTTGGAAGGAAGGAAGAATGGATGTTTACAGAAGCTTTTCATGTTGGTAGGTTTAATGCCTGGAATTTGAGAGGATGAAGAGGTCATCTGCTAAGAGTGGGAGATGTGTAGTCAAACTTTAAGGAAGTTGGATAAAACCTAAAATATATGGAGAATGAACTGGAGATTTTAGGATCTGGAATGTTCAGATCTTGGTTCTTTCACATATTATCTCTATGGATTCAGATGGTTTTATTTTTTATTCCTTATTGTATATCCAGCTTCTAGGGAATTACCAGTCATTCTCAATAAGTACTTGTTAATTGAATTATGAGAGCTTCCCCAATGGCTCAGTGGGTAAGGAATCTGCCTGCAATGCAGGAGATGTAGGAGATGCGGGTTTGATCCTCAGTTCGTGGTATTTTCCCGGCCAGAAAAAGTGGGCTACAGCCCACTCTGGTATTCTTGCCAGGAAAATCCCATGAACTGAGGAGCCTGGTGGGCTATAGTCCAAAGGGTCACGAAGAGTCAGACGCAACTAAGCACAAGCACAAGTGAGTTAACGGAGTCGGATCAAGTCTGTGCTAGTGTTCAGCAGGGCAACTGCTACAGAATAGAAGAATAGGGCAGGTGGAGATATTGGTTGAAGTGGTGATTATAAAAAGCTAAATAGGCAAGGAAATCAAGATTGGGGTGTTAGGGAGAGATTAAGGAGAAGAGGAGTCAAGGCATTAAAGGGTCTTGTGAGGTAAAAGGGCAGATGTTTTGTGAATAATTGAAGAATGTTTCTGCTTGGACAAGGTCCTGGTGTGGGGATGGGAGTGTGAGACTATAATGCAGACAAGAAGAGAGTTTTAAAAAAGAAAGTCCAGAATGAGAGTTACATATGTGTAGCAATTGCTTGGGGACTTTTGATGGAAGACTGTGAGCCATGTGCCAAAATTTCTCAGTGAATTTTGTGAAGGAATGATGAGAAGTTGGTAGTTTGCTACTACCATGAATAGGTACTGATAAGAAAGCTGGCTATCGTGAGAATCAAAGCAGCAGGAGGAGTTTTTACAGGATGGCGGAGGAATGATAGCCTAGAAATTATAGTTTGGCGTAAATCAACACCTTTTCTTAACCCCTAGGTATATGAGATGTGAAAGAATAAGCATTTCCAATCTGAAAACGTTCCAAATGAAGTAGTGTACTAAAAGAGCCAAACTATAGCTAAAGCAAGGAGGTAGGAAGGATAAGTCGGTGGAAAGGCTGGGGAAATAAAATACTAGTTTATCTTGGAAGAAGATTTTCTTTGAGAGCATAATGGGAAGCTTTTTGAGGGAGGTAAAGAGTATGAAAAGTTTGGTTAGCATAGAAGAATAACAGAACTGAATGGCAGGGAGATGACTTAGAGACAGATTAGAGGACCAGAGGATTTTTGGTTTTCGACCATGACCCAAAGGAACTGGAATATGAAGCAAAATGTATTTAGTCTGCTGCAAGATTTTAAAGGTAATCTAAATCTGGATGTCTAATATGATAGCACTAGCCATGTGTGGCTGTTAGCATTTAAATTAATTACTGTGTTAATTAATTACAACTTAAGGATTAATTTCTTTAGCTACACTAGTTGCATTTCAAGTGCTCAGTAGAAACATGTATATAGTGGCAGTGCAGAGAACATTTCCATTATCCTAGAAAGTTCTCTTAGATAGCACTGGTGTAAATATGAGTCAGTGATATGAGGGGAAGGGCTGCTTAAAAGCTCCATGGGTCAGTGACTAGCGTGGAGGCTCAGGTGGATTCTGGTGTTGTTTCAGAGCTCTGATACTCAGGGAAAGCCTAAGTAGTTCATTGCATAGACCATTATATGCCTTTGTAGTTTACCCTGATGCCTGTGGCTCGGCTATAACAGGATCTGAGTGATTGACACTCAATTCTTTGTAGCTCTGGGTGGCTTAGGAAGAGCTTAAAGGGTTGTCTGTGAACTAAAGCCTAAATAAGCTCAATAAAAATGGTTCTTCAGCAGCTTGATTTTAAACACTTGGTGCTGATTATAATAAAATTTAAAAGTCGAAATAATTATTTGTTTGCTGTTGATTCATTTGAATCTCCAAATGTAATGGAATTAATTTATACTTTTGGTTTCTTGCTTTCAGATGGCACAGCACTCTGCAGGTGGACGTGACACTCGGTTTTTACGTGATGAAATTCGCCAACTTGAAAAGCAGTTGGAACAAAAAGATAGAGAATTGGAGGACATGGAAAAAGAGTTGGAGAAAGAAAAGAAAGTTAATGAACAAGTGAGGCACATTTTTCCGTTGACTCTTAACTGTTCAAGTTACCAAAAAACACTACCTGTTTATACTTTTTATCATTTTTAGTAATGATACCAAGTTTTATGTTTTATGTATTTGTAGAAATTGATCTATATGTATTTCTAAGGTTTTATATCATAGCTGTTGTTGTCATCATGTCTTTAAATGGATCAGGTATTTCTAGTGAATGAATATGACCTAGACATTAATTTTTTATATATGGAGGTATCTTTTTCTGCAGATGTTAAGAATTCTTTACATAAAGTTGATGGTTTGGCCTGGAATACTGATAGGAAAAAATTAGGCATTCAAAATCAACTGATTTTCTTATTGTCATAATTTGGGAAAAAAGAAATTTGTATTTGTGTTAGTGGTAGACTTGGAAATTAATCTTTAATGATATATTCAATAATCAAATTTTTTATTTTCAGGCATACCTCACTTTATGTAATATAGAGGTTCTTAAAGAGTGTTAATGTCACCATTTTGTAAATCAGTTCATATATTAAATCATAATGTGTCATCTTTTATACAAGCATAGTTTATTATTACCTCTTATGTTATACTTGTTACTTATAAAATAATTCAATGTTCACTTAAGTTTAGTTTGAGAAAAAAATTATATTTTTGCAGATAAATTTATATTTCCTTTTAGAAAATAGTATGTTTCCTTTTTATGCCTCCACTGTCACTGACTTAGTAAAAAATTTGGTGTATATATGTATTAGTTGTCCCATTCCTGATGCCCAGAAGCTTTTTGTGTCCTTTATAAGGTCAATGTGGTATCATGTGCTGATAATCTTATTTTGTCCATTGTTCTCTTGGAAATAGATTGTCATAAATCCAAGTATGACATTGATTATGAGGTAATGTTGATATTTAAAAAGAATTCATCATAGACTGATATATAAGGAAAAACATTCCGATTCTTTTTTTTTTTTGGCTGTGCCACGGGACGTGGGATTTTGGTTCCCCTACCAGGGGTCAAACACACGACCCCTGCATTGGAAGCATGCAGTCTTAACCTCTGGGTCTCCAGGGAAGTCCTGAATTCCCATTCTTGATGTATCTGTTTTATTAGGTAGTTCGGAAGTAATGTAAAAGTAAACTATTAATATCTGTATAGTTTTTGCAGTGAAAAAAAGTGTAGATTGATGCCACCTAAAGGTGACGAATGGTGGCTTAGTGGTAAACAATCCACCTGCCATCGCAGAACATGTGGGTTTGGAGGATCCTCAATATGTCAGCAAATTTGGAAAAGTCAGCAGTGGCCACAGAAAAAGGTCAGTTTCCATTCCAATCCCAAAGAAAGGCAATGCCAAAGAATGCTCAAACTACCGCACAGTTGTACTCATCTCGCACACTAATAAAGTAATGCTCAAAATTCTCCAAGCCAGGCTTCAGCAATAGGTGAACCGTGAACTTCCAGATGTTCAGGCTGGTTTAGAAAAGGCAGAGGAACCAGAGAACAAATTGTCACCATCCTCTGGATCATCAAAAGAGCAAGAGAGTTCCAGAAAAACATCTATTTCTGCTTTATTGACTGCCAAACCCTTTGACTGTGTGGATCACAATAAGCTGTGGAAAATTCTGAAAGAGATGGGAATACCAGACCACCTGACCTGTCTCTTGAGAAATCTGTACGCAGGTCAAAAAGCAACAGTTAGAACTGGACATGGAATAGCAGACTGGTTCCAAATAGGAAAAGGAGTATGTTAAGTCTGTCTGTTGTCACCCTGCTTACTTAACTTATATGCAGAATACATCATGAGAAACACTGGGCTGGAAGAAGCACAAGCTGGAATCAAGATTGCCAGGAGAAATATCAGTAACCTCAGATATGTGGATGATACCACCCTTATGGCAGAAACTTAAGAGGAACTAAAAAGCCTCTTGATGAACATGAAAGAGGAGAGTGAAAAAGTTGACTTAAAGCTCAATGTTCAGAAAACTAAGATCATGGCATCCGGTCCCATCACTTCATGACAAATAGATGGGGAAACAGTGGAAACAGTGTCAGACTTTATTTTTCTGGGCTCTAGAATCACTGCAGATAGTGATTGCAGCCATGAAATGAAAAGACGCTTACTCCTTGGAAGGAAAGTTATGACCAACTTAGACAGTGTATTAAACAACAGAGACATTACTTTGCCAACAAAGGTCCATCTAGTCAAGGCTATGGTTTTTCCAGTGGTCATGTATGGATGTGAGAGTTGGACTATAAGGAAAGCTAAGCACCAGAGAATTGATGCTTTTGAACTGTGGTGTTGGAGAAGAGTCTCGAGAGTCCCTTGGACAAGCAAGGAGATCCAACCAGTCCATCTTAAAGGAGATTAGTCCTGGGCATACATTGGAAGGACTGATGTTGAAGCTGAAACTCCAATACTTTGGCCACCTGATGCGAAGAGCTTACTCATTGGAAAAGACTCTGATGCTGGGAGGGATTGGGGCAGGAGGAGAAGGGGACGACAGAAGATGAGATGGTTTGATGGCATCACCAACTCAATGGACATGAGTTTGAGTAAACTCCAGGAGTTGGTGATGGACAGGGAGGCCTGGTGTGCTGCAGTCCATGGGGTTGCAAAGAGTTGGACAAGACTGAGCAACTGAACTGAACTCGAGAAGGAAATGGCAACCTATTCCAGTATTCTTGCCTAGAAAATCCCATGGACAGTGGACCGTGATGCACTACAGTCCGTGAGGTCACTGAAGAGTTGGACATGACTTAGTGACTAAATAACAACAACAAAAGTGAAGAATAAGCTCTTAGCGAATTATCTGTTTAGTTGACTAAGTGAAACTTAACTATAAATATCTTATCATGCAGGATCCTACTTATGCTGTACAGTAATAGAATTGCTTAGGGAGATTTCTGTGTGTGTCTTTTTCTAGGCTATTGTTCTTTGTCTAGCCTGTGTATTCATCAACTTCTCATCACTGATACCACTCACTGTTAGCTAATCAGAACTATCTTATTGATTCATATCCTAGACTACTATCTTTATTCTTAGACACACACACAGACAACTTGTTTAGTCGCTAAGTCGTGTCTGACTCTTTGCAACACCAAGGAATGCAGCATATCAGGCTTTTCTGTCCTTCACTATCTCTCAGAGTTTGCTCAAGCTCATGTCCATTGAGTGAATGATGCCATCCAATTATCTCAGCCTCTGTCACCCCCTTCTGTGCCCTCAACCTTTCACAGGATCAGGGTCTTTTCCAGTGAGTCAGCTCTTTGCATCAGTTGGCCAAAGTACTAGAGCTTCAGCATCAGTTTTTCTAATGAATATTCAGGGACAACTTGAATACATAGTTAATATACCTGTCCAGCCACTAGGTTCCTTGAAATAGAATATGGATATGAGTTGCTTTGGCAATTTGTTTTTGCCCTTCGCCAGTCATTCAGTTTTACTGAGTATTTATAGCATGCGAAATACTAAGGATACAGTGGGCATACTATTCTGTTTCTTAGCCATATTCGCTGTCAATTACAAAGATAATATAAGATAGTAGGATACTCTGGGGATATATTCAGATATAAGAATGCTGTGGGATACTATGGAAAGGTATACATAAGTCAGCTTTTTTTTTTTGAGTTTGAATTTTTTAAAAACAGGTTTTAAATTAATTTATTTTTGGCTACACTGGATCTTCATTACTGCGTGGGCTTTCTCTAGCTGCAGTGAGTATGGTCTACTCTTTAGTAGCATTCTGTGGGCCTCTCATTGCAGCGGCTTTTCTTGTTGTGGAACATGCATATTCCAAAAGGATATCTGTGGATAGGAAATCGTGAGAGACACTGGGTAGATGATAAGAGTTTGTGGGTCATAGATATTGAATCAATAGAAGAGATTGGAAGGCTGAATTCTGAGGCATAAAAATGTCTAATGGCATAGAAATGTCTAATGAAATAGAAAGAGTGCTTCAAGGAACAGCCCAAGAAAAGTATCAGGAGTATGATGTTTCAAAAACCAAGAAAAATGAGCATTAGTAGCGTAAACGGTTTTGCCTTTAATTTCTTGATGTGTTTTCTTGTTAAATTTCCCAGTTCAAAACAGGATAGGACTGTTTCTTAATTCCCAGATGATACTAATGATAATGGTAAACTTGTAAAATTTGTAAGCGTGCATCACTTCAGTTGTGTCCAACTCTTTGCGACCGTAGGGACTGTAGCCCTTCAGGCTCCTCTGTCCATGGGATTCTCCAGGCAAGAATACTGGAGTGGGTTGCCATGCTCTCCTTCAAAGGATCTTCCCAACCCAGGGATTGAACCCCTGTCTCCTATGGCTCCTGTACTGCAGGCAGGTTTTTCACTGCTGAGCCACCAGGGAAGCCCCCAAATTTGTATAGCACATTGTATTTTATTATGAACTTTCTTTAAACTTTTTATTTTGAAAACTTTACCTTCATGAAGATTTTAGGAAAAGCAGTAAACACTCGCATACTCTTCATATAGGCTCACCAGTTAACACCGTGTTACACACGCTTCATCTGTCAGTGTCTTTGCACACACAGACTTACTTCCCTCCCTCCCCCTCCTCCTCTTGCTTCCCTCTCTTCTCCTTTCTTTTTTGGTGAGCCATTAGAATTAATGTGAGATAGCGTGGTACTTCTTATTTAAATATTACAAATATTATGATATTTTATTCTTAAATATTTCAGTATATTTCCACTGAAAGGAGAGGTATTTTTCAATATAACTACTTATATAATTAGCATACTCAGGAAATGTAATATCAGTTCAGTGCTGTTTTCTAATAGATAGTCCATAATCAGATTTCCTCTGTTGACCCAGTGATATCTTTTTAGTATCCCCAGCCAAAATCCAAGCATCCATGGTTCTTTTTAAGCATTATGTTGTACTGCTTTGTATTTCTAAGTAATTTAATGCTCCCTGAGAGCGAAGTCTTTTAGCTCTGATGATAGAACTGCAAAATGGTAGAGACCTTGGATAGAAGTCTGCTCATTAATAGGTTTTAGGCTGAGGAATAAGAATAATGGTTTTGTTTTCTGTATCCCTTGGTTAGAGTTTTTTGTTTTTTAAACTCAACCTGCTTAATCCTTCCTATCCTTAGTTTTCAAAATTTTGGCTAACTGTTAATGTCTTGGGTCAACATGAAGTCCTCAGTAATTAAACATTCTCTGCTTTATTGACGAGAAACTGAAAACCTGACATTACATTGAATTACTGCTGAATTTTATCTTTTTTATTTGTTTTTTGCTATTTTAGTTGGCTCTTCGAAATGAGGAGGCAGAAAATGAAAACAGCAAATTAAGGAGAGAGGTTGGTAAAAAAAATTCAGTAGTTGTGGTTCAACAAAGATACTTCTTAAAAAAGCTTCCATAAATTAATTCTGTAACCAGAACTGGAATTGTCTAAGTAATTGATGTTTTTGAACTGTGATTTTTATGATGTGACTTTGTCTTAGGGAAATAGAAAATAAATAGAAAGATGAGGTCCTTAAGTACTGCATTCATTGGTTAGATCTCTGTGGGTAAATCTTACTTTCTTTTTTAAGCTGTTCTTTGCTAGTTTGCTAACTCAGTATGTGAGTGGATTTCTGCCTTATTTCCTCTTATTTTATCTGGCATTCTTTTAAAACTTTTGTTTCTTATGAAATCTTACAAATCTGTTAATTATTTGGTTCTTCTGAGCCAAATAATGTACATTGTTTCTAATGAATTTTATTTTTTAATATAATGAAAATTTTTTTTGCTTTGGTTGGTAATTAATATTCTTGCTTTCTTTGATTATCCAAAATAATATCTTATTCTCCTAAAATTTCTTTTTTTTCCTTTAATTTCTTATTATTATACTTAATTATATATTATCTTTCTCATTTCTAATTACCTTCTTCTTGTCCTTTTCTGGAGAACAAACGTCTAAAGAAAAAGGTGAGGCTTTAAGTGTTGTGAAACCTTGGGATTTTAAAGGTCTGTTTTGAGATTATTTAGAGGGTGAAATTTTGTTTCTTTGGATAGTTTTTTTAAATAGAATATTGTGTTTGATCTACCTTCAGAATGAACAGCTTCGTCAGGATATTATTGACTATCAAAAACAAATAGATTCACAAAAAGAAACACTTTTATCAAGAAGAGGAGAAGACAGTGACTACCGATCACAGTTGTCTAAAAAAAACTATGAACTTGTCCAATATCTGGATGAAATTCAGGTAAAATGAATGGAAGTCAGTTCAAAGCCATAATTTTTTATAAAACTTTCATTATAATGTAAATCTAGTATTTAGACCTACATTTAAATATATTTAGTATAAATCTGCAAATGTGTATTTGTAAAACATGAAATAAATTGCATCTTTGGAGTTCCAAATCTTGCAAATTAATTCTTGTTATATGTCTATCTTGTGCATTTCTTAAGAACTATGATTCTTAGTTACAGTTTTCTTAATACTTGATTTAGTTGGTAAATTTGATTTAGTTGATACTAAATATCTATAAAGTTCCATTTTCTCCAGCAAACACTTATGATTCCATTTAATTTTAATTTGTTTTATTACATTGTTTTTAACTATAATGCCTTTATCTTTCCTAGACTTTAACAGAAGCTAATGAGAAAATTGAACTTCAGAATCAAGAAATGAGAAAAAATTTAGAGGAGTCTGTCCAGGAAATGGAGAAGATGACTGATGAATATAATAGGATGAAAGCTGTTGTGCATCAGACAGATAGTATGATGGACCAGTTAAAAAAAGAAAATGATCATTACCGGCTTCAAGTAAGGATTCTTGTTAGATTAACTTATTTGGACAGACTTCATATTGCCTCATTACTGTTTATTTGAAATTGGAAAGTACTTTAACTTTCTAGGATATGAGATTTTGTCTTATGGTCTAATATACCATCTTACACTGTAATATGTTACCATGCTGATATATTTGCCTCTATATGGTTTTCTAGTTTCCTTGCACATACCTTATACTTCTTGCCATGTATGGGTGGTATCTGAATGAGTATATAGACAGCAGTCCTGCAAAGCTATTAATTTGGGGAATTTTCTACTAAAGACTCTTGGAGGTCCTGTGAACCATAAAGTTTAATTTTACACCTTAGAATAAATGTACTCTGCATGTCATAGAAACCAGTATATTGTTCACTACTTACACAGGATTAAACTTGTTAAAAAATAGAGTAATGCTTAAAAATATAATTCAGTCAGTTCAGTTCAGTCGCTCAGTTGTGTCCGACTCTTTGCGATCCCATGAATGCAGCACACTGGGCCTCCCTGTCCATCACCAACTCCTGGAGCAAAAAGTACTTTTTTACAACTGTAAAGATGCACAAACCATTTAATGTCACCCTAGCTACTGCTCCAAGAATGAATATGCCTTTAAGTATATATGTATATATGTGCATGTGTATGCTTATCACTGTGTATAATGCATGTATAAATGTTCAGTTATAATAGATATGTTTGTGTTATACTGTTTTACAACGTTTATGAAATAATTGTTGCCTTTTAGGTGCAGGAGCTTACAGATCTTCTGAAAACAAAAAATGAAGAAGATGATCCAATCATGGCAGCTGTCAATGCAAAAGTAGAAGAGTGGAAGGTGCTTTTTTTCAGTTGCTGTAATAGCTTTTAATTTTGGATTTCAATTTTTAGTCTTAATTTTCTTTAAAGGCTTTGTACTGGTTAGTGACATTTTTATTAGGCATTTCCAAAGGTGTATAAAATGTCTTAGCTAGAAAAGTCTTAAGAACTGTCATGTGTAGACCTCTAGAGTTGTTTTTAATCATTTAATTTTGGAGGAGAGACATTAGTAAATGTATTCTTCACTTTGTTTTTACTTAGTATCTTTTAAGTTTTAGTTTACATCAGTACATAAAGTATTGCTTTGTTCTTTTTAATGGCTGTATGACTGTAATTTTTCTTTGTAGATATGCCTCTTTCATTCATTCAGGATATTTATGCTTCTTCATGTCATTTTGATGTTTTCTTTTTAAAGATTAGTTGTATACACTTTGTAATTGCAGGGAAGTAGTTATATCTTCTTGTTTGAGGAATGGGTTTTGAAAACTTGACGTTGTTTAAATGAAAAGATTGAATTCCTTAAAAAGAAAAAAGCACAGTGTATATCTTTGAATCACTTCTTATTTGAACTTCAGGCTGTATGCACAAAAGGGACAATGGTATTCCAATTGTTGCTATTTTCTCACTTCCAAGATTTTTTTGCCTGTATTTTCTTGATCTGCTAATGGTATATATTGAATTATTGATCATAAATGAGAAATGGTTTATTAATTTTGCTGTTATGTAACAAGCCGTATTTTGTTTATTTCTAGTTAATTTTGTCTTCTAAAGATGATGAAATTATTGAGTATCAGCAAATGTTACATAGTCTGCGGGACAAACTGAAAAATGCCCAGCTTGATGCTGATAAAAGTAATGTTATGGCTCTACAACAGGTAAAACTTTCTCAAAATTTGATTTGTCATTGAGTTTTATTAAAGTTGGAAGTGAAACTCTAAACTATCTTTATCTCCTGTGCCTAAGCTAGTCACTGGCCCCTTTGGGTAGATAATAAAGTCTTTAGAAGTTTCTTATACCATCCACTCCTAAGCAAAAATTATAATTAGGTTTACAGTTAGGAATAGAATTATTTTCTGTATTTTTCTCTGTTGATGCAGATAATACATTTATTGTTTGGGAATTATTAGAAACTTTTAGAAATTTAAATATCCTAATACTCTTACTAAACTTTATTATATACTGGGTTTTAGTGCTGGAATATGCTGTACAATGTGAAATAAACTAAAATATGGCTATAATTTATACTGCATTAAATTTTTATATTTAGTACCAATGTGTTCATATATGTCTGGTAGTCCGGTGGTTAGGACTCAATGCGTCCACTTCAGGGGACATGAGTTCGATCCCTGGTCTGGGAACTAAGATCTTGCAAGCTGTGTGGCATGACCAAAAATAAAAGAAGGAAAGGACAAAAAGGAAAGAAGTTACACTTGCATAAACTGTTTTCTCTAGTCATAGTCTAAAAGAAGGAAGGAAATTTTGGAAGTATTTGGAGAATAAGGACAGTTGCAAAGGACAAGATTTTCATATGAAGTGTACTATAAGGGTGAAAGTGAAGTTGGGTAAGGGAAAAAAAGCATAAGGCAAAACGGAAACATAAAATGATAAAAAGATAGTTGGATATGAGGGAAAATAACACAAAAGAAGTCATAAGTCACAAACATTAGAGAGTTCTAGAATTTCTGTTTGCCGGAGTTTCTTTAAGTACTAGAGAGACAGCAGTATACCTACAGTGATTAGTGTAGTTGAGGTATACAAAATAGTAAAAGAGTTTTGACTTATAAAAAAATATATTTTCAAATTCTGTTGAATAAAACAAGACCTACCTTTTTCTCATTTCTAGTGAAAGTTGCTCAGTTGTGTCTGACTCCTTGCAACTCCATGGACTATACCGTCCATGGAATTCTCCAGGCCAGAATACTGGAGTGGGTAGCCTTTCCCTTCTCCAGGAGATCTTCCCAACCCAGGAATCGAACCCAGGTTTCCCACATTGCAGGTGGATTCTTTACCAGTTGAGCCACAAGGGAAGCTCTCTTACTTCTAAATTATATATTAATATTCAGAAAGTGAAAATATGTGATATTCAAAATATTTTATAGGGTATACAAGAGCGAGATAGTCAAATTAAAATGCTCAGTGAGCAAGTTGAACAATATACAAAAGAAATGGAAAAAAATACGTTTATAATTGAAGATATGAAAAATGAGCTCCAAAGAAATAAAGGTAATTCAATGTTTTATAAGTATGTAGTTATTTTAGATACCATTAAATTTTAAAAAGTTTTATTTTTATTATAATGGAATTATGTTATAGCAATAGATATATTGTTGATTTTTCTCTATTCGAATTTTATCATATTTTTAAAAAATTTTACCTGATACTATTAACTACTTTACATGTGATACTAGTGTTTAAACTTGTAAATGGTGGCAGTATTTTCTATAGATTTTCTCTGATGAAAATTACATTAACCTCTTTTGCTAGATTGGCTGTATAAAAGTAATGAAAAATGGTGATAGTATTTATCCTCCTTTTTGTAATCAACAGAGAATGAAAGAAAATAAACTTTTGATAAGTATAACAATGTTGCAGAGATTTTTCAAAAGTAATTGACTTGTCAACATTTGAATTAATCTTATCCAACTTGATAATGTCATATTCTCCCTACCCTGGGTCATGCAGGCTTACCTAACTCATCAAATCTTTTGAATGTAAGTCCTTACAACATCATTGATCCTGTATTTCCATAACACTACATGCTATAGTTATACTAGAGCACGTGAATGCAAACTGTTCATGATTCTGTGACATAGTAAGTCCATTTATTATGATTGCCAAGATTAAAAAATAAGACATGGGAAATAATGAGTGAGTCTGTGTGTGTGTTTTTGTGTAAGTGAAGTAATGGTGTTGGTGGTGTTGGTGAAGGTGTGGTGGTAATTTAGATAGTGAAGCAAAAGCCTCGCTGAGGAGATATTTAAACAAAGACTTAAAGGAACTGAGGGAGGGAACCATGCATATGTTCCTGAGGGGGGGCAAATAAGCTCAGGGCACTGAAGCAGGAGTGCATGGTGCATGTTTGAGGGACAGCAAAGAAGCCATTTTGCCTGGAGTAGAGTGAGCAGGTGGGCAGTCATTGGTATGCAATCAGAGAGGTAAGGCTGTATCACATGGGGCCTTCCTTACAATTCATTGCAAGGACTTTGGCTTTTCTTTTAAGTGAGAATGGATATCAAGGAAAGTTTCTGAAGAAAGGAGTGATGTAGTTTGACTTGGACTGTGTTTGCCATAGACTTGAGGAGTGGTAAGGACAGAAGCAGGGAAACCTGCTTGCAGTAAATCTATTGCAGCAACCTGGGGAAACGTGACGGTAGCCAAAAGCATGGAGGTAGCAGCGAAGTTATATATAGTTAGTTCTGGATGCATTTTGAAGGTGATGGAAATGAAATTTGCTGACAGATAAGATGTAAGAGGTAAGAAAGTTATCAAGGTTTTTGGTCTGAATGCTGGGGAGGACTGTGGAAAGAGAAGGTTTAGAGATGATCGGATACTTAGTTAAATAAGACTTGTTAAGTGAGAGATGCTTATTAGACATCTGAGTGAAAGTGTTAAGTAGGTGGTGGTGGTGGTGGTGGTGGTGGTGGTGGTGGTGGTGGTGGTGGTGTAGTCGCTAAGTCATGTCTGACATTGGTGACTCCATGGACTGTTGCACTCAGTCTCCTCTATCTATGGGATTTCCCAGGCAAGAATACTAGAGTGGGTTGCCATTTCCTCCTCCAGGGGATCTTCCTGACCCAGAGATCGAACCCAGTTCTTGTGCAGGCAGTCTCCTGCATTGCAGACAGTTTCTTTACTGACCGAGCCATCAGGGAAGCCCATTAAGTAGGTACTTGTATATAAAAGTCTCAGCTTCAGGAGGATAGTCTAGGCTAAACATACCAATTTGGGAACTGTATGCATAAAAACGGTAGTGGAAGTCATGAAGCTGGCTGAGATGATCAAGGGGGAAGATAGAGATTGTTGGTTAAGAAGAAAAATCTTAAGACCAAGCTCTGGGATGCTTCTACCTTAGAGCCTGGGAAGATGACAAGGCACAACCAAAGAGACTGAAGAGAAAAGACCAGGGAGATGGGAGGAAAACCAGCAGTGTAAGGAGCTCCGAAACTCATGAGGAATGTCATTAAGGAAGAGCATAGGCAGCTGTGTTCAGCGCTGTGTTCAGCGCTGTGTTCATTGCTGCTGCTAAGTCAAGAGGAGCGCTGAAAATTGACCACTGGATTTATCAGTGGTGGTTTTTAGTTCAAGAGAAAATACAGAGATGAAATAGGGCAAATACAAAGACTTCTGAGGGCTATTTCTGCAAAGGAAAAGAGAGAAATAGAGTGGTATCTTAGGGGAAGAAGGGTAAAAAGTGTTTTTTAAATGGATGAAATAATCATGTTTCTAAGTTAATAGGAAAGATCCGTTAAAGAAGAAGCAGTTCATGAACTGATGAAGCAGGGGAATGAGAGAAGGACTTCTGGACTAATAGCCTTGAGGAGGCAATGGGATGGGACCTAGTGTTCACTAGAGTAGCAAGCTTAGGAACACAGAGCGTTACCCATAGTAGCAGGCAGAAAGCTAGAGTGTATACATGGAGTTGAATGTGGTTGGGTAGATGTCCTGACAGTAAAAACTTCTATTTTCTCAGTAAACAAGCAGAGTTCTCAGATGAAACTGAGGAAAGAGGCAGATGTATTAGAAGTTTGAGGTGAAAGAAGTAAAGAGAAGGTATGAACTGGTCATCTGAAGAATGAACAGACTCGGGAAATGTACTGTGATCATTGAGCACCATCAAGGTCCACTGGATATTCTTATTTATATGTGTGTCTGTATTATGTATGTATGAGAGTTATATTTTGCCAGTAGCTTAAATTACTTTAAAAGGATGATAGGTAATATGGGGTTTGCATATTCTGGTCAAGAGGAGGAAAGCTGACAGTTGATCTCTGCTGTCAAGTAAGGAAGAGGCCTTATTTAATGACACTATGTTGGTCTGTAGTCATATGACCCCTAAAGCCTACAGAGGGGTATATACTACATAGTCTCTTTGTCTTGACTTTAACATGTATTTGTCAGTTAATGGTGTTCCCCCTTCATTGATTTGGATTAGTTTTAGCTCTCAGGAGCATCTGAAAAATGGTGGCAAAAATCATGATGGAAATTTATTTCTCACTTGTGTACTGATCTAGAATTAGGTGGTCTAGGGTACTGCCTTCATTTGCCTCATGTAAAACAGGACCTTACCCTCACATCCAGTCCCAAACAGCAAGAGAGAGCAAGAGGAGGCAAGAAACAAAGAGCATGTACTGAAGGATAGGCAGTAATTTACTGCGGAAGGGCCATGCAGCAGAAGTCCTTACAGACTGCAAGGAGATCAAACCAGTCAGTCCTGAAGGAAATCAACCCTGAATATTCCTGGGAAGGACTGATGGCTGAGGCTGAAGCTCCAGTATTTTGGTTACCTAATCGAAGAGCCAAGTCATTGGGAAAGACCTTGATGCTGGGAAAGATTGAAGGCAAAAGGAGAAAGGGGTGGCAGAGGATGAGATGATTAAATAGCATCACCAACTCAATGGACATGAATTTGAGCGAACTCCAAGAGGTAGTAAAGGACGGAGGAGCCTGGCGTGCTGCAGTCCATGGGGTCGCAAAGAGTCAGACACCACTTAGCAACTGCACAACAATGCAGAAGAAAGGGAGAATAGATTTTGGGGACAGCAGCCTCTTCCACATTCTCCAGAGAGCAGGGCTCACTTCTTACAAACATGTGTGATCTCCCACACTAGACCAATGCCTTATATAAGTATAAACCGTATAATTCGGTAGATGTTTACTATATAAGAGTGATTATTGACAGTAAATTTTAAAATGATGGGAATGCTTATTTTGGTCTTAGCAACAATTTGGTAAGATGTACAAGTAGGAATTTTTAGCAACTAGTTACAGTTAGGTTTAATTGCAGGTGATAGAAAAAAAATTTCAGGTGTAACAGTGCTTTAAACAGGATGGAAATGCACTTTTCCATAATATAATCAAAATTGAGGCAACTTGTATAGGGTTGGTGTGCTAGTTGTACAAATACCAGATACCAAGTCCCTGTTACCTTGTTGCTGTGCCTATCTCAACATGTGGTTTCCATCTCATGTTATAAGAAGACTGTGTGAGTCTGGCTGGAGCCCTAATGTACATATTCCAGCTGGCAGGCAGAAGGAAAGAGAAAAGAAAGTTTCACTCCTCTCCTTTAAAAAACATTTCCTGAAAATGTGCACATGGTCTTTCTGTTTATACCCTTTATTCACATGGCCACCCTTGGCTACTGAAATATAAGTGGAAATTTAGTCTTTATTTGAAGTGGCCATGTGTCCAACTAAAAGACCATAATTCTATTACAGTGGACCCAATGGGCCACAATGATCATTCCTTGTAAAGCAGTGCTTTCCAATCTTTTATAATCCATACCCTTTCAGCTAAGAAGATTTTCTTAGAATCCTTTTTAGTTTTATTAATAAAACTGAATTCAGTTCAGTTCAGTCACTCAGTTGTGTCCGACTCTTTGCGACCCCATGAACTGCACCATGACAGGCCTCCCTGTCCATCAGCAACTGCCGGAGTCCACCTAAACCCACGTCCATTGAGTCGGTGATGCCATCCAACCATCTCATCCTCTGTCATCCCCTTCTCCTCCTGTGCTCAATCTTTCCCAGTCTCGCGGTCTTTTCAGATGAGTCAGCTCTTCACATCAGGTGGCCAAAGTATTGGAGTTTCAGCTTCAACATCAGTCCTACCAATGAACACCTAGGATTGATCTCCTTTAGGACGGACTGGTTGGAACTCCTTGCAGTCTAAGGGACTCTCAAGAGTCTTCTCCAACACCACAGTTCAAAAGCATCAATTCTTCGGTGCTCAGCTTTCCTTATAGTCCAACTCTCACATCCATACATGACCACTGGAAAAATCATAGCCTTGACTAGACGGACCTTTGTTGGCAAAGTAATGTCTCTGCTTTTTAATATGCTGTCTAGGTTGGCCATAACTTTCCTTCCAAAGAGTAAGTGTCTTTTAATTTCATGGCTGCCATCACCATCTGCAGTGATTTTGGAGGCCAGAACAATAGTCAGCCACTGTTTCCACTGTTTCCCCATCTATTTCCCATGACGTGATGGGACCAGATGCCGTGATCTTCGTTTTCTGAATGTTGAGCTTTAAGCCGACTTTTTCACTCTCCTCTTTCACTTTCATCAAGAGGCTTTTTAGTTCCTCTTAAGTTTCTGCCATAAGGGTGGTGTCATCTGAATATCTGAGGTGATTGATATTTCTCCCTGCAATCTTGAGTCCAGCTTGTGCTTCTTCCAGCCCAGTGTTTCTCATGATGTACTCTGCATATAAGTTAAATAAGCAGGATGACAATATACAGCCTTGACTTACTCCTTTTCCTATTTGGAACCAATCTGTTGTTCCATGTCTAGTTCTAACTGTTGCTTCCTGACCTGCATAGAGGTTTCTCAAGAGGCAGGTCAAGTGGTCTGGTATTCCCATCTCTTTCAGAGTTTTCCACAGTTTATTGTGATCCACACAGTCAAAGGTTTTGGCATAGTCAATAAAGCAGAAATAGATGTTTTATGGAACTTTCTTGCTTTTTCGATAATCCATTAGATGTTGGCAGTTTGATCTCTGGTTCCTCTGCCTTTTCTAAATACAGCTTGAACATCTGGAAGTTCGCGGTTCACATACTGCTGAAGCCTGGCTTAGATAATTTTGAGCATTACTTTACTAGCGTGTGAGATGAGTGCAATTGTGTGGTAGTTTATTTTATAAATATAAATTTGTAATATTAAAAGGTCTTTTTTAAATGACATACCACTCTTCCTGCTTCCCATATTGGAATCAGTCATTTATAGGAGTAAGTAATCACTTCAGTTCATTGATGATTTTAATTTTTACCCTGTAGGAGCTTCAACACTTTCACAGCGGACTCATTATATGAAAATTCAGTCTAAGGTTCAAATTTTAGAAGAGAGAACTAAAGAGGCTGAGAGAACAGCTGAACTGGCTGAGGCTGATGCTAGGGAAAAGGATAAAGAGCTGGTTGAGACTTTGAAGCGATTAAAAGATTATGAATCCGTATGTATTTTTATCTTGTCAATCACGGAGCCACTTCAAGTGAGACTGTTCTGTGCCATTCGCTGTGTGCATTTAAAAACATTCCAGAAGTATCTTATGATAAAGGTTATGCTAACTGAGTTACACTGAAGTTTTCAAACTTCTGTGTAGCATTAACTTTTTGGCAGGAAAATTGTTTGCAAACCATTTGGCTAAAGGCTTTTGTCCAGATAATCAGCTTTGCTGAGGCACCTGGATTCGATTCTTTGTAATCTATGCCATTGTACCACCATGTGACACCACTGATTGTATAAAAGTTGTAATTGGGGTGGGTTTGCTACATACTGTGCCAACACAGCTTTACTTTGTACTTTTTATATTTTTAAATCTGGTTACTGCTATATCACACAACCGATAACCTACTTATTCTAATGGTGTTGCTGATTCTCCCTTACTGTTCTTTTTCCATATGTTGTTAAGTGTTTAATATGTAATATTCTGAGTTGCTTTACCATTAGGATGCTGTACTGGGAAAGGTCAGTTGTTCCATTTCCTGTTGTTATTACTCCTGGATTTGTTTTTTAAAAGTAGCATTAAAAAAACACAGTTTAAAGATATAAATCTTAGTTATTTGTGCACTTCCCCTCAACTTAATAAGAAAACAAATTTATGAACTTGAGAATTTATTCAAATAAACAATGTTATATTTAAATCACATTGGGTATTTTTCAGGGAGTTTATGGCTTAGAAGATGCTGTTATTGAAATAAAGAATTGTAAAAACCAAATTAAAATAAGAGATCGAGAGATTGAAGTATTGACAAAGGAAATCAATAAGCTTGAGTTGAAGATCAATGATTTTCTTGATGAAAATGAGGCACTTAGAGAGCGCATGGGTAAGGCATCTTTTAAGATAGGGAATTTGCTCAACCCTAATTGGCAAGTCATTTTTTGTTGTTTATTTTTATATTTAATAATTGGATGCTCTTTTTTCCCCAAATAATTTTTCCTATAAAAATATTTAAAATTAGTAAAAGTGGAACTGTTCCAATTGAAGTGGGATTATGGATTTGATGGAATTGGGATAATAGTTGGCCAGATCTGGAGCATTGGTATATTCAGTCCAAGATCTCCTCAATAATAATTGCTTGTTTAAAAAATGAAAGTCTACTAACTTAATACCGTATATTACAAGTTACCTTTATTTTCAACAAAAGTAATTTGTTAGTTTGCAAAGTGCTCTAACTTCAGATGAATGTTGGAAACATTTAGAAATACTGTTTAATCCTTTTTAAGACTTTATTTGATAAATACTTGAATTTTATAGTTTAGATTAAGTTTTAGGTTGAGTATTTAAGGTTATTACTGATTATAAGAAGTAGTAAATATAGCTTGAAAGTTTGTATGTTGATATCAGTAAATAGTTCACTAGTGAATAGTTCACTAGTTTGAATGTTATGACAGTAAATTTCTACTTGAAAATGAAAATAATGTTGTAGATAATGATTTAATTATACTTGCTACTAAGTCACTTTAGTCGTGTCTGACTCTGTGCGACCCCCTAGATGGCAGCCCACCAGGCTCCCCCATCCCTGGGATTCTCCAGGCAAGAACACTGGAGTGGGTTGCCATTCCCTTCTCCAACGCATGAAAGTGAAGTTGCTCAGTCGTGACTGACTCTTAGTGACCCCATGGTCTGCAGCCTACCAGGCTTCTCCATCCATGGGATTTTCCAGGCAAGAATACTAGAGTAGGGTGCCATTGCTTTCTCCTTAATTATACTTGGTAGATACCAATTAATGCTCTTCTAGGGTCAAAGTGATCACCTGTAAAAACTATTCTCCAGAGGAAAAAAAAGTAAATATTTTATACATACTATTTATTTGTAAAAGATTCTAAGTAGGACCCAGAGTCATGCCAGGACCTCAAAGTAGACTTAGTCTAATCAGTTTGACCTATCAGATTATGGCCAACTTCAGTCTGGATGTTTGTAAAGATGACTGAACTATATAGATAGTAGTCACAAACATCAGACTTTCTGTATTTTAAAGGCCCCAAGTCTTGCTTCATAATTATTGAGACAATCTTGATATCTGGTTTTCAGAGCATGGTGGCATCTTAGTAATAGGAAAATAGGAAAGAGGCACACTGAGAACGTCAGTCTAGTCTTGATAATATAATTGATATTAATAATGACTACTCTGTGCTAAGCACTGCTATAAATACTTTACTTGGGTTAATTTTATTATACCCCTGACAGTAAGCCAAGAAGAAATACATATATACATACATACATACATACAATATTATCCCTACAACTAGTTAATAATTAAAAGTGGGAATTGAACCCAACTGTTTTATTTCAAAGCTTCTGTTCTTAGTACATGATAGTACCACTATGATAGTCCAACATGGAGAAGACAGATCGTAATATGTTTTTGTCAGGATTTCCATTAAAAATTGTGATAAAATTGTAGCTTATACAGTTCAAATACCTGAAGAATTCTTATACAAAAAGTACCCCGTTCTTCAGTGATGCTGGCTAAATAGATTATAACCAGTTGCTTGATGATAACCAGTTGTTATATGCAGTGTTTTTGTAGCTCATTTGAATATTAATATGATTTTAATCCTATTGCCTTTTATTTTAGGCCTTGAACCAACGACAATGATCGATTTAACTGAATTTAGAAATAGCAAAAGTTTAAAACAGCAGCAATACAGAGCTGAAAACCAGATTCTTTTGAAAGAGGCAAGTGCAATAGTCAACTGGTTATTTTCCTGGTTGAAGCAAAGAGAAATACTAATAGCTTATACCTTGTAGATTGAAAGTCTGGAGGAAGAACGACTTGATCTGAAGAAAAAAATTCGTCAAATGGCTCAAGAAAAAGGAAAAAGAACTGTCACTTCAGGTATACTCTGTTACTCCAAACCTTTAAAGAATTATTGGAAAATGAATTGTGTGGCTATAGAATTTTCTGTAAGTTGGAAATATTATTGTTATATTCCTGTGGTTTTGCTACAAGTTTAATAAATGAAAATAATGGCCTGATGAGAGTGTATGCGTGTCATTGAGTTCAGTCCTAGATCTGAAACAGTTGAAAAGAATAATAAGTGAACAAAATACAAACTTCAGAATCATGGACTTTAGAAAACTTTATAGTATAATCTTACTAATTTCTAGTCAATCAGAATATGTTGTGATTAGTAATTTGTTAATATATTATGTTAATATTTTTTCCTTCCTTAAAAGCTATGCACTGAAAGCTTTATTTGTACATTATTCTTTGCTAAATGAAAGTAATGTTTTATTGAATAAAAACTGACATCTTTTTTTGTTTTGATTTATCTTACATGATATAAAGAGAACAGTTGGATTAGTTCTTTAATAGCTGTTGCTTTTTTTGTAAGAAGACCACAGAGACAGAATTTTTTTTCTAACTTGGCCCAAGCTCACAAGTATCTATGAATAATACAGATTTTTTATTTTAGCATTATGCTCTCAATAGTACATCAAACATTTCTTGAAGGGCAAAACTTTGTAATTTATTACTATATATTAAGCAATTTAGTAATCATTCATGATTCTTTAAGTCTATATCTGTTAACTATTTTGGCACTTATTAATATGTCAAAAAGAATGATAGAGAAGATAGAATTTGTATTGTTTCTCATTAATATCTTATTAAAAGTGGCATAAAGCAGGCAGTTGTAGAAGAGGCTACATGTGGATCCAGGACCTTTTGTTTGAGTTAAAACGTGATTTAGTTTTTAAGAATTAAAGTATTGGGGGCTTACCAGTGGTTAAGAGTCTGTGCTTCCACTGCTAGCGATGCGGGTTTGATCCCTGGTCTGGAAACTAAGATCCCATGTGCTGTGAGGTATAGCCCCCCCCCCCCCCCCAAAAAAAAAAGGCACTAAAATATTGGAATAATAAAAGAGTTATTTTTGTTTCTCATTTGTTAATTTATTTGTAGGATTAATTGCTGAGGACCTGAACCTAACTGAACACTTTTCTCAAGAGAATAGAATGGGAGAAAGAAAATCTGATTTCATGAGCCTCAAAAATATGAGTGAAGGACAGTCAAAGGTAAATAGTAAAGTATTACTATGATGAAGAGAATGAATATTATTATCAGGCTTTCATTTCTTCCCCTATTATCTCATTTTGGAAATTGCTTCTTTTTATACTTGTTAAAAAGTCTCAGATAGATCCCAAGATTAATGAAACGTTGTTTACTCTGAATACAGATTAGGAGTTCAGATAAAGTAGAGCTGCCACACAGGAGACCATCATTCAATATTCCACAGTCATGTCAGAATGAGCCAGAAGAGAATATGACCATGGGATCATTATCGAGAATGTTATCTGGAATTCACCAGAGTGTAGAAAGTGAAGTGAATCCTTTTGTCTCTTTAACTACACATTCTTCATCTGTACAAGTGAAAGATGATATTTCACCTCCAGAAACTATTACAATAAGGGAGATTTTTAAAGCACCCTGTCTACAATCTTTAAGAAATCTAGAATCATTAATCAATACCTTTAGTAGAGAGAGTCATGAAATAAATGAATATTTATGCTCTCTTTCTGATGAGTCTATGAAGAAAATGACAAGAAGCCATCAGGCACTTGAAAAGACTAATTTCACACAAAAAAGTGATTCATCTTTACGAGCCTTATCAACAGCTTCAGATTTAATGCAGAAGTTATCACTTAGGCAAAAATCAGCAATATTTTGTCAACAAATTCATGATAATCGTGCTGGCATGGATAAATCACAAGTAGCAACATCAGAAGATGAACAGGTTCATACCCCAGTCAACTTTGCTGATACCAATTTGAAAGAAAATATAGGAAAAAGTGAAATACCCTTACAGACAGAGATCTGGAAAGGTAAACTTGAAGTTAATGTTCCGGACCCTGTGCCAGTTACTGCACAATCAAAATTACCTCAGATAGATCCACTTGAAAATCTTATAGAACAGCTACGAACAGAACTAGTATTTCTTAGATCTCAGGTGAGCTATCCTCCAAATAACATTCCTAGGATTTTTTTTTTAAATTCATTTTTATGACTTTCTAACAAAATTCTATAAGTAGCAGTTGTAATAATTTTTCTGTTTGCACATTAACACTAATTTATACACATTCTATCTTTTAAAAATCTAAAAATGCAGTACGTTTGAGGTGAACTCATTAACTTGCCTAATTTGTAACTTGTTTCTTTAGAATGAAGTCATAGCACAGGATTTATTGATCAAAGAAGCACAGAATAGAAACGCAGAAATAGAGCTTGAACGTCGTAGAAGCCAGGCAGAACAGGTAGTGTAAAGGCAGATCATTAAAAGAGATGATTGTGGTGCTAAAGACAAAAACTTTCACTATCTGTTTCCCTTTTGCCATGGTGTTGCAGGGAGGGAGAAAGTGAGAGGGGTGATCATTACCTGTTTCACCTTTTAAATTTTATTTTTATGACTGTTGCTGTTTCTGTAGCTTGTTTTAGGTATTTTAAACCTAAGTTGATCAAACTTTTCTTTAAACTTCAAAACTGTAAACTATTGTAATATTAAAAAAAAATTTTTTTTCTCTTTGTTTTGTTTAGAATGAATTTCTTTCAAGAGAACTAATTGAAAAGGAAAGAGATTTAGAAAGAAGTAGAACAGTAATAGCGAAATTTCAAAATAAATGTAAGTCACTGTTCTCTCTTATTTTTCTTTACTTACTTTACCTGTACTGAAAATTATGGGTGTAAAGGACTAATACATTCTGTTCTCTAGTCTGTTTTAGCCTTAACAATGTCTATAATGTATCAGTGTCAATCTTTCATTTATTTGGTTTGCCTTGCTTTATTTCTTTTTCAGAGAATGTTATTTATCTGAATTTATTATAATGATAAATGAGTCTATTTTTTCTCTTTTGTCCTCTAATGAAAGTGAAGTTAGAAATAAATGTAAAAGTTTTAATATAAAGTGAAAGCAAAGTATGCTTATGATTTATTTTTTTCATCCATGAGCTATATATGTATATGTGTATTATTTAAATAGGTTTCCAGTTTTATTTAACTATTTACCCATTGGATTTATACTTGAATTTTTTGTACATTTATTTGTATTCACATTTTATAAATGGGTTATTTTTGCTATATGTGAAATACTTGTCATCTTTATAGCATAGTATAATTGTAAATTTATACCTAGTATAAATTATGTTATAAATCTCATTCATTCAATAAATATGTCATTTTTAGTAAAAGAATTAGTTGAAGAAAATAAACAACTTGAAGAAGGTATGAAAGAAATATTGCAAGCTATTAAGGAAATGCAGAAAGATCCTGATATTAAAGGAGGGGAAACATCTCTAATTATTCCCAGTCTTGAAAGACTAGTTAATGTAAGTTATTTTTATATTAATAGTTTTATTTTGTTGTTTCATCTCTTTAAAAATGTTGTTCCACTTTCATTTGTCCCCGCAGCTTCTAATGAAACATTACTGTCATTTGAGTCATTCCACTGTATGAAATGTATAGTTCTCAAACTAGTTCAAAACTTTCTCTTTTTATTTTGTATTCACATTGTGACTGTAATGTGCCAAAGGGTGTGTGTGTGTGTGTGTGTGTGTGTGTGTGTGTGTGTGTGTGTGTGTTTCTGTGTGTGCGCCTTGTTTGGGGTTTCCTGAGCTTGTTCACTTATGTTATTCACCACAATTGAGAAATTTTCTGCCATTAATTTCTTCATTTATTTTTTCTGCCCCATTGTCTCTAGGACTTCAGTGATACGTGTTAGACTTTTTGACATTGTCCCACAAATCCCTGAGGCTCTGTTCATTATTTTTTCATAAAATTTTATCTTTTTTCTCCAAGTTGGATAATTGCTATTATCTTCAGGTTCACTGATACTTTGTCTGTCGTCTCCACTTTTTGTTAAGGGTCATGCTGAGACCAAGGCAGCAAGATGAGTAAAATCATATGTAATCTCATAGAGAGTGTGATCTGGGATTTAACTCAAGGCAGTAGATTTCTAAGACTAAGCCTTTACCCTAAGGAGATCAGAACAGTCTACATGAAGTTAATAATTTATACTAATTCAAAAGGGATAGGAAGAAATAGGCAGAAGGGGGTACTCTGACAGATGGCAAAGTAGTCTAGTTAGTTATTTTGTTGATAAATAGCATCATGTCTATAAGGCCGTTCGGAAAATGAGATTAAATTAGTGATTAGGGACCCTGAAAAACATCCTGTAGTAATAGAAAGTAAACTTAAGTGCATAACAATTATCTGATCTAAAGTGCTATTCTGATGATCTCTTAGACGAGATACTGTTATGTCATTGAATGGGGCATATCAATCAGGAAAAAAGAAAAATAATGACCCAGAAGAGAAGCAGATGAAGTCTATGGAAGCAGTGGTATCAGGAATGCTAAAGGCTGTCAATTAAAATAGAAAAAGTTTGAATTTTACTGGGCTGTTTATTTGGTCACTAAATAGAGTTCCCCTTGTAGAGCAGAGTTTGATCTGAGACATAGTATTCGAAGTAGGTTGGTGACTTCAATATCTGACATATTATTTTTTTTTATCCAGAACTCTTGGATAAGACTTTTACCATATTTTGCTTTTGTTATCTTGTATGCTTCAAATGTATGGAAAGGAAGCAGTGAAAATTTTATCTGATTGAATGTAGTAGCTATTTCATTCCATTGCTTATATTTTACTTTAAGATGCTTCATGGTTTCAAAGTATTTACATATAAATTATCTCATTTTGACTGTATAAAAGCTTTGTGAAGCAGACAGAGCTAACATTACTTCCCCTTCTTTAGAGATAAAGAAGCTAAGATTTAAGGAATTTTAAGTCAGTTGTCCAGCTAGCAAGAGATTGGTTTATATTTGAACCCTAGTCATCTTGTTCCTGTTTAGTTGTTTTTCTGGTCTACCAGTCTACTTGGGTTAGTTCAATATTTGTTAATTGTTAGAATGAGGTGATCAGTATGCTTGGTAATACTGATGTAGGTTAACTGGTATTTTATAAATTTGTAAGAGATAGAGTTGGTATACATTATTACACATGGGAGTAGTATAATGCTTAAATGTAAGTGTTATTTAAACATAGATTATTATACTGTGATTTTAGTGTTTTTCTTTACATTTCTTCAATATAATTTAAATATATTAGGCTATAGAATCAAAGAATGCAGAAGGAATATTTGATGCTAATCTGCATTTAAAAGCCCAAGTTGATCAACTTACTGGAAGAAATGAAGAATTAAGACAGGAGCTCAGAGAATCTCGGAAAGAGGCTATAAATTATTCTCAGCAGTTGACAAAAGCACATTTAAAGGTGAGAATTTTTTTTAAATAAAAGAAAATGCTAAACTTATGAACAAAGGTTTAATGTGAAACATTTATTTTTTTAGTGACTATTTTATGAGAAAATGCCCCTTGAATTAATTCTTTCTATATTAGAAAAGATTCTGTTTGGATTTTTAAAATAGAATTAGTGGAAAAATGAGTACCTTATAATGTAAAAATGTTTGTGTGTTAGTTGCTCAGTCGTGTCTGACTCTTTGCGACCCTGTGGACTGTAGCCTGCCAGGCTCTTTCGGTTCATGGGATTTTCCAGGCAAGAGTACTGGAATGGGTTTCCATTTCCTTCTCCAGGGGATGTTGCCTGACTCAGGGATCGAACCCCGGTCTCCTGCATTGCAGGCAGATTCTTTACCATTTGAGCCACTAGGAAGATATAAAAGGATACAGAGATTTTAAATGTATTCTTAGGCATCTCTAAGCAGAAATTACATTATAATTTAATTAATACCTGGCAGAGCATTCATAATACCTACTTGTTAAAGTTACTCTTTAGGAAATGGAAGTTACTGCTTTTTAATTTGTCTTTCTTTTTGTATAAGAGATGAGACTCTCATTTCTGAATTGTTTGTTTCCAGATAGATCATCTTGAAAAAGAAACCAGTCTTTTACGACAAACAGAAGGATCAAATATTGTGTTTAAAGGAATAGACTTACCTGATGGGATAGCACCATCTAGTGCCAATATTATTAATTCTCAGAATGAATATTTAATACATATCTTACAGGTACTGAAAACTTTATATGTGAATAGCAAAATAACATCATCAGCTGTTTCTTTGAGTTCTTAGACTATTAACAGTGAGATGTATTTTTACTGGATTTTGATGTTGGATGGAATGTTGTGAATAAAAGCAGTTCGTTCTATTCATCTGAATGAAAAGCAGGCATGCCATTCATATGAAATATATGATTGACAGATAGAATAACATGCAGCTACTATAAGGTAGTAACGTATAAGTAAAGTGAGCTCTTTTATCTATTCCTGCTTGGAAAAGCAATTCCGATGAATAAAATCTGACACAGCTTTTTTTGTAATGATTAGTATTGTTCCTTTTTTGTGTGTTAACTACAAGAAAAACTTTTAAGAAAAATTGTCTTAAAATTATCTTTTATTTCTTTCTTCCCTTTGCCCTGTAAGGTTAGTTACTCCGTTAGCAGATCAGAGAGGATACTGCTTGCCCTGTATTGGTTTGTCAGCTTTGCTCTCTATGTTATAGTCATAGAATGGCCTAATGAGCGTCGCTTTTCATTTTTCCATTTGAAGTGTGCGTGAATAACCATAAAATCTCTTACTTTGCAAATATAATTACAAAAATGTGTTCAGAATCAATGAAAATAAGTTTTTTCATTGTAAGCACTGCTGTTTCCCTTTCCTAAGTAATCCACTTGTGAATATACTTGAGTTATGCTTATCAAATGCTTATATTTGTAAATTACATTACTTAATCCTTGAGTCGGAGAAGGCAATGGCACCCTACTCCAGTACTCTTGCCTGGAAAATCCCATGGATAGTGGAGCCTGATAGGCTGCAGTCCATGGGGTCGCTAAGAGTCAGACATGACTGAGCGACTTCCCTTTCACTTTTCACTTTCGTGCATTGGAGAAAGAAATGGCAACCCACTCCAGTGTTCTTGTCTGGAGAATCCCAGGGACGGGGGAGCCTGGTGGGCTGCCGTCTATGGGGTCGCACAGAGTTGACTGAAACGACTTAGCAGTAGCAGTAGCAATAGTAATCCTTGAGTATTAGAATTGAACTGTTTATTGGATCATTACTTCATAATTCATGTTGTGTCATTATTCTTAAATTTCTGATTTTAACACTCTTCCTGAATTTATTCTTCTTTACTTCAGGAACACTGTCAATAAGTAGTGTTGTCAGTAACAGTATAGCCTTGTCATGTTACTTATGACGATTCATTGTTTTTTCATCTTTGTGTATAAACACACACTTAAAAAAAAACACACATAGAAAGCGTTGTCGTAGATTATCAAACACAAATTGAAAATCTGAAAACCTGTTCAAAGTGGCAGAACAATACTTGAACTCCGAATCCTAAGGTAGCATAGCGTGCTGGAAGTAGCAAGGTCTCTGGAGTCAGCCAGACCTGACTGCAAGTGTTAGATCTGCAAATAGGTAAGGCATCTGGCACCAAGCTTGGAGTACATCTCAGAAAATGGTTACCAGGCCTAGTACTAATGAGTTTTTTAATGTTAAATAAGTTACTTAATCTTTCTGAGTCTCAAGTTTCTTCATCTTCAGAATTTAATAATTGGAGAGGACAATTTGAGTGAAGGTATGAATGGGTATGTTCACTAAAGGGTATGTGGGGCTGAGTAGCTAGAGGCAAGTTTGTAACCACTGCATCTGATCATTTGTATGGTTACTATAACTATTACAAATATATGATGATACAAATAATCTTACCTGTTCCATAGCACTTCTCTTTTACACATATTATCTCATTCCATATGCCATAAGATGTTCAAAATAATCATAGGAATGATCTGGGCTGCTTATGGATTTGTTGTCGATTCTCTTTTATATATTTTTCTATAATCTTGTCAAATATGAATTTATACTTTCAGATTTGAAATATATCCTGATGCTTTTCTCATTCTCATTTCCAAACCAATTTTTAGGAACTAGAATATAAAGAAAATAAGTTAAAGAATTTAGAAGATTCTCTTGAAGACTATAACAGAAAATTTGCAGTAATTCGTCATCAACAAAGCTTATTATATAAAGAATACCTAAGGTATAGGTGTTAGCAAAACTTTATAAATATAAATGTAGCATATTTCTTATTAAAGTTAAGTAACAAAAAATATTTAGATATTTTCTTTTCCTTTTTCCTCCTGCCTCTTCACCTTTGCTTTGTGTTTTAGTTCCTTGTCCATAAAATTCTGTGATAGTAATACTTTTTTATAGAATTATTAATAACTTAATTATGTGAAATAATTATGTGAATATGCCCAGATCTGAGTATTTTGTGAATATTATGGCACATATGAACAGTTCGTGTCAGCAGTCAGTAATTCTTTTTCATCACCAGCATCATTATTCATGTGTTTTTGTAGAGAACTAGCCTGTTTCTTCTTATCTCTGCCGTGTCATCTGGACTAATGAGCTAATAGCTTTAGTAATAATTAGAATATCTGATCAAAGTTTGTTTAAACACTAAGAATGATTATGACTTAATCCAACAAGAAATCCAAAGCTAATTATAGGGTTGGTCATGTTTGGGAATCTTCTAGTGTATGTCATGTTATCTCCTATGATGGTGCAGGAGTTAGGAGTTCAAGGAAGATGGAACCATGTCCATTGAAGAAGAGGGGTGTTTTCTTTTCACACAATTCTTTGTTTTGATTTATAAAATTTTTTCTAGAGGACTCCAGCAGACTTAGATCTCATTAGCCAGAATAGTAAATGAGCTGTCCAAGTCATATGTCCAGGTTTGAACCATTCAGTGCTGACACCTTAAGTGGTTTATGCCAACCAGATTGGAGGTCTGGGTAGGCAACAATATCTTATACACCTTCTTTAAGTCTAATGATTACTCACTTTGTATGGATTCTGAATATTTCACAATTATTTAACACTCAAATTTAAGAATAGGGTCAGAATACCAAGACTTGATTTCCAAAGTAAGTTTGGAATATTGATTATTTTCTTAATTATCTTCTGTTTTTAATAAAATGTTTACAAGATCCATTATCATTATATTGTAATAGTTATAGAGTAGTAATTTGTAGTTTAAATAATTTGATAAAATAATTTCTTTACTTTCAATTTATTAAATAATAATAATAACTTTCAGGATTAACCCTTTCAAGTGGGATTTTAACTTGTGTTATCATATGTTGATTAGTTATAATTTCTCTTGTTTTATGGTAACTAAATTTCCATTATCTAAAGTTATCTCTTCCTATAGATTTACTGTATTGCTTTTTTTTAAAATCCTTTTAAGTGAAAAGGAAAACTGGAAAACAGAATCTGAAACAATGAAAGAGGAAAAGAAAAGACTTGAGGATCAAATCCAACAAGATGCTATAAAAGTGAAAGAATATAATGTAAGTAAAGCACTTTTAAAGTCTATGCAATATTATTCAGACTAAGATAGCTAGATTCAACAAGTAATATAAATGTGACTTTGTGCAGAATTTGCTGAGTGCTCTTCAGATGGATTCAGATGAAATGAAAAAAACACTTGCAGAAAATAGTAGAAAGATCACAGTCTTACAGGTGAATGAAAAGTCACTCATCAGGCAATATACAACTTTGGTAGAAATGGAGAGACAGCTTAGAAAAGAAAATGGGAAACAGAAGAATGAATTGATGTCAATGGAGGCTGAAGTTGGTGAAAAAATTGGACGTTTGCAACGTTTTAAGGTATGTATGTCTGAGTTTTTCCAACTCTGAAAGTTTTCAGACAAGAAGGATGCTGCTGCTGCTAAGTTGCTTCAGTCGTGTCCAACTCTGTGTGACCCCATTGATGGCAGCCCACCAGGCTCCCCGGTTCCTGGGATTCTCCAGGCAAGAACACTGGAGTGGGTTGCCATAGTATGATCAATAACTATCACCTGGATTGATAGGAAACAGTTTTTAACATTTGACCACAATCGCTCCATCTGTTTTTTGTAAGAGTATTTTAATTGCAGACATTTCTCCTCTTAGTATTTTAGTATGCATCTCTTTGAAAAAAGTCTTTTTCTGTTTACATGACCACAGTAACTTTATCATCCTTATCAAAATTGACAACAGTACTTTATATGTTGTCGAATGTCCAGACCACATCCGCATTTTCTTAGCTGTCTCTGGGTCCAGTCAAGGACTCTGCATTGTCCTGGGATGTTTCATATCCTAAATCTTTTTAATATAGACTCTCCCCCTTTTCTTCTCCCCCTCTCTGAAAAATATTGAATGTTTAATTATATTATGTCATAATTTTATTTGTTCCTCTAACCATTATATTTACTAAAAGTTATCTTTGAAGCTGTGGTTATATTCAAGGAAACATTTTTGGCAAGACTACTTTGTACTTTGTAAGTAACACTTTATATGGTATAATTCAAGAGGTGGAATGTCTGGTAGTCCCATTTTCATGATTGATAACTGTGTTAAGGGGGAGACAGCCATATATCTCTGTTTTTAAGTGCTTTAGTTAATTAACTCTTTGGTAATGTGTTGATACCATGCAAAAAATCAGTTCTTTATCAGTTCTCTAATGGGTTTACCATTCATTGGTAATTGTTGCCTGACCCAATTATTTCATCAGGAATGGCAAAAGTCATGATTTTTCTAGTTTATTATGTGCTTTTCATTTATTAGCAGATATTCTTTTATAAAATAAACAGCTTTTCATCATAAGCCGAACCTCTTTGGTTATCTTGAAGTATGGTTCCTGCTGTCAGACGTAGTTTAAAGTTTCTTTACAGTTTTTATTGTCTTTATAATATCTCTCACTAAGGATGTGTCATCAAAATAGCATATTCTATAGTGATGTGAAGTAATTCTTTGTGGGTTATGATATACATTTGCTGTGGTTAGGCTCATTTATTTTACATTTGTTTTCAACTTCAGGGATAACTTTTAAAAAATTAAATTTGAATACATAAAGTATTTACACAAAAGATGTCGTCAGAGAAATCTTACTTCTGTCCTTGTACCTTTTGCTTCATTATATTCCACCCGTTCGCCTCTTTTGTTGTTGTTTAGTGGCTAAGTCATCTCCAACTCTTTTGTAACCCCATGGACTGTAGCCTGCCAGGCTCCTCTGAAATCTTGCATGGGATTTCCCAGGCAAGAATACTGGAATGAGTTGCCATTTTCTACTCCAAGGAAATCTTGCCAACCCAGGGATTGAACCTGTGTTTCCTGCATTGGCACGTGGGTTCTCTACCACTGAGCCACCTGGGAAGCCCTTCACCCTCTTTGCTGCTGCTGCTAAGTCGCTTCAGTTGTGTCTGACTCTGTGTGACCCCGTAGACAGCAGCCTACCAGGCTTCCCCGTCTCTGGGATTCTCCAGGCAAGAACACGGGATTGGGGTGCCATTTCCTTCTCCAGTGCATGAAAATGAAAAGTGAAAGTAAAATCGCTCAGTTGTGTCTGACTCCTAGTGACTCCATGGACTGCAGCCTACCAGGCTCCTCGGTCCATGGGATTTTTCCAGCCAAGAGTACTGGAGTGGGTTGCCATTGCCTTCTCCCTTTAGGTAATGAAAAATCTTTCTGTTTCCTTTTGCAAGTGTTAGCAGAGACACAAAAAGTGGCATGCCATATGTATTATTCTGCATCTTGCTTTACATCTGATCTTATAGCTTATTTATGTATGCATATATTCATTTTACATGTCGGAATTTATATAGGAGCATGTACATCTTCCCTGGTTGCTCAGTAGTAAAGAATCCACCTGTAGTGCAAAAAACATGGGTTCAAGCCCTGGGTTGGGAAGAGCCCCTGGAGAAAGAAATGGCATCCCACCCCAATATTCTTATGGGAAATCTCATGGACAGAGGAGCCTGGTGGGCTCTAGTCCATGGAGTAGCAAAAGACTTGGACACGACTTAGTGACTAAACAATAACAATGTAAACCAAAGAATTCAAAGTAAAATTAAAATGTTATTTGAGTTCCTTGCCATCTCCTTTTAAACATAATAATGAGTGAAATTATCATGCAAATAAACCTATCTACAATATGAACTGTTCTTATTTTTGTGTTATAGTTTGTAGAATGTTTTTCTTGGAGTATTATAACTATGGCTAGTATTTGAGATAGAAGGAAGAAAGTACTGGAATTTTCTTCCTCTTCAGCCTAAATTTTTGTTTGTTTTTGCAACACTTTGAAAGCCAAAAAGAAAAGGAGGGGGGGATTTATTTTTAAAGATGGGAAACATGATCTTCCTCACCACACAGCAAAAGTGAAACAGAACCCTGGGATTTCTTTGGAAGGAATGATGGTAAAGCTGAAACTCCAGTACTTTGGCCACCTCATGCAAAGAGTTGACTCATTGGAAAAGACTCTGATGCTGGGAGGGATTGGAGGCAGGAGGAGAAGGGGGCGACCGAGGATGAGATCGCTGGATGGCATCACTGACTCGATGAACGCGAGTCTGAGTGAACTCCGAGAGTTGGTGATGGACAGGGAGGCCTGGCGTCCTGCGATTCATGGGGTTCCAAAGAGTCATGACCAAGCAACTGAACTGAACTGAACTGAAGGTAGAATAGGGGATACTTATTTCTGTAGAGAAGTTTTCAAAATGAAATCTGAAGAACTATTACAAATATTTTCCCCTCATTCTTCTAATTCAGAATGAATTATAACCATAATTTTTTTTTTTTTTTTTTTTTACTTTTTGGCTCTGCCAGTTGACTTGCCAGATCTTAGTTACCTGACCAGAAATTGAACCCAGGCCACCACAGTGAAAGTGCTAAGTCCTAACATTGGACCACCAGGAAACTCATAAATTCTTTATCTTTCTCATGTCATAAATTTGGTTTTCTGTTCAGACATTTCTTTTTGGTGTTAATACAATGTCTTTAAGTAGTGACTTTTATAGCTCTGTAACTAAAGAGTTGAAGATAAAGCAAGTAATTTAGACTTTGATATTATTTATTCTAGATAGCTATGATTCAAACAAGTTTTTTTTCCCTATATGTTTCTTTTCTGTGAACAAAAGATTTTCTTTACTTTTATAGCGAGTTTGTTTAATTATAAATAATCAGAAATAGCGACTTCCCTGGTAGCTCAGTGATAGAGAATCTGCCTAACAGTGCAGGAGACATGGTTTCGATCCCTAATCTGGGAAGATCCCACATACTGTGGAGCAGCTAAACCTGTGTGCCACAGCTATGGAGCCTGTGATCTGGAGCCTGGGAGCCACAACTACTGAAGCCCACACATCTTGGCGCCTGTGCTCTTCAACGAGAGAAGCCGCCATAGTGAGAAGCGCACAACTAGAGAGTAGTGCCTGCTTGACACACTAAAGAAAAGTCCTGTGCAGCAACAAAGACCCAGCACAGCCAAAATTTTTTAAAAAAAGAGAAAAGCAGAAATAGCTTAACTGTAAATATTACCTGCAGGGATGCAAATTTTGCCTTTCAGTTTTCAAAAGACAAGTTTTTTAAAATCTTATATAATTTTAAAAAGCCATCCAAAGATATATTCTAAGTGATACGCTTTCTTGCTGCTGTATATACACTTTTCTCAAATTAACTGAATTTCATTTAATTATGACAGGAGTTATAATTTAAGATTATAACTCAAAGATTTTCAATGTCCAAATATCATTTCTTATATGAAAGTAATTAATAATTATTGCAATATGTTTTATTATTATTATTTTTTTAATTTTTATTTTTACTTTTACTTTACAATACTGTATTGATTTTGCCATACATTGACATGAATCCACCACGGGTGTACATGTGATCCCAAACATGAACCCCCCTCCCACCTCCCTCCCCACAACATCCCTCTGGGTCATCCCCGTGCACCAGCCCCAAGCATGCTGTATCCTGCATCGGACATAGACTGGTGATTTGATTCTTACATGATAGTATACATGTTTCAATGCCATTCTCCCAAATCATCTCACCCTCTCCCTCTCCCTCAGAGTCCAAAAGTCCGCTATACACATCTGTCTTTTTTGCTGTCTTGCATACAGAGTCATCATTGCCATCTTTCTAAATTCCATGTGTATATGTGTTAGTATACTGTATTGGTGTTTTTCTTTCTGGCTTACTTCACTCTGTATAATCGGCTCCAGTTTCATCCATCTCATCAGAACTGATTCAAATTTATTCTTTTTAACGGCTGAGTAATACTCCATTGTGTATATGTACCACAGCTTTCTTATCCATTCATCTGCTGATGGACATTTAGGTTGTTGCCATATCCTGGCTATTATAAACAGTGCTGTGATGAATATTGGGGTACATGTGTCTCTTTCAATTCTGGTTTCCTTGGTATATATGCCCAGCAGTGGGGTTGCTGGGTCATAAGGCAGTTCTATTTGCAATTTTTTAAGGAATCTCCACACTGTTTTCCATAGTGGTTGTGCTAGTTTGCATTCCCACCGACAGTGTAAGAGGGTTCCCTTTTCCCCGCACCCTCTCCAGCATTTATTGCTTGCAGATTTTTGGATCGCAGCCATTCTGACTGGTGTGAAGTGGTACCTCATTGTGGTGTTGATTTGCATTTCTCTAATAATGAGTGATGTTGAGCATCTTTTCATGTGTTTGTTAGGCATCCGTATGTCTTCTTTGGAGAAATGTCTATTTAGTTCTTTGGCCCATTTTTTGATTGGGTCATTTATTTTTCTGGAATTGAGTTGCATAAGTTGCGTATATATTTTTGAGATTAGTTGTTTGTCAGTTGTTTCATTTGCTATTATTTTCTCCCATTCAGAAAGCCACAGTCATCAAGACAGTATGGTACTGGCTCAAAGACAGAAATATAGATCAATGGAACAAAATAGAAAGCCCAGAGATAAATCCACACACATATGGACACCTTATCTTTGACAAAGGAGGCAAGAATATACAATGGACTAAAGACAATCTCTTTAACAAATGGTGCTGGGAAAACTGGTCAACCACTTGTAAAAGAATGAAACTAGATCACTTTCTAACACCGCACATGAAAATAAACTCAAAATGGATTAAAGATCTAAATGTAAGACCAGAAACTCTAAAACTCCTAGAGGAGAACATAGGCAAAACACTCTCCGACATAAATCACAGCAGGATCCTCTATGATCCACCTCCCAGAGTTCTGGAAATAAAAGCAAAAGTAAACAAATGGGATCTAATTAAAATTAAAAGCCTCTGCACCACAAAGGAAAATATAAGCATGCAATATGTTTTTATACAGGATACATCTAATTTTTTTAATGATTCTGAAATCTGTTTTGCTTTCAGCTGTATTATCTCAAAAGGGGCTAGTGCTTTACCAGAAAAAAAATACAACACTTCAATTCAGTGTATCTTTATTTACATAGGAAATGGCCATTTTCAAGATTGCAGCACTACAAAAAGTTGTAGATAATAGTGTCTCTCTGTCAGAACTAGAATTGGCCAATAGACAATACAATGAACTGACTGCTAAGTACAGAGACATCCTGCAAAAAGATAATATGCTTGTTCAAAGAACAAATAACTTGGAACACCTAGAGGTAAGTTGATGTGATCCTTAAACCTTGTGATATTAGCCTCTTTTTGTGTGTGAGGGGAGTGATATCTCTAGGTACAGAATAATTTCTGGACAGCTTCTTCCAGGTCATCTTCCTTAGCTTATTTGCATAATTTAGCTGAATGAGACCCCTTAAACCGGGCACTTGAAAAAAGAACGTGGAACATATGGGATAATGTAATCAGAAGAGAAAGCATTATTAAGCATCCACCACTTTCTCTTACCCTGATCTCTGATTCCCTCATGGCCCATAGTTTCGGGGGATGAATGGAGCAGAGAGTAGATGAGACATAAATCGCTCTTCCTGGACCATGGATGACCTCTGCAGATCCGTAGCCTTTCTTACTGTCTGGAAGGAGCAAAGTGGCCTGGAATATCTTGGTTTAATTCAAGGAGTCTATGAAATAACCGTGGTGGTTCAGGTGGTAAAAAGTCTGCCTGCATTGCAAGAGATCCGGGTTTGATCCCTGGATTGAGAAGATCTCCTAGAGAAGGGAATGGCTACCCACGCCCAGGATTCTTGGAGAATTCCATGGATAGAGGAGCCTGGTGGACTATAGTCCATGGGGAGGAATAGAGTTGGACAGGACTGAGTGACTAACACTTTCATGAATAGGACCCAAGACCCTTTATAATTCTCTTCTAGCCACTTGATCTTCATATGTTGTACATTAAGCAAAACAAGCTCCTGTTTTTGTTTCTCTTCATCAAAAATAAGCAACTATGTCTTTTGGTTCATTTTCTTTTATGATACTCTCATTGAAGTAGAATGAGATCTAAATCTTTTGGGTTGAAAGCTCTCACTTGCTTAGGGGTACGTATTCAAGAAAATATTCTGAATAGCTTTCAGTGGCTCCTACACAATTATCTGTTTTTGTTGTTCAGTTGTTCAGTCATGTCAAACTCTTTGCGACCCCATGGACTGCAGCATGCCAGCCTTTCCTGCCCTTCACCATCTCCCAGAGATTGCTCAAACTCATGTCCCTTGAGTCAGTGATGGGTGATCTTGACCTTTGTTGTCCTCTTCTCCTCCTGCCCTCAATCTTTTATTTTTTCTCCTGCTTTCAGTCTTTTATAATGACACAATTATGTGAGTCATTATTTATTAGTATTAACTGGAAATAATCATGATCAGTTTACCTTTATTATTATTTTTGTTGAAGAGAGATGATTATGTTAATTTTGTAGAAAATTCTGCATATTTAGGTATGATAATAATCTCACCTTTCCCCATCTTTTATGTCTGTTGTCCTCTCTTCTCTAACATTAAAAAGTTATAGATATGAAATCTCCTGCAGATAACATATCAGAGGAATAATTTTTAACTTTTAAAGTTTATTTTCCCAGATAACATTTTTTATTTCTACTCAAACCTTAAAATTTTTTTCTATTTGTAGTATATCCCTTTCTCTTCTTTACTTCCTGTATCTCAGTTATAATTCTGAACATATGTACCTCTCTACTGGGAATGTCTTAGTTTTATTCTTTACCATTATTATTGTGGTAATGATTCAGTTCAGTTCAGTTCAGTCACTCAGTTGTCTCCAACTCTTTGCAACCCCATGGACTGCAGTATGTCAGGCTTCCCTGTATCACGAACTCCCAGACCTTACTCAAACTCATGTCCATCGAGTTGGTGATACCATCCAACCATCTCATCCTCTGTCATTCCCTTCTCCTTCCACCTTGAGTCATTCTCAGCATCAAGGTATTTTCCAATGAGTCAGTTCTTCGCATCAGATGACCAAAGTATTGGAGTTTCAGCTTCAGCATCAGTCCTTCCAATGAATATTCAGGACCGATTTCCTTTAGGATGGACTGGTTGGATCTCCTTGCAGTCCAAGGGAAGGTTATGAAACTGTTGAGTATCCATGTTGGCCAAAAGTGAACATGGCATAAGCTAGTACTCAGAAGTTTAGGATATATAAGACATACAAGCATATCATTTCATATACTGGATATACAAGATTTTGATGATTATTTTAAAATAATATTTTATATGTGTGTTTGTTTATACAACATATATACATGTGTATGTCTATATTTGTATTACATACAAGGAAACTTTTGTTAAAAAAAATAGATGGTGAGCTTTAGGAGAATACTATGTGAAGTTAAGACAATGTCACTCCTGTGGTATTAGTCTGAATTACAAGGTCCTTTCTCAGTGATGTTGCTATTTTATTTAGTGTGAAAATGTATCCCTGAAAGAACAAATGGAGTCTATCAGTAAAGAACTGGAAATTACCAAAGAAAAGCTTCACACTATTGAACAAGCCTGGGAACAAGAAACTAAATTAGGTAAGTATTATGACTCTGATAATATAAAATAATTAAGATCTAATAGTGAATATTTGTTTCATTTAAACTTCTCTTTCTATACCAGATAGATAAAAAGGAAGTTGTTTGATAAAAAATGAACTCTCTGCCTAACTGTTTAATTTAGCAGGCAGTTGATGAATACTGTGTTGTACTAATCTCTACCAAGATTTGGTTTTTAGTTATTAAATTGGATTTTTTTCTGAGGAAATCATATGTGCTAAAATTTGTGAGTTAACATTAGGTATATTGAGCCCTTTAAGAATTAATGCAGATGATAATTTTGAAATATCTGTATTTTAATGATAGTATAATGGGCTTTTTCACTGTGTGTGAAGTTATATTAGCAATATATCATTTGATATTTTTAAATTAAAGGATGACCTTGAGCATATTGCTCATAGTTTCACTACTATATCAATTTTGTATTACCTTATACATGTTTATATATTTTATATACTTAAAATTATAATAAACATTGTATGCTATATTTATTTAGTAGATACAAAATATTCATTATATACTTATAAATATTCATGCTATAAAGTACTGTGTTTGAGGGATTAAATCACCCGCTTTTCTAAGTTTTGCTATTGCTTATTTATTGCTGCTGTCAACATTTTCATGTGTATCTAACAGAGATATTATTGTCTCAAAGGATATTAAATTCTATGTGGCTTCTGCTAAGATTTTCCATATTCATTTTTCAAATGGTTTTCCTAGTTCATGAGATGTAAGTTATTTTGTCTTACTAGCATTATGCTTTATGCTTTCCAAATAAATTTGCTCCTTTGGGTAAGGTGTTTCTTTTGTTTTCTATACCTTGGAGCTCTAATGTTTTTCAAGGTTTCTTTTACTGTTAAATTGTTAACAGACATAGTTTAGAGGCTTGACATTGGGAAGTCTAAAATAAGCTACTTTTAGAAATGTGATTTTTAATTCGTACTCAGAGGTTAAAGCATCTGCCTCCAATGCGGGAGACCTGGGTTCGATCCCTGGGTTGGGAAGATCCCCTGGAGAAGGAAATGGCAACCCACTCCAGTATTCTTGCCTGGAGAATCCCATGGACGGAGGAGCCTGGTAGGCTACAGTCCACGGGGTCACAAAGAGTCAGACATGACTGAGCGACTTCACCACCACCATCAAGAGTTTAAAAGTGAATTGACTTTCGTCTAACTCTTAAATGAAAGAAGATGCAATTTTAACTAAGAGAAAAGAATATTATATACAGTTTCAGTAAGCTCTTTGTTCATCCTATCCTGTGTCTCTTTAATAAGTGCTGAATTCCTTATAGAAATTCCTTAATTTCAAATGCTTTAATCTCTCTGATACATGGCTTTATATCACTGAAGTTTTAAAAGCTTTTATTTCCTGTTGCCTTTCCTTATTTCTTTGTTTATAAGTGTCACTTTATTACTTTTTTTCATGCAGGAATTGATTGGAGTTGGCTGTTACTCTCCCTAGGACACTCCAAATACAGGAGTGTCTCTTTTCACTATCAGAGTTTATCACAAAAGAAAATGGAAAGGGGTTTTATGTTCTTTGTATATTTATATTTACTGCAACTTTTTTTCCGTCCTTCATGGTGGTTAGTTGCCTAAATGGTTCCATAATGTTTTCCTAACACATTTAGCTTTTCAGTAATGTTACTATAAGTTATTTGATCACTGCCTGCAGCAACTATTCTAAAATCATATACTATTTTAAAGAAACATACAGGACAAAATGAAGTACTTCTTAAAACTAATGTAGACACTGAAACTACTTGCCTGGTTTCAAAAAAATTTATGTACTTTTGAGCAAACTTAGTTATAGAACTCAAGCTTGTAAAGCTAGAAAGATAGGAGAAGGGCATTATTGTAAAAGACAAAATGAATCACTGCACAGTTCCTTAAAATAATTGACTTCCCTGAACATAATGATTAATTGACACTCTAAAAAATAAAACTCTACCAAATTTTGTCTTTTTCCTGGAGCACGTCTGTTATGCGTAACAGAAATACTCATTTTCTCTTCTTAAAAAATGACTAATGACATTCCTACATGATACCTTTACATTCTAAATTGGGGTAGTTTTTTTCTTTTCATTTAACCACAAACTTTTGTGTCAAAAAATAAGCTATACAACTGCATATATGAGATGAGGGTGTGATAACTAATAAAATTAAATAAAATAAATAATTTGAGGATGGTCCAGTGATCAAGATTTTGCACTCCTACCGCAGGGAGTCTGGGTTCGATCCCTGGTCAGGGAACTAGATCCCATATGCTACAACTAAGAGTTCTTATGCCACAACTAAAAGACCACACATTCTGCAACAAAGATTGAAGACCTGTGTGTGGCAACTGAGACTTAGTACAGCCAAACAAATAAATAAATATTTAAAGATTGTAAAATAATGGGATTCTCCAGGCAAGAATACTGGAGTGGGTTGTCATTTCCTCCACCAAGGGATCTTCCTAACCCAGGGATCAAACCCGCATCTCTTTCATCTTCTGCATTGGCAGAAAGTGTCTTTGCCACTAGCGCCAACTGGGAAGCCCATTTAGTTCAGTTCAGTCACTCAGTCATGTCTGACTCTTTGCGACCCCATGAATTGCAGCACACCAGGCCTCCCTGTCCATCAACAGCTCTGGAGTTTACTCAGACTTATGTACATGGAGTCTGTGATGCCATCCAGCCATCTCATCCTCTGTCGTCCCCTTCTCCTCCTGGCCCCAATCCCTCCCAGCATCAGAGTCTTTTCCAATGAGTCAACTCTTCGTATGAGGTGGCCAAAGTATTGGAATTTCAGCTTTAGCATCAGTCCTTCCAGTGAACACCCAGGACTGATCTCCTTTAAAAGAGTCTTCTCCAATACCACAGTTCAAAAACATTAGATATATACAAAGGCCAAATAATATTCAGGGTTAAAGAACATATTTGGTGAAATCGTTAAATCACATGGCTTCAGGTTTTACTTTTTTACTCTTTAAGACTTCAAAGTCATTGAACTTGCATTCACAGAGTCATGTTACTTCACTGTATTTCTTCTTATACCTTGCATTTCTCAGTTAACAAAATGTATTTATTTGCCCTTTTTTGACTTCCTACTTGTGACACCTCCCACACTACCTCTTGTACGTTGTTACTTCTCTACAGGCATACCTTGGACATATTGCAAGTTCAGGTCTAGACCAGCACAACAAAACAAATATTCTAGTAAATGAGTCACAGAAATTTTTTGGTTTCCCAGTGCCTATAAAAGTTATGTTTACATTATGCTATAATGTATTAGGTATGCAGTCGTATTATATGTAAACAAATAATGTGCGTACCTTAATTGTAAGGCTCGGAGAACCGCACTCTGAAAAGGACACTCAGGGACAGCCTCTAGTGGACTGACAAAGTTTATTATCCAATTGTGTAGTTTTATAATTTTCAGGGAATAGAACATAAGACAGACTTGCACGTAGCCATTTCAGATAAACATCAAAGCAATTTAAACATAAAACACAAAACTCACCACCCAAGGCATAGCATAGCTTTGGCGAAACTCTAAAGAGAGTCTTATCAGGAAACAACAGTCCTTGCTCTCAGAAACAGGTGGTCAGAAGGAAGCCTTTGAATGCCTCAAGGCCGGGCATATAACCCTTGTTATCCGTTCCCAGCCTCAGGCACTCAGTGAACGCTCATAACCCTTTGTTATGCTCACTCCAGTGGAGCAAATACATTTTCAGTATTTGCTCAAAGCCTTCCAGCTCCTCCACACTTAATGCTAAAATACTTTAGTGCTAAAAAATGCTAGCCATCATCTGAACCTTCAGTTTGTCATAGTAGTGGCATCAAAGATCACTGATCACGGATCACATAACCAATATACTAGTAATGGAAAAGGGTGAGATGTTGTGAGAATTACCATTGTGACACAGAAACACAAAGAGAGCAAATGGTATTGGAAAAATGGCACCAGTAGACTTACTCGGCCCAGGCCTGTCGCCACATACCTTCAATTTAAAAACAAAAAGGAAAAAATGCAGTCATCTGCCAAGCTTAGTAAAGTAAAGCACGCCTCTCATCCTATGAAGAATAATTTTTATGATCCTTTGATTGATGAAACGTGGAAGTTCCAGAGAGATTAAATGGGGTAGGCAGCGTACAGACAAGATGTAACAGAGCTGTGACTAGTACCCAGGTCTGTCATAATTCAGAAGGCTCATGTGTTTTCCACAGAACCATATTGCTTCCTTATATGATGTCTAAAATGTTGGGGATAACATTTTGATAAGAAGAGCATGAGATTTACCAACATATTGTTGTATTTAGGAAATGAATCTAACATGGATAAGGCAAAGAAATCTGTAACCAACAGTGAGATTGTTTCTATTTCCAAAAAAATCACTATGCTGGAGATGAAGGAATTGAATGAAAGGCAGCGGGCTGAACATTCTCAAAAAATGTACGAACATGTGAAGACTTCACTACAGCAAATGGAAGAACGCAATTTTGAATTGGAAACCAAATTTGCTGAGGTTTGATATTATAATTTTTATCATGCAGTTAGAGAGTAAATAATTATCCATGGTAGCCATTGTATTATTGGAAGAGGTTTGTTTGTAACTCTGAAGTAGCATATTAATACAGTGCTTGCGTTTCATATAATGGATAAATAATGTAGCTTTATATCTGAAATGTTTAAAAAGAAACCATGTATTTCTATGATTGAGTTCTTATTTCTTAGCAGCATTACAAAATTTAGATTTAATGTGCAAAACGATGTTATTTGCTTGATGGAATTTCCTTCCATTGTCATCCATTCATTTAACACTTATTATTCCTGAGTGCCTATAACGTGCCAGATGCTGTGTGGGAACTGGAGTTATGGCACAAAATAAGAAAGACAGTAATCTCTCCTCTCAGGGACTTCATTCTAATAGAAAGTTTTAGACTTTTTTGATATGGTCAAAATTATAAAATTGGTTGGCAATAATATAGTCTGCAAATATTCAACAATTTACGATGAAGTAGCAGTCTTCCTTGAGAATTAGTAAATTTCTCAGGTCATTCATGTTCTTTTGTTTTAACCAAGTTATTAAATAATATATTAAGATTTTATTAATATTAACGGTATTTATTTATAGATGATATAATTGAAGTAAAATATAATAAGCATTTTAAGTAAATTAAGAGTATCATAGATTCATATCTTACTAGATTGTGAGTTGACCAATATAAATGACTTGGTGGGTTGACATATAACTAGAGTTTTCCTAATTTGTTCCTGGCTTTTTCTCTTCTTATCATCTTCAATCTATTCTTAATACTTGACACCCAAATTAGTGTATCTGAACTAAAATAAAGAGGACTGCAGGATGCTTTAAAGGTATATTAAAAGGAAAACTTCACCAAAAGCTAATGTTTCTGAATGTCTTTTGTTATTTTCCCAGCTTACCAGAATCAATTTGGAAGCACAGAAAGTGGAACAGATGTTAAGAGATGAATTAGCTGATAGTGTGAGCAAGACAGTAAGTGATGCTGACAGGCAACACATTCTAGAATTAGAGAAGAGTGAAATGGAACTAAAAGTTGAAGTATCAAAGTAAGTGCATGTGCAGGTTTTAGTCATTTGGTTAGCTGTGTCCATGTTAGTCACTTGGTTAGCTGTCTTCACTGTACTTTGTGTTATGAAACCTCATTACGGTGATCAAGGATAATATCCTTAGTGGCAGTTGATGCTGGTTTCTTTTTATATAGAACTCTGTTAAGTAATATTGACTTCCCTGGTGGCTCAGATGGTAAAGCGTCTGCCTACAATATGGGAGACCCGGGTTCAATCCCTGGGTCGGGAAGATCTGGAGAAGGAAATGGCAACACACTCCAGTATTCTTGCCTGGAAAATCCCATGGATGGTGGAACCTGGTAGGCTACAGTCCATGGGGTCGCAAAGAGTCAGACATGACCAAACAACTTCACTTTCACTAAGTAATATTAACAAGATTGATATTTTACTGGCATAAATAAGAATATTGGAGAGGAAATAACTTCTCAAGATTTACATTTGTCAGAGTCCAATATTACAGAAAACACAGAACTTGGCATCAGAACCCTATGAGATCTATTTTTTTTCACATACTAGTATTTTTTTGGAAGGAAGGGTTGTGGCATTTATTTAAGCTTAACTTACTAAGAGAGTAATAGTGTATCTACTTATAATAGGGTTGCTGTAAAAATATAAAGAACAATTCAGATTTTGATTCAGTTTGCATATCTTGGGTATCTACTGTGTACTGTGTGTGGGCCCATTCGCTAAGTCATGTCTGACTCTGTGACCCCATGAGCTGTAGCCTACAGGCTCCTCTGTCCATGGAATTCTCCAGTCAAGAATACCGGAGTGGGTTGCCATTTCCTTCTCCAGGGAATCTTCCCAACCCAGGGCTCTAACCTGCATCTCCTACACTGGTAGGTGGACGAGCATCTGGGAAGCTGCACACTGTGTACTGTGCTTTGTATTAAATATTTATTGAATCATCCCAATCCACTTAATAATCCAAATAATATTTGTTGTTTTCATTTTACATAAAGAAACAGTTTATTCTCTTAGAATTCAAAATATATGTAGGAGGAAGTACTATACACCAGGTAGATGCTTGTGTTCATTTGTTTGTGATCATGTCTTAACCGCTTTAGAGTAGTATGAGGATCCTTGAGTTGATTCATCAAGCTCAAATAATTAGTAAAAAGAGTTACAGCTTACCCATAAAGTTATAGCCATTGTTTTGGAACCTCGTTTTGGTAATATCACTCATTTCCAGCCCTTTCACTATGAAGGACTCCTTTATTCTTCTATGTCATGGACCTCACCTTTTTTAGTAAACTAAGTTATAATTAATCATTTTGTTATATTTTAATTGATTAACACTCATATAACTGGCAATGAGAATATCTAATCAATATGAGGAAAACAGACTTATCAGTTACACTGAACTAAAATTACTCCAGTCCAAAGTAAAATGCATTTTACTTTACCTATTTAATCTTATCACAGTAGTCATATAGGACATTTAATAATTATCATCAAGCTCCCCTCCATTTTTGGTAATTTTTGTAATCAATGTATAATCTTTTTTACATTTCTGCTAACTTATAAATTAAAATAAAGCCAATCAAAGCATTCATTGATTGACCTTGAAAATTTAAATTTCTGTAATCTTAACTGTAGAGTTTGTCAAGTAAGCCTACCTAATACCTTATTCCAGCCATACCAAACCATGGTAACAAGTGTCTCATGGAAAAATTTGTGAGAGGAGTTTGTTGGCCATTTATGTTTAGAAAATGTATATGTACAGATTGAGATCCTCTTTTACTTTAGAACTTCTCAGAGCATTTGATATGATACTGTGTATATGAATTTTCAAGGGAGAAGAATGTTGGGAATGGAGCGGTTAAAACCTGTTAACCTCTCGTGAATTATGTTTCATGAAATACTTCAGGAAACTTTAGTATTTCTTAAAAAGAAGAGATGCTGCAAGCTAACAGCTTTTCCACAAGGGTCTAGAAATTGGAAAATCTAGTATTTACTTAGAGTATGTACCTAATCATGTCTGAAGTATCTTATTACTTCCTAGACTTAAAGAGATTTCTGATATTGCCAAAAGGCAAGTTGAAATTTTGAATGCACAGCAGCAGTCCAGGGAGAGGGAAGCAGAGTCCATCAGAACACAGCTGTTAGACTACCAGGTATGTGCGGTATTAACTCTTATGCATAGAGGCTTTTCTTTTCCAAGATTTACATTAGATATTTGGGATCGTTTTTGTAGTCTTAATCAGGATATATCAAATAGAGGCTCCTGTTTTCATTAATTGTAACTTGATTAGAAAAACTTTAATTTGAAATGCCATTGATAACACAGGAAAGCATTTAAATGCTTACAGATGCATTGTGCCAACTGCTGATCACAGTTCAGACAATGGGGAGAAACTTTTTCATAACGGTATTGTTTCTTGTATTTATGTATAGGTTTCCACATATTCTCACATTATAGTTTTTTTAGGATTAAAAAACTACCTGTTGTCTACATTAGTATTATTATCAGTATTGTTATTTACATATGGAAGTTTAAAAAAAATTTAGTAATATTCCAACTGGTATGTAGTTAGGTGCCAGATTTAGATTTTAAATAAGTTTCATTCTAGTTCTTTTTCTTCTGCAGACTTTTGCAATTTATGTTAAAGCAAGGTTAGATTTTTGTAGGATCTCATGTAGCATATGTTTTAAATTAGTAAATTCTGATTTTTAAGTCCATAATAAGTTTCACTGGGAAAACTTGAAACTTACTACAAATATTTATTTTTTATATTAGGCACAGTCTGATGAAAAGGCACTAATTGCCAAGCTGCACCAACACATAGTCTCTCTTCAAGCTAGTGAGGCTACTGCTCTTGGTAAGTTGGAGTCAGTTACATCTAAACTGCAGAAGATGGAGGCCCATAATTTGCGCTTAGAGCAGAAACTTGATGAAAAAGAACAAGCTCTCTTTTATGCCCGTTTGGAGGGTAGAAACAGAGCAAAACATCTGCGCCAAACAATTCAGTCTCTACGACGACAGTTCAGTGGAGCTTTACCTTTGGCACAACAGGAAAAGTTCTCTAAAACAATGATTCAGTTACAAAACGACAAACTTAGGATAATGGAAGAAATGAAAAATTCTCAACAAGAACATAGAAGTCTGAAGAACAAAACACTGGAGATGGAATTAAAGTTAAAGGGACTGGAAGATTTAATAAGCACTTTAAAGGATGCCAGGGGAGCCCAAAAGGTAAAACACTGATTTTAAGTTCAGAAGAGTTTAATTTTCAGAAGAGTTACATAATAATTTTGAGTTAATATGTGCCTATGTGGAAAATGCTTAATATATGAGCAAAATTCCAGATATAATTTATTAATTTAGATTTTATAAATTAGGAGTTTGAGCTATTAGAATATCTGTTTATAAATAAAATGAGACTCCTCTAAGCCATAGTTTCAGTAGAAATGCTTAGATTGTAGTATCAAAGAATTTTAAACACTCTAGGAAAGTATATATTAATTAAATACTAACTAATTATTCTTAAACATTATAGTGATTAAACAAGTAGTAGGCCTACATTTATTTTTTAATGTAATTTTGTTTTTACTCTTATTTGGAAGGAATTAATGAAAAATAATTATTTTGAAATTAAATTTTATTCTCTAGGCTAGAAACATTTGGGATTTTTATTTATGAAAGTAAAACCAATGTTGCAATTACATACAAACACTAAGGACCCAACAAATACATGAAAGTAAATGAATAAATAAATGTGATTGTTAGTGATATCCATTTCAGCATCTTTTGAAAAATGCTTTATGTTAGGAGTCTACATATTAAAAAAGTCTATAGAAATTCTAAATAAACTTTTCTTTTTGGTACAACCAAGAATAATTTTATATCTTATTTTAGAATGTCCATTAATTTGAATTGAAATCATTAAAATCAGTAGAGAAATTCATTATTTATTAATATAGTATTAACATTTGTATATGTAATTTATAAATATTTAGGTAATCAGTTGGCACACAAAAATAGAAGAACTCCGTCTTCAAGAGCTTAAACTCAATCGAGAATTAGTCAAAGATAAAGAAGAAATAAAATATTTGAATAATATAATTTCTGAATATGAGAACACAATCCGTAGTCTGGAGGAAGAAATTGTGCAACAGAATAAGGTTTCATTTTATATTTATTTTGGTGTTTTGTTGCTAAGATTTTTAATATAACAACATTGCATTGATGACTGCCTTATTTTCCTAATCAAGTATAGCTTCTATTATCATTCTTATAAAATATTGTTTCTTATTTTTTAAACTATTCTAAAAATACATTATTCATTTATTTAGTTGCATTAGTTGTCTTAAAAGGAAGAATTCATAAACAAGTTTATTTGTTAAGTTAATTTTTGTTTCACTATTGGTTATTTGAATTCACCTTTACAAGTTTCTACTGCTGTCACTGAAGGAATAAGGCAGCTTGGTATAGAATAAAGAACAGAAGCTTTGGAGACAGATGCAGTTCACTAAGCAGATGCTTACTTGCCTTAGAAATTTTGTTGTTCCTTCTGCTTAAATTGTTCTTACCTAAGATACCAGTATTACTTCTGCTTTCACTGCCTTCTGATCTTACCTCTAATGTATTACCTTATCAATGAGACCTTCACTAGTTACCCAACACACAACAGTAAATTTTATCATCAAGATTCCTTAAATACGGATTACCTAGTTTCATTTTACTCCATAGCACTCATCGCCCTCGGACATATGACATACTTATTTGTTTACTATCTCCCCCTCAGTAGTATATAACTCCTGTGGTGAAGGGGACTTGGTTTTGTTTATTGCTGTGTTCTCATTGTCTCAAATAGTACTTGCCACATAGACTGTGTCATTAAACATGCTTTGGATGAATGAATGGATGGATGGATAAATGGATGGGTACATGGATGGGTTGAAATCCTGACTCCACACCTGCCTGTCCTTGTGATCTTAGGCAAAAATTACTTAATCTCTGAATTTTCTTCCTTTTTCCTTAAAATGAAAATAATAACAGTGACCTCAAATGGTTGTTGTGAGGATTAAAGAAGAAAAATGTATGTAAAAGTTCTTCTCATAGGCCTGGTGAGTGTCTCTGTGTGTGCATGACCCAACTATCCTTCTTTAGTTTCATGAAGAAAGACAGATGGCCTGGGATCAGAGAGAAGTTGAGCTGGAACGTCAACTAGATGTTTTTGACCGTCAGCAAAATGAAATACTAAGTGAAGCGCAAAAGGTATAAATGATTAATCCTATTTGCTACTCTATAGCAGGACCTATAATGTTAACCAGTAGAAATGTTTTCTAAGGTTGGATGGAATTTTATTTTTATTTTTCTGTTTTTTTTTTAATTGGAGGATAATTGCTTTACAGTGTTGCATTAGTCTCTGGTACACAACAGTGTGAGGCAGCTATCTGTATACATACGTCCCCTCCCTCCTAAGCCTCCCTCCCAGTCGCCACATCCTACCCCTCGAGGTTGTCACAGAGTACTGAGGTCAGCTCCCTGTGCCATACAGTAGTTTACCAGCATCTATCTATTTTACATGCGGTAGTATTTATACTCTTTCAATTCGTTCCACCCTCTCCTTCCCCTGCTGTGTCCACAGGTTCGTCCTCTACATCTGTGTCTCTATTCCTGACCTGCAGATAGGTTCATCAGTACCATTTTTCTAGCTTCCATGTATATGTGTTAATATACGATATGTGTTTTTCTCTTTCTGGCTTACTTCACTGTATGACAGACTGTAGGGGTCATCCACATGACTACAAATGACCCAATTTTCTTCTTTTTTATGGCTGAGTTGGAATTTTAATTGATGATATCTTTTTATGTGTCAACTATAAGTGAAATTTAACCATGTCTTGTCATATAGTTGTAAAAATTAATATTGTTATTTCCAATGTTGCAACTGCTCTTCTTTAAAAAAAAAATCTATTTCTCAATAGTTTGAAGAGGCTACAGGATCAATGCCAGACCCTAGTTTGCCCATTCCAAATCAACTTGAGATTGCTCTAAGAAAAATTAAGGAAAATATCAGAATAATCCTAGAAACCCAAGCAACTTGCAGATCACTGGAAGAGGTAATTAGAAGAATTTGCATATTGTTGTTGTTCAGTTGGCAAGTCTGACCCTGTCTGACTCTTTGTGACCTCATGGACTGTAGCATGCCAGGCTTCCTGGCCCCTCACCATCTCCTAGAGTTTGCTCAAGTTCATGTCCATTTCATTGGTGATGTCATCCAACCATCTTATCCTCTGTTGCCCTCTTCTCCTTGCATTTTGATAAGTATATTATTGGGTATACTTCTGGAATTTTATAAGTAATATTTTTAAATGAGGATGAAGCATAAAATGATGAATCTGTTGCTTATTCTACTCTACTTTTCTTTAGTCTTTGTTTTGCCAATAAAGAACAGTAGGTATGGCTAATTTGAAATCACTCTTCTTTTAGTCATTACTTATCACTTTTGGGCACACTCATCAGTTGCTAGCATGAAAGGAAACCAAAAGAGCATTTGACTGTAGCTTTATGAGCAATGTGTTTCCCTCCCTTCAATGATCAAGAATTGTTTTCATCCTTGTTTATTTTTATATTTTATTTTGAAGCATATGTTCTAAACTCTGGATCAATTTTTAGTTTACTTCTTTTCGTGGGTGGTTAAAGGGCTTGAAGGTAAACTAGGAGTTGTTTCTTAGTTTAATCTAGGTCTTAAATTTGGTTAATAGATGGTCAGATCTCTCTTTATTAAATTATACAGAAAATAGTATAAACTGAATATATTTAGATGTCAACTAAAATGAAAATCATATTACTATAAATACATTTAAAATAATTTTTTAAATTGTGCATTTTTAAATCAACCAAAGAAACTTAAATTGTCTTCTATATTGTAAATTTGTCATTTATGTGAATTGCCACTGAGCTATTTGATTTTTGAGTATTTGCTTAATTCCGTTGAGGAATATATACTATTTTCTGTTTTGTTTTGAGAAGCTGCACATTTTACAATGGAGATCCATTGACTCAGACCACTAAAATTCCAGCTTTTATACTTTGTTGACTTCTATGGGTTACTCTTCTGATGCTCTAATGAGTCAATGAATCAAAATAAAAGAAATGATTCAGTACATTTTCTTTATAGATCTATCACCACCCACATTCCTATTTCTAAAACTATAAGATCTAAATAAAGTATTGTAACTAAATTTCATTTTCATCATTAACAATGAAGTTTCTAACATATATAATAATCTTATAAATAAAATATGCATGTAGATAACTGCTATCACATAGAAATACAGTTTAACCTTATTAAGACTCTTGAGAGTCCCTTGGACTGCAAGGAGTCCATCCAGTCCATCCTAAAGGAGATCAGACCTGGTGTTCTTTGGAAGAACTGATGTTGAAGCTGAAACTCCAACACTTTGGCCACCTGATGCGAACAGCTGACTCATTTGATGCTGGGAAAGATTGAAGGCAGGAGGAGAAGGGGATGACAGAGGATAAGATAGTTGGATGGCATCACCGACTCAATGGACATGAGTTTGAGTAAATTCTGAGAGTTGGACAGGGAGATCTGGTGTGCTGCAGTCCATTGGGTCGCAGAGTCAGACATGACTGAGTGACTGAACTGAACTGAAAGTAGCATTTGGCTATTAGTGTGCTTCTCTTGTAGCTCAGTTGGTAAAGAATCTACCTGCAGTGCAGGAGACCCGGGTTCGATTCCAGCATTGGGAAGATCCCCTGGAGAAGGAGATGGCAACCCACTCCAATATTCCTGCCTGGAGAATCTCATGGACAGAGGAGCCCGGCAGGCTACAGTCCATGGGGTAGCAAAAATTGGACGCGAGTTAGTGACTAAACCACCACCACCAGTCTGACTAAAATTCAGATGAAGCATTTAAAAGAAAAAAAAAGTATTTTTTTTAATGATTTATCATTACAGAAACTAAGAGAAAAAGAATCTGCTTTACGGTTAGCAGAGGAGAATATTCTGTCAAGAGACAAAGTGATCAATGAACTGAGGCTTCGATTGCCTGCCACTGCAGAACAAGAAAAGCTTATAGCTGAGTTCAGCAGAAAAGAGGTGGAACCAAAATCTCATCACACGTTGAAACTTGCTCACCAGACCATTGCAAATATGCAAGCAAGGTTAAATCAAAAGGAAGAAGTGTTGAAGAAGTATCAACATCTGCTAGAAAAAGCCAGAGAGGTATTTGGTTATGTTATGCTGTCTTATTTATTATGGTGTTTTTTAGACAAATGCCAAGTACTATTCTGCCCTTAAGTGGTGTTTCATTTCTTGTTTTCAAATGATTCAATTCAGGTATTGTTACTTTCACGTGATTGGATTACAGATGTGTCAGTAAAACTGGCAGTTTGTGTTATTGACTGAGTAAACCAGTAATGGCGTTCATGGTGAAACTGATTTCAAGTTAATAGGTAAAGATTGAGGCAGTAAGTTAGAATGAAATCCATCACACTGGTATCAGTGAAAATCAAATTTGCCAGAACTTTAAGGGGTAAAAAAAATCTAAAATTTAAAAATTGCTAGAAACAAGTTAAAAGATAATAAATCCATAGTATTCTAATATTAAGAATAAGTTATACTCTAAGGCTAGGCTTGTCAGTTTGAACATGTGCTAGGGAAATGTATGCACATGTTGTTCCTTCCCTCTCATAAGGATTTTAGTATATTAAAGATAAAATATTTAAGACTTTTAGAATGTAAATTTATATGAGTCACAATGTAAGCTATAGTTTTCATTTGTTATAAAACAGGAACAAAGAGAAATTGTTAAGAAACATGAAGAAGAACTTCATATTCTTCATCGTAAATTAGAACTGCAGGCTGATAATTCACTCAGTAAATTCAAAGAAACAGCTTGGGTAAGATTACAGTTTGGGTAAGAGTCTAGGAACTTTGTTCTATTCTTTATTGATTTTTCAGACCATACAGTTGAAAATTTAGCTCTGTTTTCAGGGAGAGGGGATTGGAAGCCATCCTACTTTTTTTTTTTTTTTTTTTTGCCAGAATAATCTGAAAACACGGCCCTGATCATTTTTTTCCCTAGGCCTAGATTTGTTATAGCTTACTGCTGCCTAGAAAATCATGTTTATATTTCTTCCTCTGACCTCTGTCTGTCTTTTCAAATCTATACATTATTAATTTACCTGTATCTAACTGCTTTCTATGTTCTGATAATTCTTGCCTCTTGGTCATTGTATTCTGTATGTGCAAAATGACCTTTCTTCTCCTAACATGCAAACCTTACCTTCCTCAAACTTTAACTCATTAATTCAATCAATATTTATTTATTGATCCTTCCCTACATGTAGGTACTTTGCCAGATGCTGGGAATACAAAGAATAAGATCCCTATTTCCTGTCTTCTCTAAGCCTTCATTGCCTTCATTACATTTTAGATTTGAAATTGTTTTGATCATTTAAGGAACCAAGTTAAAATTATGAGATAAGTATGGCATTGCATTGTACCTGCTCATGGCTAATATAATGATATTTCATAGGATTTAATAAAACAGTCTCCCACTCCAGTTCCTACCAACAAGCATTTTATTCGTTTGGCTGAAATGGAACAGACAGTAGCAGAACAAGATGACTCTCTCTCCTCACTTGTGATCAAACTAAAACAAGTATCTCAAGATTTAGAGAGACAAAAAGAAATCACTGAATTAAAAATCAAAGAATTTGAAAATATGAAATTACGGTAAGTCTTAGAAATATATTGTAAATATAGGAAAATGGGAATAATGATATAATAAATATAAATGTAAGCATTTGTTATATCATGCACTGGTCTAAAAATATTGCCTATATTGTCTCATTTTATCCTCAGTACTACTGATGATATGGGATAGTCACTCCATTTTGCAGATAGGAAGCTAAGCTACAGAACGTGTTAGTAACATGCCTAGGAGAAGATGAGAAAGCCATGATTTGAATCTAGTCAGTCTGACTCAAAAGATTCTTGTGTAGAATCTCATCTTTAACCTTTGAAATTTTCCTTTTTATTATCTGTAAAGGAAAATGACAGTCCTTACTCTGGCTCTTTCAAGGTGGTTATATGAAGGCCAAATGATGCTATATATGGAAGTAGTTTGAAAATTGTAAAGTAACATAAATACAAAACTTTTATTTATATACCTGTAATAGTTTGTGGCCCCACTCCAGTATTTTTGCCTAGAGAATCCCGTGGACAGAGGAACCTGGTGGGCTGCTCTCCATAGAGTCGGACAGAGTCGGACACGACTGAAGCGACTTAGCAGCAGCAGCAGCAGCAGCAACAACAGTTTTTGGCATACATTTAAGGCTCAAATATTTGTTGAATGAAATATTAATCTTTTTTATTAACCACATCAACAGTGGAGGGCTCAAAGCATTCTCTATATTAGAAATTCTAAACATTGTTCAATCATTTATCAGAGTATAAATTTTGAAACTAAAATAGGTACAGGAGTTCCCTGGTGATCCAGTGGTAAAGAGTCCAGCTGCCATTGCAGGGGACCAGGATTCAGTTCCTGGTCCGGGAATACTGCACATGCAGCAAGGCAGCAGCGCCCATGCTCCCCACCTGCTGAGCCTGTGCACTGGAGGCTGCAAGCCTCAACTGTTGAGCCCAAGTGCTGCAACTGCTGAACCTTGCGTGCTCTTGAGCCTATGTTCCACCACAAGAAAAACCACCTCAATGAGATGCCCACACACAGCAACTAGCGAGTAGCCCCCGGCACTCACCGAAAGCCCGCATGTAGCAGCAAGGACGCAGAACAGCCATAAATCAATCATTAAATAAAACAGGCTTATATTTAGGTATTTTGTAATCACTGTAGAACTATCTCTGGTGCTCAGTTTCTTATCTCAAAAAAAAAAAAATGAGAAAGTAAACTACTTGACTTATAATTCTATTCCATCTCTGAGGTCCTTATTGGAACCTTTGATTCTTTATTCATTTATCCAAGATGCTTCTGACAAAGCTAACACTATTTTTGCTTTATTAAGAAGCTGCCACTTTAAATGAATTATTCTCTAAGAGAAAAGAGAATTAAAGTAGCATGTGGTATATTTTCAATCTGTATTTCCTCTTTCTGTTAAACTTTATACATGAGATGCTATTTTTGAAATATTAAGTTTCTGTCATATTTTAGAGCATAACATTTCTCTCATTTCTGAATCTGATTCTTGGATGTTGAAAATAATCAACTTTTGATATCTCCTTGTATATTTACTGTTTCGCCACCTGAAACACTTGAAGTTGTTGTTTTGTACTTCTGTCATTTTAGCCTAAAGTTAATACTTTTATTCTCTATGTGCACAATGGTATGCATATTTTAATGCGTCTTAGGAAATTATAGTTCTGTGTGATTTCTTTAGTGAAACCTTATATTTTTACAGTTTGATGATTATTTAAAGTGCCTAAGATTTGCTAGAAGAAACAAATCTCAGGTTATTTAATACTGTACCTGCTGATAGTTTAACATACCTTTCTGTCACTGAACAAAGTTTAATAATTTGAATCTCGATATTGATGGCCTTATTAATGTAGTACCTATGTAAATACAGTAAACTGGATGTAATGATGTAATTCCATTTATAAGACTAATATTGAATGAGCAGTAGGATTAATTGAATTTACTAAGTCTTTGTGCGTGCATGCATGCATTTAGTCACTTCAGTTGTAAAAAGTCTTTAGTTTCTACTATAATATCTATTTCCATATACAGCTACAGAGTTATAGATACAGTACTGGTGACTTTAAAACCATATACAAATTAAGAGTACACATGGATGGTTTCTGTGAAAGTTTATATTTTGTCTTTGTAAATGTCACTATAGGGCAGTGATTTTCAAGCAGAAGTGATTTTGCTCTCCTCTCCCCTCAGGGACATTTGATGTAGACATTTTTGATGAATGACTAGGAGGTACTACTGGCATCTTGTGGGTAGAAGCAAGGAATACCGCTAAATGTTTTAAAATGCATAGACAGTAACCCCCACCCCCAATGAAGAATTATCCAGCAAAAATGTCAATAGTGCCATGGTTGCTGCTGCTGCTGCTAAGTCACTTCAGTCATGGCCATGGTGGAGAAACCCTTATATAAAGGAAGCAGTTGCGTCTTGCAGGAACCATAATATTTAAAGTGTTATTTTGTTCATTCTCTATATATTCCATCTAGAGCCATAAATTACTGATGCAGTTGTTGGAAAAACATAGTAGGCAGAAACTGGAAGAAAGTCTATTTTATGTTAAGTTAAATAGTAGTTAAGTAGAGTAAAGAATTGTTCCTCTTTCAGGATTTGGATCGAGACTTAGATTTTTAAGGATACTGAGGACCAAACATTTGTTCTTTGTAAAATTTGTATCAATCAAACTGTTGAGTGCAGCAACTGCTACTGCTACTGCTAAGTCACTTCAGTCGTGTCCGACTCTGTGTGACCCCATAGACGGCAGCCCACCTGGCTCCGCCGCCCCTGGGATTCTCCAGGCAAGAACACTGGAGTGGGTTGCCATTGCCTTATCCAGTGCATGGAAGTGAAAAGTGAAAGTGAAGTCGCTCAGTTGTGTCCGACTCTTAGCGACCCCATGGACTGCAGCCCACCAGGCTCCTCCATCCATGGGATTTTCCAGGCAAGAGTACTGGAGTGGGGTGCCATTGCCTTCTCCGAATTGCTGCAACCACTCTACTAAATATATATGTTTGCTGTATATTAGGCTCCAAGAAAATCATGCAGATGAAGTGAAAAAAATTAAAGCAGAAGTAGAGAATTTGAGGTGTCTTCTGGTGCAATCACAAAAGGAGTCACAAAGTTTAAAATCTGAACTTCAGACTCAAAAAGAAGCAAATTCAAGAGCTCCAACAACTACAATGAGAAATCTAGTAGAAAGGCTAAAGAGCCAATTAGCCTTGAAAGAGAAACAACAAAAAGTAAGTAACAATAGAAAGTTAAAACATGTGGTAGAATGCTGTTAGTGAAGATTTGTAAAAGATGATAACATGCATCTCTCTGTTGTAATAAAAAGTATAAGCGTTATCTTAAGCTGTTAACAAGGTTGGGTCTTTCAAGATAACTCTTTTAGAAAGCCCTATAAATTGGTGGTGTTTTTAAGTTCAAATATAGTCCAACTTGGGCTTTCCTAGTGGCTTAGACAGTAAAGAATATGTCTCCAATGTGGGAGACCTGGGTTCGATCACTGGATTGGGACGATCCCTGAAGAAGGAAATGGCTACTCACTCCATGGAGAATTCCATGGACAGAGGAGCCTGGTGGGGCTGCAGTCCATAGGGTCATAAAGAGTCAGACACGACTGAGCGACTAACACATCTATGCATTGTCTAACTTATCTTTCTATGTTATCAGTCTGATTTGTGGGTTCAGTTCAGTTCAGTCGCTCAGTCGTGTCCGACTGTTTGCGACCCCATGAATCGCAGCACGCCAGGCCTCCCTGTCCATCACCAACTCCAGGAGTTCACTCAGATTCACGTCCATCGAGTCAGTGATGTCATCCAGCCATCTCAATAAAGAAAAATCTTCTTGAAAATATTTTCTCTCCTTTTCTGTTAAGATGCTCTGTTACTGAGGCCATTTTAAACAATTTAAATAATTGAAAAATTTTAAACAATTCTGGGGATTAAGAGGGAGATAGGATAAGAGGAGGAAAATTAAAGAAGGAGATCTCAGAGACAGTGCTGTGAAAAGGGGTTGGTCAGTGGATTAACAGGTTGATTAGTTTGTTTTCCACTTATCTCAGATTTTGTATATAATTAACTGTTTTAGAAGGTGCTGCTGTTTTTCTGTGTTAGCTCATGAAATTTATTGGCAAATTTTAAGTCTTTTCTAATCTTGTAACTTTGTCTTCTTAAATTCAATTAATTTCACATGGAAGCATGTATTAAGTGAGTAATTTAAATAAATATTTCAGCTTAGAATTTTGAGAACAGAAGATGCCTGGGTTGGGTAATGCAGATTGTTTGATTTAATGCTAGATTTTCACAATTATCATTATTAAGATTTTGGATTCTTACACTCAATTTGGGAAGAACTGAGTTCACTTACTAATGGAAATCAGTTTGAAACAGCTGGATTGTTTATGAACACTGATTAAACACATGGTATTATAAGAATAGTTTAAAGTAATGAATCTTATGTGTATTTTATATTACATGTTTCTCATATAAAGTGTCACTGTTTAAAAATTATGTATGTTTTGGAATTTTTAGGCACTTAGTCGGGCACTTTTGGAACTTCGGGCGGAAATGACAGCAGCAGCTGAAGAACGTATTATTTCTGTGACTTCTCAGAAAGAGGCAAATCTCAATGTTCAACAAATTGTGGATCGACATACTAAAGAGCTAAAGGTGAACATGAACGTGTGCATTCATGTTACAGAATTCCCACTAATTCCTGTTGGAAGAAAATTCACTTAGATATATAATAATTTTGATAATGAATAAGAAATTTATTCTAATAAATAATTAGTGCATAGATGTACACATTTTGAACACTAAATATCTTTACCATATTCACTGAATATTGTCTTGAAGGTTAGTATAGTGTAGTCCATTATAAGACAGTCCTCAATAGAATTAAATTTAAGAAACATTTTTCTTAGGCTTTTTAAATTCTGTATTGATAAGTGAGATTAGTTTTTGCTAAGTTCATAATATGACTTAATTGACTTTCCTCTTTTAGCCCCTGAAGTAGTTTATGGAAATTATGTGGTCCACATTTAATCTATAGGGCTGCCCAACATTAACACCTTTTCTTTTTTAAATTATTTCTTAATTTTTGACAGTGTATTATTTTCTTACCCAGTTATTAGGTTTGTTACTGTATGAAAATTTTTTTTTCTAAAATGTGTACATTTAATTGTGATTTTTAAATTTCTTTACATAGAGTTTCATACAGTTTGAATAAAATGAAAAATTGTATGTTTTATTTTGTAAAACATATAAAATATATAGTTTTTTTAAAACATATAAAAACATATAGTTTTTAAAACATAAAAACATATAGTTTTTATATGTTTTATTTTGTTTGTAATTTTTATTTACTTTTGGTTTTTATGTATACCCTTTATCACCATTAAACCATGTAAGGACTGGATTTTACTCAGATTTTTTAAATCTCCTATTGGACCTATTGAGATTATTAGCATATTTGGTAATAAAAATCCAGTAAGTCATAAATATGTAAATAGGTATAGCCCTGTGATGATCAGTCCCTTTCTCTTTGTCGAAATTTCTGCTCTGAATTCCTCAAAAACTTTCAGTCATTTTTCTTGAAACAATTTTTTGACTTTTCCAAGGGAGTTTGTATTTTGTGTAACTGCTATACTACTGCTAATTTCCTATTAGGGCTATTGATAATCCCTTTGGGCCTGTAATAATTTATTCAACAAAACATATATTAAGGACAAGTAATCCCATCTATGTTGCTATCTAGGACAGCTTGGAACTCCTTTCTAGTGGCTTATGTATACTGTCTAGTATTGTGAACTGCCCTTTTATGTCTTGTCTTTACAAAATAGAATACAAACTACTAAAAGATTTTTGTTTTATGCTGTTCTTAGGCTTCATGGTATTTTTTAAAAATGCTTTATACAGTGATATTTACTTGTTCTTCTAATAAATTAAATCAGCCAAAATGAAACATTTGCTTAGTTGATGAAATTTTGGTTCTAGGTGTTTGCTGAAGATGAATTGCTTTAGACTGTTTTTTTATGTTTTGTTTTTTCCCTGAAGGTAGACTTAGTTCATTTGAAATGAGGATAGAAGAATTTATATAGTTTGTGGTGGGTTTTTTTGCATGTGTGTACTTAAGAATTTAGATTGAAACTTTCTTATTAGTAAGTATTAGTGGTATACTTTATTATTATTGCTTTTATCATTGATATTTGCTGAAGATTCATGATTTACACCTTTCTTTGTCTTGTATTAGTCACAAATTGAAGATTTAAGTGAAAATATTTTAAAACTTAAAGAAGCTCTTAAAACAAGTAAAAACAGAGAAAACTCACTAACTGATAATTTAAATGACTTAACCAATGAACTTCAAAATAAACAAAAAGCCTATGGTAAAGTGCTTAGAGAGAAAGATGGAGTTGATCAAGAGAATAATGAACTGAAGAGGCAAATTAAAAGATTAACCAGTGGATTACAGGTAGTCTTATTTGTGATAATGTTTTGATTTATAATAAACAGGTAGTAGTTTATTTCCACTTTTTCATTTTTTCTATAATATTTGCTGAAACTAGCTTTCAAATCACTTTGATTAATGTAGCCGCTAATTCCTTCAGTGACCTCTATTGTATTTGTAGTTTTAAAGTAGCATATTTTATTAAAATATAGAAGTAGTTACCATGTTATGCTTAAATATCAACAGTGTCATTTAGAAAGTATGGTTAGCTGTAGTCTCAAAGTTTCTACAGTTGGAATATTTATTGTGTATTTTGTTTGATACTTTTATGCTTGTTTAGTGTAAAACTACATCTTGTTTTTTAGGGCAAACCTTTGATAGATAACAAACAAAGTTTAATTGAAGAACTCCAAAAGAAAATTAAAAAGCTGGAAAGCCAACTGGAAAGAAAAGTGGATGAAGCAGAGATGAAACCTATGAAAGAAAAGGTATATGAAGAGATGTACTGATATGTTTAAGGTAGTGATAGTTAAATGTGTAGTTGAAGACTAGATAATTTGTTGATCTGTAGACCTGATACATATACCGTAAGTGGTACTAGGTAACATAGAGGCATTCAAGACAAGTGTCTGTCCTTTAGGAATTTACTAGTCTACTTGAAGAGACACCAGTACGTCTTCCTCAGAAATTACTCTTCTTTCTGACATTACAGTACATCCAAAATCCCTTTATACCATATATATTCAGCTGTATTTATCACTTTTCCCAGTGTAATTGTTTATATAGATTGGTTTACAGACCTTTGGGAAAGAAATCTGGGCATTTTTATCCTTCATTCTTGACCCAGATGTGTCCTATTTAATCCTTCAGTGGACTGGATTATTATTTCAGAGTAAACAGAGGGACTTGGATATATTCAGTGTTTGCAGTAACAATCAATAACCAACCCACTCATAAATTGATTCTGTAGTGTGAAAAATAGCTTGAAATTTTCTTACAAGTTAACTAGTAAACTCCAAAGAAGAACTCAAATTGGCTAAAATCCATGTAATTAAACTTGTAAATAATTTGTTATTACTTACAGAGTGCCAGAGAAGAAGTAATTCGGTGGGAAGAAGGTAAAAAATGGCAAACCAAAATAGAGGGAATTCGAAACAAGTTAAAAGAGAAAGAGGGGGAAGTCTATATTCTAACAAAGCAATTGACTACTTTGAAGGATCTTTTTGCCAAGTGAGTTTAATGTAAAACTAATTAATTATGTATACTTTTTCATTTACCTGAAAGTTATATAGTTTTTGTATACTTGCTAAAATGAGAAATTCTCCAGCTTTATCATTTAGTATCTATATTTCACTTTTTATTTTTTAAAAAATATGTATTAAATATATTTTAATAATTTCTAAGTGGAGTTTGGTTAATTTAGCTCATAGCAAATAGAGAATGATCTCGTTTTTGTACAAACATACATCTTATAATAAGGAAGCTACAATTTAATAAATTGAACAAGCCAGGGAATGGTACATTTTCATGATTCTGTATTAAATCCCACAGAGCTGATAAAGAGAAACTTACCCTGCAAAGGAAACTAAAAACAACTGGCCTGACTGTTGATCAGGTTATGGCAGTGCGAGTGTTGGAGTCAGAAAAAGAGTTAGAAGAATTAAAAAAGAGAAATCTTGACTTAGAAAATGACATATCATATATGAGGTAAGCTAATACATTAAAATGCAGAAGCATATAATAAATCATACATATACCATAAGTGGCACTGGGTAACATAGAGAAGTTCAAGACAATTCCTTTAGGAATTTACTAGTCTACGTGAAGAGACAGCAGTAACTCTTAGTCAGAAATTACTAAGCATGGCCCCGCACATTAGAACTAGACCCAGTTTCCCCCATAGTCAGTCTTTCGCATCAGGAAGCTTCCAGAAGCCCCTTATCCTTATCCCTCAGAGGGCAGACAGAATGAAAACCACAATCACAGAAAACTAATCAAACTGATTACGTGGACCACAAACTTGTTTTACTCAATGAAACTATGAGCCATGCCTTGTAGCACCACTCAAGACAGACAGGTCAAGGTGGAGAGCTCTGACAAAACATGCTCCACTGGAGAAGGCAGTGGCAAACCACTTCAGTATTCTTGCCTTGAGAACCCTATGCACAGTATGAAAAGGCACAACGATAGGACACTGAAAGAGGAACTGCCCAGGTTGGTAGGTGCCCATATGCTACTGGAGAAGAGTAGAGAAATAACAGCAGAAAGAATGAAGAGACAGAGCCACAGCGAAAACAGCGCCCAGTTGTGGATGTGACTGGTGATGGAAGTAAAGTCTGATGCTGTAAGAAGCAATATTGCATAGGAACCTGGAATGTTAGGTCCACGAATCAAGGTAAATTAGAAGTGGTCAAGCAGGAGATACAAAAGGTCAACATCGACATTCTAGGAATCAGTGAACTAAAATGGACTGGAATGGGTGAATTTAACTCAGATGACCATTATATCTACTACTGCGGGCAAGAATCCCTTAGAAGAAATAGAGTAGCCATCATAGTCAACAAAAGAGTCCAAAATGCAATACTTGGCTGCAGTCTCAAAAACGACAGAATGATCTCTGTTCATTTCCAAGGCAAACCATTCAATATCACAGTAATCCAAGTGTGTGCCCTAATCAGTAATGTTGAAGAAGTTGAAGTTGATCTTTTCTATGAATACTTACAAGACCTTCTAGAACTAACACCCAAAAAAGATGTCCTTTTCAATGTAGGGGACTGGAATGCAAAAGTAGGAAGTCAAGAGACACCTGGAGTGACAGGCAAGTTTGGCCTTGGAATACAGAATGAAGCAGGACAAAGGCTAACAGAGTTTGGCCAAGGGAACACACTGGTCATAGCAAACACCCTCTTCCAACAACACTAGAGAAGACTTTACACATGGACATCACTAGATGGTCAGTATTGAAATCAGATTGAGTATATTCTTTGCAGCCAAAGATGAAGAAGCTCTATACAGTCAGCAAAAACAAGACCGGGAGCTGACTGTGGCTCAGATCATGACCTCCTTATTTCCAAATTCAGACTTAAATTTTAGAAAGTAGGGAAAACCACTAGACCATTCAGGTATGACCTAAATCAAATCCCTTATGATTTTACAGTGGAAGTGATAAATAGATTCAAGGGAATAGATCTGATAGACAGAGTGCCTGAAGAACTATGGACGGAGGTTTATGACATTGTACAGGAGGCAGTGATCAAGACTGTCCCCAAGAAAAAAGCAAAAAGGCAAAATGGTTGTCTGAGAAGGCCTTACAAATAGCTGAGAAAAGAAGAGAAATAAAAGGCAAAGGAGAAAAGTAAAGATATACCCATTTGAATGCAGAGCTCCAAACAATAGCATGGAGGGATAAGAAAGCCTTCCTCAGTGATCAGTGCAAAGAAATAGAGGAAAACAACAGAATGGGAAAGACTAGAGATCTCTTCAAGAAAATTAGAGATACCAAGGGAACATTTCATGCAAAGATGGGCACAATAAAGGACAGATATGGTATGAACCTAACAGAAGCAAAAGATATTAAGAAGAGGTGTCGATAATACACAGAAGAACTATACAGAAGAGATCTTCATGACCCAGGTAACCATGATGGTGTGATCACACCTAGAGCCAGACATCCTGGAATGCAAAGTCAAGTGGGCCTTAGGAAGCATCACTACAAACAAAGCTAGTGGAGGTGATGGAATTCAAGTTGAGCTATTTCATATCGTAAAATATGATGCTATTAAAGTGTTGCACTCAGTATACCAGCAAATTTGAGAAACTCAGCAGTGGCCACAGGACTGGAAAAGGTCAGTTTTCATTCCAATCCCAAAGAAAGGCAATGCCAAAGAATGCTCAAACTACTGCACAATTGCACTCATCTCACATGCTAGCAAAGTAATGCTCAAAATTCTGCAAGTGAGGCTTCAACAGCACGTGAAACATGAACTTCCAGATGTTCAAGCTGGATTCAGAAAAAGCAGAGGAACCAGAGATCAAATTGCTAACATCTGTTGGATCATAGATAAAGCCAGAGATTCCAGATAAACATCTACTTCTGATTTATTAACTATGCCAAAGTCTTTGACTGCATAGATCACAACAAACTGTGGAAAATTCTTAAAATGATGGGAATACCAAACCTGCTTACCTGCCTCCTGAGAAATGTGTTTATAGATCAAGAAGCCACAGTTAGATCTGGACATGGAACAACAGACTGGTTCCAAATAGGGAAAGGGATACGTCAAGGTTGATATTGTCACTCTGCTTATTTAACTTATATGCAGAGTATATCATGAAATGCCAGGCTGAATGAAGCACAAGCTGGAATCAAGATTGCCAGGATAAATATCAATAACCTCAGATATGCAGATGACACCACCCTTATGGCAGAAAGTGAAGAAAAACTAAAGAGCCTCTTGATGAAAGTGAAAGAGAGTGAAAAAAGTTGACTTAAAACTCAACATTCAGAAAACTAAGATCATGGCATCCAGTCCCATAACTTCATGGTAAATAGGTGAGGAAACAATGGAAACAGGGAGAGGCTTTATTCTGGGGGCTCTAAAATCACTGCATATGGTCACTGCAGCCATGAAATGAAAAGAGGCTTACTCCTTTGAAGAAAAGCTATGGCCAACCTAGATAGCATATTAAAAATCTGAGACATTACTTTGCCCACAAAGGTCCATGTAGTCAAAGCTTTGTTTTTTCCAGTAGTCATGTATGGATGTGAGAGTTGGACCAATAAGAAAACTGAGCGCTGAAGAATTGATGGTTTTGAACTGTGGTGTTGGAGAAGACTCTTGAGAGTACCTTGGACTGCAAGGAGATCCAACCAGTCCATCCTAAAGGAAATCAGTCCTGAATATTCATTGGAAGGAATGATGTTGAAGCTGAGACTCCAATTCTTTGGCCACCTGATGCGAAGAACTGACTCATCAGAAAAGACCTTGATGCTGAGAAAGATTGAAGGCAGGAGGAGAAGAGGACAACAGAGGATGAGATTGTTGGATGACGTCACCAACTCGATGGACATGAGTTTGAGAAAGCTTTAGGAGTTGGTGATGGACAGGGAAGCCTTACATGCTGCAGTCAATGGGATCTCAAAGAGTCAGACACGGCTGAGTGACTGAACTGAACTGAAAATAATTGTGTTTTATCTTAAGCTTGAGTTCTGGTTATTCTTTTCGCATGTGAGTAGAGATGTTTCTGGTTCTTTTTACATCACATAATACAGATTATATTATTGAGCTTCTGAACGTTATATTCTGCGACTCTGGATCTTGATTGAATTCTGTGGAAAAGGCAGTATTTTTGTTTTAGCAGGTCTAGATAGGCTCAGCCCCATTTTTTAACCTGCTTTCTGTGGGCTGTGGTTCCAGTACCATTTTCAAAACTTTTACAGTGCTCTTTTGCTTTGTTCTGCCTGAGCGCTTCCCTATTGACAGTCTGGTATGTCGGCTGTCTTCTGTTACGTCAGTTCTCAGATTCTTTAATGTTCGGATTAGGATCAGATGCATTCATGCATGCTCAGGGGTGAGCTCAGTACTTCATTAACTACTTTATAAGATTCCTTTCTAGAGCTCTTTTCTTCTGTCATCTCACTGATACATTTGGTTTCTTTCAGGCTCCTCTTTTTGGTTGTTATTGTTTCATCACTAAGTTGTGTCCAGTTCTTTGCAACCTCATGAACTGTAGCCCAACAGGATCCTCTTTCCATGGGATTTCCTAGGCAAGAATACTGGAATGGGTTGCCATTTCTTCCTCCAGGGGATCTTCCTGACCCAGGGATTGAACTTGTGTCTCTTGCATCACAGGCAGATTCTTTAATGCTGAGCCACCAGGGAAGCCCCCCTTTTTGGTACTTTAAGGCACATTCTGAGGCTTTGGTTGCCCGGTTATACTGTGCACTTCAGCTGTTGTGCTCTTGTCTGCATCTAAGCCAGCAGCAAGAGAGCAAAAAAGGGGACATGTGGTGGTGGGGTCCCTACTTTGCTTTCCCCATTTACTAATCACAGCTCTACCAATTGGGGAAGATTCGTCTCCCTAAAAATTTCGGCTCCTTTGAATTTCCTTTGCAGCCTTTGCCACCACTGCCTTGGGATTGCCTGAGGGTTGAGATAGGAGAGTGCATAAGAGAGAAAAATAAGGAGGGATTTTTGCAGTGCCTAAGAGTATTAAGTGTTCTTAAGTGCCCTTGCTCCTGCTGAAGCTAGAACTTGAAGCCTTGCTGATGCTCATCTTCATGTTTCAAGCTGTGTTGTATTGAGGCTAGGAAATAATAGAGGAAAGAAAGAGGTAAATTCATCACCTGTGTGCTGATATTTCAAATTCCAGAACTTTATTCCAGTCTGTACAATATTTACTTTTCACAGTCTTCATGAGCTACCTACATTCCATTTCCTTCCCTTCTAAATGACTGTTTCTTAAATTCTTCAGAATTTTCCTTGATGGTGAAGAAAAAAGTGATTGAAAATTTTCTCTTCATTTTGACACCTGTTTATAGCCACTGTCTGGACCTAGCTTCCTTGTTTTTCTTAGTCTAAGCATATATTCAGAATAAAACCAAGTCTTTTATTCTTTTTTTGCAGTTTTCAGAAGGATCAAAATATTTTACTTTTGAAACCTTCTAATACTTCTAGATATTTAATAGCCTCTTTTCTAGTATGAATAGTATGACTCTATGTAGGCTGAAATAATTGAGAAGACTTTATAAAAGAGAACTTCAACTTGTCTTCTCTCTCAGTTCAAATGTGAATTTGTGAATTTTATGAATCACATGTAGCTATTAAAGGGAGAAAGGATATTCCGAGAAAACAGAACCCTAGCAGAGACATAGGGGGAGAAGTGATCTTTCTTGTGTGGGTAAGAGTGGATGTATTTTCCTCAGTAAGGGAAAACTCCTGGACAACTGTGCTGAACAGATGGGATTGTGCCAGATAGTGGAGGGCCTTGTACATCATGCAGATGAGTGTAAACTGAAAAAAACAGGTTATCTGGCCCCACTAAGAACCTATTAAAATCCTTGAACTTTTTGAAAAGCACATGAATGTTATGAAATTATTATGTAATGTTTTAAAAATAGTAGGTATTTTTATTCAGTTATCTTACACAATCCCAAAATAGATGTATGTTCTTTACAAACGTTAATGCATTTCTTTAAATCAAAATATGCTTACTTTAAAGGAGGCTAGCCATGAAATCCTCCGTAGAGGATCAGTTTATAGAATAGTCATATCCCAATTTAATTTTTGTACAGTTTTGAAGTTTTGTAGAATTTAAGATACAGTGTTAAAAATGTATTTTTCTATATTCTAATGTAATACAACAGTAAAGAGTTGGCAGTTTGAATAATAAAGAGTCTGTGATTATTGTTCATAGGACTCATCAAGCTCTTCCTCGAGATTCTGTTATAGAAGACTTACGTTTGCAAAATAAATACCTCCAAGAAAAGCTTCATGCTTTAGAAAAGCAGTTTTCAAAGGATGCATATTCTCGGCCTTCAGTAAGTGCATATCTTTTCATTGTTTTAATTCTAAAGTTTAAAAGTGAAATAATTTCTGCCTTTAGCTAGCTAGAAATAGTAGATCCTTCTCATTAATATTAATATAATAAATCCAGCTTTTGTTTTTACTTGGTAAAGATATATGTTTTCTTTAATTCTTTTTACATAATATAAATTTGTGGTTCTTATGCTTCGCATAAAGCTTCATTAAAAATGATTTCTGTAGATTTTAAATGTAGTTATGAGTTCTGTTGTAACAAGAACACATAGATAAATTAGGAAGATACATTATAACATTGTATCCATTTATGTGTGTGATACATTTCTAGTGTGTCTTTATAGTCTGATTAATGTAGAATTATTTGTTGTATCTTATTTTAAAACACTTCTGTGTATATTTTTATTATTTTTTTCCTTTTCTTTTCCTGTTTCTTTTCTTCTGTCTGCTTCAAGCAGAATCTGTTATGTGACACAACTACGCTTTCTCCTCTTGCTGCCAGTGTTAATAAATACAGGCATAATATTTTTCACAAAAAGAACACTTTACACAGGAACCAAAACAATCGCATAACAGTACTCAGAATTAAAAATAAGAAAGAAATAGATGTTAGTGCCAACTTACATCATCAGGTACCTAGACATAATCTACAGAATTACAGTAATGAAGAAAAACACAAAGCAGAAGATACTGTAGGTCCTATGGAGTTAAATAAATCTGAGTCAGGAACAAACAATACATCAAGTCCATTTAGGTCAACTGAAGGTACCTTGACCAATTTTAACCCCAGTTTTGAAAATGATCCAAATTCTGAAGTTCAGCAAATTAATCAAGACTGCTGTGAAAATGATGAGCAGGAAGATAAAAACAGGGAAGAGAAAGCTAAGCAAGATGAGAAAGAAAAGGGACACATAACTGAAGAAGTGAATCACGGCAAGCACATGGATCCAGCAGAATCTTCTGGGGAGGACCGTGGCTGGGCCACAGGGGTGGCTGCCCTGGATCAGTGTGCTGAGGAGGGTTCAGAGGCACACTCTGAAACCAATGCGCCAGTCCAGCCAAGAAATGAAGTGGCCCAAGTTTGAGTACATGGCAGTCCTTTATTTCTCTGTTGGCTGAGTTTCCTTATAGCAAGTAGCATATACATATGGTACAAATGGAAACAAATTGTGTCAGATTTGTAAAAAATATTAACTGTTAATAAACTTCTTAAACCCCAGTATTTGACTAGTTCCTACTAAAACTTAGTGGTCGTGCATTTCTCTAATTCATTTTAGTAGTCTCTGTTTTACTACTGGTATTCACTAAAAGTATTAGATTAGATAACAGAATAACAAAAATAAGGCCCTTTAGAAGTGTTTGTTTTGCCTTAGAAATTCCTAATTCAGCATGTTGTAAAATCTCACTGCAAGTCAAATTTCACTACAGGGAAAATATTGATAAAAATCTGTTATGATGCTCTGTAACATTCTAATATACATAGCAAGTTCCTTTGATGATCTTTTTGCCTTGTATTATAACAGATACTTTTTTATATAATGAGAAAAGGGAGTTTATATGTATTGCCTAGGTATAGTTCTCACAATACTCTGCAGAGAACTATTTCTGTTTTACTTGGGAAGCTTGGAGAAACATCCCTTGTGATCAGGAAGATGCAGAACTAGGATTTATCTGGAGGTCTAATTCTACAGTTAATGAACTTTCTACATATGCTCTACTTCTGGTCAATTTATATGGCAGTCCCGAGTGAGAAGTCCGTTCTGAGTTGAAATCAAATAGCATTCATTCATTTGTTCATTCCTTTCCACCTTGGATATTCTAGTCACCTAAGTCCTCATTAAATTAGACATTTAAATTGAGAGAAAATGGGCAAAAATGACTTAATTCTTACTTCATTTCCTTTTTCAGGCACATAATGCTTCTTTTTTTTCACTTGATAATAAGTAATTGGGAATTTGAGTATTATCTGTGTATTATCTCTAACTCTCATCCCCTAAGAACTTGACTTTTAGCAGTGTATACCTTTTAATAAGATTCTCCTTCTACAGAACAATTTGTAAGTCTCCCTGAAATTGATTATACAAGAATTTTTTTTAATTTTACTTTTATAGATGAGTTTTACTAGAATTTTTTTCCAAAAATTTAAACAATCTCAGCTAGCAGTTTTGTTTTCTGCGAATAGGAAGAAAAAAATGATCCACATTCACTTACTTGAATAATTGCATCTGTATTTTAGTGAGGAGAACTGTTGGAAAAAATATTTCCATGTAAGATCAGATAGAATTAGTCTTTCCTGTGATCAGATAGAATTAGTCTTTTATTAACTATCAGTGAGGGGTACTGATTATCATTTATTAAATTGCTCTTGCAGACTGAAGAGATGAAGTGAGGGAGATGGAAGAGCTCAGGGATAGGACACTACAGCTTGCCAAAGTATCAGTGCCTTCACTTGTGAGGTGCAGAAACAGAAGGCCTTACAAGGGGTTGGTTTTGCTTAGTGTTAACCTTAATGGTTACAGTTGGATAAGGCAGGGGCAACCCACTCCAGTACTCTTGCCCGGAAAATCCCGTGGACAGAGGAGCCTGGTAGGCTGTGGTTCATGGGGTGGCACAGAGTCAGACATGACTGAGCGACTTCACTTTCTTCACTTTAACCTTAATAGTAGTAGAACCAGAATGTAGACTTGGATTATCTGACAACGTAGGAACACATCGCTGTAGTTTACTGATACCATGAAACATGTCTGTCTGCTTTCCTTGCCGCTATGTATGTTCGTAAGTGCCCACATTCTCTCAGTTAGAAGTCAGGTGGGTACATGCAGTGTTTCTGCCAGTGCTGTGTTATGTGCTCTCAGCTCAGAATCCCTTTACTTTTCTACATCCTATTCTCTAATTTCTTTACTTTAACTCTGTTTTACCTAAGAAAACTTACTCTTGTTTTTACTTTTTTTTTTAACCAAAGAGCGAAAGTGTCAGAATGTATTTAACCTACTGCTAATTCAAATGATGTTACAGAGCCAGGTATGATAAATGTATTTACAGAATATTATACTTTAATAATGATGTATAATATATCAGTATATAATATGATGATGATCATAATAATGTCTCTGGAATTATTGACTTGATAGTTAATCAAGCCAAGAGACTAGAATGGGAGAGAAAAAACTAAAACTGTTCTGAGTGCTTTCACAACATTATCTCATATAATGCTCTTTAACAATCTTATAAGTGGTATCTTCACTACTTTGTTGTAAAAAGTAACCAAGCACAGATTTCTCTTTCAAATAATGTACAGTTTAGAATGAGAAATAAATATGAACATGGATAATAACCCCCCAAGGTAGATTCATGCCAAAACAAGTGCAAATAAAGTGTTACTGGATTTCAGAGGAGGGAGTGATTATTTTAGCTCCAGGAATGAGGGATAGCTTCCTAAAGGAGGAAGGAGTTAAGGCACTTTTTGTAGGCTTGTGTATTCGTCTGCTATGGCAACCATAACAGAACACCTCGGAGTTGATGGCTTAAGCAACAGAAATTTATTCTCACAGTTCTGAAAACCAGAAGTCCAAAATCAAGGTATCGGCAGAGTTGATTTCTTCTTTAGGCTTTGGGGAAAGGATCCTTTCAGGCCTTTCTTCTGGCTCATAGATGGCTAGCTTCTCCTTGTCTCTGTAGTTACTCCCTTCTATATATATCTATGTGTCAAATTTTGTTTTTGTGCAAGTACATCAGACATTGGATTAAGGCCCACCCTAGTGACCCTGTTTTATCTTAATTATCTTATAGCCTGAAAAGGCCCTATCTCCAAATAAGGCCATTTGAGGTACTGGGAATTAGAACTTAAACATACGAATTTGGGGGTTTGATGGGGGTTGGGGCACAATGCAATCTATAACAGTCAGATAACAATAATATTTTATTTTGGACTGAAAGAACCACTGATTATATGTGTGGACATCATTAAATCATATTGACTTTGTTTTCTGTATTAATTTCAAGAGACTGATTACGTTTTGTGAGTTTGTTTATGGTTGTTTTACCTGGAGCTCTCCAGTTTTCTCATTCTTTTGAGGAACACTGTTCCCTTTTAGCATAGTGTTTTCTTACCCAGCGTGTCTTATGCAGCTTCTATTTGCTATACCTTAAAAATACTCCTAACTTCATTTTCCTGAAGACTTCAGGAATAGATTCAGATGATCATTATCAAAGAGAACAGGAGCTCCAGAGGGAAAACTTGAAGTTGTCATCTGAAAATATTGAACTCAAATTTCAGCTTGAACAAGCAAATAAAGATTTGCCAAGATTAAAGGTAAATTTAATATTCTTTATTATAGTTAGAAAGTCTAATGCCTGAAAACCTTTTTCTCCCTACTTAATTGTAATGTTTACTGTGTTAGCTTATGAAGAAGCCAGAAACTCATATTCATGAAATATGGTAGCGTTTATACTTTCTGCATTCACTCATGTAACAGTTATTTGTTGAGGGCCTTCTTTGTATCAGGTACAAAGATACATGTGCTAGGAAACAGCCATCAGAAAAATTCTTGCACTTGTAGAGCTTATATTCCAGCAGGAAGGCTCATAATAGGTAAGCAAGTCAGTATATTGTATGTCAGCTGATGTTAAATGCTAAGAAGAAAAAGCATGGTTCATGTGTGTGTGTGCGTGTGTGCGTGTTGGATAGGGGTATAGTTGACCCTTGACCTACGAGAGTCCATTTATATGGGGATATTTTTCAGTAGTAAATACTGCTGTTTTACCTGATCGATGGTTGGTTGAATCCACGAATGCAGAGAAATTGCAGATATAGAGGACTGACTATAAGTTATACCTCCACATTGTTCAGCAGTCAACAGTATATGGGATTGCTCTTTAAAATAGAGTAGTAAGGGGAAGCCTTATTAATAAAGTGATGTTTTAGCAGAGAACTAGGGGACAGGTAAGGAAGTAGGTCATAAGATACTAGAAAAAGAATTCCAGACAACAGAAGTGGCAAGTTCAAACGCTGTGTGTGTGGCAAAAGATAGTTGGTGTGTTTAGTTAACAGTACCACATTTCAAAATATTTGGAAAAGTAATAAAATATTAGGGTAGCTCTTAAAATATAGTTCAGTTTAGTTCAGTTCAGTCGCTTAGTCGTGTCCAACTCTTTGCGACCGCATGAATCGCAGCACACCAGGCCTCCCTGTTCGTCACCATCTCCCGGAGTTCACTCAGACTCATGTCCATCGAGTCCGTGATGCCATCCAGCCATCTCATCGTCAGTCGTCCCCTTTTCTGCCCCCAATCCCTCCCAGCATCAGTTTTTTCCAGTGAGTCAACTCTTCTCATGAGGTGGCCAAAGTACTGGAACTTCAGCTTTAGCATCATTCCTTCCAAAGAAATCCCAGGGCTGATCTCCTTCAGAATGGACTGGTTGGATCTCCTTGCAGTCCAAGGGACTCTCAAGAGTCTTCTCCAATACCACAGTTCAAAAGCATCAATTCTTCGGTGCTCAGCCTTCTTCACAGTCCAACTCTCACATCCATACATGACCACAGGAAAAATCATAGCCTTGACTAGACGGATCTTAGTCGGCAAAGTAATGTCTCTGCTTTTGAATATGCTGTCTAGTTTGGTCATAACTTTTCTTCCAAGAAGTAGGCGTCTTTTAATTTCATGGCTGCAGTCACCATCTGCAGTGATTTTGGAGCCAAAAAAAAAAAAAACGTCTGACACTGTTTCCCCATCTTTTCCCATGAAGTGATGGGACCAGATGCCATGATCTTCGTTTTCTGAATGTTGAGCTTTAGGCCAACTTTTTCGCTCTCCTCTTTCACTTTCATCAAGAGGCTTTTTAGCTCCTCTTCACTTTCTGCCATAAGGGTGGTGTCATCTGCATATCTGAGATTATTGATATTTCTCCCAGCAATCTTGATTCCAGCTTGTGTTTCTTCCAGTCCAGCGTTTCTCATGATGTGCTCTGCGTATAAGTTAAATAAGCAGGGTGACAATATACAGCCTTGACGTACTCCTTTTCCTTTAAAAATGTTTAGGATGATTATCTCTGTTAGAAATTTTATTTTGATATTTGTTATAAATTTATTTTTGGTTTTCGAAATCTTTTCCTATTTATTGGAGTCTTTTTCTCGACTGACTGTTTCATTTCTGTTTTTTTAACTTAGAATATTAGCAACATGTTAATTCCACTGGTAATAGTATAATTAATCTATGTCCTACTTCTTATTCTGGTTTTTACACTGTTAAAACCAGTGTCAGAGCAATTCTTTATTTTTTTGTACCATGTGGATATGGTTCTACATATGTAATTTATGGGACAGTTAAAATCAGGAGTTCTGAACTCAAATTTATTATTGTATACTAAGGCAGTAATGATGGACAGGGAGGCCTGGTGTACTGCCAGTCCATCGGGTCACACAGAGTTGGTCATGACTGAGAAACTGAACTGAACTGAAGCAATAATGTAGGAAATATATATTTAAATCCATATATAAAATCTCTTGTATTAGTACACTTTACTTCAACATAAGTCGCAGTTCAAAATCCTCTCATTACTAGGAAGATCCACTTGTTTACTTAAGCTATACGTTGGAAGAAACTGGTAGTTCCGGTGATTTGCCTTTCCTTATCAGTGGCTACAGCTGTGTTAAACTGTTACATGTTTTCTTTAATATTCTAGAATCAGGTAAGAGACTTGAAGGAAATGTGTGAATTTCTGAAGAAAGAAAAAGCAGAAGTAGAGCGGAAACTTGGCCACGTTAGAGGGGTGAGTATGTGAGAGTATGCCATATGTTTGTTTTAGCTTCAGAAGGGATATGCTGGAAGTGAGAATAAAAGGTTGGATATGTCATAGCAGTATTGATATGCCTTTACTGGTGCTTCTAGTTTCAGTTATATTCTGCTGCATGTACAGTGTAAAACATCACTAAGCTTTCTCTTTGTTTCAAGTTAATAAATTTCATCATCTGTCACATCTTACATGCTTTTGATTCCACTTGGACTCTATACCATCTCTTTTTTCTTTGCATCTCCCTCCACATCTTGAAAACATTTAACTTCCAGGAATCTTCCTTCTATTCATTGAGGTAACTACTAACTGCTTCTTGGTCTGATTCTAACATTTTGTAACTACTTTTTATGATATTCATGGCAGCTTCTTAGTTATAATGCTAATATACTAATGTTGGGTTTAAGCTGTTACTTATTAGCTGCATGACTTTAGGAATATCAAATTCTCTGAGTGTTGATTTTTTTGTATGTAAAGTGAAGATTGTAATTCCTCTTTCATAAAGTTATTATAATGAGTTGAAGTAATACAAACTTTGGCTTCAAATGTTAGGAATCAACAATGAGTTTAATAATAAACCTCTTGTATTCTTGGTACTTTATACTGTACTTTCTAAAATATTTGATTAAATAAAAAGTTAACATTTTTTCCTAGTCTGGTAGAAGTGGAAAGACAATCCCAGAACTAGAAAAAACCATTGGTTTAATGAAAAAAGTAGTCGAAAAAGTCCAAAGGGAAAATGAACAGCTGAAAAAAGCATCAGGAATATTGACCAGTGAAAAAATGGCTAATATTGAGATGGAAAATGAAAAGTTGAAGGTAATATTCTTAATGCCATTTGTACAGAATGTTATACTGATACAATTTGTATTAATTTTTAAGGACAGTTTTAAATATAGTATATAAAGTGGCTTTAATGGATGAATAGATATTTTACACATGTGGAAAAAAATATTGGAGACAATGATTAAAGTGTTACAGTAGCATCATGTGGTCATCTTACTATTTCCAGACCATTGGTTCTCACTCTGGCAACATAAAATAATTAACTGTGTCTATTTTCAAAAATACAGTTGCTGAAGACCCTAATTTTGAGATTGATCGGTTATTTGGGGATTGGTCCCACCATTGGTATTGTTGTTTTGTTTTTTAAGTCATCAGCTCATTCTAAGCCAAGATTGGAAACCTCTGCTCTAGATGACCAGTATTAAAGGGAAGAATTTAATTCTTAATTGTATCAAATATCAGCTATAAAACTATGTTGAACTTAGTTTTATGAGTTTATGGGACCATCATTTATTTCCTCATTTTGATAATGTAGAGTTTTTTAAATTTCTAGGCTGAATTAGAAAAACTCAAAGTTCATCTTGGACGTCAGTTGAGCATGCACTATGAATCCAAAGCCAAGGGCACAGAAAAAATTGTTGCTGAAAATGACAGACTTCGTAAAGAACTTAAAAAAGTATGACTTTCATTATTGACTACACTTATTTTTATGTTAATTAATACATTTTGGGAAAACTGAATGAAATAGTTGATGAGTGTCTATTCACAATAGATATTAAGAGACTTAGGAATTGTCTTTTATGCCCACCATCCTTTCATAGTGAGGAACATTGAAAATAAAAAAATAATAAATTACCAGGCAGTATAATGTAGCAGCTGGGTTTCCCAGGTGGTACAGGGGTAAAGAACTCACCGGCCAATGCAGGAGACAGGGTTCGATCCCTAGGTTGGGAAGATCCCCTGCAGGAGGAAGTGGCAACCCACCCCAGTATTATTCCCTGGGAAATCCCACGGCCAGAGGGCCTGGCAGGCTGTAATCCGGGGGGTGGCAGAAGAGTCGGACATGGCTGAGCACACGTGCACACATAATGTAGAAGCCACACAGCCAGGATCAAGCTTTAGCTTCATTACTTCTTAATTCTGGGAATGAGGGCAATCTACTATTCCTTCTCCTTCTCTCAGTTTCCTCATCTGTAAAACTGGGACTGTTAAGTGTATCTATTTCACAGAGCTGCTACAGGGTTTAAATGAATTAATATTTATGCACATGTCTTAGAATTACACTTGATGTACAAGACAGTATATGAAACTATTTTGTTAAACAGTAGGATTCCTTTCTGTTTAAGACACAGAATATATTCCTTGCCCCAGACAAATGTGTCACTAAAATTAATTGCAATTAATATTTTTAAACTAGTTACAATGGAATCTGAACGCATTTTGAGGCCAGAGTGATACTGCTCTTTGAATGTAGATGTTTAATAATGGAAATAATCTGTGGTACTTACACACAGTTTATACTTATAGTTATGTCTCAGGTATTAAAGAGTCAAAACATCTTTTTAAAAAAATCTAAAGACATAAACTATTCCATTTTTGGTAACTATTATAACAAATATGACAAAGTAACTATGGAGTAAAATATTTTAAATGTATTTTTATAACCTCATTTACATGCACTGTTGTAATTATGATGACCATATTGCAGTTTTAGAGTTAAAAAAATACTGGATTTTTTTTGGACTTTTAATCAGCATTTAGAACTTCAGGTTATTTTTCTTTCTAGTTTGTAGTGATAATTTTGAATATATTACATTCATGAGAACAGTATTACCTTTTGGCATAACATACTAATTAGCTTTTAATGATAGGAAACTGAAGCTGCAGAGAAATTACGGATAGCTAAGAATAATTTGGAGATATTAAATGAGAAGATGACAGTTCAACTAGAAGAGAGTGGTAAGAGATTACAGCTGGCAGAGAGTAGAGGTCCACAGCTTGAAGGTGCGGACAGCAAGAGCTGGAAATCAATTGTTGTTACAAGGTAGGAACAAGCAGCTTAACATTTGCCAGTTTTATCAGTTCTAATTCTGCCATTATTGTCTTTAAAGAATATGACATTATCTAATTCACTTAGTTCTTTCATGAAGAACCGTTGGGTGGTTTAACATGATCCTTACTCTTTCTTCCTTAAGAGATTTAACTAATTGGGGTGTCAGGGCATGGATCAGAGCAGAGCTGGGGCTGGGCTGAGGGTGTTGGAGCCCAGCAAGTTTCCTGAAGCTACTGTCAACCATGAGCCCAGACTGACGGTGCCCAACTAGTCCTGCTTTTCTCCGTGCTGCGTTCGTTTTCTACCCCAAGTATAAGCCAGGCGCAATGGAGCCGTCTTGTCACAAGCTGTGGCATACCAGAGTAGGCTGTGCTGCAGTTTTGGAGTTATGTTCTGGGCAGCTTGGTCTTCAAATACCTTCAACAGATGAATTCAGCAGACAGTTTTAGTGTCTTTCAGCTCTACTTTCTGGCACTTGATTTTCTCCCACCCCTTGAGCCTTTTCTACAAGTATGTGTGATTCCTGCCTATCAAATAAACTTTGTGGCTATGAAAGAGGTTCAGGCTATAATTCATTGGCAGGCTGTAATCCAGGGGGTGGCAGAAGAGTCAGACATGACCGAGCACACGTGCACACATAATGTAGCAGCCACGTAGCCGGGATCAAGTTTTAGCTTCATTGCTTCTTAATTCTGGGAATGAGGGCAACAGGAATTCACTAGCAAATATTCGTATGTTCATTGTCACTACCACCAGGGGTGGTTCATTGTGACTGATGAGTCGCTAAAAGGCTTTGGTGTCATTCTCATTTCAACCTTAAGCAGCTACTTCAAGGAGTATGCATAGAAGTGGAGACCAATGAGATCCTGCCCACGTCCCTCCCTGTAACATCATCCGGAAGGAAGTTGTGTTCTTTACATCTGCTGACCCCATTTCAGAAGGCAGAGTCGTCTTTATCTTACCATATTCTTAGAGTTCCTTCTGTCTGTGCATCTAAGTACCCCCTTGGATGTCTAGCTGCTGTTTAGAATGGACTGGATGTGGGTTTGCGGTCACCATCACTACAGCTGGCATGGAAATCTTAGCACTGTGAGGCTACAGCAGGTCTCAGAGGGGGCCTGCTGCACTGCACTTGCCCCTGTCAGACAACTCCCAGAAGGAAGGTTTTACAGGTAGATTAGAGGGCCCAGGTGGCCAGACAGTCCTGAAGAAGGGTCCCTTTCTAACATCATAATGAGAGTACTCAGAATCTGCTCTTCCTCCCACCCCATAGCTGTTTCTTGATTCTGTCAGAGGGCTAATGTGAGGGCTGACTGAAATAGTATATGTGATGGTATAAAGGGGAGAAGGAGTCTCTCCTTTTGTGTGCTTAGATTCCAGCAGAGGCTCTCAACCAGCCGGCCTATCAATTTGCTTCTTGGTTGATCCTTTATTTCCTGCTACAATCATGTAGGGACCAAAAGAATTCTAAGTTGCTTTGAGATGTATTTATCTAGCAGGTATTTTCTCAGTACCTGCTACATGCTAGACTCTGCTTTATGTTAGATATATTTCTAAAAGGCCTACTTTAACTAAGTTTCTTCAGAAAGCCAGGTAGCTTCTGGGGCTTGTTGTTCTTTAGTCACTGAGTTGTATCTGATTCTTTTGCGACTCCACAGACTGTAGTCCACCAGGCAAGAATTTCCCAGGTGGAATACTGGAGTGGGTAGCTGCTTCCTTCTCCAGGGGATTTTCCTGATCCCGAGTTCAAACCTGTGTCTCCTGCATCGGCAGGGAGCCTGGTGGGCTACAGTCCATGGGATCACAGAGTTGGACACGACTGAGCGACTGACACACACATTTCTCACTCTGACCTCAAGTAAATTACAGTTCTTCTGTGAGTTAAAGTTTTTTTTTTTTTTAATCTGTGGAAATGATAAATCCCCTGTCCTTTCTTTTCTAAAAAAGGCTCTGTGAAGGTACACACACACAAAAAAATAACGAATGTGAAAAGGGTTTATAAATTTGAGCAGGGTAATGAGAGACCTTTTAGATCATTTCTGTGTTTCTAATCTGAAAACTGTATAGGTAACTGAGCATAGAGTAGGCCTTCAATAAACACCTTTCAAAAAAACATAACTTGACAGAAGGCTAATTCTGGTCTGTAGTCTCATATATCCCTAAGTCCACCTTAAAAATGGCTCAAATCTGCAGCTGGGGTTAGACACCCAGGTCAGTAAAGTGATTTATCTTTTGGTATCCATGACACATTATGCTTATACTGAAATCTTTATAGTTGTTCTATTATTTACTCAATAAACTAATGACATCTATTCTGTGTCTGGCTTTATAATACCAACTGCTGAGACAGTCCAGGGTGATGCAGGAGCTGTTTTAGACAGGTGGTCAGAGAAGGCCTCTCTGACTGGCTGGCATTAGAGCTAGGAATTAAGTGAAGTGCAGGAGTGCACTTCAGGTATTTCAGCACTTTTTTGACAGTTTTTGTTAGGTTAACAGTGTTGCCTTCTAAGTTCCTAAGGTTTATCAAATACTCTTTGATGATAATTACTTTGATATAATATTGAAATAATAATTTTTCTTCCTTGTCGTGTCCTTAACCTGATTTTGCCAAAGTGCTTCTTCTTTTTCTTTTCTCTGGAGAAATCTGAATGTTATGAACGTTGTCTCTTCTAAGATGGAATATGCTTGTGGAAACCGTTTTGGCTTAATGTTTTAGAAATTTCTTTGGGGGTCTTTTTTTTTTTTTTTTTGAACTATTGATCATTTCCTGAAAGATTACAAATCTATTCAGATATGCCATTTTTCTTATCCCTACTTTTACACATTCTGTGATTAACTCAAGTGTGTGTGTGTGTGTGTGTGTGTGTGAAAGAGAGAGAGAGAAATGCATTAGTTATCTTTAAGTATATTCTTAAGAATATCCAGCAATATACAATTTTATATTCTTATGAATTTAATTTCTATTTCTTAGTTTTGTGACTGAAAAAGGTATTAACCTTTTACAGTGGTCAGATTCATCAGGCTCCATCCTTGTTTATAATCTTGGGAAACACCTAAATCCTCAATTTAACTGGCCTGTTAATTAAGGGGTACTTCTCCCTTGCTGTCATATAATGCTAAATAAATATGTAGGAGAAGATTTGACCAGAAGAACCAGTATAAGATATTCTTTATTTTTAATGCAGAAATTTTCAGTGGCTTTTAAATCAATAAGAGAAATTATTTTCCATGTCTATACCATTTTTCCCTTTATACTTTTAGAATGTATGAAACCAAGTTGAAAGAATTAGAAACTGATATTGCCAAAAAAACTAAAAGCCTTACTGATCTTAAACAGCTTGTAAGACAAGCAACAGAGAGGGAACAGAGAGTTAAGAAATATACGGCAGACCTTGAGCAACAGGCAAGTAATGTCCTTGTTTCACCTTCTGTGTGTGTGTATGTATGTGTATGTGTGTGTGTGTTAGTTGCTCACTCGTGTCCGACTCTTTATGGTCCCGTAGACTGTAGCACTCCAGGCTCCTCTGTCTATGGGATTTCCCAGGCAAGAATACCGGAGCGGGTTGCCATTTCCTAGTTCAGGGGATCTTCCCAGCCCAAGGATCGGACCTGCATCTCGCCTCCTGCATTGTAGGCAGATTCTTTACCACTAGCGCCACCTGGGAAGCCCTAAGTGAAAGTCACTCAGTCGTGTCCGACACTTTGCAACCCCACACCAGTCCATTGAATTCTCCAGGCCAGGATACTGGAGTGGGTAGCCTATCCCTTTTCCAGCACTTCTTCTCAACCTAGGAATTCAACCAGGGTCTCCTGCATTGCAGGCGGATTCTTTACCAACTGAGATATCAGGGAAGCCTTGGGAAGCCCTATCCCTGACAGACTTTACACGTATTTACCAAGTAGTCCTTTTAAAGTATAAAGCACATCATAGCAGTCCACCCTTAGAATCTTCCAGTGGCTCCCATACCCTAGCATAAAATCCTGAAGTTCTTTCATAGCCGGCAAGGACCTACATGATCTGGCATCTGGTTTCCTCTCTAGCTTCATCTTTACTTTCTCTGGTATTCAGTATTCTAGCCACAGTAACTCCTTTCAGTCCTTGGAACAGACCAAACTCACTTGGTTTATTCAGGGCCCTGCTTTTGTTTCCCTTGTTTAGAATACTGTGTCCAAATATTCCCATACCTCACTCCCCACTTGCATGTCTCTCCTTAAATGCAGGCTCCTCAGACCCTCCCAATCCCCGCACTGCGTTCCATTCACTTTCTGTCCTCTTACTCTCTTATTTTTCTTCAGAGGCTCCTCCATCTTGAAATGTAAACCGATTACATCACATCACATGCTCACTGTCTTCCCCCACTGACATTGAGAGAACCACAGGAAAATGCAGGAAGGGATTTTGCCTGTTTTTTCCACTGCTGTATCCAGTGTGCCTAGGACAGTGCCTGGCATGCAGTCAGTAGTTCTTGAGTAAATAATTGTTGAATGAATAGTGGATAGATTCACCATAGATGTGTAATCATATGTACTTTTGAAAGCTCAAATTCTAAAATTATACTTTATTGAAACTATGGATCTTTATAAAACCCCATATTTCCATGTCAAACTTTGTCTTCTAACTTTTCATTGTGCACAAAGATTGAGATTCTCAAACATGTTCCTGAAGGTGATGAGACAGAGCAAGGCCTTCAACGGGAGCTTCGAGTTCTTAGGTATATTATTTGTTTGTATGACTACATTTTCAAAAATCATTTTTTAATACAACCAGGTTTGCTGTATCTAGAGTTAAGATTTTTCACCCTTGCTGCCTAATTGGTTTATCAGCCTTCTTTCACCCTTCTAATGCCAGTCACTCTGTATATAATAGATGGTATAAAAAGGATAAACCAGATCCTAATATAGGTGTCGTCTGTAATTTAAACTTTCTTAATAGCATAGAATATATTAAACCTTAGCTTCCAAAGGCAAGTATTAATGGAATGAGAAAAAAATTCTTTACTTCCAAGGCTCTGTGTAGCACACTCTTGTGAGGCTCCTCCCTCCAAAACTACTCTTGAAAATGACATAAAATTTTAAGAAAAAAGTGGATTTTTAATCTGTGATTTCTGTTTGAGAATGGGAGCACTGCAGTAGTTGAAGGAGATGGACAAATATTTACCTTTATAAATATTAGCAAGTTCTAAGCACTGTGTTTCACACAGTTAAAGAAATGCTCAGACTTATTTTGTGGTGCAGTGTCTTTTGTTTTTTTTAACACATTATCATTGTGTCTAGATTAGCTAACAGTCAGCTGGAAAAAGAAAAAGAAGAATTAATCCATCGGATAGAAATCAATAAAGACCAAAATGGACCTGAAAGTACCATATCTGGTAATGTATTTTTTAACATACTCATAGCATGTTAGCTAACCCAAGTTTTTTAATTAGGATATGCCTTGTTTACAGATTTAACTGTCTTCCTAAAAAATCAAATCCTTGATGTAAGTTTTTAGAGCTCTTTCCTCCACACAGCAGTATTCCCATTGAGCCCTTTATTTGTAATACTGAGTAGCAAGTATTCAAACCTTTCTCCTTGTGTCGCTTCTGGATGTTACAGATTTATCATCATATAATGCTAAGTAATAAATACTAAGTCTCTTGCTTCCAGTTTCTCAGTATAGGCCCTTTGAAGGCCATTTAACATATTCTTCTAAATGTTATTTTCATCTTGTTATTAATTTAAAAACTACATGTATATAAGCAAACATTGCCTATATCCTTTCTTTTTTCCTTTTACCAAGTAAAGTCTAACCTTCTAGTCTCTGTTTGCATTCAGAAGTGGTTACTAATCATTTTACTCTTCCAGTGTGCATAGGTAATATATTAATAAGCAATTGGTAGCTCACAGGTAAAGAATCCCCCTGAAATTCAGAAGACCTTGGTTCAGTCCCTAGGTTGGGAAGATCCCCTGGAGAAGGGAACGGCAACCCACTCCAGTATTCTTCTCTGGAGAATTCCATAGACTGAAGAGCCTGGCGGGCTACAGTTCATGGGGTTGCAGAGTCGGACATGACTGAGCAACTAACACACACACACGTAATGTATGTACATGGGTACACATACAGTGAACAGTTGATCCTCATTATTTGCAGATTCTGTATTTGCATGTTCACTTACTACAGTTTACTTGTAGTCTAACATCCGTTCTGTGTGGTACTTCTGCAGACATAAACAGAGCAGTGAGAAATTTAAGTTTTAGGATGCACAGTTTTCCAGATGAGATTCAACAAGGTGACGCTCTGCGCTTGTTTCAGCTGTCATACAGGGATGACCAGAGGATGGAGGCAGTACTGGGGAGTGCAGCGCAGGGCAGGAACCGCTGGTTCTGGGACCAGCTGGACTGGATTTAAAGCTCAGTTCTGATACGTTATTGGGGCAGACTCAGGGGTCTCTTGACACTTCTGAACCTTGTTTTCTCTCTTGTAAAACAAAATAGAACAAGTTGTTCTAGAATGAGTTGTTTCCAGGATTTCAGATATAAAATCTATGTGAGATATGTGTGTATATTTTCCCTAAGGACAGTGGTTCAAAATTCACTAATTGATTTTTCATGTTATAGAACTTAACTACTGCAAATAAGAAGAATCTATTGTTTGTATGCATATTGTACCAGACAGCTTGACGGAAATGCCAAATTCTGTTCCAAAGGATTATAGTAACTTATATCTGAGCAGTTTTTTACTATTTCACATAGCTTTTCAGTATCCTATCAAGTAGCTTTTATACAAAATAGCAACAAGACTATCACGTATGAGTTGTATCAAACACTATGCTAAATTCTTTACAAGCATTTTATAATTCTTATGACCCTGAATTTTGAGTACTTCTGTCTCCATTTTACCTCCATTCAAAGAGGTTAACCTGTCCCCAAGGCTACAATAGCTAGGAAGCAGCCGAGGCAGGATGAAGCCTAAAGCTATGAAACTCCAAAGTTCCTTGCCATTCTCTGCTATTGACCACTATACTGCATCACCTTTTGGTGACTAGACGTACATGCATAAACCTCGTCTGACAACAGCAGCCAGTTTGGTATACTACACCAGACACAGTACTAAAGAGCTGTTAATGCTGCTGACATTTGGCAAGTTCTCTCTAAACTCCAGCATCCCAAGAGGGGATTTCTGAACCCTCATATTCTTTATCTCCTATTTAAAAATGAGGATATCAGTAAAAGATTGTTAAGGCTCAAAAATCAAACCGTTTTGGAAATTTTAAAGCACTGTTTAAGTGCTTATTAAGCTGACTTTTGGAAAATGCTTATACATCATAACTGGGCTTCCCAGGTGGCACAGTGGTCAAGAATCCACCTGCCAACGCAGGAGACACGAGATGTGGGTTTGATCCCTGAGTCGCGAAGGTCCCGGGGTGTAGAAAATGGCAATCCACTCCAGTCTTCTTGCCTGCAAAATTCTATGGACAGAGGAGCCTGGCGAGCTACAGTCCATGGGTGACAAAAAGTCAGACACAACTGAGCACACACACATACATAATCTACTGCACTATTTCATTACCAATGTGTGTAATATATAGCGTCCCACTGATTAAGACAACTCGCACAGCATTTCAGTGATCAAGAATCAATTCTGTAAACAAAATCATGAGCACTTTATGCAAAGGTGAGGAAAGCTTTGAAAAGTATGAGGAAAATACTTGTCTCCTACTTAAATTAGAGGAGCATTCCAAGGTCACCTTAATAGAATATGCTTCCTGTCCCATTAATGGAAGTGTTTGCTGACCATTATTTTCTCAAACTTTAGCATTTTAAAAAGGTTTACCTTTTGATGGCTATATGACACATTATATGCAGTTTAAAGAAAATGTTTCTAGCAAAGATGGTTAATTAAAGAAAAACTCCTACTGCAGATCGATTCTCTATAAAATTAGAGATATGTTTAACTCTGGAGGAAATCAATAAAGTAAACTAATGCCCTTTTGCTTTCTATGTTTTCCTACCAAAACGTCAGGATGTATTCATCTTTGCGTATCCTGCCTAGCACATTCTTCACATAGTAATTACACAGTAAATACATCCTGATGCACAGGGAACAGCCAGAGCTGCTGGTAACCGGAGCACTTGACCATCTTATGGCTATAGCCCCTTCCCTAATCATATACTTATTCTATCATTGTACATTTAGACCTAAAAAATTTTGGTTCTAGAATTTACCTCTGCAAATAATGATTTCTTCCATGTAAAAAATTAACCTGACTCTATACTTCTAACACCTAGCATATGTCTCTTTTCTTTGCTATGGAATTGATATAGAGGTTAGCATACAGAATTCACAGCCTCAACTGTTTCAGCTATAAAAGGTCACATTTTCCAGGCTCTAGTTGCATAAGTTTCTTCTTTCTCTTCTAAAATAAGTCCATTATCTTGAACTCAGAGTGGGAAAAAGCTTAGTCTAATTTTCACTTTGTGGGGGCAGATCCTGATCAACTAAAGGAAAAGGTCAAAGATCTAGAGACACAGCTCAGAACCTCAGACATGGAAAAGCAGCATTTGAAGGTAAGTATTTAATTATATCTAATTATAAATATATTATAAATGTTTTGTGAAAACAGCTGTTGAAAACTGTTTTCATGATCACCATCTCTGAGTTTTAACTATGTATCCTAAATATTCCTGGAATCACATTTTATACTTACATTTAAACCTTGATATTAAGGTTTTTATATTCATCTGACTTTATTAAAAATACTGTAGAGAACTACCAAAAAATTGAGACAGAACAAATGGGATTCTTTAGAGAGTTAATTATTTTTTATTGTCACAAATATAGCTCATTATTTTCATATTTTCCTAAGTTTTGGGTCACATTGGGATTAGTGTCTTTTTCAATTATTTTCAGAAATGGTTCACATAAAGATATTTGATATGCTTTACCTCTTTAAGACTCTAAACAGAATAAAGGAACATAAATATGAAAATTAACTAGTGCTCACTGGCTATTCTACCTGGTCATTAAAGCTCAAAGTGTTTCTTTATTAGATGCTAACTTTTAGCCAGGCAGAAGCCATAGTTTCCGTGATCATAAATATATTTATAACAGGTGACCACTATTCATTAAAATTAGATACTTGTAAAGAAAATACAAATGACGCCTAACCAAAGAATTGTAACCAGAATAACTTCAGTGTTGTGAATAACCAAGTTTTTTGACTGCCTCACACTGAGAACATCATAATACTCTTTTGGGGAAAGATTAAATCCCCTCTGATTTAATAGTTGATAAATTATAGTGCCAGAATAGGACATAACTTAGAGAATAATTTGACTTCTGCCTTGTATTTGACTATTCAAGTTTCTTTGGCTTTCATGTTTGTAAATCATTCTCTTTAGTTCAGACCTAAAGAATGTATTTTTTTCCTGTGTACACCTTTACAAGATAATATATTCTTATTAGGAGGAAATAAAAAAGCTGAAAAAAGAACTGGAAAATTTTGATCCATCATTTTTTGAAGAAATAGAAGATCTGAAGTATAACTACAAAGAAGAAGTGAAAAAAAATATTCTCTTAGAGGAGAAGTTAAAAAAACTTTCTGAACAATTTGGAGTTGAATTAACTAGTCCTGTTGCTGCTTCTGAACAGTTTGAAGATGAGGAGGAAAATCCTGTTAATTTCCCCATATACTAAAAGGCCACCTCTAACTATAGTTTTATTTAACTATTTACTAACTTTGTAAGTTAACATTCCATCTGGAAATCAAGCAAGTCTGACCTACATGATTTCCTTCCCAATACCTCATAGCTTTACTTAAATTGGAATTTTTAGTAAATAAAATTATATAAAAATTTCAACATATTAGGAAAGTATATTTTTGAAGACTGTTAGTATGTCTATCAAATAGGCAATGAGCTGTGGTAAATTTTTATACATTTATAACGTTGTACCAAGTTTTTTAAACATCTAAAACTGGGATTTTATATATACTTACATATTCATATATGTGTTAAGATTCTGAAATTATGTCTATATATATGTTATTAAGTTGAGCCATATGTTTTGTTAAATGTCTAGCAATTTTAAATTCAGTTTAAACTATTTAATTGTTAAAGTAATGGTCCAAAATTGTTGGTTTGTCTTTTAAACTACCCATGTACAATGGACTGAATCCAACCTTTGTACAAGATGGAGAGCTTATTATTATATTTTTAATTCCAGAGGTTAACATTCATTTGCTGTTTCTAAATAAAAATTTGAATAGATATTTGCAGCTGGAAAATTGATTGCTTCAAATGCTAAAAGACATGTTGCTATATTAAGACACTGAATAATAAACTGAATCTGAGATATTTTTACCTTATAAACGTGGCAGAGTATTCAACACTGAAACAGAACAACAATGAAGCTGGTTTTTAATTGCACTTCCAGTTTATACATTAAGTATTATATCTTTGAGCCTACCAAATTTCTGATTGTCTATTTTTGAAAAATGATTAAACAAACACTTAGCATCAAAGGCATACTCATATTTGTTCAGATTCATGTTGATAATAACTGGTTTTGAATTCATATAAGTGTCTGGGATCGGCCAACATAAACCAAGATGGTGGCGATGGACCTGAAAAGAAAAAAAAAAGTTAGCTTTAGCCTATATTATCTTTACTCACTTACACATCTTCTGAGTGCCTACTGTTTCCCAGCCACTGGGAGTTACTTAAGGCTCCACTTCATCTAACCCTTTTTTTTTTTTTTAATAGATGTTTTCCTCCTGACATAGTACATATTTACTTGCTTATTGTCTGTCTTCCCCATTAGAATGTAAGCTTCATGAAGGCAGACACACTGTTTTGTTAACTCTGTACTTTCAGCACCTGGAAACATTCCAGGAACATAATCAGGGGCTCCATAAAAATGGTAATGAGTAATAGAGTCTGTTGCTAAATATAGAAGGTAGCCAATTGAAAAATATGGGTAGAAGTCATTCTAACCAAAGGGAATAATATGTGATAGAATAGTGCTTTTTGCTCTGGTTACATTTAGTTAAGAACATACACAATGTGTGTATGTTTGAGAGATGGAAGTGGAGAGTTCTAGAAATTTTAGCAGGTGCTAGATCATGAAAAATCTTAAATGTCACTATGCAGGTGAACAATATTCTCATTCATTTGTGAAGACAGGACAGGGATAAGACTGAAAGATAATGCTTGAGATGGTGATAAAATAATTCAAGCATGAATCTTGGTTTAAATTAAAATTAGCAGCCAGTTGGTTGGTGAGAAGTACACAGATACAACAGATGAGAATCTTTCAGAACTGATAATTAGATGTATGAAGTGATGGACAGAGGTGTTAAAAATGATTTCTAAGTTTTTGGCTTCAGTTAATTATTTGGAGTCTGGATTGGTCCAAACTGGATTAGTTCCAGTTTTGAACATTACAATGTGAACCTATATGAAATTAAATAGACAAGTCCAGGACACAGAAAGGGCAAAAAGTATAAACTAATTCATTCTGTACATATTAACTGTCACCTTGGCACTCTCTCAACAAATTCTATAATCAAGCAAGTTTGAGAAATGCTTTCACATGAGGTCATTATAGTACAGATGATTCAGAGAACACATATGTTCAACATGAATTTCCAAGAAGGAATATGTAGTATGCAGGGTCTTCCAGACATTTTCATCACTTTAATTCTGAAGCACATCTAGAAGAACCAAAGCCCCGCAGAATGCATTCTGGGAAACAATGTTATCGTATAAAGATGGTGGCACATGAGATGAAGACATTATTGCATATCAGAATTGCTGCAATTTGATGAAGACATTATTGTGTATCAGAATTACTGCAATTTGTAGAGTACTGCAGTGCCACTTCTACTTTGTTTCAGGAACATAAAATGACATAACCTGACAAATTATTTTCTGCCATTACCTTGATTAAACAACCATCATTGCAATGCCATACTATTCCTTCAATTTTACCCTCTCTGCAGCCATCAAACCAGGACAACAGATCACTGTGCTTCAAGGTAGGTAGATTTCTTATTTGAAATGCTCCATGTGGTATAAGAAGATGTAATGGATGCTTTTTGCTTCCTAACCCTAAAATCATAAAAATTTGCCATTAGCCATTCAGAAGTTTCAAAAAGAATTAGAAAATTTCTCTCTCCAAGTAAAAAAACCCTCTTAAAACACTGAGGGATAAATTTACCAAAAAGTCTGATTCCTTGAAGAGAAATATATTACAACTGTCTTTACTCACAAGTTGGCACTTTATCCCACTAAGTCTAAATTCTATCTTTAAGTGCTCTATACCAGGAGTTGGCAAACTTTAACCTTCAGACCAAATCCAGCCAAATGCCTGTTTTTGTAAATTGTTTCAATGGAACACAGCCAACCCATTCATTTAAGTACTGTCTATGGTCTTTCAGAGATATGGCCCCCAAAAACTAAATATTTACTATGCAGCCTTTTACAGAAAAGTCCACCAACCACTGCTCTACACCAGTGGCCACAATCATTCAGTGTTTGCCAAATGGCCCCGCTGCATCTGGTAACTTGCACAGTCACTGTCTTAGCTTCTTTTCACCTGCCAATCAATCTGCTTCTGATCACTATATTGGATTTTGTTATTACAGCTTTAATGACCTTGGGTCTATCTTCATCTGCCTGTCAACAATACTCCATAGTGCCCTCAGGACTTGTACGCAAATCATGGCATATATTCTGATGCTGCTTATGATATTCATTGCTAATTCTTTTATTTATTTTACTCTTAGCTGTTATAATTAAACTAATTACCTCACCATGAATGGATAAAGATATAGGGTACACATACAGAAAATGGAACATTAGGCATAAAAAAAGAATGAAATCCTGTCAGTAGTAACAACATGTGTAAACCTAAAGGATATTATGCTAAGTGAAATAACAGACAAACACTATATGATTTCACTTAAAAAGGGAATCTAAAGAAAAATAATTCCAAGTTTATTAGTCACTCCTGTAGTGTGTATTTCTTTCAGTTGAACCTAGGAAGTTTTCTTTATAAATGACTACTGTAACTAAACAAGAAAAAGGCTTTACTCACCATAAGGATTTCCATTAATATTGGTTCCTATGAGCTCCAGTGTTTGTTCTAGAAGATCTGAGAGCGGCACTGCACTAATTTCCAAAAGGCCAGGATCATCAGGATGATGCCTCAGGACCAGGGCGATCTCAAACTCGTAATTGACTACAGACGAATGCCAGCAGTACTGTTTGTTGTTTTTCTCCACTGGTACCCAACCTATCATTTAAAGAAACAAGTGAGGTTTGTGTTTTTTTTGCATTGTTTTTCTCTGGATTATGACTAAGGTAATTTTAATTTTTGTCGCCAATTTTCTGGATGTTCTGTCACATAAAGGTATCATTCAACATCAGTGGAGATGTTAACAGTTCTACTACTTTGTAAATCATCCTTTTTCTAATCATAAGGTCTCTTGATTCTGCGAAGGAATTAACCTGTTTGGTTATTTAGTACAGAGTACCCAGAATTCTTTTAAAAGAAAATTCATATTTTCAATAAGAACTGAGTGCCATTCTAAGACACAGCACTAAAACCTTTTTTCAGTTTCTCTCTGCCTCCTCTCCAGTTTCAGGGACAACAGACAGATGCAACTGTTCCGCAATTTATTGTATTGTTCCAGTATTTATTGAACAATGTATTGATTCTACATTTATCAAATGCTATTCCCTTCCTAACTTCTGTTGCCAGATTAGGCTTCTTTATTGTGGAGAATTCCTCACCAAAAAACACCCCCCAAACTATGGCATAAACACTATTATGACCATCACACCTTTGTTATTCATTACTCATCCAGACCACTGTCATAACCTCTTCACTAGTCTACTATCTCCAACTCCCTACCCTACTTTTATCACAGTTCTATCTCAGGAATTTATATTTAGTTCTGTTGTACTGCTGCTTAATAGTCATCTTTAGGAGAAACTTCACAAAGTTCTTCAGACAGAATACAAAGCTGTTTAAGATGTGACCCCATTACACATCTCCAGCCTCTGCTTTTATAACCCCAGTTATAAACATTCCAGCCACACTGAGGTGTTATTTAAAATTTCCAAAAGATGCCATGACCTCTGCCCTTTGTGGAAGTTTGCCTAAGCTAACCTCTCTTCCCTTGCCAACTAACTTCCTGGTTCTTCAGCTTCAGGATAAAGGTCCATTCTTCTTAGATGACTCTACTAACCACCAAGATTGAACTAGGAATAATTCTTCTTTTCTCCAACTGTACCTTGTCCATTATTTCCTTCTAGTTCTTAAATCATACTATTATTGGTAGGCTTTTTTTCCTACTGTCTACAAGATCATCAAGGATAAGGGTTCTGATATTCATTTTTATATCACTAAAATCTAAGAATACTTTCGCACATTATAGGTACTTAAAAACATATGCATATTGTTACCTTCAGTCTAAAAAGTAAAGGCTTATATGATATAATCGATCATACCATCTATCCTGACAATACTTCAAGGCTATTCCCAAACTCAATGCTTTATTAATTTTTATAGACTATAGGTAGTAAACTGTCCATCTGAGAAAATATTCTAAAACTGAAAGGACAGTCTTGATATGAAACATCTTTGGTATAAATACCATGAACCGCCATATTAAAATTATATTCTAATTTCCAATTGCATGTATCTCATTCTTTTTACTAGTAAACACAAAACTCTCTTAGAAGAGATCTAGTAATACCAGGAATGTGTCCATTTTCATCAGGCATCGGATTCCCATTTAACTGTTCTATTTCCTTCGCTGGTATCCAGCACTCTGGAACAGGTTTGAAGTCCTCCTCAACATTCCAAAAAAATTCTAAAAGAATTAAATAATCTTATGTGTGGTGATACTTTAAGCAATATAAAACACTGAACAAATTCAAAGTGGGAACAACTAATGAGCCCCATCAAATCAGGCACCATATTAATTAGTCTCCATTCATTACCACCACCACAATTCTCAGGGTTAAGGTACTAACTTCAAATTTCCAATTTTGAACCCACCATCTGTAACAGTAGGTTAACAGTCTATAAAGCAGCCAGTGTTACAGTATGTATATTCATGGTGAATTTTTAATGCACTATGACTACAAATAAATAAAGATTATATATGAGTGGATATATAATGATACCTGTATATATCTACTTATAGTTAGAGAAACTTAATGTAAAACTATTAGTAGCCAAATGTGTCATTCATAGTAACTTGTATGTTTTAATAAACTACAATGAAGAGTCACAGAAATGTTAGGAAAATATTTTGAAATCTTTTTCAAGAATATGCTTTTACATAAAAAGATACTTGTAATTTTTTTCTTTTCCCAAAGTGCTTAAACTGTAAAGAAGGATATAATGTACAGACCACCACAGCAAGAAATAAGACAAAAATTTCAACTTAAATCATGAATAGCTTTAAAAAAAAAAAAAAAAACAGGACCCACAAACCTTTCGAGTTTTGTTTTGAATGTAGAAAATTTTTAAATCTTTTCTCAGCTAATTTGTTAGGTTTCCTATCTAGCCGAGCCCAGAGGTATGGCTGACCTAAAAAATAATAAAGAAAAAAGTTTAAGAGGCAAACAATAAAATTTAGCTCGAAAGACATTTCAATATAACCTTTTTCAATAAACATAGGGTCATTTCCTCTAAGGGAAACAACCCGAAAGACAAAGAGAAATATGCAGGATAACAAAACAAATTTGACCATTTCAGTAAGGACATCATCCCACAGACATATGAGAAACTAGTAATCGTGAGAAACGGAAGCTCTCTCTGCTAACGGAAACATAACCAGAAATCATATTCACACCTTCTCTAAAATGTAACTATGTTAAATTATGCTATGAGGGTTAACCTCCAAAAACGTGGAGTGAAGCTAGTTGTTCTACATGGCTCTGACCCCTGGGGTCAAGGCATGGAACACTGATGAATAGTGATGGTTTGCAGTCAGGGGTCTGAGAAGTTCCAGGGTAGTACTAGCATTTTCCCTTGACAACAGTGAGACTAAGGAGTTGCACTTGGTCTCAGTAAGCCTCCTGGGGGGCTGCTGCTGGTTACTTAGCAGGAAGATGCCTTCATGACCAGCAAAATATAAAAGTCCCCAGCTGAGACTGCATTTCAGATTCCCTGTTTCTGAGGTGTTCCCTGCCTACATCAGTGGTGGTCCCTAATTTTAAAAAGTTTGTCTTTCCTAGATTTGTCAGGAAGGTAGGGGAGGCATCAGTGGAGGACCATAGATGCTTTCACCAGGTCTCATCAGACCCTTCAGAGAAGGCAATGGCAACCCACTCCAGTACTTTAGCCTGGGAAATCCCATGGACAAAGGAGCCTGGGAGGCTACGGTCCATGGGGTCTTGAAGAGTCAGACACCATTTCGCAAAGAGTCAGACACGACTGAGTGACTTTACTTTCACTTTTCACTTTCATGCCGTGGAGAAGGAAATGGCAACCCACTCCAGTGTTCTTGCCTAGAGAATCCCAGGGACAGGAGTCTGGTGGGCTGCCATCTATGGGGTCGCAGAGTCAGACACAACTGACATGACTTAGCAGCAGCAACATCAGACCCTTCACTGTGACAAGAGTCTTTGGTTGTGATGTACATCCTTTTAATGCCCTTACTGTATTGCCTATCCTGTACCTGTAATTAACTGTGGATTTACAAGCACTGTCACTCTGGGTTCTCGAAGTTTTCTTTAGCAACCCAATTTTCTTTAACTGCCACCATTATATTGATAGTAATTACACAATGTGATGCATACTTCAGTTTCTTAGTATAAATATGTGCCTGTGTGCTAAGTCGCTTTAGTCGTGTCTCACTCTTTGTAACCCTATGGACTGTAGCCTCCCAGGCTTCCCTGTCCATGGGATTCTTCAGGCAAGAATACTGGAGTGGATTGCCTGGCCCTCCTCCAGGGAAATCTTCCTGACCCAGGGATGGAACCCACTTTGCTTATGTCTCCTACATAGGAGGGTTCTTTACCACTAGTGCTGCCTGGGAAGCCCATAATATAAATATAAAACCCTAAAGAAAACTTTGTCTCTTCAAATATATAAATCAGCTATTTGAAAAATTATTGATTACAGTTTGGGTAAGGCATTCTACATTACTTATTAGCTATACCAATAAATAATATGAAGAACCATATTAAAATTACACTGTCATTTCTGTTGAATGAACCTTTTGTTCTTTTTAAAAATAAACATAAAAAATGTACTGTATATCCATTAAGATGGCTACTATCAAAAAAATAGAAAATAACAAGTGTTGGTGAGGATATGGAAAAGCTGGAACTCTTCTATACTCCTGGTAGGAATACAACAGTGCACTTGCTACAGAAAACAGTATAACAGTGCCTCAAAAAAATGAAAAAGAATTACTATAGGATCCAGCAATTCCACTTTGGGATATATGCCCTAAAAACCGAAAGGAGGGATTCTAAGATTTGTGTACCATGTTCACAGCACGGTTCACCTAGTACACACTGATGGATAAATGGTATACACACACAATTATGTGGTATACACAAATGTGTGGTGTTCATCCTTTTATAAAGGAAGGCAATTCTGACATGCACCACAACACAAATGAATCTTAAGGACAATATGCTAAGTGAAATAAGCCAGTCACCAAATGACAAATACTGTAAGACTCCACTTTCATGAGTTACCTAGTCAAAATCCTAGAAACAAAGCAGTGTGTGAAACAAGGGGGGAGGCTGAGTTATTTAAAAGGTGTAAAGTCTCAGTTTTGCAAGATGAAGAGAGTTTTGGAGATGGGTGGTGGTGACAGCAGCGCAACAATGAGAACTGTGCACACCGCACTGAACTGTACGCTTAAAAAGGACCAACATGGTAAACGGTATGTGAATTTCATCACGACAAAATGAAAAAAGATGCACTTCACAAGAGATTTCCTATTATGAAGAACATATCCAATATGCATTTAACTTTTATTTCTCTTGCTGGAAGTGAGAAGTGATTTCAATATCTAGAAAAAAGAAATCACAGAGATTATTTCTCTCTTTTCAATGCATTTTTTTCCATAACATAGTTGACAATTTCGATTTGAGTTTCTCTTTTAAAGTACATTAAAATGAAACAAATTAGAGACACTGACAACAGTAATAAAACAACTGAATTAGCACTGGGATCAGCAGAATAAGAACAAGCTTTAGGGTCACATAAACCTAGGTCCTATTACCAGTTGAGCCTTCATTAATTAAATGGTCTCGAACAAATTATGTTCTCTGAGCTTTGGTTTCTGTTTCAGCGAAACAGGAGAGGCTTATTGTGCAGATAGATAAAGATAACACATAAAGCATTTATCATACTGTCTGGCCCTTAATCAGTATTAATTAAATACTAAGTTATCTTCCTTTCTTCCCCCAAGAGAAAGATACAATGGTAGAGTAAGTATAATATATCAATTGTGACTTTTTCCCAAGGGTTTATGAAGAGCACTTCAGATATATACAGTTTAGGTGATTAAGAAAAATAAATATTTGTAGCACAGTTTTATTTTACCTTTGTAGTTAGTAACATAACAACATGTTCCATCCACTTTTTCTGTTGGAATTGCATTGTATATATCTGCATCTAATGCCTTGTGACTTACAGTTTCAGTTGCCAAAACTTTAAATGGCTTAAAAGAGAAAAAGAAAACTGGTTTAAGATAAACAGCCTCTATGCCTTCTACATGCTCTCACCTGGAAGTTGTTAATTTCCCTAGTTCCAAGGTATGATCACCAGTTTATCCTTCAAAATATTTCTCCTGTGAAGTTCTTACAAATCACCTCCTCCTCCTCTATGCTATCAGAGTAATATATGTTTGTCTACCCAGATTTGTTAAATACAGTTGACCAACACGGGTTTGAACTGCACGGGACCACTTACACGCAAATTTTTTTTCCATAGTAAATACTGCACTACTACACACAGTTGGTTGAATCCTGAATGCAGAAGCCTTGTTACGGAGGAAACTTGAATATGAGGACCAACCACAAATTACACTCGGATTTCAGGGGATCGGACCCCGAATCCTGGCATTGTTCACAGGCCAACTGTATTCACATGTTTCTTTATCCCCCATAATGAGCTTGACACCAGGAATCATATTCTATGCAGAGCTGTATGCCTAGCTCAGGTGTTACGTGTGTTCATTTACTTGATAATCATTTGCTAAAAGCCTCCTAAGGGGTAAGTACTGTCCTCAGCACTAGGATAGAGGTCAAATGGCACCTGCCTTCGGTGGAACGTTTAAGGAAGGAGACAACAGTCATAAAATGCATAATATAATGTTAAGTATGTTAAGTACTAAGGAAAAAAAAGGGCACCCTTTCAGTTTTATCAGTAATAAACTACGTTTTTAATTTATGATTTGCTTATTCTCAGGAAGCCAAAAGAGCATCAAGAATGGAGGGGAAAAAAAAGTTCCAACGAACTTCGTGATTTATTTTCACTTCTGAGAAAGACTATGCCACCGTTTTACAGTCTTTACAGTCTATGACACTTTCATCTGAAGGAAGACCTGCACCCTAAGCCGCCGGAGCGAACCCTGCAGAGAGACCCCCGGGCTGCAGGGCGGCTCTGCCGCGCCTGGAAGCGCTCGCGGGTTCAAATGCAGCCTGCGCCGCGGGGAGGAGCCCACCCGCGGCCGCCCAGCGGGCCCCGAGCTCCTCGGTACCTGATGCTCCCTTTTGGTGGAAGGCTCCTCTTTCACCTCCGTCACAAACACACACGGCATTTTCCGCTGCACCGACCCCAAGCGCCTCATGGTGGGTCCTCAAGCGGTGCTAGTAGAGAAGGCCCTTCCGAGCAGCGCCGGGTCCTGACCAGGAGAGCGTTCAGAGGGGTCAGCCGTGTACTCAAGTCGCCAACACGCCGCGAGCTGGCCAGGTAGCCTCGCTCCCCATTTCCCCGGTTCCGAGCGTATGACGGGGACGCACGCCCGGAAACGGGCTCCTGGCCGCGGAGCCTTCTGGGAGTTGTAGTGCGGAACCCGAGGTAACTTCGTGTGCCCAAGCTGAGGTACCTTCGTGTGCGCTCTCGAGAGCGTCCCTCAGGGTTCTGATGACCGTGAAAATACAAAGATCCGTTTCTGGTTTCATCCGTTTCTGGTGTGTGTGTATTAGTAGCCGATGATATTTTTGAAAATTAAATGATATCAAGCGATAAGTAATGAATTATTTCAGATGGCTATTTAACATCATTTTGATGAAACAGATTTGCGTATTCTCCTTAACGTGTTTCTGGGGAAAGCACTGTCAAAGCTTAGAAATATCCGGAGACATCTCAGAACGAAATGAAAAGTAATTTCCCAGGAAAAAATGTTAGAAAACGCTACAATTAAAATACCTGGGGCCAAAAAAAGAAAGAAAATTACCATTTGGACTACGCCTCATTGTAAGGCATCAGTTCAGTTTAGTTCTCTCGCTCAGTCGTGTCTGACCCTGCGACCCCATGGACTGCAGCACCTCAGGCTTCACTGTCCATCACCGACTCCCAGAGTTTACTCAAACTCATTGTAAGGCATAATATGGTCGAAATTGGTTCTGGTGTTTTTTTTTCCCCCAGAGTGAGTGCAACGTTTAGCATTAGAGCAGTTCCAAACCACAGGAAAACCAACAACCAGATTTCAGTCTCAATTTTTTCATAGGAATCTCACTTACCTTAGTTAAGTATGAGCTCTAACAGAGTCCGAATGGCTTGAGTACTTGTCAGCAATCAACTGCAGAGCTAAAAACAGCTCTGACTTACTCCTCAAAAGAATTTCGGAGGGTAAGTAATAACAATCAACGGCTGAAAAAATAAATAAACTTTTAGTAATAGTAGCCTTTCTCACTGAAGCAAGTAGTCCGGAATAGGGACTTTTGATTACTGCCATCTTTTAGGTGCTTTGACAAAGCCCGAGTCTCATTTCTATAATTGTTTTATCTGCAGGCATCAAAGTGCCCAGCATTTTCCTGATTTAGCCCTCAGAAAATTAAACTACTATATTTCACTTGGAAGTATCTATGTATAAGGGAATTCCCAAAGAATAAAATATCCCTCAAAAAAAGTCACTGTTTTTTGATTACTGGATTCAGAGGGGAGGGAGGGAAGAAGAGATCTGCCATACAAAAGTATTTACTTTTTCTTTTACTATCTTTGACTTTCTCGTAAGAAAAATAAATAAATAAAAAAGGGCCTCGGGGTTGGGTGGGCGGGGGTGCAGTGGCTGAAAACACCTAATGGGAGATCTTGAGACCAGAAAGGCCTATAAAAACCAGTGACTTTTTGTTCCTCCACAGGAGTCCTAAACTAAGAGCTTGATTCATGGGACTCAAGGGACGACAATGAAATAACTTAAAACTTGCAACTGTCATTTCCCAAACTGCCAGAGAATCTTTTAGGTCCAACCTTCTATCGTTTCTGAAGATCACCTTCCAAAATATTCCACTTGCTGTTTGAAAGTAGCAGCAAAGCTAAACCATGTTTTAAGAAGCACTCTATTTCTAACGCTTTGATTTCATCAGTGCCTGGAGTAAAGCCTCCAGCAGAAACGAGGTAGTCCAACACTAGGGGGAGCCACTGGCCCAGTTCGCACTCGCAGTCTGGACTCCCACTCTGACAATGAGCAGCCCGCCCCTTTGATTCTAAGTTTGAAGAGCCAGCAAGGACCGACTACCAGCCCCAGTACTTAAAAGTGGTGTTACAGGATTACACAATCTGGAAGAAAGACTTTTTTCTCTAATGTGTTAGTGTTCTGACATGAACCAAAAATGAAATATACAGTGCAGAGTATATCTTGGCCAACACACTCAAAAAACAAAATTTGCAGGCCTACCCTGAGTTGTGCAGGCAAATTTCTCATAACTCTGCTTTACTCATTACAAAGAGAAAAGTCATCCTAGGTATGGTCATAGCTTTCCCTGAAAAACTAGAAGGAATTTCACAACAGGAAAGAAATGAAGAGAATAAGGAAAAGGTGGGGAAAAGAGGATAGAAAGAAAGGAAAGGAAAAGAGAGTTGGAAAAAAAGAAGATGAAATTTAGGGCTCCAGGCATGCTAAAGACTACCAGATTTCACAGATCTAGTCACAATGACCAAAAAAAAAAAAAATCCCCTTGTGGGTTTGTGTTTTTGCTGTTTCTAATGGAACATAGTTGTTCAAAACTAATTTCAAGAGATAAAACATTTTTTCAGCCTTTCTCCTATGTAAAACATGGATTTTCACAATGGCTTTAATCGTGATGTTAATGTAATCATGCAATAATAGTATTTGGTAACAGTATTTGATAATAGTGCAATGCAGCTAGCTGTAAGTTCCTATGTGGAGAGGAAGTTTATCTGGAGGCAAAGACCATTTAAAGCTATTTCTTAGGGGTGTTTCTCCCAGTAAGCTATGTGCTTGAGATGGGTGCATTGTTATTCTAGAATTAGAAGGTAGGGCAAAACAAAAGATGAGATATGAGGTTTTCTATATATCATTGCTAATATTTTCAAGGATTTAAGTTAAGTCTTTATTTTCTACTTCATTTACTTTCAGTGCTACATGGCTCTTGTTTTTATTTTTGACTTTATTATTTTCCCTTATTTACAATTATAATTCTTTTATAAATTTTAGCATACGTTCTAGATTTTTATTCTAAAGCAGTGTACTCAAGTTCATACCAACTTAGTCTGTTTCACTTAACCAAAGTGAATATATGTCTTGATCTTGTAAATTTCCGATTAAAAGTACAAAGGTATTTAAAAATACATGTTGATCTATTGTAATTTCTCATCTCTATGGCATCTCCTAAATTACCTAGTATGAATTTTTTTATTAATTTCTTCTAGGTTCTAGTTTTTAGTAAAGATATTAAGATGAAGAAAGATCTGAATAACTGCTGATTGAAATGTCTCATTCTGGGAATCAGAGTACTTCACTTTGCTTTCAACAAATTCTCAAAATTTGCAAGCATCTGGAAACTTACTGCTATAGGAAGAAGCTATTTCCCTTTTAATGATGGATGAAGAATGAATGGACTATAGCTATAAGATGAATAAGTAGTCCAACTTATTTTCAGGTACTATTAAATATCCCAATCTGAATGCTTTTTTCCCCAAATCAGTGGATAGTGGTGAGTACATAATTTTGTTTTCATCTTAAAATAAATATAGCATATTTACTTATATAAAAATTTTAGTTTTGTTTTCAAATCATACATAGAAATGAGTCTAGAAAATAATTAACTTGTAAAATATTTAATACTTCTTAATTATGAAAGTATGAGCTAGTTTATTTTCCATATTTAATCAGAACATTGAAAGATAAAATATACTGTTTTATTTGTATTAGCTTTTTCCGGTCAATAACTTAATTGAGTAACAGAAATACTGTTTAGTATTCACTAAGGTAAACTAGCCTACAGTTAGATGTGAGGTCATTTATGATGAGCAAATAATGAATTAGGTAACAATGAGGAAAATTCTGGAAGTTTGAGTTTGTGTGCTTACTAGCAACCACTTTCAACATTTCTGCAAAGCTAGAGAAGGTATCTTCTAATTTAAATTTCTTTAAGAATTATCTATTGTGTAATATACTATCAACAGGAGGTCAGTTTTAAAGGAATACTACTGATAGCCTGAAAGACTGTGGAAGAGAAATTCTTTTTTCCCTTACACACTGATAGTTCTTATATTTGCATTCCTGCAATTCTTATATTAAAAAACATTGGATTAGCAGCAAGAGAGTTGAAAATGGCAGAAGTTGGGAATGACTGCTATTTCTTTTTTAATTCCACATGCATAAAGGTAAATATTGTGCAACTTATGGTACGTATTCCACATGCTTAAGCTTTTTAGTAGAATGAAGGAAAATATGGCAACAGTTTATTTGCATTGCTGAGTCAAAATTTACTATTTTCCCACAAAATGTTGTACATACTTAAAATATGAAGTAAAACCTTATCATGTATTTTTGATATGTTGAGTTTCTCTGAGGAAATCTGGTAATATTTAAAATTATCTGAAACTATCCTTCTATATGCCAGTTACAAGCCTATGGCTTTTTAATCCTCATGTGGCACTTTTGCCTATATTACGGCTCCTTGAAACATGAAATTACTAATATTAAAGCATATGATATTTTGATTAATGTGATTCCAGTCATACATATTCAAATAGTTAAATTCAGCTTCACTATCAAACTCAGTTTAATAAATCTAATTGATTCCTTATTATGGAATTTATTAATGAATTTATTGAATTTTCCTCTGTCAAAGTAATAGTAAATAATTAATATCATGGAAAAGGCAAAAAATAATACAAATTGGCCAAATAAGAATTCAAGTTTATAAAGTTAAAATGGGAAAAAATGTCTAAGTGATTTGGATTAGTGGATCTCAATGAAGCCAAATAAATGTAGAAATTCAATGTTTGGAGCTTCATGTTCATGTTAGAATGAACCCAGTGAAAGACATGCTGTGTATGGTTTGAAGCATTTCATCTCTGCTAGGACAACTGAGTAGAGTCAGCCTCTTAGACTGTAGAATTAGATCCACTTCCATTACCTGTCACCTTAAGATTAAACCCTGGGATGATAATAAATAATAGAATTTATGTTCTGTGTGGGCAGAGAGTTTTGTCTGTTTCACTGCTATATCCTCAAATTCTAAGTTATCAGTAAATAATTAAATGAAAAAAATAATAATAGCAATCACATTACCTTATCTCCCATAATTTTTACAACAGTATGTGAGAAGGGCATTTTACTCCGTTTTTACAGATGAGGAAACTGAGGCACAGAGAGTGAGTAATGGATTGATTTTGTGACTATGGGCAAAATAGAGTCAGGCATTCAAATACTGGTTTATCTGGTTTCTGCCTGCTATCCAGGTCTATGAGATCTACAGACCCACCTTAAAAAGGAGAGAGTGAATTCTTTTTAACGGCTGAGTAATACTCCATTGTGTATATGTACCACAGCTTTCTTATCCATTCATCTGCTGATGGACATCTAGGTTGTTTCCATGTCCTGGCTATTATAAACAGTGCTGCGATGAACATTGGGGTACATGTGTCTCTTTCAATTCTGGTTTCCTCGGTGTGTATGCCCAGAAGTGGGATTGCTGGGTCATAAGGTAGTTCTATTTGCAATTTTTTAAGGAATCTCCACACTGTTCTCCATAGTGGCTGTACTAGTTTGCATTCCCACCAACAGTGTAGGAGGGTTCCCTTTTCTCCACACCCTCTCCAGCATTTATTGCTTGCAGATTTTTGGATCGCAGCCATTCTGACTGGTGTGAAGTGGTACCTCATTATGGTTTTGATTTGCATTTCTCTAATAATGAGTGATGTTGAGCATCTTTTCATGTGTTTGTTAGCCATCCGTATGTCTTCTTTGGAGAAATGTCTATTTAGTTCTTTGGCCCATTTTTTTGATTGGGTCGTTTATTTTCTGGAGTTGAGCTGCAGAAGTTGCTTGTATATTTTTGAGATTAGTTGTTTGTCAGTTGCTTCATTTGCTATTATTTTCTCCCATTCAGATGGCTGTCTTTTCACCTTGCTTATATTTTCCTTTGTTGTGCAGAAGCTTTTAATTTTAATTAGATCCCATTTGTTTATTTTTGCTTTTATTTCCAGCATTCTGGGAGGTGGATCATAGAGGATCCTGCTATGATTTATGTCTGAGAGTGTTTTGCCTATGTTCTCCTCTAGGAGTTTTATAGTTTCTGATCTTACATTTAGATCTTTAATCCATTTTGAGTTTATTTTTGTGTGCGGTGTTAGAAAGTGATCTAGTTTCATTCTTTTACAAGTGGTTGACCAGTTTTCCCAGCACCACTTGTTAAAGAGATTGTCTTTTGAATCAGTTCTGATGAGATGGATGAAACTGGAGCCGATTATACAGAGTGAAGTCAGCCAGAAAGAAAAACACCAATACAGTATACTAACACATATATATGGAATTTAGGAAGATGGCAATGACGACCCTGTATGCAAGACAGGGAAAGAGACACAGATGTGTATAACGGACTTTTGGACACAGAGGGAGAGGGAGAGGGTGGGATGATTTGGGAGAATGACATTCTAACATGTATACTATCATGTGAATTGAATCGCCAGTCTATGTCTGACGCAGGATGCAGCATGCTTGGGGCTGGTGCATGGGGATGACCCAGAAAGATGTTATGGGGAGGGAGGTGGGAGGGGGGTTCATGTTTGGGAATGCATGTAAGAATTAAAGATTTTAAAATTTAAAAAATAAAAAACTAAAAAAAAAAAAAAAAGGAGAGAGTGAAGACAGACAGTAAGAAGGTGGGGAAAAAAAAAAAAATAAGGAACAACCCTGAAACCTGTCAAAAAAGGGATGAGCTTAATAGGATATGTTTACTTTTATTCTATGTCACCCACCCCTCTGCTGAAAAAGACAATGACCTGCAGTTTTCCCAGCTGTTGATCTATGTGTAAAAGATATAAGATAAGAAAAAATAGCAGCCCATTCAAATAATCCACATTTGCTTTTGTTGAGATATAATGATGTAAATGTATAAACATATATGTGTGTATAACTTAGCACAATGTGCTAAATATTTAAAATTCCACAATAAAAAAGTTTAAACTCTGTTCACTTTCCCTCTATAAGCACACTGAACAGTATGTCTCTAATCTGAGTAAGAAAATAATTATCTAATAAAAGTTATGATTAATAGAGATGATCTCTGCAATTAGAATATGGATGATGATTCTTAAAAATAATTCTGGCTTTCATAAGGAAAATTAGATCCCTCTGTGATTAGATTGTGATCAAGAGTGTCACTGACCTTTTTATATATTTATTCTTGTGAAGTTGCTCAGTCGTGTCTGACTCTTTGCAACCCCGTGGACTGTAGCCTACCAGGTTCCACCACCCATGGGATCTTCCAGGCAAGAATATGAGAATTTTATCAGTGACTTATGGAATGTACTATTTAATCATTAGATTATTTTATCAGTCTCACTAAAATTAGATACTTTGCTAAAATTTAGACTTGATGGTCTTGGATTTGTAGTGTTTTTTAATTTTAATTTGATCTCATACTTTATTTAATTGATAAGTAATCTATTGTTAAATACTGACCTTCATATATTGAGTTTTCTACACTGTTTACTTTTTTCTTTTAGGGTTCCCAGTGCCGATTCCGACACTGTGAAGAGGCCCTTGGCAGTGATACAGTGTGCTCGTTATGGAGAGAGGGAAAATGTTTAGATCCACTTTGCAGATTTAGACACATGGAAATGCAGGTAGAATTATTCAACATTATCATGTTTGTTATAAGCATCTCCTTCCGATAATATTGAACTCTGTACTCTTACAACACAATAGAAAAGAAATTGTTCTTTCCTCCAATGACTTAATTTTAGGCATTTTACACTTTGCTCAACTTAAATTCTTAAAAAAATGGGCAAATGTGTTTGAGGAGTACCCAATTGCATCTTTAAATAACAGAGCTTAGAAATGAAGCCTAGAAACACACACAATCGTCAGTCAGCAATTACAGTAGTTGTTGTAATGTTGTGTCGCAGCACATTGTATTTACTGTGATTATGGCATCTCATCATTACATTTGCCTCACCTCCTTTATCTAGCAAAACTGCAGTATTTCATGCTTCTGGGAAACTCAGCCTCTTGGTTGTGTGAAGATCAGTTGTATCTTTTATCACAGCAAACCTCGAAATATCAATGGATTATTTTTGCCACCAAGTAGCAGTGAGTATATTCTTTGAATAACATGGTTATACCATATTATAATCTGATTTTAGAATAGCAGCATAGAATGACACATTAAATAAAGTATGGCAAGGTGAGTAATACAGTGTAATCACCAGTGGATGATTTAGGATGGTTATATCAAGAATTATGAGAATGAGCTATCAAGTAACTAACCAAATGGAATGGGCAGAGTTAGTTAAATTTTCTCTGACCGTGTTTCTAAAGTGGACTTTAGTCATGTGAAAAGTGAGAAGACTGCTGCCCTCACTGGATAGAGGGGAGCTATCTCAGCAACTCATCACATGACTGGAGCAAAGCTAGGAGGTTCTGGCCTCACCACTGCTCCCTGTAAATGTGCAGAAACCTCTCATACATGGGGAGAGCAAGGGCATGCTCTGGTTTGCACGCTTCTGCTTCTAGAAGAGCAGCTGGATGTGTGGTTCTTCCTAAGACTTCATTTGTGGGGAAGATGCAATCCCATTGTTGCTAAATAAGTGGCACCCTTCAAACCAACTAAACGCTACTGAGACTCTACTTTGTGGTGAACCTTAAACTAAGTTATGGGAAAGGGGTACAGAAGACACCATGTCCTATAACAGTAAATGGCAAGAACTTTGAGAAGTTGGGAGAGTCAGGTTTCACGGATGCTACAGCCGCTTCACTCTCCTGCTATGGGCACCGTATTTCTTATAATGGAATTATTCTAGAAATGAGTTTACAGAATATCAGTCTTTTGTATTTGAAAATCTGGCTTCAGATAATCCTTGGCAAATGAATGATTAAAAACCATGTCTCTTTGTTATAGTCTTCTGGAAAATGCTGCTCTCAGAGCATTCATCATACATGTAATACCTGGATCAATGTTTTTCTTCACTAGACTGTAAACATCACAAGGATGGGGCTCATAGCTAGTTTCCCTACCAGTGCTTAGCACAATGTCGGGACCCAGATGCTCAGTAAAATTGGATGCTTGGATAGATGGATAGGACATATGGGTAGAAGGTAGGAGAAGAAGGGGATGACAGAGGATGAGATGGTTGGATGGTATCAGTGACTTAATGGACATGAGCTTGAGGAAGCTCCAGGAGTTGGTGATGGACAGGGAAGCCTGGTGTACTGCTGTCCATGGGGTCACAGAGTCGGACATGACTGAGTAAACTGACCTGATAGATGTATAGATGACTACTGAAGGTAACCTCCTGGGATGAAAGTTATTACACCTACTAAGTGGTTAACTTGGTCCCATTGGTTAACATCTAGTGTGATTTTATTTCATTAAGAACATTGTATTAAATTCTCTCTATATAGTGTGCTAGCCTACTTCCTAGTGGTCTATGGGTAAAGTGGTCTATGGTTTGCTGTCTTTCAAACTAATTATTTCAGTACTAGAAGAAAGACTGCATCTCTGAGGGCAAAGGAAAGGTAGAATGTCTCTGGAACAAATAGTGAGCTCCCCACTGTAAGACATGTCCTCAGCTAAGTTCTCTACGGGTACATTTCATTATTCTCATATATTAGGCATAGAATCTGGGGGTCAAAAATAGATTCTGGCTCTTCTGGAAGTCTCAATTTCTTCAACACATGTCAAAACTGCTCCTGACTCTTAGAATAAGCTTTCCCCTCTCTTGATAGGGTCAAACCAGATCCATGCACTGGTTTTGGAAGGACCAGATGCTTCTCCTAGGTTTTCTATTCCCATCATGAGAGGAGATAAGCTCTGCTTTCTCTTTGCCACTTCCCTATCATTTTCTCAGATATATTTCTTCACTACATCTATTGTTTGTCTGACTCCTCCCTATAGAATGAAAATTCTGTAAGAACAGGAATCTTTGTTTACTGATAAATCCCAACCACCAAACATAGAAACAGAGTATTACCTTTCACATAGTGGCCAATTCTATTCCAGGAAGTCCTGAAAAGTATTTATTCAGGTTAAGTAAGGTAACTATTTGTTTTCTGCCCAGGCACATTTTTGTGCTTTAGGAAAGAGGATTCAATTTCCAGGCTGTAGGAAACTACTACCCTGGAGGAGGAAATGGCAGTATTCTTGCCTGGAGAATCCCATGGACAGAAGCCTGGCAGGCTACAGTCCATGGGGTTGCAAGGGTCAGACACAACTTAGTGACTATACCACTACCACCACAGAAAACTACTAAGCTCACTTGAATTATGTATTGAATTACTGCATCATCTATTCATTCTAAGAATATTTCAATACCTCAGAAGTTATAATGTGATCTTTTATAGACCTAATATTTCCTAAAATATTTCCAGGAACATCTACCTACCAAGGTTCATATTAACCGAAACCAGGAAAATAAATCATCTCAACTTAGATTTAAGTTACGAAGTTATAACTTTATTAAAATCTACCTTTATGTTTCAGTGGGTACATGTGATTAACAAATTCAGGGTAGGATTATGACAGAGATTTTTTGGTAGCAAAATACATGGCATTGTGTAATTCATGTGTAAGTTTGTGTCCAGTTAAAATAAGATAAAATCTAGGTATTCAAATGCATAAACTATGTCCATCAGAGAAGGCAATGGCACCCCATTCCAGTACTCTTGCCTGGAAAATCCCATGGACTGAGGAGCCTGGTGGGCTGCAGTCCATGTGGTCTCTGAGTCGGACTTGACTAAGTGACTTCGCTTTCACTTTTCACTTTCATGCATTGGAGAAGGAAATGGCAACCCACTCCAGTGTTCTTGCCTGGAGAATCCCAGGGATGGGGGAGCCTGGTGGGCTGCCGTCTATGGGGCTGCACAGAGTCGGACACGACTGAAGTGACTTAGCAGCAGCAGCAGCAGCAGCAGCATGTGGTCCATATTAAGTAGGTGAATTGCAGCCGCAGCAATGCTATCTAAGTTACCAGCTGTGCTCTTCCAGAATGAGGTGTTTGCCGAAAGCAATTTCCCATTAGTTAATTTGCCATTGTCTGTTATCTTTAAGGACTAAGTTCAAATATCAGGAGTCTGACATTTTTTTGTCTGGACGTGTAAAACTGCCAGTTAGTCTTTTTACAATTTAAACTTTAATCTGCTAACAAATTTAAAAAAAGGTCTTGGACTCTCTTGCAAAAGATTTCACTTAAATGTTGCTAAACCAGACATTTTCAAAGGTGGCCTAATCCCTCTGGTTATCATCTCTAAGTTTAGAAGCAAATAGCTATTAACACCAAATGATAGTGCTAAGAAAAACATAGCTCAGTTAATATTTGCTCTAATTATAAGAATTTGCTAGGCATTTCTGAGTACATTTTGCATTTTCTTTGTGAGCTTGGTCGGTTCTTGTTCTTTCTCCCATGGTACGCAGTAGATGTTAGTGTACCCAAAGTGTTCCTCTTAAGAAACTCCTTAAATTTTGCTAAGGGACAATTTATTCAAAACAGAGTAGCTCAAACACTGAAGCAAATGCTCATCTCCTTGATTATTTGCCATGTTATTCTAAAATGAATACCTGAAAGGATAATTTGATTTTTGTTTATTCTGAGTCACTGTCTTGGAGATGCCTTGGACAACTGACTATTTGACCACATTAAATGGAGCTTGGGTCGGCTCACTTTACAAGGTCTTGCCTAAATGAATATGTGTGCATGACCTTTTCATTATGTCTTAAAAAACCATTGTCTCATGTTTTTTTAAATAATTTAACAAACACCTTGACTTGAATATTTGAGTCAGTAAAACACAGACTAGTTTTGTGTGTGTGTGTGTGGATAAGACACATAGTAAGACAACTGTTAATAGTTATAAGAGGAAAAACTGTTCACATCAGTTCTTTCTTCTTTGGGGAAAGGGGAGAGGGGTTGAGCAAGTGTCTTAAACCAAATGATGGTTACCTCTGTAACAATTTGGGCTTGGATGGGAGACTCCTCCTGCTAACTGGACACTGTCTGCTCTCATCGATGAGCAGGGTACTTCTGGAAGTAAGAGTAGGTACTCCCTGCTGGCTCAGCTGGTAAAGAACCCATCTGCCAATGCAGGAGATGCAGGAGACTGAATTTGATCCCTGGGTCGGGAAGATCCCCTGGAGAGGAAATGGCAACCCACTCCAGTATTCTTGCCTGGGAAATTCCATGGACAGAGGAGCCTGGCAGGCTACAGTCCATGGGGTCACAAAGTGTCAGACACGACTGAGCACATGCATGCTTCATACTCAAGTATTAGTTCCCAAGCCTAACATTTGTTAGTCATGTCTGAGATGTCCACAGACTTTCTTTTTAAGACTTTATAAACTAAAAATGCAATCGATTTTTTTTTAAAAATGAAGTAGGATTATGAGAAATGAGAAAATCTCATATCCACAGTTTTCAAATAATATGAGTTTTCTGTGTGGCAACCCTATGCTGAGTACTCTACATGCCTAATTTTATTTAATCCTCACAAAAATCTGAAAAATAGTATTCTTATTGTACAGATGAGGAAAATGACGTCTAGACAGGTTAAATATCTTAGGTGACATAATATATCTCATAACTAGAGGTACCTGACTTCAAACACAATTCTGACTCTAAAACTGCCTAACAACCCCAGCCTTGGCATTTCAAGTATAACCAGTCCTTTTGGTAATTTGAGTGGATCCACCCACGAGATCACCTAATCTGGCTTCCTCCTCCTAAGCGGCAAATGCTCTTCCACCCTACGCCACAGCCTTTCTTTCAAAATTATTAAGACTGTTTACATGTAATAAAAGATGCTTTCCCCTTTAATTTACATTAAACAGTAGAATACTTCTAACATTTCTGATTTATATGTATTTCCATTAAATAAGTTTTCTTCTTTCTTTCTCTTTTTCTGTTTACTTCTGGCCACACATAGGTGGGGCTTGTTCCCTTTAACCATCTGAATCCAGGAAGACCCAGAATCATATTTCTCAAACCTGGCTCCCCTTTAGAATTATCTGGGGAGCTTGAAACAACAACAATAACTAAAAAAAAAAGAACAACCCAACCCATCCCCCCAAACCATTCCTATCACAACTTAGTTCAGTTCAGTCGCTCAGTCCTGTCCAACTCTTTGCGACCCCATGAACTGCAGCAGGCCAGGCCTCCTTGTCCATCACCAACTCCTGGAGTCTACCCAAACTCATGTCCGTTGAGTCAGTGATGCCATTCAACCATCTCATCCTCTGTCGTCCCCTTCTCCTCCTGCCTTCAATCTTTCCCAGCATCAGGGTCTTTTCAAATGAGTCAGCTCTTCACATCAGGTGGCCAAAATATTGGAGTTTCAGCTTCAACATCAGTCCTTCCAATGAACACCCAGGACTGATCCCATTTAGGATGGACTGGTTGGATCTCCTTGCAATCCAAGGGATTCTCAAGAGTCTTCTCTAACACCACAGTTCAAAAGCATCAATTCTTCTGCACTCAGCTTTCTTTATAGTCCAACTCTCACATCCATACATGACTACTGGAAAAACCATAGCCTTGACTAGACGGACCTTTGTTGACAAAGTAATGTCTCTGTTTTTTAATATGCTGTCTAGTTTGGTCAAAACTTTCACTCCAAGGAGTAAGCCTCTTTTAATTTCATGGCTGCAATCACCATCTGCAGTGATTTTGGAGCCCCCCAAAATAAAGTCTGACACTGTTACCACTGTTTCTCCATCTATTTGCCATGAAGTGATGGGACTGGATGCCATGATCTTAGTTTTCTGAATGCTGAGCTTTAAGTCAACTTTTTCATTCTCCTCTTTCACTTTCATCAAGAGGCTCTTTAGTTGTTCTTCACTTTCTGCCATAAGGGTGGTGTCATCTGCATATCTGAGGTTATTGATATTTCTCCTGGCACTCTTGATTCCAGCTTGTGCTTCATCCAGCCCAGCGTTTCTCATGATGCATTCTGCATAGAAGTTAAATAAGCAGGGTGATGATATACAGCCTTGATGTACTCCTTTTCCTATTTCCTATCACCACTTAAGCCAACAGTTGAATTCATGAGTGTTAGAGCTGAGCCTTCAGTGTACTTTTCTAGCTCCAGCTTTTTATTTCAAAAATGTTCAACCGACAAAAATGTTGCAGAATAGTTCAATGAATACCTAACCGTGTACTCTTCACTGGGATTCACCAATTTATCAATTTATTTTCTCCTCTCCATTTTACTTACATATATACAAAAAATGTACAAACATATATTTCTGTCCTTGTTTTTGAACCATTTGAATTTTAGTTGCAAATATCATGACACTTTATCTCTAAATGCATTGACATATATCTCCTATGTTTAACAACACTCTTAGATATAACCATGGGCTCCTGAAGTGGTGCTAGTCCCACCTACCAATGCAGAGACGCAGGTTCGATCCCCCTGGAGTAGGAAATGGCAAGCTGCTCCATTATTTTTGCTGGAAAATCCCATGGACAGAGTAATCTGATGAGTGATAGTCCATGGGGCCACAAAGAGTTGGATGCAGCTAAGGACACGTATACCTAACCACACTACACACAACCATCACATATAGAAAATTTATTTACATATCTCACTATTATTGAATAATACTTTAGTATTTATCATCTATTTATGTTATTTTTAGCCTTTGGTAAGTACAGACCTTGCTCTTGTAAACATTAAATCAAAATAGACCACAAAGACCTAAATATGAGCTAAAATTATAAAATTCTTATGAGAAACTATAGACTACTCAAACAATTCTTAGTTATGACACCAAAAGAAAAACAAGCAGTAAAACAATTAGTTGGATTTCATCAAATTAGAAACTTTTGTGTTTCAAAGAATATCATCAAGAAAGTAAAAATGCAACCCACAGAATGAGAGAAAATATTTGCATCTTTTATATAAGCATTTTATATCCGGAATATATGAAGAACTCTTGCAGCTCAGTAATATAAAGACAATTCCATTACAAAATGGGGAAAGAATCTGAATATACATTTCTCAAAGATATAAAAATGGCTAAAAGAAATATACCTCTGAATGCAGAGTTCCAAAGAATAGTGAGGAGAGATAAGAAAGCCTTCATCAGTGATCAATGCAAAGAAATAAAGAAAACAATAGACTTGGAAAGACTAGAGATCTCGTCAAGAAAATTAGAGACACCAAGTGAACATTTCATGCAAAGTTGGGCACAATAAAGGACAGAAATGGTATGGATTTAACAGAAGCAGAAGATATTAAGAAGACGTGGTAAAACTCCATGAAGAACTATACGAAAAAGATCTTAAACCCAGATAACCACAATGGTGTGATCACTCACCAAGAGCCAGACATCCTGGAATGCAAAGTCAAGTGGGCCTTAGGAAGCATCACTACAAACAAAGCTAGTGGAGGTGGTTGAATTCCAGTTGAGCTATTTCAAATCCTAAAAGATGATTCTGTTAAAGTGCTACACTCAATATGCCAGCAAATTTGGAAAACTCAGCAGTTGCCACAGGACTGCAAAAGGTCAATTTTCATTCCAATCACAAAGGCAATGCCAAAGGATGTTCATATTACTGCACAATTGCACTCATCTCACATGCTAGCAAAGTAATATTCAAAATTTCCAAGTCAGGCTTCAACAGTATGTGAACCAAGAACTTCCAGATGTTCAAGCTGTATTTAGAAAAGGCAGAGGAACCAGAGATCAAATTGCCAACATCTGTCGAATCATAGAAAAAGCAAGAAAATTCCAGAAAAACACCTACTTCTACTTCATTGACTACACTAAAGCCTATGACTGTGTGGATCACAACAAACTGGAAAATTCTTCAAGAGGTGGGAATGCCAGAACACCTTACCTGCCTTCTGAGAAATCTGTATGCAGGTCAAGAAGCAACAGTTAGAACTGGACATGGGACAACAGACTGGTTCCAAATTGGTAAAGGAGTGCCTCAAAGCTGTATATTGTCACCTTGCTTATTTAACTTATATGCAGAGTATATTATGCAAAATGCCAGGCTAGGTGAAGCACAAGCTGGGATCAAGATTGCCGGGAGAAATGTCAATAACTTAAGATACACCAATGACATCACCCTTATGTCAGAAAGGGAAGAAGAACTAAAGAGCTTCTTGATGAAAGTGAAAGAGGAGAGTGAAAAAGCTGGCTTAAAGCTCAACATTCAAAAAACTTTAAGATCATGACATCTAGTCTCACCACTTCATGGCAAATAGATGGGGAAACTGACAGTTTTATTTTCTTTGACTGCAAAATCACTGCAGATGTTGACTGCAGCCATGAAATTAAGACACTTGCTCCTTTGAAGAAATGCTGTGACCAACCTAGACAGCATACTAAAAAGCAGAGACATTACTTTATTGACAAAGATCAGTCTAGTCAAAGTTATGGTTTTTCCAGTAGTCATGTATGGATATAAGAGTTGGACCATAAAGAAAACTGAGCAGTGAATTGATGCTTTTGAGTGTGGTGTTGGAAAAGACTCTTGAGAGTCCCTTGGACAACAAGGAGATCAAACCAGACAATCCTAAAATAAATCAGTCCAGAATGTTCATTGGAAGGACCAATGCTGATGCTAAAACTCCAATACTTTGGCCACCTGATCTGAAGAAGTGATTCACTGGAAAAGACCCTGATGCTGGGAAAGTTTGAAGGCAGGAGGACAAGGGGACAATAGAAGATGAGATGGTTGGATGGCATCACCAACTCGATGGACATGAGTTTGAGTAAGCTCTCGGAGTTGGTGATGGACTGGGAAGCCTGGCATGCTACAGTCCACTGGGTCACAAAGAGTCAGACACAACTGAGCAACTGAACTGGGTAAGCTCATGCAAAGATGCTCATTGTAACTAACCATTAGATCAATGTAAGTCAAAACCATGAGGTATCACTCCTATCTATTCAAATGGTTTAATCAAATAGATAATAAGATTTGACAAGATATGGAGAAATTGGAATCTTCACACATTTCAGACAGGAATGTGAAAGTGAAGTCACTCAGTCGTACCCGACTCTTTGCGACCCCATGGACTGTAGCCTACCAGGTTCCTCCATCCATGGGATTTTCCAGGCAAGAGTACTGGGTGGATTGCCATTTCCTTCTCCAAGATAGGAATGTAGATGATGCAATTTTGGAAAACAGTTTGGCAGCTCCTCAAAAGAGTAAACAGAATCACTGTGTGTGCATATGCAGGTTGCTTCCGTCATTACAGCTCTTCCTGACGCTAAGTATCGTAGCCCACCACGTTCCTCTGTCCATGAGATTCTCCAGGCAAGAATACTGGAGTGGGTTTCCATGCCCTTCTCCAGGGGATCTTCCCAACCCAGGGATCGAACCCATGTCTCTTATGTCACCTGAATTGGCAGGTGGGTTCTTTACTACTAGAGCCACCTAGGAAGCCCCCAGAATCACCATATGTCCTACTTATTCACTTCTAAGTATATATCCAAGAAATGTGAAAACATATGTCCTCATGAAACTTGTACAACAGTAAATATTCATACTAACATTATTTAAAACAACTAAAAAAGTGGAAACAAACCAAGTGTCCATCATTTAATGAATGGAAAAATCGTGGTATATGCACACAGTGAAATATATTTGACTATTAAAAACCACTGTGATAGGACTTCCCTGGTGGTCCAGTGGCTAAGACTCAGTGCTCTCAATCCAGGGGACCCAGGTTTAATCCATGGTCAGGGAACTAGATCCCATATGCTGCAACTAAAGATCCCTCATGCTGCAACAAAGAGCCAGTGTGGCCAAACAAACATTTTAAAAGCACAACACTATGGTAAGTTGAAGAAGTCATGTACAAAAGACTACATAGTGTATGATTTCATTTCTATGAAATATCCAGAATAGGCAAATCCATAGAAACAGAAAGTATACTAGTGTTTGTACGACTGGCGACGTCGGGCAGACATGAACAATAACTGCTAATAGGTATGGGTTTCTTTTTTGAGGGGATCAAATATCCTAAAATTGATCATGGTGATATTTGCACACCTCTATGAATATACTAAAAAAATGTTTAAATGTGTGAATTGTATAGTATGTGAATCTCAAGAAAGCTTTTAAAAAATGGGACTAACATTTACTGTTTTGAGTGTTCAGTGAAGCTTTTCTTTGCAGCTAATGACAAGTCTTGGGAATAGGTATTTAGAATACCTGAAAAGTTCTGTTTAAAACCATCTTTTTCCTTCAGAATTTCTTACTAGTGCTCTCTTTTCACTGATGCCAGGAGACTTTTTTTCAAGAATGACATACTCTTTAACAAAAGTCTAGAAGTGGAGGAAGCAAAAATTTTCAATAAAAATTCTTAACTACCGACATACTCTATCATGCATGTGAATTCAGACCATTCCAATGTAAACCCCAGTAGCACTTTTTCTAATACCATGTGTATTTGTTTCCTGTTACTGCTGTAACAAATTACCCCTAACCAAGTGGCTTCAACAACTCAATTTTATTAGCTTATAGTTCAGGAATTCAATGAAATCTCTCTGAATTAAAATTAAGGTGTCTCCAGGGCTGCATTCCTTCTGGAGATTCTGAGGGAGAACCTGTTTACTTACCTTTTCCAGTTTCTAGAGGTGTTCATTATTTCTTGGTTCATGTCCCCCTTCCTCCAAGTTCAGAATCAGCAATGGGTAGTCAAGTCCATCTGACACTGCGCTCCTCTGACCTAGCTTCCACTGTCACACCTGTTCCTCTGCAACTCTCCTCTGCTTCCAAAGGACCACCTGAATAATCAAGGATAATTTGCTAATATTGAGGTCAGCTGATTAGCTGTCTTAATTCCTCCTTCCTGTATAACCTAGTGTATACACAGGTTTCAGCAATTAAAACTTGGCCATCTTTGGGAGGCCATTATTCTGCTTATTACAATATGATTTTCTAGGAATCCGTATAAATCAAGGTAATGGAAAAAGCCTTATGGGTTCTTGGTGGTTTGATTAATCAGTAAAAGAGGGTTTCTCTTTTGGGCAATGTGCTATATAGAAAATTTTGGCATGAGTAAAGGGTTGTTGTTCAGTTGCTAAGTCATGTCCAACTCTTTGTGACTCCATGTACTGCAGCATGCCAGGCTTTCCTGTCTACCTTTATTTTGTAAAATAGAGAAAAGGCTATTATGGACTGAGGCCTGTTCTCAGGAAATTTTAGGTGAAATAGATGTGGAAATTAAGAATTTGGAATACAATTGGTTGTTTTCAGGGCTTCCCTGATGGCTCAGATGGTAAGAATCTGCCTGCAGCGTGGGAGACGTTCGATCCCTGGGTCAAGAAGATCCCCTGGAGAAGGGAAAGGCTACCCACTCCAGTATCCTTGCCTGGAATATTCCCTGGACAGAGGAGCCTGGCAGACTTTCAAATTATTGTGATGGCAAACCTGCTAAAAGGCTTCCCATGACCCTGGACCCCAGATAGATGACCCTTGATTTGGGCGTGGTTTCCAAACTTGACTGATTTTGCAATTATCTGAGACATTTGAAAAATAGCATCAGATTTCCAGGCTTTAATCTCGACCTTCAGAATCAGAAGTTTGGAAAACAGAGACAGAAAAGATGATTTGAATAATTTCTTCAGTTGATTCCAATATTTAGCCACATTTGATAACTATTGGCTTAAAAAATAAAGGGACTTGAATGAGTAATGATCGAAGATACATGTGTTCACTAGCTTTTTCTATTATTTGCTGGTTAGTTTTGAAGGTTACAGAACATTTAAATATGACCTAGAGCTTTGTTCAATCTAACCAATTTGGAGCCAATAGAGAAATCTGAAGGTATTATTCTCACTTCCAAGTCATCAACCCCCAACCACAGAAAACTAGAACCTCTGGATTTTTTTCCTCTCTTAAACGTGTGTACTTAAACGTGTAACATTATAAGTTATGTCTTGTATGAGTTTACCTTTGTTAAATTGTCATGATGTGATTAACTAAGTTATGCTTATCCCTTAGATGTAATGGAAGAATACAGTAATGCTTGTGATCACTTTGTGTTTATACCAAAATATGATATATACCAAATTGGGGTTATAATTACTATCTAAAGTCTATGAATTAGCACATTTTCCATATCTTACCAGCAAAATGCTGATTTTTATGTTAGTTTAAAAATCTTTCTAGAAATGAGACGTCTTTTAACAAAATATGCAGTTAATCAAGAGGACAATAGTTAATCATTGAACATGTGCCAAAAGGTATATCTTGAAGACTAAAATGTTGCCTTTTCTCTATAGATATCACACTACAGAAAGAAACTCAGGAAGGAATTCCACCCCCAACCCAAAGTCAGGAACCTCTAAAACCTCAGGAGAATATATCACGACCCATTCACAATCCTTTAGTTTTAAAAACTAACTTTGAGGAAGAGGAGGAGGAAGAAGGTGAACAAAATGGTGAGTAAACCTTTTCTCATATTTATAGCGCACATTTGGAAACCTCATGATATTTTCTGCATACTTGTTTAACTTTTAGAAGTTTATAACTAATATATAAGGCAGATTTTGGTGAGAAAATAGCTTTAATTTTATTAAATATATTAAATTCATTATGTTCTAATTTGTTCAACATCTACACATGTGTTTATGATCGTTTGGATTGAAAGTTTTTTGTTGTATGATGGCTAGGAGACAGATCTCATGTTTAAATATGCACAGTTGCTTGTAGGTATACTAATAACATGTTTTATTTGTGTATAACTTAACACTGATAATATGATTTATATAATCATATAAATTTATATATAACATTGTCTATTTATATGTAACAACGTTGATATACATAAGTGTCAATCTATCTGTCGCATTCAATCCTTGAAGCTATAGAGATCAATAGAGTAGTTTGTAATGTGTAAAGCATTATCATCTGCATTATCCCAGTAATCCTTGCCAGCATAAAGAAGACTAGAATCCAGGTCTTACATTGTAGTCCATCTTATTCCTCCCATATCGCCATAGCCCTGCAATGCCAATAAGTATATACAAACAAGATAAATATCCAGAAAAACAAACTCTAAGTCTGTCTCTGCCTTGGAATTTGTCCTTGTATGGAGACTCAGAATGTAGGTGCATTGAAAAGGCTGAAATGTTACATTTTTTTCTGTAGCCATCTTACTACAGGAAGATAGTTAATAGGGAATTCCACCTCTTATCTAGAGTCAGAAACCCCTGAAACCTCAGGAAGATATATTACAACCCACTCATCATCCTTTAATTTTAAAACTAACTTTGAGGAAGAATAGGAAAAAGGAGGTGTGGCACTTTCTGCTGTTTAGCTCTCTGTCTCCCATGCCAACATCCTCTTTCTCCAGACAAACATGATCTCAAATGTGAACCTATATGTCCAGCCTCTCATCTCAAGATACATAATGTATGGTCATTTTTCTCTTGACTAATTCTTTCTAAAACAAAATATAGCAATAAGAAACATTTGTTAGTACACAAACTATAGACTTTAAATGTTTTTAAAACACTAATCCATTTATGAGGACAATGTGTGGGATTTTTCATTCTGGTTTGTAAATTTTCAGATTATTTGGCTTTGGGACAATTTAATTTAAAAAAAATATATCCTATAGATGCTTCTAGTTTATGGACAAAGACTCCTGAAGAAATTGAAGAAAAAAGAGCAATAAAGGAGATGTGTTATAAATCTGGTAAGAAATCAAACATTTGTATATTTTCTCATATTTGATGTGAGGAGTACACTAACCATTCATTTTCTTGTGGGAGATTAGGTGAATACTACAGAGTTCATACTCCTTCAGATATTTCATCATCTAAAAGCCTAGCCTCTATAGTGGAAAAAGAGATAGAAAAGTCTTTGGAAAGTGGCAGTGAATTGCAAGAAGGTAAGGAATGATAAGGAAGCTTTTCAAGGTGGTGAATACTTGGCATGATAGGCTGTGAATTATTAAGTATGTACTGGAGTCAAATGATAAATAATACATCAGAATTGAGAGTGAGAAGGAAATGATTTTATTGCATAACCTAAATTTAATATGAAAAGCTGCTATTAATGTAATCATATTTTCCCAGAGGAACCAAAGAATGAATAGACCACATAAACCATGGTGGCACTACATACCCCATGCAGAAATTCTGGAAATAACTCGGTTTTACCATTTCATTTGTCTATGAAAATAAATCTCCCTATAAAACAAGTGTAGATTTTTTTTTTTTTATAAGTAGAATGGACAACTTAGCCCTTGAAGGACAAAAGGGAGATCACGGAATAATGTTGGTGGCAGGACAAGCATATATTTGTTCATTGAATGAGTGCTTCCTGTGTACCAGCCGATTTCAAGGGCAACACAGGTGAATAATTACAAGGCTGTGCCTTTTCTGGGTCTTATGTCCTGGTGAATCTGACTTTTCTGTTGGTGAATGTTTTGCTCTTGAAGGCAAGATAAAAAGAACATTATTTTCTGGATATAAAATGAACTCAGAGAAAAATCCATGGATGTCATGGGTTTAAGTAGTTTTCTTGGCTCTGAGATGAGCTTAAAAAAAAAGCTTTAAGCAAAATCAAAATTCTTTCCTCCTCTTAGATACCAAAAAGATAGTTGGAAAAGATTCCCAGGATCAAGATGAATATAAGATAAAGAGTAGAATGTCTGTCTTGCAAGCATGTGTGGCAAACCATTTCCATTTAAACATATACGGCAGTAGGTGGCAGCAACATACTGCCAAACAGTAGAACAGTCAAAAAACCCAAGCTGATAGGTGGGAGCCAGCTAGTGAAGGACGGATTGTCCGGATTACAGGGACAAGGGCTTCCCAGGTGGTGCCAGTGGTAAGAACCTGCCTGCCAACGCAGGGTACACAAGAGACATGAGCTTGATCCCTGGGTAGTGAAGATCCCCTGGAGAAGGAAATGACACAGACAAGAAAAATGAAACAAGGACAAATATGTTAGCAATGAGTATTAAAAATGTCAGATATAAAGACAGTTATATGCATTTTCACTTTATATTATGGTTTTAAAAAGCTTTTTATTTTTAAATAATTCCAGTTAATTCATGAACCCTCTTTACCCAGATTTCCCCAAATGTTAGCACTTTACACATTTGATGTTTTCATTCCCTTTCTCTCTCTCTCTCAATATACACATTGTTGTTATTTTTTTCAAATTGTTTGAGACTAAGTTGCAGGCTTGCATAACTCTCACACAAATGTGGTATAAATACCAATATCAGAAGATTACTAGTCATATAATATTATTTACAAACCTAAAAAAAAGTTTCACCAATCGTGCCGTCAATGTTCTTTATACTAAAATGAAGTCTCCCTGATTTAGAATCCAGTTCAGAATCACAAGTTATATCAGATTACCATAGCTCCTTTATTCTCCTTTTAATATTTTATTTTAAGAGAAAATTATCTAAAAATGTATAAAGAAAATGGAGAGACTTTAATTATCAGTATAATTAGCGTTTTTCAATCAGTGAAGTGAGTGAAGTGAAGTCGCTCAGTCGTGCCCGACTCTTTGCGACCCCATGGACAGTAGCCTGCACCAAGCTCCTCCGTCCATGGGATTTTCAAGGCAAGAGTACTGGAGTGGGTTGCCATTTCCTTCTCCAGGGAATCTTCCCAACCCAGGGAATGAACCCAGGTCTTTCGTATTGTAGACAGACGCTTTACCGTCTGAGCCACCAGGGAGTAGATCCTAATACGTTTTACTCAGTTTATTCATGGTGAGTAGATAAAAACAAAAGAAATATTATAAAATTCATTATATGTCAAACACAACAACTAAATTAAATATATATATACACTATAGCATTAGATTGCTCACATTTTTTAACTGCCACTTGTTATATTATCCACACAAGAAAATAAACTTCCCTTCTGCTTTCCTGATAATTATAAATTGGCTTAAAATGTATATAATTATAAATTTGTTGTTCATCAAATCACTGGACAAACAATACTTCCATTAACCTTTAGATTCTTTACTATCATCATAGATTCTATCAGAAACTTAGATAAGCACCTAATGGTTTCTTGAATGATTTTGTTTTTTTTAATTTCTAGGGGATGGTCTGACAGTTCCAACAAAATTCAGCCGATTTGAAAGGCAAGGTGAAATAAAAGCATCATTGGACAAGAAACCAAGGACTGACATTGCTGCCTTTGAAAATGGAGGTTAGTTCATGTATTACTGATTGATTCTGAGTATATCACCATATAAGACATAATTCTGAGTTTTTTCTCTCATAAGCAACTTGTTTCATCAATGTCTCTTTGACATTTTATCACTGACTTTGGATAAGCTCCTTGAGGCCAGGAATTGTGTATAATCAGTTGCTCTGCAGTAGAATTCCTGGCACATGCAGTACACTTTGTAAATATTTGTGGAACAAATGGCTTTATGTTTAAACAGTTGAACAATTACATGTATAGAGACGTTGTTTATAAAATGCACAGGTGACCGGAAGCTAATATGCTGGGACAGTGAGTCAAGTGTAGCAAGGTAAAGGCAAACTGTGATAAACATAACCTCTTGCAGTGAAGTCCAAGACATAACTGGTAAGTTTTCTTCAAGTTGGGAAAGACTTGATATGATACAGATTGTGAGGGAAAAATGAATGCTTTTGTTGGCCACAAAGTTTCAAAATGATTAAGTAACTTGTGTCAGCTACCAGATAGCTAACGTAAACTTACACTGCATTATTAGGAGTACTATAGAAAAATAATTAAATGCAATAAGTCATTTAAAATATTCAGTAGACTGACATATATAGAAAGATGCTGTAGAAATGTCATCTATTATTGTACTAATTCCACTGATTTCTGTACGGGGTAGTCCATACTTGAGAATTATTTTTAAACAAGGTTACTTGAAAACAAGTATTCTATGTTAAGAAACGGAAACTTGTATGGTGAAGATCTGAAATTAAGTATTTAAGTACATTTTAAAGCACCTGTGGATATTTATCCTGGAAAATAGATCTTTAGGGAACATGAAAACTGCTTTCATATACCTGAGGATATTATATGGAAAGCAATTATATTTATGGAGTATCTCTAAAGTGTGGTAAAGATTGTTAGATGGAAAATTGTGTTGACTGTGTATTTTCTTACAATTACCTGTAAGTGTACATACTAAATATTCATATACATATATATTAATCAAAACATATATGATATGTATAGAGATGGCAATAGTATCACTGAGAAGTATTTAAATGGTGTTTTAGAGGAGGAATATGCTGTATTGAAAGATAGCTTTGTACAATTGTCTGCCATTGTTGCCACTGACAGTAAGTTATTGTTCTAGGAGGTGACTGCTACGTTCCACAGAGAATCATATTTCTTGGAGTAGATGAAAATGAAGCTTTAACCGAAGAGAAAGAAAGCACCATATCACAATGTTCAAATGCTAAAGGTAATGAGCCAGTCTATATTTTGATCCATTTGTGATTTGTATAGATAAGTTCAAAATGTAAAATTTGATTGTATTATATAGTTGTAGAAATCAAGACAAGAGGCAAGGTAATAAATAAAAATACACACCCAAATATACTGGATAGGAGTTAGGGTCCCTCAGTATTCAGTCCTGGCTCTACCACTAATTATTTGCCTGTGGAGCTTTATCTTTCTTACCTTTAGTTTCCTTATAGGAGAAACTGGCCTGTTGGGTTACACAATTTCTGAGAGTCTTGCTAGTGTCTAAAATTATTGGTTCTCTTCAATGGTAATATCCAGCCCTCTGTTTTTTTTTTTTTTTTTTTTCCCCTAGCTTCTAATATTCAGTATGATTGAATTAGAGCACTAATCTCATGCTGACTTCCCACTTTAGGATTATTACTGACTGTATCCTGAGAATAATCCAGAGATATGTTAATATTGTACATTCTCTATAGGTTTATGCTGCCTCTACCTTGCTAAGAATCCCGCAGCTGGGACCTTGGCTGGGCAGCTGCCTAAGCCACAGACAGGATAGCTGTCCTGTAATTAGAGGACTTCACGTATTCTCCATATAAGTGTTAACCAATTTTATCTACTGTCTTCTCCATCATTAAATAAATATTCTCAAAGACAGGAAAAGACACGTGATCAAACTCTTCCTATGGAAAATGATATGTAAATCTCTTCTCCTCTCTTTTGTTCAGTCCATCAAAAAACACACCTCTAACTACACAAATAACGGTAGCCATCATTCTCATGTGGCTGTTTACACTGAAGTTAATCAAAATTAAATACAATTTTAAAATTCAGTTTTTCAGTTGCTCTAGCCATATCGCATGTGCTCAATATTCACATGTGACCAGTGGCTATCATTTCAGATGGCACAGATTTAGAATGTTTCCATCATTGTAGAAAACTCTATTGGATTGTTGTGCTCCAAAGCTTAGAACAAGTGAAGTGTTTTACAGATATTTCGTCATCCTGGGTTTAAATTGGCATACTTGGAACTTCCTGAATGGTCCAGTGGCTAAGACTCTGTGCTCCCAATGCAGGGGCCTTGGGTTCAATCCCTATATGCTGCATCAAAGATCCCATGTGCTACTACTAAGACCAGGCCAGCCAAATAAATAAATGAAATCAGTAATTTTTTTTAATTGGCACCTTTTATATAAAATTGATAACCCCCTTTAAAAAAAATTTTTTTTGTATGGAGGTGTTAAAAATATTGCCACAAATACATATTTACCTATTGAAGATAATGGCTGTATTTCAAATTTTTAATGTTTTGATACTGACAGATTTGGAGGACTCAATTTGCCAACTAGGGAATTTCAGTGGTGGGTTCTAAAAATTAATATGCATATATATTTTTTAAAGAGCATAGATGAGCATGTATATGCCCATCATATAATGCTTGCAAAGTGACATACCAACAGAAATACTTCTTTTTTTAAAATTAATACTGACATTTTATTTTCTTAATTTGCTTTAAAAGATAACAAGGACAGCCCTCATCTAAAGCGTTCCCTAACTACCCGACTAGTACCTACAACGCATGTATTAAATGCTACTGAGAATATCAGTATGAAGTGCAGAGAGGACCTCTCTTCAAGTGAGACATTAGCTCTATCACTTTTTGGCCTTAGATATATTTGTCTTATCATGGATTTGTTTTGCTTATTTGAAACAGAATTTTTAAAAAGAAAGAAAAAAGGATGGTTTGAAAATTATTCAGGGTTAAGAATTAAAGACACAGTAGTCTTCTACTAACTCTGACAATGAATTGTGATGTGGGTCCTAGTAAATTAAATACTTTCCCATTGGTTTAATTTAGATATTAAAGTTGATAATATAATACTACGTTCTTAGAAGATTCATTAGTATGACATGTTAAATTTAACTTGTGGTGGGATTCATTGACAGATTTTTTAAATTATCTTTCAGATTATTTTTCTTGATTTCGCTTTTCCTTGCCATTTATACTCTAAGCCTCTTCTCTTGATACAATCAAGACTCATGAATCTTCTTTCCCTCCCTCCTTCCTTCCTATTTCATTTATTGAACCCCTGTAATATTCTTCAACCTCAGCTGGGCAACGAAGAGAACCATGATGGTTTACCTCAGAGGAGATTAGTTCAGTGACACTTGTGAAAAATATAGTTTCCAAATTCTAGGAAGGGGAGCATGCGAGTAAGGAATGGAGCATGATGTTTGGAGAGGAGGCAGTGAATCAGGGCTTTACTGAAGGCTTCCTGCTTAGGCTGAAGATGGGAGCTTTAGGGCAAAGAGAGATTTATCAGCCCACTATAGAGAGCTAATGTAATCTACATAGTGATTTTAATGTTCATTTTTACTCTGGAGAAATGTACCTTAGAAATTCTTGGAAAATTGAGCCTGCATATAAAAGTTTCCGTGTTAAAACAAGCAAGCAAGAAGTGAATAATTTAGTAATATTAGCACTAACAAATTTTGATTATTGAGTCTTGTTTCACCAAACTATCCATGACCCCCAACTTAGAACAATAAGGTAATATTCACTAAAAGTATTTTACACTAATCCAACTTCTTAAGAAGTAGTAGTTTTGGCTTAAAAAGTAAAGAAAGATTTATGTTCACAATGACAATTCTAAAACTACTAAAAATAACATAATCAGGTATATAGTTATATTTGGATTGTAATTTTATGTTCTTTTAAAAGGATCCACATATTTCTTTGGATGAAAAGCATTTTTCTTCCAAAGGAATGTTACTTATTGAAAGTTTTCTCATCAATCAATTTGATGAGAAAAATCAAGATGGAATATTTTTGGTACTTAAAAATAAATCACCGTTTGTTCTAGAAAGTAAAATATTAGGGTGATACATTTTTTCCCCCCTTGCTTGACATGTGAATGCACAGATATGTAATTAGGACCTACAGTCATTTTCAGATGAAAGCATCTCCTTAAAAACTGTAAAAACTTGTATCTTCTTTAAGTGAATGATGTCCACCCAGTAATGAAGCCTCATTTTAAAGGTGTGAAAAAAAGAAAATGGATATATGATGAACCAAAGAACTTTCCTGGCCCAGGGATGCGGAGAGGTAACGTGTCTCTATATTTGGTATTCCTGAATTATAATTTGAAAATAGATTAAATAATATTTTCTAGCCAACAAACAAGTCACTGTTATGCACCATGTTATTTGAGATGTCATTTCCTATAAGTCTAGCTTACATTATCTTCCATCGTGCTATTAAACATCTAAAGTGCAATGCATTAATTACAGGTGTGAAACCAGCTTGCATTATCCCTTGTTCCCTTTCCCCTTTCCTTTATTATAGCAGTGCAGCCTTCAAATCCCAAAAATAAAATGAGTTACCATCGGAATAATAAAAACAAAAATTCTGAGAATGCATCCTATATCCATGTTCAGAGAGGTGCTGTCAGAACTGTCTCACTGAATGCACCTCCCCATGGCAGGCCTACACACGGGTCCTACAATAAAGCTGATGTTAACAAGGAACCCAAATTCAACCTCTGTTCAGGTGAGAGTCCACACTTACATAGGCTCTTGATTCATGTCTGTGATTTGCATCCCTGTGAGATGTCCTGATGGTCCAACTAATCTTAGCTGCTCCCCACCCCCTTCTCTTTCCAGGCCATCACCACCATAACATCTTAGAAAACTAGCGAGAGGATTTTTGTCCATGTGCAGGAGTACACATGATTTAAAGGATATTGGAGAGGGCGTGTTAGGTGCAGATGGCTTGTCACTGGCTCTCTCCAGAGTTTTGTCTCAGAGCACTGCACGCTGTTCCCCCTGGATGGCTTTATTTCACTCTTGAGGATTGTTTTTGAATGGTTGACATTTTCTTGTTCCACCAACTGCATTGTTCTATTATCACTTTCTGGCTAGTGCTTTGGTTTTCCTTTAGGCCTTCATGATTACTTTCTGAAAAGGTTAGTTTGGGGGTTAACTGCAGTATTTTTGACAACTGCTCATCTCTCCCACCCATGTCCAGATTGCTTTTAAATCATTCCATCATGTAATAGGCCAAGTCATAGTGTATGTGTCAGGAAGTACAAGGCCTTGAGGGAGGAGGGAACCAGATTTCTTTTTTAATCTCTTGTCTCAGATGAATTTAGTTCTTTTAAAGCTGGGTTTTGGTTTTCTCAGTTTAACAAAAGGTCACTCAACTCCCTGTAATTTTGTTTGTATGTGCCTGTTTTTGCCTCTAGTCAGTGGAGTTCTGATTGTTGTATACTTCTTGAAGCACAAGTGAAAAACTCTGTGTCTCTCTTTGGTCCTCCTTTTACAATTTACATAGAAGCTAGCTTTTAAATTATTTTTTCTTCTGTTTGTTTTAGAATAGAATCATGTATGAATTTATATACATGATTATTTATATTTACTACTGTTGTTGTTTAGTCACTAAGTCATGTCCAACTCTTTTTGCAACCCCATGGACTGTAGCCTGCCAAGCTCCTCTGTCCATGGGATTTCCCAGGCAAGAATAAAACCTTTTACTTCTATTATCATTTTTTTATTATTTTACTGTGAGTGGACATGTTTGTGAAGAATACAGTGACCACCAGACAGTTAGATGCAATTGTTTAGATTTGTATTTAAGGGGCCTCAGACCTTCCTTTCCTTCTTTCCTTCTCTCCTTCCTTTCTTTAGTCCTGCAAATATTAGCAGAATTATATGTAAAATCACAGTAAAGCCAGATAATGAAATATTTTTATCACATACATATATCATACTTTAGCTTAGCCTCATGGGAGCAATTCTTATTTGAGGAACTGAACAGCCAATTAAGAGATGTATAACCATGGTCATTGATAACTTAAATGGTCTTAATAAGCTCACTTGTATCCCTGATTCCTTACCCTTGAAATGGCTTCACCTCTGAGAATAATAACTTTGAAATATGCCTGGAATATGATTTTAACATTATAAAATATTTAATTCCTGTTTCCTTATTATCTCAGATAAATATATGTCAACGTCATATAATGGTTCAGTGTGGCGAAAAAGAATTCCTTTTTCAAAAACATATTCAAAAAATGAAAAGATATATACAGGTAAATATTTACTAGTGGTTTTAATGTATCATATAACTCTAAAATGAATGAGAAGTTTTAAGCTCAAGGAACATATTTTAGAAAATTTTCATGATATATATGAATATAATTACTTGGAGTTTAGAAGAGATCTCATCTACTAGCAATTTTTTTTTTTTTGCCTTTTATTTATGTATTTAATTGGAGGATAATTGCTTTACAATGCTGTGTTGGTTTAATTTTACCTTTTTTAAATTGGGTTTTTCTTTGCTTATTTTTATTTTATCAGAAACCTTTTGATATATTTCTCTCCTTAGCCAGAAGCATAGTAGTTTCAGCAATTATATAATGTTAAGATGCATTCTTTGTTGAATTACAAAGCAATATATAAGACCATATTTTGACACAAAATATTAAAGCCCTGCTATATCCTGGCTAGCGAGTACATAATGGCTAATGCAGGCTGACAGGGCACCTAAGCTGTAGTTTGCAGCCTGGGAGGTTCAAAGTGACTCTGGTTTCTATTTTGTGCTCTTTACCCTGGGAGGGTGTAGGGATTCTGGGTACCTCCTGAGGGTAAAGGTTTATAGCGGCTCCAATCTCAGGTTCCAGATGTGGTCCTTTTACTAAAACGTTGGTGTCTTATCTCAGCTTATTCTGAGGCTGGCTCAGTAGGTTTGGAAGATCACACAGGATAAACTGGTTTCAGTTACTTCTTAGAAACATGAGACTTTCAGAAAAACTCCTAGGTAGAGAGTTCCTACCTAAATCAGTAGCCTAGAACTTTCAGAATCATCTGAAATTCATAAAATATTATACAAGAGATTCCCAGAAAAATCAGAATATATCCAAACTAGAAACTGTATACTTCCCAAAATAAATACTTCTAAAGCAGTATTTCCCTATAAACTCTTCACTGCAACTGTGATGCAGTATAAAGACCTGTATATATATTTATAGGTCTTCCCTAGTGGCTCAGACAGTAAAAAAAAAATCTGCCTGTGATGCAGGAGACCCGGGTTCTATCCCTAGGTTGGGAAGATCCCCTGAAGAAGGGAATGGCTACCCACTCCAGTATTCTTGCCTGGAAAATTTCATGGATGGAGGAGGCTGGCAGGCTGCAGTCCATTGGGTCACAAAGAGTTGGACATGACTGAGCAACTAACACTTTCATATATATTTATACTGGAGTCAGTCACTTTTCTTTTTTTCCCATCTCTTCATCATATGTTACTATAGCTGAATGCTACTGCGGTGCTATATGTTTATATTTCATCTTAAGTTCATGTAGGCCGCACTTAATTTTGTGAGCAAAGAAGTGAAAAGTCAGTGAAAATCCTAAATAAAACTACCAATTGTTGAGCCATGTCTTTTTCTCCCATGATTTCGTTGTGGGTGGGATGTTTCCACCCCTGTCCCAGGGACAGCTCCGTATTCCAACAGCCTTCACATACATAGTTAAACATGAATCACCAAAGGTTTTGGAGGGAAGAGGGGTCACTTCAGAATATGAAACATGTACCATCCCTGTATGTGACAGGGGAATGCAAGCTAAGAAAACTGCTTTAATTCTTTCAGTTTTGGAGAGCATGGAGGAAGGTATGCGAAACAGACAGCAAGAGAACAGAAACTTTGTGGAGCCAGCTTACTCCATACTAGTCTCTCCTCATCTTCCACCACCTCCAGCTCTACCAGGGCCCAGTGGTAGAAAAGTCAATGACAGAATTTCCCTTGAATTTTTAAGAATCAGAGCACAGAGAGGACCTGCAGTGTACTTCTCAGATGCAACCTAGGGGGAAAAACTTTGGACAGAATTTCTCAATGCCCTCTGGTGATGTGGTTGCAGGGAGGGTAAATCTGTCTAATGCTAGAGGGTTGGAGACAGAGCCTCTTGAGATTGCCAAGCTCCAAGGTCGCTTGGGAGGGCATTACATATTCCTGTGAGTTTCAAGTGAGAGTGAGTTTCTGGGAGAGAGGACTTGTGGATGTACACAGAGTCCCCTGGCTGGGACTGAAGGGATAGCATCAGAAAGATGCCTTTGTGGTTGGGTTCTCTTCCAGGGGAGGACTCAGCTGGAATCACAACAGATTTCCAGGGAGTTGATTAGAAACCAGGCCATCACTCACTGATCAAACCCTTGTTACTTGAAGGATGGTCTGAGGGCCACCGGCAATAACATCACTTGGGAGCTTGTTAGAAATATGGAATCTCTATCTCAGACTTACTGAATCAGTATGGCTGCATTTTAACAAGATTCCCCAGGTGATTAGGATACACATTAAAGTTTGAGAAACCTTAGACTATGTTATCTGGGCACTGTTCCCCAGCATAGGACCCAGACCTTGTTGAAACCCAAGACTGTTGAGATGACATTCTTTTCCTAATGGTCACACAGCAGCAGCCATTGTCCTAAGTCCCAACCCTGCCTGCATGTGTGCTAAGCCACTTCAGTCATGTCTCTTTGTGACCCTGTGGACTGGAACCGATCAGGCTCCTCTGTCCATGGGATTCTCCAGGCAAGAATACTGGAGTGGATTGCCATGCCCTCCTCTCGGGTGTCTTCCCAACCCAGGGATTGAACCCAAATCTCTTATGTTTCCTGCACTGACTGGGTCGATTCTTTACCATTAGCACAACCTAGGAAGCCCAGTCCCAACCCTAGAAATTAGGATAAACAGCAGGAAGGTAAGGGAGGGAAAAACAAAAACAAAACCAACCCTGGGAAAGAACTTCAAATTTGAATGTGACTGAAAGATACATGTGAAATAACTATGGAACCACTGAATTTGGACTAAGTTTATAGGCACAGGACTAGATAAATTTTTGACATCAGGCTGAATGGGAATTTAGAGTCAAGAAATTAAAAAGGCTTCTAACAAAATAAAATTAGTTTTCTTATTTGCCTAAGGTTTGGCTGGGTAATGTGTAACCACTAAACACTTCCCCTTTCCAGTTGTTGTTGTTTTCCCCGGAATAGGGAGAGAAAGGTTAGCTTGTGTTTTCTCGCCTGCACTTCCTGCTAGGGCACAGTGGAGAGATCGCAGCATTTCCCAGTGGACAGATGGACTGTGGAGAGAGGAGGCAGAAAATACAAGCTGCCACTAGTCTGTTCCTCTGAGGAATATCTGAGTGCCAAGGCCAGAGAAGTGTGAATGGGTGAGAGGAGCCCTTTGGGAAAATGTTTGTGGATGCTCTGAGGATAATGCAAGAGGAGAGGAAAATGCGTCTGTGAGAATTGAGGAAAGGAGCTGAAGGCAATTAGAGATGTCATTGACAGCCTTCCCTTGAGGCCACATGTCCTTTCCGATAGGGATATAGCTGGTTGACTGGAGGTGCCTGTCTGCACAGAAGGGAATGTTCATTCTCTTCATTCTGGGTGCCCCATGGTGCAGCCTTCTATATAGTAGTATTTCTATTCCTTTCTATCCTCCCCTTCATCTAAATTCAAATCATAGCAAGCTTTAGAAAGAAGCAGAATTAATTTGAATGGTGTTCTGAAAATTTATGAATTAAAACAAGCTTAGTTTTTGTTTTGTCCTAAGATATATGGGACATAATTAACAAAAGAAACGCAAAATGTTTGTACCCTGAAGAATGGTGAAAAAGAAAATAACTGAAATATGTTTTGTGTTTTATTATTAGAGCCAAGAAGAAATGGGAGCAAGTAAACCTGGAGGTTGAGAGAAGAGAAAAATGAGAAAAGAGAAAAGTGCCAGGAATCATCTGATTTACAATCAAAAATGAAAATTCAAAGAATGAGATACTCAAGTACTCCATAGTATATACTGGATAGCCAAAGATGATAAAATGCAAATTCTGAAAATAAGATGCAGGAAGTACATTGTGCTCTTTCAAAACTGATAAAAATGCAAATTACAAACAGCTGCCTGTGTATTTGTATAGGTCTGGGATTCATTCGATGCATTGCCACAAACATTTAATAAAATTTAAAAGTTTGACAATTAAGATCACTCTTTAATTGTAAACTAAGTTAGATTGTACAGATTGAGGAGTAAAATTGTGCCTTTGATCTCTGTTTTGCAATATTCTTTAAGGAAGAAACCTCACATTTTCTTTCTTTACCTAGATTTTAACTGGGCCCTCTGTGATAGTTACAGATAAAATGTAAACAAATTCAGTGAAGTCCCAGGGTTACAGTGTGGTGATGAGTATGAGAGGAATTCTAATAGATATACACTTTGATGTGTTATAGAAAGAGACAAAGTCTGGTTTATCATTCAGGGCTGTTGCTGAACCACGTCTTTTATTTGGCAACTACAAAATCTACCTGCTGGAATGTGCTACGTTCAGAACTGAAAAACAAATATTTTCCAACCATGAAAACAAAAATTATATGATCATACTGGAGAAAAGGACTCATAACAGAAAAAAAGTGAATTAATAACAGGGTATCCCAAAAGTCTGAGTGAGCTTTTAAGGTTCCAGAAACTCCAGAAGTATAAATGCTTATGAATGTAAGAGAGAGACATCATTTGAAAACTTATTTCCATTTTGTTTGTGCTCATTTATAATTGTGAATCTTGAATAACAAAATTTTTTTATTTAAAAAATTTCATCTGCAGAGTGACTGAAACAAAAACTTGAAATTAAAAACTTATTCTTCAAACTTAAAAACAAGTATGAGAGCAATATAAATAATTAACCTTTCAAATGATATGTTGGCAAATTTGTAACATTTGTACTCCCATGTTTATGAAAGTTCAGAACTTCACTAAAACTTTGGAACCCCCTGTATTTGTATTTGCTTGAGTCTTATGGTTACTGGTAGCCTCTTGTTCAACATTTATTGGAGAAGAGAGGCAATCAGGACTCTTAGAAATATTTTATTTTTAAAACATTTTCTAAAATCACTGCAGATGGTGATTGCAGCCATGAAATTAAAAGGCGCTTACTTCTTGGAAGGAATGTTATGACCAACCTAGACAGCATATTAAAAAGCAAAGATATTACTTTGCCAACAAAAGTCAGTCTAGTCAAGGCTATGGTTTTTCCAGTGGTCATGTATGGATGTGAGAGTTGGACTATAAAGAAGCTGAAGAATTGATGCTTTTGAACTGTGGTGTTGGAGAAGACTCTTGCGAGTCCCTTGGATTGCAAGGAGATCCAACCAGTCCATCTTAAAGGAGATCAGTCCTGGGTGTTCACTGGAAGGACTAATGTTGAAGCTAAAACCCCAATACTTTGTCCACCTGATGTGAAGAGCTGACTCACTTGAAAAGACCCTGATGCTGGGAAAGATTGAGGGCAGGAGGAGAAGGGGATGGCAGAGGATGAGATGGTTGGATGGCATCACCGACTCAATGGATATGGGTTTGGGTGGACTCCAGGAGTTGGTGATGAACAAGTAGGCCTGGTGTGCTGCGGTTCATGGAGTCGGAAAGAGCTGGACGTGACTGAGCAACTGAACTGAACTGATGCTGTGATTCCAACTTGTGAAGTAATAAGTCCTAGTTTCTTTCTTTTAATGGAGCTATGTCTCCACATTTTCAAAAACTTGAGGATGTAGTCTTTTTTTTTTTTTTTACACATAGATATAAAAACTGGGCCAGCAAAATATCCTGGTAAGAGAGACTTGAGAGGGAGATAAGAAAAGAGCTGAGTTGAAAAGCTGTCTATTAATCGATGGAAGAAGAAATGCTTACAGACTCTTAAGTGTACAAGTAGAGCTTTTAAGCTTAAATTCCATAATGCCCCTGGTTGGGCAGTTACTTTTTCGGCACATAAAAGAGCTTTGATGAATTTTACTGGTGTTCAATGATTCTATTCATTTGAAAATGCAATAATAATTAAAATAGCACTTATTGGAAATGTAGTATATTAGTTTGTTGGGGCCACTAAGCGCAGGCGGCTGCAGCGGGCTGGCACGGCGGAGAGCTACCCCATGTCCGAAGTCAGGGACAGCGGCCCAGAGTGCCAGGCTGCAACGGCGCAGGAACGGCCGGGAGGAGCCACCCTGCGTCCAAGGTCAGGGGTGGCCGGGAGAAGCCACCTCGCACCCGAGGCCAGGGGCGGTGACCCTGAGGAGCCACCCCGAGCCCGAGGCCAGGGGCGGCAGCTGGGAGGAGCCACTCAAGGAGCCGTGGCTGAGCAGGCACAGGAGGGCCTAGAGGAGCTATCCCATGTTGAAGGTCAGGAACGGTGGCGGTAAGGAGATATCCCTTGTCCAAGGTAAGGAGCAGCGGCTGTGCTTTGCTGGAGCAGCCGTGAAGAGATACCCCACACCCAAGGTAAGAGAAACCCAAGTAAGATGGTAAGTGCTGCAAGAGGGCATCAGAGGGCAGACACACTGAAACCATACTCACAGAAAACTAGTCAATCTAATCGCACTAGGACCACAGCCTTGTCTAACTCAAGGAAACCAAGCCATGCCTGCGGGGCAACCCAAGATGGGTGGGTCATGGTGGAGAGGTCTGACAGAATGTGGTCCACTGGAGAAGGGAATGGCAAACCACTTCAGTATTCTTGCCTTGAGAACCCCATGAACAGTAGGAAAAGGCAAAATGATAGGATACCAAAAGAGGAACTCCCCAGGTCATTAGGTGCCCAATATGCTACTGGAGATCAGTGGAGAAATAACTCCAGAAAGAAAGAAGGGATGGAGCCAAAGCAAAAACAATACCCAGCTGTGGATGTGACTAGTGATAGAAGCAAGAGCTGATGCTGTAAAGAGCAATATTGCATAGGAACCTGGAATGTCAGGTCCATGAATCAAGGCAAATTGGAAGTGGTCAAACAAGAGATGGCAAGGGTGAATGTCGACATTCTAGGAATCAGCAAACTAAAATGGACTGGAATGAGTGAATTTAACTCAGATGACCATTTTATCTATTACTGCGGGCAGGAATCCCTCAGAAGAAATGAAGTAGCCATCATGGTCAACAAAAGAGTCCAAAATGCAGTACTTGGATGCAATCTCAAAAACGACAGAATGATCTCTGTTCATCTCCAAGGCAAACCATTCAATATCACAGTTATCTAAGTCTATGCCCCAACCAATAATGCTGAAGAAGCTGAAGTTGAACGGTTTTATGAAAACCTACAAGACCTTTTAGAACTAACACCCAAAAAAGATGTCCTTTTCATTATAGGGGACTGGAATGCAAAAGTAGGAAGTCAAGAAACACCTGGAGTAACAGGCAAATTTGGCCTTGGTATGCAGAATGAAGCAGGGCAAAGACTAATAGTTTTGCCAAGAAAATGCACTGGTCATAGCAAACACCCTCTTCCCACAACACAAGAGAAGGCTCTACACATGGACATCACCAGATGGTCAACACCGAAATGAGATTGATTATATTCTTTGCAGCCAAAGATGGAGAAGCTCTGTATAGTCAACAAAAATAAGACCAGGAGCTGACTGTGGCTCAGATCATGAACTCCTTATTACCAAATTCAGACGTAAATTGAAGAAAATAGGGAAAGCCGCTGTACCATTGAGGTATGACCTAAATCAAATCCCTTCTGATTATATAGTGGAAGTGAGAAATAGATTTAAGAGCCTAGATCTGATAGATAGAGTGCCTGATGAACTATGGAATGAGGTTCATGACATTGTACAGGAGACAGGGATCAAGACCATCCCCATGGAAAAGAAATGCAAAAACCAAAATGGCTGTCTGGGGAGGCCTTACAAATAGTTGTGAAAAGCAGAGAGGTGAAAAGCAAAGGAGAAAAGGAAAGAAATAAGCATCTGAATGCAGAGTTCCAAAGAATAGCAAGAAGAGATAAGACAACCTTCTTCAGTGATCAATGCAAAGAAATAGAGGAAAACAACAGAATAGGAAAGACTAGAGGTTTCTTCAAGAAAATTAGAGATACCAAGGGAACATTTCATGCAAAGATGGGCTCGATAAAGGACAGAAATGGTATGGACCTAACAGAAGCAGAAGATATTAAGAAGAGGTGGCAAGAATACAAGGAAGAACTGTACAAAAATAATCTTTACGACTCAGATAATCATGAAGATGTGATCACTCATCTAGAGCCAGACATCTTGGAATGTGAAGTCAAGTGGGCCTTAGAAAGCATCACTACCAACAAAGCTAGCAGAGGTGATGGAATTTCAGTTGAGCTATTTCAAATCCTGAAAGATGATGCTGTGAAAGTGCTGCACTCAATATGCCAGCACATTTGGAAAACTCAGCATTGGCCACAGGACTGGAAAAGGTCAGTTTTCATTCCAATCCCAAAGAAAGGCAATGCCAAAGAATGCTCAAACTACCGCACAATTGCACTCACCTCACATGCTAGTAAAGTAATGCTCAAAATTCTCCAAACCAGAACCGTGAACTCCCTGATGTTCAAGCTGGTTTTAGAAAAGGCAGAGGAACCAGAGATCAAATTGCCAACATCTGGTGGATCATGGAAAAAGCAAGAGAGTTCCAGAAAAACATCTACTTCTGCTTTATTGACTATGCCAAAGCCTTTGACTGTATGGATCACAATAAACTGTGGAAAATTCTGAAAGAGATGGGAATACCAGACCACCTGACCTGCCTCTTGAGAAACCTGTATTCAGGTCAGGAAGCAACAGTTAGAACTGGACATGGAACAACAGACTGGTTCCAAATACAAAAAGGAGTACGTCAAGGTTATATATTGTCACCCTGCTTCTTTAACTTATATGCAGAGCACATCATGAGAAATGCTGGGCTAGAAGAAGCACAAGCTGGAATCAAGATTGCCGGAGAAACATCAATAACCTCAGATATGCAGATGACACCACCCTTATGAAAAGATGAAAGAGGAGAGTAAAAGCCTCAACTTAAAGATCATGAAAGATGGGAAATAGATGAAACAGTGTCAGAAAATCACTGCAGATGGTGACTGCAGCCATGAAATTAAAAGAACTCCAGACCAATAGATAGAAAAGCAGAGACATTACCTAAGGTCCATCTAGTCAAGGCTTCCATGGGGAGTTGGACTGTAGAATGAGGAATTGATGCTTTTGAACTGTGGTGTGGGAAGACAGACTGATCCAACAGTCCATTCAGATTTTACTTTGAAGGAATGATGCTCTGAAAGTATGGCCACTGCAGACTCATTGGTGACTGCAGCCATGAGAATGGATGGCATCAAAATGAGTCTGAGTGAACTCCTGATGGACAAGAAGAGTTGAGTGACTGAACTGAACCTTAATATTGACAACAGCATTGAGAACATTATCAGCGACTAAGGATCCATCTAGTCAATTCTATGGTTTTCTGCTACAGTCATGTTTTAGGGATGTGTGGAGTGGATCTGAGGTGGTTGGACTGTGAAATGACATAAAAGCTGAGAGTAGGTGATTCAAAGACAGAGGCAGGTCTGGTAGACTACATTTTAGAATTGAGCTGAAGTGCTCTGCTTGAGAGGCTTGTGTTCTTTTGGGGGTAGTTACTTTGACGTGAGATCCTCAGTACCCAGTCTAGCAAGAGATATTGGATAGAATCAGCTGCAAGCTATCTCCAAAATCTGCTCCAGAGACTGCAGGGGCTCCATGCAAGAGGGATGTCAATGATTGTAACAGATGAGCCTGGGGATTTGCACTGGGGATGATGAGGTGCCTGAGCAACATAGGGAAAAACATAGAGTCTGGTGGGGGAGAAACCAGGTCAGGAAGCAACAGTTAGAACTGGACATGGAACAACAGACTGGTTCCTGCTGCAGAGTACATCATGAGGGCTCTGGAATCAGTCCATCACTTCATGGTAAATAGATGAAACAGTGAAACAGTGTCAGACTTTATTTTGGGGCTCCAAAATCACTGCAGATGGTGACTGCAGCCATGAAATTTCAAAAGCGACTAAGGTCCAGAGTTGGACTGTGAAAGCTGAGCACCGAAGAATTGATGCTTGAACTGTTGTGGACTCTAGTTGACTGCAAGGAGATCCAACCAGTCCATTCTGAAGGAGATCAGTCCTGGGTGTTCTTTGGAAAGAATGATGGTAGAGCTGAAACTCCAGTACTTTGGCCACCCCCTGCGAAGAGTTGACTCATTGAAAGACTCTGATGCTGGGAGAGATTGGGGGCAAGAGCAGAAGGGTTCAACCCGATGGACATGAGTCTGAGTGAACTCCGGGAGTTGGTGATGGACAGGGAGGCCTGGCGTGCTGCAATTCATGGGGTCGCAAAGAGTCAGACACAACTGAGTGACTAAACTGAACTGAGATTAAAAATTTACATAAATGCATGACACATTTGCATTTGTAAGTGTAAAGAAAAATGCACATGACAGTTGTGAGTTTGCTTTATTCAGGGTCTTATTTTATATACAGAAATGTAATCAAGCATATATACATCAAATCTTAGTAAAAGATTACTGCTGATCACAAAGAACAGGTATCTCACAATGATTTTAGAGCTTTCCTGTGTATGGGACGATGCACAAATCTGGGATTATTGAAGTTCTTCCTGAGATGGTTAACTATCCAGTGCCCTGTTTATTCCAAAGCTCAACATGTCTCATCCTGTTTTTTCCATCCTGAATTCCTCTCAGGGCATGCTGTGTCAGTGCACAAATGCAGTGGGTTGTGATTTAACCCTTAATATGACTACTCCGTGTTCCTAGGAGGCAGGAGGAGAAGGCTGGACAGAGGATGAGATGGCTGGATGGCAACACCGGCTCGATGGATGTGAGTTTGAGTGAACTTCGGGAGCTGGTGATCGACAGGGAGGTCTGGTGTGCTGTGATTCATGGGGTCACAAAGAGTCGGACACGGCTGAGCGACTGAACTGAGCTGAAATATCCAAATTCCTGAGCTCATTTTTTTTCTTTTGTTCAGTGACATTAGGAGCAATCAGCCAATCTCATATTTGTTAGGTTGACAAAAATGTTTGAAAGTATCATATACATAGTCACATGGATCCTTGCCCTACCTAGGTATTTGATAATGACTATCCAGTGGTGATATTTTTGCATATTCTATTGCCACATCACACCATGAGCTAGCAATGCTTTATTGCGAGAAACAGAATAATCAGTGTCTTCAAAACTAATCAGATTAGATATCCAAGGGCAGAAAACCAAGGAACAATCCAGAAAACTCATCCTTATGTTCCCATACAGCCACTCTTAGTACCAAAATTTTGATTAGGATTTTCTAGAGAAACATAACCAATAGGGGGTGTGTGTGTATATAGAAAAGAGAAAGAGATTAGTTTAAATAGTTGATTCATGAATCAAAACTTTTGTGCATAAATCTATAAAACATTAACGAAAGTTATTAATAACACCTAAGAAAATAAGTAACATTCTAGACCAGGATCATGGATAAACAAACACAATATATTAAAAAATGTCAATTGTCTACAGATTTGATCTAGTCATGATATCATGTGAACCAAAATTCTAACAGGTTTTTTCATGAAACTTGACAAGCTTATTCTGAAATTAATATGAAATTCCAAAGCCTTGAGACTAAGATACTGCCAACTGAGAAAAGTAAAGTTTGGGGCTTTGCCTGTCATGTATTTAGATTTTCTCTAAAGGTTTCTAATATTATAAAACTACATTTTATACCTGAAACAGCATAGTGTTGACATTATTATGATATTTGAGGCAAAATTAAAGAGAATAGAGAACCTAGAAAACCAACCTACATATCTATGTCAATCTGATATATGGCAAAAACGGTCCTGTATATCAGTTGAAGAAGAAGAGGTTATTAAATAAATGTTTTGGGAGATTGAGTATCCCTAAAGAAAAAAAAAAAAGACAATGGATCCCTAATCTTACACAGAAAATAAATTTCAAATGACTCAAATACAATGTCACAGGCAAAATTTAAACTCTGCAAAAACTACTTGTTGAATGAATACATGAATCTTAGAATATTTAGAATGTACCACTGAATGAAAAGTTTGTTAAGCTTCTATTTACTGCTATGCTCGCCAATATTTGGGTAAAGGAAGGAAGGCAGGAAGAGGAACAGGCAAGCATGTTCAACTCTTAAAGCGGCAAGAACACGCTAGGTATACTTTCCAAATAAACAAGGGCATGTTTAGAAAAACTAGGCATCAGTACTCTTGCATTTATCACCTAAGAGCCTGTGTTTTACTTCTCTTCTTATTTAAAACTCTTCATTTATTTGATGTAGATAACTTCTTACCTTATGACTATTATACATTTTAAACTAAAGTCTCTTAGATTTACTTGAGGGATCCAAATAGCTTGTTTTCCATTCTAATCTTAGTATATACCTATTCTATCTTTAAAGACAGTTTTCTATAGACAGACTTTCTTTCGAAAATACTTTCTGGACCCTTTTACTAGAGGCTGCCATTTGGCCTGGAAATCAATTTTTTTACTTATAATTATTATGTCACAAACTGGAGACTAAACTGCCTGAAAAAATAAAAACCACAACTTCCACTTTCCTCCTGAAAAACTCAGAAGAACAATTTGTACCTTTTGAAAGCTAATTAAAACCGATCATCCACAATAAGGCTGGGAGAATTTTCATTTCAATTCAGTCTGCTTTGGGTTTGCTTTGGAAGGCAGTGTTTGTGGAGATAATTGCTCCTATTGCCAACTTGATATTTATGTTCTTTCCCCCAGAGAAAGACTGCAATAGAACAAATTAAGGGTGATTATCAAGGAGAGTAGGTAATTGCCAAGGAGTTCAATAAATTCACATGGGCTTTGGAACCAGGGGACATTTTTAGGCTCCTGGCTTTGCCTTTTGCTAGTTGTTTGACCTGGGAGAAAATATTTAGTCTCTTTGTGGATAAATTCCCTCACTTGTAGTAATAACACCTTCCTGATAGGGTTGTCTTGGGCATTAGAGATCATACATGAAATGCCACGAGTTGCGTCTGGGATAGAGGAGATTTTCAGGGCTTCCCAAGTGGTGCTAGTGGTGAAGAACCCACCTGCTAAAGCAGGAAACATAAGATGCAGGTTCGAGCCTTGAGTCAGGAAGATCCCCTGGAGGAGGGTATGGCAATCCACTCCAGTATTCTTGCCTGGAGAATCTCACAGACAAAGGACCCTGGTGGGTTACAGTGCATAGAGTCACGAAGAGGTAAACACAACTGAAGCAGCTTATCATGCAGGCAGAGGAGGCTTTCAACAAAGGATACTCATTTATTATTATTGGAAGTTATCTGACAGGTTATCACTACTTATTGATCAATGTAATACAAATAATGTGACCATACTTTCAGAACTTAACCTGATGTCTTCTTTGCCTCATACTGAACATCGACCATTTCTGAAAGAGATGGGAATACAGACCACCTGACCTGCCTCTTGAGAAACCTATATGCAGGTCAGGAAGCAACAGTTAGAACTGAACATGGAACAACAGACTGGTTCCAAATAGTAAAAGGAGTACATCAAGGCTGTATATTGTCACCCTGCTCATTTAACTTCTATGCAGAGTACGTCATGAGAAACGCTGGGCTGGAAGAAGCACAAGCTGGAATCAAGATTGCCGGAAGAAATATCAATAACCTCAGATATGCAGATGACACCCCCCTTATGGCAGAAAGTGAAGAGGAGCTAAAAAGCCTCTTGATGAAAGTGAAAGAGGAGAGTGAAAAAGTTGGCTTAAAGCTCAATATTCAGAAAACTAAGATCATGGCATCCGGTCCCATCACTTCATGGGAAATAGACAGGGAAACAGTGGAAACAGTGGCTGACTTTATTTTTGGGGCTACAAAATCACTGCATATGGTGACTGCAGCCATGAAATGAAAAGATGCTTACTCCTCGGAAGGAAAGTTATGACCAACCTAGATAGCATATTCAAAAGCAGAGACATTACTTTGCCAACAAAGGTCCATCTAGTCAAGGCTATAGTTTTTCCAGTGGTCATGTATGGATGTGAGAGTTGAACTGTGAAGAAAGCTGAGCGCCGAAGAATTGATGCTTTTGAACTGTGGTGTTGGAGAAGACTCCTGAGAGTCCCTTGGACTGCAAAGAAATCCAACCAGTCCATTCTGAAGGAGACCAGCCCTGGGATTTCTTTGGAAGGAATGATGCTAAAGCTGAAACTCCAGTACTTTGGCCACCTCATGCGAAGAGTTGACTCATTGGAGAAGACTCTGATGCTGGGAGGGATTGGGGGCAGAAGAAGGGGATGACAGAGGATGAGACGGCTGGACGGCATCATGGACTCAATGGATGTGAGTCTGAGTGAACTCCGGGAGTTGGTGATGGACAGGGAGGCCTGGCATGCTGCGATTCATGGGGTCGCAAAGAGTCGGACAGGACTGAGTGACTGAACTGAACTGAACAATGACCAAATATAATAAAATCTGTATATTTCTACTGGAGAATAGGCAGAAATACAGTTTGAAGTTGTTTTTGAGAACAGATTGATAATTCTCAGACTCACTAGCTCCTTTCCTGAAGTCTCCTGGTGACTAAAAGATGAACAAATGTTTCCCTTTTTTATATTTTTTATTCAGAAACAAATTAATGTCCAATTTATATATATATATATATATATATATATACACACACACACATGTATATAAAACAAAATAAGAAGAAAATAAGTTTGATGCATTATACCATTAAAAATTAAATAAGTCAAAAGTTGTAGGAGAATTTTAAAAGATTCTTTTTTATTTTCCTTTTTAAAATTATGATTTAATAATTTATACCCTCCAGGCATGCAGTGCTGGAAAGTTTCTAGCCTAGGGCACTGTAACTGCATGTGCTGTGCTGTGCTAAGTTGCTTCAGACTTTGTGCAACCCTGTGGACTGTAGCCTGCCAGGCTCCTTGTCCATGGGATTGTCCGGGCAAGAATACTGGAGTAGATTGCCACACCTCCTCCAAGGGATCTTCCTGACCCAGGGATCAAATCCATGTCCCTTAAGTCTCCTGCATTTGCAGGCAGGTTTTTTACCAGTAGGGCCACCAGAGTCAATTAAGTGATTTTCTTGAGATTTTCCACAGGGAAATGACTTCATTTGCCTCCTCCTGACATACAAAATCTTTTTTCCCTCCATATGGGTTATATTTGAAGGATATGAAAATGCTTTCATCATACTACAGGAATTCTTATTCAAAATAAAATTGTTTTATTAAAAAGGTTACTTAAAATTTTAGACAGAACATTTGTTCTTTGGTTGATTTTATGGTTTATCTACATTATGCTTCTTGCATGGGCCTGAATAATCAAGAATGGTTATTTATTTTGGGAAAAAATATTTCTATTGACGTAAGTATATATACTTTTGAATCATCTTCAGACTAGCATTGTGCTGTATAATTTGTAAATTTGACTCTCTGAAACAATATATTAACATGCTATTATAGTAATATCAGAGAAGGCAATGGCACCCTACTCCAGCACTCTTGCCTGGAAAATCCCATGGACGAAGGAGCCTGGTAGGCTGCAGTCCATGCGGTTGCTAAGAGTCAGACACAACTGAACGACTTCGCTTTCACTCTTCACTTTCATGCGTTGGAGAAGGAAATGGCAATCCACTCCAGTGTTCTTGCCTGGAGAATCCCAGGGACAGGGGAGCCTGGTGGGCTGCCATCTGTGGGCTCTCACAGAGTTGGACATGACTGAAGCGACTTAGAAGCAGTAGCAGCATTATAGTAATATATGTTAATATATTAATGTGGTATACTAAGGGTTATTTATTTCCAGAAGTGCATAAAATTCAGATTCCACACTTGGTCAGCTTTTGTCCAGTGGTGTGGTGAAAAATGTTTGACAATTGATCCTTAGCAAAAACAGCCACAGTTGGTCTATTTCTGTGGTGTAAAAGCTCTCACCATGGTTGATTTCAAGCTACCAAATCGAAGTCATAGAATACAGAATTAGGAAGAAATTCACACGACCGACTGTCCTGAGAACTGATGTTGAAGCTGAAACTCCAATACTTTGGCCACCTCACGCAAAGAGTTGACTCATTAGAAAAGACTCTAATGCTGGGAAAGATTGAAGGTGGGAGGAGAAGGGGACGGCAGAGGATGAGATGGTTGGATGTCATCACCGACTCAATGGACATGAGTTTGAGTAAACTGTGGGAGTTGGTGATGGACAGGGAGGCCTGGAGTGCTGCAGTCCATGGGGTTGCCAAGAGTCAGATATGACTGAGTGACTGAACTGAACAGACTTTCCTGAGCTGGAAAGAACTCACTTCAGCACATCTCTGCATGTTCTCTTTGTTACAATAAAATAATTTAAAATAATAAAATTTAATCCAGTTCTGAACCAGTTTCAATTCAAGAGGTTTGTGATATCCCATTAACTACAGATATTGTATATCATATGTTTGTTTGTTTATTTCTAGTTTTTATCCTTAAGAATAAAATCATCATGAAGGTAAGGACTGTTTAGTTTATTATTGCTTTCTCTGAGCCTCAAATGATGGCTCACGCATAGTAGGCAATAAATAAGAACTTGCTGAATCAATGGAAGTAGACTCAATCTCTGTCTTAAACAAGATTACAGTCTATCAGAAAATGAAATAAAATAATTATTTAAGGAGAAAAACAGATTAGAACATGTAATAATTAAGACAGTATTTTTCTAAAGTTGAATATTATAATAAAATCCATAATATTATAATTAATAATAAATTTTACCTCTAGCATAGCTATCTATATTTTACTGAAGCTTTATGTGTTGGTTGTGACCGAAAATAAAAAAAGCAATGACACCAACAGTAATAGCAAAATTTTATAGATTGCTTACTTCATAGTACGCATATGCTAAGTGAATTACATGCATTATCAAATTTAATTCTCATAATAGTCTTTCAAATATGTACTAATTTTACCTTTCTACCTTATAAAATGAGAATGCTGTGATTCCAAATTTCTTAGTAACTTGTTCAAGTCAACAGCCAAAAAGTGTAGCACTCCATTTTGTACCTAAGTCTTTCTGATTCTAGGATGTATATTCTCAATCTCTATATTCAGTTTTGTAAATGCTTTCTTCTTGATTGTTACAAATTGGTCCTGGAGAGTTCATGGTTTCATTTAGATGACTTGCAAAGTGCAAAAAACCTTTAGGAAAAGGGATGTCAGTGGCTTAGAGGCAGGAAGAACCCTGTCGAAATTTTAGTCAAGCTGAAGAGAATTTTCAGGTCTTCTTGGTTAGTGCCTTTGTTTGTGAAATAGCCAAGAAACCAACTGGATGGACTGGAAAGAGAAAGAGGGAGTGTTGTGAATGATGGGGTTAGAGAGGTGGGTTGTGGAGACAGGTCAGATGGGGGTTTGCGGTTATCTCCAGACTTTAGTCTTTTCTCTGAGAGCCCAGGAGGCCATCTGGAGGTTTTGGGCAGTAGAATGCCACAACCTGCCTTCCATTCCTAAAGGAGCACGGTGGCTGCTAAAGCTAACAGACTCCATGTAGGATGAGAGCCGCAGGTTCCGAGAGACCAGTTATAACACCAGTGAGGGAGCCTGTGGCTCGGGACAGGGAGGTGGTGGAGAGGGTGGAAAGTGCTGGACTGTGATGCGCTCACTGGGTTTATCATGGACTTGTAAGGTTGGAGAAAGAAAGGAGGTAAGGTTAATGCCAAGATTTTTGGTGTGAATAAATTGGAAGGCTAAAGGCTGAAGAAGTTTGGTTTTAAGTTATGTTCAGTTTGAGATGCTTCAAAGAGAATGTCTATGATGACAATTAAAAATGTTCACATCTCTTCTAATAATTCCTATTTTAAAAATTTCCCAAGCCTTATTTCTCAGATTCAGTACTTATAAAGGCAATTATTTACTCATTAGTGAACTTAGAATTTTTATGTTTCCACTAATAGACTTCCTTGGTAGCTCAGATGGTAAAGAATCCACTTGCAATTTAGAAGAACCAGATTCAATCCCGGGGTCAGGAAGATCTCCTGGAGGAGGGCCTGGCAACCCACTCCAGTATTCTTGCCTGGAGAATCCTACAGTCTGAGGACCCTGGAGGAATACAGTCCATGGGGTTGCGAAGAGTCTGACATGACTGAAGCAACTAACACACACACACACACACACACACACACTTCCCACTAATAGAAGAGCCAAACCTGAGTTTTAAAAATACTAAACAAAAATCAAGCTAAAGAAAACATTGGTGTTCTGTACACTAGAGGTCAGCAGTATCACACTAACAGAAAATGAATGGAGGAAGAGATCACAATAAGACAGTTTGGGAACATTTATTTCTAACTCACTGATAGCAGCAGGAGTCTTCAGAAATGAAAACAAACAAAGCATAACCTTTTCATCGAAGACATCTTGGATAAAGAAAAAAATAGTTTATTTCAGGTTATAGGGATCCAGAGAAGCTATAATGTAGCTGGAGGGCTTCTATAGTATCTGAAAATAAAAGCATAAAGACAGATGGAGTGGAGGACACTCTGGGGCATATTTTTCTCTGGATGCTCTTGCTGAAACCATGCTAGCAGCAATGAATTGCATTAGGATAGGGAAGACAGAAGCTCGGCTTGTCCCAGTTCAGATTTGGCATTCCTCTCAAGGGCCAGGCTGCAGACTTTAGTATATATGCCTCCTAAGAAAGGTGACACTGCTGCCCGAGGACCTACTTAAATCAGCTGTAGCTATTGGGCCCAGCAGGTCATGAGTGGTTGAGTCAGGGATGATAATCTTCCTTCCACTGGGGAATAGAGGAGGATGTAAGAAATAAAACACAAAAAGAATAGTGCCCAAAGAAGAAAGCGCAGTCACAGGAAAACTAATAAAACTTTAGTGTTTGCTGAAAAGGATGAGAAAAAACATTTATCTATTTTAGAAAGGAACACACAGCCTTGTATAAAATAGGTGGTAGATCTATTTGTGTTAGAAAATAGAGTAGGTGCTGATATGGGTAAGCAAACTGTCAGAAGATAATATACTAGATTTAAATTTGAGAGAGGGTGATTATTTATTGGCGAAATTCAGTTATTTTGATAAACAAATTGAAAAGGTGTATGTGTGTGTATGTATCTGTGTAAGAGACAGACACACAGAGAGAGTATCTGTTTCTCCAGGGATTGTCTTATCTTCTGTGAAACTGCTGTTGGCCAGTGTTCCTGTCGGCTCACTGGTAAAGAATCTGCCTGCAATGCAGGAGCCGCAGGTTCGATCCCTGGGTCAGGAAGATACCCTGGAGAAGGGTATGACAACCCACTCCAGTATTCTTGCCTGAGAAATCCATGGACAGAGGAGCCTGGCAGGCTACAGTCCATGGGGTTGCAAAGAGTCAGACATGACTGAAGCAACCTAGCAAGCAAGCACAAACTGCTATCAAAATCTAAAAAGACATTCAATCAGGATATATTTCTTGACAACAATATTTAACAATATGATGCTCACAGAAAGGCTTTGTTATGTGTCAAAATTCCTGCCTCATTTTTTCTGTGGAATAGGGAAATATATAAATGGTTTATACCTTTCTTATAGGATGAAGGGCAAATGCATTATAATTTGCTGCCCCCAAGCCCTGAAGGGACAAATGGACTAAAAAACTATTAATGCCAATCAGGCACACATGAGTAAGAAGTTATGTAACTATAACTCATTATTTGCATTCACTTGAAGTTCTTGTTTTATCCTTACTTCATTCATGTGTGAGATGAAATACATACCTTTGCGCCTTTCAATCACACGCCCCTTAGGACTTAGACTAGGGCTTTAGGTACTGATACATTTTGTTTCTCCTTCTCTGTTGGATCATGAAGGCCAGGCTTCCTTCCTCCATCCCATCCTTCCTCAGTTCCTACTTCCCTTCCTCCCTTCTTGCTATGCGCCTTGTCCTCTCTGTTCCTGGTGCCTTTCCTTGCGTTTTGCTGCGCTCGCTCTCTCCCACACTCCCTTCTGTCTTCTTGTATCCAGTGAGTATGTGTTAAGCTCATTATACAGCAGACACCATGCTGTATGGCATGATTAGAGAGGTGAAGAGGACATATAATCCCTGCTCCCGAGAAACTCAGCTTCAGTGAGACAGATATCAGCATAAACAACTTAAGTGCTGCTCGATAAATACTATGTCAAAGGAATTAGCCTTTTTTCTGTTGTAAAGCTCATAAATCCAGGAAAGCAGAACATCTATCATTATTCTTGTTTTACACATATGATGAAAGGATTAGAGAACTCAAATGGCACACATCAAAATTCACCATCATCAGAGTGAGTAGGATGCATGGAGTATTTCTGTTGCTGTTTCCAGAGTCACCATGCTGCCACTTCAGTCTCATCTTTCATGATATCTTTTGTTCATGTTTCTCTAGAATACTTGCATTACTTTTTTTCTTGGTGACTCTTATTTTACGTCTAGTTCCTTTCTGTCACCTTCATTGATAGCTCTCTTTCTCAACTACCTCTGTAGCTAATATTGAATAATCTTTTTGCAATAGGGAACCTCATGACTGTCTTTCTCCTGCCTATATTCCAACTGTTAATACAATAGAGAACAGTGTTACTGTTAACAGTGATAGTTCAGTGTTACAGATTAGTTTACTAGTTTGCATCCCGTTAAAAGCTAGGGAGATCCCAGCTTTTGAAGGATGAGGTTTATAATAATTTTTTAATTGATAAATTTTATTTTTAGGATAGTTTCAGATTCAGTACAAATTTGACAGAAGGTACAGAGTTCCCATATATTCCCTGCCCACTCCTACCCACCCACACATATCTCACTCTAGCATGGTTCATTTGTTGTAGCAGACAGACCTGTAGTGAAACATTGCTATCACCCAAAGTTTACGTTAGGATTCAGTCTTGGCATTGTACATCCTGAGTTTTGACAAACGTATCCACTACTGCAATGTCATATGGAATCGTTTCACTGCTCTAAAAAAACTGCTGTGCTCTGCCTGTTCATCCCTTTCTTCAAAACTTTGATCCTTTTACTGTCCCTACAGTTTTCTGACGTTTCAGAGTGTCATATAGTTGGAATCATACAGTATGTAGTCTTTTCAGGTTGGTTTCTTTTATTTAGTAATATGCATTTAAAGTTCCTCCGTGTCTTTTCATGGATGGATAGAGCTCATTTCCTTTTTGTGTTGAATAATATTCCATTGTCTGGATGTACCACAGTTTATTTATCTGCTCACCAACTAAAGGACAGTTTGGTTGCTTCCAAGTTTTGTTAAGTTCTTTCCTTTCTTAGCACACTAATATTATATAAATAGATAAAATGAGATCTTTAGTGGTTGCCCTAGAGTTTGCAATATACGTTTGCAATGAATCTAAATTTACTTCCAAATAATACTGTACTACTTTATGGATAGTACAAGTACCTGATAAAAACAAAATAATCCTAATTCCTTCTTTCTGTCCCATTTTTCATTGCTGTCATTCATTTTACTTATGGATAAGCTTACATAAACACACACATATATACATCAGCATACACAATATATTTGTTGCTATTATTAAGAAAAAAACTGATTTTAAATTAAGAATGAGTAAAATGAACGTTTGTATTTTACTTTAATTTAATCATTCTCCTCCGCTCTTCCTTTCTTTATGTAGACCTAAGTTTCTGACCTAAATTTCCCTCTCTCTGAAGAATTTCTTTTAACATTTAAAAGGCAGGCCTATGTGTGTGTGTGTAAGTGAAGGTCATTCCATCTTGTCCAACTCTTTGTGACCCTATGGATTGCACTCTGTCAGGCTTTTCTGTCTATGGAATTCTCCAGACAAGCATATTGGAGTGGATAGCCATTCCCTTTTCCAGGGAAACTTCCTGACCCAGGGATTGAACCCAGATCTCCTGCATTGCAGGCAGATTCTTTACCATCTGAATCACCAGGGGAGCCCATAAGGGAGGTCTACTGGTAACAAATTCTCTCAATTTTTCTTTGTCTGAGAAAGTCTTTATTTCTCCTTCATTTGTGAAGGATAATTTTTTTGGGATACAGAATTCTAGGTTGGTGATTTTTTTTTTCTCAACACTTTAAACATTCCACCCATTCTCTTCTTCCTTGAATGGCTTCAGAGGAGAGTTCTGTTCAGTTCAGTTCAGTCGCTCAGTCGTGTCCGACTCTTTGCGACCCCATGAATCGCAGCACACCAGGCCTCCCTGTTCATCACCATCTCCCAGAGTTCACTCAGACTCACATCCATTGAGTCCGTGATGCCATCCAGCCATCTCATCCTCTGTTGTCCCCTTCTTCTCCTGCCCCCAATCCCTCCCAGTGTCAGAGTCTTTTCCAATAATTCAACTCTTCTCATGAGGTGGCCAAAGTACTGGAACTTCAGCTTCAGCATCATTCCCTCCAAAGAAATCCCAGGGTTGATCTTCAGAATGGACTGGTTGGATCTCCTTGCAGTTCAAGGGACTCTCAAGAGTCTTCTGCAACACCACAGTTCAAAAGCATCAATTCTTCGGCACTCAGCCTTCTTCGCAGTCCAACTCTCACATCCATACATGACCACAGGAAAAACCATAGCCTTGACTAGATGGACCTTAGTCAGTAAAGTAATGTCTCTGCTTTTGAATATACTATCTAGGTTGGTCATAACTTTTCTTCCAAGGAGTAAGCATCTTTTCATTTCATGGCTGCAGTCACCATCTGCAGTGATTTTGGAACCCCCCAAAATAAAATCTGACACTGTTTCCACTGTTTCCCCATCTATTTCCCATGAAGTGATGGGACTGGATGCCATGATCTTTGTTTTCTGAATGTTGAGCTTTAAGCCAACTTTTCGCTCTCCTCTTTCACTTTCATCAGGAGGCTCTTTAGCTCCTCTTCACTTTCTGCCATAAGGGTGGTGTCATCTGCATATCTGAGGTTATTGATATTTCTCCCAGCAATCTTGATTCCAGCTTGTGTTTCTTCCAGTCCAGCGTTTCTCATGATGTACTCTGCATATAATTTAAATAAGCAGGGTGACAATATAAAGCCTTGACGTACTCCTTTTCCTATTTGGAACCAGTCTGTTGTTCCATGTCCAGTTCTAACTATTGCTTGCTGACCTGCATACAGATTTCTCAAGAGGCAAGTTAGGTGGTCTGGTATTCCCATGTCTTTCAGAATTTTCCACAGTTTATTGTGATCCACACAGTCAAAGGCTTTGGCAAAGTTAGCTATAATTCTCATCTTTGCTCCTCTATAGGTAAGGTGTTTTTCTCCTCTGATCTCTTTTAAGATTTTTCTTTATTTTTAATTTTCTAAAGTTTGAATATGACATGAGTAGGAATATAATTTTTTTGTTTGTTTGTTTTTGCATTTACCCTGATCTATGTTTTCTGAGCTTCCTGGATCAATGGATTGGCATCTGACATTAATTAGGGGAAAATTCTTAGTTACTGCTTCAAAGACTGCTTCCCTTCCTTTTTTCCTCCCTCCCTCCTTTCTTTCCTTTCCTCCCTTTTTGGTATTCTAATATACACATTTTACACATTTTTAGTTGTCCTACATTTCTAGGATATTCAGTTCTGTTTTTTTGTTTCACTCTTTTTTCCATTTTCGTTTCAGTTTTGGAAGTTTCCATCGTCATATCCTTAAATGTGGAGATTTTTTTATTCTTTTACAGAGGCATAATTGACGTAGCATTCTATATTAATTTTAGGTGTGTGTGTGTGTGTGCGCGCTCTGTTGCTCAGTCATGTCTGATTCTTTGTGACCCCTGTAGCTGCCAGACTCCTCTGTCCATGGAATTTTTCAGGCAAGAATACTAAAGTGCCATTTACTCCTCCAGGGGATCTTCCTGACCTGGGGATCAAACCTGTGTCTCCTGGGTTCCCTGCATTGACAGGAGGATTACCACTGAGCCACCTAGGAAGCCCATAATTTTGGGTGTACAACATAATGACTCGCATTACAAAATGATCATCCAGTTAAAATCCAGTTAGGTCCAGTTAACATCTATCACCATACAGATTTACAAGTGTTTTTTTCTGGTGATGAACTTTCAAGACCCACTCCCCTTTCAACATCCAAGCTACTTTCAAATAATCAATACAGTATTATTAACTATAGTCATCATGCTGTAATCCTCTCAATACATTTATTTTGTAAATAGAAATTACAAAATGATCTCCTTTACCCCTCCTCAGGCATCCACACATTTGTTTTCTATATCCACAAGCTCATTTTTTAAAAGAAAGACCTCACATATAAATGAGATCATGCAACATTTATCTTTTTCTGTCATGGAGAGATTCTTTTTTCAGCCATTTCAAGTCTACTAATGAGTCCATCAAGAGCTTTATTTCTGTTACAGTGTTTTTTATCTCCAGCATTTCTTTTTGATTCTTTCTTACAATTTCCATATCTCTGCTTACATTATCCATCTGTTTCTTGAATGTTGTCTACTTTTTCCATTAAAGCCTTTAGCATACTCATCATAGTTTTAAAATCCCTGGTCTGATAATTCCTGTTATAGCTGACTCTAGTTTTCAAGCTTGTTCAGCCTTTTCAAATTACATTTTCTGCCTCTTAGTGTACCTTGTAAATTTTGTTGAAAAATGGATATGGCAGACAGCATAAGAGGAGCTGCAGGAAAAAAAAAAAAGCCTTTTTAATGTAGAGGAAGGTATGGGGGAAGGGTAAGCCTTCTGGGGTCCCTTGATTAGGTCTCGATCTTTTTGTGAGCCTGTGTCCTTGGACTAGGAGTTTCAGTTTTTTGGACTAGATGAGTTTTGGTCTCATCTCCACTTGGATGAGATGGAGTTTCTAAAGGGAGTTTGAGTTGACTATTTTCCTCTCTCCAGATTGGTTAGGCTCTGATAAAACCCCAGCGTGTTAGGTTGTAGTAAAGGCTTTGTGAACCTATTTGCAGGGCAGGAATAGAGATGCAGACATAGAGAACAGACGTGTGGGCACAGGGGGAAGGAGAGGGTGGGAGGAATAGGAAGATCAGGACTGACGTATATACGTGACCATATGTAACACATACAACTGATGGGAGCCTGCTATGAAGCACAGGAAACAGAACTCGGTGCTCTGTGATGACCTAGAGGGGTGGGATGTGGGGGAGGGAGGTGGGAAGGAGCCCCAAGAGGGATATATATATATATATATATCCCTCTGATTCACTTCTTTGTACGACAGAAAGTAACACAATATTGCGAAGCAGTTATACTCCAATAATAATAGTAAAAACAAAGCAGAATACTCGGGTGTATTTGGTTACTTTTCTTCTTCCCAGCCAGTAACATTTTCTCTGATATTCACTGTGAGGACTTAGTAGGGCTCCTGGAGGTAAAACTCCCGCTGGAGGCTTTAACTCTCTGAGTTGTCCACACCAAGCCTTGAGCAGTTCATCATTTGCAGTTCAGTTTTTCCCATCCCAGCACTGATTTCTAAGGAGGTTTGTGCTGCTGAGTTTCATTCTGGTACGTCATGATTCTCTATATCTGTTTGTTTCTCTTTCCAATTTTGGGGGCAGTGGTTTTGCCTTATGACTTCACTTTTCTGCCAGATCTAAGAATAGTTGTTAATAATTTCCCTTTGTTCAGTTCTTCTTGACGGGAGTGAGTGGTAACTTCTAATCCCCGTATGTGCCAGACTGGAAACCTGGAACGAGTTTATACTGATTATAACAATGATGGAGAAGGGAAACCATGTTAATGGTAGTGGGACAGTAATAAGAAGATATTTTACACAAGATTAAAATTTGTGGTTATAATGGACTAGATTTCCCATCAGAGTGAGTCAGCTATAGGATAACTGCTTTAAAATGTTTATATAATTTAGTTATCATCTGAAAATACTTAATCTTTATAAATTCTAATTTCAAGTGATTTTACATACTGCTGTTTTACTTTGTTCCCAAAGTGGAACAAAAGTTCAGAAAGTTATTATATTGACTAATTTGTGATCAGATTATTTTAGGAAATTTCACATATTATAGACTCCCCTTATAGCTGAAAAACTCACTTTAGTCCATTAAAGGTTCAGGTAGAATAGTTAGCTCAGGAGCAACCTACGGCTTGAAATCACTTCTTAATGTGAAAGCTGCTTATATAATTTGACCATTATTTCTTTCTCTAATGTACTATTACAGTAGAAAACAGGGTATTCATTCAGTAAGATTAAAAGGGAAATAAGAACAAAGAACAGAGTGCGTAAAATGTGAGTCCAGAATAAGCCAGGCTAACTTTTGGACTTCCCTGGCTGTGCGCATTTCCAGTTATGTGCCCTTGGCTAAATGATCTAAGCCTCTGTCTCAACACCCCTTCATTACCTGTGTATGGAGAATATCGGGGTGCCTATCTCAAAGGACAGCTATATATGGACTGTTCAGCGCTGTTTGGTATATGGAAAGTTTTCAATAATGTTTTTGTCCCTATTTATTTACCAGATATCACCGGGCTCCAAATAAATACATGCCAAGCTTTACGCTAGACACTGGAGATTAAATGGCAAGCCAAAATAACCAACAAGCACAGGCCCCTCTTCTTAAGAAGCTTAGTGTTGAGGAGATGTGAAAGACATAAGCCAAATAACCACATAAATGAATCATATTTTTGTGGTTGTCCTGAAGAGAGCTACATGGAGCTATAACATATAATAGGAATTTGACCTCCTCTGGATCCCAAGGGGCCCTTGGAACATCCTGCTTGTGGACTTTTAAAAAACATTTTGGATTTTTGTCTTGTGACATCTCTTTTCTTTCACCAACATGGGAAAATGGTCACTGGGTTCCTAGAATGAGGTACTATAGGTTCTGATCATTCCATCTGAAGATATATAATTTGTAAATGTCATAACAATGGGAGAACATAGGAATGAGCAATGTTTTTAAACAGTATAATATCTCTGTTCGGAATTTGTGCCTGCTACTTGCTAGTTTTTAATTGTTCCGCAGAGAATAGAAGCAATGCCACTGTCTCTTAGTGGCTTGAGTACGAAAAGAGAGGTTGTTCTTTGGTCTTATCACCACTAACCACCCAGTTCATAAAGACCGAGCTGGATGTCGGTGAGACTGGGAACACATTCTCTCTTTTGTTGCAGCTGCTGGGTTGTGTCAGCAGAATATGACCGTTGCTCTGTTGCTGTATCTCTCTTTGTCTAAGATGGCAGGGGAAGGAGGACAGCTTACACTTCTCAGCTATTTAAACAAATATTGGAACTATGATAATCAAGATGCATTCTACATAGATTAAAAGTGGATACAATGTTAGATTAAAGTGGAAGAAAAATACATGGGATTGCCTCCAAATTTTCTGTACTGTGAAGTTTTTTAAGATAATGATCTGTTTTATTCATTTTTATAACCCTAATAACTATCAAAATGCCTGGCTCACATCAGATTTTCAATCAGTTTTTGTAGTACTGGAATCTTCTTAGCATTCTTGGTGTATTCATGTGGATTTTCTCTCATATGAACAGGTACAAGCCAGCCAACAGTCTCCTGTGATCATTCACAAAGGAAGTGAAGCAACAATGGTTTAATATAAGCTCTTAAATCACTTTCTTAGCTGGAAGTTTTGTTCACTTTTTCCCTAATGGCCTGAATATAAGCGAGCATTTTGAGTTTCTGAAAATACTAACTTATCTGCCTTTTAAAATCTAATGGTACAATCAATGAAATTTCTTATATTTATATAGCACATTACATTATAAAAGGGTTCCTAATGTGACTTCTTCTTTCATTTCTAGAAACAACTGAAGTAAGGATATTATTTTTCTTTCAGACACCAGCAAACCAGGGTTTAGATATACAAGTTGCCTCATGATTAATGCTCTACTATACAAAGTTCTAGCATTCATATACAATGATTTATATATTATTTTATATAACCTACATACGAAGACATCTCTATCAATAAAAACTTTTTTTGTATTGGAAATTATAAAAATACATAAAGAAGAGAATTAAAGTTATCTGTAATCTCACAGTTTCAAGATGACTACTAACATCTAGATATTCTTCCTTCTGGTATGTTTTCTCTGTATATGTATACAACTTTTAAGCTAAAGATCATACAACATACTCAGTTTTGCATTTAGTCTTTTTTTTTTTTCTGTATCAGCTCAGTTTGGAATCTTTGACTAAACCTACTTGGGAAATTAAGTTTTATTACTATGGGGCCAAGAATAATAATACCTTGATTATTTCACAGAAGAGGTAAGTCAGGAAGACTTTGCATTTCAGAGTTAATTTTTATTGCTCTAGTGTAGCTTACTGTGTGTCAGACATTATTCTATTATTCCAAGTAGTTTACATGCATTAATTAATTTAATCCTATATCAACCTTAGCGAATCCTGTGGACAGAGGAGCCTGGCAGGCTATAGTCTGGATTACAAAGAGTTGGACATGGCTAACTGACTAAGCACATGCATGCACATTGAACTGTAAGGTAAATAATGTTATCATTACTATTTGGACAGGAAAACAGGCACAGATTAGTTAAGTATTTTACCAAAGTTCACACAGCTAGGATGTAAAAGGGCTGCAAATTCAATCTGAACTGTTTGGATCCAGAGTTCATGTTCTTCACTACTACACTCAACTGCCTCTCAGAGTCCTAACTCTCCTCTAGGTTAGTATTCTGAGGAAGCAAATACTGAATGCTTTAAAAACTTAGCATTACAAACCTTGGGACCTTAAATGAGAGTCACTTGTGGCCAAACTGGAGAGAGTGGAGTTGCTGGTATATCAGCTTTCTTCAAATGATCAGGGTTAAGGAGCTTAGCAAGAAAGACCTGGATAGACCAGGGGAGAGACCTCACAGCAGCATGGGCCAGCAGGGCTGGGGTAAAACCTTCTGCACACACACCTGTTAGGTTGGGAGTGTCAACTGCAGTGATGGGGCCTGCAGACTGATAGACAGTAGCTCTCTCCCCAGCCAGGGAAAGGGTGGCTGGCGTATCCCTCTTTTGTACTCCATGAGCCCTGATGTCTCCTGGGTGATGGGGAAGGCATATGAGATGATGGAAAGAGGAGGTGTTCCAAGACTGTGATAAGAAACCTTTTGCCAGTATGTTAGATGGAGGCTCAAGTCAATTCCAATATAATTTAAGTTATAAATAAATACAGTGGGCACAAAAAGATCTACCACACTTATATAACCTTTGCTCTATCCTTGAATATTTACTGATATAAATAATGCTGTAATAAACATGTTTGAAATTTCACATTTTAGAGCAAGGATTTTATAAAGTAATAAGTCCTCACAATACTGAGCAACAGAAACCTCATACAACAAATTATAAACTGACTCCCTTTATATGACATTCAAGAATAGACGGCATTGATTTACACTGATAAAGTAAGAATGGGGGTCACTTCTGTGGGTAATTGATTCAGAAGGGAGATAAGAGAAACTTCTGAGGATGTTAAATGTTCTATGTCATGATCTGTATGATTCTACAGGGATATATATATATATATATAATGTATATATGTATGTATATATATATACTCATATATACATATGCATATTTTAAGTAAATATATCAAGCTGTACACATAAGATTAAATGTCCTTAACTGTTGGAATATTATACCTTATAAAAGTAAAAGGATGAATAATTAATAGAGATCAAATATTTAGGATTTCTTTGTTTTCTTCCTACTGAAAGGAGTTTCTATTTTATTTTTCCATCTCATGGCTCAATAGTTTAGAAGATCACAAACTTTGACCCATGGGCAAAATCCAGCCCATGGCCTCCAGTATTTGTAGATAACAATTTTTTAGAACATAGTAATATATATTTGTTTATGTACTGTAAACACTGCTTTCATGCTACAGTGGCAGACCTGATCATTCTTATAGAGACTCTATGGCCCATGAAGCCTAAACTATTCAGCATCTGGCCTTTCACAGGAAAAGTTTGCTGCTTCTTTATCTAGATGACTTTTTGGTTCCCTTCTAATACCAAGATTTTGACTCTATGATTCTTGAGTTCAGCACATTTTCCTCTGGAAAAATCTACAGAACTAATGCCAATACCCCTTAAAATTTATTATTCATAAGAAGAAAGTAAGAGGACTGCAGCCCATTTTGTCTTGATCTTTAATTTCCAGCTTTTATGTTTTTATTTAAAAAAAAGGAACAGAATTGTTTTGAGTATAAACAATTCCAAAACACATGAGTTTGACTGAAACTTAGGCCATGAATCATATTAAAAGTGTTTATCTTTGTACAGGAAGGATGATGAACTCTGCAACAGAAGATATTGAACTGGAATGTTATTCCTAGCAGTTTCTAAGATATGAAGGCAAAAAAAGAAAAAAGAGAATAATTGGGAGAAAAAGCATCCTGAGAAGTCTTCCAGCTCCACCTCTGCAATGTTTCAAGTGTGCAAGTTGGTTAATGCTTAATACTTCTTACCTTGGGGCTGTGGATACCTGCTGTTTAAGGCATTAGGAAAGCGAGCAGCTTGCTCTGGCTGAAATTGCTGCAGAATAAACAGCCTTATAAGCCGAGCACTACTGTGTTTTCAGTGTATTACTCACCCGTTCAGTTTCTCTTCACTCTTTGGAGGTTTCATAGGGTTTCACAGCATCTATTCTGAACCGATGATATTGGTGATGCCAATAGGTGGGCCCCAGAGATTGCTGTTTTAAGAAAGCTTTACTGGAGCAATCTTAATATAACTATCCTGAGTCTCTTTGGATTTTTAAATTTTTCTTTGGCTCTCTTTTCCCTTTGCCCTTGAGAAGCCCACAATTTGCTATTTCTTATTGCTACTTACAGTTTCTCCTCTACTGACACTTTGGATTAAGGTTGTTATTAAGTTACCGTTCCATTCCTTTGGAATAACCCTATCTCCTCGGGAACTACAGCAGAAGCCAAGCAGTTCCTTTGTTGCTGTCATTTCAGATACATTGAGCACTATTAATGTACTGCGTATACAAACAGAAGGCGCCTACCCTCTACATGCTTACAATATTGGCCTTCAGAGATGGGAAAGCTCTTAGGGCAAACAGAGCAGTGAAAATGAGTGAGGGCAGTGATATTAACAAGCTCTAAAAATAAAGTATTGGAGAAGGAAATGGCAACCCACTCCAGTGTTCTTGCCTGGAGAATCCCAGGGACGGGGGAGCCTGGTGGGCTGCCGTCTATGGGGTCGCACAGAGTTGGACACGACTGAAGTGACTTAGCATAGCAAAAATAAAGTAAAACTTGTTGCGCTAAGAGCATTTGCAAAACGAATTCTTCAGCTTTAAAGTCATCTTCTCTATCTCTATTTATTCTGTTAGCACGCCTCACAAAAGTTTGGAGTTCTTTAGACAGAGTCTGATACTTTGTCATTCAGCCATCTTTCTCCTGGCCCTTGACAAGCCAGCATCCAGCATGCCACATTCTCTGAAGAGAGGTGTGGCCATCTCTGATCCCACAGGAGAGGCCCTGCAGGGCTGCAAGCCAGACTTCTGAGGAAGGGGTGCCAGTGAGATAGAGTTGGCTCTGCAGTCGCTGGGGAGACTGAAAACTGGATTCGCCTGCTGTTGTGGAAAGGAACTACCTCTCTCAGAGTGAAAATGTGTTGCTGTCTTGGTGATCTCAGCAAACTAATGCAGACAGAAATCCTGGAAGAAGCATATAGGGAACACACGGAAATAGCATGTTTCCTTTTCTTGAGTGTCTGGCTTCCCAGTCTTCCTCTGTCATTCTAAGGGAAGAAACTGCCACAGCCAGGATGAAGCAGCCTTGCTGATACGACACTTAAAGTCACCATGGCAGTCAGGAAACCCACCAGACACCAACAGGAACAGGAAAGAGAAGGAGAAGAAGAAAAAGAAGATCCTTCTCCTCCTCCAACCTAGGAGATGTCTAGCTCCTCTTACTGTCAGAGCTTAACAGGCAGCAGCCTGTGAACAAGAAAAAGTGGTTTGCAGAGTCCCAGCAAAAAGAGTAAGAGAAGGGAGGTTAGGAGCTGAGACATGATAACTTAATATGTGGTATAATTCCTTTCCCCACAAAGTTGTGTTCTGTGTTCACTGAGCGTATAGAAACCCTGATGGGTACTAAGAAATACATTTCTCAGCTGTGCTGTGAACCATTATCTAGACTATCTGGGAGGGAAGAAGAGAAAGGGAAAAAAGAAGAAAGACTTTGAGGAGGGAGTTGGAGATAACGCCCCAGGAATGGACTTCACTCTCAACTGGAAACTATTATTGGTTAGTTAGACATGTTCTCAATATGTAGGGAATGGAAGAAAATGAGGAAAAGCAAGTCAAAAGAGAGGCAGTCATTTCACAGGCAAGTTGTCTCCACTTGCCGAACATCATGCTGCTTCTCTGAACTGTTTATCCTGTTCCTCACACCCTCTGCAACACCCTGGGCAGAACACAATACAGAAAACACCTGGAATAAGCTGAGTGCCTTCAAGTAAGAAGGGCATGGTGAGAATATGCGTGCAATTCTCCTCCATGTATGGAAGCCTCAAAGTCGTTTCTGTTTGCTTTACTAACCAAATGCTATGCGGTTGGCTGTTACCTGGTGTGTCAGTTCGTGTGGTCCACAAATGGCTCAACTTCTTCATTTTCCACAGGCTCTATTTATAATTGCATAATTATGTGTCCAGAATTCAAGTTAAGAAGAAAAGGAAAGAAAGTCATAAGTAGAGCACTACAGCCTTAAACTTTAGTGAGTTAGGAGGTAATGGTTTACTGGTAAGTGTTCCTTGCTACAAATAATAAAGAAGAAACGCTGCGTGCTGTAAAATTCTCTTTTATTTTAACCTTCAGTTTATTCAGATCGTTGTGTGCTTCATTTTTCACATCTCTGGAGTGACAGTGGCCATACTGTATATCTTTAAGGACTTCAAAAACTTCAAGGAATATACAGCTGAATGTGAGTCTTGCTTCTGGCACTTATGAGTGATATATCTTGGATTAAAACATACAAATAGGTCCAAATCTAAAATGGGGACAAGGAATAGGCTGAGGGTGGTTAAGTACTTCAACACCTTGACTTCTCCATATATATCACCAAAATATTAGTTATTATTAGCTAGCATTATTATAATCTCATGCAGTAAACAATCTACCTCCCAATGAAGGAGACACAGGAGATGTGGGTTCGATCCCTGGACCAGGAAGATTCCCTGGAGGAAATTGCAACCCATTCCAGTATTCTTGTCTGAAAAATCCCATGGACAGAGGAGCCTGGTGGGCTACACTCCATGGGGTTGCAAAGAGTTGGACACAACTGAGCATGCACATGGAGAAGGCAATGGCACCCCACTCCAGTACTCTTGCCTGGAAAATCCCATGGACAGAGGAGCCTGATAGGCTACAGTCCATGGGGTCGCTAAGAATTGGACACGACTGAGCGACTTCACTTTGACTTTTCACTTTCTTGCATTGGAGAAGGAAACGGCAACCCACTCCAGTGTTCTTGCCTGGAGAATCCCAGGGATTGGGGAGCCCGGTGGGCTGCCATCTACGGGGTCGCACAGAGTCGGACACAACTGAAGTGACTCAGCAGCAGCAGCAGCAGCGGAGCATGCACAAGCATGTATTATATAGTTACAATATTATTTGTCCCTATTAGTGTTATAATTACTACTGTAAAGAATTCTTATGGTAATTTTGTCATTTACCTATTTGTTATCTCTTATTTCTCTAAAGTCTAATTTATACTTGTAGACTAAAAGCATTGCTTGCTTTCCTTGCCGATGTGTCTTGCCTGAAGGAGCAGCAAGCTGGAGAAAATAAAACTCTATTAAGAGAAGTGAGCACAAGGCTATTCTGCAGCTGCTCTGTAGAATCCAGCACATCCGTGGGCAACATTCTGTTTGCAGCTTGAACTTACCTGCAGGGGTGCTCACTGTGGGCAGATTCAGTTTGCATGTCTGCTATAACACCTTGGGGATCAAGAAGGCATTTAAAATTCAAATTGGTATCATCTATCAGTGCCAATACCAATGAAATAACTATTTTATTCCTATATGCTAACAGTGATATGAGAAATCAGTTAAAAATAATACTTGATCTGTATAACATTGAAGAACACTTTGTAATTTATTATTAGATCAACACAAGAATTTGAACGTTCAGCATGGAAGATAAATGAAAGACTCCTAATTTAGTCCTGTTAACTGCCTAGGATACTGCTAGAGCTTGTGGGATTTCAGTGAATGATTTGAACAGGCTTTTTATCTCTCTGAATAATAACACACTTGGGACGTATATAGGAGAAGTAGAATTTGGAGACACATATGGCAAGGCTGCAAGGTGGAAATAATTTGGAAAATTTTCCTAAGGTTTTGGCTAGATTACTTAAACTAATTGGTAATCTCTTTCCTGAAATGTCAAATAACTCTGACACATCAAAATGATGTGCTTGGTTTTAACTGCTTGCTAGTGAAGTTCCAGGACTCTAGCATCTGCTCCTGTGCCAAGATTGTGACTAATGCCTGCTGTTAGTGTTCCTGGAAAAGGATGTCCTTCTTGGGCATCCTTTCTTGGTAATTAAAGAACGTCTTCAAACTCACTGTCCTTAAGGGGGCATTTCCGTCCCCAGTCTATTTCTCTACTTAGAGCAAACAATTTATAATTATTGCATGGTAGTGAAGATAACTATTCTATAACCCCAGCATTTGGATCGAATATATTATCCCTCCAAAAGAGAAGGTTCAGATATTTGCTTTTCTATTTTATGAATATAACGCAGGTTCATGAGTGGCTCAATTGTAATTGATGTAAACAATGCAATTTCTTATTCAAAATAATCTAATATAACTCAAATTTATTTACTTCTTTCCAACCCCAATGAGGTTTTAAAAACTCATGTGTGGTGACCAGATCTTAAGATGCCTCCACTACTCAAGCCATGTTGGGGAAATCCACATGGCAAAGAACTGCTAGTAGCTTCTGAGAATAGAGGATGGCCCCTGGCAAAGGTCAGTAAAAACTGAAGATCTTAATTTTACAACCACAAGGATCTTAAGATTTTAAAAAACCATGAAAGTGGGGGAGCAGATCCTTCCCTAGTCCCCAGATGAGAACACAGCCCTGGATGATACTTTGTAAACATATAAAACCTTCAGCCAGAGAAGCTGTCTTGTTGCTCCCATGGTTCACTGAACCCAGGGGAGATAAGGTGCGACCGGGGAAGCTTTCTTATTTAAGGAATAAAGTAGATATTTCCCAGAAAATTCTAGCACTCCTTTTCACTGAAGTGGATACTAGCCCTCTCCAGAAGAATCACCGAGAGGAAGGACCATTTTCCTTTAACCATATTCTACCCTTGATTCGAGGTCAGTTGTAAAAAATGAACTTTTACTTCTCATTCAGTTCAGTTCAGTGGCTCAGTTGTGTCTGACTCTTTGTGAGGGGAATATTAGTGAACTATAGAATTCACTACATTTTATTTTTCAATTATAAAATGAAGAAGATGGATTAAATAATTGGTAACATCCTTCCTATCATGGATTTTTGATCAGAGAGCAGAGGTTAAAAGTTCTTACCATTTTTCAACAAATTGGAATAACTGCAACACAAAACATCTATATTGGCATGTAGTTGGTAGAACACCAAACTATTAGGAACAGTAATATTTGTCGGTTTTAGTGGCACATTATATAATAATAGTTACTGTAACTTTGAAGTAGTGTTAAGAGTAAACAGTAGCTTAAGATCTCTTTCAGATATTTACTAGTGTAAATGTTAAAAAAATGTTAAAACTAGTGATTTGCTAATACATTAGTGATGCAGAAAATTACAAATGTCACTTAGAAGCTAATGAAAATAAAGATATAATTATTTCTTCCACCTTAATCTATCAAGTTCCTTCTATTCATGAACTTCTTAGAATTTCATGGACCCCAGATCAAGAACCTTTGTCATAGAACATTGTTTCAGGAAATTAATAAACTATGTAATATGAATGACTGCAAGCTTGAGGATTCAACTGTAGTTCTCGTATATCATTTCCCACAATTTTCTCATAATCTGATTATGAAAGTATGTGGTTTATTTTCACAGCTAGATTGTGAGTGGCTTAAAAGTGATCATCCACGTCTTTGATTTACTTCTAGCACTATTCTTAAAACTGACTTTTCAATAAAATAACTTTGGAAATTGAAAAAAAAATAGATATTCCCCACCTATGTTAGACCCTCTGAATCACAGTGACTACACAGGAATCTGGAAATCCGTATTTCTGAAGGCTTCCAAGATGATTTTGAAAAGCAGTTAGCTTTCACCAAGTTGATGATTCACATTAAAGAACTACTGTCATTTAACACCTGGCATAATGCCTTTACACAAATTACATTCTCAGTAAATGGTTAGGGATTGGAATGAGAGAAACTAGAACATACAAAAGGAGTTTACATTACAAAATACCACCAAAAAGCCCCTCACTCAAATATGACATAAAAGTATCCCCAAGGAAAAGGTTCTGTTCCCAGGGTTTTTTAATAAGAAAATTATGTTTGAAGACATACGCCGTTGCTCTTATATAAGAGTGCTTAATACAAATTGCTCCTACAATTCAGTGCCAGGGAAATTTTAATTCCTCAGATGAACAATTATGGTTCTATTTATTATAATATAAATGCCAGGTAGCTTTGACTTGACTTTATAGAATTTACTGGAGAGACAAGGAGTGGAACTATTGTTAGATCATTTATGTTAGTTGTATTGCGTATGTCACTGTGACAAATGACTTGGAGGAATCAGTCAAACATAATTATTTGTGAGAGTTGGACCATAAAGAAAGCTGAGCGCCAGTGTATTGATGCTTTTGATGTGGTGTTGGAGAAGACTCTTGAGAGTCCCTTGGACTGCAAGGAGATCAACCCAGACAATCCTAAAGGAAATCAGTCCTGAATATTCACTGGAAGGACTGATGCTGAAGCTGAAGCGCCAATACATAGGCCACCTGATGCGAAGAACTGACTCATTGGAAAAGACCCTGATGCTAGGAAAGATTGAAGGCAGGAGGAGAAGGGGATGGCAGAGGATAAGATGGTTGGATGGCATCACCGACTCAATGGACATGAGTTTGAGCATGCTCGGGAGTTAGTGATGGACAGGGAAGCCTGGCATTAGTCCATGGTGTCACAAAGAGTCAGACATGACTGAGCGACTGAACTGAATTGATACTGAACCAAACCATGGCCTTTTGGATCCAAATTTAAGATATATTAAGCCCTAATACCACTGTTATCTCTGAAACATGAGAATACATTTCTTGAGAAGACAGCCAAAGAACATATGAATTAACTATTTGCACATTTATTTAAATATTAATCAATGTTCATTTATTATAAATTAACCATAGCTAAGATATGTCTATGTACATATACTACTTGTGTCAGTTGACTAACAAGAGTGCTCTTAATTAATCACAAATCCTTTACAAATGGATTAGAAAACTCTTCTTACCATGGATGGCTAGAGCCAATGACAGAGTTTACCCTTCCCTTTTATTTTGCATATTTACTTCTGCCTGTTCTGGAATATGCTGCTTCTCTTTGGTTGAACTCTGGCACTCTCTAAATTTCTTTGCATTTTCTCAGTTTCTTATCTCAAGACCACGCCATAACAATTGTATTCTTCCTACAGTTTTTCCTTACTGTATATCCTGCACAGCTTTACTCTATGTACCGCCTTGTTTCTCTTTGAATCCCTTCTTTTTGCTTAAGCTCTCAAAGTTACAGTTTCATATTTCGCTACCTATCTTCCTCCCAAACTAACCTTAGACACACTGCTCCTTTAATAAACTGCATTTACAGACTCACAACAAAAAGATATCAACCTAGTTGACACTTCCAATAGGAGTCTTCCTTGACACATGAAGTACAGATTAGGGTTGCTTGATTACAAACAACAGTAACTAAGTTCAGCTGCTAGAAGCACACCAGAATTTCTAGGATGACTATTAAGACTCTTAGAACTGATAAGTAGGGGGAAAGTGTTGGAAACTATAGAAGCAGGAAGTTCAGCAACTATCTTATAACAGGAACCATTTGCTTTGGCTACTTCAGTAGGGATGGATGACAAATTCCAATAATTTATTCTATATTTTTAATACTCAAGGAGTGAACTCTGGGAAAAAAAAGCAAATGATTACTGCCTTAAGCTAATACATTCATGCCCTGAATTAATTGGGCTGTGAAAACAAAGAACTTGCACATATTATTTCTGTAGAATGCCAGGCAGGTGAATTACCATTCTATAAAATACTCCATGGAAAAGTAATTCTCCAAAAGGAAAGACAGGAGCTTTGTTAGTGTTGTTTATTCACTTAGGTCGTATGTGACTTTTTTGCAACCCCCTGGACTGTAGCCTGCCAGGCTTCTCTGTCCATAGGATTTCCCAGTCTAGAATACTGAAGTGGGTTGCTATTTCTACCTCCAGGGAATCTCCCTGACCCAAGGATGGAAACTGTGTCTCTTTCATCTCCTGAACTGGTAGGTGGATTCTTTACCACTGACCCACCCGAGAAACTCACAGGAGCTTAGGAAAAGAGGATAAAGCAAGGGTCTTCAGAAATACAAATGTCCACTATGTTGTGGCTTCTGACTATTCCTGTGGTACTCTATGCTTCCTTCCTCATGACACATTCCATGCTATCTTGCCTATTCTCCAAATACTTCTCTGGGGTCTAAATTCTGCGAGGGTAATGACCATGCTTGTCTTATTTATCATGGTTTGCGTTTTCGGACCTAACAGAGCATGGCTCACATTTTAAATAAATTTTGAATAAATTAAAATATTCTCGACAGATTTGACTATAGTCATTATGATGCCTTTTTCTCACTATACTTCTGTGGCAACAGCAGAAAACCTCCATTAAACATACTTAACAGATATGCAGATGACACCACCCTCATGGCAGAAAGTGAAGAGGAGCTAAAGAGCCTCCTGATGAAAGTGAAAGAGGAGAGTGAAAAAGTTGGTTTAAAGCTCAACATTCAGAAAACGAAGATCATGGCATCTGGTCCCATCACTTCATGGGAAATAGATGGGGAAACAGTAGAAACAGTGTCAGACTTTATTTTTTTGGGCTCCAAAATCACTGCAAATGGTGACTGCAGCCATGAAATTAAAAGACGCTTACTCCTTGGAAGAAAAGTTATGACCAACCTAGATACTATATTCAAAAGCAGAGACATTACTTTGCCGACTAAGGTCCACCTAGTCAAGGCTATGGTTTTTCCTGCGGTCATGTATGGATGTGAGAGTTGGACTGTGAAGAAGGCTGAGCGCCGAAGAATTGATGCTTTTGAACTGTGGTGTTGGAGAAGACTCTTGAGGGTCCCTTGGACTGCAAGGAGATCCAACCAGTCCATTCTGAAGGAGATCAGCCCTGGGATTTCTTTGGAAGGAATGATGCTAAAGCTGAAACTCCAGTACTTTGGCCACCTCATGAGAAGAGTTGACTCACTGGAAAAGACTCTGATGCTGGGAGGGATTGGGGGCAGGAGGAGAAAGGGACGACTGAGGATGAGATGGCTGGATGGCATCACGGACTTGATGGACGTGAGTTTGAGTGAACTCCAGGAGATGGTGATGGACAGGGAGGCCTGGAGTGCTGCGATTCATGGGGTCGCAAAGAGTCGGACATGACTGAGTGAATGAACTGAACTGAACTGAACTGAACCAATAAAGAAAATTTATTGAGTCATATAGCTGTAAAGACAAGAGGTAGAGTAGGTTTCAGGTATCACAAAAAATCATTTTATTTCTCTCAGTCCAGCCGTGGATATGGTCAATTTCCTCAGCTATGGTTCCCTCACCATCTTGAAATGGTTGCTAATAGATACTAGAGCTATGAATGTCTTTTTTCTTTTTCATGTCTAACATACAAGAGATAGATTTGGATCCAGAATTCCTGGGTCTGGGTTGAAGAGAACAGCTCCTTGATACACTGGTTTGGTCATATGTTTACTCTTGGACTAAAGCCTTTGCCTCATAGCAGGAAATGAATTTCTTTTTCATCCTGCTAGGGTTGGAGTCCATTTTCCTGTCTCCTTCCACTTTTTTTATTCATTTGGGAAGTGGCAGGAAGAAAATATTTCTGGTGAGATGGCTAACAAATGTTATCACCAGTCAAGTTTTATAGCCAGTAATGGCCACACTGACTTCTTGGGTATGACCTCACCCCGCAGACTGTACTGTCATTCTCTTTAGTCTGCTATTCTTGTCTCTCTGAATCCTAGAAAAGTATGTTAATCTTGCTTCTGTGGTTGAAGTGAAAAAACGAACAACCCCACAAAGACTTCTGTGTGGTCAAGGAGAATTAAACTCTGAAACAACAGATCTTTCTTGTAATAGCTTCTTGTTTTTCATTCTTTCCTCCTTGCTGCGTCTGGCTGATGAAGATGGCAAGTACACTTTTGCTTCCATCAAAGGTTATCCAGAAACAGAAAAGTCTTAGTCTCAGTCCTTTGTCAAATCCTATATTCCCTTTTCTCAATCCTATAACTATAATTTGGTTCTGCTGACACAATTATGGAGAGTGATTTACTAAGGCAGGGAAAAGAGGAAGCTGAAATAGCTTCTTGCCTAATCCTCAGAAACCTTTATGTATTCCTCTTCAAGCAAAAAAAAAAAAAAAAAAAAAATTCCAGAGGGAAGTTTTATAGAGGCTCTTCCAACAGCTGCACTTATCAAAATACCATAAAGTGCACTGGTCATTCAAGGGTGGTAATGGAGTGAAGTATTTAACCAGTTCAACATCTTATTTTTCACTTGTTAGCAACTTGTTCTGTGTTATTACCATTTGCTTTCAAAACACTAAGCTAGGCACTTGTCCATCATTGGTAAAACACTTGTTCCTAGCTATTCTCTGAGAACATCTGGAAAAGCAGAGTGATATCTTATCATAAACAAATCATGTGTGAGAGAGAAACAACATTAGTATCAGTTCAGTCGCTCAGTTGTGTCTGACTCTTCGTGACCCCATGAACCACAGCATGCCAGGCCTCCCTGTCCATCACCAACTCCCGGAGTCCACCCAAACCCATGTCCACCGAGTTGGTGATGCCATCCAACCATCTCATCCTCTGCCATACCCTTTTCCTCCTGCCCTCAATCTTTCCCAGCATCAGGGTCTTTTCAAGTGAGTCAGCTCCTCGCATCAGGTGGCCAAAATATTGGACTTTCAGCTTCAGCATCAGTCCTTCCAGTGAACACCCAGGACTGATCTCCTTTAGGATGGACTGGTTGAATCTCCTTGCAGTCCAAGGGACTCTCAAGAGTCTTCTCCAACACCTCAGTTCAAAAGCATCAATTCTTCTGTGCTCAGCTTTCTTTATAGTCCAACTCTCACATCCATATGTGACCACTGGAAAAAACCATAGCCTTGACTAGATGGACAATTTTTGGCTAAGTAATGACTCTGCTTTTTAATATGCTGTCTAGGTTGGTCATGATTTTCCTTCCAAGGAGTAAGTGTCTTTTAATTTCATGGCTGCAGTCACCATCTGCAGTGATATTGGAGCCCCCAAAAATAAGTCAGCCACAGTTTCCACTGTTTCCCCATCTATCTGCCATGAAGTGATGGGATCAGATGCCATGATCTTTGCTTTCTGAATGTTGAGTTTTAAGCCAACTTTTTCACTCTCCCTCTTTCACTTTCATCAAGAGGATCTTTAGTTCTTCTCCACTTTCTGCCATAAGGGTGGTGTCATCTGCATATCTGAGGTTATTGATATTTCTCCTGGCAATCTTGATTCCAGCTTGTGCTTCCTCCAGCTCAGCATTTCTCATGATGTACTCTGCATATAAGTTAAATAAGCAGGGTGACAATATACAGCTTTGATGATTGCTTTTCCTATTTGGAACCAGTCTGTTGTTCCATGTTCAGTTCGAACTGTTGCTTCCTGACCTGCATATAGGTTTCTCAAGAAGCAGGTAAATATCAGTAGTGTCTGACTCTGTGCAACTCCATAGATGGCAGCCCACCAGGCTCCCCCGTCCCTGGGATTCTCTAGGCAGGAACACTGAATTGGGTTGCTATTTCCTTCTCCAATGCAGGAAAGTGAAAAGTGAAAGTGAAGTCACTCAGTCGTGTCCGACTCTTCGTGACCCCATGGACTGCAGCCTTCCAGACTCCTCCATCCATGGGATTGTCCATGCAAGAGTACTGGAGTGGGGTGCCATTGCCTTCTCCGAATATTAGTATAAATTATCCTAATTAAATATAAGGTACTTCAGTGCCTAAATCATGACCAAAGTAAGGCATTGTAAATACTATTAGTGCTTTAAGCGTGAAATGCCACCTCAAACAAGCCCACTAATTCTAAGAATTCTCCAGTTGTGCTGAATGAATATTTTGGGGAAATTATGTCCCTTATTTTCTGTCTGCAAGACACAGTGTAATATCCTGCCACAGCCTTAAAGATGCTTTTAACCAATGGACTATCATTAAAGCTCTTTTGCCCTAGAATTTATATTTTAACAAATCTGAACTCAGTAGCAAAGGTTAAAATGTGAATTTTATCCTGTTTACTCAGAATTCTATTTTAACATTTAAATAATTAAAGTTGAAAACCATGTCAAACCTTTAAAATAGTCAATACAGTTCAGAATGTAGATCATGACAAGCAGAATGCTGGATTTTTGGTCTAAGAATTCATCCAAAATCAGTGACATTTTAGCCCCAAGAGGTGGATCTTCTGAATATAAACAAGTACTTTCTACTTGCAAACAATGTTCAATACCTGTTTTCAGGCTTTAATTTTCTTTTGCCTTCTTTTTTTCTTTTTTGTTTTTCACCTAAAAATCAATGATCCCTAAGGATTTGTCGATGGATTTCTCTCTTTCCTTAGGCAAGGAGTCTTTAATCAGATTTGCTCTTTTTCAATGGTTTCTCTACCCTCCATTGAGAGAGCAAGATTTCAGCAACAATTGTCAGCTAGCACAAATAGGTTGTGATTATATACAAAACGTCTGTGAACATTTGCAGAAATCGGAGTTTTATGTTGAATAGCACCTGAAATATAATTAGATGTTGGAGATGAGAGGAAAATGCTTCTTGAGGCAATAAAATGTCTTTGCAAAGTGTTCATTTATTTACATATTTTAAAATATGTATATCATGAACTTTGAAGGCCTCTGAAAATATTCCATGAATTCTGAGGGGTGTCTTCTGCCTTTGTAATGGCTGACTGGAAATATTTCCAAGGGTTTATTTATAACTTAATATTAAAGGAAATAAATCCTGAATGTTCATTGGAAGGACTGATGTTAAAGCTGAAGCTCCAATACTTTGGCCACCTGATGTGAAGAGCTGACTCATTGGAAAAGACCCTGATGCTGGGAAAGACTGAGGGCATGAGGAGAAGGGGGTGACAGAGGGTGAGATGCTTGGATGGGATCCTCAATTCAATGAACATGAGTTTGAGCAAACTTTGGGAGACTGTGAAGGACAAGGAAGCCTGGTATGCTGCAGTTCGTGGGGTCACAAAGAGTCAGACATAACTGAGGTATGGATTAATACTAATAAGTGAGGTACAACTTAAGATATCCTTGAGAATGATAGGAGATTGATCCTTATATTCCACTTTCTGCCAAATATTTCAAAATTTCCTTCCATTTTTTCCTTTCAATGTTCTTTCTGGATATTATGCCTTACAAGGCTTTTTATTATCTTCTATCATAATACTGCTGTTTTGTTATTGCCTGTGAAGGGCATGGGCTGAGTTCCTGTAAAACCAAAGCTGGTTTTGATATGGAGACTGAGGACACCCCACATTTACAAAGACAGTGTGGAAAGGTTTATTACTCATATAATGAGACTTTCCTGGGTTAACAGGGCAGACACCCAAACCAGTCTGAGATGGTCTGACCAAAGGGATAAATGAAGGCTTGGGTTTTCACTGTGGTTAAGGGGTGGGGCCACAGGGAGGGTTCCTGGCAGGGCTCCAAGTTTGTGAGCTTTGAACTTCTGGCTGACATCAAGAGAAGGAGCATCTTCTCTTGACTTGACTCTTTCATTCACTTTCTTAGATTGAGGGCAAGAAGGGAAGGGGTCAGGGGTGATGCTGGAAAGCTGTGTTTAAACATCCCAAATTAAGGGAGACTTGAATACAATCACTCTAAATGAAAGTCTGTTTTCATAAAATTTAAAAAAAAAAAGGAATCAAAAAACATGCATGAGGTTAAAAACCAAATGTAATGTGGGGATCTTCTTTGAGGTTTTAAAAGTATGTTGACATAATTTGAGACATAGAAAGGCTAAAGGAAACTCAGGCTTTATCTCACATTGTTCCCCCCAACCCCTCCCCAACTCTACCTGCACCTTGGACAAGTTGTGCATGAGAGTCGCAGCTGGTCCTCTCTGCTCTGTTACTCGTCTCCAGCGTCTACCTCTCTGGCTCTTCTGCTCCATGACAGTTGCTGCCTTCTCTCCTCTGGTACTTGCCTGAATTGATACCCTCATGTTACCAACTTCTTCTAAACCCCTGACTGCCATGACTTTTGACTATAAAGTTCCTTCAGCTTCTTGAGACTTGCTCAGCTTATTTAGAGGATTTTCCATTGGAAGAACTGTTGAGCCTCTAGGTATACTTTTATCTCCCCTTACACATTGATAACTTACAGTGATTTTGGATTCATGATCTCCAAACAAGAGATTTAGCTTTGGGACCAGGGACCATGCTTGATCACTCAAGAGCTTTTATGTAGCAGAGTTTTATTAAAGTATACAAAGGGACAGAGAAGGCCTCTGACATAAACATCAGAAGGGGGTGGAGAGTGCCCCATCACTAGTATTATCAAGGGAGCTATATACGTTTTAAATTGGTTATTACAATAAATCAAAAGAATAACTCAAGGTTGTAAAGATCTTACTAGACCCACTCCCACAATTTACATTTTAAGATGACAGGATTAGAATAACAATAGAAAGATCTTGCTAGACCCACTCCCATAATATACATTTAAGATAACAGGATTAGTCAGAAGGTTTTCAAGGAGAAACTGTCCTCAAGCAGGATACATTGTTACATAATCCTTACTAAGGAATGTAGAAAAAAAAGTTTGTCCTTTCCTCCTCTTTGAGAATTCCAGACCCCTCTCTCCTCCTCAGGGACCCCAGACTTCTTATCAACCTGCCTAGGTATTGACTCTCTCAACATGAGCTCTGGATGCAGTAGACCTGGGTATGGCATAAACTCCCTTGGAAGAGGTTGCCATTAACTCAAAACAGAGCCACCAGAACTTACACAGAACTGGGGAAACAGAATCTGGGAGAGCACAAGCAGAACCTTGTGCACACCAGGATGCAGGAGAAAGGAGCAGTGACCCCACAAGAGACTGATCCAGACTTGCCCATGAGTGTCCAGGAGTCTCTGGCTGAGGCATGGGCCGGTGGTGGCCTGCTGCAGGGTTGGGGACACTGAGTGTGCATGCATGTGACCTTTTGAAGGAAGTCACATTATCTTCATTACCTCCACCATAGTTTGGCCTCAGGTCAAGTAACAGGGAGGGAACACAGACCTGCCTTTCAACAGAAAATTGCATTAAAGATTTACTGAGCATAGTCCTGGCCATGAGAACAAGACCCAGTTTCCTCCTCAGTCAGTCTCTCCCATCAGGAAGCTTCCATAGTCCTCTTATCCTTCTCCATCAGAGGGCAGACAGACTGAAAACCACAGTCACAAAAAAACTAACCAATCTGATTACATGGACCACAGCCTTAACTAACTCAATAAAACTATGAGCCATGCCGTGTGGGGCCATCCAAGACAGACAGGTCATGGTGGAGAGTTCTGACAAAATGTGGTCCACTGGAGAAGTCAATGGCAAACCTCTTCAGTATTCTTGCCTTGAGAACCCCATGAACGGTATAAAAAGGCAAAGAGATAGGACACTGAAATATGAACTACCCAGGTCGGTAGGTGTTCAATATGCTACTGGAGACGAGTAGAGAAATAAATCAAGAAAGAATGGAGAGACGGAGCCAAAGCAAAGCCAAAATACAGTTGTGGATGTGACTGGTGATGGAAGAAAAGTCCGATGCTGTAAAGAGCAATGTTGCATAGGAATCTGGAATTTTAAGTCCTTGTATGAAGGCAAATTGGAAGTGGTCAAACAAGAGATGGCAAGGGTGAACATCAACATTTTAGGAATCAGTGAACTAAAATGGACTGGAATGGGTGAATTTAACTCAGATGACCATTATATCTACTACAGTGGGCAAGAATCCCTTAGAAGAAATGGAGTAGCCATCATAGTCAACAAAAGAGTCTATAATGCAGTACTTGGATGCAGTCTCAAAAATGACTGATCTCTGTTTGTTTCCAAGGCAAACCATTCAATATCACAGTAATCCAAGTCTATGCCTCTACCAGTAATGTCGAAGCAGCTAAAGTTGAACAATTCTATGAAGACCTACAAGACCTTCTAGAACTAATACCCAAAAAAGATGTCCTCTTCATTATAGGGGACTGGAATGCAAAAGTAGGAAGTCAAGAAACACCTGGAATAACAGGCAAATTTGGCTTTCGAGTACAGAGTGAAGCACGGCAAAGGCTGGTCATAGAAAACACCCTCTTCCAACAACACAAGAGAAGACTCTACACATAGACATCACCAGATGGTCAATACCGAAATCAGATTGATTATATTCTTTGCAGCCAAAGGTGGAGAAGCTCTATACAGTCAGCAAAAACGAGATTGGGAGCTGACTATGGCTCAGATCATGAACTCCTTATTGCCAAATTCAGACTTAAATTGAAGAAAGTAGGGAAAGCCACTAGACCATTCAGGTATGACCTAAATCAAATCCCTTAAGTTAAAGGAGTGGAAGTGACAAATAAATTCAAGGTATTAGATCTGATAGACAGAACCTGAACTACTATGGACAGAGGTTCATGACATTGTATAGGAGACAGGGATTAAGATCATCCCCAAGAAAAAGCAAGGCAAAAAGGCAAAATGATTGTATGAGGAGGCCTTACAAATAGCTGTGAAAAGAAGAGAAGCTAAAGGCAAAGAAGAAAAGGAAAGATATATCCATTTGAAAGCAGAGTTCCAAAGAACAGCAAGGAGAGATAAGAAAGCCTTCCTCAGTGATCAGTGTAAAGAAATAGAGGAAAAAAATAGAATGGGAAAGACTAGAGATCTCTTCAAGAAAATTAGAGATGCCAAGGGAACATTTCATGCAAAAATGGGCTCAATAAAGGACAGAAATGGTAGGGACCTAACAGAAGCAGAAGATATTAAGATGAAGTGGCAAGAATACACAGAAGAACTATACAAAAAGATCTTTATTATCCAGATAACCATAATGGTGTGATCACTCACCTAGAGCCAGACATTCTGGAATGTGAAGTCAAGTGCATCTTAGGAAGTGTCACTATGAAAAAAGCTAGTGGAGGTGATGAAATTCCAGTTGAGCTATTTCAAATCCTGATTTGAAAGTGCTGCACTCAATGTGCCAGACCATTTGGAAAACTCAGCAGTGGCCACAGGACTGGAAAAGGTCAGTTTTCATTCTAATCCCAAGGAAAGGCAGTGCCACAATTGCACTCATCTCACACGCTAGCAAAGTCATATTCAAAATCTTAGAGACCAGATTCAACAGTACATGAACTGTGAACTTCCAGACGTTCAAGCTGGATTTAGAAAAGGCAGTGGATCTGGAGATCAAATCACCAACGTCTGTTATATCATAGAAAAAACCAAGACAATTCCAGAAAAACATCATTTCTGTTTTATTGACTATGCCAAAGCCTTCAACTATGTGGATCACAATAAACTGGAAAATTCTGAAAGAGATGGGAATACTAGACCACCTGACCTGCCTCTTGAGAAATCTATATGTAGGTCAGGAATCAGCAGTTAGAACTAGACATGGAACAATAGACTGGTTCCAAATAGAAAAATAAGTACATCAAGGTTGTATATTGTCACCCTGCGTATTTAACTTATATGCAGAGTACATCATGAGAAATGCTGGACTGGATGAAGCAGAAGCTGGAATCTAGATTGCTGGGAGAAATATCAATAACCCCAGATATTCAGTTGACAGCACCCTTATGGCAAAAAGTGAAGGGGAACTAAAGAGCATTTTGATGAAAGTGAAAAAGGAGAGCGAAAAATTTGGCTTAAAGCTCAACATTCAGAAAACTAAGACCATGACATCTGGTCCCATCACTTCATGGCAAATAGATGGGAAACAGTGGAAACACTGAGGAACTTTTTTTTGGGGGGGGCTCCAAAATCACTGCAGATGGTAATTGCAGCCATGAAATTAAAATACATTGGCTGCTCGGAAATAAAGTTATGACCAACTCAGACAGCTTATTAAAAAGCAGACATTACTTTGCCAACAAAGGTCTGTCTAGTCATAGTTATGGTTTTTCCAGTAGTCATGTATGGATGTGAGAGTTGGACTGTAAAGAAAGTTGAGTGCCGAAGAATGGTTGCTTTTGAACTGTGGAGTTTTGAAGACTCTTGTGAGTCCTTTCAACTGCAAGGAGATTCAATCAGTCCATTCTGAAGGAAATCATTCCTGAATATTCTTTGGAAGGAATGATGCTGATGCTGAAACTCCAATACTTTGTCTACCCAATGTGAAGAAATGACTCATTTGAAAAGACCATGAGGCTGGGAAAGATTGGAGGTGGGGTAAGAGGGGATGACAGAGGATTTGTTCAGTTCGGTCACTCAGTCGTGTCCGACTCTTTGCGACCCCATGAATTGCAGCACGCCAGGCCTCCCTGTCCATTACCATCTCCCGGAGTTCACTCAGACTCAAGTCCATCGAGTCCATGATGCCATCCAGCCATCTCATCCTCGGTCATCCCCTTCTCCTCCTGCCCCCAATCCCTCCCAGCATCAGAGTCTTTTCCAATGAGTCAACTCTTTGCATGAGGTGGCCAAAGTACTGGAGCTTCAGCTTTAGCATCATCCCTTCCAAAGAAATCCCAGGGTTGATCTCCTTCAGAATGGACTGGTTGGATCTCCTTGCAGTCCAAGGGACTCTCAAGAGCCTTCTCCAATACCACACTTCAAAAGCATCAATTCTTCGGCGCTCAGCCTTCTTCACAGTCCAACTCTCACATCCATACATGACCACAGGAAAAACCATAGCCTTGACTAGATGGACCTTAGTCGACAAAGTAATGTCTCTGCTTTTGAATATAGTATCTAGGTTGGTCATAACTTTTCTTCCAAGGAGTAAGCGTCTTTTAATTTCATGGCTGCAGTCACCATTTGCAGTGATTTTGGAGCCCAAAAAAATAAAGTCTGACGCTGTTTCCACTGTTTCTCCATCTATTTTTTATGAAGTGATGGGACCAGATGCCATGATCTTCGTTTTCTGAATGTTGAGCCTTAAGCCACCTTTTTTGCTCCCCACTTTCACTTTCATCAAGAGGCTTTGTAGCTCCTCTTCACTTTCTGCCATAAGGGTGGTGTCGTCTGCATATCTGAGGTGATTGATATTTCTCCCGGCAATCTTGATTCCAGCTTGTGCTTCTTCCAGCCCAGCGTTTCTCATGATGTGCTCTGCAAAGAAGTTAAAGAAGCAGGGTGACAATATACAGCCTTGACGTACTCCTTTTTGTATTTGGAACCAGTCTGTTGTTTCATGTTCAGTTCTAACTGTGGCTTCCTGACCTACATATGGATTTCTCAAGAGGCAGGTCAGGTGGTTTGGTATTCCCATCTCTTTCAGAATTTTTCACCGTTTATTGTGATCCACACAGTCAAAGGCTTTGGCATAGTCAATAAAGCAGAAATAGATGTTTTCTGGAACTCTCTTGCTTTTCCCATGATCCAGCAGATGTTGGCAATTTGATCTCTGGTTGCTCTGCCTTTTCTGAAACCAGTTTAAACATCAGGGAGTTCATGGTTCACGTATTGCTGAAGCCTGGCTTGGAGAATTTTGAGCATTACTTTAATAGCCTGTGAGATGAGTGCAATTGTGCGGTAGTTTGAGCATTCTTTGGCATTGTCTTTCTTTGGGATTGGAATGAAAACTGACCTTTTCCAGTCCTGTGGCCACTGCTGAGTTTTCCAAGTTTGCTGGCATATTGAGTGCAACACTTTCACAGCATCATCTTTCAGGATTTAAAACAGCTCAACTGGAATTCCATCACCTCCATTAAGTTTGTTTGTAGTGATGCTTTCTAAGACCCACTTGACTTCACATTCCAAGATGTCTGGCTGTAGATTAGTGATCACACCATCATGATTATCTGGGTCGTGAAGATCTGTTTTGTACAGTTTTTCCGTGTATTCTTGCCACCTCTTCTTAGTATCTTTGCTTCTGTTCAGTCCATACCATTTCTGTCCTCTATCGAGCTCATCTTTGCATGAAATGTTCCCTTGGTATCTCTAGTTTTCTTGAAGAGATCTCTAGTCTTTCTCATTCTGTAGTTTTCCTCTATTTACATTGATCACTGAAGAAGGCTTTCTTATCTCTTCTTGCTATCCTTTGGAACTCTGCATTCAGATGCTTATATCTTTCCTTTTCTCCTTTGCTTTTCACTTCTCTTCTTTTCACAGCTATTTGTAAGGCCTCCCCAGACAGCCATTTTGCTTTTTTGCATTTCTTTTCTGTGGGGATGGTCTTTATCCCTGTCTCTTGGACAATGTCACGAACCTCATTCCATAGTTCATCAGGCACTCTTTCTATCAGATCTAGTCCCTTAAATCTATTTCTCACTTCCACTGTATAATCATAAGGGATTTGATTTAGGTCATACCTGAATGGTCTAGCAGTTTTCCCTATTTTCTTCAATTTGAGTCTGAATTTGGTAATAAGGAGTTCATAATCTGAGCCAAAGTCAGCCCCTGGTCTTGTTTTTGTTGACTGTATAGAGCTTCTCCATCTTTGGCTGCAAAGAATATAACCAATCTGATTTTGGTGTTGACCATCTAGTGATGTCCGTGTGTAGAGTCTTCTCTTGTTTTGTTGGAAGGCGGTGTTTGCTATGACCAGTGCATTCGCTTGGCAAAACTCTATTAGTCTTTGTCCTGCTTCATTCTGCATTCCAAGGCCAAATTTTCCTGTTACTCCAGGTGTTTCTTGACTTCCTACTTTGGCATTCCAGTCCCCTGTAATGAAAAGGACATCATTTTTGGGTGTTAGTTCTAAAAGGTCGTGTAGGTCTTCATAAAGCCGTTCAACTTCAGTTTCTTCAGCATTGCTGGTTGGGGCATAGACTTGGATTACAGTGATATTCAATGGTTTGCCTTGGAAATGAACAGAGATCATTCTGTCGTTTTTGAGATTGCATCCAAGTACTGCATTTCGGGCTCTCTTGTTGACCATGATGGCTACTCCATTTCTTCTGAGGGATTCCTGCCCACAGTAGTAGATATAATGGGCATCTGAGTTAAATTCACCCATTCCAGTCCATTTTAGTTCACTGATTCCTAGAATGTCGACGTTCACCCTTGCTATCTCTTTTTTGACCACTTCCAATTTGCCTTGATTCATGGACCTGACATTCCAGGGTCCTATGCAATATTGCTCTTTACAGCATCGGATCTTGCTTCTATCACCAGTCACATCCACAACTAGGTATTGTTTTTGCTTTGACTCCATCCCTTCTTTCTTTCTGGAGTTATTTCTCCAGTGATCTCCAGTAACATATTGGGCACCTACTGACCTGGGGAGTTCCTCTTTTGGTATCCTATCATTTTGCCTTTTCCTACTGTTCATGGGGTTCTCAAGGCAAGAATACTGAAGTGGCTTGCCATTCCCTTCTCCAGTGGACCACATTCTGTCAGATCTCTCTACCATGACCCTCCCGTCTTGGGTTGCCCCGCAGGCATGGCTTGGTTTCATTGAGTTAGACAAGGCTGTGATCCTAGTGTGATTAGATTGACTAGTTTTCTGTGAGTATGGTTTCAGTGTGTCTGCCCTCTGATGCCCTCTTGTAACACCTACCATCTTACTTGGGTTTCTCTTACCTTGGGCTTGTGGTATCTCTTCATGGCTGCTCCAGCAAAGCACAGCTGCTGCTCCTTACCTTGGAAGAGGGGTATGTCCTTACTGCCGCTGTTCCTGACCTTCAACTGTGGTATAGCTCCTCTAGGCCCTCTTGTGCCTGCTCCTTAGGTTGCTCCTCCCGGCTGCTGGCCCTGGCCTCGGGTGTGGGTGGCTCCTCCCAGCTTCCACCCCTGGCCTTGGGCTCGGGGTGGCTCCTCATGGCCACCGCCCCTGACCTCAAGTGCGAGGTGTCTCTTCCTAGACGCCACTGGCCTTGGACGCTGGGTAGCTCTTCCTGGCCGCCGCCCTGACCTAGAATGCGGGGTGTCTTCTCCTGGCCGCCACTGACCTTGGATGGTTGAATAGCATCACTGACTCAATGGCAATGAGTTTGAGTAAACTCTGGGAGTTGGTGATGGACAGGGAGGCCTGGCATGCTGCAGTCCAAGCAGTTGCAAAGAGTTGGACAAGACGGAGTGAATAAACTGAACATGAGCACTCCCTTCTTCCTTGCTGGGGTTGTAGTGTGGAGAGAGTTTCAGGAGAGGCTGGTTAGGTCAGCTAAGTAGCATTTCATATTGGACCTGGAATCACTCTTCCCTCTGCATTCCATTTGTTGCTTTTGGTACCTATTCTGTCAGACTTCTTCACTCAGGTAATCTTTTTGAAATTCCACCCTTTTTAATCTCTTGCCCAATAAGCTTTCATCGGGGCCCTCCATCCATCAGCGAGTTCTTTACCTACCTACACCTCATTTATGGGATGTGTTTGTTTTTTTACCCATAGGATGGGCAGGCTCCAGGCAAGTCAAGGATGGGTAGCTGAATATTTATTTCAGAAGTCAAGTGCAAATGTGTTTAAAAAGGGAATGTGAGCTATGTTACATGTATTGATAGACTGAGTAAAACGAAGCCTGAGAATTAAGGCTTTGGAAAGTAGAGGTCATTTCTAATCTTGGCTTTTGATATTTTCAGGGAATTTGGGTGATAAAATCCTCGTGGAGAGTGTTGAAGTGAGAACACTATGATGGGAGTGGAGGCTGTTGAGTGTGGAAAATACTAAGGAACTGTGCTGTGTGAGGATCACTAGAGACACACAGAGAGAGAAACATCATTGCTTTGCAAAGGCAATGGTTTTTAGTAGTAAAAAGGAATATGAAAAGATTGATGACACAATTGAAAGTATGCATCGGCCTTAGAGAGGAGCATGAATCATTTATCCATTGTAAAAGCAGATAAGAAAGAGGAAATAGGAAAATAGGAACAGATGTTGGCAGTTTTGTAGTGAGCACTAGAAGAATTCTCTAGTGATTCCTTCCATTTTTAGAGTGAAATGAAAAGCAAATCACTAGTGTATACTTATGCTTAGGTTGAAGGTATATATATGGCTTATGAGATCATTTGGATTAAAGTCTTCACAATTTTTTCCTTTCAGGATCAGAATGCTTAATATTTAAGAAACCATGTATAATGTGAGGGAGATGTTCTTGAATCAGGTGGGCCCAAATAGCAGAAATTGCAAATTGGTGACTTTCTGCATGGAATAGTCCTGTAGATGGATTTTTTTTTTTAAAAGCTCTAATACAGTTTTAACATTTTAAAATTTAGCATCATTATTTAAATATTGGATATTTTATATTGAAACTAAATTTCACATTTCTTAGAAAAATGGGTTTCTTAGTTGCACTGGGACTGCATTCCTGCATGGCACTAGTAGGAGGGAGTTGAGCAACACTGAGCCTTTACGCAGGGAATTCCAGTGTTTTCCAGTTCCTCACACTCACCATCATTGCCTTATAATCAGCTTGATTTATTCCAGTAGTCTGCTCCTGTAAATGATCTGAAATTGAGGCATAGGCTATGCATGTTACAACTCCTGGATGCACCTTTTATAGCGCTTGTGACTGTTATATCTGCAGTGGTGTCCATTGGAGATCCTTGGTCTGACATGCGTTTGCAGTTCCTTTTTTGATGCCCACATTGAGTTAAACAACCAAAATGCATGCCAAACAGATTGGTTTTCATACTTAAATTTATTCCTAAGAAAAACCTCTTCAGTGTAATTTTCTTTCAGGGCCTGTATGCTCCTTCATTCAGGGGTTAAATTGTATCCTCCAGAAAGACATATTTAAGTCCTAACCGTCAGTGAATGGGACCTCATTTGGAAATCTCATTTGGTCTTTGCAGATATAATTACTGTACAAGTGAAAATAAAACCACATGGGATTAGGGTGGGCCTAAATCCAGTCACTGATGTTGTTACAAGAGGAGAGACAGAGAGAAACTGGCACAAATACACTCAGGGAGAAGACCATGTCTGAGGCAGAGATTCCAGGTGGTGCTATGGTAAAGAATCCTGCCAATGCAGCAGACACAAAAAACGCAGGTTCGATTCCTGGCTCGGGAAGATCCTATAGAGGAGGAAATGGCAACCCACTCCAGTAATCTTGCCTGGGAAATTCCATGGGCAGAGAAGCCTGGTAATATACAGTCCAGGGGGTTTCAAAGAGTCAGATGCAACTGAACAGGCACGCATGAAGTAGAAATTAGAGAGATGCAGTCAAGGACTGCTGGCTACCACCAGAAACTAGGAAAAGATGAGAAGAGGGAGATGGCCTTATGACACCTTGATTTTGACCTTCTATTTTCTGAACTGTCAGAAAGTAAACTTGTTCATTGGCACCCCACTCCAGTCCTCTTGCCTGGAAAATCCCATGGGCGGAGGAGCCTGGTAGGCTGCAGTCCATGGGGTCGCTAAGAGTCGGACACGACTGAGTGACTGCACTTTCCCTTTTCACTTTCATGCGTTGGAGAATAAAATGGCAACCCACTCCAGTGTTCTTGCCTGGGGAATCCCAGGGACGGGGGAGCCTGGTGGGCTGCCGTCTATGGGGTCGCACAGAGTCGGACATGACTGAAGTGACTTAGCAGTAACTTAGCAATTTGTGGTAATTTGTGACAGCAGCTCTAGGAAACTAATAAGGGCCCATACTTCTAAAATTTCTTCACTACTTTTTTCCTGAGACACTTTGAAAACTCTTAATGTTCATATTCATACTTTATCTTATTTGAATGAGTTCTGATTTTTCAGAATTAAATAAGGATCCTGCATTTGAAATATGCTTATTGCCTTTTATCAGTGCTGAAGTAATTTAAACTTCCTAGGCAATCTATATTCACCTATTTTCTCCAATAAAATCTATGCATGTCTTTAGGTTCTACATAGTATATTGAAAGATTCTTAAAAAAATGAGGTACTTTGATGAGTTTTTTAACTTTTGGACCACTAAGTGTATAATAATGATTATGACATCCAGTGATTAAAGCAGAGCTTCATTCTGTTTGTACATTTAGAAAAAAACCTAGGAAGGATCTTCTTTAAGTATTATTTTAGTGGATAAATATGCAGATCATCAAAATTAGTTATCTGGTAAAAATCTGCAGTTACAGTGTTGCCTACAGGTAATTTACCAAATGCAGAATTTACTTTAGAAAAAAGATACAATTCTACTTAGAAGAAAGAAATGAAAAGAAATATTCTTAAAATGCTTATCAAAAACTTTTATGTGCTATTTAAATTTTGGTTCCAGACTTTGGAAATACTAGGTGGTAGCAACACTTTAAAGTAGTTTGTAGTATCATATAGAAACAAACAAACAAACAGTCAACATAAATATTGTGACAGATGACTTACTCAAAGTCAGGAAAATATGTGATCACCCTAGTGTGATCCTCACTCTCCAGTGAGCAGTATATTGAATGAATTTGAATTCTTGAACTTCTCTTACATAGCTATATATTTTTAGTCCAATCAGAAAAGAAGACATGCAAAAGAAAATGCGTTAGGCATTGGGCTTTGTGATAGTTACATTATTAATTACATGAAAAAATATGAACATATTATTAATTTAACATTTTGGTAATCGGAAAATTAATTGTAAGATGAAAGTCTTTCTTTCAAATGAATGACTCCATTAAAACACTTAATAATCTCCATCTCACTGAACTTAATTCTGCTGTTAAAAATCTTCTGAATAATTAAACTGTTCTAATGGTTACAGAGTTGAATATTTTCTGTTACTTTTCTAAATAGATAGGCTAAGTTAGATGCTGTAGCTTTAAGTATATGAATGTCTAACCCTAACAGGGAAATAATTTTACAGAATGTCAGCTTTCTTAACAAAAGTTATCAAATCATAGATACATTACCTTTGGTAGTAACATGTTCAGTTGCTTTTCAGAGATATGTTAATATTCAGTCACAAGTGGTGAATTATTAGTATGGTATACAGCTAAATCCTATCACATTTAAAATTTATTAATATTTCTTTACTATAATAATAAGAATTTTTCTAAGTTTACATAGACTGTTTTTGCTACTGATTTTTCATGGAGGAAGCAGCAACTCTATGACTACATCAAAATATTTTTCTGCATATAGTCTTATTGTTATTATTAACAACACTAACAATCCACCCTATCTAGATACAAATTTACTAATAATTGTAATGCATAATAACTAACTTGGTTGCCGTGATATGACTGTATGAATAAGAACCAGTCTAATTCCATTTAACCAATCCATTCTGAGTAATTGTGATATGTTCTGCCATGAACACAAAGGCAATATTTAATGAGAAATTATTTATTCTTCATTTATCAAAAATTAAGTGAATTCTTACTATGTTTCCAATACCAGGGATGTAACTATGAGCATGGTGTAGAGCTTTGTGAAGCTTATCGTCTATGGGAAAATAAATGAATGTTTCTACATAAGATATTTTCTTTTCACAAGTTTTATTGTATATAATAAATGGGTGCAGGCTTTCCTAGTAGCTGAGACAGTAAATCATCCACCTGCAATGCAGGAGAACCGGCTTTGATTCCTTCTCTAGGAAGAACCCCTGGAGAAAGAAATGACAATGCCCTCCAGTATTCTTGCCTAGAGAATTTGGTGGATAGAGGAAGCTGGAGGACTATGGTCCATGGGGTCACAAAGAGTCAGACATGACTGAACAACTCACACACACATAGATGAAATGTTTGTGTACCTGTCAAGTTCATGTGTTGAGACTTAATTCCCAATGTGATAGTATTTGGAGGTAGGGTGTTTTAAAAATTTTAATTAATTAATTAATTTTATTTATTTATTTTTGACTGTGCTAGGCATTTGTTGCTGCATGGGCAGAAAGAGGGGGCTATTGTCTACTTGTGGTGCATGGGCTCCTCTCTACGGTGGCTTCTCTTGTCTTAGAGCACAGGCTTCAGTAGTTGCGGCACATGTGCTCATTAGTTGTGGCTCCTGGGCTTTAGAGCACAGGTTCAACAGTTGTGGTGCATGGGCTCAATTGCTCTTCAACCAAGAGCATGTGGGATCTTCCAGGACTGGGGATCTAACCCATATCTCCTGCATTGGCAGGTGGATTCTTTGCCACTGAGCCACCAGGGAAGCCCCGGAGGTAGGGCCTTTAATTGGTGATTAGAACATGAGGGTGAGGCCCTCACGAGTGGGATTAGTGCCCTTGAAAAAGAGACCCTAGAGAGCTCCCTCATCTCTTTTACCATGTGAGGGCGTTGCAAGAAGACAGCCATCTGTGAACTAGTAGGTGGCTTCTCACCAGATACTGAATTTAAAAGGGTCTTGATCTTGGACACTGCAGCCTTCAGAGTCATGAAAAACAAATTTGTTTTTTTATAAGCCATCCAGTCTATGGTATCTGTTATAGCAACCTGAATGGACACTAGGTGGGACAGATGTACATGTTTGGCTGAGTCAAGACATTCTGTATTTCTTGCTTCTGTCAGAGGGATCAGGCTAATCATTTTGCTCTTGTGTCAACTATTTTCATAACAAAGTCACAGTAATACTTTGTTCCTGTCCTACTCTCCCATCCCAGGTACTGACAATGATAGTAGACAGTTTCTGCTTTACCCAGTTTCTCCTGATGTTAACATTTCATATAACCATGGTTCATTTGCTAAAACTAAGGTTGACACTGGTATATTACTATTTACTAAATTTCTGACTTTATTAGGATTTCGCCAATTTTTCCACTCATGTCCTTTCCCTATTCCAGAATTCAGTTTAGGATACTACATTGCATTTAGTAGTGCATCAGTTTTGTGATTTTCTTAATTTTAAGCCAAATGTTTTGATACACAGTCTTCTTGCTTTTCCCTCTTCCTATTTATTTTTTTAAAAAGTACTGTAATTTTAAAAAAGACTTTTTATGTCTCTTGAACTTCTCAATAAGTTTACAGCTCTGCTGAGTTTCAGGATGTAGTTTTGAACACAGAGTCAATAAAGAATACATTAGGAGGAGAGAATATGATGAACTCTTCTTAAGTTCATAACACATTTGAATATCATAAGACCCAATTTACTTTTCCCCCCAAATTTCAGAAGATATTTTGTACTTCTAAGATAGAAAAAAAATTGATTGTATTGCTGCTTGACCTACAAATACATAGTGTTCACAGAGACTGAACTCCTGTTTGTAGGAAATCAAACTGAAATAACTCAAAGAATTACACAGTCAGAGTTACAGAGAGGTCCTGGTGAAACAAGTAAGCCAGAGCACTGCAAACTTATACAGGATTCCTTGCATTGCTTTAGTCTTCTGACATCTGTGAACACCATAAGAGTGAACAAGACATTGAGTGAGTGACACTGTTGCCCTTAATTTCCCAAAGTTCCTTCTACATTACATAGTTTTAGTACCTCACGTGTTTCTCTTTCATTTTACTTTGACTATGAAGACTTGTTTCTGGTCTAAAAAAGAATGTCTAGAAAAGTTCAATCATTTTCATTTTCCTCAAGATGAACACATCATTTTTATTTTATATTTAAGGAAATTTTATCCATTCATTTTATTATTACTATTTCTAAAGATAGAAAATGGTGCATATGGTTAAAAAATTTTACCATTGACTTTATAAGAAAAACAACAGATACCCTTCCATTATTCCAGGCTCATATGTCAGTGGTAAATTCCTTTAATCATTTCTGATTTGGTTTTTCTGGTGGCTACATTTGAAAATCTAAACAGTGTATTTATGCTACCTTACTAGCAACTTCTCTCTAGAAAATAAGAAAATTTGATCTCTACTCAGTCGTTTGCCTCCTCTACTTCAAACTGGTTTTTGCCATCTTCCCAGGCTTTGATAGTAATTATTTTCCCTTTTCCCACAAGTCATCTTTATGATTTAATATTAGATTAAGCACCTAATTCTTGTTCCACTGACTTTAGACAAAGCTTTTATTTTTCTCTTCCCATTATGTACAATAGAGTTATTATAGCCCTATTTCTTCTCCACTTATTTTTCTAATATCTATTATGGAGGCTTTCATTTTTTTGTTGTTGAGATTAATAACATTTATGTTTTATTTTGTAATTGTCTTGTGTAATTTATCTATAAATTTTAAAATATGAGAACCAGTAAACAGCATTCACATTATGGTCATAAAGCAAATATTATTCCCTATTGATCCCTTAGGGGATGCTAGAAAATTACATTTCCATCTTTATAGGCCCAAAGTAATGATCCCTCTTTCACTCAAAGGTGAGTGTTCTTAGAATTGATATTTTACTGCTCATATCCTATTAATTCAGGGTATGGCTGAATGGCTCAGTAAGCAAAGAAAAAAGTGAAAGTAAAAGTATTTCACTTTCAGTCATAAGCAACTCTTTGCAAGCCCATGGACTTGCAAAGTCACTCAGGTATTTCCAACTCTTTGCAAGCCCATGGACTGTAGCCTGCCAGGCTCCTCTGTCCATGGGATTCTCCAGGCAAGAATACTGCAATAGGTAGCCATCCCTTCTCCAAGGGATCTTCCCAACCCAGACTGAACCCATGTCTCCTGCATTGCAGGCAGATTCTTTAAAATCTGAGCCACCAGGAAAGCCCCAGTGGGTAAAAAAATCTACCTGCAATGCAGGAGACATGGGAGACTACTCAGTAAATTGTAGTGAATGACACAAACAGAAATCTCTGTCTCCTAGAAGCAGAGATGCAGTATAAGAGGGTGGTGCTGATTGTGGTTATAATTTAATATAAGGTAGTTAGAAAAGACCTCCTTGAGTATACAGTATTTGAACAAGTTAAAACCGAAGAAAGGGAAGGAATGGTGAGTATTGTGGACAGGACAAATTTTAATTGTACTGAGTATGCAGGGAGCTGTGGCTTGAGTAACATTAAACTTTGCCTTTTTTGTAGACAAAGCACCCCCAGACTCTGTGGCTAACAACCACCACCACAAGCTACTTCTCATCCTCTTCTGCTTGTTTCATTTGGGTTCACTCACTCTCCTACCAGGGATTTCCCTTGTGGTTCAGAGGGTAAAGCATCTGCCTGCAATGCGAGAGACCAGGGTTCGATCCCTGGGTTGGGAAGATCCCCTGGAGAAGGAAATGGCTACCACTCCAGTATCCTTCCCTGGAGAATCCCATGGATGGAGGAGCCTGGTAGGCTACAGTCCATGGTCAAAAGAGTTGGAAACACCTGAATGACTTCATCTTACTTCATGTGGGTTCATTTGGTTGGAAGTTTGGCTGAGACTGATGATCTCAATTTTGAGGCTCAGAAGGTGGGGCCAGACAGGGAGGCAGGCTTCTTTATGTGGTCTTCCATGCTGGGATTTCAAGTGGACTAGGACATGAGTTTCCAGAACTCACATAGGGTCATTTTTGCCACATTCTGTTGTTCAAAATAAGCCACAAGGAGCAGTCCAGATTCCAGGGATTGGAAAAAAGATTCTACTTCTCAATAGGAAGAGCTGCAAAATACAGCCTTGTTTTCAATGTACAAAAGGTCAGTTGCCTCACAAATAAGATGATGAGGGATATGCATTGGGTGTTAATGCTTATGTAAGTTTCCCTTATTTACCTTCCCATAAGTATTTAGAGAAAATAAATTAATTTTGGTCACTTAAATTCTTTTTGATTGTGCATAAGATTGTAGAGATGGGAGCAACTGGCACAGTGGTTAATAAAAAGATCTTTAGGTAATCTTTATCGTACATTCACCTTTTCTTTATCTTTTATATCTGTTCACCCTGAGGCTATGCCTGTTCATAATTACACTGCAAGAATGGGCTACCTCATTCGCTGCAGCTTGATCATTTGCATAGTCTAGACTGCTGCCTTTTCCGCTTTGTTTCTTTATCAGAACGCTTCCATCTGGTTTATGTCTTCATGACGTATGTTGCAATTTCTTGATGCTGAGTTGTCTCTGAATCTCTTTGTTGGCTGTGTCATTCATTTCCACTCTTTTCTATGCTTTCTGCTCTATCACAAGGGACTGGAAATCTGGAAATTACATTTCTAGAATATGTTGGTTTAACAGTTTTGATGCACTTTATGTTCTTCTAATAAGAGGTGCTCACAGAAGATTTGGAAAGAAAAAAAGAAGCAAAAACCATTCTTCCTCTGGCAGCTGCATTAAGCTGGAGCAGATGTGTGTTTCTGCAGCATCCAGCTAGACTCCATGTTCCACCGTCAGTCATTGGGTTGGGGGTTGAGAGCAAATGAGGCTTTTTGAACTTGTGTGGTGGTTTTCTGACTTTGATTGCAGTTTGCTGCTTTGTGATCTAAAGAACTAGTAACTGTTTATTCCTTATATTTTTCTTCAAGCTTTTCCAATTTTTCTGTAAACTCCCATTTTTTTCTTCTGTATTAATTCCCTTTGTGCTTGAAATACCTAGTGTTTTATTTCTAATTTCCTAACAGGTTCTTGAAGTTATTACTTTCATTCCTTAATTTGCAATTGTATAGTCCATGGGGTCACGAAGAGACTGACATGCCTGAGCGACTTTCACTTTCACTATATACTTACCACTTCTTTTGCTTTTATCCTACATATTTCTCGAGAAAAAACTTACAACATATTGAAAGGTAGGAAAAGAGCATTTCTTAATTTTTTAAAAATAACTTTAATATGATGTTTCTTGGACACTGAGGCAGAATACAGCCTTCCCTTGAGAGCATTTTTTTCCCCATGGGATGGATAGGTTTTTGTGTCAGCTTGGAGAGGCTACAGTCCCCTGGTTAATTCAAATGCAAACAAGGTGTTGCTGTGAAGGCATTTTATAGATACAGTAAAGGAGAATGTCCTCAGTAATCTGGATAGGCCTGAAATAACCAGTGGAAAGAACTTAAGAGCAGAAATGATGTCTCTGAGAGGAAGAAGAAATTTCACCTGTTGGCTGCAGTGTCAGTGCCTCCATGCATATTTTCAGCCTGTCCTTCCTGGTGGTCTGTACTCCAGATGTTGGAGTCCCACCCCAACCCCTATATTCCGTAATAATCTAAACCAATTCCTTGAATTAAATCTATCTATCTACTTAGCTATCCAGCTTCTCTTTGCCTGGTACTACAGACTACTGTGACCTCCAAGCCACTAAACTGAAAAGAAACTATGTCTCTATAGCCCAATCAAGAGGATTTTTTCAAGTTTTAGTCTTTTTTTGTCCCTCTGTTCTCTAGATTAAAAGTGAAAGTGTTAGTCACTCAGTCATGTCCAACTCTTTTTCGACCCCATGGACTTTAGCCTGCCAGGCTTCTCTGTCCATGGAATTCTCAAGGCAAGATGGAGTGGGAAGCCATTCCCTTCTCCAGGAGATCATCCTAACCCAGGGATCAAACCCATGTCTCCTGCATTGCAGACAGATTCTTTACCATCTGAGGTTTTCTAGATAGATCATGATTTTATTTTTATTCTCAAATCTTTGATTTAGAGTTTATTCTGGAGTATAATATGAAGTAAAGATCCAACTTTACCTTTTTCAAGATGACTACATAATTGCCCAATGCTAAGTCTCTTCAGTTGTGTCCAACTCTGTGCAGCCCCTTAGATGGCAGCCCACCAGGCTCCCCCCCCCCCAGGATTCTCCAGGCAAGTATACTGGAGTGGGTTGCCATTTCCTTCTCCAATGCATGAAAGTGAAAAGTGAAAGTGAAGTCGCTCAGTCGTGTCTGACTCTTAGCGACCCTATAGACTGCAGCCTACCAGGCTCCTCCATCCATGGGATTTTCCAGGCAAGAGTACTGGAGTGGGGTACTATTGCCTTCTCTGCAATTGTCCAATAACATTCATTAATATCTTAAGTCCATTAGTATATCTGGGTATATTTCTAGACCTTCTGTTTAAACTTTGAGGCTTTATATTTTAATAACCAATAACCTTGGAAGAAAAGTTATGACCAACCTAGATAGTATCTTCAAAAGCAGGGACATTACTTTGCTGACTAAGGTCCATCTAGTCAAGGCTATGGTTTCTCCAGTGGTCATGTATGGATGTGAGAGTTGGACTGTGAAGAAGGCTGAGCACCGAAGAATTGATGCTTTTGAACTGTGGTGTTGGAGAAGACTCTTGAGTCCCTTGGACTGCAAGGAGATCCAACCAGTCCATTCTGAAGGAGATCAACCCTGGGATTTCTTTGGAAGGAATGATGGTAAAGCTGAAGCTCCAGTACTTTGGCCACCTCATGTGAAGAGTTGACTCACTGGAAAAGACTCTGATGCTGGGAGGGATTGGGGGCAGGAGGAGAAGGGGACGACAGAGGATGAGATGGCTGGATAGCATCACCGACTCGACGGATGTGAGTCTGTGTGAACTCTGGGAGTTGGTGATGGACAGGGAGGCCTGGCGTGCTGCGATTCATGGGGTGGCAAAGAGTCGGACACAACTGAGCGACTGAGCTGAACTGAACTGAACTGAACCGAACCAATAGGGCTGTTCCCACCTTGTTGCTCTCCTTTTTTCAGATGTGCAACTCTTGCTTTTTAGCTTTTTTTCTTTGAAAACTTTCAGTTGTACAGTTTCATTAAAATGTATTAGTAATTTTATAGGGATAATATTACATTTATATATGTAAAGAGATTTGTTGTCATTATAATATTGTTTTCCTAATTATAAATATGGAAAATCTTGCTATTTGTTTACACCTACTTATATAGCCTTTCAGTTTTTTTCATATAGGTCTTGTATATTTCTTAAGTTTATTCCTAGGTATTTTGTCATTTTGCTGCTATGACAATTGCAATATTTACTTTACAGCTTTGTTCCCTAATAGTTATTCTTTGTATAAAATGGAGGAAATTGTTTTCTGAATACAAAGATACTAAATTTTTTTGTTTTTGTAGAGCTTTTATAGATTCTTTTCTGTTTCCACATACACAATTACAGCTGAAAGTAGTTATGGTTTAATCTTTTCTATTTTTAATTTTTAATGTCTTTAATTTTCTTTTATTATCTCAATTCATTGCCTAATACATTTAGTAGAATATTATTACAATACTGTCAGAGAACCTGTTTGTAGTATCGTTTTGTTTAAATGCCTCCAGTGTGGTCCCATTAAATATAATGCTGGCATACTGTACAAGAAAGTACCAATCGGTTCTTATTTTAATGATGATTTTTAGAACAAAAATGAGTGTTAAATTTTTGTGGAATGCTTTTTCAGTGTCTGGAATTGATCACACTTTTTCCTAGATGTATTAACAAGATAGTTATTAAGTTTTTCTACTGTTAAATAATTATGTTTGAATATGTGGAATGAATCCCAGTTTGTGAAGTAATAAACTCTCATTCATCTTACTGATCATTTGCATTGACATTCATAAGCGAGATACAACCATGTATTTCTTTTTAAATCAGGTTTGTTATTGGGGTTACAATTAATTCAGGAAGTAGATTTTATTGTTTTGTACTAATTTTTTACCTCTAATCCTTGTGAAAGATTATAACTCCTCATTCAACTGTCATCGATTTGGCCACATTACTTGGTCTGAGCACATGAGCAGTTGTGAAAGATGATACTTATTGACAGAAAGTTTAAGGACTATCAGCCTTTCCCTTTGCCACGAGGTCAACATGTCCCTGATAGATGGTGCTTTTTCAGCCTTCATCCCCAAATGAAGAAAACATGAAAATAGAAACAGCAACTCTCCACAGATATGAGGAACAAACATTTCTTCTAGTAAACCAAAGACATTTGGAACATTTATTACTGAAACATAACCTTGTTAAAATTATTCCTAGGGATTTAATCATGTTTGCTGACATTTTATCCCATTAATAATTCATAATGGTTGTTCTTTGTATGCAAAATCAAAATTGTTTTCTTATATGACTGAGAAAAAATACTAAAAAGTTTTACTCCTTTTTCTCCTTGGTAGATTAAATTACATATAATTTTCCTTGTGAAGTCAACTGGGACTAACAATATTTTTGGAGTGCAAAGTATCTCTTTGATAGTTTTAAAGTTGCTTTTTTGAGGAGGTTCTTTTTAGACTATTTTTTATTGTCAATTTTGATAAGCTTATTTTCCAGAAAATTATTATTTCAGATTTTCATATTTACTAACAAAATGAGTTCAAATTAGTTACTTGTAATCTCTATATTGTCTCAAATTTTAAAAAATGTCCTATAGAGAACAAATTTATGGTTGCCAGGCTGGGGGCAGGGAGGGATAAGTTGGGAGATAGGGATTGACATATATACACTACTATATATAAAATAGATAATTAATAAGGAACTACTGTATACCACAGGGAACTCTACTCAGTACTCTGTAATGGCTGTATGGGTAAAGAATCTAAAAAAGAGCAGATACATGTATATGTATAACTGAGTTATTTTATTGCACACCTGAAATTAATATAACACTGTAAATCAGTTGTACACCAAAAACATTTCTTAAAAAATCTTTATTTTTATTTGTACTGCAAAATGTGTGAAAGACAGAATTAGTAACTGAATTTGAAACATTAACTTCTAAATATAAAAATCAGTATTTATTTGGATCAAAATAAAGTTAAATTTTTTCTAGTTATAACAAATGAATTTAAGTGTTAAAATCTTTTACTATTTATGTTGATATGTATGCTTCAACTTTCTTGCTTTCTATTTTTCCTATCAATTACAAAACCTCCATCTTGAAAAAAGTAGAGAAACCTTTATTAAAAAATAGAAGTTGGTGATACATGAGGAACATGACAAAATCCCTTTCATTATCACTGTAGAAAAATAGATGCAGCAGTCAAATCAAAGATCAATTTGGAACTGGTTTAGTAGTAGAAAAATATTGATTAATCATCCACATTTTAGTCAATAACTTGGAGGGTGACAGAGAAACCATGTTACTAAAGTTTGTTGTTGACAAAAAAGCTAAGTGAGGTAACTAATATGATGGATGATAAAAAAGAATGTTCAAAAGAATCTCAGTTGAAATAGGTGAAGGTGGTCAAAAGGTACAAACTTTCTGTAAGTCCTAGGGGTGTAATGCAAAGCTTGTAACTCTAGTTAGCAATACTGTATTATAAATTTGAAAGTTACTAATCTGCCTGCCAATGCAGGAGACACAAGAGATGCTGGTTTGATTGCTGAGTTGTGAAGATCCCTTGGAGGATAATGGCAACATCCTCCAGTATTTTTGCCTGGAAAATTCCTGGCAGGCTAGAGTCCATGGGGTTGCAAAGACTCAGATATAACTGAGCACACATACAACAACCAAGATAGCAGATATTAAAAGCTTTCATCACGAGAAAAAAAATATTTTTAACCACGTGTGATGATGGATGTTAAGTAAATTTACTGTAGTAATCACTTTACCAGATATACATATATAAAATCATAATGCTGTAGATCATAATATAGTTTAGATCATTTATATCTCAACAAAAAAAGAAAAACTGATCTCAATAGTTTAGAATACAGGCTGAGATAAACAAGATGCAATTTTATGGAATAAAAGTAAACGTCAGTATTTGAGCATTTATGAATTGTCACTCTGTAGAAAGAGGTTTCAGAGAAGGCAATGGCACCCCACTCCAGTACTCTTGCCTGAAAAATCCCATGGATGGAGGAGCGTGGTAGGCTGCAGTCCATGTGGTCATGAAGAGTCAGACATGGCTGAGCGACTTCACTTTCACTTTTCACTTTCATGCATTGGAGAAGGAAATGGCAACCCACTCCAGTATTCTTGTCTGGAGAATCCCAGAGATGGGGGAGTCTGGTGGGCTGCCGTCTATGGGGTCGCACAGAGTCAGACATGACTGAAGTGACTTAGCAGCAGCAGCAGAAAGAGGTTTACAGCAGTATGATAGCTAGGTGACGTCAGTCAAACATGAGTGGGCCGCACCGCATCCTGGATGCAGTCATCTTTCCCTCCCCTGCTTGGACAATGGTGATCAAAACACACCTAGCAATCTTTCCTCTTGTGGTCAAGCACCACTACTTGGTTTCCAGCCACATCATCATGACAAAGCAAGATAAAACTGCCAGCACAGGTTGGCACAGGTGCAGCAAGATGTGAAAGATGACTCAAAGGGTCCTGGGGTATATCATGCCATGATTGTAATAAATTAGCATTGTGGCTTTTGCTTTCCACCATGGATTTCGCCTCGGCACTTATGTGTAAGCGCCTGCACACTAGGAGAAAAGCTACATAACCTAAAGCTGTCAATCAGCTTGTCACTCAAATGATGCAGGACACAGGGAGGGACCTATTCTTAGTCTGGACTAATATAAATGCGAGGAATAAATCCTAAGAAGTACATATCTAACTATTCTATTCTCTGTGGCAGACAGACTCTTTTGGCATTATTGTATTCAGTTTTGAATCAATATTTTTTAAATCAAAAATCAAAAATTTTTAGAGATTTACAGCTGGGATTTGTCAAATAACAGGTATTTGGATTGTGAAACTGGTAAGATCTAGAAACTATATTATTAGAAGAAGTTTTAGAAGCACCTGACATTTTGAGCTTAGAGAATAAAAGACTGAAGGCAATTTCTCTTCTAAGAAGTCTTACAAGAATCTCTGTGTTTGTCCAAGGGCTTTCCTTCTTTGCCTGTCTCACATACTGAATATTCATTCAGAATTGTGAATTGTGTGGGATACCTGCTGTATGCCTGCTAAATGCCAGGAGCTATTTCACTCTGTGGGGCACATAGTGATAAATAAAACAGATAATATTCCCGCTCATAGAATTGACTCTGTGCCATCACAGATGTTAAAGTACACACATTAGTGACAGGGACTGTGAGAAAGTAAAATATCAATCATTATTATTATAATTCTCAAAATTACGGTTATTACAATTGAAAGAGAAACATAAAGGTGTTGATTTTTTGAGGTGAGTTATGAAACATAAAGGAAACTCAACATGGTTAATTCTAACTTTTCTTATATATTTGGAGAATAGAATTAGTACAAACGGCTGAAGTGATAATCTGTCAGTTTCATTTGTGTAAATTATTTCTTCCTCCTCCGCCCAGACTGATTGTGAGTTGGATGCATATCTAATATTTTCAAAAGAGGAACTGGCAGCAAGCTTGCTTTGTTGGCATCTTTGCTCATGCAGATGATCTAACTATTCCTAGGGATGGTATAGTTTTTACCTTCCTGTTATCACACTCATTTCTTTATAAAAGCAACCGTTTCAGAATATGAACCTTTTAGATTTAGTTTATTCATTTTAAAGTACCTATCTTTTAAACTTTTTTTCATTTCCATTGATATATGAAGTCTGTAGATTCTATGCTACTAAAAGTCTTTGATATTCATCAATTATCTGGAGCTTTCAGACTGATTAATTATTGATTAGCCAAATGAATCAACCTATCAAGCCATAATACATATTTAATATTTTCTTGGCATGAAGTGATGCGTTTCATGAAGATTTTTTCATTATATTATCCTCTGTGTTTGAATTTCCAGTGTGCTGTACTGCAATTAGATATAATCCACTTTCAGTAAAGAGAATTTGTTGGTCCTCATATCATACCATGTTTCAAACAAACCAAGCATATAATATAGTTAATCACCATATATTTTTCATTCAAATGTAGATGACTTTAAATGTATCTTTGTTTGGGATTTGCGGGAATCTGATAGTCTATATTAACAACCAAAAATGTATGTATTTTTCACCAAACAGAGGATGTTTTTGCTGTTCTGACTAGGTATGTCTATAAGTACAAAGTCACTTTTCAAAAATTGGTTCAGATTAGTATTTATAAAGAACTGTTAAACTTAGACTACAAGGTGCTGTTACCTGTCTCCATGGAATCAATGCTGCGTAAACAAATCATCATTCAATCATGAAAAATACCAATTTACTCAACAACGCAAGCTTTTACAACAGCAACTGCATTCAAACAATGAAATACTTATAATAACATACTCTTTGTGTAAACATATTCAGGAATTGTTGAAGAATACAAGTGTGTTAGCAGTATTATCCATTCATTAATTTAACAAACGTGTATATACTCTGCACATTATGGTAGATTCGGAGAATGTTAACAGCGGAAAGGACAGAAAGGTTTCTAGCATGAGAGATAAATGCAAGGCTGATTACATAAGTGTGCTGTGATAATGAAAACACCCAGAACTAAGGTAGCAAGCAGTGAACATACCTAACCCTCTGCATTTGTGTGTAGGAGTGGCAGAAGGGGATAAATACAAATTTGCAAGTTGAAGTTGGAGGAAAATAGTTGAAACAGAAGGAAGGGTCCATGCAAATACATGGGATTTTGAAAAGGGTAATTAGTAACAAAGAGAGGAAGGAAGGGGAATGAGAAACATTTAAATGAACCTAATGTAGTAAACAGTGCAGGTGTTTTAAATAAACATTAGTGACTAAATAAACAAATGAAATAGTTAAAAGTTTGTGAGCAAGTGGGGGAACAATAGTGGAAAGATGCAAGAATTAAAAAAGAAAAGGAAGAAAACTCAGGAAAATATTAAAATTTAGAACATTTATGAATTTATTGTCTAAAAGGTAAATGTGATAATGACATACACGGATTGGATAATGTGTTGTATGGGTGCTATTTAATATTATTTTAAATACATCTTCATTGCAGTAGATATTTGGGAAAAATTGGACAGATTTATTTATCATAGGATTTCTTAGAGCCTTTAATATTCTAATGTTCTTACAGAAAGAAATATTACTGTGTAGCTTTCTCCCATATTTCTTGACCATGATATTTTTCCCAGTACTATTTCCAGGGATTAAGCTTCTGAGAAACACAATGGGAAATGTATTAACAGAGATATATCCAAAAAATGGAAAGGAGAAGGGGATTAAAGCAACCTTATTTGTTTTTCCTGAATTTGGTGTCAATTCTCCCTTGAGAATTGACGAGGAAAGTAAAACCCCTTTCTGTCTGTCACATCTTTTCCTACCAGGTATTTGGTCTGCTATAATTTATTTTTCAAGCATAAATCCCATGATGTCCTATATGTATCTATGTGATGGTTTACTTGCTAAGAGGTGTCTGACTCTTTTGCGAACCCATGGACTTTAACCCATCAGACTCCTTTGTCTATGGTATGTATGTATGTTTGCATATATATATATATATACACCTATATACAAAGGTATACATGCATACATTATATATACATATATATATTTTTGGTTTTCCTTAGAAATCAGTTTTCTATCTTCAAGGAAAGTAGAACACATTAACCAAAGATATTCAACAAACTTGACAGTTGTTGAGTACTTTATACAAAAAAAGTAGTAATAAAGACTCATGATTTAAAATAAATATGAAAAACTTATAAGAAAAAGTAAAAAAAGGTGAAAAATGCTATAGAAATATTTCCCCAGCATTCAAACAGATTACAGCACAGAAACTCTTCAGGGACCACTAACCAGGGTGTTTATGCATGCCATATGGAAATAGCTCCTCTGCCGTGTGCCTGCACTGCTATTTAAATGGAGAATAAATGTTATGTTAGCAGTATTTTTATATAGCCTAGAATTTTATTTTTTAATTTTTTCTCCATTGCATCTGGATGGTAAATAAAAGATAAAATTCAATTAGGAAGTAGTTATTTGTATAATTTAATACAATAATATGATTTAAAAGGAAACTTTTATAATTTCATCCTTGAAAGAATAAGTGGCTTTTCCTTTTTTAAAAACTAAGTTCAATTGGTAGGTAAATATGTGCTCCAACAAAAATAATAATAGATTTTATAGACTATTATTCTATACCTTTGAGATAAAGCTAAATGTAACAATGAACCTTATATTTAAAGTGCTAATTAAAAAAAATGCTAATTCAAATAGAACAATTCAGTAACTTTGTAATTTCTAAAGCTAGATGTCTATCTAGAGAATTTTCATAATGCACCAACTTGTTTTCAGGATTTTTACTGACCAAGTAAGAGTAAAGATGAAAATCATCTTAACATTGTTAACTGTTCTTATAAAGTACTGCGTTTTATAAAGCATACTTTCCAATCACAGGAAACATGGAAAACATAAAATTATATACAGAATATTCAACTTGCAGATATCCAACCACCCAGTGTTAACTGCTCTTAACACTTACCATATTTGCCTACACAGGGATTCTATCTGTACTTCTTTATTTATGATGTGTTATAGACACACAGTTTACTTTCAACATAGCATCACACTGTATGCATTCCAAGCCATATATTGCCATTTTCCCCCCTACTGCACTCTAGACAGATTCTCCTGTCTACTCAGACATAAGTCCTGTAGTGTACAATGTGCTATCCACAGCTTGCTTCCTTTCCTTATTTCTAGCAGCCTTTTCATGTTGTCTATTATTATCCCTTCTCCTATATACTGTTATTGCGTACTGCACTACATGCCTATAACAAACCCCCCTCCTTCCTCCATGGGGCCCCAGCAGAGCTGATTTCTGTGAAACTCTTGAAGCCTGAACATCCTTCTATACAATGGGGAAGAGGGAAGAGAACACCTTTCCCCATGCCCGTAAAATTACGTTTCCCTCAGTGTATTAAAGCGGTGAGGTTTGGCCCTCAATTTTTGCAGATTTTTTTAAAAAGGTGTTTTATTGTTTACTTATGATTGAAATTCATTCCTCCATGAAATGAGAGGGTTGGGCAGGAGACGCATCTAAGTGACAGTTGTCCTCTCCTCTCACACCGCTAAAACTTTGTGATTTGTCCACACTTGTGACTCTGCTGCAGTAGTATAATATCATCTGTTAGTTCTGTGCCTCCAGGGTACAGAATATCATGTTTGGCACATGATAAGCCCTGAACATTTGTGTGTCAGTGTGGGTGTGTGTGGAGAGGGTTCAGTTCAGTTCAGTCATTCAGTCATGTCTGACTTTGCAACCTCAGGGACTGTAGCATGCCAGACTTCCCTGTCCATCACCAACTCCAAGAGCTTGCTCAAACTCATGTTCATTGAGTTGGTGAAGCCATCCAATTATCTCATCCTCTGTCATCCCCTTCTCCTACCTTCAATCTTTCCCGGCATTAGGGTCTTTTCCAGTGAGTCAGTACTTTGCATCAGGTGGCCAAAGTATTGGAGATTGTACAAGCTCAAAGAATCCGCCTGCAATGCAGGAGACCCTAGTTTGATTCCTGGGTCAGAAGATCTGCTGGAAAAGGGATAGGCTACCCACTCCATATTCTTGGGCCTCCCTGGTGGCTCAGCCACCAGGGTAAAGAATCTGCCCTCAATGTGGGAGACCTGGGTTCGATCCCTGGATTGGGAAGATCCTCTGGAGAAGGGAAAGGCTACCCATGCCAGTATTCTTCTGCTACTGCTAAGTCACTTCAGTCGTGTCCGACTCTGTGCGACCCCATAGACAGCAGCCCACCAGGCTCCCCCATCCCTGGGATTCTCCAGGCAAAAACACTGGAGTGGGCTGCCATTTCCTTCTCCAATGCGCGAAAGTGAAAAGTGAAAGTGAAGTCGCTCAGCCGTGTCCGACTTTTCGCAACCCCATGGATTGCAGCCCACCAGGCTCTTCCGTTCATGGGATTTTTCAGGCAAGAGTACTGGAGTGGGGTGCCATTGCCAGTATTCTGGCCTGGGTCAAAAAGTGTGTAGGGTAGGAATAGCATTTATATATATATGTGTGTGTGTGTATGTGTATGTGGTGAGAGGTAGCCATTATTTTTCCTGAATAAATGGTGACTATATTGGCGAAAGATGCAGAGGAAATATATATTTTGTTTTAGTATGAAGAAGCATTCACTTTTGCTAAATATAGCACCAAATTTAATCCCAGGTATTTCTCATGTATATTAAGACACTAAAGCACTCATATCATAAAGAGAAACCATTGGTTATCTGAGAGCATAAAACTATACTACATTGCAGGTGCAAAGCTATGCCACAGGAGTGCAGAGATCCTTCTCAGAATGAATTATCATTAGAAAAATCCCCAAAGAGCCTTTCAGTGATGTCCCATTCATCCCTTTTTTGAGACTTCAGGAAAAGAAAAATCTACTGCAAACACAGAAAATGGCTAATTTCATAGAAGATAGAAAAACAACTATTAGGAAGACTCCAAGTTTCACTGAAATTTGATTCTCTTCAATTGACTTGCATCCTTTTCTGTTCAGTAAATCATATTTCACAGAGATCTTAGAAATCCTTTTCATGATTTTGGTATATACCCTCTGGGCCCCAACTCATTAAACAGTTCTGTCAACTTCCACTAAGAAACTATTCCTAGTCCCTACCCAACACAAAGTTCTAGAACTACTATCCTTTTGGGGGATACAAATGAAATATTCCTGTCTTCATCCTCAGATTCTCACCAATGAGATTTTCAATATGGGAAACTCAGCAGTTTCAATGCTTGGGGCTGGTGCACTGGGATGACGCAGAGGGATGGTATGGGGAGGGAGATGGGAGGGGGGTTCAGGATGGGGAACATGTGTGCACCTGTGGCAGATTCATGTTGATGTATGGCAAAACCAATACAATATTGTAAAGTAATTAGCCTCCAATTAAAATAAATAAATTTAAATTAAAAAATTAAAAAAAATTTTAAAGTACAAGCAATTTTTTCTTTAAATAGCAAACACTGGTCAACTTACTATCGACCATATTCTGAAATTTCCTAAAAGCCACCATGTAAGCATCAGTTCAGTTCAGTTCAGTCGCTCAGTAGTGTCTGACTCTTTGTGACCCCGTGAATCGCAGCATACCAGGCCTCCCTGTCCATCACCAACTCCCGGAGATCACTCAGACTCATGTCCATCGAGTTCGTGATGCCATCCAGCCATCTCATCCTCGGTCATCCCTTTCTCCTCCTGCCCCCAATCCCTTCCAGCATCAGAGTCTTTTCCAATGAGTCAACTCTTCGCATGAGGTGGCCAAAGTACTGGAGTTTCAGCTTTAGCATCATCCCTTCCAAAGAAATCCCAGGGCTGATCTCCTTCAGAATGGACTGCTTGGATCTCCTTGCAGTCCAAGGGACTCTCAAGAGTCTTCTCCAACACCACAGTTCAAAAGCATCAATTCTTCGGTGCTCATCTTTCTTCACAGTCCAAATCTCACATCCATACATGACCGCTGGAAAAACCATAGCCTTGACTAGACCGACCTTAGCTGGCAAAGTAATGTCTCTGCTTTTCAATATGCTATCTAGGCTGGTCATAACTTTTCTTCCACGGAGTAAGCGTCGATGTAGATTTTACTGTTAGCTAGAATACTAAGTAAAAGATACAATTGATGTTTATATTATATGGTTTTTTTATATGGTTTTTGTTTAATAACCTTGGTAAATCTCTTCTCTGTATTTATTTCTAAACTGTCAGATGTTAACATTTCTGAGTTAAATACAACTAAAATGTATTTCAATTAATTTCTCATTATTCAAAAATTAAAGTAGAAAATATAACTAAAATATAATTATACTTTCTCAAGACACTCTTTAGATTAATTTTTAATCAATAAAGTCTTGGTTATTGAGTTCATACTTAAAAAGGATACATAATTGTCACTTAAGCTGCTCAATTATGTAGTGGCCACCCCAGATCGTTAGACATCCTTCTGACTTCTCACCAAGTCATCTTTTCCAAAGGGCAACTGATTTTTATTCTTGTTATAATCCTTCAGTTAGCTGTAGGTGAATCTAAGATTCAGCTTTTTTGAGGCCAATTCTGTCAGTGGTAATGTAATTTTGTAAACATTAATAGGTATATAAGCGCATTATTGTCCAAGATTAATAAATATGATATGAGTGGAGACCTCTGTTCCAAGAGACAACTAGACACAGGGAGATCAAAAAAAGAGAAAGATGTCGGTAGGGTGGGGTGAGGTGAGGGGGTGGGGAGCTCTGGGTACCTGGGTCTTGGTTTGATTCTAGGCCCGTGAACGGGCACTTGAGAACACTCTACTTGTATGCAGCATGCCGGGATCCCTGAGATGGTACAGTCAGTATCACCCTGTCTGCCAGTGGAGTGCAACCCACATTTCTGTCTGGCCATATTTTGGGGAGCTCCCAACCTTACAGCGGAGCTGCCTGCACACACAAGAATCCAAGAACCCACATACCCCAGTTAGACAGAAAGCCAATTTCTTAGGGCACAAAAGGAGACAAGAAGGCCATGGTTGTCTGAGAGAGAACAGGTCAACAACCAGCGGGTACCCGTCACAAGTCACCGCTGAATTCGGACCAAATCTTCCACATGCATTTGCCTGCCAATTGAATCTGGAAAGAAAGAGCAACGTGAAGGTTCCCCTTCCTCCCTCGCCCAGGCACCACGATCTGGGAGAGCTGACTTAGATAAGAATTCTTACCCTCTTCTGGCTTCTGCCAGTTCCCCCAGGATCCTGCAGGTTCTGGAGCCAGTGGGGCGTCCCAGGGGTCTCATCTTGGCCAGGAGAAAGTGAGGAGGAGGGGAAATAGTTTTTCCTCTAAGCTTTACAGTGAGTGCTGGCTTGAGATCTCTTTTTCACTAAGGTACCTCCTACGCAACTAAGCTTATCCAAGTTAAATGTTCTCAGCTGCAGCCACTGTAAAACAAGATTACCCTGGGTAAGGGTACCTGCTTGTTTGGACTTAAAATTTTATTCACCTGACTCCTCATGCTGGGCCCAATCCTGCTTAAGTGGACCCAGTCGGACCTGGAACCAGTTCTGTGATCCCACTCCCAACCGAGTTTCTAAATCAGCCCCTCAGTTCGACACCGACTGGTTTCCAGACTGGGTCTGGAGGAAGAAACCTTCAAATGAAGCCCGAAGGCTCCAGGAGGAACCGATGGGCTGACCCAGCAGCTCTTGAGGCGGGAGACGCCGTGAGCTTGGAGCTCAACAGGTATCTCATCTGGTTGCTTGCAGTTCGTGGGGCCGCTGGGGTCTCCTTCGGTTTCTGCTTCTTCCTGTTACTAACAGAACTGTTTAAAAAGATAAAGTGAAGTATGCTAAACATTTTAAGAGTTTATTTGAGCAAAAATTAATTTGAATTGGGCAGCATCTGGTCTAGAAGATGGAAAGGAGGAGCTCCAGGAAACTGTTCAAAATGAAAGACTTTTTAAAGGAGAAGGGAGCAGGAAAGGGAAAAAACAACCAACCAACCTAGGCCAAGAAGAGTTGGTGAATGCAAAGTTGTTTTCCTTCAGAAATGGCACTGGTCTATCAGGCAGAGGACCCTGCTAATGCCGATCAGGTGGTTCCTGACTGACTAGTTTAAAATTGTTTTTGGGAGAGCCAAAATGGTGATTGTCTGTTGGTAATGTGGGGATTAGCATTAGCAACTCCATCTTGGACGTGTTGTCTTGCTTTTAATACTTTATGATTAAATGTAATGTCACGCTTCAAAAGTCTTCTTCATTATAAATGTGAATTAAATATTTAGTGCTTTCTTGAATATTTTACCTTCATCTATTATGTATTTGTTTTTATTTTCAAACTTTTTGGTAAGAATACAAAAAGGATTGTTGCTTAGTCCCTAAGTTGTGTCTGACTCTTTGTGACCCAGTGGACTATAGCCCACCAGGCTCCTCTGTCCATGGGATTTGCCAGGCAAGAATACTGGAATGGGTTGCCATTCCCCTCTTCAGTAAATCTTCCTGACCCAAGGGAGCAAACCGGTGTCTCCTACATTGGCAGGTGGATTCTTTACCGCTGAGCCACCAGGGAAGTCCTCCACAAAGGATACAGCTGTGTAATATTTTTCTAAATGAATAGTTGATATTCTCAACATCCTTAATTGTTTTATCTATCTTCTTCCCATCTATTTGGAATAGATATTTTCCAAATGCCCTATTTAATCCATCTTTGAACACTATTTAATTGACCTATTTGTCTATTATGTTTTTCAAATAGTTGTTCATTAGAGAAGATGTCCCTTTAGCCAATATGATTGGCATTAGTATTTTCTCATTAAACAATAATAATTAAAAAAAAAAAAAAAACAACTGGTGGCTCTCCTGGTGGTTCAGTGGTAAAGAATTCACCTATGATGCAGGAGAGGAAGGTTTGATCCCTGGGTGGGGAAGTTTCCCTGGAGGAGGAAATGGCAACCCATTCTAGTGTTCTTGCATGGGAAATCCCGTGAACAGAGGAGTCTGGCAGGCAATGGTCGATGGGATATCAAAAAGAGTTGGACATGACTCACTGAATAAACAACAACAACATCTAATAATAATAATAAAAACTGGTTAGAGCAGAAAATCATAAAAATATATATCATAAATATTTTAACTTAAAATGTATGACTGCATGTTTGCCAGTCTCTTGAATTAGATCTCAGGCATTTATGGTTCTACTGTTAATTTTTGTGTCATCAATTTTCAATTTAATGATGCTCTCATACCTTTTTAAAAAGTGCGACAAGTCTTAGAGGAAGACTTTCATGAGTAATCCGAGTGAGAATCCTTCTAGCTTTTTTTGATTTGTGCCTTAGTCTGTTGGCATTTTCCACTCTAGTTCAAAATATTTTTTCAGTAATTTACTGTTGTACTTTTCTTTTTTTTTTTGGTTGTACTTTTCTAAAACATTTAACTTAGTTTTCATAGAAACAGTCTTCTTTCAGAACTTATATTTTGTGGGTTTACATAGTATTTAATTAAATTAGGTAATTATTTGGTATCTATAGGTATAGACAGTTCTGAGTTTTAGTTTTGCTTTTAAGAAAGGAATCAATGGACTCACCTGTGGGAACAGAGTGTGACTGCAACAGAATGTGGTCCATTGGCTCTGTTTTCAGTATGCAGGGGGCATCAGATGCTGTTTCATAGTGGAAATAGAGCACATCACTTAAATTGGTAGATTAGTTAAGGGAAGGATAATTGTACTTCACTTGTGTTGTTATCATCTGGGAATCTTGTTATAAGAAATGCATAATTTGATGGTCTAGCCTTGACCTAGAAAATCAGAATTTTTAGTGTTTGACTCATAGGGAAGTTTGAGAGTTAAAATGCATCCTAGATGATTCTTCTGCATTATTTTAGACCCAGGGTTATATAACTTCACTGGTATCAAGCTACTCTAATTTATGTATCTCTATTATACTTTAATATTCTGTAGTGCTTCTCCCTCGGTTTTCTTAATTTCCTTGGCTAGTTCTATATGTTTATTTTAACAGATCAAAGTTAAAATTTTACTTTCAAATTACCTCATTGCAGGTCATATTGATTCAATGGATTAATTTAGAGAGAATTAGCATCTTAACATTGTGACATTTTGTTTTCCACAAACAAGTTACGTGTTTCCATTTCTCCAAGGCTTTTAATATGCCTCACTAGGGCTTTAAGGTTTTCTCTATAAGTCCTATGCAATTGTTAAGTTTCTTTCTAAATGTTTATCTTTTTAAATCCCTATTTAAAAGAAGATTGATTTACCTTTAATGTTTCTAACTCCCTTTGGTTTATGTATTGAAAAGCTTTTGCTTTTATATTTTGATTTTGTAATGTCTCCTGATTCACTTTTTAAAATTGTTTTTAGTAACTTTCCTCCCTAGTTCGTTCTTTTGTGTTGTCTAAATATATAGTCATATCTACTGCAAACAATAATCCATTTTTTCTTTTCCTTCTCACAATTTTTATTTCTGGTTTCTCTTTCCAAATGCACTGACTTTCAGAATGGCAGTTTGCTGTTTTGCAATATGGAGCTGGGTCTACATGGGGATCTTTATTCCTCTTGTTACTGCTGCTGCTGCTAAGTCGCTTCAGTCATGTCAGACTCTATGCGACCCCATAGACGGCAGCCCACAGGCTCCTCTGTCCCCAGGATTCTCTTGTTACTGGCCCATGCTGATAACTCTTAGCAGTCTGAGGAAATGATGCTGAGGCCTTACAGGGTTGCATCATTTCCTTCTTGAATAATATTCTCTGAAGTGTGGAAGGTTGCATTTCCCTATTTGCTTCAAAGTGCACAGTATTTGGCAAATCTTTTTCTTAAGCTGTGTTTTAAATTTGTAGGTTTTTTCCTTAAGCAAGGAAGATGCTGTGTTTTTGTTATTATTGGGTCTCATGTAGAATAATTACTTTTACCTATCTAATTATCACAGGAGGTCTTCATCAGCTTTTTTAAAGACTTTCTGAAAAATATATCATTTGGATTTTAATTTGTCTTCCTTTTTTACATGAATTTACATAGTCAGATGTAGGCTTTTTTTATGTGTAACTTGGTTCATCATTGTCATAGAAGGTTGCAGAAGGTAATTGTTGAAGCTGGATAATGAAAACCCAGGAATTCATGCTATTATCATTCCTTTTTGTATGTTTATAGATTTTCAAAATTAAAAAGATTAAGAGGACATTGAGTACAAAAAGGTATTTTTCTATTTTGAGGTCTGACATTTACCAAATATTTTCTCTTAGGATTTTGTTTGTAGTTAATTATTTAATTTAGAATTGTTTTGTATGATGTTAGGTGAGCATATGATATTCCCACCCCCACAAAGAGGCAATGAATTATCCCAGCACTATTTATTGAAGAAATTTTCCTCTTTCTTTGTCCTCCCTCCCTAGACAGAATTATGATGCTACCTTCATTGTCATGTAACATCATCATGTTAGTCTATTTCTGGACAAATTATCCATTTGTCAATTCTTACATAATAATCTAATTACAGCTTTTGTGATTTTAATCAATTTTAGTATTGGGCATAGCAGATCTTTATTTTACTTAAAAGTTTACTTGGATCTTTTAACCCATTCACTCTTCTTGATAAACTTTGGAACTCATTCTGTCAACTTCTGATAACAATCACTGGGATATTATATTTTATTCAAGAATACTAGTTTATATATAATTTAACATATAAGTGATATAGTATATATGAAAGTATATATTGAAACCACAATTTAAAAATACGATTATTTAGCCTTATTTTCACAAAATAATAAACAATTTACATCTCTTTTAGTGGAAATGTATTTTTATTTTAAATATAGCAGTGTGTACATGTCAGTCCCAAATTCTCAATCTTTCCCTCCCCCTCCCCTTCCCAACTAGTAACCATAAATTTGTTTGCTGACTCTGTGAGTCTGTTTGTTTTGTAAATAAGTTCATTTGTATTTTTTCAGGTTCTGCATATGAGTGATGTCATATGATGTTTCTCTTTCTCTGACTTCACTTAGCATGAAAATTTCTAGTCCACCATGTTTCTGCAAATGGCACATTTCATTATTTATAATGACTGAGTGATATTTTATTGTTTATATGTATCTCATCATCTTTTATGGGGTGTAATATAAAGAAAATTAAATCTACATAGTAGAGAAGACATTCAGTGTCTTCTCAGCTTGGTGCTTAGTGTGGTTTTCCAATGGTTTTAGTTTTAAGATTCTCAGTAAAATTTAGTAGTTTTTTTCATATATGTCTAGCATATTTTTGTAATTTTTAAATGAAGTTTATTCACTTTGTTGCTGCTGCTGCTGCTGCTAAGTCGCTTCAGTCGTGTCCGACTCTGTGCAACCCCATGGACTGCAGCCTTCCAGGCTCCTCCATCCATGGATTTTCCAGGCAAGAGTATTGGAGTGGGGCGCCATTTGCCTTCTCCAATGCACTTTGTTAGCAGTTGTGAATTAGATACATATTTTTCCTAATAAATTTTGTATTCTTCATGAGTTATATAGTACTAATGGTATTTGTTTGCTTTAGTGTATACCTTTTTATTAACTAATTTATTAATTTTATGTTTTTTTCTAGATTTGTTTGCATTTACTGAGAAGATAACTTATCAATAAATAAATGACTTTTCATTTTATTCTTTATATTATTCATTGGACAAGGGCTCCAGAATAATCTCATAGTGATGATACTGGCTAAACTTACATTATTTCTGATTTTAATAGGCATTTCTCTAGTGGTTTATTGTTAATTATGATATTGTAGGCTGATTTCATTTTAAGAAAATAATTTTGGAACTTTGCTAATTTCTTGTTTTTGAAGTTTTAAGTACTGACAGATTCTAACTTGTGTTTCAACTTTGCAGTTGTTTGACTTTAAAATTGTAAAGGGAAAGTGATTCGGTAGAAACCATATTTGAATTTTGATCTTTTCCTGGGCCAGTGGTATGTGGTAGATACTTTCTCAATACTCTCATGATGTGGAGCAGTGGCAGGGAGCTGCAGCTCTTGACCAGCCATATGATCATGAGTGTAAACAACTAATATACTGAATATACATTCTGTACCCTGGAGGTCATTCTGTTTATTCCTTTCAGTATGGTATTCAATAAATTCCATGCAATATTCAGCAATTTATTATAAAATAGGCTTTATGTTAATAATTTTGCCCAACTGTAGGCAAAATAAGTGTTCTGAGTGTGTTTTAGATAGGCTAGGCTAAGCTATGGTGTTTGGTAGGTTAGTGTATTAAATACATTTTCAACATGATATTTTCATTTTTGATTGAGTTTATTAGGATGTAATTGGAGAAGGAAATGGCAACCCACAAGTTGAGGAAGATCTGTACTTCAGCTCTATCATGTGTCGAAGTGCATAATTCAATATTTCTTCATTTCTCATCAGTTTTATATTTATTTTTATTCTTAATTTTATGTTTATGCTTTCCATTTATTAGACTTATTCAAAATTTGACTCATGATTTAACAGAAAAAAATCTGGCTCTTAGATTTACTCTTTATTCTGCTCCTATTTTTAATTAATATTTGCTTTAATCTTTATTTCTTGGGCTTTGTGCAGTAATGCTTTTTCTAACTTTTGAGCTGAGCATTTTACGACATGCTTTCACTTTTTTCATTTACTAATGGAAGTATTCTATAACTTTGGCCATAAAGCGCATGCTGTTTTGTTTTTCAGTGTGTACAGTGTTGTGTTGGTCTCTGCCATACAGCAACGTGAATCAGCCATAATTACACATATATCCTCTCCCTCCTAAGTCTTCTTCCCCTCCTCCCATCCCACCCCTCCAGGTCGTCACAGACACCAGATTGGGCTCCCTGTGCTCTACAGCAACTTCTCACCAGCTAGCCATCCGACACATAATAGTGCATATATATTGGTGCTACTTTCTCCATTTGTCCCACTCTCTCTCTCCCCCGCTGTGTCCACAAGTCCTTTCTCTGCATCTGGGCATCAGTATCATTTTTCTAGATTCCATATGTATTTGTTAATATACTTTTTTTTTTTCTCGTTCTAACTTACTTTACTCTGTATAACAGGCTCCAGGTTCATCTACCTCACTGGAACTGACTCGGATTTGTTCTTTTTCTAATGACAGTGATATTCCATTGTATGTGTGTACCACATCTCTATCCATTCATCAACCATACACTTTTGATAGCATATCAGTTACTATTCAAGCAAGAACTGAACTTGGCAAATAATACTTTATTTGAGAAATCTGTAGATTTTTGGATTTTTCTCTGTCAATGTTAACATACGCCTGGTATTGAGGTTCCCACCCATTAGAGAGAAGACCCTCTATACTTCCACATCAATAGTTAGAAAGACTAGTTATTACTCTGATAGTACTGTGTATTAACCAACTGAAAATTCTTATGGTTTTCAATACAGAGATTTATTTTCCATTCTGGGCTTAGGAAGTCAGCCTGAGCAGCTTCCTTCAGGCTCTAGGTCAAGATCAGCTCTCTGCTCATAACTATGTGGTATGGCTTCTACTCATTCCACTGGTTAAAGCAGAGCGTACGACCGTGTCCAAATGGGTTGGAAAAGTATACTTTGCTTAGACAGAAATTATGGGAAGGATAGAGAAGGAAGAATTGTGACGCAGTAACAAAGTCAACTCTAGTCCTGATGATAGAACAAATGTTAGATTTTTCTTTCCAGATCTTTTAGGAACAGCAGATGAATAGGACCAGGTGCTTAGTCACTCAGTCGTGTGACCCCATGATCAGTAGCCCACCAGGCTCCCCTGTTCATGGGATTCTCCAGGCAAGAATACTGGAGTAGGTTGCTATTTCCTTCTCCAAGGGAGCTGAATTTGAAGTGTTAGCTAGGCCCAGAATCCAGTAAAGCACCTACTTAAAGGGGATTTAGAGACTGGAGTTATTCTTGCCATATGTGTAAGGGGATGCGGGTGTGTGTGTGCTCAGTTGTGTCTGACTGTAATCCTGTGGGCCATAGCTCTTCAGGCTCCTCTGTATATGGGATTCTTTACACAAGGATACTGGGGAGGATTGCCATTTCCTCCTCAAGGGAAGTTTCCTGACCCAGGGATCGAACCCATGTCTCCTGTGTCTCCTTGCATTCAGATGCATTCTTTACCACTGAGGCCCCTGAGAAGCCCCATATGTAAGGGGAAGAGGTCACCAGGTTAAAGGTTATTTTGTAAACTCGAGTGTAAACGAAATGGTACATTTCTTTTATTTCTTTAAACTATGTTAGGCTCTGAGTTTTTTCTACCACCTAGGGGTTTATAACAATAATATTCCCTGTCTATCCCATTCTGTCCCTGACCATTACAAAATAATTTGGGGGCTTAATGTGGTTCCCAGAAAATGTGGGGAAAGGTCTCTGTTTACCAACCTAGCGAAATTGCTCCAGGTATCTTTATCCTCCCACAACTGTAGAAAAGAGGAGAGATACTCAACAAAAGGTTAAGAGCAGCTACTTTGAGAATGGAAGTGCAAAGGTGAAAGATGTGACTGGAGAGAAGGAGGGGATTTTTATTTTTTTCCTTTTCTATGTTTGTAATTATAAGTGGTGGGTTTTTAATCAGCATTTTTGTGTTCTTGATGTTTTTAAGGTAAAAATAAAGATAGCACTAAAGATAAAGATAAATAAAAATAAAGATAAAGATAGCACTAATTTCATAAGGTTGTTAGGAAGATGAAATGAATAATACATATAAATGATTTAACCCAGTGCCTGCTTAGTAAGCTCCTTAACTCTCTGTGTGGGATTGCCCAGTTGTTAACATGGTTACATTAGAAGCTATATTTCCTAAAATTTCCTTCCTTGTGTTCTACTGGGTAAGAATTGGCTGAAAATGAAGTTGCCCTATTTTTGAGAGGCAAAAGAGAAGCTGCAGCCCTGTTCTGAAGGTCACTGTGGATTAGAGATTGTGAGCAGTTGCAGTTATGTGAGCAGGATTCATCTTGTCCTTGCTCTTGCTCACTCCATTTCTAGAATCTCCCTAACTGTCTTTCCTCCTAACCCACAGCAGCTAGTCCCATCACAATATGCTTGATTATGAACTAACAGAAGAGGCCATGGAAAGTTAAGCTCTTTTGATAGCTTGTACTAGCTCCTCTTTTTAATAACTTTCCCAGGAGCCAGATGCTTCAGGCTTCCATAAAACCCTCCAAGCTCCAGCTCATTCAGCTGTGTCAGGACTAGTTGGTGAACATTCTTTATAGTTATTAAAAATATGCAAATTTATATTGAAATTATTAACAATGTGATGTGAATTGAGGATAATGTGATTTAATATCATTCTAGATCAAAGGTGAATAAAGTGTGAAACATTCTATCACATTGTCACTTTCTGTGTATTAAAGATAATAGAATAATAAACATTCCTTAGTGATAACATTATGTGGTCAGTTATTGTATCTACATTGTCAAGTAATGAAAGAGCTTAATTACCCATTTCCTAACATCATTGCATTTTCTACTTATAACTGCATAGCATAGAGCTAAAGAGTCTTCTTGTCTTTGTTTTTTTTTTTTTTTCATATACTAGCCCCAGTTTTAGTTTTTTTTAAAGAAACATCCATACTGTTTTCCATAGTGTTTGTACAAATTTACAATTCCACCAACAGTGTGAAATTGTAACTTTTCTCCACATTTTCTCCAGCATTTGTTATTTGCAAACTTTTTTTTTATATATATTTTTCTTTTATTTTATTTATTTATTTTTTAAATTTAATTTAATTTAATTTTTTTTTATTTTTAGTTTTTTATTTTTTAAATTTTAAAATCTTTAATTCTTACATGCATTCCCAAACATGAATCCCCCTCCCACCTCCCTCCCCATAACATCTTTCTGGGTCATCCCCATGCACCAGCCCCAAGCATGCTGCATCCTGCGTCAGACATAGACTGGTGATTCAATTCACATGATAGTATACATGTTAGAATGTCATTCTCCCAAATCATCCCACCCTCTCCCTCTCCCTCTGAGTCCAAAAGTCCGTTATACACATCTGTGTCTCTTTCCCTGTCTTGCATACAGGGTCGTCATTGACATCTTCCTAAATTCCATATATATGTGTTAGTATACTGTATTGGTGTTTTTCTTTCTGGCTTACTTCACTCTGTATAATCGGCTCCAGTTTCATCCATCTCATCAGAACTGATTCAAATGAATTCTTTTTAACAGCTGAGTAATACTCCATTGTGTATATGTACCACAGCTTTTTTTTTTTTTTTTAATTTTAGTTTTTTATTTTTTAAATTTTAAAATCTTTAATTCTTACATGCATTCCCAAACATGAACCCCCCTCCCACCTCCCTCCCCATAACAACTTTCTGGGTCATCCCCATGCACCAGCCCCAAGCATGCTGCATCCTGCGTCAGACATAGACTGGCGATTCAATTCACATGATAGTATACATGTTAGAATGTCATTCTCCCAAATCATCCCACCCTCTCCCTCTCCCTCTGAGTCCAAAAGTCCGTTATACACATCTGTGTCTCTTTCCCTGTCTTGCATACAGGGTCGTCATTGCCATCTTCCTAAATTCCATATATATGTGTTAGTATACTGTATTGGTGTTTTTCTTTCTGGCTGACTTCACTCTGTATAATCGGCTCCAGTTTCATCCATCTCATCAGAACTGATTCAAATGAATTCTTTTTAACGGCTGAGTAATACTCCATTGTGTATATGTACCACAGCTTTCTTATCCATTCATCTGCTGATGGACATCTAGGTTGTTTCCATGTCCTGGCTATGATAAACAGTGCTGCGATGAACATTGGGGTACATGTGTCTCTTTCAATTCTGGTTTCCTCGGTGTGTATGCCCAGCAGTGGGATTGCTGGGTCATAAGGTAGTTCTATTTGCAATTTTTTAAGGAATCTCCACACTGTTCTCCATAGTGGCTGTACTAGTTTGCATTCCCACCAACAGTGTAGAAGGGTTCCCTTTGCTCCACACCCTCTCCAGCATTTATTGCTTGCAGATTTTTGGATCGCAGCCATTCTGACTGGTGTGAAGTGGTACCTCATTGTGGTTTTGATTTGCATTTCTCTAATAATGAGTGATGTTGAGCATCTTTTCATGTGTTTGTTAGCCATCCGTATGTCTTCTTTGGAGAAATGTCTATTTAGTTCTTTGGCCCATTTTTTGATAGGGTCGTTTATTTTTCTGGAGTTGAGCTGCAGAAGTTGCTTGTATATTTTTGAGATTAGTTGTTTGTCAGTTGCTTCATTTGCTATTATTTTCTCCCATTCAGAAGGCTGTCTTTTCACCTTGCTTATATTTTCCTTTGTTGTGCAGAAGCTTTTAATTTTAATTAGATCCCATTTGTTTATTTTTGCTTTTATTTCCAGCATTCTGGGAGGTGGATCATAGAGGATCCTGCTGTGATTTATGTCTGAGAGTGTTTTGCCTATATTCTCCTCTAGGAGTTTTATAGTTTCTGATCTTACATTTAGATCTTTCATCCATTTTGAGTTTATTTTTGTGTGCGGTGTTAGAAAGTGATCTAGTTTCATTCTTTTACAAGTGGTTGACCAGTTTTCCCAGCACCACTTGTTAAAGAGATTGTCTTTACTCCATTGTATATTCTTGCCTCCTTTGTCAAAGATAAGGTGTCCATATGTGTGTGGATTTATCTCTGGGCTTTCTATTTTGTTCCATTGATCTATATGTCTGTCTTTGTGCCAGTACCATACTGTCTTGATGACTGTGGCTTTGTAGTAGAGCCTGAAGTCAGGCAAGTTGATTCCTCCAGTTCCATTCTTCTTTCTCAAGATTGCTTTGGCTATTCGAGGTTTTTTGTATTTCCATACAAATCTTGAAATTATTTGTTCTAGTTCTGTGAAAAATATGGCTGGTAGCTTGATAGGGATTGCATTGAATTTGTAAATTGCTTTGGGTAGTATACTCATTTTCACTATATTGATTCTTCCAATCCATGAACATGGTATATTTCTCCATCTATTAGTGTCCTCTTTGATTTCTTTCATCAGTGTTTTATAGTTTTCTATATATAGGTCTTTAGTTTCTTTAGGTAGATATATTCCTAAGTATTTTATTCTTTTTGTTGCAATGGTGAATGGAATTGTTTCCTTAATTTCTTTTCTACTTTCTCATTATTCGTGTATAGGAATGCAAGGGATTTCTGTGTGTTGATTTTATATCCTGCAACTTTACTATATTCATTGATGAGCTCTAGTAATTTTCTGGTGGAGTCTTTAGGGTTTTCCATGTAGAGGATCATGTCATCTGCAAACAGTGAGAGTTTTACTTCTTCTTTTCCAATTTGGATTCCTTTTATTTCTTTTTCTGCTCTGATTGCTGTGGCCAAAACTTCCAGAACTATGTTGAATAGTAGCGGTGAAAGTGGACACCCTTGTCTTGTTCCTGACTTTAGGGAAATGCTTTCAATTTTTCACCATTGAGGATAATGTTTGCTGTGGGTTTGTCATAGATAGCTTTTATTATGTTGAGGTATGTTCCTTCTATTCCTGCTTTCTGGAGAGTTTTTATCATAAATGGATGTTGAATTTTGTCAAAGGCCTTCTCTGCATCTATTGAGATAATCATATGGTTTTTATTTTTCAATTTGTTAATGTGGTGAATTACATTGATTGATTTGCGGATATTGAAGAATCCTTGCATCCCTGGGATAAAGCCCACTTGGTCATGGTGTATGATCTTTTTAATGTGTTGTTGGATTCTGATTGCTAGAATTTTGTTGAGGATTTTTGCATCTATGTTCATCAGAGATATTGGCCTGTAGTTTTCTTTTTTTGTGACATCTTTGTCAGGTTTGGGTATTAGGGTGATGGTGGCCTCATAGAATGAGTTTGGAAGTTTACCTTCCTCTGCAACTTTCTGGAAGAGTTTGAGTAGGATAGGTGTTAGCTCTTCTCGAAATTTTTGGTAGAATTCAGCTGTGAAGCCATCTGGACCTGGGCTTTTGTTTGCTGGAAGATTTCTGATTATAGTATCAATTTCTGTGCTTGTGATGGGTCTGTTAAGATTTTCTATTTCTTCCTGGTTCAGTTTTGGAAAATTGTACTTTTCTAAGAATTTGTCCATTTCTTCCACGTTGTCCATGTTATTGGCATACAACTGCTGATAGTAGTCTCTTATGATCCTTTGTATTTCTGTGTTGTCTGTTGTGATCTCTCCATTTTCATTTTTAATTTTATTGATTTGATTTTTCTCTCTTTGCTTCTTGATGAGTCTGGCTAATGGTTTGTCAATTTTATTTATCCTTTCAAAGAACCAGCTTTTGGCTTTGTTGATTTTTGCTATGGTCTCTTTTGTTTCTTTTGCATTTATTTCTGCCCTAATTTTTAAGATTTCTTTCCTTCTACTAACTCTGGGGTTCTCCAACTCTTCCTTTTCTAGTTGCTTTAGTTGTAGAGTTAGGTTGTTTATTTGACTTTTTTCTTGCTTCTTGAGGTATGCCTGTATTGCTATGAACTTTCCTCTTAGCACTGCTTTTATAGTGTCCCACAGGTTTTGGGTTGTTGTGTTTTCATTTTCATTCGTTTCTATGCATATTTTGATTTCTTTTTGATTTCTTCTGTGATTTGTTGGTTATTCAGAAGTGTGTTGTTCAACCTCCATATGTTGGAATTTTTAATAGTTTTTCTCCTGTAATTGAGATCTAATCTTAATGCATTATGGTCAGAAAAGATGCTTGGAATGATTTCGATTTTTTGAATTTATCAAGTTTAGATTTATGGCCCAGGATGTGATCTATCCTGGAGAAGGTTCCATGAGCACTTGAAAAAAGGTGAAATTCGTTGTTTTGGGGTGAAATGTCCTATAGATATCAATTAGGTCTAACTGATCTAATGTATCATTTAAAGTTTGCGTTTCTTTGTTAATTTTCTGTTTAGTTGATCTGTCCATAGGTGTGAGTGGGGTATTAAAGTCTCCCACTATTATTGTGTTATTGTTGATTTCCCCTTTCATACTTGTTAGCATTTGTCTTACATATTGTGGTGCTCCTATATTGGGTGCATATATATTTATAATTGTTATATCTTCTTCTTGGATTGTTCCTTTGATCATTATGTAGTGTCCTTCTTTGTCTCTTTTCACAGCCTTTGTTTTAAAGTCTATTTTATCGGATATGAGTATTGCCACTCCTGCTTTCTTTTGGTCTCTATTCGCGTGGTATATCTTTTTCCAGCCCTTCACTTTCAGTCTGTATGTGTCCCTTGTTTTGAGGTGGGTCTCTTGTAAGCAGCATATAGAGGGGTCTTGTTTTTGTATCCATTCGGCCAGTCTTTGTCTTTTTGGTTGGGGCGTTCAACCCATTTACGTTTAAGGTAATTATTGATAAGTATGATCCCGTTGCCATTTACTTTATTGTTTTGGGTTCGGGTTTATACACCCTTTCGTGTTTCCTGTCTAGAGGATATCCTTTAGAATTTGTTGGAGAGCTGGTTTGGTGGTGCTGAATTCTCTCAGCTTTTGCTTGTCTGTAAAGCTTTTGATTTCTCCTTCGTATTTGAATGAGATCCTTGCTGGGTACAGTAATCTGGGCTGTAGGTTATTGTCTTTCATCACTTTAAGTATGTCTTGCCATTCCCTCCTGGCCTGAAGAGTTTCTATTGACAGATCAGCTGTTATCCTTATGGGAATCCCCTTGTGTGTTATTTGTTGTTTTTCCCTTGCTGCTTTTAATATTTGTTCTTTGTGTTTGATCTTTGTTAATTTGATTAATATGTGTCTTGGGGTGTTTCACCTTGGGTTTATCCTATTTGGGACTCTCTGTGTTTCTTGGACTTGGGTGATTATTTCCTTCCCCATTTTAGGGAAGTTTTCAACTATTATCTCCTCAAGGATTTTCTCATGATCTTTCTTTCTGTCTTCTTCTTCTGGGACTCCTATAATTCGAATGTTGGAGCATTTCATATTGTCCTGGAGGTCTCTGAGATTGTCCTCGTTTCTTTTAATTCGTTTTTCTTGTTTCCTCTCTGATTCATTTATTTCTACCATTCTATCTTCTATTTCACTAATCCTATCTTCTGCCTCCGTTATTCTACTATTTGTTGCCTCCAGAGTGTTTCTGATCTCATTTATTGTGTTATTCATTATATTTTGACTCTTTTTATTTCTTCTAGGTCCTTGTTAAACCTTTCTTGCATCTTCTCAATCCTTGTCTCTAGGCTATTTATCTGTGTTTCCATTTTGATTTCAAGATTTTGGATCATTTTCACTATCAATATTCGGAATTCCTTCTCCGGTAGATTCCCTACTTCTTCCTCTTTTGTTTGGTTTGGTGGGCAACTCTCCTGTTCCTTTACCTGCTGAGTATTCCTCTGTCTCTTCATCTTGGTTATATTGCTGCGTTTGGGGTGGCCTTTTTATATTCTGATAATTTGTGGAGTTCTCTTTATTATGGAGCTTCCTCACTTTGGGTGGGGTTCTATCAGTGGCTTGTCAAGGTTTCCTGGTTAGGGAGGCTTGTGTTGGAGTTTTGGTGGGTGGAGCTGGGTTTCTTCTCTCTGGAGTGCAGTGGAGTGACCCGTAATGGGTTATGAGACATCAAAGGTTTTGGGATAATTTTGAGCTGCCTGTATATTGAGGCTCAGGGAGTGTTCCTGTGTTGCTGGAGAATTTGCGTGGTATGTCTTGTTTTGTAACTTGTTGGCCCTTGGGTGGAGCTTGGTTTCAGTGTAGGTATGAAGGCATTTGATGAGCTCCTATTGCTTAACATTCCCTGAATTCAAGAGTTCTCTAATGTTTTCAGGCTTTGGGTTTAAGCTTCCTGCTTCTGGTTTTCAGTTTTATTTTTACAGTAGCCTCTAGACTTCTCCATCTATACAGCACCGATGATAAAACATCTAGGTTAAAGATGAAAAGTTTCTCCACCTTGAGGGACACTCAGAGAGGTTCACTGAGTTACAAGGAGAAGAGAAGATGGAGGGGTAGTTAGAGGTAACTGGAATGAGATGCGGTGAGATCAAGAGAGGAGAGAGCAAGCTAGCCAGTAGTCACTTCCTTATGTGCGCTCTATAGTCTGGACCGCTCAGAGGTATTTACAGAGTTATACGGGGAAGAGGAGAGGGAGGAAGTCGACAGAGGTGACCAGGAGGATAAGAGAGAGGAATGAGTAGGAGAGAGACAAATCCTGCCAGTAACCAGTTCCTTAGGTGTTCTCTACCGTCTGGAACACACAGAGATTCACAGAGTTGGATAGAGAAGAGATGGGGGAGAAAAGAGACAGAGGCCACCTGGTGGAGAAAAAGGAGAGGCCAGAGGAGGAGAGAGTGGACAAGCCAGTAATCTCGCTCTCAGGTAAACTTGGGTAGTGAAGTTTGGGTTTTTAAATGTACAAAATTGACAACAAAGATTAAAAATCTGGAGTAGAGGTTGGATTTTCAAAGATACAATATTGAAGAAAAGCAGAAGGAAAAAGGAAGAAAGAAAAAAAAAGAATTATTAAAAACAAACAAACAAACAAACAAAAACCAAAACACCAACAACCATCCAAAGAGTATATATGGTGTTTGCCTTAAAAAAAAAAAAAAAAAAGTTTTTTTTTTTAAAAAAAATAGTAATACTAGGTTATAGAAATAAAAATTAGAGGAGAAATAGAAGACTTAACAATTAAAAAAAAGCTCGGAAAAAAAGAAAAAAAAAGCAAAAGGCAAAATAAAAAAAAAGAATGATTTTAAAAATATTAAAAAATTAAAAATATATCTGGCTCTTCTCTGATGTTATGGGCCGTGTGGGCTCACTTCCAAGGTGGTTTCCTCTGTTTAACTTCTTCTGTTTGCTGGTTTTTAGGCTCACTAGTTCAGTCGCGCTGTGGGGAGGGGGGATGCTGTTTTGAAGACAATGGTCTGCTTTTCTGGTTGCCTGATGTCCTCTGCCAGCCTACAGAAGTTGTTTTGTGGAGTTTGCTCGGCGTTGAAATGTTCTTTTGAGGAATTTGTGAGGGAGAACGTGATCTTCCCGTCCTATTCCTCCGCCATCTTTGTTATTTGCTTCTTGTCTTTGAAAAGAAATCAAAGCATTCATATCAGGCATTCAAAACTTGAGAACCTGCAGTGAGAGAATCACATCAACTATGATAATAAAATATCCTCTGCCAAGTAAGATTTCACCCACATAATTGAATGATCATGACAAGCTGTGATCAATAATACCAAATTTCCCCAGGGACTCTTTCTTACCCATTTTTAGGTTTCTGAAAACTGATTTGTAGTTCAGAATTCACTCACCTCAAAAGCAGATTTGAGAATCTTGTGAAGAAACAAGAGATAGACTTACGAATATCTCCAGGGCATTTATACTTAAATATTATCCATATAGAATTTACATTATTGTGGATATCCGTATGTATTTAATTAGCAGAAACTGAATAGATGATGTCTGTAATTCATGATTATTCATTTAATAAACACCAAAAATTTATAGTGGTAAAAATAAAAGAATATGAAACACACTGGATGTGTAAAATATATATTTTCAGTGCTAACATTAAAAAATACTATCAGCATAATAAACTTATTTACATCACCATCTGTACAAGTATTAAACTATACCAATACAAATTGTCATAGCTCTATATATAAAGGCAGCAAAATATAATCAAAATATATAGTATCATGATACTGTATATTAAAGCACATCAAGATTTCAGTCACCAAGGTATTGATTTCCCATGGAGTCATAATTAATTCATATTCTATTTCCCATGGAGTCATAATTAATTCATATTCTATCTCTTCTGTGTACAGAGAAAAGTACGCAAACAAGAGGTGTTTTCATTCACAACTCCTCTTCTGCCAAATTTCAAATGAAATGAAACTAAAACAAGCATGCTACAAAATTTGATTCAAAGGAAACCTCAGACACTGAAGCCATTAAGCACACATTTCTAAATAAAAAATGAGTTGTCTTCAAGCTGTCTTGACACGGTCTGCAAAGTCTCACTGCATAAAACAGCAGCTCAGCAGTTTGTCATAGAGCTCCTGAGATAAACAAAAAGGATATCAGACTTCTTTCTCCCTGTCTTTTTGCATTTCAGCTTCTTCTTGACAGAAAAAAAAAAATGTTCTTCACTCTCTAAGAGATCTGCAAATATAGCATTTGACAGAAAAAAAAAAATGTTCTTCACTCTCTAAGAGATCTGCAAATATAGCATTTGGGCATTGCCTTTTGATTTGAGAATAGGTTTACAAAAATGGAGAAATAATGCACTGATTTATATGATAAAAGATGCCTACTAATTAATTAAAGGTTTTGAAAATTACTTTTATAGCTATATCAACTGCTGGTAATTAAAACTTAATTTCAGAAAAATTTAAGGTGATTATATTTAAGAGCAGAGGATCTGGATTCAGACAGTTGGCCTTGAATTCTATTTATACATATACTGTCTCCAACTTCAGCAAATATACTTGACCTATCTGGGCCCCAGTTTCTCTGTCTTTAATGGGAGTAATGAAGATACTTAACTCACAGTTGTCTTAAGAGTCGAATTAGTTAATATATATTTTGGAACAATATTTTCTGCTATGTAGTAAATTTTATATGTGCTAGTTCTAATATAAAATTATTATTGTTTTGCTTATTCAATTCCTAGATGTTTTCTGTAACCTGTAACCTCTGCTACTATGTAGTCATCCAAGTTTCATTAGCCATACTCTACTATCATATTCTAGAAGCCTACTTCTGGATTTTTAGACATACGGTAAACCAGATTATATAACCAGAGAGATGAGATAGGATGTAGAGTGAGCAACAGTGGGTGCCCCTAACTTTTTATTTTATTTATCTAGTTACTTAATTTTTATTGGAGCATAGTTGATTTACAGTGTGTTTCAGGTGTACAGCAGAGTGAATCAGTTATACGTGTATCAACTCCTTTTTAGGTTTTTTTCCCATATAGGTCATTATAGAGTATTGAGTAGAGTTCCCTGTGTTATATGTGTGTGTGTGTTAGTTACTCAGTCGTGTCCGACTCTCTGTGACCCCAAGGACTGTAGCCCTCCAGGCTCTTCTGCCCATGGGACTCTCCAGGCAAGAATACTGGAGTGGGTTGCCATTTCCTTCTCCATCCCTGTGCTATATAGTAGGTCCTTATTAGTCATCTATTTTATATATAGTAGTGTCTGAGCGCCGAAGAATTGATGCTTTTGAACTGTGGTGTTGGAGAAGACTCTTGAGAGTCCCTTGGACTGCAAGGAGATCCAACCAGTCCATTCTGAAGGAGATCAGCCCTGGGATTTCTTTGGAAGGAATGATGCTAAAGCTGAAACTCCAGTACTTTGTTCACCTCATGCCAAGAGTTGGCTCATTGGAAAAGACTCTGATGCTGGGAGGGATTGGGGGCAGGAGGAGAAGGGGACGACAGAGGATGAGCTGGCTGGATGGCATTACTGACTCGATGGATGTGAGTCTGAGTGAACTCCGGGAGTTGGTGATGGACAGGAAGGCCTGGCCTGCTGCGATTCATGGGGTTGCAAAGAGTTGGACACGACTGAGCGACTGAACTGAACTGCGTGCGTATATGTCACTTCCAATCTCCCAATTTATTCCTGGGAAAACTACATGTAGCTATCCAGTTTTACCCCTTCTTTTCCTCCTGGTAACCATGATTATTCTCCATTGAACTGACAAAAAAGTTCATTTGAGTTTTTCTGTAAGATGTTATGGAAAAACCTGAATGAACTTTTTGGCCAACCTAATGCATCTGTGATTGTATTTCTGTTTTGTAGATAAGTTCATTTGTGCCATTTTTAGATTGCATGTACAACTGTTATCATATGATATTTGTCCTTCTCTCACTTTCTTTACTCAGCATGACAATCTCTAAGTGCATCCATGTTGCTGCAAATGGCATTATTTCATTCTTCTTTATGGCTGAGTGATATTCCATTGTACATATGTACCACATCTTCTTTATTCATTCCCCTGTCAATGGGCATTTAGGTTGTTTCTATGTCATGGCTGTTGTAAATAGTGCTGCAGCGAACAATAGGATCCATGTATCATTTTGAATTATAGTTTTCTCCAGGCATATGCACAGTAGTGGGGTTGCTGGGGCTTATGGTACCTCTGTTTTTAATGTCTAAGGGAACCTCCATACTTTTCTCCATAGTGGCTGTACCAGTTTGTATTCCCACCAACAGTGTAGGAAAGTTATCTCTTCTTTATGCTCTTCTCCAGCACTTATTGTTTGTAGATTTTTTTGATGATGTCTTTCTGACTAGCGTGAGGTGATATGTCATTTCTTTAATCATTAGTGATGTTGAACATGTTTTCATGTGATTTTTGGCCATCTGTATGTCTTTTTGGACAAAAGTCTACTTAGATCTTCTGCCTATTTTTTTGGATTTTTAAAAAATTTCTTAATACATATATTTTATTGAAGTATAGTTGACTTATAATGTTTCAGGTGTTCATACTATGGGGGTCAAAATGTCATAAATGTTTTAGTTAATCCATTATCATTGAAGGTAATTCTTGATATATGATCCTATTGTTGTTGTTGTTCAGTTGCCCAGTTGTGTCTGACTCTTTGTGACCCCATTGGGGTTACAGGTCTCACCATCTCCTGAAATTTGCTCAAGTTCATGTCCATTGATCGGTAATGCCATCCAGCCATCCCATCCTCTGACTTCCTCTTCTCCTTCTGCCCTCAATCTTTCCCAGTATCAGGGATTTTCCCAATGAATCCTATTACCTTTTTCATAATTGTCTTGGGCTTATTTTCTGTAGGTTTTTTCCTTGCCTTGTTTCCTGTCTAAAGAAATTCCTTTAGCAGTTGTTATAAAGCTGGTTTGGTTATAAAGCTGAATTATCCTTACTTTTGCTTGTATGGGAAGCTTTTGATTTCTCCATCAAATCTGAGTGAGAGTCTTGTTTGGCAGAGTATTCTTGGTTGTAGTTTCTTCCCTTTCCTTACTTTAAATATATTATGCCATTCCCTTCTGGCTTGTAGAGTTTGTTGACATATCAGCTGATAATCTGGTGGGAGTTCCTTTGTCAGATTAGGTGACCATACATGCATGAATTTATCTCTGGCTTTCTATCCTGTTCCGTTAATCTGTATTTCTCTTTTTGTGCCAGTACCATACTCTTCTGATTTCTGTAGCTTTGTAGTATAGTCTGAAGTCAGGGCGCTTGGTTCCTCTTAGCTCTGTTTTTCTTTCTCAAGATTACTTTTGCTATTTGGAGTCTTTTGTGTTATGTTGTGTACAACTCTTTTGTGATCCCATTTTCTATAGCCCACCAGGCTCCTCTGTCCATGAAATTTCCCAGGCAAGAATACTGGAGTGGGTTGCCATTTTCTTCTCCAGGGGATCTTCCTGACCCAGGGATTGAACCAGCATCTCTTGCATTGGCAGGCAGATTCTTACTACTGAGCCATCTGGTAAGCTCTGTGCTTCCATACAAATTGTAAATTTTTTTGTTCTAATTCTGTGAAAAGTGTCATTGGTAATTTGACAGGAATTGCATTGAATTTGTAGATTGCTTTGGGTAGTATAGTTATTTTGATAATATAGATTCTTCCACTTCAAGAATGTATCCCTAGATCTTTTTGTGTCATCTTTGATTTCTTTTGTCAGTATCTTACAGTTTTCTTACTACAAGTCTTTTATCTCCTTAAGTTGGTGTATTCCTAAGTATTTTATTCTTTTTGGTGTAATAGTAAATGGAATTATTTTCTTAATTTCTCTCTCTGATCTTTTGTTGTTAGTATGTAGAATGCAAGCAATTTCTCTGTGTTAATTTTATATCCTGAAACTTTACCAAATTCACTGAGGAGCTCTAGTGGTTTTCTGGTAGCATTTTTAGGATTTTCAATGTAGAGTATCATGTCAGCTTCAAACAGTGTCTGTTTTACTACTTTCTTTCCAATTTGGATGATTCCTTTTGTTTCTTTTTCTTCTGATTGCCATGACTAGAACCTCCAAGACTATATTGAATAAGCCTGAAGTGTTTCAAAAGCACTTATAAGGAAAGAGAATTCCGGTTTTCTATTTCTTAAGATTACTCATAAACAAAACTGAAGTTAGCAGATTGTTCTAGATTTTCTTCTGTGGTGGTTGTTCCTTGCTATACCCTGCAACCAATGCTTGAGAGGAGTTCTTGCCTTGAGAACTTGTGTTGGGTTTAGCATCTTGACACAATGGTCTACACTCTGCATCTTTCCCTTATTCTTCGGTTCATTTGCTGTCATCGCACTCCCAGTGATACATACCCAAACTTTATATCTCTCATAATCTTGTCCTCTGTTAGGCAGTACTGGATTATAGTGTGTTCATAAAAAAAAAAAAGAATCCCACCTAGGACATTACCTAAGGGATATGTTACCCTTTCTAGATAGTGCCTCAACCTCCCTCCTTCTGCCTTGGATAGCTCTTACACATAACACTTACTAGCTTATTTAATATAGACATTTTGAATCAACTTGAAGGGCATCAGAGTTCATATGTAAAAGATAGTACTTCCTCATACACTAATCTGTTATGGAAAAAGTGCTCCTTAGAATGGGCTTCACAGATGCTGCTAGTGGTAAAGAACCCGCCTGCCAATGCAGGAGACATAGGAGATCTGAGTTCGATCCCTGGGTGAGGAAGATCACCTGGAGGAGGGCACAGCAACCCACTCCAGGAGTCTTGCTTGGAAAATCCCATGGACAGAGGAGCCTGGTAGGCTACACTCCATAGGGACAGAAAGAGTTGGACATGACGGAAGTGACTTAGCAGGCACACATGTTCCTTGGAATTCCCTTTGGAAAAGACTGCCTTACATGCAATGTAGTGGAATATATACAAACGTTTAAGTGATTATCCTTACAGAAAGACTTGATATAGATGAAAAATAGGCATAAAATTAAAAATTACACTTTATTAGTAAAAATATTTGAACTAAGTATTAATTTTTTCTTATTCTAATTTGAATACTTGACTCTCTAAACAGGCAGATTTTGATTTTTAAAACTGATGAATAACAGTGAATTGAGATTTACACAGTAAAGATATGGCAAATGGTAAGTGGCTCATGGCTTAGCTTCTGAGCTAATTGAATGAAGTGAGAAAATTAAGTTGTCATATTCCATGGACTGTACAGTAGCTCACACTGTGCTGGGAATTAGCCTAAATTAAATCTAGATCACAGGAAGATTTACATGTTATTAGAAAACTGTTGTTATCAATCCTTTCTCTAATGAGAAGTCAGAATAATTGAAACTGAACTGGACTAATGTGTCTCCAACTCTTAGTACAATTGGTGAACACAGAAGCAGAAAGCTTACAATGACTGTTATTTTTATAGTTAAGGAACTCTGCCAAATATGCATTATGTCGGAAAACATAGGAATATTGGATGCTTTAGCTCCCCATTAGAGGTTGGAAGAATGTTAATTCATTTTATCTTATGCAGGGTCATTATTATTCTGAACTTGAGAATTCTGTCAACTGGAAACAAGTTGTCCCCATGTACCAATGCCTACTAGAAAACTCCTCATGCTTCTTCTCATTCTTTTCCCAGAATATTTAAGGGCACCACATGCTTAAGTAAAATAATGTAATCATAGCCCCTAGACATGCTTCTTCATTTCCCCAAATAATCATTCCCCAGTTTTTACTAACATCAGAAGTACCAAGTAGAGTTGTACTTCTAATGTCTTCTCTAATTTGGTAGTTTTGGAACCCTCATCTTTCTTACTGTTAGTCTAAAACACTTATTTATAGCAAATTAGTATGGTGTTAGAATTCATCCCAAACCCCCAAAAGTTGAAGTCATATTTTTTCTTGCTCTTAAATACATTCTCTGAGCACAGAAGGGACTAGAGAACAGAAACTTACTGGTCTAAAGGCTTTCTATTCCTCTTTATTCATTTTAATTTTATTCCTACAATTTTTTTTAAATGAGCATGGAATAGTGAAAGCTAGAAAAAAATTATGGTGAAATTAAAGAGGGACATGATGGGTGTGAGGAATGTGTAGGGACAGGGAAAATAAGGATGAGAAGGAAATTTCTCCAGTTACAAATGTGCTTTAAGACCTTTTATAGCACATGAAAATACATCTAATCAAGGCTGGCAGTTAAAATCAGCTAGATAGGAAAAGCTGACAAGAAAATCCTTGTTTAAAAATTGTGGGAAAAAACTCAGGTATTAAAATAGACACAAGTAAATGCAAGAATAAATTGAGTACAAATGAGACTGGAATAGATGGAATGATCATGAGTCCCATTGGGGAAGATTGAAAATACACTCAAATTTTTTAGACATGAAAACTCAGAAAAGTCATTCAAGAGTTGGTAGTCTTAGTGTTTGGAATCAGTATTTCAGCTGATGCTTAAGGTGAGATGAAGGAGATATCTACATATAAAGCATAAAATGAAAAGAATTAGTAACCAAAGTTTAGAAATTCATATAAAACTTGAAGTATCACCTTGAATTAATCAACTAAATACATTTATTTTAAGATAAAGTAGAGTTAATGATAGAAATATTATAGGTAAACTGACAGAGCTTTAAGAACAAGCGAAATTAGTCCACTGTAATTAAGATCATGATGAAAAGATATATATTCAAGAGAGAATATTGAAAGAATACTTCGAATTAAAGGCCTGAATAAATGGGCCAAGAAATCAGTAATGGATGAATTTTGCACCAGTGCACAACAGATGGGAGCCATAAGGCAAGTTACAGTTACGGATATTTTCTTGAGGAAGAACTAGACCTTTAGACTGTGAATTATTTTCCTTAATATTATCACATCTGTTATATAAAGTTGTTGTTTAGTTGCTAAGTCATGTCCAACTCTTTTTTGTGACCCTATGGACTGTACTACCCCAAGCTCCTCTGTCCATGGGATTTCCCAGGCAAGAATACTGGAATGGGTTGCCATTTCCTTCTCCAGGGGTCATATCAAGCAGTTACAAGGAATAAGAAATGATGATTATGATTTCCAGCTTCCTAAAGGTACAGTTCAGTTAAGTTCAGTCACTCAGTTGTGTCCGACTCTGCAACCCCATGAACTGCAGCAGGCCAGGCTTCCCTGTCCATCACCGACTCCCGGGGTTCACTCAGATTCACATCCAGCGAGTCAGTGATGCTATCCAGCCATCTCATCCGCTGTCATCCCCTTTTCCTCCTGCCCCCAATCCCTCCCAGCATCAGGGTCTTTTCCAATGAGTCAATTCTTCTCATGAGGTGGCCAAAGTACTGGAGTTTCAGCTTCAGCATCAGTCCTTCCAATGAATACCCAGGACTGATCTCCTTTAGAATAGACTGGTTGGATCTCCTTGCAGTCCAAGGGACTCTCAAGAGTCTTCTCCAACACCACAGTTGAAAAACTTCAATTCTTCTGCACTCAGCTTTCTTTATAGCCCAACTCTCACATCCATACATGACCACTGGAAAAACTATAGCCTTGACTAGACGGACCTTTGTTGGCAAAGTAATGTCTCTGCTTTTTAATATGCTATCTAGGTTGGTCATAACTGTCCTTCCAAGGAGTAGGCATCTTTTAATTTCATGGCTGCAATCACCATCTGCAGTGATTAATTTTAGCTAATTAAATCAGAAAGTCTAAACATTTCCCCCCAAACTATGCATGTAGGTCAATGAGAACAGCAAATAAAATTACTCGTAATTGACATCTATGGGATAATTAGGACACCAAAATTACTACAAGTTTCAAGTTATTTGTAGGTAATAAAATAAACATGCAAATTCAGCAGATTCATTCTCAGAACACATGACTGTTTAGGGAGTCTGTGGGAGACTGAGTGGAAAATAGGAAAGTAGATAGGAACCTAATAGTGATAAATACTGATAAAATCACACACAGAAAGAATCAGCATTTCGCACAGAATTGCTGAGAACAAGTCAGATATCTTGTTGGTCACAGCTCTGGTTACAGGAGGATAGAAAAGAAGAGCCATGAAAGTGCATGAAACCAGTGGTGGAAATTCTGAAGAAGCTCCTCTTCTTGGGTGAACTGGGGAGATTTAGACTGGGGGGTCAGAGAAGGCAATGGCACCTAACTCCAGGACTCTTGCCTGGAAAATCCCATGGATGGAGGAGCCTGGTAGGCTGCAGTCCATGGGGTTGCTAAGAGTCAGACATGACTGAGCGACTTCCCTTTCACTTTTCACTTTCTGCATTGGAGAAGGAAATGGCAAGCCACTCCAGTGTTCTTGCCTGGAGAATCCCAGGGACAGGGGAGCCTGATGGGCTGCCATCTATGGGGTCTCACAGAGTTGGACACAACTGAACCGACTTAGCAGCAGCAGCAGCAGACTGGGGAGTATCCTTGGAGTCTTACTGGTGAGACAAAGGAAGCAAGGAGTGGATGTTAAAGATCCTATAGAAATTAAAAGGCAGAGGAGGATAATCTTGAATTAAAAATCCTATTAACACAAAATTCCAACATTGGTTAGATAAACCTACTACTTTTGTATATGAAAATATTAAATGAACATAACAGAAGGCTGCATATGAAATCCATGCAAAGTTGTGATAAGAAATAAAAGAATAAAAATGGTGAATTAGATCAGACTGCCATAATAAAATATGATAGACTGGTAACTTGACTTAGAAATTTGTTTCTCACTGTTCTGGAGGCTGAAAGTCTGCGATTCAGGTGTCAATGTGACTGAGTTACAGTGAGAACTCTTTTCCTGGCTTGAAGACATCTCCTTTCTTACTATGTACTTATGTAGCTTTTCCTTAGGGTGTGTTTATGGAAAATGGGAGATAACGTTCTTCCATTTTCTTTTTATTTATAAGGACATCATCATCTCTATTGAATTAGGGCTCTACCCTTATGACCATTCAGTTCAGTTGAGTTCAGTCGCTCAGTCATGTCCAACTCCTTGAGACCCCATGGATTGCAGCAAGCCAGGCCTCCCTGTCCATCACTAACTCCCAGAGTTCACCCAAACTCATGTCCATTGAGCTGGTGATGCCATCCAACCATCTCATCTTCTGTCGTCCTCTTCCCCTCCTGACCTCAATCTTTCCCAGCATCAGGGTCTTTTCAAATGAATCAGCTCTTGGCATCAGGTGGCCAAAGCATTGAAGTCTCAGCTTCAACGTCGGTCTTTCCAATGAACACCCATGACTGATCTCCTTTAGGATGGACTGGTTGGATCTCCTTGCTGTCCAAGGGACTTTCAAGAGTCTTCTCCAACACCAGAGAGCATCTTTTAATTTCATGGCTGCAGTCATCATCAGCTGTGATTTTAGAGCCCACCAAAATAAAGTCTGCCACAGTTTCCCTATCTATTTTCCATAAAGTGATGGGAAAAGATGCCATGAATTAGTTTTCTGAATGTTAAATTTTAAGCCAACTTTTTCACTCTCCTCTTTCACCTTCATCAAGAGGCTCTTTAGTTCTTTGCTTTCTGCCATAAGGGTGGTGTCATCTGCATATCTGAGGTTAATGATATTTCTTCTGGCAATCTTTATTCCAGTTTGTGCTTCATCCAGTCCAGCATTTCTCATGATGTACTCTACATATAAGTTAAACAAGCAGGGTGACAATATACAGCCTTGATGTACTATTTGGAACCAGTCTGTTGTTCCATGCCCAGTTCTAACTGTTGCTTCCTGACCTGCATACAGATTTCTCAGGAGGCTGGTCAGATGGTCTGGTATTCCCGTCTCTTGAAGAATTTCCCACAGTTAGTTGTGATCCACACAGTCGAAGGCTTTGGCATAGTCAATAAAGCAGAAATAGATATTTTTCTGGAACTCTCTTGCTTTTTCAATGATCCAGTGGATATTGGCAATTTGATCTCTGGTTCCTCTGTCTTCAAAACCAACATGAACAACCGGGAGTTCACAGTTCATGTACTGTTCGATGCCCGGCTTGGAGAATTTTGAGCATTATTTTACTAGTGTGTGAGGTGAGTGCAATTGTGCAGTAGTTTGAACATTCTTAAGCATTGCCTTTTTTTTGAGACTGGAATGAAAACTGAGCTTTTCCAGTCCTGTGGCCACTGCTGAGTTTTCCAAATTTGCTGGCACATTGAATACAGCACTTTCCAAGCATCATCTTTTAAGATTTGAAATAGCTCAACTGGAATTCTGTCATCTCCACTAGCTTTGTACATTGTGATGCTTCCTAAGGTCCACTTGACTTCACATTCCAGGGTGTCTGGCTCTATGTGAGAAATCATACCACCAAGGTTATCTCTGTCATGAAGATCTTTTTGTAAAGTTCTTCTGTGTATTCTTGCCACCTTATCCTAATATCTTCTGCTTCTGTTAGGTCCATACCATTTCTGTCCTTTATTGAGCCCATCTTTGCCTGAAATGTTCCCTTGGTATCTCTAATTTTCCTGAAGAGATCTGTAGCCTTTCCCATTCTATTGTTTTCCCTCTATTTCTTTGCATTGGTCATTGAGGAAGGCTTTCTTATCTCTCCTTGCTATTCTTTGGAACTCTGCATTCAAATGGATATATCTTTCCTTTTCTCCTTTGCCTTTAGCTTCTCTTCTTTCTCAGCTATTCGTAAGGCCTCCTTAGACAACTGTTTTGCTTTTTTGCATTTCTTTTTCTTGGGATGGTCTTGATCACTGTGTCCAGTACAGTGTCACAAACCTCCATCCATAGTCCATCAGGCACTCTGTCTATCAGATCTAATATTTTGAATCTATTTGTCACTTCCACTGTATAATCGTAAGGGATTTGATTTATTTTTTTCTTTTTTAAAAAATTTAAAATTTTACTTTATTTTACTTTACAATACTGTATTGGTTTTGCCATACATTGACATGAATCCACCACGGGTGTACATGAGTTCCCAATCCTGAATCCCCCTCCTACCTCCCTCCCCATATCATCTCTCTGGGTCATCCCAGTGCACCATCCCCAAGCATCCTGTATCCTGTATCGGATCTAGACTGGCGATTCATTTCTTACATGATAGAATACATGTTTCAATGCCATTCTCCCAAATCATCCCACCCTCTCCCTCTCCCACAGAGTCCAAAAGTCTGTTCTATACATCTGTGTCTCTTTTGCTGTCTCGCATACAGGGTTATTGTTAACATCTTTCTAAATTCCATATATATGTGTTAGTATACTGTATTGGTGTTTTTCTTTCTGGCTTACTTCACTCTGTATAATCGGCTCCAGTTTCATCCATCTCATCAGAACTGATTCAAATGAATTCTTTTTAACGGCTGAGTAATACTCCATTGTGTATATGTACCACAGCTTTCTTATCCATTCATCTGCTGATGGACATCTAGGTTGCTTCCATGTCCTGGCTATTATAAACAGTGCTGTGATGAACATTGGGGTACACGTGTCTCTTTCAATTCTGGTTTCCTCAGTATGTATGCCCAGCAGTGGGATTGCTGGGTCATATGGCAGTTCTATTTCCAGGTTTTAAAGGAATCTTCACACTGTTCTCCATAGTAGCTGTACTAGTTTGCATTCCCACCAACAGTGTAAGAGGGTTCCCTTTTCTCCACAGCCTCTCCAGCATTTATTGCTTGCAGACTTTTGGATCGAAGCCATTCTGACTGGTGTGAAATGGTACCTCATTGTGGTCTTGATTTGCATTTCTCTGATAATGAGTGATGTTGAGCATCTTTTCATGTGTTTGTTAGCCATCTGTATATCTTCTTTGGAGAAATGCCTATTTGTTCTTTGGCCCATTTTTTTGATTGGGTCATTTATTTTTCTGGAATTGAGCTGCATAAGTTGCTTGCATATTTTTGAGATTAGTTGTTAGTTGCTTCATTTGCTATTATTTTCTCCCATTCTGAAGGCTATCTTTCACCTTGCTTATAGTTTCCTTTGTTGTGCAGAAGCTTTTAATTATTTATTTATTTATTTATTTATTTATTTATTTTTAAATTTTAAAATCTTTAATTCTTACATGCATTCCCAAACATGAACCCCCCTCCCACCTCCCTCCCCATAACAACTTTCTGGGTCATCCCCATGCACCAGCCCCAAGCATGCTGCATCCTGCATCAGACATAGACTGGCGATTCAATTCACATGATAGTATACATGTTAGAATGTCATTCTCCCAAATCATCCCACCCTCTCCCTCTCCCTCTGAGTCCAAAAGTCCGTTATACACATCTGTGTCTCTTTCCCTGTCTTGCATACAGGGTCGTCATTGCCATCTTCCTAAATTCCATATATATGTGTTAGTATACTGTATTGGTGTTTTTCTTTCTGGCTTACTTCACTCTGTATAATCGGCTCCAGTTTCATCCATCTCATCAGAACTGATTCAAATGAATTCTTTTTAACGGCTGAGTAATACTCCATTGTGTATATGTACCACAGCTTTCTTATCCATTCATCTGCTGATGGACATCTAGGTTGTTTCCATGTCCTGGCTATTATAAACAGTGCTGCGATGAACATTGGGGTACATGTGTCTCTTTCAATTCTGGTTTCCTCGGTGTGTATGCCCAGAAGTGGGATTGCTGGGTCATAAGGTAGTTCTATTTGCAATTTTTTAAGGAATCTCCACACCGTTCTCCATAGTGGCTGTACTAGTTTGCATTCCCACCAACAGTGTAGAAGGGTTCCCTTTTCTCCACACCCTCTCCAGCATTTATTGCTTGCAGATTTTTGGATCGCAGCCATTCTGACTGGTGTGAAGTGGTACCTCATTGTGGTTTTGATTTGCATTTCTCTAATAATGAGTGATGTTGAGCATCTTTTCATGTGTTTGTTAGCCATCCGTATGTCGTCTTTGGAGAAATGTCTATTTAGTTCTTTGGCCCATTTTTTGATTGGGTCGTTTATTTTTCTGGAATTGAGCTGCATAAGTTGCTTGTATATTTTTGAGATTAGTTGTTTGTCAGTTGCTTCATTTGCTATTATTTTCTCCCATTCAGAAGGCTGTCTTTTCACCTTGCTTATAGTTTCCTTTGTTGTGCAGAAGCTTTTAATTTTAATTAGATCCCATTTGTTTATTTTTGCTTTTATTTCCAGAATTCTGGGAGGTGGATCATAGAGGATCCTGCTGTGATTTATGTCTGAGAGTGTTTTGCCTATGTTCTCCTCTAGGAGTTTTATAGTTTCTGATCTTACATTTAGATCTTTAATCCATTTTGAGTTTATTTTTGTATATGGTGTTAGAAAGTGTCCTAGTTTCATTCTTTTAGAGTGGTTGACCAGTTTTCCCAGCACCACTTGTTAAAGAGATTGTCTTTACTCCATTGTATATTCTTGCCTCCTTTGTCAAAGATAAGGTGTCCATAGGTGTGTGCATTTATCTCTGGGCTTCCTATTTTGTTCTATTGATCTATATTTCTGTCTCTGTGCTAGTACCATACTGTCTTGGTGACTGTGGCTTTGCAGTAGAGCCTGAAATCAGGCAGGTTGATTCCTCCAGTTCCATTTTTATTTCTCAAGATTGCTTTGGCTATTCGAGGTTTTTTTTATATTTCCATACAAATTGTGAAATTATTTGTTCTAGCTCTGTGAAAAATACCGCTGGTAGCTTGATAGGGATTGCATTGAATCTGTAGATTGCTTTGGGTAGTATACTCATTTTCACTATATTGATTCTTCTGATCCATGAACATGGTATATTTCTCCATTTATTAGTGTCCTCTTTGACTTCTTTCATCAGTGTTTTATAGTTTCCTATATATAGGTCTTTTGTTTCTTTAGGTAGATATATTCCTAAGTATTTTATTCTTTTCATTGCAATGGTGAATGGAATTGTTTCCTTAACTTCTTTTTCTACTTTCTCATTGTTAGTGTATAGGAATGCAAGGGATTTCTGTGTGCTGATTTTATATCCTGCAACTTTACTATATTCATTGATTAGGTCTAGTAAAAATCTGGTAGAGTCTTTAGGGTTTTCTATGTAGAGGATGATGTCATCTGCAAACAGTGAGAGTTTTACTTCTTCTTTTCCAATTTGGATTCCTTTTATTTCCTTTTCTGCTCTGATTGCTGTGCCCAAAACTTCCAGAACTATGTTGAATAGTAGCTGTGAAAGTGGGCACCCTTGTCTTGCTCCTGATTTTAGGGGAAATGCATTCAATTTTTTCACCATTGGGGATAATGTTTGTCAAATATAGCTTTTATTATGTTGAGGAATGTTCTTTCTATTCCTGCTTTCTGGAGAGTTTTTATCATAAATGGATGTTGAATTTTGTCAAAGGCCTTCTCTGCATCTATTGAGATAATCATATGTCTTTTATTTTTCAATTTGTTAATATGGTGAATTACACTGATTGATTTGCAGATATTGAAGAATCCCTGCATCCCTGGGATTAAAGCCCACTTGGTCACAGTGTATGATCTTTTTAATGTGTTGTTGGATTCTGATTGCTAGAATTTTGTTAAGAATTTTTGCATCTATGTTCATCAGTGATATTGGCCTATAGTTTTCTTTTTTTGTGGCATCTTTGTCAGGTTTTGGTATTAGGGTGATGGTGGCCTCATAGAATGAGTTTGGAAGTTTACCTTCCTCTGCAACTTTCTGGAAGAGTTTGAGTAGGATAGGTGTTAGCTCTTCTCTAAATTTTTGGTAGAATTCAGCTGTGAAGCCATCTGGACCTGGGCTTTTGTTTGCTGGAAGATTTCTGATTACAGTTTCAATTTCTGTGCTTGTGATGGGTCTGTTAAGATTTTCTATTTCTTCCTGGTTCACTTTTGGAAAGTTGTACTTTTCTAAGAATTTGTCCATTTCTTCCACGTTGTCCATTTTATTGGCATATAATTGCTGATAGTAGTCTCTTATGATCCTTTGTATTTGTGTGTTGTCTGTTGTGATCTCTCCATTTTCATTTCTAATTTTATTGACTTGATTTTTCTCCCTTTGTTTCTTGATGAGTCTGGCTAATGGTTTGTCAATTTTATTTATCCTTTCAAAGAACCAGCTTTTGGCTTTGTTGATTTTTGCTTTGGTCTCTTTTGTTTCTTTTGCATTTATTTCTACCTTAATTTTTAAAGATTTCTTTCCTTCTACTAACCCTGGGGTTCTCCATTTCTTCATATCTGAATGTTCTAGTGGTTTTCCCTACTTTTTCTATGTGAGTCTGAATTTGACAATAAGGAGTTCATGATCTGAGCCACAGTCAGCTCCCAGTCTTGTTTTTGCTGACTATATAGAGCTTCTCCATCTTTGGCTGCAAAGAATATAATCAGTCTGATTTCAGTGTTGACAATCTGGTCATGTCCATGTGTAGAGTCTTTCTTGTGTTGTTGGAAGAGGGTGTTTGCTATGACCAGTGTGTTCTCTTGGCAAAACTCTATTAGTCTTTGCTCCGTTTCATTCTGTACTCCAAGGCCAATTTTGCCTGTTACTCCAGGTGTTTCTTGACTTCCTACTTTTGCATTCCAGTCCCCTATAATGAAGAGGACATCTTTTTGGGGTGTTAGTTCTAAAAGATCTTGTAGGTCTTCATAGAACCATTCAACTTCATCTTCAGAATTACTGGTTGGGGCAGAGACTTGGATTACAGTGATATTGAATGGTTTGCCTTGAAAACGAACAGATTATTCTGTCATTTTTGAGATTGCATCAAAGTACTTCATTTCAGACTCTTTTATTGGCTATGATGGCTACTTCATTTCTTCTGAGGGATTCTTGCTCACAATAGTAGTTATAATAGTCTTTTCAGTTAAATTCACCCATTCTAGTCCATTTTAGTTAGTTGATTCCTAAAATTCGATGTTCACTCTTGCCATCTCTTGTTTGACCACTTCCAATTTGTCTTAATTCATGGACCTGACATTCCAGGTTCCTATGCAATATTGCTCTTTACAGCATTGGTTGTTGCTTCTAGCACCAGTCACATCCACAACTGAGTGTTATTTTTGCTTTGACTCCATTTCTTCATTCTTTCAGGGGCTATTTCTCCACGATTTCCAGTAGCATATTGGGTACCTACCAGCCTGAGGAGTTCATATTTCAGTGTCCTATCTTTTTGCCTCTCATACTGTTCTGAAGTGGCTTCTCCAATGGACCACATTTTGCTTGAACTCTCTATCTCTACCATGACCCGTCCATCTTGGGTGGCCCTACACGACATTGCTTATAACTTCCTTTAGTTAGACAAGTCTGTGGTCCATTTGATTAGATTGGAATGACCTTATTTAACCTTAATTAGCCCCTAAAGCTCCTATCTCCAAATATAGTCACATTGGTGATTAGAACATCAACATAGACATTTGGGGAACAGGGGACACAATTCAGTCCCTAGCAAGTAGAAAATTTTTTAGCTGATGAATAGTATTTCTTCAAGACCAACAATGAAGCCAAAAGAGTAACACAGTACTCCCTCTAATATTAATTAAATAGCATATGCAAGTGGCTGCAGGGCTTCCCAAGTGGCGGCTATTGGTAAAGAACCCACCTGTCATTGCAGGAGATTAAGAGATGTAGATTAGATCCCTGGGTAGGGAGATCCCTTGGAAGATGTTATGGCAACCCACTGCAGTATTCTTGCCTGGAGAATTCCATAGACAGTGGGGCCTGACAGGCTACAGTCCATGGGGTTGCAAAGAATCAGACACACCTGATGTGACAGCATACATAAGCAAGTGTGTGCAGATAGGAACAAACACTTCCCATTAGAAATATAAAATCTTGGTATAGAAGTAGACAAAAACCAGGAAGATATGAATTAAAGTCAGTTACGCTCAGAAAAGAAATGGAATAAAAGGGCAAAAATCATCCCAGAAATAAAGGAGAAATCATCTCAAAAAATTTATGAAAGCTCAAGGAAAAAGTTAATTGCCTAAAAATACTACAAGATTTCACTTAATTTAATTAAGTGAAAATAGGAGAAAAAAAGAAGATCAGCGAGAAAGAGATATAGAGCATAGATAAAGATGAAGTAACATGTACATAATTGAATATCTGAAGAAGAAAATACTGCAGTGAAACAGAACTAATAGTTGACATCATAAACCAAGAAAGTTTTCTAAAGATAAAATACTTGAATTCGACATTAAAGAGCCTTCCATGTGCCTGGAATAATTAACATATCAATAGAACAGTCACATCTGAGAAGTATTTCAATAAATCCATTACACTTTAAAGATAACACATCTTCTTGGGCCTTGAAACAAACACATAAAATAAAAAAGGAAAGAAAGGTAAGTTGACATCAGATCTCTTGAAGCAAGATGTAAAACAAGATAGTAGTGTTAAAATTTTTCTAAAAAATCAAGAAAATTAAGGATTTTATATCTAACCAAACTGTTATTCAGCTTGCCTTAAAAAAAAACAAAACAAAAAACGAAAAACACACACAGTTAAGTATGCATTGCCTCTGGGGATACTATACTTAGGAACTGTTTCTGAGGAACTGACTGCAGAATGACGTCACCAGCACAAGTGTTGACTCTGAAACCTTAGATACAAAGAGTAATGTTGAATTGAATATATTTCGTTTCACATCCAAGAATAAAACAAAGTAGAGACATTGATAGAAAAAGTGTATATAATAACAAAGCAGAGGTAAGGAAACTAAAAAGTAGGAGAAAAATGAAATAAAGTAAAATATTGAATAAGCTCATTGATTTTCATGTGAGTATTGGGGTGTATCAATGGATATAAGTAGATCTGACAAAGTAGTTAAAGTCTAAGTAAGAAAATAATCCGTCCATTATGAGTTCTGCTGCTACTGCTAAGTTGCTTCAGTCGTGTCCGACTCTGTGCGACCCCATAGAGGGCAGCCCACCAGGCCTCCCCATCCCTGGGATTCTCCAGGCAAGAACGCTAGAGTGGGTTGCCATTTCCTTCTCCAATGCATGAAAGTGAAAAGTGAAAGTGAAGTCGCTCAGTTGTGTCTGACTCTTAGCGACCCCATGGACTGCAGCCTACCAGGCTCCTCCATCCATGGGATTTTCCAGGCAAGAGTACTGGAGTGGGGTGCCATTGTGAGCTCAGTTATGTCCAATTCTTTGCGACCCCATGGACTGTGGCCCACCAGGATTCTCTGTCTATGGGATTTTCCAGGCAAGAATGCTAGAGTGGGTTGTCATGCCCAGCTCCAGGGGATCTTCCCCAGCCAGAGAATCAACCCAAACTGTATCTCCTGAGTCTTCTGCCTTGCAGGAGGATTCTTTACAGCTTAAACCATGAGGAAGCCCAAGGAAACAATCAGAACACTTAAAATACATTAACATAAAAATAACCATTAAGAATAAAAATATAAACCTTTCCTATACATCACGGAAATACAGAATAACAAAATCACTGAAGAGAAAAAAACACAGTAAATATTACATAATACACACTAAATATAGTTATATAATATTAGAGAGTTATATAAAAGTTCTTAAGTCACTTTTAAAAGAAAAATATTTTCAGATTAGCTTATTATCAAAGTTTTATTCAATTCAGTTCAGTTCAGTCACTCAGTCGTGTCTGACTCTTTGCAACCCTATGAATTGCAGCACACCAGGCCTCCCTGTCCATCACCAACTCCTGGAGTTCACTCAAACTCACCTCCATCGAGTCGGTGATGCCATCCAGCCATCTTGTCCTCTGTCATCCCCTTCGCCTCCTGCCCCCAACCCCTCCCAGCATCAGAGTCTTTTCCAATGAGTCAACTCTTTGCATGAGGTGGCCAAAGTACTGGAGTTTCAGCTTTAGCATCAGTCTTTCCAATAGAATATTCAGGACTGATCTCCTTCAGAATGGACTGGTTGGATCTCCTTGCAGTCCAAGGGACTCTCAAGAGTCTTCTCCGACACCACAGTTCAAAAGCATCCATTCTTCTGCACTCAGCTTTCTTCACAGTCCAACTCTCACATCCATACATGACCACTGGAAAAACCATAGCCTTGACTAGACGGACCTTTGTTGGTAAAGTAATATCTCTGCTTTTCAATGTGCTATCTAGGTTGGTCATAACTTTCCTTCCAAGGAGTGCTGCTGCTGCTCCTGTTAAGTCACTTCAGTCATGTCCGACTCTGTGCAACCCCATAGACGGCAGCCCACCAGGCTCCCTGTCCCTGGGATTCTCCAGGCAAGAACACTGGAGTAAGCATCTTTTAATTTCATGGCTGCAGTCACCATCTGCAGTGAATTTGGAGCCCCCCAAAATAAAATCTGACACTGTTTCCACTGTTTCCCCATCTATTTCCTATGAAGTGATGGGACCAGATGCCATGATCTTCGTTTTCTGAATGTTGAGCTTTAAGCCAACCTTTTCACTCTCCTCTGGCTTTCTAGTTCCTCTTCCCTTTCTGCCATAAGGGTGGTGTCATCTGCATATCTGAGGTTATTGATATTTCTCCCGGCAATCTTGATTCCAGCTTGTGTTTCTTCCAGTTCAGCGTTTCTCTCGATGTACTCTGCATATAAGTTAAATAAGCAGGGTGACAATATATAGCCTTGACATACTCCTTTCCTGATTTGGAACCAGACTGTTGTTCCATGTCCAGTTCTAACTGTTGCTTCCTGACCTGCATATAGGTTTCTCAAGAGTCAGGTCAGGTGGTTTGGTATTCCCATCTCTTTCAGAATTTTTCACAGTTTATTGTGATCCACACAGTCAAAGGCTTTGGCATAGTCAATAAAGCAGAAATAGATATTTTTCTGGAACTCTCTTGCTTTTTCGATGATCCAGTAGATGTTGGCAATTTGATCTCTGGTTCCTCTGTCTTCTCTAAAACCAGCTTGAACATCTTGAAGTTCACGATTCACATATTGCTGAAACCTGGCTTCTAGAATTTTGATCATTACTTTACTAGCATGTGAGATGAGTGGAATTGTGTGGTAGTCTGAGCATTCTTTGGCATTGCCTTTCTTTGGGATTAGAATGAAAACTAACCTTTTCCAGTCCTGTGGCCACTGCTGAGTTTTCCAAATTTGCTGGCATATTGAGTGCAGCACTTTCACAGCATCATCTTTCAGGATTTGAAATAGCTCAACTGGAATTCCATCACCTCCACTAGCTTTGTTCATCGTGATGCTTCCTAAGGCCCACTTGACTTTGCATTCCAGGATGTCTGGCTCTAAATGAGTGATCATACTTGGTCACTTGGTCTTGAAGATCTTTTTTGTAGAGTTATTCTGTGTATTCTTGCCACCTCATCTTAATATCTTCTGCTTCTGTTAGGTCCAGACCATTTCTGTCTTTTATTGAGCCCATCTTTGCATGAAATGTTCCCTTGATATCTCTAATTTTCTTGAAGAGAATTCTCGTCTTTCCCAATCTGTTGTTTTCCTCTATTTCTTTGAATTGATCACTGAGGAAGGCTTTCTTATCTCTTCTTGCTATTCTTTGGAACTCTGCATTTAGATTCTATATCTTTCCTTTTCTCCTTTGCTTTTCGCTTCTCTTCTTTTCACAGCTATTTGTAAGGCCCCCCCAGACAGCCATTTTGCTTTTTTGCATTTCTTTTCCATGGGGATGGTCTTGATCCCTGTTTCCTGTACAATGTCACGAAAGTTTTATTAGGTGACTACAAATGATAAGACAGTAGTTTCAATTTTAATATAAAATAGATATCAGGTAAAAATTAAATAGTAATTAAGATGGGTATTTCATAATGTTGAGGACTGAAATTCACAATGAAGTTTCAGCAGTAGTAAATACATAGCAAACAATACAGCATCTGCTTTTAAAAAAGATACAAAATGAGTTTTAGGATATAATATAAAGTGAAGAACAGAGTACAAGGTAGATACAGCTTTGCCTTTTTTGTAAAACAGTAAGGAGAATAAGACCTGTGTATGTGTGTGTGTGTACTTATTTTCAGGAACAAATAGCACTGAGAACAGAAAGGATAAAAGAAAACTATATATACCAGTTATGTTGGAATTGATTGGAAAGTACAGTAGATAGAAAAGAAAGTTATGTTTATGTAATACATATTTATGTCTTTATATATGTTTTATGTGTAATATATAATTATATATTTTGTCTTGCCTTTTGAAATATATGAATGATTTATATGTTTTAAAAATTGATATGAAGATAAAAATTCTATAGTTAATTATATTAGAAAAAAACCTGTATGTATACCAAACAGATAATGTCATCACTCAGTAAAAGAACTAATTTAGGGAACTTTTGGTCATAGTTCATTGAGCACGTTTAGTGAGCAGTAGACTTAGGGTTAATAGAAGTAAAGCAAACAAACAAAACTCTAAAAATATGTTTCCCTTAGTAGATTTGCTATTAATATTGGCATTGCTTTAACAGTTCAAAAATTATTTTGTGTGTTCTAAAGGATAAAACAAATAAGTTAACATATTGTTATTGTTGAGAATTAGTGTTCCTTTTGTGTGAAAAATGGAGATGAAATCCATAGGTAAAGAAAAATGTGTACTATATAGCATTTCCTAACTCCATTCACAAACTGGGCCAGATTAATGATACATGATTAACAATGGTACCAACTAGTCCCTAGATCTTGGTTTCTAAATAATATTTCTCCTTAAAAGAAACCAAGGTTCTATGGAGAAATAGATGATTCTAGATTTGTGGCAGAAAAGTGATAATGTGAGCCTAGAATATTTTGATGTGCCAAAAAGCTAGAAATCAATACTATTGTGCTGAGAAAAGAACACGGAAAGAAATTTTGTTTAAATTAAGATAGGAGCAGTCTTGAGGGACCTTACATGGTCAAATTTGGGACAAAAGAGGATCACAAACAATGATATTAATGTATTATAAAAATGATTTTTAAAAACTCAGGTACTTTTACTGATTGAAAAGGCATTAAATAAAATTTTGAGATATTTTACAAATAAATTGTGCTAACCACCTTCTAGGGACTTCCCTGATGGCTGTGTGGTAAAGAATCCGCCTGCAGTGCAGGAGACTCAGGAGCCAACAGCTTTGACCCCTGGGTTGGAAAGATCCCCTGGAGGAGAAAATGGCAACCCAGCTGAGTATTCTTGCTTGGAAAAAGTCTCATGCACAGAGGAGCCTGGTGGGCTATAGTCCACAGGTTGCATGACTCAGCTGGATATGACTGAGCGACTAAGCAGGAGGAGGAATAATATTCTAAGAGTTGAACAATAAGGTACATCTCACTTGCCTTAAAATTTGAAAAACTCAGTAGTCTAATTAGTGCAATCATTTATTAATTATCAAAACAAAGCTTAGAATGCTCTTTAACACAGTTCTAAGCACTATTACATGCTTTGCCTCATTTAATTCTCCTAATGCCCCTGAAGTGAAGTGAAGTAAAAGTCTCTCAGTCATGTCTGACTCTTTGCGACCCCATAGAGTATACAGTCCATGGAATTCTCCAGGCCAGAACACTGGAGTGGGTAGCTGTTCCCTTCTCCAGGGGATCTTCCCAACCCAGGGATTGAACCCAGGTCTCCCGCATTGCAGGCAGATTCATTACCAGTTGAACCACAAGGGAAGCCCCTGAGGGTTAGCTTTATTTTATAGATAGAAAAATCCATTTGGAGAATTTAAGAACATAGCCTAAAGTCACATGAAATAGCCAGGATTTCAACACAGGTCAATGATTCTCTAAAGTTTATATTACTGTTCTTTGATCTATCATTTGTCCAACTCAGTTGTTTTAAGGGACCTTGCAAGTCACTAATTCATCTGATCACCACAATATTCTGTAAGCTGGTCAAGTTGTCAACTATTTATTACATTTGTTTTACCAGCAAAAGAAATTGAGGTTCACAAACATTAAATATATTGATCTAATTAGTGATATACTAGAACTTGGATTCAAGGTTTTTGAGTCCCACTCAATGCTTTTTCACAGTAGCATGCTGCCAAGAACTTACTATCTTGGGAAAGTTTTGAAAATGAAATGAAAACTTGTTTGATGAATAAAGGCTGCATTTATATGCGTTTTCAGGAGGGAATGCTGGAGGAACTTCTAGAGACTATGGTATGTAGAATAATGGTTCCCAAAGATGATTGCATCCTCGTCTCCAAAATTTATGAATATGTTAGGTTGCATGGTAAAGGGCAATCAAAGTAAATGATAGGATTAAGATTTCTAATCAGCTGAAACCAGAATAGGGAGGTAATCTTGAATTTTCCTAATGGGCTCAAAGAAATAACAAGGGTCCTTAAACATGGAAGAGAGGAGACTTCCCTGATGGTCCAGTAATTAAGATTCTGCAATCCCTTAGTTCCACCCTGCAGCTAAGATCCCACATGTGGGAGGGCAACTACCAAAGCTCAAGCACTCTGGAGCCCATATGCCGCAACAAGAGGGAGGCTGGTGCACTGCAAGGCAAGGTCCCACAGGAAGCAACTAAGACCCGTTACAGCCAAAAATAAATACTTTTTTTTTTTTTAAGTGAGAGACATAGAGTCAGAGTCAAGACAAGATGTAAGAATGATAAAAGCAAGGTCATAGTGATGCCAGGTTGATAAGAAATTTTCTGGCTTTAAAGATATTTGAAGGGAGTCATGAGTCAAGGAATATAGGTCTGTACATGCCAGAAAAGGCAAGGAAACAGATACCGTTAGCACTTTCAGAAGGATCCTTTCTGACACCTTGATTTTATTCAGGGAGATCCTACATTAGACTTCAAACTCCAGGACTGCAAAATAATATATTGGTGTTGTTGTTAGTCACTCTGGTAGAGTAATCTTTTATGGAAACAATAGGAAACTAATACAGAAAGTGAAGAGGAACTAAAAAGCCTCTTGATGAAAGTAAAAGAGGAGACTGTAAAAGCTGGCTTAAAACTGAACATTCAAGAAACTGAGATCATGGCATCCAGTCCCATAACTTCATTGCAAATAGATGGGGAAATAATGGAAACAGTGACAGACTTTATTTTCTTGGGCTTTAAAATTACTATGGACAATGACTGAAGCCATGAAATTAAAAGATGCTTGCTCCTTGGAAGAAAAACTACAAAAAACCAAGACAGTGTATTAAAAAGCAGAGATGTCACTTTTCCAAAACAGTCTGTATAGTCAAAGCTATGATTTTTCCAGTAGTCATGTGTGAATGTGAGAGTTGGACCATAAAGAAGGCTGAGGACCGAAGAATTGATGCTTTTGAACTGTGGTGTAGGGAAAGACTCTTGAGTCCCTGGGCCAGCAAGGAGATCCAACCAGTCCATCCTAAAGGAAATCAGTCCTGAATATTCATTGGAAGGATTGATGCTAAAGCTGAAACTCCAATACTTTGGCCATCTGAATCGAAGAACTGATTCATTGGAAAAGACCCTGATGCTGGGAAAGATTGAAGGAGGGAGAAGAAGGGGACAACAGAGGATGAGATGGTTGGATGGCATCACCGACTCAATGGACATGAGTTTGAGCAAATTCAGGGAGATAGTGAAGAAAAAGGAAGCCTGGTGTGCTGCAGTTCCTGAGGTTGTAAAGAGTTGGATATGGCTTATTGACTGAACAACAATAAAAACAGACAAAAAGATTTAAACAGAAAGGAAGTTAGATAAATAGTACTGGCTTCTTTTTGAGTCAGTCCTCATGAGATGGAAATGGATAGATGTACTGATACTGTCAATTCTTCGAAGGCTAGAAAGTTATAACACATTTGAGGTTACAATTTAGAATATCAGATTGGGGGATTATGAAATGTATCTAGGCCAGGAAGGTATAACTGAATCATAACTCTTTTTCAGTTTCAGTCACTTTCTCATTTGCTGTCTTGTCTTTGGAGAAGACTCAATGCCTTCGTTAAGAAATGTTATTGTGTTGAGAAAAGAACATGAGAGCAAAATTCTGTTCAAATTAAAATAAGAGAAAAATTTAAAAGGCACAGAGCAGGGGGCTTCGTCTGATCTCACATTTTTTTTTTCTCAGCCCCTCTGACCTGCTGTGCCCAGTGGGTCATAGATGACTGTTTGGCATTCTCTTTTGTGAATCTGTTTGAAGGGAATAAGAACAAATTCGTGCTGTGCCCCAAATTTCACTAGATCTTTTAAAGGAAACTTCCGAGGCCTATATACAAGAGAAATGGTGAAATTTAAGTCCCTTACAGATTGTTAGCTAAAACTACAATTAGGCTGACCTGCATTGTTTCAGTATGACTGAAGAGAATCACTTGAAAATAAGTAGATAATTGATTCAAAATCTCCTTTTTCATTTTCATGTTGCATACTTCAACATATATATATGTGTATATATATGTATATATATATATATTCTCTATTGTAAAATCTTTCAGTTAAGGAGTTAAAGGTCTATGGAACATTGGCAGTCTGGATATAGTCATTTTTAATATTGTCATATTAAAATGGTCATAATGTATTTCCATTTTCAAATATACTTGTGGTAATGTATATGAAGGGTTAGTTTCTCTAAAGTTGGGCGAATTATAGTATTTTAGTCATGCCTACATTTTGACATTGTTTTCTTTGGGAAAGCTTTTAGACTTCTAAACCCTAATTATAGCAATGACTGGATTTGTAATGATGTGGTGTTGCCATAATGTGGATCCAATGGAGACATTAAGGCAAATGAAACACTTAACCCAGCATTATTATGGAAAAAGAACAAGGACCCCAAACCAAGCAGCATGAGCCAGAAAACAATTTGACCTGCCAAATAAGATAAGACCATAATAGATTGTCTTGGATTTTCACTTTTCCCTTTAGATAAATCAAGCCATGTTGTGGATGATCTTGATGTTAGATTGACATATTTCATCTTAACTCTCTAGCAGTAATGAACTATCTAGTATGGTCTAGTATGTGTACTTTTATTTGGAGGAGTCTAGGTGATATACCAAACCCATCAGACATTTAGTTTATGGCAATGCAGTTTCTAACCCACTCTTTAGAGTGATGCCACTGTTAACTTTTTAAAACTAATTCACGTGAAATTGCAACTCAGGTGATATACTTTGTAGTTTCACTCAGCCCCAGTACATCAACTAGAGTAAAAATGAATTTTCATGTCATGAGAAGGATATGTATGTTTAAAAAAGTACTCCTTAGAAGGGCTAAAAAATGGATCACTTTATGCTGTAGCAAGCTTGATTTACAAACTCTCTGGATTTCAATAAACATGTTTTCTCCAGTCATTTGTATGAGAGCACACTGTAGCACCAAAGGACTGTGGGTATAATTCACCAGAAACGCAAAATCATGAGCTGTGCTTTGGGCCTCTTAGAAACCTGAATCCTAGTTTCTTGGTATAACAAAATGTTGGAGCTTTTTTTTTCTTAATTGCCAACTTGTGATCTTATTAGGGTAAGAATGAAGCTTTAGTGACTACTCATCTCAAGTGAGTTTTGTTGTTAAGTTGCTCAGTCATGCCCAACTCTTTGTGACCCCAAGGACTGCAGCACACCAGGCTTCCCTGTCCTTCACCATCTCCCGGAACTTGCTCAAACTCATGTCCACTGAGTCAGTGATGCCATCCAACCATCTTCTCCTCTGTTATCCCCTTCTCCTCCTGCCTTCACTCTTTTCTAGCATAAGGGTCTTTTCTGATGAGTTGACTCTTCGCATCAGGTAGCCAAAGTAATGGAGCTTCAGCTTCAGCATCAGTCCTTCTAATGAATATTCAGGATTGATTTCCTTTAGGATTGACTGGTTTGATCTCCTTGCAGTCTTATATTCAGTGTCATATTCTTGAACTATAGCTTTATTGTATATACAGCTAGGTTCTCTGGAGGAATCCTTCCACTGGTCCAAGGTTGATTTCACCATCATTGTTCTACATCACATTCCCTCTCACATTTTGAGTTTGTTTCAATAATTATTCCCTTGATTATTATCATATTAACAGGCCCAAGCTAATCCCATATTTAAAGAGGAAAATAAGGCCAAAACTTTCACTGGACCCAATCATCCTTCATAGATACTTTTCTCCTTTTCGGAGTTTCTACATGTCATACATGGGCCTCACACTCAGATATCTGCAGAGACCAAGCTGTTGATGGAAATGAGACATGTGAAGCCTGGGAAGACAATGGAAAATTGCAGAGTTAGTGTCTGTCAGTCCGTGTCTGTCAGTCCCTGCCAGGGCCGATGGCTGCCTTGCAAAAGTGAAGATTCAGATGTCAGAGCTTCTTTTCCAAGAGACCTTGGAAATCTGGATTTTAACTGATAATTCCTAAACACTACATGTTACTGACTAATTAAACCAAATCAAAGCTAAAACAGAACACTTTGAAGTTTGGTTAAAGATTCCTATGGGCTGAATTCAGCTCATCACTTGCTAATTTGCAGTCTTTGAATATTCTTATTGTTCTCACTTTCTTCTCTTCTTACTAATTTTTCAAACCATTATTGTACAGGTCTACTTAAATTAAACTGTAAATAAAATATCACACAAATAATTCAGCTCTTACTAAACTCACTTATGATCTTCTAAATATAGAAATCGATGGCTACATCACTGCAGCACTTGCTATTCCACATCACTCCTTTTGCAGGCTTGATCCCCTGTACTGATGTCTCAGGCATTCTACTCAGCATCTTCCAATGTTTTTGAAAGTATCTTCTTACTCTTTTTTGCTAACTCCTTTTCTTCTACATTTTCTCTAATATTGGCATTCTTTAAAATTTCTATATTTAGTCCTCTTGCTGTTCCTCTTCTTTTTTTCCTCTTTATTCTTACTGATATTTTATGCAGTTTTTCATGATTGGTGTCATTCATATTACTTCAGCTCCTACCTGTATAATTGTGACTTCTAAATGTGGATTTCTGGCTCATAGTTCTTTTCTTAATTTTTGATTTTGTACTACTAGATATCTGTATTTACTTCCCATAAGCAGTTCTTGCTCAACTAAATACACATTTCTTTCCTAAGTTTTTGGTGATCAACCATCCAGTTTTGCCCAAGACAATGGTACCCTATCTTCTATATTGAAGTTAAGAAAGCTTTTTTTTTTGGTGTGGTATATAAACCTATTTTGGAGCTAGTTTCTCCTTTATAATAATCACAATGCCCTTACACAGCTGGTTACCACTATCAATCTATGTGTTTTGAGTGAAATTGGGTGCAATTGGCTGTACCCTGGGATCTAAGCACAACCAAACAAATTTTAACTTCCTCAAAGCAATATGATTGGAAAGGTATGTCACATGATCCAAGTCAGTCTGGTATAACCAAAAACCAATTTCATGATACTGCAAGTATAAACAACAACAAAAAAGAGATACTATTCTTGAGCCTGGGGTGTGGGCCTTGAGCCTCTGTGAGCTTTCTCCCTAAGAATGAAAGCAGTACGGAGGACAGTAAAGTAAAGAAATGGTCTCTGATGACATCCTTTAAGCTCCTGGATCAATCTTTGTTGACTGTGCTGGTGGTAACCTATTATCCCTTAACTCCAACACATAACTCTTAATTTAGAAGGCTGGGACTCTGCAAACTATCTTCACTGACTCACTTGATGGTCAACTTTTCATTAGGTTCTGCTACTGGAGGTATTAGAGTGAAAGTGAAAGGACAGGAAAGAGGGTAGAGGGATTTCCATACACAGCATCTGTGGTTCTAGAAAATGAAGACATTTCTAGCTCTCAGTTCAGTTCACTCAGTCAGTCATATCTGACTTTTTGTGACCCCATGGACTGCAGCATGCCAGGTTTCCCTGTGAATCACCAGCTCCCAGAGCTTGCTTAAACTCACATCCATCGAGTTAGTGATGCCATCCACACATCTCATTGTCCCCTTCTCCTGCCTTCAATCTTTTCCAGCATCAGGGTCTTTTTTGTGAGTCAGCTCTTCACATCAGGTGGCCAAATTATTGGAGTTTCAGTATCAGTCCTTCCAGTGAATGTTCAGGACCGATTTCCTGTAGGATTGACTGGTTTTGATCTCCTTGCAGTCCAAGGGACTCTCAAGAGTCTTCTCCAACACCACAGTCTGAAGGCACCAGTTCTTCAGCTCTCAGCCTTCTCTATGGTCCAACTCTCCATCCATGCTGGAAAAACCATAGCTTTGACTAGATGGACCTTTGTAAGCAAAGTAATGTGTCTGCTTTTAAATATGCTGTCTAGGTTGGTCATAGCTTTTCTTCCAAGGAACAAGCATCTTTTAATTTAACGGCTGCAGTCACTATTTATTTTTATAATGGAATTATTTATTGTAAAATATACTAAACATAAAATCTACCATTTAAGCCATTATTAATTGTATTCATTAGTTTCAAAAAGCTATCATTTCAGATATATATACATGTATATATGTGTATATATATATATATATTCATTCTATCTAAATGGTTAGATGATGCCGTGGAGACAATGGTTATATGTACTCCTCACCAAAATCTCACTATTATTGACATCTTACATACTTACGTTACATTCTTTACAATTAGTGAGCTAATATTGATATATTAATAATTTAAGTTCATTTATTTAATTTATTGATTTCTTTAGTTTTCACCAACATCTTTTTGTGTTATAAGATTCCATCTAGGATGCCATACAACACTTTACTTGGCATGTTGTCTCCTGAGGCTTCTCTTGTCTTAGACATTTCTTTAGATTTTCCTTATTTTTGATGCCTTTGCCAGTTTTGAAGAGTTCTGGGTAAGTATTTTGTAAATACCCCTCTATTGGAATTTCTCTCACATTTTTCTCATCATTAGATGAGAATTGCAGTTTTTTCCATAGGAATAACCAGAGGTAAAGTGCCATTAAACTCCCTCATATCAGGGGGTACATACCATCTGCATGGCTGTCACTATTAATGTTAACCTTGATTACCTGGCTGAGGTAGTGCTTGTCAGGTCAGTATGTATTCATGGATATTTACCTTGTACTATGGATTATAATCTAATACTATTTTATTCATTGCTCAAATTTTTCTGGCTTTGGCCACTGGGGACCCTTTCAGTTGACTCTTGTGTCCTTTTGACATACTTCCATCAGTTAGGTTTGTTTGTTTTTGCTGAATGCTTCTGCACTTTCTGGCACTACAAGATGCTTTAGACTTATCTTGTGTATTTCCTGCCTTAGTTCTAGAATCAGACATTTCTCAAAGAAACTGTGGCTACTTTTATTGTAGAATGGTAAGAGAGACCAATTCTGGCTACTAGATGAGATTGTTGCTACTGGGATATCCTTGTTTCTAAGTTCTCTCAGATAATAGAACACAGATGTGTCTATCCTAATCTGTCTATATACACGTATCTATGGTGATTTCTATATATAACTGTCTGTATCTATTTTAAAGTAATAATAGGTTCTTACTGATGTCTCAAAATCTAGTCCGTTACCATAAGCTTGATCACTGGAGCCTTCTCATGCTTGTATGTAATCCCACCCCAACAGTGAGAAACCTGGCTCTCACCAGTATAGATGTAAAGCAGTATCAGAACTGTTACCTATACTGCAGTTTGTTTCTAACTGTGGATATGCTAAGGCAACCTAGAGATCTGAGGATAAGGCATGCTGGAACCCTTCCTTCAAAAACCTACAGATGTGTTTTTGTTCTATCAACTTTGCTGTTCAGTTTCTCAGTTGTGTCTGACTCTTTGCAACTCCAAGGACGGCCACGTGCCAGGCCTTCCTGTCCTTCACTATTTCCTGGAGTTTGTTCAAACTCATGTCCAAATTTGCCCTGAATTTACTAATATTTGGGTCAACTCAGGATCTCCTTTTGCTTCCAACATCAGAGTAACCAGCTCACTATAGAAAATGCTTTCTGTTTGAAATCCATAACACAGTTTCTGTTTTTATGTCTGGACCTTGACTGTATCATAGATGTTGGTCTATGAGCCAACATCTCTCTTTCTTTTTCCCCATTGGCCAATTTAGGTGGTGTTTCTTGTCTCCTATGGCCAAAAGAGTATTATATAATATATCATACTACTGCTTCTGCTATTTTTTCTGCCTAGAATGTTTATGTTCTCACTGCCCACATGGAAAATTGTTAGTAGTTCCTTTATAGTGAGTTTAGATGTTATGTTTTCTGTGCATTTCTAACTATGTTCATGCTTTGGCATCACACCAATTTCTTTGCACACTTTCAGCCAGAGTTGTGTACTTCCTTCTCTGTTTTCTTAGGAAGTCTTCTGAATATTGAATTTTCTTATTGTATGAAAATGTATCAGACATTAAATGACTTTTATAATTTCCAGATACCTCTTTTTCTCTGCAGTCCCTTAAATGGCTTTAAATTATTAAGATTTTAAAAGGGCCTGAGACTCTGACACATTTATATATTTTACATGGTAGAGCTATGGTTCTCATGAACATATATTTAATAAAGCATATTCCATTCATTGCTTAGTTGAGAAAATATTCTAGTTATCTTTTTCAGTTGTGGAAAGCTGCAATGTTCTAAACACTGATGTTAAAGTTTTTCACACTTTTAAAATATTTGTATTATCAAAGTTTAAAATTCTGTCTTTTGGTATATTGGAGCTCATTTTATTATCCCAAGAGCTTCTGCTAAACCCAATCATGACAGCATGGGTTACATGATTTAACTCCCTATGTCTTAACCTATTACCTTAGATTTCTAAATATCATTTTGATTTTTCCTTAATTTCAAAGAACTCCAAAACTGGTTCTAAGTTTGCTGTTTATAATTCCCAATGGGGAAAAAACTGTTTATTGAAGATAAATACTATATCTTTATTAGCTCTCAACTACTCTGCTATCTCTAGGTTTGCTTTTAAAGTTGTGAAAAATAATAGCATGAATTTTATCTTATATTGTGAATGTGTTTAGTGCCATTTTGTCAACATTAACCACATGTGGTGCTTTACACCATCAGGGAAACCTAGTGAAGGACCTACTGGCAAAGGTACGTCAAATGAGAGTTTTCTTTATTTTTCTCCTTGTTTTTCATTGCAAGATTATGTAATTATCAAAACTAGTGATGACATACATAAGATTTCTTGAATTTCATGAGTATAAACCAGATTTGGAATATGGGTCTTCAAATACTGATGGTGTTTCAATGACTCTAAAGTTCTGTTGAAATGTCTTGGCATTGCCTTCTGTAGGGACTCTCAAGGAGTGTTTTACTAGGTCTCATCTCTATAGAAGGAAACCACTAAAGTTGCTCCAGACATATTTATGCTAGAGATTCCCCTCATCCATCCACTTCCTAAGTGCCAGTCGTGTGCCAGATGCCACATGCGCACTGATCTACGTCATTGGGTAAAAAAGGAATTGTACTCAGCGCAAGCGGTTGCGACGGCCAGCACACTCAGCGCGACTGAGAGGAGCCACCCCACGTCCGAGGTCAGGGGCAATGGTCTGGAGGAGCCACCATGCGTACGAGGCCAGGGACGGCGGCAGGGAAGATCAACCCACATCCAAGGAGCAGTGGCTGTGCTGGCACAGGAGGGCCTAGAGGAGCTATCCCACGTTGAAGGTCAGGAAAGGCAGCGGTGAGGAGATACCCCTGGTCCAAAGTAAGGAGCAGCGGCCGCACTTTGCTGGAGCAGCCATGAAGAGATACCCCATGCCCAAGAAAAAGAAACCCAAGTAAGATGGCAGGTGTTGCAAGAGGGCATCAGAGGGCAGACACCACACTGAAACCATACTCACAGAAAACTAGTCAATCTAATCACACTACACACAGCCTTGCCTAAACTCAATGAAACCAAGCCATGCCCTTGGGGCAACCCAAGATGGGTGGGTCATAGTGGAGAGGTCTGACAGAATGTGGTCCACTGGAGAAGGGAATGGCAAACTACTTCAGTATTCTTGCTTTAAGAACCCCAAGAACAGTATGAAAAGGCAAAATAATAGGGTACTGAATGAGGAACTCCCCATGTCAGTAGGTGCCCAATATGCTACTGGAGATCAGTGGAGAAATAACTCCAGAAAGAATGAAGGGATGGAGCCAAAGCAAAAACAATACCCAGCTGTGGATATGACTGGTGATAGAAACAAAGCCCGATGCTGTAAACAGCAGTATTGCATAGGAACCTGGAATGTCAGGTCCATGAACAAAGGCAAATTGGAAGTGGTCAAACAAGAGATGGCAAGAGTGAACGTCGACATTCTAGGAATCAGCAAACTAAAATGGACTGGAATGGGTGAATTTAACTCAGATGACCATTATATCTACTACTGCGGGCAGGAATCCCTCAGAAGAAATGGAGTAGCCATCATGGTCAACAAGAGAGCCCGAAATGCAGTACTTGGATGCAATCTCAAAAATGACAGAATGATCTCTGTTCGTCTCCAAGGCAAACCATTCAATATCACAGTAATCCAAGTCTTTGCCCCAACCAGTAATGCTGAAGAAGCTGAAGTTGAAGGGTTCTATGAAGACCTACAGACCTTGTAGAACTAACACCCCCAAAAGATGTCCTTTTCATTCTAGGGGACTGGAATGCAAAAGCAGGAAGTCAAGAAACACGTGGAGGCAAATTTGGCCTTGGAATGCGGAATGAAACAGGGCAAAGACTAATAGGGTTTTGCCAAGAAAATGCACTGGTCATAGCAAACACCCTCTTCCAACAACACAAGAGAAGACTCTACACATGGACCATCACCAGATGGTCAACACCAAAATCAGACTGATTAAATTCCTTGCAGCCAAAGATGGAGAAACTTTATACAGTCAGCAAAAACAAGATTGGGAGCTGACTGTGGCTCAGATCATGAACTCCTTATTGCCAAATTCAGAATTAAATTGAAGAAAGTAGGGAAAACCACTAGACCATTCAGGTATGCCCCAAATCAAATCCCTTATGATTATACAGTGGAAGTGAGAAATAGATTTAAGGGCCTAGATCTGATAGATAGAGTGCCTGATGAACTATGGAATGAGGTTCATGACATTGTCCAGGAAACAGGGATCAAGACCATCCCCATGGAAAAGAAATGCAAAAAAACAAAATGGCTGTCTGGGGAGGCCTTACAAATAGCTATGAAAAGAAGAGAGGTGAAAAGCAAAGGAGAAAAGGAAAGATATAAGCATCTGAATGCAGAGTTCCAAAGAAGAGCAAGAAGAGATAAGAAAGCCTTCTTCAGTGATCAATGCAAAGAAATTGAGGAAAACAGAATGGGAAAGACTAGAGATCTCTTCAAGAAATTAGAGATACCAAGGGAAAATTTCATGCAAAGATGGGCTCAATAAAGGACAGAAATAATATGGACCTAACAGAAGCAGAAGATATTGAGATGAGGTGGCAAGAATACACAGAAGAACTGTACAAAAAGATCTTCATGACCCAGATAATCACGATGGTGTGATCACTCATCTAGAGCCAGACATCCTGGAATGTGAAGTCAAGTGGGCCTTAGAAAGCACCACTACGAACAAAGCTAGTGGAGGTGATGGAATTCCAGTTGAGCTATTTCAAATCCTGAAAGATGATGCTGTGAAAGTGCTGCACTTAATATGCCAGCACATTTGGAAAACTCAGCAGTGGCCACAGGACTGGAAAAGGTCAGTTTTCATTCCAATCCCAAAGAAAGGCAATGCCAAAGAATGCTCAAACTACTGCACAATTGCACTCATCTCACATGCTAGTAAAGTAATACTCAAAATTCTTCAAGCCAGGTTTCAGCAATACGTGAACCATGAACTTCCAGATATTCAAGCTGGTTTTAAAAAAGGCAGAGGAACCAGAGATCAAATTGCCAACATCTGCTGGATCATGGACAAAGCAAAAGAGTTCCAGAAAAACATCTATTTTTGCTTTATTGACTATGCCAAAGCCTTTGACAGTGTGGATCACAATAAATTATGGAAAATTCTGAGAGAGATGGGAATACAGACCACCTGACCTGCCTCTTGAGAAACCTATATGCAGGTCAGGAAGCAACAGTTAGAACTGGACATGGAACAACCGACTGATTCCACATAGGAAAAGGAGTACATCAAGTCTGTATATTGTCACCCTGCTTATTTAAATTATATGCAGAGTACCTCATGAAAAAAGCTGGGCTGGAAGAAGCACAAGCTGGAATCAAGATTGCCGGGAGAAATATCAATAACCTCAGATATGCAGATAACACCACCCTTATGGCAGAAAGTGAAAAGGAACTAAAGAGCCTCTTGATGAAAGTGAAAGAGAGTGAAAAAGTTGGCTTACAGCTCAATATTCAGAAAACTAAGATCATGGAATCTGGTTCCATCACTTCATGGGAAATAGATGGGGAAACAGTGGAAACAGTGTCAGACTTTATTTTTGGGGGCTCCAAAATCACTGCAGATGGTGACTTCAGCCATGAAATTAAAAGACATTTACTCCTTGGAAGGAAAATTATGACCAACCTAGATAGCATACTCAAAAGCAGAGACATTACTTTGCCAACTGAGGTCCGTCTAGTCAAGGCTATGGTTTTTCCAGTAGTCATGTATGAATGTGAGAGTTGGACTGTGAAGAAAGCTGAGCACCGAGGAACCGATGCTTTTGAACTGTGGTGTTGGAAAAGACTCTTGAGAGTCCCTTGGACTGCAAGGAGATCCAACCAGTCCATTCTGAAGGAGATCAGCCCTGGGATTTCTTTTGGAAGGAATGATGCTAAAGCTGAAACTCCAGTACTTTGGCCACCTCATGTGAAGAGCTGACTCATTGGAAAAGACCCTGATGCTGGGAGGGATTAGGGGCAGGAGGAGAAGGGGACGACAGCGGATGAGATGGCTGGATGGCATCACCAATTCGATGGACCTGAGTCTGAGTGAACTCTGGCAATTGGTGATGGACAGGGAGGCCTGGTGTGCTGTGATTCATGGGATCACAAAGAATTGGACACAACTGAGCAACTGAACTGAACTGAGGTTGGTTATAACTTTTCTTCCAAGGAGCAAGTGTCTTTTAATTTCATGGCTGAAGTCACCATTTGCAGTGATTTTGGAGCCCCCCCAAATAAATTATCTCATTTTTTCCATTGTTTCCCTTTCTATTTGCCATGAAGTGATGGGACTGGATGCCATGGTCTTAGTTTTCTGAATGTTGAGTTTTCAGCCAACATTTTCACTCTCCTGTTTCACTTTCATCAAGAGGTTCTTTAGTTCCTCTTCACTTTCTGCCATAAGGGTGGTATCAACTGCATATCTGAGATTATTGATATTTCTGCTGGCAATTTTAATTTTTATTTGTGCTTCATCCAGCCCAGGATTTCTCATGATTTACTCTACATATAAGTTAAATAAGCAGGGTGACAATATACAGCCTTGACATACTCCTTTCCTGATTTGGAACCGGTCGGTTGTTCCATGTCCAGTTCTAACTGTTGCTTCTTGACTTACATACAGATTTTTCAGAATGGTGGTCAGATGGTCTGGTATTCCTGTCTCTTGAAGAATTTTCCACAGTTATTTGTGATGCACACTGTCAGAGGCTTTGGCGTAGTCAATAAATCAGAAATAGATATTTTTCTGGAACTCTCTTGCTTTTTTGATGATCCAATGGATGTTGACATTTTGATATCTGGTTCCTCTGCCTTTTCTAAATCCAGCTTGAACATCTGGAAGTTCACAGTTCGTGTACTGTTGAAGCCTGTCTTGAAGGATTTTGAGCATTACTCTACTAGTGTGTGAGATTAGTGCAATTGTGTGGTGGTCTGAGCAATGTTTGGCATTGCCTTTCTTTGGGATTGGAATGAAAACTGACCTTTTCCAGTCCTGTGTCCACTGCTGAGTTTTCCAAATTTGCTGGCACATTGAGTACAGCAGTATCTCAACATCAATTTTTAGGATTTGAAATAGCTCAACTGGAATTCCATCACCTCCACTAGCTTTGTTCATAGTGATGCTTCCTAAGGCCCACTTGACTTTGCATTCCAGGATGTCTGGCTCTAGGTTGGTGATCACATCATCATGTTTCTTGGGTGATGAAGATCTTTTTTTGTACAGTTCTTCTGTGTATTCTTGCCACCTCATCTTAGTCTCTTCTGCTTCTGTTAAGCCCATACCATTTCTGTCCTTTATTGAGCCCATCTTTGCATAAAATATTCCCTTGGTATCTCTGATTTTCTTGACGAGATCTCTAGTCTTTCCCATACTCGTGTTTTCCTCTATTTCTTTGCCTTGATCACTGAGGAAGGCTTTGTTACCTCTCCTTGCTATTCTTTGGAATTCTGCGTTCAGTTGTGTATAGCTCTCCTTTTCTCCTTGCTTTTAGCTTCTCTTCTCAGCTATTCGTAAGGCCTCCTCAGACAACCATTTTGCCTTTTTGCATTTCTTTTCCTTGGGGATGGTCTTGATCCCTGCCTCCTGTACAGTGTCATGACCCTCCATCCATAGTTCTTCAGGCTCTCTGTCTGTCAGATGGGCTATGTAAAATGGGCAAACGTTTTTAAGAAGCGTGGAGAATCATGATTGCAGTGTTAGAGTCGTGCTAACCCCCATATGGTCTCATAAGTCTGAAGTCCTTGTGGCTCTTCCTTACATCAAATCATCATGAACTCTGCTGCCCCTCGGTAGCTGTGCTTCCTCCTGAGGGCTGCTTTATCTGATAACAGTCACCATGATCCCTGCGGTCTCTTCTGTCCCATCAACGTATAGCTCGTTACTACTGAATAATTTGCCATCACCAAACTTCATAGTTCTGATGAAACTACCACATTTGCAACCTATTAAAATTCTAAATACACTTTTTAGAACCTTTAGTTTATAATTGATACTAAGATTTACCCACATCATTAATAATATTCTCTGTGGTTAGTTTCATTTGGAAGTCTCAGGCTATTTCAGTGCAATTTCATTTAAAAAATAAGAGTGCTAATAATACTAAGTTCCTTGCCATAGTGTATGATTTATAGACTTCTTCCTTTCAGCCCAGTAAAATTTTAAATAATGACAGAAACATGTAGGTTTGATAATGTCTAATTTAACTAAAAACTACATGAGAAACCTCTGCCATCTACTCTCACTACTGCTTTAAGATAAAAATATGTTTTATTCTAATAAATGATAATCTCCCAATTAAAAAAATATGAATATATTCTACTTTTAAGAAAACTCTGTAATCATACCAATTTTCCTAATTTTTATACAGTTTAGTCAAGATTTTTGTCCTGTTGGCTTAGGAGAAAGTGATGCAAGAGCTAGGGAATAGATTTTAAAATCAGACAGACTTGGGTTTACATCCCATTTTGTCATTTTCTAGGTTTCTGAACTTAATTTAATTAACTTCCCTTAATCAGTTTCTTTACTTGTTAAAAAAAAAAAGAAAAGGAATAATTATATTTTGCCCCAGCACATGGTTAATGGAAACATTAAAAGAGCTAATGAATGTGTAAAAAATTATTCACTGATAAATGTCATAAAATGTAATTTAAAAAAATTCTATTGAGGACCTTGAGGGAATTACAAGTATTTCCCTCCTCCCAATATGAAGGAAGAGGAAGAAAGGAGAGCTAACAATTACTTTGTGCCTTCTGTATCTCAGGAACAGATGTAGCTCTCTTCATTTATTTTAATTATCCCAACAAAGCCAAAATTGCATATTTTAATCAACTTTTTATAGCTGGAAAAAATTGTGATCTCAGAGAGTCAAACAATTTGCTCCAATCACATAGCTGATGAAAGGTGAAATTAAGAATTCAGACCAAACCTTGTTCAACTCACTATTTCATGCTCTTCTCTGAGAAAAATCAGCATAGACTACATCATCAAAAATATCATCTTTTTTCCTTTTAGCTCTTAACGTACGAAATGTTAACTTGGGGGTTAGCATGTAGTAGTAGGGCTGCCTCAAAGACAGATAGTTTATCCATTAGGAATTAAGGCCCTAGTTTATGCTCAGAAAGACCTCTCCTTTATTATAATTAACTGTCAAATTAACTTTCATTATGAATAATTTAACACAATTATTCACAAGTACTTTAGGAAGATTCTTACAAAAATTAAACAATACCATGACTTTTAAAATAAAGCTTCTCCAACTTCCTTTTTGGCCTAAAACAAAATGATAATACAGTCTTAGAAACTAATCATATAATTTTGAACTTTGGAACGAGTTAAAAAATTACACTCTGTATTCGGGTAAGAATGGCATATGAAACTAATTACTGTTGAATTACTTCCATTGATATTACTTCACATTTCCTTAATAATAAAGATAATGTATTTGAGGTCTGGTTCATAAAGTTTTGTGATATTTTCAAATGGTTTTCTCTTGCAATATACAAAGAATTTTAAGTTATGAAAGCATTTATCTTGTTTCTACACATTTAAGAAATACAATGCCTGGGTTTTAGTTTCACAATTTTTTTAAACCTACAGATCATCTATTTTAGTATCATATGAGTCTTCAAACTATGGATACATTGATGGAGCACAGACTTTTTAGACATCTTTTATATGCGATACTGAAGCATGACATAAAATGAAAAGTGGATGGGAACAGAGTGGAGGCCAGGAGCCTGGACTCACTGTAAAATGTTACATATGCCTCTGTGTGTTCCTTATGTGCGTATGTCCTAAGTTGCTTCAGTCATGTCTAACTCCATGAGACCCTATAGTACCTGGTGGGCTGCCTCTGCCCATGGGACTCTCCAGGCCAAGAATACTGGAATGAGTTGCTATGCCCTCCTCCAGAGATCTTCCCCACCCAGGGATGGAACCCAAGTCTGTTACGTCTGCTCTCGCCACCTGCTGTGTCAGTCCTTCCTTATGTACTTCCAGTAGATGTCACAGAGGAAATCCCTCTGATTTCTTTTACATCCATCTTTTAGTATCTAGAACAATGTATGGCACAGAGAAAACACTGGCAACCATGCATATCTGGAAGATATCTTGGTGTTTGGCATTGTAGAATAGTACTTTTCTATGGCTAATTTGAAATTCCCATTTTGTATAAATTCAGCTCTTATAAAAGTCAGATATATGGAGTTGAAAAGAAAATAAAGGTTTTCTAAGTAAAATGGGGGCATTAGCGGTATTTATGTCTCTTTGCCCTGGGCAATCTTTGTATGTGGCTTTAACAGAAGGGAGCAATCAGTTGTATATTAGATATTAAACTATCCTATTAGGCATCTACTTTGATCTCTGGGACATTAATGGTAATATCAAGCCAAGGTGCTCTCCTTGTATAAATTGTTGGGATTTACCTTTATTCTATAAAATGGCAAATATCAATGTGTTCCCCGTGGTGGATTCATGTCAATGTATGGCAAAACCAATACAATATTGTAAAGTTAAAAAAAAAAAAATGCTCCTTTTCTTTCCTTTCTTAAACTTCATGTGTCAATTCTAAAAAATCATTACTAAGCTGTATTTGCTACCTGAGTATGGTTTTTCAGAAACCTAGACAGAGAATCTAGAGATAAGTAGCAAGCAATTTCATTCTTTACTTCCCACTGAGCTTTCCCATTGCAGCTGAAATGGTATGTGACCTTTGTACCGCCTAGTCACAGCAGGGTAACTTTAAAGGACATTTGACTGGAGTTAGCATTAAGCCCTTGAACATTCAGGTTATTTCTGACATAAGAACAAGTATATACAGTGTTATTGGCTGAGCACAAAGTGATTTTTTTTCTCCCTTTGTCTTTTTTTCCTCAGGTCAAATACAATTTACTCTTTGTTCAAAAGTACTATTTTGAACTTAGCATTGCCTCAATTTATCCATTTTCCTCTGGAAGTAAATTCTTTATTCCCATACCCATAAGTTAGAACACTTTGTTATTTCTGTTAGATGTACTTGGCTTATAGTTTATCTGATGGGATCTTTGAGGATGAGAAGCAAGTGTTTCTTGGTTATTAGTATCCACAAGATCTACTTTATATTCTGTGTCTTTTTAGGTACTTGTAAAACATCAGAAAGGAAATGGTTTGATTTTTCTGTCTCTGTATTTACATGAGTCTTGAACATCAATCTTTATTGCAAGAATGATATTTACATACTATTGTTATGAATAAAATCAACAACAACTAATAGTCCTGATCAATTTTTAATATGCCAAACACAAGCACTGTATTTGTGCACATGAATAGCCCAGGGAATCTTGTTAAAATGCAGATTTTGATTTGGTAAGTCTGGAGGAGATCTGAAAATCTGCATTTCAAACAGGTACCTAGGTGATATTCCTGTTGCTTGTCCAAGGACCACACAACAGGCATATGAAGTAGGTACTCATTTTTAGATGAGGAATTTGAAATTAAAGAGATGAAATAATTTGCCAAACATAATACAATAAGAATTTGGCAGAGTTGGGACTCAAAATGATTTCAATTTGTTGCCAAAGCTCATCATTAACCAATGGTTTTAAGAGTTACTTGAGGGAAAATACTCATTTTTCTCTCCTCAGAGAGAATTATAGGTTTATAAACTATAATATAAATGAACTAGTAGAGAAATAAAATGGAAGCTTGTATGTGTTCTTTTTATTCAACAATCTCAAAAACAACAGAATGATCTCTGTTCGTTTCCAAGGCAATCCATTCAATATCACAGTAATCCAGGTCTATGCCCCAACCAGTAATGCTGAAGAAGCTGAATGGTTCTATGAAGACCTACAAGACCTTTATAACTAACACCCCAAAAAGGTATCATCTTCATTATAGGGTGAGACAGTGCACTAAGTCCTGTCTGACTCTTGCAACCCCATGGATGGTAGCCTGCCAGGCTCCTCTGTCTATGGGATTCTCCAGGCAAGAATACTGGAGTGGGTTGCCATTTCCTTCATTGTAGGGTACTGGAATGAAAAAGTAGGAAGTCAAGAAACATCTGGAGTAACAGGCAAATTTGGGCTTGGAGTACAAAATGAAGCAGGTCAAAGGCTAACAGTTTTGCCAAGAGAGCGTACTGGTCACAAGAAACACCATCTTCCAGCAACACAAGAGAAGACTCTGCACATGTACATCACCAAACGGTCAATACCAAAATCAGATTGATTTCTTTGCAGCCAGAGATGAGAAGCTCTATACAGTCAGCAAAACAACAACAACAACAAACTGGGAGCTGACTGTGGCTCAGATCATGAACTCCTTATTGCCAAATTCAGACTTAAATTGAAGAAAGTAGGGAAAACCATTAGACCATTCATGTGTGACCTAAATCAAATCCCTTATGATTATACAGTGAAAGTGATAAATAGATTCAAGGGATTAGATCTGAAAGAGTGCCTGAAGAACTATATGGATAGAGGTTTGTGACATTGTACAGGAGGCAGTGATCAAGACCATGCCCAAGAAAAAACAATGCAAAAAGGCAAATGGTTGTCTGAGGAGGCCTTACAAATAGCTGAGAAAGGAAGAGAACCTAAAGGCAAAGGATAAAAGGAAAGATACACCCGTTGGAAAGCAAAGTTCAAAAAACAGCAAGGAGAGAAAAGATAACCTTCCTCAGTGATCAATGCAAAGAAATAGAGGAAAATAATAGAATGGGAAAGACACTAGAGATCTTGTCAAGAAAATTAGAGATACCAAGGGAAGATTTCATGCAAAGATGAGCACAATAAAGGACAGAAATGGTATGGGCCTAACAGAAGCAGAAGACATTAAGATGAGGTGGCAGGAATACACAGAAGTAATATACAACAAAGATCTTCATGACCAAGATAATCACGATGGTGTGATCCACTCCCCTAGAACCAGACATCTTGGAATGCAAAGTCAAGTGGACCTTAGGAAGCATCACTACAAACAAAACTAGTGGAGGTGATGGAATTCCATTTGAGCTGTTTCAAATCCTAAAAGATGATGCTGTGAAAGTGCTGTGCACAATATCCCAGCAAATTTGGAAAACGCAGCAGTGGCCATAGGACTGGAAAAGGTCAGTTTTCATTCAAATACCAAAGAAAGGCAATGCCAAAGAATGCTCAAACTACCTCACAGTTTCACTCATCTCACACACTAGTAAAGTAATGCTCAGAATTCTTCAAGCCAGGCTTTAACAGTATGTGAACTGTGAACTTCCACATGTTCAAGCTGGATTTAGAAAAAGTAGAGAAGCCAGAGATAAAACTGCCAAAATCTGTTGAGTCATTGAAAAACCAAGACAATTCCAGAAAAACATCTACTTTTGCTTTATTGACTATGCCAAAACATTTGACTGTGTGGTTCACAACAAACTATGGAAAATTCTGAAAGAGATGGGAATTCCAGAAAACCTGACCAACCTCCTGAGAAATCTGTATGCAGGTCAAGAAGAAACAATTAGAACTGGACATGGAACAACAGACTGGTTCCAAGTCGGGAAAAGAGTACATCAAAGCTGTATATTGTCACCTTGCTTATTTAACTTATATGCAGAGTACATCATGAGAAACACTGGACTGGATGAAACACAAGCTAGAATCAAGATTGCCAGGAGAAATATCAACAACCTCAGATACAGAGATGATTATCACCCTTATGGCAGAAAGTGAAGAACTAAAGAACCTCTTGATGAAAGTGAAAGAGGAGAGTGGAAAAATTGGGTTAAAACTCAACATTTAGAAGAGTAAGATCATGGCATCCAGATCCATCACTTCATGGCAAATAGATGGGGAAACAATGGAAACAATGAGATAGTTTATTTTTTGTGGCTCCAAAACCCCTACAGATTGTGACTGCAGCCATGATATTAAAAGACTCTTGCTCCTTGGAAGAAAAGCTGTGACCAACCTAGACAGCATGGTAAAAAGCAGAGACATTACCAACAAAGTTCTATCTAGTCAAGGCTATGGTTTTTCAAGTAGTCATGTATGGATGTGTGAGTTGGATCATAAAGAAAGCTCAGTGCTGAAGAATTGATGCTTTTGAACTGTGGTGCTGGATAAGACTCTTGAGAGTCCCTTAGACTGCAAGGAGAGCCAACCAGTCCATCCTAAAGGAAATCAGTCCTGAATTTTCTTTGGAAGGACTGATGCTGAAGCTGAAACTCCAATACTTTGGTGACCTGATGCAAAGAACTCCTTGGAAAAGACCATGATGCTGGGAAAGATTGAAGGCAGGAGGAGAATGACAGAGGATGTGATGGTTGAATGGCATCACTGACATGAGTTTGAGCAGGCCCTGGGAGTTGGTGATGGACAGGGAAACGTGGCGTGCCGTAGTCCACGGGGTTGCAAAGAGTTGGACATGACTGAGTGACTGAAATGAACTGGTAGAATTTTCAAAACACATCCAACATTACTTTATTTCTGTTTATTTTATTGCATATCAGTAACAATTCAAGACTAGAACTGATCTGCCAACCCCACTTTGAGTTGCATTTCTGTAAAACACTATGACGTTGAGGAGATTTTTATATGTATTTGCCCACTCTATGGAAATGACAATGTTAGGTTTTTATTTTTTTAAATTAAAAATGTGGCTATTTGCATTTAAAACATGGTTTTGGATTTGAAGCGAGGAAGGGAGATACAGAGGAAAGGAGGAACAAAGAGTAAAGAGGAAAGGAAGAAAGGGGGAAGAAAAGAAAGACTCAAGGGAAAAAATGAAAATAAAACAATTCTGCCTTTTATGACTTTAAAGTAAAATCTTACAGATGGGGCTTACGATATGACTTTCGCTTTAAAAAGCAAAGTGAATTGATTCTTTTGTTTCATCCCCAGTTATTTAGAGAAAAGTATGTTTTTGTTTTTTTTTTTCTAAAAAGGGTTGCTATTTACTTAGTTCTATTGAATTTTTATTCCTTCTAGTTTTTCTGTTATTTTGTGTGGTTTTAGACACCTCACCATTGGTTCTGAGTGTAAGGTCAAGCAGAGGTTACATCAATATTTTTCTATCATTTCATAAGAAAAATAACACATTGTATGATTTATTGATTTTAAACATTCCTCCCTTTTTCAGTCATCTCAGTAGAAAATAGAAGATAAAGCAGAAAACAGAAGGCAAAGCTGTGAACACATTGTCCTATGGATTTGTAGGTCAGCATGGAGAATGTCTGGCCTTTCTCCTTTTATCTCACTTATCTGGAGTGCTTAAACATCTTTTTTAGAAGAGAATCTGCAGCCCACTCCAGTATTCTTGTCTGGAAAATCCCAAGAACAGAGGAGCCTGGTGGGCTACAGTCTGAAAGGATCTTAAAGAGTTGGACACGTCTGAGCACCACCTCCAACACACACAGACACACACACACACAGAGCCATAGTTTCACAAGTGTCTTACTCTGCTGCTGCTGCTAAGTCACTTCAGTCGTGTCCAACTCTGTGTGACCCCATAGACGGCAGTCCACCAGGCTCCCCCACCCCTGGGATTTTCCAGGCAAGGACACTGGAATGGGTTGCCATTTCCTTCTCCAATCTTTTAAAGTCAATCTCTTTTAGAAAGAATGATTAGCTTAGTTCCTTTATGGTGTTTAAACTTCTGAAAATATTTCAATGTTTTCAGTTGTGACTGTCTACCTAGCACCTAATATCCAATATTTTGTCTTCGATATAAGTATTAATACTTTTGTCTGTTGAATGCATTCAAATTCCAACATTCAGCAGTTTAAGACTTCCTTTGCTTTTAATTTTTTCCCCATTATATTGAAATTAAAAATTGTTCTGAATATGTAGTAAGGAGCTCAGGAGTTGTAAATCCCTAAAAGTTTGCAATAATATTGTCTAGGAAATAAAAATATATTGAGTAGTTAATTCCTGAGATTGTACCATGATATTGTAAGGGGATGTATATATCAGAATCCTGGAAAAAAAGAGTTCTGCAAATTTTCCTAAAATCTTTCTTTTGGAGCGTCAACTTCACATTGGAAAGGCAAACTGACCTGGCCCGTGTATCAACTTTGTTGCGGGAAGCTTTATGGCCTTAAACAAATGACTTCCTTCTTTAATTTTTTGTTTTTGGTATTATTATCTATAAGATGGGATTAATATATCCAGCTCAGTTTTTTGGGGATTACATGAGGTAACATATGAAAAGAACATATCTTGCTTATGATATTCATATAGTGTTTCTTTCTTTCCTTTAACCTTTATTTTTGAGGGAGCATATTGATAGTTTTGTATTCATGAACAATATCTGCAAAATAATTTTATGCAGAATGAATTCTTTACTGTTTTGTGATGAGATATCATATGTCTATGTCTCAATCAATATTTATTTCTATTCCTATTCCTACATTGATATCTGTATCTAACTCTATTTTTTCACTCTGTATTGGTCTTCTATCTATATTCTCCTTTTAACAGGGTTTGGAATCTAATCACCTGAATCAAGGTATTGCTTTATGCTTTATTGCTCACCAGGTAGCTTTTGGTGCAATGGAGTTCCCTTGCTGTCTTGTTGATCAGATCTCGACCTCCGGGGAGCCTTTGAAAGCTCATCTCTCAGATCTTGTGCTCAGACTTAAGATGGCTGCTGCAATACACTCTACAGTGAAGGCTAAGTGCTTTGTGAGGGATTTCTGTGAACTTTCCTGCCTTGCTCTCAGTTTTCAGTGAACTGTTATAAACACACGAAAGTGTTAATGTAATTATTGTGGCAGAATGATGATGGGCAGGAATGATCTTGATGTGTGCCACTGGAGTTGGGCCTTGAAAGATAGAATTTGGCTTGATAGGAGTGGTAATAGGAAGACCTTAATCCATATGCTTTAACATTTAGATCATTTACTTTGCCTTACTTCCCTGGTGGCGCAGACGGTAAAGCGTCTGTCTACAATGCAGGAGACCCGGGTTCGATCACTGGGTTGGGAAGATCCCCTGGAGAAGGACATGGCAATCCACTCCAGAGCTAGTGCCTGGAAAATCCCATGGACAGAGGAGCCTGGTAGGCTACAGTCCCCAGGGTCGCAAAGAGTGGGACACGACTGAGTGACTTCACTATAACATCCCTAAGAATACTTACTGATCCTTAGCTTGTATACCTTTCTTTCACTTTTAAAATATGTTATAGTCAAAATTTTATTATCAGATACATACTGTGTGTTAGTCACTGAGTCATGTCCGACTCTTTGCGACCCCATAGACTATAAGCCCACGAGGCTTCTCTGTCCGTGGGTTTTCTCAGGCAAGAATACTGGAGTGGGCTGCCATTTCCTTCTCCAGGAGATCTTCCTGACCCAGAGATTGAACCTGGGTCTCCCGCATTGCAGGCAGATTCTTTACCATCTGAGCCATGAGGGAAGGCCCAGATAGGTACTATTTTATATATATTTCCTGACAAAATATATTTTTGTCTGACATGAAAAATTCACATTTCAATCGACGTTTTCTTCTTCCTAGCTGTGTATTGTTAAGACTCACTGATATTATCACTGTATCTTAGAAATATAAATAGCATAAGGTGGCCTGGATATAATAATCACAAGTAACATTTAAAAGATGGTTACTGCATTTCAGAGTGTGGACTAAATGCTTTATTGGAATAATCTCCACAAAAATTTTGATGTAAGAAGTAATTTTATGGTATTTTTATGGGCAAGAGAATTAAGACTGAGAAGAGCTTTATGACTTATGCAAGGTGGCATGGACTAGCAACTGATGAAACCAGGGTCCTAACATGGTTTACTTCAGTCAGCAGTAAGACATATTCATCGTTCAGTTCTAGTGCTTTTCGCCAGTGACAGTGAAAGTGAAGTCACTCAGTTGTGTCCAACTCTTTGCGACCCCATGGACTGTAGCCTACCAGCCTCCTCCATCCATGGGATTTTCCAGGCAAGACTACTGGAGTGGGTTGCCATTTCCTTCTCCAGGGGATTTTCCTGATCCAGGGATTGAACCCTGATCTCCTCCACTGTAGGCAGATGATTTACAGAAGCTTTTTGCCAGTCAATTCAGTTCAGTCGCTCAGTTGTGTCCTACTCTTTGCAAACCCCATGAACTGCAGCATGCCAGGCCTCCATCAATCACCAACTGCTGGAATCCACCCAAACCCATGTCCATTGAGTCGGTGATGCCATCTAACCATCTCATCCTGTGCTGTCCCCTTCTCCTCCTGCCCTCAATCTTTCCCAGCATCAGGGTCTTTTCAAATGAGTCAGCTCTTTGCATCAAGTGGCCAAAGTATTGAAGTTTCAGCTTCAACATCAGTCCTTCCAATGAACACCCAGGACTGATCTTCTTTAGGATGGACTGGTTGGATCTCCTTTCAGTCCAAGGGACTCTCAAGAGTCTTCTCCAATACCACAGTTCAAAAGCATCAATTCTTTGGCACTCAGCTTTCTTTATAGTCTAACTCTCACATCCATACATGACTACTGGAAAAACCATAGCCTTAGGAGGAGATAAAATCAGCAAGTCACCTGTGGACTATCTTTCCTGTGATCTTATAATAAAAATAGCACTGCTGATAGAAAATGAAAGACTAAGTATTAGCCCCTGCTATCACCTTGAATATTACACATTGTTACTGCTTGATAAGTTTATATGGTGTCTGATAAAATGTTGTTTAACTTCTCTCATTTTCTATTGCTCTTCACATATCTGCTTGGCACCAGCTATTCTATTTTTATCAGCATTTCTGTACTTTTATACAGTGTTTCTGTACTTTTGCTTTTGCTTTCAATGTGAAAGAGCATTCAGAGTTCAATATCTCAACCTTATTTTTTTCAAAATATTCAACATATGAAATGAGTTGGTTAAAAATAAAAATGTTTCCTCAAAATAGGATTATTAAAGTATTTGTCATTAATCTTTTTTAAATTTACATGTGATATTTATTTATTTATTTAATCAGAAGTGTTTTATTTATTTATTTTTATTTTTACTTTATTTCACTTTACAATACTGTCTTGGTTTTGCCATACATTGACATGAATTCACCACGGGTGTACATGAGTTCCCAATCTTGAACCTCCCTCCCACCTCCCACCCCTGAATGTTCAGGGTAAGTTTAAGAAAAATAAATGGCCATCAGTAATATTTGTATGTGCCGCTGCTGCTGCTAAGTCACTTCAGTCGTGTCTGACTCTGTGTGACCCCATAGATGGCAGCCCCCCAGGCTCCTCCTGTCCCTGGGATTCTTCAGGCAAGAACATTGGAGTGGGGTGCCATTTCCTTCTCCAATGCATGAAAGTGAAAAGGGAAAGTGAAGTCGCTCAGTCGTGTCTGACTCTTCGTGACCCCATGGACTGAACCCTACCAGGATCCTCTGTCCATGGGATTTTCCAGGCAAGAGTACTGGAGTAGGGTGCCATCGCCTTCTCCAAATATTTGTATGTACATATGTATTATTTAGGACTTTCCTTGTAGCTCAGTGATAAAGATTCTGCCTGCCAAATGCAGAAGATGTGGGTTTGATCCTTGGGTCAGGAAGAATCCTTGAAGAAGGAAATGGAAACCCACTCCAGTATTCTTGCCTGGAACACCCATGGACAGAGGAGCCTGGTGGGCTACAGTCCATGGGGTTGCAAATAATTGAACATGATTTAGCCACTAAGCATGACTGCACAAGCATATGGTATTTATATTCTTATTTATACATATGCAAGTATTTATATTTTATGCTTTCCTGAGTTATATGTTGAAATAGTTAATCATAGAAAAATACCTGAGGAAAAGAAACTGTTTTTTTCATATTTTGTATGACCTTTATTAACTTGTTGTTGATTTTTATAGGGTGCCATGTGTGTCTCCTTGAATGTTTTGCTTAATGCAAGATTTTAAATACTATACATGTATTTAAGTCAGAGTTATTTTTTAAAATGTAAATTATATTATGTCATTTTCAACATTTTCATAGTTTTTCATCATGCTTTCTATTAAATCCAGAGTCTTTACCATAACCTACAAGGTCTTATATAATTTGGATATTCTTACCTTATTTCTGACTGCTTTTATCCTGACTTACTCTGTTCTAGGCAACTGGTATACTCCTTGCTCCTTAAACATTGTAAGAAAGAGTCAACATCAAGAAATTGTAGGTTTTCTTCCTTTGTTATGGAATACTTGTCTCCCAGATAATCACATTTTACATTATTTCTTCTGGTCTCTGCTCAAATATCATCTTCTCTGTGGGGCCATTTATGATTTACACCATCTGAAGTAATACACCACTTTACTTTCTGTGTTTTCATATTGCTTTTCCAGTGCAGGGCCTCTCTTCTTGCTAGAAATCTCAGTTCTCTGGTACTTTCTCATCTCACTCCACTTTAAAAGCAAAATTCCCTGTTCATAAGAGGAGTCTAGTCTCTGGGGAGAGTTCTCAGATTCATTTCCAGTTATTGCCCAAAGATTAGTGCTTTCTGCCTAAGTCCTTCTTCCCCGATGGTATGGGAGCTGAAGGAAATAATATAATGTGTTAGAAATACAGAAGGAGGTTTTTTTCTTTTTTTTTTCTTGAGGTGATAATGCCTACACATTAACAGCACAGAGGAGAATGTAGGAACAGTAGTTCAAGAAACCCTACCAAAGCTGAGAGATAAAAACAGTGACAATAACAAAGAATAACAAGAGTAGAGTAGATATCAAAACAAGAGTAGAGTAATATAAACAGAAAAACTAAATAGGTAATCCTGAGAACAGAAGATTGACAAGTTAATGGAGTGGAGCCTGGGGTAAATACCTAGGAGATTCATATTAGTTTGCTGACTTACATAGGTATTGGTTAAGAGGTCATAGACCTCAACACAAAAAGTGCTAGGAATTTGTACAATATGTACACTGTTAGGTGTTTGAAATATTTTCCTTATAATGTATGTTCTATAGAGGAAGGAAGCATAACAGGAAATCATGCCCAATTCCATTTGATTTCATTGCTTATGGACATGATATTATATTTCATTGGTGAGGTGTGATTTGAGTTGAGGTTTGAGTGTTGGGTAATAGTTATAAGCAAAAGTGGGTAGTGAGATGGGAAGAGACGTACACAGGACTGAGATAGAATGTCAATTAAGGGCTGAAAGGGAGGAACTTCGGGGCCATGTGAGAGGAATAAAATGGGATTTTTTTATTCTCCTTTATTAACACTAGATTCAATTTGACATGTGCAAAATTATGCAAAAAATCTTGACTATATTTTGCCTGTATTCTAGAGCATATGTAAAATTTGATAATATCTGAAATAAAACTTGAATATCAACTTCTGTAGGTTACCAAATTTTATGAGGGAAAAAAATCTTAAGGTTTTTCTGACACTAATCTCCAATTCAATAAGCACTTGGATGTAGCTTATTTGAACAAACATTTATTGAATTCTTATGTGATAGAAAGTGTGTTCAAAGATGGAGATGTGAAGATAAATAAGACAGTCCCTCCAGGGACCTTGAGTAGTGGGAGAGACAGATTGGTAGATAATTAAAATGCAGCCTTCTGCATGTACTGTTAGAAGTAGGTTCACTCCAATATTGATATTTCCTTACAGCTGCAATTATTCTTCAAACCAAAAAGGAATTGTTTAATTGTTAAGGAGAAGTACCCCTGATTTCTAGGTTTTTAGTGTTTGTATTTATTTTGTTGAACAAAAATTATACGTTTTTTTTGGTCTACATTACATGTAACTTTAGACTTTAAAAATGATTTATAAATGCTAAGGACTAACTTGAACTGGTCACTGAATGTATTTTTAAGTCAAAGAGAAATAAAGACAATCATAATAGAATATGCTATTGAATATAAATAAGGATTCCTTTGTCTGAATTCATTTTTTTTTTTTTTTACCTTATGTCATTGTATTCCAAGTTTTCGCTGCACTGCCCTCAGTTTGATGAGCTTTCTTTCATATATCTCTTGGAAGCACAGTGATTTATTCTTTGTTGTTGTCCCCGGTTGATGTCAGGGTGTTTGCCTGCCATCTCATGTGTGTTTGAGTGGCATAAAATGAACAATTGGCTCCAGATATAAGTATCCTACAGGTCAGTGTTTCTAAGTGGCATCAAGGGCAGAAAAACCAACAATAGTTTGAGTCTTTGGAAGATTTTATGTAATATTTTAGAGCAGCCAATATCTTTAGAAAACTCTCTATTGAGTAAATGAATATTTTTATGTACAAGTAGGAATTTGAACATAAGAATGACAACAGAAACCAGAACCCATGAGTCTATAATAATAATTTTTGCTTTGTGTGTGATAAAGAAGCTGTAGCAATAATAGGAATGGAATGCCAAGTCATTTAGTTGCTTGACAGGCATATATATTGAAGTCAACAGGCATAGGATACAGATATAAGCATGGCTAACATTCTGTAGGAGGAACCACAAAATGGATTTTATAATTTCTGTCACCAAGGGCTTTATCTTCATATCTAGACAAACTATCACAGAATAGGAAGTCAGGGTTAATCCTTACTTGTCACATTTACTGCTATACTTCGCTAAAATCCAATTTGATAGACTATAAAAATGATAATTTACTCAATATATTTTAAACAGAGCAGTAATCATTGTAAGCCATGACATACAAAGGCCATTTTCTAATGGTGAGCATGCCTCACAAAGGTCTACACAAAGGGAGAAAAGAAGTTTAGAGGTGTAGCTGTGATGGGTGAGGGGCTCAATAAGTATTGAGGGACTGTAATATGTTCATATTGTATGAGGTACTATGTACTGGGAAAAAAGAACAAGGTGGGCATTTGGAGAAGTGTTGAAACTTTGGCAAGAGGAGACTGCGGGCAAAGCAAACATCTTGTGACATTTGATTGAGGTCATCAAGATCACAGCCAAATGAGGGAGACACACAGTGTTCTGGAGAAGAGAGACTGCCAGGTTGTAACTCATCAAATCAGGTTCTAGAGACTAATCCTATTCTGGCACCAATTTGCTCTTGTAATTTAAGCACTTGACTTTTTAAAGAATATTTATTTATTTGACTGAGTCAGCTCTTAGTTGCAGCACGCGGGATCTTTCGCCACAGCCTGTGGATTCTCTGATTGTGGTGTGTGTGGCCTCAGTAGTTGTGGCTCACAGGCTTAGTTGTTCTGAGGCATGTGGGATCTTAGTTACCTGCCCGGGGATTGAACCCACGTTCCCTGCATTGCAAGGCGAATTCTTAACCACAGGACCACCTGGGAAGTTCCTAAGCAGTTGACTTTTTAAAACTGAGCTTCAATTTTGTTGTCTGTAGAATGGCCTATTTTATCTGTAAGAGTGTTTTCAGTTTTAACTCAATAAACAGATTCTTTCTCCAGTTCCACTGAGGAAAGAACAGAAGAAAAGGAATTTAGATTATAACATGTGGGGTTATGGTTAGAAGTAAAGGTACGTTTCCTGGAAGTGAGAAGAACTCAGCATTGGGAAATATTTCTGAGAAACCAAGATGCCACTGTTTGAGAAGACCGGTGAAAATGTTTGGCTTTGAACACTGCTACTAGAAGCCATCAGAGAAGGCAACGGCACCCCACTCCAGTACTCTTGGCTGGAAACTCCCATGGACGGAGGAGCCTGGTAGGCTGCAGTTCATGGGGTCGCCGAGAGTTGGACACGACTCAGTGACTTCACTTTCACTTTTCCCTTTCATGCATTGGAGAAGGAAACGGCACCCCACTCCAATGTTCTTGCCTGGAGAATCCTAGGGATGGCAGAGCCTGGTGGGCTGCCATCTATGGGGTCGCACAGAGTCGGACACGACTGAAGCGACTTAGCAGATAGAAGCCATGCTAGGCTTTAGTCAAGTGTCTTGGTGTGTGAGGGAGAGCAATGGACAGTCATCTGTGCTGAGAATCTTTATGCTAAGAAAGTCTGCAGTTGTCAGAAAACAAACTGTATAATTACACCATTAGCTTTCAGGGTGACTATATTTTCCCTCCATTCGGTACAGAACCTGCTTCGTCAGAACTACAATCATCATCTCATATCTTAGCTTTACTGTGCTATGTCGCTTCGTTGTGTCTGACTCTTTGAGGTCCCATAGACTCTAACCTGCCAGGCTCCTGTCCATGGGATTCTCCAGGAAAGAATACTGGAGTGGGTTGCCATTTCCTTCTCCAGGTTAGCTTTACTAGCAAGATGGAAAATTAGGGAACTGTCTTGTTAGAACTACTGAAACACACCTTGTCTGATGTACTTCCCCGCTAGGTGGCACTCTAATTATATAAGAAATACCCAGTTAAAAATCAGTAATATTGACTTGATGTATGAAAAATTTCACTTGCTTTATGCTTGTAAATTATTTTCCCCTTACCACTCAAATGAAAAATCTAGCTCTCAGAACACTTGTTTTTATATGTAGTTTTAGAAAATTTTCAAGTTCAGTTATTTTGTTGGGCATTCAAAAAATTTAAAGGCCTTTTTATATATCATATAACAAGCAAAATTCAATAAATGCATGGGTGGTATAAAATATTAGTGTATGTTGGTTCAGTTGGGCTTTTGTAAGGGAATTGTACAGTTTTTAAACTTTACAATGGGATAAGTGATGTGAAAAGTTTTAAAGTGCTTTAAAAATAAAAGGTGGGGTAGGGTAGGGGGGAACTTCCCTGGTGGTACAGTGGATAAGAATCCACTTCAATGCAGGGGATATGGGTTCAATCCCTAGTCCGGGAAGATTCCACATGCCACAGCGCAACTAAGCCAGCATGCCACATCTCCTGGAGCCCGTGCCCTCTAGAGCCTGTGCTCCACGACAAGAGAAGCCCCTGGAATGAGAAGCCCGTGCATTGCAGCCAAGAGTAGTAGCCCCCACTCACTGTAATTAGAGAAAGGCTGTGCGTAGCAATGAAGACCCAGCACAACCAAAAATAATAAATAATTATTAACAAAAATGCAAGGGGGGTATGAAGAGAAATGCTATTGCTCTGAAATAAGCCAGAAAAAGGATTTTTCTGTATCTCCATTACTACTCCACAGTGTATCTGTTGCTTATAATGATGGGAATATTTAATGGAAATAAATGTGTTTTAAAACACTTTCTATAAAAGTCCCTTTCAAAGATCTCATCTCCAAAGATGAGTAATTGTCCTCCCTCCACCTGCTTGGTTTTTCAGGAGCCTGGCTTTCACTGTTAGACAATGGATTATTGACATGTGTATATATTAGTCAACAACAGGAAGCTTTTAAAGTTAAACTGCAAAGTGACATTTCCATTTCTGGAATGACTTAATATCAGAAACCAAAACTAAGTTCATCTGGGGTTTAGCTTATTTGAGGTGAGTGGGAAAATAAAAACATTGAAAAGTATGTGTTGTAAAACTGATTCCTTTTAAAGAAATAGAACAAAGAGATATAGCCAAGTAGTAAAGAGGTCAATATTTAGGGTTGGTTTTCAACAGCAACAACAATCCAAATTAAAAGCAGAACAAAATACTAAATAAAAAGTCAAACAATGTACATTATCATTTCTAAAATTAGTACCCATAAAATATGGCTTTCATATACATTGATATAGGGGCTTCCCTGGTGGTTCAGAGGTTAAAGCATCTGTCTGCAATGTGGGAGACCTGGGTTCGATCCCTGGGTCGGGAAGATCCCCTGGAGAAGGAAATGGCAACCCACTCCAGTATTCTGGCCTGGAGAATCCCATGGATGGAGGAGGTTGGTGGGCTACAGTCCATGTGGTTGCAAAGAGTCAGACATGACTGAGCGACTTCACTTTCACTTTCATACATTGATACGTTCCATAAAATTAAAAAAATCAAAATATGAATGTGTCCTGAATAAACATCTGACTTTAAAATGTAGAAGTAAAAGGTAGACAATTGGGGAAAAAACACTTCTTAAAAGGATTAATTTTGCTTTTTATTTTATTTTTTTTACTGAGTTATACCAAGTAATTTGGAATATGATTGTGTATTAAGTACACACCCTAACTTACAAGAACATACTCTTCTGAAGCAATTTATTCACTCCTTCCTCTTTGTTTTGTTAACATTTTAAATTCCTCATTAAAGTTTACCTCTCCCTAGCTAAATCACATGTAGGTCATGTAGTAGATACATGGATAAATGTATAAATAAATTGATGAAGAGATATTGGTTTACACAGATAAGTAAACATGTGATTGAAATTTATAATGTAGTTGAAAGGATTAAAAAATTTCTCTTCCACATGACCAAAATGACCTTAATATTCCACTCAGCTTGAGTAATCCTTTCACAGGTTTCTTTCTGACAGTAGCTCCCTTCTTCTTTGAGCATTTACTTTAAAAACCTTGGAATTCTAAATTCTTTACCAAAGTCTTGTCTCAGCCTCTAGCCAGAGTAACAACCCAGGAATGTCTTTCTCTAGGACCTGGGAATCATTGCTTGGATGTGTAGTCTTATGTATCCCAGTGTTTATTGCAGCGCTCAATAGCCAGGATATGGAAGCAATCTAAATGTCCATCAAAAGAGGAATAGAAGATGTGGTACATATATACATATATACAGAGTATTAGTCATAAAAAAGAACAAAACTGTGTCACTTGCAGAGACATGGATGGACTTAGAACCTGTTATACAGAATGAAGTATAAGTCAGAAAGAGAAAAATATATATCACTTATATGTGGAAAATTTTACAGATGAAGTTATCTGCAAAGCAGAAATAGAGAACAAATGTATGTATACCAGGAAGGGAAGGAGGCTGTGAATCTGGAGACTGGGATTGACATATATACACTGTTAGTGCTGCTGCTGCTAAGTCGCTTCAGTCGTGTCCAACTCTGTGTGATCCCCTAGATGGCAGCCTGTCTATGGGCATTCTCCCTCATAGGCTCCCTCGTCCCTGGGATTCTCCAGGCAAGAACACTGGAGTGGGTTGCCATTTCCTTCTCCAATGCATGAACGTGAAAAGGGAAAGTGAAGTCGCTCAGTCGTGTCTGACTCTTCACGACCCCATGGACTGCAGCCTACCAGGCTCCTCCGTCCATGGGATTTTCCACACAAGAGTACTGGAGTGGGTGCCATCGCCTTCTCCAATAGATACATTACTATGTATCAAATAGATACTACTGAAAGCCTACTCACTGTATAGCACAGCAAACTCTACTCAGTGTTCTGTGGTGACGCAAATGGAAAGGAATCCAAAAAAAGAGGGGATATGTATAGCTGATTCACTGTGCCGTACAGCCAAAGCTAATAACAACATTGCAACTATACATATACATGGGAGTCGCTTCAGTCGTGTCCGACTCTGCGACCCTGTGGACTGTAGCCTGCCAGGCTCCTCTGTCCTTGGGATTCTCCAGGCAAGAATACTGGAGTGAGTTTCTATTTCCTTCTCCAGGGCATCTTCCTGACTCAGGGTTTGAACCTGTGTCTCTTACGTCTCCTTCACTGGCAAGCAGGTTCTTTTACCACTAGTGCCACCTGGGAAACTACACTCCAAAAATTTTAATTAAAAAAAAAAAAGTATATTTCCCTGGCTCTGTGGGAGGGTATATAAGTTAGATAAGTGCAAATTAGCACACACTGTTGGCCTGATCACACTGACCACCCTCCCCACAAAAGTCCTTTCTCCACTACCTTTCTAATAGCTCGCCCTAGTACTTAAAAACTTTCTTGCTTTTGTTTCAGTGGAGTTGAGTTCAGTTTCTCTACCTTATTCTAGTAGTCTTGAATGAAACCTTCCTTGCTGTTTAATTTGTTTGGTGTAATTTTCTTTGATCCTAGTTTCATTTTTAAGAATCAGATATTGGAACACAAAATATATTATACTAGGTCACACTGATGGGTCATTGTTAAATCTCTTATTAGCAATGCCAGGATGTATGGTTTTTCTTATGAATATCAACTTCATATATTTAGAATATCCTATAACAATTTCTATAATTTTAATGTCTAATCTTCTTCTTCAGAGAAATCATCAAAAATATAATAGATAATTTATCCAGTAAAAATGTTAACAGAGGTCTGGAGTGTGTGTATGTGTGTATATGTGTGCATGGAGGTATATGATGGAGCAAAGAAAACATTCTGAGAGGTCAATCAGAATTAGAGGAGCATTTCTTTTTTCAGAGTACAATGTAACATCTTAAGGATACATCCCTCATAGGATCACTGTGCTTGAAATTAACCTTGAAACTGTTTAGAGTAGTTCTGCATTTCATAAGTTGAGGACCCAGGTTTAGGAATTCTACAACTTGATAGTCATGTTTTATAGTATATATAGTATTTTCTTATAAAAATATTTTTCTAAATCTTGAAGGCATAAGTTGAATTCTGTGTTTCTCATATTTATTCAAGTTTTATATATGATGATACAGACTTTGATCAAATATTCCCAGATGCTCCCTTAATGTAGCTCCTTAGTTCTAAAGAGATCAGATCTTCTGACAAGACATATAAAGAGCAACTATGAATTTTCACTTGGAACGGAAGGAAGCTTCTCCCTCTCCATTTTCTTGAACTTAGCAGTCAAGATTTTAATATAAGTTTTAGATTCTCTCTCTTTTTTTTTTTTTAATGTGTTTTTTTTTAATTTTTTATTTATTTATTTATTTATTTTTATTTTTTTTAAATTTTATTTTATTTATTTTTTTTTCTTTTTTATTTTTTAAATTTTAAAATCTTTAATTCTTACATGCATTCCCAAACATGAACCCCCTCCCACCTCCCTCCCCATAACATCTTTCTGGGTCATCCCCATGCACCAGCCCCAAGCATGCTGCATCCTGCGTCAGACATAGACTGGCGATTCAATTCACATGATAGTATACATGTTAGAATGTCATTCTCCCAAATCATCCCACCCTCTCCCTCTCCCTCTGAGTCCAAAAGTCCGTTATACACATCTGTGTCTCTTTCCCTGTCTTGCATACAGGGTCGTCATTGCCATTTTCCTAAATTCCATATATATGTGTTAGTATACTGTATTGGTGTTTTTCTTTCTGGCTTACTTCACTCTGTATAATCGGCTCCAGTTTCATCCATCTCATCAGAACTGATTCAAATGAATTCTTTTTAACTGCTGAGTAATACTCCATTGTGTATATGTACCACAGCTTTCTTATCCATTCATCTGCTGATGGACATCTAGGTTGTTTCCATGTCCTGGCTATTATAAACAGTGCTGCGATGAACATTGGGGTACATGTGTCTCTTTCAATTCTGGTTTCCTCGGTGTGTATGCCCAGAAGTGGGATTGCTGGGTCATAGAACTAATCAATGAATATAGTAAAGTTGCAGGATATAAAATCAACACACAGAAATCCCTTGCATTCCTATACACGAATAATGAGAAAGTAGAAAAGAAATTAAGGAAACAATTCCATTCACCATTGCAACGAAAAGAATAAAATACTTAGGAATATATCTACCTAAAGAAACTAAAGACCTATATATAGAAAACTATAAAACACTGATGAAAGAAATCAAAGAGGACACTAATAGATGGAGAAATATACCATGTTCATGGATTGGAAGAATCAATATAGTGAAAATGAGTATACTACCCAAAGCAATTTACAAATTCAATGCAATCCCTATCAAGCTACCAGCCACATTTTCACAGAACTAGAACAAATAATTTCAAGCTTTGTATGGAAATACAAAAAACCTCGAATAGCCAAAACAATCTTGAGAAAGAAGAATGGAACTGGAGGAATCAACTTGCCTGACTTCAGGCTCTACTACAAAGCCACAGTCATCAAGACAGTATGGTACTGGCACAAAGACAGACATATAGATCAATGGAACAAAATAGAAAGCCCAGAGATAAATCCACACATATGGACACCTTATCTTTGACAAAGGAGGCAAGAATATACAATGGAGTAAAGACAATCTCTTTAACAAGTGGTGCTGGGAAAACTGGTCAACCACTTGTAAAAGAATGAAACTAGATCACTTTCTAACACCGCACACAAAAATAAACTCAAAATGGATTAAAGATCTAAATGTAAGATCAGAAACTATAAAACTCCTAGAGGAGAACATAGGCAAAACACTCTCAGACATAAATCACAGCAGGATCCTCGATGATCCACCTCCCAGAATTCTGGAAATAAAAGCAAAAATAAACAAATGGGATCTAATTAAAATTAAAAGCTTCTGCACAACAAAAGAAAATATAAGCAAGGTGAAAAGACAGCCTTCTGAATGGGAGAAAATAATAGCAAATGAAGCAACTGACAAACAACTAATCTCAAAAATATACAAGCAACTTCTGCAGCTCAACTCCAGAAAAATAAACGACCCAATCAAAAAATGGGCCAAAGAACTAAATAGACATTTCTCCAAAGAAGACATACGGATGGCTAACAAACACATGAAAAGATGCTCAACATCACTCATTATTAGAGAAATGCAAATCAAAACCACAATGAGGTACCACTTCACACCAGTCAGAATGGCTGCGATCCAAAAATCGGCAAGCAATAAATGCTGGAGAGGGTGTGGAGAAAAGGGAACCCTCCTACACTGTTGGTGGGAATGCAAACTAGTACAGCCACTATGGAGAACAGTGTGGAGATTCCTTAAAAAATTGCAAATAGAACTACCTTATGACCCAGCAATCCCACTTCTGGGCATACACACCGAGGAAACCAGAATTGAAAGAGACACATGTACCCCAATGTTTAATGTGGTTTTGACTTTATTTCAAGTCTTAGCTAGCAGCTGACTGGTTCTTCTTGCTGTGCTTAGTGTCTGTTGTGTCTGACTCTTTGCAACCGCATGAACTGTTGCCAAGCTCCTCTGTCCATGGGGATTCTCCAGGCAACAATACTGGTGTGGGTTCCCATGCCTTCCTCCAGGGGATCATCCAAATCTAGGAACTGAACCCAGGTTCCTGCATTGCAGGTGGATTCTTTGCCATCCAGGCCATCAGGAAGCCCAATTTCTTCTTGATTAGCTGATTAAGTCCATACCCTAATCACTTCTCTTACGGGGCTTTCATACTCCAAGCCCACTATCCACACATGCTAATTGTCCCAGAGTGAGGTACCAATATCTGGGGATAGCTCCTATGTCCCTGAGTTGGGAAACTGACATTATACAAATTAGTCAATCTACAGGGAGTCCTAGAAATCTAGATAACTTAGAGTCCTATGTAAACTGCCTTCTACATCTCTAGCTTGCCCTTACCCTCTTCCAGGATGTAATGCTCTCTAGGGCTCTGATTGACAGACCTCTCTCCTTCGGTGTATAAGTAACAGAGTTCGACAGCTCTTCTATTTGTGTATCAGTTTGTTGTGTCCTGCTGTTAAAGAATTTTCAAATCTTATGAATCATTGGTGAAGTCAGTAAATTCCATGTTCTCTGCTGTTGCTTCCAGACCCATTGATATGACACTGTCACTAACTAGTCTCTCTTTCCTTATTGTCTATGCCATGTGATCATGCCACTTTTCCATCATCTTATGACTATTGTCTTTCAGCATCTATATTTTATCCTCATTAAAAAAATTAAACACTTATTATCATAAGATATTCTGTATTTCTATATTATTCCAGCTTTGGACATTGGATATCAGCTTCTCTGATAGCTCACTTGGTAAAGAATCCGCCTGCAATGCAGGAGACCTGGTTTGATTCCTGGGTCGGGAAGATCTGCTGGAGAAGGGATAGGCTACCCTTTCCAATATTCTTGGGTTTCCCTTGTGGCTTAGCTGGTGAAGAATCCACCTCCAGTGTGGGAGACCTGGGTTCAATCCTGGATTGGGAGGATCCCCTGGATAAGGGGAAAACTACCCACTCCAGTATTCTGGCCTGGAGAATTCCATGGACTATATAATCCATGGGGTTGTACAGAGTCAGACACAACTGAGCTAATAAATTAAATATTGAAAAGCAGAGATATTACTTTGCCAACAAAGGTCCATCTAGTCAAGGCTATGGTTTTTCCAGTGGTCATGTAGGAAAGTGAGAGTTGTACTGTGAAGAAAGCTGAGCACCAAAGAATTGATGCTTTCAAACCGGTGTTGGAGAAGACTCTTCAGAGTTCCTTGGACTGCAAGGGGATCCAACCAGTCCATCCTAAAAGAGATCAGTCAAGGGTGTTCTTTGGAAGGACTGATGCTAAAGCTGAAACTCCGATACTTTGGCTATCTCATGTGAAGAGTTGACTCACTGGAAAAGACCCTGAGGCTGGGAGGGATTGAGGGCAGGAGGAGAAGGGGACAACAGGATGAGGTGGCTAGATGGCATCACTGACTTGATGGACATGAGTTTGAGTGAACTCCAGGAGTTGGTGATGGACAGGGAGGCCTGGTGTGCTGAAATTCACGGGGTCACAAAGAGTTGGACATGATTGAGTGGCTGAACTGAACCGAACCATAAGATGGAGAAGAAAAAGGGTACCCACTCTGGTATTCTGGCCTAGAGAATTCCTTGGATTCTATAATCCATGGGGTTGCAAAGAGTTGGACAGGACTGAATGACCTGCACTTTCATGCTTTTACCATGCTGCTGCTGCTAAGTCGCTTCAGTTGTGTCCGACTCTGTGCGACCCCATAGATAGCAGCTCACCAGGCTCCTCTGTCCCTGGGATTCTCCAGGCAAGAACACTGGAGTGGGTTGCCATTTCCTTCTCCAATGCATGAGAGTGAAAAGTGAAAGTGAAGTCACTGGGTCGTGTCCAACTCTCAGCGACCCCATGGACTGTAGCCCACCAGGCTCCTCCATCCATGGGATTTTCCAGGCAAGAGTACTGGAGTGCGGTGCCATTGCCTTCTCCACTTTTACCATAAGATACTCTATATTTCCATATTATTCCAACTTTGGGCATTGTTTTAGTAATTAAGATTATTTAGTAATTAAGAATTCTTAATATTAATCAAGTCATTTAAGACCTTTTTCTCAGAATCCCTCAAACTTTGCAATCATATTTAATTTCAAAAATCAGCCACTCACTTTCATCACCATCCTTTCCATTAGATCAATTTGTGGGATATCTACACTTTTAAGATCTTGAACTACAGAAATTCCTGTCTACAATCAATCTTACTTTTGTTTAATCCAACTCAATCAACACTGCTCTTTATAATATATACATTATAAAAAAAGGGAGCAAAGATAAATAAGGCATTGCCCTTGTCTTAACTTACAGTCTGAAAGAAGAGATAAGTATGCAAGTAACAGTATTACTAGGCATAACTTATGCTAATCAAAATGATATAAAAACCAAGAACTCAAGACAGTAACTGTAGGTATTAGAGAAAGCGTGCTATCTTGCCCTTATAATTACTTACCTTCCTCAATTATTCTTTTTCACTTACCAAATCACTTAGCAGTTTATATTTCCTATTTTCCTAGTAGATTACCTTCTTACTTGCCTCAGTAACAATTGGGACACATATATTTCAACAATATTTTGGCCAAACACACTTGCTATAGTAATGATTATTTCAGAGGGGAAATTACCTAAGACATCAGTCTATAATTATCATTAATGTATCATTGGAATGCCATATCATTGGAAGTGTAAGGTGATGGAAATAGTTGGTTAACAGAAATTCTCTCAATGAGCATATTGTGGCTTCATATAGCATGAATGAACATTTGATAAGCCCTTTGAGTTTATGTTCTTCCTTGAGTGAAATGATGCCACTCTGAGTAGGAGAATCAGTCCAATGACCTGTACACATTTTCTTTCTTAGTTGGGGATGCCTGTTTGGGGCCTGAGCTTAACTGATTTTCTTGAAACAATAAACAATATTCTCTTAATTCTTCCTTTTCCCAGTGTGTCAATCAGTTTTTCTTCTAAACACAGATTATGGCAAAACCAGTACAATATTGTAAAGTAATTAGCCTCCAATTAAAATAAATAAATTAAAAAAAAGCTATTTTTAAAATAATCTGTCTGAAGCCTTATTTAGGTGTTCACATGCTTCATTCAAGCCCTGAGGGCACAAAACTTCCTGTGCTTTAACCTTCCATTATGCTTGCTCTGTCATTCCCCAGAGACTGAATAATACAATCTAAATTATTGAATCAGAAATAAAACGAATCATCTAGACTAAACTGAACTCTTGGGAAACAAATTAACTTTTTGAAGACTATGAATATGAAAAAAAATCTTGTTTCATGGAAAGGAAAAATTTCACTAAAATATACATACAGATACACATACCTATCTACATCTATAAAGACTAGCTTAATGGAGTTCAGATGGTATGTCTGCCTAAAGTTTCCTATATCAAGTTAATGGTTTTGAACTCATAGCTTTCTAGTTGACTATGAGCTTAAAACAGTATTTTTGTATAAACTACATTTGCTACTAGACCAGGATTGTATTGAATTATGTCCCTAATAAACATTTCAGCTTTATTTCTCTCATTAATACAAGAAATATTTCCTTATTTATAATTCTCTTGTTCCATATAGAATTAAATCTATATATTTCTGTTGGCTGTTCACATGACCTGTGATGAAAATGTAAAAATATGTGGCTGTATCCATAGAAACAGGTGGTAAGCTTACATCAATATTTTATCATACTGACAACCAGCAATTTCAATGATTACATTTTCTGTATCAAACTTGTTCAAGAGTACACATAAGGATTATGAAGGGATTTAATCTGTTTTCTTTACTTATTAATGAAAATAGGAAAATGTTGAAGAACAAAGATTTAGCTACAAGTATTTATAGAGTGTTTTCAGGTATGAGAATTTACAGTACCTTTCAGTTTGTGGTCTTTAGCACAAACTAAATTAGGGTAGAATAGTGTACAAGTCTCTTTTTCTCAGTCTCTAACCACCTGCAGTGAAGTTAATCTTATTTGTTAATCAGAATGTTTCAGACGGAACCTATTGATACATATTTTAATAAACTTAGATGATTTTTTAATGCATGCAAAGGTTTAAGAATCAGTGCCCTGTGGGTAATTCATGTTTTGTTTTGTTTTGTTTTTTTTATAATAATTTATTTATTTTAATTGGAGGCTAATTATTTACAGTATTTTATTGGTTTTGCCATGCACTGGCATGAATCTTCCACGGTGTACTAGTGTTCCCCATCCTGAACCCCCCTCTCACCTCCCTCCGCATACCATCCCTCTGGGTCATCCCAGTGCACCAGCCCCGAGCACCCTGTCTCATGCATGGAACCTGGACTGGCAATCCACTTCACATATGATAATATACATATTTCAGTGCCATTCTCCCAAATGATCCCAACCTCTTCCTCTCCCAGAGTCCAAAAGACTGTTCTATACATCTGTGTCTCTTTTGCTGTGTTGCATACAGGGTTATCGTTACCATCTTTCTAAATTCCATATATATGTGTTAGTATGTTGCATTGGTGTTTTTCTTTCTGGCTTACTTCACTCTGTATAATAGGCTCAAGTTTTACCCACCTCATTAAAACTGATTCAAATGTATTCTTTTTAATGGCTGAGTAATATTCCATTGTGTATATGTACCGCAGCTTTCTTATCCATTCATCTGCTGATAAGGTTGCTTCCATGTCCTGGCTATTATAAACAGTGCTGCAATGAACATTGGGGTACATGTGTCTCTTTCAATTCTGGTTTCCTGGGTGTATATGCCCAGCAGTGGGATTGCTGGGTCATAAGGCAGTTCTATTTCCAGTTTTTTTAAGGAATCTCCACACTGTTCTCCATAGTGGCTGTACTAGTTTGCATTCCCACCAACAGTGTAAGAGGGTTCCCTTTTCTCCACACCCTCTCCAGCATTTATTGCTTGTAGACTTTTGGATAGCAGCCATTCTGACTGGCATGAAGTGGTACCTCACTGTAGTTTTGATTTGCATTTCTCTGATAATGAGTGATGTTGAGCTTCTTTTCATGTGTTTGTTAGCAATCTGTATGTCTTCTTTGGAGAAATGTCTGTTTAGTTCTTTGACCCCCCCCCCCCTTTTTTTTGATTGTGCTGTTTATTTTTCTGGAATTGAGCTGCAGGAGTTGCTTGTATATTTTTTAGATTAATTCTTTGTCAGTTGCTTCATTTGTTATTATTTTCTTCCATTCTGAAGGCTGTCTTTTCACCTTGCTTATACTTTCCTTTGTTGTCTAGAAGCTTTTAAGTTTAATTAGGCCCAATTTGTTTATTTTTGCTTTTATTTCCATTCCTTTGGAAGGTGGGTCATAGAGGATCCTGCTGTGATTTATGTTGGACAGTGTTTTGCCTATGTTTTCCTCTAGGAGTTGTATAGATTCTGGTCTTATGTTTAGATGCATTTTGAGTTTATTTTTGTGTATGGTGTTAGAAAGTGTTCTAGCTTCATTCTTTTACAAGTGGTTGACCTGTTTTCCCAGCACCACTTGTTAAAGAGATTGTCTTTTCTCCATTGTATATTCTTGCCTCCTTTGTCAAGGATAAGGTGTCCATAGGTATGTGAATTTATCTATGGGCTTTCTAGTTTGTTCCATTGATCTATATTTCTGTCTTTGTGCCAGGACCATACTGTCTTGATGACTGGGGCTTTGTAGTAGAGCCTGAAGTCAGGCAGGTTGATTCCTCTAGTTCATTCTTCTTTCTCAATAGTGGGAAACTTTAATACCCCACTCACACCTATGGATAGATCAACTAAACAGAAAATTAACAAGGAAACACAAAATTTAAATGAAACAATAGACCAGTTAGATCTGATTAATATCTACAGGACATTTCACCACAATACAATGAATTTCACCTTTTTCTCAAGCACACACAGAACCTTCTCCAGGATAGATCACATCCTGGTCCATAAATCTAGAGTTGGTAAGTTAAAAAGAAATTGAAATCATTCTAAGCATCTTTTCTGACCATGATGCAGTAAGATTAGATCTCAAGTACAGGAGAAAAACTATTAAAAATTCCAACATATGGAGGCTGAACAACACGCTGCTGAATAACCAACAAATCACAGAAGAAATCAAAATATGCATAGAAACAAATGAAAATGAAAACACAACAACCCAAAACCTGTGGGACACTGTAAAAGCAGTGCTAAGGGGAAGGTTCATAGCAATACAGGCATATCTCAAGAAAAAAGAAAAAAGTCAAATAAATAACCTAACTCTACACCTAAAGACACTAGAAAAGGAAGAAATGAATAACCCCAGGGTTAGTAGAAGGAAAGAAATCTTAAAAATTAGGGCAGAAATAAATGCAAAAGAAACAAAAGAGACCATAGCAAAACTCAACAAAGCCAAAAGCTTGTTCTTTGAAAGGATAAATAAAATTGACAAACCATTAGCCAGACTCATCAAGAAACAAAGGGAGGAAAATCAAATCAATAAAATTAGAAGTGAAAATGGAGAGATCACAACAGACAACACAGAAATACAAAGGATCATAAGAGACTACTATCAGCAATTATATGCCAATAAAATGGACAACATCAAAGAAATGGACAAATTCTTAGAAAAGTACAGCTTTCCAAAACTGAACCAGGAAGAAATAGAAAATTTTAACAGACCCATCACAAGCACGGAAATTGAAACTGTAATCAGAAATCTTCCAGCAAACAAAAGCCCAGGTCCAGATGGCTTCACAGCTGAATTCTACCAAAACTTTAGAGAAGAGCTAACACCTATCCTACTCAAACTCTCCCAGAAAGTTGCAGAGGAAGGCAAACTTCCAAACTCATTCTATGAGGCCACCATCACCCTAATACCAAAACCTGATAAAGATGCCACAAAAAAAGAAAACTACAGGCCAATATCACTGATGAACATAAATGCAAAAATCCTTAACAAAATTCTAGCAATCAGAATCCAACAACACATTAAAAAGATTATACACCATTATCAAGTGGGCTTTATCCCAGGGATGAAAGGATTCTTCAATATCCACAAATTAATCAATGTAATAACCACATTAACAAATTGAAAAATAAAAGCCATATGATTATCTCAATAGATGCAGAGAAGGCCTTTGTCAGAATTCAACATCCATTTATGATAAAAACTCTCCAGAAAGCAGGAATAGAAGGAACATACCTCAACATAATAAAAGCTACATATTACAAACCCACAGCAAACATTATCCTTAATGGTGAAAAAATTGAATGCATTTCTCCTAAAGTCAGGAACAAGACAAGGGTGCCCACTTTCACCACTACTATTCAAAACAGTTCTGGAAGTTTTGGGCACAGCAATCAGAGCAGAAAAGGAAATAAAAGGAATCCAAATTGGAAAAGAAGAAATAAAACTCTCACTGTTTGCAGGTGACATGATCCTCTACATAGAAAACCCTAAAGACTCCACCAGAAAATTACTAGAGCTAATCAATGAATATAGTAAAGTTGCAGGATATAAAATCAGCACACAGAAATGCCTTGCATTCCTATACACTAACAATGAGAAAATAGAAAGAGAAATTAAGGAAACAATTCCATTCACCATTGCAATGAAAATAATAAAATATTTAGGAATATATCTACCTAAACAAACAAAAGACCTATATAGAGAAAACTATAAAACACTGGTGAAAGAAATCAAAGAGGACACTAATAGATGGAGAAATAGACCGTGTTCATGGATTGGAAGAATAAATATAGTGAAAATGAGTATACTACCCAAAGCAATCTATAGATTCAATGCAATCCCTATCAAGCTACAACGGTATTTTTCACAGAGCTAGAACATATAATTTCACAATTTGTATGGAAATACAAAAAACCTTGAATAGCCAAAGCAACCTTGAGAAAGAAGAATGGAACTAATTCATGTTTATAACTCTGAAAATACAGTAAGATTACAGGTATACAAAGCATGGCACAAGAGATTTAAGACTCTTCAGTGACTCCAAGGAGACTTTTATCAAATGAAACAGATTTATTGAAATAATGGTATTATATAAGGAAAATAATCCAGGAAATAAAGTAGGAGCAAGAATTAAAGAAGCAAACAGGTAGGCACAATGTGGTGTTTCCTTGGTGATTTCTACTCACATAAAAAGATGTGTTTTTCCTAGGGTGTATTCTCAAATCTCCTTATGAAGATCAGACTTCCTAGGATAGGAATCTAAATTGAGTTGCAGAGAAACATTTTAGGCTGCTGATCTACTTAGCCTGATAGACCTTAGTTGCTATATTATCTTCTTGACCTAGGGATAGAACCAGGGTCTTTCAGATTGCAGGCAGGTTCTTTACCATTGGAGTCACCAAGGAAGCTCCTGTATTACTACGTAATGACCTTATTCAAAGTAAAGTTTCTTTAATCTGCAATGTCTAAAGGAAAGAAAAACACATTAATGCTGTCAGAGACTATTTATTTCTCAGAGATTAAAGTTTAGAAAAATTCTCAGAGAATAAAAATTACTCATATTTCCCATTTTAAAATGCTTTTTAGCTCCATAGTGAAAGTGAAATCGCCCAGTCGTGTCCTATTCTTTGCGACCCCATGGACAGTAACCTACCAGGCTCTTCTGTCCGTGGGATTTTCCAGGCAAGAGGAGTGGAGTGGGTTGCCATTTCCTTCTCCATGGGATCTTCCAAACCCACCAATCGAACCTGGGTCTCCTGCATTGCAGGCAGACGTTTTACCATCTGAACCACCAGAGAAGCCATAGCTTTTTAGCCCCATAGCTGTACTTAAAAAAAAAAAAAAATTTTATTTTTACTTTATTTTACTTTACAATACTGTATTGGTTTTGCCATACATTGACATGAATCCACCACGGGTGTACATGAGTTCCCAAACATGAACCCCCCCTCCCACCTCCCACCCCATATCGTCCCATAGCTGTACTTTTGAAAGGTAGAGTTCCTGGGAGTAACTAGAATGTAGAAGATTCGAACAAGGCAACCAAAGGGAGAAGTGTGTCTGATTTTCATATTGCAAATGCTTACTTTGTTGAATAGTCTAAAATTTTATTGTTGTTGCCCAATACTGAATGGAAGTATTTTGCAGACAGTCTTAGAACTATGCTTTTGTATACAGGAGTATTAAAGCTTGATGGTAAAGAAGTGTTTGGGGATCATGAGCATATTGTGTAGTGTCTGTTGTCTCAGATTGCCCATTTTTGGGTGGAGATGATAATAATAGTGCTTACTGTATAGATTCCTGTGAAGATATGAGCTAATAAATGGAAATAGTTTGGAACAGGGCTTAGCAATGACTAATAATCAATAAATATTTATTTATCTACAAGAATATTTAAATGTTTCTTAGAGAAGACTCTTTTTTTTTTATTTTTTATTTTTTATTTTTTTATTTTTTAAATTTTAAAATCTTTAATTCTTACATGCATTCCCAAACATGAACCCCCCTCCCACCTCCCTCCCCATAACATCTTTCTGGGTTATCCCCATGCACCAGCCCCAAGCATGCTGCATCCTGCGTCAGACATAGACTGGCGATTCAATTCACATGATAGTATACATGTTAGAATGTCATTCTCCCAAATCATCCTACCCTCTCCCTCTCCCTCTGAGTCCAAAAGTCCGTTATACACATCTGTGTCTCTTTCCCTGTCTTGCATACAGGGTCGTCATTGCCATCTTCCTAAATTCCATATATATGTGTTAGTATACTGTATTGGTGTTTTTCTTTCTGGCTTACTTCACTCTGTATAATCGGCTCCAGTTTCATCCATCTCATCAGAACTGATTCAAATGAATTCTTTTTAACGGCTGAGTAATACTCCATTGTGTATATGTACCACAGCTTTCTTATCCATTCATCTGCTGATGGACATCTAGGTTGTTTCCATGTCCTGGCTATTATAAACAGTGCTGCGATGAACATTGGGGTACATGTGTCTCTTTCAATTCTGGTTTCCTCGGTGTGTATGCCCAGAAGTGGGATTGCTGGGTCATAAGGTAGTTCTATTTGCAATTTTTAAAGGAATCTCCACACTGTTCTCCATAGTGGCTGTACTAGTTTGCATTCCCACCAACAGTGTAGGAGGGTTCCCTTTTCTCCACACCCTCTCCAGCATTTATTGCTTGCCGATTTTTGGATCGCAGCCATTCTGACTGGTGTGAAGTGGTACCTCATTGTGGTTTTGATTTGCATTTCTCTAATAATGAGTGATGTTGAGCATCTTTTCATGTGTTTGTTAGCCATCCGTATGTCTTCTTTGGAGAAATGTCTATTTAGTTCTTTGGCCCATTTTTTGATTGGGTCGTTTATTTTTCTGGAGTTGAGCTGCAGAAGTTGCTTGTATATTTTTGAGATTAGTTGTTTGTCAGTTGCTTCATTTGCTATTATTTTCTCCCATTCAGAAGGCTGTCTTTTCACCTTGCTTATATTTTCCTTTGTTGTGCAGAAGCTTTTAATTTTAATTAGATCCCATTTGTTTATTTTTGCTTTTATTTCCAGCATTCTGGGAGGTGGATCATAGAGGATCCTGCTGTGATTTATGTCTGAGAGTGTTTTGCCTATGTTCTCCTCTAGGAGTTTTATAGTTTCTGGTCTTACATTTAGATCTTTAATCCATTTTGAGTTTATTTTTGTGTGCGGTGTTAGAAAGTGATCTAGTTTCATTCTTTTACAAGTGGTTGACCAGTTTTCCCAGCACCACTTGTTAAAGAGATTGTCTTTACTCCATTGTATATTCTTGCCTCCTTTGTCAAAGATAAGGTGTCCATATGTGTGTGGATTTATCGCTGGGCTTTCTATTTTGTTCCATTGATCTATATATCTGTCTTTGTGCCAGTACCATACTGTCTTGATGACTGTGGCTTTGTAGTAGAGCCTGAAGTCAGGCAAGTTGATTCCTCCAGTTCCATTCTTCTTTCTCAAGATTGCTTTGGCTATTCGAGGTTTATAGTAAAGTTGCAGGATATAAAATCAACACACAGAAATCCCTTGCATTCCTATACACGAATAATGAGAAAGTAGAAAAAGAAATTAAGGAAACAATTCCATTCACCATTGCAACGAAAAGAATAAAATACTTAGGAATATATCTACCTAAAGAAACTAAAGACCTATATATAGAAAACTATAAAACACTGATGAAAGAAATCAAAGAGGACACTAATAGATGGAGAAATATACCATGTTCATGGATTGGAAGAATCAATATAGTGAAAATGAGTATACTACCCAAAGCAATTTACAAATTCAATGCAATCCCTATCAAGCTACCAGGCACATTTTTCACAGAACTAGAACAAATAATTTCACAATTTGTATGGAGAAGACTCTTGAGAGTCCCTTGAACTGCAAGGAGATCCAACCTAAAGGAAATCAGTCCTGACTATTCATTGGAAGGACTGTTGCTGGAGCTGAAACTCCAATACTTTGGTCACCTGATGGAAAGAACTGACTCATTGGAAAAGACCCTGATGCTGGGAAAGACTGAAGGCAGGAGGAGAAGGGGACGGCAGAGGATGAGATGATTGAATGGCATCACAGACTCAATGGACATGAGTTTGAGTAAACTCCAGGAGTTGGTGATGGATAGGGAGGCCTGAGATGCTGCAGTCCATGGGGTCACAAAAAGTCGGACACGACTGAGCAGTTGAACTGAACATCCAGAAAGTTCCTGCTTTGAGATATTTGTAAAAATTCTGCTCATAGCAGTTGAAAACTTTTCCTTAAAAAGAAAAACCAAAACCAAGTGGCATAACTTAAAAAAAAAAAACACCACATATTCATGATACTGGTGAAACAACAAAAACATCAAAAACAAAATTTCTGTGGCTTAGCAGAATCAAACATTATTTCTCACTTATGAATCTGTCAAATGCAATGTTTATAGTTGGTGGACTCCCTCTGAGAATTTACTACCATTTTCTTAAATACTTTGGCCCCAGAATTTCATACATCACTGTTGCTCGTTGTTTGTGAATTCTACTTATGCGATTATACCTCAGCACAAAGGAGGTGAATCATATAGTCAGTATTTAGATCTTGCTTCCCATTGACAGGGAAGCTCCAATTTTTGATGGACAGCTAGCCATTTTTCACACAGTCTCCACTTAGATTACAAAATGTTTGAATCAGTAGCTCTACATATCAAGACGCAAGGTGATTCATGATTATGGCACTTTAGCTATGTCTGAAAAAAAAAAAAACAACTTCTTTAGGGAATCTTTTGTATTTAACCCAACATCTGAATCTTTTGAGAACAATTTGTGAATAATTGATCCTTCCTTGAAAGCAGGCTAGATGAATAGTGAAGAAAATAAATGAATACATCTATTGAACTTAGACAGGGAAGCAGAAAGATAAGGAAAAGAAAGAAAAGGCTTTGGTTCGGTTTCTCATTGTGGCTGATACAGAATATTTCTCCATATTTGTGATACATATTTGTGATAAAGCAATACCCCTCCAAATTTGTCCATCTAATGATCAGTGCTTTTTATACAACTCACATCTGGAGGGAGAATAGTAGTCTGTTGTTTTGCTGTAGGTGTATTAATTGACAATCTCTTCTGGCATACTAAGATTCTGAACAACATTCATCTTTATCTTTGAGTACTCTAGAAATCCATAGAATGATTCAAACTTAGCCCTATAGAAGCAGATTTATTTTTAGGACTTATTCTTAAAGCTGATTCACTTGACATTGACTTAACTTCGAAACAAATAACTTTTCCTAGTTTGTTCTGGTGAATTCCATCCAGTCTCTGTCTAGCTCACCTTGATCTACAAAGCTTCCCCCACCCCCAGCTCTCTGTCTAGCTCCTTTATGTGTACTACATGCACATTCATTTATTAAAGTCCTTTTCCTGGAGAAGAGGTCATCACCATACACTCAAAGGAATCTGGACATGCTCAAATATTTCCTACCTGAAGATACTCCCTCTCTTCACTTTCCAGGCAATACTGAGCTGTTGTCCATCTGCTCTTTACTATATTCATCCCTTGCATTTGCTTGGTCAATTGACTGTTTAACGCTTTCTATCTCTGGCAGCACAATATAGCCCAACACATACTAAATGGCACATAATCATATATTCTAGTTACAGCTTAGAAAGATATCAGTGGCTATAAAAAGTTATTGTGTAATTTTCAGCTTTCTCTTCAATAGAATCAGAATGATAGTGTCTACCAAATGTGGCTTTGACAGATAAAGGTGGAATGAACGTAAGGTGGTTAGCCCAGTGCTTTGCACTAGTTCTTATTTTAAAATTATTATTATTGTAGTTATAAATGTTGTTGTAGTAACTTTTATTTCTTGTGTTTATTTGTTCCATCTGCTGTACCTCTTCTCTCCTTCATATATTTTCATGCACACAGCTTCAACCCTCCCAGTGGTGTTTCAGCTCCCAAATCTATACGGGTAGCCTTACTTCAGGTCTGTGCTTCCATCTGCCTTGCTGTATTCAGTGCATTTCTTCAGTGAGATTTTCTATTTCTATACGCCATACCACATTTCTTTCTCATTTCATTCTTACTACAATGCAGTGTTTTGTGCTGTAGCTATTCTCATCTTATAGATCAGGAAACATGGAAACCTGTAAAGTTGAACCCACTGAAATATCCACTTGAGGGATCTGGGCTTGCTGTTCATCCTTTATGCCTAGTAATATTACCTCTTTCCCATATTCATCCCATCTTCTTTATATTTTCTTGTTTGTGACCACAGATGGCATCTAGGATTTTTTTCAAAGGTGGATTTCTGTCTTACGTCTGATTTATTGGTGATTTTTTGAGAGGAAAGAGGGGTATATATTTTTGTATTATACCATGATGAATCTGGAAGCCCCACAGCTGTACTTTTAAAAAATAGTTACTGGGAGTAACTAGAGTGTAGAAGGTTTGAACAGGTCAGCCAGAGGTAGAAGTGAGTCAAGATTAAAGAGGAGGCATGTTTCAAAGTAGATGGAATGGGTTGTGTACAATAGAAAAATATTGTGAGGAGGTAGACAAAGTGTGGACCTTGGTGTCCACTGAACTAGGTTGAAACTCTAGCTATTACCGTCATTGATGATGTGGGGTAAGTCATTTTATCTCAGAGACTTGGTTCTATAAAGGGTGCTTTTCTTTCCTTCTATATTCAGCTCCAAAAGTACACATATTTAAAATACCTTAGCTGTGGCCATTTAACTTTATTATGGGTAAAGTCATCTGCACCTGTACATAATTAAGATTCTTGCTGAAAGTTATTTAGCTGCTGATAGAGGTTGCTTAGTAGATTCATTGTTCTAAAATGTTCTTCAGACCACCTGCTGGATGTTACCAGTTGAATGGAATGGTGCTTTAAATTTTGATACATTATGTACAATTTATACACTTACACCATGATTAGTTACATTCATTTAATAGGCACTTAGCAAATGCCCTTGTGAAAGTGAGAAAATATGGGCAATTGCTCAGTGCATTTCATACTTTGTAAGAGCATTCATTGATAATGCTGATAATTAATCAACTAATTGCTGTCCTGTTCAGTGTTCTCTATTTTGGAAGTGAGATTAGTTCCTTTATATATGGTGATAGACATTGAAAATCCTATTTCAGTTCTGCAATATAGATGTGAATTGTTGTTATACAGCTTAAGTGCAGAGATTGCTTGTGCAGAATTTCTGGCCCCCTAAAAACCACCTGTTCTCTCTTTCGCAGGAGGACTGACTTGTTGCATTTTCATTGATACTTTGTATATTTCTTATTGTGTGTGCATCTCTATTGGATCCAGTTGAATTTACTAATTTTGAATGTATAATTTTTTATAATTGTGTCTCAAGTATATATACTTAATACCTTTATCTTAAAATGTTATAATCCATTAAAATGGTACAAAATTAAATAATATTTGAAATTAGTAATGTTTTTATTTTGTCTAAAATCAGCACACTCACAGGCTTTTACTTTGGTAAGCCTTTCTATCTGACATATTTCTCTTTTCAGATTCAAGCTTTGGAATTTATTTCATTTTAAATTTCCACAGATTGCTTAGGCATGTTTGGTGAACCTGTACAGGAGATTTCATCTGCAACACAAATCTGGATCTATCCAAGCAAAACAATTTAAACTTATTAAATTACTTCAGCGTTCAAGGGGCCCTGATTAAGAGCTCCTCCAGTCCAGGAATTGAATAATTTCACCGCCACTTCAGGCCATTCAATGTTTTACATTATCTCTAGTGGTGTCCTTTTAGGTTAAACATAATCCTGTTAAGCAATGCTGCTGGCTTTTTGGGCTACATATACCAAGTTGAGTTATGTTCTGCTGTTATTTGGGGCTGTGTTTCTTAATTCTTCATCTTGGATGACTGGCATACTCTGGTAATAAGCTTATATACAGTAGCTAGATGGATTCTTCATTAGTAAGACTGATTAAATTGTTGTAAAATATTTATGACCCAGATGTCCTCAGGCCACATCACTCTTAAACCTAAACTTCTTAGGTTCAAATTCCAGTCTGTTGAAAATATACCTATTCTCCCATCTTTCCTAGCCACTACCAGGTTTTTGAGGACTCTTACATACACTGACTAATGAGTTCTGATTTTCATTCTCCACAGCAGTTGGCTTATGATGGATGTAAACTCTATTTTGCTAACTTGTAGTGTGACTATTAATAAAGTTAGATAAGATGGGGATCTTCCCATATCATTGCTACCATTTCTGGCAGGCTAATTCTTTAGTAGAAATAAGGATCTGTGGAAACTTTTAATCAAAGATGCTCTCAACTTGGCAAAATTATCACAATTATAACACAGTGCCAGGGACTATACTAATAGTTTGCATATACTAACTCACTCTTTGAGAAAAAGTCTATGATGAAGGGATTATAATTATTCCTGTTTTGCAGATGGAAAGACTCGAGGCATAGACCAGTTAAAGTGGTTTACTCAAGTTTACATGGAGTCAGAGGGATTCAGTTTATACTCAGCTCAGCTTCTTGCTAATCTGTGCCCTAGAGATTTGTTTTGTAATCCGTTTCAGCAAAAGATGTCCTCATATATAAAATGCAGTTAACTGAGAGAATTTGTCTTCTTTATTTGTGAAGATTGAATGTGATAATTCACGTCAAATGCATAGCAATTGACAGCTACACAAATGTTGGCTGCTATTATTTTTTCTAATAAAATGGATTTAAATTAAATTTGAGAAAAATTTGTTCTCTCAAGTCATTCTATTTTATTAGCTGAGTTTTATTCAAAGTCATAGAAGTAAATCAGAAGGATCTTCCTATTCTTGAATTAAAAAATGGGTTAATGTTTCTCAATTTGAGAAGTGAAGTCAAGGTTGAAAGCTCAGAACAAGGTAACACTATACTTATCATCCATCTGAACTCTGGGGGTGGAGACTATTGCAGCCAGAGGACAGTTAAGTTGTTGTATCCAACATTTGTTGGATGCTTCTTATGGGCCTGGATCCATGGTAAATGCCTGAAGGTATTATTTCTTTGAATTCTTTTGACAATTGTACATAATAGGTATTATTATCTGTGTTTTAAAGAAATGGGGACATGTGGGAATTCAGCAATTTGTCCCAAAGTTGCATGATTGTTAAATGATGGAGCCAGGATGCTAACCCAGACCCTCTGACTTTAGATGTTAATCTATTTACCACAGATACTTTCCACATTTTATGTTGCTAGGCATTGCAAAAATGTTCCATTGGCTACAATTAATTCTGTGTCCTGACTGTTGGGACTCCTGGAAGAATTATATAACTGCTCTTAGAATTAGTATGGGCCATGAGACCAATCTTACCAGTTGTCTGTGCGAAGAAAGCAAGACAGAACTGATTCACTTCTATTGACCACAAATCTTGGGAATTTAATTGTGTCCAAGGGAGTGGGTTTGATCCCCAGGTCAGCAAGATCTCCTGAAATAGGAAATGACAACCCGCTCCAGTATTCTTGCCTGGAAAATTCCATGGACGGAGGAGCCTGACCAGCTATAGTCCATGAGGTCGCAAAGAGTAGAACATGACAGAGTGACTGAGTGTGCACACACACGCAAGGGAAAGAAAGTGGAGAATATCTTCTCGGTTTCAGGTTCACCAAGTGTCTGGAGAATTCAGACACTGTCCATTTACCACACGTAAGGTAAAAATTACCTCTTCTCTCAGGGGCATTTGAGACATTTATGTAATTGTAACAATGCAAGCCTCTAGTCCACTAGGTCTTATTGAAGGTCTTTTTTTTTTTTTCCTAAATAGCATTTTAAGAACGTTTTGTTCTCATTGCCTCTTTGAACTTTGTATTATTTGTATTATTGATACCCCAAAGTAGCCAACAGATGTGGACTCTGTCTAGTGACCAGCTAGCCTCTGCAGTCTGCCTTTGTCATGCTATAATGGCTATTATCCAAACTAGACAGCATATTAAAAAGCAGAGGCATTACTTTGCCAACAAAGGTCCATCTCATCTAGATTATGGTTTTTCCAGTGGTCATGTACGGATGTGAGAGCTGGACTATAAAGAAAGCTGAGCGATGAAGAATTGATGCTTTTGAACTGTGGTGTTGGAGAAGACTCTTGAGAGTCTCTTGGACTGCAAGGAGATCCAACCAGTCCATCCTAAAGGAGATCAGTCCTGGGTGTTCATTGGAAGGACTGATGTTGAAGCTGAAACTCCAATACTATGGCCACCTGATGTGAAGAACTGACTCACTTGTAAAGACCCTGATGCTGGGAAAGATGGAAGGCAGGAGGAGAAGGGGACAACAGAGGATGAGATGGTTGGATGGCATCACTGACTCAATGGACATGAGTTTGGGTAAACTCTGGGAGTTGGTGATGGACAGGAAAGCCTGGCGTGCTGCAGTTCATGGGGTCGCAAAGAGTCGGACACGGCTGAGTGACTGAACTGAATCGCTATCATTACTACCTCTTGCTGTATAATTGTTTATGTATATAAGCTTCTTTCCTTAAAACAGGCTTTTCCCTCGTTGCTCTATTTTACCTTTCAATTGGTGAATCATCTTCAGTAGATTTCTGAGCCAAAGCTACTATTGATGTTTTCGTAAACTACACAAGACCTGAGCAAGAACTCTAAGTTTGCTTTTTACCTTCATGATCATCTCACTTTAGCTTTTGAATTTTTACATTGTGGGAATTTCTTTCTCCTATATGTCTATCCAATGCAATACACCTCTAGTGTTTCATTTCCTTGTTTTCCTCCTTTATAAAAAAGGATTGACTGTATTCCTCTTTTTCTTCTGGACTCAAGGTATTATTTTTCCTCTCCTATATGTATAAGCTGTTTTATGAGATCTCAATATTTTCCTTAAGGAAGTCATTCTCCATCTAAATTAACTTGTATCCTATTAATTGCTTTCAATCTATTTAGGTCTAGTAGTGAAACAGAAGCATACTTAAAAAACTAATTAGGTTTCTTTCGGACCTTTTGGACTAATGAGAATTTCCTCTATAATCCTCTTAAATTCTCCCTACTAAAATTGAGGCAAAAAGAACATACATTGTGATGAGTAGATCTTACATGTGCATATTGGTGAGTTGTAATAAATGACTAAATCATGAATATTGCATCAAGATATAGACTATCTCCACTATATCAGAAAGTCCCCTTGTGTTTACTTCCCAAACAAGTCCTGTAACCATGGATGAGAAAAGTAATGATTTCTGTATCAAATTAATTTTGTCTATCTTTGAACTTCATAAATATGGAATCATACAGTTTGTACTCATTTATTTCTAGTTTCTTTTTCTCAGTGTAAGGTTTTAAGATTGTGTCATTTCATGCATCAGTAGTTCTCTTTCTTTTTTACATTTTTATTTTGAAAAACAATTATTAACAAATGTACCATTTTATTTTATTTATACCTATTTTCCACACATACCCTTACTGTATTATCTAATTATATTAATTTTTCAATTGAAAAAATATTTATCTTTAATGGAGGTAACAATTTATTATGTTGAGTTTCATGTGTATAGTATTGCATTTTCTTCTGTATATTCTGCAATGTGCTCACCACTAAAAATTTATTTTCGATTTCTCACCGTACAGTTGATTTCCTTTACCCATGTTTCTCTCCTTCACTTGTCTTCGTTCCTTCCCCTGTGGTAACCACTATTGTCTTCTCATTCTCTACATTTTTGTTTTTTATCTTCTGTATTTTTTGGAATGCATTTTATATTTTTATTTTTAAAATTTTTAACCACTGGGTAATTTAAATCTTCCCTTTTTTTTCCCCTTTAAATAATTTCTATTGGACTATAGTTGACTTACAATGTTGTGTTAGTTCCTACTACGCAGCAAAGTGAATCATTTATACACATGTCCACTCTTTTAGATTATTTTCCCAGATAGCCCATTACAGAATATTGAGCAGAGTTCCCTATGCTATACAATAGGTCCTTATTTATTAATTTTTTAAAATATTCCACAAAGGAGTGAAATTATGTGATATTTGTCTTTCTCTATCTGACTTGTTTCACTTGCATAATAGAAGACTTTTGGGGACACATGTTTTCATTTGTCTTCTTTTTCTTTTTTCCGTTTTAAATTATTTACTTTAATTGAGGGATAAGTGCTTTGCAATGTTGGTTTCATTTCTGCCATACATCTACATGAATTAGCCATAGATGTACATACGTCCAGTCACTCTTGAACCTCCCTCCCACCTCCCACCCTTTTCTATCCCTCTAGGTTGTTACGGAGCCCCTAGGTCATACAGGAAATTGCCACTGGCTATCTGTTTTACATATGGTAGTATATATGCTTCCATGCTACTCTATCTATTCATTTCACCCTCTCCTTCCTCCACCCTCCCCAGCCTGTGTCCATTAGTCTGTTCTCCATGTCTGCATCTCCATTGCTGCTTTGCAAACAGATTCTTCAGTACCGTCTTTCTAGATTCCTCCTATATGAGTTAACATACCATACTTTAACTTTTTCTGACTTAGTTCACTGTATAATAGGCTGGAGATTAATCCACATCATCACAACAGACTCGAATGTGTTCCTTTTAATGACTGAGTAGTATTCCGTTGTATATATGTACCACAGCTTCTTTATCCATTCATCTCATGATGGACATCTAGGTTGCTTCCATGTCCCAGCTATTGTGAATAGTGCTGCAGTGAGCATTGGGGTACATGTATCTTTTTGAATTTTGGTTTCAAACTTGAAGTGATATTGAAGTGCTATTGCTGGGTCATTTGGCAGTTTTATTCCTAGTTTGTTAAGGAATCTCCATAGCATCTTTCATAGTGGCTGCATTGGTTTACATCCACACCATTTGTGCAAGAGGGTTTCCTTTTCTCCTCGCCCTTTCCAGCATTTGTTGTTTGTGGATTTTTTTTTGATGATGGCCATTCTGACTGGTGTAAGGTGATATCTTATAGTTTTGATTTGCATTTCTCTAATATGAGTGATGTTGATCTTCTTTTCATGTGTTTGTTAGCCATCTGTATGTCTTCTTTGGAGAAATGTCTGTTTAAGTATTTTTCCCACTTTTTTATTGGGTTGTTTTTCTGGTATTGAGTTGTATGAGCTGCTTGCACATTTTGGAAATTAATTCTTTGTCAGCTGTTTCATTTGCCATTATTTTTTCCCATTCTGAGTGTTGTCTTTTCACCTTGCTTATAGTTTCCTTTTCTGTGCAAAAGCTTTTAAATTTAACTTGATCCCACTTGTTTATTTTTGCTTTTATTTCCATTATTCTAGGAGGCAAGTCACAAAGGATCTTGCTATGATTTATGTCATATAGTGCCTATGTTTTCTTCTAAGAGTTTTATAGTTTCTTTTCTTATATTTAGGTCATTAATCCATTTTGAGTTTATCTTTGTGTGTGGTGTTAGGAAGTGTTCTAATCTCATTCTCTTACATGTAGCTGTCCAGATCTTCCAGCACAACTTATTGAAGAGATTATCATTTCCCAATTGTATATTCTTACCTCCTTTGTTAAAGATAAGGTGCCCATAGGCGTGTGTGTGGGTTTATTGTGGGGCTTCCTACTTGTTCTACTGGTCTACATTTATGTTTTTGTGACAGTCCCATACTTTCTGGATGACAGTAGCTTTGTAGTCTGAAATCAGGTAAGTTGATTTATCCAGCTCCATTCTTTCTCACAACTGCTTTGGTTATTTGGGGTCTTTGTGTTTCCATATGAATTGTGAAATTTTCTGTTCTAGTTCTGTGAAAAATGCCATTGGTAATTTGGCAGGGGTTGCATTGAATCTGTAGATTTCATTTGGTAATATAGTCATTTTCACAATACTGATTCTTCCGACCCAGAAGCATGGAATATTCCTCTATCTGCTTATGTGTTCTTTGATTTCTTTCATCTGTGTCTTGTATTTTTCTGTATTCAGCTCTTTTGTCCCCTCAGGTAGGTATATTCCTGGGTATTTTATTCTTTTTGTTTCAATGGTAAATGAGATTTGTCCCTTAATATCTCTTTCTGATTTCTCGTTGTTTGTATTGATTTTGTATCCTATGACTTTACTAAATCTTTACCCTGATTAGCTGTTTATAATATTGTGATAGTATCTTTAGGGTTTTCTATGTACAGTATCATGTCATCTGCAAATCGTGAGAGTTTCCTTCTTCCTTTCCAATCTGGATTCCCTTCATTTCTTTTTCTTCTCTGACTGCTGTAGTGAGGACTTCCAAAACTATATTCAATAATAGTGGTAAGTGTGGGCACCCTTGTCTTGTTCCTGATCTTAGGGAGAATGCTTTCAGTTTTTCACCATTGAGAACAATGTTGGCAATGGATTTGTTGTATATGGCCTTTATTATGTTAAGGTAGGTTCTTCTGTGCCCATTTGTTTTGAAGAGTTTTTATCATAAATGGGTACTAAATTTTGTTGAAAGCTTTTTCTGCATCTTTGTGATTATAATATGGTTTTTCTCTTTCAATTTGTTAATATGGTGCATCACATTGATTGATTTGCATCTATTGAAAAAGCCTTGCATCCCTTGGATAAACCTGACTTGATCCCTGTGTATGATCTTTTTAATATGTTGTTGAATTCTGTTTGCTAAAATTTTTTTGAAAGTTTTTGTATCTACGTTCATCAGTGATAGTGGCCTGAAATTTTCTTTATTTGTGATATCTTTGGTTTTGGTATCAGGGTGATGGTGGCCTCATAGAATGAGTTTGGAAGCGTTCCTTCCTCTACTATTTTTTGGAAAGAGTTTCAGAAGGATAGGCATTAGCGCTTCTCTAAATGTTGATAGAATTCCCTTGTGAAGCTGTCTGGTATTGGGCTTTTGTTTTTTGGGAGATTTATCACAGTTTTGATTTCAGTGTTTGTAATTGGCTTGTTCTTAATTTCTATTTCTTCCTGGTTCAGTCTTGGAAGGTTGAATTTTTCTAAGAATCTGTCCATTTTCTCCGAATTTTCCATTTTATTAGCATATCAGTTCAGTTCAGTTCAGCCACTCAGTCGTGTCTGACTCTTTGCGACCCCATGAATTGCAGCACGGCAGGCCTCCCTGTCCATCACCAACTCCCGGAGTTCACTCAGACTCATGTCCATCGAGTCCGTGTGATGCCATCCAGACATCTCATCCTTTGTCGTCACCTTCTGCTCCTGCCCCCAATCCCTCCCAGCATCAGAGTCTTTTCCAGTGAGACAACTCTTCGCATGAGGTGGCCAAAGTACTGGAGTTTCAGTTTCAGCATCATTCCTTCCAAAGAAATCCCAGGGCTGATCTCCTTCAGAATGGACTAGTTGGATCTCCTTGCAGTCCAAGGGTTAGTTGCTTGCAATAGTCTCTTATGATCCTTTGTATTTCTGTGTTGTCTGTTGTTGCTCTCCTTTTTCATTCCTAATTTTGTTGATTTAAATCTTTTTTGCCCTTTTTTCTTCATGAGTCTGGCTAATCATTTGTCAATTTTAATCTTCTCAAAGAACCAGCTTTTACTTTTATTAACTTTTACTATTGATTCGTTTATTTCTACTCTGATCTTTATGATTTCTCTGTTACATACATAGGAGTGGGGTTGCAGAGTCATAGGGTAGATGCATGTTTACTTTATAGAAAATGCCAGGTGGTTTTCCAAAGAAGTTTTTCCATTTCATATTCCTGCTGGCAATGCATGAGAATTTTAGTTGTCCTACATCCTTTCCAGCATTTGATTTTGTTAGTCATTTTAAATTTGACTCTTCTAGTGAGAGAAGACGTATTTTTACCCAGGGCTTTAATTTACATTTCCTTGTTGACTAAATATGAAAAAGATTTTTGATCCAGAGGCATTCGGGGTTATTTATGAGAACTGATCTACTTCGATTTTGTACTTTGTCCTAGTGTGTGCTGCTTACACTGATTTTGAGCCTTTCTTCTAAAACATAGTCTTCTAGAGTTCTCAATTTAATATGCGAATTACTTTGTGAGATTTCTGTATTCTTGCTTGCCTAGAGTGAGACTATCTCCCAATAGTGTATGACATCTAATATCTCTATTCAGTTAACAGCCTTGTAACAGACACTCTCTACTAGACTTTGTGAATTCTTGCCCTGAACTTATTCTGTCTTTGCCTTTTTATCCTTGCTAGACTGTCATACTCTGCTTAGAGTCTCTCTTTCAACAATATGGTCCATTAAGTTTCCTTGGACAAAACCTGGATCACACATAGGGCTCATCTCCTGTGTTTCCTTACTCATATGGTCACAGTTCTGCACTGGTCTATTTACAATGCCTCAAAATGGTTTCATCATATAGATTGTCCACTTGAAAGATTGTTTACAGTGTGAGAGGAATTTGAGTACCAGTTGCTCCATCATGGCCAAGTGCAAGACTTTCTCCTTTGTTACTTATTAGTTAACTCAGGTCGCTTAGTGATAAAGAATTCTCATGCCAAGCAGGAGGTCCAGGTTCAATCCCTGAGTTGGGAAGTTCCCCTGGAGAAGGGAATGGCAACCCACACCAGTATTCTTGCCTGGGAAATTCCATGTACAGAGGAGCCTGGCAGGCTAAGTTTCATGGAGTCACAAAGAGTTGGACACAACTCAGTGAATCAAAAACAACAAAGTAAATACATAAGTGTTTAATCATAACCTAATTTTATTGTCATCTTTTCTATTTCTCCATTCAAATTACTATAATTCTAGATGATAATTATCTGTATACAAACCAAAATATCCTGGGAATTCATAATTGTGTAGTATGTTGAAATATTTTTTTTTGTAACTAAAGGTATGGATACAGCAATGATTTTCTTCAATAAATTAAAAGGAATTTAAACTTGATACTTATCAATATCACACTCACTCACTTATATCTTATATGCTTCCTTAAGTTGATGAGAAAAGAATAAGTCTACAACTTTGTGAATTTTGGATATCTTGCATTGTATCAGTAAAGATATGTCTACCATATCTGTCATGCATATTAGGGGGAAAAAAAAAGGTTGAACTGGTAACATGAAATGACTGCTCTAAAGGGCATTAGAATGTGACACCATTTTAAACTTGTATTCTAGTTCTGCATATTAAAAACAAATTGTCTTAAAGATATTTAATTCATTTTTTTACAGTCATTAATTGTAGAATTTGCTACTGAAATAATGGAAATTTATTGAAAACATGGTACTGGTAGAAAGTCAAATTAGAAGGTGAAAGAATTCTGAGAAAGAAAATATTTCAATGGGCTCTTTACAATTTTTATCCTGAGGTATAAAGAAAAAACGAAGTAGAATTCTTGTGAAAATAGATTAACCAATTTAGAAACAAGAATGTGTATTTCAGATGAAGAAATGGAACTACTATATTAGTCTGTAGGATTTTACATTAATTGTGCAATTAAATGTCATTACTTTAAACAATAAAACAAATGAGAAACATTATAAAGGAGACAGCACTGGACTCAGGAAGTGACATGTTTCTTATATCTGGCTTTATGTTGGGTCTGATGTCATTAAATCAGGGTGGGTCAAATTTTTATTTATTACCCATAAAATGAATGGATATGCCAAATAATTCTAATGTTCTTTTATAAAAATTTATTTATCTTTAATTGAAGGATAATTGCTTTACAGTATTGCATTGGTCTCTAGCAAACATTAACATGAATCAGCTATAGGTTTACCCATGTCCTCTCCAATTCGAAAGTAACTCGCACTTCCCTCTCCATCCCACCCCTCTAGATTCTTATCAATCGCAGGTTTGAGCTCCCTAAGTCATACAGAAAATTCTCATTGGCTATCTGTTTTACATATGGTAATATATGCTTCCATATGAAACGTTCAGTCAGTCACTCAGTCGTGTCTGACTCTTTGTGACCCCATGAATCACAGCACGCCAGGCCTCCCTGTCCATCATCATCTCCCAGAGTTCACTCAGACTCACGTCCATTGAGTCAGTGATGCCATACAGCCATCTCATCCTCGGTCATCCCCTTCTCCTCCTGCTCCCAATCCCTCCCAGCATCAGAGTCTTTTCCAATGAGTCAACTCTTCGCATGAGGTGGCCAAAGTACTGGAATTCCAGCTTTAGCATCATTCCTTCCAAAGAAGTCCCAGGGCTGATCTCCTTCAGAATGGACTGGTTGGATCTCCTTGCAGTCCAAGGGACCCTCAAGAGTCTTCTCCAACACCACAGTTCAAAAGCATCAATTCTTCAGTGCTCAGCCTTCTTCACAGTCCAACTCTCACATCCATACATGACCACAGGAAAAACCATAGCCTTGACTAGACGGACCTTAGTCAGCAAAGTAATGTCTCATGAACTCCTTCTTGCAAATTCAGACTTACATTGAAAAGAGTAGGGAAAACCACTAGACCATTCAGGTATGACCTATTTCAAATCCCTTGTAATTATACAGTGGAAGTGACAAATAGATACAAGAGATTATATCTGATAGACAGAGTGCCTGAACAACTATGGACGGAGGTTCATGACATTGTAAAGTATGCAGTGATCAAAACCATTCCCAAGAAAAGCAATGCAAAAAGTAAAATGGTTGTCTTAGGAGGCCTTACAACAGCTGTGAAAAGAAAAGAAGCTAAAGGTGAAGGAAAAGGGAAAGATATACCCATTTGAATGCAGAGTTCCAAAGAATAGCAAGGAGAGATAAGAAAACCTTCCTCAGTGATTACTGCAAAGAAATAGAGGAAAACAATAGAATGGAAAAGACTAGGGATCTCTTCAAGAAAATTAGAGATACCAAGGGAACATTTCATGCAAAGACGGGCTTAATAAAGGACAGAAATATTATGGACCTAACAAAAGCAGACTATATTAAGAAGAGGTAGCAAGAATACACAGAAGAACTATGCAAAAAGATCTTCATGACCCAGATAAGCACGATGGTATGATCACTCACCTAGAGCCAGACACCCTAGAGTGTGAAGTCAAGTGGGCTTTAGGAAGCATCACTACGAACAAAGCTAGTGGAGGTAATGGAATTCCAGTTGAGCTATTTCAAATCCCAAAAGATGATGCTGTGAAAGTGCTGCACTCAATATGCCAGCAAATTTGGAAAACTCAGCAGTGGCCACAGGACTGGAAAAGGTCAGTTTTCATTCCAATCCCCAAGAAGGCAATGCAAAAGAATGCTCAAACTACCACACAATTCCACTCATCTCACACACTAGCAAAGTAATGTTCAAAATTCTCCAAGCCAGGCTTCAACAGTACATGAACTTCCAGATGCTCAATCTGGATTTAGAAAAGGCAGAGGAACCAGAGTTCAAGTTGCCAACATCTGTTGGATCATCAAAAAAGCAAGAGAGTTCCAGAAAAACACCTATTTTGCTTTATTGACTATGCCAAACCCTTTGACTATGTGGATCCCAACAAACTGTGGAAAATTCTGAAAGAGATGGGAATACCAGACTGCATGACCTGCTTCATGAGAAATCTGTATGCAGTCAAGAAATAACAGGTAAAACTGGACATGGAACAGCAGACTGGTTCCAAATCAGGAAGGAGTATGTCAACACTGTTTATTGTCACCCTGCTTATTTAACTTCTATGCAGAGTACATCATGAGAAATGCCAGGCTTGATGATGCATAAGCTGGAATCAAGATTGCAGGGAGAAACATCAATAACCTCAGATATGCAGATGACACCACCCTTATGGCAGAAAGCAAAGAGAACTAAAGAGCCTCTTGATGAAAGTGAAAGAGGAGAGTAAAAAAGTTGGCTTAAAACTCAACATTTGGAAAACTAAAGTCTTGGCATCCAATCCCATCACTTCATGACAAATAGATCAGGAAACAATGGAAACTGTGAGACTTTATCTTTGGGGGCTCCAAAATCACTGCAGATGGTGACTGCAGCCATGTAATGAAAAGGCACGTGCTCCTTAGAAGAAAAGCTATGACCAACCTACATAGCATATTAAAAAGCTGAAACATTAGTTTGCTGACAAAGGTCTATCTAGTCAAAGCTATGGTTTCTCCAGTAGTCATGTATGGATGTGAGATTTGGATCCTAGAGAAGGCTGAGAGTCGAAGAACGATGCCTTCGAACTATGGTGTTGAAGAAGACTCTTGAGAGTCCCTTGGACTGCAAGGAGATCAAACCATTCAATCCTGAAGGAAATCAGTCCTGAACGTTCATTGGAAGCACAGATGCTGAAGTTGAAGCTGCAACACTTTGGCCACCTGATGTGAAGAAGTGACTCATTGGAAAAGACCCTAATGCTGGGAAAGACTGAAGGCAGGAGGGGACTGGGACGACAGAGGGTGAGATTGTTGGATGGCATCACCAACTCAATGAACATGAGTTTGAGCAAGCTCCTGGAGTTGGTGATGGACAGGGAAGCCTGGTGTGCTGCAGTCCATGGGGTCATAAAGACAAAGACTGAGTGACTGAACTGAACTGAATATATGTTTTCATGTTACTCTCTCCATACCTCCCACCCTCTCCTCTGCCCTTTCCCAGCAGGGTCTTATTCTAGGTTTTATTATTCTAAGTTGATAAAAACCTTTTCTTTCCAATTAAAAAAACATTTTAAGGAACTTTGTTTCAATTAGATATACTACTGGGGAAAAGTTGAAATAAATATATATATATTTTTTTAAGAAAATGAGGTATCACAAGCTATTCCACCATCTTGAGTATCATCATGCTTATATGTCATTAGAAATTCCATTTTTATTACCTTTTTAAATTGGTAACTACTGCAGATTTGACAATCTTCCTTAATACTAGCTTGCATATTAAACAGTCAGTCTGGTCAACATTATGTCCATGAGGCAATGTGATGATTATTGGCTATTTTTTCTATCTTATAAATAAGTTGGCCTGGATAGGCAGAGATGTAGATGTTCATCCAAAGTCATTCATATTAGTTCACCACATAATTTTATATTTAGAAATACCACAGGTCTATGATTATGTCTCATAGTCACATCCACAAATAAGCTTTGGAATTGGTTTTAGTAAGTTAATTTTTCTTAGTGTTAACATTCTGTTTTCTGAGATTCTCATGGGAGCTTCTTATTTCTGGTCTGATAAAAAATCCATTTCCACTTCTTGCAATCAATTTTAATTTTCATGGCTCTACTAAACATGAAACAAAGATGTTAAGTCTGTGTGTCTTCACTGAGTTTATATTTGCTAATTCAAAGTTTAGGAGAGCTCCATTAATGCAAACAATAATTATTTTTGGACTATAAACCAATTTACATTTTTCCATGGCCCTTTCTTTGAGTTCTACCATTTAAATGATTCCCAGCTCTTTTATTTCCCTAATGATTTAGAGGTTAATAATATTGCTGAAATGGAATGCAACCAAGGGAAGTGTGAAAGAATGTTTCTAAGACTCTAAATACTTTTTTGACTTTTTTAAAATATGTGATTACTTAAAGGGATTCATTGAAAATGGAATTTTTAGATGATATTTTTGAGAGTATTCTTGTGATTACTTGAATAGGATGATGAGGAATAGAAAGAATAGCAACATTTAAAATGCTTTGGGTTTAATTTCTGCCAAGAAGGAATTGTTAGATATGGATTGCTGGAAAGTCTCAGTAGAAAAATGGGAACAAAGATAGTGATTACTGATTTGTGCATTAGCAAGGGGTCAAGATATGAAACACAAAAGAATAAGAGAGGGATGGAATTGCTCATTTGAATAAATATAATTATTCAAATAAAAATTGAAAACTAAAGATGAGCCATAAAAACCAGTAATTATATTATCTTTTCATGTTTTATAAATATCTTCATTTAAATGTTTACATTGGAATCTTACAACAGTCCTGTGAATCTAAGCTTGAGGTGTTATCTCGTTTTTATAATTAAGAAATCTGAGTCCCAGAGAATTTAGGAGATTTGACCAAGTTCATATACTTTTAATGTGGTAGGTACAACAATAGAGGTGATGTTTTCTCCCCCTGTATCAGTGTTCCCTTGTGTGATCCAGTCACATGTGTTTTCAAACATTTGGAGACTCATGTTATAATGTTACTTTACCTATTCAGAACCTATATGAATGAGTGTGGCACTTCCCTGATGGTTCACACAGTAAAGAATCTACTTGCAATGCAGTAGATAGGGGTTTGATCCCTGGGTTCGGAAGATACCCTGGAGGAGGGCATGACAACCCACTCTAGCATTCTTGCCTGGAGAATCCCCATGGACAAAGGAGCCTGGTAGGCTACACTCCATGGGGTCACAAAGAATCAGACACAACTTAGCGACTGAACAACAGCAATTCAGAACCTATAGGAATGAGTGTACCTAGATAATTAATTATACCATATAGCCAAAAGAATAGTTTCTTTTACATTTTAATTTTCATGGTTAAATACTGTAAATAAATGAAAAGGTTATAATAAGATCTTTAAAATGTTTATGACATTAGTTATTGTGAAATATATGTATTAGCGTATGCATAAGTGTTTTGAAGTAAATGAATCACAAGTATAAAACATAATCTAGGTGATTTAAGAGCTGGTATAACACTGCCCATTAATTTTTGAAGGTCACAATTCTATAACATATAAATCAGTATGAAACAGACTTATGGGTATTTGTTTATATTATCTTTCTGCATTTATGACAGTTGTCCATTTTCCCTTTGAAAGTAACAGTCTAATGTCTCTTCTGCTTGTTATTCCTCACAAGAGAAATGGTAATTGCCTAGATGCTACTCCTGGTCAATTAATTCATGCTGTGTACATTTTGAGTCAATCTCTAGACAGAATGTGAAAAGGAAAGATAAAAGCTTGTTTGTACCTCATGGGTTGATACGGACCAGCCCCACGTAATGGACAGGTGCTACATTGTTGGTCTTTGTTTCCAGAGTAGTGGTACTCCTGGGGTGAACTTATTCTGCAGAAATATTACTCTTCTTTCTTTTCTCTCTTTCTCTCTCTTTCTATTCCTTTCTCACACTGAGGAGGAGTTCCAGGAAGTTAGTTTCATAGGATTGATGGGCAGACCTTGTGTGCAGTTGTGGTGTGAGATAATGAGGAGATATTCAAGATTGTCCTTGAGAGATATCTGACCTTAAACATAGTTCTTTTGACCAATTTGTATTGTCAAGAGATAAATCAGGAGTCAGAGTGAATCTTGGAGCAATTGAAAAACCGGGGGTAATGAAAATGAGGCAAGAGGAGAAGCAGGAGAGGGAAAATTCCAGAGAGGCTGACATGGCTATGCTTGTGAATGGTTATCTTGTACTTTTGAGTTGGGATAGCCAGGTTTTTAAAAATGGGTTAGGATGGGTCAGACTGAAGGACATGCTAAACTTGGTGGGCTGGACTTGAGAGAGCTGATATTTTTAAATAATAGTTTAAATATGTTTATATATCATGATGCCCCTTTCTATTCATGTCAGAAATTCAGTTACTAGCTGAGTTCTTTATTCTAATGGCTATGCGCTTATGAAATACTCTATTTGTTTTTGGTATGTCGAGGATTTTACTTATTTGGCTATTTTAAAATTTGTTTTTATTTATTTATCTTAATTTAGTTGGGTGCTATATAGATATTACCAAAATCTTTGTTTCAGAGGTGACAATGTGCTCCCACCTTTTTTGCAAAATAGATAATGGTCTTTGTTAATTATTGGAAGACATCCATGTTTACACTTATTTAAACGATTCAATTCATCCAATTCAACATAACTTGAATCATCTTTGTAACCAAAACAGTAAAATTTAGCACGGAAACACAAATTTAAGTTTGCACAATGAGTGTCCTGGGCAGCCTTCATAGACACGCTCTAATTTCCACACATAAATGCTTCAGTTGTGTTTATAAGACAAAAATACGATATGGCAGCCCATTTAATAGCAGATTTTAACATCTGTGCTCTTGTTGTGAGTTATAAATATGCCTAGTAAAAGGGATGTTTTCTCCCTCATTTCCATTATTTACAAGTAATGAGGCTAACTTCCTAAGAGAAGGATAACAAGTATAAACTAGAAACATTTTTGATTGCTGATATTCTAGAAGGCTGTTGGTTGCTATGAATGCTCATGATTTCTGGGTTCTTGTCCCCAGGCTCTAACTTCAATTATCTGGCTGGTGATGTGAGCAACTATATCAATTTCTCATTTTCTGTGTCATGGCAAGAGGCAAGATTTGTCCAAGGTGTCTGCAATGGTCCACACATCCTGGAAGCTTATATATCTGTGAAATTCCATGTTGGCACAGTGTTTCTCTGTGCTATTTATCCATTCAAATGGAAAAATACTGATTTTCTTAAAAATATTTATGGCAATAACTTCAGAAATTAGAATTCATATGATTTTAAAGGTGATAGATATGTTTAATATTACAGACAAACAAGAATTGAATAATCAAGTAGTTGATTTTTAAGACTTTTAGATTTTTTTTTAATCTCTCATTTTCTAGCTTTAAATTTTTCTTAGTGCAGAGATGGAAAAAGCATATTCCTGAACTTCAGTGCTTAAGAATGTTACTAGTTCCTTTTCTGCTCTTCAGCCAATGCTAAAATTGGATTTCTTATTATTCACAAAAATATTTTTTAAAGGTCTGATATTCCATAAAAACCCTCAAGGCATTCTTAGATGATGTACTCCTTTATTGCAGATTTCTAATGAGGATATATCAGAATTTCATCATCTATCAAAAAGAACCCTTAATTAAAACAAGTATCTATTTCAACAAACCTACTAAATGTTTTTGTCTTTGAGGTTTAGCCAGAATTACTATTTTTGGTAAGAATTCAAATGACAGTTTTTAAATACTGGTACAAGACACATTCACTAACTTCATTTAAAATATATGGTAATAAGAAAACAGATTGTCAACTAGTCAAATCTCAGAAGGAAATAATTCTTTTTATTATAGATTTTATATCACTAATTTATGGCTGTTAATTGTCCTTCTGCAGATTAAGAGCAGGTAAACACTATGAAGTATAATGGTTGATGATTTGGATTTGAATTTCAGTGCTTCAAAAAGGCTATGCCAAAGGGTTTTGCATCGCTAATAGTAGCATAATAGATTCGGTACATAGGCTCACCACACAGTATGAAGTAGTAGATGCTAATAGTTTCACATCATATTTAATACTGATTAATGTTAACATTGCTGATTGTGTTCTGAGCACAATAAACTCTTGTTCTTGAGTTCCTCTTAATTACATTTGGAAGTTATGATATAATTTAAGTGGTAGGTAGTCTATTTGCCTATGAGTTCCTTAGAAGAACTAAAAATCAAACAGTATAGATAGGTTAGAAATGAAACAGTATAGTATATATTTTATTTCCTGTTAGGCAGTAATTAATTAGAACACTTAGTTGACATGATAAAACAGTTTGAAGAAAAATTCAGTGACATGATTGCATAAGGAATCGGAAGAAATAAACATTTTATTAAGTGTTATCTGCAGTTAACCTACAAACCGCACAGATAGGGCATTTTGGCATGCTAGTTCCAAAAAGATATTTCATTTTCTGTTTTAGAAGTTTTTCCTATACTGTAAACTCTAGGAGGGAAGTTTCTATGTGTGCCTTCTCCATGGTTTATCTTCAGTAAGTGTACAAAAGTCACTCAAACATGTTTGCATTTATGCCTGTCATTTAATTCTGTAAAACTGTAAACTAAGAGTCAGATAAGTTATATTTTTTAAACATTGTCATGTCAATTACTGTCATTAGCATCATGAGATTAAAAAAAATCCTACAATGCTGAGACATAGAGGTTATTCTTTCTTCACCTTAGGATTTTTCTGTTTTAGTGGCAGATACAATCAAGTAGACTATATATAAACTTGTTACATGAAAATTAGATAAAAGCTCATGGAGTAAACCCAGTATATTTTGTGCATAATGTAGAAAGAAAATCTTTTTAAAGAAAACACAAGCTTCCTGGAAAATATTTATACAGGAGTTATAAAAAAAATGTAAGCTCTGTTAAATAGTAAAAAGAATATTCAACATGTACTTGAGAGAAATATCGGAAAAAATGGAATAACAGTTGATTTTTGTGTAAACTGGAGAAAAGGAGTCACTCAGTTACATGGACTATATACAGGAAATTGAGGTTGATTCTTGTCTCTGTATTTTAAAACAAAAAGCCCTGTATTCCACAAGATATTAGAAAGTTGGCCTTTCTCTCTCATGGCTATTCATTTTAATGCTCTGGTTTCACTTAATAGCAATCATGACAGAGAATAATTTCAGTCTATTTCAGTCTAGGCATTGTAATCTTAAAACCAACTGCACTATTAGGGAAATGATGTGGGCTTGGTGGGAATATAAGCATGAAAATTCTAGCTACCATGGTATGATGACACTAGTTATTATGGATTTTGGAATTATACATGCATCCATTTGGGTACATTAAAATGATATATTTGATTGTAATTCTCAATACAGAACTCATACATCAGCCCTTGCCCATCACAGGACATTGTTGAAGCGAATTAGACCCTTCGAGTTACTATGCAAATGGCTGTCATGGCAGTACTTCAGAGATAATAATGCCTGGTTATATTTCAGTAATGCAGTAGACCATTTCAGTGATTTTTCTTCCACATAACTAGATATGCTGCAAAGACTCAAATGCTAACATTGAAATAAATGAGTTGAAATAAGATACAGCAAAGAACAATAAGCATGCTTCAAAGGTGGCTGTTGGCAAAGTGAAGCTAAATATTAATATCAATGAATTGATGTAATAGAAATTGCAGTGTTTTGTGGTTTCTTTCTGCTCCATTGCAAACATTAAGGGAAAAAGTATTCCTAGAAAAGTAAAATATTCTGAAAACATTCTGAAAATTATATGATTTAATCTATGGCTGAAAGATTGCAACTTTAGTAAAGAATAAAATACTCTTCATAGGAAGAGAGATGTTATCTTATGTTATCTCTATAACATCTATAGATATTACAGAGATGTGTCTAATATATCTTTAAAAGAAGGAATAATTTAAGCATTTCATGTCTATCTTCCCATTGACTTGGTTTTTATGGCAACCAACTTCTGACATCTCATTTAGCTATTTGTGAAATTGCTAAATAGTGACCTTGGAACAGAAATTCCAACATTCTTTAAGTGTTTAACTGTAGTTGTAACCCCCAGCTCAACATGCCTAACCTCTTCATCACTGAAGTGCATATGAGTATCACTAGCAAAAGTCTAAGAAAATGTACAGACCATTACTGCTATTCTTTTTTCTTGGCTTCCCAGGACACTTCAAATTTTGCATGAATTTTCAGAGTTCCAGTGCAAATACAATAGAATATTAACAGAAGGAGAGCTGATGATTAAATCATTTGGTTGATGATTAAATGTCCTCATGAGTTTAAGTAATTCAGTGTCATCTTTTTTTTTTTTTTTTTCAGTGTCATCTTTTTTATGACTTTCCTCAAGTTGAATAACCTAAGTGGTTAAAATAGGTCAGACTTCTCAGTGAGTTGGTGTGACAGTGTCTCTGCCTGTGTCTGTAGGTCCAAAACAGAGGAGAAGTAATGAAACTGTCTACCTACCACTTCACTTTGGAGGCTGTACATTCTTTTCCTCGGGCTGGCATAGCAGATGGCTACAAATGAAGTGGCTTAAAATAACAAGCTTATTCTCATACGATTTTGGAGGCTGGAAGTCTGAAATCAAGATGTTAGCAAGACTGTTTTATTCTAGAAGCTCTGAGGAAGAATCTGTCTCATGTCTAGTTTCTGGTGGTTGCTGGCAATCGTGGCATTCCTTGGCTTGCGAGTGCAGTACTCCAATCATCACTAATCTCTGTTTTCAAATGCTGTCTCACTGTGTCTTCAACTGACTTTCTTATAAGGGCACCAGTCATTGAATTCATGGCCCATTCTAATCCTGCATGACCTCATCTTAACTAATTACATCTTCAAAGACCAATTTTCTTAATGAGTCTCATTCTGAGGTTCCTGGTGGACCTTAATTTGGGGGTATGTTAGTCAACCAAGTTCAGAGAAAAACAGCTTTAAAACAAATCTGTTTTACTATGATGGAGTTTTGAGGTTAACATTATACGTGTTCACCAATATCACCAGTTCTTCTCACTTTTTTGCATTTAAGAAAAACATCATTTGCACCAGGTGGGACTGTGTAACTAGTCTCTCCCATAATCTGTGACTGAGGATGATAAGAATTACTATGGGCCTTAACTCCTTAAGAGCTAGTGTGATAGTTTCCATGTTCACCTTTATTCTGGTGAAGCCTGAAAAGAGAAGGAAATGCAACATCAAAGATGCCTGGATAGTGGACCTTATCTGAGTGAGAAATAAACTTTGTTGTATTATACCATTTTGATTTAGGTGGCATCTGTCACCAAAGCAAAATATAGGTAGTTCTGATTAATATATTTCTTCAACTTCAAAAGCATCTTTAAATATGTGTCAGTTCAGTTCAGTTCAGTTGCTCAGTCATGTCTGACTCTTTGCAAACCCATGGACTGCAGCACACCAGGCCTCCCTGTCTATCACCAACTCCTGGAGTTTACCCAAACTCATGTTTATTGAGTCAGTGATGCCATCCAAACATCTCATCCTCTGTTGTCCCCTTCTTCTCCTGCCCTTAATCTTTCCCAGCATCAGGGTCTTTTCAAATGAGTCAGCTCTTCGTATCAGGTGGCTAAAGTATTGGAGTGTTCCAGGAGAACACTCAGGACTGATCTCCTTTAGCATGGACTGGTTAAATTCTCCCTTTGCAGTACAAGTGACTTTCAAAAGTCTTCTCCAACACCACATTTCAAAAGCATCAATTCTTCAGCGCTGAGCTTTCTTCACAGTCCAACTCTCACATCCATACACAACCACTGGAAAAACCATAGCCTTGACTAGATTGACCTTTGTTGGCAAAGTAATGTCTCTGCTTTTTAATATGCTATCTAGGTTGGTCATAAATTTCTTTCCAAGGAGTAAGAATCTTTTAATTTCTTGGCTGCAGTCACCATCTGCAGTGATTTTAGAAACCCCCAAAATAAAGTCTGACACTGTTTCCCAATCTATTTGCCATGAAGTGATGGGACCAGATGCCATGATCTTTGTTTTCTGAATGTTGAGCTTTAGGCCAACTTTTTCACTCTCCTCTTTCACTTTCATCAAGAGGCTCTTTAGTTCCTCTTCGCTTTCTGCCATAAGGGTGGTGTCATCTGCATATCTGAGGTTATTGATATTTCTCCCGGCAATCTTGATTCAGGCTTGTGTTTCTTCCAGTCCAGCGTTTCTCATGATGTACTCTGCATATAAGTTAAATAAGCAGGGTGACAATATACAGCCTTGAGGTACTCCTTTTCCTATTTGGAACCAGTCTGTTGTTCCATGTCCAGTTCTAACTGTTGCTTGCTCACCTGCATACAGATTTCTCAAGAGGCAGGTCAGGTGGTTTGGTATTCCCATCTCTTTCAGAATTTTCCGCAGTTTGTTGTGATCCATATAGTCAAAGGCTTTGGCATAGTCAATAAAGCAGAAATAGATGTTTTTCTGGAACTCTCTTGCTTTTTCCATGATCCAGCAGATGTTGGCAATTTGATCTCTGGTTCCTCTGCCTTTTCTAAAACCAGCTTGAACATTTGGAAGTTCATGGTTCACGTATTACTGAAGCCTGGCTTGGAGAATTTTGAGCATTACTTTACTAACATGTGAAATAAGTGCAATTGTGTAGTAGTTTGAACATTCTTTAGCACTGCCTTTCTTTGGGACTGGAAAGAAAACTGACCTTTTCCAGTCCTGTGGCCATGGCTGAGTTTTCCAAATTTGCTGGCGTATTGAGTGCAGCACTTTCACAGCTTCATCTTTCAGGATTTGAAATAGCTCAACTGAAATTAAGGGTCCCTTGGACTTCAAGGAGATCCAACCAGTCCATTCTGAAGGAGATCAACCCTGGGATTTCTTTGGAAGGAATGATGCTAAAGCTGAAGCTCCAGTACTTTGGACACCTCATGCAAAGAGTTGACTCATTGGAAAAGACTCTGATGCTGGGAGGGATTGGGGGCAGGAGGAGAAGGGGACGACCGAGGATGAGATGGCTGGATGGCATCACTGACTCGATGGGCGTGAGTCTGAGTGAACTCTGGGAGATGGTGATGGACAGGGAGGCCTAGCGTGCTGCAATTCATGCGGTCACAAAGAGTCGGACATGACTGAGCGACTGAACTGAACTGAACTGAAATTCAATCACCTCCACTAGCTTTGTTGTTAGTGATGCTTCCTAAGGCCCACTTGACTTCGCATTCCAGGATGTCTGGTTCTAGGTGAGTGGTCACACTATCATGCTTATCTGGGTCATGAAGATCTTTTTTGCACAGTTCTCCTGTGTATTCTTGCCACCTCCTCTTAATATCTTCTGCTTCTGTTAGGTCCATACAATTTCTGTCCTTTATTGAGCCCATCTTCACATACAATGTTCAAATTTTCTTGACGAGATCTCTAATATTTCCCATTGTATTGTTTTCCTCTATTACTTTGCATTGGTCATTGAGGAAGGCTCTCTTATCTCTCCTTGCTATTCTTTGGAACTCTGCGTTCAGATGCTTATATCTTTCCTTTTCTCCTTCGTTTTTCACTTCTCTCCTTTTCACAGCTATTTCTAAGGCCTCCTCAGACAACTATTTTGCTTTTTTGCATTTCTTTTTCTTGGAGATGATCTTGATTTCGGTCTCCTGTACAGTGTCAAGAACCTCCGTCCATAGTTCATCAGGCACTCTATCAGATATAGTCCCTTAAATCTATTTCCCATTTCCATTGTATAATCATAAGGAATTTGATTTAGGTCATACCTGAATGGTCTAGCGGTTTTCCCTACTTTCTTCAATTAGATCACAAATTAATCAGTAGTCTGAACTTGAAAAAATATTTAGATACAGTTTTAACCCAAAGTTTTTATTTGACATTTAAATTTACTCTTTACTTGAAAATTAAATTTCATTCATAGTTATTTGCTGAGTACATTTATATTGAGGACTACCTATATGTACATATTTAGAGAAAATTGGATTTGTATTAACATTTGGTACTCTGCAATATGGGCAAATAAAGCCAAAGATTGGTGCTAGCTCATAAAAAATCTATTTGTGCTGAGTTATGACATATATTTTTGTCATTTAACTATTATAAAATTCCCAGTGGTACCACATTGGCAGGAAATAAAATTTTAAAATATGTTGTTTCTGTATAGAAAAAATTTTTGAGCTGTGCTTTAAACCCTAGAACTTAGCTCCAAAGGAACGTTTGTTATTGAAAATAAAAATGGTAATCTATAGACAGCCTTACATTGGCTGCAAAGAATGCTGTGACGTTTCAGACGTATGTTCAACTTCCAACTCCATAATGAGTTTATTTTGAGTCTATTTATATACAGTTTATTTGAAGGGCAAAAACAGGAAGTTATACACAAATGGCAGGGGTCCAAAACTGGTGTCAGTTAAGCAATGCTTTTATGTGTAATACAACCTCCTGCTGGGATGTCTGGAGTTCATTCTAGAACGTTATATAAAAACTCATCACTAAAAGACAATGTGAAAACTTCTTTAAAATGGAAAGAATTGCATGTATTTCTCAATAAGATTGGCCTATAAAGTGTTTCAAAGGTGAAAGGGCAGTGTTCATTGACCTGAATATGCTTATTTATCAAACTGCTAAATCTGACATAGCATAGTAGATAGTCTGGACCCTCTCAGAAGCTGGCTAATTAAATAGCTTTATTAATGTGTCATGAGACAGACTGTCAAGGGTGACCTTCTATTCGCAAAAGTATTTTTTATTTCAAAGGTCTCTCAAGAAACACCTGTGTGCTTATTGGCATAGGTGACCTGGAAAGGATCAAGGTCTTCTAGAGGCCTTGAAACCAATCTGGTCTCTTGACATCTCTCAAAATGAAGATGGCCTCGAGTTCAGTGAGATATTGCATTGCCCTTAACACAATCCCATAATCCTGCCTACTGTGGATTTGAAGAGCTCATTTGAGCTTGCTTCATGTCCTATTCACAGTCCTGAAATATAGCCTAAATTCTGTTCATTTTCTCATGATTGAGATTTTTCTAGAGTTGGATGGAAATGATGGATCACATCATCACACAAATGTCCTTATAGTCATGAAAATTATACTCAAATGGGGAAAGCAGGCATTGCATAAACAACCCAATAATAAAAATTATAATTATGATTTAAGAAATGCTTTTATGAAAGATAGATGGAATACACGATGAAGTTTTTTTGTATCTTCTCACCTCTCCTAAAGGAACTCAAGCTGATAATACTTTAACAACTGGAAAAATCCCAGTTTGCATTGCAAATAGAAGACCTTTACTTCCCTATATTTAGCCTATCTTTTCCTGTCAACATGCACAATTTAGGATGTGTGATTTGTTATTGTTAAAACCTGTAGTTGTTGTTCAGTCACTCAGTCACTTCTGACTCCTTGTGATCCCATGAACTGCACACACCAGGCTTCCCTGTCCTTCACTATTTCCTGGAGTTTGCTCAAACTCATGTCTATTTAATCAGTGATGCCATCCAACCATCTCATCCTCTTTTGTCCACTTCTCCTCCAGCCTTCAATCTTCCCCATTATCAAGGTATTTTGCAGTGATTCAGCTTGCGTCAACTTCATCATCAGTGCTTCTAATGACTATTCAGGACTGATTTCTTTTAGGATGGACTGGTTTCATCTCCTTGCTGTCCAAGGGACTCTCACGAGTCTTCTCCAACACCACAGCTCGAAGGCATCAGTTCCTCAGCTCTCAGCCTTCTTTATGGTCCAACTCTCATATCTGTACATGACTGCTAGAAAAACTATAGCTTTGACTATATGGACTTTTGTCAGCACAGTAATGTCTCTGCTTTTTAATACACTGTCTAGTTTTGTCATAGCTTTTCATCCAAGGAGTAAGCATCTTTTAATTTCATGGCTGTAGTCATCGTCTGCAGTTATTTTGGAGTCTCCCAAAATAAAGTTTCTGTTTCCATTGTTTCCCCATCTGTTTGCCATGAAGTAATGGGACTGGATGCCATGATCTTACTTTTTTGAATGTTGAGTTTAAGCCAGCTTTTTCACTCTCTTCTTTCACTTTCATCAAGAGGCTCTTTAGTCCCTCTTTCAGTTCAGTTCAGTTCAGTTGCTCAGTCGTGTCCGACTCATTGCGACCCCATGAATCACAGCACACCAGGCCTCCCTGTCTATCACCATCTCCTGGAATTCACTCAGACTCACGTCCATCGAGTCCATGATGCCATCCAGCCATCTCATCCTCGGTCGTCCCCTTCTCCTCCTGCCCCCAATCCCTCCCAGCATCAGAGTCTTTTCCAATGAGTCAACTCTTCGCATGAGGTGGCCAAAGTACTGGGGCTTCAGCTTTAGCATCATTCCTTCCAAAGAAATCCCAGGGCTGATCTCCTTCAGAATGGACTGGTTGGATCTCCTTGCAGTCCAAGGGACTCTCAAGAGTCTTCTCTAACACCACAGTTCAAAAGCATCAATTCTTCAGTGCTCAGCCTTCTTCACAGTCCAACTCTCACATCCATACATGACTACAGGAAAAACCATAGCCTTGACTAGACGGACCTTAGTCGGCAAAGCAATGTCTCTGCTTTTGAATATGCCATCTAGGTTGGTCATAACTTTTCTTCCAAGGAGTAAGCGTCTTTTAATTTCTTAGCTGCAGTCCCTCTTTACCTTCTGCCATAATGGTGATGTCATCTGCTTATCTGTGGTTATTGATATTTCTCCCTATAGTCTTGATTCCAGCTTGTACTTCATCCAACCTGGCATTTTGCCTGATATACTCTACATATAAGTTAAATAAGCAGTCTGACAATATGCAGCCTTGGCGCACTCCTTTCCCAATTTGGAACCAGCTCATTGTTCCATGTCCAGTTCTAACTGTTGCTTCTTGATCTGCATGTAGGTTTCTCAGAAGGCAGGAAAGATGGTCGGGTATTCCCATTTCTAAGAATTTTCCACAGTGTGTTGTAATCCACACAGTCAAAAGCTTTAGTGCAATGAAGCAGAAATAGATGTTTTTCTGGAATTCTCTTGCTTTTTCTATGATACAACAGATGTTAGCAATTTGATCTCTGGTTCCTGTGCCTTTTCTAAATCCACCTTGTACATCTGGAAGTTCTTGGTTCATGTACTGTTGAAGCATAGCTTGAAGGATTTTCAGCATTGCTTGCTAGCATGTAAAATGAATGCAATTGTGTGGTAGCTTGAACATTCTTTAGCATTTTCCTTCTTTGGGGTTGGAATGAAAACTTACCTTTTCCAGTCCTTTGGCTACTGCTGTGTTTTCCAAATTTGCTGACATAATGTGCAGTGCTTTAACAACGTCATCTTTTAGGATTTGAAATAGCTCAGCTGGAATTCCATCACCTCCACTAGCTTTGTTTGTACTGATGCTTCTTAAGGCCCCTTGACTTCACACTGCAGGATGTCTGGCTCTAGGTAAGTGATCACACCATCATGTTTATCTGGGTCACGAAGATCTTTTTTGTGCAGTTTCTGTGTATTCTTGCCACCTCTTCTTAATATCTTCTGCTTCTGTTAGGTCCATACTCTTTCTGTCCTTTACTGTGCCCATATTTGCATGAAATTTCCATTGATAGCTCTAATTTTCTTTAAGAGATCTTTAGTTTTTCACATTCTGTTGTTTCCCTCTATTTCTTTACATTATTGACTTAAAAAGGCTTCCTTTTATCTCCTTGCTATTTTCTCAGAACTCTACATTCAAATGGGTATATTGTTCCTCTTCTCCTTTGCGTTTTGCTTCTCTTCTTTTCTAAGCTATTTGTAAGGCCTCTGCAGACAACCACTTTGAATTTCTTTTTCTTGGGGATGGTTTTTATCACTGCCTCCTGTACAGTGTTATGAACCTCCATCCATAGTTTTTCAGGGACATTGTCTATCAGATCTAATCCCTTGAATCTATCTGTCACTTCTGTAAAAGCAAAATATCTATTTTTCAGAAGAAATGGAATTCAGAAACATCATCATATAGTCCTCTCCCATCTCCAATTACATTAATTCTGAAGTACTGAAGACACTTTAATAGGGAAACAATGGATGTGGAATACATCTCCAGTTATATTTATTTTAAAGTACTTAGATGGGGGAAATAATGAAAACCGTGAGGGACTTTATATTTTTTGGGCTCTGAAATCGCTGCACATGGTGACTGAGCCATGAAATTAAAAGATGCTTGCTTCTTGGAAGAAAAGCTATGACAAACCTAGACAGCATATTAAAAAGCAGAGACATTACTTTGCCAGCAAAGGTCCATCTAGTCAAAGCTATGGTTTTTCCAGTAGTCATGTATGGGTGTGAGAGTTGGACTCTAAAGAAAGCTGAGCACTGAGGAATTGATGCTCTTGTACTGTGGTGTTGGAGAAGACTCTTGAGAGTCCCTTGGACTGCAAGGAGATCCAACCAGTTCATCCTAAAGGAAATCAGTCCTGAATATTCATTGGAAGGACTGATGGTAAAGCTGAAACACCAATACTTTGGCCACCTGATGTGAATAACTGACTCATTGGAAAAGACTCTGATGCTGGGAAAGATTGAAGGTGGGAGGAGAAGGGGACAACAGAGGATGAGATGGCTGGATGGCATCACCGACTTGATGGACATGAGTTTGGGTAAACTCTGGGAGTTGGTGATGGACAGGGAAGCCTGGTATGCTGCAGTCCATGGGGTCACAGAGTCAGACATGACTGAGTGACTGAACTGACTGACTGAACACATGGAGTATATGTCATTTATCTTTACATTTTTCACACAAGGGAGCTAGATGCTTACCAAAAGGAGCTACTGATAGCCATTAGTTGAATCAGGAGGTGCATTAAATACTCCATTCTACATGAAATGATGACTTCCGGAAAAGTAACAAGTACACAGAGGAAGGGATATTACTTCATTCCTTGACAATAACTCAGAAAAAAATGGCGTCTACATAAATACTTCAAAATACTTAAGAACACTTAAAATGCACTTATTAATAACTCATGTCCTGCTAACTTGAGGAATTTCAAGTGCTCCAGTGACATTTGAATTTACATTGACTATTACTGAAAAAAGACATTAATGAATTACTATTAGTGAGGTTATAAATTGGAAAATGACTGAACAGATGAAACCTATCTTGTCCTCCTATCATAGAGAACTTGGACTTTTACCAGTTTTTAATATACTTTTCATTTCTCTAAGTGAAAAATAACCAGCTTAATAGAAATCTCCTTAAACTGAGGCCGCCTAGTGATTTTGCATTGTTTTCTTTGGATTCGTGATTCCTATTGCTTCAGCTTGAACACTGTCCAGTTTGCATCTTGTTTGAGATACTCATATCTTGAATCTTCTTATCCACAGGCAACTCATAGGTACCATTTCATGTTCCAGACAATTACCCAAGATCCTCTCATGTTCTGCAGAAGTCTGATCCCATCTCTGTTTGCCCTTCTTACATAAAGTACTGCTATCCCAACAGTCATCCCCACCTGAAGTCAGTCTGAACCCCCTGGTATATGGATCTCGATTTTTGTTTTCTCAATTCCAGCCATATATACTCAGAATCTCCAGTTGCTTTGTGATGGAAATGTCAGCAGTAACCTCAGCCACAGGAAAAATGATCATGGTCTCTAACTGATACGCTAGCCCACTTAACACCAGTTCCTGTGAGAACAAAAGGATTAGACTATCAGTCCTAAATCCTCATCTCATCACTATGGCTTCCTAAAACTGATTTACCTTGATGCCTGCTGGCCTTTGGCTGCTTTTGTCTCTGCCAATCTGGACATTTCCCAGCTGGCTTTAGTGAGCAATCTGTCCTCTCTTCTGCTGCCTTTGGCTCTGACTTCGTTGTATCTGGTCCTAGGTCTGTTTGCTTTGACCTTAGTTATCTATGAGATAGTTGACTCTTAACTGTGAACTGATTATCTTATTTTTCTCCTATGATTCCTCTCTTGACTTTCCACATTTGAAGACCTGTCTATCTATGTTTTCCACTGATATTTATATTTGGCACAACAAGATAGTTAGCTTTGTTAAATAAAGATGGGTCCTGGATCTTTGATCCTAAAAATTATGGTTGGACATATGAAATTCTTATTATATTTTCCAGGAAACCAAGTATTTCTTTAAACTATATGGTTTGAGGGCATAAAAATTATTCCTGGTTTACAGTCAAACTCCATTAGTGATGATGATTAATCATAATAAGAGGCCAAATTAAAACTATAACATTGTTTAGAGTTTAAAATGGGGAAACAACTCTCTGGATTACCAAGGGGGATTTATTTTCCTAAATGTTCTGCTGGTAGTTTAAACTAAACATGTGCAATGGGGCAGTGTTTTGAAGATTATTGATGTGCTTTTTTATTTTGCCTTTCAGAGTTACAAGACCATTGTTTTGGTTTGCCTGAGGCAACAGTATGCCAGTGGGACGTTAAGATTTGTTGCAGAGGGAATACTAAGGAATATTCCCAAAAAATAAAAATGAGAAAGTAATAAAGAAGTATTTGTAAGAAAGAAAGGCTTCTTAGAATTGAGGTTAATGCTGGCATTTTCCTGCCATAATTATAAATCAAACTATCAGTTATGCTAGAGAGAGGAGTTCTATTATTTTTATATTTCCTATATTTTCAAATAAACAACACATTCTGAAGGAATCATTTTAGAGCTCTCCTGTAATATATAGAGCATGACATTCCCCTCCATGGAGTCTTGGCCCAGTGGATTTTGGAAGGAAGAAAGAGAGGGGAAATTAAAGCACCCAAAAGTGGTTCCACATTTTCTCTTCTTAGCAAAGCTTTGCCCAAAGAGAATTGGAAAAGAGACAACACTAGATGGAAGCTCCTGTTTCCTATTGAGACTTCAGGGAGAGGATACTTGCATGGTATTGGGTAAATGGTTGGTAAAAAAAAATCCCTTCAAAGTGAGCTGCTGAGTGTAGCCTCTAAGGGTAAAAAATATTCTGAGGATATTCTTTTCTAAGGCACCGATTCTCATGTGGATCTTGTCAGAAATGGGTCACCATTGTTGGGATGAAGTGAGCTCTGTCAAGGGGACCACTCTTACCAGCACCAAATAAAACTTGCAGCTAAGCATCAGGGTTTTATAGCCAGATCTGAGGTGAAGGTAGTCAGGTTAGTGGTTATACCACAACAAAGAGTTTATGTGCCACAGCAGTGGTATATAACAAACAGTTATACCACAGCAGTGTTTGTGTCAAAAGCATGGTCTCTGAGGTATGTTAGCCATAGACTTTAGCTTCAGAAGAGACAGATCAGCCAGAATCCAGGAGAGCAACGGGTATTGTTGAACCACTGAAGAAGTAAGAGTGAGACAACGTGAACGTCAGAGGATTTTATGTTTCCTCTCCCATACCATAAGAATAATAAGCCATATTCCTCCTCAAGCAAGTGATCAATCATCTGAGCATACTTTATCCAAAAGACACTATATTTAAAATGATTTTAAACTAGATTGCACCTTATCTATTTCTCTCCCTTACTAATAAGAAATGCACAAAGGCCAGATTATAGAAATAAATACAGAAGTCTTTTTTTCCATATAGACTTAACTTCTAGTATGAGTATTTGGCAACATGACTACACATATCTAAAACAGAGTTCATGATTTTCTTCCTGTCTGCCTCATCCTTGCCAATAGCATTGATGTCCTCTGTCATTCAAACCTCAAAATCCAGAATCATCTTTAATTCTATTTCTTCTTTTCCTGAAATGTCTAGCTGTGAACTATTGCAGATTTTATATTTCTGATATTCCTTTAGTTTCTCCCTCTTTCTCTACTTTAGTAGTTTCCTAATTTCTCTGCATAATTTCTGGATTGACCTTCTTAAATACAGACTGACTCTATTATCCACTTCCTAAAAACATTCAGTAGTTTATCATTATCTACTAAATTACATGAAAATGTCTCGGTCTTACATAAGGACTCTTGCCAAAAGTCACTAAAGCTTTACTGTTTTCTATCCCTCCAAAAGGATGTTTCTTGTAGCTCAGTTGGTAAAGAATCTGCCTTCAATTCAGGAGACCCAGGTTTGATTGCTGGGTCAGGAAGATCCCCTGGAGAAGGGCATGGCAACCCACTCCAGTATTCTTGCCTGGAGAATCCCAGGGACAGAGGAGCCTGGCAGACTACAGTCCATGGGGTCTCAAGAGACAGACACGACTTAGCAACTAAACCACCATTGTTCCTTTATGTCTACAAATGTTTAGTGGAATGCCAAAGTGGAATACTTTTTCAGTAGGAGCACTGTTGGCTTTTAAGTCCTGGTGCTACGTGATCCTCTGTGATGCATAATGTAGAAGTTTGGAAATATTTGTGAACTTAAAAATACAGTGAAATAATAGTATAAGGTTAACCTCTGATGATAAGTGAAAATAATGACCCAAGAGAAACTAGCAATTATGCTTTGGACATAAGGGAGAGAGGTTAATGGGAAAAGAATGAAAAAGTGTCAACAGAATCAAAGAATAATGAAAGTAAGTTCTGAACATTCCTGTTGTTACTCTGGAAAAGGCCCTGACTGCAGTACTAGGGATTTGAGAATGCACATAGCGATTTGAGAATGCACATATCAATTTGAAGGCAACTGATATTTGCCACAAGCCTATAATGTCTGGCATGGGGATGGACCTTCAGCATATACTGGCACCAGACAGGTAGACTTAACAGAAGAGCACAGTTCAGACATGAGGAATCTTGCCTTAGTGGATACTTTCCTCATCTTTAGAGATGTCGAATGAATGACTTATTCAAAAAGTAAGTCATCTGTTGTCATAGATATGGAGAAAAGGACGTTTTCTATCTTTCTCTGTCAGCCACTGATCACATGTTCAATGTTATGTTTTTGCGGGTGAAGCTTATCAATATATTTCTGTACTATAAAAAATATAATTTAAGTGACTCAAAGAGATGATAATAGGCTTTATTTAGCTGATGCTAATTGGGAGCATCAAAGGACGCATTGAAGAGTTGGAAAAAGTCTGAAATATTATTGAGAGGGGAAAGGAAAATCATGTGTCCTTATGGTTTAGTGCTGGTTAATAGTTTTTATATTTAAATGCCAAAAAATTTTGCAGTGGAAGGTTGCACTCATTTTTGTACCACCTGCTTTGGATTGTTGATGCAATCTTATCTTGATAAGTGTCAGAATAATACTTTCTTAAGACTGTTTTTGCAAGGCTTATGGTTGGTCAGTTAGTCAAGATTCACCAAGTAAGCAAATAGACAAGGATTAAATACCAGGAGGAAACTGGATCCTCAATCATGTCTACTTTAGTTTTGTTAGTGTGCTGGCAGGGCTTTCCAGTTGTGTTGCCTTTGTCACTTATTTTTAACTCACCAGTATATCACATATCAACACTAATAATTTTAATTGGATTATAGCCAGAAGCATTCATTTTTAACAGTAAATGTCTCTTTAATTGTTTGGAGTAGGTTAGTTTTGTATTTTCAACAAGGGTGAAATATCCTTGATTATAGGTGCAATGTCTTTTTCTATGTCCTCAAGACGTTATACCATCTTGGGCATATAATGGCACATTCAGAATTGCTTTCCAAATCATTAGCTGTGATTTCCCAGGTGTATAAATAATATTTGAGTAATGTTTTGAATACTGAAGGTTTTGACTTATTTGGCATCTGGATGTGTCTGACATATGATTTAAAGTGTCTTATAATTATAAAATATGATTGTTTATTGAGACATGTACATATGGTGCACCTTTTGAAATTAAATGAAAAGTGCCTGAGTCTAACATCTGTGTTGAAACATCATCACAGCAGGTCTCCCAGAAACTATTTGATACTTTCCTGGTTTCACTAGAAAAAGTCTTTCACCATGTCTGTTCTATAAAAGTTTATTGTTTTCTTTCAGAGACATAGCTTTAGAAATTTGGTTTTGTTTCACAATCATATCTGCCCTTTACAGCCATGGTTTATCAGGTTGAATTATATATTGTGTTATGATACAGATTAAATGGCTATAACAAAATACTCCAACACACAGGAGCTTAAATTCTCAATTTATTTTTCATGTGTGTGACAGTCCAGGAGTAAGCAGTCCAAGCTGAGCGGGGTGGCTCTGCTTTCCTAGGTCATTCAGGGTCCACCCAGTTTCACTCCTCCAATTACTTCATCATCCCTTTGTGAGTTGTACTTGTCTACTCTGTCAAAGCTAGTTCACCACTGTCCACACTGTAGCTGAAGTAATCAAGGGAAGTCCAAAGCAAGCATCTTTGCTTTTAAGGCAACAACTTAGAAGTCACATAATTTCCTTTTCCAAAAATTGGCCAAGCTTAGATACAATGGCTATGCGTAGCTGCGAAAACGCTGTGTGAATTCATAAGCTGAGTGAACAACTGACCAGCTAAAACCCCAAAGATTCTATTGCTAAAGGGAAAATGTAGCAAACATATTGTTGGACAGTCAGACTCAGTGTGCTTTTCTGATCACCTCCATGGGTGCCTGCTTCCCACATGTAGACCATACTTTTTCCAGTAGAGGTAGTCAGATTTCTTTAAGTTATCCCATCTGCATAAAAACTGAGGCTAAATGTAGTTGTATTTTCTTTTTTGCCAAGTTTGAACTTGGCCCTTTCCCATCTGGTAAGTCATAAACTAGTACGAAAGTGGTATATGTCTCTGACACCTGGTATAGAGTTATGGAGCTGGAACAGAATAACCACCATGATAATCTCCTTTTAATATAGTAGGAAGAATGGGAATTGTCACTGTTTCATAGAAATGACAAAAATAAGAACTTTTGAAGAATTTTAAGATATTTATTCTAGTAGTGGAGTAAACTGTTCCATTAGACTCTTGTCCTGATTTCTGAGGGGAACTCTCTTGTCTGTTTCCCATAAAATCCCCTAGTCTTCTCTCTGGGGTAGGATTGGGCATTATTCTGTCCGTTACCAGTTTTTTTTTTTTTTTTCTTTTTTTGCCACCACTGAAATGGGCATTAAGAGTACTTCAAGAACACTGTCTTAGGGATAATTATAGGCTCTTTCTGGTCAAACTCACAGCTTCTTTGACAGTAAAGATCACTCAAAAACTTCATAATTTTATGTCTACTTGCTTCCAATAAAATTCATGTGAAAGTCACCACACTCATTACTTTTATTAATAGTTCTTAAGTCTCTGAGATATTTTATTTTTTACTGCATCTTTGCGTGAACTCTGCTCTCTTTAAATTTAATACTGGCTAGGTTAAGGTCTTTTAAAAATATAGACTTCAAGTAGGGAACTAATCTGACCTTTGTCCCTGGGCTGCTCTCATTGTTTGACTAAAAATAGTTGTATTTAAGAGAGAATTTAAAGGAGGGTTCTGAAGGACAGACATAGTTTCTTCTGTTTAGAGCATAAATGCAGTTGACTTTTCTAGCCTTGCGAGTCAGAATAGATAGATGCCACAGGTAGAAAGTGTCTCCATTAAGAAGTCTGTTTTCTTTAATTTCAATTTTCAGACTGGCTTGTTCATACATGAGCTCCTTTTTAACTTACAGAATTTTTTGAAAGAAGCAAGGAACTTCTATCAGTCACCAGTATTCTAGCTTTGCAATCAGTTTTCCAGAGCAGTAGGGTCAGCAAACATGTTGTCTGCTTCCAGTTTTTCACTGGTTGTGTCTTGGTTTGGGTTGCTATAGTATGACTGCTTCTTTTTTAGAAAAGATTACTGTTTACACTGGCTAGCTTAAACAATAGGTTACAGTTCTCACATTTCTAGAGGCTGGAAATCTGAGATCAGGTGTCAGCGTGGTTGCATTCCAGTGAGAGCCATCTTCCTGATTTACAGATCGCTGTCTTCTTGTATCTTCAAATGGTAGAGGGAGATCGTCTTTCTTGAGTCTTCTCTCGTATGGGTGCTAATTCAATTTGGGAGGACACCATCCTCATGATTTAGTTACCTCCCAAAACTCTTACTTCCAAATACCATCACATTGGGAATCAGGGCTTCAACCTGTTAATTTTCAAGGGTCATAAATATTCAGTCCATAGCAGATTGCATTTTTTTCTATTGGTTTTCTGGGGAGTTAAATAGGTGACTAGCTTCTGAAGATTCAATCCACCTAATTGTTAAACCAATTACAAATCTTTTGAGTATTTATTGTCATAGTCTCTCACATTTCATACCAAATTTTACTTGAGATAAGGTACAAGATAAATCTCTATAACAAGTAACCCCAAACGATTGTTATTTTAAATGAATTTGAAGTTTATCTTTTCATATTCTATAGGAAGAGCAAGATCAAGGTTGCTAGAATAAGTTTACTACAGAAAATCATTCATGGTTATAAGTTGCTCATAGGATGATAGCCTAGTTGATGGTGGGACTCATTGCCCTCTTCTGTATGGATTAGAGATGGAGAAAAGAGAGCATGCAGGGTAAAATGACTCCATCTTCAAGACAAAGATTCTGAGTTGAATATATCTCTTGAACTCACATTCCAGTTGACCCAGACTTAATCCCATGGCTATACCTAGCTCCCCTGAGGGATGGGAAATTGAGTTTGTGGTAGGGTATCTTAACTCCATGTCTCAAGCTAAGCTAACAGGGTTCTATTATAAAAAAAAAAGACAGAAAGGAAGCAAAGACAAAAAAAAAAGAATTCTTAAAGACATTTGGCAACATATAGTATTTATGAGGTAAGTTTATTGTACTTGATTTCAAAGACATATGTTATTTCTTACTAAGGATTGATTTTGTTCTGTGTTTCATAATTGAAGCATTATGAGCAAATATCTCTTGGTGATTACTAAAAGTAGGACATAGGAAGTCTTTCTGTTTGGAATATCATCAAAAACAATCAAATGGAGAATTCTTAAAATTTGGAGGAAATAGCTGCATCACAGCAATAAGCAAACAATTTTTTCTACTAATTCTTAAAAATGATCAATATTATAGGAATACAGTATCTGTTAACTGATTTTGACTATCTTTCTTAAGCAACTTATTTGGGTCACTGTACTTTTTATATGACTCTTTAATATATTCTCTACAGAATTCTCAATTGACTGCAGAAATGATTAACAGTCGGCTCCCTGCTGCTCAACTCAGTCATTCATGACTTCACCAGATGGTTTTTCTTTTTGGGCCAATGATTTTTTTTTTTTTTAAATTGTTTCCCTTCCCCTGGATACAATCAAGATCAAAAGTGTGACATTCATTTTAATTTCATGACTAACGTATAAAATACCATATGAATACATCTTTTATTTTATGCATATTTAAAGCTAATGACCAGAATGTTTTCTATTAGTTATGAGCAACGTAATTTTAAAGTTGGAGCAGGAAATGGCATCCCACTCCAGTATTCTTGCCTGGAGAATTTCATCGATAGAAGAGCCTGGCAGTCCATGGGGTCGCAAACAGTCGCACAACTGAGTGACTAATACACACAATTTTAAATTATACAATTTTAATTAATTACTTCTGTCACATACTCTTTTGTTTATTCTTCTCTAATAATTCAAGTACCATTAATTTTCACCACCCTTTACAATCTTCCCTTTGTTTCTCATATTACTTTTATGAATTTGCCTTATTTAACAAATTTATTTAATGAGTTGGTCAAGACCTGCTGAGGAAAGCTCATCAGCTGTTACTCTTCTAATTATTTCCAGCCTATATAAATAGTTTATAGTCTGAAATACAGTTAAACAAAGTAAAAAAAAAAAAAAAGAGTAAACTACCTGAAAATTTGTCCAGTGTTTTAATCCAGTTATGTCAATCCATCTGGCAGACAAAATTATATGAAACTTTTTCATTAGTCATAGAATATTTTCAGAAGTTGTTATAATTTTAGCATATATTCTAGCAAGGTCCGTATATTTTAAAACTTACTTTAAAAATTATTGACTTACATATTGACAGATTAATAATTGGGGACTTCCCAGGTGGCATAGTAGTAAAGAATCCACCTCCCAATGTAGGAGATGTGGGTTCAATTCCTGGGTTGGGATGGTCCCCTGGAGTAGGAAATAGCAACCCACTTCAGTATTCTTTCCTGGAAAATTCTGTGGATAGAGGTGCCTGGAGGGCTATAGTCTGTAGGTTCCCAGAGTTGGACACAACTGAGCAATGGTGCACACATAAATTAAAACCTGAGAACTTATTCATTTCTTATACTGTCTCTGCATGGCTTAACAGACATTTGTTTACCAAAATCTGCTTTTCCATCTCCATGTAAACAATCTTCCTCTCAAACTACTACCTCCAACATCCTCTTTTGTCTTTAAACTGAAGATGGTATCTAAGTTGTGAACTTTGGCCATTTTGGCAGGTTACTCCATTTTCTGGGAGTCTCTGCCATGTATACATGTTATTAAACTTTCATTTTCTCCTGTTAACCTGTCTTAGACCAATCTAAATTTTAGACAGGCCAGAAGCACCTGAAAGGTAGAGAGAAGTTTCTTCCTCCTCAACAGCACAATAGAGCATTGTAGCAAGGAGGAAAGCAGCAGGCTGAGCACGTGACTACTGGAGATTGTTGTTGCTGTATCATAAAATGCATTGTAACAAGCGCAGAGATAAGGTTGAAGACTGGGTTGGAGGCAGGTTAGAAGCACACTGTCCAACATATCATGGAGTTTCAGTGGAATAGTCTTTATAGACCTAATATCATAGTCAATGAGCAAATATACTGACATCTTATACTGACTCTTGCCCAGCAAGTGCTGGGCACTTGCTTGTGATGTTTTGATCAACGTGATCATTGGACAGAACTCATTCTTTCAGTTCTGGTTTTCTTGTGGGAAGTGCTTTACGTATAAAAATTAATCCTGTGACTCAAAGCTATGACTTTTGTTTCTTTGGAGTTCCTATAACTGTTTCCTGCAAAAATTTGGGGCAAATTCAGTCACTTGATAAAAATTAAGGACTGTTTCAGTGAAGTCTCACTTTTCCCATTCACACTCTTTCCTGCTATCCAGAACAGTAGAAATGCTGGAAAGCATTTGCACTGTGAGATACTTTGTGTCTCTAGAGGACTTTGAATTGAAGACAATCTAAATTGTTATGGGCTATTATGGGCCTAATTGTGTCCCACTGAAAATTCATATATTGAATATTCTGGGTACTTCAGAATGTGACCATATTTGGTTATGGGGTCTTTAAAAAGGCAATTAAATTTAAAGGGAATTATTGGCATGGAGATTTATTCAGTATGATTGATATTCTTATAGGAAGAGGAGATCGGAATATGGACACAGGCACAGAGGGGAGACCACGGGGAGGAATAGGGAAACAGTCAGCTGCAAGCAAAGAAGAAAAGTCTCAGAGGAAATAACCCTGAAGACAACTTGATCTTGGTCTTTAAGCCTCTAGAACTGTGAGAAAGTGAATTTCTGTTGTTTAAACCACCTGATCTGTGGCACTTTGTTTGGTAGCCTTAAGAAACTAATATGGCTCTAAAGGACTGATATGACATCTAAGTGTCCTGAAATCCAGTATTATCTTAGAATTCTAAAAAGTCTCATATCCCTTACTTTTTTTTTCTTTTAATCTACAATGGCTACAGAATATCTCTCATAATAGAATGTCAGTAGACTACCACCCCATTACAGGGTTTAATTACCGTGGACTACTTTAAAACTTACTCATTAATTTCAGAATAGGAAAGTTTTTTGACATTATTCAAAGTTCCTTAAAATTGATGTGATATTAGGGTCTATATTCTTTGCTATGGGATACTGCCCTCTGTGTGTCAGATGTTTAACAACATCCCTGGCCTTTACTCGCTAGATGTCAGTGGGACCACTGCAGTTGTAGCAACCAAAAATGTTTCCAAATATTGCCAAATATCACCTTGTAGGCAAAATTGTTGTTGGAGGAAAACCATTGCTTCAGTTTGAATATCTAGATAGTACTTCTTATGCATAATTGTTATTCAAGGTCAATTATTGGAAGGAGATTACCCAAGTATGTATCTGCAAGAAAGAATTACTTTTCCTGTCTATGTGTAAACTAGTTTTGCTGACACCAAGGACTCACTTTCTTTTTTTCTGACACTTCATTATTTGTTGAAAAATAGTCTAATTACAGTCTTCTTCTCTCAGAGTCATAGTTCTAATTATTAGTCACATTGACCTTTTCTGTTGAATAAAAAGAAACAAACGTTATAGCATAAACCATAAAAGCACTGGCATTAAATGCTAGTTGCAAAGAAGTACATTCATTATGTACTCCCAAATTAGAGTGAAACCTCTTTGCAAGGCCTTTATATGAATATATTTGAGATTATCCCTAAAAGATTTCTTTATTTTTAATGGAGCAGATAGCAGACTTTCATGACTGTAAAGGTCTCTATGAAAAAATTAATCAAACTTTATTTATTACTAATGAAAAGATCCCTGTGGAGTTGGCATGCAGCCTCATATCCTTTCTGACTTTAAAAATCTGTAAAAGTCAAATAATATCCAAGTCATTTTTGTGGAGTGGGGTTGATAATAAAGACAATTTTCTGCAAAAACCCATCAATGTTCAGTTCTTCTAGACAGCTTGTGAACTGAAGGGACTGAAAGTCAGCTAGAGTCTCTGTAGTTGGATATTTGAATATGTTTGATGTGTCGTATATGGCTGCAGTATTTCCTTAATGAAGGAGCTCAGATGTATACTCAAATCCTTTGCTGGCTTTTTAGCCAAATAGGGTCTGGGTACTAAAACAGCTATGACCTTGTTTTAAAATAAAATTTCAAGAAACTCCTCTAGAATCCTTTTAGGGATTATCTCTGAGTGAGTAATGCTTACATTGATCATGCTATAGTTACAATATACTCTTCATTATTTAATAATTTTTACTGTTAAAATATATCTGCTTTTTATTTATGTTTTCAATAGGGCTTTTAAGCTCTGAGTTCAAAATATGGATGATTGGAAAATAAATTTTTATTTAAGGAACAAAGGCTAATTAAGAAATCCAGAGGGAAATTTAAATGGCTATCAGACTATACAATTAAAGAGTTTGGGTTTCAAAACTGCAAAGCTTGGGAAGAATGTGTTAATGAACTCTCAGTTGATAAGCAGATATAATATCAATGATCAGTATTCAGTGTTGAGAGTTCAAAAGGAGATAGAAGACCCAGTGCCCAATAGCATCATTCTTTGTTGCAGATGAAATTAACCCAGGTTATTAGATCCTAATGTTTTCAAGAATAGAGCAATCTTTAAAAAATAAATAAATAAAATAAATCCACTGTCCTGTTCCATTTACTCATGCATTTAGCAATGCATATTTATTAACTATAATGAGCTAGGTAGTTTTGGAGGCTTTGGAATTGAGTAATGAACAAAAAAAATTCCTAGTCTCTTAGATTTTACATGTCATTAGAAGAAAAAGTGAATAAACAAAAGGAAATTTAAAAAATATATTATTCAATATGGTTATGGGTGCTATGTAAAAAAGTAAAGCAAGGTAAGGGAGATACTGAGTGCCTGGATATATGGTGGTCAGGGAAGGCATCTTTCTTAGCTTGGTTCCCTAGAAGATCAGCCCAGGATTGGGATTCTTGCTCAAAAAATGTATTTGAGGGAGAGGCAGGTATTCTCAGGAGAAGGAAAGTGAGGCAAGCAGGATAGAGCGGGGTGAAAAGCTTAGCCAGAACGTGGTCTCCACTGGAGACTTTCACTTAGACCATAGAAATCTTTGGCACACAGGTTTTATTATAGAGTGTGTCTCACCCTGAGGCAGGGTTTTGTAGCTGTGTAACTTGGTTGCCAGCCAAAGTCATGTGGCATGGCCTGGTGGAACTGAGGTCAATTACCTAAATAAAGATCTCATCAGAAAAATAAATAAATAAATAAATAAAACACTAGAAACAGCTGGAGATGGCTGCACCGGCTTGGATAAAAGAGATCTGACTGAGGTTCCAGCAGTGTCCACTCACAGATCTGAAAAGATGATAACAGAAGGGACAAAAGTAGCTACCTACCTTGGAGAAGAACATTCCAGGGAGAAACAGCAATGACTGCAGAGACCCTAGGGTAAAATTTTGCCAAAGACCTTGAGACTGGACTTTGCTTGGCTTGAGGAAATAGAACTATGTTCAGTGTGACTAGAATTGTGGGAACAAGGAGGAATGGAAGGTGACAAGAAATGCAGGGATGAAAGCAGTTTATGTAGAAACCTGCAGGCCATTGAGTGAGACAGAAAGATATTGGAGTTTTCTGAACAAAATACAAGATTTAAACTATTCACTGCAGCTTCCCTAGTGGCTCAGATGGTATAGAATCTGCTTGCACTGCAGGAGACCTGGGTTTGATCCCTGGGTTGGGAAGATCCCCTTGAGAAGAGACTGGCAACCCACTCCAGTACTCTAATCTGGAAAATTCCATGGACAGAGAAGCCTGCTGGGCTACACTCCATGGCATTGCAAAGAGTTGGACACTACTGGGCAACTGACACTTTCATTCACTTTAGCTGCCATGGAGGAGACTAGACTGAAGACAGCAAGGATTTAAATTGCAGAATCAATACTTGCCCTTTTGACATCCTTTTATGGAGCTACCGCATGCTTTCAAGGGGCTATTCTGACCTTATGAATGCTTTCACATGATATTCCCTGTAATGATTATAGTTGCACTCAGATTTTGTAAGCAGGGGTGATCCAAAATATTTGTGCTCAGTCATGTCCAACTCTCTGTGGCTCCAACTATAGCCCACAGGGTTCATCTGTCAATGGAATATTCCAGGCAAGAATACTGGAGCAGGTTGCCATTTCCTACTTCAGGGGATTTTCCCAACCTAGGGATCAAACTTGCAACTCATGCATCAGCAGGTGAATTCTTTACCACTAGGACCATCTGGGAAGCCCCCCAAATATTCAGTAAGCCGAGGTTCCAACCATTAGTATGGATGCTGAATTTTAGCCCAATATATAAATAAGATTCAGTATTTCTTCAGTCTGCAGACATTTCTTAGTGTACAAGTAGATTTGGGGACCCTTTGTAATAAAATCCCTTGGATTATATGCTCAAGGCTGCAATACCAAATGGTAATTTTTGGTTTATTCTGAGGAAAAAAAGAGAACATACCTGGATCAAGCAGAGCGATATTTTATGATGAGAAGTAGAGGCTGTTGAAAATGCTATATATAGAATATATAAGAAGGGTTTATCAATAAGTTAGAAAATGAAGGGTTTTGTAATTCAGCAAGTAGGGATCTACAAGCAGAAGCCAGCAATTGACTCTAAGGGTACGTCCCTCCTAGGTACATTTTTGGACACTGTACTTTCTTTGTAGAACTGTATCACTATACATGTTACTACTTGTTTCTTCTATTTTGTAGATTTCTTTCTCTCTAAAAGCAGGGACCAAATCTTTTTTATTTATTATTGTATATTCATAGTCTAGCATAATGCCTGGCTCTCCGTGGACACACAGTCTGGCTTCCTGAGGGGTGAGACCGTAGGATAACAAAATTAGATTATGGGGTTGACTGTGTAAAAATGTGCATTTGGTTTGAAGACAGATGTTCTATGGGTTAAATCAATAAAATAAATTAAATTAGCAATAACTTGGCCAAGAGTTAGTTGAGTATCCTCTTGGCACTAGACTTTCATATGAAAGAGAAATGCATTTCTATCTTATTTAAGTCACTATATTTTTGGATCATTTTGTTTCAGCATGATTGTATCCTAACACATATAGCAACCCTAAATGAAAGCCTACTAAAACTATACGTTCAGCCTTGCCATTTCCTCTGAACCCCAGACATATATTCAGTTGCCTTTTCAACATTATTACTTGGATATCTGTTCATTAAAACTGTTGATGAAACTTGTTCTTTGAATCTACTCTTCCTTTTTTTCCTATTTCAGTAAAGAACACCATCCTTTATTAAAGTGTCCATGGAAGAAAAGGTGCTATTTTTGATTTATGCAACCTTGATTTATGTTGTTCAGTCACCCACGCATGTCTGACTCTTCACGACCCCATGGACTGCAGCTCACCAGGCCTCCCTGTCCCTCACCATCTCCTGGAGTGGCCCAAGTTCATCTTCATTGCCTCAGTGATGCCATCTAGCCATCTCATTCTCTGATGCCCTCTTCTCCTTCTGCCCTCAGTCTTTCTCAGCATCAGGGACTTTTGCAATGAGTCTTCTGTTTGCATCAGATGACCAAAATACTGGAACTTCAGCCTCCACATCAGTCATTCCAGTGAATATTCAGAGTTGATCTCCCTTAAGATTGACTGGTTTGATCACCTTGCTGTCCAAGGGACTTTCAGGAGTCTTCCCAGTACTACAGTTCAAAGGCATCAGTTCTTTGACGTCCTGCCTCCTTTATAGTCCAGCTCTCACAACCGTACATGACCACTGGGAAGACCATAGCCTTGACTATAACAGACCTTTGTCAGCAGAGTAATGTCTCTGTTTTTCAACAACACACTGTCTAGATTCTCATTGTTTTTCCACCAAAAAGCAATAGTCTGAATTCATGACTGCAGTCACTGTCTGCAGTGATTTTGGAGCCCAAGAAGAGAAAATCTGTCATTACGTCCACCTTTTTCCTTTCTATTTGCTATGCGGTAATGGGGCCGGATGCCATGATCTTAGTTATTTTAATATTTAGTTTTAAGCCGGCTCTTGCACTTTCCTCCTTCACCTTTATCAAGAGGCTCTTTAGTTCCTCTTCACTTTCTGCCATTAGAGTGATATCATCTGCATATATGAGGTTGTTGATGTTTCTCCTGCCTATCTTGACTCCAGCTTATAACTCATCCAGCCCAGCATTTCTCATTATGTGCTCAGGGTATAGGTTAAACAAACAGGGTGACAGCAGACAGCCCTGTCATACTCCTTTCTCGATCTTAAACCAATCAGTTGTTCCGTACAGAGTTCTGATTGTTGTTTCTTGACCTGCATACGGGTTTCTCAGGAGACAGGTAAGATGGTCTGGTATTCCCATCTCTCTAAGAGCTACCCACCCACTTCCTTTTCATCAGCAAGTCATGCTGAATCAGCCTTCAAAATACACACCAAACCAGACCTTTCTTGCCAGTCCTCAGTCTAAATCCTGGTCCAAATCATCCTCATGTTTTTCTCAAATGTAACTGATCTTCATTTACCCACTCTTGTTTCTTGAAATCTATTCTCTACACAGTAGCCAAGGTAATTTTTTAAGATTAAAACTCCATTTGAATTAGGTCTCCTTTAAAAACTCTCCAAAGGTTTCTCTTGTCATACTTAGAACAAAATCTAATATCCTAATCATTCCTTAAAATCTGATTTCTGGCTATCTCTCTAATTTCGTCTTCAAATATTCTCCCTCTTATGAATTTCAATTCTGACCACGCTGCTCTTCCTGCTATTTTCTTGGGAAGTCAGATTTTGTTTCTGCCTCAGAGACTGCACTCTTTGCTGCCCACGATGTTTTTCCTCCATAAAATTATATTGCTACTATCGTCATTTAAATCTGATTTCTACTTTGAAAGACCTTCGTGACAGTAGTTGTTCCTGGCTACCCTGTCTGTATTAGCACTACAACAGAAACACTGGTCCCTCTCTCTTGCCTTTTTAAATTTTTTCTTCATATACCTAACCAATTTTGTATTACGTATTTGTTTAATGTCATTTCCTTCCATTAGAATGGAAGTCCCTTGAGAAGAGGAATTTTGATTCTCATTTGCAGTTTGATCCTCACAGTCTAGAATAGTGCCTGATAACTGTCAGACTCTAAAATATTTGCTGGTGTTGCTATTAGCCTTTCATGGCTCAAACCTTCACAGAGATTCATTCAGTGCTCCATCCTTGGGAACAATAACCTGGTTTGCTCCAGGGCTATTCTGTTCTCTAAACCCTTTGTTTCTTTTTAACTGTTATGTGTGTGCTTGTGTGTGGATGAGCATGTCTCTGTGTGTTAAGTTTAAAGCTGTTATTCCTCAGTTTAGAAATACATATCCTTCCTGAATATTCTCTAAGGAATGCAAATAACTTCCAATCCTCCAGCCCTTGAATAATGCAAACTGTGCATTTTAATACAGAGTAGCTGTGTCAACTGCTGCATTGCAGTCAGCTGAAAGACAAACTAAGAGAAGCTGAGTTACATGTTTCAAAGAGAGAGTTTACTGAAGGTAACCACCGTAAGTGCTCTAAGTTGCAAAAATCGCCATGGGTAGTTTTCCCAACACTGTGTCATTCACTTACAGTTATTGAAGGTGGACAGGAATTGGGATAGACTGGAATGGGATAATGACAACATATATTGGTTCCAAATGACTTGAGTGTCTCAAACAGAATTTTATATAATTTCTATCTCTTTATTATCTCCAGAGGCACTTGGTATTCTTTTCAGAATTTGCCTCTAGAGAGGCAAATACAATGGTTATATTAGAATTCACAAAAATATACATCAGCAAACATTTTTCTTTTCATATTTTTAATTGATAGAGGGACACTATGATTAATAATATATTTGCAATATTTCTTGGGACCAGTTTATGTTTAGGAGTTATTCATGTTAATATGCTCTTTGAGATTTGTGGATTTCTTCCTTTTCAACCAACTTAAAGAGGTTAAGGATTTATTTTTAAAAATACCATTAACTGTACAAAAGTGTCAGAAATATTTCACAACTAAGAATAATTATAACTCACTTGAACAGAAGTATAAAATTATGAAAAATAATACTCTGCTTTTTGGAGACTATATTAGATAAAGAATAAACAAATCTTAATTGTGACCTCTTTTGTTGTTTTCATGGAATCTTTATTTTGTAACAGCTTTATTGAGATATAGCTCATAGGGCATACAATGCACCCATTTAAAGTGTATAATTATATTTTTAATATGTCCAGAGTTGTGAAACTACAAATAGTTTTAAGACATTTTAACCCCTCTCCATAGAAACCTTTTATAACAAAACTTGTAGCAGTCACCTTCCACGTCCCCAGTTGCCCCCATCCTTTAGTTGCAATCACTGATCTAGCTCTGTGTCTATGGCTTTGCCTATTCTGGACACTTCAAGTAAATAGACTCTTTTTTCTAAACATGTGCCCTCAACAGTGAAAGTATGAAGTTCTAAACACTGGACTGCCAAGGCATTCCATGTAGGGGGAATCTTACAATACGGTCTTTCGTGACTCGATTCTTTCACTTAATATATTGTTCTCATGGTTCATCCATGTTGTAACATGAATTGATACTTTGTTCCCTTTCACTGACAAAGGTATAATTCCATTGTATGGATGTACATTTTATTTATCTATTCAACAGTTGATGGGCATTTGAATTGTTTCCACATTTTAGCTATCAGGAATATGCTGCTATGAATATTCATGTATAAATTTTACATGGACATGTTTTCTTTCTTACTTTTAAATTTAATTATATACCAAGGAGTACAATTGCCAGGTCATGTGGTAAATGTATCTGGTGCTAATGATGTTGAACATCTTTTCATGTGCATATTGACCTATTTTTATTTCAGTGCTAATTCTTCTGTAATGCAATGTGCTTTGCCTTATTACTGTTTTGATATTTCTATTCTTTGTAATCCTGGAAATCACATGTTTAAACTTGTTCAGTTCAGTTCAGTTGCTCAGTTGTGTCCGACTCTTTGTGACCCCATGAACCATAGCACACCAGGCCTCCCTGTCCATCACCAACTGCTGGAGTCTATCCAAACCCATGTCTATTGAGTTGGTGATGCCATCCAGCCATCTCATTCTCTGTTGTCCCTTCTCCTCCTGCCCCCAATCCCTCCCAGCATCAGGGTCTTTTCCAATGAGTCAGCTCTTCACATCAGGTGGCCAAAGTATTGGAATTTCAGCTTCAACATCAGTCCTTCCAGTGAACACCCAGGACTGATCTCCTTTAGGATGGACTGGTTGGATCTCCTTAGTCCAAGGGACTCTCAAGAGTCTTCTCCAACACCACAGTTCAAAAGCTTTCTTTCTGGTCCAACTCTCACATCCATACATGACTACTGGAAAAACCATAGCCTTGACTAGATGGACCTTTGTAGGCAAAGTAATGTCTCTGCTTTTTAATATGCTGTCTAGTAAAAGTGAAAATGAAGCATGGCCTGCAGCCTACCAGGCTCCTCTGCCCATGGGGTTTTCCAGGCAAGAGTACTACCCATGGGGTTTTCCAGGCAAGAGTACTGGAGTGGGTTGCCATTGCCTTCTCCAATATGCTGTCTAGATTGGTCATAACTTTCCTTCCAAGGAGTAAATGTCTTTTAATTTCATACTGCAAAAACCATCTGCAGTGATTTTGGAGCCCCCCAAAATAAAGTCAGCCACTTAAACTTGTTAGATGTATGTATAAACCAAAATGAGTGTGTGCTTATGTGTATGTTTATATGGATTTATTGATAGATTTTGTTCAATATATATGGTAACTTGCCCAGATACTATGACCATACTATGCTATCATTTGAATAGTATGGTCTATAGAGTTGATGAATTTATTGCGTCTATTTATATAAACATAAAACAGCTTATTTTTTGATTAAAACAACAGCTTCTCTCTACTTAATATGCAGTTTTCTAATTAAAAATATGTATATATAAGATGGAAGTTATTTCATATTTCATAAAGATGATTCTAAACATTAGAGGATAGAATTACTTCTTTTAAAAGAGTTGACTAAATCAGCTTAATTCTACCTTTTGATTATTTGAACTTGATTTTGACAGTAATATTACAAATGGAATGAAAAAAAATGATTCTAACTAATGGGTTCAGGAGAGCAGGAATTGGTGCTTTTCTTATATTTCATTATAGCCAATATCTGGCACTTAGAGGAGGTGCATTTGTTTTTAACTAGGAATGTTTCTGATGACTCTGCACTGTCATTTTCTAAAGAGAATATGTGAGACAGTTCAGGCTATTAGCAACCACAGTTTTCTAATCTGTAAATATGTGAGATTTGACTTTTGCTGTTTTATTTAAATCTGTTTGATATTATAATATAATTATATTCATATAATTAATGTCCTTACTTTGATGTAATTTTTGACTTTTAAATTTTTTCTCTTGCGTACAATACATGGACTATGTCCTATATTAGTTTTTTGTTAATTTACATTTTTATTCTTTCCTTCAATGAGGGTCAATTCTTATGTCTCTCATTGGACAATGGAACATATGACTCAGGTTTCAGAACTCCAACACCCTTTAAAATCATCAGAAAAAGGAAAGCGACACAAAGATAATTTTACTACAGAGACTGAAATTATAATAACATTCCCCCCCCCCCAGAATAATTGGCAAATTTTATGCCAAGGATCTTTTAAGAATTAGAAATTTTCACTTGATTTCTTTCACTGCTGATCTAAGAGGCTACTACTGCCTTGGACAATCCTCAAAAACACAACTGATTGGCTTAGCTGCAATTCTATGTGACGATTTCCCAAACCAAGTAGCTAAGTTCAGTGGCTTTGTAATATAGGTTATTTTAATGTCTTTCTCTGGGGCAAAGATTAGGGAGATTTGCTAGGCGTCCCTCTCAAAGCTTAGCATGTCTGAAACTTGGGAGTTCCTTACCTGTTACACAAGTCTAGTGTGTATGTAGCATCTACCTGGACTGCTTCTCATCATCCGCATAGGATCTGGGGGCCAAGGAACACGATACAAACATGACACTAACATGGCCGCTTTGCTGTGAGTAATGAAGTTCTGTGCTTCTAACCTGAAGTCTAATGTCTTCTATAGCTTCTTTGTAAGCGCAACAGGCTAATTTGTTAATGTGCAGTAGGCTCAAGTCTTGAAAACCATGTGAGTTTTGACACTGTGTGCAGTCCTTCAAGAAAGGTGTTCTGTGGGAGAATTAAGCCTTAATGCCTCAATCTATCCATTATATGTCCCTATACATGTGGAATGGTAGTATGCGAAATTAGAAAATTAAGATAACAGCCATATCTGAAGATAGGGCTTAATTTTCTCATGGAATCCAGTTGAGGACAAATGTTTGGCTTCACATATTCCCTGACTAGCTGGCACTGTGAACGTCTTCTGCAAGCACAAGATTAGGGATAGTTCTTCAGATAGTAATAGATATAAAACATTTCTCTCTTCTCAAAAGATTGAATATGTTATTTATGTCAATATCAGTAGTTCGAGGAAGCGGTTCTCATGAAATCATGATGTTCTAACTCCATGTCTTTGATGAGTATGATGTGGAGAGAAAAATCCTAGGAGTTAGTTAAAACTGACCTAATGGAAGTGAACCTGAGGAAGGTAACTGAGCAGACTTGCTTTTTGTTTGCATACACAACACTGGAGACTCTTAGGGGCTATCTTGTATCCTTGCCCTTTCCCTTGCTTGTTAAGGAAGAATAAACAGCACCATTCTCTCTGCAGAAGCCAAGGGTATTTAAAGCAGCTTCAGAAAGTTGACATAGTGACATTTCTACAGAAGAAATTCTATCATACTTAGTGTAGTTGGAAAGTAACATTTATAAATTTATCTTTTATACTGTATCATAAACCAAATATTAGCTGCTAACACACAACCAGTTGTGGATTTGAGAAAAGTTTCCCCACTCGAGTGTAGGGGACAGAAAGTAAAGCAACTAGGTGTATAATTTTCCCACTTGTCTTCACATTATTTTCACAGTCCATAATGAAGTTCTCCTGACATGAAATAATTTCATCCTTAATAAGCTTATTGTTTGAACATCTTTGTGTAGTTCATAATTTGAGTCTTTAGATGACAAAGATGCTAGACCTTGGAAGGAAAGAGTGAGCAGTCCATGGGGTCTCAAAGAGTTGGACGCGACTGAACTGAACTGAATATCTTCTGACTTCTTTTTCTTTACCTAAAAGCCCTGGGCTCTTCTGAAGATTTTGATGAGTAACCAAAGAGTTGCTTCATATCTAAACCCCTTCTTTTTGTTGTAGCCTTTCATTCTTCTGGCTCTTGTGTTTTGTTTCGCTCTCTTCCTTTGTTGGAACATTTTCTGGTGTTCACAACTTCTCTGCAGGCTGACCTGCTGTTTTTCCTAAGCTTCCACATTTATAGGAAATCATCTGTATTGTTTTACCTGTATTACTTCATTAGGACACACTATAGATATTGGTTCCTAAAATGTTTTTACCTTAACTGTTTGCCTTACTAATTTCTTGGCATATGTCTTTCTAAGCCTTTAGTTATAGCCCATGGCTTGATATTATTCTGTTTTTTGAAGGATGCTCTGACTTTTTAAAATTTGTAGATTTTTAAAAATAGAAGTATAATTGATATATAATATAGTTTTAGCTGTACAAAATAATAATTCAATATTTGTAAATATTGTGAAATGTTCACCACAATAAGTCTAGTTAACATCCATCACCATATAGTTACACATATTTTTTTTCTTGTGATGAGAACTTTTAAGATCTATTCTCTTAGCAACTTTTAAGCAAACAATACAGTATTATTTACTACAGTCACTATGCTATGGGCTTCCCTCATAGCTTAGTTGGTAAAGACTCTGCTTGCAATGCATGAGACCCTGGTTTGATTGCTATGTCAGGAAAATCCACTGGAGAAGGGATGGGCTACCCATTTGAGCTTCCCTTGTGGCTCAACTTGTAAAGAATCCATCAGCAATGCGGGAGACCTAGGTTCGATCCCTGGGTTGGGAAGATACCCTGGAGAAAAGAATGGCTACCCACTCCAGTATTCTGATCTGGAGAATTCCATGGACCCTGGAGAAGTCCATGGGGTTGCAAAGACTCGGACACGACTGAGAGATTTTCACTTTTCACTTTCACTATGCTATACATAACATCCCAATGACTTATGATTTATTTATTTTATAGTTGATATTTTGTGCTTTTGACCCTTTTATCTATCCCCTACTCAGAAGCGCTGGTAACCACTGATTTATTCTCTGTATCCATGAGCTTGCTTAATACACACACACACACTCCACATGTAAGTGAGATAATATAGTACTCGTCTTTCAGTGTCTGATTTATTTCATTTAGCCCAATGCTCTCATTGATCATGTTGTCTCAAATGGCAATATTTTTATTCTTTTTTTATGGCTGAATAATATTCCATTGTGTATATAGTCCAGATTTTCTTTATCTGTTCGTCCACAATTTATGTTTTCTTCTTTAGTTTTCAAAATTATTTAAAATTTAAAATGATGCAAAGTTGAAAATGAATGTTAGACTCTGGCAACTCTTCTACATAAATTCTGGATACCTCCTTGTTAGGTATAATATTATTGATAGTAATTCTACACAAAGTCATAAATCCTAAGGTTTTTGCAATATATACATGCTTTATAAATGAAAATTTGTATATATGTATATAATTATATATTCTGTACCATAATTCACTTTGATATTTAGCTATAGAGAAAACAAAATACCTCAAGGACTTCTCAGGAATGTTTTAGGGCTCTATACATTTTTGGAAATGTTGAGAAGTTAAAATGGGCTCTCCTGTAGTTTAGCTAGTAAAGAATTCCGTCTGCAACATGGGAGATGTGGGTTCAATCTCTGGATTAGGAAGATCCCGTGGAGAAGGGAATGGCTACCCACTCCAGTATTCTGGCCTGGAGAATTCCATGAACTGTATAGTTCATGCGGTCGCAAAGAATCAGACACGACGAAGTGACTTTCACTGAAGTTAAAACGGTTTCTAACAGTTCTTGAAAGGCTTGAAAATGGACTGTAGAACAAAAGTGCAAAGGTAGTACAGAATTAATGAAATAGAAGGACAAGAATATAAGAAGCTAATGGTAATTTTAAAAAGGTTCATGGAAAATGAAAAAAATACGAAGATTTGCAGAGGTTATTTACTTAGACAGTCAACAATAACACATATTTGATTATAGTGGGATTATATTGACAGTTTTAAGCTCTGTAGAATTAAACCTAGTCTCTTAAAGCAGTTAAGTCTTTGAAGATGTCAATGATAACACAAGGAATATCCAAACAAAGGTAATTCTTTTTTTTTTTTCTTTTTGTGAGTATACACTTGTGACTATCCTTACCACTCGCTAATCCCCAAAACGGTGTCCAAGGGCAACAGAGCGTGCATAGTATCACCACGGAGACAGAAGATAATAATAATTGAGAACATTTGTCCTCAGATTCTTAGGCAGTGGGAATTCATGATGTATCAATTTGTGTAGCAATTTGTGTAGCTATCCAGTGAGTTTGAAAGTAGTTTTGGGGACATACGTGCTTTAGGGTCAGGCAGTAGGAGTAGAGAAAGTGAGAGTAACGATTAGGTTCTCAAAGGTACACTTATAATCTGATTTGTGTCAGCATTTCTTATTTAGTTAAATTTACCATCACATGCTTGTTAAAGAATGCACATAAAAAATGTTGCTAATGAGAAGAATAGCAATAAAGAGATATTTGCTCTTGATTGATTGCCAAGTGGCAGATTACAAGCTAGATGCTTGACAATTACAAGGAAACAGGATTTTTTTGGGGGAAAATGGATCCATTAGAAGAAATAGTTATGAGAATTTTTATGGGTGAAATTAGTCATCAGAATATTGTCTCATATATTGAACTGCTGAGGGGTTGCCACAGAAATTCCTGTGTAGACAAGTCTCCATAGTTACTAATTTTGCATACTAAACCACATTAAATGCTAGTTGTAATTTTCCTTATTGATTTTTTTCTCATCATTTTTATCTAATTGGTTACTTGGACAATGTTTTACTACTGAAAACAGGTGTCACTTTATGTTTTAAATAAATTGCTCCATAAAAATTAATCTCTACCTTCAAGAGAAGTATTTTGACCCTACATTATTTCTGAAAAATTCATACTTTGGCAGACTACACCTTGGAATCCAAGCCAGAGCACAGTGCAATTTTCTTTTTTCATAAAACTTTTTGGAGTTTAGATATAGTTAAAAAAGGGTTTTGTTTGAAACTATAATAGGCTGTTTAATTTCTTTCATTGATAAGCCCAAATACTTTAGGATTCTGACACCAAAGATAAAACTAAGCTTTTATTGTTTTAATTGAGTTTATAACAAATATCCTCAAGTAAGTCAGAGAAAATACTCTGAACCATTGATCTTATCCCAAAGAACCAGGAAAAGATATGATAATGCTATTCTAAAAGTGTGGTTCAAATACAGGGAATTAAATTTGTTTCCTTTTCTGTTCAGTCTGAATGTTCAGAAAGTACTGAATATAACTTCATTTTTTCCATGTAGTAGTTATTAAGATAATTTTACTATTTATCTGTCTCTAAAAGATTTTTTTGTACTTTACTTTTTGATTAATTATAAATTTGATTAATTTATAATAAACTTGTTTATAACTTGTCTGTAACAAGTAAATATTTCAAAAACTTTCAAGTCAGATCATAAACTTGAAAACCAACTTGGATATATATATATTGCAGTTTTAATATCTTCTTTTAATTGCCCCCTTCGGGAGACTATGATTCTTAAAAGTAAGGAGCAGGAAGATTTTATAGGTGAAACCGCTTACAAATTCTGCTTAAACTGATTGTTAGACTGTTCATATAAGTTAAAACAACTTCACTTGGATATAGAAGACAGATACTAAATCTATGAGTGCAAAGCCATATGAACCTAAGCAACTCACTTAATTGTACTAGGTTCCAAAGTCTTTATCTGTGAAATAATTTACTCTTTGGATTATTTTTGGAATTTAGTAAGAGGATTCTTGTAACTAAATACACTGAGGAAAGTATAACTTTCAGAGTAAACTGGACATTTTATTTTGGATTAATGAAATTTTGTCATTTTCTTGTCTTCTTGATTAAAAAAACCTCATAAATGTATTAGTTTAAATTTTCTACTTAAATTTGAGTGAAGAAATTTTTAAGGAAAGCAAGGACAATAGTAATGCTGATCTGTAAAGAGAAATATCCTTAAAATATTTCATTTTCCTGCATAAATATATTTTCTTAATCCCTTATTATACTGTAATTTCCTTGAGAACAGACATGTGTAAGTGATTTGTCTTTGTATAGCACTTTGGGAAATTTGTAGAGCATTGAATAGAACTATATCACAAACACAAGGCATGGTAGTACCATTACAAAATCACTAATATGAACAAATTTTGTTATGAAAAATTGTGTTTTTAAGAATATTTTATCAGAGCGTAGTTGGCTTACAATGTTACATTAATTTCTGAGGCATAGAAAAATGTTTTAGTTATACATATATATATATATACACATTCTTTTCCACATTCTTTTCTATCACGGCTTATCACAGAGTATTAACTATAGTTCCATGTGCTATATATTAATAGTAGGATCTTGCTGCTTATCCATTCTGAATATAATAGTTTGCATCTGCTAATTCCTAACTCCCAGGCCATCCCTTCTCCAATCCACCCTCCCTCTTAGCGACCACAAGTCTGCTCTCTATATCTGTGTTTATAAGAGGAAGGCAGGAGGGTAGGGGAATAGGGGAGATATGATGACAGAAGCAAGTAGGTGGAAGGGTTGATGGGAGGGGTTATAAACCAAGGAATGTAGGCAGACATTAGAAGCTGAAAAAGGGAAGAAGACAAATTCCCCCTTGAAGTTTCCAGAAGGAATGCAGCCCTGCCAGTTCATTAGATTTCTGATCTCTAGAAGTTGGAGAGAGTAAATTTGTGTTGTTTCAAACACTGTGTGTGGTGATTTGGTACAGTGGCAATGGGAGATGAATATTGTACTTCTTCCTCTCTTAATCAAGATAGTTCAAATTAAAAAATAACAAAATGTTGTTTTACACTTTGACAAATAGTTACAAATTTGACAATATAATGTTTGAGCATAAAGAGAAATAACAGTTTTTATATGTTTTGATGAGTATATGTAATAGAGTCTAAAATGGTATGGCCATTTTGGACAGAAGATAACAATGACCTAGGTATTTTTCTGCTAAGAATATACCACAGAGAAACTGACATGTGATGCAGAAAGAAGTATGATAAGAATGTTCATTACAGAGTTAGTTGTAAGAAAATTTGGAAACAACTGGAATGTTCATCAGTAGTAGAAAAAATAAACATCAATTTCTTTCTGAAATGGAAAATTCTGCAGCCATGGGAACAAGTGACCTAGAGGGACATTTTTCCATAGAGGGAAAAGACACTGCAAAAAAGGCTCAAAATACTGTTATTTTTATTACTACATTTATTTTCATAAAATCCATATATTACCTTTGAATATCTGAATATTGAGTAAAGGAAATACTTGTGTGAATAATAAATACCAGCAATATGATAGTGGCTATTTTTGGGGAAAGAAGTTACCAGAGAATAATACACAGGCTCTTCACCTTTATTTATGCTTTTTATCTTAAAAATAAGCTGAAGTGCACATGGTGAAATTTAAAAATTTTACAAAAACTGGTCTTTAGTAAATATACTTACATTATTCTCTGTATTTGTGTGCATATATGAACTGTTTCATGATTTAAAAGCAGAACTCACCCCCTCTTTAAAACCCAACTTCAAAAGTTTTCTTTAAAAAATAATGTTCTTGATTTATTGTCCTAGAATATCAAACTTAAAAATGATAAAGATTTTTCAGTCCCTTAAAAATAGTGTAATATATTTGCCAGAATCATAATTAAACTTCTATATACTAAGAACTTCAGCACAAAACTTTATGAGTTGTATAAAATATTGGAAGTGATTTTCAAAGAATATGTAATATGGTTAGAAAATGTCCTGGATCAGCTACTATAGGCCAGAATTGTGACTCTGGGTACAATTTAGCAGACCAAGCTATATGACACTAGATAAACCTCCAAATAATTCTCTCTAGTGCTTAGATCTAGTGACCTGAAGCTCCTTTCTAAGATGTAAGGGAGATCAGAGGAAGGATGTGATGTACCTGTCAAAAGAAATAAAAACAACTATTTTAGGAAAAACCTAGTTTGTAGCTGTTTCACTAGATTTGTCCAGAAATTTATCCCTACTTACCTCTACTCATATAACACTTGGGGTTTGCTTTTTGAGATATCTGGAAATAATCTTGGAGCCTTTTTCGGTTTCAGGCGAAAATGGGAAAAACCCTTTGCTAGTGAATATTTTGTTCGCAGATTAAATGTTTAAACTGAAATGACCTATTACTGAAACAGAAACTGTTCAACTTTAGATTCAATTTAAGTATTTTTCCTTATAATGGAGCTATGTCAATTTAGAAAATGATTGCTATTTAAAAAGCCATTCCATAACCTTCTTTAATTAAAGTAGCAGTATACCATCAATCTGTTCCCATTAATGAATTTTTAACCATTACAATTTAGGCTGTATGATATACAGTTTAATTTTTTTTGCAGGAAGTATGGACAGATTCCTCAGAGATTTGAAGAGGAAGATTAAAATTCAGGGTGTTAGAAGTGATAGCTCAGATACAAGCTGATACAAGGGAAAAGAGCAAAAGAGAAAATAAGATAGAGACGGTAGAGAGGAACCAACTGAGAGAGAGACAGATAAACAGAAAGGTGAGGATGGGATGGTGGATGTGAATGTCAGGAATTTGTGGTAATGAAATGATGACCTCAAGTAAACGAATATCCCATTTAAGATCCTAGTAGAGTATGTCTCTGTGGATCGGTGGGAAGTATATCTTTCCTAACACAGAGTTAATAAAAATCTATTCTCTGGGAGGTGAATATATTTCTTGTATTCACTTCAACCTAATTTCCTGTGATTTCAGTTAATTTATTTTCAATTATGATGATCCTTACCTTACTTCTGTCTACCCAGGTGCCCTTTCTCAATAAAATCTCTTGCTTTGTTAGCACATGTGTCTCCTCGGACAATTCATTTCCGAGTGTTAGACATGAGCCCAGTTTCGGACCCTGGAAGGGGTCCCTCTCCCTGCAACAAATGACGACTCTGGCGGGGACTCTTCTTTGCTGAGACTGACATCCTGACCACTCGGGGTACTCAGGGACCAGCTTGCCTGCCAATGGACCAGACCCAGTGGCTGTAACTGGGACCCTTTTGTCCCTGGTCTCCTCCTGAAGTGGACAATTGGCCAGCGTGCCCCGACCAGTAAGGAACAAGAGACTTTATTGACCTCTCTCCCCTTCCCTCTCTCTTTCCTCTCCTTAACCCTTCCTATCCTTCCCTGTTTTTCTAGTCCCCTGGTCCTGGATGCAGGAATCTGGTCAAAGGGCCTGAGCTGAGGATTGGAGATTGACCAGCTCCTCTTGGCAGAGAACTCGAATTCTGGTTCTGATCTGGTCTGATTTCTGGTAGGGCTGAGTTCCAGTCCTTCCTTCTCTGGAGGCCCAGGGAAAAGTCCCATAATGCCTGGGCATCTGTAGGTGGCAGGAAACATCTGTAAGGCCACCCCTTTCGCTGCCCCCCTCCTCCCTCCTCCCCTTTCTTCTTTCAACATGGCTTCCTTTCCTCCCTTGAAATCTTTGATGTTAGTACTTGGATTCCTATATTTAAGGGCTTCCCTGGTGGTGCAGAGGTTAAAGTGTCTGCCTGCAATGTGGGAGACCTGGTTTCGATCCCCAAGTCGGCAAGATCCCTTGAAGAAGGAAATGGAAACCCACTCCAGTATTCTTGCCTGGAGAATCCCATGGATGGAGGAGCTTGGTGGGCTATAGTCCACGGGTTGCAAAGAGTCAGACACGAATGAGCGACTTCACTTTCACATTATTGATATGGCAAATTCAAATAATGAATGACAAGAGGTAGAACAAGGTAGAAAAGACTAGAATAGTTCAAAAGAATAAAGCTAGACAAATTTTGAATGAAAGGTACAGTTTTATAGGTGCAAAAATCAGAAAGCCAATTAAGTGGCTTATGGATGGAGGGTTGGGGAGAAAGGGCATTGTGTATTGTCAGGGTACAACTGACCATTGCATACTTATCCAGTATCAAGAAACAAAATAAGTCTTACCTCCCGAGAATTAGAACCAACCAGAAACCTAAAAAATCTGGAACACAGGATACTTTCTCCACAGCTCAGGAGTTTCATGGCATCTCTCATCTTTGCCTATCTCTATCTGCATGTTGTTTTACTCTTATTCTTGACCGAATTTTTTTCCCTGCTTATTTGTTCTCCTGGTGAACCTGTATGCTTGATATGACCTAGTTCACACCAAAGTTGATGAATCTCCTTTCTTTTTTGTGAGTCATGTAAGAGCTATTCTGAACAGTTGAATTCCTCTTTTTTTGAACCAGATACACTCATTCTTATCCATTCTCATCCTCTCCATAATCACTCTTAACATTTATTATTTACTATATGCTATATAATATTGCATGTATAATTTCATTTAATGTTTATACTTCTTTGAGGTAGGCATTATGCTATTATTTCTATTTTGTAGACATAAAAACTGAAGTATAGTTAAGTAACTTCATTAAGGTCACAACTACTCTGTGTAGTGCCCATATTTGAATCCCAGAGACAGACTTCAGAGCCCATGGACTTGTCTTCTATACCAGGGGTCCCTAACCCCCAGGCCACAGACGAGTACTAGTCTGTGACCTGTCAGAAACTGGCCACACAGCAAAAAGTGAGCAGTTGTCATCTGTAAAAATCCATCCTTGGTGTACCAAAAAGGTTGGAGACTGCTGTTCTACAGCAAACATACTATTATGTAAGTCAGTTGTATATTCCTACTTGATTCAGAAAAGTTAGGGCTGGATTATGTAGTATTCTGATCAGTCATTGTGAATAGTGGCCAAGGATTTCCTTAAGTGAGGGTGCAGTTGAGACAAATAATGACCAGACTAGCATCTCTTAATATATTAAAAGAGGTAATATTATTAAACAATGCATGAACCATGAACTTCCAGATGTTCAAGCTGGTTTTAGAAGAGGCAGAGGAACCAGAGATCAAATTGTCAACATCCAATGGATCATTAAAAAAGCAAAAGAGTTCCAGAAAAGCATCTAGTTCTGCTTTATTGACTATGCCAAAGCCTTTGACTGTGTGGATCACAACAAACTGGAAGATTCTGAAAGAAATAGGAATACCTGACCCACATCTTGAGAAATCTGTATGCAGGTCAGGAAGCAACAGTTAGAACTGGACATGGAAAAACAGACTGGTTCCAAATAGGAAAAGGAGTACGTTAAGGCTGTCTATTGTCACCCTGCTTATTTAACTTCTATGCAGAGTACATCATGAGAAACGCTGGGCTGGAAGAAGCACAAGCTGGAATTGAGATTTCTGGGAGAAATATCAATAATCTCAGATATTAAGATGACACCACCCTTATGGCAGAAAGTGAAGATGAACTAAAGAACCTCTTGATGAAAGAGAAAGAGGAAAATGGAAAAGTTGGCTTAAAACTCAACATTCAGAAAACAAAGATCATGGCATCCAGTGCCATCACTTCATGGCAAATAGATGGAGAAACAGTGTCAGACTTTATTTTTTGGGGCTCCAAAATTACTGCAGATGGTGATTGCAGCCATGAAGTTAAAAGACGCATACTCCTTGAAAGAAAAGTTATGACCAACCTAGACAGCATATTAAAAAGTAGAGACATTACTTTGCCAACAAAGGTCTGTCTAGTCAAGGCAATGGTTTTTCCAGTAGTCATGTATGGATGTGAGAGTTGAACTATAAAGAAAGCTGAAAGCTGAAGAATTAATGCTTTTGAACTGTGATGTTGGAGAATACTCTTGAGAGTACCTTGGACAGCAAGAAGATCTAACGAGTCCATCCTAAAGAAAATCAGTCCTGAATGTTCATTGGTAGGACTGATTTTGAAGCTGAAACTCCAGTACTTTGGCCACCTGATCTGAAGAGCTTACTCATTGGAAAAGACCCTGATGCTGGGAAAGATTGAGGGCAGGAGGAAAAGGGGATGACAGAGGATAAGATGGTTGGATGGCATCACCGACTCAATGGACATGAGTTTGAGTAATCTCTGGGAGTTGGTGATGGACAGGGAGGCTTAGCTGCTGCAGTCAATGGGATTGCGGAGTCGGACATGACTGAGTGACTGAACTGAACTGAATATTTCTATAGCAAGACTGGCTAATACCTAGAGATCTCAGAGTAGCATTACTGGATGGAGTCAGCCAGGTCCTAGACCTTCTGAGCGACTCAGAGTTAACTGGACTGAAGTATAGATACTGGAACACCAACTTACAGATTTGCAATGTATTATTCAGAGTCTAATTATAATCAGAAGCATGTCTGAAGAATAAGGAGAATTAGCTGTGTAGATAAACTAAATATTGGACTCAGTCTGTTTAGCTTTATCAATCAATCTTTTCATGAATAATACCTACCACATTAATTGAACAAATAGTTGTTCTAATGCCCTCCCCCAGTTAGTGTTAGTTGCTCAGTTGTGTCCAATTCTTTGCAACCCCATTGACTATAGCCCACTAGGCTCCTCTGTCCATGGAATGCTCCAGGCAAGAATACTGGAGTGGGTAGGCATTCCTTTCTCCAGGGGATCTTCCCAACCCAGGGATCGAACCTGGGTCTCCCACATTACAGGCAATTTCTTTACCGCCTGAACCACCAGGCCCTTCCCCAGAATAGTTTTCAAATCAACACTGCCACTATTTTCCTTTGATACTTTTTCTTAAAAAGTTGATAATTTAGTCTGTTTCTTCTTCAAACACTTCACACTCTGTCCTTAGGTGTATTTAATGGCATAAATTATCTCACAACTATAGTTTGCTCAAGCCTGAGATTTATTTTATTTCTTTACAGTGACTTTGCTTATTTCTTATATATTATGTGCTAATAGTAAAGTTTACCTCTCAGAGGACAACTTACTTTACTTATATGTCAATATATTATTGAGGTTCTTTCATTGGTTCTTCTTAGGAAGATTCTGTAGGGGTGGTGTTGTTTAGTTGATAGTTCAAGTCTGACTCCTTCATGACCTCATGGACTATAGCCCACCAGGCTCTTCTGTTCATGGGATTTTCCAGGCAAGAATACTAGAGTAGATTACCATTTCATTCTCCAGGGGATCTTCCAGACCCAGGGATCAAAACCATATCTCGTGCATTAGCAGGTTAATTCTTTACCACTGAGCCACCTGGGAAGCCTCTATAGAGGTAGTAAATAAGAATACAAATTTTAGATCCAGATGTAGCTAGTTTTAAATTTGTTATTACCAAATGTAACTGTCTAATCTTATGCAAATTTAAAAAACACCTGTGTCCCAGTTTTCATGACTAAAATATTAGAAAAATAATAGCATATATCTTAGGGTGTGGCTCAGAGGTTAAAGTGTCTGCCTCCAATGCAGGAGACCCGGGTTTGATCCCTGGGTCAGGAAGATCCCATGGAGAAGGAAATGGTAACCTACTCCAGTATTCTTGCCTGGAGAATCCCATGGACAGAGGAGCCTGGCGGGCTACAGTCCACGGGGTCGCAAAGAGCGACATATCCGAGCGACTTCACTTCATTTAGAGTGTCATAAAAGCAATTAAATTTTTGTAGTTCTTGGAACATAGTAGCAATAAGTATTCAGTAAAGTGGGAGATATTATCATTAGCTTTCTATTTAACAGGAGCATTGTATTAAATGAACCACTTTCACCAAGTCTTTTTAATAATATACTCCAAGGTGAGATGTCTAAGAAAGTCAGAAGATTTGAAAGTTTTCTTATATGATGTAATTTGGCATAAATGCCTTGGTGAAGCAAAGCTAATTTCATTGACATAGTATATATATACATGTATATATATTATAGTTGCGTGTAGATATCTGTCTTTCAGTATGAAAGGTTTGAAGTGTAATGTATCAGTTAGGGTAATGTATCAGTTATCTATGGTGGTATAAAGAACTTTTCCCAAATTTATTAGCATAAAATAATAAGTTATTTCTTATGATTCTGTGTTTTAATGGATTTCATCTGAACAGGTCTATGTGGTACAGCTCCAGGACAGCGTCTTATCATTCAAAGTCTTGGTATGTAACCTGACATCATTCAGCTGTGAGTTCAATTTCTTCACACTATTAGTTTTTAAGAGAATAAGGCCCAATGTGCAAAGGTTTAACTAAGCCTTTGCTCACATCTCCCTTGCCAATAACCCTTTGGCCAAAGCATGTCACTTGACGAAGCCCAGATTTCTTGTGGAAAGAGTCTATACAAGGACATGAATACTGGAAAGCAGGGTTCACTAGAAGGCACCACTATAACAGTCTACTATGGGTGGTGCTTGTTTAAATCATTTTATTCTCAGTGACTGCATTGAGCTGAATACACAAAATGTCACTGAGTTTTTCTGGAGAGGCTTAGTTCTGGTCAGTTCTAATAAGGTTTTAGTGGTTAGAACAATGTCCACTGATAGGCTTTGACCACCAATATCTATTCAGAGAACCTAAAATCAATGAGATGCTAACAATGAAGCTCTCCATGGTGATTGGATAGCCAGTTGTTGAAATGTTACATAGATAGCTTGTTTGGAATTGGTAATGAGGGCTTTGATCTTCAACTTTTAGAGTTCATAATTCTGAGTGTTTATTGAAAACATCTAATGTTACAAACACTCTATTCTATAGATGATGCAAAGGTATATGTTTAAATTCAGACAAACTTGTATTAAAAGAAAAACTGTACCATTTACTAGGTATATTAGGAGGCCAACTCACTTCACCTCTCTTTGCCTTAACTTTTTCATCTGGTAAGTGGAAATAACAACACATACCTTTTCAGTGTTGCCGTGTCAAATAGCATAATGTATATACAAAGTAACTGGAAAGAAATAGATGCTCAATAATTGTGAGAAGACTGCTGGGGCATCCAGTCTAGTCAGGAAAATATAAAGAGCTTGAAAAATTTATTTAACACTTAGAGTTTAAAATATTCTCTAAATTGGTGTTGTGGGGTTAAGATGAAGAATAGACATTGATTGGGAAATACCTGAAATAACAATATTAAAATCATCTATCATATCAGTTTACTTGAATATAATGACTTTGAAGTTGGCTGTGTCATCCAAATACCCCTGTAAGACTTTTCTTCCCTTTAATTTTTCAAGACATTTAATGAAAATCCCTCCTATTTCAAAATATCAATAGAGAAGTCAAATCTTTGTTTCCTGTTACCTGTCTGATACATTTATTGTCAGATAGATAAAAGTCCATACATGTTTCTGACAAGGAAATAATACAGATGGGTAGGCACAACCAAAAAACACCCACAGGCCTATGATAACATCTTTCCTCAATAATATTTACCTCCTTAATATTGGGTATGAAAGATAGACTTTAAAAAGTCATTGTATATTATTTCTTTAGTATCCCAAGTACAATTTTAGAGATGTTGCAAACGAAAGGACATTAGGTTGTCAACTGGGCTCATGTAATAGTCACCTGGGCAATGCATGGGAAGATTGATGAAGAGGTTATCGCTTCGGAAGATTGGTACTACAGAGAAAAATATTGCAGAATCACTAAGCACTGCTAAGTTCAAACAGCTTAAGGGCTTTTCATGTTTGATTCCTATTCCCCTCTCTAATGTGCCTAGGGATCAACACAAAGGTGGATTGAAATGTGTTTTGGAATAAAACTCTCTTTTGCATGACTTTTCTTTCATCAGAAAACTTTGATTTACTTAACCTTTGTTTTCAGAAAAGTGCATTGTGGTTTCACATTTCCTAGGTGATGGATTTTTCTCTTTCATGAATCTGTACCATCGGGTTGTGTTAGTCACACTGCATTATGTTGCACTAAATCAAATAACACAATGTGACTATTAATGTTGTGATGTGCAAGAACATGTCTCACTCGGGACTGGGGGAAATATGATTTTCTGAAAACAGCTGTCTCTGCATTTATTCAATAAAACTTTTCACCTTGGAAGCTGCATTGTTTGCCATCTAAGCATTTTCATTGGCAATTTTGAGGTTTATTTTAAAGCTTATTTTTTTCCCTCTAGTGTCTTTAAATATTCATGATTCCTCTAATGCTTTAAACAATGAAATAAGCTATAATGATGATTTCAGTGCATGCCTATCACCTCAGTATTTAGATAAATTAGAGAGAGTACAATCAGAATGTTCAAGAACAGATCTTTCCAATGGATTGATCACTGTCAATCAATAGATTTTAATACTGATCTGTCTGCTGCCCCCACATCACTCCCTTCTCTAAGATGATTTATAGAAATCAGAGAAGCAGGCATCACTGGTATATTATCTCTATGTCTCTAAAGCCCCTCTTTAGCCAATTCCCTCTGTTTCTCTGCTCAGCAACTTCACAGCCATTGCTCTAAGTTCATGAGACTTGAGAAAAATAAAGAACAGTTACCCCATCAAGAAAATGTACACAAATATTGATCTGTGATTCTATTAGGAATGAATCTATTTATTCTAAGGGAAGAAATTGTTCCTTGGTTTCTGTTAAGGAAAAAAAATCAATAATACTGTTTTGTTTCTGGCCTACTGAGATATAAGATATAATGATGTTCTTAGGGCTTTATAAATGTTTAGTCATTCCCATCTCCAAGCATTTCCTTTCTTTTTTATAAGAGAAAACAATACTTCTTTGATTGCTTGACTAATATACAGTCTTAATCATAATTAGGCTAACCTTGCATATCACAAATTAAAATTTTCAAATTCTTAGATATGAAAAAAAGTCAAGACAGATGAAAAACCAAAATGTTCCAAACTATTTCTTCCTCTTTATTTTCCATTTCACTTTTTCTACTATTTAGTACTCTTCATCTTATTTGGCTTTCCTGGTGGCTCAGACAGTAAAGAATCTGCCTGTAATGTGGGAGACCTGGGTTCGATCCCTTGGTCAGGAAGATGCCCTGGAGAAGGGAATGGCTACCCACTCCAGTGTTCTTGCCTGGAGAATTTCATGGACAGAAGAGCCTGGTGGGCTACAGTCCATGGGGTCACATAGAGTCATACATTCCCGAATGACTAACACTTCAACTTTCACTTTTCATCTTGATTATATCTAACAGAATTTCTTTACTTTTTATCAAAATAAAATATACCCATAGTAAAGGATAAATCAAATATTTCAAAGGGCTTACATGTCAGATGGTGACAAGTGCTGGGGGTGGGGGGATAAAAAATAGTAAAGTTGATAGGGAGTGCCAGGAGATAAGATGAAGTTCATAAATTAAAATGTTAAAAATCAATAAATAAGTTTCACTTGGCAAATAAAAACTTATTTTCCCTTTCTCTGTTCTGAATGCACTGAAAGATTTATATACCTACACTCATACATACATGTGCTCAAAAACAAGAGAAACATCTCCATAGGACAGAAAAAGAGAGAAAATCCATAGTTTCAAATACATAGTGGTCACATGGTCCATAGGAAATTAAGATTTGACTCAAGAATTGAAAGAACCTCAAACCTTGGTCAAGATAAGTTTAAAGCAGGTGGTTTGCATTAAATTCTGAGATTTGGGGATGAAATAAAGACAGCGATCAAGAACTGAGAGCTTGGCCTATGCTTGGACAGAATTACCACCTAATATACCATTACCACTTCACCTGGAGAGATGGACCTAGGCATATGTGAACCACAAGGTGGGAAAAACGTGCATGGTCAAGTGAATATCTGATGAGGATTTTAACAACAAAATGAAAAGCATACCAGAAAACAAACCATTATATGAAGGCCTACAGAGAAACTGAAAAGAATAATTAAATCTTGCAGAAATCCAACAGTGACACTATATGAAAAAAGCCTTAATGTCTAGAGACAAAATGTCCTGCAAAAATGGTAAAAGTCAAAAAACAAGGACAGATAGAGGTGTGAAAGAGTGAATTATATGTCCAGAAGAAAAAAAACAACAAAACCTCTTCTGTGAAGTGAGGTCAATAGGCAAGATGAATGGCAAATTCTCCTTAGTCAAAGTGGTAATACAATAAAGCAAACTACTAGAAAACAGCATAATGAAATACAAAATATGAAACAGAATTTAAACAGAATACAGACTGATAAACTATAATATATATTTAATAATTAACATCTATATTAGAGAAGGAAATGGCAACCCACTCCAATATTCTTGCCTGGGAAATCTCATGGACAGAGGAGCCTGTTGGGCTACAGTCCATGGGGTTGCAGAGTCAGAAACAATTTAGTAACTAAACAATAATATATATAAAGCAATAAATTTTAGAAAAAAATAATTTATTATTTCCAGAAACTAAGTAATATAGCTCTTTAAATTAAAAATGTTCAGTGAAATCAGGATAAATTAAAAAGATGCACATTGAGAAAAGAATAATTACCTTTATGCTGCTGCTGCTTATAAGTCGCTTCAGTCATGTCCGATTCTGTGTGACCCCATAGACGACAGCCCACCAGGCTCCTCTGTCCCTGGGATTTTCCAGGCAAGAATATGGGAGTGGGTTGCCATTTCCTTCTCCAATGCATGCACGCATGCCAAGTTGTTTCAGTCGTGTCCAACTCTGTGTGACCGTATGGACAGCAGCCCATCAGGCTCCTCTGTCCTTGGGTTTCTCTCAGCAAGAATACTTGACTGGGTTACCATTTCCTTCTCCAATATAACATCACTGATAATGAGAAAATCTTAAAAGAGAATATTAGGATTACTTAGGGGCTTCCCTGGTGGCTCAGAGGTTAAAGCATCTGCCTGCAATGCGGGAGACCTGGGTTCCTGCCCTGGGTTGGGAAGATCCCCTGGAGAAGGAAATGGCAACCGACTCCAGTATTCTTGCCTGGAGAATCCCATGGACTGAGGAGCCTGGTGGGCTACAGCCCAAAGGAAGGAAGAATCCATCGACAGAAGTTTTCTCATCCACCAAAATGCATGCATGATAACAAAGAGCTGAAGGAAGATGACTGTCAACCTAAAATTCAGTCCCCAATTAAATTCCATCCATTCAGGAGTGACAGTAAAATAAAAATATGCAAAGACTAAGAGTTTATTTCTCATAGACTATCTCTGAAAAACTATTAGATTATTTACTGCAGTATAAAAAAATGAACCAAGAAAAAAAAGCTAGGTGTAAAATGAATGGAGTAACAGTATACAAATGAAGTAATAAAATAAATGTCAAGCCTAAATATTTGCTATAGGAGTAAAGGCAGTAAAACATGAACAAACTGAGATGAGGATAGAATTCTGGTTAACAGTAAAGTATAATAAGTGTGCAGGAGAAGTCAGAGAAAAGTTAAATTCTATAAACTTTTAACGTCCTTGTCTTATTTGGGTAGGGAGCAGAGATAATTAATCTGAGATATAGTTTACACAGCATTTAAAGAGAATTATGTTATAAAGTAGGAGCTAATGGGAAAGAAGAGAAATTAGCTATGAATATTATTTGAACTATTAGAGGATAAACAGAAAAACTTAAAGAGAAAAAGAATAAAATGTATAACAGAAAGCACAAACTATCAGAAATGACTTGATATATGTTTAAATAATCAATTAATATAAAGCTCACATCTTACAAACTCATTTCTTAAAAGAGAGACTTTCAGAACAACTCATGATGGAATACGGTGCAGTGGTTGAAAGAAATGAATTACATCTTTACTTTTGACTGTGGAGAAATCTCAAGAACATATTGTTGAAGGAGAAAAAAGCAAGTATCGTTATTTTACAATATGCTGCCTTAATCCAAATAGCACACACAGATAAGAGTTCTGTATGCAGTCTGTTCAGCTACAGCTCAGGTTTCTTGTCATGCCAATTAACACGTATATGACTGGTGACTAAGAAAATAATGCTGATGTTTCAGCAATTCGTAAATGATTTTTTCTGCAACAAATCAATATTGTGTGCTGCAATCAGACAGTGGCTGTGTGAAAGTGTACTGCTACAGCCAGAGGTGCTAGTTAGAGAGGAATGTAGCACAGTGTTTTACCAGGTATTCTTTCACTCCGTGGTTCTTCCCTTTGCCTCATTCTCTTGGTCATCTCTTCCTTATCTTGCCCAGTTTCTATTTCTTTTTAAGGCACCATCTTCAGGTAGTCTTCTGAGCAAAGGTGTATGTAATACGCCTTTTCTGAATTTTCAGAAATAAACATATGTCTTTATTCTATTTTGGATAACTGCAGCTACTACACAGAAGTAGTAAAAAGAAGAGAGAGCTTTCCTTAAAAGTCTGTTGCTGTTCAGTCGTGTCCTACTCTTTGAGATCCCATGTACTGCAGTATGCCAGGCTTCCCTGTTCTTCACAGTCTCCCAGTGTGCTCAAACTCATGTCCACTGAGTCTTTGATATTCTTGTATTTTATATCCTTTCATTCTCTATGACAACCTTTCATTTGCTTTGTTGTTGTTTGGTCGCTAATTTGTGCTCAACTCTTCATGACCCATGGACTGCAGCATGCCAGGCTCACTCCTCCGTCCTTCACTATCTCCTGGAGTTTCCTAAAATTCATGTCCACTGAATCAGTGATGCTCTCTAACCATCTCACACTCTGCCACCCGCTTCTCCTTTTTGCCTTCAATCTTTCCCAGCATCAGGGTCTTTTCTAGTGAGTCAGCTCTTTGCATCAGATGGCCAAAGTATTGGAGCTTAAGCCACAGTCCTTTAAATAAATATTCAGGGTTAAGTTCCTTTAGGATTACAGGTTTGATCTCCTTGCAGTCCAAGGGACTGTCAGGAGTCTTCTCCAGCACCACAGTTCAAAAGCATCAGTTCTTTGGCACTCACCCTTCTTTATGGCCCAACTCTAACGTCCATACATGTCTACTGGAAAAGCCATAGCTTTGACTATTTGGACTTTTGTTGGCAAAGTGATGTCTCTGCTTTTGAATACTTTGTCTACGTTTGTGATACTTTCCTACAAGGAGCAAGCATCTTTTGATTTAATGGCTGCAGTCACTGTCCACAGTGATTTGAAGCCCAAGAAAATAAAATCTGTCACTGTTTCCAATTTTTCCCCTTCTATTTGCCATGAAGTAATGGGACCAGATGCCATGATCTTTGGTTTTTGAATGTTGAGTTTTAAGCTAGCTTTTTCACTCTCCTCTTTCACGTTCATTTAAGAGGCTCTTCAGTTCCTTTTTACTTTCTTCCATTAGGGTGGTATCATCTGCATATCTGAGGCTGCTGATATTTCTCCTGGGGATCTTGATTTCAGCATGTGATTGATCCAGCCCAGCATTTTGCATGATGTACTCTGCAAAGAAGTTAAATAAGCAATGTGCCAATATACAGCCTTGATGTACTCCTCTCCCAGTTTTGAACCAGTCCAGTTTTCCACATCCTGTTCTAACTGTTGTTCTTGACCTTCATTCAAGTTTCTCAGGAGGCAAGTAAGGTGGTCTGGTATTCCCATCTCTTTAAGAGTTTTCCACAGTTTGTTGTGATCTACACAAAGGCTTTAGTGTGCTCAATGAACCAGAAGCAATTGTTTTTCTGGAACTCCCTTGCTTTCTCCATGATCCCACAAATGTTGGCAGTTTGATCTCTGATTCCTCTGTCTCTCTGAAACCCAGCTTTTTCATTGCTACAATGAAAGCATATGCCATCTAGAAGTCTAAAAAATGCCTTTTGTTCTTTTACTGGGGCAGTTAAGGATAGAAACTGTATGTTCAGTTGATTACAAGTGTGATCTTATGAGGGAAAACTGGCTAAGTAGCATCATCCATGGTGGCTCAGTGGTTAGAGAATCTACCTGCAGGGCAGGAGCCTTGCAGGAGGTATGGGTTTGATCCCTGGGTTGGAGAGATACCCTGGAGAAAGAAATGGCAACCCACTCCAGTATTCTTGCCTGGAAAACCCCATGGACAAAGAGTCGGACAGATTGAGTGACTGAACAACAGCAAATTTTTCATTAATTGATATCCATCTTGATCATTGTATTCTTCTTGCATGTAACTCCCCAGTACTTCCTTTAAGAGAGATTACTACTTCCTAGAGGACTGACTATAAGACCTTGCCTTCATCTAGACCACTTTGCTGCTGCCTTGTAAACTCCAGTGCTATCATAAAAAGTAAGGACTCTTTACATCCTGAACTCTCTCTTTGGCTTCAGGGCAAACATTTTTCATCAAAGTTACTGAAGTTAAACCTCATCCACTATCATCAATACTTGCCTCATGATAATTTATAATTCTGCTCCTGACATGAGCACTTGTGTATTCTCAGCTCCTATTAAGCTTACTCCATTCACTCTTCAGTAAGTTGTTTAGACAATTACTTATTCTTAGACTGATATAAGGATAGGTATTGAATTAATGAGGCTCTGTTACATTACTGAAATAAACAGCTCAGAAATGGCAGTAGATTATGACAATCAAGGTTTATCTCTCTCTCATGCTTCATGTGCCTTCTGGGTCAGCTGCAGGTCTGATCCAAGGCTGTGTACCACACTTTAATTTTGGATCCAAACTAAAATAGCCTTGATCTGAGACATTTTTGACCTCATGTTTAAGATAAAATAGAAGATATTAATTATAGAACTGTGCAAATGTTCTTAAAACGTCTTCTTAGAAATTCAGCATACCAATTCTAATCCCATTTCATCAACCTACATAACTCTTGGACAAAACATGGTATCGATGGCTCATTTCAGTTCAATTTCTCAGTTGTGTCTAACTATTTGGAACCCCATAGACTGCGGCACACCAGGCTTTTCTGTCCATCACCAACTCCTGGAGCTTTCTCAAACTCATGTTGATCAAGTTGGTGATGACATCCAGCAGTCTCATCCTCTGTTGTCCCCTTATCCTCCTGGCTTCAATCTTACCCAGCATCAGGGTCTTTTCTGATGAGTCAGTTCTTCACATCAGGTGGCCAAAGTATTGGAGCTTCAGCTTTAGCATCAGTCCTTCCAATGAATATTCAGGACTGATTTTCTTTAGGATTGACTGATTGGATCTCCTGGCAGTTCAAGGAACTCTCAAGAGTCTTGTCCAGGACCACAGTTCAAAAGCATCAATTCTTTGGCATTCAACTTTCTTTTTGGTCCAAATCTCACATCTGTGCATGACTGTTGGAAAAACTGTAACTTTGACTAGACAGACCTTTGTTAGCAAAATAATGTCTCTGCTTTTTAATATGCTGTCTAGGTTGGTCATAGCTTTCTTTCCAAGGAGTAAACATCTTTAAATTTCATGGCTGCAATCACCATCTGCAGTGATTTTGGAGCCAAGGAAATAAAATCTGTCAATCTTTCCATTGTTTTCCCATCTCTCTGCCATGAAGTGATGGGACCAGATGCTGTGATCTTCATTTTTTGAATGTTGAGTTTTAAGCCGACTTTTTCACTCTCCTCTTTCACTTTCATCAAAAGGCTCTTTAGTTCCTCTTTGCTTTCTGCCATAAGAGTGGTATCGTCATCATATCTGAGGTTACTGATATTTCTCCGAGCAATCTTGATTCCAGCTTGTGCTTCATCCAGTCTGGCTTTTCGCATGGTGTACTCTGAATATAAGTTAAATAAGCAGGGTGACAATATACAGCCTTGGCATATTCTTTTCTCAATTTGGAACCAGCCAGTTGTTCCATGTCCAGTTATAACTGTTGCTTGTTGACCTGCATACTGATTTCTCAGGGGGCAGGTAAGGTAGTCTGGTATTTCCATCTCTTGAAGATTTGTCCATAGTTTGTTGTGATCCACACAGTAAAGGCTATAGCATAATCAATGAAGCAGAAATAGATGTTTTTCTGGAACTCTCTTGCTTTTTCTATGATTGAACAGATGTTGGTAATTTGATCTCTGGTTCCTCTGCCTTTTCTAAATCTAGCTTGAACGTTTAGAAGTTCTCTGTTCATGTACTGTTGAAGCCTAGCTTGAAGAATTTTGAGCATTGCTTTGCTAGCATGGAAGATGAGTGCAATTGTACAGTAATTTGGACATTTTTTTGGTGTTGCCTTTCTTCGGGGTTGGAATGAAAACTGACCTTTTCCAGTCCTGTTGCCACTCCTGGGCTTTCCAAACTTGCTAGAATGTTGAGTGCAGTCCTTTCACAGCATCATCTTTTAGGATTTGAAATAATTCAGCTGGAATTCCATAAACCTGGTGACTTCTATAATTTTGTTTGAAAATGTAGAAAAGTGAAATATACATTAACATCATTGGGTCCTTTAATTTTCTCCTTCATAAATGCAGCTGTAACCCACAGATTTTCTTGCAAAACTCTATTAGTCTTTGCCCTGCTTCATTCTGCATTTCAAGGCCAAATTTGCCTGTTACTCCATGTGTTTCTTGACTTCCTACTTTTACATTCCAGTCCCCTGTAATGAAAAAGACATTTTTTGGGGGGTGTTAATTCTAAAAGGTCTTGTAGATCTTCATAGAACCATTCAGCTTCAGCTTCTTCAGTGTTATTGGTTGGGGCATAGACTTGGATAACTGTGATATTAAATGGTTTGCCTTGGAAACGAACAGAGATCTTTCTGTCATTTTTGAGATTCCATCCGAGTACTGCATTTTGGACTCTTTTGTTGACCATGATGGCTACTCCATTTCCTCTGAGGGATTCCGGCATGCAGTAGTAGATATAATGGTCATCTGAGTTAAATTCACCCATTCCAATCCATTTTAGTACGCTGATTCCTAGAATGTTGATTTTCACACTTGCCATCACTTGTTTGACCACTTTCAATTTGCCTTGATTCATGGACCTGGCATTCCAGATTCCTATGCAATATTGCTCTTTACAGCATCTATTTCTGCTTTATTGACTATGCCAAAGCCTTTGACTGTGTGGATCACAATAAACTGTGGAACATTCTGAGAGAGATAGGAATACTAGACCACCTGACCTGCCTCTTGAGAAATCTGTATGCAGGTCAGGAAGCAACGGCTCGAACTGGACCTGGAACAACAGATTGGTTCCAAATAGAAAAAGGAATGCGTCAAGGCTGTATATTGTCACTCTACTTATTTAACATATATGTAGAGTACATATAGAGAAATGCTGGACTGGAAGAAACACAAGCTGGAATCAAGATTGCCGGGAGAAATATCAATAACCTCAGATATGCAGATGACACCACCCTTATGGCAGAAAGTGAAGAACCTAAGAACCTCTTAATGAAAGTGAAGGAGGAGAGTGGAAAAGTTGGCTTAAAGCTCAACATTCAGAAAATGAAGATCATGGCATCCGGTCCCATCACTTCATGAGAAATAGATGGGGAAACAGTGGAAACAGTGTCAGACTTTACTTTTTTGGGCTCCAAAATCACTGCAGATGGTGACTGCAGCCATGAAATTGAAAGATGTTTACTCTTTGGAAGAACAGTTATGACCAATCTAGATAGCATATTCAAAAGTAGAGACATTACTTTGCCGACTAAGATCCGTCTAGTCAAGGCTATGGTTTTTCCTGTGGCCATGTACGGATGTGAGAGTTGCACTGTGAAGAAGGCTGAGCGCTGAAAAATTGATGCTTTTGAACTGTGGTTTTGCCGAAGACTTGAGAGTCCCTTGGACTGCAAGGAGATCCAACCAGTCCATTCTGAAGGAGATCAGCCCTGGGATTTCTTTGGAAGGAATGATGCTAAAGCTGAAACTCCAGTACTTTTGCCACCTCATGCGAAGAGTTGATTCATTGGAAAAGAGTCTGATGCTGGGAGGGATTGGGGGCAGGAGGAGAAGGGGACGACCAAAGATGAGATGGCTGGATGGCATCACTGACTTGATGGACGTGAGTCTGGGTGTACTCTGGGAGTTGGTGATGGACAGGGAGGCCTGGCGTGCTGCGATTCATGGGGTCGCAAAGAGTCGGACACGACTGAGCGACTGAACTTAACTGAACCCACAGATTTAAATATATTTAATATGAATTTGCTTATACATGGGAATTCCTCATGAATTCTGTTTTTTAATGTCCTAAACATTTACCTTGCTTCTGAAGAGTCCTAAGTATTAAAGTGAATAAGTAATTGCAGTTAGTGTTAGTTCAGTTCCTTCCAAAGAAATCTCAGGGCTGATCTCCTTCAGAATGGACTGGTTGGCTCTCCTTGCAGTCCAAGGGACTCCCAAGGGTCTTCTCCAACACCACAGTTCAAAAGTATCATTCTTTGGCGCTCAGCCTTCTTCACAGTCCAACTCTCACATCCATACATGACCACTTGAAAAACCATAGCCTTGACTAGATGGAACTTAGTCAGCAAAGTAATGTCTCTGCTTTTGTATATGCTATCTAGGTTGGTCATAACTTTTCTTCCAAGGAGTAAGCGTGTTTTAATTTCATGGCTGCAATCACCATCTGCAGTGATTTTGGAGCCCCAAAAAAATAAAGTCTGACACTGTTTCCACTGTTTCCCCATCTATTTCCCATGAAGTGATGGGACTGGATGCCATGATCTTCATTTTCTGAACGTTGAGCTTTAAGCCAACTTTTTGACTCTCCTCTCTCACTTTCATCAAGAGGCTTTTTAGTTCCTCTTCACTTTCTGCCATAAGGGTGGTGTCATCTGCATATCTGAGGTTATTGAGATTTCTCCCAGCAATCTTGATTCCAGCTTGTGTTTCTTCCAGTCCAGCGTTTCTCATGATGTACTCTGCATATAAGTTAAATAAGCAGGATGACAATATACAGCCTGATGCACTTCTTTTCCTGTTTGGAACCAGTCTGTTGTTCCATGTCCAGTTCTAACTCTTGCTTCCTGACCTGCATACAGATTTCTCAAGAGGCAGGTCAGGTGGTCTGTATTCCCATCTCTCTCAGAATGTTCCACAGTTTATTGTGATCCACACAGTCAAAGGCTTTGGCATAGTCAATAAAGCCGAAATAGATGTTTTTCTGGAGCTCTCTTACTTTTTCAATGATCTTGCAGATGTTGGATATTTGATCTCTGGTTCCTCTGCCTTTTCTAAGACCAGCTTGAATATCAGAAAGTTCACGGTTCACATATTGTTGAAGCCTGGCTTGGAGAATTTTGAACATTACTTTACTAGCATGTGAGATGAGTGCAATTGTTCTGTAGTTTGAGGATTCTTTGGCATTGCCTTTCTTTGGGATTGGAATGAAAACTGACCTTTTCCAGTCCTGTGGCCACTGCTGAGTTTTCCAAATTTGCTGGCATATTGAGTTAGCACTTTGACAGCATCATCTTTCAGGATTTGAAACAGCTCAACTGGAATTCCATCACTTCCACTAGCTTTGTTCATAGTGATGCTTTCTAAGGCCCACTTGACTTTGCATTCCAGGATGTCTGGCTCTAGATGAGTGATCACACCATTGTGATTATCCAGGTCGTGAAGATCTTTTTTGTACAGTTCTTCTGTGTACTCTTGCCACCTCTTCTTACTATCTTCTGCTTCTGTTAGGTCCAGACCATTTCTGTCCTTTATCGAGCCCATCTTTGCATGAAATGTTCCCTTGGTGTCTCTAATTTTCTTGAAGAGATCTCTAGTCTTTCCCATTCTGTTGTTTTCCTCTATTTCTTTGCATTGATCACTGAAGAAGGCTTTCTTATCTCTTCTTGCTATTCTTTGAAATTCTGCATTCAGCTGCTTATATCTTTCCATTTCTCCCTTGCTTTTCACTTCTTTTCTTTTCACAGCTATTTGTAAGGCCTCCCCAGACAGCCATTTTGCTTTTTTGCATTTCTTTTCCATGGGGATGGTTTTGATCCCTGTCTCCTGTACAATGTCACGAACCTCATTCCATAGTTCATCAGGCACTCTATCTATCAGATCTAGGCCCTTAAATCTATTTCTCACTTCCACTGTATAATCATAAGGGATTTGATTTAGGTCATACCTAAATGGTCTAGCAGTTTTCCCTACTTTCTTCAAGTTAAGTCTGAATTTGGCAATAAGGAGTTCATGATCTGAGCCACAGTCAGCTCCCAGTCTTGTTTTAGCAGTTAGTGTTAAAATACCCTTAATACAGACATATATAATCAAAGGAGCCAGTGATGGGAAAATAGTTAGAGAGTTGCTGATAAGGCAGAATCCATCTCTGGTGTACAAGTTGCATGTTTACATTTGCTCGTCTTCTCAGTGGCATGCCACAAATGACAAAGATAGACCTTCACAAAACATTGTACTGTTCAAGTTCTGAACAGTATGCATTCTTGTTTTCTCTGGAGAAAACATTTTCATTGCCATTATGTTACACAATTATTTCATCATTTGACGTGTATAAAATGAAGAACAAGGACAAAACTTTTGAAATATTGTCAAAAATATCCGGTTGGAAGTATGTAAAGCCTTCTACATAAATTTATGTTTTAAAAGTATTAGTAATATATTAAAGAGGAAATGAATCCCTAAATGATAGCAGTTTTTTCATATTTTATTATTATTTTTTTACTTTACAATATTGTACTGGTTTTGCCATACATTAACATGAATCCACCACCCTAGAAGATTAGGTTGAGTTCATATATGATTTGATAGGACAAAATATTCTATTCTTTTTTCTTTTTTTGTCAGTTATCCTTCTTATCTCTTCAGTGATACTAGAATATCTTACTAATGCAAAATTTCTCTGTACAACTTCAAGGAAACTAGATCTAATAGTCCAGTGATATTATTTCATTTACCTAATAAAAAATGTTGAGATCCTACTACATGGTAGCTCTTTATAATGGTGTGATACAGCAGAGAACAAATAGTCTCTGCCCTTGGGGATCATTCTATTTGATGGAGTCACATGATAAATTAATATAACATTTGTCAGATTGTGATAAGTGGCCTAAAGAAAGGGTAAGAAGAGAGCAGTGATGGGCAGATAGCTCTAAAAGGCAGACTTTTACACAGACGAGTGAAGTGAGGGAGTGAGCCATCATGACAGCTGGGAGCAGAGCTCTCAAGGCTGAAGACACTGTGTAGGGTAGCCCTGAAGCAGGAGTATGCTCCCTGTGTCTTATGTTGCTTGTGAACAAGAAGAAGGTAGAATGGGGTGGTCTTTAAGCCTTGTAGATCAGAGTATTATTCCATGTGAGACAGGTAAGTCATAGAAAGATTTTGAGAAAAAGAACAGCTTTGTAAACTTTTGCGTTTGTATAGAATTTATACTTTTAAGACAAGTTTGTAATGGTCCACACAGGCTATGAAATAGAACTTTGTCTGCATTTCAGAGAAGCCTTTCCTGTAGCTCCTTTCTGTAGTCAAAAATTTATCAAACTTTTGAGTTCATTTAACAAACACATGGAAGTGTTAATTTTTTTGATTCAATACTTTAATGACTCTTTTTAAAAATAGTTGCGTAAAAGAGCAGCATATGGAACTGAGCTGAATGACATTTTTTTATTTCTATGCTAATTGCTAGTGTTGATTCAAACTCAGAGTTAGATGGAAAGATACATCTTAGTTAAAATTCTAAATGTAAAGGACTATTTTTAAATTTAAATTTGAAGAAGTATTTAAAGGCCAATACTTTGGCCGCCTAATGCAAAGAGCTGACTCATTAGAAAAGACCCTAGTGCTGGGAAAGATTGAAGGCAGGAGGAGAAGGGGACGAGAGAGGATGAGATGGTTGGATGGCATCACCAACTCAACGCACATGAGTTTGAGGAAGCTTCAGGATTTGGTGATGGACTGGGAAGCCTGGTGTGCTGCGCTCCATGGGGTCACAAAGAATCAGACATGACTGAGCACCTGAACTGAACTGACTGAAAGGATTATTTTCACATGGTAGATATTTACTTTTGTAGCACACATTATATAGGATACTCTTGCTAATGATAGAATAGTAGTCTTTCCATCACATAATATCCTCCAGCCCCAGTGGTGGCTTAAATATCTAATTGGATTTCTCCTCATGAAACTTATAAAGTACAAATAAAGGTGGGTATTTGTTCTGGGTGAATAATGGGCAATTTGCTTTTGGTATGCAGTGTCTTATGTTCCTTAGAATGTCATTCATTATTCTATTTGATGTGTATAGCATTCTCAGATTGATATACTTAAAATTAATGAGGCATTTGTCTTCCCTGTAAAGAAACTAATAAGGAAGTTTTACCCCAATGAATTCTGTAGATTGAATTAAACAAATCAATTCTATTTGGAGTAGGTATTTTCTGAATGTAAAGGAATCCTGACTCCTACTATGAGTTGATACAATGCTTTGGAAAAAATGGTGGCTTACTTCAAATCATAACCAGATAAATTAAATACACTGGGAATGCTAGTCGTGGATCTTAAATTTTATGCAGCTTTTTTTTTTGCCCAGATTCAGTCTTCCAAAGGAATAATTCATGGAATATATAGCACTTATTGAGTGTTTTTTGTATGCCAGACTTTAGGGTAGTTACTAGGTTACTGCTTATTCAAAGACCATTAGGCATCTACTTTGTTCTTAGGTCGTATTTATCTGAGGAAAAGCACGTATAAGTAACTAAGAGGTGCAACAGCCAGCAGGGTTTGCAGCTAGACTATGTAACAACTTGGTGTTAATGGGAACCCCTCACCTTTTCTAAGATGTATAAATTAAAACAGACTCTCCCTCTAGGCAAAGCTAGTCCCATTAGTAGATGGTTCAGAAAACTAATGACATTTTATGGAGTACCAAAAAGGCACCCTCCCATCTGCCACCCCATGCTCTTTTACTTTCTCCTGCAGAATGCCTCCTTATACTAGGACACAAGGCATAGCTAGAGGAGTACTGGTTGTGTTTATGGTGTCCTTCTCTCCACTGGGTAATTTTGTGCAGTGCATAAACTGCACAGCTACACATAACAGCCCCACAGTTAGTCATTCTCACAGTAGAAATCCTAGGCAGATAGTTATGCAAGACAGAAATCGAGGAAGACTCCCCACAGGATGGGACATCTGAATATCAAACATAAGAGCTAGAAGGTATTTTTTGACAATCACTAAAGAGAAAGGCAATCTCAGGAAGAACATAGAAAGGCGGATCCATGGTATTTTCACTACATTTTGTATCATGGCAAGAAATTCAATAGAGCTAGAATAAAAAGTTCATAGGCGGGAGTGATATGAATTGTGTCTGGAAAGAAAGTCTTTTGCCTGATTATGGAAAGCCTGAAATGCCCTGATAAGAAGTTTGGTCTAAACAAAGGAGGATTGGATTATTTTGGAGAAAAATTAGCAAATGATGTGAAGGATACTTGAGTTAGAAAAACATTCTATTTAACACAACTTACAAATAAAATAAAGACAGAGCGACTGATAACTGCTTGACTTACACTATAGCCAACAGGGCTGCTGATTTTTTCATGGTAAAGATGAGAATATGTCATGGACGTTTAAATAACATTGTTAAATGTAAGAATCCACTGACCATTTCAACTTTTCACAAGGCTGATTCTCTAAACAGGCCTATCTTATTATCATTGTCAAAATAATAGGTGAAATAAATAAAATAGTTAAATAAGCAGGTTATACGTGTAAGGAAAAATATATGAATACAAAACCAATGGATTATTCATAAAGTCCTATGAAACTTTGAGTGTCAACCTTACAAGGGCTCAGTTCAGTTGCTCAGTTGTGTCTGACTCTTTGCAGCCCCATGGACTGCGGCACACCAGGCTTCCTTGTCCATCACCAACTCCTGAAGCTTCCTTGAACACATGTGCATCGAGTTGGTGATACCATCCAACCATCTCATCCTCTGTTGTCCCCTTCTCCTCTTGGCTTCAGTCTTCCCCAGCATCAGGGTCTTTTCCAATGAGTCAGTTCTTCACATCAGGTGGCCAAAGTATTGAAGCTTCAGCTTCAGCATCAGTCCTTTCAATGAATATTCAGGACTGATTTCTTTAGGATTGACTGGTTGGATCTCCTTACAGTCCAAGGGACTCTCAAATGCCCTCTCCAACACCACAGTTCAAAAGCATCAATTCTTCAGTGCTCAGTTTTCTTTATGGTCCAACTCTCACATCCATACATGACTATTGGAAAAACCATAGCTTTGACTAGACAAACCAGAAAGGTTGTTGTTGAATGAAAAAAGACGACCGGGATTCTTGGCCTCCGGAGGAGAAGAATTCAATCTTGGGCCAGAGATGAGGCTTGATTGCTCAGAGCTTTTGTGTAATAAAGTTTTATTAAAGTATAATGGAGATAGAGAAAGCTTCTGACATAGACATCAGAAGTGGGCAGAAAGAGTGCCCCTCTGCTAGTCTTCAGCTGGATGTTATATAGTCACTAGCAGTCTGTTAATGAAAGAGAGGAATGTCTTAAAACTCAGAATGGCACCAGGCCCCTCACCCATAAGATGCATTTTGGGATAATCTTGGCATCAGATGGTTCATCCTGGGCCATAAAATGATTAACTTGAATCTTGTAGAAGGACAGATTACCATACAAATAGTTTCATTTACATAGATTAGGGGAACAATATCTGAGTATAACATATTAGTTGGTCACATAGGTTCTGAGCCATTAGGCAGGACCAACTTGAAGACAGAGTTTGGGGTAAATACATAGTATATTAGCATAGCTTAAGACAAACATTTCGATAAAAAAATGCATTGGTTATCTCAAGGTTCGAGAATAGTTAACTTCAGGTGGAACCAGGTGTCATGGCAACACAGTATTTTAAGAGAAACGTCCTTTTAAATTTGTATAGAGAAGGAAAAAAATATACCAGTCTGTTGCCTCCTGGCGCTTAAGAGAGATAAAAATGTCTGACACTTGCAGGCTATTTCCTCCGTTTGGAGATCCCTGGCCTTCCTGCCTGTTACCCTCTCAAACCTTTGTCACCGGAGTAATGTGTCTGCTTTTTAATATGCCGTTTAGGTTGGTCATAGCTTTCTTTCCAAGGAGCAAATATCTTTTAATTTCTTGGCTGCAGTCACCATCTGTAGTGATTTTGGAGCCCAAGAAAATAAAATATGTCAGTATTTCCATCGTTTTCCCATCTCTCTGCCATGAAGTGATGGGACCAGATGCCATGATATTCATTTTTTGAATGTTGAGTTTTAAGCCAACTTTTTCACTCTCCTCTTTCACTTTCATCAAGAGGCTCTTTAGTTCCTCTTTGCTTTCTGCCACAAGGGTGATATCATCTTCATATCTGAGGTTACGGATATTTCTCCTAGCAATCTTGATTCCAGCTTGTGCTTCATCCAGTCTGGCATTTCACATGATGTACTGTGCATATAAGTTAAATAAGAAAGGTGACAATATACAGCCTTGGCATACTCCTTTCTCAATTTGGAACCAGGCCATTGTTCCATGTCCAGTTATAACTGTTGCTTGTTGACCTGCATAAAGATTTCTCAAGAGGCCCATAAGATGGTCTAATATTTCCATTTGTTGAAAATTCTTCCACAGTTTATTGTGATCCACATAGTAAAGGCTTTAGCATAGTCAATGAAGCAGAAGTAGATGTTTTTCTGGAGTTCTCTTGCTTTTTCTATGATTGAACAGATGTTGGCAGTTGATCTCTGGTTCTTCTGCCTTTTCTAAATCCAGCTTGAACATCAGGAAGTTCTCTGTTCATGTACTGTTGAAGCCTGACTTGAAGAATTTTGAGCATTACTTTGCTAGCGTGGAAGATGACTGCAGTTGTGCAGTAGTTTTAACATTCTGTGGCATTGCCTTTTTTTGGGATTGGAATGAAAACTGACCTTTTCTAGTCCTGTGGCCACTGCTGAGTTTCCCAAATGTGCTGGCATATTGAGTGCAGCACTTTCACAGTATCATCTTTTAGAATTTGAAATAGCTCAACTGGAATTCCATCACCTCCACTAGCTTCGTTCGTAGCGATGCTTTCTAAGGCCCACTTGACTTCACATTCCAGATGTCTGGCTCTAGGTGAGTGATCACACCATCGTGATTATCTGGGTCATGAAGATCTTTTTTGTATAGTTCTTCTGTGTATTCTTGCCATCTCTTCTTAATATCTTCTACTTCTGTTAGGTTCATACCATTTCTGTCCTTTATCAAGCCCATCTTTGCATGAAATATTCCCTTGGTATCAGTAATTTTATTGAAGCAATCTCTAGTCTTTCCCCTTCTATTGTTTTCCTCTATTTCTCTGCATTGATCACTGAAGAAGAGCTAGTATACAAGGGGTAGTATATCTTGAAAGTTTCTGCACATATACATTGCTACATAATCTTTTTCATGCCAGTTTGGTTTACTATATATACTTCTGAAAGAAGCCTCATTTAATTATAGTAGAGAAGGGTTGACTTTTTGATAGGTATGGTAACTTTATAATCACAGAATGATATACTTTTCTTTAATGCTCTGTCAGTAGCATAATATTTTAGTTTTGACTGTTTTAGTACAAATTTGTCTTCTATAATACATTTTAAATTCAAATTATTAAAGTTCATTTTAAAATATGTTAAAGATGAATACATTGTTGTTCAGATTTAAGTGAAACTAGCTCATGACCTCTTAAAATGATGTATGACTTAAGTGTGTGATCCTACTCAATGGGGAAGTTAACTTTTAGTTTCATCAGAGATAATATCTTCAAAAACAGTAATGAGAAATGGTTCTTAACATCTTTATATTTTCCTAGATTTATTCATACTGTTTCCCTTGTTATCTTCTTTTTCTCTGCTTTCTGACTTCCATGGTAAGTTCACTGTAAAGATAAGCCTGGGACAATATTTCCAAATTACTTCTTATATATCAGGGAGACTACTCAACATGTGGATCAGTAAAGAGATAGTTTTAATTAATTCTAGAATTCTAGAATGTTTTAAAACATTCTAGCGATTTTTTAAAAAAATCATGACAAATTGACAAATGTGGGAAAAACGAAATACTTTCTTAAGTCTCTCTCATCTCTAAGAGTAATCACTGATAGGTTTGGGAGACATTCTTCCATATAGAATGCTGCTCAGTTGCCTCAGTAATGTCCAACTCTGTGGAACCCTATGGACTATAAACCTCCAGACTCCTCCATCTATGGAATTCTCCAGGCAAGAGTACTGGAGTGGGTTGCCATTCCCTTCTTCAGGGGATCTTCCTGACTCAGGGATGAAACCCAGGTCTCATGCATTCTGGGCATATTCTTTACCATCTGAGCAACTAAGGAAGCTCCAGATATGTTTCTCTTATGTACTCTCTTGGATGAAGCACACACACACACTTATACACACACACACTTATATGCACACACACAGTATGCTATTAATATACTAACAGAATTCAAAGATTTAATTAACTTTAAGATTGTCACTGCTTAACTTTCCATATGATACTGAAATCTATAATAGATTCTTGAGTTTGATAGAATTTTGTCTTGGTTTTTAAAAGTTTAGAAACCCTCATAGATATTTCATAAATTAAAAGTCACATTATGTTTTACATATATATTTCAGGCAGCTTTTAAAGATTTGTTATAAGCTGAGGTTCCTAATACTTGAAAATTTAGAAATTGCTTACTAAGAGCATTTGTGTGTGTGTGTGGGTGATGAAATATTTGCATGAAGAGAAATTTTTGAAAAATTAGAAGGTAGACTGGAGATATATTGTGCTGAAGACAAGAGGTAGGTTAACAGATGTGGCTGACAGACAGGAACGAGTCTCATTAGGAGCATGGCCAGGCCATAGGAAGAACTGAAATTTCATTCATTGCAGCTCAGATTGCAATAGTAGTTACTTTTTAACTAAGAGTGGGTCTGAAGATAATTCTAATAATTTACTGTGTTCATGACCTATGCCTTCTTTCCATCTCAAATTCAAACTGTCATCAGAGAATGAATTTGGCTGGATTCATTAGTCATTATCCAGTATGAGTCTGAGGCTACTCTCAGACTAAGATCTGTGCATTTCCTCCATATGCTGTCTTTGGGATAGGATCCATGATTGATCCAATTAACCACATCTAGGGTGATGGGCCGTTGTAGCACATTGTATGGTGACTGCTGCATAGTGAATCTTTAAAAATGGATCTGTGAATATTGGAGACATTTTAGGGATTTTTAGAGGATGGCACCATGACTAAAAGCCTGAATTTGTAGTCGTGCATTAGAAAACATTAACATGGGAACCTAGTTAATGGACCTTTAGTAAACTGAGTTATTTGCCCAATTTCTTGTCCCTCCAATATCCATTATAAATGCCTTTTTCTTTCTTTTTTTTTTTTTTTAGGTTGAAGACAAAGTTTTAATAGATAATTATATTTATACCGGAGAAGGCAATGGCACCCCACTCCAGTACTCTTGCCTGGAAAATCCCATGGGTGGAGAAGCCTGGTAGGCTGCAGTCCATGGGGTTGCTGAGTCGGACATGACTCAGCGACTTCACTTTCACTTTTCACTTTCATGCACTGGAGAAGGAAATGGCAACCCACTCCAGTGTTCTTGCCTGGAGAATCCCAGGGACAGGGGAGCCTGGTGGGCTGCCGTCTATGGGGTCGCACAGAGTTGGACACGACTAAAGTGACTTAGCAGCAGTAGCAGTAGCAGTAGCAGTATATTTATACCAATTTAAATGGAGGATGAAACCCACAAAGGGAAAAAAGCCTAGGACCCTCAAAAGTTGCCATATGGCCCTGCCTTCCAGACTTGGGCAAGGCATTATGGGGCACAAGATAGTGTTCAAACTTCCTTCAGCACCTTCTACCTCCTGGATGGTCTTTGGGACCCCTGATTCAGTGTACCTGTTCTCAACCTGGGCCTGTAAGTCACCCAGAATTTGATGAAACATGTTGTGTGCTTTTCTGGGGAAGCAAACCCACAGCTTTTATTAAATTTCCAGAGGGATCCAGAAAGATGTAGCACTGCTTTTCAAAATTAACCATGTTGAAGTGAGAGGCACCATGATGATGTAACAGACATAAAAGATGATGAAAAATAACTCAGAGAGGCACAGTGATAATGTTAGAAAGCCCATAGTGATGAAGAGATACTCCCAGAAGATGTAGAGAGACACTGTGGTGACTCTCGAAGTCTCCTAGAAGCACAGAGAGGTACTGTGATGACATGAAAGGAATGTGCTGACACACGAGGTGCATGATGACTTGGAAGACTTTCAAACACATGGTTTACTCCCCAGTTTCAAAGCAATGGGGTTTGGATCCAAACAGGAGCGCTCTGAAGTTGGGCTCAAGGTTCTCTATGGTCAAACCCACTGATTGCTTCTCTTGTGTGTTTAGGTACTCCGTCCCCAAAGGAGTTTTGCAAAGCTAAATACACAGCTGACACACTGAAGTTGACATCTACAAAACGTTTTATCTTAGTTTGTTGAAAGTGGAAGTGTGAGTCGCTCAGTTGGGTCTGACTCTTTGCGTTCCCATGGACTATAGCCCACCAGGCTCCTCTGTCCATAGAATTCTCCAGGCAAGAATACTGGAGTAGGTAACCATTCCCTACTCTGGGGAATCTTCCCAACCCAGAGACTGAGCCTGGGTCTCCCACACTGCAGGGAGATTCTTAACAGTCTGAAACACCAGGGAAGCCCCATTGATGACACACTGAGCTCAACACCTAGAAAACATTTTGTCTTAAGTTTAAATGGTTGCAAATGTGGAAATGTCCTGTTGTTGATTATTTTTCTGTGTGCAGTATAATAGACATAACACAAAATCCAACATTTTAACCTGTTTGAGGATACAGCTCAGTGGTGTTACAAGTACCTTCACATTGCTGTGCAGTCATCACCACCCTCCATCTATAGAACTGTCCTTTGCTTTTTGACCTTGCAGTTCCTTCCATCAGGAGTGTGTATCACCTCTTGACTTTGGGCTTGGTCATGTGTTTTTCTTTGGCCAAAATAAAAAATGTCATCACTGATAACGTGCCAGTTCTAAAACTAGGACTGTAAGAGAAGTCACATATTTGTCCTCTTGTGTCTCTGATATGGATGTGAGGAAAACATTCTCAAGGAGAATGAGAGGTATGTGAAGCAAGCTCAGACTTGACCTTAGTTTATAGTTGCCCAGGTATGACCAGACTAAATTTAGTAGAACACCAACTGACTTGCTGATGAATGGCCAACATAGATACTGTTATATAACACAGATTTTTATGGTTGTTTGTTATGCAGCAGTATATGACTTCTACTGACCTAAACTTGACTGATAGCAATGGAAAAGGAGAGGATAATAAAGATCATGTTTTCCTTCTGAAAGCAATTTTTATTTTTGAGTTTTGTGACATCATACTCTCTTGTATATTGTTCTATTTGTCTAGCTATTACTTCTCAATCACCTGTCTACTTTAACATTGAAATTCCACAGTGATTGATTTTGATCTTTCAGGCTAACCTAACATTCATGGAACAAGTTCCACTTGGTCATATTCTGTTATCTTTTTCTCTTTTAAAATTGAGTTCTTAAAAACATAGTGTTTAGAATTTTTGCACCTATATTCCTGAGAGATATTGGTCTGTAATTTTCCTTTCTTCTAACATGCTATTAAGATTCAGAATAAATATTATATTAATCTTATGAAATGAACTAAAATTCTTTTTCTCTCTTTTTTGAAGAAGTTTGTGTAAAAAGCTGTATTTCTTTTTGAGTGGTTTGAGATCATTTGGCAAAAAAAGTCAACTGATCCTAGAGTTTCCTTTTGAGAAAGTTTCTATTTATGTATTAATTTCTTTTAACATACCTAGCACTATTCAAAACTTCTAGTTACTCTTGTGTCAGATATAATACTATGAATTTCTCCTTTCATCAGAAGTATTGAATTTTTTGTTAAACATTTGTTCAAAATGTTTTGCCTTTTAATGATTGAGTCTATGTAAAAATGATGTATCATTTTTATTCTTAAAATTCATATATTCTTTTATTGTTTTTAAAGGGATCGTAAATTTGCTTTTTCATTTCAAAGAATTTATTAGTAGATGTGTTGAGTTTTATAATTGTACATCTGTTTTCGATTTCTTTGACTTCTGTTCTTAAATGATTAAGGACAGAATCATTTATTAATGAAAGGATTTTCCTTCTTACTTTTTTATCTTTAATTTGCTGTTCTTTCTTAAGTTCTTGGAATGAAAGTTTCGGTAGTTTATTTTCAAAATTTCCTGTGATATCCTGAAAAGAATCTTTTCATGTATGTCTTCTTCTAGAAATTGCAGAATGAGTTTTCCCTTGCTATATCTACCTACCGTCACAGAATGGGAAGGTCTTCCTTTTTCTAAAAAATAATTTTGTTTATTTATTGGCTGTGTTGGGTCTTCATTGCTGCATGGGCTTTTTCTCTAGTTGTGGCAAGTGGGAGCCACTGTCTGTTTGTGATGTGCAGACTTATTGCAGTGGCTTCTCTTGTTGTGGAACATAAGGCTCTCGGGCATGAAGGCCTCAGTAGTTGTGGCTCCTGGGCACTGAAGTGAAGGCTCAGTAGTTGTGGTGCGTGGGCTTAGTTGCTCTGTGGCATCTTTCTGCATCAGGGATCAGTCCCATGTCTCCTGCATTGGCAGATGGATTCTGTACCATTGAGCCATCAGAAAAAACATTCTTCTTTCTTTTAATGCAGTGTTTCTATCTCAGTGAATGTCAGCATCATTCAGCTGGCTGTAAAAATCCAGATACCTGTCAGCATCCCCAAACATTCTCTTTCTCTCCTCTGTCAGTCCCTACAACAAATCAGTCAGCCAAGCTAGTAGCTTCTAATGTCTAAATATATCATACACCCATCCACTTCTGTTTCCCGTCCTAAATATGCCTCATATCCATTCACTTACCTTTACTTCTATTTTACTAAATAAATAAATAAATAAATAAATAAATTTCTTTTCTCCCTTTTAGATACAATCTGCCAGAATAATTTTTTCTAATTTTTTAAAAATGATACTTCAGTGGATTCTAATTTCTTTTGTTAGATTGATAAGAAAAATGATAACAAAAATCAAAAGCTCTCTTATATTGTCTTATGCTATATGTTTTATAGCATGACTATATCTCCCTGCCTTTCCAATCTCCTCTTTTGCCATGCTTTCATTTGTTGTTCATGCTTTAGATAGAATTTCCTTCTCACTCTTCTAACATGCCACCATTCTCCTTCCTGAATCTACTCATTCACACAAGCTACTTCCAATATTAGTGTGTTCCTTTTCTTATCCTTGTAAAGGATTTAACTGAAAATCACTTTTTAAAGAAAGTCTTCTTTGACTCTCCAGACCTAGAGCAGGTACCCCAGAATATATTCTCAAATAATTTGCATTTCTTTTGCATAACACTTTTCCAACCTATAAAAACTTGATTTTTATTTTTTTGGTGCCACTTTTAGAATGTACATTCCATGAGAGGAATGATCGTATTTGAATTGTTATCCCTTATATTCCTAGTTTATAGGAAGAACTTTGAACATAAGTAGTGTTCAATAAATACCTAAACTTTGAAATAAGTGAACCCATCAGAAACTTGCCTGCTCTAATAGATAAAAGATTTTGGAAGGCAGATAAATATGCAAGGGAGATGGTTCCAATTATTAGAGATTTAGGAGGGGGGACATTCTTTTTCTCTTCTGTCTTATCATTGTATTATAATATACGTATATAGTTGAATAAATAATAATATATAACTATGATAAAAATAATACCCAGATACTGGCATTCATTGAGTATTCACAATATGCTTGATACTGTTTTAAGTACCATATATATATATATATATATATAAAGTTACCCCAACTTTATAAGTGAGAAAACTGATATACTAACTTTCCTGTGGCTATGTAACTACTAATTTGTAGAAATAACATATGAATTCCAGATTTCTTGCTTCCAAGCCTCACTATTAATCATTATGCTATATGCTCTTGAAGGATTTCCTCCCTTCAAATCACAAATAGGAGTTTAAAAAGAGGGCAATTGATGGTGTCACTGTTTTCCCCTTTTTTTGGTGCTTATTAAATCCAATAAAATGGCACATTCTATAATTATATTTTAGCACCTGATGTTTAAAAATTCTGTGTTGTTCTAAAAATAGTCAGTGGGCAAAGAAGAATTGATAAACATTTTAATTTACCCCAAAGATAGCCTGAAAGAGCCAGTACCCTTATTGCTAGTATGCTAAACAGCAAAGTAAATCTTAAACTCATATTAACCATCCAGAAGGATGTCTGGGCTTCAGGCATGCATGGATCCACAGACTGAGATGATGTCATTAGAGCTCAATTCACTCTTTCTCTGTTGTTTTTATGAAAGCTCTTCTATGTGGTGGCAAAATGCCTTCAAAAGGATTGTGCTTATAGCCTGTTACCTTGACAATCAAAAGAAAAGGACAGCTAGAAGTTTACTCAATGAGTAAAGCAAAAATACTTCCTAAAGTTCTTTTTGCCCTCCCTTGGATCACCTGTCTTGCTGTGAACTGATCACTGTAGTTAGTGAAATTAGGTAGTCTGTCTATATCCCCATACCCTAAACTGAGAGGGTGAAGGGTAATTTTTCAGAGAAAAATCAGGAAGTTCTTTCCAAATTAAAGTGAATGAGTAATAAACAGAAACTACAGATGACAGCTATAGATACTGACGGAAGAAAATTAGAGACTTTTTTTTTGGCTTGTCAAGTTTAAGTAATAATGACAATAATATGACTTGCATTATTACTTACAGTTATAAAGAGAGTGTGAAGGCAACTGTCCCACATTGTAGTTTAACTCATGACACTGATACTCTTGAGACCTAAATGGTTTTCCACAAATATAGTTATCACTACTGAATGCCAGTAATCTCTTCCTTAAAATCAGTTGTTCTACATAGAAACACTAACCCAGAACTTAGTTCATATTATTCTTAAGCGGGAAAAACAATAGTGCATTTTACGAAAACCCACACCTCAACAATTGTCTAAAATTGAAAGTTTGTTGTTGAATCACACAAAGACACCAGGATTCTTGGCCCCCAGAGGGGAAGAATACAATATGGGGCCAGAGATGAGGCTTGATCACTCAGACCTTTTGTGTAATAAAGTTTTTTTAAAGTATCAAGGAGATAGAGAAAGCTTCAGACATAGGCATCAGAAGAGGGCAGAAAGAGTACCCCGCTGATAGTCTTTAGCTGGATGTTATATAGTCACAAGCAGTCTGTTAATAAAAGAAAGGAATGTTTTAAAACTCAGAATGGTACCAGGCCCCTCACCCATAAGATGCATTTTGGGATAATCTTGGCACCAAATGGTTCATCCTGGGCCATAAAATGATTAACTTGAATCTTGAAGAGGGGTGGATTACCATAAAAATAGTTTCATTTACATAGATTAGGGGAACACTATCTGAATATAACATACTGGTTTGTCAAGCAGGTTTGAACCAAGAGGAGGAACCCACTAGAAGACAGAGTTTGGGGTAAACGCATAGTACATTAGCTTCAGTTCAGTTCAGTTCAGTCGCTCAGTCATGTCCGACTCTTTGCGACCCCATGAATCGCAGCACGCCAGGCCTCCCTGTCCATCACCAACTTCCAGAGTTCACTCAGATTCAAGTCCATCGAGTCAGTGATGCCATCCAGGCATCTCATCCTCTGTTGTCCCCTTCTCCTCCTGCCCCCAATCCCTCCCAGCATCAGAGTCTTTTCCAATGAGTCAACTCTTCGCATGAGGTGGCCAAAGTACTGGGGCTTCAGCTTTAGCATCATTCCTTCCAAAGAAAACCCAGGGCTGATCTCCTTCAGAATGGACTGGTTGGATCTCCTTGCAGTCCAAGGGACTCTCAAGAGTCTTCTGCAAAACCACAGTTCAAAAGCATCAATTCTTCAGCACTCAGCCTTCTTCACAATCCAACTGTCACATCCATACATGACCACAGGAAAAACCATAGCCTTGACTAGATGGAACTTAGTCGGCAAAGTAATGTCTCTGCTTTTGAATATGATATCTAGGTTAGTCATAACTTTTCTTCCAAGGAGTAAGTATCTTTTAATTTCATGGCTGCAGGCACCATCTGCAGTGATTTTGGAGCCCCCCAAAATAAAGTCTGACACTGTTTCCACTGTTTCCCCATCTATTTCCCATGAAGTGATGGGACCAGATGCCATGATCTTTGTTTTCTGAATGTTGAGCTTTAAGCCAACTTTTTCACTCTCCTCTTTCACTTTCATCAAGAGGCTTTTTAGTTCCTCTTCACTTTCTGCCATAAGGGTGGTGTCATCTGCATATCTGAGGTTATTGATATTTCTTCTGGCGATCTTGATTCCAACTTGTGTTTCTTCCAGTCCAGACTTTCTCATGATGTACTCTGCATATGAATTAAATAAACAGGGTGATAATATGCAGCCTTGATGTACTCCTTTTCCTATTTGGAAACAATCTGCTGTTCTATGCCCAGTTCTAACTTTTGCTTCCTGACCTGCATACAGATTTCTCAAGAGTCAGGTCAGGTGGTCTGGTATTCCCATCTCTCTCAGAATGTTCCACCGTTTATTGTGATCCACACAGTCAAAGGCTTTCGCATAGTCAATAAAGCAGAAATAGATGTTTTTCTGAAACTCTCTTGCTTTTTCCATGATCCAGCAGATGTTGGCAATTCGATCTCTGGTTCCTCTGCCTTTTCTAAAACCAGCTTGAACATCAGGAATTTCACGGTTCACATATTGATGAAGCCTGGCTTGGAGAATTTTGAGCATTCCTTTACTAGCACGTGAGATGAGTGCAATTGTGCAGTAGTTTGAGCATTCTTTGGCATTGCCTTTCTTTGGGATTGGAATGAAAACTGACCTTTTCCAGTCCTGTGGCCACTGCTGAGTTTTCCAGATTTGCTGGCATATTGAGTGTAGCACTTTCACAGCATCATCTTTCAGGATTTGAAATAGTTCAACTGGAATGACATCATGTCCACTAGCTTTGTTTGTAGTGATGCTTTCTAAGGCCCACTTGACTTCACATTCCAGGATGTCTGGCTCTAGATGAGTGATCACACCATTGTGATTATCCAGGTCGTGAAGATCTTTTTTGTACAGTTCTTCTGTGTATTCTTGCCATCTCTTCTTAATATCTTCTGCTTCTGTTAGGTCCATACCATTTCTGTCCTTTATTGAGCCCATCTTTGCATTAAATGTTCCCCTGGTATCTCCAATTATTTTGAAGAGATCTCTAGTCTTTCCCATTCTGTTGTTTTCCTCTATTTCTTTGCATTGATTCCTGAAGAAGACTTTCTTATCTCTTCTTGCTATTCTTCAAAATTCTGCTTTCAGATGCTTATATCTTTCCTTTTCTCCTTTGCTTTTGCTTCTCTTCTTTTCACAGCTATTTGTAAGGCCTCCCCAGACAGCCATTTTGCTTTTTTGCATTTCTTTTCTGTGGGGATGGTCTTTATCCCTGTCTCCTGTACAATGTCACGAACCTCATTCCATAGTTCATCAGGCACTCTATCTATCAGATCTAGGCCCTTAAATCTATTTCTCACTTCCACTGTATAATCATTAGGGATTTGATTTAAGTCGTACCTGAATGGTCTCGTGGTTTTCCCCACTTTCTTCAATTTAAGTCTGAATTTGGTAATGAGGAGTTCATGATCTGAGCCACAGTCAGCTCCTGGTCTTGTTTTTGTTGACTGTATAGAGCTTCTCCATCTTTGGCTGCAAAGAATATAATCAATCTGATTTTGGTGTTGACCATCTGGTGATGTCCATGTGTAGAGTCTTCTCTTGTGTTGTTGGAAGAGGGTGTTTGCTATGACCAGTTCATTTTCTTGGCAATAGTCTATTAGTCTTTGCCCTACTTCATTCCACATTCCAAGGCCAAATTTGCCTGTTATTCCAGGTGTTTCTTGACTTCCTACTTTTGCGTTCCAGTCCCCTAGAATGAAAAGGACATCTTTTTTAGGTGTTAATTCTAAAAGGTCTTGTAGGTCTTCATAAAACCGTTCAACTTCAACTTCTTCATCGTTACTGGTTGGGGCTTAGACTTGGATTACCGTGATATTGAATGCTTTGCCTTGGAGATGAACAGAGATCATTCTGTCATTTTTGAGACTGCATCCAAGTACTGCATTTTAGACCCTTTCATTGACCATCATGGCTAGTCCATTTCTTCTGAGGGATTCCTGACCGCAGTAGTAGATATAATGGTCATCTGAGTTAAATCCACCCATTCCAGTCCATTTTAGTTCGCTGATTCCTAGAATGTTGATTTTCATGCTTGCCATCTCCTGTTTGACCACTTCCAATTCTCCTGACATTCCAGGTTCCTATGCAATATTGCTCTTTACAGCATTGGACCTTGCTTCTATCACCAGTCACATCCACAACTGGGTATTGTTTTTGCTTTGGCTCCATCCCTTCATTCTTTCTGGAGTTATTTCTCCACTGATCTCCAGTAGCATATTGGACACCTACTGACCTGGGAAGTTCCTCTTTCAGTATCCTATTATTTTGCCTTTTCATACTGTTCAAGAGGTTCTCAAGGCAAGAATACTGAAGTGGTTTACCATTCCCTTCTCCAGTGGACCACTTTCTGTCAGACCTCTCCACCATGACCCACCTATCTTGGGTTGCCCCGCAGGCATGGCTTGGTTTCATTGAGTTAGACAAGGCTGTGGTCCTTGTGTGATTAGATTGACTAGTTTTCTGTGAGTATGGTTTCAGTGTGTCTGCCCTCTGGTGCCCTCTTGCAACACTACCATCTTACTTGGGTTTCTCTTACCTTGGGCATGGGATATCTCTTCACGGCTGCTCCAGCAAAGTGCAGCCGCTGCTCCTTACGTTGGATGAGGGATATGTCCTCACTACCACCCTTCCTGACCTTCAGCGTGGGATGGCTCCTCTAGGCCCTCCTGCGCCAGTGCAGCCACTGCTCCTTGGCTGTGGGGTTGCTCCTCCCGGCCGCCGCCCCTGGCCTTGGGTGTGAGGTTGCTCCTCCCAGTCGCCTCCCCTGGCCTCGGGCACGAGGTAGCTCCTCTTGGCCATCGCCCCTGGCCTCAGACGCGGGGTAGCTCCTCTCGACTGCCGCTCCTGACCTTGGATGTGGGGTAGCTCATCTCAGCCGTTCCTGCACCATCGCAGCCTGGCACTCTAGGCCACTGCTCCTTACTTGGACATGGAGTAGCTCCTCTCGGCTGCATTTAGTGTGCCAGTTGCAGCCGCCTGTGCTTAGTGCGCTGGCTGCAGCCGCCTTAGCATACATTAGCATAGCTGAAGATAAACATTTCCATAAGAGAAATGCATTGATTATCTCTAGGTTTGAGAATAGCTAGCTTCAGATAAAACCAGGTGTCTTTATGGCAACACAGTATTTTAAGAGAAACTTCCTTTTAAATTTGTATAGAGAAGGAAAAAAAATATTACTAGTTTGTTTCTTTCTGCTGCTTAAGAGAGATAAAAATGTCTGACACTTGTAGGCTATTTCCTCCGTTTGGAGACCCCTGGCCTTCCTGCCTGTTACCCTCTCAAAATGTAACTAAAATATACAAGAATGTCTATGACACATTATTGTATTAGAATGTAGAAGTTTAAAATATGATGTTCTGACCACCAAACAGTTTATAATTAAAGGTACTTTGTAGTACTCTTGCCTGGAGAATCCCATGGATGGAGGAGCCTGGTGGGCTGCAGTCCATGGGGTCTCGAAAAGTCAGACACGACTGAGTGTATTCACTTTCACCTTTCACTTTCATGCATTGGAGGAGGAAATGGCAACCCACGCCAGTGTTCTTGCCTGGAGAATCCCATGGATGGAGGAACCTGGTAGGCTGCAGTCCATGGGGTCGCTGAGAGTCAGACACGACTGAGCGACTTCACTTTTACTTTTCACTTTCATGCACTGGAGAAGGAAATAGCAACCCACTCCACTATTCTTGCCTGGAGAATCCCAGGGACAGGGGAGCCTGGTGGGCTGCCATCTATGGGGACACACAGAGTTGGATACGACTGAAGTGACTTAGCAGCAGCAGCAATATTCACCTGATTCTGACAGTTTAGTAATTATATATGAAATGCAATTCAAGATTTTCCCACTTTTTAAAAATTAAAAATATTGGGAGATAAAAATTTACAAATTTAAATATAAACGCTGGCTAAAAATGTTTTCAAAGATATATTCCTCCTTTGAAATTTGGCTTGTGTTTTGTGTGTATGAATATATGTATTAATATATAGAATTTTCTGTTTATTATGTTTTGATATTAAAAAAAAAAATTCTTGCTGAAGAGAGATTGCCCCTTTCAGGGGTAGGTGATTCTCAATGATGATAACAACTTGCCTCTAAAAATTCTTTTCATATACAGTTGTCTCCTGAAAAAGAGAGGGGTTAGAGGCATTGATTTCCCGTACAACTGAAAATCTATGTACTGCTATCTCTGCCTCAATACAAAAGGAATTGATAAATGACTTATCTCAGGGCAAGAAGCTAAAATGGTTTAGATAAAATTAGGTCTCAAATCCTAGCCTTTTTTTTTTTTTTAATTCCACATATTGTGATCTCTAATCAAATACAAACTTTCCCCCAAGCTTAGTTAAAGATCTGTAAAATGAAAATACATGTACTATATTTATTGGGGGAAAAAAAAAATCCACATATAAGTGCTGCTGCTGCTAAGTCGCTTCAGTCATGTCTGACTCTGTATGACCCCATAGACGGCAGCCCACCAGGCTCCTCTGTCCTTGGGGTTCTCCAGGGAGGAATATTGGAGTGGGTTGCCATTTCCTTCTCCAAGGCATGCATGCCTGCTAAGTCACTTCAGTCATGTCCGACTCTGTGTGACCCTATGGACAGCAGCCCACCAGGCTCCTCTGTTCACAGGATCCTCTAGGCAAGAATACTGGAGTGGGTTGCCATTTCCTCCTCCAACGTATAAGTGGACCCATGCAATTTAGATCCATGTTGTTCAAGGGTCAGCTGTATAAACCAGCCTATTCTGCTTGTACCCCCAAGTGCCTCCTTATTTGGTTCTTACACAGCAGCCTGATATTTCCCTGGACCTAAATTATTCTAAGGCCAGGTACCCAGCACCTAGAGACTGCCACTATATCCCAAAGCCTGCTGGCGTTATTTAAACTAGCCAGTACTGAACTGTTTGTTGTGCTCTGTTTTGCTTTTTCTGTGGACACTCCAATAAACGCTGTGGCATGAGCTCCGCTTTTGCTTCATTTTTCTGCCTCCGATGTCCCTAGTGACTTCCCTTTGAACTTGTGTGGCATGTAGAAAACCCCCTTTCTAGATGTGTGAGTAACATAAACCTTTACCAAGTCACATTCTAATCTCTTGCTGTGGCTGCACTGATTTTATCATACCATAGCCAACATATACATTTTTAAAACTTGAGTATAGAAAAACCAAGAGACATTTTGCTAAGGAAATGTTGACCAGAGAGATTTCTGCAGAGTTCTGACAGTGTGCTTGTTTTGGAAACTTGAGAGGAGCCTATTATAGAAAAAAAAAAAAAACAAAAACAGTATATAATACTGGCTAGATATTGGTTGGATACTGAGGCTTGGAATAATGCTTGGCAAAAGCAATAGCAAAATATCTATACTCAAATACTCAAGTGTCAGAGTAAGCAGGAATGGGGGATGAGTTCTGTTTTTCACAACTTTCCTAAATAATGCATAATACTTTACAAATGAACAGCCGTTACCTGAGCCAAATGTTAGTGTAAGCAATTTTAGTAAGGATGGAATGCAATTTTATGATATTAATAACTAAAAATGCATATTAAGATAAAGTAAGAAAGAACTATTGAAAAAATACTTCTGAGTGTATGAGCATTTATAGCTCTGTAATCCTTAGATGAGGAAAAGCATTCATAGGCTGGCAGTTTTGTCAGAAGGTAACTGAAAATAATGGTGAAATGTTCAGAGTGGAGCTAGTAGCTGAGCAAAGGAAGCAAAAACAACACCTTAAACCACTTCTGACAGCAAAATAAACAATTTTTTAATGATATATCTTTTTTCATCTCAAGTATCTCTCACCAAGGAAAGAGAAACACTTCTAAGCTCTAACGGGAAGCATGGGATAAGAATAATTACTTTATTAGTATGCTGTGGAGGGAAGAGGAAAAGTTTTATTGTCACACAAACCTTCATTCTCTCAATTTCTAGGGACTCAGGAAGGACATTTTTAGGAAGCTGTTGATAGGAATGTCATAAGTTCTATGAGACTTGGCCTCTTTTATTGGTAAAATTACATAGCATCTCAGACACCATAAGGCTTCTGTTTACTTAAAATTAGATTAAAAATGTAGGACTTATCACTTTTATTTTTTATTATCAGCTCTACCATATCTTATTTATGTTAAAATTAACTGCAGAACAGACTCCATATAGTAGTCCAATAAGATAAGGAACTAAATTGTAATCCATACCCATATTTTGAAAATTCTTCTCTTGCCATTTTAGAATGGTGTATTTGGTTTTCTATATCCATACAAGACAGACAAAAAAATTATAAACCTTTTTTCAGACTTTGTTGGAAACTGAGTCTGTGTTTAGAGCATGTATTCATTTATCCCAATTTGTTCTGGCATGGTGAGTTCTTTAACAGGTTAATAAATTCAGCTTTGATATAGACTGTTTTGTTGGTCTCAATTCATTCTTCAACCATAGTACCTTAGTACACATTTAGGACAGCTCCACAATTGGTGGTCACATGGGTGTCTGATATAGCTCAGGTACAGGATCTGTGAATGGTAACTGTCTAATTTTTTGAGATGACATAGGGATCTGCTGACTTGAAGTAAATAGACTGCCAGATATTTCTACTGCAAAGGCAGGTTTATTCAGGATCAGTGGAGAGTTGCAATTTGGGATCTATAACCATGACAAGTCACATGCAAGTTCTAGCACACCAAGGGAAGGAGTGAAGAGGAAAAATTAAAATTTTACATAACCTCCTGCTCCTTCTGCCTCTGTAACCCAGCTTGCTCCTTGCAAAGTCTAGATCACATAGGTCTCAGAAAGTGGGGACTCAAAGTACTAGGAACTGGAGCTTATCTCACTCACCCTTGTCCTGCTCTTTGCAATCACCTTAGACCCTGCAAACCCAGTTAATCATGCCTGTCTGTGTATAAAAAAACTTTGTAACCCCTTTGTTCAGGGCTCAGAGCTTGGAGTGTTAACTCCTCTGGGCCATTGAGCATAATAAACCTGAGTACCTGAGTTCTCCAACTCTCTGAGTGTGGTGCTTGGTTTCTCAAGGACTGGTTTCTGCAACAGGATAATATTTTTATGGAGGGAAAGATGAAGTTGATGGACCTACAGTAGCCATAAGTAAGGAGTCCATGGCTTTTTATTGGCTGAGTCCTTGTCAGGAAAGAAGAGGAGTCTTTCTTCTTCCTCTTGGGTTTTGTTATCATTTCAGGGAATGAGAGCTCCTCCCCACTGCCCCTGTCTCTCAACTATATTCAAATGAGATTTCTCTTTATTAATTTTTTTCAGATCCAGCAAATAAATTTCATATTTTCCACCCACCCTTCAGTGTGTTAGCCATTCAGTCATATCTGACTCTTTGCAACTCTATGGACTGCAGCCAGCCAGGATCCTCTGTTCATGGAATTCTCTAGGCAAGAATACTGGAGTGGGTGGCCATTTCCATCCCCAGGGGATCTTCCTGACCTAGAGGTCTTCTGCTTTGCAGGCAGATTCATTACCATCTGAGTAACCTACCCTTCAAGTTTAGTGAAAATTCTTTTAGTTTTTATTCTGTGATGTCAGGACATATAAGAGAAGAACATGTTATTTATTATGTATATGACTTCATTTGGCATTAGTTTTAGCTCCAAATTAGGTCATCCATAACAAAAGAGGTTCTACTGTATGTTTTTATTTTCCTTAATAAACAATTTAACAAGAAGTCATGGAACTGATGAAATTCTGAAGTTTTCTGTGCCCACTGAGGTTTCTTAGAATTTAGCTGCTTTTCATTTATTCAGTACCTCTGTGATATTGTGATTTAAAAGAAATATATACCTGGTCATTCAGCTGACTAAAATATGTTTCTCTTATATATTCTCTTGGTCTTTGTCCTTGGTTCCTGGCTCTTGACTCCTTAACTGTTGTAATTTCCTGTGACAAGAGCAATAAAGGTATCTTTTGTTATGTTACTAAGGTGATTTAAGAAAGCCCTTAGAGTCATCAAAAAGTGAGGAGGGCTGGTTGCTAGGAGAACTAAACATGTGGGTTAGTTCAGTGGCTCAGTTGTGTCTGACTGCAGAAGCCAGGCTATGCTGTTCATCACAATCTCCCAGAGCTTGCTCAGACTTATGTCCATGAGTTTGAACCATCCAACCGTCTCATCCTCTGTCGTCCCCTTCACCTCCTGCCTTCAACATTTCCCAGCATCAGGGTCTTTCTAATGAGTTGGCTCTTTACATCAGGTGGCCAAAGTATTGGAGCTTCAGCTTAAGCATCAGTCCTTCCAATGACCACTCAGGACTTATCTCCTTTAGGATGAACTGGTTGGATCTCCTTGCAGTCCAAGGGACTCTCAAGAGACTTCTCCAGCACCACAGTTCAAAAGCATCAATTCTTCGGTGCTCAGCCTTCTTTATAGTCCAACTTTCACATCCATACATGACTACTGGAGAAACCATAGCTTTGACTAGATGGACCTTTGCTGGCAAAGTAATGTCTCTGCTTTTTAATATGCTGTCTAGGTTGGTCATAATTTTTCTCCCAAGGAGCAAGTGTCTTTTAATTTCATGGCTGCAGTCACCATCTGCAGTGATTTTGGAGCCCAAGAAAATAAAGTCTGTCACTGTTTCCATTGTTTCCCCATCTATCTGCCATGAAGTAATGGGACTGGATAACATGATCATAGTTTTTCGAATGTTGAGTTAGAGGATATAGTTAAAGGAATAGATTTTCAGTTCCTCACACCATCTCCTTTGGGTGAGGGAAGAGGGATTGAATTTAGTTGCTAGTGGCCAGGGATATAATCAATCATGCAGAGTACTCTTGTTGTTGTTCAGTTGCCCACTCATGTCAGACTCTTTGCAACCTCATGGACTGCAGCACACCAGGCTTCCCTGTCCCTCACCATCTCCCGAAGTTGGCCCAAGTTCATGTCCATTGCATCAGTAATGCCATCCAGCCATCTCATCCTCTGATGCCCTCTTCTCTTTCTGCCCTCAGTCTTTCCCAGCATCAGGGACTTTTTCAAGGAGCTGACACTTTGTATCAGATAACCAAAATACTGGAGCTTCAGCATCAGTCCTTCGAGTGAATATTCAGGGTTTATCTCTCTTAAGATTGACTGGTTTGCAACAAATCACAGAAGAAATCAAAAAAGAAAAATATGCAGAGAAACGGATGAAAATGAAAACATGACAACCCAAAACCTATGGGACTCAGTAAAAGCAGTGCTAAGGGTAAGGGTCACAGCAATACAGGCTTACCTCAAGAAACAAGACAAAAATCAAATAAATAACCTAACTCTACACCTAAAGCAACTAGAAAAAGAAGAAGGGAAACAATCATAAAAATTAGGGCAGAAATAAATGAAAAAGCAACAAAGGGGACCATAGCAAAAATCAACAAAACTAAAAGCTGGTTCTTTGAAAAGATAAATAAAATAGATAAACCATTAGCCAGACTCATCAAAAAACAAAGGGAGAAGAATCAAATCAACAAAATTAGAAGTGAAAATGGATAAATCACAACAGACAACACAGAAATACAAAGGATCATAAGAGACTACTATCAGCAACTATATGCCAATAAAATGGACAACTTGGAAGAAATGGACAAATTCTCAGAAAAGCATAATCTTCCAAAACTGAACAAGGAAGAAATAGAAAATCTTAACAGACCCATCACAAGCATGGAAATGGAAACTATGATAAAAAGTCTTTCAAGAAACTAAAGCCCAGGGCCAGATGGCTTCACAGCTGAATTCTATCAAGCATTTAGAGAAGTGTTAACACCTATCCTACTGAAATTCTTCCAGAAAATTTCAGAGGAAAGTAAACCCCCAAACTCATTCTATGAGGCCATCATTACCCTAATACCAAAACCAGACAAAGATGCCACAAAAAAAGAAAACTGCAGGCCAATATCACTGATGAACATTGATGTAAAAATCCTTAACAAAATTCTAGCAAACAGAATCTAACAACCTATTAAAAAGATCATACATCATGACCAAGTGGGCTTTATCCCAGGGATGCAAGGATTCTTCAATATTCACAAATCAATCAATGTGATACACCACATTAACAAATTGAAAGATGAAGATCATATGATTATCTCAATAGATGCAGAGAAAGCCTTTGACAAATTTCAACATCCGTTTATGATTAAAAAAAAAAAACAAAACAACAACAACAACAAAAAAAACCAGAAAGCAGGCATAAAACCCAGAAAGCAGGCATAGAAGGAACATACCTCAACATAATAAAAGCTGCATATGATAAACCCACAGTAAACATTATCCTCAATGGTGAAAAGCTGAAAGCATTTCTCCTAAAATTAGGAACAAGACAAGGATGCACACTCTCATCACTACTATTCAACATAGTTTTGGAAGTTTTAGCCACAGCAATCAGAAAAGGAAAAGAAATAAAAGGAATCCAGATTTGAAAAGAAGAAGTAAAATGCTCACTGTTTGCAGATGACATAATTCTCTAGATAGAAAACCCTAAAGACACCACCAGAAAATTACTAGAGGTAATCAATGAATATAGTAAAGTTTCAGGATATAAAATTAACACAGAGAAATCCTTTCCATTTCTATCCACTAACAATAAGAAATTAAGGAAACAAGTCCATTCACCATTTTGATGAAAAAATAAAATACTTAGGAATAAATCTGCCTAAAGAAACAAAATACCTATATATTGAAAACTATAAAACACTGGTGAAAGAAATCAAAGACAACACAAATAGATGGAAAAATATACTATGTTCATGGATCAGAAGAATCAATATAGTGAAAATGAGTATACTACCCACAGCAATTTATAGATTCAGTGCAATTCCTATCAGGCTATGAATGCTATTTTTCAGGGAACTAGAACAACTAATTTCACAATTTGTGTGGAAATACAAAAAACATCAAATAGCCAAAGCAATCTTGAGAAAGAAGAATGGAACTAGAGGAATCAACCTGCCTGACTTCAGACTATATTACAAAGCTATAGTCATTAAGACAGTATGGTACAGGCACAAAGACAGAAATATAGATCAATGGAACAAAACAGAAAGGCCAGAGATAAATTCATGCCCCTATGGACGCCTTATCTTTGACAAAGGAGGCAAGAATATACACTGGAGAAAAAAACACTCACTTTAACAAGTGGTGCTGGGAAAACTAGTCAACCACTTGTAAAAGAATGAAACTAGAACACTTTCTAACACCGTACACAAAAATAAACTCAAAATGGATTAAAGATCTAAATGTAAGATCAGAACTATAAAACTCCTAGAGGAAAACATAGGCAAAATACTCTCTGACATAAATCACAGCAGGATCCTCTATGACCCACCTCCCAGAGTAATGAAAATAAAAGCAAAAATAAACAAATAAGACCTAATTAAACTTAAAAAGCTTTTTTCACAGCGAAGGAAACTATAAGCAAAGTAAAAAGACAGCCTTCCGAATGGGAGAAAATAATAGCAGATGAAGCAACTGACAAACAACTAATCTCAAAAATATACAAGCAGCTCCTGTAGCTCAATTCCAGAAAAATGACCCAATCAAAAAAATGGGCCAAAGAACTAAACAGACATTTCTCCAAAGAAGACATACAGATGGCTAACAAACACGTAATAAGGTGTTCAACATCTCTCATTATCAGAGCAATGCAAATCAAAACCACACTGAGATACCATCTCATGCTGGTCAGAATGGCTGCTATCCAAAAGTCTACAAACAATTAATGCTAGAGAAGGTACAGAGAAAAGGGAACCCTCTTACACTGTTGGTGGGAATGAAAACTAGTGCAGCCACTATGGAGAACAGTGTGGAAATTCCTCAAAAACTGGAAATAGAACTGCCATACGACCCAGCAATCCCACTGCTGAGCATACACACCAAGGAAACCAGAATTTAAAAAGACACATGTACCCTGATGTTCATCGCAGCACTGTTTACAATAGCTAGGACATGGCAGTTGCCTAGATGTCCATCGGCAGACAAATGGATAAGAAAGCTATGGTACATATACACAATGGAATATTACTCAGTCATTAAAAAGAATTCATTTGAACCAGTTCTAATGAGATGGATGAAACTGGACCCTATTATACAGAGTGAAGTCAGAAATGAAAACACTAATACAGTATAATAATGCATATATATGGAATTTAGGAAGATGTTAATGATAACCCTATATGTGAGACAGGAAAAGAGGCACAGATGTAAAAAACAGACTTTTAGACTTTATGGGAGAAGGCAAAGATGGGATAGTTTGAGAGAATAGCATTGAAATATGTCTATTGCCAAATGTGAAATAGATCACCAGTCCTGGTTTGATGCATGAGACAGGGCGCTCAGGGCTGTTGCACTGGGATGACCCAGAGGGATGGGATGGGGAGGGAGGTGGGAAGGGGTTTCAGGATGGGGGAACATGTACGCCCATGGCTGATTCACGTCAATGCATGGCAAAACCACTACAATATTGTAAAGTAATTAGCCTCCAATTTAAAAAAAAAAAAAAAAAGATTGGTTGGATTGATCTTCTTGCTGTCTAAGGGACTTTCAGGAGTCTTCTCCAGCACCACGTTTTGAAGGCATCAATTCTTTCGTGTTCTGTCTTCTTTGCGGTCCAATGTCCCTGCTTTTCAAAACGCCGTCTAGGTTTGTCATAGCTTTCTTTCCAAAAAGCAGATGTCTTCTGATTTCATGGCTGTAGTCATCATCCTCAGTGATTTTAGAGCCCAAGAAGGGGAAATCTGTCACTATGTCCACCTTTCCCCTTTCTATTTGCCATGAAGTAATGGAGCTGGATGCCATAATCTTAGTTTTCATAACATTTGATTTTAATTCATCTTTTTCACTCTTCTCCACCCTCATCAAGAGGGTCTTTAATTCCTCTTAGCTTTCTGTCTTAGCATTAGAATGGTATCATCTGCATATCTGAGACTGTTGATTTTCAGAGTACTTCAGAGTACTGAAGTCTCATTAAAAACCCCCAAACAAAGGGTTTGGAGAGCTTCCTGGTAGGTGAGCACATGAAGATTTAGGAAGAGAACATGTAAGCTGTGAGTCCTTTCCCCGTACCTTGCCTCATCTCTTTTGTCTGGCTTTTTCTGAATTATTGCCTTTTACAATAACCTGGTAATCTAGTGAGTTAATAGGTTTGCTGAGTTCTGTGAGTTGCTCTGCTGCTGCTAAGTCACTTCAGTTGTGTCTGACTCTGTGTGACCCTATAGACAGCAGCCCACCAGGCTCCTCTGTCCCTGGGATTCTCCAGGCAAGAACACTGGAGTGGGTTGCCATTTCCTTCTACAATGCATGAAAGTGAAAAGTGACAGTGAAGTTGCTCAGTCGAATCCGTTTCTTAGCGACCCATGGACTGCAGCTTACCAGGCTCCTCCGTCCATGGTATTTTCCAGGCAAGAGTACTGGAGTGGGTTGCCATTGCTCTCGCAGCTATCTAAAACTATTTAAAATAAAGCAAACCCAAGGAGAGCATCTTGGGAACTTCTGATTTATATGTTGACTTAAAAAATAGTTAGAACCCAAAAATTGAGAATTGTTTTATTCAGTGGGAAATCTTAGGACTTCAAGCCTAGGAGGCAACATCTCAAGTAGCCTTGAGAAACCATTCAGAGGAGGTGGGGGATGGAGTTAGGTTGTATAGAAGTTTGCAACAAAGGGGGGCAGATCATCTGAACATCAAAGATTACTGTTAATTAAGGAAAACCAAATATCTCAAGTTAAGGAATTTAGTTCTCTTCTATTTATGGGAAGATGCAAGGGTCTGGGCTTACTGAAATCATTTCTTTCCTATGCATCTCAGCTATCTGGGGTCAGCATCCTGAATTTTTACTTTGTTTGTAGAGAATGGTTGTAGCCTGATAGCCTGTATTCTTCTCCTTCTTGAATTCCCTTAGGGCTTACCTGCTCACGCGGGAGGGATGTAGTCACTGATGACTGTGAGATCCTTGCTTATAGACATGGCAGGATATACTCCATGTCACATATATATAGCCAGCTGTTGAGGAATACAGATAACAACTTAGGCTTAAGACTGGCATCTGAAGTTGTGGTGGGGTTGAGGGAGGACTAGTATTGTAGGACTGAACCCTTAACCTGTGGGATCTGATGCTGTCTCCAGGCAGGTATTGCCTAAAATTTGGTTAATTTACCTGAAACCAGGACTTCTGAGAATTGTTTGTTGGTGTGGTAGGAACCTCCCCACCTTACTCATGTTGAAATTGGGCCCAGGAATTCAAAAGAATTCCCTCATTCTTTGATTCCCTTTTGTATCTTCTAAACTGCTGGAATTCTTCATGGTGCTGTTATATCCAAGGCAAAATTTCTGAAAAAGATCCATATTCTGAAAGTCTCACTTCACAGTGGAGAACACACTTTCGTGATCCCAATAAGTTTCCAAAGGAATTGATCTTGGGTGGCCTCGGCTTGCAGCAACTTGAAACAGGTTCCTGGCCATAGACTGAAGTCAGACTAATAGAGTGAGAACACTGACTGAACTCTAGCCCTTAGACCAGTGGCCATGACAAGGTCCTGGCCTACTGGGGTCCAACCCTGGCGGATCCAGGGTAATTTGAAGGGGAGATGGAATCAGCATCCTAGGAAAAAACTTATTTAATTACAGATATAAAGAGAGATTAGAAAGGAAGAGTGTAGTAGGAAAATTAGTGGAGAAAAAGAGGCTGAATAACTTGGTTTACATGAAATACCAATAAAGCTTCGAGACAAGAAGCTTGTACCACCTACGTAGGCCACAGGCGTCTTTCCATTCTCCCAAAGGAGAGGAGGCACTGAGGCCTCCCCAGTCCAATCTTAGAAGCCCAGGCAAAATTAGCAGGCTTGGTGAGTACCTACGCTCCAGATGGGAATTCACCCAGAAAAATGGAGAACAAGAAAGAAACGACATGGGGGAATCAGTCTTTCCAGAAACTGATCTGTTTTCTTTATTTTCAGGTTTGCTTACATACCTTTTGTTATACATAGGGATGAATACAGAGTCACGTGGGGTCAGTAGACCTGACCCTTGTCACAATCAGGTGTTTCATATAAAATTATACAAAGGTCTTAGGGGTTTTACATCATCTTATGGCCATGAGGCCTGCTTACATTTTATGGCCCTTTCTGATAACAGTCAGTCAACCAGATAACTTATTTTTTCCAGGGATGATTTTTTCTTAAACCAGGCCCCACCCTGCAAATAAAGTTGCATTCCTATAGGGTGAGGGTGTAGTGGGTTACAATCAAGAAAAGGAATTTACTTAGCCTAAGGTTTAACATGATTAATCTTAAAGGTTAATACTTATTTCTCTTATATGCTAGTTATATCATTATAAGGGCAGGGAATATGGAGATTTAGCAGCAAATATTGGCTCAACTAATGAAAAACCCTTCACCAATATAATTTCTAATCAACCCACTATACTATACTAATAATTTTGTAACTTCTCAAGAGAATCTGTATATAGAAAGTTTAAAGCACCTCGTGCCTCTCATGGTTGGGAGGCTGTAAACAATCACATGTGGCCAGACGAACCTGCTCAGGCAGGCTAGAGAAACTTCAGAGGAGTTTGTAAATTGAAACACTCTTATCACGCCCAGGAATCTTTATTGACTGGAGCTGCAAGTTAACTCCTTCTCCGAGAGAGGTGGTGGGGGTCAGCCCCCTGTAAGGTCAGAGGTGTAGGTCAGAGTATAAAACAGTAAAGTAGGCACTCTGGTTTTGGGGGTAGATGCTCGGGAACAGGGGGTTTCCTGAGGCTTGATCTCGTCTTTGTGTAATGTCGAGCCTCCTTACTCATGACCTTTGCCAAGGGCAGAGTTCCTCATGCTGGCTCCTGGCACTGGCCTATATAGCTTTTCAGAAATGAATGCCTGCAAAGATGTAACTGGTGAAACAAGTAAAGCGTTTATTACAAGGGAAAAAAAAGATATGTGTGATAGGCACACACAGGCAGACTTAAAGGGTTGACTCTCATGGTAGTTGAATCACTTATATGGGACATTTCTTCCAGGTTTCCTTTGGCCAACTTCTTGCTTTGCCTGATTCTGAGACTGTATTTGGTGTACCTCATGATCCACCCATATGTAAGTGTACATATCTTAGCTGAGATGCATTCCAGTGAAGAAGCCTATGTGTAGATTGACATCACCTACTATGGGGTGGTGCCCCCTCTCTTTTGACCTTCAGGGAGCCTTTCCACTCATGTGTAGTCTGGGAGATCTCCTTGACATTGAGAATGACATATATGTGATCTTTTATCTCTTATCTGGGCAGAGATCAGCTTGTTCTCCCTCTTACTATTGTCTTCATCTTGGAGTATCTGTCCGTGGGAGACAGATTCCAGCTGATCAGTCTGGTGCCCATCTATTTCCTGGCTCCAACTCACTCAATAAATAATTATAGAAAAAATGATAGTAAAGTGGCATATTCATATTTTAACAGCAGCCTTCTAGAAACTGGTTCTATGAACAAAGTCAGAATTTTAGACTATAAAAGAGAACTTTGGGCTGGTGGCCCTCAAATTACCTCACATTGCTTTATTCCATCAATAACTTGGGAATTTAATCCAATAGAATTTTTTTTCCTCTGAGTTAAATAAATTGTGATAACATTTATTTACAAGCAGGCTAAATCCTGAAGAATACAACATCAGTTTCCTAATAAATGTGAGGCTTGGAAGGGGAAGTCAAAGAATGGTAGAGAGAAAGGGGAAAAACACAGAATTTCAACATTTTCCTCACTAAGCAACTCTTTCTTTTGGAAATAACTCATGGTGATGCTCAGAAAATGTGTATGGGCACGAATATTAGTTTTCTTTAAAGTAAATGCAAAATTAAGTCTCATATTTTTGGTTATATTATTTTTACTTGTGGCCTTCAGATAAAACAACAGTTTGCAGATGTAGTTATTCATTTGAACAAGAAGAACGAAAATTTTTACTTAGAATTCTTTTCAGTAATCCATAATGAAAGTATTTGGTTTCCTAAGGTTGTTTTTATTCCCTCATCTCACCAAAAGACAAAATCCTTTCTTAGTCTTTTCAAACTTCCTGGTAGGAGATTTAAAGCTTTAGGTGAGCAAGTCAATACTTTCTTTCGAATATCTTGCTGATAATTCTTCCTTTACAAGACACATGATTAGCCCTGAATTTGAACAAAAAGACTCATCAAACACATCTCTGGGTTTCTTTCTTTTGAAACACTGAAGTTTTATGTAACGTTGGTGTAGTAAAGCTTTTTCTTCTTCATAAGTCATTTGGATTTAACATAACTCCTTTGGACTCTTTCAGTTTACTATTATAACAAATGGTAGTTGTTTGATTTTAAAAAATGAATTTTATTCTAATGCTTTAACTTGAATCAATCCACTTATGGGCCTTTCTCAAACTTTCTAGGAGAAATTAATTGATGAGTCACTACAATCAAAATGCCTAAGGGTATTTTCTTTAGGCTGAATGAATTTTTGAATGCAAACAAAACAAACATTTTTGATATATAAAATGTCCTATTTTAACTAGTTAGTTTTACTTAATCTCTTAAGTGGAGAGAGATGGATAATACTGATTTGTAGAATGTGATTAGGTTGATTCCAAAGAATTTCTCATCAGGATATGATATAGGCTTTTGTTTTTTAATAAACAAAAATTATATGCTATATATACATAGCACTACACATATATTACATAACTTCATTTGTTTCTTCAGAAAACGTTAACACTTCTTCCAGGTCTCAACATATTCTTTTTTTTTTTTTTAAGTTACCACTGCTTCAGCAAATTTTAGTGAACTTTGGGAGTCAGTATGCTATTTGGTCACACTTCTCTGTGCAACAGGATCATGAGGTTTCTCCTCACTGATCTTCCTTCTCTTTGTATGCTTCTTTGCAGGTGTGATATGTCTGGTATGCTACTGAGACAGTATTTTTTGGAGGAAGTCATTAAGACGACATGACTGCTGGTTGATCCCAAGCAGGACCCAGGAAATTGGAGACTCTTTACCTCCATTCTGCCCACCATTCCCACGCTGTTGTTATTTAGTCCCTCAGTCGTGTCCAACTCTTTGTGATCCCATGGACTTCAGCATGCCAGGCATTCCTGTCCTTCACCATCTCCCAAAGTTTGCTCAAACTCATGTCCATTCAGGCAGTAATACCATCCATTCATCTCTGCTCTGCTGTCCCCTTCTCCTGCCTTCAATCTTTTCCACATCAGAGTCTTTTCCAATGAGTTGGCTCTTCTCATCAGGTTCAGTTCAGTTCAGTTGGTCAGTCCTGTCCGACTCTTGGCAACTCCATGAACTGCAACACGCCAGGCCTCCCTGTCCATCACCAACTCCCAGAGTCTACCCAAATGCCTGTCCATAGAGTCGGTGATGCCATCCAACCATCTCATCCTCTGTCGTCCCCTTCTGCTCCTGCCCTCAATTTTTCCCAACATCAGGTCTTTTCAAATGAGTCAGCTCTTCGCATCAGGTGGCCACAGTATTGGAGCTTCTACATCAGTCCTTCCAATGAATATTCAGGGTTGATTTCCTTTAAGGACTGACTGGTTTGATCTCCTTGCCGTCCAAGGGACTCTCAAGAGTCTTCTCCAACACCACAGTTCAAAAACATCAATTATTTGGCACTCAGCTTTCTTTATGGTCCAACTCTCACACCTGTACATGACTGCTGGAAAAACCATAGCTTTGACTGTATGGACCTTTGTTGGCAAAGTAATGTCTTGGCCTTTTAATATGCTGTTCAGGTTTTTCATAGCTTTTCTTCCAAGGAACAGGCCTCTTTTAATTTCGTGGCTGCATCACCATCTTCAGTGATTTTGGGGCTCAAGAAAATAAAGTCTGCCACTGTTTTCATCGTTTCCCCATCTATTTGCCATGAAGTGATGGGAGCAGATGCCATGATCTTAGTTTCTTGAATGTTGAGTTTTAAGCCAGTTTTTTCACTCTCCTCTTTCACCTTCATCAAGGGGATCTTTAGTTCCTCTTCACTTTCTGCCATAAACATGGTATTATCTGAATATCTGAGGTTATTGGTATTTCTCCTGGCAATCTTGATTCCAGCTTGTGCTTCATCCAGCCCAGCATTTCTCATGATCTACTCTGCATATAAGTTAAATAAACAAGGTGATAATAAACAGCCTTGATGTACGGATCAAATGGGCTTCCCAAGTGGCACTTGTGATAAAGAACCCACCTGCCAATGCAGGAGACATGAGAGACACAGGTTTGGATCCCTGCGTCGGGAAGATCCCCTGCAGGCAGGCACAGTAAGCCACTCCAATGTTCTTGCCTGGAAAATTCCATGGTCAGAGGATCCTAGTGGCCTTGGTGCACAGGTCACAAAGAGTCCGACAAGACTGAAGTGATTCAGAATCATTCCCATAGCTAGAGCTGTTTCAGGGATTCAACTTTGAACTAATAATGGTGGTGTTGGGACCATCTGGACTCTATACTCGATTGAACCCTGTTAAGAGCTTTAAATAAACTTAAGATTCTGGTAGTTGAATATAGAGATCTACTCATCTTGTGGCTGCCCAAGACAAGCATGTATAATTTCCCTTGCTTATTAAAGCTGCCACCTACCAATTGGAAATGGTCTGCCTTTTCAGTCCTTCCTTGCCCTCTGTGTATGAGGACCAATTTCAGATTTCACCTGGGGGATCTCTTGAGTTTGCTAAACAGCAGTATTTTTCCAGTGTTTTGACTCAAATGGATTGTAAATAAATATGGATCTATCCCTCCTGGAGAATCTGAGACAATTTTTTTTAACTACTGGCTAATGTCAATGATAACAGCTCATTAAATAAAAATTTTGTGTAATTTTAGAGAGTACCTGATGAAGACAACATAAATAATAAAGAGAAAAGATATTAAAAGTTTACTATAGAAACACAAAGAAATTAAGGTGCAACTCTTATTTGTTTCATTAATATTTCCGTGACGAAGGTCTCTGAAGAAAGGGTATTCAGTTTTTTTTATTAATGTTATTAAATTTCATTTTATTGTCTAGAAATCTTTGATATTAACACAGTCAGAGACTTCCCTCTTTTATGATCAATTCATAAAAGCTACTGACAATTTTCTTAAGTTTTATTACATTGAAATATAGTTGATTTATAATATTATTTGGTTTCAAGATAATAATTCAGAATTTTTTGTAGATTCAGTTCAGTTCAGTTCAGTCACTCAGTCGTGTCCGACTCTTTGCGACCCCATGAATTGCTGCATGCCAGGCCTCCCTGTCCATCATCAACTCCCAGAGTGCACTCAAACTCACATCCATAGAGTCGGTGATGCCATCCAACCATCTCATCTTCTGTAGTGCCATGATCTTAGTTTTCTGAATGTTGCACTTTAAGCCAACTTTTTCACTCTCCTCTTTCAATTTCATCAAGAGGCAACAGGCTTTTTAGTTCCTCTTCACTTTCGGCCATAAGGGTGGGGTCATCTGCATATCTGAGGTTATTGAAGTTTCTCCCAGCAATCCTGATTTCAGCTTGTGCTTCTTCCATTTAAAGTTATACAATATTGGCTATATGTCCTGTGCTGTACAGTGTATCCTTGTAGCTTGTTTATTTTATAATAGTTTGTACCTCAGTCTCCTACACTTATCTTGCTCCTCTCCACTTCTCTCTCCCTGCTGGTAACTGGTTTATTCTCTGTGAATCTGTTTTGCTATGTATTTTTGTATTATTTTGCTTTATTCATTTGTACTATTTTTAAGATTCCATATAAATAATAAAATACAGTATTTGGATTTCTCTGACTTATTTCACTAAGCATACTACCTTCCAGGTCCATCCATGTTGTTGCAAATGCATTTTTGTTGCACAGTAATAGTACATCAGGTGTGTATATATGTGTGTGTACACACACACAATCCTATTGATTTTATTCATTCATTTCCTGTTGATAGACTTGATTTTTTTTACATTGTTTATGATGAAGTTTCTCATGGAAGAGAATTTCAGTGCACTGCTTATTAATAATTTTAATGTTTAGAAAATAATTATATTTACAGAAAAATTGTGATATAGTAAAGAGAGTTGCATTATATTACACACACAACTTTCCTGATTAGAGCACTATTTTCATATGGTTCATGTTACAATTAATGAATATGTATCAATGCATCATTATTTAAGTTCATATTTTACTTAGATTTCCTTATTTTTGACCTAATGTCCTCTTGCTTTTCCAGTGTCTTCTAAGATACAATATTAAATTTACTTATCATATCTCTATTCTCTTTTCAACTGTTAGTTTATTTTAGACTTTCTTTGATTCTCTCTCTTTTGTTAATAACCTTGAGAATTTAGATGATTACTAGCTGGTATTGAATATTCTGTAGAATGTCCTTCAATTTGAGTTTATCTGTTTTTCTCATTATTATACTGAGGTTTATGTGTTCTTGGGAGGAGACCACAGAGCTAAAGTTACATTATCATCACTTTATATCAATAGTACATATTGTTCACATGACTTATCACTGTTGATTTTAACCTTGATCACCAGCTGAATTAATTAAACTTTGCCAAGTTTCTCTACTTTAAGGTTACACCCTACTTATCTTCCCTTTCCATGTTAACACCCTTTGGGAAGAAATCACTCAGTATAGCACACACATTAAGAGTGGGAATTTGTACTGTACCTTTTTGAGAATAGAACAGGTACATACATTATTTGGAATTCTTCTACACTGGAGATATGTCTCTTTCCCCCCACTTACTTGTGGATTCAATTAATTATTTCTATAAGTATGGGATTATGCATATTATTTTATATATTTTGGTTATATATTAACACTATTTTATTTAATTTCTTAGCTCAAAATGTTCCAGCATTGGCCATTGGGTGTCCTCTTGAGTATAACCTTGCCAGCATGATGTAGAATGAGTGCAATTGTAAGGAAGTTTGAATATTCTTTGGCATTGTCCTTCTTTGGGATTGGAATGAAAACTGACCTTTTCCAGTATGTTGGCCACTACTGAGATTCCCAAATCTGCTGCCATATTACATGCAGCACTTTAACACCATCATCTTTTAGGATTTTAAATAGCTCAGCTGAAATTCCATCACCCCTAGCTTTGTTTAGAGTAATGCTTCCTAAGGCCCACTGGACCTCACACTCCAGAATGTCCAGCTGTAGGTGAGTGACCATACGTTTGTGGTTATCTGAGTCATTAAGATCTTTCTTGTGTAGTTCTCCTTGTATTTTTATCACTTCTTCTTAACCTCTTCTGCTTCTGTTATTAATAGGTCCTTATTGTTTCTATCCTTTATCGTGCTCATCCTTGCATGAAATGTTCCCTTGATAAATCCAATTTTCTTGAAGGGATCTCTAGTCTTTCCCATTCTATTGTTTTCCTCTATTTGTTTGCATCATTCATTTAAGAAGACTTTCTTATCTCTCCTTGCTCTTCTTTGGAACTCTAAATTCAGAGTTATATGATAGGAGACACCATACTTTCATCTCTTAGATCTATAATGTGGCTTTAATCTCTTCTACTCCTCAAATAATGTGATATTTTTCCTTATTGGCTTTTTATCAGGGAGCATTCCTAAAGAACCAGAGCATTCCAAAGTGAAATTTGGTGCTTCTGGGATTAAATAATTTTTAACTAGTATCCAGTAATGGCTTACGTTCCTTCCTCCAGTGTATATGTATAGGCTTTTCTGATAAATAGCTGCAGGTTCCTTTGGAGAAAACTAGGATAAAATTTTACAGTATATAACTTTCTTAAGCAGGTTCTACCCGTTCCTCATTGTACAGGTTCTGAGTTTGTAAACTAGAGCAGGTCTTGGAACTGAATGAGAAGTTCAGACTTTGTTGTGACATATAAGGCACTATTCTAAAATGAAACCAATGTACGTAAAAAATAGTGCAGCACTAGACATACATGTCATCTTGTAACATTAAGCCCTGAAACCCAGACTGTCCTTAAAATTTTTGGTTATATGAACCAAAAAAATTACCTTTTATTTTTATATCCTTTTTACTTTAGGTTTCTATTTTTCTTATCTGAAAGAATCATTCATAAGTGCAGATCTTCTAAAACAGATGTGTTGATTTATACTTGTGTAGCTTCTCACATGGACAGCTGAATAGTTTCTTCTTTTAAGATGTTTAGCAGCTGGGATTTATATATCAATTCAGTTCAGTTCAGTTGCTCAGTCGTGTCCGACTCTTTGTGACCCCATGAATCATAGCACACCAGGCCTCCCTGTCCATCACAAACTCCCAGAGTTCACCCAGAGTGATGAGCATCGAGTCAGTGATGCCATCCAGCCATCTCATCCTCTGTCGTCCCTTTCTTCTTCTGCCCTCAATCCCTCCAGGCATTAGGGTCTTTTCCAATGAATCAACTCTTCGCATGAGGTGGCCAAAGTATTGGAGTTTCAGCCTCAGCATCAGTCCTTCCAATAAACACCCAGGACTGGTCTCCTTTAGGATGGACTGGTTGAATCTCCTTGCAGTCCAAGGGACTCACAAGAGTCTTCTCTAGCACCACAGTTCAAAGCATCAATTCTTCAGTGCTCAGCTTTCTTCACAGTCTGACTCTCACATCCATACATGACCACTGGAAAAACCATAGCCTTGAATTGACAAATACTTCGTTGGCAAAGTAATATCTCTGCTTTTTAATATGCTGTCTAGATTGGGCATAACTTTCCTTCCAAGGAGTAAGCGTCTTTTAATTTCATGGCTGCAATCATCATCTGCAGTGATTTTGGAGCCCCCCAAATAAAGTCAGCCACTGATTCCACTGTTTCCCCAACTATTTGCAATGAAATGATGGGACCAGATGCCATGATCTTCATTTTCTGGATGTTGAGCTTTAAGCCAACTTTTTTCACTCTCCTCTTTCACTTTCATCAAGAGGCTCTTTAGTTCTTCTGCAATTTTTGATATAAGGGTGGTGTCATCTGCATATCTGAGGTTATTGATATTTCTCCCGGCAATCTTGATTCCAGCTTGTGCCTCTTCCAGCCCAGTGTTTCTCATGATGTACTCTGCATAGAAGTTAAATAAGCAGGATGACAATATACAGCCTTGACGTACTCCTTTTCCTATTTGGAACCAGTCTGTTGTTCCACGTCCAGTTCTAACTGTTGCTACCTGACCTGCATAGGGGTTTCTCAAGAGGCAGGTCAGGTGGTCTGTATTCCCATCTCTTTCAGAATTTTCCAAAGTTTGTTGTGATCTACACAGTCAAAAGCTTTGGTATAGTCAATAAAGCAGAACTAGATGTTTCTCTGGAATTCTCTTGCTTTTTTGATGATCCAGCAGCTATTGACAATTTGGTCTCTTGTTCCTCTGCCTTTTCTAAAACCAGCTTGAACATCAGGAAGTTCACAGTTCATGTATTGCTGAAGCCTGGCTTGGAGAATTTTGAGCATTACTTTACTAGCGCGTGAGATGAGTGCAAGTGTGCGATAGTTTGAGCATTCTTTGGCATTGCCTTTCTTTGGAATTGGAATGAAAACTGACCTTTTCCAGTCCTGTGGCCACTGCTGAGTTTTCCAAATTTGCTGACATATTGAGTGCAGCACTTTCACAGCATCATCTTTCAAGATTTGAAATAGCTCCACTGGTATTCCATCACCTCCACTAGCTTTGTTCGTAGTGATGCTTTCTCAGGCCCACTTGACTTCGTATTCCAGGATGTCTGGCTCTAGATGAGTGATCACACCATTGTGATTATCCAGGTCGTGAAGATCTTTTTTGTACAGTTCTTCTGTGTATTCTTGCCACCTCTTCCTAATATCTTCTGCTTCTGTTAGGTCCATACCATTTCTGTCCTTTATTGAGCTCGTCTTTCCATGAAATGTTCCCTTGGTGTCTCTAATTTTCTTGAAGAGATCTCTAGTCTTTCCTATTCTGTTGTTTTCCTCTATTTCTTTGCATTGATCGCTGAGGAAGGCTTTCTTATTTCTCCTTGCTATTCTTTGGAACTCTGCATTCAGATGCTTATATCTTTCCTTTCCTCCTTTGCTTTTCACTTCTCTTCTTTTCACAGCTATTTGTAAGGCCTCCCCAGACAGTCATTTTGCTTTATTGCATTTCTTTTCCATGGGGATGATCTTGATCCCTGTCTCCTGTAAAATGTCACAAACCTCCATCCGTAGTTCTCAGGCACTTTGTCTATCAGATCTAGCCCCTTAAATCTATTTCTCACTTCCACTGTATAATCATAAGGGATTTGATTTAGGTCATACCTGAATGGTCTATTGGTTTTCCATACTTTCTTCAATTTGTCTGAATTTGGCAATAAGAAGTTCATGATCTGAGCCACAATCAGCTCCCAGTTGTTTTTTTTTTTTTTCTTTCTTTCTTTCTTTTTTTTTTTTTTTTTGCTGACTGTATAGAGCTTCTCCATCTTTGGCTGCAAAGAATATAATCAATCTGATTTTGTTGTTGACCATCTGGTGATGTCCATGTGTAAAGTCTTCTCTTGTGTTTTTGGAAGAGGGTGTTTGCTATAATTAAAAATTCTTGCAAACAACAATAGGCAGATTATTTTTATATAAGAAAAATGGTGAGAGAATTTCTGACTTCTTTTATCTCAAACCTTTCTTCTATTATCTCCCCTTTATATCTATAAAGCTCAGTTTACAGATACTACTAAAATCTTCATTCACTATTTCACTGAACATGCATTAGTAGCTGCTGCTGCTGCTGCTGCTGCTGCTGCTGCTGCTGCTGCTGCTGCTGCTGCTGCTGCTGCTGCTGCTGCTAAGTCGCTTCAGTCATGTCCTTCTGTGAGACCCCATAGAAGGAAGCTCACCGTGCTCCCCTGTCCCTGGGATTCTCTAGGCAAGAACACTGGAGTGAGTTGCAATAAGCCAAAGGGGAAAAGCCGTTCATCAGTTAGTTTCTCAATAAGGCAGAAATCACACTGATTTTATCAATTTGCTTTTTGTACCAAAAGAGTAAACTTGTTCAGAAGCATCTATGAAGACAGTAAAACTAAATTTTCTTCTTCTGTGTGATTATTATGTTATCTGGAAAATCTTTTTTTTAAAAGGTTCCTTCAAAAAGATGCCTTTTTACAGCTATAATAGGAAACAATGGGTAGAATCTGATCATTTCCTTTTATCCAAAGCTCCTCATGTGACCTGTAAAGAAGCGAATATACTGGAGTAACAAACCTGGGTAAGATAAATATTCTAGGTATTTTGTTTGAGAAAAGTTTTCTCTGTAGTTAAAACAATCTCACTAAATCTTTTGTTATGGTTAATTTCTTTTATGAATTGCAGTTCTTCTCAAGTATATTATTGATAAGAATCTGAGTTTTTAGAGCTCAACACTTCAGGTGGATGCACAGACAAAATTCTTAAAGGTACTTATAATAATGATTTTACTATGTGTCCCCCCCCCCCCCATGATATGGGATAAAAATGTTTTGTTTATTTTCTGAGCTATAATATCAAATAGCTAGACCATTCATTGTTTAAACATATGGTTTCAAATTTGTACTTGGGATAACCTTTAAGGAAATGCTCATATACTTTTCTGTCATTTACTTTAAAAAAAAAATTAATATTCATCCTTTAACTTTTTCACCTTAAAACAAGAGTTCTGTTCTTTGTTCAAAACGCCTTTCTTTCTTGATAGAAATGTAATTTTAGTTTATCTACATTGACATTTGAATTTGTGTGCATTCATTAAACATTCAGATTGTATAAATAATGCGATCTGCATTTTAACAAAGGAAGTTTTCATGGATGAATAACTTCTTCACTTGGCATTATGACAGTTTTTGAGAATGGGAAATTTCTGCATAAAAAATACTGTCTGAAAATATCTTTACCAAAGGAGAGAGTCAAATAGAACAACTTTTAAAAGGGTAGTTCATAAGTGTTTTTGATCTTGTGCATAAAATATATACCACATTTTATATCTTCTCTGGGAGAGTAGATTCATTAAAAAGATATTGTGTCCTTCACCAAAATATTCTGTTTTCTATTAATTTGTAATGTCTATACTCTTCTTTACTCCTAGAGTAACTTCCTTTATGTTCTAAAAAGATCTCTGTCCTTCTGTCTCCTTAGTAGCATAGCTTTGAAATTTTATTTGTACAGTAACTCATGGTACGATTCTCGTGAACTTTCCTTCTGCGATTCATTGTTCAGCATGTCTGATCTCTTATTTTCTTGACCAGTGACCATTACACACATTTCACCTTGTACCTGGGCATGTTGTTCAAACACCTTTATTCATTTGTCACATTAGAGTACAAATGTACTATTTGAACCACATTAGCACATGAGAGAATATGAAGGAGAGTAACTGTTAGACTCTGTTTTATTCTTTGAAAGGCTAAAACAGCAAATTACCTGGCACATAGTAGGTACGCAACAACAAATATTTGCTGAATGAATAAGAATCATGCTTATTGTGCATGCAAAGAGAAATATCTGGAAAAGCAACCATAAGAGGTGCAATAGTACTACATATAGAAATAAATCATTAGGGAAAAGAAAAGTTAAAGGGAGAAATAAGAGCAGAGCCATAGAAAACAGTGGGGGGGGGAGGGGGATCCTGCAACATGCTTAGACTGTGAGAAGGCATGAATGAGCAAGAAATTGTATAATGATTAGGAAAAGATTAATCAAGTAGCTAGAATGTGCCACACATTCTGAAAATTCATCATTAATTTAGCACGTATTTATTGTGCTCAGTCATGTCTGACTCTTTGCAACCCCATGGACAGTAGCCCATCAGAGTCCTCTATCCATGGCATTTTTCAGGCAAGAATACTGAAGTGGGTTACTGTTTCCTACTCAAGGGGATCTTCCTGACCCAGGGATTGAGTTTGTATCTCTCGTGTCTCCTGCATTGGCAGGCAGGTTCTTAACCAGGGAAGCCCCCATACTATGCTTGATCTTAGCCAAAAGGCTGAGAACTGATGTATGTATTAGGCACCAGCTATATGCCAGGCACTGTTTTTGTTCCTTGAGATCCAATACTGAAAAAAAAAAAGAGAAAGACCTGCCCTCATATAGCTCTGTTTTAGCATATATTTAAATGGTATATAATAATCATTTATAAATAAATTATATACTAAGAGGAAAGGTGAAAAATACTATGGGGAAAAACAAAATTATATAACAGGATAAGGGGGATCAAGTGTGTTAATAGAGTGACCAGAAAAGCATCATCAAGAAGGTATAGTGTGAATAAGGAGGGATGAATTGGAAATCAGTAAAGTATATGGAGGAAAATAGATCTATGCAGTGAAAACAGTTAAAGCAAAGATCCTTAGAAAGGAGATTTCTTGGGGTTTGGAAGGCACAACAAGGAAGCCATAAAGTTGGGAACAGGGAGAGCAAGGAGAAAAGCAGTAAGAGATTCAGTTCAGTTCAGTTGCTCAATCATGTCCAGTTCTTTGCAACTCCATTTTGGTCAGATTTAGTGGTAGGATACAGGGAGTGGAGAACAAATCATGAATACCACAAGATATTTGGCTTTCACTCTGAGTGAGATGGAAGAAGTGGGGTTAGAGTAGAGGAGTAGATTGTCATTTATTCAGAAAGAATCATCTTTCTCAGTCCTTATAAAACTTCTATAGAGCAGTATTTCCGTAAGGATTATTTTAGATGAAAGCAAACCAACTGAAATTGGATTTCACAGTAAGGCTTTGTTTTCCTCCTGTAACACTGGGCCTGGAGGAAGATGGTTTAATGAATGGTGCTTAATTCTTGGAGCATCACTGTGTACTTTTGACTCCCCTAGTCTTCACATCACGCATGGTGTTAAAATAGTTGCTGTATCTCTAAGAATCACATCATTTTACACAACTGTCCTCAAAGGCAGGAAGAAAGAAAATCTTGTCACTCTTGACCTTGATCTACCTCTCACCTTTTTACTCTGTCTTTATCAGGGAGTGAAATCTTCTCCAGAAATCTCTAACATCTGCCCCATGAGGTTCTTTTGAACAAAACTGAGTCATATCACATCTCCCATAGTAAACAAGTTACTAACTGGTGGATGGGAATGGGATTCTGTCAGTTGAAAGATATCATCTGAACAGGACACTGCTACTTCATATATGGATAAAATTAGAGTTATATGTTAATCAAGAATAATGAGAAATGGCTGATGAGTTGGCAAGTGATAGTGTCTTTCAGAGGCAGTAGATTTTATTATCTGTATTAATGGGTAAATAGAGGTTTAGAGGGTCTTTGTTATTCTCCTAGCATGATACAGCTAGAAAAGACAGAGAAAGGATTGAACTTGGGTCCATTTGGTTACAAAATTATGTTTCTTTTTTGCTAAACCAGACTAGCCCTTTCATAACTATGCAACATTGCTGTGGGGATTGTTGTAGGAACACCTTTGTCCAGATGGGAAATGCTATTAACTTACATCTGTTACATGAACTGTTGAATGGTTGCTGACAAGACAAGCATATCTTATCTCTTTAAGCAGAGTTCATGTATAAAGCCAAATATTGGCTGTAGATTTGTGGGTAAGAAGAATCTCTCTCAGTGGGCTAGTTACAAACCACAGAACTCATGTTAGCTAGTTTAATCAGAAATAGAATCTAATAAGAAAATATGATAGATCATAGAATCTCTGGAGGCTACACAGTCAGGAACATTATTGAGGTCATTTCAATAGCCTGCTGACAGGCATAATCCCTTTGTTCCTGAGTCCAAGAAGTAGATGATTGCTGGACATCTCCACAAGGACATCTACCACTGCTCTCTGTGACATCTCTCATGGAATGTGTCCTTTTTAATTTATTTTGTCTGTTCATATTCTCCTAAAGATGCGTCATGTTTGCAGAGGCAAGGGCATATCCCTGTACTATTTGTAGTTTGCATCTTTTCACTTTTTCTCTTGGTTAGCTTAGCTAGATGTTGATCAGATTTGGTGATTTTTTTCGAAGAACCAAATCTGTTGTTGTTTAGTTGCTAAATCATATCCGACCCCAAGGATTGTGACCTCTTGGATTGCAGCATTCAAGACTCTTTTCTCCTACACTATTTCCTGAAGTTTGCACAAATTCACATCTACTGAGTTGGTGATGCTATCTAACCATCATGTTCTGTTGTCCTCTTCTCCCTTTGCCTTCAGTCTTTTTCCAGCTTCCGGGTCTTTTCTAATGAGTTTGCTCTTCACAACAGGTGGCCAAAGTATTGGAGTTTCAGCTTCAGCAACAGTCCTTCCAATGCATATTCAGGGTTGTTTCCTTTACAATTCACTGGTGCAATCTTGCAGTCCACAGGACTCTCAAGAGTCTTCTCCAGCACCCCAATTTGAAAGCATTCATTCTTTGGCACTCAGTCTTCTTTATGGTTCAACTCTTACATCTGTATATGACTCCTGGAAAAACTAACTTTGACTATATGGACCTTTGTCAGCAAAGTAATATCTCTGCATTTTAATGAGCAGCCTAGGTTTGTCATAGCTTTCCTTCCAAGGTACAAGTGACTTTTAATTTCATGGCTGCAGTCACCGTTCACAGTGATTTTGGAATGCAGGAAAATAAAATCTGTTACTGCTTCCACATTTTCCCCTTCTATTTAAAAGTGATAAAACTGGAGGTCATGATCTTAGGTTTTTTTTTTTTTTTTTTTTTTAAATATTGAGATTCAAGCCAGCTTTTTCAGTCTCCTCTTTCACCCTCATCAAGAGGCTCTTTAGTTCCTCTTCAGTTTCTGCCATTAGAGTGGAATCATCTGCATATCTTAGGTTGCTGATATTTTTCCCAGTGACTTTGAGTCCAACTTGTGATTCATCCATCCTGATATTTCACATGATGTGCTCTGCATAGAAGTTAAATAAACAGGGTAAAAATAAACAGCCTTGATGTACCCCTTTTCCAATTTTGAACCAGCCAGTTGTTCAATGTAAGGTTCTAACTGTTGCTTTCTGACCTGCATACCGATTTCTCAGGAGGAAGGTAAGATGATCTGGTATTCCCATCTCTTTCAGAGTTTTCCAAAGTTTGTTGTGATCCACACAGTCAAAAGCTTTACATAGTCAATTAAGCAGGAGTAGATGTTTTTCTGGAATTCCCTTGCATTCTCTATGATCCGATGAATGTTGGCAATTTGATTTCTGATTCCTCTGCCTTTTCAAAACCTAGCTTATACATTGGGAATTTCATGTAGTGCCAAAGCTTCTCTTGAAGGATTTTGAGCATAACTCTGCTAGCTGTGTGAAATTAGTGCAATTAGATGGTAGTTTGAACATGCTTTGGCAGTGGCCTTCGTTGGAATTGAAATGAAAACTGACCTTTATCGCTTGCCTTTCACTTCTCTTCTTTACTCAGCTATTTATAAAGGCTCATCAGACAATCTCTTTGTCTTCTGGCATTTCTTTTTCTTTGGATGGTTTTGGTCACTGCTTCTTGTACAGTGTTATGAACCTCTGACCATTGTTCTTCAGGCACTCTGTCTACCAGATCTAATCCTTTGAATCTATTTGCCACTGCCAAGGTATACAAAATCATGCACATTTAGAGCAGAATATCCCATCACACTCCTTGAGTCTTTCATTGCTTCAGAAGCAGAATTATTATAGTTTAGAAAGACTTAATGAAAGACCGCAGACAAGTTGATTGCCCTTTTTTATTACATGGGATATATTCAGGAGATCCAGAAAGCTTCCTTTACTTTTCTTCAATTCTTTTAACTCCCTGATCAGTGTGAACAGAGTATCTATTTACATCACAAAACTATGGCTCAAGAATAACATAAAAGTATAGATTATACAGAAAAAGGAAGTACATCAGCATTCAGTTCAGTTCAGTCACTCAGTCGTGTCCGACTCTTTGTGACCCCATGAATCACAGCACGTCAGGCCTCCCTGTCCATCACCATCTCCCGGAGTTCACTCAGACTCAAGTCCATCGAGTCCGTGATGCCATCCGGCCATCTCATCCTCGGTCGTCCCCTTCTCCTCCTGCCTCCAATCCCTCCCAGTATAAGAGTCTTTCCCAATGAGTCAACTCTTCGCACCAGGTGGCTAAAGTACTGGAGCTTCAGCTTTAGCATCATTCCTTCCAAAGAAATTTCAGGGTTGATCTCCTTCAGAATGGACTGGTTGGATCTCCTTGCAGTCCAAGGGACTCTAAAGAGTCTTCTCCAACACCACAGTTCAAAAGCATTAATTCTTCGGCGCTCAGCCTTCTTCACAGTCCAACTCTCACATCCATACATGACCACTGGAAAAACCATAGCCTTGACTAGACGGACCTTAGTCGGCAAAGTAATGTCTCTGCTTCTGAATACACTATCTAGGTTGGTCATAACTTTTCCTCCAAGGAGTAAGCGTCTTTTAATTTCATGGCTGCAGGCACCATCTGCAGTTATTTTGGAGGCCCCCAAAATAAAGTCTGACACTGTTTCTACTGTTTCCCCATCTATTTCCCATGAAGTGATGGGACCGGATGCCATGATCTTCGTTTTCTGAATGTTGAGCTTTAAGCCAACTTTTTCACTCTCCTCTTTCACTTTCATCAAGAGGCTTTTTAGCTCCTCTTCACTTTCTGCCGTAAGGGTCATGTCATCTGCATATCTGAGGTAATTGATATTTCTCCCAGCAATCTTGATTCCAGCTTGTTCTTCTTCCAGTCCAGCGTTTCTCATGATGTACTCTGCATAGAAGTTAAATAAGCAGGGTGACAGTATACAGCCTTGATGTACTCCTTTTCCTATTTGGAACCAGTCTGTTGTTCCATGTCCAGTTCTAACTGTTGCTTCCTGACCTGCATACAGATTTCTCAAGAGGCAGGCTAGGTGGTCTGGTGTTCCCATCTCGTTCAGAATTTTCCACAGTTTATTGTGATCTACATCAGCATTATTACATATTAAATTGGAAATTACTACTATAGAGTCCCTGAGATAGCGTACAAGGAAGAGAAGTAAATACAAAAACTCTGGCAAGTAAATATGGATATGGGACACTAACTGTTACTAGCTGATAAATAAAAAGATTGAGTCTGGAAAAGAGAAGTCTGCATGGTCATTCATTGATTATGTCAGGAAAAAAAAAAAAAAAACTGATGATGATAAAGAAGAAACAGGCTGTTTTCCCAACAGATTCTAATTTTTCTTCCTCTTCTTTTTAAAGTACACCTATGGGGATAAAAGAAGAGAAAAATTGACCTAAAATCATTAACATTTTAATTTCAAATTATAAGGAAAATATTCAAAACTTTTTTTTTTTTTTGCAGTAATGTAGTAACTCATTTATTCAAATTATCATGGAAGTGTATAATTTTCTTGGTTCTCTCTTGTCACAACAAAAATTTGAAGCGACAGACAGACCAGTGTTATAGTTCAGTTTTGTTAGGAAAAACAAAGGATAGTACACCCTCAAGGAGTGAGGGTGGGCCAACCCAAAATATAAAAAGAAAAGAGACCTCTATCCTTTACTTTTTTCTATTTTTGCAGGCTTTCCCCTTCTTTGTCTTTTAGCCATTGCCATTTTGGACTCATTTTTCCTATTCTAACTACCTAACATTACCCCCTCAAGAGATGGGAGGCCTAATTCTTTGGGGATAGGGCTATCAAGGTCTCTCTGGCTACTACCTGCTGAACTGGGACTGTGAGGGACATTGGGCCTCCCCCTCTTGCTAGTCTCAAGCATCAGAGTCCTTATAGCAGTGTCCATCTAAGGATGAGTGATATTTTCTGTGGTCAGGTGGTTTTATATATCCTTGTTGAACTGGCACTGCGTATTGTAGCTTGTTGACCTGGGCAGAGACAAAATGGTTTAGACAATTAAAATTACATGGTGCAATCATAAGCAGGATTAACATGGTGATAACAAGGATTAATTAGGGGCATTAGCCAACTCCACATTTCCCCCTCACCGGGAGAAGAATCCCCCAAAGAGAGACTGTAGCCACCCCAAGAACTTTCCAGCTTCTTTGAGACCCTGTAGGGGCTGAATATTTTTTGAAGGTGGTGAGATTTTCTTTAATTAGCTGGAGTATTTTCCCAGAAACAATGTGTCTCATTCAAGATGGCACAAGTCTCTCTTTGTTCAAGGATCAGGAGATCTAAGTACAACTGCTGCCAAGCTGTATTGGCTCTTTAGAGCTATCCTGAGAAATCTTACCCCAAAAAACTTAATTTTGGGGATGTTCATTAGAATGGCACTCATTTGTCATTCTGAATAGATATCTGAGATCTCCCAGGGGCTCACAGGTATATTGAGTGTCCTCTTCTGTTTTCTTCCACAGCTTGACTCATGAGTAGTGAATCCAGAAGTGGTGTCATGGTACCTTGACTGCTGTGAGGGTAGAAAGTATTACAGGGTAGGGGCCTTTCCATGTGGCCCGGAGTTGAGCCTTTGGGGACCCATCTTTCCAGACTTTAATTAGGACTTGAGTCCCTGGAGCATATAGTGGTGACTCTTTGGAATCTTTTGGGTCCTGGTTGACACCCCACAAGCATATATCCTATTGGAATTGCCCAGGGGCCATGGTATAAGACTGGAGGGTCTGAGCCTCTGGATCTAGGAAGAGGTCATTGACATAAACTAAAGGTCTCCCATATAGTATCTCAAGGACTAAGACCAACCTGTTCCTTAGGGCATATGGGTGCAGAGGAGAGCTATTGGTAAAGCCTTCTTCCATCCCAGGGAGGTCTCCTGGGTTATCTTTTTAATCACTGATTTTAAGAATTTGTTGAATCTTTCTACTTTTCCTAAAGACTGAGGCCTCCAGGCCCATTGGAGGTAATAAGGCCAAATGTTTTAGAGACCCCTTGGGTGACCTTAGAAATAAATGATGTCTCATTGTCACTTTGTAATGACCTGGGCAGACCAAATCTTGGAATGATTTCATGGAGCAGTTTTTTTTTTTTTTTTTTTACTACCTCCTCAGCCTTCTCAGTCTGGGTGGGAAAGCTTTCAGTCCATCCTGTGAATGTATCTATCATGACTAATAGGTATTTATACCCTTGAGAAAGTGGAATCTGGGTGAAGCCCATCAGCCAGTCCTCTCCTGGTAGGTCCCATGTCATTGGATGGGCTGGGCAAGCTGGGGTCTTCAAGCTCCTTGGGGGTTGTTTAATTGGCAAGTGTGACAAGAGAACATCACTTGCTTTATAGTTGTTTGGAGGCCTGTTCCTCTGAGGGACATTTCTAGTAATCTTTGGAGGGCCGTTTCCCCAATATGAGTGGTGGCATGTAGGGAGTTAACCAACTTCCATTGGAGGTTTCCAGGCAGAAAAAAGGAGTCCCTCCTTGTGGAATTGCCCCACATGATCTTCTTGAAAGCCCTCACTCTTAGCTTGAAGAGTCTCACCTTCTGTATATGAAGGAGTTTCTGGCAAATTAGCCTGTGGAACTAAGGTGATAACCCCTATTAGGTCATTGTTCTGTTACACTGCCTGATCGGCTGCTTGATTCCCTCATGCCACTTCCATGCTCCCTTTCTGGTGTTCTTTACAGTGGGAGACTGAAACCTCTGTGGGCAGATGAACTGTCTCCAAGAGCCTAAGAAATTGATCACTATATTTGATTGGGGACCCTTGGGTGGTCAAGTGACCTCTTTCTTTCAAAATAGCAGCATGCACATATAGCACCAGAAAGACATACTTAGAGTCAGTGTAAATGGCTGCTCTTTTTCCTTTTCCTAACTCTAAAGCTTGAGTCAGGGCTATGAGTTCTGCTAATTGGGCTGAAGTATCTGGTGGCAAATGTTTAGCCTCTATGGCCTTGAAATTGGATATCTGGTTCTTCTTTTTCCATCCAAGACAAAGCTGCTTCCATCAGTGTACCAGATTTCCTCAGGACTGGTCAGAGGATCTTCTGACAATCCCTCTCAGGGTTTTGTCCAGTGGTCCAAAGTTTCTAGGCAAGGGTGAAAGAGGAGAGAGCCCTCGGGGGGTAGGCAGAAGGGTAGCTTGGTTAAGAACCTCAGAAGGGGATATAGTCAGGCTTGGACTTTCCATCAGCACTACTGGATATCTGAGGATCCTCTGATCAGACATCCGTAAATGGTCTCTCCCATTCAGGAGTTGTTTCACTTTGTGGCTAATAAAAATAGTTAGTTTGCCCCCAAGAGGGAGTTTTAAAGCATTTTCTATCAAGACTGCAATTACTGCAAGATTTTGAAGGCAGGGAAAGCTTTCTTCCCAATAACGGAGTAGGACACTCAGGAGCCACCAGAAACTTGTGGGAAAATATTTATCCATCCCAGCAACAAAGAAGTTCTCAGGTAAATATTTTTGTAGTTGTTTTTCCTGTAGCACCCACAATGTTATAGGTTTGGGAGGAGAAGGCTCTGGAGCAGGAGGTTAGGACATAGTAGGTGGCCACTATGTCAACCAAGAAAATCTCAGACCTACCTGCCTCATCCAGCTGTACCCTTGGCTCTAGCCCCATGATAGTTATCTGTGACAGTGGGCTGGCTGGAGTGGGCCACTGCAGTCCTGTTGAACCATCTTGAGGGAAGGCTTGGCACTTGACCCTGAGGCTCTTGGGACCTGAGGGCAGAGTGCTGCCCAATGTCCCAATTGATGGCATTTGTAGCAAGCCATTTTAGGAGACTTGTCATGATTTGGACACTCTTTTGCCCAGTGTCCCACCTGTCTACAGATTATGCATTTGCCTCATAACTTATCCTTTAAGGACATGAGATCTGCCACAGGGGTTCTCTGGAGGGCAGCCAGCACCTGGGCATGCCTTGTCTCTTTCCTTTTCTTCCTTTCCTGGGCCTTGGCTTCCCTCTCCTGTTCTTTGTTATAAAAGGTATTGATGGCTGTCTATACCATCTCATCTAAAGAGGCAGCAGGGCCCTGCTGCTGGAGGTATTGTAACTTTATCCTAATGTCTGGTGCACATTGGGACAGGAATTTGTCCTTTAAAATCACCTGTCCCTCATAAGAATCTAAGTTCAGATTGGTAAACTTTTGGAGGGCCTCTTTTAGACTTTCCAGAAAGGCAATGGGGTTCTAGTTGGACTCCTAAGTTATTGCTGAGACTAGGTACTGTCCCACAAGTAATAGGCTTCCTTCTGTTTCCAAGGCACTGTCAAAAGACTGAGGAGTGGGTGGTTCCCCAATTGTTGGAATGATCCTCCTACTCATTAGCATATGAAATCACCCAGCCTGAGGAAACTAATCACATCACATTCCATGGCTCTGTACTCTCCTCTGTGATGGCCCACACGCTGTGGAATGTGCTTCTCCCTGAATCCAAACAAATCCACCTCTTACCTATTGCTATGTTCTCACTGAGTTTTTTTAAAACTCAGTGAGAGTTTTTTAAACCCAGGTCCTAAAACCAGGCACTGTGGGTTTTGGCCGGGCTCAAGTTCCAGGAGAGAGGGAGAGAGGAGCTGAAGGATGGCAGGAAAGAGCAGTGGGAAATATGCGCTGAGGAATCCCCTTCGTAACCTGCCAGAAAATATGCTAAATACCTGACCTGTGCTCACATTTTTCATTTATCTGATCCTTGGCACAAAGAAGATTAAGGACAGAAGAACCCCTACCTGCTTGGGCAACAGCTACTGGGGCCCAGCAGATAGGGGCGCCTTTGGGACACAATGAGGAGTAGCCCCTGCCAGAGTCCCTCAATTGCACCCCCTGTGGCTCACCTGTTCACTGGGGGGTTTGACGAAATAAGAAATGAGAGGTTGTAAAGGAATTAAGATTTGGTTAGCCATATGTCCTTCCAACCATAGGAATGAGGACCTCCTACATAATCGAAGGGCTTCTGGAATCTGACACTGAGCCGCGTGTGCTTTCTGCCGAGTTTGTTTTTGATATTGGTTTCCAGCACTCTGGTCTTCTTGTCACATCTCTGGTGCTGGGTTTTCTTCACATTCAGCTTCCACCACAGGAGCTTTCACCGAACTGGGCTTTGGCTGTGCTTGGCTTCCACCTTGCGGGGGCCGAGCTGAGGTTGTTTCTGCCATGTTAAATCTGAGAAATAGCACCATAGATATTAGGGGAGTGTACAATTTCCTTGGCTCTGTCTCATTGCAGCAAAAATGTAAAGCAATGGACAGACCAATGTTATAGCTCAGTTTTATTATGAAAAACAAAAGATAATACACCCTCAAGGAGTGAGAGCGGGCCGACTCAAAAGGCAAGAGAAGAGAGGTCTCAATCCTTTCCTTTGTTCTATTTTCACAGGCTTTTCACTTCTTCATCTTTTAGCCACTGACATTTTGGAGTCCTTTTCCCTATTCTAACTATGAAACATTGGAAAAGACTGAAGCTGGGAGGGATTGGGGGCAGGGGGACAAGGGGATGACAGAGGATGAGATGGCTGGATGGCATCATCGACTTGATGGACGTGAGTTTGAGTGAACTCTGGGAGTTGGTGATGGACAGGGAGGCCTGGTGCACTGCAATTCATGGGGTTGCAAAGAGTCAGACACGACTGAGCGACTGAAATGAACTGAACTGAACTATGAAACAAAATGAATACTACAATTAAAACAACTCCCATTCCTCATCATAAAGCACGTGGACATTTGTACCTCATTAGATTAGTCACTAATGCCTTTCCTTTCAATTAAAAGCCGTATAATTACTTTTGCTTTTTAATGGAGTCACATAGTATGTTAGTCATCCAGTTAATATGCTTACTGTCAAGATCACCAGTGGTTCCACATAAGGTATTCTGTCCCATTTATTTTAGAGAAAAACAGAAGAAAGAATATAAAATGGAGAAGAGCTAGTCTCTTTAATAAGTGGTACTGGGAAAATTCTACAGCCATGTGCAAAACAATGAAATCAGGACATTGTCTAACACTATATATAAAATAAACACAAAATGGATTAGAGACCTAATGTAAGACTGCTCAGTCACTCAGTCATGTCTGGCTCCTTGTGACACCATGGACTGTAGCCTGCTGGGGTCCTCTGTCCATGGGTATCCCCAGGCAAGAGTACTGGATTGGGTTGCCATTTCCTTCTCCAATATAAGACTGGATACCATAAAATGCCTGGATACTATAAAATATCATAAGCAGAGAACTCTTTAACATAAATTGTAGCAGTATTTTCTGGTTCAGTCTCCTAAAGCAAAGGAAGCAAAAGCAAATATAAACAAATGATAGCTTATGGTGAATGATGTCTGATTCATTATCTCCAAAGAAGAAGATTCAGCTTTGGGACCTGGGCCAGGGACCAGGCTCCAAGTTTGTTCACTAAAGAGCTTTCATGTAGCAGAGTTTTATTAAAGTGAAAAAGGGACAGAGAAAGCTTCTAACATAGATATCAGAAGGGAGACAGAGAGTGCCCCTTCCCCCCACCCCCAGTCTAGCAAGGGAATTATTTACTTTTTAAATTGGTTATTACAATAAATAAAAATTATGTCACAAGATGGTAAAGATCTTACTAGACCCACTCCTACAATTTACATGTTAAGATGATAGGATTAGAACTAACAATAGAGAGATCTTATAGACTGATTCCCATAATATACATTTAAGATAATGGGATTAGTCAGGTTTTCAAGAAGGAGAAACTGTCCTCAAGCAGGATACACTGTTGTTATATAATACTTACTAAGGAATGTAGGGGTGGCAGTGCAGCTAAGGAGTGGCCATGAGGAGATATCCCATATCCAAGGTCAGAAGCAGTGGCTGCGCTTTGCTGGGGTGGCCCTGAGGACCCTGTGGATCCCATGAACAGTATGAAAAGGCAAAAGACAGGACACTGAAAGATGAACTCCCCAGGTTGGTAGGTGCCCAATATGCTACTGGAGATCAGTGGAGAAATAACTCAAGAAAAAATGAAGAGACAGAGCCAAAGCAAAAACAACACACAGTTGTGGATGTGACTGGTGATAGGAGCAAAGCTTGATGCTCTAAAGAGCAATATTGCATAGAAATCTGAAATGTTACATCCATGAATCAAGGCAAATTGGAAATGATCAAGCAGGGGGTGGCAAGAGTGAATGCCGACATTTTAGGAATCAGTGAACTAAAGTGGATGGTAATGGGTGAATTTAACTCGGATGACCATTGTATCTACTACCGTGGGCAGGAATCCCTTAGAAGAAATGGAGTAGCCATTATAGTCAACAAAAGAGTCCGAAATGCAATACTTGGATACAATCTCGAAAATGACAGACTGATCTCTGTTCATTTCCAAGGCAAACCATTCAATGTCATGATAATCTAAGTCTCTGTCCCTACCAGTAATCCTGAAGAAGCTGAAGTTAAACAGTTCTATGAACACCTACAAGACCTTCTAGAACTAACACCCCCAAAAGATGTCCTTTTCATTATAGGGGACTGGAATGCAAAAGTAGGAAGTCAAGAAACACCTGGAGTAACAGGCAAATTTGCTCTAAGAGAAGAGTGAAGCAGGACAAAGACTAATAGAGTTTTGCCAAGAGAATGCACTGGTCATAGCAACCATGCTCTTCCAAAATACAAGAGAAAGCTTTACACATGGACATCACCAGATGGTGAATACTGAAATCGGATTCATTATATTCTTTGCAGCCAAAGATGGAGAAGCTCTATAGAGTCATCAAAAAACAACTCCGGGAGATGACTGTGGCTCAGATCATGAACTCCTTATTGCCAAACTCAGACTTAAATTGAAGAAAGTAGGGAAAACCACTAGACCATTCAGATATGACCTAAAACAAATCCCTTATGATTATACAGTGGAAGTGACAAATAGATTCAAAGAATTAGATCTCATGGACAGAGTGCTTGGTGAACTATGGGCGGAGGTTCATGGCATGTACAGGAGACAGGGATCGAGAACATCCCCAAGAGAAAATAAATGAAAAAAGCAAACTGGCTGTCTAAGGAGGGCTTACAAAGAGCTGTGAAAAGAAGAGAAGTGAAAAGCAAAGGAGAAAAGGAAAGATATACCCAACTGAATGCAGAATTCCAAAGAATAGCCAGGAGAGACAAGAAAGCCTTCCTCAGTGATCATTACAAAGAAATAGAGGAAAAGAATGGTATGGGAGAGATTAGAGATCTCCTCAAGAAAATAAGAAATACCAAGGGAACATTTCATGCAAAGATGGGGTCGATAAAGGACGGAATGGTATGGACCTAACAGAAGTAGAAGATATTAAGAAGAGGTGACAAGAATACACAGAAAAATGATACAAAAAAGATCTTCATGACCCAGATAATCATGATGGGATCATCACTCACCTAGAGCCGGATATCCTGGAATGCAAAGTCAAGTGGGTCTTAGGAAGTATCACTATGAACAAAGGTACTGGAGGTGATTAAATTCCAGTTGAGCTATTTCAAATCCTAAAAGATGATGCAGTGAAAGTGCTGCACTCAATATGCCAGCAAATGTGGAAAACTCAGTAATGGCCACAGGACTGGAAAAGGTCAGTTTTCATTCCAATCCCAAAGAAAGGCCAAAGAATGCACTCATTTCACATGCTAGTAAATAAGGCTCAACATTCTCCAATCTAGGCTTCAACAGTATGTGAATCTTGAACTTCTAGGTCTTCAAGCTGGACTTAGAAAAAGCAAAAGAATCAGAGATCAAATTGCCAACATCTCTTAGATTATCAAAAAAAAGCAAGAGTGTTCCAGAAAAACATCTATTTCTGTTTTATTGACTATGTCAAACCTTTGTGTGGAAAGGTTTGACATACTGTGGAAAATTCTGAAAGAGTTGGACATACTGGACCACTGACCTGCCTCTTGAGAAACATGTATGCAGGTCAGGAAGCAACAGTTAGAACTGGACATGAAACGACAGACTGGTTCCAAATAGGGAAAGGGGTACATCAAGGCTGTATATTGTCACCCTGCTTATTTAACTTATATGCAGAGTACAGCATGAGAAACACTGGGTGGGATGCAGCACAAGCTGGAATCAAGATTTTTGGGAGAAATATCAATAACATCAGATATGAAGATGATACCACCCTTATGGCAGAAAAAGAAGAACTAAAGAGCCTCTTGAGGAAAGTGAAAGAGGAGAGTGAAAAAATTGGCTTAAAGCTCAACATTCAGGAAACTAAGATCATGGCATCCAGTCCCATCACTTCATGGCAAACGGCTGGGTTTTGAGGTCCTTTAATGGACCAGAACCTGATGGTCTGGAGTTGACCCATAAGAAAGTAAAGAAGAGAGAAATAGGCTGATATTTCTTGGTTTCTGCAGAAAGCCAATAAAGTCCCTGACATGGGGCTTGCTCTGTTCACCGAGGCCTCAGGTGCCCTCTCGATGGGGTGAAGGCACAGAGTACCTCTCAAGAGGGTCTTAGAAGCCCGGGCAGGAACATGAACTCAGAGAGCCTCTGCGCTCCAGGAAATCAGCCTGAAAGAGAGAGAGAAAACAAGACATGGGGACCAAAGCTCTGATGGAGCAAAGGTGTTTTATTCGACATTGTGTGGGTATTTATACTATCTTACAAGGTAGCTATTTTCAGCAGAGATGAAATCAAAACTTACAAGTTATCAAGGAAACATGAGGTCATCTATGTGAAAGAGAGAGAGTTGTAAATAATCACTTTTACCATATGGTTCATAAAAAGGAAGAGGGTACTTATCACCATATAGAAAAACTAAGGAAAGAAATGCCTGGATTCCTCAGCCCTGGGGAGAGGGTTTCCTCTCCTCTTAATTCTTGAATATTCAGGAATTAATAAGGAAAAGAGAATTCCTGGCAGAGCCAAAACAGCACACAGGAAGCCTCCTGTTAAATACTTCCTGACAGATGGGGAAACAGTGGAAACAGTGACAGACTTTATTTTCTTGGGCTCCAAAATCACTGCAGATGGTGACTGCAGCCATGAAATTAAATGATGCTTACTCCTTGGAAGGAAAGTTATGGCCAACCTAGACAGCATATTAAAAAGGAGAGACATTACTTTGTGAACACAGGTCCGTCTAGTCAAGTCTATGGTTTTTCCAGTAGTCATGTATGGGTGTGAGGGTTGGACTATAAAGAAAGCTGAGTGCCAAAGAATTGATGCTTTTGAACTCTGGTGTTGGAGATGACTCTTAAGAGTCCCTTGGACTGCAGAGAGATCCAACCAGGCCATCCTAAAGGAAATCAGTCTGGAATATTCATTGGAAGGACTGATGTTGAAGTTGAAACTCCAATACTTTGGCCACCTGGTGTGAAAAAATGATTCATTTGAAAAGACCCTGATGCTGGGAAGGATCGAAGGCTGGAGGAGAAGGGGACAACAGAGGATGAGATGGTTGGATGGCATCACTGACTCAATGAACATGAGTTTGAGTGACTTCCCTGGAAGCTCAGATGGTAAAGTGTCTGCCTACAATGCAGGAGACCCGGATTCAATCCCTGGGTCGGGAAGATCTCCTGGAGAAGGAAATGGCAACCCACTCCAGTATTCTTCCCTGGAAAATCCCATGGATGGAGGAGCGTGGTAGGCTATACAGTCCATGGGGTCGCAAAGAGTCGGACATGACTGAGCAACTTCACTTTGAGTAAACTCTGGGAATTGGTGATGGACAGGGAAGCCTGGCGTGCTGCTGTTCATGGGGTCGCAAAGAGTCAGACATGAGTGAGCAACTGAACTGAGCTGAACTCATTCAATAAAATCTAAAAAATATATATTAAAAGAAAATCGAAGAAATAAACCACAAATTTCCTGTTTGTTTTATTTCATTTTGCTTTGTTTTTCCTCTTCCCATCCACACTGCTCAATGCGCAATGTGTAAGATCACTTTGTGGTGAGTTCTTTCCATACAGTTCTAAAATAGGGAATAAAAGGAGACTGTTAAGTTTACAAAAGAATGAGGAAAATATATACATATATTTTATATAGTTGTATGTAAAATTAACTATTATACTGGTGTGCTTTTTGTGTGATAGTAAGATATGCAGGAAAAATAGCACTCTCTAGTTTTATAACTTAATCTCAGTCTTTTATTTGTCCATTGTCCTCTAGCCTAGAGGCCATGACATGTGCTTTTTTAGATTTTTGTTTCCCCCTACTAAAACTGGGTGGTTGGAGTAGGAGAAATGCCCTACTGGGAAGAGTCTAGTAAAATCTGTTCCTTGAATAGTAGGCCTTTGTTATGTTGAAAACTGTGGGCATATTTTCACAAAGATCTGGAATGGGATCTTAGATCTTCGCATTAAGAAGTGAACTTTCTGTTCCTTTGAATTTTACCTCCCCTAAGCCTAGTCCCCAGGAGATTTTCACTGTCACTCTAGCTTATATTCAGTTTCTGGCAATTCATCAAAATTACCATTAAATTTTCCTACCAGTTTATGACTCCAGTGACTTCTGTTCAATATTAGCTGACCCTAGCTCTGTCTCACTGATTTTGCCTGTATCGCCAGATATTGCTTTGAAAGTTTACCCTGCAGCACATAGTTCCGCTGAAGTAGGAAATGGCAAAATAGCAACCCACTACAGTATTCTCGCCTAGAAAATTCCACGGACAGAGAAGACTGGTGGGTTACAGTGTTACATTACAGTCCATGGAGTTGCAAAGAGGTAGACACAACCAAGCATGCATGCATGCACACACACACATATGCTCCAATAGTCTAAAAAGAGACATTGTTTTTCCATTTGTTTAGCTTTGTCTTAATGTAAAGGAATGAAATAATGACTTCTGAACTCCTTACAAATCAGAACTGAACCTAGGAGTCCAGGAATCAGAATTTTGACTTTTATAGTAAGGAACCATGGCTTATAATAATGGAAATTCCAACATTATAAGAATATAAAAATATGGAAAATTATAGGAATAAAGCACAGAATGAGTATTCAAAACTTGCAGCACTACCATAAATATCACAAATCAGTAAAACAAAAACAGGAGTCACAGATGATGTACATGTTTAATCACATTCAATTTAGCTAGATTCACAAAGGTGTGGGTTGGCTACTGGGATCAGAATACTTATTCTGTTGTCTAATTTTTTTAGATGACATTTGAAAGGGTAAAGACAATATTTTCCATGTTGGCTTTCCCCCTAAACGTCTCATGCTGACCAGAATACTGTGCCATTCTGTTGACTGACATATTCTTTCCTTAGTTTAGGTTGGATAGATTGCTAATAGACAAATGCTGGGAGCTGTTTTTGTGAAAACATTTCTTTGTCTCTGATCTGGTTTATTATGTAATCTATTATGTTTTAACAGTAAGTACATAATCTTTTTGCTTTATTCACCAATATATATGTTATCTTATTCTAAATACTGAAAATAGACTAATTTCCCAGGTGATAATATATTTTTACCCTATTCCACATATCATTATCTGTATTGGGCTATCTGTTTTTAGAATGTTTTGGGAGAATGCTGCTGCTGCTACTAAGTTGCTTCAGTCGTGTCCAACTCTGTGCGACCCCATAGATGGCAGCCCACCAGGCTCCCCTGTCCCTGGGATTCTCCAGGCAAGAACACAGGAGTGGGAGAATAGAAATACTCAAATAGTCAGTTATGTCCAGTATTTGATTGAGAAAATATTCTGATGCTCTTGACTTAATGAGGTTTGAAATTTCTCTTAAATTCCATTTCTTTAGGCTTTTTTTGCTGCCCTTTCATATGGGTGAATGTGATGCTAGGGTGGACAGTAAGTGCTTGTTGACTGACTATAGCACAAATATTAGTTGCCATAAAATAAAGTCTCCTACTAAGAAGCAACAGGGCCATAGCTTTTCACCCTAAATGAATTACTTTTTGACAATTTTGCTTATAAAAGAAGTTAATAATTTTAACAGGAGCTACAGTAATACTGTTGGTTTTTTCACAGTATGTACAGTACTGAAATATGTGAATGTAAGAAGTCTATTTTAATAAGCTCTTTTCAAAGGTATGAATATGCCCTTTTGATTGTGAAAATAAAAATAAGAGATAATTAGGTTGACTGGTATGAAAGAACTCACCTTTCTACCCTGGGCTATAGTGAAACATTCTGTCTGAGTTACACAGCTTGATATATCCAAGAAAATTACATTTATAGTACTCCTAGAGCAAGGAAGTATAGAAACTAATATCATGACCTTAAATAATAATTCCAAATCTAATAAGAGCCCATTTTAATGTAAGAATATGATTTAGAAGATGCAGTTTAATAGCACTTATTAAGCCTAATATATAGGAAAATTTATACCTGGAATATGTTGAACCTCTTAAAAATAGGTAGAAAACTTTGACTTCTAAATCAGAATATTAGCATTAGAAGATATATTAGTTTCTTAATCTTCCTGGTTTCTTGCTCTATTGCAGAATCCCTGTCCATGGGTTAAGCTTCATGTATGGATCTGATACCAATCAAAACTTTGGATAGCGAAAGGAAAAGTGAAAGTGATAAGTGACTCAGTCATGTCTCACTCTTTGTGACCTCATGGACTGTAGCTCACCAGCCTCCTCTGTCCATGGAATGTTTCATGCAAGAAAACTAGAGTGGATACCCACTCCCTTCTCCAGGGGATCTTCCCAACCCAGGGATTGAACCTGGGTATCCTGCATTGCAGGCAGATTCTTTATCATCTGAGCCACCAGGGAAGCCTTATCATCACACCAAGTTTGTGGTTAATCCTTCTCTGGCCATCCAGCTGAGTTGCCTGTAATCAGAATCCTGTTCCTTCTCTCAAGACCAAGGACCTACCTTGTACTCTGTCATCACATTTCCATTTATATTTTCTAATTCTTCATCAACAAGTTGCTGTCATGGCACATTAAATTTGCAAATACTTGGACTCATACTCATACATTTTTATCCCTTTTTCTGCTGTATCCTTCTGAACTCCCATTATCATCTTCTTATCTTTACTTATATATAATGTCTGGCTCTAAGATTCATTTTAAATTTGCTTTCAGCATGTAGTTGAAGGTTGTAATTGTATCTAGATCTTACGCATTTTAAGAGAGTCTCAATCATAAGAAAATATAAAACTGTCTTGTAAAATGAAAAGTAATTTCAAGAATTTAAAGTTTGCATTTATCTTTAGCATGATTGTTTTGAGAAACAGATGATACTTGCTACAATAAAATGAGGAACACATAGTATTTGCGGTTCTTTAAGTTATATAAATTAAAATTAAATACCCTCCACTGAAACATGTTTGAAGCTAGAAATGTCCAAAGAGTTAAACTACTCTGCATGTTTTTAGAGACATAGTCTATATATTTGTCAGCCTTTTGTGTTGGCAGGTTCCACATACTTGGATTCAACAAACTACAGATCCTGTATGTTTATGATCTGTAGTTGGTTGAATCTGCAGATGATGGAACCCATGGATATGGAAATCCAACTATTGTACTTGAGCATCCAGGGATTTTGGTGTCCCAGGCATGTCCTTGATCTAATCCCCAGTGGACACTGAGGGGTGGCTGTATAATTTAAGTAGTTTCATCTTTAAAGCTTGTTTCTTTTAAAAATATAGTTATTTTAAAAGTGTGGGCTTAAAATGTCCTGTGACTTTGATAAGTTCTGTATTTTTACTATGTATATTGCCCACAGTGTTTGGAAACAGAAACTTCAAGGACTTTGGAAGGTCTAGTTCCATCTTCCTCTTTAACTTTGAATGAAAAGAGAAACTGAAAAGGAGTTGGACTGTGCTTTGTCATCTTAATACAAACTATACTACCAATTCCATAAATTTAGACAGAATAACAAAAAAAAATTCTTTGCTCTTGGACTACTAAACCATATATACATTAGTTGTCCTGGAGGAACTAGAGGGTAGAATCTCTCTGTGGAGAGGATCCACTTTTTCCTTAAGGGAGGTAGCTCTTCCTAATGTTAGTCCTCTCGGTAAAAGATTACTCTCAGGACTGTGTTGCAGAATTTGGGAAAGGTTAGGAAAGGAGAGAAGCTAACAGGAAGTGGTTGCAGCTACTATAACTGTTGTGGGAGGCTTGTGCCCAGGAGTAATGATAAGCTATATAGGCAATATAGTAGGAGACAGACTTGAATAGGAGAGATTTTAAGACTATTTAATGATGTGAACTTCCAGATGTTCAAGCTGGATTCCTCTCCTTTCCAGCAGAGGAACCAGAGATCAAATTGACAGCATCCATTGGATCATCGAAAAAGCAAGAGAGTTTCAGAAAAACATCTACTTCTGCTTTATTGACTATGCCAAAGTGTTAGACTTTGTGGATCACAAAAAACTGTGGAAAATTCTTCAAGAGATGGGAATACCAGACCACCTGACCTTCCTCCTGAGAAATCTGTTATGGAGGTCAAGAAGCAATGGTTAGAGCCGGACATGAAACAACAGACTGGTTCCAAACTGAGAAAGGAGTATGTCAAGGCTGTATATTGTCACTCTGCTTATTTAACTTATATGCAGAATACATCATACAAAATTTTGGGCTGGATAAACACAAGCTGGAGTCAAGTTTTCTGGGAGAAATACCAATAACCTCAGATATGCAGATAACACCATCCATATGGCAGAAAGAGAAGAAGAACTAGACAGCCTCTTGATGAACGTGAAAAAGGACAGTGAAAAAGTTGGCTTAAAACTCAACATTCAGAAAACTAAGATCATGACATCTGGTCCCATCACCTCATGGCAAATAGATGGGGAAACAATGGAAACAGCGAGCGACTTTATTTTTGGGGGCTCCAAAATAACTGCAGATGGTGACTGCAGCTCTGAAATTAAAAGATGCTGGCTCCTTGGAAGAAAAGCTGTGACCAACCTAGACAACATATTAAAAAGCAGAGACATTACTTTTCCAACAAAAGTCCATCTGGTCAAAGCTTGATTTTTCCAGTAGTCATGTATGGATGTGAAAGCTGGACTACAAAGAAAGCTGAGCGCCAAAGAATTGATGCTTTTGAGCTGTGGTGTTGGAGAAGACTCTTGAGACTCCCTTGGACAGCAAGGAGATCAAACCAGTCCATCCTAAAAGAAATCAATCCTGAATATTCATTGGAAGGACAAATTCTGAAGCTGAAGCTCCAATACTTTGGCCACCTGATGTGAAGAACTGACTCATTTGAAAAGACCCTGATGCTGGGAAAGACTGAAGGCAGGAGGAGAAGCAGACGACAGAGGATGAGAGAGTTGGAAGGTATCACTGACTCAATGGACATGAGTTTGGGTAAACTCCATGAATTAGTGAGGGTCAGGGAGGCCTGGAGTGCTGCAGTCATGGGGTGATAGTCGGATATGACTGAGCGACTGAACAGAACTGAATGACGGAAACATTTGCTGGTAGAGGTGGTAGCGTTGGGAAGGTTAAAATTCTAGAAGTCAAGACTGAGGAGTAGAAGTCAATATAGTTTGAATATTTAATAGAAAATATAGCATTTCTTTGGAGTCACACAAAATGATGCCTGGAAATTTGAACTTTAAGTCTTTTTCTGGACTGACAACCTTGTTTTATTCTTAATTCTAGACTGTGCTTCAATGTCTGTTTATAAGATATTTATAGGTATAATTTATAGTTACTTCTAATTAATCAAATGAAGTTTGATATTATTACTCTTCCTATCAAGTGAAGTTTTAGGATATTTTTTAAAAATTTCTAGTTACTTAGTGAATCTTAAGGACTTCTTCATATTGCTTTTTAAGTTCATTCCCAAATTTGAGGTTTTTCTGGTGTGACTTTGGTTCTACACAAGAGTATGCTAAAATGTTGGCCCCTCTCAGGGAAAAGCAATTTTAATCTTTTTATGGTCCATATTTCTTTTGTACCTTGTTTTGACTCAGTTTTTATGAGGGTCAATATTACTATTTTTGTGCATATCCTACATGTTCTGTGATACTATTCTTGAGAGCAGGATCTATAATTTCATTTGTTTAATTAGAAAATATTACCTGCTATGTTCTTGTTCCTCCCTCTCCAAGCGCTTTACATAATACAGAAGGCGCATGCAGTATGTGCTCAATGAGTGTTGGCAAAAAGCTGGCAAAAGGAAATGATTTCATTTTTTCAACCTCTTTGGAATAGCTTTCCTCAATATGTCCTTAATGATCAGAACGGAAAATTGACAGAGTGGGTGTCTCTGTGTGTGTGTGTATTTTCCCTAATTAAAAGAAACATCACATCCCACTATTGTGATGTACAGTGGAAATTCCTACTGTGGACATGTAAATTGGTACAATCACTATGGAAAACAGTATGGAGGTTCCTCAAAAAATTAAAACTAGAGCTACCGTATGACCCAGAAATTGTACTTCTGGATATTTAAAGAAAGCAAAATCACCAATTAGAAAGGATGCATACACCCCAATGTCCATTTTAGAATTATTTATAACTTCTAAGACATGGAAGCAGCCTAAGTTTCCATCAATAAATGAGTGTGTAAAGAAGAGTAAATATTATGTAATGTTGTTGTTGTTGTTCAGTCACCCAGTTGTGTCCGACTCTGCAGTCTCATGGACTGCAGCACATCAGGCCTCCTGTCCCTCACCATCTCCTGGGGTTTGCCCAAATTAATGTTCATTGCATTGGTGATGCTGTCCAGCCATCTCATCCTCTGACGTCCTTTTCTCCTTGAGTATATGTAATATAACTCAATCGCAAAAAAGGATGAAATCTTGCCATTTGCAACAACATGGATGGATGCAGTGGGTATTATAATAAGTAAAATAAGTTAGAGAAAGACAAGCGCTGTATAATATCACTTATATACTTACATATGGAATCCAAAGCACAAAACAAATAAACATAACAAGACAGAAATGGACTCATAGATACAGAGAACAGTTTGGTGGTTGCCAGAGGGAAAGTGGGTGATTGAGGTAAGGGAGGTTAAGACATACAAACTTCCAGTTATAAAATAAATGTCATGAAGATACAAGGTACAGCAGAGATAATATAGTCAATAATATTGTTCCTTTGGTAACAGATGATGACTAGACTTATCATGATGACCATTTTATAAGGTATAAAAATATAAACTTACTATGGGATATACTTGAAACTAATATTGCAAATCAATTATACTTCAATATAGAGGAAAACACATTTTGAAAATATTATTTAGATGCCATTCAGTGTATGGCAAAACCAATACAGTATTGTAAAGTAAAATAAAGTAAAAATAAAAATTGAAAAAAAGAAAATATTATTTAGATATGTATCTTATTTCAAAATAATGATGAGAAATTTGTTAAAATGAGGTAAAACTCTTGGCTGGATTATAGAGAGCTGCTGCTGCTGCTAAGTCACTTCAGTCGTGTCTGACTCTGTTTGACTCCATAGATGGCTGCCCACCAGGCTCTGCTGTCCCTGGGATTCTCCAGGCAAGAGTACTGGAGTGGGGTGCCATTGAGTTCTGTTACAGAGAGCTAGTCTATCAATTAATATTAAGAGTTATGAGACAGAAGCAGAATATATCTGTTTATTCCTTTCAAAGAGATCCTAAAGTGACAAAAGTTTTGATAATGCTTCAGTTCAGTTCAGTCGCTCAGTCGTGTTCGAATCTCTGTGACTCCATGAATCGCAGCACGCCAGGCCTCCCTGTCCATCACCAACTCCCAGAATTCACTCAGACTCACGTCCATCAAGTCAGTGATGCCATCCAGCCATCTCATCCTCTGTCGCCCCCTTCTCCTCTTGCCCCTAATCCTTCCCAGCATCAAAGTCTTTTCCAGTGAGTCAACTCTTCACATGAGGTGGCCAGAGTACTGGAGTTTCAGCTTTAGCATCATTCCTTCCAAAGAAATCCTGGGGTTGACCTCCTTTAGAATGTACTGGTTGGATCTCCTTGCAGTCCAAGGGACTCTCAAGAGTCTTCTCCAACACCACAGTTCAAAAGCATCAATTCTTCAGCACTCTGCCTTCTTCACAGTCCAACTCTCACATCCATACATGACCACAGGAAAAACCATAGCCTTGACTAGACAGACCTAGTTGGCAAAGTAATGCTTAGGAACATTAAACGAAAGGAATTAAAATAAATCCAATTAGCTCTCATTTTAGTGGCCTATGGCTCATTTGGATAAAGCACTGATAAACTTTTCAGAGCTCACAAATACATCATTGACATTGCAGTAATATTTTCTTTCAATCAGAAGAAATATATGTTGTCAGTGTAACACAAACAACTACCAGCATTACAAAGGAGATGAAACAAAAGAGGAACATGAAGACAAAATAGTATTAAAAAAAAAAAAACAACTCTGTAAAGTCACAGATTTTGAATTATCCTGATTTACTGACTTTGTTTCTAGGATTTCTATAATTTTAATTTCTTCTGCAAAGTATAAATTGAAGAATTTATGGTTGAAATAAAGACCTTGGCCAATTATATGTTAAAAATATGTTTTTCCTTTTCTAGGTTGTAGGTCTCTTGAGAATAGGGGTTATTGTGTCTTTTTCATCTCTGAATTCCCAGCATTTATACAATCTCTGATAAGTACTGTGCTTAGTTGCTCAGTCCTATCCAACTCTTTGTGACCCATGAACTGTAGCCAGCCAGGCTCCTCTGTCCATGGGATTCTCCAAGCAAGAACACTGGATTGGGTTGCCATGCCCTCCTCCAGGAGATCTTCCCAACCCAGGGATTGAACTGAGGTCTCCCACACTGCTGGCAGAATCTTTACTATCTGAGTGCACCAGGGAAACATGTTTAATATTCACTAAATGAAGTAATTAATTTGATATTTCCTTATTGACCTCTTCACTCCAAGCTTTGTGGTAAAATGTGATGTCTTTTTTTTTTTTTTTTTTGCTTGTTATATTTATAACATTCCTTCTCTAGAATAAATTAAGGATAAACAACATGGAAATTTTTTTTTTAAACTGAAAATTGTGCCCAGTGGGGGAGAATGGACACATGTATATGTATGACTCAATCCCTTCACTATCCACCTGAAACTATCACACTATTGTTAATTGGCTATTGTTGTTCTTGTTTGGTTTGCTAAGTCGTGTTCAACTCTTTGTGACCTCATGAAATGCAGCACGCCAGGCTTCTCTGTCCTCTACTATCTCCCTAGGATTGTTCAAACTCATGCCCATTGTGTCAGTGATGCCATCCAACCAGTTCATCCTCCATTGTCCCCTTCTCCTCTTGCCCCTCAGTCTTTCCCAGCATCAGGGTCTTTTCCAGTGAGTCAGCTTTGGGCATCAGGTGGCCAAAGTAATGGAGTTTCAGCTTCAGCATCAGTCCTTCCAATGAATATTCAGGATTGATTTCCTTTAGGATTGACTGGTTTGATCTCCTTGCTGTCCAAGGTATTCTCAAGAGTCTTCTCCAGCACCACAGTTCAAAAGTGTCAATTCTTTATGGTATAATTCTCACATCCATACATGACTACTAGAAAAACTATAGCTTTAATTAGATGAACCTTTGTTGGCAAAGTGATATCTCTGCTTTTGAATACATTGTTTAGGTTTGTCATAGCTTTTCTTCCAAGGTGCAAGCATCTTTTAATTTCATGGCTGCAGTCACCATTCACTTTGATTTTGGAGCCCAAGAAAATGATATCTGACACTGTTTCCAGGTTTTACCCATTTATTTGCCATGAAGTAATGGGACTGGATGCCATGATCTTTGTTTTTTGAATGTTGAGTTTTAGGACAGCTTTTTCACTCTCCTCTTTCACCTTCGTCAAGAGGCTCTTTAGTTCCTCTTCACTTTCTCCTTTAAAGTGGTATCATTTGCATATCTGAGGTTGTTACTAGTTCTCCCAGCAATCTTGATTCCAGTTTGTGCTTCATCCAGGCCAGCATTTCACATGATGTATTCTGTATATCAGTTAAATAAGCAGGGTGACAATATACAGCCTTGCTGTACTCCTTTCTCAATTTGGATCCAGTCCATTGTTCCATGTCTGGTTCTAACTGCTCCTTCTTGTCCTGCATACCAGTTTCTGAGGCAGATGGGGTGGTCTGTTATTCCCATCTCATTAAGAATATTCCAGTTTGTTGTTATCCCCACAGTCGAAAGTTTTGCATAGTCAATGAAGCAGAAGTAGATGTTTTTGTGGAATTCCCTTGCTTTTTCTATGCTCCAGCACATGTTGGTAATTTGATCTCTGGTTCCTCTGCCTTTTCTAAATCCAACTTATACATCACGAAGTTCCTAGTACACATACTGCTGAAGCCTAGTTTGAAGGATTTTGAGTATAATCTTGCTGGCCTGTGAAATGAGTGCTTCTGTATTCATTTCACATGCACTCATTTCCAGGTACTTTGAGCAGATGAAGGCATGTCCCTGCTAGTTGCTGCTGCTAAGTCGCTTCAGTCATGTCTGACTCTGTGCGACCCCATAGACGGCAGCCCACCAGGCTCCCCCGTCCCTGGGATTCTCCAGGCAAGAACACTGGAGTGGGTTGCCATTTCCTTCTCCAGTGCCTGCTAGTTAGGGCTTGCCAAAACATGGTCCACAGGAGAAGGGAATGGCAAACCACTTCAGTATTCTTGCCTTGAGAACCCCATGAACAATATGAAAAGGCAAAAAGATACGACACTGAAAGGTGAACCCCCTGATTGGTAGGTGTACAATATATAACTGGAGTAGAGTGGAGAAGTGGCCACAGAAAGAATGAAGAGGCTGAGCCAATGTGGAAATGACACCCAGTGGTTGCATCTGGTGGTGAAATTAAAGTCTGATGCTGTAAAGAACAATATTGCATAAGAACCTGGAGTATGAGGTCTATGCTGCTGCTGCTGCTGAGTCGCTTTAGTCGTGTCCGACTTTGCGTGACCCCATAGACGGCAGCCCACCAGGCTCCCCTGTCCCTGGGATTCTCCAGGCAAGAACACTGGAGTGGGTTGCCATTTCCTTCTCCAGTGCATGAAAGTGAAAAGTAAAAGTGAAGTTGCTCAGTCGTGTCCGACTCAGCGACCCCATGGACTGTTAATTGGCTATATCCCAGGACAAAATAAAAAGATTTTTTAAAAATAAAAAATTGTGCCCAATCTACACATGCTGTGATATTATGGTTATATGAACTTTCAAACATGTTTCTCTTGCAAACAAATGCATTTGTATTCTGGTTGTGCTCGAGAGGGGATTTGAAAAAAAACAACAACAAACTTTAATCATTGGAAGGCCCACAATGTGGGAAAATATATGGACTGAAAATTGTAAAGAATGAAAACCACCTAAGATATCAATGAAAGGAGTTAACTTGCATTATTAAATGAGATATCTATGTTGGTGACAGTTATAGTATACAGGAAAAAAAAAAACTGCAATAGGAGAAAGAAGCAAAAATGACAGATGGTACACATTGTCAAAGTTTTTTGTTTTGTTTTTGTTTTTTGGAGCTGGTTAACCAGAACACTACTGCAAAAGTTATGGAAACTTAAAGTTAATTAGAACCTTGAAATTAAAATCAATTATTCATCATACCTCTTACAGATTTTATGAATTCATTTTCTCTCCACTCTTCCTGGTTCCACTCTATCTGTGAGATAAAATGTGACCATCTCAACTTAACACACAGGGCAAACTATCCAGCCATCTCTATATTTCCTCAACTGTTTTAGTGACATATGTAAACAATCCATGTTTTCCTGCTTCTGTGAACTTTTGCATGTGGTGGTCTCTATACTTAAATACCTCCCATGTTGACTTCTCACCAAATTCTACTTATTCCTTAAGACTCAGCTACAGTATCTATCATTCCTTAGGGAAATCTTTTCTTGACCTCCCCCATCTCTACCATGAGTTGAATTCAGCTTTCTGCTTTGTAATCCCACTGTAGGCTCTGATTACCCTTATTGATGCATATTTATGTCAGAGAGTCTCTATTAGTTTTCTATTGGTGCTGTAACAAATTACCATGAATTTTGTGGCTTAAAATAACATGAATTTATTCTTATAGCTCTAGAGGTCAGAAGTATGAAATGGGTCACAGTGAGCTGAAATTAAGGTATTGGTGAACCTGTGTTCCTTTTTTGAGGCTTTAGGGGAAAATCTGTTTCCTTGCATTTTGCAGCTTCTAGAGGCTCCCCATATCTTTGATTCATGGCATCTTTCCTCTTCAAAGCCAGTAATGGCTGGTTGGTCTTTCTCACATCATATCACTCTGACACTGATTTTTCCCCCTCTATTTTCCAGATTTAAGGACTCTTGTGGTTATATTTAACTTACTTGGATAATCCGGGAAAATCTCCCTATTTTAAAATCTCCCTAATTAGCAACTTTAATTACATCAGTCACCTTAATTTCTCTTTGCAGTGTAATATAATATATTCAAATTCTGAAGATTAGGACTTGAATCTCTTTGGGGGGGGGCTATTTTCTACCTACCACAGACTCATAAATATTATTTAACTTTCATGTATATAACCACAGTTTGCACACTATAATGAGTTAGTGCTCATTATACAATTTCAAATAAATTAGTATTTACAAACATCATCACGTTTTTTCATAGAATCACACAAGTTAAAAAAAAATTTAGCAGCAACCTTAAAGTTGATCTCTTTCACATTTCTTGAGCTGTGGTAGGGATTTTAAAACTGTACTTGTGTATTGTAAAAGTTTTAGTTCTTGCCTTTATAAAGCTCACATTCTTAGTCTGATACATAAACAGTTACTGAATGCCTCACAAATGATGACACTGTATTTAGAGGTGCTCAACTTTAATAAAAACCCATTGGACAAAATTTCTTAAACTCAAGAATAAACTGACCATTCTGTACAGTTTTTCAACATTCATCAAAAATGTACTGTCCTCTAAACAGAAATTGTCCTCCTTAAAACACAGCATAAATGATAGCTTACAGTTGGTTTTTGTGTCTTGCTAAACTAGAAATGAGAAATAAGTCATATCTGAAACCACAGGGAAAAAAATCTATCTGTAAGCCCTGCTATTAAAATAGGAAATAATTTTTTTTTTCAGTGAGATATAGGTTGGCTGTTTAATTTGGGCTGATAACCCAAAAGTAATGAAAAGTTACCTAAAAATAAAGAAAATTTAAAGAAATATCTTGCCCTGTGGTCCAATGAAAATATATCCTCTGTGTAAATGAGTTACAGAAAGGTAATATTTTCATCTTTGAATAAATTTCTATTCAACAGAAGTTGTTTAACTCCATAGACCTCCGTAAATTCTCTGATTTGTGGAATGTGATATTGGAGAAGCCAGTTGTCATGTGAATGTATGGATTAATGTGATTTAACATCAGAGTGTTACTATTCAAAAAGACTTTTTACACAATGTTTAATATTCTATAATGCAATTTTAGGGTATTATTTTTATGGTTCTGGAGAGGCAAATTGAAAGAGGGCATAAAAATTCAAAGGAACTTAACACTGTTTTTAAAGACATGGATGGGATTCTTGTAAAGGGAAAATCAGTCAGTTATATTATTAACAATGCTAGATAAATAGTCAGGCAACAGACAGTTTCTGGGCCTTTTTTTAAAAGTACCTTATCTAGCTCAAAGTAACTTGAGATAATATTGAATATATAGTTGGCTTTTCCCTCTCTTAGTATTAGCAGATATGAAAAGCTGTCTTTTTGTTGGTGTGATAGGATTTTTAATTTTTTTTTTGGCCAGTGATATTCTTTGTCTCTTCAGGTTATTGTCATGAAATTGTTCTTATTAAATACAAAATATGCAAAATATTATGCTGTACTATATAAAGAACATGCCGCAGACATAGTTCAGCACTTGCATTTCTATAATCTCCCCAGTTCTGGTATAGAGTCCCTGATTGCATAATTTTGTTCTTTCTTTGGTTTTCATGATGTGTAATTGCTGATGCAATTACAGATTATGGACAAAACTGTAGACTTCTTGATCATAGACAGTGTAATGAACCAGGGAATCATGAGCGTGAATACATTTTTATATTTCAGTTTTCTTATAGGATTAAATAAGATTGAGTAAAATTCCTAGCACAGTTCTAGTACCTACTAGTGATCAAAAGATATTGTAACTTTCCTCTCTGGAATGACTGAAAAGCACAACAGAAGTTTTGAAACAAGTTTAAGTCCGTAAGGAAAAGACAAATGTAAAAATAACAATTGTAAAAGACGAGGATGCTACGAATATTCATTAATGTTTTCACTGCTGTATTCAAAGTCACAAAGAGTATACCCTGAAGACAAAGGTTAATGATAATGGTATAAATAGAAATCCTCAAATATTTTATCCCATTATGCTGTTCACAAAGGAGATAATTAATGTCTAACCCACCATTAGCTATTTCAGAAAATGATCATTTTTTTTCTAGTTGTAATTCTTAGGCATGATTAAAGATGATTTTATAAAATATTATTTTTCTTGTGGAGTATTTACACCCTTTATGTCCTTAATTTTAACTGCAAAGTTAAATAATTGCTATTTAGCAATTTATTTCTCTGTTGGCTTTCTCTTCAGTAGAAAGGAGCATGTGGTCAATTTTTGATTGATTATATAGAAATGGCCCCAGAGTACTTTGTTTTTATAGCTCAGTGAACTCTTTGGTGAATGCCAAGTCATGCACAGCTTAAAGTTGAGACTAAAATTCTAGATGAAATTAATGTGTCCCATGTTTCAAGGCACAGCTTGGGTATCAATCATCTGGTTAATATCTTCTATTTATTGAGCACCTGCTATGAATAGGAAACCTAATAGGTGGTTCACATGCATTATTTCATTTAACTTATAACAGCAGGGTTATGAAGTATATAATGTTATACTTTGATGACAGATGAATAAATTAGTCTTAGAAAGTTTAAGTGACTTTTCAAAGAAGTCACACTACCAGAAAATGCTAGAGTTGAAACTCCATAGCTGGACCATTTGATTCTGAGTAGAAGATGTTCCATTACCTTTCTGCCTATTTTAGCCTTTGTTGTTGTTTTTTTAGTTGCTAAGCCATGTCTGACTCTTTGAGACCTTGTAGACTGTAGCCTGCCGGGCTTCTCTGTCCATGGGAATTCCCAGGCAAGAATACCACAGTGGGTTGTCATTTCCTTCTCCAGGGGCTCTTCCCAACCCATGTCTCCTACTTTGGCAGGCAGATTTTTACTGCTGAGCCTTAGACCCTCCATTTTTGGAGACAGAGTTACCAAAATCTTGTTAAGGTGGGTTTATACTGTCAAGTAGTTAAGCTTAAACTGTTTTCCAGAATTTCTTTTTCTGCATAAATGTATGTTAGTGTTAACCACAGGGATGATGCATACAATTTTGAAGGTAGAAGCAAAGCAGCAGCTATTGTGTTCTGAAGGTCAGTGTTGAACTCTAGGTACCAATGAAGCTTGCCGAACTGTGCTGATAGGCTAGTTTACCTTGTTATTGTGGGTCAGCCACCAGGCCCTCAGCTCCTTTATCATACTTTGAGAGTCATGGACCAGGTAAAGGAGCAGTTCTGTGGTGAAAGCACTGGCTTCTTCTGCACATCACCTGGATTCACAAAGTAGTAATTTGCGGAAAGACATAAGTAGTTCCTGTTTGCCCTCTGGGTTGCAATTTTTCTTGAAGGTCTGAAATTTTTCTAGCCTTCCTCTGGTATGCGTCAGTTTTTCTTCCTTTCTCCTGTCCCTGCTGCCCTACGATGACTTTAGGGCCACTTCCAGACTGGAAAGAAACAACTTTCTGTAGAGTTCTCCACCAGCTCCCCGACACTGGGTGAGGTTTAATCTTTATAATAAATGACTTTCTCTGAATCACACCTAGTGGTCCTGTCTCCCTGACAGAACCATGACTACTGCACCTGTAAAATATATCTTGTAATTGTCATGGTAGACAGATTATTTCTGGAACATTCTGACAGTATATCTTTGAAGAAAACTATAAGCTGTCTCTGTTAAATTACAAGTTAAACAAAGGAAATTTTTCCCGTACAATGAATGATTTCAAAAGCTAAGGTAATCTCTCTAAAGCTCGTTTTATTGAACAACTGCATGAAGCATGTTAGTCACAGTAGGGTTTGCTGCTTAAATTTACATTCATGAGGAGAAAATGCCAGTTTGTATTGTTCAGTGGCTCCTGACTATGAATCTCCTATAAGTCATTGAAATTAATTTGCATAGAGTCAGTTATAATCTCTGCTGTTTAATGTTTTGTGCTTTGTGTTAACTAAGGTGATCAGCTTGTAATTACTCCATTTACTTATACCCTTTCTCAGTTTTTGTATTGCTAATAATTACTCTGGCTCTAATACTACAAGATATGAATTAAATCTATGTTTAAATTGACTTTAAAATGTTTAAAATTTGTGTGACAAATCAATGTGTCTTCTTTTTCCAGATAATATAGAAGTTACTTAATTTGTTACCTCATTTCAGATTCTTGAATTATCCATACATGTGAACCTGTGTAGTGTCAGGCTACATATCTAATCAGATTCTCCTCCTACCTCAAAAAGAAATAAGAACTGGAAATAAAATGCTTCCAATATGTGCTCCACTTTCCCCTACTTTAACCCTTTGTTTACAGTTCATAAGTCTTCATATCTGTAAAGAAACTGAGGCATGTATTCTTGACAACAGAGACCCATTAACCTGATAATAATAAGAACTGGTAAAGGAGTCAGAAATATAACTGCCTCTTTGGAACCTCTTTGTTTAAAATGTTTCTCCATGAATTAACTTAATATTCATAAGTATGGACTTAGCAAATATTATCAGCTTTATTTCAAAGGTAAGGAAATTGAGACAGTGATTTTAATGACAAAATCACAAAGCAAAAAAGTGATTGAGCTAAGATGTCAAGTCTGGTTCATCAGTTTTTTGACTATGTAATATATTCAATTGACTTCCCTGGTGGCTCAGATGGTAAAGCGTCTATCTACAATGCGGGAGACTGGTTCGAGCCCTTGGTTGGGAAGATCCCCTGGAGAAGGAAATGGCAATCCACTCCAGTACTATTGCCTGGAAAATCCCATGGACAGAGGAGCCTGGTAGGCTACAATCTATGGGGTCGCAAAGAGTCAGACACGACTGAGCGACTTCACTTTCACTTTACATTCAATTATTTTAATAGAAAGCAGATGGTATATGGAAATTGAACATATTTTAGAGTTTTATGACTTTTTGAATGAAAGATCTGTGATCTTAACCAAATCCCTGTGATTTTTACCACGTCACTTAATTTGTCTGATCCACTATTTTTCTGAATTGTAAATGAGGATCATAACTTTTAACTTGCAATTTTATTATGAAAATTCTCCCCCAATGTTTTACAGTATCAAATAAAATCTGCTTATCAAATTTGTGGATGATTAATATACTGTTCTCTTAATGAATATGTGCTTTGAGTATTTAGTTTTAAAATATTTGAATCTGTAAGTAATTATCTTACTTTTTCAGGTTTTTTTATCCTTAAGAATATGTATCTAGCATCATATGATGATAGTTCTCAGATTTTAGCATATATTCAAATCACCTGCTTGATAAAAATTGTTTCAACTTCAGAGTTTGTGATCCAAGAATTTGCATTTCTAATAATTCTCAATTGATACTGCTGCTAGTGGCTGAAGGATGATACTTTGAGAACTTTTATTATTGGTGAAAATATAAAGGAAAATATAATATGGAGAAGGGAACTTTACTTTTCAAATAAGTGAAAAAATCCACATGTAAATACAAAGCACTTGCCTTAATATATATTTTTAAAACTTTGTTTTTTTAGAACAATTTTAGATTTAGGTAAATATTGAGAATATAGTACCAAGTTACCATATATCATGCACTAAGTTTTATTATAATTACTATTTTATATAAATAATACATTATTATTAATGATAGCCTATAGTTTATTTAGATTTTCTTAGTTTTCACCTAATATCTTTTTTCAGTTTCAGGATACAACAGTTATTTGTTTCTGAATACTTCTTTTTGTGTATGTGTTTGTGTCTTTGTTTTTTGAGCAGTTAGATACTGTATGTATGTGAGAGTTGGACTGTGAAGAAAGCTGAGTGCCAAAGAATTGATGCTTTTGAACTGTTGTGTTGGAGAAGACTCTTGAGAGTCCCTTGGACTGCAAGGAGATCCAACCAGTCCATCCTAAAGGAGATAGGTCCTGGGTGTTCTTTGGAAGGAATGATGCTAAAGCTGAAACTCCAGTACTTTGGCCACCTCATGCGAAGAGCTGACTCATTGGACTCTGACCCTGATGCTTGGAGGGATTGGGGGCAGGAGGAGAAGGGGACGACAGAGGATGATGTGGCTAGATGGCATAACCCACTCGATGGGTGTGAGTTTGAGTGAACTCCGTGAGTTGGTGATGGACAGGGAGGCCTGGAGTGCTGCAATTCATGGGGTCGCAGAGTCAGACATGACTGAGTGACTGAACTGAGCAGAACTGAGATACTTTCTGACAATACAAGTTGCTCCAGGTTCATTTTGTATTATGTTCTTCCCAAAACTTAGAATCAGCCATTTCTCTAAGGATCCTGGTTATTTTTATTGGAGAATAATTTTAGAAACTGAACTCTAGAGATTCAGTGTACTCACTGCTGAGTTATTTCTTTCTGATCAGCTCATCTGATAGAGGAAAATATGTATGTATTTATACTGACCATGTTTATGCATATCTTATCTTGGGTTGCCATAACAAAATACCGCAGACAGGATGGCTTAGTAAGTGAAATTTATGCTCTCATAGCTCTGGAGGCTAGAAATTAAGGATCAAAGTGCCAGCTTAGTCAGGTCCTGGTGAAGGCTTTCTTCCTAATTTACAGATGACCCCCTTTTCACTATGTCTTCAAATGTCCTTTACTCAGTGTGTTCACATGGTAGGGAGACCTGGGATTGAGACAGAGATCTTTCTTTTCTTAGAAGACCACTAATTGCATCATGAAAGACCTACCCTCATAATCTAATCTAGCTTTAATCACTTCCCAAGGCCCCATCTTCAAATACTATCACTTTGGTAATTAGAACTTCAAGGTATAACTTAGGGAAGAGGATGCAAGCATTTAGTCTGTAACATCACACATGTGTAAGAATGGAAACTGAAGACGTTGGATAATGGTGGAGGAACCATAAAGTTAGATAAGGTTAAATTTATTAATTGGCGAAGGAAATGGCAACCCACTCCAGTGTTCTTGCCTGGAGAATCCCAGGGATGGGGGAGCCTGGTGGGCTGCAGTCCATGGGGTCGCTAAGAGTTGGACACGACTGAGCGACTTCACTTTCAGTTTTCACTTTCATGCATTGGAGAAGGAAATGGCAACCCACTCCAGTATTCTTGCCTGGAGAATCCCAGGGACGGGGGAGCCTGGTGGACTGCCGTCTATGGGGTCACACAGAGTCAGACACATTTATTAATATGGGTTCACAAAGCAAAGAACTGCAGTTCCTGAGTTGGGGAACCTAAACGCAATAGCAGTAATTGGATCCCAGAATGACAGCAGCCCAATGGCTACACTTAACCACCAAAGGCAAGATGGGCCTGGTTACAATAAGGGACAGCAAAGTCGTAGCAGCAATCAGAATAATCTGATATATGTGCAGACCTGTAGTGTTGGCTAGCTGATCATGGTGTTTCTACAAGTGAAATAGATGGGAAGTCTACTGAGTCCTTAGTCTGTATAGTCTAACCTGAGTCATGAAAATAATCATGGCCCTACAGTCAATCCCCAGACTTAAGCCAATTTACAGACCCAGGGCCCTTTGAATGAATGGAAGGCTTTATCTCCTTAAGGAAGGAACATGGTAAACTGCCAAAATTTTGTAATCTTTTAGTCTTCCCCAAAGAGATATATGATCTGTGGAATTAGGGATTAAATAGAACATATTCGCCAAATGTGTAATGGCAAAATCAATTGCTGATCTCTTAGAGATAGTAAATTCATTAATGTGATATTTGATGTGGATGCCTTAATGCATAGGATCACAGAATTAGAGCTGTAATAATGTGAGCCAGTGTGAGCCATCTTCATTCCTTCCAAGTTTAAGAACAGGCAAACTTGGGTTATCCAATGGAAAGGCAGTGGGGAAACTCTTTATTAATTAGGCCTTATAAATAGCAAGTTTGAATCCTTGAAGGTCAGGTTTAACTTGCAGTAAATGTTTTAACTGGGAATTCTGAACATCCAACACCCCAACAAATTTCTTCCATATTCAGATTGTAAAATTAGTGGCCTAGGGCCTTTCCAAAGGACAGTATGGACTACCAAGAAGAGAAGTAGAAAACTCTTAGTAAATTAAATCACATTTATAAGTAGTAATGAGATCAAGGCCATATCCCATAATGATGAAATCAGACAACTCTTCCTTGGTGAGGAAAATCAACATCAGAGAACAGAAGACAAACAAATTCAGCTGCCCAACATTCCATGGTTACTCTGTGCCCAACATGCTGGTTACTGTTGGTTTAGGTGCTTTAAGTGGTTTGTGATCTGGAGGCCCAAACCTCCAAATAAACTTTTGTTTCCACCAAACATAGCGAATGCTGAGGCCCACATGTCATTAATTGTGTCTGATGCAAGCTCTGCAGCTCGAAGAGCTGAAGTGACAATAGAGAGGTCCCATAATAATTAGATAAATTAGAGGAGCTGATTACAAGCTAATACTAGAAGTGCAATCTCAGCCACTGATATTTTACTTAACAAACAACCTGATATCCTAATAACATATACTCATATCAGTCCATATTTGAGTATCCATAGGATTCAAAACTTATTTTCAGCACAACGGCCATTATCTCTTATCTAGTCAAAATGTTGGACTGCTGATAACTTCTAGATTCAGCTATACTTAACCAGAGTTTTAATTATGCTGCTCAAGTGCCAGTGGTTTAGTTTAGTTATGACAGTGACACAGATGGCCGTGTCAGAGATTGTGGCAGCAACATAGCACCTAGGTTGGCTGTGCAATTATAAAACCCCTTAAATTTAAAAAAAAAAAAAATTGTAAATCAAGCTCCCAAACCCAGTGTTGCCTTCAAGTTCCAAGTGTAGCTCAGCCTTGTTAGGAGACTGAACGAGAATATGAGTCATGTCAACCTGAGTGCAATCCACTTAGGAAGAGCACCTATATCCCATATCACTTGGCCCTGGAATTCACCACTGGAGATAACATTGCCTCAGATGGCATTGCCCTAGCCCAGCTCATCGCCATCAGAGATGACATTTACTCCCTACAGTGGAGATGACTTCATCCCAGACAGTTATACCACTGCCCCATACATACCCACAGCTCACAGACTAGACATGGGATTTGTTGTTGTTCAGTCACTAAATCATGAGATATGTATTACTTTTCTTCCTTCAGTATAAGTGATTCCATTTCTTGAGCTCACTGTTTGCTTAACCCATGATCTCATACGCATCTTGTCCTCTTCTAAAACATACACTCTTACATTTCCAAACCTAAAGAAAGATCTTGTAGTGGGTATTGCTATGCCACTCTTAAAATATACAGGAGATGATTGCTTTCCCCAAGAGCAACTGCCTTGAACAGGTCCACCCCTTAACCCTGTGGGAAGAGGATCACTCACCCTCCAGAATCTTCTCATTTTCTGTCCCTTGGCCCTCTATCCTGACCTCCTACTATGTCTCTGATCATGACTATTACACCTACACCTTTCCCTTGGTTACAAAAACTAACAAACAAACAAACACCACTAACCTCTAAATATACCTTTCTGAACTATCAGTTCACACGATCCAATATTATAACTCCAACTTGATCAAGGAATACAATAAGTTACTAATGTCATAAAAATATTTACAGTTATGTCTTGAAAAATATCACTTTACAAGTACACAAAGATGCTGTTAGAGACTCCAAAAATTTCAGATCTGTTTTCTTGGCTAATGCCATATAAATGGTAAATTTGGTTATGGGATGGTACATAATTGACTCCTTATGCTTCTGTTTGTCTCCCTTTTTCTCTGGTAAGAAAATCTTTCCTGCACTACTGAGGGCTTCTTATACTCTCTGGAAGCCTCCTCTATTATTCAAACCACTCAAATACTTGAAATCATTAAGCCCAAAACTTATGTCAAGACATCAAGGGGTCAATTTGTAATAGAGAGTTTTTTTAAAAGCTGTCATGACCCAGTTTTGAGGTATTAGCTGGAGGCCAGGCAGTTCTTGAGCAGCTATAAATCCATACCCCAACCACTTCCTTTATGGGACTCTCAAACTCTAGACCCATTATGTCCCTGCCCTAATTGCCTATAGGACCAGGTCCCAGACAACTAGGCAGAGCCCCTCTGCCCTGGAGCCTATGGGATTATTTAAATTAGCCAATCCACAGGGAACCTGAAACACCTAGCTAATGCTACCTTGGTTGCCATATATGAACTGCCCTTTATACTGCTCCAGCTTGCTGTTAACTTGTTCCTCAATACAACCTCCTGTATAGCCTCACCTAACATCCTTCTCTTTTGAGGATCTATAAAGAATAGAGTTTGACCCTTCATCAAACTGAGCGGCACTGTGTTGTGTCCTGTTATCAGAAGAATCTTTGCATCTTACAAAACAACTTACAGGGTTTGGAACCAACTCCAACACATGTCATATTAAGCATGCACACTTATAATAAAACCACCAGAGCTGTAATTCTTTTTATTGGACCCCACATCTACTTTTCTGCTGGTGCCGACAAAGAAGCAAAGTGAGTTTCAGCAAACTTAGCAGCAGAATGAATATCAGAGGAACTAGAGGCCACAGTACTGATTGAAAGATCCACACAGGATCTGATTTTCCCACGTGTTAGGCCATGGTTGTTAACTCTGGTGACTAAGTAGAACCACCAAGGAAGATTTTACTGAAAGCTGTGCCTACTCTCTTTACTCAGAGACTCTAATTAGATCCAGATACTGGTATTCATTGAAGTTTCCTTATCAGCATAATAAGTGAAGGAATCATTACTGAGTTAAAGGACGCTAGTCCTGGGAAACAGGGATGCAAGTATAAGTGGATGCTAGACTTAATGAAAACAACTTAATGATAACCAATCAAAAATAGCTGACAATCAAGAGCTAAATATATGATAGTCTCTGTGTGGCAAAATGGCTGATTGTCTGATGATAATACTTTTTTCTTCTATCATAGAGTGTTGTTGCTTGGTGTTGTCTACCTAGAAAAATGATTATTATTTCCCAATAGTCTTTGCATTTAGGACCTGCATTATTCTTTCTAAGGGAGTGCTACCAAAATGATGTGTCCAACTCTTGTCCTAGGTCAAGTTATTTGAGAAAAATGATTTTCTCCAAACACCCTCTCCTTTCCTTTCTTGGCCAGAGGTCAATGTGCAGAGTAACCTTAGCTTGTGTATAAAATATGGCATTGTCTGTGTCATTTTAAGTCTCTATCAGACCACCCACTAACTTGGAACACTTGCACTAGATTGTTATGCACATACAAGAAGTATAGTTACATTATATATGCATATCAATATGCATATATATGATACATGCATATGGCTTATTTACCAAGTAAACCAAATACTAATTTAATACTGGAGTAGTTTATTGATAGAAGCAATACTATTAGTATGAGTTACAAGAAATATTTCTCCCTGTATAAGCTTTCATAAAAACAACCTACAAGTAGTTAATAATAAAATAAACCTAAACTAATGCCTAATTGTGAAAGCAATTTTTAATGCAGCATAGGCATGCATCTGTGGAAAGATTCAACAAAGCCAAAGGAACTAGCACCCAGAAATCTTTCCTATTTACCAAAACTTTATGTATTGCACTTGTAGTATTAGACACTGCCTGCTCAGCTCATCTGTGTAACAACTGAGGTATCCTAACCATGCAAAAGTAGCATCATCATTTATTTTCTAAATAAGAATTTGCATGAATGGCCTCATGAGAGTTTTACTGTCTCTTAATCAGTGAGATTTACTTTCCTGTGAAGAGATTGGAATAATATAAGACCTTATGGAGGTTAATCTAAAAAAGAAATAATAATGAAATGTCACAGGATAATGTAGCTTTTAATGGATTAACTATTTTGACCATAGTAACTTTAGTGAATAAAGCAAACTCCAAGTGAATAAAATTTAGAGCAACTGCTCAAAATGCTGTATCATGTATTCATCCAAAACACTGATTATCAGAACAAGCTGCTCTAGGAATAACAACACAATCCTATTCTAGAATTCATATCAACTATACAGTTTAAGACCTCAATGTCATATCAGGACATCTCAATAGTTCAATGAATTAGGTCACACAACAATTTAGTTCAGAGTGGAATCATCCTGGACAGTTTTTCTGTGTTATAAATGTCTCCCAGTATAAGAGGCAAAGAGAAATAGGGCCTCATTTTGAAAAGTGCCTTCAGACAAATTGAAGATAGAATTTAAATTCAGTTAGTTTGTATGTATGCTACTATAGAACCAGATTTGATTGGGGGTTAGAGCCTTGTAATTCTGTTAAATGTAAATCTATCTATGAGGTTCAAGACCTCTTCATAAGGAAATGTTTATAATCAACCTTGCATAACTTCAGCATGTCATTTTCAATGTTTTACTCACTTAGGCATTACTCCCAGTTATCAAATACAAAGTCTCAGCTATATACAAATTTTCCAAGGGCCAAACGTTACCAGCCAGTATGGATCATTACGACTCATTTCCTGATACATTTAATTACTTATTGAAGAACCACTGTGACCATCAAGCTCATCAATTTATGTAATTACTAATTGTTCCAGTTCTGACCTCAATCCTGGCTCTCACAATATGAACTGCCCCTTCTCCCCATAGTTTATCCACTAATTAATGTAAGCCTAGGCCTACTGTTTATGCTAGTTATTCTGTTAATACTTACATTAAGCCTGGCCATGTATTATATCCTCTGATCTGTGTGAGCTTTGAATTCAAACTACCAGTTATCAGAGCTGTAGGCATAGCAGCATAGACAATCTCTTATGAAGTAGGAGTAGCAGTCACTGTCTCATCAGTCATATAATAAATGTGTTATTTACACTTTCAACAGTAATTATGACACAGGAAAACCTGTGACTAATTTTCCCATCCTGACCCCCAACCATGATTTGATTTATCTCAACTCTAACAGAAATCATAAAGCCTCATTTTATTTAACAGGATAATCAGAACTTGTATCTGGCTTCAATGTAAAAAGGCATTTACATTGCCCCTTTCTCACACTCTTCCTAGGAGAATATTTATATTTCAACTGAAAATATCAATGTATAGTTACACATGAAGGCAAGATGTAAAATCAATTAAAATAGGAAAATACCCCACCCCTTGGGAAAGAATGTGAATAAAAAGTCTGTGTTTTGCCTGATATTATTTTAATTATTAGGTTTCAGAGTATTTTGTTCATCGTACCCAAACAAGTGATTAACATATATTTCAGAGAATAAAGGATAATTTCTCTTCTATAGTTAGTAGTTTGTGTGTATGCATGCATAAGTTGCTTCAGTCATGACTGACTTTGTGACTCTATGGACTCTAACCGCCAAGCTCCAGGTGGAGCTAGTGCTAAAGAACCTGCCAGTCAGTGCAGGAGACATGAGATAAGGGTTCAATCCCTGGGTCAGGAAGATTCCTTGGAGAAGGGCATGGCAACCCACTCCAGTATTCTTGCCTGGAGAATCCCATGGACAAAGTTGGTTTAAGTGATGTCAAAACCAATAGTGGCTATTAATAACTTTAAAAGAGAAATTGAATATTTGTATTTATATTGCTTATTCATTAGTTTGACAAACTTACTAGGTCTCTTAGCACATTCATTTATAATTGTGACACACTTTCAAATAAGTTTGGGAATAGTAGTCTGTGAGCAGGAGCTCCCATGAAACAAAAGCATCTCTATCCAACTTTCTGCCACAAGGAACATTAAACTTTCTTATCCTTGTGCTAGTAATTATTGAACCTATCAGGTTACTTACCTAACTAATAGTTTTAGCCATACAAGTACTTGTTCATCAAGTACACCACAACTGGCCATTTATTTATTTACTTAATTAGATGGGCAGCCCTGGCCCTAATATGTATTAATGTTCATGAAATGTGTTTTGTAATTATACTTACTTTCCTTGAGTTTGCAGTGTTATTTAAAGTATTATTTGAGATTTTGGATTCACCCTGTTAGCTACCTGATAACATATAATGACCAACCAAAGCCCAGTCCAAATCTTCAGCCCTTCTCAAATGTTAGTTTAATTACACGAGTCCATTTAAACTCTGTGTTTTATTATCTTTGTGCTTATGATGAGATACCTGAGAAGGCACTTTTCAGGGCTGTTTCATAGCAGTCTCTCAAAAAGGACTTGTATATGGAATAATTTTATTTATTATTTCCAGAAGCTGTCTTTTAAAAATTGACTTGTTAATAGCTTTAATTACTCAGGTCTTGCCACTACACTTGTACTAGGTAATTGCTGACTACCAAGAAGCATTTGTTCCATAAGTCCAGTAGAAGTAAAAAGCAGTTCCCAACATTTCTATCTTCCTGACCTTTGGAGTATGTATTGCTTGAGTTCACCACAGCCTGGCAGATGGAAATAGTAAGTAAATATCTCAAACTCTTTTTATTCCAATTTCTTCATGAGCTTACACCCTTTAAGCCTCAGGATATTACAGAGCACATTTTACAATGGCAGATAGAATATGTAGATCAACATTTTTCATAGTCACATTTTTCCATGCCCTATACATGATCGTTGGCTCTGGTTTTCTAATAGTCTGTTTTTTACGCCAATTGAAATTTCACTGTATCTCTAATCATTTCACTTTGATGCTACCGCCTGATATGGACACTTCTTAGATGCATTCTCGATATTGTTATACATCTCCAGTTATTGATGAAGGTATATCTTTTCTTATAGTTGGTAAAGCTGTCTTCCAGTCAGTTAAGGTAGAATCAGGAAAAGGGTAATTAACACTATATTTGCATTATTTATGAATATATTCCTAGTCTCATTACTTGTATTCATCACATTCTGCCTTCCTGAAGTAAACACAGAAAAATCAAGTCCTTATGAATGCCCATTAGACTGTATAGGATAGTCTTGCTTATCTTACTTCAGAAACAATTTTAAAATGGTGATTATATTTCTCCTTTTTAATGTTGAAATTGCCCTCTCTTTGCCTCTACCCCTAACCTGTCAAAGAAAAAAAATATATATAAGAACGCTATTTATAGCTGTCATCCTGACTTAACTGGTAGCAATGAGTATAGCCTCCAAATGCAGACAAAGGAGGTTCATGTGGACAAAATATGATCATTAGTTTAAGTGAAAATGTATACTTCTGACTTATTGAGTTAGATTACATTTATAGTTAATAAATTCCTTTAGTATATATAAATATTCTATCAGTTCAGCTTCCTTTTTAGTGGTATTAAAATGCTGATTCCAGTGAAGATCCTCCCGATTATGCCTGGAAGGAATAATATTATCCATATTCATTATAGAAACTATAATAATTCATAACATTCATTTTTCTCAAGCTAAATTAATACCTACCATGTTAGTAGTGGCTTCCCTGGTGGCTCAGAGGTTAAAGTGTCTGCCTGCAACTCAGGAGACCTGGGTTCGATCCCTGGGTCAGGAATATCCCCTGGAGAAGGAAATGGCAACCCACTCCAGTATTCTTGCCTGGAGAATCCCATGGACGGAGAAGCCTGGTGGGCTACAGTCCACGGGGTCGCAAAAAGTCGGACACGACTGAGCGACTTCACTTACTTATTTACTTACTTATGTTGGTAGTATTTGTAGTTTGTGAAGCAGTAGTAGTTGTACCCTTTCTTGAATGGTGTCAAACAGCTATATGGTGTTGATTACATATACAATGTCAACCTATTTCAATGCTAAAAATTATATGCCACTAATGGCACCCCACAGCAGTATTCTTGCCTGGACAATCTCATGGATGGAGGAGTCTGGTGGGCTGCAGTCCATGGGGTTGCTAAGAGTCGGACACAACTGAGTGACTTCACTTTCACTTTTCACTTTCATGCATTGGAGAAGGAAATGGCAACCCACTCCAGTGTTCTTGCCTGGAGAATCCCGGGGACAGGGGAGCCTGGTGGGCTGCCATCTATGGGGTCGCACAGAGTCAGACACGACTGAAGTGACTTAGCAGTAGCAAGAGAAATGCCAAGAAATTATGTAATTTCAATTAGGGGCTTCCCTGGTGGCTTAATGTAAAGAAACTATCTGCACTGCAGGAGATACAGGAGACATGGGTTCAGTCTCTGGATCAGGATGATCCCGTAGAGGAGGAAATGGTAACCCACTCCATTATTCTTGCCTGGAAAATTCCATGCACATGGGAGCCTGGCGGGCTACAGTCCATGAGGTTGTAAACAGTCAGACACAGCCGAGCATTCATGCCACACAAAGTTACAATTTACTAATTAGTTTTACTATTTTATTTCTGTTTAGCAATTTAATGATGACATTAACTTTTCATTAACCTTCTTTGACTATCAGCACCGTTACTATTTTACTACTTTTAGGAGCATGACTTATGACTAATATTGCTTATCACCTCACTGTATATATCTTACTATTTTTGAGCAATGCAGTTCAGTTCAGTTCAGTTACTCAGTTGTGTCTGACTCTTTGCAACCCCATGAACCACAGCCCACCAGGCCTCCCTGTCCATTACCAACTCCCGGAGTCCATCCAAAGCCATGTCCATTGAGTCGGTGATGCCATCCAACCATCTCATCCTCTGTTGTCCCCTTCTTCTCCTGCCTTCAATCTTTCCCAGTATCAGGGTGTTTTCAAATGGGTCAGCTCTTCGCATCAGGTGGCCAATGTATTGGAGTTTCAGCTTCAACATTAGTCCTTCCAAAGAACACTCAGGACTGATCTCCTTTAGGATGGACTGATTGAATCTCCTTGTAGTCCCAGGGACTCTCAAGAGTCTTCTCCAACACCACAGTTCAATATCATCAATTCTTCTGTGCTCAGCTTCCTTTATAGTCCAACACTCACATCCATAGATGACCACAGGAAAAACCACAGCCTTGACTAGACAGACCTTTGTTGACAAAGTAATGTCTCTGCTTTTTAATATGCTATCTACGTTGGTTATAACTATCCTTCCAAGGAGTAAGCGTCTTTTAATTTCATGGCTGCAGTCACCATCTGCAGTGACTTTGGAGCTCAGAAAAATAAATTCAGCCACTGTTTCCACTGTTTCCCCAGCTATTTGCCATGAAGTGATAGGACCAGATGCCATGATCTTCGTTTTCTGAATGTTGAGCTTTATGCCAACTTTTTCACTCTCCTCTTTCCCTTTCATTAAGAAGCTCTTTAGTTTTTCTTCACTTTCTGATATAAGGGTGGTGTCATCTGCATATCTGAGGTTATTAATATTTCTCTAAGCAATCTTGATTCCAGCTTGTGCTTCCTCCAGCCCAGCATTTCTCATGATATACTCTACATATAAGTTAAATAAGTAGCTTAGCAATATACAACTTTGATATACTCCTTTTCTATTTGGAACCAGTATGTTGTACCATGTCCAGTTCTAACTATTGCTTCCTTACCTGCATACAGATTTCTCAAGAGGCAGGTCAGTACTGAGGTCAAAGTTTATCTAAGTCTTCATCTAATGTTTTCATTGAATTATCATGTAGGAAAAGTTTTATAGTAAAAGTACCAAGGGGAGCTACCCTGTGTCCGAGGTCAGTGGCGGCCGGGAGGAGCTATCCTGCGTCCAAGGTCGGGGCGGCCAGGAAGAGACACCCTGAGTCTGAGTTCAGGGGCAGCCAGGAGAAGCCACCTTGAGCCCGAGGCCAAGGGTGGCAGCTGGGAGGAGCCACCCATGTCTGAGGCCAGGGCCAGCGGCTGGGAGGAGCATCCCAAGGAGCGGTGGCTGGGCTAGAGGAGCTATCCCACGCTGAAGGTCAGGAACCACAATAGTAAGGAGATACCCCTAGTCCAAGGTAAGGAGCAGTGGCTGTGCTTTGCTGGAGCAGCCGTGCAGAGATACCCCATGCCCAAGTTAAGAGAAACCCAAGTAAGATGGTAGTGTTGCAAGAGGGCATCAGAGGGCAGACACACTGAAACCATACTCACAGAAAACTAGTCAATCTAATCACACTAGGACCACAGCCTTGTCTAACTCAATGAAACCAAGCCATGCCTGCGGGGCAACCCAAGATGGGCGGGTAAAGGTGGAGACGTCTGACAGAATGTGGTCCACTGGAGAAGGGAATGACAAGCTACTTCAGTATTCTTGCCTTGAGAACCCCATGAACAGTATGAAAAGGCAAAATGATAGGATATCAAAAGAGGAACTCTCCAGGTCATTAGGTGCCCAATATGCTACTGGAGATCAGTGGAGAAATAACTCCAGAAAGAATGAAGGGATGGAGCCAAAGCAAAAACAATACCCAGCTGTGGATGTGATTGGTGATAGAAGCAAGATCCAATGCTGTAAAGAGCAATATTGCATAGGAACCTGGAATGTCAGGTCCATGAATCAAGGCAAATTGGAAGTGGCCAAACAAGAGATGGCAAGGGTGAACGTTGACATTCTAGGAATCAGCAAACTAAAATGGACTGGAATGGGTGAATTTAACTCAGATGACCATTATATCTACTACTGTGGGCAAGAATCCCTCAGAAGAAATGGAGTAGCCATCATGGTCAACAAAAGAGTCTGAAATGCAGTACTTGGATGCAATCTCAAAAATGACAGAATGATCTCTGTTCGTCTCCAAGGCAAACCATTAAATATCACAGTAATCCAGGTCTATGACCCAACCAGTAATGCTGAAGAAGCTGAAGTTGAACGGTTTTATGAAGACCTACAAGACCTTTTAGAACTAACACCCCAAAAAGATGTCCTTTTCATTATAGGGGACTGGAATGCTAAAGTAGGAAGTCAAGAAACACCTGGAGTAACAGGAAAATTTGGCCTTAGAATGCGGAATGAAGCAGGGCAAAGACTAATAGAGTTTTGCCAAGAAAATACACTGGTCATAGCAAACACCCTCTTCTAACAACACAAGAGAAGACTCTGCACATGGACATCACCAGATGGTCAACACTGAAATCAGATTGATTATATTCTTTGCAGCCAAAGATGGAGAAGCTCTATACAGTCAACAAAAACAAGACCAGGAGCTGACTGTGGCTCAGATCATGAACTCCTTATTACCAAATTCAGACTCAGATTGAAGAAAGTAGGGAAAACCACTAGACAATTCAGGTATGATCTAAATCAAATCCCTTATGATTATACAGTGGAAGTGAGAAATAGATTTAAGGGCCTAGATCTGCTAGATAGAGTGCGTGATGAACTATGGAATGAGGTTTGTGACATTGTACAGGAGACAGGGATCAAGACCATCCCCATGGAAAAGAAATGCAAAAAAGCAAAATGGCTGTCTGGGGAGGGCTTACAAATAGCTGTGAAAAGAAGAGAAGTGAAAAGCAAAGGAGAAAAGGAAAGGTATAAGCATCTGAATGCAGAGTCCCAAAGAATAGCAAGAAGAGATAAGAAAGCCTTCTTCAGCAATCAATGCAAAGAAATAGAGGAAAACAACAGAATGAGAAAAACTAGAGATCTCTTCAAAAAAATTGGAGATACCAGGGGAACATTTCATGCAAAAATGGGCTCAATAAAGGACAGAAATGGTATGGACCTAACAGAAGCAGAAGATATTAAGAGGTGGCAAGAATACACAGAAGAACTGCACAAAAGATCTTCATGACCCAGATAATCATGATGATGTGATCACTAATCTAGAGCCAGACATCTTGGAAAGTGAAGTCAAGTGGGCCTAGAAAACATCACTATGATTAAAGCTAGTGGAGGTGATGGAATTCCAGTTGAGCTGTTTCAAATCCTGAAAGATGATGCTGTGAAAGTGCTGCACTCAATATGCCAGCGAATTTGGGAAACTCAGCAGTGGCCACAGGACTGGAAAAGGTCAGTTTTCATGCCAGTTCCAAAGAAAGGCAATGTCAAAGAATGCTCAAACTACCGCACAATTGCACTCATCTCACATGCTAGTAAAGTAATTAATGCTCAAAATTCTTCAAGCCAGGCTTCAGCAATACATGAACCGTGAACTCCCTGATGTTCAAGCTGGTTTTAGAAAGGCAGGGGAACCAGAGATCAAATTGCCAACATCCGCTGGATCATGGAAAAAGCAAGAGAGTTCCAGAAAAACATCTACTTCTGCTTTATTGACTATGCCAAAGCCTTTGACGTGTGGATCACAATCAACTGTGAAAAATTCTGAAAAAGATGGGAATACCAGGCCACCTAACCTGCCTCTTGAGAAATCTGTATGCAGATCAGGAAGCAAAAGTTAGAACTGGACATGGAACAACAGACTGGTTCCAAATAGGAAAAAGAGTACGTCAAGGCTGTATATTGTCACCCTGCTTATTTAACTTATATGCAGAGCACATCATGAGAAATGCTGGACTGGAAGAAATACAGGCTAGAATCAAGATTGCTGGGAGAAATATCAATAACCTCAGATATGCACATGACACCACCCTTATGGCAGAAAGTGAAGAGGAACTCAAAAGCCTCTTGATGAAAGTGAAAGAGGAGAGTGAAAAAGTTGGCTTAAAGCTCAACATTCAGAAAATGAAGATCATGGCATCCGGTCCCATCACTTCTTGGGAAATAGATGGGGAAACAGTGTCAGACTTTATTTTTTTGGGCTCCAAAATCACTGCAGATGGTGATTGCAGCCATGAAATTAAAAGACGCTTACTCCTTGGAAGAAAAGTTATGACCAACCTAGATAGTATATTCAAAAGCAGAGACATTACTTTACCGACTAATGTCCATCTAGTCAAGGCTATGGTTTTCCCTGTGGTCATGTATGGATGTGAGCATTGGACTGTGAAGAAAGGTGAGCACTGAAGAATTGATGCTTTTGAACTGTGGTGTTGGAGAAGACTCTTGAGAGTCCCTTGGACTGCAAGGAGATACAACCAGTCCATTCTGAAGGAGATCAACCCTGGGATTTCTTTTGGAAGGAATGATACTAAAGCTGAAACTTCAGTACTTTGACCACTTCATGAGTAGAGTTGACTCATTTAAAAAGACTCTGATGCTGGGAGGGATTGGGGGCAGGAGGAGAAGGGGATGACAGAGGATGAGATGGCTGGATGGCATCACTGACTCAATGGACATGAGTTTGAATAAAGTCCGGGAGTTGGTGATGGACAGGGAGGCCTGGCGTGCTATGATTCATGGGGTCACAAAGAGTTGGACATGACTGAGCAACTGAACTGAACTGAACTGATGGACACGTTATCTTTGACAAAGGAGGCAAGAATATACAATGGAGAAAAGACAATCTCTTTAACAAGTGATGCTGGGAAAACAGGTCAACCACTTGTAAAAGAATGAAACTAGAACACTTTCTAACACCATACACAAAAATAAACTCAAAATGGATTAAAGTTCTAAATGTAAGACCAGAAACTATAAAACTCCTAGAGGAGAACATAGGCAAAACACTCTCTGACATAAATCACAGCAGGATACTCTATGACCCCACCTCCCAGAATACTGGAAATAGAAACAAAAGTAAACAAATGGGACCTAATTAAAATTAAAAGCTTCTGCACAGCAAAGAAAACTATAAGCAAGGTGAAAAAATAGCCTTCAGAGTGGGAGAAAATAATAGGAAATGAAGCAACTGACAATGAATTAATCTCAAAAATATATAAGCAACTCCTGCAGCTCAATTCCAGAAAAATAAATGACCCAATCAAAAAACAGGCCAAAGAACTAAACAAGCATTTCTCCATAGAAGACCTACAGATGGCTAACAAACACATGAAAAGATGCTCAACATCACTCATTATCAGAGAAATGCAAATCAAAACCACAATGAGGTACCATCTCATGCCAGTCGGAATGGTTGCTATCCAAAAGTCTACAAGCAACAAATGCTGGAGAGGGTGTGGAGAAAAGGGAACCCTCTTACACTGTTGGTGAGAATGCAAACTAGCACAGCCATTATGGAGAACAGTGTGGAGATTCCTTAAAAAACCTGGAGATAGAACTGCCTTATGATCCAGCAATCCCACTGCTGGGCATACACACCGAGGAAACCAGAATTGAAAGAGACACATGTACCCCAATGTTCATCGCAGCACTGTTTATAATAGCCAGGACATGGAAGCAACCTAGATGTCCATCAGCAGAAGAATGGATAAGAAAGCTGTGGTGCATATACAAATGGAGTATTACTCAGCCATTAAAAAGAATACATTTGAATCAGTTCTAATGAGGCGGATGAAACTGGAGCCGATTATACAGAGTGAAGTGAGCCAGAAAGAAAAACACCAATACAGTATACTAACGCATATATATGGAATTTAGAAAGATGGTAACGATAACCCTGTATGTCTTTTGGACTGTGAGGGAGAGGGAGAGGGTGGGATGATTTGAGAGAATAGCATTGAAACATGTATATTATCATATGTGAAACAAATCGCCAGTCCAGGTTCAATGCATGAGACAGGGTGCCCAGGGCTGGTGTACTGGGATGACCCAGAGGGATGGTATGAGGAGGGAGGTAGGAGGGGGTTTCAGGATGGGTAACACATGTACACCCGTGGTGGATTCATGTTGATGTATGGCAAAACCAATACAATATTATAAAGTAATTAGCCTCCAATTAAAATGAATAAATTTATATTAAAAAATAGACATTTTTTAATGTAGAAAAGATTTTTAAAATATGGAGCTCAAATATAAAATTATGCTTTCATAATTATCTCCTGCTGCTGCTACTGCTGCTAAGTCGCTTCAGTTGTGTCCGACTCTGTGCAACCCCATAGATGGCAGCCCACCAGGCTCCCCCATCCCTGGGATTCTCCAGGCAAGAACACTGGAGTGGGTTTCCGTTTGCTGCTCCAATGCATGAAAGTGAAAAGTGAAAGTGAAGTCGTTCCGTCGTGTCTGAATCTTCGCGACCCCATAGACTGCAGCCTACCAGGCTCTTCCGTCCATGGGATTTTCCAGGCAAGAGTACTGGAGTGGGGTGCCATTGCCTTCTCCAAATTATCTCCTAGTTTATTTCATATTTTGATTTATTAATTTATATCGCTTAAAGGGTTATGGTGAGAGCAATCTATAATGGAAAAGCTATGCAATTGGAAGGTTATGGCAAGTGATATCATATCTTACACTGTTTTTTAATGACTCCGAGAAATGATTATTAGGAAATTTGGAAAATGGTATTTGCTGATTTGTTTTTGAGCCAAGTGTCTTTGCATAGGGCTTTGCAACTTACAAAGTATTTTTATACACTTATTTGATATTACAATTGAACACATGGAATAGGACACAAATAAAAAGAAAGTTATTTTTAATAAACTATGATGTTGCTGCTAAGTTGCTCCAGTCGTGTCCGACTCTGTGACCCCCATAGACGGCAGCCCACCAGGCTCCCTTGTCCCTGAGAGTCTCCAGGCAAGAACACTGGAGTGGGTTGCCATTTCCTTCTCCAATTCATGAGACTGAAAAGTGAAACTGAAGTCTCTAGGATTAAAAACATGAAATTTGGTGTTGGATTGGCTGGGTTCTAATCCTTGATTTGTGACTTCAGACAAGTTACTAACCTTCTCTGAGTGTGCTAAGGGAAGATACCTGATATCTCTAGAGTTTTAATTTAGGGATTTTCAGTCTTCTACATAATTACTTGCATTTTAGATAAATTAGTACAAATACTTATTCACTAATTTTCAAACTACAGATTTGTCTAAACTGTGCTACTGGATATAGTTATAAAAGAGGTTTACATACCATATAAATAAAGAAGTATTGCTTGCGTTTACCCATATATCTGTTTTTCCTCATTTCTTGGGCATATGAAAACTTTTATTTCCTAGCATTCTTAATAACTGGCCATGAGCCAAGAGCAGAAGAGATGTGTGAATTTAAGGACTAGTCTGTGACTTTTCTGTACTTTATTTCCCTACCATAGAAATAGTAGATATATATGTTGAGATGGAGTGCTTTAATATGGAAACAGTCTACACTGCTCCACCTTGTTATGGACATCAGTTACACTGAAGTGTCACCTAGACTCTCAACAGACTTTGTGTAAGCAAGAAGTAAACTTTAGTTGAGTTAAGATATTGAATTTTGGAAGTTGTTTGCAATACAACCTAGTCAACTTTGTCTAATGCATTATATTGATATTTTCATAAAGCTCTTTTGATTGACCAACTTAGATCTTTCTTCAGAAATATTTTCCTCAACATTATTTCTCTGAAAATTATTTTTACTTTATCTATTTTGTTCTACAATATAGTTAGGAGATAAAATTATGGTTTGATTTACATGTTTAGATTCATTCTTCTGGTTTTCTGTCATCTTTTAGTTTATAATCTCCTAAATTTTTGCTTAATACTGTATATTTAAAAATTGATTTCTGAATTTCATATTATTTCTTATAGCTGCTATATAATGTTGCATATATATATATACATATATATATGTGTGTGTATATATATATATATATATATATATATATATATATATATATATATATGCCTCCCAGGTGGTGCTAGTGGTAAAGAAACAGCCTGTATTGTCAGGAGATTTAAGAGACACTGGTCCATTCCTAGGTGGGGAAGATCCCCGGGAAAAGGAAATGGCAACCCATTCCAGTATTTCTGCCTGGAGAAACATATGGACAGAGGAGTCTGGCAGGCTACAGACCACAGGGAGAAAAAGAGTGGGACATGACTGAAGTAATTAAACACATACACATTCAATTCAGATCAGTCGCTCAGTCGTGTTCAACTCTTTGTGACCCCATGAACTGCAGCACGCAAGGCCTCCTTGTCCATCACCAACTCCCGGAGTTTACCCAAACCCATGTCCATTGAGTCAGTGATGCCATCCAACCAATTCATCCTCTGTCATCCCCTTCCCCTCCTGCCGTCAATCTTTCCCAGCATCAGGGTCTTTTCAAATGAGTCAGCTCTTTGCATCAGATGGCCAAACTATTGGAGTTTCAGCTTCAAAATCAGTCCTACCAATGAACACCTAGGACTGATCTCCTTTAGGATGGACTGGTTGGATCTCCTTGCAGTCCAAGGGACTCTCAAGAGTCTTTTCCAACACCATAGTTCAAAAGCATCATTTCTTCCGTGCTCTGCTTTCTTTATAGTCTAGCTCTCACATCCACACATGACCACTGGAAAAACCATAGCCTTGACTAGATGGACCTTCGTTGGCAAAGTATTGTCTCTGTTGTTTAATACGCTGTCTAAGTTGGTCATAACTTTCCTTCCAAGGAGTAAGCCTCTTTTAATTTCATGGCTGCAATCACTATGTGCAGTGATTTTAAAGCCCCCCAAAATAAATTCTCTCACTGTTTCCATTGTTACCCCATCTATTTGCCAGGAAGTGATGGAACCGGATGCCATGATCTTAGTTTTCTAAATGCTGAGTTTAAAGCCAGCTTTTTCACTCTCCCCTTTAACTTTCATCAAGAGGCTCTTTAGTTCTGCGCTTTCTGCCATGAGGGTGGTGTCATCTACATATCTGAGGTTATTGATATTTCTCCCAGCAATCTTGATTCCAGCTTGTGCTTCATCCAGCCCAACATTTTGCATGATGCACACTGCATATAAGTTAAATAAGCAGGGTGACAGTATGCAGCCTTGACATACTTCTTTCCCGATTTGGAACCAGTCTGTTGTTTCATGTTCACTTCTAACTATTGCTTCCTGACCTGCATACAGATATCTCAGGAGGCAGGTAAGGTGGTCTGGTATTCCATCTCTTTAAGAATTTTCCAGTTTGTAGTGATCCACACAGTCAAAGGTTTGGCGTAATCAATAAAGCAGAAATAGATGTTTTTCTGGAACTCTCTTGCTTTTTTGATGATCCAGTGGATGTTGGCAATTTGACCTCTGGTTCCTCTTCCCTTTTCTAAATCCAGCTTGCATATATGGAAGTTCATAGTTCATGTATTGTTGAAGCCTGGCTTGGAGAATTTGGAGCATTACTTTGCTAGCATGTGAGATGAGTGCAATTGTGCAGTAGTCTGAACATTCTTTGGCATTGCTTGTTTTTGGGATTGGAATGAAAACTGACCTTTTCCAGTCCTGTGGCCACTGCTGAGTTTTCTAAATTTTTGTTATATTGACTGCAGCACTTTTCCAGCATCATCTTTTAGGATTTGAAATAGCTCAACTGGATTTCTATCACCTCTATTAAGTTTGTTCATAGTGATGCTTCCTAAGGTTCACTTGACTTTGCATTCCGGGATATCTGGCTCTAGGTGAGTGATCACACCATTGTGATTATCTGGGTCATGAAGATTTTTTTTTTTTTTTTGTATAGTTCTTCTGTGTATTCTTGCTATCTCTTCTTAATATCTTCTGCTTCTGTTAGGTCCATATAGTTTCTGTCCTTTATTGTGCCATCTTTGCATGAAATGTTCCCATGGTATCTCTAATTTTATTGAACAGATCTCTAGCCTTTCCCATTCTATTATTTTCCTCTATTTCTTTGCATTGATCACTGAGGAAGGCTATCTTATCTTTCCTTATTATTCTTAGGAACTCTGCACTCATCTCAAGCACTAGAAAAGTAATGCTCAAAATTCTGCAAGCCAGGCTTCAACAGTATGTGAACCATGAACTTCCAGATGTTCAAGCTGGATTTAGAAAAGGCAATGGAGCCAGAGATCAAATTGCCAACATTCGTTGGATCATCGTAAAAGCAATACATCTCCAGAAAAACATCTACTTCTGCTTTATTGACTAGGCCAAAGCCTTTGACTGTGTGGATCACAACAAACTGTGGAGAAGTCTTCAAGATATGAGAATACCAGACCACCTGACCTTTCTCTTGAGAAATCTGTATACAGGTTAAGAAGCAACATTTAGAACTGGACATGGAACAACAGACTGGTTCCAAATATATGAAAAGGAGTACGTCAAAGCTGCATGTTGTCACCCTGTTTATTTAACTTATATGCAGTGTGAAAGTGAAAGTGAAGTCTTTCAGTCGTATCTGACTCTTTGCGACCCTGTGGTTGTAGCCTACCAGGGTTCTCCGTCCATGGGATTCTCCAGGCAAGAATACTGGAGTGGGTTGCCATTTCCTTCTCCCTGGGATCTTCCCCACCAGGGATCAAACCCAGGTCTCCTGCATTGGAGACAGATGCTTTAACCTCTGAGCCACCAGAGAAGACTATATGCAGTGTACATCATGTGAAATCAGGCTGGATGAAGCACAAGCTAAAATCAAGACTGCTGGAAGAAATATCAATAACCTCAGATATGCAGATGACACCACCCTTATGGCAGAAAGTGAAGGAGAACTAAAGAGCCTCCTGATGAAAGTGAAAGAGGTGAGTGGAAAAAGCTGACTTAAAACTCAACATTCAGAAAACTAAGATCATAGCATCTTGTCCCATCACTTCATTGCAAATAAACAGGGAAAAAATGGAAACAGTGAGATACTTTATTTTCTGGGCTCTCAAATCACTACAGATGGTGACTGCAGCCATGAAATTAAAAGATGCTTTCTCCTTGGAAGAAAAGCTATGGCCAACCTAAACAGCATATTAAAAGCAGAGACATTTCTTTGCCAACAAAGTCCATCTAATCAAAGGTATGATTTTTCCAGTAGTCATGTATGGATGTGAGAGTTGGACTGTGAAGAAAGCTGAGCACCAAAGAATTGATGCTTTTGAACTGTGGTGTTGGAGAAGACTCTTGAGAGTCCCTTGGACTGCAAGGAGATACAACCAGTTCATCCTAAAGGAAATAAGGTCTGAATATTCATTTGAAGGACTAATGCTGAAGATGAAATTCCAATAGTTTGGTCACCTGATATGAAGAACTGACTGATTTGAAAAGACCCTGATGCTGGGAAAGATTGAGGGCAGGAGGAGAAGGGGATGACAGAGGATGAGTTGGTTGGATGGCATCACTGACTCATTGGACATCAGTTTGAGTAAGCCCCGGGAGTTTGTGATGGACAGGGAAGCCAACTCCTGCACTCCATGGGTTTGCAGAGTCAGCCACGACTGAGTGACTGAACTGACTGTGTGAATGACCCCTCTTGGAGGAAGAAATAAAATCCATGTGCCTATATAGTGTGAAGAAGTTTCTACCCAATATCACCCTAATGTTTAAATCCACGTGTCATCCTTATCAAAATATTGAAATAAATTTTAAAAACATAAGCAAACAGAGATATGGTTCTAGATTTTGTGTTCTAAACATTTTCATCTCTTTAAAGCTATGTAATTTGATGCTACATCTAAAGACAGTGTGTTTCTTGAATACTTTCAAATGAAAAGAATGACTTAAGTATTTTAGAGATTTTTAAAGTCAATATAATATTATAAATAGATAATATGCAGTATGTAATGCTTGTGGACATAAAGTCCATCCAAGAATGTTCACAATTCAAAGGGGTTCCTTAAAGAAAGGGTATAGTAATTGGTAAAGTGACTTGGTAGAGACATATCTCTGATTTCAAGGAACACTTTTCTATGAATGAAAAGGACAGGAGGTGACTAATTGAAAAACAAATAGTTTAATTTAAAGACAGTCTACCCTAGGATAGCTAGATTTAGAATAGCAAATAAGCTGGAAGGTGATTTTCAATTTGCTATATACTACAGGTTGAAGATTCCCATCCTTGAGCTGTTTTTGACCATTTCTTGCAGAGATTCTGCTACCCTCAATACATTTTAAGTTTGCAAATGCCAAGTTTTGCCACATTCATGAAATCTAGTTTTACTATATAATCACATATGTCAATGTTGTCCTTTGCCTACTCTTATGTGATTTGGGACCAACTTAAATATGCTATTTGAGCTTCTTGACTTGAGGCATTTTGAGGCAATAAACAACCCTAGAATTAAAGTCAAAATATTTATGTCTAAATTCTTCATAGGTCCTTATTTGTGCTGCATACTCAGTGGCTTCAGTTATGCTCAACTCTTTGCAACCCCAGGAACTGTAGCTGGCTAGGCTCTTCTGTCCATGGGATTCTTCAGGCAAGAATACTGGAGTAGATTGCTGTTTCCTAGTCCAGGAGATCTTCCTGACCCAGGGATTGAACCTACATCTGTTGTATCGCCTGCACTGGTGGGCGGATTCTTTACCGCTAGTGCCCTGGGTAAGATCCTTATTGGATTCTCCAATTATTAAATCCTTAGTAAATTTCTGCTAACCTCAGTTTCTTCATGTAGAATGAAATCAGAAACACAGCTTCACTTTACCAAAGGAGATCACATTTATAAAAGGTGTTAAGCTGTAAAACATTTTAGAAATATTATTTATTAATAATTTGTTGTCAACAAATAATTTGCCTAATTTTTAAATTTTGCTATTTTTAAAATTGATTAAATAAAATGTTCCTTTGATATTATATATATGTATATCTTTATTAATTGTTGGAATAAAAATCAACAAGTAATAAAACATTCTAATTCTGCTGAGAAGTTGTAAATATGATTGGCCCACTTTATTTGCAGGTTCTGCCAACTGTAGATAAAAAATATTTTTAGAGAAATTCCAGAAAGTTCCATAAAGCAAAACTGGAGTTTGCCACTTGCCAGCAATATTTACATAGCATTTACACTATATTAAGTGTCATAAGTAATCTAGAGATGATTTAAAGTATATGTGAGAAAGAAAATACTATGATAATTTTATATAAGGAACTTGAGCATTCATAGATTTTGGTATCCACAGGGGTCTTGAAACCAGTCCCTCCCCACTCTCCCCATACCCAGGGATATATATATATCTGCTTTATCAATCTGAAGTATTTGCCAATATAAACTTTGTTGTTTGATTTCTTGATTTGTCAGTTTCCTGAACCAGTGAAGAAAATAGTTTAAGGGCATGTACCCTTAGACTAAGCATCAACAATAACCCTTAGACTTACAAGTTTTGGTTCCCCTCCCCCCCCAAGTAGAGACATTAAAAAGCAACTACCATCTCTTTATCACCATAATTTCCTAAAACCAAGATGTCTTGAACATCTTCCTCTTCCTCCCAAAAGGAATATAATCTCAAAGGAGAATATGAACAAGATGGTATATACTTGAGAAAGAGAATAGGACAGGGTAGACTGTTATGACTCAGAATAGTTAATTTTAAGAGTCATTTGTCACACAGGAAGGCTGAGAGTTTTGTAGCACAAAGTGAGCAGATATGAGAGAAGAGCAAAACTTTTTTTATAGTGATGATGGGATCCATTTTTGGATAGGGAGCAAGGTGGATGAGGCATGGATTGATTTCAATAGCTTATAACCCAGTTCCCGTGATTGGCAGGACAATTTAGATTCTACAGGGATACGACTCCAGAAACCCAGCATAGATGTAGAAGTTTGATTACATTGGTCTTCTGATTAAATTGTGAAACTTTCTTCACCTTATTTCTCCAATAAAATATTTTTTTCAAAATAAGATTACATTACATAGCTGGTTCTCTTGCAATATGTTAAATTAATTTTTTTGTTTGACATATAACTGGTATATAATTATAACTTGTCACAGATATTTTGATATTTTGTCACCATTTGGTGTAGTTAATTATTATAGTAGAAAGGATATTGAAATAGAAATCAGGAAACTTGTTTTCTATACTCAGCTACTAACTGGTTGACTTTTTATGTTATTTGGTCTTTCCAGACTATAATTTTCATAATCTATATATAGTATGCTTCACAGTAGAGATTTTTAGTAATTTTTCTTGAAAAGAACTTTGTCAAATCAAGAAACTGAACGTTAGATTTGAGTTTTACTGTTGCTGCTATCTCTAACGTTTTATGATTCATTCAATCAATACCTAGAGTTTGCTTTCACTGTACTCTCTAGAAAGTTCTACTTGAATCTTTTATTTGTTTGTTAACTACTGAGTGGTTAGTTGACATTCTTTATCACTCACAGACATGTTTATATCAGAACTTTTGTTATAAGTTTTTACCATTCTTATTTCTTTATCATTCTCTACTAATTATAGACTCAAATATATTGGCTTTCTTAGATGATTTGGAAGTATGAAGCACCTATTTTATGCATTTTGGGGGTACTAATGCCTTTTCTGATTCATTTCCCATTTAGAGTTTGTTCATTTAAGGTCTTTAAAAAATACATATATGTGGAAATAAACACACACAAAACATACACAGTGCATATGTATACATGTGTGAATGTATTTCATTTCTTAAAATGTGATTTCTTCCATATTTTCATCTTACAATGAAGATTTTGAGGCAAGTGAAAGTTAGATGATTTTTCTAAAGTCACACAGCTTATTAGTGGCAGAAGTAAGATATAACTTATTTACAGAAGCCAATCTTTGTGCTCTTATTGGTGCCATTTTATTTTTAGAGAAAACCCTATTACAGTGCAAATTTGAATATTATAGAAATAAGAGCCAAAAGGACATTAATTTTGTTTAATCATAACAGCAAACAATTTATCTTGGATTATATAAATTGATTAAGGAGGAAGCAGTGTGTTGTGTTTCAGTCACACAGTCATGTCCGACTCTTTGAAACCCCATGGATAGCAGGACGCCATCCCTCCCTGTCCTTCACCATCTCCTGGAGCCGGTTCAAACTTGTGTCCATTGATTCGGTGCTGCCATTCAACCATCTCATCTTCTGTCGCCCCCTGCTCCTCCTGCCTTCAATCTTTCCCAGCATCAGGGTTTTTCCTAATCAGTCGGCTCTTCACAACAGGTGGTCAAAGTATTGGAGCTTCAGCATCAGTCCCTCCTATGAATATTCAGGGTTCATTTCCTTAAGGATTGACTCGTTTGATCTCCTTGCAGTCCAAGGACCTCCCAAGAGTCTTCTCCAACACCACACTTCAAAAGCATCAATTCTTTGGCGCTCAGCCTTTTTTATGGTCCAACTCTCACATCCATACATGACTAATGGGAAAACCGTATCTTTGACTACAGGGACCTTTGTTAGCACAGTAATGTCTTTGCTTAAAAAAAAAAAAAAAAGAATTATTGAAGGATAATTGCCTTACAGAATTTTGCTGCTTTCTGTCAAACCTCAACATGACTCAGCCATAGGTATACATATATCCCCTCCTTTTCAAAACTCCCTCCTATCTCCCTTCCTTTCCCACCCCTCTAGGTTGATACAGAGCTCCAGTTTGAGTTTCCTGAGCCATGCAGAAAATTCTCATTGGCTATCTGTTTTACATATGGTAATAAAAGTTTCCATGTTGCTCTTTCCATACATCTCACCCTCTCCTTCCCTCTCTGCATGTCCATATATCTATTTTCTGTGTCTGTTTTCCCCACTGTTGCCCTATAAATAAATTATTCAGTACCATTTTTCTAGATTCTGTATATATGTGTTAGAATATGGTGTTTATCTTTCTCTTCCTGACTCACTTCACTCTGTATAATAGGTTCTAGGTTCATCCACCTCATTAGAACTGATTCAAATGCATTCCTTTTTATGGCTGAGTAATATTCCATTGTGTATATGTGCCACACCTCTTTATCCATTCATCTGTTGATGGACATCTAGGTTGCTTGCATGTCATAGCTATTATAAATAGTGCTGCAATGAACAATGGGATACATGTGTCTCTTTAAATTTTGGTTTCCTCAGGGTATATGCCTAGAAGTGGGATCGTTGGGTCATATGGTGGTTTTATTTCTAGTTGTTTAAGGAATCTCCATATCATCTTCCATAGTGGCTGCATCAATTTACATTCCTGCCAACAATTTAAGGGCATTCCGTTTTCTCCACACACTCTGCAGCATTTATTGTTTATAAACTTTTTGGTGAGGGCCATTCTCACTGGTGTGAAGTGATATCTCATTGTAGTTTTGATTTGCATTTCTCTAATAATGAGCGATGTTGAGCTTCTTTTCATGTGTTTATTAGCCATCTGTATGTCTTTTTGGAAAAATATCTGTTTAGGTCTTTTTCTATTTTTGGATCGGGTTGTTTTTCTGGTATTGAGTTGTGTGAGCTGCTTATATATTTTCAAAATTAATCCTTTGTCAGTTGTTTCATTTGCTATTATTTTCTCCCATTTTGAGAGTTGTCTTTTCACCTTGCTTGTAGTTTCTTTTTCTGTGCAAAAGCTGTTAAGTTTAATCAGGTCCCAGTTGTTTAATTTTCTTTGTATTTCCATTGCTCTAGGAGGTGGGTCATAGAGAATCTTGCTTTGATTTATGTCCTTGAGTGTTCTGCCTATGTTTTCCTCTGAGTTTTATAGTTTCTGGTCTTATGTTTAGGTCTTGAATCCATTTTGAGTTTATCTTTGTGTATGGTGTTAGGAAGTGTTCTAACTTCATTCTTTTACATATATTCGTCCAGTTTTCCCAGCACCATTTATTTTATTTTTGTAAATTAATTTATTTATTTTAGTTTGAGGCTAATTACTTTACAATATTGTAGTGGTTTTGGCCATAATTCACATGAATCAGCCGTGGGTATACATGGGTCTCCCATTCTGAACCCCCCTCCCACTTCCCTCCCCATCCTATCCCTCAGGGTTGTCCCAGTGCTAAGGTTGGCCTTTAGTGCCCTGTCATATGCATCAAACCTGGACTGGCAATCTGTTTCATGTATGGTAATATACATGTTTCAATGCTATTCTCTCAAATCATCCCACCCTTGCCTTCTCTCACAGAGTCCAAGAGTCTGTTCTTTACATCTGTGTCTCTCTCACTGTCTCTCATATAGGGTCATCATTATCATCTTTCTAAATTCCATATATATGTGTTATTATACTGTATTGGTGTTTTTCTTTCTGACTTACTTCACTATGTATAATAGGCGCCAGTTTCATCCACCTCATTAGAACTGATTCAAATGCATTATTTTTAATAGTTGAGTAATATTCCACTGTGTATATGTACCACGGCTTTCTTATCCATTCATCTGCCGATGGACACCTAGGTTGCTTTCATGTCCTAGCTATTGTAAGCAGCCAGCACCATTTATTGAAAAGGCTGTCTTTGCCCCATTTTTTATTCTTGCCTCCTTTGTCAAAAATAAGGTACCCATTACTTCTGTGCTTTCTATCTTGTTGCACTGGTCTATATTTCTGTTTTTGTGCCAGTAACATACTGTCTTGATGACTATAGCTTTGTAGTATAATCTGAAGTCAGGAAGGTTGATCCCTCCAGCTCCATTCTTCTTTCTCAAAACTGCTTTGGCTATTTGGGGCCTTTTGTGTTTCCATATGAATCATGACATTTTTTGTTCTAGTTCTGTGAAAAATGCCAATGGTTATTTGATAGGGATTACATTGAATCTGTAGATTGCATTTGGTAGCACAGTAATTTTCACAATATTGATTCTTCCTATCCAGGAATATGGGCTATCTCTCCATCTGTTTATGTCATCTTTGATTTCTTTCATTAATGTCTTATAATTTTCTGTAAACAGCTCTTTTGTCTCCTTAGGTAGGTTTATTATGAGATACATAATTCTTTTTATTGCAATGGTGAATGGGACTGCTTCCTTAATTTCTCTTTCTGATTTTTCATTGTTAGTGTATAGAAATGCAAGTGATTTCTGTGTATTGATTTTGTATCCTGCAACTTTGCTAAATTCACTGATTAGCTCTAGTAATTTTCTGATATTATCTTTAGGGTTTTCTATGTACAGTATCATCTGTAAACAGTGAGAGCTTTACTTCTTTTCCAATCTGGATTTCTTTTATTTCATTTTCTTCTCTGATTGCTGTAGCTAGGACTTCCAAAACTATGTTGAATAATAATGGTGAAAATGGACACCCTTGTCTTGTTCCTGATCTAAGGGGGGATGCTTTCAGTTTTTCCCTATGGAGAATAATGTTGCTGTAGGCTTATCATATATGCCTTTACTATGTTGAGGTAGGTTCCTTCTATGCCCATTTTTTGAAGAGTTTTAATCACAAATGGGTGCGAAGTTTTGTAAAAGGCTTTTTCTGCATCTGTTGAGATTATCATATGGCTTTTATCTTTCAGTTTGTTAATATGGCGTATCACATTGATTGATTTGCATATATTGAAGAATCCTTGCATTCCAGGAAAAAACCCAACTTGATCATGGTGTTTGAGATTTTTGAAGTGTTTCTGAATTCTGTTTGCTTAAATTTTGTTGAGGATTTCTGCATCTATGTTCATCAGTGATATTGGCCTGTTGTTTTCTTTTTTGTGTGTTGTCTTTGTCTGATTTTGGTATCAGGATGATGGTGGCCTCGTAGAATGAGTTTGAAAGTGCTTCTTCCTCTGCAATTTTTGGAAGGAGTTTTAGAAGGATAGGCATTAGCTCTTCTCTAAATGTTTGATAGACTTCTCCTCTGAAGCCATCTGATCCCGGGATTTTGTTTTTAGGGGAGATTTTTGATCACAGCCTCAATATCAGTGCTTGTAACTGGATTGTTCATAAATTTGATTTCTTCCTGGTTTATTCTTGGAAGATTGTACTTTTCTAAGAGTCTGTCCATTTCTTCCAGATTATCTATTTTATTGGCATATAGTTGTTCATAACAGTCTCTTATACTCCTTTGCATTTCTGCATCATCTGTTGTAACCTCTCCTTTTTCATTTCTAATTTTGTTGATTTGATTCTTTCTTTTTTTCTTGATGAGTCTGGCTAAAGGTATGTTAATTTTGTTTATCTTCTCAAAGAACCAGCTTTTAGTTTTATTAATCTTTTCTATTGTTTCTTTCATTTCTTTTTCATTTATTTCTGCTCAGATCTTTATGATTTATCTCCTTCTACTAATTTTAGGGTTATTTTGTTCTTCTTTTTCCAGTTGTTTTAGGTGTAAAGTTACATCGTCTGTTCAATGTTTTCCTTGTTTCTTGAGGTAGGATTGTATTGCTATAAACTTCCCTCTTAGAACTGCTTTTGCTGCATCCCATAGGTTTTGAATTGTCCTGTTTTTATTGTCATTTGTTTCTAGAAACTTTTTGATTTCACTTTTGTTTTTTTTAGTAACCTGTTGGTTATTTAGAAACAAGTTATTTAATCTCCATGTGTCTGTGTGTCTTACAGTTTTTTTTTTCCTGTAATTGATATCTAGTCACATAGCATTGTGCTCAGAGAAGATGTTTGATATTTCAATTTTCTTATATTTACTAGGTTTGAAATGTGACCCAAGATGAGGTCTATCTTGGAGAATGTTCCATGTGCACTTGAGAAGAAGGTGTATTCTTCTGCATTTGGATGGAATGTCCTGAAGAGGTCAATGAGATCCATCTCATCAAATGTATTATTTAAGACGTGTTTCCTTAGTAATTTTCTGTTTTGATGATCTGTCCATTGGTGTGAGTGGGGTGTTAAAGTCTCCTACTATTATTGTGTTATTGTCAATTTCTCCTTTTATGTCTGTTAGTGTTTATCTTATGTATTGAGGTGCTCCTATGGTGGGTGCATAGGTATTTATAATTGTTATGTTTTCCTCTTGGATTGATCCCTTGATCATTATGTAATGTCTTCCTTATGTCTTGTAATCTTCTTTATTTTAAGGTCTATCTTGTCTGATGTGAGGATTACTACCCTAGCTTTCTTTTGCTTCCCATTTGCATGGAATATATTTTTCCATCTTTTCGTGTTCAGTCTATATGTGTCTTGAGGTCTGAAGTGGGTTTCTTGTAGATAACATATATATGGGTCTTGTTTTTGTATCCATTCAGTCACTCTGCATCTTTCCGTTGGAGCATTTAATCTACATTTAAAGTTCAGTTCATTTCATTTCAGTCGCTCAGTCGTGTTCGACTCTTTGTGACCCCATGAATCACAGCATGACAGGCCTCCCTGTCCATCACCATCTCACGGAGTTCACTCAGATTCATGTCCGTTGAGTCAGTGATGCCATCCAGCCATCTCATCCTCTGTCGTCCCCTTCTCCTTCTGCCCCCAATCCCTCCCAGCATCAGAGTCTTCCAATGAATCAACTCTTCGCGTGAGGTGGCCAAAGTACTGGAGTTTCAGCTTTAGCATCATTCCCTCCAAAGAAATCCCAGGGTTGATCTCCTTCAGAATGGACAGGTTGGATCTCCTTGCAGTCCAAGGGACTCTCAAGAGTCTTCTCCAACACCACAGTTCAAAAGCATCAATTCTTTCATGCTCAGCTTTCTTCACAGTCCAACTCTCACATCCATACATGACCACTGGAAAAATCATAGCCTTGACATTTAAAGTAATTATTGATATACATGTTCCTATTGCCATTTTCTTAATTGCTTGGGGTTGATTTTGTAGATTATTTTTCTTCTCTTCTATTTTTTGACTATATAAGTCCCTTTAACATTTGTTGTAAAGCTAGTTTGATGGTACTGAATTCTCTTAACTTTTGCTTGTCTGAAATCCTTTTTATTTCTCCATCAATTTTGAATGAGATCCTTGTCAGGTACAGTAATCTTGGTTGTAGATTTTCCCCTTTCATTATTTTAAATATATCCTGCCATTCTCTTCTGGCCTGCAGAGTTTCTGCTGAAAGATAAGCTGTTAAGTGTATGGGGTTTCCCTTGTATGTTACTTATTGCTTCTCCCTTGCTGCTTTTAATATTCTTTCTTTGTGTTTAGTCTTTGTTAGTTTGAAGTATGTATCTTGGCGTGTTTCTCCTTGGGTTTATCCTTCGCAGCACTCTTTGTGCCTCTTGGGCTTCATTGACTATTCCTTTTCTTAGAGAAATTTTTAACTATAATCTCTTCAAAAATTTTCTCATACGTTTTCTTTTATCTTCTTCTGGGAACCCTATAATTCAAATATTGGTGGATTTTGTATGGTCTCAGAGGTCTCTAAGACTATGCTCAGCTCTTTTTATTCCTTTTGTTTTATTCTGCTCTTCAGAAGTTATTTCCACCATTTTATCTTCCAGATCACTGATATGTTCTTCTGCTTCAGATATTCTGCTATTGATTCCTTCTAGAGTATTTTTAACTTCAGTAATTTTGTTGTTTGTCTCTGCATGTTTATCCTTTAATCCTCCAGCTCTTCATTAATTCATTCTTGCATTTTCTCCATTTTGTTTTCAAGTTTCTTGATCATTTTTACTACCATTATTCTGAATTATTTTTCAGGTAGTTTGCCTATTTCCTCTCATTTATTTGGACTTCTATGTGTCTAGTTTTTTCCTTCATCTGTGCAGTATTTCTTTGCCTTTTCATTATTTTATTTTATTTTATTTATTTATTTTTTTTTCATTATTTTAAGTTACTATGTTTGAGTTCTCTTTTCCCAAGCTTCAGGGAAAGTTGAATTCTGTCCTTGAAGAAGATTGAATTCTCTCTTCCTTTTGGTTTCTGCCCTGCTAAGATTGGTTCAGTGGTTTGTGTGAGCTTTGTGATGTACAGGGTGAGATTTGTGCTGAAGTTTTTGTTTGTTTGTTTGTTTTTCCTCTGATGGGCAAGGCTGAGTGAGGTGGTAATCCTGTCTGCTGATGATTGGGTTGGTATTTTTGTTTTGTTTGTTGTTTAGATGAGACATCCTGCACAGGGTGCTACTGGTGGTTGGGTGATGCAGGGTCTTGTATTCAGGTGGTTTCCTTTGTGTGAGTTCTCATTATTTGGTACTCCTTAGGGTTATTTCTCTGGTAGTCTATGGTCTTGGAGTCAGCGCTCCTTCTCCAAAGACTCAGGGTGTGATCTCTTGTCAGGAGGGAAGAATCCACAAGTGGTTTGTTATGGCATTAATTGAGATTAGAACAGATATCCAAAAATGAAAAATGAAAGATGAACCCCAGACAAATGGCAGTTACAGTCAGGCAAATAATAATTAAAACTAAAGAATATATGCATATACATATACACCCATGAGCAAAGTGAAAACAGTCCAACAAAAATAAAGTGCAGTAGATTGACCTGGTGAATAAAGGTTATCAAAAATTATGTTTACCATTTAAACAAAGCTAACTTAAGCACAAACTGGAAAGCAAAACTAAAGCAAGGTGCCAAGTGGGGAATAAAGCAAATAAATAAAAATAAAACTAACACATATGCTGAGAGAAAAGGAAAGAAAGGAAAGAAAGAATAGATAAGCAGAGTTAAATAGAAGGAGGTGAAGAAGATTTATATACATTAAAGATTAACTGCAAGGAGGAAAGAACAGTAGGAAAGGCAAATAAAGTAATAAGTATAGAAAAAATAACGGGTTAAAAATTAAAGTTATAAAAAGAGAAAAGAAAAAAATGGAAGAAGACATAAAAAAGAAAAAGATAAGAAAACTCCACAGAAGTGCAAAAGCCCAATGTAGAGGCAGAGGTTTATGACAACAAAAAATTTGACTGAAAGAAAAATAGAAAAGCTCAGAAGCTTAATTGGATTTCTTTTGCCAATAAAGTCAACAACTGGAACAGAGGGGGAAATGGAAAAGAAAAAAATAATCCAAACGAATCTACAGAACAAGTAAAAAAATAAGAATAATAAATGTTTTTCTTGAGTCACTGCTGTCAGAATCCTTTCTCTCACAGGGAGGCACAGTCCACCTCACCTCCCTAGGATGCTCTCCAACACTGTGCTGATCTCTGGACCTGCTTTGGGGGTAGCTCAGATTCTAATCTGGTCCTACTTCTATGTGTTCTTGCCTCCAATGTCCACAGCTATCAGGGTTAGTGCATTTTCTTTTGTGGGAGCTCTCAATGACCTTTTATATAGTCCATTGAATTGGAGTCTGCTTAGTTGATCGTGTGGATTTAATCTGCAGCTTGTACAGCTGGTGGGAAGGTTTTGGGTCTTCTTTCTTAGCCACACTGCCCCTGGATTTCAATTGTGGTTTTATTTCCACCTCTACATGTGGGTCGTCCACTGGGGTTTAACTCCTGCAGCTGCCCTGGAGGGCTTGGGTTTGCCCATGTGAGGGCCAGGTGTGGAGGTGGTACAGCCGCTTGGGTCACAGGGGTTCTGGCAGCACCAGGCACTCAGGGGAGGTCTTGGCTATGGCAGCAGGAAATATAGTGCTCTAGAAGGGTATGGCAACAACTGTTGGCCAATATGCTCCTGTATTCTTGACTGGAGAAGCCCCTCCCTGACAGAGAAGACTGGCAGGCCACAATCTACAGAGTTAAAAAGAGTTGGACATGACTGAAGAGACCCTGCATACATAGAGGCAAGACGTTTTTGCCTGTGGCAGCTCTATCCCACTGAGAGTTGAGCATGAAGGTGGCACAGCTGCTTGACTTGTGGGGACCCTGGTGGCGCCAAGTGTGCAGGGACATAGACTGCCTCCACTGCAGGAGTTATGGCCCTATCAGAGTCTTTTCTCAAGTTTCTCATAGCTGGTGATCAGAAGGCCTCTTTGGCCAGTCTTTCTCCATAGCTCCACCCATTCAGGCACTTAGAGGGCTCCCTTGCCTGGAGTCCTTGTCTGTTTTTAAGCATGTCAGGCGCATAGAGGGCCCAACCACCCCCCCCCCCCCCCCCCCCCCCCCACCCCCCCCACACCCCCCACCCCCCAGCTGGGGTCCTACTCTGTGGATTGATGTGTCAGGCACTTAAAGGGCACCCTGGGTGGGGTCCTACTCTGTAGTTCGGTGCATTAAGCATTTGACGGGCCAACCTCTCTATTCTTCAGCTGTCCATGCTGGTGTGTGGGGAGAGAGAGGCTATAGTGATGATTCCACTCTGTACACCTGACTCAGCAGTATTGCCTTGCTTCCATGGCTGCCTGGCTTTCTTCCACCAGCATTTCCCCCACGAACCCCCCCACCCCCCCAACATCCCCTCAGTCAGTCTCTCCAGAATCAACAGCAGCCCTGGCCCTGGGTTTGCTCCACAGTCCCTAAACTCCAGCTCCCAGCTGCTGCACCTTCCAGGAGACCAGTGTTCCTGTACAGAGTATGTATGGCTGAGGCAAGGACTCTCTGATTCTCATTCCATTTAGGCTGCCACAGATCAGCTGTTCTACTCTCAGTCTTAAGTGTTTCTCTGCACTCTGACAATTACCCTGCTGTGGGGATCAGACCCCCACTTCAGTTCCCCCACCTGCTGAGGGCAGGTCCAGTACTCCCATTTTCCCTCCTAGTTCCTTTGTCCTACTGAGTTTTGTGTGGTGATTGCAGCCATGAAATTAAAAGACACTTACTCCTTGGAAGAAAAGTTATGACCAACCTAGATAGCATAGTAAAAAGCAGAGACATTACTTTGCCGACTAAGGTCCGTCTAGTCAAGGCTATGGTTTTTCCTGTGGTCATGTATGGATGAGAGAGTTGGACTGTGAAGAAGGCTAAGTGCCGAAGAATTGATGCTTTTGAACTGTGGTGTTGGAGAAGATTCTTGAGAGTCCCTTGGACTGGAAAGAGATCCAACCAATCCATTCTGAATTAGATCAGCCCTAGGATTTCTTTGGAAGGAATGATGCTCAAGCTGAAACTCCAGTACTTTGGCCACCTCATGCAAAGAGTTGACTCATTGGAAAAGTCTCTGATGCTGGGAGGGATTGGGGCCAGAAGGAGAAGGGGACGACCGAGGATGAGACGGCTGGATGGCATCTGGACTCGATGGAGGTGAGTTTGAGTGAACTCCGGGAGATGATGATGGACAGGCAGGCCTGGCATGCTGCGATTCATGGGGTTGCAAAGAGTCAGACATGACGGAGCGGCTGGACATCATGGATTGGACGCAGCGACATGACGGAACTGAACTGAACTGATGTATTTTTTTCCACTGGTCAGGTACTCCTGTCCACTCTCAGCTGGTGTTCTGTGTGCACTTCTGTGTCTGAAGGTGTATTCCTGATTTATCCCTGAAGAGAGATGTACTCCACCTCCACCTAAAAGAACAATTTGTTCTTTCATTTAGACATGCATGTATATCTGACAAAAATTTAAAGACAAAAGATATAATTTTTAAAAAATGACTACTAAAGAGGCAGATGTAGAAGGAAGAAACTTATGGGGATGGTTATTTACTTTCAGACATCTTTGCTGGGCTGGTGAGTTCACAGATACTCGTTATATTAATATATGTATTTATACAATAGATAATACATTACTGTATACAGAAAATAAGTCATTTTTATTGTTTTTCTTTTTTAATAACAACAAACTTAGAAGCTTATTTTTTTTTTTAAAAAAAAACTCTGTAAACAGAGGAGCCTGGCAGGCTACAGTCCATGGGGTTACAAAGAATCGGACATGATTGAGAGACTAACAATTTGCGATTAATCTAATTTTGTGCAATGAAGGACCATTGTAAGAAAAAGGAAAGAAAGAAATAAACTTGTCGCCTATTATCCAATTGATATCTGCGTCTTTCAGTTATATGTGTTTATATTTAATGACTATATATAGTCGTTCAGTTACAACTTTATTGAATTTTAACGCTTAATTTAAGATTCTTTTAAAGATGAGAGGATGCTCTGAACTTTGGCCAAAACTTCCCAAATAAAAATGACCTTTGATCTAAATCATTAACTTCCTTGAGAAAGTATGCTAATACATGAAATCTGTGGTTGTAGCAGATCCTTTCTAAGAGTGTGGCTTTCTCTAAAATACTGAGTCTAATACTCCAGACATTACTTTCTTGATACTTTATCTTTTAAAGTATGTTTTAAGTTATTAAAATTTATAAGTGTGTCTTATACTGAAGAGTTTGATCTCTGGAGTCTGACTTCCTAAGTTTAAATTCTGATTCTGTCAATTATTAGTTGAGTGGCCTTGGACGAGTAATTTAACTTCAATATGTCTAAGATTCCTTTTCTACAAAATGGGAAAAATATTTTAGTTTCTGAGAAATAACCTGGATACTATATAAAAAAGTAACACTTCATATAGACTTTGTAAATATCAGCTATGATTATAACAATAATCATTTTATTATATAGGTTTATCTAAAAGTGTCCTATTGCACATGACATCAATGCCTTATTTATGTATCCCTTTAGCTTTTTCAAAAGATAGTTTATTGAATGTTTTATAATGTTAATTATATTAGTTGCCCCCTTTATTGTTTTAAGTATTCTCTATTTGTTAAATATGTGTCATTTTTAAATTTGATTCTCTGTGGCTGTAAATCCCTTTCCTTTTCTATTTCTTTACATGGTGTAGATCTTCTCAGTTCCCATCTGACTGTCTGAAGTTTTTTTTTTTTTTTTTTCAAATTGAAGTATAGTTGATATATAGCACTGAAGTTCTGAAAGTAAACCCATTGACGTTTGCTAAGTCCTTTTGCTTTCTATACTTTTGGGATTTTCCTCATTGATGTAATATATTGTGAACTGACAGTTTGTTGCAATATTGTTTATTTTCCTATTAATTGCTAATGTTTTCATTAAAAGGGGATGGACAAATTGAATGAGCTTGTGAAGCATTGATTTTGCTTGTCCTTTACACCTCTTCTTATGAAGGAAATTTTTAGCACACTTCTCCTTTCAGTCTTACAAGATTTGGGTAAAATGCCAAAATGCTTTACAGTGAAATATGAAAGAGTTAGAGCACATCACCATTGAAGAAGATAACATTTATAAATCTTTGTGCTTTGCTTTTTCAAGTTTTCAGAAACCCAGAGTGGCAGCATTGATTTTGCCTAGTTACAACACAGTGTGATGTGTTTCTTTTTCTGTTAGGAATTGGTAGTATTATAACTCCAGGGATAACATGGTAAAATGAGAATTAAAGAAATCAAGTCAATCTCCCAAATGAAATTACATGCCATATGCTCAACATTTAGGTCAAAATATATGATTTAAAAAACTCTGAAAATTATATCTCAAATTTATGCAAATGAACTCTCATAAAAGTGAGTAAATGCAAAATAGAAAACACACATTTTTGGAATTCTTTCATTTTGAGATAAATATTGAAGTATAAGTTCTAGTACTTCAGAATTAGAAAGCAAACAAATTATCAAGTATAGACTTTTGCTTTGAATTTAGTGCAGAAGATGGAATTTGGTGCTTTCCAGAGTACCCGACTTCTGAGGGATGGATGTATGTAGTTGTAAAACCAGGGTTATTTGAGTTAAAGGGAGACCTCAGTGCAGACAAATAGTAGGATCCTGCCATTTCTATTAAGAGCTGGGTGTGGAGAAGGATCTTGCCCAAATGAGTTGTAAGTACACTGACAGAAATGAAAGGAAGTACAGAGAATCCTGGAGGTAAGCAGGACTGAGTGGCATCCACACTGGTGGAGACATTTTGTGTGTACTTAGTCATTTTATTATTCAGAAAAAAGGACCGTCTATAGATAAGCTGGGGGAATCAACAAGTAATGACCAACCTCTAACCCTTAAAGAGGAAAAGGTAAATTGGATAATACATTCCTATTGATGTCCTCTGTTTTGATGCCAAATGACTCAGGCTGAAAAGAATTAAGGGATTGTATCTGAATAAATGTCCTTTCATTGTATCCTCAAGCTGATCCATTAAAAGAGTAAACAAAGAAGGTAAAATAATTTTTATATTCTATTTATATAAGCATACAAAATATTATAATTTCAAATGATAATCAGTATAAAATTATTACTGAAATATTTTGCCTCCATAGTTTGTACTATCTTTGAAGTCTTGTGTACAAGACTTACAATACATTCCAATTTGCACTAGCACATTTCAAATGTTCAAGAACCATATGTGAAAAACAACCACCATGTTGAACAGCTTATCTCTAGGAAATAACCAGCCCGTCACCTATCATTTTATATGTAGAATGTATGACACAAAGAGATAAAGAGATTTTGCTACTGCGACTATTAGCTAGTCACTGGGGTTGCTAAGCACCTTGTCTTTCTGTACAGCACAGCTAATTAAACACATGATGAATTGAAGAGATTTTGTATTTTGTCATTATATGTTTGCATTGATAGAGTAAAAACACTTTAAAAAAAATGTAAGCAATTTAACTCAGGATGTGAAGAAAGCATGACAGCTGGATTTTGCAGATGGTGTAGCATCTATCCTATGAAGACATGTTATTTATAGACAATTACACACAAAATACCATATCATGAAGATTCCATTAGTGATATGTTTTATATTACATATTAAAGTATGTTGTAGTAAAATCTGAAAATGATATTTCTCTTAGCTTCACTCACTCTTAAAATATGCTACATAAGATAGCATATTTATTTGTGATGGGCTTTTCTAGGTACAACTCTCTGAGTGGTAAAAACAGATATCAAGTGTGCTATATTTAATAAAAAAGCACATCTTATTCACTGTGAGATCAGTTGTTGTTTTTTTTTTTTTTGTAAACTTATAGGATACCAATATTAGTATCTCAAAATTCCTAAATCATATGACTTCTGGGAAATTTTTCTACCTGTGCAAAAAGATAGATACTCAAGAAGGAGCTCTTCATATCCCCACCTTCTTATTTAATATGTCATGTGTGGTCATTACACAGAGAGCCAGGTTTTTCTCTTACCTAGACTGCCAGATAGTTCATGACAATAATAATTGGCAACACCTTCTTATTTTAAGAGTCTACAGATAAAATATTTAGCTCTGGAAACACATCTTTAAACAAACAAAAAAAACTCTTATAGTGATCACAGATATAATACAGTGCTGTCGTAGAGAAAGTAAAGATGGGTGAGATTTGTATACATTGGATGAAAAGTAACATAGGAAATGAAACAGTAAAAAGCTGTATAAAAGTGAACAAGTGTGCAATTAGCTATGCTAATTTCTTTTCCAGATTTAAGATTATTTGTATCTCATATTTTTATTAAGTTTTTAAAAAGTGTCTTAAAGGGATTTTGCATATTTTTAAGCATTATCTTTGTTTTTCTTCTATTAATAAATCTATTTAAAATTATGTTTTGTAATATTTGGAATATATTTCTATCTCTATTTCATTTTATATTTGGAGAGATAGGGAAGGTTAAAATTTTTTCAAGGGCAGATGACAGCTGTTTGCTAACTTTGCTCACTACATAACAAGTCTGTAAGAAATGCTGTAAGTGAATCAGAATATAAGAAGTGGATTGGCCCTCATTGAGAATATTTTTATAGTGTTTTATTGATCCTAGCTTTTCAAAAAGCTTTCCCAAAATTCCTTAATATTTAATAACTTAAAGCTGCTTACAAGTGAACATACCAGTGTTGACTTAAAAAAATATGTAAAATGTAAAATTTGAAAGTTATTGCTGGTGGGAATTTTTAGGACTTCAGGCCCAGGAGACAGAATCTCAAGTAATTCTGAGAAAACTGCTTCAAGGAGACAAGGTGGGGAGTCAGGTTATATAGAAGTTCTGCAACAAAGAGCAGGTAGTTAGGGCATTAAAAGATTATTGTTAATTAAAGAGTCTGGGCTCACTGAAATTCCTTTCATATGCACTTCAGCTATCTGGGATCAGTATCCTGTGTTTTTATATGCTGATTTTCCTCAGGGCTCACCTTAGGGAGTGCCTGCAGTTTGATGGCTGCTAGAAGGCAAGTATTCTTTCCCTTCCTGGTTACTTCAGTGCTCACCAGCTCACCATTGGTGGTGGCTGCAATCTCTAATGTTTGCGACATCTGTTGTTTAACTGATATGGCAGAAAATATTCCATTTCTCACTGGAAAATGTTAATAGTTCAGTGTAAGGCTATAACTCCATCCTGTTTTTTATAACATTTCTTTCCATAAAGCTAGAGCCCCTCAGTCAAACTAATCACCCTAGGACCACAGCCTTGTCTAACTCAGTGAAACCAAGCCATGCCTGCGGGGCAACCCAAGACAGGCGGTTCATGGTGGAGAGGCCTGACAGAATGTGGTCCACTGGAGAAGGGAATGGCAAGCCACTTCAGTATTCTTGCCTTGAGAACCCCATGAACAGTAGGAAAAGGCAAAATGATAGGATACCAAAGAGGAACTCCCCAGGTCATTAGGTGCCCAATATGTTACTGGAGATCAGTGGAGAAATAACTTCAGAAAGAATGAAGGGATGGAGCCAAAGCAAAAACAATACCCAGTTGTGGATGTGACTGGTGATAGAAGCAAGATCCGATGCTGTAAAGAGCAATATTGCATAGGAACCTGGAATGTCAGGTCCATGAATCAAGGCAAATTGGAAGTGGTCAAACAAGAGATGGCAAGGGTGAATGTCGACATTCTAGGAATCAGCAAAGTAAAATGGACTGGAATGGGTGAATTTAACTCAGATGACCATTACATCTACTACTGCGGGCAGGAATCCCTCAGAAGAAATGGAGTGGCCATCATGGTCAACAAAAGAGTCCAAAATGCAGTACTCGGATGCAGTCTCAAAAATGACAGAATGATCTCTGCTCATCTCCAAGGCAAACCATTCAATATCACAGTTATCCAAGTCTATGCCCCAACCAGTAATGCTGAAGAAACTGAAGTTGAACAGTTTTATGAAGACCTACAAGACCTTTTAGAACTAACACCCCCAAAAGATGTCCTTTTCATTATAGGGGACTGGAATGCAAAAGTAGGAAGTCAAGAAACACCTGGAGTAACAGGCAAATTTGGCCCTGGAATGCGGAATGAAGCAGGGCAAAGAATAATAGGGTTTTGCCAAGAAAATACACTGGTCATAGCAAACACCCTCTTCCAACAACACAAGAGAAGACTCTACACATGGACATCACCAGATGGTCAACACTGAAATCAGATTGATTATATTCTTTGCAAGCAAAGATGGAGAAGCTGTATACAGTCAACAAATACAACACAAGGGGCTGACTGTGGCTCAGATCATGAAATCCTTATTGCCAAATTCAGACTCAAATTGAAGAAAGTAGGGAAAATCGCTAGACCATTCAGGTATGACCTAAATCAAATCCCTTATGATTATACAGCGGAAGTGAGAAATAGATTTAAGGGCCTAGATCTGATAGATGAGTGCCTGATGAACTCTGGAATGAGGTTCGTGACATTGTACAGGAGACAGGGATCAAGACCATCCCCATGGAAAAGATGCAAAATAAGCAAAATGGCTTTCTGGGGAGGCCTTCCAAATAGCTGTGAAAAGAAGAGAGGTGAAAAGCAAAGGAGAAAAGGAAAGATATAAGCATCTGAATGCAGAGTTACAAAGAATAGCAATTAGAGATAAGAAAGCCTTCTTCAGTGATCAATGCAAATAGAGGAAAGCTACAGAATGGGAAAGACTAGAGATCTTTTCAAGAAAACTAGAGATACCAAGGGAATATTTCATGCAAAGATGGGCTCAATAAAGGACAGAAATGGTATGGACCTAACAGAAGCAGAAGATATTAAGAAGAGGTGGCAAGAATACATGGAGGAACTGTACCAAAAAGATCTTCACGATCCAGATAATCATGATGATGTGATCACTAATCTAGAGCCAGACATCTTGGAATGTGAGGTCAAGTGGGCCTTAGAAAGCATCACTACAAACAAGCTAGTGGAGGTGATGGAATTCCAGTTGAGCTATTTCAAATCCTGAAAGATGATGCTATGAAAGTGTTGCACTCAATATGCCAGCAAATTTGGGAAACTCAGCAGTGGCCACAGGACTGGAAAAGGTCAGTTTTCATTCCAATCCCAAAGAAAGGCAATGCCAAAGAATGCTCAAACTACCAGACAATTGCACTCATCTCACATGCTAGTAAAGTAATGCTCAAAATTCTCCAAGCCAGGCTTCAGCAATACGAGAACCGTGAAATCCCTGATGTTCAAGCTGGTTTTAGAAAAGGCAGAGAAACCAGAGATCAAATTGCCAACATCCACTGGATCATGGAAAAAGCAAGAGAGTTCCAGAAAAACATACAGTTCTGCTTTCTTGACTATGCCAAAGCCTTTGACTGTGTGGATCACAATCAACTGTGGAAAATTCTGAGGGAGATGGGAATACCAGACCACCTAACCTGCCTCTTGAGAAATCTGTATGCAGGTCAGGAAGCAACAGTTAGAACTGGACATGGAACAACAGACTGGTTCCAAATAGGAAAAGGAGTACATCAAGGCTATATATTGTCACCCTGCTTATTTAGCTTATATGCAGAGTACATCATGAGAAACGCTGGACTGGAAGAAACACAAGCTGGAATCAAGATTGCCGGGAGAAATATCAATAACCTCAGATATGCAGATGACACCACCCTTCTGGCAGAAAGTGAAGAGGAGCTAAAAAACCTCTTGATGAAAGTGAAAGAGGAGAGTGAAAAAGTTGGCTTAAAGCTCAACATTCAGAAAACGAAGATCATGGCATCAGGTCCCATCACTCCATGGGAAATAGATAAGGAAACATTGGAAACAGTGTGAGACTTTATTTTTGGGGGCTTCAAAATCACTGCAGATGGTGACTGCAGCCATGAAATTAAAAGACACTTACTCCTTGGAAGAAAAAATATGACCAACCTAGACAGTATATTCAAAAGCAGAGACATTACTTTTGCCGACTAAGGTCCGTCTAGTCAAGGCTATGGTTTTCCAGTGGTCATGTATGGATGTGAGAGTAGGACTGTGAAGAAGGCTGAGCACCGAAGAATTGATGCTTTTGAACTGTGTTGTTGGAGAAGACTCTTGAGAGTCCCTTGGACTGGAAGGAGATCCAACTAGTCCATTCTGAAGGAGATCAACCCTGGAATTTCTTTGGAAGGAATGATGCTAAAGCCGAAACTCCAGTACTTTGGCCACCTCATGAGAAGAGTTGACTCACTGGAAAAACCTCTGATGCTGGGAGGGATTGGGCGCAGGAGGAGAAGGGGACGACAGAAGATGAGATGGCTGGGTGGCATCACTGACTCGATGGACATGAGTCTGAGTGAACTCTGGGAGATGGTGATGGACAAGGAGGCCTGGTTTTCCGTGATTCATGGGGTAGCAAAGAGTCGCACTCGACTGAGTGACTGAACTGAACTGAGAGACCCTCAGCAACTAGTTAAAGACCCAGTTTTGATCCTGTTGGAAGGACCAAACCTTGTTTACACCTGGAGATCCTTGAAACTCTGCTTTGATGCTGTTTTAGGAATTTTGTTTGGTTATCTAGAATTGTGTTAATGTTCTTCTGGAGTTATACTAGCAAAATTTAACAATCCCATCCTCAATGATTTAGCAGCTTTCATTAATATTTATTAATAGGACATAGTTTTGATGAACTTAGTGTGACTGAAGGTCGCTCAGTCATGTCTGACTCTTTGCATCCCATGGACTCTACAGTCCTTGGAATTCTCCAGGCCAGAATAATGAAGTGGGTAGCCTTTCCCTTCTCCAGGGGATCTTCTCAACTCAAGAATCAAACCAAGGTCTCCTGCATTGCAGGCGGATTCTTTACCAGCTGAACCACAAGGGAAGCCCAAGAATACTGACTGGGTAGCCTATCCCTTCTGTAGTGGATCTTCTCAACCCAGTATTCAAGCCAGAGTCTCCTGCATTGCAGAGAGATTCATTACCAACTGAGCTATCAGGGAAGCCCTTGATGAGCTTAAAGGTAGAAAAACTTAATTTTTTAAAATTTATTTTATAATTAATCCAGTGAAAAAGTTTTATTAAATGAAGAAATTTAATTTTTCCCACCTTTGCAATATTCTATTATTTTCCTGTTAAGAATTTTAATAAAATGTAAAATATGCAAAACCAGATTTCATAAACATTCTTCAAATCCTCCTAATCCTTTGATCTACAGCCTTAGAGTTCTGCTGTCCCTGTGTTACCTGCTTGGCATGTGTTGTGTCAAATAACTTCACCAGGGAAGTCAGTGGAAGACTTGGACCAGCTATCTTGGTCCTTGTGGTAGCAAGCAATGAATTGCAGACTACCACTTCAGGTTTAAGCTCAAAGCAAAGTTTATTAAAGCACAGTTACACTCTCAGAAAGAGAGTGGGCTGTTTTTGTGAAAGAGAGGGAAGGGAAAAACCAGATGCAGATTTTGTCATAATGATGGTATAATGAGTTTGGGTTTATCAAGGTTACGTGGGTGGCACTGGTGGTAAATATCCTGCAAGCCAATGCAATAGACATGAGACTCAGATTCTATTCCTAGGTCAGGAAAATCCCCTGGAGGAGGACATGGAAATCCACTCCAGTATTCTTACCTGGAGAATCCCATGGACAGTGGAGCCTGGCTGACTATGGTTCATAGGGTTGCAAAGAGGTGGACAAAACTGAAGTGACTTAGTATACAACACACACACATACACACACACACACACAAAGATTATACACCTGTCTAGTCTGATCATATGCAGCCCAGAGACATTCCCTCATGATACTGTGCTTTCTCTTTATCAGGATAAGTTGCTCACCACTCAACCATAGTTTTGTCCAGTCTGGGTGAGATCAGAGGAGGGTTTCTGGATGGTTGGAGTATAACTTCACTACTCCCCACTTGTCTTTTTGCCATTGTTACTTCCTTGCTGCTAATGTCTAACTACCTGTCTTCTGATTGTATTTTTCCACTGATGGTTTGTGACTATTAGAGATTGGGGAACAAGTACTATGTCCTATTCCCAAGTATGTCCCATTTTTATTCAGGATAATATTGTATAGTATGCTGTGAGGAAGGTAGTACTGTCTGAGTATTACATGTGAAGAACATGTTACAACTTAAGAGAGTTTTAGTTCAATATGGTCACTTAGTCATGTGCAACTCTGCGACCTCATGGACTGCAGCACACCAGCCCTCCCTGTCGATCACCAACTCCTGGAGTCCACCCAAACTCATGTTCGTTGAGTCAGTGATGCCATCCAACCATCTCATCCTCTCTCATCCCCTTCTCCTGCTGCTGTCAATCTTTCCCAGCATTGGGGTCTTTTCAAATGAGTCAGTTCTTTGTTTGGATCTGGTGTCCAAAGTATTGGAGTTTCAGCTTTAACATCAGTCCTTCCAATTAACACCCAGGACTGATCTCCTTTATGATGGACTGGTTGGATCTCCTTGTAGTCCAAGGGACTCTCAAGAGTCTTCTCCAATACCACAGTTCAAAAGCATCAATTCTTCAGCTTTCAGGTTTCTTTATGGTTCAACTCTCACATCCATACATGACTACTGGAAAAACCATAGCCTTGACTAGATGGACCTTTGGTGGCAAAGTAATGTCTCTGCTTTTTAATATGCTGTCTAGGTTGGTGATAACTTTCCTTCCAAGGAATAAGCATCTTTTAATTTCATGGCTGCAGTCACAATTTGCAGTGATTTTGGAGCCCCCCAAAATAAAGTCAGCCAGTGTTTCCTTTGTTTCTCTATCTATTTGCCATGAGGTGATGGGACTGGATGCTATGATCTTCGTTTTCTAAATGTTGACCTTAAAGCCAACTCTTTCACTCTCCTCTTCCACTTTCATCAACAGGCTCTTTAGTTCTTCTTCACTTTCTGCCATAAGGGTAGTATCATCTGCATATCTGAAGTTATTGATATTTCTCCCAGCAGACTTGATTCCAGCTTGTGCTTCATCCAGCCCAGCATTTCTCATGATGTACTCTGCATATAACTTAGATAAACAGGGTGACATATATAGCTTTTATGTACTCCTTTTCCTATTTGGAACCAGTCTGCTTTTCCATGTCCAGTTCTGACTATTGCTTCCTGAACTGCATACAGACTTCTCAAGGGGTAGGTCAGGTGGTCTGGTATTCCCATCTCTCTCAGAATTTTCCACAGTTTATTGTGATCCACACAGTCAAAGGCTTTGGCATAGTCAATAAAGCAGAAATAGATGTTTTTTCTGGAACTCTCTTGCTTTTTCCATGATCCAGCAAATGTTGGCAATTTGATCTGTGATTCCTCTGACTTTTTAAAAACCAGATTGAACATCTGGAAGTTCGCAGTTCACATATTGCTGAAGCCTGGCTTGGAAAATTTTGAGAATTTCTTTGCTAGTGTGTGAGATGAGTGCAATTGTGCAGTAGTTTGAAAATTCATTGGCATTGCCTTTCTTTGGAATTGGAATGAAAACTGACCTTTTCCAGTCCTGTGGCCACTGCTGAGTCTTCCAAGTTTGCAGACATATTGAATACAGCACTTCCACAGCATCATCTTTTAGGATTTGAAATAGCTCAACTGGAATTCTATCACCTTCACTAGCATTGTTTGTAGTGATGCTTCCCATGGTCCACTTGAGTTCACATTCCAGGATGCCTGCCTCTAGGTGAGTGATCACATCATTGTGATTATCTGGGTCGTGAAGATCTTTTTTTTGTACAGTTATTCTGTGTAATTTGCAAAGGTATCACAGATAGTAAATGCGTGAATCTGCCTACCATTTGTATCACTCTGAAGGAAATGGTTACCCACTCCAGTATTCTTGCCTGGAGAATCCCAGGGACAGAGGAGCCTGGTGGGCTGCCATCTATGGAGTTGCACAGAGTCGAAACATACTCAAACAAACTTGAGTATGTTTCAAGTTAGATGCCCTTAGGTCCCAGAACAAAGGAGGGTCCAAAGACAGGAATGAAGACCTCGGGTAAAACAGAGTTTCAGGCTTAGCCCAATCTGCATAGGGCAGGCCCAGGGGGAGGAAAAAACATAAAAGGAAGAGGCAAAACACTTTCTCTCTCTCTTTCTCCACCCCCCCTCCATCCCCTATATATATCACGCTATATATTACTCTTATGCTGTTGCTGCTGCTAAGCAGCTTCAGTCATGTTCGACTCTGTGTGACCTCATAGATGGCAGCCCACCAGGCTCCCCTGTCCCTGGGATTCTTCAGGCAAGAACACTGGAGTAGATTGCCATTTCCTTCTCCAACTCATGAAAGGGAAAATTGAAAGTGAAGTCACTCAGCTGTGTTCGACTCTTAGCGACCCAATGGACTGCAGCCTACCAGGCTCCTCCACCATGGGATTTTCCAGGCAAGAGTACTGGAGTAGGTTGCCATTGCCTTCTTCAACTATTATGCTAGTTGGTTGCAATAGACTTCTCGGTACAGAACCCAGGATAATGCTTTAAATCATTAGCCAGATAAAATAATTTTGCATAAATCCTTTCAGTGGCTTTCCATCTCACTAACAGTCCAAAGCCAAAACCTATGTCATGATTCTCATGATCTAGCCCCACAAAATCACCCTCATTTCATATCCCATACTCTCAAGTTGTCAGCAAATATCCTGAGAATATTTGAGGCCTGAGATTGGAGCTAACATGAATATACAGAGTAAAGAAATGTACCAAGAGTTATACTTGATAGCAGAGTTTACCAAATATGTTTCAAGTTAGATGCCCTTAGGTCATATTATCAGGTGAGGGTATGCTCCTCGGTTTGATCTTGTCACAACAAAGATTTGGAGTGATGGACATTAAAGCCCTCAGCAAGTCACAGCTCTCGGGTCTTGGATAAACTGTGTTATAGCTCTTAGACAAATCACTGTTACAGCTCTGTTTTATTTAGAAGATAGCAGGAGAATCCATCCTCAAAGTGTGAGGGTGTGCCAACCCAAAGACGCAAAGAGAAGAGAGTGGAGGAGTCCCAGCACTCAGGGGATGGAGGGAGAGAGAGACAGAGACAGAGAGACAGAGAGAGAGAGACAGAGAGAGACAGAGAGAGAGAGAGAGAGCAAGAGAGAGAGCGAGAGAGCGTATGCACGTGGGGGAGAAAGAGAAAGCGCTTTGGCTCTTCCTTTTATGTTTTTTCCTCCCCCTGGGCCTGCCCTCGGAGAAGGCAATGGCAACCCTCTCCAGTACTCTTGCCTGGGAAATCCCATGGACAGAGGAGCCTAGTGGGCTACATCCCATGGGGTCGTGAAGAGTCGGACATGACTGAGCAACTTCACTTTGACTTTTCACTTTCATGCATTGGAGAAGGAAATGGCAACCCACTTCATATTCTTGCCTGGAGAATCCCAGGAATGGGAGCCTGATGGGCTGCCATCTATGGGGTCGCACAGAGTTGGACATGACTGAAATGACTTAGCAGCAGCAGCAGGGCCTGCCCTATGCAGATCGGGCTTAGCCTGGAGTGCTGTTTGTTCTGCCCGAGGTCTTCACTCCTGTCCTCAGACCTTCCTTTGTTCTATTTTCGCGGGCTTTTCCCTTCCTTGTCTTCTAGCCACCGCCATTTTGGACTCCTTTTCTCTACTGTAACAACCTAACAATATGATGATAAAAGTTAGATTGCAACTTTATGGCCAGGTTGTGTTCTCACTAGGGTGTTAAACCTTTGAAGTGACTCTTAAGAATGCTTCTTATCATGCAAATATATCTTACAGCTTAGATTGTGGAGGCTTGATATTTTTTCATTTCTATACTGCTTTTTGTTAGGTAGTATGGTGCTGCTGCTGCGGCTGCTGCTGCGGCTGCTGCTGCTAAGTCGCTTCAGTCATGTCCGACTCTGTGCAACCCCATAGACGGCAGCCCACCAGGCTCCCCCATCCCTGGGATTCTCTAGGCAAGAATACTGGAGTGGGTTGCCATTTCCTTCTCCAATGCATGAAAGTGAAAAGTCAAAGTGAAGTTGCTCAGTCGTGTCCAACTCCTCACAACCCCATGGACTGCAGCCCACCAGGCCCCCTCATCCATGGGATCTTCCAGGTAAGAGTACTGGAGTGGGGTGCCATTGCCTTCTCCAAGATAGTACGTTATAAACTAGTTATTCTAATGTTATGAATCATGTAGGACCTGTCTACTTTGATTCAGCATTGTTTAATTACTTTAAGACAAAGAAAATGGTTTTTAGTGGCATGATATTCTGTTTTGTTGTAAAACTGTGTTTATTTATTAATAAACTTCCTTTCTTTATATCTCAGAGAGTATATTGTGAAACTTGCTGTGAAGTAGATGTAAAAATATAAGAAAAAAAAAAAGAGGAAAAAACCCAAAGAAGATTAACTTTGTTTAAATTTTAATTCTTTATATATTTTTATTATTTTAGAAATTTGTTGTCAGAACTCTCCACAGTTGAGTGAGTCACCTTCTTAATTGCTTTGGCATGAATACTGAAATATTGAGACTTAAATCAATTAGTTAGTGGGCTACTTTAAAAGTATTAATTCTAAGAATGTGATACGAATTTTTAAAGTTCTTCTACAGACAACCAATGTCATTTGCCCTTATTATAAGTTAATGATTAGAAATTTCCAAAAATACAATGAACTTTAAATGCATTTTTCTCTATTCATTTTGCTTTAATTTTCTCTTTCCTCAAACCTCTATTTTTTTGTATTTTCTTCTATGTGTTTAATTTGGCCGCTTTTGTAAATGCAATTAAGATTTTGGCAAATTTACAAACGAAGCTGAGAAATTGCTGTGAACACAAAGGCAGACATAAAATAGCCATTTTGGTAAATGTGATAGAAGAGAGCTAAATCTACCAAGCTTTGCTTGGAAAAAATGGATAGCAGAATGCAAGACATACCTTCAGCTGGCTCTAATTGAAGATGTATAGAAAGCAGAGATGCCGGAAGCCATCATTATGACTCTTTCTACTTAACAGCAAGCAAATACACTGGCAGTAAATAAATAGGGGCATACGTCTGTGAAAGATAGGGTATAAATGAACGCTTTCTAGAATTTCATGAAGAAAGAAATAGTAGGAAGAGAGAAGGGCCATTTAGCACAATTTAGAGATATCTTATATAAAACAAAATTTTGTTAGAAAATGTATTGACAGCAATAGTCCTTGGCTGGATTATGAAGTTGGTAAAGTTTTGACCTATATTCATCTTTCTTTCTTGAGGTGCAAGTTTCTCCACATCCTATGTCTACTCCTAGATCTGTGGTACTTCTTATGAGTCTCCATTTGAAGATGAAACTAGACAAGAATCACTACTTTTACTCACAGCCAGATGAAGCGGCAAAATCAGGTAGTCAGGCAGCTCCCAGGAGTCCCTGTACATAAAGGACCATGCAACATTAATAGGGTGGGCTGCCGTCTATGGGGTCGCACAGAGTCAGACACGACTGAAGTGACTTAGCAGAAGACATGGCTGGTAATGTTGCAGAGAGGGGATTGCCTTCCAGGATTTGAGTGTGGGCTTTTATCTACTACCTGGAAATGAATTGTCTGAGGTGGTACATGTGCTGATAAAGCAGGAGAATTTATTGGGAGGAGGTGCCTGGTCAGAGAGCAGGAGTGTTACAGAACCCAGAAGGACTGCTTTGCCACATAGCTGGCAGTCAAGGGTTTTATGGTATGACCTTACTTTCCAGGTTGTCTCTGGCAAGTCATTCTGACTCAGGGTCCTTCACAGTAGTGCACACATTGGTCAGCCAAGATAGATTCCAGTGAGGAGAATTCTGGGAGGTTGGTAGTACACGTGGTGTTTCCTTTTGACCTTTCCTGAATTCTTCTTGTTGGTAGTGGCTTGCCAGTTCTGCATTCCTTATCAGGACCTCCTGTTGTAAGATAACTCTTGCAAGTGGTTACTATGGGGCCTGACCAGTGCAGGTGGTTTCATTCAGTGTTTCCCCTACAGTAATATAGTAGGATAAAGAAAATTTTATTTCCCAAACTCTTCTAAGGGACAATGAACTGTATCTCAAGTAAATTGTCTTCTCGGTTCCAGTAGCCCCTGGGCTTTTTTTTAGATAAAAGCTTTGGGCTAGTGCCAAATGTTTTTGAATAATGATATGAGACAAATTTATTCTCTTTCTTCTCCAAAATGATGGCACTCAAACTCTCCTAGAAACACACACACACACACACACACACACACACACACACACACACACCTTCATTTTAAAGTGGTTCCAAATTTTAGCTTGCTTGTAGGGCTCTCATGTCCAGTCCATGTCTGAATTCTTCTAACCTCTGGCACTTTTCATCCTCCTTCCTTGTTTTACTCTATCTCCTCAGCATTCATCACCAATGTACCATATGTACACACATATGTGTATAGAGATTTTTGGTATATATTTGCTTATCATTTTATCTCCAATTCTTAAAACAGTACTGGCATATAGTAGGTCCTCAATAAGGAAAATAATAAATATTTATAATTAATATTTGTTGAATGAATTAATGGTAATTCATATTGCTAAGGATGGCTAGGAACAAGCTCTAAATTTAGAAAGCATCTACTGCTCCAGAAATGCTCCAAAGTTTTTCTGTTTTAAAATTTTGAAATTCAGGGTCCTCAGGCAATTCCCTTTATAGAATTCATCTCATGCTAGCATTTGTAAAGTTTACAGAGGCCACAGAATAAATATTGAACTATTTCTAGGTCTGTCTTCCTTAAGGTGTTGTCCTGGTGTCCCATTTGAGCTCCCAAGAAAAATGCATACACAAGTCTGCTTGCTCCCACTCCTTGTGATTCATTGTGGAGATGCAAGGCTATCCCACTCATTCTTCATAGGAGCAGGACAATTGCCACATTGTCCAGAGAAGACCAGAATATACTCTGTTTCAGGAGAGAGGAATTAACTGGGCAGAAGATGCTCACAAACTTCTCCCAACTCATTATCACTCAAATAATTTCTTCTACCACAAGAACTTCCAGATGTACAAGCTGGATTTTAAAAAGTCAGAGGAACCAGAGATCAAATTGCCAACATCTGTTGGATCATAGAAAAAGCAAAGGAACTCCTGCAAAAATCTACTGCTTGATTGACTATGCTAAAGCCTTTAACGGTGTGGATCACAATGAACTGTGGAAAATTCTGAAAGAGATGGAACACCAATGTACCTTACCTGTCTCCTGAGAAACATGTATGCAGGTCAAGAAGCAAGAGTTAGAACCAGACGTGGAACAATGGACTGGTTCAAAATTGGGAAAGGAGTGCATCAAGGTTGTATATTGTCATCTTGCTTATTTAACTTATATGTAGATTACATCATGTGAAATGCAGGACTGGATGAATCACAAGCTGGAATCAAGATTGCTGGAGAAATATGAACAGCCCCAGATATGCAGATGATATGAGTCTAAAGGCAGAAAGTAAAGAGGAACTAAAGAGCTTCTTGATGAGGGTGAAAGAGGAGAATGAACAATCTAGCTTGAAACTCAACATTCAAAAAATGAAGCTTATGGCATCTGGTCCTATCACTTCATGGCAAATAGATGGGGGAAAAGAGTGAAATTAAAGGATGCTTGCTCCTTGGAAGAAAAGCTATGACAAACTTAGACAGCATATTTAAAAGCAGACATCACTTTGCAGACAAAGGTCCATCTGGTCAAAGCTAGTAGTCATGCATGGATGTGAGAGTTGGACCATAAAGAAGGCTGAACACAGAAGAACTGATGCTTTCAAACTGTGCTGTTGAAGAAGAGTCTTACGAGTCCATTGGAAAGCAAGGAGAACAAACCAGTCAATCCTAAAGGAAATCAACCCTGAATATTCATTGGAAGGAGTGATGCTGAAGTTTCAATGCTTTGGCCATCATATGCACAGATGACTCATTGGAAAAGACCCTGATTCTGCAAAAGATTGAGGGCAGGAGGAGAAGGGAGTGACAGAGGATGAGATGGTTGGATGGCGTCACAGACTCAATGGTCATGAGTTTGAGCAGACCGTGGGAGATGGTGAGGGTCAGGGAGGCCTGGCGTGCTGCAGTCCGTAGGGTCACGAAGAGTCGGGAATAACTTAGCAACTGAACAACAACCACCAAGGGAAGAAATATGTGTGACTAAGAGTGGAGTCAGAGGGTTGGTTGAATGAAAACCAAGGAGCCAGTGGAAATCCCATCATGGATATTTCGAGGCAGAAAAAAAAATGGTGGTCACCACTTTTCCTGACCATGCAACATTCCCAAGCCTTTCTGAGGCACTGGGATAAATTATTTAATTTTTAGTTGCACAGAGACATAGCTGTCACTCAGAGGGTAGACTGTCAATAGAAGAGTCTATTGAGGAGTAGATTATGTTCACACACTTGTGTTTTTTATTTCTCTTTGGAACACTGGTGAGTAGCTTAGTATTTGACCTGAAAGTCTGTTCAGTTCCGTTTAGTCACTCAGTTGTGTCCATGAAAGTCTGTAACCTGGATAATATCAGTAAATACCATTGTACCTTAGATAAAAATGTTGATTTCTATGCTGTTCCTCATAGTAAATGCATTCTAGAAACAGGCAGATTATTTGCCAGCCAAGCCACAAGAGAAGCCCCAAGAATACTCCATTCCCCTTCATCAGGGGATCTTCCTAACCCAGGGATCAAATCTGGATCTACCACATTGCAGGCAGATTCTTTACCATCTGAGCCACTGGAGAAGTCCATAAATATAAGGAGAAGGCTAAAGGGCTATTTTGTGACAGGTAGAATTTATAGTAGCTTAAGCACCTTTGATCATATTATCCCTGCTGTGAGGCATATTTTCTTCTTCTAGGTCTACTTGGTTATTTTTCACTCAGTCTTTAATTTTCAATTTAGGTAACATTTCCTACCAAATGTCTTTCTTGAACCTCCTTGGCTTGGTTAGTAGTCTCTCCTATTTGATCTTCCTTTTCCTGCCACAATGATTAACACATTGTATTTCTTTCAAAACCATATTCATCCCATAGGAGTAAAAATTTAGCTTCATTCTCTGACTACTATTCTGAAATATATTGCTCAGTGCTTATCTCCAATTATTTGTGTGATATCTGTGCTTTTCATATATTTTGTTAAATGGAAGAATGATTCCAAAGAATTAAAGTTTTCAAGTCATGAGCCTTTAGATTTTATTTTATTTTAAGGCTTAATTCTTATTTTTAACTATAAATTTATTTATTTTAATTGGAGGCTAATTACTTTACAATATTGTATTGGTTTTGCCATACATCAACTTGAATCTGCCATGGGTATACACGTGATCCTCATCCTGAACCCCCCTCCCACCTTCCTCCCCATACTATCCCTCTGGGTCATCCCAGTGCACCAGCCCCAAGCATCCTGTATCATGCATCAAACCTGGACTGGCAATTTGTTTCATATATGATATTATACATGTTTCAATGCCATTCTCCCAAATCATCCCACCCTCTCCTTCTCCCACAGAGTCCAAAAGACTGTTCTATGCATCTGTGTCTCTTTTGCTGTCTCTCATACAGGGTTATTATTACCATCTTTCTAAATTCCATATATATGCTTTAGTACACTGTATTGGTGTTTTTCTTTCTGGCTTACTTCACTCTGTATAATCGGCTCCAGTTTTATTCACCTCATTAGAACTGATTCACATGTATTTTTTAAATGGCTGGGTAATACTCCATTGTGTATATGTACCACAGCTTTCTTATCCATTCATCTGCTGATGGACATCTAGGTTGCTTTCATATCCTGGCTATTATAAACAGTGCTGCGATGAACATTGGGGTACATGTGTCTCTTTCAATTCAGGTTTTCTCAGTGTGTATGCCCAGTAGTGGGATTGCTGGGCCATATGGCAGTCCTATTTCCAGTTTTTTAAGGAATCTCCACACTGTTCTCCATAGTGGCTGTACTAGTTTGCATTCCCACCAGCAGTGTAAGAGGGTTCCCTTTTCTCCACACCCTCTCCAGCATTTATTGCTTGTAGACTTTTGAATCACAGCCATTCTGACTGGCATGAAGTGGTACCTCTTTGTGGTTTTGATTTGCATTTCTCTGATAATGAGTGATGTTGAGCATCTTTTCATGTGTTTGTTAGCCATCCATATGTCTTCTTTGGAGAAATGTCTATTTAGTTCTTGGGCCCATTTTTGGATTGGGTCATTTATTTTTCTGAAATTGAGCTGCAGGAGTTGCTTGTATATTTTTGAGATTAGTTCTTTGTCCATTGCTTTATTTGCTCTTATTTTCTCCCATTCTGAAGGCTGTCTTCTCACCTTGCTTATAGTTTCCTTTGTTGTGCAGAAGCTTTTAATTTTAAGTAGATCCCATTTGTTTATTTTTACTTTTATTTCCAGTATTCTGGGAGGTGGGTCATAGAGGATCCTGCTGTGATTTATGTCAGAGAGTGTTTTGCCTAGGTTCTCCTCTATGAGTTTTATAGTTTCTGGTCTTACGTTTAGATCTTTAATCCGTTTTGAGTTTATTTTTGTGAATGGTGTTAGAAAGTGTTCTAGTTTCATTCTTTTACAAGTGGTTGACCAGTTTTCCCAGCACCACTTGTTAAAGAGATTGTCTTTTCTCCATTGTATATTCTTTCCTCCTTTGCCAAAGATAAGGTGTGTGGATTTATTTCTGGGCTTTCTATTTTGTTCCATTGATTTATATTTCTGTCTTTGTGCCAGTACCATACTGTCTTGATGACTCTGGCTTTGTAGTAGAGCCTGAAGTCAGGCAGATTGATTCCGCCAGTTCCATTCTTCTTTCTCAAAATTTCTTTGGCTATTCGAGGTTTTTTGTATTTTCACACAAATTGTGAAATTATTTGTTCTAGCTCTGTGAAAAATACCATTGGTAGATTGATAGAGATTGTATTGAATCTATATATTGCTTTTGGTAGTATATTCATTTTCACTATATTGATTCTTCCGATCCGTGAATGTGGATCTGTTAGTGTCCTCTTTGATTTCTTTCAGTAGTGTTTTATAGTTTTCTATATATAGGTCTTTAGTTTCTTTAGGTAGATATATTCCTAAGTATTTTATTCTTTCCGTTGCAATGGTGAATGAAATTGTTTCCTTAATTTCTCTTTCTATTTTCTCATTATTAGTGTATAGGAATGCAAGGGATTTCTGTGTGCTGATTTTATATCCTGAAACTTCACTATATTCATTGATTAGTTCTAGTAATTTTATATTTTGGAAATCCACAGGCTGTTAAGATTGCTTATTACTTCTCACAAGTGGCTGATATAGAAACATGCATCCAGGGTGCTGCATGTGAGAGGGTTCACTTCACGCTAGAAATGCCTACCTCTGCTTTGCTATTTATTTGCAATCTGAGTGATGGCATCTAGAGGTAAATAATCAGAGGAGGGTCTAGCATAGGGCTTTTTAATGTAGCATTTATGAAAATCCCTTAGATTGCATACAAAAGAGTACAAAATTATGCTATTTCCTGATGAGAGTAAATTTCTGCCACTACCCCAATCAAAAGGAGTCCTTTAGCTTAATGTGATACATTCCAGTTCATAAGACTACTCTGAAGTTTGGGCCTCTTGTCTGGAATAAATCCTCTGCACATATTCCTCAAGAAACTGTACAATGGTAGTCATCTAGTTGAGGACTGGAGATCCTGGATTATAGTAGTTATCTGTCAGTTTCCTTTTCTGCTATAATTATAGACCTAATAATCATCAGACCATAAGAAATAATAATGAATTAAAACAAACAAACAAAAAAAAAAAACAATAAACCTGAGAATGACAAATTTCAGCAAGGATAGACGTGAGAAAGTAAGCCCAAAGGCAGTCCAAGATTATGGCTATCATGGCCTGAACTAGTAGAAAGGTCAGGAAAAGACAAACATATCCATTGAATAATTATACTAATATTTGATTAGACTGACAGAAGTGGCGGGGGGAGGGGGGAGGCCGGTTTGGGGGGTGGGGTGGTGGTGCATCATTGAAAGACCTGTGCAGTGAGGCAATCTGTTACTAAGAGTTATTGGCAGTTTTAGACAAAAGCTTTATATTTTCTTATATTTAAAGAGATAAGGCCAAATTTTTGGTAAATGTGCCATTGTGCTAGGTCTGAGTATGATTATAATAGTGATAATGATAATGATGATTGCTAACAATAAGAGTTCATTAGGTGCCAAGGATTTTTATCAACTGATTTATATGATTTATCTAATTTAATTCTAAGAACAATTTTATGAAGAACTATTATTGCTTTTATTTACAAATAAGTAAAATGAGTTATAGAGAAGTTACATTAGTAATCTAAAAACAAATGGCAGGACCAGGATTTCATTTTTTAATTTTTTGTATTTTTAATTTTTACTTTATTTTGCTTTATAATACTGTATTGGTTTTGCCATACATTGACATGAATGAGCCACAGGTGTACACGAGTTCCCAATCCTGAACCCCCCTCCCGCCCCATATCATCTCTCTGGATCATCCCTGTGCACCAGCCCCAAGCATCCTGTATCCTGTATCGAACATAGACTGGCGATTCATTTCTTACATGATAGAACATTCGTTTTTTCAATGCCATTTTCCCAAATCATCCCACCCTCTTCCTCTCCCACAGAGTCCAAAAGATTGGTCTATACATCTGTGTCTCTTTGCTGTCTCTCATACAGGGTTCTCATTACCATCTTTCTAAATGTGGCTCAGATCATGAACTCCTTATTACCAAATTCAGACTTAAATTGATGAGAGTAGGGAAAACCGCTAGACCATTCAGGTATGAAATAAATCAAATCCCTTATGATTATACAGTGGAAGTGAGAAATAGATTTAAGGGTCTAGATCTGATGCATAGAGTGCCTGATGAACTATGGGATGAGGTTCGTGACATTGTACAGGAGACAGGGATCAAGACAATCCCCATGGAAAAGAAATGCAAAAAAGCAAAATGGCTTTCTGGGGAGGCCTTACAAATAGCTGTGAAAAGAAGAGAGGTGAAAAGCAAAGGAGAAAAGGAAAGATATAAGCATCTGAATGCAGAGTTCCAAAGAGTAGTAAGGAGAGATAAGAAAAACTTCTTCAGTGATCAATGCAAAGAAAGAGAGGAAAACAACAGAATGGGAAAGACTAGAGATCTCTTCAAGAAAATTAGAGATAGCAAGGGAACATTTCATGCAAAGATGGGCTCGATAAAGGACAGAAATGGTCTGGACCTAACAGAAGCAGAAGATACTAAGAAGAGGTGGCAAGAATACACAGGAGAACTGTACAAAAAAGATCTTCACGACCCAGATAATCATGATGATGTGATCACTAATCTAGAGCCAGACATCTTGGAATGTGAAGTCAAGTGGGCCTTAAGAAGCATCACTACGAACAAAGCTAGTGGAAGTGATGGAATTCCAGTTGAGCTATTTCAAATCCTGAAACATGATGCTATGAAAGTGCTGCACTCAATATGCCAGCAAATGTGGAAAACTCAGCAGTGGCCACAGGACTGGAAAAGGTCAGTTTTCATTCCAGTCCCAAAGAAAGGCAATGCCAAAGAATGCTCAAACTACCAGACAATTGCACTCATCTCACATGCTAGTAAAGTAATGCTCAAAATTCTCCAAGCCAGACTTCAGCAATACGTGAACCGTGAACTCCTTGATGTTCAAGCTGGTTTTAGAAAAGGCAGAGGAACCAGAGATCAAATTGCCAGCATCTGCTGGATCATGGAAAAAGCAAGAGAGCTCCAGAAAAACATCTATTTCTGCTTTGACTATTTGACTACGCCAACACCTTTGACTGTGTGGATCACAAGAAACTGTGGAAAATTCTGAGAGAGATGGGAATACCAGACCACCTAACCTGCCTCTTGAGAAATCTGTATGCAGGTCAGGAAGCAACAGTTAGGACTGGGCATGGAACAACAGACTGGTTCCAAATAGGAAAAGGAGTACATCAAGGCTGTATATTGTCACCCTGCTTATTTAACTTATATGCAGAGTACATCATGAGAAACGCTGGACTGGAAGAAACACAAGCTGGAATCAAGATTGCCGGGAGAAATATCAATAACCTCAGATATGCAGATGATACCACCCTTATGGCAGAAAGTGAAGAGGAGCTAAAAAACCTCTTGATGAAAGTGAAAGAAGAGAGTGAAAAAGTTGGCTTAAAGCTCAACATTCAGAAAACGAAGATCATGGCATCTGGTCACATCACTTCATGGGAAATAGATGGGGAAACAGTAGAAACAGTGGCAGACTTTATTTTTTTGAGCTCCAAAATCACTGCAGATGGTGATTGCAGCCATGAAATTAAAAGACGCTTACTCCTTGGAAGAAAAGTTATGACCAACCTAGACAGTATATTCAAAAGCAGAGACATTACTTTGCTGACTAAGGTCCGCCTTGTCAAGGCTATGGTTTTTCCAGTGGTCATGTATGGGTGTGAGAATTGGACTGTGAAGAAGGCTGTGTGCCGAAGAATTGATGTGTTTGAACTGTGGTGTTGGAGAAGACTCTTGAGGGTCCTTTGGACTGCAAGGAGATCCAACCAGTCCATTCTGAAGGAGATCAACCCTGGGATTTCTTTGGAAGGAGTGATGCTAAAGCTGAAACTCCAGTACTTTGGACGCCTCATGTGAAGAGTTGACTCATTGGAAAATACTCTGATGCTGGGAGAGATTGGGGGCAGAAGGAGAAGCGGATGACAGAGGATGAGATGGCTGGATGGCATCACGGACTCGATGGACGTGAGTCTTAGTGACTGGGGGTTGGTGATGGACAGGGAGGCCTGGGGTGCTGCGATTCATGGGTTCACAAAGAGTCGGACACGTCTGAGCGACTGAACTGAACTAAACTGATGTGTTAGTATACTGTAGGGTGTTTTTCTTTCTGGCTTACTTCACTCTGTATAATAGGCTCCAGTTTCATCCACCTCATTAGAACTGATTCACATGTATTCTTTTTAATGGCTGGGTAATACTCCATTGTGTATATGTACCACAGCTTTCTAACTCATTCATCTGCTGATGGACATCTAGGTTGCTTCCATGTCCTGGCTATTATAAACAGTACTGCGATGAACATTGGGGTACATGTGTCTCTCAATTCAGGTTTCCTCAGTGTGTATGCCCACCAGTGGGATTGCTGGGTCATAAGACAGTTCTATTTGCAATTTTTAAGGAATCTCCACAGTGTTCTCCATTGTGGCTGTACTAGTTTGCATTCCCACCAGCAGTGTAAGAGGGTTCCATTTTCTCCACACCCTCTCCAGCATTTATTGCTTGTAGACTTTTGGATTGGTGCCATTCTGACTGGTGTGAAATGGTACCTCTTTGTGGTTTTGATTTGCATTTCTCTGATAATGAGTGATGTTGAGCATCTTTTCATGTGTTTGTTAGCCATCCATATGTCTTCTTTGGAGAAATGTCTATTTAGTTCTTTGGCCCATTTTTGGATTGGGTCATTTATTTTTCTGAAATTGAGCTGCAGGAGTTGCTCGTATATTTTTGAGATTAGTTGTTTGTCAGTTGCTTCATTTGCTCTTATTTTCTCCCATTCTGAAGGCTGTCTTTTCCCCTGCTTATATTTTCCTTTGTTGTGCAGAAACGTTTAATTTTAATTAGATCCCATTTGTTTTTTTTTTTTTGTTTGTTTGTTTGTTTTTATTTCCAGTATTCTGGGAGGTGGGTAATAGAGGATCCTGCTGTGATTTATGTCAGGGAGTGTTTTGCCTATGTTCTCCTCTAGGATTTTTATAGTTTCTGGTCTTACGTTTAGATCTTTAATCCATTTTGAGTTTATTTTTGTGTATGGTGTTAGAAAGTGTTTTAGTTTCATTCTTTTACAAGTGGTTGACCAGTTTTCCCAGCACCACTTGTTAAACACCAGGTTTTTAAACTGTTGTTTGGTTGCTAAGTCATGTCCAACTCTTTTACCACTCCATGGACTATAGTCTGCCAGACTCCTCTGTCCATGAGATTTTACAGTCTAGAATAATGGAGTGGATTGCCATTTCCTTCACCAGAGGATCTTTCTGACCCAGGGATTGAACCTGCATCTTCTGCATTGGCAGGCAGATTCTTTACTGCTGAGCCATCTGGGAAGACCAGGATTTTCAACTAGGCTGTCCAGTTCTAGAGACCAATCTCTTTAGGCATACAGATGTGAATAAAAGGACATTCTGATTGAAGGATTATCATGAATGGAAATAGAGTCAAACAGCTCAGGATTTATTCTGTGAAGGACATTATACAAATTTAGCAGGAACATATGGCTGGGAGAAGAGCAGTGAGTGTAAATTAAATTGTAAATATAGTTTGGGTGCAGTCTCTGAAGATTTTTCATACCCTACTAAACTATTTATACTTGTTGTGGGTGTAGAATGTGAGGAATGATGCATGTGGATGTAGAATGTGAAGATAAAAGCATGAGTTGAGGAATTAGCAATGCAGTCCGGTATTACCCAGGGGAGAATCCTCAGAAAGGCAAATATCCATTGTAGACGCAGGGAAATTTTGCATTTCCAGAGTCCATTATGGAGAACAGAATCAACATTTCTTTTCTTAAAGTTTCAAAATTAGGGAGAACTTTATAATAAAATAAGAGATGTAAAATTCAAAGATAGGGCTATCATATTAGCAACTTTTGAGGTATGGATAATGTGAAATTTCTTTAAATATTTTGTTCAGAAAAAAAAAAATTGCAAGACTCTTGTGTGTGTGTGTGTGTCAGTCGCTTTCAGTCGTGTCCGACTTTGTGATCCCATGGACTGTAGCTCACCAGGCTCCTCTGTCCATGCACTTCTCCAGGCAAGAATACTGCAGCAGGTTGCCATTCCCTTCTCTAGGGAATCTTCCCAACCCAGGGATCATATCCAGGTCTCCTGCATTGCAGGCAGATTCTTTAGCGTCTAAACCATCAGGGAAGCCCCATGATACTCTTGGAAATGGGCAAAAAGGCTATTGGGTGTCTTTTCGGTATAGTGTTGGTCATTATCTTGTGGTCCCTTATGGGTTACCTGATTCTACACAGATTTGTGCCTTTAATTCTCTTTGAGATGTTTTATGTCTTTATAAATTGTAGAAAGCAATGGTAATGCAAATGATTATCTGTAGCGGTAGAGTTGAATTTTGTCTGTGGAGGAGCAACATTTAATTACCTTATATATGGAACATTATTATACCATTTAACAAATCTAGTTCAGCTTTCTTTATGCATATGAATCTGTTCTTTGAATTCTTCTGAGTCTTTTTTTGTTTGTTTGTTTTTACATTTTACTGATTCTCTTATTAATTACTGTGATTAACTTGACATGTACCCATTTTATATTTTTATGTATTATTATTTATAAATCAGTATTGAAATTTGCTTATTCTACAATATAACTCTTGTTATTGTTGTTATTCCTGGCTTATTTTTCTGATGATTATCAGTAAAATATTTAAATTAAATTGAAAATAATGACAATATTATTAGTAGTTAGTATTCATTGTACTTGAGTTCCAGGAATATTTTTTTTCATTATCCGATTTAATTATCACAAAATACAATGGGGTAGATAGTTATTAGAAAGCCATTTTTTTGGTTTAATTGTTTTATATTGAAGTATAGTTGATTTACAGTGTTGTGCCAGTCTCTACTGTTCAGCAAAGCAGTTGAGTTACACACATATATAAACTCTTTAAAATTTTAGTTCCCATTATAATGTAGGATGTTGAATATAGCTTTCTGTGTTGTACACTAGGACCTTGTTGTATATCCACTCTAAATATAATAGTTTGCATTTAACTCCCAATCCCTCTCTCTCCCTGCCCTTCTCCTTCTGCAACTACAAACCTATTCTCTATGTCTGTGAGTCTGTTTTGTAGATAGGTTCATTTGTGCCATATTTTAGATATGAAGTTTTTTTTATACATGAAAAAAAGTAAGACTTAGTGAGTTCTTTAAACTGTATAACACCATATAACAAATAAATGAGAGTCAGGACTCAACTCTAGCTAAATAGTGATTTTAGGTTTTAACAACTAGACCGCATATACTTTAACTTTCAGTTCAGTTCACTTCATTTCAGTCACTCAGTTGTGTCTGACTCTGCGACCCCATGATTCGCAGCACGCCAGGCCTCCCCGTCCATCACCAAGTATTGGAGTTCACTCAGACTCACGTCCATCGAGTCAGTGATGCCATCCAGCCATCTCATCCTGAGTCGTCCCCTTCTCCTCCTGTCCACAATCCCTCCCAGCATCAGAGTCTTTTCCAATGAGTCAACTCTTCGCATGAGGTGGCCAAAGTACTGGAGTTTCAGCTTTAGCATCATTCCTTCCAAAGAAATCCCAGGGTTGATCTCCTTCAGAATGGACTGGTTGGATCTCCTTGCAGTCCAAGGGAATCTCAAGAGTCTTCTCCAACACCACAGTTCAAAAGCATTGATTCTTGGCACTCAGCCTTCTTCACAGTCTAACTCTCACATCCATACATGACCACAGGAAAAACCATAGCCTTGACTAGACGGACCTTAGTCGGCAAAGTAATATCTCTGCTTTTGAATATGCTATCTAGGTTGGTCATAACTTTTCTTCCAAGGGGTAAGCGTCTTTTAATTTCATGGCTGTAATCACCATCTGCAGTGATTTTGGAGCCCCAGAAAATAAAGTCTGGCATTGTTTCCACTGTTTCCTCATCTATTTCCCATGAAGTAATGGGACCAGATGCCATGATCTTCGTTTTCTGAATGTTGAGCTTTAAGCCAACTTTTTCACTCTCCTCTTTCACTTTCATCAAGAGGCTTTTTAGTTCCCCTTCACTTTCTGCCATAAGGGTGGTGTCATCTGCATATCTGAGGTGATTGATATTTCTCCCGGCAATCTTGATTCCAGCTTGTGTTTCTTCCAGTCCAGTGTTTCTCATGATGTACTCTACATACTTTACTGAAACTTTAATCCACAAACTTCACTTTCAGAGCAGTGGTAATTTTAATTATAAGTTGTCCAACAATGAAAAATGAATTCAAAATAGCTCATTATATCTTCTTGATTTACTCTATATATACATAAACCCACTGCAACAAACCAATGTGTCATTTCACTCCAGTGTTAATTAGAATTATTTCAACTACAGGAGTCAGAAAAATAATTCAAACTAGTTTAAGTTTAAAAAAAAATGAAATAAATTCTTGTTCATTAAACTGAAAAGTCAGTGGGGTCAACTGGTCCACATATACTGTAACTGATTGAAAGAGCCAAAAATAATGTTTTGGGGATTTTCCCTACATCTCTTGCCTCAATTTCTCTGTGTGGCCTCCTCCTCTCCAATTTAAGAGGGTTCATACCAATGCCCTAAAGGAAGATACTGCATGCAGCTTTAATTTACTTATAATTCCAGAAAAGGAACCAGCATCTTTGATGGTAGTCCCAGCAGAACAGTTCAAAGGAGGCTTCTGGCAATGCATTCCACTAGACTAGATTGTCAAATTTAACTTCTGCTACATTTTTAGTTTATTCAAATTACTTGAGTAATTTCCTTCCCTAAGGAGTACGTCAAGGCCGTATATTGTTACTCTGCTTTTTTAACTTATATGCAGAGTACATCATGAGAAACGCAGGGCTGGTAGAAGCACAAGCTGGAATCAAGATTGCTGGGAGAAATATCAATCACCTCAGGTATGCAGATGACACCACCCTTATAGCAGAAAGTGAAGAGGAATAAAGAACCTCTTGATGAAAGTGAAAGAGGAGAGTAAAAAAGTTGGCTTAAAGCTCAACATTGAGAAAACGAAGATCATGGCATCTGGTCCCATCACTTCATGGGAAATAGATGGGGAAACAGTGGAAACAGTGTCAGACTTTATTTTTGGGGGCTCCAAAATCACTGCAGATGATGATTGTAGCCATGAAGTTAAAAGATGCTTATTCCTTGGAAGGAAAGTTATGACCAACCTAGATAGCATATTCAAAAGCAGAGACATTACTTTGCCAACAAAGGTCTGTCTAGTCAAGGCTATGGTTTTCCAGTGGTCCTGTATGGATGTGAGAGTTGGACTGTGAAGAAAGCTAAGTGCCAAGAATTGATGCTTTTGAACTGTGGTGTTGGAGAAGACTCTTGAGAGTCCCTTGGACTGCAAGGAGATCCAATCAGTCCATTCTAAAGGAGATCAGCCCTGGGTGTTCTTTAGAAGGACTGATGCTAAAGCTGAAACTCCAGTACTTTGGCCACCTCATGCAAAGATTTGACTCATTGGAAAAGACTCTAACGCTGGGAGGGATTAGAGGCAAGAGGAGAAGGGGACGACAGAGGATGAGATGGCTGGATGGCATCACCGACTGGATGGATGTGAATTTGAGTGAACTCCGGGAGTTGGTGATGGACAGGGAGGGCTGGTGTGCTGCGATTCATGGGGTCACAAAGAGTCAGACATGACTGTGTGACTGAACTGAACTGAAGTGTTAACCTAAATAGGTGGATAGAAAGGTTTCTTGTGCTTCTTTTCTCTCCATTCTCTTCTATTTCCTTTTCATTCTACCTGAAAACATTTCAAATAACTAGGGAAATGGCAGTAGAAACTTTAATGAAGAATAAGACAGAGGAAGAACATGAGGACAGATCTAATCAAAAATTAACATATCAGGCCCACCCTTCTTTTTTTCCCATGTAGGGTGATAGATTCTGTGTTTCCTATAACATTTACAGTGGAGAGAGGAAAGTTCATGGGAGCTGTGGTGCTAGCTGAAATAAATGTGAAAAGAACATATGGAAGGTGGTTTGGACTTGAGAGGGAGCATGAAAAGCTGTGTTGACCAATCCAGGTTCTGTTTTTTAATTTGATATTAATCTGTCAGAACAACTCATTTGATTTTTAAACAATTTTTAATGATGCTGCTTTAACCTATGTTTCTAGTATCCAATGAATATCCAGAGTCCTTTGATGCAGGTTGAGTTAATTAGCTTTAGATCAGTGATGTTACTCTAAGTTATTACCTCCCTATACATCCAGCTTTGAACCTTAAGTATTAATAAATATTTTAGCATTTGAAGTTACCTGACAAAAATGATCTGAACTAAATGATACCAGGTTTTGTTGCTGCTGTTGTTCAGTTGCTAAGTTGTGTCCTATTCTTTGCAACCCCATGGACTGCAGCACACCAGGGTCCCTTGTCCTCTGTTATCTCCAGGAGTTTGCGCAAATTCATATCCATTAAATCGGTGATGTCAGGTTTATGTAATTCTAATTTTTCTGAGCTTAAATATGGTGGATCTAAGCTATTTTCCTTCACAGGGAAACTTTAAAAACTTTGGATCAAGTAAGTTATATGATCAGTGAGATATTTTAGGCAGAATAATGTTGTGTTTGAGAGAAGAATGGGCTGGAGAAGGGGAAACCAAATGATAGGCAAACTAGTTAGGAAATAATGCCATTAATAGGTACAAAGTCATGTTATTTGCTTTCTTATTTTTGCAGGGAGGCTGGAAAAGAGGGCATCAATATGAAAGATGTACTGGAGGTATTAATACAGTTGGCAAGACTGCACACATAACTAACTGGGTTTTGGGTAAGTCAAAGATAATTTTCTAGTTTTGGGTCTGGGTGACAAGGATGGGTGACAGTTCTTTTCATTATGATATGAAACACAAATGCTCATCTCATTCTTTATGGAATCTGAAGTACAGCTATTGAGTAACATTCTCTTACAAAGTTAAAATTGCATATCTTTATGTGTAAAATTCCCATGATTCTCTCTTACTTGAGGAAAAAATCATGCCTTACTTTCTGATGGCAAATCTGTGGCCAGAAGTCAGATATGCACACAGCACTCATGCAAATAGAAACAGCATGAATTAACAGCAGGAGAACTTATGAACAAGATTCTTAGTACATTTTTGCTTGAAAGCACAAATAAATCAGTTCTGTAGAAAACCTCTGTCCTGATAAAACACCTCCCCTCAAGGTAATGAGGGTGCTTTCCTCATTTATTACTTGTCTAAGCTTTAACCTTTGTAACTGCCCCTTAGTCAACTTACAATTCTGGTTTTAGTGTGATGATTTATGTATCATATTATTAAATATTCAGTATAAAATGTACTTTTTTCTCATTATCCCCTAAAGTCATTTTAGCTAGAGGTTTTTAAATTTTTTTCACCCAGTCTACCTTTAAATCTCAAATTAAGATTGTTAATAATAGAGGAATAAAAGGGCATTTTTTTTCTCTCTTTTAGCTCCTTAGGATACTTCAATATTTTCTCTGTAGGTTCGAAAGGAAAAAATCCTACTTTAACTTTTTTGTAGAGCTGGAAGCCCTGTTCTCTAACTCAGGTTCAAATCCATTAAGTAGTTTCTGATCATGACCCTTTAGCTGATCTCTGGACTGTGAATTCAGCAGTGGAGCTGAATGTCTTTGAAACAGTTTACTAAGTTCAGTTCAGTTCAATCCCTCAATTGTGTCTGACTCTTTGCCTCCCCTTGGACTGCAGCATGCCAGGCTTCCCTCTCCATCACCCACCCTGGAGCTTGCTCATTGAGTTTGCTAAGTTAGCTATGACCATAAAGTAAAATATAGATGCTGTATTTAGGTAATAAGCAAAAACTGACTATCTTAGGTGAACTAGCTTAAATTAGCAATATTTATGTTCATTTTGTATTAATTATTGGTTGCATAATTTTACTCAATCGATCTAGGAATCCTGTAATTTTGACATGATACTAATGTTGCTAGTTGCCATGTATTGAGAACTTACTGTTTGCCAGGTTCTGCGTTTAAAACAACTAAAGCTCAAAAAAATGAGCTTGCTCAGGGTTATATAATTTAAGACAGACAGAGGCATTTTATCTGATGTCAAAGGCCATGCTCTTAATCACTATACTGAGATTACTTGATTTTCCTTTATTTTTTTCTGATTCCTCACTACGAGTAGCCAAACTTATACTTTAGACGATGTTTAAATTCAGTGATTTTCAATGTGTTTCTTATATATTATCCAATGTCCTATTTATGCTTCTTCTGATCCATAAATTACTATTTGATTCATGCATGTGAAGATGTCAATTTTAATAGTACAAATGAAGAGATTACTAAAACTCTTATTCTGCTTTGCACATTTCAACTTTAAGAAAATATTATTTTAATGGGGATTTATTAAAAAGAATGAAAATTTTTGGTGGGTAAAGCAAATAGCACTTCTATAAAGACTTTATAATTGGTGTTTTGCCCATGATCTGTCATATATATTTACAAATGCTAGACTTTCACAGGAAAGAAGAGAGAAGCTTCTGCATTACTCAAAAAGCTTTCATTTCAAAATATTAATGATAGATGTCAGAGTAAGTAAAGATTGATAACTGGTATTATTTTTATGGGCCTGAGAAATAGCATTATCCATGCTATTAGACTAGAATTATAAAACTCACCCATAATAGTCAAGGTTCTCAGTTATCTTCCCAAGGATCACTTCCCTCTGATGAAAGTTGAACTGTGTATGTGAAAGATGGAGTTGGTACTTCCCAACTACCTATTATTTACCTTACTGCAGATTTCTATAGTTTTAAAAATCATTTCACCATAAAAGTTCCATGAGCTTTGAGGAGGTACATTTTTTCCTGAAATGTCTTTCAGATAATTTCACTATTAAATCAATATTTGTAATATCAGCAACTGAAGAAATATAGGATCTATTTCTTATGTGAAATCAGTTGAAAATATGTATTGTGTGTATGTGTATGAATGTGAAAGTATATGTGTTACTATGTTCATAATGATAGTGTCATCTTACATTACCCAAGCTTTAAATATTGGTTCCATGTATAAGATTATGGAAAAAAATCAAATAATAATTGGAAGTAAATTATCTCAAAAGTAATCTTGAATTTTTCTTTGGTGCCTACTAGAACTTAATATAGAGAAAATTAAGCAAATATGATTATTGGCTTGGAGCAGATAAACTTTAATATTCATGAAAACTGAATAAAAATGTAAAAGCCATACATATTACTGTAAACACATCTAAGGGAGAAAATGAAAATAGCTAAAATGATAGTAAAATGAAATGTCATAACCACTCGAATGTGCCTATTCACGGCTGTTACGCTAGAACTGTGATGTAATTTCTTCAGTGGTCCTAACTTACAGAACATTTGGCATTTTCACAGAATGACTACTTGGTTTCTGATAAACATATTTAGATAAGACAGAAAGGGAAGCTGCCCTCTCTCCCACCTTAGTTTTTCAGATAAACAACTTCAGAGATGACTCTTATTCCTTCCTATTGCTCATTGAGGAATTCTTTTCTCATCTTGTCCTTTTAGGTGGCCATTCACTATTTCATTAAAATATATTGTATAAAGTATCTAAACTGTTCCAGGAATTGAATTAAATATACACTTCTGTTACTAAAGTACTATTTGGTTTTGTGATTCTGTTGGCCCCAAATTTGTTCCTTAATTTTAGAGAAGACCTACTTTGAAATTTCTACCATTAGTACTGCTGGTTAACTTTCGGAATCAATATAAAATAATACTATTTACACAAACCTACAAATAATAAGATGGCTTTTTTCTTTTTACTCTTCTGCTGTGCGAATTTAAACATCAATTTTCCTCAAAACACACACTTGTAACATTACTTTAGTGACTGCTTTGCCATTACCAATGTCCTTTTCTGAAATAATCTCAGAATTTGGCACGATAGTGCATGTATGCTCTGAATAGAACATAATTCAGGGGAAATGCTTCTTTTTGGTGATGTGCTCAAAATTCTCATTAGTTTGAATAATTGCTATTCTGCAATTATTTCTCTAAGGGGGATATAATCTTAAGCTTCTGTAATGGAATATCAATAATTTGGGGAAATGGTTTCCATTTATACACACTTATTCTATTTCTGTCATGTTTTGTCCTGGTGCCTGATATTAATAGATACTTATATACTGAAATATGATATTAATTAATATTTTATATTGATTAATTATTGTCTGACTCATTGAGACCCTATGGACTGTAGTCGACCAAACTCCTCTGTCCATGGGATTCTCCAGGCAAGAATCCTGGAGTGGGCTGCCATGCCCTCCTCTGAGAGGTTTTCCAGACCCAGTTATCGAACCCACATCTCTTGTGTCTCCTGCACTAGCAGGCAGGTTCTTTATCACTAGCACCACCTGGGAAGTATAATTAAGGCATTAATCAGTATATATACATGCTTTGAAAGAGTCTTTGATACATAAATCCATATTGGGAGGAGCAAATTCAATCCAAAGATACCGTATTGGCCAAACATAAAGAACATTAAGAGGTTCCGGGTTGGGTCAAAATCTGTAAAAGGATATAATAAGTCCCAAATATCAACCTCTAGGAAAAGTGGCCAAGTATAGTAGAGTTTATTGGATGAATGCAAAGGCCTGAAAACTAACGTAGTGGATTGCCTGCAAAGATGGCTGCTAATAAACAATTATTTTGTTCTTCTGTATATGCATAATATTCATCCCACATAGCAGGGGGAGTCCATTTATTTCCTCTCCTCTTGATTGTGGGCTGACCTTGACTTCACATATTGTGACTCATGGCCCTCACGTTAAGACATCTTATAGTTTACATTTTTATTTTCGGGGATCCAGTCTTTGTGTAAAGAAGTCCAAGATTTCCTGCATGGGAAATGATGTGGGGAAGAAACCCTGTGGAATGAGAGATCACAAAAGAGAGAAGGCCCTGGGGAAGAACAAAGCTGCTCCAATCAGAAACTTGTACCAAGCCCCACCAACTCAATGAGTATGTGAAGTCATATTGAATGATCCAGCAACAGCTGGACCATCAAAGCAGAAATACATGGAGCACGGATGAGCCACACAGCCTTTTGCTTGTTTTGTGTGTGGTGGGTGAGTAGAAGGGCAGAAATCTTTTCTTTTTAGTTGGCCGCTCTGGACCAAGAGTTGCAATCCATAACTTAAAGACATGTTTTAGCAATAAGCTAAAACAGTTTATTTTCCTGAAGTCATGGAGCTTTATTTTACCTGCATGCTGCAATTAAAGTGAAACAAATCCATATTTGTTTAAGCCATTGTCAGTTTGGGGAACTTCCTTGGTAACTTAGAGGTGAATTAGTGAAAGTGAAAGTGAAGTAGTTCAGTCGTGTCTGACTCTTTGCGACCCCGTGGACTGTAGCCTACCAGGCTCTTCCTTCCATGGGAGTCTCCAGGCAAGAGTACTGGAGTGGGTTGCCATTTCCTTCTCCAGGGTAGAGGTGAATAATCCACCTACAATTCAGGAGACCCAGGTTCGATCCTTGGGTCTGGAAGATTCCCTGGAGGAGAGCACAGCAACCCACTCCAGTATTCTTGACTGGAGAATTCCGTGGACAGAGGAGCCTGTGGGCTACAGTCTATGGGGGTAGCAAAGAGTCAGATATGACTGAAGAGACTGAGTGCTCATGCATTGCCAGCTTGAAGTTTCTAAATCATACTATTGACAAAGATTCTCTTCTGAAAAGACTAGTTAAACTTCTTTGAGCCCTCTTTTCAGTCTTGTCTTCTGTGTCTGTTCTGTCCTTGCCAAGCCTGCATTGTCCAGTTTTAATAAGAATTCTTTTAAGTCAATTTAGTGAGAATCTTCCCACCCCTCATAACTGATGACACTCAGTATCTGATCAAGTTCTTCATCCCCCACCTTTGACATGGAAGTCCTTGACTTGGTTTCAGCAAGAATCCCCCTAATGTTTCTTTTTAATAATAATTTTCCATCTACTGACTCTATCACTCTGTTCCTTGGTTATAAATTATTAGGTATTTTTGGTGTATTTACAATTTATTCATATTTCTTTACCCTATTACTATAGTATTGACATCAATTGCAATAGCCCTGAATAAAATCTTCCTTACCATATTAACTGATGTTAGAATAATTTTTTTCTTTAACACTAACAAATCTAATATTTTTTGATTCAGAGTTCTTCTTAAGAAATAACATGTGGACTTAATGGTGATCAGGCATCTAGACTAAGTTGAGAAGAGCTTTTTTTCTTTTGCATTGACTGTTTTCATTATCTGAATTAATGGAACCCATAAGCCTATGGAGCCCCATCAGTAGGAAATAGTTTTAGCTTATTTCTTTTACTTAGAAAGTAAGGAAAGTGGTGCAGGATACAGAAGTGTTGTAACATCTATTTTCCAAATAACAGGGTTTTCTTTTAAGAACTAATTGTTTAAGAAAGTGTATTTTGATTGGCCTGTCCATATTGTGACTAGAAATTGAAAAAATATACAGAGAAAAGTAAGTTATTTCTGTTTGTATTTCAGACAAACTTGGGATATCTATTCATTCCTCAGTTTCTGGACCTAACAATCCCATTGCTCTAGCTCCAGAAATTTCTCCTCTAACATAATAATCAACCAAAAGCCAAACTGCTAGATTTAGGTCCTAAGCCATTTGTAGAGTTCACTGTGCCTTTTGGGATTCCTTTAGTGTTGTCTCTCTTTTCCCTTTGGTCTTCCCAGCTTTTCATATACACAGTTTTGTGTTTCATATAAGAAAATCAAAAGCCTGGATTCTAGCCAAAATAAGCCCTGCAAGGTAAATATTTAGGAGAGTTACATGGAACTAATGTTACTGGGACAATGAAATAAGTCAATTTTGAACAAGAAGGTTCTTTGTCAGTAAATACTAATACCCCTGAGATGTCAGAGGTTATTTGGGAAATATTTGCACGTCTTAGAAGAAATTGTAATTTTATTAATAGAAATAGTCTATCAGTATTCTAATTTTTAAAGAAATAACAGAATTATGCACAACCAGTAAATGTGAATATATGATTGAGATTGAGGGAATTATTTGGATAATCTTTTGTACACACATATATAATTGTAGATATCACTGATTATACCATGAACTGAAAGAATCTGTAGAAAAGAAGACCAAAAAAGAAGTACATTGAAACTAAACCCAATTGATTGGATTGTGATTGTTAGAAAAATAGAAATCACTGTTTTCCCAGTGACAGTAAGAAAAATTAAAACTAACGAAGAACGTCGACATTCTAGGAAATCAGCAAACTAAAATGGACTGGAATGGGTGAATTTAACTCAGATGATCATTATGTCTACTACTGTGGGCAGGAATCCCTTAGAATAAATGGAGTAGCCATCATCATCAACAAAAGTGTCCAAAATGCAGTACTTGGATGCAATCTCAAAAACGACAGAATGATCTCTGTTCGTTTCCAAGGCAAACCATTCAATATCACAGTAATCCAAGACTATGCCCCAACCAGTAATGCTGAAGAAGCTGAAGGTGAACAGTTCTATGAGGATCTACAAGACCTTTCAGAACTAACACCCCAAAAAGATGTCCTTTTCATTACAGGGGACTGGAATGCAAAAGTAGGAAGTCAAGAAACACCTGGAGTAACAGGCAAATTTGGCCTTGGAGTACAGAATGAAGCAGGGCAGAGACTAATAGAGTTTTGCCAAGAAAATGCACTGATCATAGCAAACACCCTCTTCCAACAACACAAGAGAAGACTCTACACATGGACATCACCAGATGGTCGACACTGAAATCAGACTGATTATATTCTTTGCAGCCAAAGATGGAGAAGCTCTATACAGTCAGCAAAACAAGACCAGGAGCTGACTGTGGCTCAGATCATGAACTCCTTATTGCCAAATTCAGACTTAAATTGAAGAAAGTAGGGAAAACCACTCCACCATTCAGGTATGACTTAAATCAATGAAGAAATAAAGGCAATGTATATTATGAATGGGTTTAGTTTTTCAGCAGTAGCTACTAAGTTATAACTTGAAGTGAAGTGAAGTCGCTCAGTTGTGTCTGATTCTTTGCAACCCCGTGGACTGTAGCCTGCCAGGCTCCTCTGTCCATGGGATTCTCCAGGCAAGAATACTGGAGTCGGTTACCATTCCCTTCTCCAGGGGATCTTCCTGACCCAGGGATCAAACCCAGGTCTCCTGCATTGGAGGCAAATACTTTAACCTCTGAGCCGCTTATATCCCTTTATATAAGGGGGCAGAGAATATTTGGAAGGTAGGAAAAAAATGTCTATTTCTGAATGCTGTGTGAGATTACAAAACTGGATGAAAGGAGCATGGGGTATAGCTGTGGGAGACATCATAGCTGTTTTATAGTGAAGAATTTGGTTATTGATAATCTTGCCCAGATAATTTATTTCATACTGCCTTGGAATATAATTTTAAAATATGATTTCCTATCATATAAAAAAATGGAGAGTTGAAACAATTATCTAGATAATTCTGTTTTTTGTTAATGTATTGCTAGCTTGAGTTATCTGGGTAGTTCAGACCTTGTTCCCTTTGCATAGGTAAATAATTATTTTCACATTATTGAGGTTATTGTTGTTCAGTCCCTAAGTCATGTCTGACTCTTTGTGATCCCATGGACTGCAGCACGCCAGGCTTCCCTGCCCTTCACTATCTCCCAGAGTTTGCTCAAACTCATGTCCATTGATTCAGTGATGCCATCCAACCATTTCATCCTCTGTCACCCCCTTATCCTCCTGCCCTCAATCTATCCCAGCATCAGGGTCTTTTCCAATGAGTCAGCTCTTCTCATCAGGTGGCCAAAGTATTAGAGCTTCAGCATCAGTCTTTCAAATGAATATTCAGGGTTGGTTTATTTTAGGATTGACCAGTTTGATCTCCTTGCAGTCGAAGGGACTTTCAAAAGTCTTCATATCACAATTCAAAAGCATCAGTTCTTATTGAGGGTAAGCATGGAAATATTTTTTTTCAGCTTTAAGTATGTCTGATATATGGAGAGTGGATCTTCATAGAATAACTATTGTTTACAACTGATTTCTAGATGAAATGCCGTAATTCCCTGCTCTTTTGGTTGTGATGTGAGAACCTCCTTTTCCATGTTATCCCAGAGGTTTTGTTCACTTCAGGGAGCTTGTTTATTTCAGTCCCTGAACATATGCTTTCACAAGAATGCACTCTCTATGTTTAATTCCATTTATCTTTGTGTAACTCATCACACACATAAGACAATTCTTTTCTAAATACAAATGCTGAAGTTAATATCTTACAGATATATTTGATGAAAATAATCCTTGGAGATGTGCACTCTCATTTTAAAGAAACAAACAAATGAAAAATAGCAAAATCCCAACAAAACAAACAAATTGAGAATTGGCAGTTTTGAAGGCTGTGTTGTTATTTTGTCAATTTCTTTGGGAATTATAAGATAGCAGGAAACATCCACTCTCTGAATATATTATGAATTATTTAAACACAAAATAAAGAAAATATATCCAATGCATATCTAATTATAATTATTCATCATCTTCCATTTTAGACCAAAATATTCATGTTAAACCCCTTACCCCGACAGAGAGGAGTCAAGACAGACTGTTTCATCTGTTTTCCTTGGACTCCATTAATTTCAATTCCATTACTGACAGTGCAACATCTGTGTCTCTTCCCTTTTACTTTAGTTATATAATTTGCCTTCAGAAATTGTATGGGGATTTGGTTGGAGAATTTCTTTGCCTCTATCAACATGCTCAAGGATAAAAGATCTTACCACCTATTTTCAGACTGTATACATTTCCTGAAATCAGGTAGAGTGTTTCATTACATGATAACTCCATTCTGACTAGTGATTATTTTTTAAAAACCATGTTATATTTTCCATAAAATATAAATTTATCATTAATAAGAACATATAAAATATACTTTCATTTCAACTTCTAAAATTTTTATTTCAAAGTTTTTTTAAACAATTTCAGAATGTAAAAGATTTAAGAATCCCTTTCAAAGGTCAACATTGTCTTTAAATTATAAGCCTGGGTTGCAGAATCCAGCAGATGGTGATACTTCATACTTTGGGCCTTGGCAAGACTTGTGTTTAGCTTGAATCAGCTTCTTTCAGCTGGTCCTCCTGAAAACAATGCATAAAATTTTAAATGATCTTCTCTTCCCTTCTAACTTGAGAAATCTGTATGCAGGCCAGGAAGCAACAGTTAGAACTGGACATGGAACAAAAGACTGGTTCCAAATAGGAAAAGGAGTACATCAAGGCTGTATATTGTCACCCTGCTTAGTTAACTTATATGCAGAGTACATCATGAGAAACGCTGGACTGGAAGAAACACAAGCTGGAATCAAGATTGCCAAGAGAAATATAAATAACCTCAAACATGCAGACGACACCACCTTTATGACAGAAAGTGAAGAGGAACTAAAAAGTGTCTTGATAAAAGTGAAAGAGGAGAGAGAAAAAGTTGGCTTAAAGCTCAACATTCAGAAAACAAAGATCATGGCATTTGGTCCCATCACTCCATGGAAAATAGATGGGGAAACAGTGGAAACAGTGTCAGACTTTATTTTTTTGGGCTCCAAAATCACTGCAGATGGTGATTGCAGCCATGAAATTAAAAGATGCTTACTCCTTGGAAGAAAAGTTATGACCAACCTAGATAGTATATTCAAAGCAGAGACATTACTTTGCCAACTAAGGTCCATCTAGTCAAGGCTCTGGTTTTTTTTGTGGTCATGTATGGATGTGAGAGGTGGACTGTGAAGAAGGCTGAGCGCCGAAGAATTGATGCTTTTGAACTGTGGTGTTGGAGAAGACTCTTGAGAGTCCCTTGGATGGCAAGGAGATCCAACTAGTCCATTCTGAAGGAGATCAACCCTGGGATTTCTTTGGAAGGAATGATGCTATAGCTGAAACTCCAGTACTTTAGACACCTCATGCGAAGAGTTGACTCATTGGAAAAGGCCCTGATGTTGGGAGGGATTGGGGGCAGGAGAAGAAGGGGCCGACAGAGGATGAGATGGCTGGATGGCATCACTGACTCGATGGACGTGAGTCTGAGTGAACTCCAGGAGATGGTGATGGACAGGGAGGCCTGACGTGCTGCGATTCATGGGGTCACAAAGAGTCGGACACGACTGAGCGACTGAACTGAACTGAACTGAACTGAACATTGCAAAAATAGTATTGATTATAAGAAAACTTACACAAATTTCTGAATCAAATTTATCAGCTTACTTTATTGTCACTTCCTTCTTTCCCTTTAAATGATTAAAGTGGTCCCAAATTAATTCCTTCCCCTTTTCTCTAGATCCCATTCCTTGCCATTTATTATTCCAGGATAATGCGTCTGCTGTGTCCCCAGTACTCCCATCTTCCGCTTTGTTTCTGCGGTCCTCTATATAGCAAACCTCCTCAGAAGGGTTGTTGTTATCAGATAGCTCTACATCTTCCGCTTCCATTTCTTCTTTAATCCATTCCATTTATGCTTTTATCAGTCCACTCCACTGAAACCGATCTGTTCATTTTTAAACTCTACCAAGTCCAGTGTCCATGTTATCTCAAAATAGTCAAGCTGTGGGTGGTATTTCACCCGGTTGATCTGTCTTTGTTGTGAAACACTTTCCTCAGACATCTTGCAGGATACTCTTCTTCGACTTTTCTTCTTACATAACGATTATGCCTTCTCAGTGCCTGTTGATAATTCCTCTCATTTCTCCATTTCCTAAATATTGATATGGCTCAGAATTCACCCCTCAGATAACTCTTTGGTCTATTTATATAAACACTATGAAGTGATCTTATCTTGTTTTATGCCTTTAAATACATAAGTGAAAGTGAAAAGTGAAAGTGAAGTCACTCAGTCGTGTCCAACTTTTTGCGACCCCATGGACTATAGCCTACCAGGCTCCTCTGTCCATGGGATTTTCCAGGCAATAGTACTGGAGTGGATTGCCATTTCCTTCTCCATTTAAATACATAAGTAGATCTCAAAAGCAGATCTCAAATATTTCTTTCCAGCACTAACATTTTTTGAACTCTAGACTCATGTATCTAATTTATTTCCATTTATATGTATAATTCATTTATTAAACTTAAGTTTTCCAAAATCAAACTCATGAGTTCTACATTCCAAACTTATTCTTTCTATGATGCTTTACCTCAGTAGTTGGCAATGCAAACCTTCCAGTTAATTAGGCCAAAATGTTTGGAGTTAGGCTTGACTCCTCTCCTTTAATGAGCCATACCCAATTCATCAACTTTCCACTCTGCAATACCTTAAAAATAATACTTCAACTCCAGCTACTTCTCATCTGTATTGTCATTCTACTCCAAAACATTTCCATCTATCACCTGAATTAGAGCCATAACCTCCCAACTCATTCCTATGCTCTTATTTCTGGTATTATAAAAATTAGACAGAAAAAATGATGAAGAAAAGTAATGAGTATATTAAGTAGAGATAAATTAGATTTAAATAGATGTCAGGTTTTTTTTTTTTTAAGTAGAGTTTGGCTTAATTTTGCTTAAACTATGCATAAAAAGAAATCAAGACATCTGCATAGAGATTTCCTTGAGTCTTTGAGTACTAAACTGCATGTATGAATGGTAAAATTCCGTAGGGCCATGTGAAGAATGAAAAATGGGGACAATCCATCACAAGGGCTTTTTCAAATTAAATAATTACCTGAGCTCGAAACAGGTTAACAGAGCCTTCAATCTGATTGATCAGATTGGAGGGACAATATTAAGAATTCAGAAAAGTCCATACAGAACTCAGGTCATGATAAAGAAACAGGGCTAAACTAGACAGATATGTATGAAAGCTGATCTATACAAGTGCATACTGGTTAAATATAATATACAGTCTTGTATTTTTAAAAAATTACCTTGTTTGGGATTGCATGTACACCCGTGGTGGATTCATGTCAATGTATGGCAAAACCAATACAGTATTGTAAAGTAAAATAAAGTAAAAATAAAAATTAAAAGAAAAGAAAAGTTAAAAATAAATAAATAAAATAAAAATAAAAATTACCTTGAAAGATCATTATTTAAAGAAAATAATAGCCTTGCATGTGTATGGAGTTTGTAGGGCTTCCTGGGTAGCTCAACTGGTAGATAATCCACATGCAATGCAGGAGACCCTGGTTCAATTTCTGGGTCAGGGAGTTCCCCTAGAGAAGAGATAGACTGCCCACTCCAGTATTCTTGGGCTTCCCTGGTGGCTCAGATGGTAAAGAATCCACCCACAATGTGAGACACCAAAGTTTAATCCCTGGGTTGGGAAGATCTCATGGAGGAGGGCATGGCAACCCACAGCAGTATTCTTACCTGGAGAATCCCCATGGACAGAGGACCCTGGAGGGCTGCAGTCCATGGGGTTGCAAAGAGTGGGACATGACTGAGCAACTAAGCACAACACAGCATATGGGGCTTGTAAGACAAAAAGAGGTATAATTAATGATAATAAAAAAAGAAGATAAGCGAAAAAAATGATGTTAAAGTGCATATTTGTCAATTGATAACCTACAAATAGCTGTGAAAAGAAGAGAAGTGAAAAGCAAAGGAGAAAAGGAAAGACATAAGCATATGAATGCAGAGTTCCAAAGAATAGCAACAAGAGATAAGAAAGCCTTCCTCAGCGATCAGTGCAAAGAAATAGAGGCAAACAACAGAATGGGAAAGACTAGAGATCTCTTCAAGAAAATTAGAGATACCAAGGGAACATTTCATGCAAAGATGGGCTCGATAAAGGATAGAAATTGTAGGGAACTAACAGAAGCAGAAGATATTAAGAAGAGGTAGCAAGAATACACAGAAGAACTATGCAAAAAAAGATCTTCATGACCCAGAAAATCACGATGCTGTGGTCACTCACCTAGAGCCAGATATCCTGGAATGTGAAGTCAAGTGGGCCTTAGGAAGCATCACTATGAACAAAGCTATTGGAGGTAATGGAATTCCAGTTGAGCAGTTTCAAATCCTGAAAGATGATGCTGTGAAAGTGCTACACTCAATATGCCAGCAAATTTGGAAAACTCAGCAGTGGCCACAGAACTGGAAAAGGTCAGTTTTCATTCCAATCTCAAAGAAAGGCAATGCCAAAGAATGCTCAAACTACCACACAATTGGACTCATCTCACATGCTAGTAAAAGAAATGCTCAAAATTCTCCAAGCCAGGCTTCAACAATACCTGAACCATGAACTTCCTGATGTTCAAGCTGGTTTTAGAAAAGGCAGAGGAACCAGAGATCAAATTGCCAACATCTGCTGGATCATGGAAAATGCAAGAGAGTTCTGAGAAAACATCTTATTTCTGCTTTGTTGACTATGCCAAAGCCTTTGACTATGTGGATCACAATAAACTGTGGAAAATTTTGAAAGAGATGGGAATATCAGAGCACCTGACCTACCTCTAGAGAAACCTATATGCAGGTCAGGAAGCAACAGTTAGAACTGGACATGGAACAAAAGACTGGTTCCAAATAGGAAAAGGAGTACGTCAAGGCTGTATATTGTCACCCTGCTTATTTAACTTATTTGCCAAGTACATCATGAGAAAGTCTGGACTGGAAGAAACACAAGCTGGAATCAAGATTTCCAGGAGAAATATCAATCACCTGATATGCAGATGACACCACCCTTATGGCAGAAAGTGAAGAGGAACTAAAAAGCGTCTTGATGAAAGTGAAAGAGGAGAGTGAAAAAGTTGGCTTAAAGCTCAACATTCAGAAAATGAAGATCATGCAATCTGGTCCCATCACTCCATGGGAAATAGATGGGGAAACAGTGGAAACAGTGTCAGGCTTTATTTTTGGGGGCTCCAAAATCACTGCAGATGGTGATTGCAGCCATGAAGTTAAAAGATGCTTACTCCTTAGAAGAACAGTTATGACCAACCTAGATAACATATTCAAAAGCAGAGACATTACTTTGCCAACAAAGGTCTGTCTAGTCAAGGCTATGGTTTTTCCAGTAGCCATGTATGGATGAGAGAGTTGAACTGTGAAGAAAGTTTAGTGCCAAAGAATTGATGCTTTTGAACTGTGGTGTTGGAGAAGACTCTTGAGAGTCCCTTGGACTGCAAGGAGATCCAACTAGTCCATTCTAAAGGAGATCAGCCCTGGGATTTCTTTGGAAGGAATGATGCTAAAGCTGAAACTCCAGTACTTTGGCCACCTCATGTGAAGAGGTGACTCATTGGAAAATACTCTGATGCTGGGAGGGATTGGGGGCAGGAGGAGAAGGGGACGACAGAGGATGAGATGGGTGGATGGCATCACCGACTCAATGGACGTGAGTTTGAGTGAACACTGGGAGTTGGTGATGGACAGGGAGGCCTGGCGTGCTGAGAGTCATGGGTTTACAAAGAGTCAGACACACCTGAGCACCGGAACTGAACTGAACCTCATATAAGATAATTAATAGAAAGTCAAAATACTCAATTAATTCAAATATGTGAGAAAAAAAAAAAACAACCCTCTATGAGATAAATAGAAAACTGATTGCAAAGAGAGACTTAAATTCAACTATGTCAACAGTCATATTACATATGCGTGCATGCTGTCACCTCAGTCATGTTTGGCTCTGTGTGACCCCGTGGACTGTAGCATGGTAGGCTCCTCTGTCCATGGGATCTCCCTGCAAGAATTCTGGAGTGGATTTCCATGCCCTCCTCCAGGGCTCTTGGGATCAAAACCAAATTACGTATGTCTCTTGCTTTGGCAGTTAGGTTCTTTTCCACTAGCACCACGTGGGAAGCCCATATGAAATATAAACACTCCACCTATAAGTCAGTGATTCTTAAACTGGTAAAACAAAGCAATGCCCAAATGTATACTCTCACTAAGAATCACATTTTGATTCTAAAGACTCAGATAATCTAAAAATAAAGAGATGAAAAAAGTTATATTTATGTTCAAATCATAATAGAAGAACTTAATATACCTATGTTAATATCAGACAAAGTTGACTATAGTACAGGAAATATTACCAAAGATAAAGGTGACATTTCCCAATGATAAAGGAGTAAATTAATCAAGAACCACAACAGACCTAAATGTGTATGCACCAAAAAGAAGCTTTAAAATACATGAGGCAAACACTGACAGACCTGAAAGGAGAAATAGATAAATCTACAATTAAAATTGGCAATTTTAGGACCCCTCTCAGTAATACAACTAGCAGACAGAAAGTCAGGAAGTAGACAGAGTACTTGAACAACACTATCAACCAAAATTTAACCTAATTAACATTTATAGAACACTACACAAGACAACTGCAGAATCCACATTACTTTCAGTTGCACACGGAACATTAGCCGAATAGAACCATATGCTTGGCCATAAAAGTCTCAATAAATTAAAAGAATTGAAATCACTCAAAGTATATTCTCTGAAATTACAAAATTAAATTAGAAATAAACAAAAAATGTATTTGGAAAATCTCAAATATTTGGCAACTTCATGTAATCATTCTAAACAACTGATGGTTCAAAGAAAAAATTACAAAGGAAATTATAAAATATTTGAAAATAAGTGAAAAATTTAAAAGACTTAAAATTTGTGGGTTGCAGCAAAAGCAATATATTGGGGAAAGTTTGTCCCTTAGAAATCTGTATAAGAAGAAAAGTTTGAGACCAAAGATCTAGGCTTCTGAGCCTGCACCTTTAAAACAAAAAATAGTAAATTTAAACCCAGAAGGTGGAAGGAAGGGATTAATAAAGAGTAGTAATAAAAGTAATAGAAAACTACAGAAGATGGAGAAAATCAATCTAGTAAGGAGCAGTCAACTTAATTCAGGTCTCCTTGAATTGATAGTAACAAATTATTATTAACTACATCATGTGAAATTTATACACCACTAAGCTTTTGCTGATTTTATTTATATGTCATCTGGTTTCAAAAGTTGTCATTGACATATGCTTAAAGGACAAGAGATATTATTTTTATGATCCCCAGATTACATTTTATATTTGAATTAGGAAAAGTAAGTGGCATGTTTGTTGTCAGGGGTGAATGGTGCTCCTCCAGAGACAGGAAATGTAAAAACGAGAGTGTAAGGGCCAAAACATCACAGGCCCAGAGGTTGGTCTTTGATGGACCTTGCAGGGTTGGCCTGTAGATAGATGATAACCTTTCTACTCATTCAGGGTACTGAAATTAGACCCCCCGAAGAGCATGACCTCTGAAGTCCTCCTGTCCAACGCCCAGCACCTGGACTCCCTTTGAAAGCACTACAGAGCCTGCTTGCAGCTGGTCTTTTTGTGGCCTGCATGCTCTGAAGGCCTCCTTGTCCTACAGGCACCCAGATTTCCACTGCCTTCACTACCGTCAGTTGCTGATTTCTGCATTCCAGAGAGGAGTCTATTGTTTGCTCAGGACCTCCAGAGCAGCTCTGGCCTGGCTAAACCACTGATGCTGTCTGGTGGCTGAACCACACTTTCTCCGAGAGATTTGGTTTGTCCTTCTTTGGGTGTTTCCCCCCACCCTTATGCCTAGGGTACCATATAGTTTCCTTATTTCTCACAGTTCCTCTTGTATTTTAGATAATGGTTCATTATATTAAATGCCCCCGTTTCATCTATTGTGGAGTTTCTAGTTCCTGATTCCACCCAGACTACTATGGTGGATAACTGTCAAAGTTCATATGGCAATTTTAGAACAGTCACTTTAAAATTATAATGATCCTTAGTTTAGACTGGAGACCTCCTGAGTATGCCACAGTTCTGATCCCCCATCCCTCTAATGCAATTAGGACCTGTGGTCTGAATTTGTTAGAAGGGACATATTTAACAAATATTGAGATAGAGCTGTGACCATTGATGACTATGGGACTTCCATTATATGTAAGACCAACTATTTTTCTCACTTTTTATAAAGGTCATGTTTATGATGAAGCAAAACTGAAACTCTTGTTTAGAATCATGAACCTGGAAAATAAATAGTTTTTCAGCTTTCCTAGTTGTCTTTAATATCTATCTAAAGAAAGAGTTTTGCTAAAAAAAAATAGACAATATATATGGGTTTTGTAAAACAGAACTTAACACAGATATTCATTTAGTGTATGTGGACATAAATATCACCAAGTGATGATAAGAGCTGTGCTCCTCAGTGTCACCTACAAACTAGCAGCATCACCATCACCTAGAAACTTTATGGAAATGCAAATTCTCATTTCCAATTTCAAACCTAGATATGAAGCCTGGTCCCCAAAGTCTGTGTTTTAACAAGCCCTCCAGTTGATTCTTAGACATGCTTATGTATAAGAAGCACTGATTTAGAGTCTCTCAAAACTGGTAATTGTCTACTAGATTTTTACCCAAGTGGTCTGTGTGCAGAAATCTCTGAAATTTATTAGATTTCTAATAGAAAACCAATGCAAGTGTAGTTAAATAACTCTTCTCTATTCCTGGATTTTGAAGAAGAGAATAGGTAAATATCAAATGTCAAAATCAAATGTGATTTTATGTTACGTGGTTAAAATAAAATGTCCCAAGAGCAGGTTACTTTCTCAGAAACATGTTTAACTGCAGTCCTTAGTGTTTTTACTTTTCTTTCCTCTTCTTACCCCTACACTTCAACATTTCCTGTTTATTGAGGAACACCATTTAACCCTTGACAACAAAAGTGCCACTTACTTTTCTAATCCAAATATAAGATATAATCTGAGAATTGTAAAAATAGCATCTCCTTTCTCAAAATATTGTTGTCAGTCAATATTATAATCTTTTAAACCAAAATATAAATAAACATTAGGGAAAGGTTATATATATTAGGGAAAGCATATAAATAAAATTAGGGAAAGCTTAGTGATGCATGAATTTCACATACTGTGTATTAATGTGCTAGACATTTGTGACTGTTACTATGAGGGGCTTGAGTGTTGTACAAGTTGCTTCATGCTTATGTTGAGATGTCACTACTTTTCATTAGTTAACGCTTAGAGCTTTTTGGGATCTTGCAGAAATTACATATTCTGCACAAAAAATCTCCCTTTACAGCTCATTTATTTTTATGTTGAAAGGCCCTTGCTTTGCTGGGGTTTTGTTTATGCTGAGAAAATTAGTTCAGTGTACAATAAGAGAGAGAGGAAGGAAAGAGTTCAGTGTTGCCATTTCTAATCTCTCACTCTTGTCAGACCTAATGTTAAAAGCCACATTTCTTAACCTTGCAGAGGAAAATAGAAAATGTTGTGTTTCTACCAGCCATATTGAATGTAAATTAAGTTAGTTATGCAGCAAAACTTTTTTTCAACTATAATTTCACTGTATTGTATTACTTGAATTTGCATACCAGCAAAAGAGTGATTGTCACTTTGGATGAAATTTTGTAGTGTTAGTTTAAAATGAGAAAAAAGCAGAAAAATTATGTGATCACTAAGAGCAGTATTTCAAAGTAGTATTTACTGGTAGAACTTTTTTGTACTTCTGCTCAACTTGTAATTCATTCTCTTTTTCAATAGAAAATGGGAATTGCTGATTCCTTTTGGAAGTAGAACTTATCATAAAACATGTTTGCACTGTACAGACAATAATAACAATGTTCTCTTTACATAAAGCCCCCTTCTTCCAAATGAGGTAAAATGGTTTGTGCACAGGATCTTCAGAATCCTCTCAGGATCTCAGTGAGGAAAGAAACAAGCTCTGCACACTTCTATTGCAAATATTTAGAACACAAGAAAGCAAAATGGCAGGCAAAGCTACTAGAAAATAGTTGATTTTCTTGAGTGAAGTGCAGTCACTCAGTCATGTCTGACTCTTTGTGACCCCATGGACTGTAGGCTACCGTGTTCATCCATCCATGGGATTTTCCAGGCAAGAGTACTGGAGTGGGTTGCCATTTCCTTCTCCAGGGGATCTTCCAGACCCAGGGATCGAACCTGGGTCTCCTGCATTGTAGGCAGATGCTTTACCATCTGCGCCACCAGGGAGACCGATTTTCTTGAACCCACATCTAATATTAATATACTGTTCATGTTATTTGTCATTGTTAATCTGAAAGAAATGTGCATTGAATTAGAAAGTTATAAAAATAAATTATATTTATTGCATGGATAAAAATTAGAATGTTTCTGTGCTAGGAGAAGAACTAAAAATTAATTTCGCTTTTAAGTGGCTGGCACAGTGTAGATATTCAGATTTGCAGAACAATGCTGAGGAATACTAAAGGATGTGATCTGGCTCCCACAATTAGTTGTAACAGTCTCAGAGCTCTTGCTTAGCAGTAAGGTGTTCCTTCCATTATGAAGCCACATTGTTCAAAAGTTAGCTCCCTGAAATGCATCTTTGAAGAAGCTGCTGCTGCTGCTAAGTCGCTTTAGTCATGTCCAACTCTGTGTGACCCCATAGACGGCAGCCCACCAGGCTCCCCCATCCCTGGGATTCTCCAGGCAAGAATACTGGAGTGGGTTGCTATTTCCTTCTCCAATGCATGAAAAGGAAAAGTGAAAGTGAAGTCGCTCAGTCATGTCCGACTCTTTGCGATCCCATGGACTGCAGCCCACCAGGCTCCTCCATCCATGGGATTTTCCAGGCAAGAGTACTGGAGTGGGGTGCCATTGCCTTCTCTGTTGAAGAAGCTTATAATAATAGCAAAACACCAAAACTACTTTTTATAACAAAGTCATACAAAATAGTAAAGAGAATATACTGTTAGAAGAATTATCTTGAGATTACAATGAAGCATGATAGGCAACAATGTAATTATATGTGACAACCAGATAGACAATTGTACTTTACATTGTGTAGTTTAAGATCTTGAAAAGTAATTGATTTATTTTTTCTAATTTAATGATATTATCCAGTTATTTCAATTCTTTTCAAATCTTGTATTTGACTGATTAGGAATTGACAGTGGAATTTTGTAAATTAGTTTGAGATTTTCTGCCATATACATTTTTGATTTAGAAACAGACATTTATTTTGCTGAAATGATTCTGTGATTCACTTATGATTTGTATTTTAATAATGCTTATTAGTTTTGAAATACAGGAAATTATAGCATAAAAGCAAATGCAACTCTTGATACCCCATCCAGATAACACCATTTCAAAAATACATTTACATAATTTAAAAATTCAAGCAGTTTAGAAATTCTGTTTTCATTTTTCCTTTTTTCAGGGTATATACTCAGAAGTGAAATTGCTAGATTATATAGCAGGTCTATTTTTAATTTTTTGAGTAACTTTTATTTTGTTTTCCATTGTGTTTGGACCAGTTGACATCCCCACCAACACTAAGAGTTCCTTTTTTAACCACTCTGTCAGCCCCTGGGTCTCTTGTCTTCTTCATGATGGCCATTTAACAGACATGAGGTGGTGCATCATTATGGCTTTGACTTGCATTTCCCTGATGATTAAGTGATGCTGGGAATATTTTCATGTACATGTTGACTATTGAATAGCTTTGGAAAAATGTCTCTTGATTTCCTCTGCCCCATTTTCAGTCAGATTTTTTTTTTTTTTTGAGTAATATGAGTTCTTTACATTTTGGGGATATTAGCCCCTTATCAGATATATGATTTGCAAATATACTTTTTTCCATTTTGGTTTTCTTTCACTTTTGGTTTTGTTGTTGGTTCCCTTTACTGTACTGAAGCTTTTTAGTTTCAGGTAGTTTCACGAGTTTATTTTTGTTTATATTGCCTTTGCCTAAGATTTGATGTCAAATCTTAAGAAAAAATGTATTGCCAAAACCAATGTCAAGGAACTTACCCCCTATGTTTTATTCTAGGAATTTTATGGTTCAGGTCTTACATTCACATCTACCAAATTTGAATTTATTTTTCTGTGTGGTGTAAGGTAGGGATTCAGTTTCATTCTTTAGCATGTGGCTGTCCGCTTTTCCCTCATCACTATTTATTGAAAAGACTATCCTTTTCCCAAATAGAGACTGAATCAGATCTGTAGATTGTTTTGGGTGCTATGGATTTTAACAGTATTATTTCCAGACTATGAGCTGATATCTTTCCATTTATTTCTGTCTTCTTCAATTTTTTTTTTTCATCAATATCCTATAGTTTTCAGCATACAGGCCTTTTACTTCCTTGGTTAAATTTATTTCTAGTCTCTCTATTTTTTAAAATGCTATTGTAAGTGAGATTGTTTTACTTTCTAATAGTTTGTTATTATAAGACACACAATTGATTTTTGAGTATTGATTTTGTATCCCGCAAATTTACTGAATTTATTAACTAGTTTTAACAGAGATTTGGTGGACTCTTTAGTGATATCACATCATCTACAGATAGTGACAGTTACTTATTCCTTTGCTTCTTGGATGTATTTTATTTATTTTCTTGCCTAATTACTCAAGTTAGACCTTCCAGTACTACATTGAATAAAACTGGTGAGAGACTTCCCCAACAGTCCAGTGATTAAGACTTTGCCTCCCACTGCATAGGATGCAGGTTTGACCTGGTTGGGGAGCTAAGATTCCACATGACTATCACCCCCCAAAATGAAAATGTAAACAGAAGCAATATTGTAACAAATTCAATAAATATTTTAAAAATGGTCCACATCAAAAAATATTTAAAAAAAAATGGTAAGAGTGGCCATTTTGTCTTTTTTCCTGATTTTAGAGGAAACATTTTCAGCTTGTCTATCTGGAGTATGATGTTAACTGTGAGCATAGATACTTTTTATAGGTAAAAGGTTTCCTTTATGTTTTTTGCATGCTGGAATCTTTTATCCTGAATGTGTTTTGAATTTTTTCAAATATGATTTCTTTGACTACTCACATAGTTTTCCTCCTTATTCTGTTAATATTGTGATAAAATGTTGATTTGTTCATAGTAAGTCAACCTCAGATCCTCAAAATTATCTTTGAACATCATGTTTTTTCCTTTCTGTATTTGCTGTGTTCAATTTTTCAAATGTATTTTAAGGTTTTCTGCATTTATATTTATAAGAAATTTTGGTCTGTGATATTTCTTTTTCTTTGTAATGTTTTTGATTTTGCTCTCAGTTTATTTCTGGCCTTATAAAATGTGGGGCTTCTCTGATAGCTCAGTCGGTAAAAAATCTGCCTGCAATGCAAGAGACCCTGGGTCGATTCCTGGGTCAGGAAAATCTGCCAGGAAGGGAAAGGCTACCCACTCCAGTATTCTGGCTTACAGAATTCCATGCACTGTAGAGTCCATGGGGTTGCAAAAGAGTTGGACGTGACTTTTACTTTCACTTTATAAAATGAACTGAGGATTATCCTTTATTTCTATATTTTCTGGATGAGTTGCTGTAGGATTTGTACTGTTCTTCCTCAAATATTTGATCACTCTCGCCAGTAAAAAAATCTGCTCATGGAGATTTTTTGTGGGGAGGTATTTAATTGCCAATTTAATTTTTTTAGTATAAAACTTTCAGATTTTTTATTTCTTCTTATGTTAGTCTTAGTAATGTTAATTTTAGGGAATTTTTTCATTTCACGTTGATCATTGAATATATTGGCATACAACTTGTATGCATGCTCAGTCAAGTCTGACTCTTTGTGACCCCACAAACTGTAGCCCACCAGGCTCTTCTGTCCATGGGATTTCGCAGGAAATAATACTGAAGTGGGTTGCCATTTCCTTCTCCAGGGGATCTTCCTGACCCAGGGAGCAAACCTAGGGTCCTGAATTGGCAAGTGGATTCTTTACCACTGAGCCACTTGGCATAAAATTTTTCATAATATTTTACATTCTTCTTAAAAGTAGGAACTATAGAGATGTACCCTCTTTGATTCTGTCTTGATCAATTTAGCTGATTCATTTTTACTAAATTTTTCAAGAATGAGCTCTTGGTTTTGGTGGCTTTTTCCAGTTGTTTATTTACTCTTGCACTGATTTCTGTGATTCTTTAAAAGTATTTCTTCTTTCTATCTTAACCACCTATGTTTTAAAATTTTACTTACTGATGTATTTGGCTGCACTGGGTCTTCATTGCTCTTCGGGCTGTTTCTCTAGTTGAGGCAAGGGAGGGGCACATCCTGTTGTGGTGGGTGGGTTTCTCATTGTAGTAACCTCTCCTGTTGCAGAGCACAGGCTCCAGGGTGCACAGACTGTAGTCTTTGTGGTGCGTGGATTCAATAGTCGTGCTCCCAGGCTCCAGAGCTCAGTCTCAATCGTTGTGGGGCATGGGCTGAGTTGCTCCATGGCATGATCCTCCTTGGACCAGGGACTGAACCCATTTCCCCTGCACTGGCATGTATCTCTTCACCGCTGAGTCACCAGGGAAACCTGCACTTCCGTTCCCCCCCACCCCCGAAGTTTCATATAGTGAAAGCTGAGTTTGCTGAATTTGAAGCTTTCTTCTCAGTAGACTTATGAAGCTATGAAAAATTTCTTTTTCATGCTTTTGCTGCATTCCACAAATTTTATTTTTTGCATTTTTATTTGGATTCAGTGAAATATTCTTGTAATTTCCAAAGTGAATCCTCTGATACATGAGGTAGTTAGAACTATGATGTTTAACATGGTATTTTAGGGACTTGCCTAGTATATATATATATCAGTATATATTTACTGATTTTTAATTTTAATTGTGTCTTAGTCTGAGACTATATTCTTAGGCCAATTATTTTCTTGAAAATTTATTATGGAGTGTTTTATCTATGTGAAATATGCATTTTTGCAATTTTTGTGTACTATCCTAGAGTTGGACTTCCCCTGTGGCTCAGCAGTAAAGAATCCACCTTTGCAGGAGAAGCAGGAGATGTGGGTTCAGTCCCTGGTTGGGAAGATCCCCTGGAGGAAGACATGGCAACCCACTCCAGTATTCCTGCCTGGAGAATCCCACGGAAAGAGAAGCCTGGTGAACTACACTCCATTGCACTGCAGAGAGTCGGACATGACTGAGCATGATACATCCTGTAATCAACAATCAGATTATGTTTGCTGTTAGTATTCTTCAAGTATTCTGCAGTTTTACTTATTACCTGATATATCTGTTTTATCAGCTTTATAAGAGGAGTTTAGAGTAATTAACTGTGGTTGTGGACATATATTTTTTATTTTCAGATATATTTTTCTTTATTTTTATGCTAGGATTTGCATACATATTATAATTGATATGTTTTCCTGATGAATTTACACTATTATTATTATGAAATGTCACTTTTGCTTCTGGTAATATTTTTTCTCTTGAGGCCTGTTTTATCTTAAATTAACATAGTCTCACAAATTAATATAACTTTCTTGTTATTTCAGTTTGCATTATAAACATTTCCTTTTGCTTCATATTTAGCTTATATCTGACTTTTCATTAATCACTTCCTTATAGACAATTTATAGTTTAATATTATTCATATCCAGTCTTACAATATCTGCCTCTTAGTGTGTTTAGAACTTTTACATTGAATGCAGTTACTGCTAGGAAATATTTCAGTATCCCTTCTTGTTATTTGTTTTCTATTTGTCCAATCCATGCTTAATAATTTATTTCTTCTTTACTGCATGTGTTGGTTGTTTTTATATTCAACCTGGTGAGGCTATAATTCTCATTTTTTCTATCAGACACTATTTTATGTGTTGCTATGTTGGTATCTTGTAGATGTGACTAACATTTACAGTCAGTTGACTTTAGATAAGGGAGATTATCCTTGATAGTCTGGGTAGGCCTCATATAATCAGATGAATGACCTTAAAACAAAACTGAGGTTTCCTTGAAGAATAAACTTTCCCTGTGGACTACAATGTCTGCTCCTAATTGAGAATTTCTAGCATACCATCTTGTCCTAAAGAATTTAGACGTATCTACCTATACTCTGGGGACTCCCTGGTGGCTCAGTGGTTAAGAATCCACCTGCCAATGCAGGAGATGCAGGCTTGATCCCTAGGTCGGGAAGATCCTCTGGAGAAGGAAATGGCAACTGAATCCAGTGTTCTTGCCTGGAGAATTCCATGGACTGTATAGTCCATGGGGTTGCAATGTCAGACACAACTGAGTGACTTTCTCTTTCACTTTAAGAAACTGATTATCTAATATGAATATATTTAAAGGTACTAATAACTCTATTTCCAATGTTAAAAAGGGTACTTGCAATCTATAGTATGATACAGCAATAGGGATAAGTAAAATATAATCATTGAATACTACTAATCAAATATGATTGTGGACTGAATGTCTGTGTTTCCCTGAAGTTCATATGCTATACTCAGTTGCATCTGACTCTGCTGCCCATGGACTGTAGTCTACCAGGCTTCCCTGCCCATGGAATTTTCTGAGCAAAAATACTGGAGTGGGATGCCATTTCCTACTCCAGGGCATCTTCCTGACCCAGGGATTGAACCTATGCCTCATGTCTCCTGCATTGACAGATGGGTTATTTTACCACTAGTGCCACCTGGAAAGCCCCAAAGTTCATATATTAAAACCTAAGTTTTAATGTGATCGTATTTGGAGGTATGGACTTTAGAAGGTAACCAAGAGAGTGGGGCCATCTTGATAACATTACTGCCATTACAAGGATATAAGAGTTTTCTTTTGCTATTCAAAAACTTTTGATTTTAATTAAGTTCCATTTGTTTATTTTTATTTTTATTTACTTTACTCTGGGAGGCAGATTGAAAAAGATATTACTACAATTTCTGTTAGGGATTGTTCTGCCTATGCTTTTCTCTAAGAATTTTATAGAATCTGGTCTCACATTTAGGTCTTTGATTCATTTCAAGCTTATTTTCGTGTATGATGGTAAAGAATGTTCTAATTTTATTTTTTTTATACATGAAGATGTTAAGTTTTCCCAGCAGCAGCATTTATTGAGCAGACTGTTTTTCCGCCATTGTATAGTCTTGCCTCCTTTGCCATAGATTAATTGACCATAAGTGTGTGAACTACCTATTCAATTCTGCTGATCTATTTCTATTTTTGTGCCAGTACCATAATATTTTGATGACTATAGCTTTATAATATAGTTTGAAGTCAGGGAACCTGACCCATTTTTCTTTCTCAAGATTGCTTTTGCTATTCAGGGTCTTTTGTGTCTCCACTCAAATTTTTAGATTTTTGTTTTGTTTTGTTTTAGTTCTGTAAAAAATTCCATTGTTAATTTAATAGGGATTGCATTGAATCGGATTGCCTTGAGTAGTATAGTCATTTTTACTATTGATTCTTCCAATCCAAGAACATGGTATATCTCTCCATCTGTTTCTGTCATCTTTGATTTCTTTCATCAGTGTCTTATAGTTTTCAGAGTACAGGTCTTTAGTCCTTAGTAGTCTCATTCCAAGTTATTTTTTCTTTTGATATGATGTAAATGAGATTGTTTCTTGAATTTCTCTTTTTGATCTTTCATTGTTAATGGAAAGAAATAACAACAGATTTCTGTGTACTAATTTTGTGTCCTGCAGCTTTACCAAGTTCATTGATGAGGTCTAGTAGTTTTCAACAGTGTCTATAGGATTTTCTACATATAATATCATGTCATCTGCAAACAGTGACAGTTTGACTTCTTCTTTTCCAATTTGGATTTCTTTTATTGCTGTTTTCTTCTCTGATTGTCATGGCTAAAGTGCTCATTGGAAGCACTGATGCTGAGGCTGAAACTCCAATACTTTGGCTACCTCTTGTAAAGACCTGACTCATTGGAAAAGACCCTGATGCTGAGAGGGATTGGGGGAAGGAGGAGAAGGGGACAACAGAGGATGAGATGGCTGTATGGCATCACTGACTTGATGCACATGAGTTTGGGTGAACTCCGGGAGTTGGTGATGGACAAGGAGGCCTAGCATGCTGCAATTCATGGGGTCGCAAAGAGTCAGACACGACTGAGCAACTGAACTGAACTGAACTGAAGACTTTCTAAACAATGTTGAATAAAGGTGGCAAGAGTGGACATCCTTGTCTTATTCATGATCTCAGAGGAAAAGGAAACCATAAACAAAATGAAAAGACAACCCTTGCTGCTGCTGCTAAGTCGCTTCAGTCGTGTCCGACTCTGTGCGACCCCATAGACGGCAGCCCATCAGGCTCCCCTGTCCCTGGGATTCTCCAGGCAAGAACACTGGAGTGAGTTGCCATTTCCTTCTCCAATGCATGAAAGTGAAAAGTGAAAGTGAAGTCGCTCAGTCGAGTCTGACTCTTTGCAACCCCATAGACTGCAGCCTACCAGGCTCCTCCATCCATGGGATTTTCCAGGCAAGAGTAACTGGAGTGGGGTGCCATCGCCTTCTCCGAGACAACCCTTAGATGGGTTAAAATATTTGCAAATGAAGTAATTGACAAGGGATTAATTTCTGAAATATATAAACAAATCATATAGCTCAATATATATAAAAAAAGAAGAAGCAAAAAATGAGCTGAAGATCTAAATAGACATTTCTCCAAAGAAGACATACAGGTGGCTAAAAGGCACATGAAATGATGCTCACTATTACTAATTGTTAAAGAAATGCAAATGAAGACTACAATGAGGTATCAAAATCAAACATTATGATGGTCATCATCAGAAAATTCTACAAACAATAAATCATGGAAAGGGTGTTGAGAAATGAGAACCCTCCTATGCTGTTGGTGATAATGCAAACTGATACAGCAACTAAGGAGAACAGTGTGGAGATTCCTTAAAAAAAAACTAAAAATAGAGCTACCTTATGATCCAGTAATCCTACTCCTGGGCATATATCTAGAGAAAACCCCAATTTGAAAAGATGCATCCACGTTAATGCTCATTGCAGTGCTATATACAATAGCCAGGAGATGGAAGCAACCTAAATGTTCATCTACAGAGGAATGGATAAAGAAGATTTTGTGTGTGTATATATATATATATACACACACACACACATACAGTGGAATATATATATACACATATACATACAGTGGAATATTAATCTGCCATAAAAAGAATGAAATAATGCCATTTGCAGCAACATGAATGGACCTAGACTAGATATTATCATGCTGAGTGAAGTAAGCCAGACAGAAAAAAACAAATATCATATGATATCACTTATGTATGGTATCTTAAGGGAAAAAAAAAAGATACAAGTGAACTTATCTACAAAACTTAAATGGAATTACAGATGTGGAAAACAAACATGATTACCAGGATATCTGGAGGGATTAGGCATAGATTGGAAGATTGGGATTGACATATACACACTGCTGTGTATAAAATAGATAATAGGAACCTATTCAAGAAAAAAGGAACTCTACTTGCTAATGGTCTATATGGGAAAAGAATCTATAAAGGAGTGGATATATGCATATGTATAACTGATTCAGTTTGCTGTACACCTAAAACTAATACAACATTGTAAATTAACTACACTCTGATAAAAAGTTAAAAAGGACACCATAAATTAGCAATCTGCAGTTCAGAAGAAGGTCTTTGCTAATACCCAACCATACTGTTACCAGTTTTGGACTTCTAGCCTACAGAATTGTGAGAAATAATTTTTTTCTTTATTAGTAACCCAGTCTATGGCCTTTTGTAGAGTAGGAGTAAGATAAATACCTATAGCAGGCAAGGTGACCACATGTTCAAAATTGAAACCAGAATTTCTGTATTTAAGTTTTATACATATGGCTTATCACATTTAATACTTAAGAAGTCAATCTATGAGAATAATAGTTCAGTTATGCAGATCATATTTTTAAATGGGTGTTAGGGTATTTCAGTGTATATATAGTGTTACCATAGGTTTTCAAAATAAGTTTGAATAAACCCTTGTAGAATGATTCAAGCTTCTTGAATGGTCCTCAAGGGTTTTGTAATATATCTTTTGGCATAAATAATTTCTTACAATCCTTCTTTCCAATTGTAAAATACACTGACTACATTTTCATATTTTAAAAAGGCCTCAATTTCAATTAATAAATCATGGTTGATAACTATTCTTTAACTTGCTGTATTTACCATAATTCCAACTTCATACATAATATATAGTTTTTATATTGAACTTTCACATTAAGATTAGTCCCTGAATTTTCTAAACAGTAGAAATAGATGAATGATTTAATATGACAGGTGTTGATTTAGTAGGCTCCAATGGAGAGTGAATTTTCTTCTTGAGTGTGTGCCTAATACTTTGGGAAGGCAGGCATTTGCCTGAGGCCTGTAAACATCGAACTTTTGGTTCAAAATGTTAGAATGCATATTATGCAATTCTTTATGTGTGCTTGATTTAAAATAAAATGAAATTCTGTAAAAGTTTTCCTCATTAATCTGCCCACTTTGATTCAACAGACTCTGAGTCAGAGCTTTGAAATGATTTGCTGATATAAGTGAGCATGATGGGCATCAATATTTAAAACTTGAGGGTAATTTATTCTGACTTGGCTTTCAAAGTTATTATAAACTATGAGTAACCAAGGAGAACTTCCTCAAATTAAACTTGCTTGTCAGTCCCATTTATATGTTTTCTTATTCCAATATTACTATGAAGAATTTAGCATTATCATTTTCCTTTTAATAAGAAAAATTATTTGAAGGTTCATGTGACATATTTTGAAGATCAACAATAACCTTCTGCTGTCTCTTCTCCAAATATATACTTTTTACTTAATAATGAGTTCACGGAATACTGTCATTTTGTGCCTGTGAGCCAGATCTGTGTCTCTAAACCTCCAATTCTTATCTTTCTTTCATAAATAAGATCTAATTTCCCCTTGTCTTTGGGACATATTTATCTGTATTCCCTATTGGTCACAACCCAGTTTTGACTGTTTCCACCTCAAAGTTATTTCTTTTTCCCATATTCCCTGTATATAAACTCTATATTTCCCACCCACCGAGACATGAAATCTTAGTTATTTCTTCCTTTATCTCTTCTTCCTCAAATTAATCACAATATTCTATGTATTCTATTAATAACCCTGCTTCTTAAATGCCTTTTGATGCTTCTTGTTATCTTTTTAGCTTTATATTTGGTTTATTTAAATATTATGTTTTCCTTCTGATTCATTTGACATTACTGCCAAATTGTATTCAGCAATATGCATTGCTGATCATATCATTCTTCTGCTTGAAATATGTTAATTCCTTCCCATTGCCTATTAAGGAAACCAGGTCAGCACAAACCCTTAGAACTGTTTCTGCTTTCTGCAAAAATAATCTTTTATTGATGTTTCAGAGAAGGAATGCCTATGTACCTCCAGTGACCTTATCTTTTCATTATTCAAACTTATGTCTGGATAATGTTTGCATAGATCTATGCTCTGTAGATAATAAGGTGACAATTGGCTAACACTAAATAAACAAGACAGAGAGTGGTGATGGCTGACTGACTACAACTCTGAGGTGAAACTGTCATGCAGATGACTGAAATGATTGGAACGAACATGTGACTACCCAGAGACTCATCACAAATAGATAAAGAACAGACAAAGAATTCTTGAGCTAGCTAAGAGTATGCATCCACTTAGTAAGAAAGTGGTACCAAGAGTCCTTTCTGTTAAGTAATCTCACTCATCCCAAGTGAACACCTTTGAACTTTGGGTATATGACCAGGTAAAGGTAAAGCCAACTTGTGACAGTTCTCTAACCTTTTGAATAGAAACATATCTGATAATAAAGCCAATTGCAAAGCATTATTATTCCAACAACTGTCTTGAGAACTGAGATATCTGATGTGATACAACCCTAAGACTCATATAAGATTCTCCATAATATATGCTAGTCATTTTGTATATTTATTTTCCTTGACGTCTTTACATATGCCCTTCATTCCAGCTCTGCTCAGTCGTGTGCCTTTACTTCTCTCTCTGCCCGCGCAGTGTTCCCTGGCTGCTTTGTAGGTCATTTAAGATGAAAAGGACAGTCTCACTATCAGATACTGGTTTATAAACTGTGGTTAAACTTAACAAAAACAGTATTTTTAGAAGATGAGATGGGACTATCCTTAGCCATTCTCAGAAGGTACTGAAGAACTTAATATTCTCTTTCCATAGCTCATCTACTATAACCTGTATCTTTTTAATTCTACTCATCTAGGTCCAATGTATTTTCTAGGGTAAGTTCTAAAATCTAATTTCTCAATCTTCACTATAAGTTTGAGACTTCCAAGCCACTTTACTCTCTTCTGCAACACTTTGTCTTTCAGTGTTTTCTTGGTTTAACAGCTGTTTTTTTCCTATGTGACAGCATAGCTCCTTAAATCAAGGACTGATTTGATTCTAATTTGTATTTCTTATAGGGTACCTTGCACATAGTAGATTTTTAATAAATATTTATTAAGTTTAATGTTAACAGATTTATAACAGTATCCAGAATATTACATTTTAATAAAAGGAAAATAGAAGGGGATGTTTTCTTACTAAAATAAAAACTTTCATAAAGTAAAAATATTATATGATAAACCTCAAGATATATGAAATTTAGGATTTATTAATATACCTCTGTGAAACTATTTTTTCACTTAAAAAAGATAACAACCATAATATAAATAGATAGCAGCACAAAAGGATATCTTAATGTAAAATTTAGTGTGTTTTCTGATTGAGGACAAGAATAGAATACTTGAATATATTTCCAAACAGTTAATTGAAAAAAACTATTTATCTTTGTGTGAGTATTATGAACTGCTTGTATATTTTAACTAGAATTTGTGGTTAATAGATAAAATATTTGAAAAAATTTAGTTATAGCATAATAAAGGATAAGTAAGTTTCCCTCTGGAAAAGACAGTTAATACTGTGTGAAAAGACATCTACATAAAGAAAGTTTTATGTACAGAATACCGCCATTGTACTTTGATACCTAAATTTTGAGACAAGATAAAATAAGAATTATGTTCCTATTAAAAATGCTGAAAGTAGTGAGTTGATTTGGCATAAATAAAACTCACAAAACATTACCTTTATATGTAAAGTAAAACTGAAGAAAATTTTAGAAAGATCTGTATACACTTATGAAATATACTTATTTCAAAATTCATAATGCTTCTGACAAGACAAGTTGTCAATCCACAGTTGCTAAAATCTAGACAATTTTCTTTGCTGAACATGGAAGTGCAATAAAAGTTGAAAGTTGACTCTGACACACACTTTACTGCATGATAGAAAGAAACATTACAGTTTGTGGAATTTGAAGGAAGTGATTTGTGCCTCCCTCAATGCCCATTCAATTACTTAGAGACGCAGGCTCTCCAAGATCTGGATAGTGCCCCATATAATGGGGTGTACCTTTCGTACTTTCCTCAAATTCATCCACTAGGATTAAAATGAGGGAATTTGATAATGTGAACCAAGACAGAGGAAGAAAAGGATCCCCTTTTATACAACAATTAACTGGACATATAATTTTATTAAAATCTCAGTTTCACTAGTTGTGGGTCTTCCTCTCTTCTTATGCCTCCTGCACCATTTCACCAACAGAAAAATACAGGTCTTAAAGGAGCTGAATGAGAACCTGTGCTAGAATCAAAGATGAAAATTAGGCAAAAGAAGTGAAAAACAAAAACAAAAATAAAGACTATCCTTAAGGAATGTGTGGATTTCCTGGAGGTTAGAATTGATAGTTCTCTGATATCAAAAGGAAAGGCATGAGGAAAGGGGGTTTACATGAGGGAAAAAGAGTCATAAAAAATTCTCAGTGCCCTGGAGAGTCCATATGACTACTTCCAGCTCCTCAAAAATGCCACCAAATAAAGTGTCAGTGATCTACCCTTCAGTGTAAATCAAGCTTATCACCTACTCCCATGAGGGAGACTTCACCTTGCTATCTTGCTATATTTTTTGATAGTGCATCTGAAGTGTGTGTGTGGGGGTCATATACATTCATAAGGTTTTAGGTTCTGGTATTAAGCAGGTCTAAGTTCACTGACCTGAACATGAAATCTGGGTTCAGTTCCTGGGCCGGGAAGATCCCCTGGAGAAGGGAAAGGCTACCCACTCCAGTATTCTGGCCTGGAGAATTTCATGGACTGTATAGACCGTGGGATCGCAAAGAGTCAGACACAACTGAGTGAATTTCACTTTCAAGTTCACTGAAACAGAAATTTTATTAGTGTTAGGTTAAGTTCACAACAGAATTGTTTAGGGTTGGTGAACACAGTGAGGTAAGGATTTGATGAACATTTTGAGAAGCAAGAAGTGTGCCCACTTGAGTGACTTATTACCCTAAGAAAGGATCTATTACTGTAAGAAGAAATCAATTGTCTGGAAAGAGGGCTATTGAGGAGTGTGTTGTCCTGAGAAATGTTTCATTTAGAAAGTTCCTAAAACAGACAGTATGGTTACAAATTTATCTGTTTGGTCTTCAGCTATGTTTAGTAGTGAGGTCTTGTTAAAGCCAACTGCTATAATAGTACTTGATTCTATTAAACTATATGGATGCAGGTAAATTTTATTTAACATAAATTAGAAAAGCTTCACAAATCTAAAGTTAAGACTGACTTTAGATATTATTCTCTACTCTGTATGTTTGGATGTGTATAAATAAAAGGTTTTATTATTATTATAAAACAATGAATAGTCTAAGTTCTCCCTTCTATAATAATGATACTCACAAAAGTATATTTTAATACATAATTTAAAATTTTGTATCTTGAGTCATACCATAATAATAAAGACAAATTTAAATTAAAAAATTCATCTTTAATAGCAAGAATAATTGCATACCTATGTTCATCGTGGCATTGTTTATAATAGTTAAGATATGGAACCAACCTAAGTGCCCATCAACAGTTAAATGGATAAAGAAGATGTAGTATATACACTATGAAAACATAAAAAAAGTCATGTTGCCATTTGGATATGAATAGACCCGAGGGTATTACACAAAATAAGTCAGATGGAGAAAGACATGTGCTGTGTAATTTCACTTGTATTTAGAATATAACAAACAAAATAAATGGGCAAACCAAGCCAAACAACAACAACAACAAAACCCTTGTCAATACAGTAAACAGAACAGTGGTTATCAGAAGGGAAGGAATGGGAACAAGAAGGTGAAATGGGTAAGGGGGATTAACTATATCAGTTCAGTTCAGTTCAGTCACTGAGTCGTGTCCGACTCTTTGTGAACCCATGAATCACAGTACGCCAGGCCTCCCTGTCCGTCACCAACTCCCAGAGTTTACCCAAACTCATGTCCATCCAGCCATCTCATCCTCTGTCGTCCCCTTCTCCTCCTGCCCCTAATCCCTCCCAGCATCAGCGTCTTTTCCAATGAGTCAACTCTTTGCATGAGGTGGCCAGAGTATTGGAGTTTTAGCCTCGGCATCAGTCCTTCCAATGAACACCCAGGACAGGTCTCCTTTAGGATAGACTGCTTGGATCTCCTTGCAGTCCAAGGAGACTGAACTAGTCCAAGGTCCACCACCATAACTATATGGTGATGGAAAAAACTAAATACTTGGTGGTGAGCATACTGTAGGGTATACAGGAGTAGAAATATAGTGTTGTATACATGAAACTTATATGTTAAAAAAAATGGTACCTCAAATAAAAATTAATTAAAAATTTAGATATGCAGCTTCTTTAATGAAGAGGAAAATATAATGAACTATGAACTGTAGCCCACCAGGTTGCCCTGTCCATGGAATTTTCCAGGCAAGAATACTAGAGCATGTTGCTGCTTTCTACTCCAGGGGATCTTTCTGACACATGGATTGAACTCATGACTCTTGTGTTTCCTGCATTGGCAAGCTTTTTACCACTAGCTCCACCTGGAAATGGGTAATACACAGAAAAGTTGACATAAAAGAAGACAAAAAATTAAAAAACAAAATTAAAAAGAACAAAAAATTTTAAAAGGTATAATTATGAATCAAATTTAACCTAATCAGTAAATGTATAATTATGTGTTAAAACATCAATAAGATGCTTTGGTTTAAAAATTAGCAAAGACTCAAACATGAGAGTGTCCAGTGATATTTTGAATATTTTGAATTGGAACATTGATGCATTGTTTGTGTGACTGTATTTTGCTGCAGCTATTTTAGAGTGCAATTTGACAATGCCAGTCAAATACAATTAAGCATGCATTCTATTTCTTGGAAGTTTCCCACACAAAACAGAGACATGTAAGAGATTCATGTTCGAAAAGGTCATTATAGAATGTTTATACATGAGTAGAGTTCCAGCCATTACACCTCATTCGAAGCAGCAGAATGAAAGAATAAATGAAGAGGAAGGGGCAAGAACTATGCAGCCGCTCTCTGTTATGGACAGTTGCAGGAGGCTTTATCTGACATCTTACTGTACAGCTCTTAGTCATATTGCGTAAGAGTCTGGGAAATGTTTTCATTTTAGGCAGCCATGAATCCAGCTAAAAATCAGCAGTTTTATTATAATATGAGAAAGGGAGTCTCTTTTACATTGCTTCACTGAGCAAATTAACTCCAGTTGGTCTCAATCTTGCCAATCTACTCCAGCCTCTTCTTGGAATAACTAAAAGGCTCATTAAAGTTTCTTACAAACAAACACACAAAAATTGTTCTTTTCTTTGAAAACAGCCTGCTACTGAAATGGAATTTTGGTGGCTGGACCAAAATAGCCATTGTTGAAAATAGCCTTTGTTTTCCTTTGAAAGATATATGATAAAAATTCATTCACACGGTCACATGTGTTTACAAGATAAATTAAAACAACAATCTAGAACTGTGAATGAGTTTAGGAAATAAAATACAAACAATTATTTATTTTCTGGTTAGTAGGATAGCAGATGATTTTTAACTTGTGCCTTGTTGTTTATTAATAATACATTTTTGAATGTTTTTAAAATATATATACTCCAACATCATGAAAATGTATATCAATAAAAATCTCATTAATTAATCTGTAATTTATTCTGTAAAATGCACTTAAATATCTTATATTCCATATACCAAATATTATAAACAAAGCACAGTTCTCATCTTTAAGCTACTTACACTCCACTGGGAGAGGTAGAAACAGGCACCTAGAATTTACAGTAGAATTGACTTGGATGCAATGGATGGAGGTATGCATGGATTAGTATTGTAGTGCCAAACAGATTCACTCTCCCAGACTTTAGGTGCCAGAAGACTATTTGAGCTGAGTCTAAATATTGAACAGCTGAGTAAGAGCATAGGAAGGTCCTGTGTACATCTGTGAAACTTATGGGTCTAAAAAGTTATCCTGTTGCAAAAATTGCGTATATATTGGTGTTACTGGCGGAGTGTGTGAGTGTGTGGGTGGGTGTGGGTATGTGAAATAGAATAAGATGAGAGTGTTTTGCCAAAGCCCTGAAGGGCATGAAATGTCATCTCAGGAAGTGTGAATTTGTTGTGAAACGTTTGTGTAGAGATTGAAAGATTGCAAGCAGGTAAATGCTGTTGTTAAGATTTCCATTTTAGGAAGGGTCATACTTGATGCCCCTTCAATAAGCAGTTTAAGTCTCCAAGTGACATTAGAAATAGGCAGGAAAAATCCAAACTCAAGGCAAGTCAATGAATATGTTTATTTGAGAGCCTTACAATGTCAGCCGATCCCATATCATTAGCTCATGATATGACAGTAGCTGTTACCTTCTTTGAAGAGCCAAAATAAGAACTCAGAATCAATTTCTGTTTCCATTTAAATGTTTCATTTAACTGAAGTTTAGCTAGTCTGTGCACAGATTCCTACTTCTATGTCAAATCCTTGCATGACTTATCTTTTAAACCCTGAATGCTGCAACACAGCACTGCTTATCTCTTGAATAGGGTGCACATGTACAGCATATGGATCACCTTACCCACAGCTTATCTCAAGCCTGGCAATGTGCATGCATTCATATAGCTGCCCTGTGTTTGTTCTTTCTTCGTTGGCCCTTTTCATACCCTAAGAAAATGGTGTGATTCTGGATGGAACCTACGGTTAGCAGTGTATTGTATTCAGGGAGAGCAACCTCACAAAATCAAAACTTGGGAATATTAAATTGGGAGATCAACTGAGTATAAGCAATACCAGAAGGTAGTAATTATGAATACTTAGGTGTTTTTGTTTGTTTTGCCTGTATCATAATTTAGGTGAAAGATGTACTATTTTTTCATAGAGAGCCAAGGAGTATCATAGAGCATTCAGGAGTATGTAAGGTAAGTAGTCTGTGGAGCATGGTGCACTTCCTCTCTTGCCTGTGAGAAGTCAAACAAAAACACAATAAAAAAGTCTTAGATGCATTTTTGAAAGATCTTAATCTCTGCATTCCTTAGGTAATCCACAGAGCATATGTGACCACTTGCAGTATTTCCATTCATAAATGAATAATCTGAAGCTCAGAGACGTTAAAGAACTTGTCCTATGTCATTCTCCTGTAGTATGACAGGATCATAGTTATAACTTCCAGACTCTAGAGCCTGTGCTATTACGCTACACTGTGTGCTTAGTCGCAGTCATGTCCTACTAGTTGTGACCCCATGGGCAGTAGCCTGCTACGCTTCTCTGTCTATGGGGATTCTCCTGGTAAGAATACTCGAGTGGGATGCCAAGCTCTCCTCCAGGGGATCTTCCCAGTCCAGGGATGGAACCCAGGTCTCCCGCGTTGCAGGCTGATTCTTTACCAGCTGAGCCACGAAGGAAGCCCTATTATGCTATAGATGTCACCAATTTAAAAATAAAATCCATTTTATAAGATATATCTTATCACATATCTGATAGGGACTGAAAATATCCATGTTCAGTTGACCTAATGGACATTAATTGGAACTTCCTTCTCCAATATTAGGTTTAATTTTCACAAATATTGATATTTATGGAAATATTTCAGGAATTCTATGTAAACTACCTAATAATATGACTCTGGTCAGTTTTACTTCTAAATATACGTGCTTCTATGTCATTATATTATCTGGGGAATCTAGTCAAAATTTTTCATTATTGACATACTCAAAGCTGTATGAATCTAAATTCTCTGAAGATTTATTAAAAAAAAACTTTAAAAATAGTTCAGTTATATTAGACTAGTGCTTTTCAAATTTTCCCAACTAGTATGAAACAGGAGAATATTAATATCCATGTGTTCAGTTCAGCTCAGTCACTCAATCATGTCCAACTCTTTGCCGACCCCTTGGATCGCAGCACACCAGGCCTCCCTGTCCATCACCAACTCCCAGAGTTTACCCAAACCCATGTCCATTGAGTCAGTGATGCCATCCAACCACCTCATCCTCTGTCATCCCCTTCTCCTCCTGCCTTCGATCTTTCCCAGCATCAGAGTCTTTTCAAATGAGTCAGTGCTTTACATCAGGTGGCCAAAGTATTGGAGTTTCAGCTTCAACATCAGTCCTTCCAATGAACACTCAGGACTGATCTCCTTTAGGGTGGACTGGTTGGATCTCCTTGCAGTCCAAGAGACTCTCAAGAGTCTTCTCCAACACCACAGTTCAAAAGCATCAATTCTTCGGCACTCAGTTTTCATTATACATCCATACATGACTACTGGAAAAAAGCACAGGTTTGAGTAGATGGACCTTTGTTGGTAAAATAATGTCTCTGTTTTTTTAAATATGCTGCCTAGAATGGTTACTCCTTTTCTTCCAAGGAGTAAGCATCTTTTAATTTCATGGCTGGAGTCAACATCTGCAGTGATTTTAGAGCCCCCCAAAATAAAGTCAACCACTGTTTCCACTGTTTCCCCATCTATTTGCCATGAAGTGATGGGACCAGATGCCATGATCTTAGTTTCCTTAATGTTGAGCTTTAAGCCAACTTTTTCATGGGTATTTGGGAGTAAATCCTCTAGAGGCTAACCATAAGTGTGAAATATCTTTACAGTCTCATGTTTTATCCTAAAATATTCATGTGAGTTTGCATCCAATTCTATAACGTATCCTTGCTTATTTTAATAAAATCTCATTTAAGTTATTTACTATCAGTAAAAATTCTCCTTGTTTCGATTTATGAACTTGATTCTTTTGCATTAAAAATAAGCATATTGCATTGGGAAAAAACTAAACAGTCACAATTTTCTGTGCAATTGTCAGTTGGGAGTACTGTGCCTTAAAAAGCAATTTCTGCAGTAAACTGACTCTGTGAAGAGCCATTTATCACTTAGGTCAGCAATGTATTGAATTAACTTACTTTAGTATAGCTTTTGTCAGATTTTTATTTCATTCAGGTGGAAGGATAACAACTTGGTTTCAAAATCAAAATTCCTGAATTGTCTACCTGATCCTGTTAGCCCCTATATACCTGTAAGGGGAACAGGTTTTTAGAATGCTTTACCTGGAGCATGACTGTATAACTGGAGAGGTAGCCATTTCTTCTTGAGAAGCTCATACCTACACCATTTACTCAGAAGAAGAATCTTGGCCCATGCTACAAACCAGTGTGTTTAAGGAAATGGAGAAGAGATGAAAGCAAAGTTTATTTAAAACTAAGAGTTTTTATTGTTTATTCTCACCTGAATGGGAGATAGGCATCTAGGATGGCTTTACAAGATTCCAAATATAAATCTAAGTAGCAAAGGAAAAGGAACTAGTATTAGTAAGAATAGCAAGGATAGAGGGGTATGGATTTCTAAATGTTGAGAGTTACAAGATGACATAAGGGAAAACAGCATGACATCAGCTAAAACACAATACATGAGTGATCTCAGTGGAATATTTGAGACTGGCCCTTATAAAGACAAGAGATAATTCACTTAGACATTGCTCTGATTTAAGTGTGTCTGTGTGTGTTTAATTTTAGACCAGACTTATTGTTAGTTGGACTGTCATTTTGCCAAACAGTTGAAACTGTACTTAATTAAATGATGAAAAGACAGTAAGTGTAAGTGGACCCTTATCTTTCATTTCTCCTGTTGTTAATATTTTGCTTTCCTGCTACTTTCATAGCTCCATTCTCCATCCTTCCCATTATATGATGTTGCAGTGGGGGCAGGGTTCATCTTTTATTCTTTGACCATTTTTCTTGTTCAGAGGATTTGACCAATAGTGGTCCTCTTACCCAAGGAGAGGCCATTCATAAATTACATCCCAAGGTGTACTACAAAGTAGTGATTTAATTCAAATGCATTCCTCTCTTAAAAATGTGTTATTATATCTAGGAATCTAGTTTAATTTCATGGACTAAACACATAAACTTTATGCATTTTATTCCTTGGTTCTCTTGAAAGGATAGTAAAGGAAAAAAATGTGTAAACATATAGCAATAAGATCTTTGTATATGTGTGCGTATGTTGTTTTACTCTGTGAATGACATAAAGGAGACTGGGAGAGCTGCTGAATAGTGAATTCAAATGGAGAGGGCAGGGCAGAAGGCCAGAGAGATTCTGGATATAGAATCTAGGTTTATTAGTTGTACATTTTTAAATTCTCTTAGCAAGAATTAATATCTTTGTGATGTTAAACTTCCTTATTCAAGCACATGGCTTATCTTTCTGTTTGTTCAAATATCAAAGATGATATATGGCTTGAGATAACTTAATGTGTCTCTTCTGTTATTGCAACCAAAAAAGCTGACAAAGACAAAAATGTATCTACTATAAGATCTGATAAAATCATAGATTTTAGGGTATAAAAAGAAAATTTAACTTGCTTATTCTAACACTTTATGGGTGTATTCAATTCAGTTCAGTTCAGTTCAGTTCAGTCCTTCAGTCGTGTCCGACTCTTTGCGACCCCATGAATCGCAGCACGCCAGGCCTCCCTGTTCATCACCATCTCCCGGAGTTCACTCAGACTCACATCCATCGAGTCCGTGATGCCATCCAGCCATCTCATCCTCGGTCGTCCCCTTCTCCTCCTGTCCCCAATCCCTCCCAGCATCAGAGTCTTTTCCAATGAGTCAACTCTTCGCATGAGGTGGCCAAAGTACTGGAGTTTCAGTTTTAGCATCATTCCTTCCAAAGAAATTCCAGGGCTGATCTCCTTCAGAATGGACTGGTTGGATCTCCTTGCAGTCCAAGGGACTCTCAAGAGTCTTCTCCAACACCACAGTTCAAAAGTATCAATTCTTCAGCGCTCAGCCTTCTTCACAGTCCAACTCTCACATTCATACATGACCACAGGAAAAACCATAGCCTTGACTAGATGGACCTTAGTCGGCAAAGTAATGTCTCTGCTTTTGGATATACTATCTAGGTTGGTCATAACTTTTCTTCCAAGGAGTAAGCATCTTTTAATTTCATGGCTGCAGTCACCATCTGCAGTGATTTTGGAGCCCCCCAAAATAAAGTCTGACACTGTTTCCACTGTTTCCCCATCTATTTCCCATGAAGTGATGGGACCGGATGCCATGATCATCATTTTCTGAATGTTGAGCTTTAAGCCAACTTTTCCACTCTCCTCTTTCACTTTCATCAAGAGGCTTTTTAGCTCCTCTTCACTTTCTGCCAAAGGAGGACATCAAGGTTGTATATCGTCACCCTGCTTGTTTAACTTATATGCAGAGTACATCATGAGAAATGCTGGACTGGAAGAAACACAAGGTGGAATCAAGATTGCCAGGAGAAATAGCAAAAACCTCAGATATGGGTGTATTACAACTACAGAATGGAATCTTATAGCAGCCTTTTCCATGCAGTAAATTTTATGTCAGAACTGAGACCAAGTTTCTCTCTCCTTTAGCATTTACCTTCATATGTAATTAAATTTATATGGAAGTCTAAGAGAACATGGGTATCAGATACTTATTTAGTTTTGTATATTTAAAATTTTAATACCAAGCCAATAGCTTATTTGCCAAATTTGTTTTAAACTCATGAAATACATATTAATGCTTGAACACCAAACATAAAAGTAATGTTATGTGTATTCCACTCTATTACACATAAAGTAACTTAATATATTAATATTTTATGCTATATTGTCCATCTATATGTTTCCATAGAACCCTGATCATCAGTGCATATATATGCTAAATTTTTCCCCATTTGGGGCCCTTTATAGCAAAACTTCCTGAAAGGAAAAGTTGGCTTCACGCAGATTCAAGCTCTCATTGACACTAAAGCACATCTTTCTGGCTTATGTTGCCCTCAACATCATTAAAATTCCTATTGCAAAAACATCATCTGTGACTCCCCCATGTTGTTCACTGAGATGGTGCATAAATAAGTTTAGGAATCCTGATCATCTTTCACAATTCTCTGAATGATTTTCCTTCTCACCCATTGTTCTCAAGCCACACTGGTCCTCTAAAAGTCCCTGGAATGTAACAAGCCACTGCCTGCCAAATGGCCTTCTTGATTACAGTTTCCTCTACCTAAAATACTTGCCCCTTTTTCTTGTATAACTCACTTTTTCTAATCTTCCTGGACTTCATTTACATAGCTTATAAGTCTTCACAGATCAATTGCCATGTGGAAGGAGCCTCTACCTTCTCATGCATTATCTTGTCATCTTAACTACTTTACCTAAAATACGTATGATTTTTTACTCTCTTATTTATTGTCTTATTCACCTTTGGATTCCTATCACTAAGCAAAGTAACTATGGGCACTAGTTTCTTGGTTAATATCTTTGCAAAGAGTGAATGAATGCACAGCTGCTCAACTGAGAGCATATGTGTCCATTTTCTATGAGAAATAAGTGATAGTTTGGGAAATATGCCTAAATTTAATAGATCTCAGTCAAATATACATCTCTTGATAACCTGTGGAGATCTAAACTGGTTGGAAAAATGCTATGTCACTTGCCATCTGCAAGTCTTTATGTCAACTGTTTTTCTAATCTTTAGAATAGAAATAATGATATAGAATATATTTGTGTTTATTACATGAAGTACTTTCCACTTTAGTCAGAAATGAAAGAGACTGTTTAAAAAGAAAATCTAAGACATTTCAATCCTACTATTATTCTGAAACTATTTAAGATCATTATCTTAGCTGCAATTCATGTATTCTGTTTAATCACAAGAGTTAGCATTTGACTATGCCAACCACCAAGTTAGAAAGGAGGAAAGAGAAATGAAAATTCTACAATTTCTATAATTTATTCTAAAAAACAGGCTAAAAAATATCCAAAAGACTTCTGTCAAACTTTATCTGAAAAATACTGTGGTTTATTTTAAGTGAACTTCCCTTCACTTTTCCTCCCTATAGCCCATGGTAGATTTATGTCTTTTCAAAAGCAGTTTAGTTCAGAGGTAAGATGGAGAGGCTGTGCATCTGTAAAGATGATGACCCAGGTACAAATGAAAGGTGGAGCACCACAGTGTGCGAATAAGCTGATGGCAGAGATCAAGGCCTCAGACATGGTGAAGAAAGGGGGAAAAATTACAGAGGGCGCAGGGTCTAATGCCTCAAGTTTTCAAAGATGTTGCTTTCATCATGGTCTACAAGAGAAAAAGAAGAAAAGATTGATGTTCAAAGCATCTCAAAATTTTTGTTGCTTATATAACCCTGCCTTCCATCTTTTGATTTGACTGCTAACAGCCATTCATTTTCAAAATCGATGGAGGGTGCTAAGATCACAAGCTCAGTATAGCTGCTGTAAGTTTCTTAGCACTTAAGAAACTGAAAAGATTTCAGAGAAAACCATTGACTTCTGCTTTACTTTCCATTACCTGATGCTTTCTATTTGCCAAGCTCCTTCTGTGGATGAGAAAAATCCTGGGATAAGAATGAAGGTATATAGTAGCAATGAAGAAAGATCGTGGGTTAAAAAGATTGCTACCAGACAGGTGTCTCTTGCATGTGCAGAGTTAATAATATGCCTCAGCCTTAGAAAGTAAAGACCATGAAGGAGAATTGCTTTCTCTCCCTTGATTTACATTATCAAAATGATAATATTCAACTAATATTGGACAGAGAAAAAAAAATTAGTGCCAATTCTGGGACCTACTGCATCTCTTAGATAGCCAGTCTTTGCCATTTGAATTTTTCTACCTGTTCCTATTATTTCCATCCTCCTTGCTCATAAGTTCTGTACTAAATCAAGAATATTGATAGTCAAAATGCTACAATTAGGCTACTGCAAGGTAAATCTCTATACAACCCCTTCCTTGGGCTAGGAGGTAGAAAAAAAGAAAAATTGAGCATTTAGGGATAATGTTGCTTTCAAATAGAACTGGTTAAAAAGGCTTTCTTTTGTCCTTTTTTGAAAGGTTTTATGAAAAATTATGAGGACTGTGTTATCTTTTTCTCAGAGTTAGGATCTAACCCTAACCTTTATGGATTAGGCAGGAATCATATGAAATAATTAAAGAAAATAATGAAGGGAATAATGAGAATGCTTGGAGTATTTATATTGTGGTTTGGTGGATCAGTTCAGCAAATAAAAGACCAGATAATTCTGCCCATACAACAAGGGTGAACTGGGGTGTCTTATATCTGAGATTGCTCAGAAAACAGGACCATCATGGGCAGTTGTGTGGTGCTTAAGAGGTTTAGGATTTTAATTTGAGTAGGTTTGACATTCACTTCAGATCACATCCAACTCTCACTTCATCTTGCTGCAAACTATATATGTTCTTATAGTGGTTCTGTTACCCTTTTATCTGTATGTTTTATCTCCAAATTGAGAGAAAGTTGAACGATCGTTTTGCTTTTCTAGGCATTCTATCAAATGTCAAGTGGATAGGGAAAAAAGGGACAATTTTGTTTTTATTTTTTAATTGAAGGATAACCACTTTACAGACAAAGGGGCCAATTCTATTAATAACTGCTTAATCATATATGTATTAATATATTTTTTTCTCTTTATAATGGGAAAGATTTGCTAGGTTTTTGTTTGCTTGCTTGTTTCTGTTTTTATAATTTAAGCTGTGCTTAGAATATGGTGAGTGTTCTGGAATCTATTTTGTGAATGTAATATTACCACTTTTGTGTATGTCTAGGAGTTGTATGTCTCAGAATCCTCTTCCTTTATCGTTTCTAGGTTGCGGTTAGCCAAGATTATAACTCGTGCATGATTTGAAAAGTGAAACCATTACTGTAAGCAAGTTATAATCATCAGACATGGTGTCAGCAGGCTCTAGCTCTTAGTGTGTCTTCCCAACTATTGTCCTGGATAAAGAACAGAGTTTTTTCTTTTTTTAACTTATTTATTTTAATTGGAGGCTAATTACTTTACAGTATTGCATTGGTTTTGCCATACATCAACGTGAATCTGCCACAGGTGTACAAGTGTTCCCAACCCTGAACCCCCCTCCCTTCTCCCTCCCCATACCATCCCTCTGGGTCATCCCAGTGCACCAGCCCCAGGCATCCTGTATCCTGCATTGAACCTGGACTGGAGACTCGTTTCTTATACGATATTATACATGTTACAATGCCATTCTCTCAAATCATCCCACCCTCGCCCTCTTCCACAGAGTCCAAAAGACTGTTCTATACATCTGTGTCTCTTTTGCTATCTCACATACAGGGTTATCGTTACCATCTTTCTAAATTTCATATGTATGCATTAGTACACTGTATTGGTGTGTTTCTTTCTGGCTTACTTCACTCTGTTTAATAGGCTCCAGTTTCATCCACCTCATTAGAACTGATGCAAATGTATTCTTTTTAATGGCTGAGTAATACTCCATTGTGTATATGTACCACAGCTTTCTTATCCATTCATCTGCTGATGGACATCTAGGTTGCTTCCATGTCCTGGTTATTATAAACAGTGCTGAAATGAACACTGGGGTACGTGTGTCTCTTTCAGTTCTGGTTTCCTCAGTGTGTATGCCCAGCAGAACAGAGGTCTTAAGCTAACTACCAAGGGTGATTGTGCTCTGTATAGAGAAAACCACTTCCAAAGATCTTTGCATGTCTTTTCTCCCCCATCTCCTTAGCGCTTCCACTCTGATGGCCGGGTGCACATTGTTTCTGGGATTTTCCCTATAGACTCTGGCCTGTCCACACAGAGAGCTGCTGCAAGTATCATGCTTAGCAACTTTCTAGCTCTTTGCCATCCCCTTTTCCAGAATTTTAACGTCCTCAGCTATTCTTATATGTGCTGTTGCTAAGTCACTTCAGTCGTATCCGACTCTGTGCAACCCCATAGACGGCAGCCCACCAGGCTCCCCCATCCCTGGGATTCTCCAGGCAAGAACACTGGAGTGGGTTGCCATTTCCTTCTCCAATGCATGAAAGTGAAAAGTGAAAGTGAAGTCACTCAGTAGTGTCCGGCTCTTAGCAACCCCATGGACTGCAGCCTACTAGGCTCCTCCATCCATGAGATTTTCCAGGCAAGAATACTGGAGTGGGTTGCCATTGCCTTCTTCTTATATGTGAGTACATTGTAATTCATATTTTAGACTACCGATTTGCACAGTATTTTTTGTGGCTGTGGTTTCCTGATTGAATCATAACTGACAAAGATTTTATGTATCTGTTCCTTGTGGGCAGAATGTTGAGGCTATGCTTTTGGAATTGGTTCTTTGATCTGATGAATATAAAGACATTAACCACCCCTTTGTCAGTGATAAGTGAAACACTGGAAGTCCATGACATTTAATGACAAAATAGTTACTAAAATCATCCCTTTTAATTATCTAGAATTAAAGTGTTTATAAAAGTCAAGGCTTTGGATGACTACATAGCTTCTACCATTTAAAATTATAGTGGGGATGAAGAGACAAGGACTTTGGATTTGTTTCCTATAAGTGCACTGGAAAATTTGAAAATTTGAAGGAAAATAAATGAACTCATTGCCTTGCATTTCCAAGTAAAACCATAGTACTAGCAAATTTCTGTTCTGTATCCTTATCCCCTGATATCACAGATTTAATATTTATGAAACTAAACCTAAATTTGTTACTGTGGTGGTTAAATTACACTGTGAATTAAAAATACAGCCTCACAGGGTCTTATGGGGACATAAGATTACAGTAAATTTGACGCTCTAAAATCTGCTCTGTTAATGCACTCTAGCAGGAAGAAGGTAGCTCACTCTTACCTAAGTAACCTGTAATGACCACTTATAGATAAATAAATAAATATTTGGTAGGTATAGAAGGCTAAAAAATGTCTTCCAATGATACTAGGTACTAATCCCTGGTACCTGTAATGTTACCTTTATTTGGAAGAAAGATCTTTGCAGATATGATTAAGAATATTGAGATGAGGAGATAATCCAAGATTATATGGGTGGACCCTAAATGTTATCACATGAGATGTCCTTAAAGAGAGAGGTATAGTGAGATAGCCTACCACACAGAGAGAAGACAGGAAGGTGATATAAAATAGAGGCAGAGACTGGATTGGTATAGCCACAGCCAAGGAGGCTGTCATTCACTAGAAACTGGGAGAAGCAAGAAATGGGTTATTTTTGAACCTCCAGAAGGATAAAGACACCTTGAGTTTGGTGATGGAAATAGATTTTGGACTTCTGTCCTCAGAACTGTGAGAAGTAAATTTCTGTTGTTTTCATCTCCCGAGTTTGTGTTTTGTGTTGGTTTGTTTGTTTTTTCCCTCAAATAGCCGCCTTAGGAAACTAATACATTAGAAAATTCTACATGCCTCAGGACATACTCCAGCTCCTCTGTGACTTCTGGACCCACAGGCAGACTCAGGTTTTGCTTGGCTTCAGGAGATTGGGTACATAATGCCATTAGTAAGAATTATGTACCAAAATAATTGCAAGACCTCTTCAATTTAGGGGACATAAGTATGAGAACATATCCTAAAGGTAAAAGGAGGGGTAGGAGGATATGATCTTGGACTGGATTGAATTTATTAACACCGGCACACTTAACTAGAAATTCTAAAGGTAATTAGTTAACTTGAGAAACTTAGAGTGGGTCCAACAATTTCCTGGATTGGTTGGTTGGACTCTGGACACAAAGGTAAACTGAGGTATTGGAATTTCCTTGATATGGAAAAGAAAAACAAACCAAATGTTAGAGAGATTGGTTGTTGGAATGTGTTTACTATATATCACCGGCTCTGCTCTTTACTCATCTCCTATTTCTTCCAGGAAGGTACAGAGTCTTTGACAAATACTTTATTAAGAGTAACATAAGCATCCTTGAAGAACTTTGTGGTGACTTGAAGATCAGTAAAGACACTACAGTGGCGTGAGAAGTTGCCACTAAAATGTGCAGTGTTATTCTTTGAGATAATAGGGTCCCAGAGTGGCGGAGACCAAGAGGCATAAGTTAACCTGCTATGAAGTGATAGGCATGATTACTGCATGGATGGCAGAATTGATACAGTTAGTTAGAATGGTTTGACCTTCAGGAATCTTTGACTCTGACTAATTGATTCATGTGTCTCTACTACTGAAATAGATGGGCAACCTATCATATAGCCTTTTATTTGATTTACTTATAGATGAATTTTAAGTCTCATTTAAAAAAAATAATTTGAAACAGCACAAAATAGAGTTAAGGATCTTTAACCAAAACCCAAACTTGAAACTTTCAAGAGACTGAGAGTAACTTGAAAAGCTTTTTTGTTTTCTTGTATCACCCTCTCACCTAATAAACTATTAATTGATAGTGATTAACCTTAAATCTCACTATGTAAGTACAGGATACTGAAGGAGAGGTATGAGCCAACTAGGGAAGGACTGATACTCACGTGGATCATCAAATGGAAAGAATGGGAAAATCCATGTGAGAAGTGTGAGTTCTGCAGGGAGTGGAGAAACAGACATGGGGGGCGGGCATACAGGATATTTTTTACCTTCCCTTAAGAAGACAGCTACTGTATTTTTGGTTTTATGACTACAGTTACACTATTTTAGTGGAGTCATGATTTTGCTATTGTTTTACTTAGAATTAAATGTGATTAAAATATGTATGTGTGAATATCAACTTGACAGATTGGACTGTGCTGGCTAGCGTTTTGTCAGCTTGTAATTACTCAGTTCAGTTCAGTCGCTCAGTCGTGTCCGACTCTGTGCGACCCCATGAATCGCAGCACGCCAGGCCTCCCTGTCCATCACCAACTCCCGGAGTTCACTCAGACTTGCATCCACCGAGTCAGTGATGCCATCGAGCTATCTCATCCTCGGTCATCCCCTTCTTCTCCTGCCCCCAAGCCCTCCCTGCATCAGAGTCTTTTCCAATGAGTCAACTCTTCGCATGAGGTGGCCAAAGTACTGGAGCTTCAGCTTTAGCATCATTCCTTCCAAAGAAATCCCAGGGCTGATCTCCTTCAGAATGGACTGGTTGGATCTCCTTTGTAATTACTACACATGTCTAAATCTGGAAAAAAATATTTTCCACAGTTCCTTTTCCTTATTAGTTTCAGGTTAGCATTGACTGAGGGAGGAATTTGTGGGAGATTGGAAGATGGAAGCAGAGTGGAAACCATTTTGCTCTCAGTAGATTGATGTATGGATATCTGGCAGTCTCCAGCTCCCAGACCATCCTCGCCATTACTAGTCTTGTCAAACAGCAGTGGCCTCGAGCACGGCAGTATACTTTCAGTATAGATGACAGTTTTGAAAGGCCTCACCATGAGCTCTTTTTGTGGGTCCACGTCAGCACCCAGAAGAGTATGGCTGGAGGAATTTTCCTGCAAGCTCCAAGTTGCCCAGTCAAGTCAATGTGCAGGCTGTGATGGTGAGTAGCTTTATTTCTCCAACTTTGATCTTCCACACCTCAATTTCCCCAGCCATAATTTTTCTTTTCCCTATTGTAGTTTTAATTCTGTTGTTTCCTGGCTAAACATTGACTGACATTCAGTTCAGTTCAGTCGCTCAGTCGTGTCCGACTCTTTGCCACCCCATGAATGGCAGCACACCAAGCCTCCCTGTCCATCACCATCTCCCGGAGTTCACTCAGACTCACGTCCATCGAGTCCGTGATGCCATCCAGCCATCTCATCCTCGGTCGTCCCCTTCTCCTCCTGTCCCCAATCTTCCCAGGATCAGAGTCTTTTCCAATGAGTCAACTCTTCTCATGAGGTGGTCAAAGTACTGGAGTTTCAGCTTCAGAATCATTCCTTCCAAAGAAATCCCAGGGCTGATCTCCTTCAGAATGGACTGGTTGGATCTCCTTGCAGTCCAAGGACTCTCAAGAGTCTTCTCCAACACCACAGTTCAAAAGCATCAATTCTTCAGCACTCAGCCTTCTTCACAGTCCAACTCTCACATCCATACATGACCACAGGAAAAACCATAGCCTTGATTAGATGGACCTTAGTCGGCAAAGTAATGTCTCTGCTTTTGAATATACTATCTAGGTTGGTCATAACTTTTCTTCCAAGGAGTAAGCGTCTTTTAATTTCATGGCTGCAATCACCATCTGCAGTGATTTTGGAGCCCCCCAAAATAAAGTCTGACACTGTTTCCACTGTTTCCCCATCTATTTCCCATGAAGTGATGGGACTGGATGCCATGATGTTCGTTCTCTGAATGTTGAGCTTTAAGCCAGCGTTTTTACTCTCCTCTTTCACTTTCATCAAGAGGCTTTTTAGCTCCTCTTCACTTATTTTAATAATGTTTAATAATACTGGATTTCTTATTTATGTGGTTATGTAATGAAGTAGTCTCTGTAGGGACTGTTATCACCTATTCATGAAATGCACTGGATACTAAAACTCAGCTCTAAAAGTGGTCACCGACTAAAAAAGTATTTGTTAGTAAATAGAAAAATATATTATTAACACATATTGTATCTATATTTGTATAGATTAATTATGATTTTCTCAGTGACATCTTGCAAACACTAACTACATCATTAATATCTGATTGATATTTGTAACTCTACTGATTAGCCCTTTACTGCTCTTACAGTAAAAGAGCATATCTATGGTTTCAGATATTTTTCCTTACTGTGTAAAGGGTTTGAAGATAAAATCCCTACTTCCAAAATTGTGGGTTATGACACAATTCAATGATAGATTGCATTTGCTTATGGCTTCTGTTCTTGTGATTGTTTGAAATCCATCCTACCACCATCTGACTATTCATTGGAAGAGTCACTAAAATATTAACTGCATTTGCAATAGGCAAAAAAGCAAACAAACAAGCAAGCAAATCAGTAATTTAAGAAGATTACAATTAACCATGCAGAGTAGGCTTTTCCAAGTGGCCCAAAGTTATTTCTTTGTTTTCCTTTTACCAGCAGTCTTAGATCTCTTGATCTCAGACAAGATAACATTCTGCTTATCTTTGATATTTTCATAACACTGGCCATATCATATTTAATGTTTTGCTTTTCGAAAACTTTCTTGGAGAGTAATATCTCCTACAAAGGTCATGACATTAGAAAATGCATGAAGTAAAGTGAGTGGTACAAAACAGTGGGTAGTAAGGCATCATACAAGTCAATGAACAACAAGGTCAATTGCTTCATATCTACTTGTGGTTCAGCACAGCTGGAGTGAAAAAAATCATAATGCTTGACTGGCACTGTGTAGCAATGTAATGTGGAATAATAAGGGAGCTGAAATCATCAGTTTACAAAAACTGTTAGTCTGACTAGGCAAACACAGAAAGAAAAGGCAAGCTGTCAAAAAGAAAGATGAGGAAAAATTCATGTGAGAAACATAAGGATGGAATACAAAAGTGTGTGCCCTACGGTCCTTTAAACAACAGACCTGGAATACTAAAGTTACTATCAAGTTCTAATTTAAACTGGTATTGACCTTTCTTTGAAAGCAAGCTCTACTTTCTGTCATCATCAGTCCTGTGAGCGAAAATAGGAATTTTATATATTGGTAATCCAATCACAGATTTTATTTGAGGAACAGCCATAAATACTTTAACTAGTAAATGCTATGATTATACTCACATTTCTCATAACATAAATCCTGGAACTAAAAACAGCAAGGGTTTTTCTTGCATTTTTTTGTTTATTTTTCTCTGTAAAGCAGGTTATTACAACCCATGCAGCTAAAAATACATAAATTTACAGAAACTTTAGGGAAAGAATTGTGAGAGATGGTGTTATGTCTTGAAAAAAAAAAAATAGCTTCACCATTGAGAGAGAGAGAGATCAAGCTGCCAATTATGATGTTGCCTTGCTCTTTTCTGAGCTTCCATAGTCTTGAAGGCTATTTATACACTTTGACTTCCTAACCATTCACTGGGCTCTGATACCCAAAGAAGCAAAGTGTCCATTGACATCAGTGAGAGGTTTACTTGCACTAACAACTGAAATGAAGTGCCTAGGGAAAGCTTTTTTCTAAACCAAAGTATTCATAGGGTGCATGCATTTTTCAAGGAGTCAAAGCTCCTGTATACTTAGAATCAGTGCTCTTTGTACTTGTCTGGGGTTGCACAATCAATTATAGGCACATTAACATGGAGAAGTGCTCAGCTAATGGTGCATTATTTCAGAGGTGTAGCCCTCTGCTTTTGCCTGGCTTTGCACATTTGCTTTTTGAAGTGAGAAATCAATTAAGATAACTAGCAAAACACACCACAGATATCCTGAAAAAGTCTTTTCCTTCTCTTTTATGTGTTTGAGAGAGCTTTCCAGTCATTAACTAAGTCATATTCAGTAAGCCTCTCCTATTCATTGTCTCCTTTTCACCTTTATGGGTGAGGTAGTTGACTTTCATTTAGTAAAATACATTTGTTGTTTCCAGAGATGATCAGAGAATACCACACGAGTGGATATCTGTGCAGTTTAATGTCTCCTCTGGAAAGAGAGTCTCAAGTGTAAATGTTCAGTAAAACAGGAATGTTGCCAAAATATATTCTTCTAATTTATACCCACAGATTGAGCCTGGTTTTCTTATCCATATTTGTAGAAATTAAAACATTAGGATGTGTTTTCCTATTTTTAGGGAAAAAAAGCAGCAAACAAATTATGGTAACTTGTTTGTTTTGGAAAAGAAAGGATGACAATTGGACAGAAAAGAAGTGAAATGTTGACTATTTATATTTTCACAGAAGATTTTTATTGATTAGATCTTGAGTCTTGTTTTTATAACTATCAAGTTAGTGTCCTGTTTAAATAAGTAATAGAATAAAATCAACCTTCTGCTTCGAATAAATGGCAAGATTTTACATCAGCTCTTCACAATGTGATCAATATATTAAAAACAGCACATCTGCTAGTGATGTGCACAAAAATAAAACATGAATATGAGGCTGATTTTACATTTCTATTTATAGTTTTTTCTTACTCTCATTTTATTTATTCCTTAGCCTAACATATTTTTTTTCCCAGCTCTGCAGTTTTAGTTTACTTTTCATGACATTTCAAATAGTATCACGTGGTACAATGAGTCCTGTTTCAAGATAATCACTCTAAATATAGGTAGGTTATGGTCTCTCTCCATCTTCATATTTATGCCCATTATAAATGAATGGTTTTACTTTAGGAAGATATTTTTCAATGGTTTTTCAGCAAATAAGATGCTTCAACCACTACCTATAAATGATCCTTTCTTGTTGCAATGCAATCGATTAATTCTGTTTGCTTTGAAGGGATTTAAGGTATCAGGGTTGTGAAGAGAGGGAAGGGAAGGAATAAGAACATGATTTATAAAACTTGGACTTCGGATTTCTATCAGTTAGAGGAGGCAACACAGAACAAAGTCCCCAGAGCTAGGGACCGTCTAGTTTACTAGAAACTGAAACAAATGAAAAACTTCCTTTAAACATTGACTTTTCATTTTGTAATGATGCTGTGTGCATGCTCTCTAGGAGGAATTTTAGATGCAGTATGTTAAAAAAGGTTTTCTTTCCCCTGGGAAATAACAACCCCAGTAGAAAAAGTTACATCTTGCTTTAGCTGCTGAGATGGAGAATGTCAGACAAACTTTGTTGTTCTCATTCTGTCTTGCAACACAAGCTAGATTTCTGACAAGCTGTCAAGCTGCCCCAAGGTGTGCATACCCTTCTTCTTGTTGGTGATACCTTCCCCAGGGTGAACTGAAATGGGAACTATACCTAAAAATAGGATGGAGAGAATCAGGGAATAAGATAATTAAGATTTTTCTGATCATCTATTCCTTGCTGAGGAAGAGATCAGTTATTTCACAGGACTCATGTGAAATGCTTTGCAATGTGAATCAAATCATGTGAGAAAGAAGGTTCTTATCTGGAACTCTGTTGTACTCTTTTGTTAATTTGGTCCCTGAATTTTGGAACAGACATATGAAAGTGCTTGCTAAATGATTCAGTGGAATGTCACCTTCACCTTTTTTTTTTTTTTTTAAACAGTGATATATCTCTGAATAAATATTTTTGGCCTATTGAACCAGTTTCTGATATTTTGCATTTTACAGTCTTTCTTTTGTCCATTTGGGAATGCATGTAAGAATTAAAGATTTTAAAATTAAAAAAAAAAAAAGGAAAACCTAATGAATGGAAAAAAATAAAATAAAATTAAAAAAAAAATTAAAAAAAAAAAAAAAGAAAGCAAACATATGGCTCTGATTGTAAATGGTTTGTTCCATAGAGGGTAGGGAAGATACTAGATGTGTCTTGTCTGACAGTATTATAAAGGGCTTATTAAAAAAAAATTGCATGTAAAAAAAAATAAATAAAAACAGCAATAGAATGCTCTTTTTGAATATCTTCTTTTTCTGACTCCTTTTAATGAGTTAATATTTCATTTTATTCCAGTTTTTTAAGATTGTTGTTATCATGACTATGACTTGACTCTAAATGGCAAAAGAATATACAAAAGTATAGCTATCCTATAGTAACCATTACTGCAGAGAATGAATATCTAAGCAGAAAGAAAAGGTTACTCAATATGCTGTTTGGAAATGACATTCCAGATATTACAGGGCTGATCTAGGCAAGGGTTTTGAGGCCCCTGAATGAACCCTGTATACTTTGCAGAACTGTAGAGTGAAAGGCATGGGGTAGCCTTTGTTGATCTCTGACAGTGATCTCATTCTAGCCTCATCTTTTTGTGAGCCCTGCAGTCTCTAATTAACCTGCAAAGGGAAGTATCTCTTTTCTTGTTTTTGAAGACTCAAATAATGGTACTAGGAGAAAATAAAAAAGATTTTTAAAGTTGTCTTTAATTCAATGAGTCAGTAAAAAGCCAAAATGTTTTCTTTTTCAAGTCTTAGAGTTGTGATCTTTATTTACTCCGGAGCAGCTTTTGGTTATATTAGCTACTGCGACAGAGCTGGATGTTTGCGATGAGTCTGCCACCTCTGCTGCTGCTGGTGCAGCTCATTGATTCCGTTGTACACCTTAGGAACTTTGAACTCAGGAAGTTTGCCAATTGACTGTTGCTCAGTACATTTTCTGTGTGTGTGTTTGTGTAAACACACAAGTACATGCTGATATCTGCATGCAAGTTGAAAATACTGAAATTAAATCTTAATTTTTTAGAGACATGTCAAGTAGATGAAAAATGAAGATAATAGTCTTTGAATACTTTGTAAAAATACTGTCTTAGATGTACTTTGTTTAAAAAAGAATACTTTTATTAAGTGGCAGCACTGTGTGGGCTGAGAATGTGATCTTTTACATATACATTATCATTCATTGTCCTTATGGACAAACTTATCAAATAATAGTCAATGTCCTCACCATCCCCAGCCCCTTTTAGCTTGGCAAACCTGTCTCATGTTTCTTATGCATATAAGAATGCATAAGATCTGCACTTGAATAAGGTATTTCATAGAAATACGTGGAGAAACTTTTCACTTTAGGAAGGCCCTGTGATTTCAGACTCAAGGTCAATAGAAGTACTATTGCTCACTTACACTCCCAGGGGCTTTATATTTTATGTTATGGTCTTCACACCAAGACTATCTAGTGGTGTAACACCTTCCTCATTTTCTAGGTGAGGATACAGAGACTCAGGGGAGCAAATGACTGACATGATAGCACCAGGCACCAGGGGTATCAGATGTTCTGGCAACAAGTCAGTTTCTCTATGAAGAGTTTCCTGGTTACTTTTGCTCAGCTGAGTAGAAATTAACTTTTCTTATTTTCTGAAAACAAACAACAAGCTGAAAAAACAACACTTATAAGAAGGACTTGGGGGAGTCTGCTTAAAGAATAATTGTTATAAGTTGAAGTTAACACAGAAATAAAAATATGCACTAATACCTTAATGTTTAATATCCCCAGTGTCTTTTTATACCAGAAGTCCTTACCATTATCAGTGATTAATTGGAGAAGTAAAATGAGTACAAGGGTTTGCGTTTATCCCCTATTGGAAACTGAAAATCCTTTCCAAATCCAAATGGCTGTTACAGTGAAAAAATACATTTTCAAATCTGTTAGAAAACTTGTACTGAGTTGTTGAAGGCAGAGGCATTTTCCCTCATAATGAAACCGGTAGTTTCATGTGTACTTTATTAATTATATTGTATTTCTACATGTAAATAGCCAAAGAGTTCATACAAATAAAAATTGTCTTCAAGCTTTGAAGTTAAATGGTTTTTCATAAAGAATATTGAATGAAAATACAGTATAAAATTTCTTCATAAACTAAACTAAAAAAATCATCTTTAGGACATAATGATAAGTAGAACTATATTTGTTTTCATTTTAAGTGACAAATCAAGTTGCAACAGCAGGAGTCCATATTCAAACATCTTTTTCTTATAATTAAAAAACTCAGAAATTTTTGAATATTATAAAAAACAGCTCATTCTTGCTTACAGATATATGTGATTCCAAATATTATGCACATCCTAAAAAACTTACTAAAAATAAAGTCTTTATAGTCAACGCCAAAAGTAAATGATGGCTTAGAGTCAGTGACTAAAATAATCTAAAAGCTCTCTGTACTTTTGAGGAAACTCAGGATCCTATAATTTATTAAATCATTCTATACTCAAAAATGATCTTCATAAATCTTCTTAACCTAAATCCAGGGATGTTAGGTTATTGGTAAGAATTTCTGTCAATGACAGCTAATATTCTACTGTTCTCTTGATTCCATTATTTTTATAAATTTCTTCTTTCCTTTTGAAAACATTGAATTCTTGTAACCAAGAACCAATTTTTTTTATTCCTAGATTAATAGATGAAAATTAGGAGTCATTGTGATGGATATGACTATAATCAAATTTCTTTAATGAATATACGGAATTTATTTCTTAATAATTTGATGTAAACAGTTTTTATCTTAATACTAAGTAAAATATTAGTAGTTAGAAACTTGGGCTTGTGTTAGTAACTAGATTTGAATCCTTACTTGACCTCTAACTGGGCTTCCCTAATGGCTCAGATGGTAAAGAATCTGCCTACAATGCAGGAGACCCAGATTCAATCCCTGTGTCAGGAAGATCCTCTAGAGAAGGAAATGGCAACCCACTCCAGTATTCTTGCCTGGAGAATTCCATGGACAGAGGAGCCTGGCAGGCTACAGTCCATGGGGTTGCAGAGTCGGACACAACCGAGTGGCTAACAGATTTCATCAGATTCTCAAACTATTGTGATTTTCAGAATTGCCTGAAGTGTAAGGACTGCTGGCATTTCTAGTGAAATTCCATAGATGGTAACATATCATCAAAAAATAATCAGGATACCAAACATCTTCATTCTCTAATGAAAAATAGTCATCAGATTATCATTATTTTTATTTTGTACACTTCTGTATTTTCTAAACTTTCTATGAAGCACATGTGTTAACTTTCAGATGAGAAAAAGAGGTTATTGCACCTGAATGTAATGTATCACAATTTAGTTGTAGAACATTTTAATCACCCTCCTCCCATGTAACTACTAATTTAATATCTGGTTTAGATATTTTCCTTTTTTGTCATTTCATTATAAATGGAGTCATGCTTTATATGGTTTATATGTCAGACTTCTTTTACTTAGCATAATGTTTCTGAGATTCAACCATACAGTAGAATGAAAAATGAAAGTGTTAATTGCTCAGTGTGTCCAACTCTTTGTGACCCCATGGACTGTCGGGTCTGTCCATGGAATTCTCCAGGCAAGAATACTGAAGTGAGTTGTCATTCCCTTCTCCAGGGGATCTTCCTAACCCAGAGCTTGAACCTGGATCTCCCACATTGCAGGCAGATTCTTTAGCGTCTGAGCCATCAGCGAAGTCCATATAATAGAATCGGTTCAGTTCAGTCGCTCAGTCGTGTTCAACTCTTTGCGACCCCATGGACCGCAGCACACCAGGCCTCCTTGTTCATCACCAACTCCCAGAGTTTACCCAAATTCACGTCCATTGAGTAAGTGATGCCATCCAACCATCTCATCCTCTGTCGTCCCGTTCTCCTCCTGCCTTCAATCTTTCCCAGTATCAGGGTCTTTTCCAATGAGTCAACTCTTTGCATCAGGTGGTCAAAGTATTGGAGTTTCAGCTTCAGCATCGGTCCTTCCAGTGAACACTCAGGAGTGGATGGATCTCCTTGCAGTCCAAGGGACTCTCAAGAGTCTTCTCCAATACCACAGTTCAAAAGCATCAATTGTTCAGTGCTCAGCTTTCTTTATAGTCCAACTCTCACATCCATACATGAGTACTGGAAAAACCATAGCCTTGACTAGACAGACCTTTGTTGACAAAGTAATGTCTCTACTTTTTTAATATGCTGTCTATGTTGGTAATAATTTTCCTTCCAAGGAGTAAGTGTTTTTAATTTAATGGCTGCAGTCACCATCTGCAGTCATTTTGGAGCCCCAAAAAATAAAGTCAGCCACTGTTTCCACTGTTTCCCCATCTATTTGCCATGAAGTGATGGGAACAGATGCCATGATCTTCGTTTTCTGAATGTTGAGTTTTAAGCCAACTTTTTTTTACTTTCACTTTCATCAAGAGGCTGTTTAGTTCTTCTTCACTTTCTGCTTAAGGGTGGTATCATCTGCATATCTAAGGTTATTGACTTTTCTCCTGGCAATCTTGATTCCAGCTTGTGCTTCTTCCAGCCCAGCGTTTCTCATGATGTACTCTGCATATAAGTTAAAAAGCAGGGTGACAGTATACAGCCTTGAGGTACTCCTCTCCTATTTGGAACCTGTCTGTTGTTCCATGTCCAATTCTAACTGTTGCTTCTTGACCTGCATACAGATTTTGCAGGAGGCAGGTCAGATGGTCTGGTATTCCCATATCTCTCAGAATTTTCCCCAGTTTATTGTGATTCACGTAGTCAAAGGCTTTGACATAGTCAATAAAGCAGAAATAGATGTTTTTCTGGAACTCGCTTGCTTTTTCAATAGATTGGTATTTTATTGCATGAATGTTTTGTTTACCCATTTACCAGTTGATGGTCATTTGGATTGTTTCCAGTTTTTCTCTAGTATGAATACTGTTATAAACAATCATTCACATCTAGGTCTTTGTGAACAGTTTTCATTCATTTTAAGATAGAATATTGAATGGAATTATTGGCTCATATGGTAAACTGCTTAACTTTTTAAGAAACTGTCTAACTACTTTCCAAAATAGCTTCATTACCAGCAGTATATTAGTGTATTTGTCCACATCCTCACAACACTGTCTTTGTCTTTGTTATAGTCCTAGTGACTGTGAAGTGGTTTCTAATTTTGGTTTTAGCTTGCATTTCCTTAGTGACTAGTGATCTTTTCACAGGCTAATCCATTTGGATATCTTCTTTGCTGAAATATCTACTCAAATTTCGCCCACTTAAAAATTGAGTTGTCTTATATTTAGTTTTAAGAATTCTTTACATTATCTGGATAATAAGTTTACTTGTTACTTACAGGATAAATCCTTTATCAAGTATAATTTGTAAATATTTTGTCCCAGTCTGTGGTTTGTCAATTCATTTCCTTAATGATTTTTTTTTTTCTATTATGTAAGTTTCAGGCGTACATTGCTCAGGACCACTTTATAGCATAGCCAACTTCTTTAAAATAATCAAGCCCAGACTTCCAAAAGTTTTCATGTTAAAAAACAAAATCACACAAACAAAACAAAAATGACATTATTTTAACTAAATACACAATCCAGTATTCACTAGTATATTTCAATCTTCATGCACCTTCTTCTGCTCCATCCCTTTCTATCTCACATTAATGGGCCTGGATGAAATTCTCAAACCTAAAAAAAGATAAATGAGGTGTCAACATTGGCAAATTGAGAGTCTGTATCTTTCCTTTTACCCCAGACAGTGATAACTTCTCTTTGGATGCAGCCTACATCCTGGAGTTTAGAGGGGCATGCTGCGCCCTGACAAAACACAGATCTCTATTTGATTTACTGCTTTAGAAAGTGGGCTCTGGAGCCATCTACCTGCAATACAAAGCCTACCACTATTTAGCTCAGTGTTTTAGTTTCTCTATCTGCAAAACAGGGGAATAGTAATACCTACCGAATAATGCAATAGTTATTAACAGAATAAATGTAAGTACAGTGCTAAAAACAGTAGACATTTTATGAACTCAATGAATATTCTCCTCATCTTTCCACTCTTCTTCCTTTTGAGCACCCTTTTGTCCTACCTCTTTGAGTAACACATTAATATCTTTACCTTTCTTTTCTTTTGTTAAATCTCTTCCTCTTTCCCATAAAAATTCACTCATTTTGTGTATCACTTCAAGTATTTACTAGGCTCCAGTGATTTTTAAAGAGAAAGCATTTATCACTCCTCATATTACCTCACATATCCTAAGTGACACTAGTGGTAAAAAGAACTTGCCTTCCACTGCAGGAGACATAACGTGAAGCAGCTTTGATTCCTGGGTCGGGAAGATCCCCTGGAGGAGGGCATGGCAACCCACTCCAATATTCTTGCCTGGAGAATCCTATGGGCAGAGGAACATGGGTGGACTACAGTCTATAGGGTCACAAAAAGTAGGACATGACTGAAGCAACTTAGCACACATGCACAGATACATATATTACCTCTTTATCAAATACTGTAGAAACTTGATGAATTAACATGCTAGCTGTCTAACAAATGCTAAAATCAAAAGGTTGAAATTAAGTTTAGACATTTTTGGTCCAATTGTAGGCTAGTCAAAAAGATATAGAGAAGCAGTATCTTTTAAAACATGTTATCTTATATATGGCTTTTAGCCACAACTTGTCTACTACTAATGCTACCACCACCAGTTTACCATTTCATTTGTATTCTACTGCTGAAAAAATAATAAGTGCTGTAATTTATTATGTCCTTTTCTAATCCCTGGAATGTGCACTGCATATGTTATTTCATATGGAAAAAAGGAACTTTGTAGATGTGATTATGAATCTTTAAATGTGGATATTATGCTGGATTATCCAGCTGGGTCTCATGTGATCACTGGGAGCCTTATCAGAGAGAGGCAGGAGATCAGAATAACAGAATCACAGTGAGGCCAAAAAACCAAAATGTTGGAGTTCGGAGCAGGTAAAAGTTAATTGCAACACCATGAAAGGAGATGGGTGGCTCATGCCTAAAAAGCTCCAAGCTCCCTGAAGTTTCACAAAGCATTCATTAAAGTCAGGTGAGGGAGGTGGGCCACAGGTTACACGGTCAGCTCACGTACAATTCTCTGACTGACTGAGAGTGAGGTAACAGGGTGGTGTCACAGAGGTTCACATTATTAGTCATTAGTCAATAGGAGGCCTGGAGCTGTGTATTCATTTTCATCAAGTAGTTTACATCTTCCACTTGGTAGGAGGGGGTTCCCAGGTAGCGCTACAGTTCATAGGGTTGCAAAGAGACGTACATGACTGAAATGACTTGACACACACATACATTTGGTGGGAGGTTTTTACATCTGTGAAATAACTCAGGAAATGTGCCTCAAATACTGTTGCATTCAAATACCTTCTGAAATAGGTATTTCAGAGACAAGCTAACGCAGTTTATGGGGAAAGGCTTGTTCAGGGGAGGCCCCATAGGGTCTTGCTTGATTGCACATGAAAATGGAAACAGAGAGGTTTGCAGATGCTACATTACTCGCTTTGAAATTTGAGGAAAACATCAGGAGTCAATGCATGGAAGGCATCTAGCTTTAGGAGACAGAGATGTCAAGGAAAAGCATTCTCCTCTCAGAGTCTCCAGAAGAAACCAGCCCTCCTGACACTTTGACTTTAGTTAGGTAAAACTGATTTTGGATTCATGACCTCTAGAACTAGAAAAGGATAAATTGTTTTAAAACAGCAAGTTTGTGGTAATTCAATACAGTAGTAATAGGAAATAGATAAAATGATTTTCTCTGTGCTAAGCTTTGGACTCATTATGCATAATCTCAATACTCACAACAGTCTTGTGAAATCCTGACCCAGACAAAGAGCATCTAATTTGTATTCGAGTAGACCCTGCCCTTGGTGTTTGTCAAATGCTCACTCTACACAATTGTACACAGTAGTTGTAATTATCTGATTCTAGGTCCAGCAGCAGATTTTTAGAGGCCATATTCTTCACATAAAATAAAGAACTTGTTTATTCAAACTGGAATTTTACATTAAGCCAGATAGGCCAGACTTTAATAATATGCGAACTGTGAACTTCCAGATGTTCAAGCTGGATTTACAAAAGGCAGAGGAACCAGAGATCAAATTGCCAACATCTGTTGGATTATTGAAAAAGCAAGAAAGTTCCAGAAAAACATCTACTTCTGCTTTATTGACTATGTTGAAGCCTTTGACTGTGTGGATCACAACAAACTGTGGACAATTCTTAGAGAGATGGGAATACCACCTTACCTGGCTGCTAAGAAATCTGTATGCAAGTCAAGGAGCAACAGTTAGAACTGGACATGGAACAATGGACTGGTTCCAAATCAGGAAAGGAGTACATCAAGGCTATATTTTATCATCCTGCTTATTTAACTTATATACAGAGTATATCATGTGGAATGCCAGGCTGAATGAGGCACAGGCTGCAATTAAGATTACTGGGAGAAATATCAATAACCTCAGATATGCAGATGACACTATCCTTATGGCAGAAAGTGAAGAAGAACTAAAGAGCTTCTTGATGAAGGTAAACAAGGGGAGTAAAAATGTTGGCTTAAAACTCAACATTCAAAAAACTAAGATTATGACATCAAGTCCCATCATTTTATGGCAAACAGATGGAGAAACAATAGAAATAGTGACAGACTTTAATTTTTTGGGCTCTGAAATCACTGCAGATGGTGACTGCAGCTGTGAAATTAGAAGATGTTTGCCCCTTGGAAGAAATCTATGACCAACCTAGATAGCGTATTAAAAAGCAGAGACATTACTTTGCCAAAAACATCCATCTAGTCAAAGCCTGGTTTTTCCAGTAGTCATGTATGGATGTGAAAGTTGGGCTATAAAGAAAGCTGAGTACCAAAGAATTGATGCATTTGAACTGTGGTGCTGGAGGAGACTCTTGAGAGTCCCTTGGACTGCAAGGAGATCCAGCCAGTCTATCCTAAAGGAGATCAGTCCTGAGTGTTCATTGGAAGGACTGATGTTGAAGCTGAAACTCCAATACTTTGGCCATCTGATGTGAAGAGCTGACTCATTGGAAAAGACCCTGATACTGGGAAAGATTGAAGGCAGGAGGAGAAGGGGACGACAGAGGATGAGATGGTTGGATGGCATCACTGACTTGATGGATATGAGTTTGAGCAAGCTCTGGGAGTTGGTGATGGACAGGGAGGCCTGGTGAGCTGCAGTCCATGGGGTCACAAAGAGTGGGACACAACTGAGTGACTGGATTGAACTGAAACCATTTTGAATTCACCTTTATTTCCTAACACTCAGTCTTAGAAATTAAAGTTCTGAACACATTTTTTTTTTTCTGTAGCACAGGTAGAGAATAGAGACATCTAAGGTAGCTTCTGGATAGATAGACATCATAGAAATAGAGATGATCTGACGAAAAAAGTAAAGCTCAAAATAAAATACAAAGTTGCAAACTTGCATTTATGAACAATTCAGATATTGGATCAGTTTGAGAAAACAAATATCTCCAAAGGTTGCAGAATTCCATTATGAAATTTGTAGAATGTTATTATATCATGAAGTATACATCTTTTACATTTTCCTTTTGACACATGCAGATGAAGAAGTTCCTGGTGTGATTGCATTTATAGAAATGATAGCTGAGTGTTAAAATGTGAAAAAAGTGACAGCAATTCTTCAAGGAGGAAAAAACCTTCAGAATACTGATGAGAGAAAACAGTGTGAATATAGACTTGGTAGGCACAGCTTTTATTTTTCTATCTTAAGTTTGACAAAATATTCACATCTTGAAAATTGTACCTACAGTGGACCAAAAAAAGGCCAAATTGTGTATGTGTATTTGACAGAATATTACATGCAAATAATGGGCTTTTCCCACAATCTCTTAGTTTGCACTAGTTTAGAAACATTATCATGTACAACTCATGAATATTCTGAAATATATTTTAGTATATACCAAAGTACGATTTTTGCAAATGGTCACAGGTGCAGAGTTTTGCATGAGCAATCACACTGCTGAGATTGGAAACAGTACGCATATAAGAGGAAGAGGTGATATAAAAGATTCAGAAATTGAATCTTTATGCTTTATTTACAATTAACCAGTGAACTGAAATGACACTTTGAATGTGTTGTCTAAAGTGAGGAAAGAAAGTACATGAAAATTTAAAATTGTCAGGTGTTTTTTATACAAATTTTGGAGGAATGTTTACATGTATACTAGGCAGTATATATTTCATTACTTTTACACTTGGAAACAAGGAGAAGTTTATAGCAAGTAAGGAACTTGATACTTTGAATATCAGATTTACTCTGATAAAGCACAAACAGCTTTGCATCTGGCTAGTGTTTTCAGGGAAAACTTCCAAGGAAAAGATAATGAGACAAACGTGCCACTGTGGTTTAAAGACCCATTAGAAATATATCTAAGGAGGTAGGAGGTACCTAGCAGATTTGTCATTGTTCAGTCTCTTAAATCATGTCCGACTATGTGACCCCATAGACTGCAGCTCATCAGGCTTCCTGGTCCTTCACTATTTCCAGGAGTTTGCTTATATTCATGTCCATTGAATTGGTGATGCCATCCAACCCTCTCATCCTCTGTCATCCCCTTCTCCTCCTATCTTCAATCTTTCCCAGCATCAGAGTCTTTTCCAATGAGTCAGTTCTTCTCATCAGGTGGCCAAAGTATTGAAGCTTCAGTTTCAGCCACAGTCCTTCCAGTGAATATTCAGGGTTGATTTCCTTTGGGATTGACTGGTTTGATCTCCCTGTAGTCCAGGGGACTTTCAGGAGCCTTCTCCAGCACCATAGTTCAAAAGCATTAATTCTTCTGCACTCACGCTTCTTTATAGTCCAACTCTTACATCCATACATGACTACTGGAAAAGCCATAGCTTTGACTATAAGGACCTTTGTCAGCAAGGTGATGTCTCTGTTTTTTAATATGCTGTTGAGGTTTGTCATAGCTTTTCTTCCAGGGAGCAAGCATCTTTTATTTCATGGCTGAAGTTACCATCGACAGTGATTTTGGGGCCCAAGAAAATAAAATCTGTCACTATTCCCATTTTCCCCCGGTCTGTTTGCCAAATAGGCATTCCCATAATATTTTGGCATAGAATTTCTTGTTCAATTTATTTCCAGATGTGACTCGTTCTGAGGAAGGAATTTTTGTTATTTAATGAGTATTTAATTTGCCTGACGAATTGGATTTTATGATTGTACTATAGTTACAGGGCAAACTTTGCAATTGCAAATTTTGCTTGAAAGGATACTCTCACTCTAATAATACTAATGTCTGTAACAAGTGCTATAAACATGTTAACAAATGTTAGATGCTTTATCTGCATTATCTTTAATCCTAATAAAAAACTCTTTAATATAGATATTAACACCCAAATTAGTACTATCTTCCATGATTTTTTCTCATATAATTGATTTATGGTTTATGACATGATGTCAGGTGTCATATACCTATTTTCTTATTTGAAATAATGTACAAATACTCTTAAGAAAAAAAAATCTATTTGGGAGTTGAACTTATCAAAAACAATGAACTGCAAATATCAACTAATAATCACATAGACTAAACAATGTAACTGAGAAAGGTCAGATAACTCAAAGTGTGAAATATTTTTCATGTCAGTGGATACCATTGCCCTTTCCTCTGTTTGTATGTCAACCTGTAAATCCTTGGTACTTGCTTCTGCGTTCAGGCTGCAACACTAACAGAACTTCTAGGGATTCAGTCCAGTATTTCAGTATTCTTCCAGCCTACGCTGGACCCAATGTTTGGAAAAGGAGCGTAGTTTGTATTCAGAAATAAAATGAGCTTTGTGGTCTAGGGAAGAAAAGATTCTTTCTGCCTCATCAAAGTTCAAGTCTAGAACTTTAAAAAAATAAAAGGCAGTGTTTTTTTTTTTTTTTTTTTTTTTTTGAGGGTACCTAGGAATTTGCCTCAGGTTCTTATTTGAGTCAACTGCCTTTTCTTTTCTGCATCACTGCAAACTTCACCCCTTTACCATTAGCTCAGACTCCTCTACCCTTGATCTTGCCTTCCTGGAAACAGTAGCCACAAATTTTAGTAGTTGCTGCCTTGGCATGCTCTCCACTGTGCAGCTAAAAGCCTCTCTGAATGTTCAGACACAAAACAAAGAGTAGAGATTGGGGAAATTCATTCATTTTATGGAAAGTATCTCTACTGGCACTTGTTTCTTTCCCAAGCAAGTTAGCTTTCTGGCATCACTGCTAGCAAGGATAAATTCAAGCATCCTCTTTGCAAAATTTGTGCCTCCACATATCCAGACTGTTTCTTGTAGTGTGTCTTATTAGAAAACCCATATTAGCTTTCTGTTTTCAGTGTTTCTGTGGTATAATATTCTCTTTATTTTATAAATAACCAGTTAAGTGAGCTTCCTATATGAAAAAAAGTGGAGCAGTAAATTATTTAACTGATGGGACTGTTGAGAAGATTAGATTACTTAATATGTAGAAAGTGCTCTGCAAGAACGCAAAAAGCTTAGCTATTTTTGTATTTTTATGATCATTGTTAAAGACAAAGGGGAACCAGATAATGAATGGTAATGCTAGTGTTTAAGTGGGTTCATTTCCAGCATAACCTCCTTTTGGTAGAAACTACATTTTTTGGGAAATGTTCTACCTGATGATGTAAAACTTCCAGAAAGATGAAATAATATCTTGGACTGTGGAGTAATCATCTTTAACTATTTTACATTATTTTAACATGTAAGTTCTAAAACATTAAAAATAAAATAAATAAACAAGAGTGCATTGGAATAAAATCAGTACAAAAAATTTACTGTTTAATAATCCCAGGGTAGATGACTGTTGATGAAAAATTTCATTTGAACTCAGAAGGGCTTTCATTTTCTATCTTTCTTTTGTTTCTCTGGTCTGATTCATTTACTAGAATGAACCGGTCTTTGAAGTAAAACCTGAGATTGCTGAGTATCAACTATGATCTTAGGCAAATTTCCTTATTTCTTTAAGTTTTATTTCTTCAACTGTAAAGTAATGATCATTAAAATAGATCAGAATTAACTATGTATTTGGGAAATGTATTCTGAGCATTTTACATTGATTATCTCAGATAATTCTCATGATAAATCCTATAGAGCAGAGGTCTTAATCCTAGATACACATTAGGATCATGGGGAGAAAGATTCTCAAGGTGGGAGATGGCGGCATGAGATATTTTTTTCCCCCCAAGATTATTGCAATGTGCAGCTAAGGCTGAGAAATGTGAAAATAGAAGTAAGCCCTGTTAATATCCCATTTTTAGAGGCAAAGCACATTCCTGGACTTGTGGCCCACTTCCATCTTCAAAGCCAGGAGTGACTGGTCAAATTTTCTCCGCCTTGCATCATTTGACACTGACTCCTCAGCCTCTCACTCCCACTTTTAAGAATTCTCAGCTAATTCATTAGCATCTCCCAGTTTTAAGGTCAACCAGTTAGCAGCCTTAATTTCCCCTTGTATTGTGACAAAATATATTCATAGATTCTCGAAGTTATGGTATAGAAATTTTTGTGGAGACATTATTCTGCCTGCCACAGTCTCTTTTGATGGTTCTTCCTCTTTTCCAGGCATCTTAATATTGTTGTGCTCAAGGCTTACATGTCATTTGTCTCCTGTCTTCTTTCATTCTTTTGGTACTCTCGTCTTTTAAAACCTGAAACGTCATCAATCCAGTGCACGTGTGTGCGTGCATGCTCAGTTGCTTCAGTCGTGTCCATCTCTTTGCGACCCCATGGACTGCACCCACCAGGCTCCTCCATCCATGGGATTTTCCAGGCAAGAATGCTGGAGTGGGGTGCCATCGCCTTCTCCATCAGTGTTCATAGAAGCACTATTTATGGTAGCCAATATGGAAGCAACTTGTGTCCATCAACAGACTACTAGATTAAGAAGTGTGTGTGTTATTATGCAATTATCAAAATAAATACTAATATTTGCATCAATGTGGATGGACCTAGAGAATATTATTCTTCATAAAATAAGTCAGATAAAGACAAATACTATGGTCTCACTTATCTAGAAGGGACAAGTTAGGGGTTTGAGATTATCACATGCAAACTTCTAAATGTAAAGTAGATAAATAATGATTTACTAGCTCCCTGGTGATTCAGATAGTAAAGAATCTGTCTGCAATGAGGGAGACTCAGGTTCAGTCCCTGGGTTGGGAAGATTTCCTGGAGAAGAGAATGGCAACCCATCCCAGTATTCTTGCCTGGGGAATTTCATGGACAGAAGAACCTGGCAGGCTACTGTCCACAGGGTCTCAAAGAGTCTGACATGACTGAGCAACTAAAACTTTCATTATCATACAGATATATGTTAAATACCTTGTAATAACATATAATGGAATATAATCTGCACAAATAGTGAATCACTATGGAGTACGTCAAGGCTGTGTATTGTCACCCTGCTTATTTAACGTATATGCAGAGCACATCATGAGAAACGCTGGACTGGAAGAAACACAAGATGGAATCAAGATTGCCGGGAGAAATATCAATAACCTCAGATACGCAGATGACACCACCCTTATGGCAGAAAGTGAAGGGGAACTAAAAAGCCTCTTGATGAAAGTGAAAGAGGAGAGTGAAAAAGTTGGCTTAAAGCTCAACATTCAGAAAACGAAGATCATGGCATCTGGTCGCATCACTTCATGGGAAATAGATGGGGAAACAGTGGAAACAGTGTCAGACTTTATTTTGGGGGGCTCCAAAATCACTGCAGATGGTGACTGCAGCCATGAAATTAAAAGACACTTACTTGCTGGAAGAAAAGTTATGATCAACCTAGATAGCATATTCAAAAGCAGAGATGTTACTTTGCCGAATAAGGTCCATCTAGTCAAGGCTATGGTTTTTCCTGTGGTCATGTATGGATGTGAGAGTTGGACTGTGAAGAAAGCTGAGCACTGAAGAATTGATGCTTTTGAACTGTGGTGTTGGAGAAGACTCTTGAGAGTCCCTTGGACTGCAAGGAGATCCAACCAGTCCATTCTGAAGGAGATCAGCCCTGGGATTTCTTTGGAAGGACTGATGCTAAAGCTGAAGCTCCAGTACTTTGGCCACCTCATGCGAAGAGTTGACTCATTGGAAAAAACTCTGATGTTGGGAGGGATTGGGGGCAGGAGGAGAAGGGGACGACAGAGGATGAGATGGCTGGATGGCATCACTGACTCAATGGACGTGAATCCGAGTGAATTCCGGGAGTTGGTGATGGACAGGGAGGCCTGGCGTGCTGCAATTCATGGTGTCGCAAAGAGTCGGACACAACTGAGCGACTGAACTGAACTGAACTGATGCTATACACATGAAACTTACACAATACTGTAAAGAGTTTCAGCAGAGAAAATGACCCTATGGATTTTTCTAGTACTAACCAGTGAAATTGCTGACAAAAATAATTGTCATTATTCATATTAATTGGTGATCACATGCATTTTTGCTCTCTAACATAATAATTTACTACTGGCATATTGTGCTTTTATTATGTTTTAGTTATTGTGTTTAAAGAATACATTATGACTTAAATGATTTAAAATAAAGAGAACGTTTTGGAACAGAGTCTGGCTTTCAGCAATGTGTTAGTCACATTAAGAAGTCATTACTCATGCATGCAGAATCTGACCACTTTTCAGCACTTCTACTGCTTCTTCCTAATATGAGCTGCCTTTGTTTCTCACTGGATTGCTGCAGTTAACTTCTCAACAGGTCTTGTTGTTTTCATCCCATCATCTCTTGATTACAGTCTTTTCTTATGTCCCTTCTGTGCTCAAAACCCTATAGAGGCTCCTCACGGAAGAAAAAACTGAAGTCCTTACAATGGTCTTCAAGGAGCCATGTTATTTACTTCTCTCCCCAACTAGCCACTTAGACCTGTTCTTCTCTTTTCTCTCTGGATAACTCTGTTCTAGCTATAGAGAGTTCTTTCCATTTCTCACACCCTCACACCTTAGGCCTTTTGCTTTCCTGTCCCCTGTGCTTCCTGTGGGTTAACATTCACTCTCATTTTTTCTCTCAGATCTCACCCTCATTGTGAGGTCAACCATGACTAATATATTTAATATTGCAACTTGCCTTCTCTACCTTTACTCCTCATTATCCTTAAACCACTTCCTCTTGTAGGATTTAACATTCTCTATCATGCTATGTAATTCACTATGTTTCGTGTTTATTGTTTACCTCCTATCAGCTATAAGATCAGCTCCATGCATGAAGAGTTTTTTGGTTCATCGATGAATGTCAAGTACACACAGCAGTACCTTACACCCTGACACTTAGCTATGATCAATACTTAATTTTTAAATTGATAATTGAATTTATAAATGAATTTTCCCATTATTTCACAATATTAGCAGAGCCGTGTTTAAACACAGGCAGTCTGCTAACTTCTGAGCCCACATATTTAAGCTCTCTCTTTTTATGTATATATGTGTGTTTGTTGATATACACACATATGTATATATTTAAATTATTATTTATTTAATCTTTTGAACAATTTTAATAGAAAGCAAGTCACTATACATGTGGTAAAAAATATACTAAAATAAAAATAGATATAGTATGGAAAATGTTTTTAGGAAGGAATAATAAAAACTTTTAATGTAGGAAGCTGTTTCAGCTTCAAAATAACTGTTTTGATTTGAAACATACTTAAAATATACTAGATGTTCAAAATAGAAGCTATTGATATTTATAAAACATGAACAATGGCAGCTATTGATTAGGCTGCTTTAAGGATTGAACTCTATGGTATATGTAGACATTACTGGAATGTTAGTTCCCTCTCCTTTCTCTCCAGCCCCTACATTCAAGTTCAACATAATTGAGTTTATAACCATCATGATTTTCATTTATTGTTTACTGTGAAAACAGACCAGAGACAGTTTCTTATTAGAAAGGGAGTATGATGTAGTAGAAATTACATGGATTTGGATTCGGTAAAAATGTTCATTTTTCACGTATTAATTCCAGTTTTCTTAGCTGTAATACGGGGATAATATTGCAAATCTTCTAGCACTGCTAACAAGATTAAGAATTAAGTAAGATTAGTCATTCTGCTAAACTCAAATTTCCTATACTTGAAGGTATGGAGAGCATGTCCATGTTTTTCTTAACTAGCTCTTTTATTGACGGATCATTGCTTTACAGAAATTTGTTGCTTTCTATCAAACCTCAACATGAATCAGCCATATTGCTTTTACACAGTGCTGAAGAGTTTTAAACACCATCTTTTATTTTAAACTAGCCATGTATATATATATATATATATATATATATATGTACACATTAAAAATAAAAATTAACATTTTTTTAACTACTGGAAGTTTTATACTCTGGAAAGCTATTTTAATTGTGTTTCAAGTGCTCTCTTGCAGCAGATTTCACCCTTTTCTCATTTTAAAGGTAATTCAGAGGGGAATTTTATGAAAGCAGACTATAAGAAGCATTCTATGCAATTTCTGGCACTTCATATGTGTTCATTAATTTTCACTGTCCCAAGTTTCCCCATAAAGCTTCATAAAATATTGAAATTGATCTCCCTTGACTAGTCTTTTCTCTTCCCCATCACATGCACAATAGCAGCAGTACTGTTTCAAACATTTTGAGTTACTGAAATAGAATACAGAACAATTCCACTGTTGACCTCATTTATGTCTTTCTATTTCTTTTCATTTGTGGAATATCTGATGTACGCTATTCCCTACCACCTCCTGGAACTTTCTTTTTATCCATTTTGCTTTACTGCTGAGCATTATCTCTTCCTTTTTTTCTCCTGTATATCAAATTTGACTTTTTTTTCCCCCTTTTTCTTGCTTTCCTTTTTCTGGGATGACTATTCAAAATGCATAAAGATTGGGCTATTGCAAAGATGTTAGTATTCATTTATGGATGATTCAATTTATTAAATATTTTAGTCAAATATGGAAAAAATAAATCATATTGCACAGTATTAGTCAATGAAAAATTTTCCTTAAGAATTTTTTTCAAGTGAAGGCTCATTTCCCTTCCATATCTATTTTATAAATTTAGATAATGACTTTAGCTTCTTAAAATAAACCATATGCATATATGCTTTTAGCCATTACAAGTATTAGATGCTTAGTATAATTATATACATGTATAATGCTAATTAGTCAATACAGAAAACATGTAATGTTTAGCTTCTCTGAATTTTGGGTATAGAATGTAATTTCAAAGGGGCACTTTTGAAAGAAATGATTTTGAAGATATTGCTGTCAGCCAAACCAAATGATGGACAGAATGTTTTCTCAGGCAAAACAGCCAACTGGGAACTGAAAAGACCTGTTTCAGTTAAAGCAGAGAGTGCTTTGACTTCTACTGAGGTAGCCCTGAATTTGAAAAGAAAAATAGAAATAAAGGAACACTAACCTAGAGATTGCATTTTAAAAAATCATTGTTTTTAGTACATCTAAAAGTCAGGAGGATCATTTTCATATTCCTGCTCAAATTGCTTTAGACAGTTTCCTGTCTGAAATTAAACATGGCACGGATTTGCTTTACTCCCTTAGTTTTTTAAGTTTAGTGTATAACAGAACATAAAATGTACAAAGAGAGTAAACTATTTTGAGATACAAGGGATTTAAAAAAATCCTTTTAAGACTAAATGAGTTTCTATGTATTCATGTTCTCAATCAATACTTGTTTAATGAGTCAATGTTGTTTAGTGATATATTTTAAGGAATGTGAATTCTTTTAAGCATTATGTATATAATAATAGTCAGCCAATTTTTGGTCTAAAATGTACATATATTTAGAAGATTTTACTATGGATAGATTATTCAAATTGATTTTTACAGAGTATAATGATGCTAAGCAGAATGATAAAAATGAAAGGTTCATAAGAATTTCAGACGAGAATATTATTGAGGGTTGTTAGAGAAAGCCTGTTTTCTTTATTCCACCAATATTTATGAAATGCCTACTATGTGCCAGACACAGTGTTGATAGTTGGGATACACAGTTGGAAAAATAAGGACTTGGAAAGAAGCACAGGTGAAGAGAACAGGCACACATGTGAACAGTTCATGGTGATAAGTGTCATAATAGAAGTTTGCACATGAAGTTGTGCAGTTTTAGGGAAGGGGATACTGAGTTTATTTGATTGGTTTTTGCATAATTTCACAGAGGAAGTAATAACTGAGTTTGAGGCTTAAAAAATATAATAAATAGAAGTTGTCCAGTGGAGAGGTATTTTCACATTCAAAGGACAGGCAAAGGCAAGTAGTTCAAAAGGGCTCTTTTGAATGAGAGAGGTTAAGTTGCACAGGTGGGTAGGGGCCATGAATTCTTGAAAATATTTTGATATTAAAGCTGTGATTAAATAATTTTAAGGTGATTTTTCTTATGTAGGCATAGCATTTAAGTTAAATAGCAATATATATCTATAAAAGAACAGGTATTCACATGATCTATAATAGTTTGTTAAATTACCTTTGTTTTTCTTATAAAACATTCTAAGTAGAAAAAGTACATATACTATCAAAATATAGGTACAATGAATAAAAGTAAAAGCAAGCATAAATGTTATATGTTTCAGTTTTATAAATGAAGTATATATAGTATATATTATTTTAGAAAGTATATTTAAAAGCCCTATGGGTTTCTTAAATTGTTTTTCCTACAAGTATTATTGGATTAATGCCTATGTCATTTCCTTAATTCTGCTAGTATTTTTTTTTTTTCTGCTACATGCCAGGCACATCAGAGGACATTAATTCATTCTGTAGTAATAAGATTGATTTTAAATATTACACTCAAGCTTCCCTATCCAATGAAGTTTATCTTTGGTAATCTATATACTTACTAAAAATTCTGCCATTTCCAAAATTATTTCGTTTTATTGGGGGAGAGGAAGAATTACCATAAAAATAGGTTGTAAGCTGTGAAAACAAATTAGTTTTCATTACTTTAGATTTATTCCTGACCCAGACTCTAATGTTCAGCCTGATCATCAAAATTTATTCCTAACACTTGCCTCCAGATGATTCTGAGATGTTTTCAAAATTAAATCAGCTCTCAAGGGACAGATATTTTCACGATTATGGATATTTAAATATATGTGCTATAGGCACAGAGAGCAACTCCCAAGGAAAATTTACCTAAATATTTTGAGTAATAGCATCTATGTAGAATAAATAAGTAGCCTCCTTAAATGAATACTTTGAAAATTTACTCATATAAATATTCAATTAATGACATGCTTATTAAAATTAATCATATTTCTTTGGAGTCATACTCTGTATTAATCAGAAAACATTTCAATTCAGTAATATTTCTTTCAAACATTTTGCCTGAGTTGAATATAAATATCTGTTATGAGATTGTTTTACTGCAGAAAAGCTAAGTCACAATGTATTAAAAATTCTGCTGAATTTTTATAATACAATGCTGACTAGTTAATAACATATTAAATATATTTGATTTTGAAGTCCTTACAACTGACAATCAGTACATTACTAAGTGATATTCACTCAAACTATTTAATTTCTCTGGGACCATGATAGTAGCTTCTTGATATTAATGATAATTATTTCCATTAATTAAGTTTTGCTTGGCAAGTCAGTTGTTATAATGTCAATTTCTTCACATGTCTGCAATGATAGAATTAACATTCTGATATAATATGAAAAATCAAATAGCTTACAAATCTACTATAAGGTTAATTTGCTTGTATAGGAAAAATCACTTCCAGTGATAAAAACCAAACAGCTTTTCTATGACAGGTTCACTTTTGATCATTTTACTTATTTTTTTGTTAAATAGATATTGCATTTCAGAATTCACTCACTTCTGTTCCTACTGAAAGCAATATACATCTTTGAATTTCTTCTCCCAAAGCAAGCATATCAAATGAATCTTAGAAAAGCCATAGATATATCTAATCAAATGGTAAATATGATAATAAACAAAGTCAAGAGGAAATATTATCATAAGAACAAAAAAAATCTCATATGTGTCACTGGTACTTGCTGAAGTATGACACATAAGTGGAATATACAACGAAAGGACCTATTTTATTGTTGACTGAAAAAAAACATACAACCTAAAAGTTGAGCATTACTTTTTATTCAGCAGACATTCTTAGGACTTCAAGCCTGGGAAACAGCATCTCATATAATCCTAAGAGACTGCTCTGAGGAGACAAAAGGGAGGCCAGGACACATAGGAGTCTTGCCACAAAGGGCAGGTTGTTCGAACGTCAAAAGATTATTGTTAATTTCAGAAACCAGATATCTCAAGTTAAGGAATTTAGTGCTTTTCTACATGTAAAAATGCAATGGTCTGCGCTCACTGAAATCCTCCCTTTGATATATACCTCAGATATCTGGGGCAAGTATCCATCCCGAGTTTCCTCAAACTGCACCGACAGGAGTGGCTGCAGTCTGATGCCTGCTAGCTAGCTGGCATTCCTTGCGTCCTTCCTAAGACCCCTCAGGGCTCACTGGTTGGGGCCAGTGACAGCAGCAGCTGACTACTAGATGAGCTTGGCAATGGACAGGTGTTTTTCTAGGACTCACTTTTCCAGCACTGGCAATACGATACAGCATCCTTTGTTTACTGAAGGTGTTCAGTGGTAAAGAATCCACCTGCCAATGCAGGAGACAGGTTTGATCCCTGAGTTGGGAAGTAGTCCTATAGGAGAAAATGGCAAACTGTTCCAGTATCCTTGCCTGGAGAATCCCTTTGACAGAGGAAGATTGTGGGCTGCAGTCCATAGGGTTGCAAAGAGTTGGACACAACTGAACACAAAGCACACAAACACATAGGCAATATTTGAGTTCTCATTATTAAAATTAATATTTAATAGATAAAAGTAGATAGTAATAGATGTCTGCAGAGTATACTGTGCTATATAAAATAACAAATTTGAAGGTGAAAGTTTGAAACTACAAAAAGAGACATCATAAAGTTAAGGTATTAAATGATGATATGGCAGTGAACTATCAGTAGCCCAGAAAAATGAGAAATTCTATCTCACTGTAAACATTATTGATTATTTCTCATTTGCCCATGCTGAATATTTCAGTGATAAGGTTAACAAAGCATTCAGAGAAATTGTTACACTGGACATAATTTTCTTCATCAAGAGAAAACTGATTTGTGGTGGAAAAACATGGTAGAAAATGATAATGTGATTTTGGAGTCCATAATAAACAAAGAAAAGTGTTCTGGACATATCAGTCATGAGCCTTAAATCATTGACTCTCACACTAGTCCATTTCTCTAATCTCATGAAAGATATGTTGAAATACGGGCCCTCAGGCTTCTCTTTAGACTGACTGAAATCAGAATTCCTACCAGTGGAAAAGGCATCTGTATTTCCAGGGTTCCCATAGATATATCCTGCTGATAAATAAGTTTTCCCTGGTAATTTTGCTGAGAACTAATAGAAGTTTGTCTTTCAGACTGAAATAATTTACCTTTAATCATCAGTGCTCTTCAGCATTACTGGTCAGGGCATAGACTTAGATTACTGTGATACTGAATGGTTTGCCTTGGAAACGAACACAGAGATTATTATATCATTTTTGAGATTACATTCAAGTACTGCCTTTCAGACTCTTTTGTGAATATGAGGGCTACTCCATTTCTTCTAAGGGTTTCTTGCCTACAGTAGTAGTAAATATAATGGTCATCTGAGTTAAATTCACACATTCCAGTCCATTTTAGTTCACTGATTCCTAAAATGTCAATGTTCACTCTTTGTATCTCCTATCTGACCACTTACAATTTGCCTTGATTCATGGACCTAACATTCCAGGTTCTTATGCAATGTTGCTCTTTATAGAGCAACTTACTCTAGGACTTTACTTTCATTGCCAGTCACATCCGCAACTGGGTGTTGTTTTTGCTTTGGTTCCGTCTTTTTATTCTTTCTGGAGTTGTTTCTCCACTGATCTCCAGTAGCATATTGGGCACCTTCTGACCTGGGGAGTTCATCTTTCAGTTTCCTATCTTTTTGCCTTTTCCTACTGTTCATGGGGTTTTCAAGGCAAGAATACTGAAGTGGTTTGTCATTTCCTTCTCCAGTGGACCACGTTTTGTCAGAGCTCTCCACCATGACCCATTCGTCTTAAGCAGCCCTAAACGGCATGGCTCATAGTTTCGCTGAGTTAACAAGGCTGTGGTTCATGTGATAAGATTAGTTAGTTTGTAATGCTGAAAACTGAAGTTGAAAGGTTCTATGAAGACCTATAAGACCTTCTAGAACCAACACCCCTAAAAGATGTCCTTTACATTATGGGGAACTGGAATTCAAAAGTAGGAAGTCAAGAGATACCTGGAATAACAGGCAAATGTGGCCTTATAGTACAAAAAGGAAACAGATCAAAGGTTAACAGAGTTTTGCCAAGAGAATGCATTGGTCATAGCAAACACCCTCTTGCAACAACACAAGAGAAGACTCTACACATGGACATCACTAGATGGTCAATACAGAAATCAGATTGACTATATTCTTTGCAGCCAAAAATGGAAAAGGTCTATACAATCAGCAAAAACAAGACTGGGGGCTGACTGTCACTCAGATCATGAACTCCTTATTGCCAAATTCAGACTTAAATTGAAGAAAGTAGGGAAAACCACTAGACCATTCAGGTATGACCTAAATCAAATCCCTTATGATTATACAGTGGAAGTGAAAAGGAGATTCGAGTGATTAGATCTGATAGACTGTCTGAAGAACTATGGACAGAGGTTTATGATGTTATACAGGAGACAGGAATTAAGACCATCCTCCTAAAATAGAAATTCAATAAAGCAAAATGGCTGTCTGAGGAGGCCTTACAAGTAGCTGTGAAAAGAAGGGAAGCAAAAAGAAAAGGAGAAAAGGAAAGATATACCCATTTGAATGCAGAGTTCCAAAGAATAGCAGGGAGAGATAAGAAAACCTTCCTCAGTGATCAGTGCAACAAATAGAGGAAAACAATAGAATGGGAAAGACTAGAGATCTCTTCAAGAAAACTGAGATAACAAGGGAACATTTTATGCAAAGACAGGCTCAATAAAGGACAGAAACGGAAGTGACCTAACAAAGCAGAAGGTATTAAGAAGAGGTGGCAAGACTACATAGAAGAACTATACAAAAGAAATCTTCATGACCCAGATAACCATGGAGGTGTGATCACTCTCCTAGAGCCAGACACCCTGGAATGTGAAGTCAAGTGGGCTTTTGGAAGCATCACCACAAGCAAAGCTGGTGGAGATGATGGAATTCCAGTTGAGCTATTTTAAATCCTAAAAGATGATGCTGTGAAAGTGCTGCACTCAACATACCAGCACATTTGGAAAACTCAGCAGTGGCCACAAGACTGGAAAAAGTCAGTTTTCATTCTAATCCCAAAGAAAGGCAATCCCAAAGAATGTTCAAACTACCACACAATTACACTCATCTCACAGGCTAGTAAAATAATGCTCATAATTCTCCAAGCTAGTCTTCAATAGTATATGAACCGTGAATTTCCAGATGTTCAAGCTGGATTTAGAAAAGGAAGAAGAACCAGAGATCAAATCGCCAACATCCTTTGGATCATTGAAAAAGCGAGAGAGTTCCAGAAAAACATTTATTTCTGCTTTATTGACTATGCCAAAGCCTTGACTGTGTGGATCACAATAACCTGTGGAAAATTCTTCAAGAGATGAGAATACCAAATCATCTGACCTGCATTCTGAAAAACCTGTATGCAGGTCAAGAAGCAACAGTTAGTACATGGAATAACAGACTGGTTCCAAATTGAGAGAGGAGTATGTCAAAGCTGTATATTGTCACCCTGCTTACTTAACTTATATGAAGAGTACATCATGAGAAATGCCGGGCTAGATGAAGTACAAGCTGGAATCAAGATTGCTGGGAGAAATATCAATAACCTCACATATGCAGATGACACCACGTTATTGCAGAAAGCAAAGAAGAACTAAAGAGCCTCTTGGTGAAGTGAAAGAGGAGAGTGAAAAAGTTGGCTCAAAACTCAACATTCAAAACACTAAGATCATGGCCTCCAGTCTCATTACTCATGACAAATAGATGGGGAAACAATGGAAACAGTGATAGACTTTCATATTTTGGGGCTCTAAAATCACTGCAGATAGTGATTGCAGCCATGAAACTAAAAGACACTCACTCCTTGCAAGAGGAGCTATGACCCACTTAGATTGCATATAAAAAGCAGAGACATTACTTTACCAACAAAGGTCCATCTAGTCAAAGCCATGGTTTTTCCAGTAGTCATGTATGGATGTGCGAGTTGGACTATAAAGAAAGCTGAACACCGAAGATTTGTTTTTGGTATTGGAGAAAACTCTTGAGAGTCCCTTGGAGTGCAAGGAGATCCAACCAGTTCATCCTAAAGGAAATCAGTCCTGAATATTCATTGGAAGGACTGATGCTGAAGCTGAAACTCAGGTGGCCACTCAGGTGGCCAAATACTTTGGCCACCTCATGTGAAGAGTTGACTCATTGGAAAAGACTCTGATGCTGGGAAAGATTGAAGGCAGGAGGAGAAGGGGACAACAGAGGATGAGATGGTTGTATGGCATCACCGACTCTATGGACATGAGTTTGCGTAAACTCCGGGAGTTGTAATGGAGAGGAAGGCCTGGCGAGCTGCAGTCCATGGGGTCTCAAAGAGTCAGACAGGACTGAACTGAAGTGAACCAGTGATCTGGCTCTGAAAAACTTTCTGGGGGTTGCCTTGTTCTTTTGGATGGAGAAAGGGTTCCATTGAGAAGGGTATTAAGGATCAGCCTTCAGTTCAGTTTAGTTCAGTCTCTCAGTCATGTCCAACTCTTTGCGAACCCATGAATTGCAGCACACCAGGCCTCCCTGTCCATCACCAACTCCCGGAGTTCACTCAGACTCACGTCCATCGAGTTGGTGATGCCATCCAGCCATCTCATCCTCTGTCATCCCTTTTTCATCCTGCCCCCAATCCCTCCCAGCATCAAAGTCTTTGCCAATGAGTCAACTCTTCGCATGAGGTGGCCAAAGTACTGGAGTTTCAGCTTTAGCATCAGTCCTTCCAAAGAACTCCCAGGGCTGATCTTTAGAATGGACTGGTTGGATCTCCTTGCAGTCCAAGGGACTCTCAAGACAGATATATAAAAAACAGTATTCTTTCCAAAAAGAGATAGCTTCACAATATTCTGCAGTCTTCAGTTTATTTTGTTTTGTTTTCAATTAGAATGACAAACAATGGAGAAGAAAACAAATCTCTCCTTACCTACTTTTCAGAAACCAGAGAACTATAGCCTAGCAAGGGAAGGCTTTCTGCTGTATTTCAGTGTAGTTCTCTCAGGTTTATCCTAGATAAAAGTCTTTCCCATGTCTAGCATTTGGCTGACTGTCAGTCATTTTTCTGTTAGTTTTTTGCACTGGGAATTTTCTAAAATTTCTGCCTTTTATGTGTATATTTGTGGAAGTTGGAAGAGGCTGCATAAGGGACCCCTCATCTGATCTTATTTTAAACCTAACTTCTGCCTCATTGATTCTTTGAGACAGATGCAATTTTTCATTTCCATTGTCTTTGTCTTGAAATGCCCTACTGACCAAGGAGTAACTGAAAAAGAAAGGAACAGATCTGTGAATATTCTATGTGTTTATGTAAATGTTGGTCACTCTAACAAATGTAGAATAAGATCTTACAGACTGTACTTTAGAGACTCAGTTAAAAGAGGTCCCAAATCACAATTGTTCTTGATAGTCACCATCTAATAAGCTTACATTTTGCATTGTTAACTTACCCTATACTTAAAGTTATTTCATTTAAGGACATCAATTATTCCCTTTCATCATCTCACTGCAAGGCAGACGTGAAGATATTTATGTCCAGAGAAGCTCAATAACTTATTCAGGTCTATACAGTGAACAGCTCCATGTATATTTTTAGCTCCCCAGAAAAAAGTATTCCTTTGTATTTGAGAATAATTGAACCAAATACTTATTGCATGGATACGATATATTTGATCACAATATGTATATATGTTTCCATTATTGAGTCTTAAAGGTAAAACTCAGTCAATTTTTAAGAGTATAGAATTTTGCAAATTAGTCTTGAAACTTGTCAAGGTTTCTTAAGATTTTAGAATATCATTACAAAATGATTGTATCTTGTTTCTGTCTGCTTATATCTGATGTGTGTCATTGGGGAAAAGCAGATGACTGTAGGCTATAGATTGCAAACTTAATGGTAAGTCAGTATGAATACTGAATATTGAATATGAATAACAGTATTATTCCTTTGTCAAAGTGTTATTTATGCAGCTATACGTGCAGTTGTTCCTTGCCTATAATGTAGTTTCATGAATTCTTCCTGTAAAAAGAATAACAAATAATTCTTGTGTTACTGCACTCACTTAAAACTCAGGTCAAATAACAGTGAATATTGATGCATTTCACAGAAGAATTTTATTTATTATTGTCCATTCTGGCTAGCCACATTTTGAAACATATATATATATATATATATATATATATATAAGATTTAAGAGATCTATGTTCTTCATACATTGTTGTTGTTGTTTACTCACTAAATCGTCTGACTCTTTCAGGACCCCATGGACTGTAGCCCACCAGACTCCTCTGTCCATAACATTTCCCAGGAAAGAATTCTGGAGTGAGCTGCCGTTTCCTTTTCCAGGAGATCTTCCTGACCCAGGGATCAAACCGGCATCTGCTACATTGGCAGGCAGGTTCTTTATCACTGAGCCACTAGGGAAGCCCATTCTTAATACATATTTTGCCCTTAATTCATTTTCTTGCCTTGGCCTGGCTTTTTCTTACTTCCTTGTCCATAAAGTAGGGAGATGGAGGTTGAAGGTTAAAAAGAATCATACACTGATATTCACACTCTATTCCCATGTAACTGTTAGCCTGTGACATGAACAGATTTTCTGTTGCTAAAATCAAAGGGTAGGAATTTTTTTTCCAGTTTATAGGGAGTAATGGATGAAATTTAAGGTTAGGATATTTTTCTTATTGTAAAGCTTTATCTCATAAATTTTTTCTAAAACCAGAAACCCTTCTCAACAATGAATACTAGCAAGTGATAAAATTTATGAACAAGTAGTAAATTTATATTAATTTGAACTGTAGAAAAGGGAAACACCTGAGAGCTCACGGCAACCTTCAGTTCAGTTCAGTCGCTCAGTTGTGTCCGACTCTTTGTGACCCCATGCATCGCAGCATGCCAGGCCTCCCTGTCCAGCACCAACTCCTGGAGTTCACCCAAATTCATGTCCATCAGGTCGGTGATGCCATCCAGCCATCTCATCCTCTGTTGTCCCCTTTTCCTCCTACCCCCAATCCCTCCCAGCATCAGGATCTTTTCCAATGACTCAACTCTTCGCATGAGGTGGCAAGAGTACTGGAGTTTCAGCTTTAGCATCAGTCCTTCCAATGAACACCCAGGACTGGTCTCATTTAGGATGGATTGGTTGCATCTCTTTGCAGTCCAAGGGACTCTCAAGAGTCTTCTCTAACACCACAGTTCAAAAGCATCAATTCTTTGGCACTCAGCTTTCTTCACAGTCCAGCTCTCACATCCATATATGACCACTAGAAAAATCATAGCCTTGACTAGATGGACCTTTGCTGGCAAAGTAATGTCTCTGCTTTTTAATATGCTATCTAGGTAGGTCATAACTTTCCTTCTAAGGAGTAAGTGTCTTTTAATTTCATAGCTGCAGTCACCATCTGCAGTGATTTTGCAGCCCCACAAAATAAAGTCTGACACTGTTTCCACTGTTTCCTCATCTATTTCCCATGAAGTGATGGAACCAGATGCCATGATCTTTGTTTTCTGAATGTTGAGCTTTAAGCCAAATTTTTTACTCTCTTCTTTCACTTTCATCAAGAGGCTTTTTAGTTCTTCTTCACTTTCTGCAGTAAGGGTGGTGTCATCTGCATATTTGAGGTGATTGATATTTCTCCCGGCAATCTTGATTCCAGCTTGTGCTTCTTCCAGCCCAGAGTTTCTCATGATATACTCTGCATATAAGTTAAATAGGCAGGGTGACAATATATAGCCTTGACGTACTCCTTTTCCTATTTGGAAAGAGTCTGTTGTTCCATGTCCTGTTCTAACTGTTGCTTCCTGACCTGCATGCAGATTTCTCAAGAGGCAGGTCAGGTGGTCTGTATTCCCATCTCTTTCAGAATTTCCCACAGTTTATTGTAATCCACACAGTATGCCATAATTCCTAGATTGTTATAAACTCCATGTGGAAATATGTGTGTGTTATTAACTCAATTGTGTCTGACTTTGCAAGTCCATGTACTGTAGCCTGTCAGTCTCCTCTATCCATGGAATTCTTCAGGCAAGACTGTTGGATTGGGTTGCCCTTCCCTTCTCCAGGGGATCTTCCCAGGCCAAGGACTGAACCTTGGTTTCCTGCATCGCTGGCAGATCCTTTACCTTCTAAAGCACTAGCGACACCCCGAGGGAAGATGATATTATATTTATAATAATATTAGACTCATCCTATTAAATAATACACAATAAAGAATACTAGCATAAGTGGACTAATGTTATATTGCATAAAAGTAATATTGCTAAGTCCTGACTTCTGGTTCTACGTGTAAGGAGTTTGGAAGTCACCACTCTGTCTTAGAAATAAGCAAAAAGCTGAACCGACTGAAAAATCAATAACTCTCCTTAGGTTCATAAGATGAGAGATGACCAAGAGCAAACTACTGCCCCCAAACTGGAGATTCAGATAAACGAATACAGGGAGGCATAGCTTACTGGAGCAGATAATAACAAACAGAATGGGAACCAGTGTCTGGGTAGGAAAATCTGAGCTGTAATTGACAAACTGCTGGAGGCTCAGTGTGAGCACTGAAAGAGTTGAAAGATCCTGGGGGACCTAGTCATCAAGAGGCTTACATAAGACCCAACTATATGTTGTCTCTTAAAAACCCACTTTAAGTACAAAGACACACAGTAGATTAAAAGTGAATGGAAGGAGGGAAATACACTATACTAATGCTAATAAAAAGAAGCAGAAATAACTACTGTAATCTAAATTTTGAGCAAATTTCAAAATAAAATTTATTAGTGATTAAGGGTATTATATAACAATAAAGAAGTCAGTTCTTCAGGAAGATGTGTGCCCCCCTCTTCGAAAGGAGCACCAACAATATGCAATAAAAACCAATAAACTCTACAATTTTTGTTGAATTCCATCAGTTTTATATGAGAAATATATTAATCCATTATTATAGTTGAAGAATTTAACCCCCACTATCAGAAATGGACAGATACAGCAAACAGACAATCTGAATGGAAATAGGTCAACTCAAGAACATTATCAATCAACTGGATATAATTGACATCTATAAATTATATCATCCAATAGTAGTAGCAAAATGAACATTCTTCTCAAACTCACATGAAACATTCACCAAACTAGGCTACACTGTAAACCATAAAGCAAATTTTAGCAAGTTTAGAAACATAGAAATCATACAATATCTGCTCTCAGACAATAATGTAATTGAACTAGAAATCTATAATGTAAATATAACTAGAAAATCCCCAATACAGACATAACTTGAAGGTACTTTGGGTTCAGTTCCAGATAGCTATAATTTAGCAACATCACAATTAAGTAAGTCACTTGAAACTTTTTGTTATGCTTACACTACACTGTAGTATATTAATTGTGCACCAGCATTATGTCTAAAAGAAAAATGCATACACCTGAATTTAAAAATCCTTTATTGCTAAAAACATGCTAACCATCATCTGAGCCTTCTACAGGTCCAGTGTTTTTGCTGGTGAAGGTTCTTGCCTTGAAGCTAATGACTGCTGACTTATTAGTGTGGTTTTTGCTCCAACTGGCTGTGGCAATTTTAAAATGAAGTTTGCTGAATAGACTGACTCTTCCTTTGACAAAAGATTTCTCTGTAGTGTGTAGTGCTGTTTGATAGCATTTTTATTTATTTATTTATTTATTTATTTTAATTTTAGTTTTTTATTTTTTAAATTTTAAAATCTTTAATTCTTACATGCATTCCCAAACATGAACCCCCCTCCCACCTCCCTCCCCATAACAACTTTCTGGGTCATCCCCATGCACCAGCCCCAAGCATGCTGCATCCTGCGTCAGACATAGACTGGCGATTCAATTCACATGATAGTATACATGTTAGAATGTCATTCTCCCAAATCATCCCACCCTCTCCCTCTCCCTCTGAGTCCAAAAGTCCGTTATACACATCTGTGTTTGATAGCATTTTACACACACTAGACCTTCTTACAGAATCAGAGTCACTCTCCTTATATCCTACAGCTGCTCTATTACCTAAGTCTGTGCAATATTCTAAATCTCCTGTTGTCATTTCAGCAGTCTTGCCATCATCTTTACCAGAGGCAGAGTCTATCTCAAGACACCACTTTGCTCATCCATAGAAGCAACGCCTGATCCATTCAAGTTTTATCATGAGATTATAGCAATTCAGTCATTTCTTCATGTTTAGTTCAGCTCAGTCACTCAGTCGTGTCTGACTGTTTGTGACCCCATGAATCTCAGCACGCCAGGCCCTGTCCATCACCAACTCCCAGAGTTCACTCATACTCAAGTCCATCGAGTCAGTGATGCCATCCAGCCATCTCATCCTCTGTCGTCCCCTTCTCTTCCTGCCCCCAGTCTCTTCCAGGGTCAGAGTCTTTTCCAATGAATCAACTCTTCGCATGAGGTGGCCAAAACATTGGAGTTTCAGCCTCAGCATCAGTCCTTCCAAAGAACACCCAGGACTAGTCTCCTTTACGATGCACTGGTTGGATCTCCTTGCAGTCCAAGGGACTCTCGAGAGTCTTCTCCAACACCACAGTTCAAAAGCATCAATTCTTTGGCACTCAGCTTTCTTCACAGTCCAACTCTCACATCCATACATGACAACTGGAAAAACCATAGCTTTGACTAGATGGACCTTTATTGGCAAAGTAATATCTCTGCTTTTTAATATGCTATCTAGGTAGGTCATAACTTTCCTTCCAAGGAGTAAGCATCTTTCAATTTCATGGCTGCAATCACCATCTGCAGTGATTTTGGAGCCCCCCAAAATAAAGTCTGACACTGTTTCCACCCTTTCCCCATCTGTTTCCCATGAAGTGATGGGACCAGATGCCATGATCTTCATTTTCTGAATGTTGAGCTTTAAGCCAACTTTTTCACTCTCCTCTTTCACTTTCATCAAGAGGCTTTTTAGTTCCTCTTCACTTTCTGTCATAAGGGTGGTGTCATCTGCATATCTGAGGTTATTGATATTCTCCCGGCAATCTTGATTCCATCTTGTGCTTCTTCCAGCCCAGAGTTTCTCATGATGTACTCTGCATATAAGCTAAAAGGCAGGGCAACAATATACAGCCTTGACGTACTCCTTTTCCTATTTGAAACCAGTCGTTGTTCCATGTCCAGTTCTAATTCTTGCTTCCTGACCTGCATATAGGTTTCTCAAGAAGCAGGTCAGGTGGTCTGGTATTCCCATCTCTTTCAGAATTTTCCACAGTTTATTGTGATCCACATAGTCAAAGGCTTTGGCATAGTCAATAAAGCAGAGATAGATGTTTTTCTGGAACTCTCTTGCTTTTTCCATGATCTAGCGGATGTTGGCAATTTGATTTCTGGTTCCTCTGCCTATTCTTAAACCAGCTTGAACATCTGGAAGTTCACGGTTCACCTATTGCTGAAGCCTGGCTTGGAGAATTTTGAGCATTACTTTACTAGTGTGTGATATGAGTGCAATTGTGCCGTAGTTTGAGCATTCTTTGTCATTGCCTTTCTTTGGGATTGGAATGAAAACTGACCTTTTCCAGTCCTGTGGCCACAGCTGAGTTTTCCAAATTTGCTGATGTATTGAGTGCAGCACTTTCACAGCATCATCTTTCAGGATTTGAAATAACTCAACTGGAATTCCATCACCTCCACTAGCTTTATTTGTAGTGATGCTTTCTAAGGCCCACTTGATTTCACATTCCAGGATGTCTGGCTCTAGGTGAGTGATCACACCATCATGATTTTCTGGGTTGTGAAGATCTTTTTTGTACAGTCCTTCTGTGTATTCTTGCCACCACTTCTTAATACCTTCTGCTTCTGTTAGGTCCCTACCATTTCTGATTCTAGTTTTCATGCTATTTCCTCCACTGCATTACTTCCTCTCTGAAGTCTTGAACCCACATAATCATTCATGAAAGTTGAAATCAACTACTTACAAACTCCTGTTAGTTGATATTTGAACTTCTTCCCATTAATTATTGATGACACAAATGTTCTTAATGAATTCTAGAGTAGTAAACCATTTCCAGTAGGTTTTCTATTTACTTTTCCTATATCCATCAGATGAATAATTATCTGTGATGATTATAGCCTTACAAAGTGTTTTTTCCTAAATGATGATATTTGAAAGTCAGAATTATTCCTTCATCTATGGGCTGCAGAAAGGATGTTGTATTAGAGATGTGAAAACATGAATCTTGTTATACATTTCCATCAGAGTTCTTGGGTAACCAGGTGCATTGTAAATGAGAATTAATATTTTGAAAATAATCTTTTCTTCTGTGCAATGGGTCTCAAAAGAGGGCCTAAAATATACAGTAAATCATGTTTAAACAGAAATGCTGTCATCCAGATTTTGCTGTTATGTTTTTAGAGAAAGGCATTTAGTGTAGCCACGTTCATTACTTATTAGTTAGATCTTCTGGATAACTTGCTGCAGCTTCTACATCAGCACTTGCTGCTTCACCTTGCACTTTTATGTTATGTAGATGACTTTTTACCTTGGAACTCATCTCCCTAATTCTTCATAAAATTGAAGAGAACTGGAGTCTGGCTCTGAATTTGATTTTGGCTTAAGGAAATGTGGCTGGTTTGGTCTTCTAGCCATACCACTTAAAATGTCTCTTTGTATGCAATAAGATTGCTTTACTTTCTTATCATTCATGTGTTGACTGGAATAGCACTTTTAATTTCTTTCAAGAACTTTACCTTTGCATTTACAACTTGACTGTTTGACATAAAAAGCTTAGTTTTCAGCTGGTCTTATCTTCTGACATACCTTCCTCACTAAGCTTAAGAATTTATAGCTTTTGATTTAAAGTGAGAGGTATATTACTCTTCTTTGGACTTGAATACGTAGAAGCCATTTTAAGGTTGTTAATTGGCACAGTTTCAATAGTTTTGTGTCCCAAGAAATAGAGAGGCTTGAGACAAAGAATAGAAATGGGGAAATGACTGTTCAGTGAACAGTCAGCATATACAACATTTATAGATTGTTTGCTGTCTTATGGGTATGAATTGTGCCACTTCGAAACAATGATGGTAATAACATCAAAAATCATTGATCACAGGTCACCATAACAAGTATATTACGAATGAAAAAAAAAATTGAAGTAATGCAAGAATTACCAAAAAAAAAAAAAAAAAGAATTACCAAAATGTGAAACAGAAACAAGAAGTGAACAGATGCTGCTGAGAAAATTGCTCCAATAGATTTAGGGATTTAAGGTTTCCACAGACCTTCGATTCGATAAAAATGCAAGATCTGTGAAGCACAATGAAGTGCAATAAATTAAAGTATGCCTGTATGTGGAGATTAAATAATATACTTCTAAATAACACATGGACCAAAGAAGAAAATTTTGGGGATGCAGTGAAAACAGTGCTGGAAAGGATATTTATATTATGGAATGCATATATCGAGAAAGAATAAAGATAGAATGCCAATGATCTAAATTCTCCCTTACAAAACTAGAATAAGAAGGAAACATTAATGTAAAATAAACAGAAATAAATAATAAGACTTAGGACATAAGTCAATGAAACTAAAAACAAAAAATTAGTATAGAAATCATTGAAAGAAGTATGAAAAATCTTTTTGAAGAGATCAGTAAAATTGATAAGCCTCTAACCAGGTTAACTAAAAATATAGAGAGTGGAAACAAATTGCTAATATCAGAAATGAAAGAGGGGACATCACTGTAGATCCCCTGGATTCTAAAAGGACAGTAAAGGAATAGTATGAACAATTTTACTCCCACTAATTTGATAACCTGAATGAAATGGACCAACTCCTTGAAAGATATAATTTGTCAAAGCTCACACAAGAAATAGATAATCCAATTAGCATTTATCTGATAAATAAATCAATAATTAATAATCTTCCAAACAGAAAGTGCAAGATTCAGATGGGTTCACTGGTGAATTCTGCCAAACATGTAAGGAAGAAATTATATGAATTATCTGCAATCACTTTCAGAATAGAGAAATAGAGGCAATATGTACTAACTCATTCTTTGAGGCCACCATTACCCTAATAGGAAAACCAGATGAAGACATTTCAAGAAGAGAAATCTATAGGCCAAGATTTCTCATGAATACAGACGTAAAAAATCTTCAAAAAAATTTTAGTAAATCAAATTTAACAGTATATAAAAAGATTTACAAAGCATGAGCAAGTAGAATTTATTCCAGGTATGCCAGGTCAGATCAATACCATGATCCATCACATTCACAGATTAAAACAGAAATATCACATGACTATATCAGTAGATATAGCATTTTACTTATAGTGAAAAAGTAGAAACCAAAAAGTTTATTGAGCAATAAAAATAATGAATGACTGATACAGGTAGAACCTGGATGAACCTTGATATATCAGCTGCAAAAATAAAAAAAGTCACAGATATTCACATATTATATGATTTCATTTATATGAAATATGCATGTTAGACCAGTTTATAGAGACCAGAATTAGATTAATAGTTACCATAGAATGGGTGATTTGGCTGTGACTAGGGGAAGTGATTGCTAATGGATACAGAGTTTCTTTTGAGAGTTGGTGAAAATGTCCTATAATTAGATTGTGGTGACAGTTACACAACTCTGAAATATACTAAAAACAAGTTACAGTGGGTGAATTATATAGTATGTGAATTATACATCAATAATACTGTTGAGAAAAAAGAAGATATGAAGTCCTAGGTTGGTCCTGCCAAGTGATGAGTTAGAAAATGATTCCAAACTTATAAAAATAATTGATTTCTACAAGTTCATTCAAACTGTGGAACATCAACTATTATTCAGTAATTTTTGCAACATGCTGGATTAAAAAATAACATACATTTCAAAGAAATGGCAGTCAAATAGGCAGGATACCACTCACAAAAAGGAAAAGGTACTAGAAGGAAAACAATTTCTAGAATTTCAAACTAGCCAAGACATTCTTTAAAAATAAGGGCAAAATCTATATATTTTCAGGCATACAAAGACTTAAATGTTTCCTACTTATACAATTTTCCCTGAAAAATTACAAAAGAATCTTCTTTCTATACCCTTAATATTAACCTTGAGAAAAGAAGTTGTACTTTTAAAGTAGTAATGAACCAAATATTGGTAGATAATGGTGATATAAAATAAGCAATGAGTTAAAAATAATAGTTTCAGAAACAGAATAATGAAAACATGTCTTACTCTGGATAGGTGTATTTTAAGCACACAATATAAATAATATAAAATAATAAGGAAGTTGTAAGATGAAAACTGAAGATAAATTACGGTGTACTATTTTCCTTATTTATTGAGAGGGAAAATAGACATGTTTTTAGACTTTTGAAATTGGATTTAATATTTCTGTTAAAAAATTTAATAGAGTTTTATAGTAATGACAAATAACTCATGATAATCCTATCACTCAGTACAACTAGAAAGAAAAAAGGTTAAAAAAACCCAGCACATTTAAAAAGTCTCTGAATGCATAGGGAAATTAGTAGCATAGTATTAGTGGACGAGAAAGACAGAAATACAGAGTGTTGAGTCCTGTATTTCTTTTGAGGAGGTGTTTACTGATTCCAGGAAGAGGCAACTAAATGCTAAGAAACTGAATGGAAAAGAAGGACAAAATTCAGAGTTGAGGAACTAAACACAATTCAGAGACACATGTTTTCTCTTTTAGATCCTCAACGGCTATAGTCTAGCAACGGAAGAGAAAAAGGAGATGGGAGATTCTCTGGGAACTTTAGCAACTTGAGGAAATACAGTCAAACAGTGCTATGAAAGAGACATTTGTTAAAAAGAAAGAAAAGCTAAACTGTGAAGTCCCTATCTTAAGATACAGGACTCTATTTCAGAAAATATATTTTAGACTGCTGTTTTGCAATTTCTTAGACTACAACCAACAGTAAACGTTGCCTTTTATATTCGGATACAGTAGGAAACACACACAAGAAACTTTAAATTGACTTATAATTCAGGAAACATTATTTGACTTATATGTGCTATGTGTGTTATAGTCTTATACCTTCATTTTGTTTTCTTCTAATTTTTTAATGATGAGTGTGAGTAACTAAATTCATTTTAGAACTTACTACTGACTCACCACTCACAAATTTAAAATTACTAAAACAAAGAATTTATTACTCATGGGGATTAGAAAAGAGGCATCAACAAAAATAATTATAGAAGAATGGTTACAAATTAGAAAAACATTGAATGACATCAACATAGGAAGGTACTACATACTCTAAATGCATACACTTAATTGTACAGGTTATACTAAAAATCATTAAAATATGTAATAAAAATGAGAAACCCCTATTTAAGTAAAATATAATTTTGATTGCTAAAATATATTTTCTTGTAAGCCAAGATATTTGAAAATGTCAATGCAGTGGATGGATTCTAGAGATATATAAATAGTCAAAACTGGACAAAGTATTAGGAAAAATATTTTAATGAGCCCAATGTTCCTGAGATTCAAGTTAAAATATTAATAATATTAATAATTTTATATGCACTTTCTTCCCATTCATGAGGTTTCATCTATAAATCTATCAATCTAATCACTTGAAAGTAGATTGTGAAAGGGAGAGAGAAAGCGTGTGCTATTCAATACTTTATATGAATCTATAATATTACTGATGAAGAAGGAAATGGCAACCACTCCAGTATTCTTGCCTAGAGAATCCCATGGACAGAGGAGCCTGGTGGGCTGCCCTTTGTGGGGTCATACAGAGTCGAATACAACTGAGACAACTTTGCAGCAGCAACAGCATAATAATATTACTGATACCAAAGCAGTGCAGAAAGTTAAGTTTTAAAATGCAATGAATTGACAATTGCTAGTGGAAACAGTGTCAGATTTTATTTTGGGGGGCTCCAAAATCACTGCAGATGGTGATTGCAGCCATGAAATTAAAAGACGCTTACTCCTTGGAAGGAAAGTTATGACCAACCTAGATAGCATATTCAAAAGCAGAGATATTACTTTGCCAACAAAGGTCCATCTAGTCAAGGCTATGGTTTTCCAGTGGTCATGTATGGATGTGAGAGTTGGACTGTGAAGAAAGCTGAGCACCAAAGAATTGATGCTTTTGAACTGTGGTGTTGGAGAAGACTCTCGAGAGTCCCTTGGACTGCAAGGAGATCCAACGAGTCCATCCTGAAGGAGATCAGTCCTGGTTGTTCATTGGAAGGACTGATGCTGAGGCTGAAACTCCAATATTTTGGCCACCTCATGAGAAGAGTTGACTCATTGGAAAAGACTCTGATGCTGGGAGGGATTGGGGGCAGGAAGAGAAGGAGACGACAGAAGATGAGATGGCTGGATGGCATCACCGACTTGGACATGAGTTTGGGTGAGCTCCGAGAGTTGGTGATGGACAGGGAGGCCTGGCCTGCTGCGATTCATGGGGTCGCAAAGAGTCGGACATGACTGAGCAACTGAACTGAACTGAATTAGCAAATTGGTAATCAAATTAACTGTATTTAAATGTATGATCAGGTCGATTTTATCCTATAGATGATACAAAGATGGTTCAAAATAAGAAATTACTAATATAGTACAGTTAGTAATTTCTAAATTGGTACTACTAATTAGTAATATGGTGTTCAGAAATAAACCCCCAATAGGTAAAAGCTCAAAGTTAAGACTAATGAAAATTAAGAAAATACAGAATACTTCTGTTACTTTGTAGCTGGCAAAACTCTCTTAGTAATATTCCAAAACCATATACACTAGTAAAAGATTTGAATAAATAATAATTAAAAACCTAAGAGTTTCTAATGAAGTGATAAGTATGTTATTATTAGGTGTCAGATTGCATAAACATAAATGATGTATCAATATCTACATTTTCAAGGGAATGTCTGGAAATCAATGAGAAAGTAATGGACAAATATTATTGACAGGTAAGTCACAGAATGGGAAACCTGAATGAAAAATTGTAAAAGAAATGCTCAACCTCTTTCATGTTTGGGAATGCATGTAAGAATTAAAGATTTTAAAATTTAAAAAAAAAATAAATAAATAAAAATATTTTGAAAAAAAAAAAAGTTTAAGCTAAAAAATGAGAAATATATGTACTCCCATCAGACTTGGGAAAAAAATAAAATGGAAAATGACACCAAATGCTGATGTGATTGTAGGAGAGTGAGAGCCCTTATTTATTTCTCGTGGGGAGTTTAGTGGCCAAACCATTCTGAAAGCAGTTTGGCAGAACCTCCTGTCAGTGATTAGTGACAGTACTTTAAGATCCAGAAATGTTACCCCTTTTTAACACCTGATAGTAATTTGGGCAGGTGTATCAGAAGGTATATTTTAGAAAACTCATCATTCTAATGGCTAGGATGTAGCAACAGATGTGATAGCTGTCTGTTTATTTTCCTTCTCTCCCCAACCTCAACGTGGCCTCCCTGGGGGCACAATAGACATCCATGCACCCTTGACTCTGCTTAAGCTCAGCAGGGATGTAATTGCATATCCTTGGGCAGGAAATAAATATGTTGTAAACCACCGAGAATTTATTTTATTGCTTTATTGCAGAATAACCTGACTTAATACAATGAATAAGTTGAGGGGTGTATGTAGGATTGAATATAATGTAACAAGAATTTCATAATGACTCAAGTTTTTAAACTGCAAACAGGATAGTTCTTATAATACACTTTTATATTAAAAGTAAGAAATTGTATTTATAGCAAAATATATTTTATATATTTTACATTTAAGTAAAATAGGGGAAAGGCTTGGCACAGAATGGTGGAGGTAGTATGTCATGAATTGTGCCTGATGTCAAAATTAGACATAAATATAATGAATATGCAAAATACTGTTATTAATGGTGGGTCTTGGGAATATTGATAATTGAAATATTTTTATAATGTGCTTTTAAAATCTTTATTAAAACTTAATTTTATTTTTGTCATTCTTAAATCACAAGGGTGTTTTACTTTATTTTCTTTGTTTCATCCCTTATATTCATTGCTTAAGTTTTTAAGTTCATAATATTGTAGTTCATTATATTGTTTTCTTGCTCCTAATATTTGTGATTCATCTAAGAGTGCTAAGAGCATAGAGTCTGGCAGTATAACTTTCACAGAATATAGTCCTGGATTGGGCTAAATCTATTGCCCACATATCCCTCTGATATATATACATATCAAAGTTGTGCTCATTTTTTAGATTTAAAGGAAAAATAATTTTCTTGTGAATGTGAATTTAGTAGGTTTTATTTAAATTTTCTATTTATCCTCTTCTGCCATGCCATGGTTTGTCTCTGCTGTATGTATATATCTCACCATCTTCTCACTCTTCTCACATGAACTCTTTCCTCTAGTTGTCAACATAAGAGGTGCCTGTTCACTGTTGTACATCAGTATCTAAGTACTTGCCACACAGGGAGCAATGGATACATATTGGTTAAGTAAATAAAGGATTATAGTTGCTGATGGTGGCAAAAGTAACCAAGAGTAATAGAGTAGTTTACCACAGAGAGAATTTTTAGTAATGTTGATTCTCATAATACAGTTGTGGTTCTGTTCAGTTCAGTTGCTCAGTCATGTCCAACTCTGCAACTCCATGGACTGTAGCAGGCCAGGCTTCCCTGTTGATTGCTAACTCCTGGAGCTTGCTCAAACTCATGTTCATCGAGTTGGTGATGCCATCCAAGCATCTCATCCTCTGTTGTCCCCTTCTTCTCCTGCCTTCAGTCTTTCCCAGAAGTAGACTCTTTTCCAGTGAATCAGTTCTTTGCATCTGGTGGCCAAAGTATTGGAGCTTTAGCATGAGTACTTTCAGTGAATATTAAGACTGATTTCCTTTAAGATTGACTGGTTCCATCTTCTTGCAGTCCAAGGGACTCTCAAGAGTCTTCTTCAACACCACAGTTCAAAAGCATCAATTCTTCGGTGCTCAGCTTTCTTTATAGTCCAACTCTCACATGTATACATGACTACTGGAAAAACCTTAGCTTTGACTGTATGGACCTTTGTCTGTAAAGTAATGTCTCTGCTTTTTAATAAGCTGTCTAGGTTTGTCATAACTTTTCTTCCAAGGATCAAGCGCCTTTCAATTTCATGGCTGCAGTAAACATCTGCAGTAATTTTGCAGCCCAAGAACATAAAGTCTGTCACTGTTTCCATTGTTTCCCCATCTGTTTGCCATGATGTGATGGGACTGGATGCCATGATCTTTGTTTTTTGAATGTTGAGTTTTAAGCCAGCTTTTTCACTCTCCTCTTTCACTTTCATAGAGAGTCTCGTTAGTTTCTGTTTGCTTTCTGCCATAAGGGTCGTGTCAGCTGCATATCTGAGGTAACTGATATTTCTCCCTGTAATCTTGATTCCAGCTTGTGCTTCATCCAGCCCGGCATATCCTCATGATGTACTCTGCATATAAGTTAAATAAGCAGGATAATAATATACAACCTTGACATACTCCTTTCCCAGTTTGGAACCACCCTGGATTATAGTGGTTAATGCTGGCAAAAATAACTAACAGTATTAGAGTAGTTTACAGTAGAGATACTTTTCAGTAATGTTGATTCTTACAATACAGTTATGAGGTGATTTTTATTACTGACATTTTGCAGCAAAGAAAACCTCATGCTAGGAAGCCCAAGAAACTTCCTCGTGGTCATTAGATTAGTACTTCAAAGATCCATCCTGTCATTCTATGTCTTCTGATAACCAAGAAATCCATAGATAAATATATTTTGAGTCCTAATATAGAAATCCTCACAGCAACAGAATAATACAATATTAGAGAAAATATCACATAGCCATTTCTAATGTTATTCTCTGGCTGTTTGTCTGTCCCTGAATATCATGTTCCGCTCTTCTTTAGGCTGTTAGAGAACAGGAGCAACAAATGGTTGTAGATTGATTGGCTATGTGATTGTTAAAGTTCTATGAGCCTCCATTACTTGTTAGACCCAGAGAGCTATTTCAGTTTTGGAAGATATATATACTTAGAAATGTAATAAAACCTAAATGGGACAGAGTGAAATTATATTCAAATAAGAGAGAGGCTATAAAAAAGAACTTTTTGAAAACAAAACAGCTTTTTTAAGTTTTCTGTATAATGCAAAGTCAGTTGAGGTTTTCTTTTGTTAGGAATATTAGAATTATACCATAAATGTAAAGTTTTTCCTATCATATGTCATTTGTCATTTCCTATCATTTTCCTATCTTAATATTTATCCTATCATATGTAGGAGAAATAATATGATTATAATGTATACACATTATTTATTAATATTCTTGATTGCATTTTCTAAGCAATTGAGCATACCTAAAATATTTAAAATAATACTTTTAATGTTATAGTCATATGAAAAATCATCAATATATGCAATATGATAAATAAACTGATTAAGAACCAACTAAAGACCTTCCTTCCTTCCTCTTGAAATAGAGTTCTCATTGTATTGGCTCAATTCAGAGGATTTTAATATAAATGTTGAATATCCCTAAAGAGTTGATGAGCAGAATTTAGATAATCTGACAACTGGATGGAAAAAATATTAATCTTTATTTTCTCTAATCTCTAACTGAAATTTCATTTTTCTTCAATATTGAATTTTGATGACTTCACAGTTGCATCAGCAGTATCAGATATCTCATTGGAGTTGTTACAGATAATCTTGAAATATCACTACTTAAACTTATGACAATTATTAGAGTCACTGCAAGATATTAATATTTAAATTTTATCGAGAAGTGCATATATTATTTGACAATATTGCAGTTAAAATATTTAAGTAGTCATTTGAATATAATTACTTTAAAAAATTTTTATATATGTTATTTAATATATTTACATGATTTTTCTGATTGAGATAGGTCCTTAAGCTTTAAAGACTATCAAAGAACTAAAACCCTTTTTACTTGTTATTTAATGCAGAAATATTAATATTTACCAGTTTAAAAATAAATATTAGAAGAAGTAAATACATATTTATTAAAGTAAAACTATGTCTTATGGATGTGAATTGTATCCTTTTAAATTTATCATGGCTAAAGTTATAACCTGCATCTATGCTCAAATGGTGGCTTTTAGGATGTTAGATAATGGTTGACAAGTGTTGTTTAGAAAAATTTACTTGAGGTCTTTATGTTTTGTTTTGTTTTAATTTTTGTTTTTTAACAATTGGCTTCTGGGTTTGGTGTAATGTTGGAAATGTTTGGCTCTTGAAGCTCTAGGGATGAAGACAGGCATATTTCATTTATATTCCCCCAAAAGGATACTAATTCTAGAACTTCCCAACATTCATTGGGCAGGGACTAAAGATAGTTATTTGGTGGAAGTTGACAGGATTAATTAATGAGTTGGGGCCCATGGGTATATTTCAAAGTCTTTAAAATTTTTTCCAAGATCCTTGTGAAATGTGATTTATTTAGTAGGAAAGGATGTAAGTATACTGAAGAGAACTAGAATTGTCAGAGAAACTAGTTCTCCTTAGAACTGTTTTTCTATCTTCCAAGAAATAAATTAGCCATTTTCCAAGGTCTCAATGAATCTCCCCTTTCCTAAAGTCTTAAACAGAGGGTGAACAGGGCAATGCCATTGGAAGCCTCTTTGGGTATTTTCCTATTGATAATTCACTCTGAGTAGGAGCTCTGCATTCTTACTGTGTATTTCTTATCATGGCACAGCTTTGTACCTGCACTGAGGCATAGGTCTGTGTCTTCACAGAGCCTGATTTCTCTTCAAGATTTGAGTGTCTCATGTTTTAATACATATGGGAAATATCTGGGGGAAAAATATATTTAGCATCAATGAATTCTTCACACTGAAACAAGGTACAGTACATATTTCCCTCTGCATTTTATTTTTGCAAATATGATCAGAATTTATTCAGGGAAAAATAGCCAACAGTCATCTCCAGTAATAAAATAATACACACACATTCTTCCACAAAAAGCAAACAAAACTCATTTTCAAAGTTTCTTATACAGCGGTCATGATCAACTGTGATATTAATCCCTGGAGGAATAGACAAATGAGGCCATACTACAGCTCTCTAAGGAACTTATTTTGATTATTTTACAGTAGACACTATAATATTGTCTTGCTTCCTCCCTTAACAATTTAAGTCTGTAGTAATCTAAAGGCTCACCCTTCATCTCTTTCTTTGATCAGCTGTTTGTGTGTCACTGATTTCATACTAATAGTTGCAGTTCAAGATATTAAAGAACCTGAACCCTTTAACCTATAGATTTCCTGCTAGTCTAAATGTTGATTTTAACTCAATGTGTACCTAAGATGTAATTATGTTCACTGTTTGTTTGTTTTTTTTCCTGTATATAGGCAGGTAGGTTCAGAGGCTTATTCAGATCCAATTTCCATCTTTTTGACAAAACTTAAGTAAGTGGAGTAGTCTATCTTCGGGAGGAATATGTCTCTTTCTCTCTCTTCTTATAGCATTTGTATCTGTAGATGGTCAATGCATAGATCCTTTCATTCACAGGAGTTTCAAAGCAATGGTATTGTACTTTAATAAAAAAATTTAATAAAAAAATTATCAACTAGAAATACTTCTATAAAGTAGCCCTTCCTTTAAAGCATTATTTTGGTTTTCCAGTGGTAAGTAAGTAAGTGTAGTCGCTCAGTCGTGTCCAACTCTTTGCGACCCCAAGGACTGTAGGCCACCAGGCTCCTCTGTCCATGGGATTCTCCAGGCAAGAATACTGGAATGGGTTGCCATTTCCTTCTACAGTTCATTAAAAACGACAGGAAATTCATGCTTATTTTTCTCTATTTCCAAATGTCAAGATAATGAATGAGTTGCCTTTATTATTCTCCAACATAAAAATGCATTACTTTAAAAGTTTTTGATGAGTTTCAATCCATTGCAATGACTTTCCTTATTGCCGCTGAAATTCTTCCTTATTTGATTAGTGTATGTCTTTAAATGTTAGCCCTGAATTTTCTTTTGACATGACTCTAACAATCTTTGTTTGCTTTCCTGCTATCAAAAAAAAATATGACAAGATATTTCATGACAATTCTGTATATTTACTACTCAATTCCTGGAAGCAACCATTTCTGTAATGAACCCTGATTTCTTTCAGAAGGGAATGACATTTTCAATCTGGGTGTTAGAAATACTCTTTGCTATTGAGTCACTAATTTCATTTAGCCCTTTCAGATAGACAGAGCTTGTGTGTGTGTGTGTGTGTGTGTGTGTGTGTGTGTGTGTGTGTGTGGTAATAAAATACTATGTAATTAAACAACAACATTACCAAATTAAATTCAGATTACAGGGTTTGCATTTAACCTCTTCCATGTCTGTATCTCTTTTGTTGCACCCAGAGAATACTCATTCACTTGTGCACAGGAGACAGGGCAATTAGAAAGTTTCCTGATTATTCATTTACTTTAACCACAACACAGTCACTGTGGTGGACTGAATGATATCCTCTCAAAATTCATATGTTGAAGTCCTACCCCTATATTTGGTGATAGGGCATATAAAGAGAAGGTAAGTGTTAAGCAAGGTTATAAGTGTGGGGTCTTAATTTGGTATGACTGTCATCCTAAATAAGAAAAGGAAGACACACCAGAGATTTCTCTCTGTGTGCACACACAGAGGAGACGTCATAGGAGGATATAGCAAGAAGGGACTTACCTTAAAGCCAGGAGGAGCGTCACCAAAAAACATTCCTTGATATTGAACTTGCAGCCTCCAGACTATGAGAAAATAAATTTCTGTCATTTCAGCCAGAAAATCTGTGGTAATTTGTTATGGTAGCCTTAGCTGACTAATTACAAACATCTTAAACTAGCAGTACTAATATTACTGTTATTTGTATGACTTGGAAATCAGTTTTTTGCATAGGGTCTCCCTGTTCTCTTTCCATAGCTCACAGTTGATTATACCTTATCAGAATGTAAAGCCATTAGTAGCTATTTCTCCCTTTTAATTTTCATTTGTTCTTAGTTCAACGAGTAACTATATATATTTAGTGTTCATTGCTGGTCTTTATATCAATATCCACTCAGTTATATCGGCTGTCTGTACCTTGTTCTCTATTATTCTTCAGGAAAGTCCTATGAAAATAGGAATCCATACATTTTTGGCAATAAATGTTTAGTTCTACTCTTTGTACTTAAAAGTCAGTTTCTCTGGACATGAAAGTCAATGGCTCACATTTTCCCCGTTCAGTCAGTCAGTCAGTTCAGTTGCTCAGTCGTGTCCAACTCTGTGCGACCCCATGAATTGCAGCACACCAGGCCTCCCTGTCCATCACCATCTCCCGGAGTTCACTCAGACTCACGTCCATTGAGTCAGTGATGCCATCCAGCCATCTCATCCTCGGTCGTCCCCTTCTCCTTCTGCCCCCAATCCCTCTCAGCATCAGAGTCTTTTCTGATGAGTCAACTCTTTGCGTGAGGTGGCCAAAGTACTGGAGTTTCAGCTTTAGCATCATTCTTTCTAAAGAAATCCCAGGGCTGATCTCCTTCAGAATGGACTGGTTGCATCTCCTTGCAGTCCAAGGGACTCTCAAGAGTCTTCTCCAACATCACAGTTCAAAAGCATCAATTCTTTGGTGCTCAGCTTTCTTCACAGTCCAACTCTCACATCCATACATGACCACTGGAAAATGTTACTCCATTTATTTTATGCATATCAAAGTGCTTTTATGAAATATGATGATAATAAACTACCCTTTCCTTTCTAAGTCACTTACTCTTTTCCTATATCTTCAAAGGAGTTTTTACTGTTAAAGTTGAGTGATTTTACATAAACATGACTTGATTTGGATTATTCCAAGTTGATATTATCAGTTATGTAAGGTGCTCTTTCCATGTTTGTTTGTTTGTTTGTTTGTTTTAAGTTCAGGAAAGCTTTTGAGTATTTAGTATCTGTTCTGATATTTGGCATTCTTCTTCATGGGCAGGTTTTATAAATATCTCAGGTTTTATTTGCCTAATGTAAATGTTCTTATTTTCTCCCAAATTATTCTTTTTTCCCTTCCTTTTGCTTTTAGGAAAATAAAGTCTTATTTTTCACTCTCTAGTTGCCTTGTTGTGGTTTATATTTGCTCTTGCATTTCCTCTTAGTCTTCATTTCTGAAAAGATTGGTTTATTTTATATGTGTTTCTATTCCAAAATTTTCTTTTTAAGATGAAAAAAAAATTATCAGTTATGGTTTTATTTTGATTTATTTTGTGATTATGTCTTCCTAGTATCATACTATTATTTATAGCAGTGCCATTTTGCAATTTTGCTTTGTATGCTCTTTTTTCTCGGTCTAGATTGTGACTGCAATATTTTCTTACAATCATTTAAAATGGTAAATTATATTCTATAAATTTTAGAAGGGATTGGGATACACAATATTCTTTTAAATTTGAGTCCCCTTTGCTATGGTTTCCAGATTTCATAAATATGGCAAATTACACTGTGAAATTCAACAGTCTTATCATTTTTCCTACTTTTATGTGTGCCTCCTCTCTCCGTCTCTATTATCTCCTTTTCTGTTCAGTTTTGAAACCAATTTTAGGAGGTTTCTCTTAATGAGGAGGCTTTTGTGTAAAGAATCCCTGGTTGTTCAGTTTTAAGATTTTAGAGATTGTAATCAGACGCTTACTCCTTGGAAGGAAAATTATGACCAACCTAGATAGCATATTAAAAAGCAGAGACATTACTTTGCCAACAAAGGTCCGTCTAGTCAAGGCTATGGTTTTTCCAGTAGTCATGTATGGATGTGAGAGTTGGACAGTGAAGAAAGCTGAGCACAGAAGAATTGATGCTTTTGAACTGTGGTGTTGGAGAAAACTCTTGAGAGTCCCTTGGACTGCAAGGAGATCCAACCAGTTCATCCTAAAGGAGATCAGCCCTGGGTGTTCTTTGGAAGGACTGATAGCTAAAGATGAAACTCCAGTACTTTGGCCACCTCATGAGAAGAGTTGACTCATTTGAAAAGACCCTGATGCTGGGAGGGATTGGGGGCAGGAGAACAAGGGGACAACAGAGGATGAGATGGCTGGATGGCATCACTGGCTCGATGGACATGAGTTTGAGTGAACTCCGGGAGTTGGTGATAGACAGGGAGGCCTGGTGCACTGCGATTCATGGGGTCGCAAAGAGTCGGACACGACTGAGTGACTGAACTAACTAATCTACTTTAGCAGTTTCAGACATGGCTGAGGAACTTTGTGATTACCTTCTATTGAATTCAATATTTAAAAAAACTAAGATCAAGGCATCTAGTTCCATCACTCTATGGCAGATAGAAGGGGAACAGATGAAAGCAGTAACAGATGTCCTTTTCTTGGGCTCTAAGATCATTGCATATGGTGACTACAGCCATAGAATTAGAAGACTATTGGTTTTTAGAAGGAAACCTACTACAAACCTAGACAGTTTATTAAAAAGCAAAGCTATCACTTTGCCAACAAAGTTGCATATAGTGAAAATATGGCTTATCCAGTAGTCATGCATGTACAGATGTGACAGTTGGACCATAAAGAAGGCTGAGGGTGGAAGAATTGATGCTTTCAAACTGTGGTGCTGGAGAAGACTCTTGAGAGTCCTTTGGACAACTAGGAGATCAAATCAGTCAATCCTAAAGGAAATCAACCCTGAATATTCATTGGAAGAATTGATGCTGAAGCTGAAGCTCCAATACTTTGGTCACCTGATGTGAAGAGCTGAATCACTGGAAAAAACTGATGCTGGAAAAGACTGAAGGCATAATAAGAGGGTGACAGAGGATGAGGTGGTTGGATGGCATCACCAATTCAATGGACATGACCTTGGGCAAACTATGGGAGATGGTGAAGGACAGAGAAGCCCCGTGTGCTCTAGTCCATGGGGTTGCAAAGAATTAGACACAACTTGGCAACTGAACAACAGCAACAACAGTATTAAATTGGGCAGGATCTCTCCCAGTCCCATCTGCTATGAATTCACATTGAATATTTTCATGTTCTGCTGTTTGTGGGTCCTTCAGAGGCTTTCCTCTGCTGCTTTCCTCTCCCTCCCCTGGCTCTGGTACCACACAGGTCTTATGAGTGAGAATAGTTTGTTTTTACCCACATGTAATTGGGAGTTTCTGGTTATATCCTGCTGCCTAGATTTGTTGTAACTATTGCCCATGAGTTTTTGGCTATGTTATTTATCTGCCTGGTTTAATGTGGGGATTTGGAGATAGTCAAACATTACTCAGCCACTACCACCGATTGCCAGCCCCATGCCTCAAATTCTTGAAAACTTAGTAGTTACTCAGTAAGCTCTTAAGAAGTGCCTGTTTTGATGTTCTGCTGCTGCTGCTGCTAAGTCACTTCAGTCGTGTCCAACTCTGTGCGACCCCATAGACGGTAGCCCACCAGGCTCCCCCATCCCTGGGATTCTCCAAGCAAGAACACTGGAGTGGGTTGCCATTTCCTTCTCCAGGTTGATTTATTCATGAAAGATTCCTTGACTTTTCCTCATTCATCTCTTGCAGGGTTTGCGTAGGCCTCTAACTACTTGTATTAAAACCTTCAGTGTATTTGAATGAATTCTGATATAATTTGAAAAAACAAAACAAAACAAAACAGTATATTACTATGAATTTGGAAGAAAGATTTTCTTTCTAAAGAAAGTGCTTTAAGTGGTTGGCATAAAAAAATAATACCAGTTGTTTGATGCTATAATAAGAGGTAGAACTAAAATTCTAGAAAGCAATAATAAAATTTTTATTGATGAGACTTATGAGTTGAAGTAGAAGTGATGAGTGGGAATCCTAAGTTCTCTATTTCCCTCCTTTGGAAAAAGTTAGAGCTACTGATTACGTTTAGAGTTGGTTATTTTAAAAAATTTATATAAAAATAGTCTCAGCAACTTTGAAACAAAGAATCAAATGGCAGGGTTTATTTTGAAGATGGAATGCCTTCTCTCATGTATTCATAAGTATCCAAAGAGATTTTAAAATAGTTCAAGCTATGGTGGGTTACTAATTTAACACGTTTCTTGATGTCCTGTTTGATATTTAATTAATATAAATTAAATATATATACAAATTAGTAAAGTAGAATGTTTCATAAAAATATGTGGCCATTAAAACCCTCAATATTTGTTTAAACATTATACATAATAAGAGCTATTAAAGAAACATAACTGCACATATTGTCTATATTTGAAGTTCCAATGCTTTATAAATTAAACTCTTAGCAAATAAAAACACAATTTGATCATTGAAATTTGAAGAGGGACCAAAAAAAAAAAAAGATATATTTTTTTTCTCTTTCCCCTCCTGTGTTCTAAAACACTTAAAATAGAAGTTAAAGAAGCCAGATAAAATATTTCATTGTTACTGAAGATGTTGATAACTGGGATATGTAGGCATGCGACAGTAATGAGATGCCTAATACATGCGTGCTTAATCATTTAATACTGTCCAATTCTTTGCAATGTCATGGACTGTAGGTCTCTAGGCTCCTGCGTCCCTGGAATTTTCCAGGCAAGAATACTGGAATTGGGTTGCCATTTCCTACTCCAGGGGATTTTCCTGACCCAGGGATCAAACTGGCATTTGCTGCATTGGCAGGAAGATTCTTTCCCACTGAGCCATGTGGGAAGTCCAAGATACCTAGTACTTAATGTCAAATTTATACAGATTTTCACAGTGCACACTTCTCTGTGGTCTGGTCTCTGCCCCTGGAAGGTTTATAGTGGAACAAAAGACAATGTATGTTTCCCATGGATTGTTTATTGGGTCCCAAGATTAAGGAAGAGTTGGAGCCATAGCATGCCGAGGTCATAATTTAAAACACATGAGGAGTGTTATACTAGAGATAAGTAACAGATAGAAATCAGGGATAGCAATTTTTTTTTGACAACATTGTGATATTTTACTCTAAAACAGTAGAGTATTCATTTTGATCATTGATAATTTAGTTTTGAAATTGAATTTATTAGTAGTTGAATTTAGAGGGTTTGGGGAATTAAATGGATGGATGGTTTATTTTTTGCTTTGAGGAATCACCTAGTTTTTCTTTTGAAAGGTGTGAGAGGAAGTTTGAATGGATGTCTCTTTCCTCAGTATATTTTTTTCTGTTGCCAACAAAAGTATTTCAAAACTATTTCATTGACCCTATATCAACTTGCAGTGCTTGAAGAGGGAGCTTAGAGCTTGGTGTATGTTTGGTTTTCTGACAGTTTTGTTCTTTCTTCCACAGAAAAAGTATTTTTTAGAAAATATAGACTGATTCCCAAATTTTTGCCTTCACCCTCTGCTAACCCTTTCAGGTTTTACCAAGCCAACAAGACTTCAGATCTTGTAGGGCCATAGAGAAACAATATGTGACATACTAGAGCTCTTTACACATAAATGGAAAATCACACTCACACAATAACAGTTACTATGTAGTTAAGGGGCTTTGAAAGACACATTCATCACATTCCTAATTGAATTCCAGAAATAGGCATAAAGCAGCATCTTTCTTGACTGTGCACTATGACGTGGACATAAATCTGACAGTACAGATCTGTGATGCTAAGAAGTAGCTTTCAAAAAGCAGAGAAAGCTAGTTTTTATACCACTGCTATTTGTCTACAGAAAAATAAATGTTCCAGTTAATTTTTTAGTATGTTGATGATATGAGTTAAATTTTGAATCATGAAGGTTTTTGTGTTGTTATCTAAACAGAATCCCAGAAAGATGAAACTGCTATAGACCGTCTCCTCTCCATGCAGACAGAGCTTTAGTCCAGTATGTGACTTGAACACAAAGTTCCAGGATACTACCGGCCAGCGTATGGAAGACACTTATTACTACTTCCATGTGCATATATATGTGTGTGTGTGTCTGTGTATGTGGAAAATGACTTATTTCTATAAGGTAATATCAAAGCATTAAAACAAAAATATCTTCATGATTCTTATAACTATCTTATGCCTTCAATTTTCTTTATGCAGTTCCCCTCCACTTCCAAATATTGCATACTTCATTTTATCAAAAAATACTTCTTTTACTGCCATATTTAAAAATCTATGCATCATATCTTCATGTTAACTAGAATGCTGGCTTATATTAAACTTCATCAAAAGTACAATTACATAGAAATATTTGAGTCAGCTTATATGTTTTTCCTCACATTTATGTGTAATTAAGAACCACACATGGATGAGTTCTTTGCAGATTCATTCATTCATTCAGCTGATATTTATTAAGACCCTTATATATGTCAAGCATTGTTTTGTCTCCAGAGATACAGTAGTGAGCAAAGCTGTAAAAAGTCTCCATCTTCTTGGACTGCCTAATTTATGCAATGAAATATATAGAAAAATTTAACCAGCAAAATACATACTATATTAAATGATGAGAAACATTTTGAAGAGAAATAAAATAAGTGAATGGGAATAACTGGTAACCAGAAGCCTCACTAAAAAGGTGATATTTGGGCCAGGATTTAGGAAGGAAACTGTTAAGCCTCACAAATACCTTGGGAAAAATAATTAGGCAGAAAGAAGAGCAAATACAAAGGTGGGAACCTGCCTGAGAAGCTCAGAGAACAGCAAATGAAACAGTGAATGCTGTGACTGTAGTAGATTGTATGAGAGCGCGAGTATTGCAAACTGAGTCCAGAAAAGATAAAGTACAGGGAAATGCAGAGGTTGTAGGGCCTAGTGGGCACACACTGACACTCAAGCTTTTATGCTATGTGAGATCAGGGTTGGATAGTGTGAGCACCACCGGAGGCTTTTCAGAAAAGAAGTGATGTGTTTTCACTAATGAATCATGTTTTAAGGAATCATGTTATCCACTATACTGACAAGAGATAAGAGGGCTATGGAGGAAGCCAAGAGTCCATTTCAAAGGCAATTTCAGTGACAACAGTTTTATACATGTTATTTATAAATTAGGGCTTCCTATGTGGCACTAGTGGTATGGAATCCACCTTGCCAATGCAGGAGAGACAGGAGACTCGGGTTCAATCCTTGGGTCAGGAAGATCCCCTGGAGGAGGAAATGGCAACCCGGTCCAGTATTCTTTCCTGGAGAATCCCATGAACAGAGGAGCCTGGAGGGCTACAGTCTATGAAGTCACCTTGATGACTGAGCATGCAGGCATGCATGCATATTTATAAATAAATTGTTTTGGATTATAAGAAAAAACAATTATGATCCATATGTAATTATCTATAGTGGGTGCATTGTAGTCCCCCAAAAGTTCCTTTCACATTCTAATCCCTGGAACCTGTGATGATTGCTTTCATTGGAAAGAGGGTCTTTATATAGTTAAATAAATTAAGGATCTTGAGATGAGGAGATAATCTTGTACTATCCAGGAAGGCCTTAAATTCAATGGCAAGTATCCTTACAAGAACAAGACACACAAATGATATATATAGTGGTGGATTCATGTTGATGTATGGCAAAACCAATACAATATTGTAATTAGCCTCCAATTAAAATAAATAAATTTAAATTAAAAAACATTTTACAGAGCCACAAACCTAGGAATAGTGGCTGTCACTAGTGGAAGCTGGATGAGGCAGGAAACAGATGCTTCCCTAGAGCCTCTGCAGGAGAGGTGGCCCTGCCGACACCATAGTTTCATATTCTGGCCTTAAGGCTGAAAGAGAAAAAAACTTCTGTTGTGTCAAGCTACCCAGTTGTGGTAAATTATTATGGCAGCCACGGAAAAGTAGTAGAGCATCCAAAATGAAGTTCTTATTGGGTAATTTTTCTTTTAATGTTAAGAAATGCTATCTATTTATATACATAGCACATATCTTTAACATTTCAAATATTCCCAGTCAGTAATAACTATTTCTGTTGGATGCATAGAAAATGGCCATGTTTCTATGAAATTTGCTTAGAAATCACCATTTTACTTCCCATCACTGTGAATTTAATGATTCTAGTACTTCATGTAAATGGTATTATATAACATTTGTCCTTTTGTGTCTGGCTAATTTCACATAGCATAAGATTTTCAAGGTTTATTTGTACATTAGCATGTATCAGAATTTCCTTCCTCTTTAATTACTGATGAATCTTGTAACAAGATGCTGAATGGGACTTTCTTTGTAACCTGGAAATTTGGCTAAAGGCTTCTATCCAAATACAAAGGGCACAAAGTAGCTCATATCCTAAAATGAGCCCCAATACCACACCAGCTGACACATCCCTTCAGGATTTGGTAAGAGACTAAAAAATTGGCCCTTTTATTACTGTATCATCATTGCCATGGCTTTCCATTCTGGTATACATTTTCATATTCAGAGTTCCATATGTTTAATAACAGTGAGTTAGGATTCATTGGCTTACAAGGGAATTGTAACCAATGTAACTTTTCCCTCTCTTCTGCATGCTTGCACTCAGCAACCCCAATCAATGCCAAGTAAGTAGATTGCCAGGAAAATCTCTTGTGAATATTATAATAGCTGTGACATGGATCAGTTCAGTTCAGTTGCTCAGTTGTGTCTGACTCTTTGTGACTGCATGGACTGCAGCATGCCAGGCTGGCCTGTCCTTCACCATTCCCTGGAGCTTGCTCAAACTCATGTCCATCGAGTTGGTATGCCATCCATCCATCTCATCCTCTGTCATCCCCTTCTCCTCCTGCCTTCGATCTTCCCTAGCATCAGAGTTTTTTCCAGTGAGTCAGTTCTTTGCAGCAGGTGGTCAAAGTATAGGAACTTCAGCTTCAGCATCAGTCCTTCCAATGAATATTCAGGATTTCCTTTAGGATTGACTGGTTTGAGCTCCTTGTTGTCCCAGGGACTCTCATGACATGGATAGAACAACAATATGTTCTAAAGTTGGATTTTGATAGCAAGCTTGTGATTTGTTCTGTGTATCCTTGAGTAGAAGAGGACTGCAGAAAAATGAGAGGTTGAGAGAGAGGAAACGGTATGAACCATTGTTCCTCCCATCATGTGCTGAGTCAAGGATATATAAACTTAAGATGGCTGTTACAAAAATAAGATTTGAAGCATCTTGCAAAACCTGACCTAAGAGGGAAGGCTCACAGGTTTGGAAAACCCAGAATCAAGAGGCCATGGGGCAGATTTTTGTTGAGGGTAGTTGAAGTTGTCCACAGATGACAAACTAGGTCACATTTCTCCTTCTCAGGAATATGTGGAAAGAAGATGTCTGCCATATACCTCTTGTGTGCTCCATGCAGCAACTGCCTGTCTAGTCTGTCACATAAAAGATATCGATAACCTGTGAGTGTGAGTAAAATAAAACCACAACACCTAGTTGATTAAAAAAGAAAAGTTTGATCTTTGCCTGATTCAACAGTGGCCTCAATACATATTTAAGGGAATTGGCTATATAGGATGTATATCTGTCTGACTGAATATCACTAGAGAAACAGAACCTGTAGGAGGTATACATTAAGAAATTTAATGGAAGAGATTAGCCTCCATAATTGTGAGGTCTGGCCAGGCAGTTTGGAAATCTGAAGGTCAACTGTTGGGAATAGTGCTGAAACTCTCAGGCACAAATTAAAGCTGGATCCACAAGTCAAATTTCTTCTTAAAGGAAGCCCCAGTTTTTCTTATAAGGCCTTTTAATTGGTTGATTTAGATCCATCCATATTATATAGCTTAAATTTGCTTACTTAAACTGATTGTGGACTTAGATCACATTTATAAAATACCTTCACAGCAATACCTAGTGTTTGATTAAATAACTGGTGACTATAGTTTAACCAAGTTGACACACAAAATGGACCATGATTGCATCAAAAGGATAAAATATCCAAGAATAAACAAACAAACAACAACAAGCAAACAAACAAACAAAAAAACCTGGCCATCACAGGAGGAGCAAAAAGTATATTCAGTTCAGTCAGTTCAGTTGCTCAGTTGTATCTGACTCTTTGGGATCCCATGAATCACAGTAAACCAGGCCTCCCTGTATATCAGCAACTCCCAGAGTTCACTCAAACTCACGTTCATTGAGTCTGTGATGCCATCCAGCCATCTCATCCTCGGTCATCCCCTTCTCCTGCCCCCAATCCCTCCCAGCATCAGAGTCTTTTCCAATGAGTCAACTCTTTGCATGAGGTGGCCAAAGTACTGGAGTTTCAGCTTTAGAATCATTCCTTCCAAAGAAATCCCAGGGCTGATCTCCTTCAGAATGGATTGGTTGGATCTCCTTGCAGTCCAAGGGACTCTCAAGAGTCTTCTCCAATACCACAGTTCAAAAGCATCAATTCTTTGGTGCTCAGATTTCTTCACAGTCCAACTCTCACATCCATACATGACTACTGGAAAAACTATAGCCTTGACATGTTCTAAAAGTCTCTCAGGGTCATCCCAGTGCACCAGCTCTGAGCACCCTGTCTCATACATCAAACCTGGACTGGCGATCTGTTTCACATATTATAATATACCTGTTTGAGATGGGGAGTGAGGTGGGAGGGGAATTCAGGATGGGGAACACGTGTACAACCATGGCTGACTCATGTCAATGTATGACAAAAATCACTACAATATTATAAAGCAATGAGCCTCCAATTAAAATAAATACATTTTTATAAAAATTAAAAAAAACAGAAAAAAATAAAAAATAAAAATAAATAAATAAATAAATAAATAAATAAATAAAAGTCCCTCAGACTGAAGCATAGTAAATATTGGACATAAATGAAAATATAAGATTAAAATTTTGAATGGTACTAAGTTGGTTTAATCTTTTATTTTACTTGTAAATGATTTGAAGATTAAGGCATCCACCAAACATAGCCTTAAAAGACAAGGTACCTCGTTTAAAGATGTCTTGAACATACAGTATCAGATGGACTGTTCTCTGTGATTTAGATGGATCGCAGAATGAAACAAAGGCCCTTGCAATCATGGATTTTACTGTAATGGGAAAAGGTAAATAACAAATAATAAAGATAAAAGTAAGTAAGTTTGGACTTCCCTCGTTATCCAGTGGTTGAAGATCTGTCTGCCAATGTAGAGGACATGGATTTGACTCCTGCTCTGGGAAGATTTGGGCTTCCCTGATAGCTCAGTTGGTAAAGAATCCATCTGCAATGCAGGAGACCCCAGTTTGATTCCTAGGTCAGGAAGATCTGCTGGAGAAGGGATAGGCTACCCACTCTAGTATTCTTGGGCTTCCTTTGTGGCTTAGTTGGTAAAGAATCTGGCTGCAATGCAGGAGACCTGGGTTTGATCCCTGGGTTTGGAAGATCCCCTGGAGAAGGAAAGGCTACCCACTCCAGTTATTCTGGCCTAGAGAATTCCATGGACTGTATAGTCCATGGGGTCACAAAGAGTGACATGATTGAGTGACTTTCACTCACTGGGAAGATCCTACTTCTGCTTCATTGACTACACTAAAGTCCTTGACTGTCTAGATCACGAAAAACTGTGGAAAATTCTTAAAGATGGGAATACCAGATCACCTTACCTGCTTTCTGAGAAACCTGTATGCAGGTTAAGAACCAACAGTTAGAACCGGACGTGGAACAATGGACTGGTTCCAAATTGGGAAAGGAGTACATCAAGGCTGTATATTGTTACCCTGCTTATTTAGCTTGTATGCAGAATACATCATGGGAATTTCTGGGCTGGATGAAGCACATGTTGGAATCAAGATTACTGGGAGAAATATTAATAACTTAAGATACACAGATGACACCACCCTTATGACAGAAAGCAAAGAAGAACTAAAAGGCCTCTTGATGAAGGTGAAATAGAGAGTGAAAAAGCTGACTTAAAGCTCAACATTCAAAAAAAGTCATGACATTCGATCCCATCATTTCATGGCAAATAGATGGGGAAACAATGGAAACAGTGACAGACTTTATTTTTATGGGCTCCAAAATCACTGCAAATGGTGACTGCAGCCATGAAATTAAAATACACTTGCTCCTTGGAAGAAAACCAATGACAAACCTAGACAGCATATTAAAAAGCAGAGACATTACTTTGCCAACAAAGGTCTATATAGTCAAAGCTATGGCTTTTCCATTAATCATGTATGGATGTGAGAGGAGGACAATAAAAAAGGCTGAGCACCAAAGAATTGATGCCTTTGAACTGTGGTGCTAGAGAAGACTCTTGAGAGTCCCTTAGACAGCAAGGAGATCCAACTAGTCCATCCTAAAGGAAATCAGTCCTGAATATTCCTTTGAAGGACTCATGCTGAAGCTGGAGATCCAGTTTTTGGCTACCTGATGTGAAGTGCAGATTCATTGGAAAAGACCCTAATGCTGGCAAAGATTGAGGGCAGGAGGAAGAAGGAGCAACAGAGGATGAGATGGTTGGATGTCATCACCAACTCAATGGATGTGAGTTTGAGCAAACCCTGGGAGATGTTGAAGGACAGGGAACCGTGGTGTGCTATAGTCCGTAGGGTCACAAAGAGTTGGACATGACTCAACGACTGAACAACAGCAACCAGGAAGATTTCTCATGCCACAGGACAACTAAGCCCACAACTACTGAGCGTGACTGTGGCAACTGCTGAAGCCTGTGTGCCCTACAGCCCACGCTCTGCAAGAGACACTTTTTCAATGAGAAGCCCATGCACTGCAAACTAGCATGTAGCCCCGAGTTGCCACAACTAGAAAAAGTACGTGTGCTGCAATGAAGATCCACCACCGCCAAAAATAAAAAATATATTAATTTTAAAAATGAATCACAAATATGAGTTGCAGTCACTTGAAAAAATTAGTAAGTTGCATTCTGTGTTAGAAGATGAAAAATGTTATGGCAAAAAAGAAATATATATATATATATATGTGTATATATATATATATTGCAAGATGAAGGAAATCAGGTATTTCATAGGGAGAACAGCTTCATTTTTAAATAGACTAATCAAAGTGGACCTTAATGAGAGGATGGGTTTAAACAAAGACTTAGAGGTCAAAGACTTGGAGTCAAACAACATTTCAGAAAGAGAAAACAGCTATGCAAAGTGCTATGAAAACAGCATGATTACCATGTTTATGGGAGAACAAGGCAGTCAGGAAGACAGGAGAGGGCGAAGAGAGCAGATGTGTAAGCAGGGTGAGGAGGGAGCGTTTGAGGTGATGTAGTCTTTATAGACCCTTGTAAGAGTGTTGGCATTGGATCTATTATAGGGTTTTGAACAGAGTAAAGATTTTAGCATTGTATGGTTGAAAGCTATGATTGGGAAACATATAAAATATTTTGTGTTTATACCCCCCCTCCCTCCTTTCCTTCAATCTGCCTATTCAGTAAAATGGTTGTATACACACACTATAGTCAAAGAGGAAACCAGTATTTTTTTCAGGAATTAAAGATCTTCTAGCTTCCAAATATTTCCAATTTAATTTTCTTTCAAGATGAAACAATTGAGTATTTACGAAACTTTAAGTCTTTATCTATACTAGACACCAGTGTTCCTTATGTTAGCTGCTAAGGTGTGTCCGACTCTTTTGCGACCTCATGGACTGTAGCCCACCAGGCTCCTCTGTCCATGGGATTTCCCAGGCAAGAATACTGAAGTGGGTTGCATTTCCTTCCCCAGGGGATCTCCCCAGCCCAAGGATTGAACCCATATCTCCTTCACTGGCAGGTAGATTCTTTACCACTGAGCCACCATGTAATAACAACTCAGCTTGTAAAGATGATTAGTAATTAAAAGGACACAATTGTCATGCAAAAAGCCATTAAAGCTTATAACAACTATAATTCTAGCTGGAAAGAGTGAAAATTGCTGCAGAATTAAAGGATCCTGAGGAAAAGTGACATTTCTGGATTTTTGATTTGTGTAAAGCCCCTGAATAGTTTAGTGGCAAGAGGAGTTTCCCCCATCTACCCTTGGATTCATATTGCATCCCTAAATGTCAGCATGGTGGTGACAAGGCTGCTGCAGCCCAACTGACCTTTGACCTTGAGGATACTCAGCATAGAGCCAAAGAAAAGTGAAAGTGAAGTCACTCAGCCGTATCTGACTCTTTACGACCCCATGGACTGTAACCTACCAGGCTCCTCCTTCTGTGGAATTCTCCAGGCAAAAATACTGGAGTGGGTTGCCATTTCCTTCTCCAGGAGATCTTCCCAACCCAAGGATCCAATCTGGGTCTCCTGCGTTGCAGGCAGACACTTTACCATCTGAGCCATCAGCAAAGCTCATAGAACCAAAAAGTAGTGTCAAAAGATGGAAGCAGGACTTGGTGCTTTGACCCCTTGGCTCTTGCTCTCAAGATGAACTCTGATTAAGATGTCAAGTTTGTATTTTCAATAAGAATCTCTAGTGTTGCAGTCAGAGCCTGGGGACATTCAATACATTATTTGTAGAGTCAATTGATGATGTGTACACACATATGCAAATAGAAAAAAAGGTATAGCACCTGCCTGACTTATAAGATGGGTGGGTCAATTTCATACTAATAAAAATATTTTCTCAAATCATTTATGTCTCTGGAAATGAAGAGCCTCCACATTAAATAGTTTAGGCTTATGAACTAAATTAGAGTTTTTCATGTGTCTTTAGAACTTAAAGACTGGGCAGACCTCTCTATAGGTGTTTATTTACTTGCTTCACAAAAACTCTTCTTCCTGAAAAATCCAATAGAATATCTCAAACATCTAAAACTTTTGAAGAAGATCAACTTCTAAAAATACTAGCCAGGAGAAGACCTTTGTGAATTTTGTGTAAGGGAGGGAAGGATCCAGCTAAATACTAAGAAAATGAAAAGCAAATCTTCACAATTGAGCCCTGGTCCTCAGTACAGTTTTTCTCTGTTGAAACTCAGCAGAAAATTTAATGGCAGCAATGTTTGTGAACTAAAGATGCAGCCTATTTCACATGTGAGACCACTTGCTTGACTTTAAACTGTGAAACTCATATTATTTAGAAACTGCTGTGATACATGTGTGTGAACTTACATTGGGTTGCCCATTAACTCAAACAATGATTTAAGTTTTCAGAGAAATTACCGTTTCTCTTCTTAGGTGATATGTCAAAAATTTTTAAGTAATTTTATTTTGTATTACAGAATAATTGTCAATCTTTAAAAGACTTTTTTAAAGCATTGATTTCTCCTTGATCTGAGAAGGAATAAGGAACAAAGAGAATCATGAAAAGCATACCAATATAGCATCCAGCAGTTAGGAAAAATGTATTTAAAATAACTGCTACCATTGTTTTTTTTTCAATATGGCTCAAAATACTAGGGGAGAAAAAGGAATCATTAATGCATTATTGCCTGAGTGATGGTCCATATATGGTGCCCTCTGCTCTAGCTCAGGCAGGCATGATTACATAGTGTTTGTTCTTTTAGCTGTATGGTACTTGAGAATGTCATAAACGTTATATAGATACTAAGCCTTCCATCCATTTTCACTGCCTTTTTCCCGTGCAAAATGACATGCTAAGTTCTGTCACCTGGGGGTAGTTATAATAATCACAGCTGCTGATATTGCCAAAGGCAGGAACAGAACTGGATCAAGGAAAATGTGACCCCAAGTACATGACTTTAGCTTCAGTTGTGACAGCTAATGGAATCACTGCCGGAGGAAAATGAGTCCCCTGACTAAACTCACCCTGATTTGTTATCTGATTAAAAAATGTCTAGTGGAGGGAAGAGGCAACACTTGTGGGCATGGTTGGCTGTTGCACATAAATTTGATGATTGAGAATTGATAATGACCCTTGAGATGCTGAAGGCAGCGAGATCTCACATAAACTTTAGAATATGCTACATGTTGATAACATGACTGTTAGAGCTTATATTTTCATGGCAGAAATAAAGGCCAGAGATGCAGAATTGTAAAGACCCCCCTAATGCTTCACCATGATTAAGAAGTGCATTACAGGATGGAGATAAATATGCAGTAGCCACCACCATACCCTCATTCTGTGATTCAGATTACAGCTTTTAAACTTACATTACCATATATAAAATAGCCAACTAGGAATTTGCTGTATGGCTCAGGAAAGTCAAACAGGGGCTGTGTATCAACCTAGAGGGGTGAGATGGGGAGGGAGATGGGAGGGAGGTTCAAAAGGGATGGGATATATGTATACCTATGGCTGAGTCATGTTGAGGTTTGACAGAAAACAACAAAATTCTGTAAAGCAATTATCCTTCAATAAAAAAGTAAATTTAAAAGGAAAAAAATTAAATTTATACTTGAATACAACCGGATGGCTTTCCCAAGAGCCACCCTGTGATCAGTAGACAAGGCTTTGTGATTCTCAGGCAGAGGAGACTGCTTGTGATACTCCTCAGATAAAGGGAAGTGAATCTTGAGTTGGTAAAGGTCAGAAAGACTGTTAGAAACTTAAACTAATAATATGAGCGAAAACAGTTACATTGTTTAATCAAATGTGTAGGCTCAATTACTATGTTGGGACTTTTTCTTTCCACTGACAACACCCATGTATTACAGAGGAGCCAATTTCCTCATAAATGTGTTGATAATTTTGTTCTAAAACCCGATTTTCACATCAAAAGAGTGCATTTTTATTTGTCTGAACACTTCTTCAGTTCTTACTTTATTATAGAAATTCTGCTGAAACAGAAAATATTTATTTTTTGGAATTTAGAGTTAGTGGCTGTGACTGGTAAATGACCAGATGTATGAGAAATCCCATCTGACTTTGTTGTGAAGCCTGTAATCTTACTCAGGAGTCAGTTAGGTTTTTCTTTTCCAGTAACATTTGAGCAAGGGTGGAGTCTTTGGAGAAAGGAGATGAGTTGATTGCTTTGAAAATCAATATTCATTTGGTTGAATATAGTCAGAGAAGTTTCATGTCAATATTCAAAGTATACTTGCTACCACACTACGGGCTTAGATTACTAGATTCTGAGTCAATGGTAACAAATAATAGTCTTAATAATGCTACTTACTGTTAATTATCTTTCTTAAAAAATGAGAAATTTGCAATCTGTAATGTTGCAAAGTCTTTCCTGATGGAAATTACATATATATGTATTTCATTTATTCAACAAAGAGGTATTAAGAATAACTATTATGCAAGAAAATGTATAATTGGTAAGCAGGTACCGAAATAGATGAAACGTTTCTTGTCCTCAGGAAGTTTATGATATGGAGATATATTCCCATTTCAATGATATAGGTGGTTAAAAAAATAAGGTTATAGACTTAAAATTTAAAATAGTACCTCATAGTTTATTAAAATCGGCACATAAGAAGGATGAAGGGAACACTCACACACCTATCTCTTAATCATGTTTTAAGTTTTTCTATTATAAAAAAAGAAAACCCATAAAATTCACACCTCAGGACTCTGTTTTAAAATTGTCTTATGATATTTAGGGATGACTGGGGCAATAGGGGGATATTCCAGACATAAGATAAAATGTCGGCTTCAAAATGTTTTCCCTAAAGAGTACTGTTTACATATTAATATATTTCAAAGCCAGCATAAAATAGTGTCATCCAATAAAGCATAAGATATGTATAAGTTCATTGAAGATACAAATATTTATTTTTCAACTGAAGAGTTTGTGACTTTCATTGTTACAGTGGCTGATTTCTTTATCAAGGGTAGTATATTGTGAGTAGGGAAGACTGAACTATCTGGATCCAAAGCTCATTTCCACCAGGTATTCTTGCTGTAACCTGTGCCTGGAATATTTTTTTCAAAAGTCCAATTGCACTTTTCCTTACTTCTTTCAGCTCTGAGCTTAAACAGGAAGCTGCTCCTGAAGTACTACTGAAAACATTCCCGTCTATCTCCCATCTCAACTCTGTTTACTGTACTTTGTTTCATTTTTTATCTTCAGTCCAGTTTAGTCGCTCAGTCATGTCCAGCTCTTTGCGACCCCATGAATAGTAGCACTCCAGGCCTCCCTGTTCATCACCATCTCCCGGAGTTCACTCAGACTCACGTCCATCAAGTCCGTGATGCCATCCAGCCATCTCATCCTCGGTTGTCCCCTTCTCCTCCTGCCCCCAATCCCTCCCAGCATCAGAGTCTTTTCCAATCAGTCAACTCTTCGCACCAGGTGGCCAAAGTACTGGAGTTTCAGCTTTAGCATCATTCCTTCCAAAGAAATCCCAGGGTTGATCTCCTTGCAGTCCAAGGGACTCTCAAGAGTCTTCTCCAACACCACAGTTCAAAAGCACCAATTCTTCGGCACTCAGCCTTCTTCACAGTCCAGCCCACAGCCATACATGACCACAGGAAAAACCAGAGCCTTGACTAGACAGACCTTATTCGGTAAAGTAAGGTCTCTGCTTTTGAATATACTATCTAGGTTGGTCATAACTTTTCTTCTAAGGAGTAAGCGTCTTTTAATTTCATGGCTACAATCACCATCTGCAGTGATTTTGGAGCCCCCCCAAATAAAGTCTGACACTGTTTCCACTGTTTCTCCATCTATCTCCCATGAAGTGATGGGAACAGATGCCATGATCTTCATTTTCTGAATGTTGAGCTTTAAGCCAACTTTTTCGCTCTCCTCTTTCACTTTCATCAAGAGGCTTTTTAGCTCCTCTTCACTTTCTGCCATAAGGGTGGTGTCATCTGCATATCTGAGGTTATTGATATTTCTCCCAGCAATCTTGATTCCAGCTTGTGTTTCTTCCAGTCCAGCGTTTCTCATGATGTACTCTGCATAGAAGTTAAATAAGCAGGATGACAATATACAGCCTTGACACACTCCTTTTCCTACTTGGAACCAGTCTGTTGTTCCATGTCCAGTTCTAACTGTTGCTTCCTGACCTGCATACAGATTTTTCAAGAGGCAGGTCAGGTGGTCTGTATTCCCATCTCTTTCAGAATTTTCCACAGTTTATTGTGATCCACACAGTCAAAGGCTTTTTTATCTTAGAATTCCTTAGATTCCAAAATTCTATTGTTTACATGCTAAGTGAAGTAAGTCAGACAGAGAAAGACGAATACTGTATGATTTCACTCTTATACAGAATCTAAAAAAAATGAAACAAACAAAACAGGAGGAGTTTTAGACACAGAGAACAAATGGGTTGTTGCCAGAGGGGAAAGAAGTGGTAGGAGGAGAGAAATATCTGAGGGAGGGTATAATGAGTATTAGTTCAGTTCAGTTCAGTCACTGAACTGTAATGTCTCTGCTTTTGAATATGCTATCTAGGTTGGTCATAACTTTTCTTCCAAGGAGTAAGCGTCTTTTAATATCATGACTGCAGTCACCATTAGAAGGACATTAATAGCAAAAGATAAACAAGTGATTTTATAAATGCATTCCTATACCAACACATAAATTTTTCATTCAAACATGTAATGTGATAAATATTTTCTGTCAAACATGCAATATGTAGTGGATGGAATATAGATTTTATGGTATATGGTGGTATCTGCTTAATTTTCATTTTGATGCAAACTTCTTTTTTTTAATAATTATTTTTTTATTTTATTTTATTATTTATTATTTTTTTATTTTTTAAATTTTAAAATTTTTAATTCTTACATGCCTTTTGACATGGAACTTTAACCTTGAACAAGCAGGCACATAAGTTATAAATTCATAATAAATGCAGACTATTGACTAGCAAACACCTTCTTCCAACAACACAAGAGAAGACTCTACACATGGACATCACCAGATGGTCAAACTGAAGTCAGATTGACTATGTTCTTTGCAGCCAAAGGTGGAGAAGCTCTATACAGTCAACAAAAACAAGATGGGGAGCTGACTATTGCTCAGATCATGAACTCCTTATTGCCAAATTCAGACTCAAATTGAAGAAAGTAGGGAAAACCACTAGACCATTCAGGTATGACCTAAATCAAATTCCTTATTATTATACAGTAGAAGTGAGAAATAGATTTAAGGGCCTAGATCTGATAGATAGAGTGCCTGATGAACTATGGAATGAGGTTCATGACATTGTACAAGACACAGGGATCAAGACCAACCCCATGGAAAAGAAATACCAAAAAGCAAAATGGGTGTCTGGGGAGGCCTTACAAATAGCTGTGAAAAGAAGAGAGGTGAAAAGCAAAGGAGAAAAGGAAAGATATAAGCATCTGAATGCAGAGTTCCAGAGAATAGCAAGAGATAAGAAAGCCTTCCTCAGTGATCAGTGCAAAGAAATAGAGGAAAAGAACAGAATGGGAAAGACTAGAGATCTCTTCAAGAAAATTAGAGATACCAAGGGAACATTTCATGCAAAGATGGGCTCGATAAAGGACAGAAATGGTATGGACCTAACAGAAGCAGAAGATATTAAGAAGAGGTGGCAAAAATACACAGAAGAACTGTACAAAAGGATCTTCACGACCAAGATGATCATGATGGTGTGATCACTCACCTAGAGCCAGACATCCTGAAATGTGAAGTCAAGTGGGCCTTAGAAAGTATCACTATGAACAAAGCTAGTGGAAGTGATGGCATTCCAGTTGAGCTATTTCAAATCCTGAAAGATGATGCTGTGAAAGTGCTGCACTCAATATGCCAGCAAATTTGGAAGACTCAGCAGTGGCCACAGGACTGGAAAAGGTTAATTTTCATTCCAATCCCAAAGAAAGCTAATGCCAAAGAATGATCAAATTACCACACAATTGCACTCATATCACACACTAGTAAAGTAATGCTTAAAATTCTCCAAGCCAGGCTTCAGCAATACATGAACCGTGAACTTCCAGATGTTCAAGCTGGTTTAAGAATAGGCAGAGGAGCCAGAAATCAAATTGCCAACATCTGCTGGATCATGGAAAAAGCAAGAGAGTTCCAGAAAAACATCTACTTTTGCTTTATTGACTATGCCAAAGCCTTTGACTGTGTGGATCATAATAAACTGTGGAAAATCCTGAAAGAGATGGGAATATCAGACCACCTGACCTGTCTCTTGAGAAATCTGTATTCAGGTCAGGAAGCAACAGTGAGAAGTGCACATGGAACAACAGACTGGTTCCAAATAGTAAAAGGAGTATGTCAAGGCTGTATACTGTCACCCTGCTTATTTAACTTATATGCAGAGTACATCATGAGAAACGCTGGGCTGGAAGAAACACAAGCTGGATTCAAGATTTCTGGGAGAAATATCAATAACCTCAGATGTGCAGATGACACTACCCTTATGGCAGAAAGTGAAGAGGAACTAAAAGCCTCTTGATGAAAGTGAAAGAGGAGAGTCAAAAAGTTGGCTTAAAGCTCAACATTCAGAAAACGAAGATCATGGCATCTGGTCCCATCACTTCATGGCAAATAGACAGGGAAACAATGTAAACAGTGAGAGACTTGATTTTTGGGGCTCCAAAATCACTGCAGATGGTTACTGCAGCCATGAAATTAAAAGATGCTTGCTCCTCAGAAGAAAAGGTATGACCAATCTAGACAGGATATTAAAAAGCAGAGACATTACTTTACCAACAAAAGTCCGTCTAGTCAAAGCTCTGGTTCTTCCAGCGGTCATGTATGGATATGAGAGTTGGACTGTGAGGAAAGCTGAGCACCGAAGAATTGATGCTTTTGAACTGTGGTGTTGGAGAAGACTCTTGACTTCTGGACTGCAAGGAGATCCAACCAGTCCATCCTAAAGGAAATCAGTCCTGAATATTCATTGTAAGGTCTGATGCTGAAGCTGAAACTCCAATACTTTGGCTTTCTGATGGGAAGAACTGACTCATTTGAAAAGACTCTGATGCTGGGAAAGGCTGAAGGCGGGAGGAGAAGGGGGACAACAGAGGATGAGATAGTTGGATGGCATCACCGATGCATTGAGCATAAGTCTGAGCAAGCTCTGGGAGTTGGTGATGGGCAGGGAACCCTGGTGGTTTGCAGTTCATGGGGCTGCAAAGAGTCAGACGTGAATGAGTGACTGAACTGACTGAATGGATCGAAACTTCAGTTTTATTTTTCTTCTTGAAATTAGAGGTGAATATGCTTTCTCCCATGACATGTTTCCACCTTAATTTGCAATCATATGTATATGCTATTTCTAAGTTTTACACTTAAGAAAAAATCCTGAGATATGTAAAACTTTCTAATACAATTTTAAAACTTTCAGAGCCAAAAGACATAGTTGTAAAGAGAGAATAAATCTTCCTATTTATCTGTTCCAAGTAGGATTAGCAGAAGATTTTCAGATTTATTCTTGAGTAGAGTTTGTGAAAAGCTATAGGAAAATCAGTTCATTGATTATTGAGTATTACGCATTTGGCATTGGGCTAAAAAGGGGCTAACGGGAAAAGTTGTTTAGTCACAGTAATGGCCAAGTTCTGTAATCAGTATTTTCAATATCTTGTTCCTCATTTTCCTAGATATGCCTTGTGTTAGGCACTGAATGTTTGTACCCTTCCAAAATTGATGTGCTGAAGTTCTAACCTCTAATGTGGTGATGTTTGGAGGTGGGGACTTTGGAAGATGATTAGATTTGGATAAAGTGATGAGAATTAGGCTCTCATGACAGCATTATTGTTGCTGTTCAGTCACTAAGTTGTGTCCAGCTCTTTGTGACCCCATAGACTGCAACATACCAGGCTTCTCTGTCCATCACCAACCCCTAGAGTTTGCTCAAACTCATTTCCATAGAGTTGGTGATGCCATCCAACCATCTCATTCTTTGTCATCCCCTTCTCCTTCTGCCTTCAATCTTTCCCAGCATCAGGGTCTTTTCTAATGAATGAGCTCTTCTTTATTGGAGCTTCAACTACGGCATCAGTCCTTCCAATGAATATTCAGGACTGATTTCCTTTAGGATGGACTGTTTGGATCTCCTTGCAGTCCAAGGGACTCTCAAGAGTCTTCTCCAACACCACAGTCCAAAAAGATCAATTTTTAGACACTCAGCTTTCTTTACAGTCCAACTGTCACATCCATACATGACTACTGGAAAAAACCAGAGCTTTGACTAGATGTACCTTTGTTGGCAAGTAATGTCTCTGCTTTTTAATATCTGTTGAGGTTTGTCATTGCTTTTCTTCCAAGGAGCAAGTGTCTTTTAATTTCATGGCTGCAGTCACCATCTGCAGTGGTTTTGTAGCTCCCAAAAGTATTCTATCACTATTTCCATTGTTTCCCCATCTATTTGCCATGAAGCGATGGGGCCTGATGCTATGGTATTAGTATTCTGAACGTTGAGTTTTAAGCCAACTTTTTCACTCTCCTCTTTCACTTTCATCAAGAGGCTCTTTAATTCTTCTTCCCTTTCTGCCATAAGGGTGGTATCATAGCATATCTGATGTTATTGCTATTATTCCCAGCAGTCTTGATTCCAGCTTTTGCTTCATCCAGCCTGGCATATCCTTATAATGTACTCTGCATATAAGTTAGATAAGCAGGTGACAATATACAGCCTTGACATACTCCTTTCCCAAGTTAAAACCATTCTGTTGTTCCATGTCCGATTTTAACTGTTGCTTCTTGACCCACATACAGATTTCTCAGGAGGCAAGTCAGGTGGTCTGGTATTCCCATCTCTTTAAGAATTTTCTTCAGTTTGTTGTGATCCACACAGTCGAAGGTTTTAGTATAGCATTAGTATTCCTATAAGAGGGAGAAATCAAAGCTCATTACCTTTCTTCCTGGGAATGCACAGTGAGAGTGTGGTGGTTTGCAAGCCAGGCAGAGGATTCTCACACTGAACCTTATCTCATGGCACCTTTATCTTGGACTTTAGGCTCCAAAACTGTGAGAAATAAATTTAAATTGCTTAAGCCATTCAGTCTACCATACATATTTTGTTTGGCATCCCAAGCTTACTAATACATCTTGAAACGAAAATTAACCTGTGATTCAATTCTCTATGCCCTCCAATTCTAGCATCTCCTGGACCTTGCTGTCTCCTTAGTAACTTAATTAAATCTTAATAAAAACCCTCCCTTGTGCTTTTTGGAATAAGACTGATTTCTTCAAAACAAACCAAAACACCAAACAAAAAATTTTAAGACATGATATTAAGTTCTAGTTAAGGAGTTCTATTATAGTCTAATGCCCTCCAGATATGTTAGATGTTGTCTAGAGACTCAATTAGCATGATTACAACCCAAACACAAAACAAAACACAACTTAAGAAAAAAACTTCCTTTTACATATGACACAATTCCCTTGCTCTAATTACCTAGCCTTGCTTCTAGTTTGTAGTAGACAAAGCCGCTTGTGGGTGTGTGCTCAGTTGCTCAGTCATGTCTGTCTCTTTGTGACCCCATGGACTGTAGCCCACCAAGCTACAGTAAAATCCATGGGATTATACAGGCAAGAACTCTGGAACAAATTGCCATTTCCTCCTCCAGGGAATCTTCTTGACCTAAGGACTGAACCCAAGTCTTCTGAGTCACCTCAATGTCAGGCAGATTCTTTACCACTGTGCCACCTGGGAAGCCTAGATAAAGCCTTGCATGCATGCATGCTAAGTCGCTTCAGTCCTAACTAACTCTTTGTGACCCTATGGACTTTAGCCTGCCAGGCTCCTCTGTCCATGGGATTCTCTAGGCAAGAATACTAGATTGGGTTGCCATTTCCTCCTCCAAGGGTACTTGCCAACCCAGGAACTGAACCTGAATCTCTTACATCTCCGGCATTGGCAGGCAGGTTCTTTTCCACTAGCACCACCTGGGAAGCCTAGTGATGCTGAAATAGTTATACTAATTTGCACACAAAAAAATAAATTATATTCTGGGTTAACTTAAAAAAAAAGAGAAGGTCCAGGTGGCTTTAATTTCTTACCTTTATAAACATGTAAAATATGCAGCTTGGTGAACTACTCACAGGTGTTTGGCAGAAGTGATAGCAGTTTACTTACCAAGGTGAAGTACAAAGTACAAAACCAGGGACAGCGCAAACTGGCACATTTCCTGATATACCAGAACATGTCAATCAGTCCTGAACATGTCAAAACAATGAGAATGCCCTAATAGTCATGAAGTTTTACAAAATCTGTTTTTCAGAAACTTTAAAAATCTTTCTTAGCTCTGATTTAAAAATAAATGTCAAACAAATAGGACTTTAAAAACAAACTACATAAATGATAGAAAAAAAAAAAAAGGAATTTGCTTATAATAGCAAAGTCCGACCCTCTTTGTTAGTGCACCTTAACGTTTGGAAATGCTTAAATGATTATAAGAAGGATGTGGCAATGATTTTCATCTTTGAAATTTAAAACTCTTCTGTGTGAGACAACATTTGATAGGTCAGAGTTATTTATGCCCTCCTTATCAGGTCCTACTAGGTTCATGCTGTCTCCTGTCTTCTCTGGAATTGCAGGCCACTCTCCCCAGCCCACTCTCTGATTTCTCTTGTAATGGTTAACGATATGGATCATCTCTTCTTTGCATTACCAGACAGCTCTCAAGTCAGCATCCATGTTGATTCCTACCTAGAGTCTCCAGTAGCTCTTTAGAGTCTAACTCACACTGCGGGCGCTGTGAGAGGTAGCATATTATCCGATGAGTGTAATTTTTCTGCTAGCTAAATTCTCTACTCAATCTCACTGTAAGAATCATGAGTATGTTAATCAGATGGTATTCAATCAGCTCAGATAACCTATATATAAAATTATTTTTTTGTGACCCTCAGTTTAAATGTATCTAGACTATATCTTGTTATATAGCCCTAACAGCTGGAACAGAACATGTTAGGGGAGAAAGAAGGAAAATCACTAACTTCCTTATTAATTAAATGCTTGATGGGAATACCTTAGTATATGGATATTTAATGGGAATTTTCACAGTGTCAGAGATAGCTATTATTGTCAGTCTATTTTCTCTGAAATAAGTAAGGAAGTGCTAGTCACTCAGTTGTGTCTGACTGTGACTCCATGGACTGTAGTCTGTCAGGCTCCTCTGTCCATGGAATTCTCCAGGCAAGAATACTGGAGTGGGTTGCCATTTCCTTCTCCCCTTTCCCGCCCCCCCCCCCCCCCGCTGAGTATAAATTAAAATCCATTTCTTTTTGAGAGTGATGCAAAGATTCTTGAAACTAATTGCATAATTATGTACACCAACAATAGCTGCAAGACCTCTCAGTGATTAATATGTCAATGGACTGTTAATTTCACTGTTGTACCATTGATTAAAGTGAAGAAATGGGATAGGCTACTACTGAAGAAGTTGGTATATAAACTGTTCGAAGGTAACACTTGGTGTTTTATACACACACACACACACACACACACACACACATATGTAGATTGTGTGTGTGTGTTTATGTATGTGTATTCCAGCTTGCTTAATGACTTATGACTGTATTTGACTCAAGGTTACTTGGCAAAATGCAATCTCATTACAATGAGAGAGTTCAAGAGATGTAGAGAAAGCCCAGTTCCTGTAAAATATAATGTGAAAATTCTTGAGATTTGAGCTAATGTTAAATGACAGACGTCCTAGAATTTATGCATTCTCACAAGAGTACCAGTATAACATAATTCATCTTGACACATCATGAACCACTCAAAATGTACCAAACAGAGTTATAAGAAAAGTAATGTACAACACAGTGCATATTGTGGTGGGCACTTATCCCGTCATTTAATGTGAAGAGGATCTTTGTAGTATATAAGTACTGCTGTGGCTACATTTCCTCTGAACTCTGTACTTTATTAAATTGATTTCAAAATATAGTTCTTTTTACATAAAATTTGACTGATCTGTTACAAAACCATATGAAAATTGGACCATACTTATTTCATAGATTAGCTTCATATAAAATTTGTCTTCATAAACCTCATCTGCCACAAGGCATAGATGTTTATTTTAAAGTGTTTATAAAATAAAATATAGTATATCAATATTAAAACTCCATTAACATATTTAGAAGTTGTTAAATAATGTTGCAAGTGCAATAATATTGATGCATATTACTACAAAATGTTGGTAAAATTGAAAACTAATATTCTTTATTACCCTTTTAAACCACATAATGGAAGAAATTTGTTTTTCTCTTTCAAACAAAAGGGAAAAATCATTCTGTTTTTAGCTTTTCAAATTATTTCTCAAAGCCAAAGCTTCATCTTTATAGTATTTACTAAATCTTCTGGGGGATTTTTCTAATTACTATTTTATAAGTCAGTAATTTTGGCACTAATATTTTGATACCTTTGAAAATATGACAGTGTAAGTTATATACAGTTCTTGATGTTAATTTAGTGATTTAATACACTTGGATCAGTTATGTGAATCTTAAACATCAGCTGAAGTTGTCCTGTTCCTTCACACAGGCACAGGTACACACATACATAAACTCTGGCACACAATTAGATTGTAGCATCCTAAGGTAAATTCCATGGACTTCCTTCGTGGCTCAGTGGTAAACTGCCTGCAGTGCAGGAAATTCAGGAGACACGGGTTTGATCCCTGGGTTGGGAAGATCCCCAGAGGAGGGCAAGGTAGCCCACTCCAGTATTTTTGCCTGGAGAATTTCACAGATAGAGGAACTTGGCAGGCTACAGTTCAGTTCAGTTCAGTCGCTCAGTTGTGTCCGACTGTTTGCGACCCCATGAATCGCAGCACGCCAGGCCTCCCTGTCCATCACCAACTCCTGGAGTTTACTCAAGACTCACGTCCATTGAGTCAGTGATGCCATCCAGCCATCTCATTCTCTGTTGTCCCCTTCTCCTCCTGCCCCCAATCCCTCCCAGCATCAGAACTCTTCGCATGAGGATTGCAAAGATTCGGACATGACTGAAGCGACTGAGCATGCCTGCAAACCAAATCCCTGTCCAATGACCTTCAATAGATTTTAGTGAATTCTCTGGAGCTTAAAATTTCATGGCACATTTGGCTTCCAAGTTTTTGATGCTGCTGAAAATCCCATGTGTCTCATCTCCTGGGGCTGTCCTTGTCTCTTTTCTCTGCCTTAACTTGAAACTCAGCCCTATTTCTCTTGTTTGCACAAAAGTAACATAAAACAAAAGCATTCTGGAGGCATTTATATTTTATGATGGTCTTAACCTAAGATTAACAAAGGGGTTTACTTCACAATAATGCCAACATGTTAGAATTAAAGGCGGACATTGCCATCTTTAAACATTTGCTTAATCCATCAAGCAAATTGTGAGACCCTTTTACCCATAGGCTCTTATCTGATGCCAGTTGACCTGGTCTTTCTCTTCTCTCATCCCTCTCATCTTCTCTTTTCTCTGTATTACCCACATGCCTCCACTCAGCTCCTAAATTCTTAGATTTTTTTGTGTGTGTGCCATAAAAAAAATATGCACTTAATGCAAATCAATTCACTTCTTCCTCAAACATAGACCTAAATGCAGAAACCATCCATGCAATTATTGATGACTTTATTATAGTGTCAGAAGCTTCCAAATTCTTTTTCAAGAGTACCTTAGAGAAGATCAATTTGTATGAACACAGGCAATATAAGGATTTATTGTCCCTTGTAAATCAATCCTGATGTAGCAGGGGTTGTGGGCAGTGTATATACGTCTTTTATATATTTATTTAGCAAACAATTAATGGATTAATCCTTGTTCAGTCACAAAGATGGGTTCTGTATTCAAATTTGATTAGTTATAGCTTCTGTTTCCAAGGGCTTCCCAGGTGGCTCAGACGGTAAAGCGTCTGCCCACAATGAGGAAGACCCAGGTTCGATCCTTGGGTCGGGAAGATCCCCTGGAGAAGGAAATGGATACCCACTCCAATACTCTTGCCTGGAAAATTCCATGATCAGGAAGATCCCCTGGAAAAGGAACTGGCAACCATTCCAGGACTCTTACCTGGAATATTCTATGGATGGAGGAACCTGGGACAGAGGAGCCTACAGTCCACGGGATCACAAAGGGTCAGACATGACTGAGTGACTTCACATTCTTTTCTTTTCTGTCCCCAAAGAATTCAAGGATTCATATGAGAGAATGAGAAAACAGAGTAAAGAGTAATTACAGTTAACATCCCATGGGGAAGAGGAGTAGATTCAGAGCAATGCATAGCAGAAAGAGACAGGAACTTGGATAGACATGTTGGGCAGAATATAACTCCAAAGATGCAGTAACATGAGTGAGAGTAAAGTGGTGAGAGGGTATCTTCAGGGAGACCATGCAGAAAAAAGTTATAACTAGATGGTAAGCCAGAAAGAAAAACACCAATACAGTATACTAACACATATATATGGAATTTAGGAAGATGGCAATGACGACCCTGTATGCAAGACAGGAAAAAAGACACAGCTGTGTATAACGGACTTTTGGACTCAGAGGGAGAGGGAGAGGGTGGGATGATTTGGGAGAATGGGAATTCTAACATGTATACTATCATGTAAGAATTGAATCACCAGTCCATGTCTGACGTAGGGTGCAGCATGCTTGGGGCTGGTGCATGGGGATGACCCAGAGAGATGTTGTGGGGAGGGAGGTGGGAGGGGGGTCATGTTTGGGAACGCATGTAAGAATTAAAGATTTTAAAATTTAAAAAATAAATAAATAAAAAATAAAAATATACTATTATAAAAGATAATTTAAATGTAAAAAAATAAAATATACTCCAGTTTTTTATTTTTACTAAAAAAAAAAGAATAAATTAAGAGAAGATTAAAAAAAATAAAAGCAAAAAAAAAAAAAAGAATGAGCTAAAGTCATTAAGGCGAAGAAACGGCAGGTAGAGGATGTCAGGCTTAGGAAGCAAAATGAACAAATTTGTGGAAAAAATGCTTGAGTGTAGGGTAGAGGGAAAGACTTGGAGAAAAAAAAAAAAAAAGGCTTGGCCAGAAAACGGGGTAAAGGGCTAGGTGAGAAGCTGTCATAAAAACTGTGTTTTCTACTTGCAAGTATTTTATAGTAAAGTTAATAAAATTTATTGATAATTGTGAAGCAAGTTAATGATTCAGTAGTCTTTTTTTCCCAATATTTACCTTTGTTAGAATTTAATAAATCATTTTAAGAGAAAGCAAAAAATAAAATATATGTTGTTTTTGAATCAACTGTGCTTCAAAACATGTTCCAAATATTATTTTAAGAAGGACATTTCTTGGTAATAAAATCTAGCTTTTATGGCCACACATGACTGTCCCCTATATATGAATATAGTGATTGCATTTAGAAATCCTCTTTGAAATAACTCAAGTCTCTGAATAAGCCAGGTGTCTTTGTGAGCGTCCTTTAGCTCATTCTGGAGTCAGTTTTTAAATGAGGAGTGACCTTGAGCTATGAAAATTCAAACCTTAGGGAAAAAATCTGCAAAGCCAACATGTGGATAAGAGACACACACACACACATCTATGCAGTAATTTTCTGCCTCAACACATTCTTTCTAAATGTTTCTTATTTCTTTAAAAAACACTTAATTCACCCAAATTATTTTCAACATTCTACCATAAATTCCTTTGAAACTAATCACCCATAAATTATTTTATATGATTTTTTTTTTAATAAAGCTCTCAGTTAGCTTTAGAATTGGTAGAACCAATGCTTTTCTGATAGGATGGTCTTCATTCTCCATTCCACTGTAGTAAAACTGAAACTAGTCTGCCTCTCAAGACCAACTACCGCAGCAACCAAGGATTCAAGTGTAGATTTATCAAACTATAGCTAAAAAATCATAAGCACCAAGAGGCAAGTATATTCCAGTGGAAGAGGTTAGTTTTATCTCAGAAATCTTTTCTCTACTCTCCTAGTGCTTCATCTCTCTTTGCAGCCTAGCACCTGTTAAAAAGATGAGCCAAAGCACTAGTATTGAAGTATACAAAAATGTGTTTCATAGCCAAAAACTTGCCTTGCATTGCAGCAGCTGGTGGTAGAATCAGTAATCTGAAAGTCATCTGGAGTCTTGAAATCTGCTTTTATAGAGAAAATGTTCAGTCAGGGCAATGAACTGACTAAATGCTCTCTCATCAGGCCAAATTTCATGTTGGGACTGAATGAGATCGATTTATTGCCATTCCATTGGAATTAAGTGGATTAAATTTGGGGGAAAGTATTTTTTATTCCTTGCTTATACCTTTAAAAGTTTTACTCCTTTCTTTTATCTGAGTTTTATTCCCAGATAAAACTCAGATATTATTAGGAGCTCTAAGTTTCTCTTTTATATTACAAGCAATGTGACATAACTAATATTCTGATTTCAGTTTCATGGATGTTGTAATTAGAAGAATTTACTCCTGAGATGTGACAACTGTCTAGGTGTCTCTCACCCTTATATTTGGTGTGTGTGTGTTTTCCTTTGAAAGCTTCAACTATATATTAGTGGCTAATTAAAAAAAAAAAACTTATTTGAAAGATCACTAGCTAGACATGATTTTATTTTATTTATTTATTTATTTATTTATTTTAGTTTTTTATTTTTTAAATTTTAAAACCTTTAATTCTTACATGCATTCCCAAACATGAACCCCCCCTCCCACCTCCCTCCCCATAACATCTCTCTGGGTCATCCCCATGCACCAGCCCCAAGCATGCTGTATCCTGCGTCAGACACAGACTGGCGATTCAATTCTTACATGATAGTATACATGTTAGAATGCCATTCTCCCAAATCATCCCACCCTCTCCCTCTCCCTCTGAGTCCAAAAGTCCGTTATACACAGCTGTGTCTTTTTTCCTGTCTTGCATACAGGGTCGTCATTACCATCTTATTTTATTCCTCTTTACATGACCAGCGCATGAGGTATGTGGAAAACTTTTCCCTCTTCCCCATTCCCTCCGTGGTTATAGAGTCTTGATCTCAATCTAAAACTGGAGAGCACATAGCTAAGAACTGTCTCCTTTTTTTCCATATATGCAGCAAGTAGAGAAAGGAATTAAATGGATTGTCTCCTGTACTATGTGGTTTCTAGCTCTGTAGATAATTGTATATGTGAATAATACATTGCAGTATGTAAAACATCTTTGACCAAGGACCGCTCAAGAAAATATACAATCTTGCAAACACATTGTTCTCAACATTCTTATGTCCTTCATCCTTTAATAAAGTGATTAAAGGACAGTAACTGGAAAGCAAAAGATAAAATGAATCACTTCCAATTTCCAATGACAATACTGCCAGTTGGGATCTATATTCTCTCTTGATAGAGATTGATAGATCGATCTTCATCAGCTTATGATAGGGTTATGTCCCAGTAACCCATCATCAATTGAAAATATTCTAAGTTGAAAGTGCATTTAATACACTTAATCTACTGAACATTAGAACTTAGGTGGCTGCTGCTGCTGCTAAGTCACTTCAGTTGTGTCCGACTCTGTGTGACCCTATAGATGGCCTCCCACCAGGCTCCCCCATCCCTGGGATTCTCCAGGCAAGAACACTGGAGTGGGTTGCCATTTCCTTTTCCAATTCATGAAAGTGAAAAGTGAAAGTGAAGTCACTCAGTCCTGTCTGACTCTTAGCGACCTCATGGACTGCAGCCCACCAGGCTCCTCCATCCATGGGATTTCCCAGGCAAGAGTACTGGAGTAGGGTGGCTAGCTCATGCTAAATATGTTCAGAACACTTAACCTACAGTTGGACAAACCTGTATGACAGAAAACCTGCTTGATAATAAAGTGATGACTATCTCATGTAATTCATTTAATATCTTTCTGAGAGTGAAAAACAATTTTTTATGGGTACAGAATTATTATAACTATATTGGTTATTTACCCTTATGATCACATAGCTGACTGGGAGCTGTTGCTTCCTACTGTAGCCCAGAATCAAGGGAGAATACTGTTCTGCATATTGCTAATGTGGGGAAAAAAATCAAAATTCAAAATACTCTTCTCACTAAATGCATACTGCTTTTGCTCTTTGTACCATCATAAAGTTGGAAAAGCTTAAACCATACTAAGTGAGGGAGCTGTTTGTGTGTGTGTTTATGATATATTAATATATTATGATATATAATTACCATTTTATATATTTTATCTCTCTATATATATGAATCAATTCCTACATAGGAATTGATAAAAAGTCCAGGGTCCCCCAGAGGGGGCATGCGGAGAGGGGTCTGGGGTTCTCAAGGAGAAGAGGACAAACTTTTTTTTCTATATTGCTTTGTCTTCATCAATATAACCATGTATCTTGCTTGAGGGCATGTTTCTCCTTAACAATAACCTTCTGACTAATCCCGTCATCTTAAATGTATATTATAGGAGTGGGTCTGGTAAGATCTTTCTATTGTTCTAATCCTAAATCTAAATCCTAAATCCTTAAAATGTATATTGTGGGAGTGGGTGTGTTAAGACCTTTACAGACTTGAAACTTTCTTTTGATTTACTGTAATAACCAATTCAAAAAGTATATAACTCCCTTGCTAAGACTAGCAAGGGGATTACTCTCTGTCCCCCTTCTGATGTCTATGTCAGAAGCTTTGAATGATCAAGCCTGGTCCCTGATCCCAAAGCTAAATCTTCTTCGGTGATCACGAATCTGACATTTGTTCACCGAAAGCTAAATATATCATGTATATATGTATGTATTTCTGTATATATAAAGAATGAAAGTATGATACATGATTCTGGCCAACACAGAAAACAGTGGCCTAGAGTAGAATTATTATTTATTTGCCTAACTGACATTCATCCTGTGTCTTCAAAATAAGCAGAAAAAGCAGGATTATGATACAGCATCATTCTTTCTTCCTTAGGACTTAGGAAACTTCCCATGTTTGATCGCTAAGTGTTATAAGCACAGATATACAAATTTACTGCTTAACAGTAGCAACTGACATAATTTAAACAGTTTTAATAGGGCAAAGATAATCACTGCACACACACAGAAATGCACTTAAAGTAGTTAGCATATCTACCTGACTTTCCTAACAGTCATTTTGTCTTTTAAGAAAATTACCTTCTATTCTTTCAAAGTGTTTGAGCATTGAGGTGTTCTCTTTAATTGAGAATGATGGTTAAAAAGAGCATGGACACCTAGATTGCCAATTTAAAACATGAGCCATTGTATAATTCATACAGAATACATTAAGCATAAACATAATGCTTGCTGCAACCATAATGTTCATCATTATGATTCTTCCAAGTACTTTTAATGTAGTAATTTAACTACTAGGAAACTGGATAGTAATTCTGTAACAAAGAGCCATGCTTATATGTGGTCTTCAATATCCACGAACTGATGCATCTGGATCATTTCATGCATTTCTGAAAATGTGCTCGGATACTACCTCCATTGGAGTTATCTAAGAGGGCTGTTAAAATATAATTTCTAGTATGTATCAGAGACTAAAATTTTCACCAGCAACCAGACTTAGGATTCACTGAAATTGGGATGGCTTTATATCAGTTATTCATGTGACTCATAATCACTTGGGTTTCTCTCTTCTAATTTTAACTTTTGAATAACTGTAACATTTTCAACCAAATAGATTTTTTTGTCTTGTTTACATATCTTAAAATATAGTGTGAAACAAATAGTTAAATGCTATTTTTAAGAAATGCTGTGTAGCTTTCTTAGTTAGGCTAGCATTCATATACAGTAGTCTCCAATTCAGGGTTGAGTGGTATTAGATAAATTCTTAAGCATATGAAAATACCTTTATCACTATGACCTGTCCTCTGCTCCTCAAGGATGTGAGAGGCAACTTTTGACTTTTACTAGACCTCACCAACACTGTGTTCCATTTGCTAGCAGAGAGATAACCAAGGAAGTGATCATTAATGTTTTTAGCTGTCTTTATCTGGTCTGTCTTGATTGCTTATTATAAACACACCTGGAGTTACGGACCCATAGAATGCAGTTGGTTGAAAAACAAAAGTTAGTCCTATGGGCTCTCAATCTGAATGAGTAATAAAGTATAAATAACAAGAAGCCCAAATCTGAGAAGCCTTCTTGTCTTTAAATCATACTGCACACATCATTAGATCTCATCTGTTACTTTGAGATGACAGAAGTGTCTCAAGGCAGAAAAAGGGAACTTTTTATTTTAAGCTGTGTTTGATGGTTTAGATCCCTTCAAGAAACCAGTGCTTTGATGCCTCATCTTGGCCTGCTGTTTGTTTGTATCCTCTTCTAATCATTAGTGAATTTTTGTTCTGGTTCAGACCATGCCTGTGTGTTTGCTTTGACCATTCAGTGCCTTCTGCATGCAGATTTCCAGCATAAGTCAGAAAGGACAACAAGCCTATCATTCGGGGAGAATTTATATGATTACTTTGCTGTTTATGAGACATAAACTTAAAAAACTGTAAGCCCCCTGATCTGACTCGTACAGAAAAAAAAAGCCTGTCAAAGCAAATGCTTGTCACAGAGTACCGTTGAGCTCCTTGTGTTATATGGCGACTTCCCATTAGCTATCATTTTACATATGGTGATATATTTGTTTCAACGTGACTCTTTCAATTTGTCCCACCTTCTCTCTGTCCCCCTCCACCCTTGCTGTGTCCAAAGTCTGTTCCCTATGTTAGAATCTCTATTACCACCCTTCAAGCAGATCCATATTGTCGTATGGTGGAAGCCACGACAGTGTCGTAAAGCAATTATCCTCCAATTAAAAATAAATTTATTTAAAAAAAAGCACGTTTACACTGAAAATGGTTCAAATGGTAATTGTATGTGTCTTTTACTGCAGTTAAAATAATACCCCCCTCCCACCCCACCCCCCCCAAATAAGCTAATAGCAAATGGTTAGTGGTATAGCTGATGATTCCGATTGGCTAAGTGTGTTGTGTATACATTCATGTGGCCTCTTACTGAATGGATGTGTGTTGTACTACAGAACTGTTGATGGTGGTAGGCTAGCCTCCTGGGAGGATGCTGTCTTCTTGTTTTGTCGTTGTTCAATCGCTCAGTCCTGTCCGACTCTTTGTGACCCCGTGAACTCCAGTGCACCAGGCTTCCCTATCCTTTAGTATCTCCTAGAGTTTGCTCAAACTCATGTCCATTGAGCTGATGATATCATACAACCATCTCATCCTCTGTTGCCCCCTTCTCCTGCCCTCAATCTTTTCCATCTTTTCCAGTGAATTGGCTCTTCACATCAGGTGTCCCAAGTATGAGTTTCAGCAACAGTCCTTCCAATGAATATTCAGGGATGATTTCCTTAGGACTGACTGGTTTGATCTCTTTGTGATCCAAGGGACTCTTAAGAGTCTTCTCCAATGCCACAATTCAAAAACATCAATTCTTCAGTGCTCAGCTTTCTTTATAGTCCAACTCTCACATCCATACATGACAACTGGAAAAACCATAGGTTTGACTATATTGACCTTTGTCGCAAAGTGATGTCTTTGGTTTATAATATGCTGTCTAAGTTTGTTATAGATTTTCTTCCAAGGAGCAGGTATCTTTTAATTTCATGGCTCCAGTCAACATCTGCAGTGATTTTGGAACTCAAGAAAATAAAATCTGTTATTGTTTCCATGGTTTTCCCATCTATTTGCCATGAAGTGATGGGATCTTCATTTTTTGAATGTTGAGTTTTAAGCCGGTTTTTTCACTCTCCTCTTTCACTTTCATCAAGAGGTCCTCTTCTCTTTCTGCCATTAGGTGGTGTTATCTGCATATCTGACGTTACTGATATTTCTCCTGGCAGTCTTGATTCCAGCTTGTGCTTCATCCAGCCCATCATTTGGCATGATGTACTCTGCATATAAATTAAATAAGCAGGGTGATGGTATATAGCCTAGATGTACTTCTCTCCAAATTATGAATTAGTTCATGTTCCATGTCTGGTTCTCACAGTTGCTTCTTGACCTGCATACAGATTTTCTCAGGAGGTAGGTAAGGTGGTCTGATATTCCTATCTCTTTAAGAATTATCCACAGTTTGTTGTGATTCACACAGTCAAAGGATTTAGCATAGTCAATGAGGCAGAAGTAGATGTTTTTTGGAATTCCCTTGTTTTTTCTGTGATCCAGTGGATGTTGGCAATTTGATCTCTGCCTTTTCTAGATCCAGCTTGTACATCTGGAGGTTCTCAGTTCATGTGCTGTTTAAAAGCCTAGCTTCTTTTTTGTCTAGAAGCTAAACAAACAAGAGCCTTCAATCTGTTTACTCTTCACTTGAAGTGAGCTCACACACTCTGCTGTGTAACAGGTACACAAATATCTATCAGATCTTTAATTTGCAATAAAAATAAAATGAAAGCAGTTTTGTGTCTTGCATGTTTTTTTCCTGCAATCAAGAGTCAATCTCCTACCTATATTTAAAAAAAAAAAACCTGAAAATACACTTTCCAGATGCCTAAATTATTTTTTGCTCTGTCGCACAGTTAAGGATTCAAATATACATGTTAGGAATCAGAACTTTGAGGTGAATTATAAAACTTGATTTCCAGGTTATGTTTTTTTGTAACTAGGAACAGGGAACAGTTCCTTGGACTCAAGTGTATAGATAGATTTGTTGTTGTTCAGTCTCTCAGACATGTCTGACTTTTTGGGACCCCGTAGACTGCAGGACACCAGGCTTTCCTGTCCTTCACCATCTCTAGGAGTTTGCTCAAACTCATGGCCATTGATTCAGTGATGCCATCCTACCCTCTTATCCTCTGTCATTCCCTTCTCCTCCTGCCTTCAATCTTTCCCAGCATCAGGGTCTATTCCAGTGAATCAGCTCTTCATATCAGGTGGCCAAATTATTAGAGCTTCAGCACCAGTCCTCCCAGTGAATATTCAGGGTTGATTTCCTTTAGGATTGACTGGTTTGATCTCCTTGTAGACAGATAACAGACCTTATTTGTCTTTCACTGAAGTGAGAATGATAGTAATATCAACTGAAATTTGGTAATAATAGCATAAGTAGTAAATATCATAAATAAAATGGTAAATATCAACTAAAGTTGGATTCTGGGAATAGGAATGATGGAAATAAGAACATTAGAACCATTCAGTGCTGAAAATAACATGAAAGCAGGCCTAGACAACAGAGAGCTAAGTTTGAAGCACAAACTTATTCAATTAGCTAGACAAAATAAATGTATTTAAGAAATACATTCAAATGCTCTTTTGATGAATTTGTAGGGGAGAAATTGATCTCCCCATCCTATTCCTCCGACATCTTGAAAAGACAGAGGGACTAGAGATCAAATTGCCAACAACCACTGGGTCACTGAAAAAGCAAAAGAATTCCAGAAAAACATCTGTTTTTCTTTATTGACTATGCCAAAGCCTTTGACTGTGTGGATCGCAACAAAGTGTGGAAAATTCTTAAAGAGATGGGAATGCCAGACCACCTGACATGCCTCCTGAAAAATCTGTATGCAGTCAAGAAGCGACAATTAGAACTGGACATGGAACAACAGACTGTTTTTAAATCGGGAAAGGAGTACATCAAGGCTGTATATTGTTATCCAGCTTATTTAACTTATATGCAGAATACATCATGGGAAATGCTGGGCTGAATGAAGCTCAAGCTGGAATCAAGATTGCCGGGAGAAATATCAATAACCTCAGATACATAGAAGATACCACCCTAATGCCAGAAAGCGAAGAAGAACTAAAGAGCCTCTTGATAAAAGTGAAAGAGGAGAGTGAAAAAATAGACTATTATGGCATCTGGTCCCATCTCTTCATGGCAAATAGATGGGGAAACAATGGAAACAGTGGCAGAGTTTATTTTGGTGGTGGTGGGGTGGGCTCCAAAAGCACTGCTGATGGTGACTGCAGCCATGAAATTAAAAGACGCTTGCTCCTTGGAAAAGCAAGGTAATGATAGACCTAGATAGATATTAAAAAGCAGAGACATTACTTGCCGATAAAGGTCCGTCTAGCCAAAGCTATGGTTTTTCCAGTAGTCATATGGATGTGAGAGTTAGACCATAAAGAAAGCTGAACACTGAAGAATTGATGCTTTTGAATTGTGGTGTTGGAGAAGACTCTTGAGAGTCCCTTGGACTGCAAGGAGATCCAACCAGTTCATCCTAAATGAAATCAGTCCTGGATATTCATTGGAAGGACTGATGCTGAAGCTGAAACTCCAATACTCTGGCCACTTGATGTGAAGAACTGACTCATTGGAAATGACCCTGAGGCTGGGAAATATTGAAGGCTGGATGAGAAGGGGACAACAGAGGATGAGATGTTTGGATGGCATCACCGACTTGATTGACATGAGTTTGAGCAAGCTCCAGGAGTTGGTGATGGACAGAGAAGCCTGGTGAGCTGCAGTCTATGGGGTCACAAAGAGTCAGACACGACTGAGTTAGTGAACTGAACTGAAGAACTGCATGAATATAACCCACTTACTCTCTCTAGATTTTATAATTGATAGTCCAAATAAGAATGTTCTGCTATTCCACAGGAGAGTGCATAAGCAAATTAAAACAAACAAACAAACAAAGGGCTACTAGAGTGAACTAATATGCAAGTATAACTTATTATGCATTATAATATTTCAGATGATCTTAGAATAAATTCCCTTTTACAATGTAAATGGAAAGGAAAATCCTGATCACATATTTTTAAGTGAGAGCATCGCCATTGTTAAATTCTCGGGATAGCATAACAGATTTCTACAGCTTTTGTATGTCGTTTTTGTGGTCTAGTTGCTCTGTCATGTCTGACTCTTTGTGGCCCCATGGACTGCAGAACATCAGGTTTCCCTGTCCTTCACTGTCTCCTGGATTTTGCTCAAACTCATGTCCATTGAGTCATTGATGGCATATAAGCATCTCATCCTCTGTCACCCTCTTCTCCTCCTGCCCTCAATTTTTGTTAGCATCAGGGTCTTTTCCAAAGACTCAGTTCTTCACATCAGGTGGCCAAAGTATTGAAGCTTCAGCTTTAGCATCAATCGTCCAATGAATATTCAGAGTTGATTTCCTTTAGAATTGACTGGTATGATCTCCTTGCTATCCAAGGGACTCTCAAGAATCTTCTCCAGCACCACAGTTCAAAAGCATCAATTCTTTTGTGCTTAACTTTCTTTATGGTCCAACTATCACATCCATACATGACTACTGGAAAAGCCATAGATTTGACTATGTGGACCTTTGTCACAGAGTGATGTCTCTGCTTTGTAATATGCTATCTAGGTTTGCCATAGCTTTTCTTCCCTGGAAAAGGTGTCTTTTAATTTCATGGCTGCAGTCACAGTCTGAAATGATTTTGCATATGGAGGTTCAAAGTGATATTGTATAAAACAGTTACAGTATTTTTCATAGCTAGAAACACTAGGTACTTTGCCCCTCTCAATTATCACAACTACTTTCAAACCACAGTATTAGGTCCAGAAAGGTTTGTATTACCTTTCTTCATATTACCTTGTATTTGTATTACTTACACATTCATTTCACTGTGGTTATTCCTCTGATACTTGATTATATGTACATATATTACCTGCTTTTAGTATGACTGATCGTCTCATGATGGCTGTGTCTGGGATGTATTATATCATTGCTTTGATATGGCTTCTTTTACTTATGAGCATTTCTATTGCTCTAATATTGAGCAGGGTGGAAACACTGAGTCTATTTTAAATTGTACTCTAGAGTAACAGTTGTTTCTGTGAACAGATTCCTAAAGATATTATCTGGTAAGAGGAATATTGTAAAGCCAAAAATGTCAGGGGTTATAAAGCAACAAGATTAGTATATAATTCAGTTACAAAGTCAATCAACCATAAGCCATAAATCCTTAAGAAAACAAGCTTAATTAGTTTGGGTATATGCCTTGTGAAACAACTTGTCAGGGAACTTAATCAATTTTATTAATAAAAAAAACAAACTAAAGCTTAGATTAGAGACAATAAAAATTCCCAGTGGCATTTTTCCATTAGTATTCATTTTGTTGATATGTATGACCTAGAATATTACATTTTAGGATTATGTATTGCTAACCCATAGATAATATTACAGAATCTCTTTGTCTTTCTTGTATTCAGCTATCTTATCACATGGTATGCAATTTTAACTCAGTGAGTAAAATTCTCCTTTGGAACTTATTCTTTCAAATACAGTTGATAATTTAAGAGCATAAACTACATTTTAACCAAGCTCTCTTGAGGGAACATATACTTTTGGAGTATATTTCTCTTTACTAATTTGAAATCAGGCTATAATTCTTTTCTATAATTTTGTCCATATTACTAATTTTGTGCTAATGTGTCTGTATTCTTCATAATTTAGTCCACAATAGAGTTTATTCTTGAGAAAATAAAAATTAATTAAAGAGAAAGGACATATGAATACAATTTTGAATGTCTATGAACAGTTTTCTCATGTACCATTTTCATCTGAAATGGTCAATTTATATGACTATGATTTTTATATTACTCCATTTATTTTAGTAATTCTTATCTAATAACTAAAATTTAAACAATATTTTTAATAACCATTGAGATATGGGAGGAAGGTATATTTATCACATTTTTTAAGTGCCAGTGAAGGCATAAATCTAAAAATTCAGTGTAAGCTAAACCAAACCTACAAATAGAAATTCTCACAAAAGTATTTCTGTTCATCTTTTTTTGGGGGGACAATACTATCCCACAAAATTGGGCAAAGGCTTCCCCAATTATAAATTGCATCCTACACTTAAATTCTTACATTTCTCACCCAAATTTAGTAATCATAGGCTCAAAGAGTAAACAAAGGAAGAACAGTCACTTAAATTCTGAAAAGTTATTAACAGTTAACTATATAACTCAAGATAGTTATACAAATGCAGATACAAGGATTTGAAGGTTAACTACAGTAAAGAAGAATAATTGTCAGAATAGTAGGGGAAAATGCTTAAAATCAGCAAAAAAATATATATATATAAAAGCATCTCTGTTTTTTTAGTATTATAGAATAATTACTAAACATATAGAATTACATCTTTTGCAAACCAAAATCTCTTGAATATTAGACATTTTCAGTGGTTTGATTTAAGAACTGGTACTGTAGTTTATTTATCAAGAGATAGTCTGTTTAGCAATCGTGTATTTCTTTATCCACTTGAAATTTTTATTTTTTGACTGAAACTAGAAGATTCTTAATCTTTAGAGTTTTTCTTACTTAGTTGAAATGAAGGAAAAATACATTCTCAACATGGCAGCCATGATGACTAATTTTAAATATTTCATATCATGTTATTGCTCCATTCAGACCCTCCCTTGGCTAGCCATTTTATTCAGATTTAAAGTTTAAATTCTTAAAATGGTCTAGAAGACCCCTTATGACCTGTCCCTCGCACTCTTTTGGCCATTCAAACCTCATCTGCAGCCACTTTTTCTTTTACTCACATTGCTCTCCAAATTCTGTGTGTGTGTGTGTGTGTGTGTGCGCGTGCGCGCGCGCACACACGCGCGTGCGTGAGTGCATGCTTATTTTCATCTAACTCTTGGCAACACCATAGACTATAGCTCACCAGGCTCCTCTGTCCATGCGATTTTCCAGACAAGACTATCTTGCTGTCTCTTTCTTTCTTTCTTTCACTCAAGGATTTTTCACTATTAATTTTTTCTACCTAGAATGTCCTTTCTTCACATATAAAGATAGATTACATCCTTAGTTCCCCTAAGACTCTGCTCATCATGAGGGCAAGTGTTTCTCTCAATATTGAGAGATGGTGATATTGAGTAACAAATTTACAACCATTGCATTTATTGCTTCTATTGCCACTTAGATTTACTTCTTCTATTATATCTATCTCCATCTAACATAATACATATTTACTCATTCATTTGGTAATTGGATATCTTCCCCATTAGAATGTAAGTTCTAAAGGTGAGGCTTTGTTTTTATCCACTTCTATTATCAAAGATCCAAGCATGTAGTTGACACTTAATAAGTAACTGAAGTGGCTACTCTGAGTGATGGAAAGTCTCCTCTCTAGGGGAGATATGGGAGATCAAATTCTGGAACAAAGATGTAAGAATCTAGATGCTAAAGCTTTTTCCTAAAATCTTTCAAATTTGAATTTATTTTGTCACTAACTTATCTTGCTAATCCAAACAAGTTGCTCTCAGTAAAAAGAAATGAATTTAATTAAGGAAATTAATATTAAGACTTTGCAACTTTAAATTCTTAACTGACAATAATTTGACTTAGATTGGATTTGGAAAATGAACAATGATGATATTTCATGGTATCTTGAAAGAAAAAAAAATTAAGAATATTGTGTTGAGAGGAAAGGACTGGCACCAATGCACAGTCAAGAACCCTAAAGAGAGTAAACAGAAATAATTAAAAAGTCAAAGTGAAAGCATGCTATTCCCTCTAGAGGTATTTATTCACTCAACTAATATTTCAGTGCCTGTCTCCTGTCAGGCACAACTCTGTGTTATGCAGTTTTGGATAAGTCAGAATTCTTGCTCAAAGTTCTAGTTGCAATAGAAAAATAAACTAGTGAATAAATTAAAAAAAATTAGATTGTGATAGGAAGAAACTAACTAGTTATCTAGTTATTAACTAGATTTCTATAGAATAGGTTGGATAGATTCCTGAATGCTTGAAATAAACAATCATGAAAAAACCTGGAAGAATGATTGCCAGGCAGAGGGAACAAGATAAGCAAAGGCATTAAAACTGGAAATACCTTGGTGTGTACAAGAGCAAAATGCAGACTGACAGGGTTGAGTCACAGGCTGCTGGAGGTATAAAAAGGAGAAGAGACTAACCATGAGGAGACCGAATAGATAAACAAGATGTGGCCTATGTAAGTCCCTTGCTGGTCATAGGAAGAAAGTTTGCTTTATGTCAAGTGTCATTGGAAGATTTTAAACAGATGACTGGCATGACGTCTTTTTAAATGACATCTGAACTGCTGTGAGGGGATAGTCCTATTTTAGCCAGATTTAAGTAATTTTTTCAGTAATAAAATATTTCATGTACATTAATACTTTTGGATGATGCCTTTAGAATGGAAATAAATTCCTGAATACTGATGCAATTTTATATTTTACTTTCATGAATTACTTCATACAGCTTTGTTTTCCATCAGATTTTTGAATTGCTTGTTTTTACCTTTCAAAACTCTCTGCATTCACCTGTGTATCTCTCTGTTCCCCCTCACTCAATTATTCTAGTTATTTGAAAATTGGCTACAGTAAAAAATGAAATAAACATAATTGGAAAGCCTTAATTGTTAAGGCTGGTTAGAAAACCAAAATTTCTCATGTATCACTACCAATCTCATATATCTATCTTAACACATATAAAGCTATTTTTTCCTGATTTACCTAATTTGTCTATTTCTTTCATCATTCTGTATGTACCAGTGTCCTGTAGCTGCTATAACACATGGTATCTTAAAAACAAACAAACAAACAAACAAATTAATTTGCTCACAGTTCTAAAGATCAGACATCCAAAATTGTATTAGTGGGCTGGAATGAATGTGTCAGCAGGTACACATTCTCTCCAAAGTTTCTAGGAAAGAATCCAACTTCATTTCTTCCAAATTTTGGTGGCTGGCAGCTTTCCTTGAATTCTAGCCACATTTTCTAATCATCAAGGACAGTATTTTCAAGTCTCTCTCTGCTTCATCCTCTTTTCACCTTTTTCTCTGAGTGTATTCAATATTCCTCTTTTATAAGGATATATTAATTGCACTTAGGACCCAACCAGAAAACCTAGGGTAATCTCCTCATCTCAAGATCTTTAACTACATTTGCAAAGTCCTTTTTTTTTTTTTTTTTTGGACATGTAATATCCACAGGTTCCTCATTTTAAGACTTGGGTATCTTTGAGAGATAATTTTTTTGGCTTATCAGACTGTATTTAGTAATTCAGTATGTATGCCTCTAATTCCTTGACCTGTCATTTAAAAATATTTTTCCTATAATTTTAGTATCTCAAATATCATTGAAAGAAAATTTTGAAAGATGAGTGGATTTTCAAAAAGTGTGATTTCATTTACATGAAAAAGTCTGGGACTGTCAAAGACAATTCATATTGATAAATTTGATACTCACAAGAAATTAATTCTTTTTGTTGAAATTTGGTAAAATGTTTTCTTTTTTACCCTCTGGCCTTGTGCCCCTTGATATCCTGAATGTCAGCAACTCCTAGTATATTCCAGGTTCACAGTTCTTTCCTGAAAGTTGATTTTGATGTTACTGTTAACTGACCTTGGGTTGCAAGTTAAAACACACCAACTGCTGCAGAGCCCATTTACTCTTCCCAGCCACCTCTCACTTCTAGTCCCCATACCTCCCCGGTGTGGACCACTGTTGGTATTGATTCCATTCCCCTGCAGTAGTGGACTTCTCTGCGTATCCTGGGCTGCAATTCCAATTTATTCCTTTAGGTAGGTGTCACTTACTTGTTCTGTTTAGTGAGTCCAAAAATTAAAGTCATTACGAGTCAAGATTGCAGTTGCACTTCTCTTTTAACATGCAACTTTTCCTGACTTGCTATAAGAAAGGGAATATTTCCAGCCCACCATGTTTCACAAAAGTAAATTATAATCTTACCACATACCAAGCACAGTCACATTACAGGACTTTCTTTAACATGATTTTACCATATATAACTTTGCAACATCATTAATATGATAGAAAAGGGAAGAAACTAAAATATTTAGGGGTTTATAGAAGAGTTCGCACTGAAGGAAACATTTGGGATGGATCTTGAAAAATGAGGAGGCAGAGATTGTGAGAAAAGGTTTTACAGGAATAGCTAAGAGCATGTGTCAAGACAAAAAGAAATGTGTGAAATGGCTGTGCAGTCTGTGGAAGGTGAGATGTTTAGTGGAAGGTGAGATGTTTAATGTCATTGGAACACAGAGTGAGGCAGAAGCTGAAGTTGAGCAAGTAAATAGGATGATTTTTAAACTTAACGTTTGTCTATAATTTGGTCAAAAAAATTTATCAAATGCATTTTATAAAGCAGACATTTCTTTCACACTGCTTGCTGCCCTCACAGATTTATATTGAGATGTCAAGGACTTTGAAATTTACATAAAATAGGGAGAGAAACAAAATATATTCTTAATAACAGAAATAAAAAAAATCAGATTCAGTTTTTAGCAAGCTGAATTTAATGACAGATTTGAAAAGTGATTTAAAGTAAGAAGAGGCTGGTGGTGTAAATAGGGAGAAGCAGGTGCAGCCTCACCAGAGTTGTTAAGGTCTGAACTGGCACTCTGTCAGTGGGGATAAAAGTAAAGATTATTCTCCAGAGGTTACTAGAACATTCTTCTTTTACGGCATGGTGTAGGGATTGGACAAACCTGACCTATCCAACTTGGATATATGGATGAATTGGAACCTCATTTACTTGGAATATATAAGAATATGTTTATTTTAGGAGAAACTTTAGGTCTGTGGTAAGCAGAATCTAAGATGGCTTCCAAGATTCCCCATCCCTGTTATACACACCCTGCATAGTTCAAGGCACAGTGAATAGGATGAATTTTATTCCTATAATTAAGTTACAATATATGGCACAGTTGACCTTGACATAAAGAGATTATCCAGGTGGGTCTAAATGAAGTATGTTGCTGCTGCTGCTAAGTCACTTCAGTCATGTCCGACTCTCTGCGATCCCATAGACAGCAGCCCACCAGGCTCCCCCGTCCCTGGGATTCTCCAGGCAAGAACACTGGAGTGAGTTGCCATTTCCTTCTCCAATGCATGAACATGAAGAGTGAGTGTCCGACTCCTAGCGACCCCATGGACTGCAGCCTACCAGGCTCCTCCACCCATGGGATTTTCCAGGCAAGAGTACTGGAGTGGGTTTCCATTGCCTTCTCCAAAGTATATGAGCCCTTTAAAAGCAGAGAGCTTTTTCTGGTTGGTCACAACAGAGGAAGTGAGAGATTCAATGCAGGAGAAAGATTCAATGAGCCATTGTTGGCTTCTAGATGGAGATGCCTTGTGACAAAGTTCTGGATGACCTCCAGAAGCTATAGGTGGCCCCTGTAAACAGCAAGGGAAAGGGGAATTCAGTCACAAAACTGAAAGAAAGTGAAGTTTCCTAACAATAAGAATGTGCTTGGGAACAAATTTTTCCCCAGAGCCTTCAGAGAAATCAGCCCATCCAATATCTTAATACCAGCGTTGTGATGCTCTTTGTGATACTCTCTTAGTAGAAAACCTTGTTATATCATGCTAGACTTCTGACCTACAACAACTGAGTTAATAAATCAATGTGGTTTTAAACTGTAAAATTTGTGGCATTTTGATGCACAATAATGGAAAATAAATAGATTAGACAGTACATATATAAATCAATATAAAAATGATAAAATACATAAAGCTAAACTTTCAAGATAATAGAATGTGACACTGTTACATAATAACTTAGAATTTTAATTAAGTTGAATAATTTTCCTCAAAAAATATATAAAGCAATATCATATGGAAAACATGAACAGACTAGTCCAGTAACTATAGAAGAAATTGATCACATTGCCAAAGTGCTATTCTTACCAAATCCAGAATGAGCTGATTTAAGACTAAATTTTAAAGCTTATAAAAGCTTTCTATCTTTGGTACATTGATTATCTATAAAGAAAAACAATTTATCAATCCATATTTATTTATCAATCCATTCCCCGAGGCCTGTATGAAAGAGGCGATAAACTTTCTTAAAATCAATCACACATATTATATATTTCTATTATTAAAAATATAATCATACATGTTTACATTTTACATGTGAACTAAATGTATTATTAATTATATTATTAATGTATTAGATAATACACATTACTATTTGAAATATATTTAAAAATGCATTAAACATTTGAAAACATCTTAAGCACAATTTTAAGAAATGTATGATAGGACAATATATAAAGAATCAAGGAGACATAGAAGAGAGAAGCACAACAAGGAGTGTATCAGATAAAACTCCAATTTACTTGGACCAAGTTGATGAGGTGATGGTAGGTAGCAATGTGTTCTGAATATGAAGAGTGAGGTAGCAAGCACGTTGAGTTTATATGCAGTACCTAGAAGTTCAGGATGTATCCTTTGTCTTAGGTAGAGAGTACCAGAGTTTTCTAATCTGCAGAGTGACGTGATAAGGTATATTTCTCAGAAAGATAAGTATGCTAACATTATGGAGAATGGACTATAGATAGATGACAGGATCAGGGTGAAGCATGTGTGCTCAGCCGTGTCAAATTCTTTGAGACCCTGTAGATTGTCAGGATCCTCTGTCCGTGGGATTTCTCAGACAAGAATCCTGGAATGGGAGCCATTTCCTTCTCCAGGGGATCTTCCCAACCCAGGGGTGGAGCCCGTGCCTCCTGCAAGTCTTCCACATTGCAGGTGGATGGTTTACCACTGAGCAAGGAACCATCAGAATGAGTTAAGGTCCAAAAGAAAATAATGAATATAGTTGTTGACACACTATGGCAGCGTATGGCAGTGGTAATGAGGATTTAAGGGTTGAAATCATTTTTATGAGAAATTTCTGATCAGAATTGACTACGCTTGGAAGGAAAATGGACATTTTGTTAGTCAAATTTATTTAGAAGATTTTAATGTATGAGCATGGACAAATTATCACTCCATTTGCTTACACAAAAGAGCATGCTCATATAAGGTTTATCATAATCTGACTAGTTTTAGACTCATTGAACTTCAGATAACTTTGTCTAGGAAGAATAAAGGTATATGGGTCCACAGAAATGTGGAGCAAGTTAATATATGTCAACTTATATGAGGAAACAGATTAAAAACAATAAATATTTGTCATTTTCTAGTGACAAGATTTTAGATGTAAATTATAAAAAAAGTATTGAATGTGTTGATATTCAGTAGAACCTAGTATTACTATCTGTAAACTAGATAGCCAGTGAATTTTTTCTGTATGGTTCAGGGAGCTCAACCCAGTGCTCTGTGACAATCTCAAGGGGTAATATGAGTGGGAGGTGGGAGGAAGGTTTAAGAGGAAGGGGATATATGTATACCTATGGCTGATTCATGTTGATGTATTGCAGAAACAAATACAACATTGTAAAGCAATTATCCTCCAATTAAAAATAAAATTTTAAAAAAGGAAAAAAATAGGATAACATCATTAGGTAAAAAATTATTGAAGAAACATATTTCTAAAATTAGTTTTGGGATTCACCAAGAACATACATTTCTACTTTCGTATATTTGAGTAAAATGGAGATGAACAAAATACATTTTGGATTAACTTATTGGAGATATCAAACTCTTTAGACTAATTGGAAAGATTGTTTGGTAAATCAAATAGTAAGGTTAGGTATTTTGGTTCATTTTTCTAACATATTTAAACTAACTGATTTTTAACTAGTTACTAAGACCTGCCATTTTTCCATGAGTATTGTTGCATTTTGACAAATGTCAAATATAGACTATTGTATTAGTAGTATAGTACAACTCTAATAAATCACAATGTTCCCAGCCTAAGTGCTAATAATATTGGTAGCTCCTAAATATTATTTTTAGTTGACAATAAAGCAAAAATAGTAACATTTGCATTACAAGCCCCAAAGTTTTTCATGACCTACATAATGCTAAAACTTGAATTAGAGGAAATGGAATTCAGAAACGCCAGGATTTAGGAAATTCTAAAAACTAATGACTTAAATTTCCTTTAAAAAATGATATAGTATGATGAAAGATCTTCAAAGAAGCAAGAGAGTTCCAGAAAACATCTATTTCTGCCTTATTGACTATGCCAAAGCCTTTGACTGTGTGGCTCACAATAAACTGTGGAAAATTCTGAAAGAGATGGGAATACCAGACCACCTGACCTGCCTCTTGAGAAATCTGTATGCAGGTCAGGAAGCAACAGTTAGAACTGGACATGGAACAACATACTGGTTCCAAATAGGAAGAGGAGTACATCAAGGCTGTATATTGTCACCCTGCTTATTTAACTTATATGCAGAGTACTTCATGAGAAACACTGGGCTGGAAGAAGCTCAAGCTGGAATCAAGATTGCCGGGAAAAATATCAATAACCTCAGATATGCAGATGACACCACCCTTCTGGCAGAAAGTGAAGAGGAGCTAAAAAGCCTCTTGATGAAAGTGAAAGAGGAGAGTAAAAAAGCTGGTTTAAACTAAGATCATTCAGAAAACGAAGATCATGGCATCTGGTCCCATCACTTCATACAAATAGATGGGGAAAGAGTGGAAACAGTGTCAGACTTTATTTTGGGGGGCTCCAAAATGACTGCAGATGGTGAATGCAGCCATGAAATTAAAAGACACTTACTCCTTGGAAGGAAAGTTATGACCAACCTAGATAGCATATTCAAAAGCAGAGACATTACTTTGCCAACAAAGGTCTGTCTAGTCAAGGCTATGGTTTTCCAGTAGTCATGTATGGATATGAGAGTTGGACCGTGAAGAAAGCTGAGCACTGAAGAATTGATGCTTTTGAACTGCGGCGTTGGAGAAGACTCTTGAGTGTCCCTTGGACTGCAAGGAGATCCAACCAGTCCATTCTAAAGGAGATCAGTCCTGGGTGTTCTTTGGAAGGACTGATGCTAAAGCTGAAACTCCAGTACTTTGGCCACCTCATGAGAAGAGTTGACTTGTTGGAAAAGACTCTGAAGCTGGGAGGGATTGGGGGCAGGAGGAAAAGGGGACGACAGAGGATGAGATGGCTGGATGGCATCCCCGACTCGATGGACGTGAGTCTGAGTGAACTCCGGGAGTTGGTGATGGACAGGGAGTCTTGGTGTGCTGCAATTCATGTGGTCATAAAGATTCAGACACGACTGAGCGACTGAACTGAATTGAACTAATGATGAAAGAAGAGCAAAATCACCCTTGTGATGTTCTTCACCCAAATCCACAACCCTGATCATATCATGAGAAAACATTAGACAGATCAAATTTGATGGACATTTTTTTTAAAACCCTGGCCATTATTATTTAGGTTTCAAGTTTATGAAAGAAAGGGAAGTCCAAAATGTTACAGATGAAAAAAACTAAAGATGGCATACGACCTCCAAATGCAATGGATTTTGATCCTGGATTGGATCTTAGAACAGAAAAAGAATGCTGGTAGAAAAACTGGGGAACCTGAATAAAATCTATAGTTTAGTTTAGGACTCTGCAGGCTATAGCCCATGGACCAGATAAGTCAAGTTACTTGTTAAAATTTTAGTGAGGTTCAACCATATCTATTTCTTTATGTAATGTTTTCATAAAGGCTGCTTTCACTCTTTAAGGGCAGAATTGATAACTTGGGGCAAAGACCATAGGGCCCACAAGCCTAAAATAAAGACTAAGTGTCTGGTTACAGCAATTTTTACTTAACTTCTGGTTTAGTTAATAGTATTATGTCAATATTCATTTATTTAATTTGTATAATGATTATATAAGATGCTACCATTTGAAGAATCTAGGTGAAGAGTATACAGGAATATTTGGTATTCTTTGGAACTCTGGTATGAATCTAAAATTATTTAAAACTAAATAACCTTTAAAAAGATGCAATGGCTTAGAGTTTTAGCGTTGGGGTCAGGCAGAACTAGATTTAAATCCTAGCCTTGCAACCTAATTGCTGTGTGATTTTCATCTCTAAAATTTGGGTAATAATAGTACCTATTTGCTTAAGGCACTTGCCAATATTAAATGTAATGATGTGCTTACGGCCACTGCATGTGATAAGCTCAATTCATGGTAATTTACACGTAATAATGGTAGTTTTTCACAAAATTATAAAATATAATAATGACCTGGGAAAATATTACATTTGCTATTAAAAAAATCAATTCTCACAAGTCACTTCTTTTCTATTTTTACTCTACAAAATATCATATATGAAATGAATCGCCAGTCCAGGTTTGATGCATGAGACTGGATGCTTGGGGCTGGTGCACTGGGACGACCCAGAGGGATGGTAAGAGGAGGGAGGAGGGAGGGGGGTTCAGGATGGGGAACACATGCATACCTGTGGCAGAATCATTTTGATGTATGGCAAAACCAATACAATATTGTAAAGTAATTAAGCTCCAATTAAAATAAATAAATTTATATCAAAAGAAACTACTGGGATTGTAGATATTTATGGAGGAAGAAAGCCGTAATTTTCTGATGGAATCAAGAGATAGTGTATCCGTTTTCATTTTGATGAAAGTTTCTGAACAACTGTGTTGCCCAGAATTAATAAATTATTCACTGAGGTTTAAACTAATTCCAGAAAATAAAAAAAATAAAAAGAAGTAGATATTCAGAACATTTATATTTATCAGTGCTCAGATGTAAATGATTTATTGGCCTTAATTATAAAATTCTTTAAGGTTCATATAAAACAAAATTAACTGCTTAAAATAATACAATTTTAGAACTAGTTGGGGTCTTACAAATCAATTAATTTAACTACCTAAGTCTTCTCATTTTTCATTATAGCATTTATTAAAAATCATGCAAATAGTATCAATCTAGAATTTATCTCACTGCACCCAAGCATATGTGACTGTATTTTATAAATTACATCTCAATCCTATGATTATGTCCCAGAATTTAAAATAAAAATATGTGGAAATCTGTCCTAAAATATTGTCATTTGCTGCTAAGTTGCTTCGGTCGTTTCTGACTCTGTGTGACCCCATAGACAGCAGCCCATCAGGCTCCCCCATCCCTGAGATTCTCCAGGCAAGAACACTGGAGTGAGTTGCCATTTCCTTCTCCAATGCATGAAAGTGAAAGTGAAAGTGAAGTCACTCAGCTGTGCCTGACTCTTAGCGACCCCATGGGCTTCAGCCTACCAGGCTTCTCCGTCCATGTGATTTTCCAGGCAAGAGTAGTGGAGTGGGGTGCCATTGCCTTCTCTGATTGTCATTTAGAATATATTAATATTCTCATTGTCCCATTTTACTCAGAAGTTTGGAGAAGAATTTAACTTGTGTGTATGTTTAATGATAAATAGCTCTCCCTCAGAAATATTGTTATAATTTGCTCTACCAAACATATTGAATGATTGAAAAAATAACCTTATGGACACTGTGGAGAACTCCTGTGACTTTTATGACTGATACAGAGTTGAATTAATTAAATGTCCTCTTTGAGATTTGTAAACCTCTAGTATTATTGCCTACAATCTTCAGTGTTACTATATAAATGCAATAGTCACTTTTTGCGGCAGTTAGACTAAATCATTTCATGTCTCTTTAGATCTAAGAGTAAATGTGAAATATTGCTTTAGCATAGTTTATGATATTAAATATTAAAAGTTATGAAGAATTGTTTCCATATCTTTTTCACAGTGAATTTGAATCTACTTTGTGAGATTCTCTGCTCTTTACAGCTTTATTTCTCGCTTTTTCCAATTTCTTTATTCACTATGCTATTCAATATTTTGGAAGTTCAGATTCTAGATTGCCATGCTAAGACTTCTGAAAAAATTAAACCAGTGCTCTCCCAAAAGAAAGCCAATTAGAAGTTACACCATAAAAAGTCTACCTCAAAATGGCACTCTTCAGTGTTTTGGGAAAATACAAGTTCTTTAACATGCCATTCTTCCACAAAGAAGTCAAAATTAGCCTCAATGCCTTCCCAACACAGAGACTCAGAAAACCATTGCTATTAAAGCTACCATGCTGCTGCTGCTAAGTCGCTTCAGTCATGTCTGACTCTGTGTGATCCCATAAATGCCAGCCCACCAGGCTTCATCATCCCTGGGATTCTCCAGGCAAGAACACTGGAGTGGGTTGCCATTTCTTTCTCCAATGCATGAAAGTGAAAAGTGAAAGTGAACTCGCTCAGTTGTGTCTGACTCTTCGCAGTCCCATGGATTGCAGCCTACCGAGCTCCTCCATTTATTGGATTTTCCAGGCAAGTTGTGATAATTTGGCTATTTCTGAATTTGAACTATTTTTCATATTATTATAATACAAATTCAGCTTCTTTGAGGGTGAGCCTGAAGACAGAGATATACTGTCTGCATGACTTTGCAACTATAAACACCATTGCAACTAAACATATTAAAAAATAAATATTCTGAGCCCAGTGTTAAGTGAACACAGTAAAGATACACAGATGCCCCACCTCACTTTCAGTTCACAACACTGTATATGGATTTAACATGTCTTATTTTGTCCTTGAAAAACTTTTTTGAGCTATAGACAATATCTCCATTTCACAGATGAGGACATTTAGACATTTGTTTAAGATTACTATTATTTTAAGTTACTTAGCTAAGATTTGCAATGTCTGAATGACTTTGAAGCCCATATTCAGAATTCACTCAAAACTTTTCTTGCAATTATGTAATAATCATCCTCTCAGTCCATGTAATACCAACTTACCATACTCTCACTCCAGCAAAAATGTAATCTTCTGTGGTAACATAGGGGTCTTACTGTAATACTGTGAGATATAGCTAATTTGGTTCCTAAAGAATGAGTGGACCTATTCCAAACCCTGGTAGAAAGTGATGAGTAAATCCACTCATACATTAATATATGTATTCATCTACCAAACATTATGTGTTGTCTACAGTATGCCAGAGGATATTCTATACCCTAGGATTCAAAGACAGAAGAACACATATCACCTATAAAGATATTTTATTTTTTGATGAAAGAAAGCTTAAAATAGATATAGCTTAAGTCAGAGGGACTCTAACAATGAGATCAAACCTTTGATTGGGCCTTATCTTTTAAAGGAATATGTGTGTGTGTGTGTGTGTGTGTGTGTGTACATATATATGTATACATATATGAAGTTTCAGAGAAGGCAATGGCACCCCACTCCAGTACTCTTGCCTGGAAAATCCCAGGGACGGAGGAGCCTGGTGGGCTGCAGTCCATGGGGTCACCAAGAGTCCGACACGAATGAGCGACTTCACTTTCACTTTTCACTTTCATGCACTGGAGAAGGAAATGGCAACCCACTCCAGTGTTCTTGCCTGGAGAATCCTAGGGACGGGGAAGCCTGGTGGGCTGCTGTCTATGGGGTCGCACAGAGTCGGACACGACTGAAGTGACTTAGCAGCATATCAAGTTTGGACTTGATTCTAAAAGATAAAAAGCCAACTGAATATTTTAAGTAAGTCAGTTTCATAACCATCACTGAAAAATTATGAGAAGCTAGACAAACAGGTAAAAATGGTTATTCCATCATTTTATCACTTTAGGTTAAAGTGATAATTATCAGTGCACTCCTGCTGTAAGAGGAAAGATTTATTGAAAATGATCTACAGTTTTAAGAAAGCACACTTTTTGAGATGTTAGGAATTTTAGTCATATGTTTAAGCAATGGAATCTATGTATATATTAGTTTACTATTAAAGTTTAAATACGGTTAAAACTCCTCTCTCAATCTTTTATCCATAACAGCTCTGACCCTTTTCTCTTTATAGCTAGACTCTTTTAAAAAAAATGCCTAATGATTACTGTCCATACAATCTCCCATCCAAATCTTTCCATGTTTATTGAGGAAGACCTTTCAGCAGCATCTGATCCAGTGTTCCTTCTTGAACATCCTACTGGAATTGTTTCTTCTTTCACTGTATTCAGTGAAATGCAGTTTACTTCATGCCCTGTTTATTATGCTCCTTCTTCATCTCCTTTGATGGTTTCTCTCCATCTTCATAATCTGGAGAGTGAAGGAATCCTTTGCCTCTCCTTTCTCAACCCCCTTCCTATACCTTCACTGGTTCTCTTGTATTGTGTGTTCTTCTTTTTTTTTTTTTTTTGTCGTCCTTGAAGGCGATAGGGATAATACCTGTTCTTCTGTTCATTCATTATTTCAACAAATGTACACTGAGCACTTTTTCTATGCAACAATATTGCTACAAATGAAAAAAGTCTGTGCTTCGTGAATTTATACCATGTATAAGAAGTGTATTTAATAGATTATTAAATAAACAACTAAAACATATAGAATATCATATGAAGAATAGTGCTATGAAAAATTGAAGTTGGAGAGGAAATACTATGAAGGAGCTGTGGTAAGTTTATTTGGGTAACAAAGGAAAGTTTCATGGAGAAAAGTACATGTTAGCGAAGACTTGAAAAAAATGAGAGAGACTTCAGGTAGAAGCAGCAGTAAGTTTGAGGAATTTATGCTGGATAAAGAGGGCAATAAGGTAAGTGAGAGTGGGTTAGGATGGTGAAGAGATGGTAAGATGAATATATCATGTCTTGATTGGGTTAAAATTGTAGTGGTTGAGTCAATAGTATTGTGTAAAAAATATAGATCAGAGATAGAGATGCTTAAGATTGAGATTATGGAAGTGTCAAAATGATCAACAATGATAAAATTTAGAATATGATAGAAATATATCATTGTCATACTAGAGGATGATATTAGAAATCCAGCTGAGTCAGAGTGGAGAAAAAGATCATTGGAGGAGAAAAGATCAAGACACTGAAATGCCAGAATAGTAAACAAATAATTTATGAAGATAAATCTCTGAGGATTATGACAAAATTAATGTTGAAAGAAATGACCAGTCAGGTACTACATTCTTCAAAGACTGAGGAAAGGACTGATGCTGGGAAAGATTGAAGGCAAAAGGAGAAGGGGGGTGCCAAGGATGAGATGGTGAGATAGCATCACTGACAAAATGGACATGAATATGAGCAAATTCCTGGAGATAGTGAAGGACAGAGGAGTCTGGTATGCTGCAGTCTGTAGGGTCACAAAGAGTCCAACATGACTTAGGGACCGAACAACAGCAATGGTGTGGAAGTTTATAACAAAGACAGTAAGATGGGCTGAACTAGGGTGAGACTGATGAGACACTCACCTCAAGCACCAAATTTAAAGGCGTACCAAAAGCCCAGGTAACAGAATGAATACTTTCATGCTATACAGTTGACCCTTGAACAACATGGGTTCGAACTGCATGGGTCTACTTATATTCAATTGTTTTCAGTAAATATGTACTTCAGTACTATGCATTCTGGGACTGGTTGTCTCTGGATGTGTAACTGCTGATATGGAGGACAGATTGTGAAGTTATAAGTGGATTTTTTATTGTGAGAAGAGTTGGCATCTATAACCCCTAAGTTACTCAAGGGTCAACTGCATTTTATTTTTTTATTTTTTGCATGTTACAATGTCAAAAGTAATGCAGAAAATTCCATGGCACAAAAATATCAAAATTTTAAATGAAGACAGGATCATAGTAGGTAAGATATTCTTCTCATTTTGAGATTCAAAGATCATGCCTCTAAAAATCACTTTTATTTGAGATTTCTGTTTTAGACTTCCATTAGAGATTTCTTCGGAAAAGGCAATGGCACCCCACTGTAGTACTCTTGCCTGGAAAATCCCATGGACGGAGGAGCCTGGTAGGCTGCTGTCTATGGGGTTGCACAGAGTCAGACACGACTGAAACAACTTAGCAGCAGCAGCTGCAGCAGAGATTTCTTCCCTGAATTACTCAAATGTGAATTTGCCTTTCCATTTACACATTGGCAAACTAAAGGAAATCAACCCTGAATATTCACTGGAAAGACTGATGCTGAAGCTGAAGCTCCAATAATTTGGCCACCTGCTGCAAAGAGCTGACTCACTGGAAAAGACCCAGATGCTGGGAAAGATTGAGGGCAGGAGGAGAAGGGAGCAACGGTTAGACAGAATGAGATGGTTAGATGGCATCACCAAATCAATTGACATGGGTTTGAGCAAACTCCAGGAGATAGTGAAGGACAGGGAAGCCTGGCATGCTGCAGTCCATGGAGTCACAAAAAATCGACACTGCTTAGTGACTGAACAACAAGAGGCATCTCCAACTTTAGTGAACAAAACTTAGCTTCAGAGTACTGCTGCTCTCTTTCCTGATCCTTTTCCAGTCTTCCTCAACTTGATGACAGGAAATTTTTTTCCCTATTGTTTAGAAAAGAAAAGTTGTGAGTTCATTATTAAACTCCTTTTCCCTCAGAACTTCCTCACATCCATCAGCAAATTCTATAGTCTCTTCCTTACACATCTAGTTAGACTTCTCACCACTTTGCACTATCACCCTAGATTATGCAAATAATACTTCTCAGTGGATTGTTGCAACAGCTTCCAACTGGCCTCACTTCTTTCACTTGAGGCATCTTATCAGGTATTCTCTACACAAGGGTAGAGATATCATTTTTTTATGAAGTCAGATCAGGTTACAGCTCTGCCAAGATCTTCTAAAGCACTTCCATATCTCTCAGAGTAAAAGCTGAAACTCCTACATAGTCCCAAGCATTCAGCCTGGCCCTCTGCAATATTGTCTCCTACAAAATTTTTTCCCAGTCAGTGTGCTACAGTGGAACTGGCCTCTTCAGCATTTTTGTAACACATCATACAGGGTCTTTGCACTTGCTGTTCCTTCAACCTGTAATGTTCTTTCCTAAATATCCATATGGCTCCCTGCTTCACGTGCATTAGGTTTCTCCCTAAGTATAACCATATTAGACCATAATCAGGCTTAACTAGTTCACCTAGATGGGTAAAACCCAGCATTGCCTCATCATTTCCTGCTCCCCATAAAAATCAAACATGTGCTCAGTCATTTGTGACGCTTTGCAACTCATATCCCTCTTCATTTATTTGCATTGTTCTTGTAACCCAACAAAGTGTGTACATATTGGATTATTGCCTCATAAGTACATGAGAACATGTTGTATGTCTGTTTCACATAGTGCTATACTCCTTTGACAAGAACAGTGTCTGGCAATAGTATTTGCTCAGTAACTATTGTGAATAAATTAGCATACTAAAGGAATTAGTCAATCTTTAAATATTTACCAAATTTAATTAGATTGTATTTTAAATATATTTGGAATCTAACTTTTAATAACATCAGGTTTTCCTGCTTTCCAGTTTAAATCAGTTGACTGAAATATTTTATTCTGAATATTCTTTTACACCAGAATATTCACTACTTAAGATAAAGAGTAATAAAGTTAAAAGTTGTCTAAAAGTGGAGTGAAAATATTTTATTTATACATTTCTTTTATACATTTTTCTATTATGATTAGCATCTGATTTTTTTTCAAAAGTAACTTAAAATCAGTCCAGCAGATTATCCTGAAATGCTGTCCAGTGTTCCAAACTCTACATTATATTTCAAGTAAGTAAATTCAGCGTTGTCTCTGAAAACTTATCAGCTGAAATTACCATACCATACTGATCAGACATTTTTTACCTCAATCAAAAAGACAACAAGGTTCATAATCAGAATAATTTATTTTCTTATTTATGCAACCTAGATTGCTTTATTCCACTTTATAAATGCAGAAAAACAGCCTTCCAAGACAAATGTCATAATGTTATAATTTCAGAAAAAATCATGATTTAGAAGAATTCTTCACTTTGTATACAGGCATAAGATGTTCCTATTGAATATTTCATTTAGCATTTTAAAAATGAATAGCTTTAATTTATTCTTTCTTTGACCTTTGTACTGAAATCTCTTTGTACTCTGAGGTTTCTATCTAATCTTAACATGGTGAGATTTTTATCATCAACAAGTCTTGTTAAATTCATAGACAGGAAGCACAAATGAGCAAAAAAGATAACCACTTGTGGAGAAATTCTAGCATATCTTTTGTCAAATAACAAATTGTAAGACTCTTTCAAATTATTTGAGTAACAAATCAGTCAACTGATTTCTCTATAAATCAGAAACAAAGGAAAACAAAATAATGGTACTTAAGGGGGAAAAAAGTGACAAGAAAGAAAGAAAAAAGTGATATTTTTACAGACCTATATAAACACAGTTATCTTGCATGCATGAGAAAAGAAACTAAATTATAAAAACTTTATAATCTGAACTTTCCTCTTTTCTTCTCATCCTCTTCCTGTTTCCCCTTTCTTCTCCCTTTCCTTCTCCTCCTCCTTTTAACTTAGAATATACCTTACCTATTACACCTAGGACATATAAATGGATTGAATGTATATACATCTCAGGAGAAAATGTTTGAGAAGCTGTGTACATTTGTCAAAACTCTATTTTAATATAGATGCATTTGTCTCACTTCAGAGATTCTGCTTAATTTTAAACTCGAGTAAATTAAGTAGTAGCTTACCCAAAAGATTAAACATTTCTCTATCTAAATGGTAAAGCTATTTTACTATTTATATATTATATGTCGACTTTCTCTTCAATTTTATATGCATTAGTAACTAAGCGATTCTGTAGCCTATGGTTTAGAGTTGGCATCACAAGCTCTCAGGTTTCATGTTCCCTAAAGGAGTTTGATATCTGGAGTGGTAGTGAATTCTGCTTTTCCTATGGATAGCTTCTCTTCACTCCAAAACAGATTACAGTTTAGAATAATCTATAGAGCTTTCATCACTATTCTAGAGTTTGACTGGTATACAGATCAGGTGCAATACTCTTCCTCATCACACAATGAACATTTTTGGAAAATACATTATACTTTACCTGCTTCTATATTTATCCCATACCTGTGTACATAAGGAAAATTCACAAAGATCTTTAGATGTTAGGTTAGGTAACAGAGACCAAAAGCTGGTTTCTAGAGATCTATGTTCAGAGAGGGAAATAGCATAAATTGAAGATGCATTCTGATAGGTACTATTCTAATTGTTTTACGTATGTCATAGCACTGAATCAATAAGATCCTTCTATGGCAAAACAATTATTTTCTATTATCCCTATTATTGCTAATAGATTTTCTATTTGTTTTTACATGTGATCATATGATCAAGCAATTATTACTGTTTTTGTTATCTTAATTGTTTTAAATGAAGAAATAAAATGTTAAAATGGGTTGAAACAAATTTTGTTGAACTAAATCCTGGCATGTCACAGATCAAGTTGATTGCCTTCAGAATACCTAGATTGTTGCAATCATTTGTCTCTTTGCTCATCCAGCAAATACTTTACACCTTTCATTTCCTAAGATATTGAGAATTCAGAGAGGAAGACTTCAAGGACACATTGAATTTAATCATGACAAGCATACAAAATACCATAATACAAAACACAGGTATTTGGCACCCTAAAATAGGTATAAAAGTTGAGCCAAGATAAATTAACTTCTCACCAGTCAGCGTTTTCCCTGCATAAATTCATACTGAATATGAGTCCTAAATTCTTTTTCTAAGCATGTCATGTTCCTGTTCCAAAAAAGCTTTAGTGGTTCAACATTCCTTACTGTTCTATGCTTGGACTGCACTGATTTTTTCAGCTCTACTACTTATCATTTGGTGACTTCCCTAGTGGCTCAGACAGTAAAGCCTCTGCCTACAATGGGGGAGACCCAGGTTTGATCCCTGGATCAGGAAGATCTCTTGGAGAAGGAAGTGGCAACCCACTCCAGTAGTCTCGCCTGGAAAATCCCATGGACAGAGGAGCCTCTTAGGCTTCAATCCATGGGGTCGCAAAGAGTCGGACACAACTGAGTGACTTCACATTCACTTATCAGTTTAACAAATATTTTTAAATGATTTAAATTTATTTTACTGAAGTATAGTTGATTTACAATGTTGTGTTATTTTCTACTGTACAGCAAAGTGATTCATATTCTTTTCTATATTTGTTTCCATTATGGATTATCATCAGTTCAGTTCAGTTCAGTCACTCAGTCATGTCCGACTCTTTGGAACCCATGAATCGCAGCATGCCAGGCCTCCCTGTCCATCACCAACTCCCGGAGTTCACTCAGACTCATGTCCATCGAATCCATGATGCCATCCAGCCATCTCATCCTCAGTCATCCCCTTCTCCTCATTCCCCCAATCCCTCCCAGCATCAGAGTCTTTTCCAATGAGTCAACTCTTCGCACCAGGTGGCCAAAGTACTGGAGTTTCAGCTTTAGCATCATTTCTTCCAAAGAAATCCCAGGGCTGATCTTCAGAATGGACTGGTTGGATCTCCTTTCAGTCCAAGGGACACTCAAGAGTCTTCTCCAACACCACAGTTCAAAAGCATCAATTCTTTGGTGCTCAGCTTTCTTCACAGTCCAACTCTCACATCCATACATGACCACAGGAAAAACCATAGCCTTGACCAGATGGACCTTAGTCAGCAAAGTAATGTCTCTGCTTTTGAATATGCTATCTAGGTTGGTCATAACTTTTCTTCCAAGGAGCAAGTGTCTTTTAATTTCATGGCTGCAATCACCATCTGCAGTATGGTGAAAAACAAAGTCTGACAATGTTTCCACTGTTTCCCCTGTTTCCCCATCTATTTCCCATGAAGTGATGGGACTGGATGCCATGATCTTCATTTTCTGAATGTTGAGCTTTAAGCCAACTTTTTCACTCTCCACTTTCACTTTCATCAAGAGGCTTTTTAATTCCTCTTCACTTTCTGCCATAAGGGTGGTGTCATCTGCATATCTGAGGTGATTGATATTTCTCCCGGCAATCTTGATTCCAGCTTTTATTTCTTCCAGTCCAGCATTTCTCATGATGTACTCTGCATATAAGTTAAATAAGCAGGGTGACAATATACAGCCTTAATGTACTCCTTTTCCTATTTGAAACCAGTCTGTTGTTCCATATCCAGTTCTGTTGTTTCCTGACCTGCATATATGATTATACAATGGAAGTGAGAAATAGATCTAAGGGCCTAGATCTGATAGAGTGCCTGATGAACTATGGAATGAGGTTCGTGACATTGTACAGGAGACAGGGATCAAGACCATGGAAAAGAAATGCAAAAAAGCAAAAAGAATGGATTATCATAGATTATCTAATACAGTTCCCTGTGCTATACAGCAGGGCCTTATTGCTTATGCATTCTGTATATGACAGTTTGTATCTATTAATCTCAAACTCCCAAACCATGCCTCCCTCTCTCCCCCTCCCCCATGGCAACCACAGATCTGTCCTCTATGTCTGTGAGTCTGTTTCTGTTTCATATGTATGTTCATTTGTGTCATATTTTAGATTGAAAATATAAGTGATATATGGTATTTGTCTTTCTCTTCCTGACTTCACTTAACGTGATGATATCTACGTCCATCCATGTTGCTGCAAATGGCATCATTTTATTATTTTTCATACCTGAGTAATATTCCACTGTGTATATATGTTCCACGTCTTCTTTACCCATTAATCTGTTGATGGTCATTTAGGTTGTTTCCATGTCTTGACTGTTGTAAATAGTGCTTCTATTAACATTGGCGTACGTGTATCTTTTTGAATTAGAGTTTTCTATGAATATATGTGCAGGAGTGAGATTGAAGGATCATACGGCAGCTCTAGTTTTAGTTTTTTAGGAACCTCGATACTATTTTCCATAGTGGCTGTACCAGCTTACAACTTATATTCCTACAAAGTAGGAGGGTTCCCTTTTAGGAGAAATGTCTGTTTAGGTCTTTTGCTCATTTTTCTTTCTTTCTTTTTTTTTTTTTCTATTAAGTTGTATGAGCTGTTTGTATATTTTGTAAATTAAGTGCTTGTCTGTCATATCATTTGCAAGTATTTTCTCCAAGTTCATATGTTATCTTTTCATTAGTTTATGGTTTCCTTTGCTGTACAAAAGCTTGTAAGTTTGATTAGGTCCCAACTATTTCTTTTTTTGCTTTTAGCTCTATTGCTTTGAGAGACTGACCTAAGAAAATATTATAGAATTTATGTCAGAGAACGTTTTGCTCATGTTCACTTCAAAGAGTTTTATGGTGTCATATAATATTTAAGTCTTTAAACCATTTTGAGTTTACTTTTGTGTTGGTGTGAGGATGTGTTTTAACTTCATTGATTGATCTCATTCAATAAATATTTTAGACTAACAGTCTTTAAAACGTTTATTAGGCACTCTTAGCAAAAGAAAAACGTAGCTCCTTACTCTCCAATACGTGTATGTTTCTATTTACTATTAAATATGTACTGCTATCATTAGTTAGTAATTTTGCTCACAATATATTCTTTGAGTGAAGTTAAGCATAGTTGATATAATCTGCATTTCAAATAGTCATAGATTATTTTGATTATTTTGCTGTCAATTTTAGGCATTGTAGAACAGTTTTTAAAATATTTTCTTTATTTCACTTTCAAGTTTAAAAAGTTTCCAGAACAGTGACAGTATCTTATTTTATTTAAAATGCAAAATAATGTAGAGAATAATCCTATATTTACATACTGAACTTTATCTCAATTTGACCAATTAATTCTTCCCTTAACAATAGAAAATAATTATCTGATTGTGACTCACTTTAATATTTTGTACATTTATTCTGAAAACTGCATTCTTATAATAAGCTAGAAGAATTAGAAAAGAATGGAGTGATATACAAAAATAGGGATCTAAAAGTATATATACAAAAATATATATAATATATAATCTATATTATAATATAAGCTTATGTTCATTTTAGAAAAAAAAAAGGTGTTTCAAAGCCATGAATAAAATGTTAAAGTAAAAGGAAAGGAACAAAACAGAGTTGTAGTAAAATTAAACAGACAACAAGAAAAGAAAAAAAAAAAAGAATAATATTGAAGTCTTTCCCTAGAAATAATTTGCATCCATTTAAGTTTTCTAAAGTCTGAGACATCTGAGACATCAGCTAATCCAACATTTCTCTTTTATGGTTGAGGAAATTTGTTTTCTTTGGGGGCAAATTATGCTCAGAGAATAAGATTATTTTTGCCAATATTTTATTTAAAACAGATACACTGCAGGAATTATAATAATTTCATAAGATAATAGCATACAGAATAATATCTCTTAATAAGCTAATGCAAAATAACATAATTTAAACCAATTGATAGATAAGTTACACTATTGTTCAAGGAAAGGGCAAATAAAAGGAAAAAAGTCCAAATGTAGTTGTGGTGTATGGCTTTATCAGTTGGGAGAGTCAGCTTAGCCAGTCAAGAGCTGACAGTCCAGTTGCTGGAGCAAAGGAGAAAGTTCCTTGTTGCTAGAGTGTGTTGGTAGGAGACAAAGACACTAGCATTGACCAATAAAATGATCTCTGGGGTTACTGCATGGTTTTTTACCACTGCATGTAGCTCAGTCGGTAAAGAATCTGCCTGCAGTGCAGGAGACCCGGGTTTGATCCCTGGGTTGGGAAGATCCCCTGGAGAAGGAAATGGCAACCCACTCCAGTATCCTTGCCTGGAAAATCTCATGGACAGAGGAACCTGATGGATTGCAGTCCATGGGGTCGCAAAGAGTTGGGCACGACTGAGCGACTAACACACATAGCAGGAACTATTGCCCCAGAGTCTTTGTAGAGCTATTTAGATTAGGAAAGAGTCACCTTGCTCAGATCCTGCGCTTCAGGTTTGTCTTCACAAACTTGGATTTTATAGTCTTAATGTCTCCTCCACATAGTCGCTTCTCCATGTGTTCTTATTAACAAACCCCCAGTGGCACCTCTCAGCCTCCTAGCTGCTGCTGCTGCTAAATCACTTCAGTCGTGTCTGACTCTGTGCAACCCCATAGACAGCAGCCTACCAGGCTCCACCATCCCTGGGATTCTCCAGGCAAGAACACTGGAGTATGTTGCCATTTCCTTCTCCAGTGCATGAAAGGGAAAAGTGAAAGTGAAGTCACTCAGTTGTGTCTGACTCTTAGCAACCCCATGGTCTGCAGCCTACCAGGCTCCTCCATCCAGCAATCACAGATGTTAGATGTCAGTGTGGACATCTTGATACAACAATTTGACTTTTACATCAAACACAACTTTACCTATAAAAACAAGTTTATTTATGTCATAACCAAGTGGGTTCAGGATCACATCAAATCACTACACAACAAAATGCAGGAATAAGCTGGATACTTGCATTGTCCAAGGTCAGATTTCCCAAGTCAGGTATAGAAACCCAAATCTAGATGTCCTGAAGGCCATTTCCATGTTCTTCACCACACCCACAGCCCTGTATTGCAGTGCAAAGTTCAGTCCAGTTCAGTCACTCAGTTGTGTCCGACTCTTTGCGACCCCATGAATTGTAGCATGCCAGGCCTCCCTGTCCATCACCAACTTTAGGAGTTCAGTCAGTCTCATGTCCATTGAGTCGGTGATGCCATCCAGCCATCTCATCCTCGGTCATCCCCTTCTCCTCCTGCCCCCAATCCCTCCCAGCATCAGAATATTTTCCGTTGAGTCAACCCTTCGCGTGAGGTGGCCGAAGTACTGGAGTTTCAGCTTTAGCATCAAAGAACACCCAGGACTGATCTCCTTTAGAATAGACTGGTGGGATCTCCTTGCAGTCCAAGGGACTCTCAAGAGTCTTCTCCAAAACCACAGTTCAAAAGCATCAATTCTTCAGTGCTCAGCTTTCTTCACAGTCCAACTCTCACATCCATACATGACCACTGGAAAAATCATAGCCTTGACTAGATGGACCTTTGTTGGCAAAGTAATGTCTCTGCTTTTGAATGTGCTATCTAGGTTGGTCATAACCTTCCTTCCAAGGAGTAAGTATCTTTTAATTTCCTGGCTGCAGTCACCATCTGCAATGATTTTGGAGCCCCAAAAAATAAAGTCTGACACTGTTTCCACTGTTTCCCCATCCATTTGTATGAAGTGATGGGACCAGATGCCATGATCTTTGTTTTCTGAATGTTGAGCTTTAAGCCAACTTTTTCGCTCTCCTCTTTCACTTTCATGAAGAGGCTTTTAGTTCCTCTTCACTTTCTGCCATAAGGGTGGTGTCATCTGCATATCTGCGGTGATTGATATTTCTCCCGGCAATCTTGATTCCAGCTTGTGCTTCTTCCAGCCTGTGCTTCTTCCAGCCCAGCGTTTCTCACGATGTATTCTGCATAGAACTTAAATAAGCAGGGTGACAATATACAGCCTTGACGTACTCCTTTTCCTATTTGGAACCAGTTTGTTCCATGTCCAGTTATAACTGTTGCTTCCTGACCTGCATACAGGTTTCTCAAGAGGCAGGTCACGTGGCCTTTTGTCTAAGGTCAGGTGTAGTATTGCAGTGCAAAGTCCAAGAAGAAAAAATTCAGGTAAGAGCACAAAGTAGAATAGGACAAAAGCCAAATAAATCAGGAAACAGATAAGAATACAAATGGAAGTGATGGTAAATCCATGGTTCACAACCAGGGGTGATTTTGCCCCCAGGGGATAGTTGGTGACCCCTGGAGGCCTTATTTTGACACTCACAATTTGAAGAGTAGGGATATGACACAATTCTAGTGAGTAGATTTTAGGGATGTTCCTAAATATCCTAAAATATCCAAGACAACCTTCACAGCAAAAAAATTATCTGCAACAGAATGCCAATAACATCAGTGAAGAAACTTTAAATGTTTAAAATCCTAATAATTACAGAGTGACTGAGATAATGAGAATGAGAGAGACAGTAGGAATTAAAGCTAGGAATAACAGAGTGAAAACGACATGGAGACACAAATATAAATGTCAGAAGGAGACAAAGTAGAAAATGATGCATAATAAGATGCTACCCAATTTTAGTTATGTATATGAATAATTCCCTAGGGAAAACAAATGTCTTCACCTATTTCCAAGTAAACTCATTTTTCTGATACAGGATGAAGAATATTTTATCTAGATAAATAATGCTTTCTTCATTGGATAGCTGTGAGCAAAGATGTATTAAATGATTTTACTGGAGGAAAAGTGAAACTCTAAAACGATACCTTTCATGTCAGACTTTGCCTCATAGAGAGGATTTGCACAGAAATATGGTATGTTCTTCTGAACTCTAATTTATATAGGAAATGTTGTCATGCCTTAACCATCAGGGTTCTTTGCTGTTCAGAGATAAGAAGTTTCTATTTTTCATTTTTCTGTGTGGTGTTTGTATCTATGTTTTGAATAATTTATTTCTTGAGGAGAAGTAAACATGTTTTCAAGTTGAGCTTCATATCAGCTATAACTGGGTGCATTTCAAAAGAGTCCTTAAATTTTCCTGAAAACTCTAAAAATCAGAAGCAAAGACATATATTTAAATAGTTACAAATTATATGGCACTTATTAAGGGATTATAAGTTCCAGGAGACAGTCTGAGTGTTTTGCATGATTTATTTTATATTTCTCATATATGAGATAGATAAAATTAGTATTACATCTATTGGATATACGAGAAAACAACTGCACACTGAGGTTAAATGACTGGATCACAGCCTCTCTGAACTGTGATGCAGGTTAGAACTTGAATTCAAATTCAGTCATCTGGTCCCGTAGGTCCTATTCTTAATCACCATGATATATTTTCTGTGCAAAATTTTATTTGGTTCCTGAGAAACATTTTTAATGTGAAGTTTCAGGAGATTTCCATGCTTCTTTATAAAATATGTGGTAGGAATTCCGTATCAATTCACAAACGAAGAGTAGAGCCGGTAGACAGATGCTTGCAGATATAGTTGCTTAATACCTATCTTCCTATTATTATTTAATGAAATAATACAAATTTAATGTTAGTTACTCTTAAAAGAGGGGCAGTCAGCTGCCTGGAATGTCAGCTTTATATCTGGACAATAGCCTAACAATTACAAAGAACATCACTTACTAAAAATGACAAAGTATCAAAAAATACCTGAACCCTGCTGATCACGGGTTAGCTATACTAACCCTACACTTCGTTTACATGAGAGAAAAATAAATCGCCTTCTTCTTTAAATTATTACTATTGTAAGGTTCTGCTACTGACAGATGAATCAAAGTCCTAATACAGATGCTATGCTCAGATGACTTTTACTCTTTATTTTCAACATTGATTTTGTTTTATTAAAGGAAGGAGGAAAGTATGATTTACTGAGCACATATGTTTAAAGATATATATATATATACAGAGAGAGAGAGAGAAAAAACTGTACTGAAAGCAAGAAAGAAAGTTATGAATGGAGCAGACATTTGTATGGAATTTCAGGAAGGAAACAAGTATTGAATATAATCAACTGAGAAATTGGACAAGTAAAATGACAATCCCAAACATTCAGGAGAAAGCTATCACCGAGATGGCAGTAGCTTTCCTCAGTGAGCCCCTAAAGGAACTGTGAACTCGAGATCAAGTATAGAAAGAGAACATTGTATAATCTTTAGAGCTATCAGAACCTTGATCTAGAGTTGTCACTTCAGTTCAGTTCAGTTGCTCAGTCGTGTCTAACTCTTGCAATCCCATGAACCACAGCATGCCAGGCCTCTCTGTCCATCACCAACTCCCGGAGTCCACCGAAACCCCTGTTTATTGAGTCAATGATGCCATCCAACCATCTCATCCTCTGTTGTCCCCTTCTCCTCCTGCCCTCAATCTTTCCCAGGATCAGGGTCTTTTCCAATGAGTTAGCTCTTCGCATCAGGTGGGCAAGTATTGGAGTTTCAGCTTCAGCATCAGTCCTTCCAATGAACACCCAGGACTGATCTGCTTTAGGATGGACTGGTTGGATCTCCTTGAAGTCCAAGGGACTCTCAAGAGTCTTCTCCAACACCACAGTCCAAAGGCATCAGTTCTTTGGCGCTCAGCTTTCTTTCAACCCTCACATCCATACGTGACCACTGGAAAAACCATAGCCTTGACTAGACAGACCTTTGTTGACAAAGTAATGTCTCTGCTTTTTAATATGCTCTCTAGGTTGGTCATAAATTTCCTTCCAAGGAGTAAGTGTCTTTTAATTTCATGGCTGCAATCACCATCTGCAGTGATTTTGGACCCCCCTCAAGTAAAGTCAGCCACTGTTTCCACTGTTTCCCCATCTATTTGGATGAAGTGATGGGACCAGATGCCATGATCTTCGTTTTCTGAATATTGAGCTTTAAGCCAACTTTTTCACTCTCCTCTTTCACCTTCATCAAGAGGCTCTTTTGTTCCTCTTCGCTTTCTGCCGTAAGGGTGGTGTTGTCTGCATATCTGAGGTTATTGATATTTCTCCCGGCAATCTTGATTCCAGCTTGTGCTTCTTCCAGTCCAGTGTTTTTCATGATGTACTCTGCATATAAGGTAAATATACAGGGTGACCATTATGCAGCGTTGACGTACTCCTTTTCCCATTTGTCACTTACTACACATCTAATCTTTCAGGAAAACTTGCTACTCTAGCTCCCAGTTATGTATAAGTTACAATCAACTGTCACCACATTTACTGCTGCTATCATTGTCTCATCTGAGTCAGTACACAGACTTACTTCTGAGAAACTGCAGGCTCCATTCTAGACCACCACTATAAAACCAATATTGCAATAAATCAAATCACAATTTTCTTTGGTTTCCCAGGGCATATAAAAGTTATGTTACACTATCTATAATCTATTAGTATGCAATAGCATTGTGCCTTAAAAAAACATCAAACATTAATTAAAAAATATGTGATAAAAGGGGGCGAGGGGCTTCCCTGGTGGCTCAGAGGTAACCAACATGCTTGCCAATGCAGGAGATGTAGGTTCAATCCCTGGGTCAAGAAGATCCCTTGAAGAAAAAAATGGTAATCCACTCCAGTATTCTTCCCTGGGAAATCCCATTTGACAGTGGGGCCTGGCAGGCTACAGTGTATGGGGCTGCAAAAGAGTCAGACATGACTTAGCGACTAAAGAACAACAATAATCTGAGCTTTCAGGGAGTTGTAATAGTAACACCAAAGATCACTAATCACAGATCACCATAACAAAGAAGTAATAGTGAACAAGTTTGAAGTATTGGCAGAATTACCAGTGTGACACAGAAATACCAAGTAAGCAAACGCTGTTGGAAAAATGGCCCTGATAGATTTGTCTGATGCTGGGTTGCCCCATACCTTCAATTTGTAAAAAATGCAGTATCTGACAAGTGCAGTAGAAGGAGATATGTCTGTCTGTCATCTGCTCAAAATACTTCAATGGCTTTGCATTTTATTTTCAGGATGAAAACCAATGCTCTCCCAGTGGCCCACCAGGCCCTAGTGATTTTAACTTTCCATTCTTCCTCTAACATCGTTTCCAACTACTTTCCCCGAGTCATTGCACTGCACTGCACCCACGCAGCCTCCCAACTGTTTCCTGAATATGCCATGAAACTCCCAGGTTTAGCCTGTACAATGACAGCCCTTTACATGCCTGGGATGCTTACCCTGTAGGAAGCCACATGATTTTTCTCTCACTTCCTTCAAGTGTGTCCTGAAAGGTCTCTTTCTCCATGAAGCCTTTCTTCACTACTTTAACACTCTCCCCCAATTCTCCCTGTCCCCTTGCCGTATTTATTTTCTTAACATTTACTACCATGTGACATGCTAGGTGTTGATCTTACTTGTCTTATTTGGCGCCTGTGTCTTCTCACTAGAATTTACCATTTCTGAAGGGAGAAAATGTTACACTGAATTATATTTTTATATTTACTGACATATCATGATCCTTTAAAATAAAACCTGACCCATGATAAGGAACCACTAAGTTATTTTTATGAATGAAGAATTTATTTTATGAATAAAGAATGAATAGTTTAGGAGTTTGGGGTTAGTTGAAACCTCCCATTCCTTTGCTTATACTGAGTCATCAAAAGTAATATTTTGTCTGCAGAGTAAACTTAAAAGATCCTTTTTAAAAGTGTTATAATCTGCTCAGTAGGGATCTTGGATGGCCTTTGGGGCTCACACAAAACAAAAAAAGAATTCCAGTTTTCAATAGTAGACATTCAGAAAAGTAGAAAATACAGTTGTATTATAAGCTGAAGTGAAGTTCTTCATCCCAAGAGGGAATTCACTTTCACTTCAAACTTATATAAAAGGAGTGTTTTTAAAATAATGAAATCAGACTCCCAGCCTGATGACCCCAGAAGAACAGAAATCCAGTGCTACTTTCAGTGAAACTAGACAAGAACTCAACTCTTCCCTACAATCCTTCCCCATCCAATGCAAATGTAAGACCCATTCTGGGAAGTGGAGACTGAGTCATAGTACAACAGAGAAAAAGTAAGAGAAATGCTGTGGCTAAAAATATAAGAGAGAGCCAGCAAAGGACATTTCACATGTGTAAGGAGCTCATTCTGAGATTTAAAACTTTGTTCCTTATCGCTGAAATGGCAATAACTGCACTGGAACCAGGGGTTTTCTTAGACTTGGTTTGTTACTGAAAAACAGAGAGCATAGAGGTGAATGAGGAACTACACAGATATATAACCTATGCAGTGATGAAATGGATACTTCTCTAGTCAGTTTACCCAGAACCAATAATCTTAGAGTAGAAAAGTAGAACTGAAGAATTGCTCAAGTCCAGCAACCTTATATTCTTTCAACTTTTTGGTGATTTCTGTAAATTTGGAAAAGATCTTGTATTTGTTTTTATTTACCTATATATTTGAATAAGTTTAACATCTTGTGGAAAAATCCAAAGGAACCTTTAGCCAATCCAATATCTAAATTTAGTAAGTGGTTCATAAAACATCCTAGTATTCTGCTGATGTACAAATGAAAATAACATCAGAAATAACAAAGGTGAGAGGCAAAAGACTGATTTGAACCACAAACGTGGAAGTGGAGGGACTGGTCAGAACTATCCAAGTGTGATGACAAAAGAACTTTTTATCTCAAGGACCAAGCTGATGTATAGGGCTTCCCCAGTAGCTCAGTGGTAAAAAACAAAACAAAACAAAACAAAAAAAAAAACCCTGCAATGCAGGAGATGCAGGAGACATGGGTTTGATCCCTTTGTCAGGAAGATCCCCTGGAAAAGGAAGTGGTAACCCATTCCAGTATTCTTGCTTGGTGACTCTCATGGACAGAGGAACCTGACAGGCTATAGTCCATGGGGTTGCAAAGAGTCAGACACAACTAAAGTGACTGAGCAAGCACAAGTTGATGAAAGAAACAGATTTAACATAACGGTGTTGATAGCGAGAATTACCAAAAGTCAGAGGCTTTTTGGCCACTGATTTTCTGGAAAGTGGAGACTCTGCCAAGTCCTCACCCCCAACTCTGTATTCCATAGACCCTGCATGCATGAATGCTAAGTCACTTCAGTCATGTCTGACTCTGTGTGACCACATAGATGGCAGCCCACCAGGCTCCTCTGTCCCTGGGATTCTCCAAGCAAGAATACTGGAGTGGGTTGCCATTTCCTTCTCCCCATAGACCCTGAGCCATGGTCTTTCTTATCTTCCTCTCCCAAATGGAAGGTGCTGGGTCTTATGTTGAAATGGTAACCTGATAGAAAGTCTTAATTCCTGCAATTCATCTTTGGGCTATAATTTTGTATAATTTAATGGCATGATTACTGTCAGAGCTGTACTTCAAAATTATTTTTAGGTTGCTGAAATCCTACTTTTAGGGGATTTGACTAGATACCAATTTCTGTTCTCCACTGAGTCCCCAGGACAGGGTTATTATTCAGAGAGGCTGACCAAAGATAACCTCTCAGCTGGAACAAGCCATTTCTAGGCTGTTTTCTTGAGAAACATATCCCATTCATTTCCTACTTTCTCCTCATTCCTGGGGTAAATGGAATAAGAACACATTTCTGATTTTTTTCTGCCTTTCTAAATTGTCAAATAATATATAGTTTCTCTGGCATTAATATACAAATCTATGTGAGAAATCAAAGCACAGAATTGACCCTCTGAATGTAAAACTTTTCTTAAAAGTTCTAAACAATGTATGGTAGCTTTCAGTTAAAAGGTAGACAGTTGCTGCTATGTTGGAGGAATAAGTCTAGAGAGCTAATGCACAGCATGGTGACTATAGTTATTTATAACTATATTAATATATTTATTAATGGTATTAAGTACTGGAGCTTTACAGAAAGAGCAGATTTCAGGTGCTCTTATCACACACACACAATAAATAAATAAAGTGGTAACTATGTGAAGAGTTATGGTAATTAGCTTAACTACAGAAATCATTTCACTATGTATGTCTGTATCAAATCATCATGTTATACAGCTTAAATATACAGCTTAAAATATACAATTTTTATGTTAAAAAACATTTTAAAGCCCTAAACAATAGAATTGTGAAATACTTAGACACAGATTTCTTGGCAAATGTACTCTAACTTAGGTGGAAATGTGAATTTTAAGATTGTAACATGAGAGAAAATTAGTGAATAATTTTTATGGCAAGGGAAAAGAGTGACCACTAGCATCATAGAAAACTATATCTTTAAAAGTGAAAATAATCACCTCCTCTCAAATATGGAGTACAGTATATAACCTTAAGACGTGGATTTATTCTCTGCTTATTTGAAAACAGCAGTTATATGTTAATATTCACATAGTTTCAAAAATTATATCTTATAAACCTTAGTATCATTAGTAATCAGCATTTAATATTAGAGACAGATGAGAAATGAGGGCATTATTAAAACACAGATACCTGAGGAGAATATCTCAGCAGAAAGGAATCTAGGAAAGTGGAGGATTATAGTTTGTCAATTTTTTTAACCCCTTTGTAACTTCCTGAATATATACTTTGTATACAGTTGTATATGGACATATAAACATAAATGTCAATGAGAATTATTATTTTTTTTCCTTTAGCATGAAACAAATCTCTGAAAACAGACCTGCCTCAAGCTTCTGTGTACCTTTGACCTTTTGTTTTCAAACTTTTCTTTCCTAAGGAGATAATTTTCTACTCTGACAGTGTGTTTTTGCCCCTCTGTGATAGCTCTTGCTAGTTCTTGAGATTTTTATTTTGTTTTTCTCTTTCAAAGTAAGCTGTTTAGTTTTAGAAGGATTCTCAGTTTTTCCCCTTAGATTTTGCCTTTACCTCAAGATTACTCATTCGTAGCTATCTTGGCTGACCTCTATGCCTTATGTCAAGTCAACAACATTCCCCCCAAAAAGCAAGGTCAGAACCAGAAGTCAAGAGAAGTCAACAGTTGTTTCAGGGATATTATACTTAATTTATCTTAAGCGACCAGGTGAAAAATGTAGCTGAACACTATGAAAGACCAGAAATTAGTAGCCATTTAAACCAAAGTAATGAAAATTCATTCTTTGTCCACAAATGACTTACAATAGGGATTTGTTTTTAAATGAAAAGAGTAGGTAGTTGATTTCAGAAAGTACTAGGATGTCAGGTAAGTTAGGAGAATGGAGATGAAGTGAGAAGGACACCCAGAAGGAATCCAGCTAGTAAGCAGTGCTTGATGCAGAGAAAGACAATTTATAAATACAGAGTTACAGTATTTAATAGGATTTTAGTTCTGCTTGATATGGAGCTAATACCCTCTATTGTTTCCACATTTTCAGTAATGACCTTTTACACAAAGTTGCCTGGCATTTGTACTATTTAGGAAACCACTAAAGGGAGATGTTTTCTTTACCTGGGTGATGAGAGGCATGAAAACAAGATTTGTACAAGACTGAGAGTTGCCAGCAGTAGAATGATAGATGAAATATTGAATAGTGAGAATATCAATAGTTTGGGAATGAAAAATTATTTCCAACTCTCTGTGCATGAGTCACTCTGTAAGGTTACTAGAGAGTAAACCATGAAGGTCCTGGGAACATTATGCTACTAAGTTTTTAGCATAATTCTTCTTTCAATATAATTTGTGCATCTGGAGTTTGGCAACAGGAATTATTTTTGTTTTTAATAAGCAAAGAGAGTGTTGGAAAGTTGGACTCACATTTGAAAACTATGCACATGAATATATTTTACTTAATTTCCTAAATACCTGGAAGTGATAGAAAGATAATAAAAATAAAGAAGGAAGAAAGAAGAAAACAAGGAGTAAAAAATAATATACTGAAATTTTGTCCCCCCAAAGTGACATCAGGAGCAAAACATCTGGGGATCTCTTGCATGAAAGAAAAAAGCTTAAAATAAGGAAGATAAGCTTATAGAAGAGGAATTGCTGCTAAAGACTAGAGTGCTTTTGTGGTGACCAAAAGTCAGAAAAATGGAAACCAGAAGCAGTTATGAGTCTCCATGTAAGTGACTGGTTGAGAAATTGCATTGGAAGTGGTGAGGCTGGGTCTTACCTATTCCCATCCCCGTTCTTTCTCTTCAATAGGTAGGAGAGTCATTTGTCCCAAGAAGAAAGCAGTAAGGGTTATGTGAAATATGATAGCATCCTGAGAGTGATGTTGACCCCTCCCTTCCTCAGTGAGAAGGTGGACTAATGACACATAGGGAACAGACATCAAATTTCCAGCAAATTATTTTGCAGATATTGACAAGCTGATTCTAAAATTTATATAAAGAAGCAAAAGATCCAGAATGGCCAACAAAATGTTGAAGGAGACAGAGTTGCAAGGCTGACACTGCCTGACTTCAAGGCTTACTGTAAACTACCATATAACAAGACAGCGTGGTATTATTGGCAAAATAAGAGACAGATAGATCAATGGAACAAAACAGAGAGGCCAGAAATAGATCCCCATAAATACAGTCAGCTGATCTTTGACAAAGGAGCAAAGGCAGTACAATGGAGCAAAGGTAGTCTTTTTTAACAAATAGTGCTAAAATAGACATCTACTTCCAAAGGGGAGAAATGGAGAATCCAGACACAGACTATAAACACTGGCATACAAAATAATGCAAAATGGATCATAACTCTAAAACACAAAACTATTAAACTCCTAGAAGAGAAAATAGTTTAGGGGCAGATAGTACACAGGGAATCTTTATCTTCCCCTCAATTTTACTGTGAGCCTAAAAGTGCTCTATAAAATAGTTTTAATTGAAGAAGAATAGAAAGGTTTCGGTATCCCATCAGATGAATGTATAAAGATATAAGTTGGAAATAAGCCTCAAATTCCTGGCCTATGTTTTTTTAGAAAGTTGCCCTATGAAATAGAGGGAAAAGAGAATCGGAGAAATAGTGGGTTTTGTTTAGAGGTAATGAATTCAGAATTCTGTGTGTCATCCAGATGTGATTCCTACAACTATGAAGTGAGATATTTGGTTTGAGATTGTCTCATACATACAGATTTCGACTTTAGAGTTTTAGATATCTTAATATAGCAGAATTTACCACAGAAAGTAGCCAAAGTGGGTAGAGGAAAAGGGAATTCTTACTTGAGAGTTTTGTTGAATGGTTTAACTCAACTATAACACTGATATATCATTACAATTAAAAATGCTAGTTTATGAATTAAGTTACTTAGAATTTGTTCTATCTCATTATTAAAATTGAGGTGGGAGTTTTGAACGTAAAGACTGCATTCCTATGAGAAATAATTCTTTTCCAAGAGCAGAGTTTCTCTATTTAGCGAAAGTTTGTATGGTTTAAAAGTTCAGTTGATCTTTTTTCAGTCTAAGGAATAAAAATGCATAGTCAGAGAGCTGGAAAACTTAGATCTGCTCTGTTTCTTAGAGTTTCTCTACTACCAAGCTGACTGAGTGGAGCTATGTGTTTGTATTTGAGATGTGGATTATTCTTCACTAGAGGTTAGTGCTTAAATTCTGGACTTGAAAAGGTCAGAACTTTTATCTATTAAGCCATCAAGTTTTTTCTGTTATAAGAGTTGATGAAAGGTTTTAACTTGAATCACAAATGTAAAGTTCAGTGGAATGATCATATCTCAAATTTTAAGAACAAAGAAAAATACCTTTGTCATTCTGTGCATTGGAATCCAGCGGTCTAAACGTCAGTACAGAATGACAGTATAAAATCTTGGATCATATCACCAAAAGACAGAAAATAGGGCAATTTTCTGGTTTCCAAGTTCAAATTATATTTATCAATTGAATGCATAGTTTTAGCCTATTTATTTATCTGCTACTAGCATGAGTTTAGACTTTTATAGGAGCAGGCTTATCTTTAACTATCTGCTAATAACTTTGATTCTCCTTGTAAAACACAACTATTGCTAAAACAATGCTATAATATGTCACACACAAGAAGCTAAAGCAGGTATGAGCTTACTACTTAAGCAGAGTATAGCTGCATATTTGGTATGATGGAACAAAGATTAGGTTTCCTTTTCTTATGAAATATTATTGTATAGCATACTTATAGTTTGCATTGACATATTTATATCTTTTATTAAATTGTAACATCCAAATATTTTCTAAAACATTACCAAGCTATTGTGTTTGTAATTTTCTTCCTCAGTGACAAACACTGCCTTGCTTTTATTGTATTTTTTCTTTTTTAATACTGTTATTAAAGTTAATATGTTTATACAAAAGGAGGAAAAATGACACTAGGAAGTTTTTCTGACACACTCTCTCCTATATTACAGAACAAAGGGAGGGCTTTCATAGTGTTCTGACTTGGGGAAATAGAGATTTATCATGAATCATAGCAAATAAAACAACAAAACTGAACAAAGAAACTCTTGCCATTCTTGTCTAATGAAATGATCTGGGAAACAAAATAGACATTCTCTGCCATTACATTGAGCATATTTGAAGGCATATTCAGCACTATGCATATGGTTTACCTTTGGTGCTGATTTTTGAAAAGATGTACATGATAGTTTTGTGTTTCATATGGGTTGGATTGTGTTCCACACAAAGGTATTTTCAAGCGCAAATGTGTGTACCTATGAATGTGACCTTATTTGGAAATAGGATCTTTGCATGTGTAATCAAGATAAGGTCTGTTAGTGTGTGTCTTTGCTAGTAGCTTTGTTGTGTGACTCTTTGCAACCCCTGCCAGGTTCCTCAGGCAAGAATACAAGAGTGGGTAGCCATGCCCTTCTCCAGTGGATCTTCCTGACCCAGGGATTGAACACGGGTCTCCTGCAATGCAGGCAGATTCTTTACTGTCTGAGCCACCAGGGAATTGGTCTTGTCTTAAGCTTTTAATCATAGTTACTCAGTAGAAAAACCAAACATCCACTTCTCCAAAATCTAGGCCAACAGTCTTGGTGTCAGACTTGCTTCTTTTCTCTCTTACAATCTATGTATGATTTTATCATCTAGACTTATGAGTTCTCAAAGTATAACCAAATTAAGCCACTTTTTATAACCCTCCTTGCCTATGGCCTCCTTGTCACCTAGTTGAAGTCTTAGAATATGTTTTCTGAACACCTGTTCTTCTAACTGATATCTTTGCTTCTACTTTGCCCTTTCAGAGCAGTCAGAGTGGTTTTTAACAACATAAATTATGACCCTTTCCTGTGCTAAAATTTGTGCATTTTATCCCATAAAGAATAAAATCCCAAATTCCTACATGACTATGAAAATTAAAATGATCTGTTATGTAACAACACTTTATGTAATTGTGTCACATATGAGTTATTATTTTTTTTAGCTAAGTAAAGCAATCTTACTTACTGTGTTTGGAGATATTATTAAGCTCTATCACATACAACATATAGTCACATATTTCAAATATTCACATTCATAGAGATTATATTAAAAAGTTTTATATGTAAGTTCTTAGACTCTATGTCCAGAAATTCTGAAAAAAAAAAATCAGGTTTTAGCCTAGAATTCAACATATCCTAGTGATTCTGATACAAATGATCCTCAAATACAGCCTGACTAGTACATATAGTATATGTCTAAGATATACTTTTGTATCCTGTCAGCTAACTGTGTTCCTGAAATTTGCCATTAATTTTGAAAACACATAAAGCAGTGAGCATGTGCCCGTGCATGTGAATGTGTTAGTCGTTCAGTCGTGTCCAGCTCTTCGCGACCCCATGGACTGTAACTTGCCAGACTCCTCTGTCCATGGAATTCTCTGGGCAAGAATACTGGAGTGGGTTGTCATGCCGTCTTCCAGGGGATATTCCCAACCCAAGGATTGAACCCATGTCTCCTGCATTGTAAGCAGATTCTTTACCATTTGAACCACCAAGGAAGCCCAGTTACATGCCTAATGGTTTGTAAAATGCATTTGAACTATTCATAGATCAATTTGCTAGGAAATGATATTTTCTGGATTTTTCATCTTTAGTTGTGTTTTTTTACTTGAAATTTTGAGTTTCTCTCATGTTACATAATGTTCTAGATTTGTGCTGTCCAATATGGTAGGTATTGGGCACTTGAAATGTAATTGATCCAAATAGAGATGTGCTAAATGGGTAGAGAGATACATTTATTATATTTTAATGACAATTTTTTAAAAAGTAAAATGTAAGTATTTTTAACATGGATTAAGTGGTCAAATACCATATGGGATATCTTGGATAAAAAATATGTTTTATACATTTAATTGTGTCTCTTTCTTTTATTATGTAACTACTAGAAAACAATTATTAATAAATATGGACTTACATCATATTTAATTGGACAGCAATAACTTGTTTTTATTGCTTTAATATTTAGTTCAGGTAGTCAGCAACTTTTTCTTCAGCAAATTTAAGGTGCTTTTGTGATCCTAATAATCCTTAGATCTTTGGACAATCTTGAAATGTTAAATTATGATTCTCTGCAATTATTTTCACCGTAGATCTACCTTGGACATTGCTCTTTGAGTATCTGTCGAGTGCCAAATTTTAAGGAACGAATGCATTATTAAACATAAAAATTTAGCATTCTCTTTCTCATTCCATTTTAATGTATATGTTTTTCATGAATGTTTTCCTTAATTGGGAAAAAATAATTTATGTAAACAAACAGGCTTCCATAATAGCACTAATGATAATATACAGAAAAGTAAACAAAATGTTGAGGAAGAGAAAAGCTACATATGTTTGAGGTATATAAAGTCCTTGTGACCCTTCAAATATGAGAAACAAATTAGAATCATATATCAGAGCTGGTCCATGGACAATAAAAATGAGGGAAATGAAAATACAGATAGACCAGTCACCAGATGCACTGGCTTGTCTTATGAGAGCAATTAACTATGATGAAATAATATTGAGTGGGAGGAAAAGCTATAAAATTATTTTATGAAATAAATATATACTCTTCAATTATTTAAAAATAATCCTTTGTATAGAAAAATAGAGAATTGTATTTCTTATGCTCTTTGAAAATTTAGATTCTTTTGTATACAACTAATTTTCTTTTCACTTTTGTTTGTTTGCTATATTACCTCATACAATGTGGAAGTGTTCTTCTCCTTTAAATATATGCAAGCTTTTCAGTTTTATTTTCTTAACCCATTCACAATGTGATTTCAATTGAATATCAAAAATGAATCACTGTGTAATTATCTAATACTGAATTCCAATTTAGAGAATAAAGTGAAAAACAGAATAACTTATGATAAGAAATCTACATTCAGTGCCCATAAAACTCCTCATTTCAAGGAGGAGTCTAAAATTATTAAATTTTAAACTTAAAATTATTTAAGGCAAATAATTAAAAATTGCCTCCCACCACTATAATAACTAAAAAAGAAATAGGAATATCATGAACATATCCTCCAAATATTAATGAAATTGATTTTCCAGAATTTTCATAGAGAAAATCAAGCAAACATACTGGTTTGCGCTCAATTTATTCTGTGTCTTAATATGATCAGACATTAAGTCTAATAAAAAGTCAGTATTGGCATAAAGTATAATGTGTCATTTAAATGAATTAGTCATTATTTCATCATGTAATTAATTTAGGCTAACTGTTTAATAGGATATTTCATAAAATTAAATGGAACTTATGATCTCCTTCTAATCATTATTTATTTGTCTCCCCCACCCTGCACTCCACCCCAACTAGGCTAGCACTTGGGCACAGTATATGATATATAACCTCAGATATGCAGATGACACCACCCTTATGGCAGAAAGTGAAGAGGAACTAAAGAGCCTCTTGATGAAAGTGAAAAAGGAGAGTGAAAAAGTTGGCTTAAAGCTCAATATTCAGAAAACGAACACCATGGCATCTGGTCCCATCACTTCATGGGAAATAGATGGGAAACAGTGGAAACAGTGTCAAACTTTATTTTTCTGCACTCCAAAATCACTGCAGATGGTGACTGCAGCCATATAATTAAAAGACGCTTGCTCCTTGGAAGAAAAGTTATGACCAACCTAGATAGCATATTCAAAAGCAGAGACATTACTTTGCTGACTAAAGTCCGTCTAGTCAAGGCTCTGGTTTTTCCTATGGTTGTGAGAGTTGGACTGTGAAGAAGGCTGAGCGCCAAAGAATTGATGCTTTTGAACTGTGGTGTTGGAGAAGACTTTGAGGGTCCCTTGGACTGCAAGGTGATCCAACCAGTCCATTCTGAAGGAGATCAGCCCTGGGATTTCTTTGGAGGGAATGATGCTAAAGCTGAAACTCCAGTACTTTGGCCACCTCATGCGAAGAGTTGACTCATTGGAAAGACTTTGATGCTGGGAGGGACTGGGGGCAAGAGGAGAAGGGGACGACAGAGGATGAGATGGCTGGATGGCATCACTGACTCGATGGACGTGAGTCTGAGTGAACTCCGGGAGTTGATGATGGACAGGGAGGCCTGGCGTGCTGTGATTCATGGGGTCGCAAGGAGTTGGACACGACTGAGCGACTGAAATGAACTGAACTGACAGTCTCAGTATATGGTTCACAAATAAGTGAATAAATGAAAACATAAGTGGATAAATGAGTGTCCTTGATAGCTTAGAGATATTCATGTTTTGGAGTCAAAATAGAAATGGTTTAGATGACATTTCTTGCTTATCCAAATGCTTCTAATAATTCACTCTTCTTGATTTTCCCTTAAATGGATATCTGATGTTTTGGCTTGCGGAGCAACTACTACCTTCTGTTTTTAGAGACACTTTTTCTCCAATGAGAAACCCATTACATACATTTGAAATGAGCTTTAACCTACCCCAACCCTGGGTGTCTATTGTCGTTGTTCAGTAGCTAAGTCATGTCCGACTCTTTCCGACCCCATGTCCTTCACTGTCTCCCGGAGTTTCCTTAAACTCATGTCCATCAAGTCAGTGATGCCATCTAACTGTCTCATCCTCTGTCACCTCTTCTCCTCCTGCCCTCAATCTTTCCCAGCATCAGAATCTTTTTCAATGAGTCAGCTGTTCACATAAGATGGCCAAAGTGTTGGAGCTTCAGCTTCAGCACCAGTCCTTCCAATATTCAGGGTTGATTTCCTTTCAGATTGACTGGTTTGATCTCTTTGCTGTGCAAGAGACTCTCAAGAGTCTTCTCCAACACCAAGGTTCAAAAGCATCAATTCTTCAGTGCAGAGCCTTCCTTATAGTCCAACTTTCACATCTGTGCATGACTACTGGAAAAACCATAGCTTTGACTATATGAACATTTTTGTCAGCAAAGTGCTGTCTCTGGGTGGCTATAGAGGTAGATAAATATCCTTGGGAGGTTAATCAGAGGAAGATTAGGCTGATTATTTGAGTTCTGATTAGGATTTTTCATTCAGAGCTAAGAAAGTTTCTCATCTACTTGCTATGCTTTAAGTAAATTCTGCTTTGTCCTTGAACACCCCAGTTATATGAACTAACATATATCTTTCTGTTTAGGCTAACTTGAAATATGCTTCTGTCACTTTTAGCTATGACCCCTTTTCATTCTTTGACCACACATACTTTGTGGGCTTATGTAGTGCTTAATTCATTTATTCATTACACATTTTTTTTTTTTTTGCTGAGAATTTAATGTCTGATTTTTTATGAGGCGCTAAATATACTAAAACAAATTGTACTGAATCCCTGTCTTTGAAGAGTGAATATTGGAGGCATGTGGGGAGAAGGTTAGGCGGGGAGAAGGTTAGGGCTAGAATGGAAGAAGATGCTATGTAAAATGGGATGGGATCACAAAAATAAAATAGGGACTAACTTGACTTGAGAGAAAGTCTCTAAGAGAAATTAGCATCTAAGATTCTTTTTTTTTTTTTAAGTGTGGCATTCATGAAAGGATAAAGCAGTTTTTTGCTGCTATCCTTTTAATAAAGTTGCATATATTTTAATAAGCGTTCAGTGATGCAAGCTCATGTCAACCATGTTTATTGAACAATTATCCTTCCATTTTCTTTTCCCTATTATGGGATGATTAATTTATACTCACAAAACATTTCCCCAAAACATAATGTCCAACATTAGAGACACAGTATATGACCTCAGTATATCTCAGTCATCCATAAAAGAAAGGCCAGCTATTCACAAGGACATTGCACATCCTGCAGCCAATTCCTTTTTAATCTCAGAAATAACTCAAAAAGCAGACATATGACTATTTGAATGGTGGTTTAGAAGCCAATTTGATTTCAAAACCTAGAGAGAAAGAAGGTTATTGTGCTGCACAGCCAATAGTTTTAATTGCTTTGCATTGTATCTCAGTCAAATGCATAGCAAAGCCATCTAGGCCTTTGTTATATATATTGATCCCCTATATCTTAGAATGTCTGGAAAAAGGGCCTTCTCTGTGGAAGAGGGACAGCAGAAATAGAGTTATTCTATACTACCATGGCATAAGACAAGATTTAGTTGAAATCAATGAAAGAAAAACAGCATCCATTAAGAGAGCATCATTGAGGTGATGACAAATTTAAGCAACACTAAAATATGTCTTAAACTAAAGGAATGTTATTATTTTTGATGCTAAGTACATTTTCTCACTGGATTTTAGTACATACACACACACGCATGCGCATTCTTAAACATCCACATTCACTTAATGTGGTCTCACATATCCCATATATGGTGCACAATATTAGTCACTAAAGTTAACATATTTAATTTTATGTGTCCACTTATGTAATTTTAGTGCACAAAGAATTCTGTAAACAGTCAACATTTAGCATTATTTTGGAGGGGATGGAGTTTACATATTAAATAATGGCATTTTATTTAATCAGATTCAAATGTTCTTTTGATAGGACATATTGGAAAATTTCTGAACCTCAGAAAATATAAGCACCATGGTCTCAGTGTACACTGATTTTACATGATGCAGATAGGAGTCATATCCTGCTTTGTCTGATGCTGTAGTCAACATTCTATTACGCTCCAGGAGAGGTAAGATAATGCAGTCTAATCCAAAGAATGATCAACGGATGTGATTCTTATTCAGAAGACTAATTGTAATGTATGGATGAAAATAATTTATAGTCACCAAGCTAATTAGTGGTAGTTAGTGAATGGTAACTATCAAAGGTATTTAAATTATTATCCTAAGTATTTTATAACTGTCAAGTCACACTAACACAATTATTTTACACTTTGAACTTTTTCAAGTGAAGTGTTTCAAAGTTTAACTTTTGCCTTATAACAGTGAATTTTGTTGTATTTTACATTTTCAGCTAAAAAACTTTGTGTTGTTTGAGAAGCCCAAAGTGGCCATAGTCATCTGGGTAGTATATGAATTCTCAAGTAGTGATTTTAAAAAATAATAATAATTCTTACTAAACTTTTATTCTCCAAGGCTTTTGTACTATCAACAAGTCACAAAATCTTAATATATCCAACTTTATTTTTTAAATTTTATCTTTATTTTTTCTGTATATATTTAACTTACACAGGAAAGTTTTTTTTTGCAAATTAATATATTTATCATTAGAAACATTTGAAACTTCTTAAACTATACAAAATGTAGCTGAATATTTAAGAATGCAAAGAATGCATTGACTTCTAGGTAACCGAAAATAACAGAGAGAGATTCTAAAGTCTAAAAGTTGATGAGAATTGGCTTTTGAGTATTATATGATATTGAAACTGTTTACCTCAGATTGGGATTTGAACCCATGTGGCTGGATCTCAAATCTAGTTAAAACCCAGTTTGGGACTCTAACCCATGTGGCTGAGACTCGAACCCAGCCAAAACTCACAGTAATTAGCTTCAGGACCTAATGAAGCTCAGGTTATTGATTTCTCATCACAGAAAGAATTCAGTGAGAAAGAGTGATAAGTAAGAAGTGAATTTATTTAGGGAGAAACACACTCCACAGACAGAGTGTGGGTCATTGCAGTGGCCTTGAAATGAGGTGTGATTAGCTTTTATCAGTTCAACTCAGTCACTCAGCTGTGTCCAACTCTTTGTGACCCCATGGACTGCAGCATGCCAGGCTTCCCTGTCCATCACCTACTCCCCGAGCTTGCTCAAACTCATGTCCATTCAGTCAGTGATGCCATCCAACAATCTCATCCTCTGTCTTCCCCTTCTCATGCCTTCAATCTTTCTCATCATTAGGGTCTTTTCCAATGAATCAGTTCTTCACATCAGACTGGGTAATTTCATAGGCTAATGGGAGGGAGGATTATTCCAAGTATTTTGGGAAAAGGGTAGAGATTTCCAGTAAATGGTCTTTGACAGTAGGCCTTGGAATTGTCATGGTGCCTCTGAGTGTGTCATTTAGCTTGCTTATTTAGGATCAAGGTCTAGTCGAAGTTGACTTCTCTGCCATTTGATTCTAATCGGTTTATGTTGTATCCTTGGACTGGACTATGTCATTCTTTCAAAAGTTGTGCCCTGTCCCCTTCCCTCCTGTTTCAGTATTTCTGGATGATTTATTGTTTAAAATCATGCTACATCCTTGTCTATAACTACAACACTAAGATCTTGCACATCAGATTTACTTAAAACTTTCATAGAACCCCATGATCTGCAGTCACTTTGTCATACTTCTAATTTTTCATATTTAATATTGTATTAGCTATTATTAGCCTTCACAGATCTATCTGCATTTTTAATACATTAAATAAATTAACTTGTTAATTATTATGCCAGCATGCATTTAAGTGACTAGTTCAGGCCAGGGCCTGAGGAGGTGGGAGTTTTACAGAGATAAAGAAACATCACCCAAGAAGGGGAGACAATCTTTTGATAAAATAATTAAAATATGGCAAGATTAGAATATGATAGATGCCTAAGACAGATTAGTGAGGTGATTGATGTCAGGCAAGCTTCACAGAAGATGTTTAAACTTGGGCTTTCAATAAATATGTGTTCATTGAGTACAGAAAGTGAAGGTGGGCAATCCAGGTAAAGAGAATGGAATGTGAATGCACTGAGACTTCCCTGCATTGTGGAGTATATATGACATGTAAGAGATGACCTTCTGGATCTGTACCCTAGATGATAGGGAGAAGGGATGAAAGGTATTAAGAGAATGAAATAATTACTTTTATTTAGATGAATAACTGGAAGCACTCTAATGATGAATTGAAGAAATAAAAACTAGAGGTAAGAACGCTGTACAAACTGTATGGAAGCAGGATGAGTGGTCTCTGAGTTAAAATGATGGTCTAGCAAATGGAGTGGACAAAGCAATGGCATCCCACTCCAGTACTCTTGCCTGGAAAATCCCATGGATGGAGGAGCCTGGTAGGCTGCAGTCCTTGAGATCACTAGGAGTCAGACAAGACTGAATGACTTCACTTTGACTTTTCACTTGCCTGCATTGTAGAAGAAAATGGCAACCCACTCCAGTTTTCTTGCCTGGAGAATCCCAGGGTCGGGGTAGCCTGGTGGGCTGCCATCTATGGGGTCGCATAGAGTCGGGCACGACTGAAGTGATGAAGCAGCAGCAGCAGATGGAGACAGCATATTAAAAAAGCAGAGACATTACTTTGCCAACAAAGGTCCATCTAGTCAAAGCTATGACTTTTCCAGTAGTCATGTATGAGTGTGAGAGTTGAACTATAAAGAAAGTTGAGCACTGAAGAATTGATGCTTTTCAACTGTGGTGTTGGAAAAAGACTCTTGAGAGTCCCTTGGACAACAAGGAGATCCAACCAGTCCATCCTAAAGGAAGTCAGTCCTGAATATTCATTGGAAGGACTGATGCTGAAGCTGAAACTCCAATACTTTGGCCACCTGATGTGAAGAACTGACTCATTTGAAGAGCCCAAATCACTGCAGATGGTGATTGCAGCCATGAAATTAAAAGATGCTTACTCCTTGGAAGGAAAGTTATGACCAACCTAGACAGCATATTACAAAGCAGAGACATTACTGTGCTAACAAAGATCCATCTAGTCAAGGCTATGGTTTTTCCAGTGGTTATGTATGAATGTGAGAGTTGGACTATGAATGAAGCTGAGCACAGAAGAATTGATGCTTTTGAACTGTAGTGTTGGAGAAGACTCTTGAGAGTCCCTTGGACTGCAAGGAGATCAAACCTGTCCATCCTAAAGGATATCAGTTCTGGGTGTTCATTAGAAGGACTGATGTTGAAGCTGAAACTCCAATTCTTTGGCCACCTGATGTGAAGAGCTGACTCATTGGAAAAGACTCTGACGCTGAGAAAGATTGACGGCAGGAGGAGAAGGGGACAACAGAGGATGAGATGGTTAGATGGCATCACCAACTCAATGGACACAGGTTTGGGTGGACTCCGAGAGTTGGTGATGGACAGGGAAGCCTGGCGTTCTGCAGTCCATGGGGTCACACAGAGTCAGACATGACTGAGTGATTGAACTGAGCAGATGGAGAAGGAAGACTGGAATTTACCAGATACACAGAAAGAAAAAACAGCAACTGCGTTACTGATTAGATGTTTGAGTTTTGGAAGATGAAGAGAGGCTAGCCTTGTGCTCTGGTGAGTGACGAGCTTAATTTTCACATTCATTTGTTCACCAAATATTTGTTAAGTAATATCTTGGGAAAGAGCTACATAAAATTTAATTTCCTCATGCCTTGTAGAGAAGAACTGACACATAAACATTATAAGGAAGAAGGATGCTTAAAATTGTAATAGAATTCATACATAAGTAACTATTCAACATGTTTAAATTTAGAGATGATTTTAATCCCCGAAATAATGTCTCATTTTATCCCTTTGTAACTCTGCTTTTTTCTTGGAAGGATGTTCTTATTCCTCAGATTTTGTGTTTCTTCTTGGAACTTACAGTGACCACGATCACCATCCTGGAGGTATCTTCATTTGCAGAGCACATTTACTTTATTAAATGACTAGGGCTGCAATAACAGATTAACATTAACTAGGTAGGTTAAAACAACAGGGATGTGTTCTCCTAGAGTTTCGGAGGCTAGAAATCTGATAACAAAGTGTGGCAGGGAAGTTCATTTTGGAAGCCAACCAAGAGATTATCTTCCTGCCTTTTGGCCCCTAAGAGCATCCCTGGTGGCTCAGACAGTAAAGGGTCTGCCTGCAATGCAGAAGACCTGGGTTCAATCCCTGGGTGTAGGAAGATCCCCTGGAGAAGGAAATGGCAACCCACATCAGTATTCTTGCCTGGGAAATCCCATGGATGGAGAAGCCTGGCGGGCTACAGTCCATGGGGTCGCAAAGCATTGGAAACAACTGAGTAAGTAACACTTTTGGCCCATAGCTTCCTTTTTCTGATAGTTCAGCTGGTAAAGAATCTGCCCTCAATGCAGGAGACCCCAGTTCTATTCCTGGGTCGGGAAGATTTGCTGGAGAAGGGATAGGTTACCCACTCCAGTATTCCTGGGCTTCCCTTGTGGCTCAGCTGGTAAAGAATCCACTTGCAATGCAGGAGACCTGGGTTCAGCACTGGGTTGGGAAGATCCCCTAGAGAAGGGAAAGGCTGCCCACTCCAGTATTCTGGCCTGGAGAATTCCATGGACTACAGTCCATGGGGTAACAAAGAGATGGACACTATTTGAGTGACTTTCACATTCAATTTTCCTTTTTCTTAAGCATTCATTCTTAAGAACTTATGAATTCTTTCTTTACCTCTTTCACATACAGATTTTTTAAAAAGCTTCTTGGCAGTTTTACAACCCAGTAATATCTTTCTCAAGGACCACCCTTTCAAAATGTACTGATCAAGAAAGTTAGCACCCTTATCTTCAAGTTCCTGTGAGAGGGTAGGCTATTACTAAGTCACTTCAGTCTTGTCCGACTCTGTGCAACCCCTTAGACAGCAGCCCACCAGGCTCCCCCTGTCCCTGGGATTCTCCAGGCAAAAACGCTGGAGTGGGTTGCCATTTCCTTCTCCAGTGCCTGAAAGTGAAAGGTGAAAGTGAAGTCACTCAGTCATGTCCAACTTAGCGACCTCATGGACTGTAGCCTACCAGGCTCCTCCATCCATGGGATTTTCCAGGCAAGATTACTGGAGTGGGGTGCCATTCTAATCAGAATAACCATCTGTCATTCATTAGAAACCCACCCTAATTCAATTTGACCTCATTTTAAGTTGATCACATCTACAAGGCCCTATTTCCAAACAAGGTTATATTCACAGGGCCTAGGAGATAGGACTTCAGCATATATTTTTGAAGGGAGACAATTTAACCCACAAAATATTAAAAGAATTTAAATATGTTCCTGGATTTTTTTTTTTTTTGATAAATATGTTCCTGGGAATATTATCCATACTTGAACCTTCTTTTTAGGATCTAGTTTAATAATTATACATACCTTCTTAAAATCCTTGGTGTGAGGGGCTGATACCAGCACATGTTTGAGATTATTAATGTGCAAAGATAGCAGCTACTCTTCTACCCCAGATATTCAAGGTCAGTTTTCCCTTCCGACCCAGTGGATGCTCTCTAGGGTAAGTTGTTCTCATAATCCTCTCCCTGTTCTCGCTCCTTAACAGGGTAGGATTTGGTAGATGTTGGCTCATGCAGCCGTGGCCAGTCTTCTCTGTCTCTAGGAATGTTTCCAAGGTTCTTGGGCTGGCTCATGTCCCAGCTGATTTAGGAAGGGTCAGAAAGCAGCAGACTGGGTTCCTGTAGGCCTGAATTTTGCACAGAATTTGCCAGTTTAGAAAATCTGAGACTGCCATTTCTGGTAAGCTCATTGAATACACTGTCCTTTTCTTTCCCTAAAATCTCCCCCTGACCCCTGACACATTTTTAGGGATTCACATTTGCTGTTACTGAAACCATGCACTCAGAATGGGACTTGAACCCACTATCTTTTAATTGAGATCACACGTCTGGTCTCAGGACTTAATGAAAATCAGGTTCTTAACATCTTGCTACCAAAAAAAAAAAAAAAAAAAAAAAATTCAATGAGAGACACAGTGATAGGTATGAAGTAGATTTATTTAGAGAAAAACATTCTCCATAGAATGTAGGCCATCTTGGAAGGCAACTGAGGCACCAGGGTATGAGTTGTCAGCTTTTATAGAGGTGGGTAATTTAATAGTCTAATGAATAGAAGAATTATTCTCACCAATGTAAGGAAGGAATGGGAATTTCCAGAAATTTGGCCACTGCTGTTTTTGATCAGCATTGGCCTTATGACTGTCATGGTACCTGTGGGTATCTCATTTACTATGCTGATGTATTACAGAGAGCATATGCTGATGCTCCAGGTCTAGTGGAAGTCAACTTGTCTGCCGTCTTGGACTGTTGTTGTTTAGTTGCTAAGTGGTGTCCGACTCTTTGCAACCCCATGAAATGCAGCATGTCAGGCTTCCTGGTCCATCACCATCTCCCAGAGTTTCCTCAAACTCATGTCCATTGAGTCAGTAATGCCATCCAACCATCTCATCTTCTGTCATCCCCTTCTCCTCCTGCCCTCAATCTTTGCCAGAATCAGATTATTTTCCAGTGAGTTGACTTTTCACATCAGGTGGCCAAAAATATCGACAATTCAGCTTCAGCATCAGTCCTTCCAGTGAATATTCAGTATTGATTTCCTTTAGGTTTGACTAGTTTGAGCTCCTTACTGTCAAAGGACTCTCAAGAGACCTCTCCAGCACCACAATTCAAAATCTTGGACCTAGTTGGTTCTAACCATTTTATGTTCTGTCCCGAGGCTGTGTCATTCTTTTAAATGTTATGTTCTGCCCACTTCTTGTCTCATTATAGTACCTGAATGTTAAAGGAACTTCCTCTGTTCTTTTCTCTTTTTTTCTGAAAGAGAAAAGTGCATAAAGTAGTTCATATATTTTCTCAAACTTCGGGTCGGGGGGAGTGGTATATCAATTTCTTGTCAAAATTATTTCTCAGTCACTTGAGATGCCCTCAGCTTGTGCTTGACAGAGACAAAGGTGAAGAAATAAAAAAGGAACATTTCACCAACCCTACCTACTTGTGTTACCTGTACAATATCTGTCTTTTCCCTTTTTTATCTCCTTATCTTTTTATTTTGAATCTTTTTGGGATAAGTTCTTCAAATCCCAGATGAGCTCCAAATTTGTTAGAAAAATCTTGCCATTCTGTGTACCAATGCCAACCATAAATATGGAGACAGAGTTACAGAGGAGAAGAAAATAGAATAGCAGCTTTATTACTTTGATAGGCAAATGGGAGTAGGGAGAGTTTATATAGTTGGCCAGTCTGGGTGAAGCACAAGCTGGAATCAAGATAGCTGGGAGAAATATCAATAATCTCAGACATGCAGATGATACCACCCTTATAGCAGAAAGCAAAGAAGAACTAGAGAGCCTCTTAATGAAAGTGAAAGAGGAGAGTGAAAAAGCTGGTTTAAACTAAGATCATTCAGAAAACTAAGATCATGGCATCTGGTCTCATCACTTCATGGCAAATAGATGGGGAAACAATGGAAATAGTGACAGACTATTTTTTGGGGTTCCAATATCATTGCAGATGGTGACTGCAGCCATGAAATTAAAAGAGGCTTGCTCCTTGGAAGAAAAGCTATGACCAACCTAGACAGCATATTAATAGCAGAGACATTACTTTGCGAACAAAAGTCAATCTAATCAAAGTTCTGGTTTTTCCAGTAGTCATCTATGGATGTGAGAGTTGGACTATAAAGAAAGCTGAGCACTGAAAAATTTATGCTTTTCAACTGTGGTGTTGGAGAAGACTATTGAGAGTCCATTGGACTGCAAAGAGATCCAACCAGTCCATCCTAAAGGAAATCAGTCCTGAATATTCATTGTTAGGTCTGATGCTAAAGCTGAACCTCCAATACTTTGGCCTCCTGATGGAAAAGTTGGCTCATTGGAAAAGACCCTGATGCTGGGAAAGATTGAAGGCAGGAGGAGAAGGGGACAACAGAGGATGAGACAGTTAGATGGCATCAGTGACTCAATGGAAAGGAGTTTGAGTACGCTCTGGGAAGTGATTGTCAGGGAAGCCTGGCATGCTACAGTCCATGGGATCTGAAAGAGTTGGACAGAACTGAGTGACTGAACTAAACTGAACTACAGCACACCAGGCTTCCCTGTGTTTCACTGTCTCCCACAGTTTGTTCAAACTCACGTCCATTGAGTCGCTCCAACCATCTCATCCTCTGTTGTCCACTTCTGCCCTCAGTCTTTCCCAGCATCAGGGTCTTTGGACCATGGACTGTCTTTTATCTTTTCTCTTTTTAACATCCACCTCTTCCTTTGTATTTGCTCCTTTCAGAACCTTTTAATATCCTTGAATTACTCACATTTTCAAAGCAAAATAGTCTCCTTGGAATAACTCCATCACACCTCTTTACACTCTTATAACTATCTCCTTTGAAAAATAGAACTCTTGACAGAATATGTTACTTTCACTTTCTCCATTTTTCACTTCACATTCACTGCAATCTGTCACTTTAACTCAATGTGCTAAATTACTTTTTGCAATTATAACTAGATGGTAAGTTTGAAGTATCTCAAAACACCAAGATATGATGCATATGATAGTCTAAAGTGAGGTAATAACCAAGTATTAACATTTGAAAATCAAGTGTTAAAGAAGAGTTTAGACAACTCTGAAAAGTCCTCAAACACATGGAAATTATGAGAAGGTCTGGAGTTGAGGATTAGAGAGGATTTGAAGCAGAAGATTTATTTTAAGAGAGTTGCCAGATTTCTGTGATTTCTATTTCCTCAGTTCCGTTCAATTGCTAAGTTGTGTCCGACTCTATGCAACCCCATTGACTGCAGCACATCAGGTTTCCCTGTCCATCACTAACTCCCAGTGCCTGTTCAAACTCATGTCCATTGAGTTGGGGTGCCATCCAACCATCTCATCTTTCTTCTTCCTGCACCCACCCAAAAGAGATAGGTAAATTCCTTGCTTCTTTATCTCACAGTAATAAATAACAGCAAAAAAGACTGCTAAAGAATTCAATGGGAAACCCTAGTAGCTCGGATAGTAAAGAATCTGCCTGCAATGCAGGAGAGCTGGGCTCAATAGCTGGGTTGGGAAGTTCCCATGGAGAAGGAAATGGGTACCCGCTCTAGTATTCTGGCCTGGGAAATCCCATTGCTGGGAGAAATAACAACAACCTCAGATATGAAAATGATATAACCCTTATGGTAGAAAGAGAAGAGGAACTAAAGAGCCTATTGATGAAGGTGAAAGAGGAGAGTGAAAAGTTGGCTTAAAACTCAACATTGAAGAAACAAAGATGAAGGCATCACGCCCCATCCCTTCATGGCAAATAGATGGGGAAGCAATTGAAGCAGTGACAGACTTTATTTTCTTTGGCTCCAAAATCACTGCAGATGGTGACTGTAGCCGTGAAATTAAAAGAGGCTTGCTCCTTGGAAGAAAAACTATGACCTACCTAGACAACATATTAAAAAGCAGAGACATTACTGGCCGACACAGGTCTATCTAGTCAAAGCTCTGGTTTTTCCAGTGGTCATGTATGGATGTGAGAGTTGGACCCTTAAGAAAGCTGAGTGATGAAGAATTGATGCTTTTGAACTGTGGTTTTGGAGAAGACTCCTGAGAGTCCCTTGGATTTCAAGGAGATCAAACCTGCCAATCCTAAAGGAAATCAGTCCTGGGTGTTCATTGGAAGGACTGATGCTGAAGCTGAAGCTCGAATACTTTGGGCTCCTGATGTGAAGATCCAACTCATTAGAAAATACCCTGATGGTGAGAAAGAATGAAGGCAGGAGGAGAAGGGGATGGCAGAGGATGAGATGGTTGGATGGCATCACCAATTCAATGGAAAAGAGTTTGAGCAAGCTCTGGGAGATGATGAAGGACAGGGAAACCTGGTGTGCTGCAGGCCATGCAATCACCAAGCATCAGACATGCTTCCTTATCTCCATCTTGCCTTCATCTATGCCTCCATCTTCGTTTCTTCAATGTTGAATTTTAAGCCAACTTTTCACTCTCCTCTTTCACCTTCATCAATAGGCTCTTTAGTTCCTCTTCTCTTTCTACCATAAGGGTTATATCATTTTCATATCTAAGGTTGCTGTTATTTCTCCCAGCAATGGGATTTCCCAGGCCAGAATCCTAGAGCGGGTACCCATTTCCTTCTCCATGGGAACTTCCCAACCCAGCTTTTGAGCCCAGCTCTCCTGCATTGCAGGCAGATTCTTTACTATCCGAGCTACTAGGGTTTCCCATTGAATTCTTTAGCAGTCCTTTTTGCTGTTATTTATTACTGTGACATAAAGACGTGTGTCTGACAAGCGATTCTGAGCGACTGAACAACAACAAAAAAGAGTTCAGTATTTGTCCCAGGGCTTCAGGCACAGTGAGGTCAAACAAACTGAAATGTCAGAGTGTGTAGCAGAGAAGGATTTATTGCAGGGCCAAGGAAGGAGAGAAGTGGATTATGCTTAAAACCCCTTAAATCCCAGTGGCTTTCAGGGAGAAGATTTTATAAGCAAAATTTGAGGTGAAGGCTGCAAGGGTCTATGATATTCTTCTGATTGGTTGGTTGTGAAATAAGCAGACCATGTTCTAGGAATCTTATGCTCAAGCCTGAAGTTACTGTCTGTCTTCCACCCAGGTAGGGTCTTAGTTCCTGCAGAAGAATGCAAAGATATTGTTATGTATATCCCTTGATGTACAACCAGAATCCTGCTTTAATAGCTGCGCTGTTGTTTTCTGGTTTTCTTTGTTTCTGCATCCATTGCTTTCTGGATTGCATCCCTGAACAGTTGCACTTTAGTCGTGTTCAACTCTTTGCGGGCATATGGAATCTCAACTGTCAGGTTCCTCTCTCCATGAGATTCTCCAGGCAAGAATCCTGGAATGGGTTGCCATTTCCTTCTGCAGAGAATCTTCCAGACCCAGGAATCAAACCCCAGTCACCTGCATTGCAGGTGGGTTCTTTACCACTAGCACCATTTAGGAACTAAAACCTTCTCGATTAGGTTTTAACCCTAAAAACAAGAAATGGGGTTACAGGAAGGATTCGTATCTGGGAAGGCCCCAAAGGGTCCTGCTTGGTTTCACATAGTGGTTGGAGTGCATTTGGTTTCCACCCAGTAAATCTAAAGAGGCAGAGAACGGCTTTTAGCGGATGGATTGGTCCAACAGTTCTTGCACTCTTAAAGGTTGTGAGAGGTAAGGGACATAAGTTTGTAATAAATCAGTAATACAATACACAAGAGCAATGTAGGGGAGCAGAATTTGCCACCCCAAAATACACCTCTTTGGCATCTTTTTAAAAGATGTTTATTTAAGAAATAGCAGACATGGGAAAAATTCTGAAAACCATGTAGGAGTCACTCTTTTGTAAAATATATTTTTAAGTGAGATTTCTATTTGCGTGTGTGTCTTCCTCCTGTACCTGGAAGAAGAAAATGATCAGACTTCTAGAAATTTGTACCAATGGAGAAGATAGTGATTTAAGTCTGCATAATGACCTCGTTTGATGTACTTTTCCTGGTGATATCCATTGCTGACATTCCCCACCCTCAACAACCTCTTCTGCTTTTAGCTGAGGATGGAATTTAAGGTGAGGGCTTCAGTTAGTTCATTTTGCAAGTTACTTAGTTTTTCTCACTCTCATGTATATATGTTACTAGATTTTTGTTCAATTTTCTCCTGTTAATCTGTCTCATGTCAGTAGAATTCTTAGACCATCCAGAAAAAGCTAGAAGGGTAGAGAAAAACTTTTTCCTCCCTACCAGTGAAAAGAGAGAAAAAGAGAAGAGGGGGGAAGACAGAGAGAGACTTAGACTCTACCCAGTAGAATCCAATAGAGGAGAAAACAGATATTAGTACAGAGAGATAAAGATATTAAAGATATCACTGATTTTTTTGGTAAACTGGAATATCATAAGATTAGATGAGCACAAATTAATTGAATTGGTGGCATTTATTTGAAATGTGGGCTTTAATATCCTGGCAAGTACTCCACAGGGTTGAGAAAATTTGGGGCTAGGATATCATAAAGAATAGAGAAAGTGGAGCCTAACACTGACTCCTTGGAAGAAAAATTATGACCAACCTAGATAGCATATTCAAAAGCAGAGACATTACTTTGCCGACTAAGGTCCGTCTAGTCAAGGCTATGGTTTTTCCAGTGGTCATGTGTGGATGTGAGAGTTGGACTGTGAAGAAGGCTGAGCACTGAAGAATTGATGCTTTTGAACTGTGGTGCTGGAGAAGACTCTTGAGAGTCCCTTGGACTGAAAGGAGATCCAACCAATCCATCCTAAAGGAGATCAGCCCTGGGATTTCCTTGGAAAGAGTGATGCTAAAGCTGAAACTCCAGTACTTTGGCCACCTCATGCGAAGAGTTGACTCATTGGAAAAGACTCTGATGATGGGAGGGATTGGGGGCAGGAGGAGAATTGGACGACAGAGGATGAGATGGCTGGATGGCATCCCTGACTCGATGGACGTGAGTCTGAGTGAACTCCGGGAGTTGGTGATAGACCGGGAGGCCTGGTGTGCTGCGACTCATGGGGTCGCAAGGAGTCGGACACGACTGAGCGACTGAACTGAACTGGACACTGAGTAAAGGTAGAATACCTGGGTTGCAGGATCAGACATTAGAGGAAAGCATAAAATGGTTTAAGAATATGGGCACGTTAGAATTAGATTCTACAAGAAGACATAGAGGACCCAAAGCTTACCTTAAGGCCACCAAAAGTGTGTTGGTGAGAGAGTTACTAGTATAACTGAGTTCAGTGGTTGCTCTCATATGGAGGCTAGGGATGTCAGAAGAAGAAACAGTCTCAGAATTAGAACTTGATTTATTAAATGGCACGAGGGAGCTAATGGTACCTGAAAGCAATAGATGTCAAGTGGTGGTGCTTAATCACTAGAAGGCTGGGATCCACAATTTCACAGTGACTTCCCAAGAGATCTGGACCCACAGGTGATTATGGAAAGATCAATGGAACAAGGCATCTCTAGGGACAAATGAAAGGGCAGTCACTCAGGATTCTGTTTGATATCTATAATCAGAAATTCAAGGATGTGGAAGCAATATGTCGAGGACAATTGCTCCAAATAAAAGTCGCAAGTCCCTCCCCAGTCTCTATGTTATTGCTGCTGCTGCTAAGTCGCTTCAGTCGTGTCCAACTCAGTGCAACCCCATAGAGGGCAGCCCACCAGTCTCTTCCATCCTTGAGATTCTCCAGGCAAGAACAGTGGAGTGGGTTGCCATTTCCTTCTCCAATGCATGAAAGTGAAAAGTGAAAATGAAGTCACTCAGTCGTGTCCGACTCTTAGCGACCCCCTGGACTGCAGCCTACCAGGCTCCTCCGTCCATGGGATTTTCCAGGCAACAGTACTGGAGTGGGGTGCCATTGCCTTCTCTGCCCTAGTCTCCATACCCAACACAATTATACTGTTATACCACTGACAGAAGAGATGCCTTGGCTTATAAGAAGCACCCCCATAGACCACAGCAAGGATATATTATAGAGATTCCCTCAGTAGAACCTAAAGCAACCTACTTAGTTGACCTAACACTGGACAAAGAGGAATATTCCAACATTTAGAGACGACTAGATCCAGGGTCTTAGCTGACATTGATATACGAAGATACAGAGCGTTGTTATAGCCTCCAACTAGACTGAGAATATATGGTAGCCAGGAAATAAATGGATTTCTAGCTATAATTAAGCTTAAACTAGATCTACCAACTGATCCATTAAAGAACCCACCTGACAATGCAAGAGACAGAAGAGATGCCGGTTCCATCCCTATGTTGGGAAGAAACCCTAGAGGAGAGCATGGCAACCTACTCCAGTATTCGTAACTGGAGAATCCCATGGACAGAGGAGCCTGGCAGGCTAGAGTTCATAGGGTCACGCAGAGTCAGACATGACTGAAGCAACTTAGCACACACACAGGATGAGTATAAAATTGGGACAACATACTTTATTATTGAATAAGCCCCAATATAGAATCTTGGCTTGGAGGTGGAAATTATCAAAATCTGGAAGACTAACTGCAAATCTCTTAAACTGCATTCAGATCTCTTTTCAGGAGAGACCCTACTGCGAGGATTGACATTAGCTAATTGCATTCATCTGCCAGGATATACACCCAGGATTCCACCAAGGTGACTCTCTCCCCAAACCACTGCTGACTAATGACTGAGTGTAGTGAGGTTACTAGACCTGGACCAGTCTTACCCAATGTAGAACTTCTCTAATGGGCAGTCCCTCCTCTGGGATTCTTTCTGCCTAGATAGGACTTTATTAGAGCTGCACTGCAATTTTTAACTTTTCCTATGAAATACTTCTTTTCCCCAAGTGTCAGTTCAAATTAAGGTCTGAAAGCTCTTCTGACTACTCTAAATTCTTACAGGCATTTTCTCCAGTACATCTCTTGAACTTCCAATTCCATCTTGGCATCGTCTGTTTCTTGGAAGACTTGAACTGAAACAAAATCTGTAACTTGACCTAAAAGGCATTTAACAAATCGAACTTTTCCTTCATTACATTGACCTTGCCAAATGCAATTTTACTTTTTGATATCTAAAAATAAAGTTATTTTTCTTTTTTATGAAGCCACATAATATAGCACTTTATGAACTTTGCATATTTTCTTTTCTGCCTGGTATTCAATTCCTCTTAACCTCCTCTTCTGTATTTAGTTACTGTGATTCCCAGGATGGACTAGATAATTTTCAGATGTAAAAAATACCTTCCTGCACAAAAATATAAAGAATTCAAGAAAGTTACAGCAGAGAATGAAGCCAGATGTGCAGGTGTTAGCCCTGCTGAATTAATGTAATATGCACAGGTCACATACCTTCGAAGCTGGCACTGCCTACTCATTTGTGTGGCTGAGCTGAAATGTTTCATTAAAGAAGTCTTAGATGATCCTCTGTATACATGAAGTCTGCAGACTTGTGTTGATGACCTTTATTGTGGATTGATAACCAAGATTCACACTTTACCTTGGTAAATACTTTGTAAGATACCAGAGTAACCAAAACAAAGAAAAATTCATATTTTTTGAATGAACTCATTCCTGTGTTATGAAGACCATATTTAAAACATTTGTGTAAAATTTTGTTTTTTGAAAATAGCCCTAATACTATTTTCTACTCAAACTTTGTCATCTAGTATTGCCTACTAGCTGACTATCCACTTATATTCTTTCCTTCCATGTGTACTACTGCTGACTTTCTTTAGGAACACATACCCTTGTATTCTCAATATGTCCTTTCATTTCAAGGAGATGCACTGTAATGATTTAAACAGTAATCTTCACTGCTTGCAATGTACTGTTGATGACTGTCTGCCAAAATTTATTGTGCCCTTCACCTTTGCTTTGTCTTTCTACCATTCTCAAAGGCTCTTATTGTTAATAAAATACAAAGTAGTTAGTGGGATTCTTTGGATGATATTACTTTGTCTCCTGACAAGGTAGAAAATAAAATCACCCTTGGGTTTTTATATGAGTTCATACACATTTTAAGATTATAGAATCACCAACTTTAGTCTCCAAAATGCTAATGATAATAGCAGGCAATTTGGTATACCCTTTTCTCCCCACATTTTGAGTATATGTCTATATTTAGACATATTTGCAAAGCGCATTAAATTATAAAAATGGTATGATTTTATGGTGATAAATATATAATACATAGAGGAGTAAAATAAAGGTAGTAGAAATCAACCATAATCATATCCCATAGATTGTACTTCAGCTAATCATTTTTACACATTTTTCCCTATGCCTATATATGTATAATCTAATTCATCGATGGATTTCCCTGACTTGATGATGTAGGAAAGATTAGGTAGGATTGGTTCAAGTCCCCTTTTTCTTTACTCTCTGAAAATTCAAAGTCCTCCTCATGATTTCTGGGTATTTTTAGTCACTGATGATTCTAAGCGTCTCTTTCCACTGAATTGATTCTATTTAATGATGTTCTAGATAATCTAACCATATTATTTCACACAGTAGTATAAGATTAATGACTATGAATGATATTTAGTATATTTTCATATGCTAATTTTCCATCCATCTATCTTCTTTGATGAAGTGTCTTTTAAATCTTTTGTCCATCCGTATTAGTTTTTGTTGTTGTTGTTTGGTCTTTTTAAATTTTTCAGAGTTCTCTGTTTTTCATCTCATGGAAAATGATTGAAGTTTGACTGCTGTTAGACAGTAAGAGAAAATAAATGTTTTTTAATAATTAGGCTATTTTTAGGACCACAGATAGTTAAAATCTGTGAAACATTTAGAAAAATATAATTATTTTTGGACTTATATAATTGTTCCTTATCTTGGAAAAAATGATTTTAGCTTTTCACTACTGAGTATGATGTTAGCTGTGAGCTTGTCATATATGCTGTTATGGTGTGGAAACATTCCCTCTATACCCACTTTTCAGAGAGTTTTTATTATATATAGATATTGAATTTTGTCAAAATGTTTTCTGCATCTATTGAGATGATCATATAATTTTTATTCTTCAATTTTTTGTATAACTTTGACTGATTTGAGGAGACTGAACCATTCTTCCATCCCTGGGATAAATGCCACTTGATTATAGTATATAATTATTTTAATGTATTATTGAATTCAGTTTGCTAGTATTTTTGTTGAAGATGTTTCCATCTATATTCATCAGTGATATTTGCCTGTAATTTTCTTTTTGTGTGTGTGAGATACCATTGTCTGACTATGGTTTTAGTGTGGTACTGGCACTGTAGAATGAGTTTGGGAACATTTCTTCTTATGTAAATTCTGGACTAGTTTGAGAAGGATAGGTATTAACTCTTCTTTAAATGTTGGTAGGATTCATCTATAAAGCCATCAGGTTGCAGACTTGTTTTGTTGGGAGGTTGTTTTTTTTTTTTTTTAATTGCTGATAAAATTTCATTACTGTAGTTGGTCTGTTATATTTATAGCTTTTATTTCTTCTTGTTTCAATCTTAGGAGAGATTGTACCTTTCCAGGAATTTGTCCATTTTTTATAGGCTGTCCATTTCATTGGCATATCAGTTCAGTTCAGTTCAGTCGCTCAGTCATGTCCAACTCTTTGTGACCCCGTGAATCGCAGCATGTCAGGCCTCCCTGTCCATCACCAACTCCCGGAGTTCACTCAGACTCACGTCCATCGAGTCAGAGATGCCATCCAGCCATCTCATCCTCTGTCGTCCCCTTCTCCTCCTGCCCCCAATCCCTCCCAGCATCAGAGTCTTTTCCAATGAGTCAACTCATCGCATGAGTTGGCCAAAGTACTGGGGTTTCAGCTTTAGCATCATTCCTTCCAAAGAAAGCCCAGGGCTGATCTCCTTCAGAATGGACTGGTTGGATCTCCTTGTAGTCCAAGGGACTCTCAAGAGTCTTCTCCAACACCACAGTTCAAAAGCATCAATTCTTCGGCACTCAGCCTTCTTCACATAATTGCTTATAATAACATTTTATGATCTTTTGTATTTCTGTTGTGTTTTTGCTATATCTTCTTTTATATTTCTTATTGTTAGGGGCCTTCTCCTTTTCTTTTTGGATCTGGCTAATGGATTATTAATTTTGCTTATCTTTTCAACCAATAAGATTTTAGTTTCATTGATATTGTCTTTATTTTTGAAGTTTCTATTTATTTCATCTCTGATCTTGATTATTTACTTCTTTCTATTAAATCTGGCATTTGTTTGCTCTTTTTCTAGTTCATTTAGGTGTGAGGATAGGTTATTTATGTAAGATTTTGGCTTGTATTGGTTTAAACTTCCCTTACAGAAGTGCTTTTGTTATGTCCCATAGATTTTGGATCATTGTGTCTTTGTTTTTAACGTCTCCAGGTATTAAACAAAAATTTCTTCTTTGATTTTTTTTCTGTGACCATTGGCTACTTAGTAACATATTGGCTAGTTTCCATGTGTTTATATTTTTTGCAGGTTTTTCCCCATGCATATTGTCATAATGTTATGGCAGGAAATGATGCTTAATATTGAAGATCTTTTCTGCTAGGCTTCAGGTCTTTCTCATTAAGTTACTCTATAAATAGTTGTAATTTTGTTGTGCCTATGGGAGGAGGTGAACTCAGAGTCTTCCTATAATGCCATCTTGGCCACCTCCTAATGGTCACTGCTTTATAAAGAGAATTCATGTGCCTTTTTATTTTTTAAGATAAAGTATTTTATTTCTGTACTAAATTTCCTTCTTTTCCCTCTTTCTTTCCAAGGTTCATTTAGCCTGAGTACAATATAGGGACTAAGGAGCATCAACTAATTCAAATCTATGATTCATATTATAAGTGATGTGTGCTTTTCTTATATTGATAAACCAAGATAGCATTTTTCTCTTCTAAATAAGGCAGTTCTTTTTCATTTTCCCTGACATAGCAAGGGCATTGTGTGTCAGAACTCTGAGACTCCCAGTTGGAAACAGACTTTGCTAGAGTAAAAGCAGATGTACAGATCAGAAACACTGCCAAAGTGGAAATACCAGTAAGAATACAAAATATTTTTCTATGAGTTCGACAGTGCCTAAACAATTTTGGGTTGTTTTCAGCACTTTGCTGCTACTGCTAAGTCACTTCAGTTGTGTCCGACTCTATGTGACCCCATAGACGGCAGCCCACCAGGCTCCCCTGTCCCTGGGATTCTCCAGGCAAGAACACTGAAGTGGATTGCCATTTCCTTCTCCAATGCATGAAAGTGAAAAGTGAAAATGAAGTTACTCAGTCATATCCGACTCTTCATGACCCCATGGACTGCAGCCTACCGTGTAAATAATGCTAAAAAGAATTGTAATTTTCAGCTACCTATTAGTCTCAAGTAAGGTATAACATAATTGGGCTTCCCTGGTGGCTCAGACAGTTAAGAATCTGCCTACAATGCAAGAGATCTGGTTTCAATCCCTGGATCTGGAAGATCCCCTGGAGAAGGGAATGGCTAACCACACCAGTATTCTTACCTGGACAAACCCATGGACAGAGGAGCCTGGCGGGCTATAGTCCATAGGGTTGCAAAGAGTTGGACAGGACAGAGTGACTAACACTTTCAGTTTCACTTTCATAGCATAATAGGCATACCACAAAACCAACAATTCTGACACTGAGATAAAGAAAAGTCTCACTATCTGCAGGAGTCAAGTTTATGGGAAGGGAACATTACCCCATCAAATTATTGCCCCTATCCCCAACACCACAGTTATATCTTATTCAATAATGTTGGCCAAATTTTAGGTTGAAAAAAAAAATTGCTGTCATACTGTGTAATTTCTCAGGTTCTGTCCAGTCAGCTTGATTAAATGTTGACTCCTTTGACATCTTTCATTCTTCAGGTTCATCACCTTCTTCTCACCTACTTAAGTCATTTGTTATGCAGTTTGGAGCCCAATGTTTAATTGTGCTCCTGCTGATACCTTACATTTTCTCACCCTCCTGTCTTTGCCTCTTTTAGTCTTGTGGTAAAGGTGGCTAATAAGGATCAACTATTTTCTCTCCTACATTTACATGTTGTCTTGAAGGGATTTATGTGTTCACCCAGATTGATGCTGTCTCTACCTGTTTCTACTTGTCTACCCTTGATGTTTTGTTTTTATTTATAAGTTTCAACTGTGAAATTATTTTATTTTTTTAGTGAGCTCTTTTTCACCCAAAACTGTTTTCAACTTCTTTGATCCAGTCTGTTAACATCTTTCCTTTCTTACTCAGCAAAAGATTTCACCTCCTGAGTGGAATGAGCCCTCAGTAGTCTTTTCCTCAAATTATAGCCCTGCTGTCCTTTTTTCCTAACATTTTGTCATGATGTATAGACTTCCTTTTTCAAGTTCAAGGCCATCCTTGGATGTCACTCCTGTTTCTGTGTCTACTAAGTATATCCTTACTTCTACATATTATCTATATTTTCTTGTCTATTGTTTCCATTCAGTCTTTAATAGTCATGAACATATCCCATCACCAAATAACCTCCTTCCATCTGATGTTGCTTCCTATCTCACTCTTCCTCTTTGTGACTAAATTACCTAAAATATGTTGTTTTCACATTTTCCCCCCTTACACTGCTAGACTTCTGAAATCTGTGCTCCTATTTACTCACTGCAGTGACCTCTTTGCTACTAAAAAGAAGGGAAATGTTTTCATATATAACTTCCTTTCACTTTCTGCATGTGACACTGCTGATCTGCTGACCATGCTCTTTAAATTTGTTCGTGTTTGATTTCCAGTCTGTTTTCCTCAGTCTCTCTTGTGGGCTTCTTACTCATTCCCCATCCTCTGGGTGACTGTATTCCCAAGAATATTGTCTTCTGATCTCTTTTCTCCTTGCCCATTATCTTTGGCATAGAAAACCACTTCCAACAACTTCAGTAACCAGGTCTGTATTAATGATATTGGAATATATATTTCAAATATATATATATATACACTGTGATTTTCTCTCCCAAGACCCTGTCTTGTTTGACCTATTTCTATGATGGGCTCTGGTATTACCCTGTATCATTGTATAGTCTTGTGTCATTGAACCTATACCAGTCATTATAATTTCTTGTTTCTAGCTTGGTCTATTCTATTAGGAAGTATGGATAATGGGGGCTTGTAACTTGATTTTATTCTTTTCCATATCCTTATCTCATCGTATACTATTTAAAGCATATGTGGTTATAATATTTTTTCTTGATGAACTCACAGTGATGGAGTAATTGATGGATTCCACAGGCAAATCTGTGTATTTTTTTAATATCTTTTTGTTAAAAAATATTTCTCATACTAAGTAATGTATAAGTATAAAAATAAATATTGGTTGAATACAAAGGCACCAACATTTAGAATAATTCATTATAAATTTGAATTTAATGTATAATAATACATTATTATATTTATATTTAATTTTACTATGTACATTTTATTTCTATTTCAATAAATAATAATAAATTGCTATATCATTTCTTTGAGATGCAGGCCTTTAGATATGTTTCAAGGTAAAAGTTTAGGGTACAACAAAATGAAAGTGGGCATTGTGACTTATTAGAAATATTGATATTGCAATGGAGGCTTTCTCTGAGTGACAAATTTTTAAGAAGGAGATAGATTTTTGTTTGTCTACTTTTCAAACATGAAGTCCCAAGACTATAACACTCTGAATTTTGAGTTACAGAACTAATTGTGCTTATTTAGTAGCCTGTTAAGATTTAGAGATAACATTTGTATTGCTTTTTCTCCAAACTATTTTACAAATCAGTTATTTCATTACTTACTATACTGATCCAATAAAGAAGCATTTTTTGCTTCAGCTGCTTGCAAAGCATAATGCTGTTCACAAGTCTCATGAACTCATGGTCAGCACAAAGACTTACTCAAAAGTAATAAAAGTATTATTTGAACAAATATTATGTTCAGAACATCTCCAAGCTACAAACTGATTGTGCAGTGATTTTGAACAATATGTGAGGGAATATTTCTAGGACAAGTTATTTACAAGCTTTTCCTTGGTGTTGTAAACATTTTAATTTATAACACTTTATTGAAACATTGAAAATCAGTATGTTTCCTGTTATCATTGTCCAAAAATTCACTGCAAAGTCCTAGTGTTCTAATTAGCTCAGATAGAATTTACCTTAATAATGATGATATTAAATTTAATACTAATTATATTAATAATAGTGTAGCATTGTTTTCCAATCACTATCATCAAATGAATAAAAAATATTCAATCAGATGGTGATAATTTTCATGGGCCCTGATAAACATTAAGAAAAGTTTTCTTTAAAAATATTATTCATTGAGTGAAAATAACTTTGTGGTGAAACTATTCTGTATGATCCTATAATGGTAGGTGGATTCATGACTTTATGCATTTGTTCAAACTTTTTTATGATACAAATCTTTTTACAACAGGGAGAGGGAACTTTGATGTATATAAATTATGAATAAATAAGTAAATTCTTTGGAGTTTCTCATGAAAGAATGCAGACTATGATGAGCTAATTTTACTGCATGTAAATATGTTTTAAAAATCTCCTGAAGGGAAAAGGGGGATAATGTTGACCTGTGTAATTTTGAAAATAACCAAAGGATCAAGAAATTGTACATAAAGACTGTATTCTGTTTAAGTTGTTTTTTGATGAGGATATGAGTTAACTATTCTAATACTGCTATACATACTTGTTTGAATTGAAAAATTACATAAATGAACGGCAGATTCATCTCATCTGTCTCCTATCTGGGATCCAGGTTTCTTACTGTTGGAGTAGAAATTTATAGATAATCAAGGAAAAAATCTAGAGTAAGCAGTGTGATAATGGATTGGAGTTGGAGGTATCAGTAAGTATTTCATTTAATATAAAGATGGTTACATGTACGAATATCATAGACATGTGGACATATATAGGTAAGTGTATATACCTATATTTCTTTATTCTGTCAACAGAGATGACCTGAAAGAATTGATATCCCAGTATCAATGAGTGCACTTATTGCCCAGAATTTGGATTGCAGTACCATTCTCCATTAAAAGAAATCAGGCATTCTTATAGAAATGTTAATTATAGGACTGGGGCTTCCCAGGTGGTGCTAGTGGTAAAGAACTTGCCTACTAATGCAGGAGACCTAAGAGTTGCAGGTTCGATCCCTATGTCAGGAAGACCCCCTGGAGGAGGGGATGGTGATCTACTCCAGTATTCTTGCCTGAAGAAACCCATGGACAGAAGAGCCTGATAGGGTGCAGTCCATAGAGTTGCACAAAGTCAGACATGACTGAAGCAACCACGCATGCACAATTATAGGACCAGGGTAAGAAATGAAGCATCTTATAGTACCAGAAAGTAAGAAACTGTTTTACAAAACCAACCACATAAGCAAATAAGCCAAAAACCCACTGATGGAATGTTGGAGCAAAATGAAAGAACGTCAGTGATCAAATGAAACAATTTGAGCAACCAACCAAATAAATAATATTGTATTAAAATCCCCAAATAAAGTAAATATCCATGAGCTCATACTGATATAAATAAATTACTAAATAAGTAAATATGTGTAGAAGAAGAGAAATACATTTTGTAGAAAAGAATTTTAAGTAAATGTTGCAGATACCCCATCTTATAAAGAAAGTATAACTCCTGCTACTTAAATGCAAGCCCTGCATAGTGATTTCCTTGCAAAGACTAGAGGGTGAAGAAGGAGAAAAATGCATACTTTACAGTGGAGAAACCGGACAAACTCTATCTAGATTACTAAGGTGATCAAGTCAACCTTAAAAATTATAATGTTGATAGCATGCACCTTTGTTACGATGTGATGAAAATGACATTTTGTCTCTGTTTATCCTCTCAAAACTTTCCTCTAAGAATAAAAAAAATCACAAGCACGGAAATTGAAACTGTAATCAGAAATCTTCCAGCAAACAAAAGCCCAGGTCCAGACAGCTTCACAGCTGAATTCTACCAAAAATTTCGAGAAGAGCTAACACCTATCCTCCTCAAACTCTTCCAGAAAATTGCAGAGGAAGGTAAACTTCCAAACTCATTCTATGAGGCCACCATCACCCTAATACCAAAACCTGACAAAGATGTCACAAAAAAGAGAAAACTACAGGCCAATATCACTGATGAACATAGATGCAAAAATCCTCAACAAAATTCTAGCAATCAGAATCCAGCAACACATTAAAAAGATCATCCACCATGACCAAGTGGGCTTTATCCCAGGGATGCAAGGATTCTTCAATATCCGCAAATCAATCAGTGTAATTCACCACATTAACAAATTGAAAAATAAAAGCCATATGATTATCTCAATAGATGCAGAGAAGGCCTTTGACAAAATTCAACATCCATTTATGATAAAAACTCTCCAGAAAGCAGGAATAGAAGGAACATACCTCAACATAATAAAAGCTATATATGACAAGCCCACAGCAAACATTATCCTCAATGGTGAAAAATTGAAAGCATTTCCCCTAAAGTCAGGAACAAGACAAGGGTGTCCACTTTCACCGCTACTATTCAACATAGTTCTGGAAGTTTTGGCCACAGCAATCAGAGCAGAAAAAGAAATAAAAGGAATCCAGATTGGAAAAGAAGAAGTAAAACTCTCACTGTTTGCAGATGACATGATCCTCTACATAGAAAACCCTAAAGACTCCACCAGAAAATTACTAGAGCTCATCAATGAATATAGTAAAGTTGCAGGATATAAAATCAACACACAGAAATCCCTTGCATTCCTATACATGAATAATGAGAAAGTAGAAAAGAAATTAAGGAAACAATTCCATTCACCATTGCAACGAAAAGAATAAAATACTTAGGAATATATCTACCTAAAGAAACTAAAGACCTATATATAGAAAACTATAAAACACTGATGAAAGAAATCAAAGAGGACACTAATAGATGGAGAAATATACCATGTTCATGGATCGGAAGAATCAATATAGTGAAAAGGAGTATACTACCCAAAGCAATTTACAAATTCAATGCAATCCCTATCAAGCTACCAGCCATATTTTTCACAGAACTAGAACAAATAATTTCAAGATTTGTATGGAAATACAAAAAACCTTGAATTGCCAAAGCAATCTTGAGAAAGAAGAATGGAACTGGAGGAATCCACTTGCCTGACTTCAGGCTCTACTACAAAGCCACAGTCATCAAAACAGTATGGTACTGGCACAAAGACAGACATATAGATCAATGGAACAAAATAGAAAGCCCAGAGATAAATCCACACACATATGGACACCTTATCTTTGACAAAGGAGGCAAGAATATACAATGGAGTAAAGACAATCTCTTTAACAAGTGGTGCTGGGAAAACTGGCCAACCACTTGTAAAAGAATGAAACTAGATCACTTTCTAACACCGCACACAAAAATAAACTCAAAATGGATTAAAGATCTAAATGTAAGACCAGAAACTATAAAACTCCTAGAGGAGAACATAGGCAAAACACTCTCCGACATAAATCACAGCAGGATCCTCGATGATCCACCTCCCAGAATTCTGGAAATAAAAGCAAAAATAAACAAATGGGATCTAATTAAAATTAAAAGCTTCTGCGCAACAAAGGAAAATATAAGCAAGGTGAAAAGACAGCCTTCTGAATGGGAGAATATAATAGCAAATGAAGCAACTGACAAACAACTAATCTCAAAAATATACAAGCAACTTATGCAGCTCAATTCCAGAAAAATAAACGACCCAATCAAAAAATGGGCCAAAGAACTAAATAGACATTTCTCCAAAGAAGACATACGAATGGCTAACAAACACATGAAAAGATGCTCAACATCACTCATTATTAGAGAAATGTAAATCAAAACCACAATGAGGTACCATTTCATGCCAGTCAGAATGGCTGCGACCCAAAAATCTGCAAGCAATAAATGCTGGAGAGGGTGTGGAGAAAAGGGAACCCTCCTACACTGTTGGTGGGAATGCAAACTAGTACAGCCACTATGGAGAACAGTGTGGAGATTCCTTAACAAATTTCAAATAGAACTACCATATGACCCAGCAATCCCACTTCTGGGCATACACACCAAGGAAACCAGAATTGAAAGAGACACATGTATCCCAATGTTCTTCGCAGCACTGTTTATAATAGCCAGGACATGGAAACAACCTAGATGTCCATCAGCAGATGAATGGATAAGAAAGCTGTGGTACATATACACAATGGAGTATTACTCAGCCATTAAAAAGAATTCATTTGAATCAGTTCTGATGAGATGGATGAAACTGGAGCCGATTATACAGAGTGAAGTAAGCCAGAAAGAAAAACACCAATACAGTATACTAACACATATATATGGAATTTAGGAAGATGGCAATGACGACCCTGTATGCAAGACAGGAAAAAAGACACAGATGTGTATAACGGACTTTTGGACTCAGAGGGAGAGGGAGAGGGTGGGATGATTTGGGAGAATGGCATTCTAACATGTATACTATCATGTAAGAATTGAATTGCCAGTCTATGTCTGACGCAGGATGCAGCATGCTTGGGGCTGGTGCATGGGGATGACCCAGAGAGATGTTATGGGGAGGGAGGTGGGAGGGGGTTCATGTTTGGGAACGCATGTAAGAGTTAAAGATTTTAAAATTAAAAAAATAAAAAACTAAAAAATAAAAATAAAAAAAACTAAAGCATATGAAGACCAATTTAAAAAAAAGAAAGAATAAAAAAAAAAAGTCAAACAAGTTACAATAGAGAGACATCTCATACAATATTCCCTTGAGGCTCAGCTGGTAAAGAATCTGCCTGCAATGTGGGAGACCTGGGTTTGATCCCTGGGTTGGGAAGATCCCCTGGAGAAGGGAAAGGCTACCCTCTCCAGTATTCTGACCCGGGGAGTTCCATGGACTGTATAGTCCAGGGGGTTGCAAATAGTTGAACTCAGCTGAGTGACTTTCACTTCACTTCAAGGCCGCCTCAAAACCATTAAGCTCACCAAATATAAGGAAAGTGAGAAAATGTCACAGCAAACAGGAGACTGAGAAGACATGGCAGCTAAATGTTTAATAGTAACTTGCATGGGATCTTGGAACAGAAAAAGACATTAGTTAAAGAAGTTTGAATAAACTATGAGTGAATGAGTGAGCGAGTTGAGTGAGTGAAAGTTGCTCAGTAGTGTCTGGCTCTTCGCAACCCCATGGACTATACAGTTCACAGGATTCTCCAGGCCAGACTGGAGTGGGTAGCCTTTTCCTTCTCCAAGGGATCTTCCCAACCCCAGGTTGAACCCAGGTCTCCCACACTGAAGACAGATTCTTTATCAGCTGAGCCACAAGAGAACTATAAGCTTAGGTAAATTATATAGTTTCAAAATATCGATTCATTAATTCTAACAAATACACTAGTAGAAAACCTTTGTGTGGTTGTAATATGGGGGCTTTCTGTACTATATAGCCAATTTTTCTATAAATCTAAAAGTATTATTAAAAACAAAGTATATTAATAAAAAATAGGTTTGTTCATATTAAGAATATCCATTTTAATATTCTTAATTTGTATTTCAGTGTCCTGGTAGTTTATACAAATATAATACTTAAGGGTTCTTACTTACTTGTGAAAGTTTTCCCGAGATGAATTATGTCTTACTTCATATTTGTATAAGATATAAATGACACCATTGTGTTTAACATCTATACAAGCTGCAGCTCAACAAATTTCTTGTTAGAAGTCATGTTAGGAAGACATTTAACTATTTTAGTTGCTATTTTAAAAATTCCATGATAAGAAACAGTGCAGAAAAAAATTATGTAATATAATGAAAATCCTTTTTCAATCTAGGATAAGAATTATGTGATACATTGTAGTGCTTTTACCATTATACTGAATGATCAGCTTCCCATATAAATATTATTAATGCCATTCTAAGCACTGATAATGCTTTAAATGGATAAGAATAAAATAATATCAAAGCAATCCAGCTACTATTATGAACACTTCTGAGGGAACAGTTTATCTATATTTTAGGAAATTATATTGAATTCATTTATATTATTAGCATATATGATCATCATGATGTTGAATAAACATGTCTGGAAACTAGCAGGTAATTTGCCTTCTTTATTTGGAAGAATTCAACAAAGTAGAAGACTGTGTTTTGGCTGCACTGGGTCTTCATTGCTGTGCTCAAGCCTTTTCTAGTTGTGTCTCAGTGGTTATGGCACATGGGCTTAGACATTCTGCAGCGTGTAGAATGTTCCCAGACTAGAAATCAAATGTGTCCCCTGCATTGGCAGGCAGATTCGTAACCACTGGGTCACTGAGGAAATCCAATGCTTGTGTTTTAACTGGATTATATTTAGCCCTGAAACTTAATATATATATAAATATAATTTTAGAAATTGAATGTACATATTAAAGATATCTGATATTTCTCTCAGAGACCCCTTGCTCTTATTCTTTCTCATAGTAATGACACTTGAATGCATAAGCTGACTATACCCAATGAAAGGCTGCATGGATTTTGAACTCTAAGAGAGCAGAGTTCAAATCCTGACTCTTATTATTAATTCTGTGACTTTAAGTATATAACCTACCCTCTCTGTGCCTCAGTTTGGAAATTGATACTGATAGTACTATCTACCTGGTCATGTAATGAGTACACCTCCATAAAGTATTATGTAAAGTTAGGACAATATTTAAACCTTACAGTGTTAAGAGGATATGTTATTTTTTCCTGAGAAACTGAGTAGGTGCAGTTGAGTTTAATCACGGAGATTATAGTGTGTAAAGATCAAGGAAGGAGTGAAAGCCTCTCAAGACCTTATGAACCTTGTTGTGTCTGGTCTCTGTTTATGTTTCTCTACAGTGTTTCACTCTGCCAAGTCATGCTCCTGCACCCCAGAACCTTGTGACTGCTGAGTTCTCTCTTAAACCTGTCCTTCCCACCTACAATCTCCTCTCCTAAAATGCTAAGTGAACACACCTATTTGTGTGAGCGCACAACATCATGTACACACATGTTCACACATCTGTCTGCTTAATGAACTGCTGATCAGTCTGTGTGTCACAGCCTCAAAAGTGAGTTTTCTGAATCTCTAAGTCAATTTTCTATTATATACTTTCATACTACTCTGCATCTTGCCTTTGAGGGTAATTTAACAAAACAACATCTCAGTTGCTTTGTGTGATTGATTAAATGTCCATCTCCCACACTAACTTTGAAAACATCTTTAAGACACTAACTCTATCTTGTTTTGTGCATTACTTACCCTCTAGTGTCTCAGCATTGAAAGACATAATAAATCCAAGATAAGCAAGTGTTGTGATATGCATGAAAAGTCAACTTGCCTCATCAACCTGGAACAAATAAGAAACAGGTGGAAAATGAACAGTGTTTCTTTAAACTTTCTTGACCATTCTTTTCCAGAATGAACTGCTGAGTTCATTCATTGCTTCCTGAGAAAGAAAAATAAAATACACCCCTTCATCCCCACATATAGACTTCATGTTATCAATTCTTAGAGCAAGTTTTAGAAGGTTGACTTTTCTGTTGACTTTTAAAATTAACATGTAGATTAATCCAGATTTCATTCCAGAGCTAAATGATGCAACAAGTGATTCTAAGGCAGGTACTGTCTACTTCTGGGCACTATAAATTTTAAATGGAACCCATGACTGTAACGTGCATGAAAAATATTCCAAACATAAAGCAGGAGTATTAACTCACACGAAAAAAGAAGAATCAATTGAACACATCCCAGCAGTTTGCATGATATTACTTTTTCATTTTTCTTTAATATAATAGTTTTTAAAAGATCATCTTATATGCATATCAATAAACATCTTTGAAACCTTTTAATAACCAGCTCTGTCTGGAATAGCATTATGAGGTTTAGTCTTGGGAAATGCTATGGTAATTAAGGTTGCTTTCAGTCATATGAAGTTCAAAGGAGATTAATTTTAAGCTTTGAAAATCCCATGACACTTAGTATGGTGGCATGTATCCTAAAGCTAATCTAATTATTTGATGACAATTCCAGTGTTGAACATGATTTCACTTAACTGTTTTCACTTTTCCTCTTTGGGGATGCTGCTATCTGAAACAAAGTTAAAAGTGTCTTTCTTTTTACTCTCAAGGCAACTGCACCCCCTCTTTGAAGTGAATCAGCTAATCAACTATGTCTGCTTTTTAGTTATAATTACTTTGAATATTTTAAATTATTAGAGTTATTATTATTTTAGAATATTCACATACTAAACATAACACAAACAGCCTGTATCAATGAACATACTGACACTTTATATTATGGAACAACAACAGCAGCACAACAAAAAAATGAAACAAATCTCAGAGGTTTAGTTCTTTCTCTGATGTTCAGTGTAAACCTAAGTATCTCTCAGAAGAATGGTTATCCACGTGATGGCTCATTGTATCCATCTACATCTACCACATGGAGTCAGGAAAGAGGAAATGGAAGTTGAACACATTATTCTACACATATATTCTACTAGTATCCAACATGAATTCTATTTGTATTTAGTTCCTCAGAGCAAGTCATGTAGCCCTGTCTTTCTTCACAGGAGGGAAGGTACACTTCTCTCATTTGCCTGGAAGCAGAGAGACATGTGATACCAGTGAGTTTTGGCAATATATGTTACATAGACCCAGGAATAGAAAATATAAATTTGATTCCTCTCTTCTCCTTCCCAGTTTAGGTGGGTTCCACAGAATGGCTATTGAAGTTATTTTCTTTTTTTTTGAAGTTAATTTCTTGATCACTTTTCTAGGCATAAGTTGATTAAAAGTATCTGCGAATAACATGTTCTCTACTCTTATGGTCATCACATTTAGCAATTGGACAGAGAGTGATTGTATCTTTCATATTTAGTCATCATTTTTGGCCAGTGTCTCTTTTTGTATTCAGTAGCATCCTCTTGAGAAGTATTCCTAGCAGTTGTTAATGTGGAGATCTAAATTGTGGTTTGGGGATTTGTGTTTTAAGTCACCCTTGGGGAGTCTAATCAAAGTAGTTCATAAATGGTACTTTGAGAAACATTGATCTAGTGTCATGAAATTCTCATATGCTTACCCAGTTGAAAGTTAAATTCAACTGTACTTTTAAATTTAATATGACAGTTGAAGATTTTAATAAGAAATGGATGTATGGAAGTATCCACAATGGTGCCAGCTGCTTTTCCTCTAATAGATAGCAGAACAGGAAGCAGAAAAAAAAAAAAAATCCAGAGACTGACAGATCTGGATATGAATCATGATTATTCTCACTGGACATGTGACACTGAGAAAGATGTTAGCCTTTCTACTTGAGTATCCCTCATGTTTAAGAGGAGAATACAGTGTCTACCAAATAGACTTGTGAAGAGAATCTAATGAGTAATAATTATAAAGTAATTAGCACATATTACTCATCTGATTCAACACTTGTGTGCCTCTAAAGTACTAGATATTGCATTAAATACATAAGAAAATATATCTTACAAATAGAATTCAACAATTTAAAGCCCAATTAAAGGTAGTTACATAGAAAAGTGAGTTACATTATTATATTATTACATACTAGGTGGCTGAAATAGCTCATCTGAGACCACAGAGTTAAGAATTGAATTTGAGTGTGAATTTAGGCTCCGCCATTTGACTTCACAATGCTAAAAGGAAAAGAAAGTCTGCATATGTACATGAGGAAAAGCTCTCTTTTCTTGAAGTATGCAGTGAACCACTGAAAGAATTTTAGAAAAGGAGTACTATTTCCAGATTTCACTTTTATGAAGAGCATTCTGGAGGCAGTAAGGTGGCTTTCATTTTGTTCAGTTTTGTTTTGAGGGAAGAAAGTGAATTCATGAAGAATTAATGAAAAATTCATTAAAAGGCTATTGTAGCAATCCACAGTGGAGAGAACTTCAGAACACGGTTCAGGAGGCCATGATCAAAACCATCCCCAAGACAAGGAAATGCAGAAAGGCAAAATGGTTGTCTGAGGAGGCCTAACAAATAGTTGAGAAAAAAAAGAGAAGTGAAAGGCAAAGGTGAAAAGGAAAGATATAACCATTTGAATGCAGAGTTCCAGCTAATAGTAAGGAGAAATAAGACAGCATTTCTAAGTGATCAATGCAAAGAAATAGAGGGAAACAATACAATGGGAAAGACTAGAGATCTCTACAGGAAAATTAGGACTGGAAAAGGTCCATTTTCATTCTAATTCCAGCCATAGGACTGGAAAAGATCAGTTATCATTCCAATCCCAAAGAAAGGCAATGCCAAAGAATGCTCACTACTACACAATTGCACTCATCTCACATGCTAGCAAAGAAATGCTCAAAATTCTCCAAGCCAGACTTCAACAATACATAAAGCATAAACTTCCATATGTTCACGCTGGATTTATACAAGGCAGAGGAACCAGGGATCAAATTGCCAACATCCGTTGGATCATTGAAAAAACAAGAGTTCCAGGAAAACATCTAATTCTGCTTTATTGGCTATGCCAAAGCCTTTGACTGTGTGGATTACAACTAACTTTGGAAAATTCTTCAAGAGATGGGAATACCAAATCACCTGACCTGCCTTCTGAGAAATCTGTATGCAGTTCAGGAAGCAACAGTTAGAACTAGGCATGGAGCAACAGACTGGTTCCAAGTCAGGAAAGGAGTATGTCAAGGCTGTATATTGTCACCCTGCTTATTTAACTTATATGCAGAGTACATCATGAGAATGCTGGACTGGATGAAGCACAGTCTGGAATCAAGATTACCAGGAGAAGTACCAATAACCTCAGATATGCAGATGATATCACCCTTATGGCAGAAAAAGCAAAGAAGAACTAAAGAGTCTCTTGATGAAAATGAAAGAGGGGAGTGGAAAAGTTTGCTTAAAACCCAACATACAGAAAACTAAGATCATGGCATCTGGTCCCATCACTTCATGACAAATAGATGGGTAAACAGTGACAGACTATCTTTTTGGGCTCCAAAGTCATTGCAGATGGTGAGTGCAGCCATGAAACTAAAAGACACTTGCTCCTTGAAGGAAAACTTATAACCAACCTAGACGCATATTAAAGAGCAGAGACTACTTTGCCAACAAAAGTCCATCTAGTCAAAGCTGTATTTTTTCCAGTAGTCGTGTATGGATGTGAAAGTTTGACTATAAAGAAAGCTGATCACTGAAGAAATGATGCTTTTGAACTGTGGTGTTGGAGAAGACTCTTGAGAGTCCCTTCAACTGCAAAGAGATCCAACCAGTCCATCTTAAAGGAAATCAGTCCTGAATATTTGTTAGAAAGACTGATGCTGAAGCTGAAGCTCCAATACTTTGGTCACCTGATGCAAAGAACTGACTCATTGCTAAAGATCCTGATTCTGAGAAAGATTGATGGCAGGAGGAGGAGTGGACAACAGAGGATGGGATAGTTGGGTGGCTTTACTGACTGGATGGTCATGAGTTTGAGCAAGTTCTGGGAGCTGGTGACAGACAGGGAAGCCTGATATGTTCTAGTCCATGGGGTCACAAAAACCTGGACACGACCTTGCAACCTAACTGTCGTAATCCACACAAGAAAAAGAAGATATTACACTAAGACACTTATCTCTGAGAGGAAAAAAATTTTTTTAATGTATATACAATACAGATCTGTAGAACTAAATAGTAATTACATATAGATATTTATGAAGGATGTATTTTCAGATTAGGTTCCAATTGTTTCCTTAGCAGTTGGATTATTGTTTTTCACAATCAATGTGGTTGGGAAACCACTAAAGAATACCAAAATGAAGGGGGGGTGATGATGCCTTCATACTGGATATACTGAGGGTGAAATTTGTTGTAACATGCATATTATACCAGTGCATATAAAAACATATTCTGCATCCCCATAATTACAATTTGGACTACAGATAGAAAAGGCTATCATTAGTATTTGATAATGAAATTGTATATTTGAATAACTATGTCCATAGATGGAGAATAGAGATGAATAGGTAAAATGTTAACAATAAAATTAAACATCCAACTTGTATATTAGAGTAACTGAAATGATAAAACATCATTGATAAAGACAAATACTAATACCAGGTGAAATACTCTGTGCACTTGTAGGGTAAAAGGCACTCTATTGAGTCCTTAATATGAAAAACCTCTTTCATATTTATTTGTACTTTATGCAGGTAATGTTTTATAACCATCTATTAGAAAAGAAATAATCTCAATAATATGAAGAAATTGCCGCAAATGTCATGTATCTAAAACGTGAAGAAGTTGGCGTTCAAATTCGAGCATCGTTGACCTGTGTGCTATCTTGTTAGCTGCTACGTATCCTGCTTCCAGAGAATAACCACAGGTGGGAGAGAAGAGCAGGAACTACAAAGATTTAGAGCAAACAGGACTAAGTATCTGCAAATCTTAAAGAGATTAAAGAATAGTAGTGAGGCTTTGAAGTTTGGTGAAGGATAAACAGCTGTAACTTGTAAGTAGAATACCATATGTTTAAGATTTAAGAGACAGAACTGTTAAGGAAATGAGAAAGTTCAAGGTGTGATATTAGGGATGAGTGGCTGAAGTGGAACAAACATAAAGATCAGTAGAATAGAGAATGGAAAAGAATTGCAAGTCTATGTTATAAAGGCCACAATGCACAAAATTGAGGGTGGGGCAGATAATGAGTTTCTTGGAGAGAGATATTGATATCAGTGTTAACATCTTCAAAGAATTGGAGGAAAGAATGTATCAATAATGTGTAGGTATAACAAAGGTATACAGTATATTTATTTAATTTTCAAACTTTTCCCTTATAACTCTCATTTAACTGTTCAAGCCTACTATTAACTAATTTTAAAATTCTGACAGGTCAAGAAAAAATAAATGGAGCACTGCCAAAAAGTCTCAATGATTGTCCTTCTATGCATTTATATCTGTAGTTTTCTTCTCCAACATTCTCAACTTTTGTTGACCTTCTGCTTTTGAGAACCTTGAAAGTGAAAATGAAATTTAGTCTCACAGTCCTGTCCGACTCACTGAGATACCATGGACTGTAGCCTGCCTGGTTCCTCTGTCCATGGACTTCATCAGGCCAGAATACTGGAGTGGGTTTTCTTGTGTTATGAGAACATTATGAGACGCCTTTGTTTAACCTGACCTTGGGGTGTTTAACCCATAGACTTTATTTAATATTCTCTGACTCAAGCCTAATCTTTACCCTCTCATTATAGATTTACAGCTACCTTACTGACTAGGTTAACTATGTTCTGGCAACTTTCTGCTCCTTTAGTCTCTTAGGTCCTGACCTTGCATATCTTCCTGACACTACCCATAGGACCCTTGCTTGCCTAAGCATGATGAGAATGAACATGCCATGTTTTTCTGATTAAAAGAAATTCATCGACCTTCTTTGGGTTAGAAAAAAATTCTATAAGGGCAGCCCTTACAATACTGTAAGCCTAAACCATTTTAATCATAAAATACCAACTAAGTTATATGTGATCTATGTCCTGTCCGCTAAATTTTTTAATAGACTTAACTGATATTCTAGGAGATGTTGGCAGGGGGCGGGGGGGGGGGGGGGGGGGGGGGGGGCGGGCTGGTAAATAAGCAGCTCTAATTTAGTATGAGAGAATTTTGGATTTGCAGCTCAGTGGTGCTTTAGCTTCTATAAGCTTCTTTCAGTATGAAATTAATTATTTAAATAATTACAGTAATGTAAATGAGCCATCCTCTCAAAATAGAACCCAATTTACTTCCTGCTAGTCCCCTAAGGGGCCTTTTTCTGTGGTTCAGTGTAACCATTTCATTGATTCAATCCACCAGTTTGTGTTTCCTGCTTTATGGATTGAGCACTGCAGGGGCTGTAAAGTTCTAACTACCTTTGTTTCTCCTTCTTCTCTACCACCATGTTAGTATTTTACCAACAACTGACAAGGTTTGGTGGGAGGTCAGAGGTGAGAACAGCATATTTGCAGAGTAATTCAGGTTAAATATATGTACATTGAATTATTTACACTTAGATTTACATATTGCAATTTGGAGTTCTGAAAAGGCATTAGAATCTCAGTTTATTGCTAACAGCATGGCACTTGGGTTTTCAGGGAACAGTTGATATGGGGCTAATGAGATTTAGTATCAGATATTTGACTTTGCCTGAAATTGCCTTCTTCACTCGTTCAATAAGTACTAAGATTTCACTAAGTCCCTTATCTCAGGAGTATTGCTTTAAACTGAGACCCTTAATGCTACTAAGTGATAAAAGAACTAAGTTTTAAAATGTATGACAAGCTTCTTTACTTATAAAAACCTTGGAAGAAGAAGAGCAAGATAAGTACTTGATTTCATCTGTGTGTGTGTAGTTTAAAAGAAAAAAGCAGTATGATAGATACAAAAGTAAATATACTTTCAAAAGACTTATTTATATGGCATGTAGATAAAAATGTAGCCACTTAGGAGTCAATCACTGGGGCTTTCCTAGTAGCTCAGATGTTAAAGCATCTGCCTACCATGCAGGAGACCCAGCTTCAATCCCTGGGTCAGGAAGATCCCCTGGAGAAGGAAATGGCAACCCACTACAGTATTGTTGCCTGGAGAATCCCATGAACGGAGGAGCCTGGTGGACTACTGTACATGGGGTCACAATGAGTCAGACGTGACTGAGCGACTAACACACACAGGAATCAATCAAAATATGTGATACTAATAATTACAGGGAAAGGTGACACAGCAATCAACTATTCTTCACTAACTCCTTAAAACAGTTTAGGTTGTCAAACTAATCATGATCTAATATGAATCACTACTGAGGTTATGGATTAGATTTCATCTGGGAAAGGAACCTCCTAGGATATGTTCATAGTTTTGCCAAGAAAACGATAGCTTTGTTGTGGTTCCACATTGGTGGAACACAGGGGGTCAGACTAAGAATCTTAAGAACTGAGATAGTTTAGCGGTGGGAACATAGAGTCTGAAATGTTTGTGATCAAAGGCATGAAAGTAAGCATTACTTGCTTTTCAACAGTTTTGCCCACATTTGTATTTTGTTTTTCTTTAATACTGTTTTTCAGAGATGTTTCTTTATCACAAATAACATGAATTTGGATGATATGTGATTCTTACAGAAACACAAAAAGATGCCTTTTCATTCACGGGGTGACTTAGTTTCCTACAAGCTAAGGCAGATGGTAAACCCATGAGGAACAAGAAAAAGCACAAGAAGTAGGGCATTGGGAAAAAGATATAAAAAGTAATTTTATCACAAAACACCTTCTTAACCTCCATATGCCTTAACTACCTTTCAAGTTTATTTTTGTGCCTCTCTGCAACATTTGTATGATATCTCATTGTTGACTTCCATTTCATTAATTCTCTCCCTGCCTGGGTCTGCTTATGGGTGTGTATCATCTATTGCATCTTAAAAAACAATGAAGTCCCTATATTTAACATTTTCATTGGCTTTATCACACTCAATTTTTTTGCTCATTTTACTTCTATTTTAGTTCATATTGTTAAGTGAAAGTTATCTTCATTTAAATGTTTGAACATAGAAAATATACTATTTTATAAACATGTGTTCAGCTGCTTTATACTTTATATTTCATGCTATGGATAGTCCACATTTCATTTCTCTATTCGTCAATTGATTTCCACTTTTCTGGTATTATAAATAATGCTGCTATATATATTGTGTGTATATATATATTATATATATGTACATTATTTGTGCACTCATTTCTGTATGGACATATATTTTCACTTCTTCTGGGTATTGAGAAGTAGAATGGCTGGGTCATATGGTATCTCTATGTTTAGTTGTATGAGGAATTGCCAGGCTATGTTTCCAGGATGGCTGCATTGTTTACATTTCACTGGCCAGTGCCTGTTACTACCTGACTTTGATACGAGTCATTCTAATGGCCATGAAGTGTATTTCATTGTGGTTTTGATGGAAATTTTTCTGACAACTGATTACGTTGAACATCTTTTCATGTGCTTGTTGGTTATTTGTAAATTTCGGAGCTATGTCTATTAGAATTGTTTGCCCATTTTAAGTTAGATTCTTGTCTTTTTATTTTTGAGATTTATGGGTCTTTATATATTGTGAATACAAGCCCCTTATCAAATATATAAATTACACATATTTTCTCTTAATTCAGTGGGTCATAGTTTCACTTTTTTAATTGTGTCCTTTGAAGCTCAAAGGTTTCTTACTTTGGTGAATCTAACATTTCTTTTTTTCCCTTTATCAGTCTTGCCTTTGGTATTATATCTAAAAATCCTTTCTCAGATCACGATGATTTACCCCTATGCATTCTTCTAGTGGTTTTACAGTTTTAGTTCTTATGTTTAGGTCTTTGAGTTAACTTTTATATGTGGTGTGACTTCAGAGTCTAACTTCATCCTTTTGCATGTTGTCTCAACATTTGCTACCCTTGTCAAAAATCAGTTGACTGTATATGTATGAGTTTATTTCATGACTATCAATTCTCTACCATTGGTCTATATGTCTATACTTGTGCCATCACCATACTGTCTTGATTTTTGTTGCTTCATCTTAGCTTTGAAATCAGGATATGTGAGTCCTCCTACTTTGTTCTTCTTTTTCAAGATTGTTTTTACTATTCTGGGTCCTTTGCAATTCTGTATGAAGTTTAGAATCAACATGTCAATTTCTACAAAGAAGTCAGCTGAGCTTTTGATAGAGATTGTATCGAGTAGGTAGAACATATTGGGGAGCATCATGGTATTAGCAACATTAACTCTTCTGATCTGTGAACACAGAATATTTCTCCAATTATTAGGTCTTTAATTTCTTGTAAACATGTTTGTATCTTGAATGGATTAAATATTGACTGGTACTGGGATAACTGAGGAAAGAAAAAAGAAGATTCACATAAAAGGGGGGTATGTATTCTGAGGGTAAAAATCAAAGAGTCTTTTACTTTATTTATGCACCCTACACAAAGGGTAAAAATGGAAACAATTACAAAATTTTGTTTTCTTGAGCTTCAAATTCATTGCCGATGGTTACTGCAGACATGGAATTAAAAGACTACTTGCTTCTTGGAAGAAAAGCTATGACAAACCTAGAAAGTGTATTCAAAAGCAGAGGCATCACTTTTTGATGACAAAGGTGTGTATAGTCAAAGCTCTGGTTTTCCCATTAGTCAGGTACAGTTGTGAGAATTGGACCATAAAGAAGGCTGAGCACCAAAGAATTGATTCTTTCAAACTGTGGCACTGGAGAAGACTCTTGAGAGTCCCTTGGACAGCAAGGAGATCAAGCCAGTAAATCCTAAAGGAAATCAACCCTGAATATTCATTGGAAGGACTAATGCTGAGGCTAATGCCAAGAGTCAATTCATTGGAAAAGATCCTGATGCTGGCAAAGATTGAAGGCAGGAGAGGAAGGGGGCAACAGAGGATTAGATGGTTGGGTGGCATCATCAACTCAATGGACATGAGTTTGAGCATGCTCTGGGAGATAATTAAGGACAGGGAAGCCTGGCATGCTGCAGTCCATGGGGTTGCTCAGACACAACTGAATGACTGAACAACAGCAACACAAAGGTATTAAAAGAAGGAATTTTGTGAAATTAGCAAAGGCCACCAACATTTGCATTTTTCTAAAAGTTCAGGAAAAACCAATTTATATTAAACATTAGTTCCAGACAATTATCAAGTTTAAAACCCATTCAAACTTAGTATAAGAAAAAGGAGAATAAGTTTCCTATAGAGAATAAATGGAATAAAATGCTCCATGAACATATGCCTTAGATGCTTTAGAGTGAGATGCTCATGGAGAAAGACTTCCACTTCAAAATTAACTTAAATCTACAAAGAAAATGATACAAGATATGAAAGAACAATACACATCAGAATTAGAAAATCATAAAATTGAGATGATAGAACTTATTAAAGAATGATACATATGAAAAAAATCATTTTCAGAAATTAAGTAAAAGCTAGAAAAATAGCAAATTAAGAAAACAAATACTGCTTAAAAAGAAGAATTGCAAAAGAAAGAATATTTATAAAAGAAAAAATGAATTAAATACTGAATAAGCAAAGGATGTCCAGTTTATAGATCAAAAAACAAAACAAAAAACAACTCCCTAAAGAAGAAAAGCAGAGTAAAGAAAACAGAACAAATACTAAAAAATATAGCTGGAGGAAACATTTCTTAAATAAACATTACAAAAAAAAAGAAAATCTTTTGAAATTACATAGTAACAGTATGCTTAATATAAGAATATTGACCTAGAGTAACCTATTTCAATGGGAAATAGATGGGGAAACAGTGGAAACAGTGTCAGACTTTATTTTTTTGGGCTCCAAAATCAGTGCATTTGGTGACTGCAGCCATGAGATTAAGAGACGCTTACTTCTTGGAAGAAAAGTTATGACCAACCTAGATAGCATATTCAAAAGCAGAGACATTACTTTGCCAACAAAGATTCATCTAGTCAAGGCTATGGTTTTTCCAGTGGTCATGTATGGATGTGAGAGTTGGACTGTGAAGAAAGCTGAGCACTGAAGAATTGATGCTTTTGAAATGTGGTGTTGGAGAAGACTCTTAAAAAAAATTATTTATTTTAATTGGAGGCTAATTACTTTACAATATTGTATTGGTTTTGCCATACATCAACATGAGTCTGCCACATGTATACATGTGTTCCCCATCCTGAACACCCCTCCTTCTTCCCTTCCCATACCATCCCTCTGGGTCGTCTCAGTGCACCAGCCCCAAGCATCCAGTATCATGCATTGAACCTGGACTGGTGATTCATTTCATATATGATATTATACATGTTTCAATGCCATTCTCCTAAATCATCCCACCCTCTCCCTCTTCCACAGAGTCCAAAAGACTGTTCTATACATCTGTGTCTCTTTTGCTGTCTTGCATACAGGGTAATTGTTACCATCTTTCTAAATTCCATATATATGCATTAGTATACTGTATTGGTGTTTTTCTTTCTGGCTTACTTCACTCTGTATAATAGGCTCCAATTTCATCCACCTCATTAGAACTGATTCAAATGTACTCTTTTTAATGGCTGAGTAATACTCCATTGTGTATATGTACCATAGCTTTCTCATCCATCCATCTGCCAATAGTCAGAGTCCCTTGGACTACAAGGAAATCCAACCAGTCCATTCTGAAGGAGATAAGCCCTGGGATTTCTCTGGAAGGAATGATGCTAAAGCTGAAGTTCCAGTCCTTTGGCCACCTCATGCAAAGAGTTGACTCACTGGAAAAGACTCTGATGCTGGGAGGGATTGGGGGCAGGAGGAGAAGGGGACGACAGAGGATGAGATGGCTGGATGGCATCACTGACTCGATGGACATGAATATGAGTGAACTCCGGGAGTTGCTGATGGACAGGGAGGCCTGGCGTGCTATGATTCATGGGGTCACAGAGAGTCGGACACGACTGAGCCACTGAACTGAACTGAACCTATTTCAATATCTATCTTAGTACAATTCCTGGCCTTTACAGAATTTAAAAAAAAAAAAAAAGAATTCTTTGGCTATTTAGTCAAGAAAAGCAAGTGAGTTATAAGCAAAATAAATCAGATTATCATTAGACTCTTTGCCAGCAATGCCTCTTTATAGATCAAAATGGAATGCCATATTTAAAGCTCTGTGAAAAAAAGTTCACCAAAGAGCTAATACAGAAATGACTTTCAAGCCTAAAGGTCACCGACAAACTCTTAATTTAAGAAATATTGTTACCATGAGACCTAAGACTCTGTTACAGAATGAGTTTTAAACAACCAGATGACTAAAGACAGCATAAGGACTTGTGTGAGCTTAAAACATATTATTACTTGTACAACTAAGATTAAATGGGGACTAAAAGGACAGAAAAAGATGCATACTGTACAGTTGCTATATATTCAAAGAGTATAGATGAAGTACAGGTATACAATAGAGGGAGTTTAGAAACGGCAAAAGCAAAAGAAAAATATTAACTATTTTGGTAAATATTTCGTAGCAGTAGTATCATTACTGTTATTTTGTTTGTAATATAAGATAAAGTAAAGGATTAATTATGATAAAGTCTAATTTACTTATCCTCTGCATCCTTGATAACAAGGATTCTTGGTGTGAAAATAAAGAAATAAAAATGTATTGCAGAAAATATTAAACAAATATTTTGCATTCCTGAATTGTAGTTGGGAATATAGGAGCTCCCATATAGAATGATTACATATTCTATATTCAGTATAGAATTAGAATTATCACCATTTTCCATATTTAATTAATTAGTAGCTCTGGGCCTTAACATAAACAGTTATTAATATCACACACACACGCACACATAAAAAATACAACCAGAAACTTTGTGCTTCCTAGTAAAAAACACACACCATTACCTGTAGGCTTGACTATTGGATTGAATGTAATTCTTATCAAAACTCTGAGTCCAGCAGCCAATTTGTAGGAAATATAGTACAAAGATACACATTGAATTGTATCATAACTATGAAATCAGCAAAACCTGTAACATGGAATAATCTACAAATACCTTAAAGGCTAACTTATAAATAATAGAATAGGATAACAGGGAAATTTGTAAATGAAAAGCTACTTAACAGACATTTTAAAGAGTGGACCAGACTAAGTCATAGTATCTAGGGAATGTAAGAAACAGAAGAAAATGATTTATACAAAAGTCAAGAGTAATGTTTTCTTTGTAGGGGGCAGAGATGGATGGAAACTAGGCACATGGATATGTTCCTAAGGTAGCTGGCCAAGTTGTATATCTTAACATGGGCAGTGATTAAAAGTGCATTTGTCTCATATTATGTCATTAAACTATACATGTGTTTTCTGTGGTTTTCTGTATCACTTGTTTTACAAAAAAATTTTAAATTAATATTTTTGTTATGAAATAAAAATTTTTAAATAGGAATGTTAAAAACAGAAATCACATATCATTGTTACGCCAGCTCTAAAAGAAGTTCCCAAGATGTAGATTTTAATAGTAATAACTAGTAATAATAATAATAATTTAAACACATTCCAGACTACAATTAAATATGGGAATTCTGTGGAAAATGAGTCTAAAAAGAAAAAGTTAAAAAACTTGGGGGTATTAAGAGTATTGGAGTAATAACAAATATATATATATATACAAAGATTTTATTGTACTAAGCAGACAGTTTTTGTCAGGAAAAAATCGAGAAAGAGAACATAAAATCTACTAAGAAGAGAACCTTACAGCTTTATTTTTCCTGAATGTACTATTATGTTCCCTTTTATTATTACATAAAATTTGTTGTTCATTCGCTAAGTTGTGTCCAGGTCCCTGCAACCCCATGGACTGCAGCACACCAGGCTTCCCTGTCCTTCACTATCTCCCAGAGTTTGCTTAAACTCGTGTCCATTGAATCGGTGATGCCATCCAACCATCTCATTCTCTGTCACTCCCTTCTCCTGCCTTCAGTTTTTCCCAGCATTTGGGGTCCTTTTCAGTGAGTCAGCTCTTCACATATGGTGGCCAAAGTATTGGAAGTTCAGCTTCCATGTCAGTCCTTCCAATGAACATTCAGGGTTGATTTCCTTTAGGACTGACTGGATGAACCTCTTTGGTGTCCAAGGGATTCTCAAGAGTCATCTCCAGTGTCACTGTTCAAAAGCATCTACTCTTCAAGCGCTCAGCCTTCTTTATGATTCAACTCTCACATCTGTACATGACTACTGGAGAGCTTTGACTATATGGATTTTGGGGGCAAGGTGAAAATAGTCACCTTAATTAAGACAAATTTTTAAAATTTTAATTCTAAATTATACTTAGTTAATTTGGGGAATAAACATGAATTGGTTGCTTAGCTTAGTCAAAACTGACCCAAGAAGGCAAAGTGTCTGTATTGGAGATATAGATAGGCAGACATTTGTCTTTTACACTAGAAATTCATTTTGCTGTAAATAAGGTATATGATGTATGCATTTAACTGAATTTAGGTTGTATAATAAGAAAACTTTTAATACATGATTGCCCATAATTTTTCCTTTATTTGCAAAATAAATTTTATAATTCTTTTCTTTCTTTTATTTCCCCCTTCCTGACATCAGAGGGGAGTTCTAATTTGACATAATTGTTATATTAAAAATATAAAATAGAATTTGTAAGAGTAAAAGATGAGAAGTTTGTAGACTGGAGCTGGGTTGGAGTTTGAAGTGAATGGTCCTTCATAGTACCTGAGTTTGATGAGTAGGGGACAAAAGTAGCACTTTTAAAACATACCTATCTTTAGATCCCTTTACATTATTATGATTACTTTGATGTTACTTTTAATTTTTGTGTGTAGCCTTTTGACTTAGGCTATTCTGGGGGAAGACCATTTGGAAAAGAAATTTACATGCAGCAAACATAACAAGAAGGGACCCTTACATTACTAGATTATCATTGGCTAGTATAAGCCACTGGAAAACATAATGACTCAAAACAATTAATTATTTCTCAGCAGCCTATTAGTTGACTAGGCAGTTCTGATGTAGTTCAGGCTCTGCTGATCTTGGCTGGGCTTACTTCTGTATTAGCTAATATTAGCTCTGCTTCTGGGATTTATATGCTGGGATTTCAGCCTTCCTCCATATATTCTCTCATCTTCCTATGATCTACACAGACTTGGTTCTATGGGTGAGTCAGGACCAGGGGCAACACAAGGTCTCTGAAACCTGTGCTCAGAAGGGGCACACCTTCACTTCTCTTGTTTTCTATTAGCCAAAACAAGTAACAAGCCTGACAGATTCAAGGGATGGTAGGAAAAAATAAAACTAAAGCTTCACCTCTTGAAGTGAAGAGTTTTTTTTTTTTTTTTAACTACTATTTTTTATTATTTTACTTTATTTTACTTTACAATACTGTATTGGTTTTGCCAAGTGAAGAGTTTATAAAGTGACATAGCATAGGGTATGGAGACAGGAAAGCCATAAACTGGTACTATAAATTAAATCAATCTACTAGAAATTCTGATATCATTTAAGATTTAATTTTCTAAGTGGTATTCCGAAACAACAAGAGTTTCTACTATCTAAACTCTCATATTTAAAGTTTCCATGTTTCCTTTATAAATATAGAAGCATTTGATAGGTAGTCTTAACTTATTAGTTGTTTGAGCATGTGGATGAAATTTAACAAAATTAACTACAGAAAGCTCTTGACTGTTAAAGAATGAAAGTAGGATTTAGTTGCTTATAAAAATAAGTGTTTAAAAGCTAAAACACATTATATTTGCATGGCATTTTGTATAAATCATTTAATAACTTTTGTAATTATATGCTTGTTTATGCATACGTGCTTGAGTTTGGCATTGAATAATACAAGACCAAAGTAGCAGTAGTTTATACACATTATAAATTTATTTATCTCATACAGAATTCAGTGTCTGGGTCAGGAGTATAAGGCATTCTGTGGTGTTATATCTGGGTTTCTTTATGTTACACCATATTTTAAAAATAAACTTTATACTTTAGAATAAGTTTAGGTTTAGATAAAAGTTATGAAGATAATAGATGTATTTCTGAAACTCTCTTGCTTTTTCCATGATCCAGTGGACATTGGCATTTTGATCTCTCTTTCCTCTGCCTTTTCTAAAACCAGTTGAACATCTGGAAGTTCACGGTTCATGTATTACTGAGCCTGGCTTGGAGAATTTTGATCATTATTTTACTAACGTGTGAGATGAGTGCAATTGGGCAGTAGTTTGAGCATTCTTTGGCATTGCTTTGCTTTGGGATTGAAATGAAAACTGACCTTTTCCAGTCCTGTGGCCACTGCTGAGTTTTCCAAATTTGCTGTCATATTGAGTGCAGCACTTTCCGGGATTATCTTTCAAGATTTGAAGTAGCTTAACTGGAATTTCATCACCTCCACTAGCTTTGTTCATAGTGATGCTTTCTAAGGCCCACTTGACTTCACACTCCAGGATGTCTGGCTCTAGGTCAGTGATCACACCATCATGATTATCTTGGTCGTGAAGCTCTTTTTGTACAGTTCTTCTGTGTAATCTTGCCACTTCTTCTCAATATCTTCTGCTTCTGTTAGGTCCATACCATTTCTGTCCTTTATCAAACCCATTTTTGCATGAAATGATACCTTAGTATCTCTAATTTTCTTGAAGAGATCTCGTCTTTCCCATTCGGTTCTTTTCCTCTATTTCTTTGCATTGATCACTGAGGAAGGCTTTCTTATCTCTCCTAGCTACTCTTTGGAACTCTGCATTCAGATGCTTATATCCTTCTTTTTCTCCTTTGCTTTTCATGTCTCTTCTTTTCACAGCTATTTATAAGGCCTCCCAAGACAGCCATGTTGCTTTTTTGCATTTCTTTTCCATGGGGACGGTCTTGATCCCTGTCTCCTGTACAATGTCATGAACCTCTGTCCATAGTTCATCAGGCACTCTGTCTATCTGATCTAGTCCCTCAAATCTATTTCTCACTTCCACTCTATAGTCATAAGGGATTTGATTTACGTCATACCTGAATGGTCTAGTGGTTTTCCCTACTTTCTTAAATTTAAGTCTGAATTTGGAAGTTGAGTTCAGTTCAGTTGCTCAGTCGTGTCTGACTCTTTGCAACCCCATGAATCACAGCACTCCATGCGTCCCTGTCTATCACCAACTCCCGGAGTTCACTCAGACTCACGTCCATCGAGTCAGTGATGCCATCCTGCCATCTCATCCTCTGTCGTTCCCTTCTCCTCCTGCCCCCAATCCCTCCCAGCATCAGAGTCTTTTCCAATGAGTCAACTCTTCGCATGAGGTGGCCAAAGTATTGGAGTTTCAGCTTTAGCATCATTCCTTCCAAAGAAATCCCAGGGTTGGTCTCCTTCAGAATAGACTGGTTGGATCTCCTTGCAGTCTAAGGGACTCTCAAGAGTCTTCTCCAACACCACAGTTCAAAAGCACCAATTCTTCAGCATTCAGCCTTCTTCACAGTCCAACTCTCACATCCATACATGACCACAGGAAAAAAATGTAACCTTGACTAGACAGACCTTAGTCAGCAAAGTAATGTCTCTGCTTTTGAATATGCTACCTAGGTTGGTCATAACTTTTCTTCCAAGGAGTAAGCATCTTTTAATTGTATGGCTGCAATCACCATCTGCAGAGATTTTGGAGCCCCCAAAAATAAAGTCTGACACTGTTTCCACTTTTCCCCCATCTATTTCCCATGAAGTGATGGGACCAGATGCCATGATCTTCGTTTTCTGAATTTTGAGCTTTAAGCCAACTTTTTTGCTCTTCTCTTTCCCTTTCATCAAGAGGCTTTTAGTTCCTCTTCACTTTCTGCCATAAGGGTGGTGTCATCTGCATATCTGAGGTTATTGATATTTCTCCCAGCAATCTTGATTCCAGCTTGTGTTTCTTCCAGTCCAGCGTTTCTCATGAGGTACTCTGCATATAAGTTAAATAAGCAGGGTGACAATATACAGCCTTGACATACTCCTTTTCCTATTTGGAACCAGTTTATTGTTCCATGTCCAGTTCTAACTGTTGCTTCCTGACCTACATATAGGTTTCTCAAAAGGCAGGTCAGGTGGTCTGGTATTCCCTTCTCTTTCAGAATTTTCCGCAGTTTATTGTGATCCATAAAGTCAAAGGCTTTGGCATAGTCAATAAAGCAGAGATAGATATTTTTCTGGAACTCTCTTCCTTTTCCATGATCCAGCGGATGTTGGCAATTTGATCTCTGGTTCCTCTGCCTTTTTTAAAACCAGCTTGAACATCAGGCAGTTCACGGTTCACGTATTGCTGAAGCTTGGCCTGGAGAATTTTGAGCATTACTTTACTAGCGTGTGAGATGAGTGCAATTGTGCCGTAGTTTGAGCATTCTTTGGCATTGTCTTTCTTTGGGATTGGAATGGAAAGTGACCTTTTCCAGTCCCATGGCCACTGCTGAGGTTTCAAAATTTGCTGGCATATTGAGTGCAGCACTTTCACAGCATCATCTTTCAGGATCTGATACAGCTCAACTGAATTCCATCACCTTCACTAGCTTTGTTCGTAGTGATGCTTTCTAAGGACCACTTGATTTCACATTCCACGATGTCTGGCTCTAGATTAGTGATCACATCATCATGGTTATCTGGGTTGTAAAGATCTTTCTCGTACAGTTCTTCTGTGTATTCTTGCCAGCTCTTCTTAATATCTTCTGCTTCTGTTAGGTCCATATCATTTCTGTGCTTTATCGAGCCTATCTTTGCATGAAATGTTCCCTTGGTGTCTCTAATTTTCTTGAAGAGATCTGTAATCTTTCCCATTCTGTTCTTTTCCTCTATTTCTTTGCATTGATTGCTGAAGAAGGCTTTCTTATCTCTTCTTACTATTCTCTGGAACTCTGCCTTCAGATGCTTATGTCTTTTGTTTTCTCCTTTGCTTTTCACCTCTCTTCTTTTCACAGCTATTTGTAAGGCCTCCCCAGACAGCCATTTTGCTTTTTTGCATTTCTTTTCCATGGGGATGGTCTTGATCCCTGTCTCCTGTAAAATGTCAAGAACCTCCGTTGATAGTTCATCAGGCACTCTCTCTATCAGATCTATGCCCTTAAATCTATTTCTTACTTCCACTGTAAAATCGTAAGGGATTTGATTTACGTCATACCTGAATGGTCTAGCGGTTTCCCCTACTTTCTTCAATTTGAGTCTGAATTTGATAATAAGGAGCTCATGATCTGAGCCACAGTCATCTCCTGGTCTTGTTTTTGCTGACTGTATAGAGCTTCTCCATCTTTGGCTGCAAAGAATATAATCAATCTGCTTTTGGTATTGACCATCTGGTGATGTCCATGTGTAGAGTCTTCTGTTGTGTTGTTGGAAGAGGGTGTTTGCTATGACCAGTGCATTTTCTTGGCAAAACTCTATGCCTTTGCCCTGCTTCATTCCGTATTCTAAGGCCTAATTTCCCTGTTACCCCAGGTGTTTCTTGACTGCCTACTTTTTCATTCCAGTCCCCTATAATGAAAAGGACATCTTTTTGGGGTGTTAGTTCTAAAAAATCTTGTAGGTCTTCATAGAGCCATTCAACTTCAGCTTCTTTAACATTATTGATTGGGGCATAGACTTGGATAACTGTGATATTGAATGATTTGCCTTGGAGACAAACAGAGATCATTCTGTCCTTTCTGAGATTGCGTCCAAGTACTGCATTTCGGACCCTTTTGTTGACCATGATGGCTACTCCTTTTCTTCTAAAGGATTCCTTCCCAGAGTAGTAGATATAATGGTCATCTGAATTAAATTTACCCATTCCAGTCCGTTTTAGTTCACTGATTCCTAGAATGTCAATGTTCACCCTTGCCATCTCCTGTTTGACCACTTCCAATTTGCCTTGACTCATGGACCTGACATTCCAGGTTCCTAGAGAGTTTCAGAAAAACATCTATTTCTGCTTTATTGACTATGCCAAAGCCTTTGACCACCTGACTTGCCCCTTGAGAAACCTATATGCAGGTCAGGAAGCAACAGTTAGACTGGACATGGAACAACAGACTGGTTCCAAATAGGAAAAGGAGTAATGTCAAGGCTGTATATTGTCACCCTGCTTATTTAACTTCTATGCAGAGTACATCATGTGAAACGCTGGGCTGGAGGAAGCACAAGCTGGGATCAAGATTTCTGGGAGAAATATCAATAACCTCAGATATGCAGATGACACCACCCTTATGGCAGAAAGTGAAGAGGAACTAAAAAGCCTCTTGATGAAAGTGAAAGAAAAGAGTCAAAAAATTGGCTTAAAGCTCAACATTCAGAAAACTAAAACTCTGGTCCCATCACTTCATGGGAAATAGATGGGAAACTGTGGAAACAGTGTCAGACTTTATTTTGGGGGGGTTCCAAAATCTCTGCAGATGGTGATTGCAGCCATGAAATGAAAGGATGCTTACTCCTTGGAAAGAAAGTTATGACCAACCTAGATAGTATATTCAAAAGCAGAGACATTACTTTGCCAACAAAGGTCCATCTAGTCATGGCTATGGTTTTTTAAGTGGTCATGTATGGATGTGAGAGCTGGACTGTGAAGAAAGCTGAGTACCAAAGATTTGATGCTTTTGAACTGTGGTGTTGGAGAAGACTCTTGAGAGTCCCTTGGACTGAAAGGAAATCCAACCAGTCCATTCTAAAGGAGATCAGTCCTGGGTGTTCACTGGAAGGACTGATGCTAAAGCTGAAACTCCAGTACTTTGGCCACCTCATGCACAGTGTTGACTCATTGGAAATGACCCTGATGCTGTGAGGGATTGGAGGCAGGAGAAGGGGATGACAGAGGACGAGATGATTGAATGGCATCACCAACTCGATGGACATGAGTTTGAGTAAACTCCGGGAGTTGGTGAGGGAGAGGGAGGCCTGGTGTTCTGCAGTTTATGGGGTCGCAAAGAGTCAGACATGACTGAGTGACTGAACTGAGCTTAACTGATGAAGATAATATGAAAACTAATGAATATCCATCATCAAGTTTTCCCCCTTGCCAACCTCTTACACTACTATGTAAAAGAAACCAGCATTGGTACATTACTATTAACTAAAATCCTAGTTTGTCTAAAAATGCTAATTTTTTCTAATGATATGTTTTTCTGTTCCTGATCCAGTCCAGGGCACCACATGGCATTTATCTGTTATGACTAGTCTCTGATACTTTATTAACCTTTCCTACTTTTTCATGACCTTAATAGTCTTGAGGCATACTGGTCAGGTATCCTATAGACTGCTCCTCAATTTTTGTTGATTATTTTTCATGGTTATACTGCAGTTGTTTATGTAATAAGAATATTACATAGTCAAAGTGCCCTTCTCAACAGAAAATATGAGTAGGCAGATGGTATTATTGGTGATTAACCATCACTTAGTTAAAGTAGTATTTGACAGATTTCTCTATAGTTACTTTGCTTTCCTTTCCATGTTCTTTGTAATCACATTACTAGATCCAGTGTACCTTTAAGAGGGAAGAGATTGAACTCCACTTTCTGGAGTGGGTAGACACTGCATATCTTAAACAGAAGTTTGTAAGGATACAAGGAAGATTTATCTCTTCTCTTCCATTTAAGCACTTAATTCAATTGCTTACTTATATCATTATGGCTAATTTATATTTATTTTATAGTTTGGCTTATAATTCAGTACTGTATAATTCATTTTGTGGATCAAATTATTCCAGTTTTGACCTTTGGAAGCTGTTTAAGTTTGACTTCAATTTTTCTTTGACTTGTCACCTCCTTCTGTTTTTTTGTGGACACCCTTACATTCCGGTACTAAAAGGTGCTTCACAGTCGCCTTGTATTTTCCCTGTCCCCATCCTAGAATAAATCACTTTCCCAATAAGCCCTAATTCCTTTTATAGAAATGATACTTAGAAACCAAAATCTGAATGTTAGGTTTGTTTGTTTCTTCTGAGGTGTTATTATTTCTAGGCTTTCTCAATAGACAGAACTAGATAATTTGAATGTATGCATATTATACAGATGTTTATAATTATTTCTTTACCTGTTTCCTCTCTGTGTGCATACACATGTATACATATATATACACACATATATTGGAGAAGGAAATGGCAACCCACTCCAGTACTCTTGCCTGGAAAATCCCAAGGATAGAGGAACCTGGTGGGCTACAGTCAATGGGTTGCAAGAGTTGGGCATGACTTAGCAACTGAAACCACCACCACCACACACATACATTTGTACACACACACATTTATGTATTAGATAAACATGAGTTTATTCTTATCTCTCACCCCAATCCAGTACTATGTTGTTTATTATAACCTTCTTTCCTTACGTTTCTGTAGCTCCCCTCTATGAGAACAGGAAATCTGGCTTCTATCAGCTTCTATCCATTTATTTATCAGTATACACTATTCTTTTTGATCTTATTGTGTAAGATAAGAGCCTGCACATTGCAGGTATATATTGGCAGTAAGGACAGAGAATTATAGGGAGAGAAGACATATGAAGCTTCTTTTAAGAAAAGGTTTCCAGAAGCTACTCTGCAACTTCTGCTGATATCCTATTAGAAAAAAAAAAAAATTACTCACAAGGTCACACAAAGATGACAGAAAGTTTGGGAAATGTAATCTTTATCCTGGGAAGCAGAATGCCAAGGTTAAAAATAAATCAGAAACATGAAAAAAAAAATACCCGAACTTAAAAACAAAGGAAGAAAATATTCTTATGAAAGATGGAAAAATAAGGGAAGAAAAATTGGAAAACAGCTAAGAGTTTATGCTACACATTACCTGGATATTATTTTTCCTGAATACTATTATTATTGCAATGAATGAAGCAAGGAAAATGAAATGGTCAATTTTTTAATGTATTTCAGAATAATTAAAGGTCATGTAAATAGATTGGCACAATGAACTTTTCCATCTTTTAAATCCATCTTTAACTTGCCTTCATCTTTGCCATTATCCATAGTCCAGTTGATTTAAGGAAAAGGAACAAGAAATTAACATATTTAAAGCCAAAAGGGGTCTGGCGATTAGGATGAAAAAGCCAATATCTGCTTTTATTAAGAAGTCTAGAGAAATCATTTCATCATATTGTTTAAAAATTTTCTTTAAATACATAAAAGAAATAGTACTTTTATTTTTATATCACAGTTTCCCCTTTTCTTCTAACAGGGATTTTGAGCAGTGACATTAATCTGTTGACTGTTCCTGAATATATCAGATATGCTTCATAAATATACACCTGCTGTGCTGCTGAAAGAAGCTGGTGTTTTTTGATGCTCCATTGAATACAGTGGACTGACAGCTTAAAAAGGCAGAATGAAAGATAGGTGGGAGGGAAGTCCAAGAGTAAATGGGTTAATGATACACCATAATACACTCTTCACCGAAACCAGTTATTACTGAAAATAATGGAAGGACAACAAAGCCTTAAATAAAGGCTATCTTATGAATATAATAACATTAGAACTCGTGCTAAAATAGACATACTCCTCAGACTGAACTGATTAGAAACTCACAAATGCATGGTTCTGTGACTTTCTTTAAGAAAGTCTGAGTTATTTAGAAGTGACAGCCTTGAGTGTGAGGTAGCCAAGTTATGCATAAACTTGTACAATATTAAAATGCAAAGAAATTTTATCAGAAAAAAATTGGCATATTATATTCCCCTATGTAACATTACATTTTAAAAGTTTCAACAAAAGGCCTATAAAACCTCTGTGTATAGCTGCATAATGGCTCCCAGTTGTTCTAAGAAATAGCTCAGTCCGTGGAAGACATTATAAGGAAATTTCATTCAGCTGTGAATATATCTATTCCTTTGACATAGTCATAGCAATTCAAGCATGAGAATGAATACAAAATAGGCCCTTACTAAACCTGAAATGAGATTTTTCTGTATTTTAAAATTATATTTCCCTTCTAAGAAGTGAGGATATTTGGAGATCATTCAATTAAAGCTATTAGACACATGAAACTTTAGGGTGAATGTATTCCAGTAATTAGTCTTTTTTTTTTTTTTTGGTAATTATAGCTGTGGAAATGTACTTTCTTTTTTTTCTTTCATAGTTTTTGAATATCTCACTACAATTTTCCAACTGAAAATTTTATACTTTAAAAATAGTTGAAAGTTCCATATTTAAACAGAATACAAAGTGTCTATATCCCTCTGTGCTGTGCTGTGCTTAGTCATGCCTGACTCTTTGTGACCCCATGGACTGTAGCCCACCAGACTCTCTGTCTATGGGGATTCTCTAGCAAGAATATTGGAGTGGGTTGCCATGCCTTCCTCCAGGGGATCTTCCCAATTTGGGGATCGAACCCAGGTCTCCCACGTTGCAGGCAGATCCTTTACCATTTGAGTCACCAGGGAAGCTCAAGAATGCTGGAGTGGGTAGCCTATCTCTTCTCCAGAGGTACTTTCCAACCCAGGAATTGAACCTGTGTCTCCTGAATTGCAGGTGGATTCTTTACCAGTTGAGCTACCTGAGAAGCACCTACACCCCTTATTTAGCATCAATTTATTTCAGGATATTTTAGATTTCCACTTACTATCACATCAATATGTATTAACTAATGTGGGCATAAATATTATGTCTCCTTACAGAAAAATAATTTAGATTTTGTTAATTAAATCAGTAGCAATAATGATGGTCACAACACTAAAAGAATAGAAAAATAGTTTGTCTACCCATGTTTTTTCAATCTGGTTTTTTTACTGGATTAAAATAATTATTTTTTAACATGCACACTTTTCTGAAAATTTTATATGTCCATGGAAATTATTGAAACCATAGGCATTTAATAATCTTTTACTTTGCAAAATATTGATCTTTTAGTAAGTTTTTCTGAATTACATTATAATCAATCATTTTAGTTCTTTTTTTTCCTCCAGGAACCATGCAATAATCCTTACTTTCAATGATGCTTAACTTCTCCATATACTTACAGATAATTGTTATATTTCCCTTTAAGTTTTATTTGGCCAAATTCACATATATTTATTTCTTTTGGTCTTCCCTGATGGCTCAGCAGTAAATAATCCACCTGCAAGGCAGGAGATGCGGCAGACACAGACTTGATCCCTGGGTTGGGAAGATCCCCTGGAGGAGGAAATGGTAACCCACTCCAGTATTCTAGCCTGGACAATCTCATGGACAGAGGAGCCTGGCGGGCTACAGTCCAAAGGGTCACAAAGAGTCAGACATGATTGAGCAGCTGAGCACACATGCATATATGTTTATTTCTTTAATATTTGCTTCCTCTCCCAAGAAAATCTCTCTGGCTTGTTCAGAGCTTTAAGGATTGTCCTCTGAATTTGTTTCCATCTCATCTTTTGGTAGATTTTTTGACATCTCAGGTGTGGTGGTGGTAGGGGAGAGCTGATTTTTAGCATTTTCCTATTTCTGTTTTGTATACAGCCATGCCAGAGTTATTTCAAACTATGATATACACATTTGGCTTTTGAGAACCCATGGAAGAAGGTTCTAGTTCACTAATGAATTTAACTATACCTCTTTTGCTTTGCTGTCAATTATTTCATAATATACTAGAATGTGCTATCATTATTTAATAAAGGTTGAACACCACTGAAATAATTTTCTAGGCCCAAAATGGAGCCATTTTTTGCCTGGGGAGCCATGTCAACCAACAGACACTTAAGTAACTTTCTTATAAATGCTCCACTTGACCAGAAACTCAGTGTACCCGGTCAGCCAGTCCTGGACACTGGACATTCTTACTCTAGACAAGTTCTCCTGTGTAGCACCAACCAATTATATATTCTCTACTTTTTTCTCCCTTGTTTTAAACCCTGTAAAAACCTCCTGTCTTCCTCTCATTTTACAGTTTTCTGAATGGAGACTGTTTGCTTTATGAAGGGTTAAAGTTTGTTTCCATCATCTAAATTGTCTTTAGTCGTTTTTAACGCCACTATTAAGTTTCCTGAATTGCTCATGATAGTTATTTTGCTTTTATCCCCACAATATATATACATAATTTTCCACATTAGACCATAACTGGAAGTTGGACATTGTATCTCTGAATAGATGTTGTATGCTTTCAATCCAATTTCTTATTATTTTATCAGTATTTGATTTTTCATAAATTTCAGTCTATCAAAACAAGACCATTATTTTATTTATTTATACTATCTTTGATTTCTTGATTCAAGAGATGAAGTGACTCTCTTCTGAATTACTTCTAATCTGTCAATCTGCTGATCTCTTAAGTTCCTCATCATGGGCTCTTCCTTTTTTATCAAATTTATCAAAGAATTTCTTTGAGTAAAGAATAAATGGGTATTAAAAATATTTTAACTAATTGACAGGTCTCTAGTTCTGAAATTTCCTCATAAATTATTGTATGGAGCGTCTTACAAATAGGTAAAAATAAATGCTGTCAAAATATGGTGGCCTGGTTTAAAAACTTGAATGATTCTGCCATGACTAATTATGTGAGTTTAGTAAATGCATTCAGCATTTTAACCTTTCTCATATCTATTCTTGAAAGAGGCATGAAATTGTCTACATGTTCAGCCTATAGGTCCCTTACTAATCTAACACATGGCTCATTACTCAGAACTTTGGGAGCTCAATAAGAAAACAAGTTGCCTCACTAAATTGTCCCTCATGCAAGGTCTTTATTTTTTGAGCCAAATTGGTGCGCTCTTGCATTAATACCTGCTCCTACCCTGGAAGGCATTGCATTCCTACATCATAAGTCTTATCCTCACACTCATTGCATACTCCCCGATAAACTGAACATCCCATTGAACTTCACAAGTATGAACCAAGTCCATTAATGTTTTGTGGTATATCTTGTTGTATTTTTAGTATTAGAATATACTCATTCAGTTATTTATTCATATTTTGATATTTTATGTTCAAATAATTTATTCACTTTGCAGTGCATGTTGTGCTGGATATGGAGTTTAGGTAAAATGAGACTTCTCTTCCAAATAACCAATCAAATATTTTAACATAGTACTAAATAATTTTTATGTTCCTCACTAATTTAATAATTAATTGTTGTGCTGGATATGGAGTTTAGGTAAAATGAGACTTCTCTTCCAAATAACCAATCATACAGCATGCTTGGGGCTGGTGCATGGGGATGACCCAGAGAGATGTTATGGGGAGGGAGGTAGGAGGGGGGTTCATGTTTGGGAACACATGTAAGAATTAAAGATTTTAAAATTTAAAAAAAGTAAAAAATAAAAAAAAAAGAATGGGCAAAAACAAACAAACAAACAAAAAAACAAATAACCAATCAAATATTTTAACATAGTATTAAATAATTTTTATGTTCCTCACTAATTTAATAATTAATTGTATGCTAGAGTATGAACTATATCTGTTTTTATTCATGGTTGACAATTTCTTCTTTGATGTCTATTAATTTTTGCATCTATAAAACACTGATTTAATTGGTAGTTTTATTATCTGAGTCACTGTACCTCTCATTACTCTAAATTTACAATTTCACAATCTATTGCAGCCTTAAGTTTTTGAATATCTTTTTAAAAATTGCAAAAAAAAAATCTGGAAAACTATATTGGAATTAGTTTTAATCTGGAAACTACTTTACAAAGAGCTTACAAATTCTTATCACTCAATGCTTCCTTGGTCTTGATACATAAGATTAGAATTTTTCAATTTAATCTAATGGCATATCTTTGTAGATGAGTGTAATAATCTATAATAATTGTTATAACCAAATGGATTAAATATACAGCATGGGAGCCATGAGGTTGGACAGTCTGAGGAGACTCATATTGGAGACAAGGGATAGTGACAGTTTCACAGCAGATGTTAGGGTGGAATGATAACCAGTGTGAACAAATATACAGGACCAGAACCAACCTCATCCTGCTTTCCACCATAACTCTTACATCATTTAACTCTAAGACTGCTAGAAATTGATACTTAGAAAAATGAGAACAAGAGGAAGATATGGGACAAATACAAACTGATGAAGTTCTCTTCCCCAGTGGCTCAGACAGTAAAGAGTCTGCCTGCAATGCAGGAGCCCAGTTCAGTTCCTGGGTCAGGGAGATCCCCTGGAGGAGGTCATAGCAACCCACTCCACTATTCTTGCCTGGAGAATCCCATGGACAGAGGAGCTTGGAGGGCTACAGTCCACAGGGCCACAGAGAGTTGGACATGGCTGAGCAGCTAACACTTTCATTTTCACTTCTATTCTCAAGTGAGGAGGTTCTATTTTTTCAATTCATAGAATGTGGGATTGGGATATAAATTATAGCATCAAGTTTTGGCATACTACCAACTTCTAGATGAAGGCTCAAAAACTTAAGTTTTCTTTTTTTTTTTCTTTTGATAAAACAAAACCAAATTTTGTATTAACATTCAGTCTAATTTTCAATAGCATTTCAGTTTTACTAGGTTGGAACTCATCTTGGAATCAATTAATATTAAAACCTTTTTCTTTTGCAGACTCATAATTATTCCTGGCAAGTTGCTATCTCAACCTTCAACATAAAGTTTCAAAAAGACTTCTCCCACTCATTTATCAATGAAAGTTTTGTGTTGAAACTAATTATTTTTAATTGAATATACAGAAGGTGACTTTTCCACACAGACAATAATTTTTGAGACTCTGAACTTCAGAACACTAATTTTAACTTAATTAGTTTGTACATTTGTTCAACTCACAGTTTCAAGGCCCCTGTCCTATTTCAGAAATTACACATCCTTATCTATAAAAACAGAAAGATTATAACTCATACACATTAAACAGAGTGCTCATGGTTGAAAGTGATAAGATGTGTGTGAGCATAGACTTTTAATTTTTATTGTGTTTAGTCTTCTTCGTATTAGCTATTCCTTTAGAGAATGGAGGATTCTGAAGAGCCAAGACTTGTTTTTTTCCTTTTCTCTTATTTATTCATTTATTTTTAGCTCTATGCATTCCCCCCACTTCCAAGTAACCAACATCTAAAATGTTGGAATTTGTCCTTCTTTCTGAATCAGGACTGTTTATCATTTTAATGGGAATAGGTGGATGTGTCTCTTGTTAACAGATGTTTGATCACAAGTCACCTCAGAATCGTTAACTGTGTGTCTCATTTACCTTCTCCATGCTGGTTCTGTCTTCTGTTACAAATGCAGAGAAATTATCTCTTACTCTCAGGTTTATTTGCTTCTGCATCATACTTAGATGATCCCCAGATGCTAGAAGCAGCCTCATGAGGCTTTTCATTTTTTTGTGAAGTCTCTGTTGCAAAACTAAGGGGAAACAGCACAAATTTTAAGTTACTCTTCCCCACCATTGTGCTATCTCTTGCATCAAAAGAGATATGAGGCCAAAAGAATGGAGGAATACTAAAATACCCAATCAGCCATGTAAATATATCTAGGGTCCCATTATTTCTCCATGGGCAACCCCTTTGTTTCCCAAGCAAGAACACTGCTGCTGCTACTGCTAAGTCACTTCAGTCGTGTCCGACTCTGTGCAACCCCAGAACCGGCAGCCCACCAGGCTCCCCCATCCCTGAGATTCTCCAGGCAAGAACACTGGAGTGGGTTGTCATTTCCTTCTCCAATGCATGAAAGTGAAAAGTGAAAGTAAAGTTGCTCAGTCCTGTCTGACTCTTAGCGACCCCATGGACTGCAGCCCACCAGGCTCCTCCGTCCATGGGATTTTCCAGGCAAGAGTACTGGAGTGGGGTGCCACTGCCTTCTCCGAAGCAAGAACACAGTGGGGGTAATAAAGCAAGTGGTAGAGGAACAAGTTCTTAGATTCTTTTTATTTCATTTTTTCTTTTTTTTTTTTTTTTGTCTTCATTTTGAATGTACTGCCATGTAGCTTTTACAAATCTCAGGAATGTAAGCTGAGCAACTCAGGCCCATAAAATCTGATGAGGTCCCCAATCAGTAACACCTTGTTCCCTACCCTTGTTCCATCTGATTGTTCAGGTACATGTCAAAGTCAGAAGTAAGTTCTATTTAGGTCAGGTCTAGTTTTAGAGGCAGAAATTTTAGGATAAAATATACCTAGAGGTAAGACACAATATTTTTTCTTATCACTCTTTATTTTCTCCTAAAAACACTGTTCCATGATTTTCATATATTACCACATTGATTTCAGTGATCTTCTTATTACAGTGGACTCGTTCAGAAAAGTCCATTTTGCTGGCCAGGTTCCCCTCATTTTATGGGGTAGTAGACAGGGATGCCTGGCGTGCTGCTGTCCATGGACACGACTGAGCAACTGAACTGAACTGAACTGCGAAAGAGGGTTTTGGCTGCAAGTGGGTTACTTTCTCAAAGAGAAGATATGTTAGATATGTTACTATCTATTCCAGGGAGCATCCAGTTATAATTCCATTACTTAATTAAAACAGGTTTAATGGTGAGGTGCTCTCTTGTGCTTCAGTTTGAGCAGTAAAAGCAAGCTGATATGATTTTTTAACCAAGGTTTCTTGTGGGAACTTTGAAAGCACTGCATGCTTCATTTACAGTAATTATATAAAATGTATCTTTGTGAGAAAAGCATACACACATTTTTGCAGAGCTTTCCTGAGAAAAGTAGGTAAGAGTCACAATTTGTTATAGCCATCCTTTCCCATGGCCTTTTACTTTTACTCTCTCTCTATTTCTCTGCATGTATAGCCAAAACAAGATATCTCCATCCGCTTCCTCTACAGATAGGGTTATTTTTTTCTAATTCTCCCACTGAGGGTAATGGCTTCTGGGAATTCTACTTTGTACACCGTTTTCATTGTTTTCCCCTTTTGCTCGAGTTATTTGGCTTTGTCTTCTATCTCTTGAACAAAGCCAATTAATCTACCATCTTTAGGTGGGCAGGCAAACTCTGAAGTTACCAAGCAAACACTTCAAGCTTAATTCTTGGATTTTTATTATCCCTTCTTTTTTATCCACCAATCCAAGAAAATGACTGGGCCATTTGTGCTTCTATTCTCAATTTTCTGGTCAAAATCGGAAACAGAATGAAGGTTGCCTTTCTTCTGTATCTGACTTTTTGAAAATTATACTTAAAGGCTCTGCTCACTGATTTTGAAGGAAAAGGTAAAGAAGCCAGCGCTCCTGAGGCAGTGAGAGCTCAGTTCCCAGACTGAGCTGGAAACCAATGTAGTTAACTTTTTTAGGAGACTATGTCTCCATCCTTGAAAGCATCCCAGTAGCCCAAAAGTACACCTAACAACCCCATTTCAGGTGCAGTGAGACTTACAGGCTTGTTGAGGATCCCTAACCCCAAATGGGATACAGTGGCATAAAGTGTCTTGGATTTTTATCCATGAGAATCTAGGATTGGAAGACTCTATAATAATTGATATTTTTTATATCATTAGACATGGAAGCTGGGAAACAGTATTGGGAAAATTAAAAGGCTACATAGATTTGGGTTTATTTTATTATTATTATTTTGGCTGTGCAGGATCTTTATTACAGTGTGCAGGCTTTCTCTAGTGGCAGTGTGAGGGTTCAGTCATCGCAGCAAGGTTGCCCCAGAGCATGTAGGATCTTAGATCCTCAACCAGGGATTGAAACTGCATTCCCTGAACTGGGAGGCAGATTCTCAACCACTGGACTGCCAGGAAAGTCCTTGAATTTTAAATAATTTATATAACATGACAAATGTTATTTCTTTCTGCGTATCTCATTCATACCTGCAGTTGTTTTCACATGTTCACTCTCTAGTGCGGCGATTCTCCTTGAAGAGAACTGTTTATTGTCTTGTTCATACTCTCCTAATTCTTCAGGAAGCAAAGTTCTTGTATGTCCTGAGATATACATATGGGATTCTTGTGTATGCTGACCTCACGTTCAGATTTTTGTAGATATTGTGCTATGCTCTATGTTTTATAGTACTTATTTTAACTGTTCACTGAACAGTTAATCTATGCAACTATTAGAATATATGTAAATTTGTTTACAAATTGATTAGACTTTGGTGACAGAACTGTAAAATTCAGAAGCGGACATTGCAGTGCCACGCAGGTCACAGCAATCATAGCTTCAGGCCATGAATTGCTTCTGTTGCCTCTATTGTCTCCGAATTTTTCCACTTACCTAAAGTATAATACACAGACAGATTTTAAACACTGATCTGCGTAATTTATTTTCATAATTTAAGAAAGCACTAATGATTCTGTGCAAATAGTGAGGAGAGATGAATTCTAGTTCAAAATCATAATTCCCTAGATATATTGTAGGTCTTTTCATTTGAAAAGTAAGGCATGTTAGTAACCTATTTCTTTAACAAAATTACTGAATGATTCAAATGAGATGAAGAAGGTGAATGCGCCTTAACAGTAGTGAGTACTAAATATAAAGTATTATTAGTATTCCCTTGTTCTTCCTATAGATAACCCAAATCACTTTTTTCAAAGAGAATTAGATACATTTATTGTACCATTTGTTAGACTAGTCTGAGGTTTTGGTTGTATTTTATTTTCAGTTTTCAAAGTTTCTGACAGAGTTTTCTGTAGAAACTAATGACACTTTTCAACAGCTTCTGAATTCCCTGGAGTATGATTGCTGTAATATTTTCTAAGAACTACTAAAATATGGCATGATTTTCTCTTCTCAATGTTGAAGTAACTGGGTATTGTAGTAGTAACTTTGCCAGTATTTGCTCCCTTAGAGCTCAATGATTTCCTGAAATGCACATCTTCAATTGATTAGGGTATAATTTCTTGATTTATTTGTAACAACAAGAAAACAACAACAACAACAAAATGTCTGTTATTTTTTTCTCCTTAGGAACATTTCTAAGCCGAATGAGACTTTTAAAAGGCCAGTTAAAAGTTTACTGATATCTTTTTTCATTTTCCCTTGATTTTCTTAATGTTGTGTATGCCATCTAAAATTGGTTTTATCAGTTTCAAGGGTATATCAGTCTTTTTTATAATTACTCTTATTTCTCTTATTTTCCCTTGTTGCTTGCCTGAAAAACAAATCAAATATTTGAATTAATGTAATATCCTATTAGTATAAAACAAATTTGAGATGTGATTTAATTTTCTACTCTGAAGAAAGATGAATTTGCTTTTATTAATGCATTAGCACAAACTACAGATGAGGTAATGAATCTCAGAATTACGCTTGTTACCTTCTTGAGCAACAATGTGTGTGTGTGTGCTAAGTTGCTTCAGTCATGTCTGACCCTTTGTGACCCACGGACTGTAGTCCAATAGGCTCCTCTGTCCATGGGATTCTTCAGGCAAGAAGACAGGGTGTGTTGCCCTGCCCTCCTCCAGGGAATCTTCCTGACCCAGGGATCAAACCAGTGTCTCTTATATTTCCTGCATTGGTAGGTATCTTCTTTACCACTAGCGCCACCTGAAACTATAGAAAAGTATTCTAAAAATTGTCATGCAATTCTAAATATTTAGACAAATAAATTATCTTCCCATAAAATTAGGATTGCTTTCCTGGTACTGAATGCAACTGTCTGATAATAATTTACAAATTCTGGAAGCTTCATAAAGTTCCTTAGGCCATGATAACTTATTAAACAGTTGCCACAAAATAAGAGTTAAAATTTGTAACATTTGACATTGAATATGACAAGTAACATTGATATTGTAAATGTCAGAAAATATCCTTGTCTTTTTTTCTACAAGGTGAAAGATATTTTAATTGAACTTCACATATGACATATGTGTGCCAAGTATGACTTCCAAGAGAGCTGCCATTTGGACAAAATGAATTTATAGTACATATCTCTATTTAAAAAAAATTCTCTTGTTTTTTTTGTTTTGTTTTGTTTTGTTTTGTTTGTTTACTGGTTTATTGTTTATTAGATGCTTTTCTCAGGTATATAGTATAAATGTATTAATCTTATAATTAAAGTGAGAGGATATGAGTGTGTGTTAGTGGCTCAGTAATGTCCAACTCTTACAACCCCAAGGACAATAGCCACAAGGATCCTCTGTCCATGGAATTCTCCAGGAAAGAATCTTAGAATGGATAGCCACTCCCTTCTCCAGGGGATCGTCCCAGCCAGGGACTGAATGCAGGTCTCCTGCACTGCAAGCAGATTCATGACCCTCTGGGCCACCAGGGAAGCATACCTAATAATTATCAAATACCTACCTTATGTCAGATACATTTCACATATAATTGTAAGACTTTCTCCAAAATAACTCAACAAATAAGAAGTGTTTCCTATTTTATTTTGTAATAGAGCACACACTAAAGGCCTGTGAGTGTTACTAAGTATATTTCTCAGAAAAGGAAAGTGTAGTAGACTGCAGGGGTTCAGGCTAGGTCTTTCTGATTTACATGAGCACAGATGCTTTTGAACTTCAGTGTTTTGAACTTTGGCCACCTGATGCAAAGAACTGACTCCTTGGAAAAGACCCTGCTGCTGGGAAAGATTGAAGGCAGGAGGAGAAGGGGATGACAATGAGATGGTTGGATGGCATCACTGACTTGATGGACATGAGTTTGAGTGAACTCCAGGAGCCGGTAATGGACAGGGAAGCCTGGCGTGCTACACTCCATGGGGTCGTGAAGAGTTGAATATGACTGAGCGACTGAACTGAACTAAACACAGTCTAAAATGAAGAACATTCCTTATGTCTCAACTTACAGTGCATGACAAAATTATCTTTCAAAACATATGGCATTCTCAAACAGAAAATGTAGATTGATCCCTTAGACTTCTCCCTTTATGAATGCATTTGGTTACATATAAAAGAAAATTAAGCTAAAAATGTGTCCAAATAATACAAATGGAGGTAATTTTTAATGCATACCAAAAATTTCAAGAATACGACTGGCATAGATGTTCAATAATAATGTTGGGAATCATGCATCTTGTTATATTTTTTCCTTAAAAATATGTTTGTTGCAATTGACTTTTTGTTGTTGATGTTGTTGTTGTTGATGTTCATTGTTGTAACCTCAGGGCTACAATATACCTGCTGTATCTTTAGGTATCATATGTCAGTCAGTTCAGTCAATCAGCTGAGTCTGACTCTTTGAGGCCCCATGGACTGCAAAATGTCAGGCTTCCCTGTCAATCATCAACTCCTGGAGCTTTCTCAAACTCATGTTGATCAAGTAGGTGAAGTCATCCAACCATTTCACCCTGCTATCCACTTCTTCTACTGCCTTCAATCTATGAGAGCATGAGGGTCTTTTCCAACGAGTCAGTTCTTCGCATCAGGTGGCCAAAGTACTGGAGTTTCAGCTTCAGCATCAGTCCTCCCAGTGAATATTCAGGACTGATGTCCTTTAGGATGGACTGGTTGCATCTCATTCCTGTCCAAGGGACTCTCAAGAGTCTTCTCCAACACCACAGTTCAAAAGCATCAGTTCTTCAGTGCTCATCTTTCTTTATAGTCCAACTCTCACATCCATACATGACTACTGGAAAGACCATAGCTTTGACTGGTCGGATTTTGTCAGCAAAGTAATGTCTCTGCTTTTTAATGTGCTCTCTAGGTTGGTGATAGCTTTTATTCCAAGAAAAAAGCATCTTTTAATTTCATGGTTATAGTCACCATCTTCAGTGATTTTGGAGCCGGAAAAAATACAGTCTGTCACTCTTTCCATTGTTTCTCTGTCTATTTTCCATGAAGTGATGGGACAGGATGCCATGATCTTAGTTTTCTGCATGTTGGGTTTTAAGCCAAATTTTTCACTCTCCTCTTTCACTTTCATCAAGAGGCTCTTTTGTTTTTTATCACTTTCTGCCATAATGTGGTGCCATCTGCGTATCTGAGGTTATTGATATTTATCCCAGCAATTTTGATTCCAGCTTGTATTTCATTCAGCCCAGCATTTCACATGATGATCTCTGGATATAAGTTAAATAAGCAGGGTGACAATATACAGCCTTGACATACTCCTTTTTCTGTTTGTAACCAGTGTGTTGTTCCATGTCCAGTTCTAACTGTTGCTTCTTGACCTAAGAACAGATATCTCAGAAGGCAGGTCAGGTGGTCTGGTATTCCCATCTCGTGAAGAATTTTCCAGTTTGTTGTGATCCACACAGTCAAAGGCTCTGGCATAGTCAATAAAGCAGAAGTAGATGTTTCTCTGGAACTCCCTTGCTTTTTCGATGATCCAGAGGATGTTGGCGACTTGATTTACAGTTCCTCTGCCTTTTTTAAATCCAGCTTGAACATCTGGAAGTTCATGATTCACTTGCTATTAAAGCCTGGCTTGGAGAATTTTGAGCATTATTTTGTTAGCCTGTGAGATGAGAGCAATTGTGTGGTAGTTTAAGCATTCTTGAACATTGCTTTTCTTTGGGATTGGAATGAAAACTGACCTTTTCCAGTCCTGTGCTCACTGCTGTTTTCCAAATGTGCTACATATTGAGTGCAGCACTTTCACAACATCGTCTTTCAGGATTTGAAATAGCTCAACTGGAATTCCATCACCTCCACTAGCTTTGTTCATAGTGATGATTCCTAAGGCCCAGTTAACTTCATATTCCAGGATGTCTGGCTCTAGATGAGTGATCACACCATCATGGTTATCTGGGTCATGAAAGTTTTTTGTATAGTTCTTTGTATTTTTGCCACCTCTTTATATCTTCCGCTTCTTTTTTTGGTCCATACAGTTTCTATCCTTTGTTGTGCCCGTCTTTGCATGAAAAGTTCCCTTGATATCTCGAATATCCTTGAAGAGATCTCTAGGCTTTCACATTCTTTGTTTTTCTCTATTCTTTGTATTGATCACCGAGGAAGGCTTTCTTATCTCTCCTTGCTGTTCTTTGGAACTCTGCATTCAAAAGGATGTATCTTTCCTTTTCTCCTTTGCCTTTAGCTTCTCTTCTTTTCTCAGTTATTTGTAAGGCCTCTTTAGACAACCATTTTGCCTTTTTGCATTTCTCTGTCTTGGGGGTGGTCTTGATCACTGCCTCCTGTACAGTGTCATGATCTCCATCCATAGTTCTTCAGGCACTTTGTCTATCAGATCTAATGCCTTGAATCTGTTTGTCACTTCTATAGTATAATTTTACAGGGTTTGATTTAGGTCATACCTGAATGGTCTAGTGGTTTTCCCTACTTTCTTCAATTTAAGTCAGAATTTGGCAATAAGGAGTTCATGAGCCACAGTCAGCTCCTGGTCTTGTTTTAGCTGACAGTATACAGCTTCTCCATCTTTAGCTGCAAAGAATATAATCAACCTCATTTCTGTATTGACCATCTGGTGATGTTCATGTGTAGGGTCATCTCCTGTGTTGTTGGAAGCGGATATTTGCTATGACCAGTGCATTCTCTTTGGAAAACTCTGTTAGCCTTTGCCTTGCTTGCCTGTTACTCCAGGTATCTCTCAACTTCTTACTTTTGTACTCTAGTCCCCTATAATGAAAAGAGCATCTTTTTTGGGTGTTAGTTCTAGACGGTCTTGTGAAAGTGAAAGTGAAGTCGTTCAGTCGTGTCCGACTCTTTGCGACCCCGTGGACTGTAGCCTACCAGGCTCTTCTGTCCGTGGGATTTTCCAGGCAATAGTACTGGAGTGGATTGCCATTTCCTTCTCCAGGGGATTGTCCCAACCCAGGGATCGAACCTGGGTCTCCCGCATTGTAGACAGATGCTTTACCATCTGAGCCACCAGGAAAGTCCTAGGTCTTCATAGAATCATTCACCTTCAGCTTCTTCAGCGTTACTGGTTGGAGCATAGATTTGGAAAACTGTGATATTGAATGGTTTGCCTTGGAAACGAACAGAGATCATTCTGTTGTTTTTGAGATTGCATCCAAGTACTTCACTTCAGACTCTTGTTCACTATGAGGGCTACTCCATTTCTTCTAAGGGATTCTTACCCACAGTAGTATATATAATGATTATCTGAGTTAAATTCACCCATTCCAGTCCATTTTAGTGCACTGATTCCTCAAATGTCGATGTTCACTCTTGCCATTTCCTGTTGACTACTTCAATTTACCTTGATTCATGGACCTAACATTCCAGATTCCTATGCAGTGTTGCCCTTTACAGCATCAGACTTTACTACCATCACCAGTCACATCCACAACTGGGTGTTTTTTTTTGCTTTGTCACCATCTCTTCATTCTTTCTGGAGTTATTTCTCCACTGATCTCTCGTATCATATTGGGCACCTACCGACCTGGGGAGTTCATCTTTCAGTGTCCTATCTTTTTGCCTTTTTATACTGTTCATGGGTCTCTCAAGGCAATAATGATGAAGTGGTTACCACTCCCTTCTCCTGTGTCAGGCGTCATACTGTGAACAAATTACAGGCCATGGGCAAGAGGAAAAGAAAGGGATATCTGTAGTTGACTTCTAGTGTCAATAGTGATATTTGTTCAGTTTTGTCTGACTCTTTGTAGCCCTATGCAATGTAGCCCACCAGGCTTCTCTGTCTATGGGATTCTCCAGGCAAGAATACTGGAGTGGGTCTCCATTCCCTTCTCTACCTGGGACTCCTGCATTGCAGGCAGATTCTTTACCATTTAAGACCACCAGGGCAGCCAGTTGACTTCTTCTTATAACTTATTCACCTGAAAAGGGCTACAGCTGCAATGGAAGCTAAGATATCAAGATTTAACATATCAAAGAAGGGATAATGAAGTTGATAATGGAATTTTGAACAGCTAATTAAAATTTCTGCTTTACCATATATACTGTACTTTTTTAGAGCTTGCCTAAATCCTGTTTTCACTTATTCATATTTGTCAGACATTCAAGGACTATTTATTCAGTTTTATTGCTGTGTGCTGAGAATATATCTGTGATTTAAAAAGGCAATGAATATCTCAAAACACACACACACACACACACACACACACACACACACACACACAAATCAATTCCAAATGAATTTTAGGTCTAAATGTTGAAGACAAATGAGTAAAGCTTTTTAAAGAAAAGATAGACCATCTTTGTGTCCTCAGAGTATACAAAGTTTTCTTAAAGAAGATACACATGCACACACTCACTAACTATATATAGAGAGATTGACATATTGAACTAAATTAAGATTGACAAAAAGTGGACAGCAAAATTCTCCATTAACAAAGTGCAAAGCAATCCCACAAGGCTGAAAACTGACACAATATGTCTAGGTGACAAAAATTTCTTCAATCAACTGAGAAATAACATTAACCCAGTTAAAAATAGGTAATATATGCAAATAAACATTTATTTAAAAGAATATATTATTGTCTATAAACATAAAAAGATCTTCAAACATGTTAATCATCAGGAAATTAAAATTAAGGCAACTACCACATACTCACAAAAATAGATAAAATTAAAAATACTGAAAATCTCCACTGTTTTCTAGGAAATAAGTATTTGAAACAGCTGAAACTCTGTAGTGAGCATACAAATTGGTGTAATTTCTTTTTGAAATGGGTTTAGCAGTATTGACTATAGCTGAATATATGTGCTTTTTGCCCCGCATTTACAAGTCTAGGTGTATGCTCAAAAGAAATCCATATTTATCTTCACCAATAGGCCATCAACAGAAAATTGGATTAAAGTTTTACTGAGCATGGCCCAGCCCATCAGAACAAGACCCAGTTTCCCCCTCAGTCAGTCTCTCCCATCAGGAAGCTTCCATAAGCCTCTTATCCTTCTCCATCAGAGGGCAGACAGACTGAAAATCACAATCACAGAAAACTAACCAATCTAATCATATGGACCACAGCCTTGTCTAACTCAATGAAACTATGAACTATGCCCTGGGCAACCATCCAAGATAGAAGGGACATGATGAGTGTTCTGAAAAATTATGGTTCAGTGGAGAAGGGAATGGCCAACCACTTCAGTATTCTTGCCTTGAGAACCCCATGAACAACCAGGAAAGGCAAAAAGATAGGACACTGAAAGATAAAATCCACAGGTCGGTAGGTACCCAATATGCTACTGGAGATCAGTGGAGAAATAACTCCGGAAAGAATGAAGAGATGGAGCCAAAGCAAAAAAGCACCCAGTTGTGGATGTGACTGGTGATGGAAGCAAGCTCTGATGCTGTAAAGAGCAATATTGCAGACGAACCTGGAATGTTACGGCCATGAATCAAGGCAAACTGGAAGTGGTCAAACAGGAGATGGCAAGAATGAACATTGACATTTTAGGAATCAGTGAACTAAAATGAACTGGATTGGGTAAATTTAACTCAGATGATCATTATATCTACTACTGTGGGTAAGAATCCCTTAGAAGAAATAGAGTAGCCCTCATAGTTAACAAAAGACTCTAAACTGCAGTACTTGGATGCAATCTCAAAAACGACAGAATGATCACTGTTCGTTTCCAAGGCAAACCATTCAATATCACAGTAATCTAAGTCTATGCACTGAATACTAATGCTGAAGAAGCTGAAGGTGAATGGTTCTATGAAGACCTTGAAGACCTCCTAGAACTAACACCCAAAAAGGAAGCTCTTTTCATTACAGGGAACTGGAATGCAAACGTAGGAAGTCAAGAAATACCTGGAGTAACAGGCAAATATGCCCGTGGAATACAGAATGAAGCAGGGCAAAGGCTAATAGAGTTTGGCAAAGAGAACACATAGGTCAGAGCAAACACCCTCTTCCAAAACAAAAGAGAAGACTCTGCACATGAACATTGCCAGATAGTCAACACCAAAATCAGACTGATTATATTCTTTGAGGCCAAAGATGGAGAAGCTCTATACAGTCAGCAAAAACAAGACTGGGAGCTGACTCTGGCTCATATTATGAACTCCTTATTTCCAAATTCAGACTTAAATCAAAAAAAGTAGGGAAAACCACTAGACCATTCAGGTATGAGCTAAATCAAGTCCCTTCAGATTATACAGTGGAAGTGAGAAATAGATTTAAGAGACTAGATATGATAGACAGAGTGCCTGATGAACTATGGATGAAGGATCGTGACATTGTACAAGAGACAGGGATCAAGACCATTCTCAAGGAAAAGAAATGAAAAAAAATAAAATGGCTGTCTGAGGAGGCCTTACAAATAGCTGTGAAAAGAGAAGAAGTGAAAGCAAAGGAGAAACGGAAAGATATATCCATTTGAATGCAAAGTTCCAAAGAATAGCAAAGAGATAAGAAAGCCTTCCTCAATGATCACTGCAAAGAAATAGAGGAAAATAATAGAACGGGAAAGACTAAAGATATCTTCCAATAAATTAGAGATACCAAGGGAACATTTCATGCAAAAATGGGCTCGATAAAGGACAGAAATGGTATGGACCTAACAGGAGCAGAAGATATTAAGAAGTGGCAAGAATACACAGAAGAACTATATAAAAAAGACCTTCACAACCCAGATAATCACGATGGTGTTACCACTTACCTAGAGACAGACATCCTCAAATGTGAAGTCAAGTGGGCCTTAGAAAGCATCACTGAACAAAGCAGGTGGAGGTGATGGAATTCCAGTGGAGCTATTTCAAATCCTGAGAGATGATTCTGTGAAAGTGCTGCACTCAATATGCCAGCAAATTTGGAAAACTCAGCAGTGGCCACAGGACTGGAAAAGGTCAGTTTTCCCTCCAATCTCAAAAAAAGGCAATGCCAAAGAATGCTCAAACTACCGAACAATTGCACTCATTTCACATGCCAGTAAAGTAATGCTCAAAATTCTCCAAGCCACGCTTCAACAGTACATGAACTGTGAACTTCCAGATGTTCAAGCTGGTTTTAGAAAAGACAGAGGAACCAGACATCAAATTGTAACATCCATTGGGTCATCGAAAAAGCAAGAGAGTTTCAGAAAAACATCTATTTCTGTTTTATTGACTATGCCAAAGCCTTTGACTGTGTGGATCACAACAAACTGTGGAAAAATCTTCAAGTGATAGGAATACCAGACCACGTGACCTGCCTCCCGAAAAATCCATGTGCAAGTCAGAAAGCAACACTAGAACTGGTCATGGAACAACAGACTGGTTCCAAATAGGAAAAGGAGTACATCAAGGCTGTATATTGTCACCCTGCTTGTTTAACTTATAGGCAGAGTACATCATGAGTCACTGGGCTGGATGAAGCACAAGCTAGAATTAAGATTTTAGGGAGTAATATCAATAACCTCAGATATGCAGATGACACCACCCTTATGGCAGAAAGTGAAAAAGAACTAAAGAGCCTCTTGATGAAAGTGAAAGAGGAGAGTGAAAAACTTGGCTTAAAGCTCAGCATTCAGAAAACTAAGACCATGGCATCTGGTCCCATCACTTCATGGCAAATAGATGGGGAAATAGTAGAAACAGTGGCTGACTTTGTTTTGGGGGGGCTCCAAAACCACTGCAGATTGTGACTGCAGCCAGGAAATTAAAAAATGCTTACTCCTTGGAAGAAAAGCTATGACCAACCTAGACAGCATATTAAAAAACAGAGGTATTACTTTGCCAACAAAGATCCATCTAGTCAAAGCTATTGTTTTGCCAGTAGTCATGTATGGATGCGAGAGTTGAACTGTAAAAATGCTGAGCACCAAAATATTGATGCTTTTTAACTGTGGTGTTGGAGAAAACTCTTGAGAGTCCTTTGGACTGTAAGGAGATCTAACCAGTCCATCCTAAAGGAAATCAGTCCTGAATATTCATTGGAAGGACTGATGCTGAAGCTGAAACTCCATTACTTTGGCCACCTGATGTGAAGAACTGATTCATTTGAAAAGACCCTGATGCTGGGAAAGATTGAAGGCAGGAGGAGAAGGGGATGACAGAGGATGAGATGGTTGGAGGGCATCACCGACTCAATGGACATGAGTTTGAGCAAGCTCCAGGAGTCAGTGATGGACAGGGAGGCCTGGCATGCTGCAATCCATGGGGTCTAAATAAGTCAGACATGACTGAGTGACTGAACTGAATAGGCATGTGTAAGAAAGTTTACAGCAATGACATTGATAATAACCAAAAGCTGGAAATAACATAAATATATATTTTTGCTAGAATGGATAAATATATCATGGTATATTTGTAAAATGAAATACCATACCGTGATGAAAATTACTTGCCATTGCATCAGCAATATGGATGAATTTCATAAACATAACGCCAGAATAAATGGGGCCACATTAGAACATACTGTATGTTCCACTAAGATAAAATGCAAAAAAAAAAGGCAAAGGTGACCTATGATATTAAACTCGAAATAGTAGTTAGACCTTGCAGCTAGAGACAGTGAGGACAGGAATAGAGAATGAATGAAATTTCCTGAATGTTAGTAATAAACTGTTCTTTGATCTTGGATTTTTTTATACAGGTGTTTGTTTCTGAGAATGCCTCAAGCTCCACACTTGTAATACATTAATATGTAGTTTTCCTTTTAAACAACATCCTTCAATAAAATGGCTAAAAATAAACACAAGAAATGAAAAAGAAAACAGATCTGATACTGACCTCAGAGAGATTGTTGACTAATGGAAGAGAGATATTAAGTAATAATTGTGAGCATAACTGTGCTAATATGAGTTTGCTCCTAGCTTAAAGCATAATTAAAAGTTTTTTTAAAGAGAATTAAGTGAGGTGCTCTAATTCAGGTGGGAGGGTCTGGAAGACCCCTCTGAGGAAGTGAGATCAATGATATTATCTGAAGCATTACAGAGTTTTCAGATGAAGATTGAAGTAGTAGGAGCAACTCATGTGAGGATCCTCCTGGAGAAAAAGAGCTTAATTTGTAGAACAGTTGAAAGAAGACCAATGTAGCTAGAGACAGAACAGAGTTTGGTGTGATTAGATTCTTCTCAAATATTTAAGACTGGGGTATTTCCCAAATTCATACCAGAGATTTAGTGTGTCCTAAGAATTTCACCCTGCTTATCTAACTTATATGCAGAGTACATCATGAGAAACGCTGGGCTGGGGGAAGCACAAGCTGGAATCAAGATTGCCAGGAGAAATATCTATAACCTCAGATATGCAGATGACACCACGCTCATGGCAGAAAGTGAAGAGGAACTAAAAAGCCTCTTAATGAAAGTTAAAGAGGAGAGTCAAAAAGTTGAGTTAAAGCTCAACATTCAGAAAACTAAGATCATGGCATCTGGTCCTATTGCTTCATGGTAAATAGAAGAGGAAACAGTGGAAACAGGGGAAACAGTGCCAGACTTTATTTTCTGGGCTCCAAAATCACTGCAGATGGTGACTGCAGCCATGAAATTAAAAGATGCTTGCTCCTTGGAAGGAAAGTTATGACCAACCTAGATAGCATATTCAAAAGCAGAGATATTACTTTGCCAACAAAGGTCCATCTAGTCAAGGCTATGGTTTTTCCAGTAGTCATGCACGGATGTGAGAGTTGGATTATAAAGAAAGCTGAGCGCCAAAGAATTGATGGTTTTGAACTGTGGTTTTGGAGACTCTTGAGAGTCCCTTGGACTGCAAGGAGATCCAAGCAGTCCATTCTAAAGGAGATCAGCCCTGGGTGTTCTTTGGAAGGAATGATGCTAAAGCTGAAACTGTAATACTTTGGCCACCTAATGCGAAAAGTTGACTCATTGGAAAAGACTCTGATGCTGGGAAGGATTGGGGGCAGGAGGGGAAGGGGACAACAGAGGATGAAATGGCTGGATTGCATCACTGACTCGATCGACGTGTCTGAGTGAACTCTGGGAGTTGGTGATGGCCAGGGAGGCCTGGCGTGCTGTGATTCATGGGGTCGCAAAGAGTTGGACACGACTGAGTGACTGAACTGAACTGAAGAATTTATCAATTATTCATTAAGATAATATTTGGTAATATCTCCATACTACGTACTTATAACTTGTTTGTAAATAGAACCAGTGTATAAGTTGTTATGGAAAGACAAAAGTGGCATGTTTGTGAGCCATGAGGGATCAGAGAAAATTTTTCAGAAGAGGTGATATCTGAGGTGAATCCTGAAGACTGGGTAGATATGCAAAGAATCTGGGACCTGAGCTGGAAATTCCACAGAGAAAGGAATATAAACAAACTTCAAAAGCAAAATGAACAGTTGAATGTGAATGGAAAATAGAGTTAGCTTGAAGAGGGGAGACAGGCTAGGAGGATCATATTGGATAAAAAGTAAGCAAGAACCAGATCTTAACCGTTTTGATTGCCCATCTTTAAAGAACTAGAGTTTTATTCTAAATAGATGGGAAGAGTTTGAATGGTTTTAGATAATGACTTGAAATGATCACACTTTAGGGATCGTATTGTTTCTGTGATGTTTCTATCACCAGATCCTAGAGAAATATGTGGCAGAAAATAAGACCCAACAAATATTGGTTGCTAAGTGAATTAAAAAGTATTTCATTGATTACTATGTGGACATTTGTCCAATCAGTTAGAAAATCCTGTTGGGTCTACATTGAAAATACATCCAGAATTTCTGATCGTTTCTGCTTTCATTTTGGTGCAGCCCTTGTCTCTCACTTAGATTTTTAATAGCTTCTTAACTGACTTCCCTATATCTGCGCTTACTCCTCTACCATTTATTCTCAACACAGAAATAACAAGAATCCTTTAAAATGCAAGCTGGGTGATGTCACCTTTGTTCAAAAGTCTTTGTTTTCCTTTCTTCTCGTTTAGAGTTAGAATTCAGGGACTTTCAAGTGCTTGCACACTCTGCTTCTTAGTTTCCTGAGCTCTCTGATCTCCTTCCCTCTTACCTTCATTCATTCGTTCACAGCCACCTTGAATCTTGCTCTTCCTCAGTCTCACCCACAATAACAAATCATTGTTGACATATGGCTCAGAGTCTTTCCTCTATCTACATCAGTGCTTTTGATCTTTGAAGCCTACCTTAAGCACACTTCTAAAATTATTTATTTTACCTCTTCCCAACACTCTCATTCCTCTTACTTGACTTAATTTATTTTCACAGCACTCATTAATTTCTAATGTGTGAATTACCTAAATTATCTTTATTTCTATCTTTCCTTCCAGGAGAATGCAAGTCCTATGACAGCTGAATTTTTTTTTTTTTCCTTAGTACCAGGAGATGTCAGTCTTATAGTAGGTGCTCAAAAATACTCCTCAGATGACAAAGGGAGAGAGAAGCAGGGGATGCACTTAGAAAGCTACTATCCATTGATTACGATAGTACAGTGCAGAAAGAAAGAAATGGGTTAGCTTGTTGATTTTGGAAACTCTTGGTTGTATGTAAAGTGCTATTTTTTTAGCCCTAGTTTCTCACCTTCCAGCTGATTGTGCTCACAACCTTCCCTAGGCCTTTATCTTAATATATAGGTTTCTGGAACTGCTATGATAGATAGTGGTGGACTTGAGGTGGAAGACTGAGAAAGAGAAATGTGTTAGAGATAATCTCAGATTTCTGGGATGAACCTGGATATGCCATATCAGAGATTAAGAGTGCTGGAAGAGGATCATGCTTGGAGACAGGCTCAAGTTTAAACTTGATTATGGTCAGTGACATCCAGGAGGCAAAATTGTTTTGGCTGAATAGACTAGTCAAATACTGAGCAGAGATTAGCTGAATTCAGTTACTTGCCCCAAGCTTTGAAATAACTGCTTGCTAAATGACTATGTATTAACTGAAAGGAATGACAAATATTATATGGCATATAAAGACGCTAAACATCATGTGTCAGTGTCAGCCAGAGAAACATTACCAGTAGGAGCACATGTTGAGATTTACTGCAAGGAATTGACTTCCATGCTTTTAGTAGGTAAGGATGAAAATCTGAATCCCACAAGGTAGGCCTTCAGGAAGGATAGGCTGGAATTCTGGGACACGAGTCAAAGCTCTTATCCTCAGGCAGAATTTTCTCCTCTTTGGGGAAGCCTTGGTTCTATTCTTAGGCTCTTTCAACTGATTGAATCAAGCCTACTCAGATGAACTGAAAGAATCCCTTTACTTAAAATCGGCTATTCCTGAACTTTACTCATAAGTGCAACATGCTTTCACAGCTATATTTAGATTAGTATTTGACTGAATAACTAGAGTCTGGAGCTGACACAAAGACTATCACACCCAACTCTCTTATGCTGCAACTTTTATAAATTCTGTAACTTTAATAAGTTTTAGTTTTATGCACATAAAAAGAAGTTTTAATATAATCAGATATGTTAAGTGATTCATTTGCATTATCCATCAGTAGACATTTGTCTCAACATGTATGTCTTGAAATTACCTGCTTTTAAACTTTTTCCTTACTTATTATAATTTCCTTACTTATGATTCTGCTTCCAAGAGTGACTTCATTTTCTAAATGCTCTAGTTTAATTTGAAAAAAAAAAAAAAAAACAAGTCTGTATACCTCTTTGATATGCTAGTATTAGTTTCTCTGAGTACTAGGAATTTCAATGTCCTGGAAAATAAACTATTTGAAAAAATACATGTTTATATTTTGGGTGTATAAATAATTTTTATTTCTCATTTGTACATTTAGTACATGAATTTTTCAATATTATCACAAAGCAAACTATTCACTTTTCCTACCTTCCCAGTCTTTGTTGAGAAAGCCATTGTATTTCTCTCTGCTACCATATTATTTAGTGAGTAGAAATAGTGTCTTTCATATTGTTTTTTATAACATTAGATTTTTAATACTCTTTTTAATTTTCTTTCCCTCATTGTCTGTGAAAGTATTACTTGATGGTATAATTTTAATACTAATTTGAATGAGGGAAGAACAAAGCACTTCCTCAGAGGAGGAAGTGAATGGCTCTTACTAGGGGATTTAGAAAATGTTTTATTAATTAGAAAATAACTTAATCATGGTCCTAAAGTAGGTAGGTGTTTCACAGGTTGAGAATGGGATATTTCAGGTGGGAGAGGGCTATATCATAGACAACACCAAACAGGAATAAAAAGCATTGGAATATTCAGGGTGAATGGAGGGTGAGTTCATGAAACGAAATAAAGAGAAATCAAAGTGCAGAAGTTGGTTGGATTGAAATTGGAGTTATGTATGTCAAACTAAAAAATAAGCAATATAAAGAATAGGTAAGCAATAGGAAATTCTCAAGATTTTAGGCTTTTATACTTTATTGATATTTATCTAAATGTGCTTATCACAGTGCTTGATACATGGCAGTTATTCAATACATACCTTGGTGATAGAACACATCCTGTGTTGTTTAAGAGCAGATCTGTTTTAAACAAAGTAGCTCTTAGTTGTATTGAAGGTTGAATTTGCATGGTAAGTGGCAGAAAGAATAAACAGGAGGTTAGAAAAAAAGAGATTGCATTTGAAAACTTTTTCCCCCTAACTATAAGCATTTTAAAAGATAGCTTTTGTATTTGTATCAAAAGTTTAAACATGTTTTTGTGAAAAAGAGGCAGTTATGCATTGTAGCATTGAATCACGTTGAAACTTGTCTGTGAACAATAATATTTACAAACATCTAAAACTATATCAAGTGGAGAATGATGTTATGCAGTTTCAGAGTTTTTATATTCTTTTTGTTAGAGAAGATTCTGAAAAAACACTTTTGGCATTAGATCAATGTTGTAAATTTGCCAACATATTTTTCTGTAACATCAAAGATATTCAAGACATAACTAGAAATTGAATATGAAATAATAGTCCAGCCCTGGGATTGCCTCTCTTTCTGGGATTGCCTCTCTTTCTGCTAATAAGTAATTGGGTTGTATGTAAAGGTAATCGGTTCAGTTCAGTTCAGTCTCTCAGTCATGTCTAACTCTTTGCCACCCCATGGACCATAACACACCAGGCCTCCCTGTCCATCACCAACTCCCGGAGTCTACCCAAACCCATGTCCATTGAGTTGGTGATGCCGTCCAACCATCTCATCCTCTATCATCCCCTTCTCCTCCTGACTTCAATATTTCACAGAATCAGGGTCTTTTCAAATGAGTCAGCTCTTTGCATCAGGTTACCAAAGTATTGAAGTTTCAGCTTCAACATCAGTCTTTCCCATGAACACCTAGGACTGATCTCCTTGAAGACGGACTGGTGGGATCTCCTTGCAGTCCAAGGGACTCTCAAGAGCCTTCTCCAACACCGCAGTTCAAAAGCATCAATTCTTTGATGCTCAGCTTTCTTTATAGCCCAACTCTCACATCCATACATGACTACTGGAGAAAACATAGCCTTGACTAGATGGATGTTTGTTGGCAAAGTAATGTCTCTGCTTTTTAACATGCTGTCTAGGTTGGTCATAACTTTCCTTCCAAAGAGTAAGTGTCTTTTAATTTCATGGCTGCAGTCACCATCTGGAGTGATTTTGGAGCCCCCAAAATAAAGTCAGCCAGTGTTTCCCCATCTATTTCCCATGAAATAATGGGACCAGATGCCATGATCATAGTTTTTTGAATGTTGAGCTTTAAGCCAAGTTTTTCACGCTCCTCTTTTACTTTCATCAAGAAGCTCTTTAGTTCCTCTTCACTTTCTGCCATAAGGGTGGCATCATCTGCATATCTGAGGTTATTGATATTTCTCCCAGCAATCTTGATTCCAAGTTGTGCTTCATCCAGCCCAGCGTTTCTCATGATGTACCCTGCATCTAAGTTAAATAAGCAGGGTGACAATATACAGTCTTGATGTACTCCTTTTCCTATTTGGAGCCAAATAGGAAATAGTAAAGGTAATACTTTCTGCTATACTGGAGTGTCCCATGTGTCTCTGAAAATTTTTTTATCTTCTTTGCACAAATTGATCCTGCAGATTAAAGAATTCATGGTTGTGATTTCAAGTTGGACTTATTAACACCCATTCTTTCTGAGTGAAAACACAGATTGATAAGCAATTTGTTTGAATCCTCTTGGGAAAGGGATAGGATTACTTCAGAATGCCTCATGGTTAGTTTTTCACTAGAGTCTGCCAACTTTAAAACCTACAATGAACTAACATGTTTCTAAATTTATATGATTTAAGATAGATACTGCATACAGGAAAAGAAGAAAGAAAGAAAAGAAAGAAAAACAACCTCACAGAGCCTACATTTTGCTTACAGTTATAACAAAGTTGAAACAAAGCCAAGCAACCCAAACAACTATTACATGCAAAAAAAAAAGCATCATATATTAAAAACATTTTTGATACTAATCAAATAGTGGTGTTGGTAGTGATTATTAATCTTAAAATAATTTTCAAAATTTCAATTAAGAATCTCTTAAACAGGAGGAACTTAAATATTTTCAGTACTAAACTATAGGCAGATTTTTTATGTGTGTGTATGTGTGTGTGTGTATGTGTGTATTTGGTTATTTTTACACATCTCTGCAGCCCTGAATGGTTCTCACTCTTTCAAAGCTGATGCTTTCAATCAGAACCAGGAATCTTTCCCACCAACCCAACAGTTTCCTTTTCATTAGACAAAAAGACCAGAAAGAGAAACTTTGGCTAAATCAGTGTTTAAGGATTAAACAGATGATGACCAACACATCACTTTAATTATGGACTTCTTGAGAGTGTACTTATTTCTTTCTTTTTTCCTCCTGGATTGTTCCCTGGGAAAGACTTATTATACAGTATGACCCTGACTAAAGCAGTCTCACATGATAAGCATAGAATGTTGTAGGCAAATAATTTTGACTAAGAAATTTGTCTCCATCCATCAATTTTACTATGAAAAATTGCTTGTACTCCTAAGATGTATACTAATTGTCTACCTAATAAAACTTCACAAATATATATATATATATATATATATATATATATAAATTGTCTTAGGCTCTATCTTCATTCAGTAGGCATTAAAAATTCTATGCTTCAGTTATGAGTTCAAACTTATTTATAAATCAACAATGAAAGAAGCTATATCCCATTCATTTAGTGTTGATATGTTCAGCATATAGTAAAAATGTTATAAGGCCCTTCACCTTCCTTATCAATGGACATTGGCAAGTTTCTTGCCTTAAAAGATATGGCCTACTTGTTCACCCAGTAATTTTTGTCTACACTGGGCACTAAACAACTTGGTTTCTATGGAAATTGAAAAAAAAGGAAATCTTTCATTTCACCTGAATTTTATAGATTGTATTATACTGATTTTCAATATATCAGTATATAAATCTACCAAACCAAGCCTAGGTATAATTCAAAGAGCAATGCATATCAAGTTAAGAGGATGTGTACCTTTGTTTGGGAACTTCAATATCAACTGGAGCTGAAGATGAACTTCATGGGATAGGAGATGGATGATGGAGATATTTCAAGTAACAATTGAACCATATGTATTATTCAATTCACCAACCTTTTATAAATAGAAAGTACTTGTATTAACTTGTTGAAACTTTTGATGGTTGTAATTATGCAGATAAAAATAATAGTTATATTTATATCAAATCCTAACCAAAGGATTGACTAACTCCACTAGCTCCCCTTTAAAAATTCTTCCTAAAATTGAGCACAGTGAGGAAAGTGGTACTATTTGTGTTAGAAGGAAAATTGTAAAATATTTCTTTTTTTTTTTTTTAGTTTTTTGTTTTTTAAATTTTAAAATCTTTAATTCTTACATGCATTCCCAAACATGAACCCCCCTCCCACCTCCCTCCCCATAACATCTCTCTGGGTCATCCCCATGCACCAGCCCCAAGCACGCTGTATCCTGCGTCAGACATAGACTGGCGATTCAATTCTTACATGATAGTATACATGTTAGAATGTCATTCTCCCAAATCATCCCACACTCTCCCTCTCCCTCTCCCTCTGAGTCCAAAAGTTAAAGAATAAATTTCTATGCTGAATGGTTGCAAACATAGAAATTAACACATTCCCATTTATTAGTTATTTTGAATTTATCTCTATTTCTCCTTAGTTAGAATGAATTCTTTGTAGTCAACTTTGTCACTGGCAATTTTGTGGTGTCTTCCTGTCATTAACTTTCATCTTTCCCAATTTCTGTCTTAGAGCTCTACTTAATATCAAGCACAGATCATGAGTTTAAAATTATATCTGCTTAAACCCTTCATTGAAAATTAAGGATGAGTCTTAGTTTGCAGATTCTCTGAGGATCCTGTCTCATTTAATTTTGTATTTATAAATTATAGAATAGTGTCAAGTATGTAGCAGTTGCTCAACAAATGTATGTTTAATTAAAAAAATATTTTCCAGAGCTTCACTGCTTTACATTAAATTAACATTTATTAATAAACATTCATTATAATTGCACTAACAGTTTCAGTGCTTTGAGATGATAATAGACTACCTTGACTAAATAAGCATCCTCTTTGTCAGACACTATATATATTTATGAATGAATTAATTGCTCACTTATGAGTTAAGTTCTTTCAGTTTATTTTTATATCTGAGGAAATTAAGGAGGAGACTAGTTAAGTAACCTGCCCAATATTATGCAAGAATACAAGGCCCAGCATCACCCAGCCACCAGTAGCACCCTGTGTAAGATGCCTTATCTAAACAACAAACAAGACAAAAATACAAACCCAATCATCAGCAGACAGGATCAAGACCTCACTCAGCCTTGCTCATCAGAGGAAAAACAAACTCAGCATAAATCTCACCCTATAAGAAGCTTACACAAACCACTGGACCAACCTTAGTTAGGAGGACAGAAACATAAAGGAAGAAAGAATTGAAGCTTAATGTCTGGGAAAAGGAGACCTCAAACACAGAGAGTTAAAAGAAATAATAAAATAATGAAAAGGCAGAGAAATACTACACATGAAGGAACAAACTAAAAACACAGAAGTCTAAATAAATGAAGAGGAAATAGGCAAACTATCTGAAAAAAATTCAGAATAATAATAGTAAAGATGATCAAAAACCCTGAAAACAAAATGGTAAAAATGCAAGAATCAATTAACAAAGACCTAGAAGAATTAAAGAATAAACATACAGAGACAAATAACACAATTACTGAAATTAAAAATACTCTAGAAGGAATCAATAGCAGAATATCTAAGGCAGAAGAATGAAGATAAAATAGCTGGAAGATAAAATGGTAGAAATAACTTCTGAAGAGCAGAATAAAGTAAAAACAGTGAAAAGAACTGAGGGTAGTCTCAGAGACCTCTGGGACAATATCAAACACACCAACATTCGAAGTATAGGAGTCCCTGAAGAAGACAAAAAGAAAGGGTATGAGAAAATTTTTGGAAAGATTATAGTTGAAAATTTCCCCAACATAAAAAAGGGAATATTCAATGAAGTCCAAGAGGCACAAAGTATCCCATACAGGATAAACCCAAGGAGAAACATGCCAAGACACATACTAATCAAACTAACAAAGACTAAACACAAAGAATATTAAAAGCAGTAAGGGAGAAGCAACACATAACATCCAAGTGAAACCACATATACTTAACAGCTGATCTTTCAGCAGAAACTCTTCAGGCCAGAAGGGGATGGCAGGATATATTTAAAATAATGAAAGGGAAAAATCTACAACCAAGATTACAGTACCCAGCAAGGATCTCATTCAAAATTGATGGAGAAATAAAAAGCTTTTCAGACAAACCAAAGTTAAGAGAATTCAGTACCACCAAACATTTGTTGTAAAGCGACTTACATAATCAAGCTAAAGGGACAAATGTTAAAGGGATTTATATAGTCAAGAAATAGAAGAGAAGAAAAAAAATCTACAAAATCAACCCCAAACAATTAAGAAAATGGCAATATGAGCATGTATATCAATAATTACTTTAAATGTAAATGGATCAAATGCTCCAACCAAAAGACACAGACTGGCTGAATGGATACAAAAACAAGACCCATATATATGCTGTCTACAAGAAACCCACTTTAGACCTCGAGACGCACATAGACTGAACATGAGAGGATGGAAACATATATTCCATGCAAATGGGAAGCAAAAGAAAGCTGGGGTAGCAATCCTCATATCAGACAAAATAGACCTTAAAATAAAGAAGATTACAAGAGATAAGGAAGGACACTACATAATGTTCTAAGTATCAATCCAAGAGGAAGACATAACAATTGTAAATATCTATGCATGCAGCATATATCTATGCAGAGCACATCATGAGAAACGCTGGGCTGGAGGAAGCACAAGCTGGAATCAAGATTGCTGGGAGAAATATCAGTAACCTCAGATATGCAGATGACACCACCCTGTGGCAGAAAGTGAAGAAGAACTAAAAAGCCTCTTGATGAAAGTGAAAGAGAGTGAAAAAGTTGGCTTAAATCTCAACATTCAAAAAACTAAAATCATTGCATCTGGTACCTTCACTTCATGGCAAATAGATGGGGAAACAGTGGGAACAGTGTCAGACTTTATTTTTCTGCACTCCAAAATCACTGCAGATGGTGACTGCAGCTATGAAATTAAAAGACGCTTACTCCTTGGAAGAAAAGTTATGACCAACCTAGGTAGCATATTAAAAAGCAGAGACATTACTCTGTCAACCAAGTTCTGTCTAGTCAAGGCTATGGTTTTTCCAGTAGTCATGTATGGATGTGAGAATTGGACAATAAAGAAAGCTGAGCACAGAAGAATTGATGCTTTTGAACTGTGGTTTTGGATAAGACTCTTGAGAGTCCCTTGGACTGCAAGGAGATCCATCCTAAAGAGATCAGTACTGGGTGTTCATTGGAAGGATTGATGTTGATGCTGAAACTCCAATACTTTGGCTACCTGATGTGAAGAACTGACTCATTTGAAAAGACCCTGATGCTGGGAAAGATAGAGGGCAGGAGAAGGGGATGATAGAGGGTGAGATGGTTGGATGGCATCACTGACTCAATGGACTTAAGTTTGGGTCAACTCCAGGAGTTGGTGATGGACAGGAAGGCCTGGTGTGCTGTGGTTCATGGGGTCGCAAAGAGTCAGACATGACTAAGCGACTGAACTAAACTGATGCATGCAACATAGGAGCACCTCAATGCATAAGACAAACACTAACAGACGTAAAAAGAGAAACTGACACTAACACAATAATAGTAGGAGATTTTAACGTCCCACTCACACCAATGGACAGAGCATCAAAACAGAAAATTGCTAAGGAAACATAAGTCTTAAATGATACATTTGATGAGATGGAACTCATTGATCTCTTCAGGACATTCTATGCATATGCAGAATAACACACCTTATTCTCAACTGTACATGGAACATTCTCCAGGATAGACTACATCTTGGGTCACAATTCAAACCTCAATAAATTTAAGAAAATTGAAATCATATCAAGCATCTTCTCCAACCACAATGCTATGAGACTGGATATCAATTATAAGAAAAAAGACTGTAAGAAAGACAAACACATGGAGATTAAACAACATGTTTCTAAATAACCAACAGGCTAAGAAATCAAAAGGGAAATCAAAAAATGTTTAGAAACAAATGACAATGAAAACATGACAACTCAAAACCTATGGCATGCAGAGAAAGCAGTCATAAGAAGGAAATTTATAGCAATACAATCCTACCTCCAGAAACAAGAAAAACATCGAATAGACAACCTAACTTTACACCTAAAACAATTGGAAAAAGGAGAACAAAACCCCAAAATTAGTTGAAGGAAAGAAATAATAAAGATCCAAGCAGAAATAAATGAAAAAAGAAATGAAAGAAACAATAGTAAAGATCATTAAAACTAAAAGCTGATTCTTTGAGAAGATAAACAAAATTGACAAGCCTTTAGCTAGACTTATCAAGAAAAAAAGAGGGAAGAATCAAATCAAGAAAATTAGAAATGAAAAAGGAGAGGTTACAACAGACAATGCAGAAATACAAAAGAATATAAGAGACTGTTATGAACAACTGCACAGCAAAAAAATGGATAACCTGGGAGAAATGGACAGATATTAGAAAAGTTCAATCTTCCAGGACTGAACCAGGAAGAAATAGAAATTATGAATAACTCAATTATAAGCACTGAATTTGAGGCTGTGATTTAAAATCTCCTCAAACAACAAAAGCCCAGGACCAGATGGTTTCACAGAATTCTATCAAACAGTTAGAGAAAAGCTAATGCCTATCCTTCTAAAACTCTTTCCAAAAATTGCAGAGTAAGGAACACTTCCAAACCCATCCTACAAGGCCACCATCACCTTGATACCAAAACCAGACAAAGACAACACACTAAAAGAAAACTACAGGCCAATATCACTGATGAACGTAAATGCAAAAATCCTCAACAAAATTTTAGCAAACAGAATTTAGCAACACATAAAAAAGCTTATATACCACGATCAAGTTGGGTTTGTTCCAGAAATGCAAGGATTCTTTAATATACGTAAATCAATTCATGTGATACACCATATTAACAAATTGAAAAATAAAAACCATATGATAATATATGCAGAGATAATAGATGTAGAAAAAGACTTGACAAAATTCAGCACAAATTTATGATTAAAGCTCTTCACAAAATGGGCATAGAAGGAACCTACCTCAACATAGTAAAGGCCATATATGACAAGCCTACACCAAATATGATTCTCAATGGTGAAAAATTGAAAGCATTCCCTCTAAGATCAGAAACAAGACAGGGTGCCCACTTTCCCCATTATTATTCAACATAGTTTTGAAAGTCCTAGATATAGCAATCAGAGAAGAAAAAGAAATAAAAGGAATCCAGATCAGAAAAGAATAAGTAAAGCTCTCACTGTTTGCAGAGGAAATGATACTATACATACTGCTGCTACTGCTAAGTTGCTTCAGTCGTGTCTGACTCTGTGTGACCCCATAGACAGCAGCCCACCAGGCTCCCCCGTCCCTGGGATTCTCCAGGCAAGAACACTGGAGTGGGTTGTCATTTCCTTCTCCAATGTATGAAAGTGAAAAGTGAAAGTGAAGTCGTTAGTCGTGTCCGACTCTTTATGACCTCATGTACTGCAGCCTACCAGGCTCCTCCGTCCATAGGATTTTCCAGGCAAGAGTACTGGAGTGGATTGCCATTGTCTTCTCCAACATTATACATAGAAAACCCTAAAGAGAGCATCAGAAAATTACTAGCGCTAATCAATGAATTTAGCAAAGTTGCAGGATACAAATCAATACATAAAAATCACTTGTATTTCTATATACTAACAATGAAAAATCAGAAAGAGAAATTAAGGAATTAATCCCATTCACCTATGCAACAAAATGAATTAAATATCTAGGAATCAACTTACCTAAAGAGACAAAAGAACTGTATACAGAAAATTATAAGACACTGATGAAAGAACTCAAAGACAACATAAACAGATGGAGAGATATTCCATGTTCCTGGGTAGGAAGAATCCATATTGTGAAAATGACTCTACTACCAAATGCAATCTACAGATACAATGAGATCCCTATCAAATTACCAATGGCATTTTTCACAGAACTAGAACAAAAAATGTCACAATTTGTATGGAAACACAAAAGACCCTGAATAGCCAAAGCAGTCTTGAAAAAGAAGAATGGAGCTGTTGGAATCAACCATCCTGACTTCAGATTATATCACAAAGCTACAGTCATCAAGACAGTATGATACTAGCACAAAAACAGAAATATAGACCAACGGAACAAGATAGAAAGCCCAGACATAAATAAATCCATGCACCTATGGATACCTTATTTTTGACAAAGGAGGCAGGAATATACAATAGGGCAAAGTCAGCCCCTTCAATAAAAGGTTCTGGGAAAACTGGACAGGTACTTGTAAAAGAATGAAATTAGAACACTTCCTAACGCCATACAAAGAGATATAGTCAAAATGGATTAAAGACCTAAATGTAAGACCAGAAACTATAAATACAAGCAGCTCATACAACTCAATACCAGAAAAACAAACAACTCAATCAAAAAATGAGGAAAAGACCTAAACAGACATTTCTCCAAAGAAGACAAACAGATGGTTAACACACACATGAAAAGATGCTCAACATCACTCATTATTATGGAAATGCAAATCAAATCTACAATGAGATATCACCTCACCCTGGTCAGAATGGATATCATCAAAACGTCTACAAACAATAAGTGCTGTAGAAGTGTAGAGAAAAGGGACGCTCTTGCACTGTTGGTGGGAATGTAAATTGATGCAGCCACTATAGAAGGCGGTATGAAGATTCCTTAAAAGACTAGAAATAAAACCACCTTATGGCCCAGCATTCCCACTCTTAGGCATATACCGTGAGGAAACCAAAATTGAAAGAGACACATGTATCCCATTGTTCATTGCATCACTATCTACAATAGCTAGAACATGGAAGCAACCTAGATGTCCATCGAGAGATGAATGGATAAAGAAGTTGTGGTACATATGCACAATGGAATATGACTCGACCATAGAAAGGAATGCATTTGAGTCAGTTCTGATGAGGCGGATGAAACCAGAACCTATTATACAGAGCAAAGTGAGTCAGAAAGAGAAACATAAAGATCGTATTCTAACACACATATATGGAATCTAGAAAAATGGTACTGAAGAATTTATTTACAGGGCAGCAGTGGGAAAACACACTTAGAGAATAGACTTATGGACATGGGGAGAGGGAAGGAGAGGGTAAGATGTATGGAGAGAGTAACATGGAAACTTTCATTTCCATATATAGAATCGATAGCCAATGGGAATTTGCTGTATGACTCAGGAAACTCAAACAGGGGCTCTGTATCAACCTAGAGGATGGGATGGGGAGGGTCATGGGAGGGAAGTTCAAAAGGAAGGGGATATATGTATACGTAGGGCTGATTCATGTTGAGGTTTGACAGAAAACAACAAAATTATGTAAAACAATTACCCTTCAATAAAAAATAAATTTTTAAAAAATTGCTATTGCCCAAAATATGTACAATGACATATAAAAATGTACTTTAGCAGAAAATTAGAAATTGAAATAATCATAATAATGGACAATTCTTTAATGTTGACATTTAAAATTATGAATCAACCAGAGAGTTGTCCTCATTTTTCTGCATCTTGATTACAATGCCATCACAGATGGCAATGGGAAGTATACTGACATTGGGAAGCTCTTTAGTATATTATGCAATTTTGCCATGAACTTTTCTATTTCCATTTGTCTTCTTCCACCCAGGATAGATTTTAACATTTCCTGGAAGTTGATACTCAGCAAAAGGGCATGATTTGCTCTTTGTGGAAATGAGAACATGACCATTTCACCAGCTGACCTGCATTACAGGGTGCCTGGGCATGAAGCCAGCAGCCTTAGAGAATGAGACTAGGTTGATATCCTCTTGAGTTCATATCCAAGAAGTTATTTTTCAGTGCCCTCAATGATCAAAGGCGAGGATAAAGCTGTTTCTTTATAACTGCCTAACACAAATTGATAGTAGCTTGAATAAACAGTGGTGTTTGAGGCTAAGATAAAACATGAGTAGCTCTTCAAAGGTACAGGTTCAATTTTAACTGGTTCTTTGACTACAGATTCAGTACTGATTCAGTCTTAGCACTTAATTATTTCTGATGACAGATAAAAGCACACATTTTCCTTGCATTTCCTCACATGTCACAAATGGTTCCAAAGTAGAATGTAGAAGATGGCACCCATGAGTAATATACAGCTCCTTGCTTATGTTGGGATTGGTGGTTTAGTTGCTAAATTGTGTTGGACTGTTGCAACCCATGGACTGTAGTCTGCTAGGCTCCTCTGTCCATGGGATTCTCCAGGCAATAATTCTGGAGTGGGTTGCCATTTTCTCTTCAGGGGATTTTCCTGATCCAGGAATGTAACCCAGGTCTCCTGCATTGTGTCCCAATAAACCTGTCACAGGTTTAAAATATTGTAAGTAACAAATGCACTTAATATACCTAATTTGCCAAACATCATAGCTTAGCTTAGCCTAGCCTGTATTAAATGCTCAGAACACTTACCTGAGTGTTGGGCAAACTTATCTAACACAAAGCCTGTTTTATAATAAAGTAGGCTTTGAATACTGTACTGAAGTTGAAAAGCAGAATGGTTATAAGTGTATCAGTTACTTCCACTCTTAATTACATGGTTGACTGAGAGTTGCAGCTCACTGCCAATGCCCAGCATCATGAGAGTGTCCTACTGAATATCACTAGCCTGGGACAAGATCAAAATTCAAAATTTGCAGTATGGCTTCGACTGAATGCCTATTGCTTTTGACCATCATAAAGTAAAAAAAAATCAAAAGTCAGAGGCCATCTACATTTGTATTCTCCCCAAGTAAAAAAGGCAGATTTACAATATTTCCTTTTTTAGTAGAAATAGGTTTACTTATGCCTGTATAGTCCATCAATTATATTTTATTATATTCATTTCATATTGGTAATATCAGATTGCATACTCTGACTCATGAATTTCCTTTTCTGAACACCAGCAAAATTTTCAGCATACTTGAATATCTACCCCATTTCTAACCTCCAGAGAAGTGAAGTGAGGGTAAAGTATTGCCCTCCAGTCAAAGATGGATTCCTCCTTCTAAATTCCTCTAGATACCATCCAAGCTTGCATCCTTTAGAACTTTTCTTCTGCTTGTCTCCCTTGTCATCTACCTCAATCTCTTCTCTATTATTCACTTAAGAGACGATCTTCTTTCTCAAAGCAAAACAACCAAATAACAACAAACAAACAAAAAAATAACTAAACAAATTGTCCTTATCCCTACTGAACTTTCGGTTCAGTTTCATAACAAAATTTCTTTTAAAGTTTCAAAGAGGCTTACCTGAAAAATCAAGGTTATGATGACATCAATGAGATAATGGAAATAAAGAAGACAGGTAACAAATTTATTTTTAATTGAATGTTCTTATAGGTATGAGCATATGTACTATGTTCTCTGTCTTTTTTAATGAGTTATCTTTTGATGTATATTCAGTTCAGTTCAGTTCAGTTCAGTCACTCAGTCGTATCCGAATCTTTGCAACGCCATGAATTACAGCACGCCAGGCCTCCCTGTCCATCACCAACTCCTGGAGTTCACCCAAACTCATGTCAATCGGGTTGGTGATGCCATCCAGCCATCTCATCCTCTGTCAACCCCTGCTCCTCCTGCCCCCAGTGCCTCCAGCATCAGGGTTTTTTCCAGTGAGTCAGTCAACTCTTCGCATGAGGTGGCCAAAGTACTGGAGTTTCAGCTTTAGCATCAGTCCTTCCAATGAACACCCAGGACTGATCTTTACAATGGACTGGTTGGATCTCCTTGCAGTCCAAGGAACTCTCAAGAGTCTTCTCCAACAACATAGTTCAAAAGCATAAATTCTTCGGCGCTTAGCTTTCTTCACAGTCCAAATCTCACATCCATACATGACTACTGGAAAAACCATAGCCTTGACTAGATGGACCTTTGTTTGTAAAGTAATATCTCTGCTTTTGAATATGCTATCTAGTTTGGTCATAACTTTCCTTCCAAGGAGTAAGCGTCTTTTAATTTCATAGCTGCAATCACCATCTGCAGTGATTTTGGAGCCCCCCCACCCCCCACCAAAAAAAATAAAGTCTGACAGTGTTTCTACTCTTTCCCCATCTATTTGCCATGAAGTGACTGGACCAGATGCCATGATCTTTGTTTTCTGAATGTTGACCGTTAAGCCAACTTTTTCACTCTCCACTTTCACTTTCATCAAGTGGCTTCTTAATACCCTCTTCACTTTCTGCCATAAGGGTAGTGTCATCTGCATCTCTGAGGTTATTGATATTTCCCCTGGCAATCTTGATTCCAGCTTGTGCTTCTTCCAGCCCACCGTTTCTCATGATGTACTCTGCATAGAAGTTAAATTAGCAGGCTGAAAATATACAGCCTTGATGTACTCATTTTCCTATTTGAAACCAGTCTGTTGTTCCATATCCAGTTCTATCTGTTGCTTCCTGACCTACATATAGGTTTCTCAAAAGGCAGGTCAGGTGGTCTGATATTCCCATCTCTTTCAGAATATTCCACAGTTTATTGTGATCCACACAGTCAAAGGCTTTGGCATAGTCAATAAAGCAGAAATAGACGTTTTTCTGGAACTCTCTTGCTTTTTCCATGATCCAGCAGATGTTGGCAATTTGATCTCTGGTTCCTCTACCTTTTCTAAAACCAGCTTGAACATCTGGAATTTCACAGTTCACGTACTACTGAAGCCTGGCTTGGAGAATTTTGAATATTACTTTACTAGCATGTGAGATGAGTGCAATTGTGTGGTAGTTTGAGCATTCTTTGGCATTGCCTTTCTTTAGGATTGGAGGGAAAACTGACATTTTCCAGTCCTGTGGCCACTGCTGAGTTTTCCAAATTTGCTGGCATATTGAGTGCAGCACTTTCACAGCATCATCTTTCAGGATTTGAAATAGCTCTACTGGAATTTCATCACCTCCACTAGCTTTGTTCATAGTGATGCTTCCTAAGGCCCACTTGACTTCACATTCCAGGATGTCTGGCTCTAGGTGAGTGATCACACCACCGTTATTATCTGGGTCATGAAGATCTTTTTTGTACAGTTCTTCCATGTATTCTTGCCACCTGTTCTTGATATCTTCTGCTTCTGTTAGGTCCATACAATTTCTATCCTTTATCGAGCCCATCTTTGCATGAAATGTTCCCTTGGTATCTCTAATTTTCTTGAAGAGATCTCTAGTCTTTCCTATTCTGTTGTTTTCCTCTATTTCTTTGCATTGATCACTGAGGAAGGCTTTCTTATCTCTCCTTGCTGTTTTTTGGAACTCTGCATTCAGATGCTTATATCCTTCCTTTTCTCTTTTGCTTTTCACTTCTTTTCTTTTCACAGCTATTTGTAAGGCCCCATCAGACAACCATTTTGCTTTTTTGGATTTCTTTTCCATGGGGATGATCTTGATCCCTGTCTCCTTTACAATGTCATGCACCTCCGTCCATATTTCATCAGGCACTCTATCTATCAGATCTAGGCCTTTAAATCTATTTCTCATTTCCACTGTATAACTATAAGGGATTTCATTTAAGTCACATCTGAATGGTCTAGTGGTTTTCCCACTTTCTTAAATTTAAGTCTGTATTTGGCAATAAGGAGTTCATGATCTGAGCCACAGTCAGCAACCATTCTTGTTTTTACTAACTGTATAGAGCATTTCCTTCTTTGACTGCAAAGAATATAATCAATCTGATTTCAGTGTTGACCATCTGGTGATGTCCATGTGTAGAGTCTTCTCTTGTGTTGTTGAAAGAGGGTGTTTGCTATGACCAGTGCATTCTCTTGGCAAAACTCTATTACCCTTTGCCCTGCTTCATTCTGTACTCCAAGGCCAAATTTGTCTGTTATTCCAGGTATTTCTTGACTTCCTACTTTTGCATTCCAGTCCCTTATAATGAAAAGGGCATCTCTTTTGGGTGTTAGTTCTAAAAGATCTTGTAGGTCTTCATAGAACCATTTAGCTTCTTCAGAGTTACTGGTTGAAACATAGGCTTGGATTACCATGATGCTGAATAGTTTGCCTTGGAAATGAAGAGATCATTCTGTCATTTTTGAGATTTCATCCAAGTACTGCATTTGGACTCTTTTGTTGACCATGATGGCTACTCCATTTCTTCTGAGGGATTCCTGCCAGCAGTAGTAGATATAATGGTCATCTGAGTTAAATTCACCCATTTCAGTCCATTTTAATTTGCTGATTCCTAGAATGTCGATGTTCACCCTTGCCATCTCCTGTTTGACCACTTTCAATTTGCCTTGATTCATGGACCTGACATTCCAGGTTCCTATGCAATATCTCTCTTTATAGCATTGGACCTTGCTTCTATCACCAGTCACATCCACAACTGGGTATTGCTTATGTTTTGGCTCCATCCCTTCATAGTTTCTGGAGTTATTTCTCCACTGATCTCCAGTAGCATATTGGGCACCTACTGACCTGGGGAGTTCCTCTTTCAGTATCCTATCATTTTGCCTTTTCATACTATTCATGGGGTTCTCAAGGCAAGAATACTGAAGTGGTTTGCCATTCCCTTCTCCAGTGGACTACATTCTGTCAGACCTCTCCACCATGACCCTCCCATCTCAGGTGGCCCCACATGGCATGGCTTAGTTTCATTGAATTAGACAAGGCTTGGTCTATGTGATCAGATTGGCTAGTTTTCTGTGATTATGCTTTCAGTGTGTCTGCCCTCTGATGCCCTCTAGCAACATCTACCATCTTACTTAGGTTTCTCTTACCTTGGACATGGGGTATCTATTCACAGCTGCTCCAGCAAAGTGTAGCCGCTGCTCCTTACCTTGGAGGAGGCATATCTCCTCATGGCTGCCCCCCTGAAGAACGTTGGGTAGCTCCTCTGGGCCCTCCTGTGCATATTACATTGTCAAAAAAAACTAGGGTTAAAACAGCATATAATTATTCTATCACACAGTTTGTGTTGAACAGAAATATGGCCCTGCAGATTCAGATTCTCAAAGACCGTAATCAAGGAATCCTCTGTCTTTAGTCATCTCAAAACCTGCCTGGGAAAGTATTCACTACTGCTATTACCAAGAATCAGGCTCATGTGGTTCTTGATAATATTCCGTTCTTCATGGATATTTGTACTGAATGTCTCACTTCTTTCTAGGCATGGAAGTTTTCTCCATTAAATCCTATAAGCTGACAAAGTAGCATGGAACATCTGCTAACAAGATGTAAATCATAATCTTTTATAACCTAATCACAGAGTGACATCTCTTCACCTTTGGCATATTTTACAGGTTAGAAGCAAGTCACTAAACCTGTATCAAGAGGAAGGGTTACACAAAAGGTTAAGGATTACTGGGGGCTATGTTAGAAGTCTACATTTATTTCCCAAGTCCTAACCATTAAATTTCAAAAAATTGTTCTCCAGAAAAGAAAATATACAATGTAATAGCATTCATAATAATAACCTGGATGTGATATTAAAATATATAAAAAAGTAAACTTATTAAGTACATAGAAAACACTTATAAATGACCAACTGCAATGCAATTCTAATTTTACTGAAATAAGTAAATGGAGATCAGAATTGTATAGTGAGTTAATGGCACAATTTCAGATTACAAGGGAAAAAATGTGTATAATCTCCCATACTTTTTTTCCCCCAATGTGCAAAGTAGAAAAGACAAGGGCCAAGAAAATGAACCAAAAACATAACAGTATTGTGCCAGGTAATGGTCTAAGTACTTTATTCATTTATTATATATGTAATTTAAATATTGCATGTCTGTCATCTTATGAGGAAACAGCTGCTATTATTAACCACATATTACAGATGAGGAAACTCAGAGCTAAAGTATCATGGTTAATAAGTGATAAGGTTAGAATGTGAGCTTAGAGTTTCTAACTCCAGAATCCATGCTGTTAAATACCAGACAAAACTGCCTGTTCAGTTGTTACCTACAATGAATTTTAACAAGCCTTTCTGGGATAAATAAGAACTTATAGACTATTGCTAGTTCCAAAGCGGTATGCTAACACTGATAAAGGGTTATATTTTTTAACTTTGTCTCCTAAAATAGGACACTTTTAAGAGTAAAAGGAATTTATTCTTAATAATCATGCAGGAGCAACAAGTATAAGCAAGCCAGTATTCCAGGCAAATTGGAATATTTGGTTACCTTATTTTCTTGAATGTACTAGGATTGGCTTATTGAGAAAGCTTTCCAAGGGTATTTTTCAGAGAAGAAATAACTGATAACTTCTCGTCTATTTTGACTGTTTGGGAGCATTTTTTATAGGCCAAATGCCATTGCTTCATTCTCATTGGACAGGAACCTCTTCTCACACACCCACCAGAAGCTTCCTTACTTTACTTGAGTAAAAACAGTTGAGGAACTAATGGTACCAAGATGAAATTACCAATATCTGAGAGTGTGAACAAGGCTAAGACTGTAATAAAACATATCTCTTAGTTAGCTAATATAGCCCATCCTTATTTCTGCCAGTTAGCATAACCTACTAATACATAAGGGAAATTTTGATTATAGTTATATCATTGGTATTTAACTGGGGGTGATTTTGCCTTATGGGACATTTTGGCAATGTCTAGAAATATTATATTTTTGGTTGTCATGAATGGAGAGATTGCTAGCATCTAGTAGATAAAGGCCAGGGATGCTACTAAATGTCTGTCCTGTACTGGATACCACTCTCCTCACTGCTGTCCAACCCTCCCCTCCCCCAACCCACTGCCTCAACAGCAGAGAATTACAGAGATGATTGCCAGTGGTGCTGAGTTTGGGGAACCACACTTCAAAGAACTTTTGAGTTCTTTAATTATTTTTCCTGTTTACTCTGCAAAAAACTAGTACTTTTATGCTTCAATAAAACAAATCTTTATAAATGGTGAGGATAGTCACTAGGACCTTGGATTAGCGAGTAGATTTAATATGGAGTAAAAGAAGCTCTCACTTCAGCTCTCCAAACTCACGCCAGTTTTTCATTAAGAATCTCACAAGTGTATCTGCAACAAATTAAAAAAAAATTGTCTTGCTCTCTTCACTCTCTGTATCAGAAATAATATATTAAACCGTATTTCCCTTCAAAGACTTCACAGTATTATTGTTATAAAAAACTGTTGTATAATTCCAAAAGGGCAATATTAGAGAGAAAGAGAGGGAGAAAAGTCCTGCTTGGCCAACTCAGTGATAAGTAAAAAGAGATTAAAAAGTGTTGAGTTTCATAATTTTTAAAAGTAGCATGTTGGGCTTAAATTAATAAATGTATTTGAAGCAACTATAAAATATTGTCAAAACATATATTTAAATAAAGGAGGGAAACCTCAAAATTCAGTCATTAGAGTGACTTATTTCCATCAGTGTCCATGCATTTTCTCTGAATTACAAGGAAAAATGAATTGCTTTGTGCTATTTTTTAGTTAGTTGATGCTAAAGTTGAAACTCCCGTACTCTGGCCACCTCATGTGAAGAGTTGACTCATTGGAAAAGACTCTGATGCTGGGAGGGATTGGGAGCAGGAGGAGAAGGGGATGACAGAGGATGAGATGGCTGGATGGCATCACTAACTCGATGGACGTAAGTCTGACTGAACTCCGGGAGCTGGTGATGGACAGGGAGGCCTGGCATGCTGCCATTCATGGGGTCGCAAAGAGTCGGACACGACTGAGTGACTGAACTGAACTGAACTGATTTTTTAGTTTACATTTTTAGAAAAGCCATTAGAAAAATAATGTGGACATGTGACACCATTGTTATATACTCACAAAGCATTTTGGAGAAAAAAGGAATTAGATAAAAAATTATTTTTTAATAGTTAAAACTTTGAATATAAAACTAGCTTCTGTTTTGTTTTTGTTTTTGAATCAGTAAATACTGAAATACACAAGTAGGTAACTAAAGATTAAATGGCATATCAATACTCATAAGACATCACTGTTAAAATTTTCATTCTTCCAGTTTCATCCACATGCTGATACAAAAATTGAGTCTTTCTGTGCTTACCATTTTATATATATATTTTTCTGTTATGTTAAAGATAATTTGAAGTTCAGTAAAAACAATCATTTAATGCCAAATTTGGTCAAAGTCTAATTGCTGCTTTTCAAAGTATATCTTGAGTATAATTAGCTATCTGACACTGGTTCTTTTCCTTCTTTTAGCATTACTATTTTAATTTTTGTAAGAAACATTTTCCATTCATAAGAAAGTCATCTAGAAAATCCCTCTTAGATGCTTCAAATGTAGTCTTAGAGGGACTACAGTTTCCTTCATAAGTGCAGTGCAGTTTCCTTCATAAGCACATTTCTAAGTTATAAAAAATCCTTTGACTAGTCCTACCTCAGTTTTTCTATACCCTTTTCTTTAAAAGTCCAACAGGATGGCTGAATGGTCTAAGGTGCTGTGTTTAGGTCACAGTCTCCCCTGGTGGCGTGGGTTCATATCCCACTGCAGATAAGTCATCCTTGCTTGTGCTTCCCTGGTGGCGCAACTGGTAAAGAATCTGCCTGCAGTGCAGGAGACCCAGGTTCAATCCCTGGGTCGAGAAGATCCCTGGAGAAGCGAATGGCTACCCAGTCCAAAATTCTTGCTGGAGATTCTTGCATGGACAGAGGAACCTCACAGGCTACAGTCCAAGAGGTTGAAAAAGAGTTGGACACGACTGAGCGACTATCACTTTCCTATAAAATATACACATGCATGCACCCACAAAAGCATATCATTACATTAATGGATCACAAGATTGAACTAATATTTCAGAATTATTTATGAGATAAGGAAACTTATATGGCCATCAGATATCTATCACAAACCTTCTTATACAAATCAAATGTTGTCAAGACCCTGATGGGATCTGAGACTTTATGCCACTTGGAAGTCAATAAGCTAGTTTACTGACATTTTATGGATGCTGGCAGCAAACATGAGATTCTGGGCTTAGAGATAAAAGATAGTCTATTTCCAGTTGCAAAAGTAGTAACCAATGTGTGACCTTTATTTTTATTTTTATTTTGTGTGTGTGGTGGTTCCCTAAGCCTAAATTTCCATGGGATGATGCAGATAGACAAGATGGTGTCCTGACATGTAGTGAGTGTTTTAGGTGGGAAACCACAATCTCTGGAAACTCCAGCCTTTTATAATGGACTGTAAGCAAACCTGTCCCATTGCTTTGTAGGGAGACATTATCTTTATTATACTGGAAAATAAATAAGCCTCTGTTTGCTCCAGATGAAGACACTGTCTTTCTCTTCTAAATCTACCTGCTCTACAAATATCCTTGAAAAGAAAATCTAGAACATCTGACTCAGTTCTTCTGCTTACAAGATTGCAGAGATGTTAAGAGATTTATGGAGAAGTATAAATATGATAACGTAGTGATAAGCAGTCATTGATCTGAACAATCTCAGGTGGATTGTCTAGTTTTACAATATACGTAGTTTAATAGCACTAATGTGATCTGAAGCAGACATTAATAAAATGTTCTCTTAAAAAGACACATTACAAATTTTTGAAATGGGTAATTGCCCATATGTAAATCTTAAAACAGTTGGGAAGTCACCATTTCCATGCAGTTCCTTGCCCTTTTATTTTTCTGACATCTGTTGTTAACCACTTTTTCAGTTTCTTAGATATTCTTTCAACTTTTCTTTATGCAAATAGGAGCAAATGTGGACAAATTCTTGTTCTCTCAGTTTCTTAAGCAAAAGTAGCATACTATTTCACAATTCCAGTAATATTTTTACTTAGTACATAGTGAATCATTTCCCTCATGTCTGTCTATATATGTATATGTGTGTATGTATATGGAGAGAGCTTCATCTTTTCATATCAGCATAATAATTCATTATATTGATATACTTTGGTTTCAATTATGAAAGACTTTATCATGGAATAGATGGGTTTTTTTCAGTCTGTTGCTATTTCAGTCATTCAGATTTATGATATACTTATTCCTGTGGAGGAATAACTTCAGGATAAACCTCAGAATAGCATTAGTGAGTAAAAGGGAAAATGTAGTTGAATATTTTTGATAGATATTGCTAAACTAGGGCCCTTCCATAAGGGCTGTATAATTTTGTATTCTCTCCAGCAGTGTATAAGATTGCTTGTTTTCAGGGACCTTTATTTAAATTAATGATGCTCAAACTGGGTATTCTTCTGGAAATGATAAAACTGGCCTATAATAATACCATATGTTAGTGTAAACTGCAATTGAATCAATGATTCAAATGCAAAAATATAATAATAAAGCCATGAATACTAGAAGAAAACATAAGTGAATGGCTCACAAACTTGAATAAGGGTGTTTCAAATATAAACAGACACATACACATGCACGTAGAGACATCTTCTATATGACAGTTATAATAATAAAAAATAATGACAGTGAGTAGGGGAGAGGGAAACTACTGAAAAGACGAGCAATGAAGGAGCAGTAGTCTATAAGGTTTACTAAACCAATGATAAAATAATGTGTTACTTGATTGTGAGTGGACAAGGAGACCATGAAAACAAACAAACAAGCTAAAATGCATGTGGCAATTTAAGGAGCCATTTCAATCAGAGCAGTTAAATATAGATTATTATACCTTGTTGGGCCTTTAACTCTTTCTCATTTCTCTAGAAGTTCTTTTATACTTTGTGATCCTTTCTCTTTGGAGTTCTGTCAGTTCTTTCACTTTTATGCATTGTCTGGCCATATCTTGCTTGAGTTCTTGTAGTCTTGAACTTGTCCTTCATCTCTGCTTGGTTCATCATTACTGCCATTGTTTTTAATTCATGGTACAGGGCTTGTAATGTTTGTTCCATGGCAACATTTACTTGAGGAATTACTTTGTAGAAAACTTTTAGGTAGCTCTCTGTCATTTATCTAATCTTTATTTGAATATTTTCCTTCTTCCTCTGGATTACCTATATGTGGGCAAGTGGCAATTTCTGTACTAGTTCTTTGCAAGAATTTCATTCCTGACAAGGCGGGGCATAAACACGAGTGACTGGGTAAACTTCTCTAGCCTTTGCAAAGGGCTTCTTCCTCACTTGATAAGATAATCTGAGATTTCTTTCCAACATAGTCTTCTGTCCAGCCATGACTTTTCTGCATCCCCAAATTTAAGCAAGTGCTAGGGGTTTTCCCAATCTGACCTATGCTCCCAGGGTTTTTTCATCAGATGCTGCCTCCCATTAATGCATCCAACATGATTTTCCTATTGCTTTAGGAAGGTTTCCCCCCTCCCCCCTCCCCCTCCCACCTCCACGCTGGTACTTTCAGAGCAGGACACTCTGCATTTTCCTCACCTTCTCTCTATTTCTTTGCTGCTGCTGCTCCTGCTAAGTCGCTTCAGTTGTGTCTGACTCTGTGCAACCCCATAGACGGCAGCCCAGCAGGCTCCCCCGTCCCTGGGATTCTCCAGGCAAGAACACAGGAGTGGGTTGCCATTTCCTTCTCCAATGCATGAAAGCGAAAAGTGAAAGTGAAGATATTCAGTTGTGTCCGACTCCCTGCGACCTCATGGACTGCAGCCTACCAGGCTCCTCCGTCCATGGGATTTTCCAGGCAAGAGTACTGGAGCAGGGTGCCATCGCCTTCTCCGAGTTCTTTACTACTACACCTGCAAAGAAACGGTCCTGTTCATACCATTTCTTACTAATGATAGGGACCTCACCTTTGGGGGATGATTTTTAACTGGATTTGTAACTGGAAGTTTCTGAGATTACCATTGATGGGGTTCTGCCCCTTGGCTCTCTATGTAACTTCTTATAGAAATTCTTACTCTGGTCTACTGATCTCAATTAATTTTGGTTTTGCTTAAAGTTATACTGCAATTTTCATGTTTTATGTCACATAGGTTTTTTGTTGTTGAAAATTTTCTTATAGATATTTCCCCACTTTTACTTTGTTTCTCCATGAACAAACTGGTAAGATTCAGAATTAACTTGCCAATACGTTAACACTAGTAATCTTTCAGAGTGTTCTATTTTTCATGAGGGGCTTGAATCCCATTTTACAATTAGAAACACAACATTTAATCAACTATAAATGAAAGAGATAAGAATACCAGACGATCTGACCTTTCTCTTGAGAAACCTATATGCAGGTCAGGAAGCAACAGTTAGAACTGGATATGGAACAACAGACTGGTTCCATATAGGAAAAGGAGTACATCAAGGCTGTATATTGTCACCCTGCTTATTTAACTTATATGCAGAGTACATCATGAGAAACGCTGGGCTGGAAGAAGCACAAGCTGGAATCAAGATTGCCAGGAAAAATATCAATAATCTCAGATATGCAGATGACACCACCCTTATGGTGGCTCAGACGGTAAAGCATCTGTCTACAATGCGGGAGACCTGGGTTCGATCCCTGGGTTGGGAAGATCCCCTGGAGAAGGAAATGGCAATCTACTCCAGGACTATTGCCTGGAAAATCCCATGGACAGAGGAGCCTGGTAAGCTACAGCCCATGGGGTCACAAAGAGTCAGACACGACTGAGCGACTTCGCTTTCATTTTCATGGCAGAAAATGAAGAGGAACTAAAGAGGCTCTTGATGAAAGTGAAAGAGGAGAGTGAAAAAGTTGACTTAAAGCTCAACATTCAGAAAACGAAGATCATGGCATCCAGTCCCATCACTTCATGGCAAATAGATGGAGAAACATTGGAAACAGTATCAGACTTTATTTTGGGGGGCTCCAAAATCATTGCAGATGGTGATTGCCGCTATGAAATTAAAAGACACTTTACTCCTTGGAAGGAAAGTTATGACCAACCTAGACAGCATATTGAAAAGCAGAGATGTTACTTTGTCAGCAAAGGTCCGTCTAGTCAAGGCTATAGTTTTTCCAGTGGTCATGTCTGGATGTGAGAGTTGGATTATAAAGAAAGCTGAGTGCAGAAGAATTGATGCTTTTGAACTGTGATGTTGGAGAAGACTCTTGAGAGTCTCTTGGATTGCAAAGAGATCCAACCAGTCCATTGTAAAAGAGATCAGTCCTGGGTGTTCATTGGAAGGACTGATGCTAAAGTTGAAACTCCAATACTTTGGCCACCTCATGAGAAGAGTTGACTCGTTGGAAAAGACCCTGATGCTGGGAGGGATTGGGGGCAGGAGGAGAAGGGGACGACAGAGTATGAGATGGTTGGATGGCATCACTGACTCAATGGACATGAGTTTGAGTGAACTCTGGGAGTTGGTGATGGCCAGGGAGGCCTGGCGTGCTGCGATTCATGGGGTCACAAAGAGTCAGACACGACTGAGCGACTGAACTGAACTGAAATGATAGAGTCATTCCATACAGATCCTGCTAATAGAAATATGATTTTATTAAACAGGGAAATGTAGCCTCATAAAGTTGTTCTTTAAACATGATTTAGTTAGTGTAAAAAGTTATCTTCTTTATATTCTTGCCTAATATTTATTGCAGCAGTTCAGAAAGTACAGGGACAGCTTTAGGAGGATTGCTACTCTCTTGGGGGATCTTGAGTTATATTTGAGAAGCTATTAAGTGAGACTTTGAGTAGCACGATATCATTGTGAGAAAATTATATCAAGAAATGACTTTCTGGCTTCTTACTCATTGCAAATTTCCCTATAGCCAGCCTAAGCATTATATTTCAAGTTGCTATTCACTCTGTTCCTCTAGTAAGAAAAAAAAAAAATAAAACTTCCCATGTTTTGATTTTCATCTCATCAATTCTGGCTTTGTTTTGGTTAGGTGAAGTCACTCCTTCATTTAACTTTGCCTACTTCATATTATTAATACATTAATTTCTTACTTCATCTTGATTTAAAGTGTAAAAAAAATATTTTAAAAACTATGGCTTAATTGGTAGTCTATCACAAAAGAACAATATTGTTTACATTCATTTTAACATTATTTATCATTTTATTTTAGCCACAAGACCTGTCCTTGTCTTATAATGATGAATTCTCTTATCTTTTACTGACCACTTTCAGGAGTTGCATCTCTTAGGCAATGAGACGGTTCAATTTAATAGACATAAGAGAACATTCACTTTAAAGAATATTGTTTCTCATAATATCAATTATGGGAAATTATAAAATTATTCCACTAGATGTCGTTGTCATTTACCTAATCTTGTAGGCAAATATTTTATCTTCTTTTAGAGATAATTTTAATCAAAGATGGAAACCCACTTATCATTTAATAGTAATTCAACACTTTTTTGGGTGTTCAATATATATTTCTTTATCTAAAGTTGGTTTGGTTGAGCTCAGCTGATAGATCTCACTTGAGTTCATTCATGCATATCTAGGAGATTGGAGGGCAGAGCAGCCTTATCTGGGACATGTCAGTATCTTCCCTAGGACAGATCACCACATGTCGTCTCTCATTATCCATCAGTCTCACCAGTGCTTATGCCCATCGTAGTTGGCAGCAATCAAGAAAGAAAGCAGAAGCATTCTATTGACCAAAGCAAGTTGCAAAGCCATCCCAGATTCAAAGGGTAGTGAAATAGACTCCCCACTCCCCACCTTGACCGCAAAAGCTGCAAAGTCACATTATATTGAAAAAGGTATGCAAACACTGAAATGTGAATAATTGAGACCATTTGGGTAACCAATGTACCCAACCCTTTCAGTAAGGAACAATCCCATCCCTACGCCTAGTATGTCTGTTACTTACAGCGATCTTCCTTTTGCTTCTTGACTAGGCACAGGTCCCAAGATACGGGACAATCAGTGTATACAAAGCCTCCGGGCTCATGACCAAAAAGCTCTCTTCTTTTTATTTATTTTTTTTAAATTTTTTTAAATTTTTTTAAATTTTTTTTAATTTTAGTTTTTATTTTTAAATTTTAAAATCTTTAATTCTTACATGCATTCCCAAACATGAACCCCCTCCCACCTCCTCCCATAACATCTTTCTGGGTCATCCCCATGCACCAGCCCCAAGCATGCTGCATCCTGCGTCAGACATAGACTGGCGATTCAATTCACATGATAGTATACATAATAGAACCTGATGATGTACTTGAAGAATAAACAGAGCTTGACAAAAGGATATGTAAAAGATAAAGGAAGAACTAGAGCTCTGGTACATTATTTTAGCCCCCAGATCCAAATGTCTTGAGGTTATAATCAATCTAGACTTCTACAAGTCATATTTACATTCCTAATAAATTTTTTTTCTTAACAAAGACAATTTGAATTAGGTCAATTCCTGCTTTAAAATTAAGTAGGCCTGAATAATGTCACAAATATACTTAAGTGATACATCTGCAAATTTAGTATGGACTAATATAAATTCAAACTAGTGGAGGTGATGGAATCCCAGTTAAGCTATTTCAAATCCTGAAAGAGGATGCTGTGAAAGTGCTGCACTCAATATGCCAGCACATTTAGAAAACTCAGCAGTGGCCACAGGACTGGAAAAGGTCAGTTTTCATTCCAATCCTAAAGAAAGGCAATGCCAAAGAATGCTCAAACTACCACACAATTGCACTCATCTCACACACTAGTGAAGTAATGCTCAAAATTCTCCAAGCCAGGCTTCAACAGTACATGAAACTGTGAAATTCCAGATGTTCAACCTGGTTTTAGAAAAGGCAGTGAAACCAGGGATCAAATTGTCAACATGAGTTTGAGTAAACTCCAGAAGTTGGTGATGGATAGGGAAGCGTGGTATGCTGCAGTCCATGGAGTCACAAAGAGTTGGACACAACTGAGCGACTGAACTGAAGTGACATAAATTCACTTGAATGTTTCTTGCCTATTGTTGGTGTCATACATTAATGATGTTTGTGTAAATGAGACAGTGCTACAATGATTTTCATAAATCAATAACCTGAGAATTACCCAGCTGTGCATTTTGCTATAATGCAGTGTTTATATTCCATAATGAAACTTGTAAAAAAGTATTCATTAAATTGATCACTTAGTTTTAAAAAGTATTTATTAAGTGAAACACACTCGGTTAGGGTCTTTGTTTTATGACTTGAAGAGACAAAGTAATTATCCTCATGGAACTTATATTTTAATGACATTTAAAATGTTGAGGAATTTAGATTTTTCAGAAATAACTGACTATTGCAAATCTTAATGGTATCAGTGTTAAAATGGTGAAAGTTGAATGATGCACTCTTTGAAATTTAAGTTTCAAAAAAACCTTTCCAGCTGTTTTTGAGACATGACCAGCAGAGTGAGAAAATCTATTTTATTCGTTTTTCAAAAGTTGCCCTTTTCTAATGTCAAGCTACTACACAATGGATGAACTTTGGATGTGTCAGTCTTGGAGTGTTATGCAATTTGTTCTGAGTATGAATTAGCCAGGCTGAGTCTTTGAGTGCATTAGAAATAAGGGAGATGAGCTGAGCTGAACACTTCCCAAAAGGGCAAAAATACTTGTATGTTTGCTTAGCTCAGTGTGTGCATTTCAGTAGAGAGCTCCTAGTTTTACTCTGCTGATGTCTTATCTGCCAATATATCTTTAAAATATTATAATCAGTACTTAATGGACAGAAGACTTGGAATAAAGTAATGACATACTTTATTGGGTTTACTTACTACCCCAAAATGAATAACTCTGCTTCTGCAAAAGACAAAAGACATTAAGGATATTTTTTCTATAGTTGTTGTGGTTTAACTTTGTCTCAGTTTGAAATTAAATAGTCCATTTACTCAATCAGTATTTTATCTGAACATATGAAGCTATTTGTATGACTGTTTTAACTATATTCACACATTTTCTAGTTGAAGTGTAGTTAATGTCTTTAATATTGTAAAAGTACACAGTTATGTCCTAAAAAGTCCCTTGACAGTGAAAGGTCTAGGACAAATGTAGTAATACTCACGTACTAAAGCCACAGTGTGATTCTAGTATGCTGGGAAGTAGAGCTATTGAGGCACCGAGGGGAGGGAAAAGAATACAATGGAGTAAAAGGGAGAAATGGTAGAAGCAGGTGAGCAGGAGGACCTGGCTTGAAGAATGTTAACCCATGTTTTCCTTCCACTCCTGTCTCACCTAGACCCTGACAGCTTCTACCTGAACACTGCAGTATACCCTTGTTTTTAGGACAGTCTTAACGAAGACAGTTCACACCTTTTTTTTTTTTCTTTCCTGCTCTGATTCTGAGAATTACCCTCGCCCGTTTTCATGTTATTCCTGTGACGATATCAGAGTTAAAGGTCTACACTTCCCACCCTGTGTATTGGCTGTGTCATCACTCGGGGCACAGAGGTCAGTTCACCGATTACTGAGTGCATTCCCCAGGCAGTCAGCCAGGAATATTCATTGGAAGGACTGATGCTGAAGCTGAAACTCCAATACTTTGGCCACCTGATGTGAAGAACTGACTCACTGGAAAAGATCCTGACGCTGGAAAAGATTGAAGGCAGGAGAAGGTTGATGACAGAGGATGAGATGGTTGGATGGCATCACGGACTCGATGGACATGAGTTTGAGTAAACTCCTTACAGTATTCACACTGTGAGAGAAATTGGTTACACTTGTATTTATTTTTTTAGGTAATTTGAAAAGAATGCTTCTCATATGCCAAACACTATTCCAAGTGATTTATGCAGAAGAAATTTATTTCTCTCAGTAACTTTATGAGCTTTAATACTATTATTATCCTCATTTTATAGAGAAACAGAAACTCAGAGAACCAAAGTCACTTTTCTAGTAAATGTCAAGACTAGGATTCTAAACAATACTGGCTCAAGCTGCTTTCTCTTAAACAACTTATGATATTATTTTTCTTCTGAAATCGTAAATTATAAGCACTACATACGTCTGAGCAGATGAGGGGTCTGGCTTGAAAGCATAACCAACAGAATAAAAGCATAACTAGTAATAATAATAATATAATAATAGCAACAACAACAGCAGAGAAGGAGAGACAGATAATAACGCTATTTGAACACATCTCTATTTAGCCTTAGAATGAACCACACCACTTCCTCCTTCCATTCTCTTCTCTTTGATAAGCTATTTCTTCATGTGATATGCAAGATCTTTTGCTGTCACATTCTGATATCCTAGTGACAGACCAAAACGACTGTTTTGAGAAGTGAACAACAAGATAAATGGCTATCTTTCCTAGTTATAGACTTGAGTCTTTATTCACTTACCTTTCCTTCCTTCCTTCTTCCCTTTTAAGACCCTTATGATGACATGGACTTTAATTCACATCTGTGATTGAATTTAGGTAAATGTGAGGGAGATGGTCACAACCTAATTATATATCAGAAAATATTACATAGAAAAGGAAATCATCTATGACTGCTTTAATGCTTCATAGCATGAAAATATTACTTGCATGCTTGTAAAGTTGCTTCAGTCATGGCTGACTCTTTGCAGCCCTATGGACCTTAGCCTTCCAGGCTCCTCTGTCCATGGGACTCTCCAGGCAAGAATACTGGAATGGGTTGTCATTTCCTTCTCCAGGAAATCTTCCTTACCCAGGAGTCAAACTCATGTCTCCTGAGTCTCCTGCATTAGGAGGCAGGTTCTTTACCACTAGTGCCACCTGGGAAAGCCCATGAAAACATTACTTAGGCTTCATCATAACACAAAGAGAACTCTGTCCTTTTCCGTTTAGAAGACTAAGAGTTGGATTACAAATGGTAACTGAGAAATCAAGCAAAAGAGTCCCACAAGATTATCCTTGTACACATAGTCTGCACCCTCTTCCCTATGTTACTGTAGACTTTCATCATGTCCTCATTCTCAACCAGCTGTTTAAGTCTCTTGGGTAGTTTTGGGTAGTAATTATAGACAGATATTTCAGAGTTTTCAATAAAGTGCTCCTTTACCAAAAAGGAAAAAAAAAAGTCACCGTTATTGCACCCTAAACAGCATATTAAAAAGCAGAGACATTACTTTGCTGACAAAGGTCCTTCTAGTCAAAGCTGTGGTTTTTCCAGTACTCATGTATGGATGCGAGAGTTGGACTATAAAGAAAGCTGAGTGCCAAAGAACTGATGCTTTTGAATTGTGGTGTTGGAGAAGACTCTTGAGAGTCCCTTGGACTGCAAGGAGATCCAACCAGTCCATCCTAAAGGAAATCAGTCCTGAATGTTCATTGGAAAGACTGATGCTGAAGCTGAAACTCCAATACTTTGGCCACCTGATGTGAAGAACTGACTCACTGGAAAAGATCCTGATGCTGGGAAAGATTGAAGGCAGGAGAAGGTGATGACAGAAGATGAGATGGTTGGATGGCATCACCGACTCAATGGACATGAGTTTGAGTAAACTGCAGGAGTTGGTGATGGACAGGGAAGCCTGGCGTGCTGCAGTCCATGGGGTCACAAAGGGTTGGACACAACTGAGCAACTGAACTGATTGCACCCTGTATCTTGTAGCATATAAATAAAAGTATGTGGGACTAGAAAATGAAATAGTAATATTAAAAAAAAAAAAAAAGCCAGAGTTGTTTTTGCTCTCAGCATCCACTGACATACAGAACACTTTTCATCTAGCTGGCAAAATGTTTTCAACACAAAGCCAGCACCCAAATGTGATACTTCTTTTGTCTGGGAAGAGAGTCTGATGTTTATTCTTCACCAGTTTCTTAAAGTCTGAACAAACCATGACTTTCTTTACATGTAAGTTGGTTGACTCTTAAGCACCTGTAGCTGAATGTCTAACATCAAATACCTTTAGCCTTTCCATTTTATTTTTAAAATCTTTTCTATTTTTCTCTGATAAAGTTGCTTTCTGCAAAGATCCAGATGAAACATGGATCCAGAAAGCATAGTTCCATATTAAAAAAAAAAAAAGAAATCTATAGCTTTCTATTATCTGTTTTCTTCTTTGGTCTGAAACATTGTGGTTTCTTTCTGAGGAAGAATTCTTTTAGTACTTTGTACACATAGTGAACTGTATCACTATACACATTTTTTTAATTGGGAAGTGTATTTATAAAGGAAGAAGTTCTTAATCTTTTATTGAAAGTTTCTGCTTAAACAGATTTTTTTTTCTTAATATTATTTCTGTAGACTTCGGTTTGAGCCTTTATTGATCTTTGAGACTCGAAATAACATTGTCTTTAACTACAGGAATCATAAGTACAGCCAGATGGTTGTTTGTAATAAGTTCATTTAAACCTTTTTAAACAAAATATCAGTTTGTTCCTATTCCTTTAGCTCTTTGTGGAGGCAGCTGCCTTCCTCTTATAGAAACTAGTGCACTGATTCAATTTAGATGTATTTACTTTGGCCTTTCTTTTAAATTCCCTTGGAGAACCATTACACCTCTATTAACAGTTACCTGTAGTTGCAGTTTTCAAGTGAGTGAGACACACAATACATTCAAATTGCAATCTGTAACATCATTTCTGTTGACTATACCTAATTTGATCTCTCCTATGGAATTACCAATCTGGTCCATTATATCTGCAAAATATCATTTGAATCCTTCCCATGAGACCTACTGCAGGCAGTTGCCATCTCTTATCTGAAGTTTTAATTTTCTACATAATATGCATGTATCCATTCTCTTCTATCACCATTCAGTTCGTTCTCAATGTTGCTGACCTAGTTTTTTTTTAGTAAAGAAAGTATTTGCAGATAGTTCTCTTGCTGAAGAAACTTATGATACTCTGTTTCAAGATAAAAATCTGAAGTTCTCAGCATAGTATGTTGGTAAGAACATACCATGTTTTTGAAATTTGTTTTTTGAAAACTATCTTTAGCATAGTTTTCCAGCTTAATTCCCAGCCAATGAGCACCAAAAACACATTATACTGTATCAATGCATGTGTGCTTGAGAATTTCCAAGGGCTTTTTAGTTTCCCATTGTTACTGAGTCCAAGCTCGCTCTGCTTGCCATAGGATAGGCCAATGAATCCCAGTGAATTAGAGCAATGAGGTGTTGAGGCAAGACAGAGACTAACTGGCGAGATGGCAGACTGAGAAGATGGCGGGATAGTGCTTCAAAATAACCGTCTTATGCGGTCTGGATGCGAGGTTCTTTTCTAGATTAGAGATGAGGGGAGATGAGGAAGCAAAGTAAAAAAGTCATTAAACTTGCAAAGATCTCCTAGAATGCAAGCCTCAGGCGGGGGATGTGTTAATTTCTTCCTTCCTGCCGTCCACAAGGGGACAGGGTTCTGATGAAAGGCATTTTAGTTTACCAGTCAGGCAGAGGGGCAGGATTCTCTGAGGCAAGCCATTCTGTATATTTATAATGAGAAAAGCAATGAAAAGCACGTCAAAGAAATAGATCCAACATGGAGTCAGAATTAGCCTCCTCCCTGGAACACCATCTATGTAGATTTCAGTTGATGGTATTTACTGAGATTATACTTTGTGCAAGATAATTTTCTAAGAGTTGAAATATAGGAAAAATAAAACAGACAAGGTCTTTGTTGTTTTCAAAATTATAGTATAATGAGAGCAATCTGAACAAATGAGTAAACATGTAAATGGAAAGGAGCCTACAATAAATATGCATGTTTATATATGTGATAATCTTAGACAGTAATATGTGCTATGAAGAAAGTTAAAAACATATAGTGTTAGTGCTTTTTCAACAAAAAATTGAAAGCAATTTAAACAAAGCCATATTTATTACATCATCATCATAATAATAGCTAAAATGCATGGTATGTTTACTATTGTATTACATGTATCATTAGTATTAATGCTATAAATATAGAATAAATACTATTAGTATTTATGTGTATTACTAGTACATGCATTATTTCAGACACTTTTTTCATGAGTTAAATTATATTACCAGGTTGTCATTACAGATTAAAAAAAAAAAAGCAAAGCTAGGGAAAGTTTAAATAAACTGACTAAGCCATAAGAAAAGGAAGCTAAGAAAAGTCTCCAGAATGTATATTCTTAATAACTGTGCTCTGCTGCCTCTTTCCCCTTGTTGTTGTTCAGTCTCTAAGTCATATCAAACTCTTTGCAACCCCAGGGACTGTAGCATACCAGACTTCCCTGTCCCATCCTGTCCCCACTTGGAACAGCAGCAATTTTTGTCCCTACAATCCCTACCTCCTGATCCCAACCAACTGACTGTTAAGCTACTTATTAGAAGGGACCAGTCCCAATTCATTTTCAATCATATGTGTCAGCATGTATTCAATGTTCACTAACTTTTTATTAAGTTATATTCTTAATGAATGCATGTTTTGAATATACTCAATTCAGTTCAGTTGCTCAGTCATGTCCGATTCTTTGCGACCCCATGAATCACAACATGCCAGGCCTCCCTGTCCATCACCAACTCCCAGAGTTCACTCAAACTCATGTCCATCGAGTCCGTGGTGCCATCCAGCCATTTCATCCTCTGTTGTCCCCTTTTCCTGCCCCCAATCCCTCCCAGCATCAGAGTCTTTTCCAATGAGTCAACTCTTCATATGAGGTGGCCAAAGGATTGGAGTTTCAGCTTTAGGATCAGTCCTTCCAATGAACATCCAGGACTGATCTTCTTTAGGATGGACTGGTTGGATCTCCTTGCAATCCAAGAGACTCTCAAGAGTCTTCTCCAACACCACAGTTCAAAAGCATCGATTCTTCAGTGCTCAGCCTTCTTCACAGTCCAACTCTCACATCCATACATGACCACTGGAAAAACTATAGCCTTGACTAGACAGACCTTTGCTGGCAAAGTATTATCTTTGCTTTTCAATATGCTGTCTAGGTTGGTCATAACTTTCCTTCTAAAGAGTAAACATCTTTTAATTTCATAGCTGCAATCACCATCTGCAGTGATTTTGGAGCCCCCCAAAATAGTCTGACACTGTTTCCACTGTTTCCCTATCTATTTCCCATGAGCTGATGGGACCAGATGCTATGATCTTCGTTTTCTGAATGTTGAGCTTTAAGCCAACTTTTTCACTCTCCTCTTTCACTTTCATCAAGAGGCTCTTTAGTTCCTCTTCACTTTCTGCCATAAGGGTAGAGTCATCTGCATATCTGAGGTGATTCATATTTCTCCCAGCAATCTTGATTCCAGCTGGTGCTTCTTCCAGTCCAGCGTTTCTCATGATATACTCTGCATATAAGTTCAATAAGCAGGGTGACAATATACAGCCTTGACGTACTCCTTTTCCTATTTGGAACCAGTCTGTTGTTCCATGTCCACTTCTAACTGTTGCTTCCTGACCTGCATACAGATTTCTCAAGAGGCAGGTCAGGTGGTCTGGTATTCCCATCTCTTTCAGAATTTTCCACAATTTATTGTGATCCACACAGTCAAAGGCTTTGGCATAGTTAATAAAGCAGAAATAGATGTTTTTCTGGAACTCTCTTGCTTTTTCGATGATCCAGCGGATGTTGACAATTTGATCTTCGGTTCCTCTGCCTTTTCTACAACCAGCTTGAACATCTGGAAGTCGCAGTTCATGTATTGCTGAAGCCTGGTTTGGAGAATTTTGAGCATTACTTTACTAGCGTGTGAGATGAGTGCAATTGTATGGTAGTTTAAGCATTTTTTGGCATTCCCTTTCTTTGGGATTGGAATGAAAACTGACCTTTTGCAGTCCTGTGCCCACTGCTGAGTTTTCCAAATTGCTGGCATATTGAGTGCAGCACTTTCACAGCATCATGTTTCAGGATTTGAAATAGCTCCACTGGAATTCCATCACCTCCACTAGCTTTGTTCATACTGATGCTTTGTAAGGCCCACTTGACTTCATTTCCAAGATGTCTGGCTCTAGGTGAGTGATAACACTATCGTGATTATCTTGGTCTTGAAGCTCTTTTTTATGCAGTTCATCTGTGTATTCTTGCCACCTCTTTTTAATATCTTCTGCTCCTGTTAGGTCCATACCATTTCTATCCTTTATTAAGCCCATCTTTGCATGAAATATTCCCTTGGTATCTCTAATTTTCTTGAAGAGATCACTAGTCTTTCCCATTCTGTTGTTTTCCTCAATTTCTTTGCATTGATCACTGAGGAAGACTTTCTTATCTCTCCTTGCTATTCTTTGAATATACTAATCTTGTCCAATTATACTTTGTTCATGTTCAATGGGGAAAAGAGAGTGAAAGGATTATCCATCATTTAAGGACAAATTTTCTAATTAGCTTTAGGTTGTTTGTATCTTTTAAGTAAAATACTATGTAGAGAATAGAGGCAAGAGGTTGTCCCCTTATTCATATGTTAGTCCTTTGTATAAGTATAATGAGGCCTTACCTTTGCTGGAAATTAATTATCAATGAATCTCTCATGTTACTTCATATCTAGGCATTAATAATCAATTTTTCAGATTTATTTATATTCTAGTATAGTAAAAATAGAGATGCCTCATTCCCATCTACAGAGAAGATTCACTTACATTCCAGGGTAATAAATTAGATGATGTCTCTCTCAAAAAATATGACATGCAGGTTGTCATCAGCCCCTCTGTAAGACCAAGGGCTTCCTAATCTCTGGCCTTCCTCCTGTATAATACATTCTCACCATGTAAGATTCAGCAACCTTCCCTAATCATGTTTCTGTATGGGAACTGGGGCTCAGTTGAGCAGCACAAAGATAATATTCTGCCTACTGTCATTTTTGTGAGTAATAAACTTTGCCTTTCTGGCCCAGAGGCTTTATGTTTTTCTGCTAGCATATATGCAACTGTAGTCAGATAATTTATCTTGCAAGTAGAGTAAAATCTCAATCTTTTTGTAATTCCAGACTTACAAACTCATTAAAATATCAGAAGAGGCCTGAATTCTGTGGAGTTAAAATCTGAAATTGTCCATTGCAGATGGAACAAAGTATCTATATCAGGAGCTATGTTTTTCTCACAGTTATTTACCTAATATCTAGCAGCACCTGGCTTTAAAAGATACTTGCCCTAGTGTTATTTAACAAATGAATGAATAGTAATACAACCAGTAATATCCCAGTTCTTACCATAGAGTGGTGTGAGAAAAATCATTTTAAATAATATTTATCATTAAATTTCCTTCTAAGAAGTTCTAAGTAACACACAAATCAAGGATTCCTCCTGCATATCTGTTTCACTGTTGCTGAATGGTTCATAAGAGTTAGAGATCATTTTTATTATGATGTCACTTAGATGAATGATATGTTGTTGGTAACCTAGATACACCATCCAAATAAAATCTCATCTCTAATCCACCAATTCAAGGCCACTATTTAAATAATTAAGAAATATAAACAAATACAAATTTATTTTCTATGAGACAGATACCTAAAAGTAAAAAGATATATCTCAGCATAAACCAGCATATATACATATTTATATAGATATATAGATAGATAGATATAGATATATGTTGCAAATTTGACTTATTGTAGTACCTCATAAGATCTCAGTACAGACATTCTGAAAATGTGTGCTTTTAACATTTCTTCAAACTTCCACTCTTGACCAGCTAATCTTATAAACTAATTTTCTTCTAATTTTTAATAAGTAAATTATGTCATTTGTGAATAAAGATGATTCTCCGTTTTCTCAATTATTATATCTTATTTGTTTAGCCTTGTTGGAGAACCCAGGGTATTCAATACAATGATGGATAACAATTCTGAGAATGAATATCTTTTACACAACTCCAGGGAAAGAACGATCGGTGTTTATCATTCAGTTCAGTATTAGCTGCAGGTTTCCCATAGAGGCCCTTAATTGGCTTAAGGAAGTTCCCTTCTGTTCTTAGTATTTCATCCTTCTTGAAGGTCAAGATTCTGACCAGCACTGTCTCTTCTGTCTTATTCTATTGACTGAAGCATGTCATTTGAATGAGCCCAAGTTAAGTGACATAAAATATAGACTGCTTTGTGGGAAAAACTTCAGTCATGTGCCTTTGGTTACAGGAAGGATGAATAATTGCAATAGGTAATACAATCTACTCAGTTTAGTTCAGTTCAGTCACTCAGTTGTGTCTGACTCTTTGTGACACCGTAGACTGCAACATGCCAGGTTTCCCTGTTCATCACCAACTCCCAGAGCTTGCTCAAACTCATGTCCATCGAGCTGGTGATGGCACCCAAACATCTCATCCTCTGTTGTCCCCTTCTCCTCCTGCTTTCAATCTTTCCTAGCACCAGGGTCTTAAGCAAATATTGAAATGTGCTGCTGCTGCTGCTGCTGCTGCTGCTGCTGCTGCTTCTGCTCCTGCTGCTGCTAAGTCGCTTCAGTCGTATCCGACTCTGTGCGACCCCATAGACAGCAGCCCACCAGGCTCCCCCATCCCTGGGGTTCTCCAGGCAAGAACACTGGAGTGGGTTGCCATTTCCTTCTCCAAGGCGTGAAAGTGAAAAGTGAAAGTGAAGTCGCTCAGTCATGTCCAACTCTTTGCGACCCCATGGACTGCAGCCTACCAGGCTCCTCCGTCCATGAGATTTTCCAGGCAAGAGTACTGGAGTGGGGTGCCATTGCCTTCTCCTGAAATGTGCTAATAATTGTTAAAACTATAGACATTCACTATATTATTCTGTCTACTTTTATATATACATGAACATTTTAGCTGTAAAATATTTAAAAATTGAAAACATATTTTTCAATGTATATAATTTATTAAAGCATTTTAGGAAATGGGAAAAATATTCAAAATGAAGATAACAATGGTTATGAATAGGAAATTTGAAATAACACATCTAAATTACCAATAAACAATAATATCACAAGTAGCTTGAAGCATAGAAATTAATCTAAAGATGAGCAATACAAAATACATTTTTGAAAGATTAAATACTGTGCGTATGCTACAATAGAAATTAGTTTAAAAGAAAGATTAAATACTGCCAGAGCCAGTGACTCCAGAAAAAAAATACTTCCATACAGTGCTGTTGGTTTTATGGATTATTACAGTCTTTCATTTGAAAACAATTTAATTTAAAAATTGACCCAGTCACTTCTGATAATCTATCCCATAAAAGTATAACATCAGTAAATGCTTACTAAAGCATTATAGTGAAAGAAGAAAGATAATGTCCTTCAACTGACAAATAGTTAAATATAGAATCGCACATCCACTAAGAAATAATTCTGTACCAGCTGACTGGGAGAAAACTCCACAGTGTATTCTTGACTGCAAAACCCATATGAAGATAATCATAGATAATATGACACATTTTTAAAAATGAGCATTTTAAAAGAATCCTCTAAAAACAGGAGCTGGACACAGCCCCATGGGTCTAACAGTGGTTAAACTGGCCCAGTGATTGTCACCTCAATATGCTACATAACAGAAGTCTTTTTTATTAGGAATGAGCCCTTAAGGAAGGGATTAGAAAGAGAAGGAGCACTTGGGAATGTCCCCGTCTTGCCCTGAACCATAATTAGGGAAATTGAGCCCCTAAGAGAGATTGTCTTTAGGGTCTGAAGTGTATCCTCTACTCATTGTTTGTTGAGCAAGAGTTTAAAAAATTTCTTGGAACATGCCCTCGAAGTTGGAGGTTACCAGATCTCACTCTAGAGAGATTTGAAAGCAGTAAGAGAAAAGCCATGGGCTAAAACTTTTCCACTGGATGGTGGCACTATGATATAGCGAGCAGCGCTGGCTTTAGTACATGCTGAATTAAAGCTGTCTTTACCTGAACAGGACTTCATTGAAAAGCTCTGAGGCACATATCACCTGCCAGAAGCCAGGTCTGAGGGGTCAGTGTGAGAAGTCAGAGTCAGTACAATCTGGTGTCCATTCCAGTCAAATCTGCAGCAGGGCAGAAAATGCAAGAATCCACAAATATCCCTTCAGAAAAAGAGAAAGCAGAGGGACAGAGAGAAATGGTGTTTGAATATTTACACATTCGTGGTAGAAGATATTGGCACCCAGTAACGTTTAATAGATAGCTCCAGCGATTGAAAGACTTTTTTTTTTTTTTTTTTGTAATTCTAAAATGGTTGAGACAGGGCTTCCTTAAAGGCCAGATGGTAAAGAACCTGACTGAAATGCAAGAGACTCAGGTTTGATAGCTCAGTCCCTGGATTGGGAAGATCCCCTGGAGAAGGAAATGGCTACCCACTCCAGTATTCTTACCTGGAGAATTCCATGGACTGAGGAGCCTGCTGGGCTACAGTCCATGGGGTCACAAAGAGTCAGACATGATAATGCCTAACACTTTCATTTTCATAATCATAATAGTTGAGGGAGAAGAAAGGAGGCTGAAAGGAAAGGCCACACTTACATACTTTGTTTTTACTGCTGTTCTCTGGTCTAGGGAAAGAAAAGAAACTTTACAGCAAATATAAAAGTATTTATTTTGCTTAGACTAGACTTTTCCATTCCCTGAAAGTTACTATTAAACTTTGAGTTCTGACCACATTGCTGACAATGGGCAGGGAAGTGAGAACCATCAGAGCTTTAAAAAAGTGAAAAATAAAACTGTTGCCTGATTTTACCCTAAAGATGTGAATCCAGCACCTCTATACAAAACTGTTAGGTAGTTAGAATAGGAAAAGGAGTCCAGAATGGCGGCGGCTAAAAGACAAGGAAGGGAAAAGCCTGTGAAAATAGAACAAAGGAAGGTTGGAGGACTGGTGTGAGAACCTCAGTTTAAACAAACAGCCCTCCTGGCTAGTCCAATTTACTTACATAGGGCAGGCTTAGGGAGAGGGAAAAAAAAAAAAAAAAAAACCATGAAAAGAGGGGCCAAAATTGGGCCAGGGGCCTCTCTTCTCTTCACATCTTTTGTGCCGGCATACCCTCATGCCTCGAAGATGTATTTTCTTTTACGTTCTAAATGAAACTGAGCTGTAACACGGAGCTGTAACACTGGTCCATCCAAGGGTTGCAACGCTGGTCTGTCCGTCGCCTCAAATTTTTTTTGTGAGACAGAACCGAGGAAATTACACACTCCCCCAACAAAACCAAGGCATTTGAGAGTTTATCCTTTGTGCCTCACATATATACATACATATAGAGATGTATAGAAGATTGGCTACTAAAATATTAATGTTATATCAAAGAAATGGGATTCTAAGTATTTTTCTTTTTACATGAAAACACAATTCCATTCAGTTGTAACCTGAACTAGAAATTGGTGCTCATCTTTTTTTTTTTTTTTTAAAGCAAATACATTTTCTTTAGGCTTATATCTAACCGCAACTTCTCAGCCAGCAGCAAAACCTCTCTCCCAGCACACACACACATACATGAGCAACCATACAATGATGCAAGGGGAAAAGTCTCCCAAATACTTCAACTCTAAGTTTCTGACAAACCTTCTCTGCAAAGATGTAATTTGTGTGGCTCATTAAAGTATGAGCCCCAATCAAAAAATATATAAAACCTTAAGTATTCAAATATGCAGCACAATCAAGGAAGCATACTAGCTGATTGTTAAAATATGCATCCTGTTGAGTAAATCCTATTAAAGACAATTTTGGCGACCAAGCTATGTTTGAAAATTAGTAAAATATGCAATTTCAGTTGTCAAGTATATTCAAATATTTCAAAAGAAGTTCTGAGGAAAGATAGAAAACATTCAAAACTGCAAATGATGTAAGCCTGGACTAAATCTATGGGAATGGTTTCCAAGAGTGAAAGATGTGGTTCCCAGCACCATAGCTCTGCTTTTGAAAATCTCAGAAAACCAGAGCTTGGAATGGTGAATAGCAAATGGTAAGATTACTTCTTCCTTCATTCCCTAGAGGCATAGCATCTTCTTAGTCTACTTGAAAAGATATAAAATGCCCAGGGGATAGTAACTAAGGCAGAGAAGTGGAGGTCTTTTTGCAACATTGGCAGAAATTGCCTTCTTATCTTCCAACAAAATATTGTGAGGCAAAGCTGCCAATTTAGCATAGTTTTGCTTTAAAACCATCTCCTTATTTTGTACTTTAATTTTTAAAACTCTTTTTCTCCCACAAAGAATGAAACTGAAGTATTGTGGTTAACCCTTACATTATGCAGCTTGATTATGTTACATTAGCCATCTTATGTATCTTTATTTAATAAGAGAAACAACAATTAAAAATATTTTTACAGCCTCTTCTTTCAGTGAATTCAATTTGCAATGGGAAAGGATATGTGTGGTTTCATATAAGCAGGCGCTATGCAGCCTTTCCATAAACATTCAGATGGTTAGTTGGTAATATCAAGTCATTTTTTTGCACAGATGGAGGAATAAAAATGATTAGTGGAAATTACACAAGGAGATTCATTCAGGTCATGGCAAATGTAACTGTGTAGGAGTTATGGTTTATATTTGCAAGCTGAAATAGGGCAAAAAGAGATTGCGCTACCGAAAAGCTATAATCAATTTAGCAATCAGTACCCAGAAGTCCAATAATATATTAAATGTATGGTCATTTTAGAAATACTCAGGAAGCTATAGCTTAGCGTTCTTCTTACTCAGGCTCTTCACTCAACTGATTGTGAACACATTTATTAGAAATCATATTCACTCAGCAACAATAGTTTGACTTAGAAACACCTTTGGGAAACTTTATATGTCTTAAGCTTTCTAGTTCTGTCCTTAATGGTTAAGCTATGCAGCTTATGACTACGTAAAGATTAGCATGGTATTTATGTAAAACAAACAAGCAAACAAAACTTTTACAGCTACATTTGTGAGAATTCTTGGGTTTTCTCAGGTCAAATCATCCCTGAGTTCTTTCACATGCGATCTAGAAAGTGAGCATGTTGATTGTGTGTGTTTATTTCCCATCTGCTACTGGAGTTTTAATTATAGGTTATTTAAATATGTTGAGAAAAAAAGAACATTTCTTTTATAGAGAGAGAATCACCATTTTGGAAAACAATTTGGAAAAATGACTCAACTACACTTCTAAAATATTTGTTTTAAATATAAAAGACTGTGGGCTTCATTAAGAAAAATAACATCGATTTTTAAACTCCATGTAAATATAAGTTGATTCCAAGCTATTAATTCATATTTTATTAAAACAATTTTTATATGTAAAGTTTCAGTTCATTTTCAGCATGCTTTATGGCATTATAATGTATGTAGAGTTTCTGAGGATTTCTAATGTAAGGCCTTTTAAACAGTAATTTAAACATCAGTTAAAGTGTAGTCACAATGGCATACAATGACACACACAATGATGACAAAAGCGTAGCATACCTAAATGTAGACTTTTAAGAAACGTTCAGTCTATATGTGAAGAAAACTATAACATCCTCTACAGGCACACAAATGAAGTTTTGTGTTTTGAAATGAAGCTTTATAATTATAAACAGGCATTGTCTTGCTGCTGCTGCTGCTAAGTCGCCTCAGTCGTGTCCGACTCTGTGCGACCCCAGAGACGGCAGCCCACCAGGCTCCCCCGTCCCTGGGATTCTCCAGGCAAGAACACTGGAGTGGGTTATCATTGCCTTCTCCAATGCATGAAAGTGAAAAGTGAAAGTGAAGTCACTCAGTCATGTCCAACTCTTTGCGACCCCATGGACTGCAGCCTACCAGGCTCTTCCATCCATAGGATTTTCCAGGCAAGAGTACTGGAGTGAGGTGCCATTGCCTTCTCCGTGCATTGTCTTAGGATGACAATAAAAATGTCAAACTTCTTTAAATATTTTTTCAGAGTCAGTGCAATTCCAATTACAGTTTAAATAGATTTATGTGAAACTTAAGTGATTCAAAAAGTCATCTACAAGAGTATAAAGGCAAGGGATTATTAGTAACATCCAAAGAACAAAATAGAGCTGGCTATGTCCTTTCATGGAGAAGGAAATGGCAACCCGCTCCAGTATTCTTGCCTGGAGGATTCCCAGGAACAGAGGAGCCTTGTAGGCTGTCGTCTATGGGGTCACACAGGGTCGTACACGACTGAAGTGACTTAGCAGCAGCAGCAGAGTGTCCCTTCAGAATTAAATGTATTAGGGAAATATAGTAAAAATAAGTGTGTAATATTGATTTTAAACACAGACATATTAACTTATGGATTATAGCAAAGAATCAAAACATAAATATGAATAAATATGAGAATTTAGTATACAATAAAGTTTGAGAAAAGGCCATTAAACATAAATAAGAGATTTATAAAGTAAAAACATATGATTTTCAAAAATTCATTCAACATTTTAAAATATCTGCTATATGCCAAAATCTACTGCAGTTGCTAGAGATACAAAACTAAAGAGACAATGTCTACACGCTCATAGAGTAGAAATTCTAGTAAAGGAAGACACAATAAATACTAAATCAATATGTGGTATGTCAGGTAGTGACAATGCCACAAAAAAAGAATAAGGGAGGCAAAGTGTGATTATTGAATAGAATTGTGCTACTGTATGGAAGGGGACCAGGGAAGTTTTTCTTCCAAGTACCATTTGTGCAAACTAATGTGATACTTTTTTATAAAAGATTGGCAAAGATAAAGAAAAGAGACAATATTAGCATAAGGGTATAGGGAAAGCAGCAGTTTTATGTGCAGTTGGTGGATATAGAGATTGATAACAGCTTTTTTGCTATGCATCCTGGCAATTTGTATAAAATTGTTTTCATTAAGGAGCTAATCCAATAGCAAAGATTCATATTGAAACACTATTTATATTGACATAAAAAGGAAATCATCTCAAATTTATTAAATGGTAGTGGTAAAAGAAATTGTGGTTTATCCAAGCAAGCAGTGAATACGCCCTCTTGGAAAGACAGATAAAATACTTTGTTTAATAAAAACATTATCAAATTGGAAGTACAGTGTAACTCCATGAATATAAAATTATGTTACCAATTTACATTTCTCTCTCTCTCTCTCCATCTCTCTCTTTCTCACACACACACATCTGAAATGTCATTCATCATGTCAATGTATGGCAAAACCAATAGAGTATTGTAAAGTAAAATAAAGTAAAAATAAAAATTAAAAAATAAAATAAAATATTAACATAGATTTTCTAAGAAAGATGGAGTTTTTAGTGTTTTTTTTTCTTATTTACTTTTTTATTTTCTGAATTATTTAGGGTAACCATGTGTTACTTTAATAATGCTTTTACAATAAAGTTATTTTTCTGTTTTCAAACACTCTGTATAAATATCGGTTACGTAGTAGTTGCAAAAGAGAAGGCAATGGCACCCCACTCCAGTAGGCTTGCCTGGAAAATCCCATGGAGGAGGAGCCTGGTGGGCTGCAGTCCATGGGGTCTCGAAGAGTCAGACACGATTGAGTGACTTCACTTTCACTTTTCACTTTCATGAATTGGAGAAGGAAATGGCAACCCACTCCAGTGTTCTTGCCTGGAGAATCCCAGGGACAGGAGAGCCTGGTGGACTGCCATCTCTGTGATCGCACAGAGTCAGACACTACTGAAGCAACTTAGCAGCAGCAGCAGTAGTTGCAAAGAAGCTAACATAATGGTAATCCAGGCTAACTAGTGTAATTTTTAAAATAAATTTCCAGCAAACACTTAAAGTGAAATAAAGATATGAACTGAGAGTAACGCTATGTTTTGTGAATGGAACAAAAATGGTCGTTGTAAAGTCGATGATATAAGACACAGACTGCTTTTTTCTCCAGATTACCTTAAGTCAGATAGGAAGAAAGGAAGATACTTCAAGGACATGGGGCTGAAGACATCTGTGTCACTATTTAAGTAGTCTATATAAAGGACAAAAATGTGAATAAATCCTAAAGCAGGGAAGGTCTTATGTTGACATGCAAAGGAAGAGATTCCCTTTCTTCCTAATGCCTTCTCTTCTGCCCCTGTGTTATCTTTCTACTTGAATAGTCAGGGAGATCCAACCAGTCCATTCTGAAGGAGATCAACCCTGGGATTTCTTTGGAAGGAATGATGCTAAAGCTGAAAACTCCAGTACTTTGGCCACATCATGCGAAGAGTTGACTCATTGGAAAAGACTCTAATGCTGGGAGAGATTGGGGGCAGGAGGAGAAGGGGATGACCGAGGATGAGATGGCTGGATGGCATCACGGACTCGATGGACGTGAGTCTGAGTGAACTCCGGGAGATGGTGATGGACAGGGAGGCCTGGCATGCTGTGATTCATGGGTTGAAGACAGTTGGACACGACTGAGCGACTGAACTGAACTGAACTGAACTGAATAGTCAGGCACTGAATGATTAAATAGTAATCTCTTAGAAAAATGCTTCATTGAGTTCTCCTTGAATCACACAGTGATGTTAAATGTTTCTATCAATGAAATTATCAATGATAAAGAAGGAAAATGACAATGATTTATAACATTGAAGTTTAGTGTAATTAAGTGCAGTTTATATCTAGTTAAAAATTCTGTAATGTTTTAGTCTTAAATGCTGTTAAGCAATTCTAGTTCATTGTTTAATAGCAACTAATTTATGCTTGTAGATGATTGTGTTCTATTTTAATCATTATTGAATAAAAAACATGCTTATTTTTTAAGATGACCATTATAAAGTAAGTATTCTGGCTATTTGGAACACAAATAGGATGCCAATCCAAAATCTGTTTCTCTCTCTTTTCTTTCCAGATAGATATTTTCCCAATCTTAAAAGTGTGTCAAGCCACAAACTCAAGTGTCATCTTTAATGCTTTCCCATCTCTTAACACAATGTAGTATCTGTCACTGAAACATATTGATTTCCTTTAACGTCTTTAAAATATACCCCCCCCTTTTTTTTTTTTTTTCAATCCTCACTGTTAGTTCCTTAGCTCAGGCTTTTATGATTTCTCACCTGGCTTGCACACAATATCGAAACTCTTTCCTTTAGTTTCCTCTTTCTTGCTTTCTGCAATCCATCCAAACTTTTGCTGTCAATAGTGTTTCTTAAGCATAAATTGAATCTATTTCACTTTGATGCTTAAAAGCATTAAACAGCATCCTCAGATCTAAAAAGTTATAGATGATTTATCCACTACACATCCTCCCTCTCTCTTTTCCCTAAGAACCCAATATAATCGAACTTAAGTCATACTGAAATATATGTACTTTCTTGAGTGTGTTTCTGTGTCTGTTTTTACACAAGATATTTTCTGTCAAACACAGCCTTACTTCTTTCAAACATCTCACCAACCCTGCTCTTATTTATTTGTTTTAAATAAAGTTAATGTTTTACTAGTTCTTTAAAATTCAACTCAGATATGATTGTATCTGAGAAGCTTTCTCTGTGTAATCTGTAATGAGATACGTGACCTCAGCACCTGTCCTGAGTATATCACAGTCCATATTACATTGCATTGCAGCTATATGCTCATTTGTCAAATTCCTCAATTTATAGCTCTTGATGGGAGGGCATTTCTTCTAATTTTTGTATTTCCATAATCTTACAGAGTGAGTGTGGTTAGTAAATATATTTTGAATCTGGAAATTGGAGATAACATATCTTATCTGACTCTATCAAACCCTACTGAATAGCTATACTTAGGCCATCGGAAGAGTGATTGTCTCTGGTATTTAAAAAAAAAAAAATTTGTGTAAGAATTCATAGCATACTCTACGTTACATTTCTAACAAGACCTAACATCATTTTCCTAAAATTATACATTAACAACTGCTTTTCAGATGCAGCTTGATTGTAATATTATAAGCATGATCCTTATACTATAGCTCCAATATAAATTTTTATAAAAGTGAACAATTATTGATTCTCCAGATATGAATTGCCTTCTACTCTGTGTCAGGTACTGGACTGGAGTAAACTCTAAAGTAGAAGAAAAATAGCACATAGATTTTCTGTCCTTATGAGTCTATTTATCTTCATCTTCTATATTGGATAAAAAACAAAGCAGTAAACCTAAAGTCTCTTCCCTGCATAGAAATATAAGAAGCCTGTAAAAAAGAAACAAACTAGTAGGTTAGACAAAGAATAAGTGAAAATGGTATAAAAAAAAATAACGATTGTCATAATAAAACCACTTATTGAAGTGACCAGCCTCCTTTCATGTATATTTAGGCCTTTTAAGAAAAAGTGGGTAACTGTCAAACTTATTTTGTAACGTTGAACTGCTTATGATTGTGACTTACAGATCTTTATACCAGCAAGATTATTGTAATATAGAAAGTAGGGTGAGATTTGGCATAGGCCTTGATGGAGAATATTATTTTGGCAGGCAAAAAGAAGGAGGAATCACTGTCTTAGCGAAGGCGCAAATGTGCAAAGTGAGACAGTGAAAACCTTTATATAGCTTGAGCAGGGATTTGAAGTAAGGGAAGAACACGCTTAGCTCTAGAAAGGCAAGGCAGTTAGATTAACCAGATCCTCCTACAACCCTTAAGTTGTAGCTTAAGGAGCTTGGAATTTATCCTGTAGGGAGGTGAGTAAGGAGTCTTACTTTTTATTCTGCAAATGATACTGTTAAAATAGCATTCTAGAAAGATTGATCTGGCTGGGGATTACATGATATATTGAAAGGAGAAAAACCTCCTGTGGTGAGGGAGGGATTCATAAAAGACATGCTTAGGGAAATAGAAAGAATAAAAGTATAGAATTTTAAATTTAACCATTTTGCTGAGTAGAATATACTATAATATGTGTTTCATGTCTGTTTAGCCTGTCTCTCTTTTACTGTTACCTAACGTTGCAATCAACAAATTCAGATAAGCTGGTGGTTTCAAACATTTGGATGTTTCGGGAGGCACCTAGCTGATTAACATGAGTGCTGTTTGCATAAAGTTGATTTGTAATTTTGAAGACACCTTACAACCATGTCTTTTCTTTGTCATCTCCTGGGAGGTAATCAAGAAAAATGAAAGTGACCTGGACAAAGAAAAATAACTGATTCCAGGAAAATGAGGAAAGTGAAAAATAGAAGAGTCTAGTTTGGGATTAAGCACCCTACTTTAGTACAGTCGATACAACTGAAGATGTTTTTTCCAAGTACATTAGCATCAGCACTTTATCACTCAGTGCAATTGATGGAATTAATGCGGAATTGGAACTGGCATCGAAGCCAATGAATGCAAGTATGAAAGTCTATAGCATTCAAAATAAATGAAATAATAAAGAAATGAGTCTTTTGGAAATTGTAGAGAGGTGGAAAATAGGGGACTGTGGAAAGCAAGCTGTCATTTTCAATTCAGACTATATTTACGTGAGAAGCAGTTCTGTCAGGTTACATAAAGATGGTTTTTTAGATAGGTATGTCATCCAGGTGTGAGAAGCACATCCTGCTGTGTTATTAGGAATGGTTTTCTGGTAAGGAATACCTCCTACTGTCAGACATGATGATCAATCTGCTTTATGGTAACAGTATAATTCTAATTTAGTCCTTGGGCCAGATTTCAGGTAGGCACTTAAGAACTTGTAATGTTAGTTTGTATGTAGTGTATGAGAATGTCTCCTTCGCCATATATGCTGCCAGAACAGAAGGAAACACAATCCCTAACTCTTATTTCATTGCAAAATCTCATTTTCTTGCCTTTGCCTACGGTTTTGTTGTTGTTGTTGCTATTATTTTTACTGATTATTTAGTCCTCTGGCTTTCACATAGCTATCCTCTTCAGAAATTCAACAATCTCACTAATGCTCAAGTTTTCATCATTACAGAATGAAAAAGAAAAGATCGTTTAACATAGACAGGAAAAAGATAACTGTCCTAGTTCACTTGGGCAGTTATAGCGAAAGTATCATAAACTGGAAGGCTTATAAATAATAGAAATTTATGTATCATGGTTCTAAAGGCTGGGAAGTCCAAAACCAAAGTGCTAGCAAATTTGATGTCTGGTGAAAGCTGGCTTCCTCATAGCGGGGAACCTTCATGCTGTGTCATCAGATGATGGAAGGAACAAGAAGGCTCTCTAGAACATCTTTTATAAGTTACTAATCTCTTCCTAAGGATTATGACCTAATCACAGCCCCAAATGCCTACCTTCAAATGCCATCCCCTTGGGGATAATGGTTTTTACATATGCATTTTGAAGGGACACAAACATTGAGACTATAGCAATAACTCAGAGGTCTTTGAAACAGAGTTTTTGTTGCCTCCTTTTCTGATGATCCTACAACCTGGAGAAAGAAAAAAAAAAAGGAAAAAAAAAAACTGAACTGATTTTTCAATCAGGATAGTTCTTGCTGTTCAAGAGCTCTTCTATAGATTGAATGGATTCTGACCTTACTATAACTTATAATCCTGTTTCTTAATTCTGCTTCTGGAAATCACAACATGATAATAAATAATAGAATAAAAATAGACAATTTTATAATTACTTATAATTTGCTAACATTCTATTTTTGAGACCATATAATTTAACCATTTCTTTATAAGTACTGTTTAAACACACTTTAAGCCTTTGACTGTGTGGATCACAATAAATTGTGGAAAATTCTGACAGAGATGGGAATACCAGACCACCTGACCTGCCTTTTGAGAAACCTATATGCAGGTCAGGAAGCAACAGTTAGAACTGGACATGGGTCAACAGACTGGTTCCAAATAGGAAAAGGAGTACATCAAGGCTGTATATTGCCACCCTGCTTGTTTAACTTATATGCAGAGTACATCATGAGAAATGCTGGGCTGGATGAAACACAAGCTGGAATCAAGATTGCTAGGAGAAATAACAATAACTTCAAATATGCAAATGACAACACCCTTATGGCAGAAAGTGAAGAAGGACTAAAGAGCCTCTTGATGAGAGTGAAAGAGGAGAGTGAAAAGCTGGCTTAAAGCTCAACATTCAGAAAATGAAGATCATGGCATCTGGTCCTTTCACTTCATGGGAAATAGATGGGGAAACAGTGGAAAGAGTGTCAGACTTTATTTTTCTGGGCTCCAAAATCACTGCAGATGGTGATTGCAGCCATGAAATTAAAAAACATTTACTCCTTGGAAGTAAAGTTATGACCAACCTAGACAGCATATTAAAAAGCAGAGACACTACTTTGCCAACAAAATTCCATTTAGACAAGGCTATGGTTTTTCCAGTAGTCATGTATAGATGTGAGAGTTGGACTATAAAGAAAGCTGAGTGCAGAAGAATTGATGCTTTTGAACTGTGGTGTTGGAGAAGGCTCTTGAGAGTCCCTTGGACTGCAAGGAGATCCAACCAGTCCATCCTAAAGGAGTTCAGTCCTGGATATTCATTGGAGGGACTGATGTTGAAGCTGAAACTCCAATACTTTGGCCACCTAATGCAGAGATCTGACTCATTTGAAAAGACCCTGATGCTGGGAAAGATTGAGAGCAGGAGGATAAGGGGCCAACAGAGGATGAGATGGTTGGATGGCATCACTGACACAATGGACATGGGTTTGGGTGGACTCCAGAAGTTGGTAATGGACAGGGAGGCCTGGCTTGCTGCAGTTCATGGGGTTGCAAAGAGTCGGTCACGACTGAGTGACTGAACTGAACTGGATCTATATACCTGTCCTTTGAGGTAGACGTCATGATTGCTATAAGAGCTGAAGAAGTTGTAACCTAAAAAGTTTAAACAGCCTTCATCCAACTAGTAAATGACTAATGCAAGTAAAGAGTATAATTCAGTTCAAGGATAACTTTGTTAAGAATAGCACAGGGCTACCTTGTGTAGGTCTATAGTGCTGTGGGAAAGGTTCTTTGGAAGCAGTCAAAAGTCAGCAAGTTGTAGGGGTCAAGAATGGACCGAATATTGTAGAACTCTTTTACTAAGGGCTGTTCAAATTTCTCCTTCTTCTCTAAAAATCCCCAACTTAATTGAAGTTCATACTATGAGGTTGCCCTACTTATTTCCCTCTGAAATTCCCAGTACTACCTTGTATAATTTCATTTACTTATCCAAATACTTCTAATCTCATAATTTTTTTGGCCTGCATGATGAATGCAGGCTCTGTATTGTTTCAGCCATGTTTCAAAGTTCATCCCATGTTCACAGTTCTTTCACATCTCTCACACTTTAGTTTAGATACAAGATTATTTTCCTTATACATAATCTTTAATTCTTTGTGCCTCTGTCTTTTAGTCAGAGTCATCTGATTAATCTCTTGCTAGGTAAACCCAACTGAGCGACTGGATAGTGCTAGGGAAATTCTCTAGTTATGAATTGCAAATTGATGTTTAACACTGTCAGATAATTTTAATATATTTTCTTATTTTGTTGAGCTATCTTGTATTTTTCATCTATATTATTCAACTCTCCTGTCCTCCCGCTCTTTGTTGGATGTTTGTTCCATAATTCCTAGAGAAAATAGAAAGAGTCAGCTAAGAGTTATCTATATCTTTGATCACCTAAAGCTAATAATTTTACTTTATATGTATTACAGTCCTTTCTGTTCATATTTATAGAATGTTTTTGTTCTATTTATTCCCTCCACTTGTGCTATAGAACTTTCCAATCAAATAGTATTGCATTTATTTCATTTATAGTAATTCAGAATACTAAAAAAATCTGTTGTTGTTTAGTTGCTAAGTCGTGTCCAATTCTTAGCGACCCCATGGACTGCAGCACAGCAGGTTTGCTTATGTTTCACAATCTAGAATTCTCTCATTGAGTTGATGATTCCATCAAGTCATCTTATCTTCTGCTGCCCCCTTCTCCTCCTGCCCTCAATCTTTTCCAGCATAAGAGTCTTTTACAAGGAGTTTGCTCTTCACATTAGGTGGCCAAAGTATTGGAGCTTCAGCTTCAGCATCAGTCCTTCTAATGAATATTCAGGCTTGATTTCCTTTAGAATTGATTGATTTAGTTTCCCAAAGTGCATTACATCACCACACATTAAAAAAGTCCCTTACACAGTAGTTCAAGACCAGAAATGTCTCATCTACAAGTGGCTTTTCTTCATTTTATGATTCAGAGACCAAGATTTCTTTTGTTTAATTCAGATGCCTTGGGACTTGTCATTAAAAGGGAAAGAAGAAAATGGAGAATGATAGGCATATCCATTACTTAAAAATGACACATATCACCTTCTCTCACATTCCATGGGTAAAAACTGTAATTTACACAGCCATACCAGGAAGTGAAGTAGACAATATAGTTTCTAATAATAGGCAACAACTTATGAAAGAAACCTCTATGTTTTAGAATGATGATCAGAAAATATGGTGCACAATTAAGTATCTTTTCCATAAGGACTCAAAAAAGAGATAAGTAAAACTCTATAGAAAATATATTGATTTTTTTCCCTTTAAAACATAGAGGGAAAAAATTCAAAAATAATGTACCAATAAAAGATAGACATCCACTGAATCATTGTACAGTGAAACTAATAAAGGTGAATTACATCTCAATGCAAAAATTAAAAACAAAAGCAAAAAATAAGTCCCTTTCATGTTGTCTACAAGAAACCAGCTTTAAATATAAAGGGACATGTAAGTTAAAATAAATGGATGGAAAAAAATATAGCATACTTACACTTCTTTTGGTTAAAAGACAATAGAAGTGGCTTCCCTGGTTGCTCAGACAATAAAGAATCTGCCTACAATGCAGGAGACTCAGGTTTGGTCCCTGGGTTGGGAAGATCCCCTGGAGAAGAGCATGGCAACTCATTCCAGTATTCTTGCCTAGAGAGTGCATGGACAGAGGAGCCTGGTGGGCTATAGTCTGTGGATGGCAATGGATCAGACATGACTTAGCAACTAACACATTCATATTAATTTTAGACAGAGCAGACTTCAAAGCAACGAAAGTTACCAGCAATAAGGGCTTTACATGATCATAAAGGAATCGGTTCTCCAAAATGATGTCACCATCTTTAATATGTATGTGCTAAAAACAGAATGTCAAACTACATGAGGAAAAAAACTGAAAGAAATTCAAAAAGAAAATAGTTGAAACTACTATCATTGCTGGAGACCTCAACACTCCTCTATCAGAAATGGATAGATCCACTCTCACAATGTATACATATATCAAATTATCATCCTGTGTACTCTCAATATTTTATAATTATACATGTCAATTACATCTCAATAAAGCTGAATTTAAAAAAGAAATGGACAAATCCAGCAGGAAGAAAATCAGTAAGGACACAGTGGAACTTAAAAGCATTATCAACCAACTGGATATAAACAATATCTACAGACTGCTTCATTCAAAAACAGCAGAATATGCATTCTTCTCAAGATCACGTAGAACATTCGCTAACATAGACCACATTTGGGGCTATAAAACACATGTGAAAAAAAAAACTATAAGAATAGAAAATATACAATGTCTTCAGACTAAAATGGAATTAAACTAGAACTCAGTAGCAGAAAGATAATGAGAAAATCCCAAAAGGTATAGAGATTAAACAAAACTTTTAAATAACACATGAAAAAAAAAACATATCAAAAGAAATTTTAAAACATTTTGAACTGATATATATAAATATAAAATGCAAGCTATTGGAGTTCTTTAGGCAGGAATAATGGAGTGAATACCCATTCCCTTCTCCAGGGGACCTTCCCCACCCAGGGATTGAACCTGGGTCTCCTGCATGACAGACAGATTATTTACCATCTAAGCTGCCAGAGAAGCCCTATGAAACTACTAGAAGATAAAACAGAAGAAAATCTAGATGACCTTGGGTTTGGTTACGACTGTTCAGATACATTAGAGATCTTGCATACTTAATTAAAGAAATAATTAATAGGTTTGGGCTTCAATAAAGTTAAAAATTCCACTCTGGGAAAGCTAATGCTAGAGAATGAGAAGACAAGCCATAGGCTACAGTGTTTGCAAAAGACATATTTGATAGAGGATTGTTTTTCAAAATACACAAAGAACTCTTAAAACTTAGCAATAAAACTATAAACAGCTCACTTAAAAGAGGACTAAAACCTTAACAGACACTTCATCAAAGCGGACACATAGAAATGTATGAAAAGATGCTCTACAAAATGTTTCTTCAGTAAAATGTAAATTAAAGCGACAACAAGATACTACTACAGTTGCTCAAATGATCAAAATCCGAAACGCTGACAACCAGTTGCTGACAAGGATATAGAGCAACCAGAATTTTCATTCACTGCTGGTGGGGATATAAAAGGGTTCCACCACTTTGAAAGACAATTCAGTGGCTTCTCTTTTACAGAGTAAATCTATTCTTCCTGTGCAGCCCAGCAATAGTACTCCTTAGTATTTATCCAAATGAGTTAAAATCTCATATCACGCAAAAACCTGCATGAAAATATTTATAGCAACTTTAGTCAAAATTCCCCACATTTGGAAGCAACCTAATTTTCTTTCAGTAGGTAAATAAATAAACTATGGTACCTCCTAGAAACGGAATGCTTTAATGCTAAAAAGAAATGAGCTATTACATTATAAAAGACATAGAAGACTTTCAAATTCATTTTACTAAGTGAAATAAACCAATTTGATGATTCCAGCTATGTGACATTCTGAAACTGTCAAAATTCCAGAGACAGTGAATGGGTCAGAGCTTACCAGGAATGAGAAAATGGTGGGTGGAGGTAAGGATGGATAGGTGGTGCCTAGAGGATTTTTAGGGCAGTGGAAATACGCTGTATGGTACTGTGATGATAGGTATATGTCATTATACGTTTGTTCAAACCCTTAGAAGGTACAAAACCAAGAGTGAAAAGAAAGTGAAAGTTAACTAGCTCAGTCGTGTCCGACTCTTTGTGACCCCATGGACTATACAGTCCATGGAATTCTCCAGGCCAGATTACTGGCCTGGGTAGCCTTTCCGTTCTCCAGGATATCTTCCCAACCCAGGGATCGAACCCAGGTCTACCCACATTGCAGGTGAATTCTTTATCAGCTGAGCCACAAGGGAAACCCAACTCTAATGTAAATTAAGACCTTTGAGTGATTATGATGTGTAAATATAGGTTCATCACCTGTAAGAAATGTACCACTTTGATGGAAGATGTTTATAATGGGAGAGGCTGTGTAGGCATAGGGGTATATGGGAAATCTTTGTAACTTCTCAATTTTTCTGTTTTTCTCAGTTTTGCCTAAAACTGCTCTAAAAAATTATCTTTAAAAAAAGAAGACAAATGTAGTCAACTGTTTTGAATGCTGTTGAGAAATTGGATAAAATGAGAAGGGGTTAGCAACTATAAAGATTAGGAAGCTCTAAGTCATTTTTAACTTTAGCAAAATTAGTTCTAGTAGGCATTTGGGAAATAAGTGTGGCTCTGCTGGAGGGAAAAGGAACTTATGGAATTGCTGATTGTATGTAAACAACACTTTTGAAAACCTTTCCTGTGATGATTAGTTCAGAAATGATGCAGTAAATTGAAGGATGGCATGGTTATTTTCAGTAAGTGTATGGATATGTGAGTAAATGAGTAAAAGAAGGTACAAACACAATGCAGATATTTCTGAAATTCTTTGAAATTGCTATTTGCATACAAAATGTCAGGTAAAACAACACGTTTATTCATGATATTGCATCATTATCTCACTGAAAGATAGATTTATGGCTTTTTTGGCTGTTGTTCGTTTTTATAAATAATGAGATTTTCTTGATTGGAATGCTGTCAAGCCTTCAGAAACCTGCCTTGGCAGTATGCCACTTCCTTCTCACTTATGTTACCTCTTCCTTTTAAATAAACATCCCACACAGATAGGCTTCTATAACAAGAGTTCTAATTACTTGACTTTGAAAAATCTAAACCAGATGTTTATCATTATATTTCACTACCTGAATCCAGGAAATTTAATTCAGAGGGATCACTACCATCTTTAAGGCCCTCCACAAAAGAAGGGAAACATAATCTAAAAATAATTGTATATACTTTTATATCTTTTTTTTAGACAAAAGATTTACCTATTTTAAAGGACCAGTTCTTAACAAGCATTCACACATTGTTTAACTCTTAGACAGAGTCACATAAAAATCTGTTTGTTTGGTTTTTTTTTTTTCAATTACTAACCTCTCCCAAATAGCACATTCTCCAACTCAACTTCTTTTCTGAGCTCAGGAAAAGGTATTTCTAAATAGCTCAAGATCAAATGTCATCTTCTATCGATTGTCAAATTATTCCCTTTTGTCTGATGGTGTGGATTCTGAGCAAGAAGCCTTGAAGGTGAGAGAGTGATGTGAAAGCACGCTGGGGGCTGCTACCACCATGGCCTCTGTATCAAGCTGCGCGATTTGTTCATTTCACAGTGACACCTGTCCTGGGAGTGAGAGGCTGAAATCTAGTTTAAGGTTTGCTTGTTAAAGGGCTGTATCACCAGAAGCAAAAGGTGTCTTTTCCGAATTTGTTCACACATTGTATTTATAGCTTTTTTTTTTTTTAAATGAAAAACCAAGCATACACTTCCTGTATAATCCAGCAATAGTGCTCCTTGATATTTATCCACGTGAGTTCTACTTATAGCCCATACAAGAATGCTGCATTGACTGGTGGTAGCCCTGATGCCCACTTTTTATAAAAAAGTCAAGACAACACAAATATGTAGCACCTATGTACAGAGTTGTCTGTTAGTTTTTCCACTGCTTCTTTCCCTCTCTTTTTTTAACTCCTTATTTCACAATTCAAGAATTAACACATTTATTAGCATTCTACCACATGCACTTTCCTAGGAATCTTGTATACTTTTTCCTTTAAAATTCTCTGTAACAATCCTTTAATGTAGATACAGTTACTTTCACTTAGAAGAAGAGGCTATTGAGATTCAGTGACTTTAATTAACTTGCCAAACTCCTAATAAATAGCTGAAACTGTTTTAAGTCCATGAGACTGAAAGCAAAATTTATTTTCTTCTCAATATGTATTTTAATATTTCCATGATCAATTTTCTTAGCATGGAAATGTCTCTTGTTGGTAAACTACTTGCAATATTCCTTTTAACATGCATAAACCATGCCATGCCATTGAATCCCCACAATAACAGTGTAGAGCAGAAAGGTCAGATAATAATACCTTAATTCCAAAGATCAGAACACTAAGTCTAGAAAGACTAAATGACCTGTCCTTGGCTGCAGCCTCTAATTAATAAAAATAGAGTAAGACTACATCTTCAGATTCCTTTTTCCTTGCTCCATTCTTCTTTACTACACACACCTTGTTGAATGCATTTAATTTTTATATCTGAATCAAAAAGACTTTGATATTTTCATTTGTAGCTAAAGATGATATAAATGGAACCAGGTGCAACCTGTTTGAAATAGTAAAAAAATAAAAAAATTTGGCCAAATAGATATTAATAATAATTTTCAAGCTATCAGGCTACAAAGGACAATGAACCCTAGGATGGGAAACAGATAATATGAGTTTTTTAATTTCTCTGTCTTGAGAGACATTCCACAGTGCTGCCCAAGAAGAGACATAGCTTGGTGTTGAGAGAGTCAATTTCTAGGTAGGTTGACAAGAAGTCTGGGGTCCTTGAGGAGGAAAGAGGAGTCTGGGGTTTTCAAAGAGGAGATAGGGATCTGGAGTTCTCAAGAAGGAGAAAAGGACAAGCTTTTTTCCCTATATTCCTTAGTCGTAGTCAAATAAAACATGCGTTTTCTTTAAGCACAGAGCTGATGATTACACAACAAAACAACTGAGCTTAAACTCTGTACTAAGGATTATATAAGGACTTCCATGTAGCTCAAATGGTAAGGAATCTGCCTGCAATGCAGGAGACCAGGGTTCATTCCCTAGGTCAGGAAGATCCTCTGGAGAAGGGAATGGCAATCAACTCCAGAGAATTCCATAGACAGAGAAGCCTTGTGGGCTACAGTTCCTGGGATCAACAAAGAGTTGTTAGACTGAGAGACTCACACACACACACACACACACACACACACACACACACACACACACACAGGGATTATATAACAATGTATCCTGCTTGAGGATGGTTTCTCCTTCTTGAGAATCTTCTGACTAATCCTGTTATCTTAAAATATATATTATGGGAGTGGATGTGGTAAAAATCTTTCTATTGTTAGTTCTAATCCTGTCACCTTAAAATGTAAATTGTGGGAGTGGGCCTAGTAAGATCTTTACAACCTTGAGACATTCTTTTGATTTATTGTAATAACCAATTAAAAAAGTATAGAGCTCCCTTGCTAAGACTAGTGAGGGGGCACTTTCCATCCCCCTTCTGAGGTCTATGTCAGAAGCTTTCTCTGTGTCTTTCTACACTTTAATAAAACTCTGCTACACAAAAGTTCTTGAGTGATCAAGCCTGGTGCCTGGTCTCGAAGCTAAATCTTCTTTGGAGATCATGAATCCCACATTGTTCACTGTACTCTATCCGTGTCCTCTCTGAATTCAGGAGATGGAACCAGGCATCTGAAGAGCCAAGGTGACGAGCTTGTAGGGACAAAGGAGAACTTCAGAGGTTTCTCTCCAGTCTGTGGTGGAGTAATGATCAATGAATACATATGACAAAGTTACACTAGGCTGGGGAAGAACCAACAAAAAAGACCGGAAGAAACAATCTCTAAAATTTACACATGACTGAAAGTAATTCCTTTTACCTTCAGTCAGAATGGAAAACCTTAAAATGAATAGGATGTTGGATAGAGTTCAAGAGTTTGGCCTCAGTGGGAGTGTGAATGATGAAAGAGTAATTAACACTTGACTAAAGGTGACCTGGCCTCTCCTCAATTCAGTTCAGTTGCTCAGACGTGTTGACTGTTTGCGACCCCATGGACTGCAGAACTCCAGGTCTCCTTGTCCATCACCAACTCTCAGAGTTTGCTCAAACTCATGTCCATTGAGTCGGTGATGCCATCCAACCATCTCATCCTCTGTCGTCCCCTTCTTCTCCTGCCTTCAATCTTTCCCACCATCAGGGTCTTTTCCAGTGAGTTATTTCTTCCCATCAGGTGGCCAAAGTATTGGAGTTTCCGCTTTAGCATCAGTCCTTCCAATGAATATTCAGGACTGATTTCCTTTAGGATGGACGGGTTTGATCTCCTTGCAGTATAAGAGACTGTCAAAAGTCTTCTACAACACCCTACAGTTCTTTGGCACTCAGCTTTCTTTATAGTCCACCTCTCACATCCATACATGACTACTGGAAAAACCATAGCCTTGACTAGATGGACCTTTGTTGGCAAAGTAATATCTCTGCTTTCAATATGCTGTCTAGGTTGGTAATAACTTTTCTTCCAAGGAGCAAGCATCTTTTAATTTCATGGCTGCAATCACCATCTGCAGTGATTTTGGAGCCCCCCAAATAAAGTTTCTCACTGTATCCCCATCTATTTCCCATGAAGTGATGGGACCAGATACCATGATCTTAGTTTTCTGAATGTTGAGTTTTAATCCAGCTTTCTCACTCTCATCTTTCATCAAGAGGCTGCTTAGTTCTTCACTTTCTGCCATTAGGGTGGTGTCATCTGCATATCTGAGGTTATTGATATTTCGCCCAGCAATCTTGATTCCAGCTTGTACTTCATCCAGCCTGACATTTCACATGATGTACTCCGCATAGAAGTTAAATAAGCAGGGTGACAATATACAGCCTTGACATACTCCTTTCCTGACTTGGAACCCATATGTTGTTCCATGTCCAGTTCTAACTGCTGCAGCTTGACCTGCATACAGATTTCTCAGGAGGCAGATCAGGTGGTCTGGTATTCCCATTTCTTTAAGAATTTTCCAGTTTGTTGTGATCCACACAGTTAAAGGCATTGCCATAGTCAATAAAGCAGAAGTAGCTGTTTTTCTGGAACTCTCTTGTTGTTTCTATGATCCAAGGGATGTTGGCAATTTGATCTCTGGTTCTTCTGCCTCTCCTAAGATAGCTTAATACCAGGAATTGAAAGGATAAAGTTGTTTACAGTTAATCTAAGTGCTATCCAGACTAATAGTTATTAAAACACAAATATATCTAACACATAAGATATAAAATTCTATAATTTATTTTCATTTATTTTTGTGTATATGTTAGGGATAAATTTGAAAGTGTTTCTGCATCCTTTGTTTAAAAAGAAGAAAATCAAGACCCTCTTTCTCCAACTATCTCCTTTTTACCTTTCTTGAAAATAAGTTGTATATGTATGTATCAGTCATTTCCAAACTCTATTCTGCTTCTTTTATTGATCTTTCTAACTTTGTGTCAGTGCCACACTATCTTGATTATTGTAGCTTTGTGATAAGTCTTAGACTTGTGGAGTGTTTATTCCCTGAATTTCTTTTTTTTTTTTTTATTCTATTTCAAAGTTATTTTGGCTATTTTAGGTCCTTTTCATGTTCATATGAGTTTAAGATTGTCGCTTTTCATACACATCATACGCATACTCACACAAAGTCTGCTGGGTTTTGATAAAGATTACATTTAACCTATCTATAGATCAGCTTCAGGGCAGTTGTCATTTAAAGATATTGTCTTCCTACCATGAACATGGTTGGTCTCTGTTTATATACTCCTTAAATTTCTTCTAGCCATACTTTGTAGTTTTCATTTACAGGTTTTATAGATCTTTGGTCTGATTTATCCCTAAATAATTCATATTTTGGTACTATTGTTTCTCATATCTTAATATCAACTCCATTTGTTTGTTATTTATATATAAGACCAAAACAAAACAATTTTTAATAGTGATCTTGTATCATGAAAATAAAGTAAATCCACTGGTTTTACTATTCTCTGTTGTTGTTGACTCCTTTAGATTTCCACAAGACAGATCATTTCATTTGTGAGTAAGAATAATTTCACTTTCCCTCGTCTCATCTGGTAGCTTTTTATTTCTCTTTCTTACCTCTTTGTACTAGTTATGCTGCTGCTGCTGCTAAGTTGCTTCAGTCATGTCTGACTCTGTGCGACCCCATAGACGGCAGCCCACCAGGCTCCCCTGTCTCTGTGGTTCTCCAGACAAAAACACTGGCGTGGGTTGCCATTTCATTGTCCAATGCATGAATGTGAAAAGTGAAAGGGAAGTTACTCAGTCGTGTCTGACTCTTAGCGACCGCATGGACTGCAGCCTAGTAGGCAGGCTTCTCTGCCCATGGGATTTTCCAGGCAAGAGTACTGGAGTGGGGTGCCATTGCCTTCTCCTGGTTGCACTAGTTATAATACACAGTAATATCCTGGGTAGAAGTTCTGAGAATAGAAATTGTACTGTTGCGAATCTTAGAGTAAAACATTCCATCTTTCATCATTATGTATGATTTTAGCAGTAGTTTTTTTTCTGTTTGTTTATTTTCATGTATACCCTCTTCTGCTTTAACTAGACAGATTGGTTTCTGTTACCTAGGAAATCTGATTGATACAGCTATTATATAAAGTAAACAGGTACACTTTTTGTGAAATTTAAAGTACTTCTCATCACACCAACGCACAGGTGGATCCATCCTCTCTCTTATTATGTTATGTAAAGATCCTTACACTGGGGCTAGAGCTAGGGCTGCCGTAATAAGATACTATAAGACTAGACGACTTAAACAGCAGACTTTTACTTCTCACATTTCTGGAAGCTTGAAGAGCAAGATCGAGGTGTTGACTGGTTTAGTTTCCATTGACGTGCCTTCCTTGGTTTGAAGACAGCTATCTTCATGCTTCTTACCCTGTCCTTAGGAACTTTTCTCTGTGTGTGTGTGCACATTTCTGTCTTTTCCTCACTGTATAATAACCCCAGTAATAACTGAATTAGAGTCCCACTGTTCAAATTAATTCATTCTTTATTACCTCTTTAAAGGGCCTATTTCCAAATACAGTCACATTGGGAGAGCCAGGTTTCAACATAAATTTGGGGAAGGGGGGAGATGCAGTTAAGTCCATAATGATCATATTATTAATCTCTAGTTATGTGTCTTTTTGTTGTTGTTGTTTGGTTGGCTTTTTGTTGTCTTTTATTTTGGTGTTTTCAGTTCAGTCAGTTCAGTCCCTCAGTCGTGTCTGACTCTTTGCGACCCCATGAATCGCAGCACGCCAGGCTTCCCTGTCCATCACCATCTCCCAGAGTTCACTCAGACTCACGTCCATTGAGTTGGCGATGCCATCCAGCCATCTCATCCTCTGTCATCCCCTTTTCCTCTTGCCCCCAATCCCTCCCAGCATCAGAGTCTTTACCAATGAGTCAACTCTTCGCATGAGGTGGCCAAAGTACTGGAGTTTCAGCTTTAGCATCATTCCTTCCAATGAACACCCAGGGGTGATCTCCTTTAGAAGGGATTGGTTGGACCTCCTTGCAGTCCAAGGGACCCTCAAGAGTCTTCTCCAACACCAAAGTTCAAAAGCATCAATTCTTCTGCACTCAGCTTTCTTCACAGTCCAACTCTCACATCCATACATGACCACAGGAAAAACCATAGCCTTGACTAGACTTGGCAAAGTAATGTATCTGCTTTTGAATATGCTATCTAGGTTGGTCATAACTTTTCTTCTTAGGAGTAAGCGTCTTTTAATTTCATGGCTGCAATCGCTATCTGCAGTGATTTTGGAGCCCCAAAATGTTTCCACTGTTTCCCCATCTATTTGCCATGAAGTGATGGGACCAGATGCCATGATCTTCATTTTCTGAATGTTGAGCTTTAAGCCAACTTTTTCACTCTCCTCTTTCACTTTCATCAAGAGGTTTTTTAGTTCCTCTTCACTTTCTGCCATAAGAGTTTTGTGTTTTAGTAGAGGATAAATATCCAACTTTATTTTTTTTACTGTTTTTTTGTCTGTTCCACACAGCATGTGGGCTCTTCGTTTCCTGACTATGCCATTGCGCTTCTGCAGTGGAAGCACAGAGTTTTAACCACTTGACTGACAGGAAGTCCCTAATTTCTAGCTATACATCTTATTGTAGTTATTTTTTATTGAAATTTAGCTGACTATCATATATTTCAACAATTTTAAACGTATTTATGTAATTTTACAGCTCTATTACAGTGTATTAGTATATTGCTGTATTATCTGTCTTTATCTTAAGCAATTAACTTGAGGGAAATAACTCGAAGTTTTGTACCACAAAAGTGATAAAGATGTCAATGGCATAGGCTTTGCAATTAAATATATCAAAATTTTATTTCTGGTTTCATTTTTAAAAGCCTCAACCTCTAACATCAGAAATAATGGGGTTGAATCTTGATTCTGCTTCTTAGCAGTTTTAATTCTTGTTCAAGTTGCTTCAACTTGCTCACTCTTATATCCTAATATGTAAAAGAGAAACAGCTTGCGACTGTTAAGTGCATATAAATGTAACCACTTTATGAAGTGTTGTTGGAACACAGTTAATGCCAGACACATTGTTGTTGTGGTTACTATGATTACTTCTTTCCCTAAATTATGGGGACAGCACTGTCTAAGCCTGCTGGATTGTCTGTTGCTTGCTCAGCATCAACACTTTTCCATTCTAACTAAAGCTGGGAATTGCCTCCCTCAGAATTCTCTTTGGGGTGCAGTTCCAAGTTAGAGTTTGCCAAGAAGAACTCATGTAAGATTAAGCAGTAGGTGTAAGTCAGACACCATGGCTTTATTCAGTGAGCTGGTTAGAACAGTAAGACAACTTTGCAGATCTTTCTTTGAACTTTCGCTTGTGATCCTCCTTCTGAGGCATGGATTTTTCCATCTGTACTTGTGCTTCATGCTGAAGAGGTTAGTGACTGTCCTGTTTCCTAGCCATAACCTACCTGACCTTCATCATTAAGGCTTTCCATCATTAAGCATTTTTAGTCATTATATTAGCCCCCATTTTACCTGTCATATGTAAAGGATAAACTAGTATAGGGTCATAGGGGTTATTAAATAAAGTAGAGAGGAGGCAATGTGCTCAATCATATCCGACTCTTTGCAACCCCATGTACTGTAGCCCACCAGGCCAGAATTCTGAAGTGGGTACTAGATCCTATTCCAGGGGATTAGATCTATTAATACCCATCGTAAAAGATACTTATAGTGCCTGACACATGGGACATGCTCAGTAAATTAATTCCTTTCCTCTTTCTATGCCATATTTCATGAGCATAGATGTAACTATAGCTTATAACTATATATTATATATGTATACATTAAATTTTATAATTATTCTTTAATGTTGCTAAATTTATTACTACCATTTTATAGACTGGTTACCTGAATTTAAGTTAACTTGCCCAATAGCTTAAAGAGAAAAATAATATATTAGACCTGGGATTTAAACCTAGGTCTGACTAATTCTAAGCCCCATATACTTTTCATGATTCCATTTTGTCCATACAGATCAAACTTAATGAAAGATTCATGTTTCACAGAATATGAATTCTGCTTCAGATGTCACTTACAGATCAGCTTCTGATTATCCTTAAGAAATGATAGTGGAAAAGATCCAGTCATAAGCTAGATAAGCCCCACAAAGAAATAAAATTTTAATGTCTAGAAAAAGAGACAAGAAATTTCTGTCCTTTTATTGATAGCAATTAGTTTCTAAATACTTGATATTACAAGCTTTGTAAGACTAGAGATAATTTGAGTATTTGTTCTGACTTTGAAATTTTGAACATGTATGTAAGATTTTGCCGCCATGAACAATATTTTAGTTAGGGTAATAAAAGCTGCTGTAATAGTTACATCCCACATTATCAGAGGTTAAATGCAACTGAAGTTTATTTTTCAATCATGTAAGTCCAAACAAGTGGATCTGGTAGGTAGACTGTCCTCTTTTAAGACATGATGTAGAGACCCTAACCTCTTCCACCTTGTGCGCTTTCTATATTGAAAATGCGGTTTCTAGTGTTGCCTTGCTCTTCTAAATGAAGAAAATAGAGTGGGCAAAACCTAGAGGATTATGGTGAGAGGGCTTTAGGGGCCTGGCCTAAATGTGATATGTGTTGTTTGTTCTCCATAAACTTTACGTCAGCTGCATTGTCAAACCTGCCTGCTAAGGATACTGAAAAATACAATACAGCCATGTGTACAGAAAAGAGAAATGAGATTGAAAAATCAGAAAGGAGACTGCCACAAAATGTAATATCATTTTCCTGAAGTCAAATATATTCTAAATCTAGAAATTTAGGAGGCAACGATAGCTTGAAAAAATGTTATACATAGAAACTTAGATCAGTTCCTGCACTACAGTTCAATAAAGAGTGAAGTCTATTGGACATTCATGGAAATAATACTGGTAACAGTGTTTCTGGTTACACTGATAAAACTAAAATATAATAATAAGATTAAAATAATGACAGATGCCAGATCATTTTCTAATACCTTTACAACATTTTTAAGTGACTCCTCTCAATAATTCATGAGAGAGATTCTAATGACTTCAGTGTTCCATTGAAGAAACTGAGATTTACATAAATTGTTCACAGTTATACAGCAACATGGTAGACACAGATTTGAGCACAAATATTTTGGACTCCAGTGTCATGCTCTACACTGTAGGTAATCCCTTTTATAACTTCACATTTTAAATTCAAGTACTTTTGATCAATTAATATTTTTAAATATCACAGCTAATAAAATCAGAATGGTTTATTTTTCCTGTTGACAATATATATTTAAAACAAGAAGTCTTATGTATTTTTATTGTAGCAGATTAAAGAAGCAAAGCATGAAACTAGGTATTTTTTCAGCTTCCTGCTATTCTCAGGTGTGTGTAATTTCAAAATATTCTTTAAAGCATGAAGCAGCAGCTGTTGCTGCTGCTGCTAAGCCACTTCAGTCATGTCCAACTCTGTGTGACCCCATAGATGGCAGCCCACCAGGCTCCCCCGTCCCTGGGATTCTCCAGGCAAGAACACTAGAGTGGGTTGCCATTTCCTTCTCCAATGCATGAAAGTGAAAAGTGAAAGTGAAGTCAGTGGCGTCGGACTCTTTGGGACCCCAAGTAGCTGCATGCAACTACAATGATTTCTTTCATAAGAAACAAGAGTTTTCAAGGAAATCTTTTGAGAAGGTGCCTTGGGCCAGGTTGTGAAATAGAGGAAGTGATGATGCATGCCTGATGGCAAATTATTGTTTGTTGTTGTGTGATCATTCAAGCAATTGTTGGCTGAAGAGCTATGCTACCTGTTCCTTTGGCTCAGCTCACCCAGGCCATATGTCCTTTCAATGGATATTTTCAGATTGTTTTCACTTTTCAACAACCTTCAGAAGGCTGTAGCATCATGATTCATATTTGCATGGTAGTCCCAACTCCTCTATTACATACTGTGTTTGGCCTTTTTTTTTTTTCCCCCCAGGAGTTGGAAAGATGTGAGTTTACTTTGCAAAAAGAATTTCATTTTCTTAGAATGGCTTCTTCATATCTGAATATACAGAACTGGATAATGCCAATCTCAGTTTGATAATATTCTGCTATTAAATCATCATAATTGATAATGTTCCTTTCATTTTTACTTCAAGTCAACATTGTTTTTCTGCTTAACGTATTGCATAAATAAAAGTCAGAAACTCATTAATCCACAGATTATTTAAATACATTCTTTGAAAATAATCATATATTTTTGATGGCAAGAGAGCTAATTGGGATCAATGGCTGAGTTTACATTCAAATTTTTTTTAGGAATGTGCAGGGTTCCTATAAAGGAAGTGTGAGGTTAAAGTTATTTGTCTTTAAAATTAACAAGTACATATTATTAGAGTGATTTTTCCCCCCTTCATTTACTATAATAAGACCTTTGTGAAGATAAAACTCAGGAGGAAATATACTCAAGAGTGAATATCTCTTATCTCTTGCTTCAACACAGAAGACCCATTAAAAAAATCAATTTGGAGATCTTAAGGCAGTAGCATGGCACTCTCTGTAGGGATTGTGAGACCTGGTGTGACATTGCTAAGAGAAGAGGATGACTTGAAAATAAGCTTTTTTCAACTAAGGCATTTGGTTGTTAGCACAATTATTAGTATAAGTTAAGCAATACTACATAAAGTAAAATGAGTTGTTATCTTTTAATTACCTCAAATAAGAAAAAAAAAAGTATTGATTAACTGCAGCATAGAGTCATACAAAATATTCGGAAATGGGAGTCTAGAATACATTCTAATGATCTTCACACTGACACTTTGCAGAATTCCATTTTCTGTGAAATGTCATGAAAATTATAATCTTATTTCCATGCAAAAGTACATTGATTTAACTTTTCAAATACATTTCTTTAAGATTAAATATTGTAAAAAATTCTTCCTTTAAAACTCACACATAGAAGTTATTATAATATTACAATGGGTATGTACTGATTTGGAATGCTGTATAACAATTAAGTTGGAATTTGTTTAAATTCTATATTTTAATTAACATAGAATATGATTTGAATATTTATGTTAAAATTTGATAATAACTTGGGTATTGAGTTTTATTTTCTGAAGGTTTTGCTAGAGAATGTCCTTGGTCTTCACATGGTTGACTATTTTAAGCTTAAGTGTTACGATATCTGAAACACTCTGAAAGTGTTCAGTAAAATTTAGGTAGATGGTAGAAAATATATGAATATAGCAAATATGGCAAAGTATTGATCATTGTTGAACCTAGGCTATGAGTATGGAATAGTAAAATTTCCTTTAATTCTTTATTTTGAAAATATTAATAATAAAAATCTTGAAAACTAAAATAATTATAAATCAGAAGAAAAATTTCTTGTACAATTATATATGTAATGCAAAGTTTTACAGTTTGGAGGTAAATATTTTCTTATGTTCTCCTGCAAAAATAGCATAGTAAAATAGTTAAGGATGATTCTGTTTATTCATTATCAGCAGGATCTGTATTTGCAATTTTTTTTTGATGTTATACTCCTTCCTGTACTTCTACTTTTGTATACTTGCAAGTGTCATATTTACTATAAATAATTTTAAATAGTGATATCAATGGATGTATGTGTGAATGAACTTTAATTACACTCATAGGGTAATCGTTCAAATGAGCAATTGACATTAGGAATTCACTCAGCCTTTCAAAGAATTTAAATACTTAATCATTGTTGGTCAGTCACAAACTCCTCTCTGACTCTTTGCAACCCCATGGACTGTAGCCTGCCAGGTTTCTCTGTCCATAGGATTTTCCACACAAGAATACTGGAGTGGGTTGCCATTTCCTTCTTCAAGGGATCTTCCTGACCCAGGGATCAAAACTTACATCTACTGCGTTGGCATTGACAGGTTCTTTACCACTAGCACCACCTGGGAAAGCCTCCAATTATCTGTACACCTAGGCAAATATCTTGCTTATCAAACCACAATTTACTGGTCATGACTTGCTTGAAGATCTTCCCTTCTCTATTGTCTACCAATCCTCAGTTATGAGGTCAGCAACTACTTTGCTCAAAACCAGTCAATTTTATACCATTAAAAATCTGCTTCAGAAAACTTGAACCCAGATGATAAAACCCTATAACCTGTCACTTCTGACTTCTTACTTTAGAGACCCTTCTAAGATCTATCAAGGTGGTGTTTTTGCTTACCCAAGTATTTTCTAATCAACCTTTTATAGATTGTCTAGCAATATTTGGGGATATTCAACAACCTCAAAATAAACTCTCATTTGAAGAATCGGACTAACAGGTCAAAGTGCAAGGACTTTACTGATTTGACCAAAAATACCATATGACCACTTTTTATGCCTGCTTGCAGATTTATGTTTGATGTGGTAGAACTTGATCTGAAACTAGCTTTTATCAGAATATAACATGTATTGGTTAAGCTTGTGTGGGAGAAATATATAGCCATTCACTTGTCTCTAACGCTGTATATTTACTAAAACTTCAGGGAAATTGGGAATGGTCAAATTGGCTTATATCAGTTTGCAAAGGCTAGGTAAATGACATAAGCGTTGCATCATAAATAGCACTTGCTATTACTGAAATGTGTATTCCTGATGTGAAGTCATGACAAGGAACCATATTGCTTATACATATATATTCTAGTGTTTTATCCTCTGTAGGAAAAGACAAGTATCTTAGTAAACAAAGGAAAATATGTTAATAAAATGAACTAAAATCAGTATCTAGGGAACAAGATTAAAATAATAGCTTTAATGTCCCATTGTCAGAATGTTGCTATAGCATCAGATAACCTTAAACACAGATATGTTTCCTTATGCTTCCTAGCTGAGTCACTTCAGTCAGGTCCAATTCTTTATGACCCTGTAGACTGTACCCACCAGGCTCCTCTGTCCGGGATTCTCCAGGCAAGAATACTGGAGTGGGTTGCCATACTCTATTCCAGGGGATCTTTTTCACCCAGGAATTGAACCCAGGTCTCCTGTAGCTTCTGCATTGCAGGAGGATTCCTTACAGCTGAGCCACTGAGGAAGCTCATATTTTCTTATATAGACACTCAAATTTGACTATATGACTTAAAGTGAATACAGTGTTGTATTAAGCTAAAATTTTAAATAATTTTTATCTTTGAAAATCAAAAACCCACAAGAGTCTAGCATAAGGTAAGATTTTAATAATAATACATATCTGTGTAATACTTTAAGGAGTTCATGATCTGAGCCACAGTCAGCTCCTGGTCTTATTTTTGTTGACTGTATAGAGCTTCTCCATCTTTGGCTGCAAAGAATATAACCAATCTAATTTCAGTGTTGACCATCTGGTGATGTCCATGTGTAGAGTCTTCTCTTGTGTTGTTGGAAGAGGGTGTTTGCTATGACCAGTGCATTTTCTTGGCAAAACTCTATCAGTCTTTGCCCTGCTTCATTCCACATTCCAAGGCCAAATTTGCCTGTTACTCCAGGTGTTTCTTGACTCCCTACATTTGCATTCCAGTCCTCTATAATGAAAAGGACATCTTTTTTGGGTGTTAGTTCTAAAAGGTCTTGTAGGTCTTCATAGAACCGTTCAACTTCAGCTTCTTCAGTGTTACTGGTTGGGGCATAGACTTGGATTACCATGATATTGAATGGTTTGCCTTGGAGATGAACAGAGATCATTCTGTCGTTTTTGAGATTGCATCCAAGTACTGCATTTTGGACTCTTTACTGACCATGATGGCTACTCCATTTCTTCTGAGGGATTCCTGCCCACAGTAGTAAATATAATGGCCATCTGAGTTAAATTCACCCATTCCAGTCCATTTTAGTTCACCGATTCCTAGAATGTCGACGTTAACTCTTGCCATCTCGTTTGACCACTTCCAATTTGCTTTGATTCATGGACCTGACATTCCAGGTTCCTATGCAATATTTTCTTTACAGCATCAGACCTTGCTTCTATCAACAGTCACATCCACAGCTGGGTATTGTTTTTGCTTTGGCTCCATCCCTTCATTCTTTCTGGAGTTATTTCTCCACTGATCTCCAGTAGCATATTGGGTACCTAGTGACCTGGGGAGTACTTCTTTCAGTATCCTATCATTTTGCCTTTTCATACTGTTCATGGGGTTCTCAAGGCAAGAATACTGAAGTGGTTTGCCATTCCCTTCTCCATGGACCACATTCTGTCAGAACTCTCCACCATGACCCGCCCGTCTTGGGTTGCCCTGCAGGCATGGCTTAGTTTCATTGAGTTAGACAAGGCTGTGGTCCTAGTGTGATTAGATTGACTAGTTTTCTGTGAGTATGGTTTCAGTGTGTCTGCCCTCTGATGCCCTCTTGCAACACCTACCATCTTACTTGGGTTTCTCTTACCTTGGGCGTGGGGTATCTCTTCATGGCTGCTCCAGCAAAGTGCAGCCACTGCTCCTTACAGTGAACGAGGGGTATCTCCTCCCGCCACCCTTCCTGACCTTCAGAATGGGATGGCTCCTCTAGGCCCTCCTTCGCCCACACAGCCACCACTCCTTGGGCGTGGGGTTGCTCCTTCCGGCCACCGCCCCTGGCCTCGGGCACTGCCTCTGACATCTGACATGGGGTGGCTCATCAGCGACTGCCCCTGGCCTCTGATGTGGGGTATCTCCTCCCAGCCATTGCCCCTGACCTTGGATGCAGGGTAGCTCCTCTCTGCCGTTGCCCCTGACCTTGGACGGGGCGTAGCTCTTCTCAGCTGTTCCTGTGCCATCGCAGCCTGGCACTGTAGGCTGCTGCCCCTGACCTCAGGAGTGAAGTAGCTCTCGGCCACACTTATTGTGCCTGCCTGATTATACAGTGGAAGTGAGAAATAGATTTAAGGGCCTAGATCTGATAGATAGAGTGCCTGATGAACTATGGAATGAGGTTCATGACATTGTACAGGAGACGGGGATCAAGACCATCTCCATGGAAAAGAAATGCAAAAAAGCAAAATGGCTGTCTGGGGAGGCTTTACAAATACTTGTGAAAAGAAGAGAGGCGAAAAGCCAAGGAGAAAAGGAAAGATCTAAGTACCTGAATGCAGAGTTCTAAAGAATAGCAAGAAGAGATAAGAAAGTCTTCTTCAGCAATCAATGCAAAGAAATAGAGGAAAAGAACAGAACGGGAAAGACTAAAGGTTTCTTCAAGAAAATTAGAGATACCAAGGGAATATTTCATGCAAAGATGGGCTTGATAAAGGACAGAAATTGTATGGACCTAACAGAAGCAGAAGATATTAAGAAGAGATGGCAAGAATACACAGAAGACCTGTACAAAAAAAGATTTTCACGACCCAGATAATCACGATGGTGTGATCACTCATCTAGAGCCAGATATCCTGGAATGTGAAGTCAAGTGGGCCTTAGAAAGCATCACTACAAACAAAGCTAGTGGAGGTGATGGCATTCCAGTTGAGCTATTTCAAATCCTGAAAGATGACACTGTGAAAGTGTTGCACTCAATATGCCAGCAAATTTGGAAAACTCAGCAGTGGCCACAGGACTGGAAAAGGTCAGTTTTCATTCCAATCCCAAAGAAAGGCAATGCCAAACAATGCTCAAACTACCGCACAATTGCTCTCATCTCACATGCTAGTAAAGTAATGCTCAAAATTCTCCAAGCCAGACTTCAGCAATACGTGAACTGTGAACTCCCTGATGTTCAAGCTGGTTTTAGAAAAGGCAGAGGAACCAGAGATCAAATTGCCAACATCTGCCGGATCATGGAAAAAGCAAGAGAGTTCCAGAAAAACATCTATTTCTGCTCTATTGACTATGCCAAATCCTTTGACTGTGTGGATCACAACCAACTGTGGAAAATTCTGAAAGAGATGGGAATACCAGAGCACCTAACCTGTCTCTTGAGAAATCTGTATGCAGGTCAGGAAGCAACAGTTCGAACTGGACATGGAACAATAAACTGGTTCCAAATAGGAAAAGGAGTACGTCAAGGCTGTATATTGTCACCCTGCTTATTTTACTTATATGCAGAGTACATCATGAGAAATGCTGGACTGGAGGAAACACAAGCTGGAATCTTGATTGCCGGGAAAAATCTCAATAACCTCAGCTATGCAGATGACACCACCCTTATGGCAGAAAGTGAAGAGGAGCTAAAAAGCCTCTTGATGAAAGTGAAAGAGGAGAGTGAAAAAGTTGGCTTAAAGCTCAACATTCAGAAAACGAAGATCATGCCATCCGGTCCCATCACTTCATGGGAAATATATGGGGAAACAGTGGAAACAGTCTCAGACTTTATTTTGGGGGGCTCCAAAATCACTGCAGATGGTGATTGCAGCCATGAAATTAAAAGACGCTTACTCCTTGGAAGAAAAGTTATGATCAACGCGAGTCTGGGTGAACTTCTGGAGTTGGTGCTCGACAAGGAGGCCTGGCGTGCTGCGATTCATGGGGTCGCAGAGTCGGACATGACTGAGTGACTGAACTGAACTGTGTAGTACTTTGAAAATACTGACATATTGCTGTGACCTTTGGAAGAAAATTGAAGCTTGTTTATTGAATTATCCTCCTCTCTTCTTGATTTCCTCAAGATCTTACTCTGTGTAGAAATGGAGTTTTGAGTATTTATTCATACTAAAGTATGTATGATGGAATGCAGTCACAACTTGATTATTCATTTCAAGTATTTAACTGAGAAAAAGCTCTATGTGTGAAACAGTATGATAGGCTTGAGTGGATTTCTGTGGGTGGGATATATCAACAAACTTTAAGTTCTTGAAGTCTTTGGAGACAGATTTGGGTATCAACTGTAGCTCAGTCTTTTATTATCTGTATCACAATGGAAAATATTTTCCCCAGTTTTATTGAGAAATAATTGACATATATCACTATATAAGTTGAAGCAATACAGCATAATGGTTTCATTTACATGCATTGAGGATGGGGATTGAGGGATGTGCCACGGGCTGAGAACAGTTGGATAGAACTACTGGCTTGGTTCTCTGTCCCAGTGAGACTATAGGGTGGCCTCTGTAGCTGCCTATTTTCCTGATGAAGCTTATGACGTGGTTGGGACTGGACCCTGGATTCAGTAATGAGAGGGCCATGAATTAACTTATGTGCTCTGATAGGGCAGCAGGATGGAACCTGGGACCTACATAGCTCTTTGTCTGGGGACCTGGATGAGGCCAGAGTGTGCACTAAATTCCCTGGTTAGATGAAGCCACAGGTTTTGCTCTGCAGATGGGGGAAGCCATCAGCTTTGTTCTCTGTGTGAATGCCACACATGGGGCCATTGAATAGGCTGTGCTGCCTCCCGCCATGCTCTGGTGAGGTCCTCGGGTAGAACAGGCTGAAGCCTGTATTCAGTTATGAGTAGGACTAGGCTTTAGGTTTTCAGTTCTGGGGCAGTGGGAGAAGCAGCTCTAAAGCCAGTAAAGATTTTTGTTTGTTGTCTTAACTGTAACTCAAGCCAACCCACACTCCAAGTCTCTGGACTGAACAGAGCCACTGGCTTTGCTCAGCAAACTATCAGCTCTACCCACTCACCTCTTGGCTCAAGTGCTGCCAGATTGCACAGATTGCAGACATTGTCTTCAGCCCTTCTGGTTAGAGGGGGCCAGAAGACACTCTCCACCACAGGGGGGGCTGTGATTTAGCTCCCTGCACAGGAATAGGCAACCTGGGCTCTAAAGCCAGCAAAACTCCTCCTTTGAGGATCCATATCAGGCAGATTTGTACCCCTTGGAGTCCTCCGGTTAGAGTGTACCCACAAGTTTCTTCTGTAGGTGAACAGAGCTGTTCGTTGGGAAAACGGCTTGGGATCTGCAGGTATAAACTCCGTCTGCCAAGATCTGCCAAGATCCCTGTGATGGTTGTTGCAAGCCCCTCCCCTCTTCATCATCGCAGATCCCAGGGGTTGAGCCCCACAGACTTCCCTGTAACCTCATGATGCAAGACCAAAGTAGAGGCCCCCAGCAAGCAGCCCACAGTTCTGAGGGGTGCTGCTCATCCTCCCTCTATGTTTTGTTTTCCCACTGGGGGAACTGGATGCTCAGAAGAGATCTCTCCATGTGTTGCTGCACTGGCCTGGGGGGAGCAACAGTATGGTCAACCTGCGGCTACTTCTCCTCCCCTTCTAATGTGGTCTGTTTCTGTCCTGTGGTATGGTGGTGGGGGTTCTTCAGCCTCATCCCTATGGTCTGGGAGTCTCTCAGTGATATCCTGTTCTTTAACAGTGGTTATTTTTCTTGTGAAAGGCTGCAAAGTAAGAAACAAGCTACGTCACCATTTTGGTGATATCAGAATGGGCAAATCTTTTAATCTCTCTGAGCTTTACTTTTCTTGTCTTAGAAAATTGAGTTACTGATCCTAAAGCTTTTATAATGGTACGAGGATTAAATAAAATAATTTATAGGAAGCATCTTGTATTCTGTTTCCTACTTTAAAAGATACCACGATCTATCTGGAGAGAGATAGAGAGATAGAGAAAGAGAGATAAACTTATAACTATGCAGTAACCAGACTCAATGAAGAGGTGTAACCCATTAATTACAATTACACGCAGTGGGTAGAAATTATTCTTTTCATAGTTTATGGGATTATGTCTTTTTGTCACAAAATGATTTCAGTGCTTCTGAGTACTTGACATCATACCAATAAGTTGTCGCTTTTGTTGCCTGTTTCCCATGGCATCACACAATTGTGAAAATCATCTTGTTTCTCACTTACCAAGGAATTTTTTTTTTTTTTTTGCATCATGGAATTAGATTGCCCACTGAAATGTAAAGAAGGTAATACACCATGGGTGAGAAGATGTAATTATCATAACTGCCTTTCTCTTCACCTTGTCCCTTGAAGTGTAAATTGTAATGAGATAAAGACTTGAAGTAGAAAGTAGCTCTGTGGGTTTTGTTTTTCATATGAAGAGAGGCTGAGTAAGGTTGAGCACACTGGCTTCATTCTCAGTTGAGGAATAGATGTTTTAAATATGCTCTCACTCTGAAACACCTTGAGCAGCCCCATGATTGCATAAATTAATCTTGTAACTCCTGCTGCTGATTTTAATGATGTCAATATGCCATTTATTATCTACTTTTATATTCTTTATTCTAAATATATAGAGGAAAGTGATTTCTCTTTTGATATTTTCATAGACTGCATTATTTCTGGAGGAAAAAAAATATAGGATACTCTTCCCTTTGGGAAAAAAAAATTCTTTTGAAACAGAAATTTAGCAAATGAAACTTTGGTAAATCAAGAGAGCAGTATTCTGTCCTTAAATTATATATGCAAATTTACTCCTTTGATTCCTCAGTTAATTAAAGTAGAATCCTATTATGATAGGAAATGTTAGCAGTGTCCAATCACACCCCTTACAAGTCTTTGTTCTTGCAATTAACTCCTTCCACTGGAAATGACTTCTCTCTTTTTTTTCACTTATAAATATTATTCACATTCTTCTGCAGGAAGTCTTCCAGATCTCTCAATTTTATATTTAATCTACTCTTTAATTCACGTGGAACATTTTTAGATTCCAAATTGGTCAAGACTGGCAGAGGAGACATGGCTTTGATCCCTGGGTTGAGAAGATCTCCAGAAGGAGAAAATGGCAACCTACTTCTGTATTCTTGCCTGAAGAATTCCATGGACAGAGGGGATCGCAAAAAGCTGGACATGACTGAGCGACTAAGTATGTGTTCCAATTGGTCAAGACTATGCACCAAGTTACACTTTTTCTGAAATTAAAAAAAAAAAAAAAAAAAAAAGACTGTGTTTCTTGACTTTAATTTCCAGCTATTTCTATCGGATCTCTAAATGTTATGGCTTTATCACCTTTAAAATGAAAATGATAATAGTATATACATATAAGTTTGTTGAAGATTTAGGTAACACATACCTAGGATTTAACCAAGCACATAATGAACACTTGAGAAAGTTAAGCTATTATGATAATGATTGATACCTACAATTGCTATATTGGCATGCATGCCTCTAATAAGTATTTGCTACTCAAGTAATATACAGTTCTGTATCATTCTGTAGATGACACTCTTAAATCTGTATTGGACCCCTAATAAAATTATGAATCTCAAGGTTCTAATAATGTCATTAGTTTCTTTCATGTCAACCCACTCTATTCAAGTGCTAACTGCTCAGTCATGTCTGACTCTGCGATAACCTAGACTATAGCCCACCAGGCTCCTCTGCCCATGTAATTTGTAGGAAACAGGTTGCTGTTTCGTACTCCAGGGGATCTCCCCAACCAAGGGAATTTGTATCTCTTGCATTTCCTTCATTGGCAAATGGATTCTTTAGTACTGTGCCCCCAGGCAAGCCCCACTCTTTCCAAAGCTGTACTTTATTCAGAATTATGTGTATAATAGGAAATTGATATATACAATGTCAAATTGTTTGGGATAGTTATTAATTTAATAAACATTTATTAAATTCCTACTATGTGGAACAAAATCTGTGACAGAAAGAAAAAATCTTATTTCCAGGAAATCATCTTTTAACAAAGATAAATCACATTAGCAAAGAGGAATCTCAATAGAAAAGGACACTGCTTATGAAGTAAATGCAGCCCAATAAATTCAGGACATTCAAAATACATACATTTACTTAGCATGTATTTTTGGCTTTATATGCCATAGAGTTCCTGTTGCACCTATTTAACTCTATCATTGTAGCATGAAAGCAGCCATAGAAAGTAGCAAAACAAATATGTGTGGTTAATGTCCTAATACAATTGTATTTATGGATATAAAGCTTGAATTTTATGTAACTTTTATGTCACAAATACGATTCTTCCTTTGATATATTTTTTCTAGTCATTTAATAATGCAAAAACTATTCTTAGCTCATAGAATGTATAAAAACAGGTAGTTGGCCAGACAGGGCCCACAATCCACATTTTGCTGATCTCTGAGGGATGTAGTTGCATCTTGTTAGGCAGAACTGCTTTATCTCTTTTTGTGCTATGCTAAAAAGCCTACAGTGTTAAGTGCCAAAAGTAGATTAAGATAAGGTGCTCTGGAAATTTTAAGGAAGGCCGTCCAAAGAGTGAAGATTTTGAACTGACTCCAAGTTTACTACCAACAGGGAGCAATTAGCTTCATTCTCTTCCTGACTGGAAGCTGCAGACATAAATCAGGTTAGCCAGCTTATGAGGTGCACACTATTTGGTATACCAAAAAAACAAATGAAAATTCCCCAGACTGTTGTGTTCATGTTCGTTTATTTTGCTCAGTCATTATCATGTTCATATTTCCACAAACTTTTTCTAGTCAGTCTTGGCGATGTATGTTGAATTGTTTAGAGTATTTGACTACATTTCACAAGTTAGGTAATCTTTTTTCTTTCTCTCTAGCCTCCCACCATTTCATCTTGAAAATGACCGAGATTTTCAGTGGTCTAGCTTATAGTTCTTTGTTGCCTAAGGCATGTCTCTGGCTTTTAGTCATCATGACCCCAATTTGAAATTTTTGCTGTCCTTAAATCTGACCCCTTCTTGTCTTGCCCTCAAGCCTTGGCCTCACACAAAAGACAAAATGACCCTTTTATCATATCTAGGCTGTAGTCTGCTTTCAACAGATAACATGGCAGTGCCTTTGGAAAATATTTCCTGGGGTCTGTTTATAAAAAATTCTGTACAATGTAATACCTTTTTTCAGTAATTGGAATATGTCCGTAGTCACAGCTAATATCTGAAATCTGGAAATGTGTGACCCTTACTTGTTAACCTGTGATTTTCTTCTCTGGAGTGTTTTGTGGCTATGGCCACACTCATTTCATAAGCAATATCCTTTTTTCATTAGGATTCTTTTCTCTCACTGGGTTTAAAGAAAGAGTGATTTTCACTCCCACTGTTAGTCTGGCTTCCCTGACTCCTCCATGCCTTTGTTATCTCTTTGAGCTTGTCTCTTGGTGTTATGGATACTTAAATAGGTCATACCCTATATAGGTATTATCTCCAGCTGAATTTTTTTTTGTCTCCCTCAAATGTCAATAGCCAGCCTGATAATTCTCTAAAATATTCAGTGCTTTTCAGCTGATACATCCTGGTAGAAAATTAAAACATGATTTACTCTCAAAATAATTTTTGTTTTCTTTTTTCAACTAGAATATTTATGCCAAGATATTTCAAATTTATAAGCTACCCTTACTTTTCACCCCCTAAAATGATATTCAATTATATATATATATATATATCCAAATGCTTATAATTATGTGAATAACAATAATATGTCTTAACATCAATGCTTAGAAAAAGTATCAGGTATAGAAGTCAAACTGAATTCAAAGTTTTAAATTTGTTTTTGTCTTTAAGCAAGTGATCTCACTTTGTCAAAATTCTGTTTACATATCTATAAATTTGAAAATTATAAGAACAATAATATCTACCTCAAAGGTATTTGTATTAAATGTTTTATAAAAGTCACTTATTATAACAATAAGTAGTCTTGAAATGGAGTAGCCATCATGGTCAACAAAAGAGTCTAAAATGCAGTACTTGGATGAAATCTCAAAAACGACAGAATGATCTCTGTTTATTTCCAAGGCAAACCATTGAATATCACAGTAATCCAAGTCTATGCCCCAAACAGTAACGCTGAATAAGCTGAAGTTGAATGGTTCTATGAAGACCTACAAGACTTTTTAGAACTAACACCCCAAAAAGATGTCTTTTTCATTACAGAAGACTGGAAGGCAAAAATAGGAAGTCAAGAAACACCTGGAGTAACAGACAAATTTGGCCTTGGAATACGGAATGAAGCAGGGCAAAGGCTAATAGAGTTTTGCCAAGAGAACGCACTGGTAATAGCAGACACCCTCCTCCAAAAACAAAAGAGAAGACTCTACACATGGACATGACCAGATCACCAGATGGTAGACACCGAAATCAGATTGATTATATTCTTTGCAGCCAAAGATGGAGAAGCTCTATACAGTCAACAAAAACAAGACCAGGAGCTGACTGTGGCTCAGATCATGAACTCCCTTATTACCATATTCAGACTTAAATTGAAGAAAGTGGGAAAACCACTAGACCATTCAGGTATGAAATAAATCAAATCCCTTATGATTATACAGTGGAAGTGAGAAATAGATTTAAGGGACTAGATCTGATAGATAGAGTGCCTGATGAACTATGGAATGAGGTTCATGACATTTTACAGGAGACAGAGATCAAGACCATCCCCATGGAAAAGAAATGCAAAAAAGCAAAATGGCTGTCTGGGGAGGCCTTACAAATAGCTGTGAAAAGAAGAGAGGTGAAAAGCAAGGGAGAAAAAGAAAGATATAAGCATCTGAATGCAGAGTTCCAAAGAATAGCAAGAAGAGATAAGAAAGCCTTCTTCAGGGATCAATGCAAAGAAATAAAGGAAAACAACAGAATGGGAAAGGCTAGAGATCTCCTCAAGAAAATTAGAGATACCAAGGGAATATTTCATGCAAAGATGGGCTCGATAAAGGACAGAAATGGTATGGACCTAACAGAAGCAGAAGATATTAAGAAGAGCTGGCAAGAATTACAAAAAAGATCTTCATGACCAAGAAAATCACAATGGTGTGATCACTCACCTAGAGCCAGACATCCTGGAATGTGAAGTCAAGTGGGCCTTAGAAAGCATCACTATGAGCAAAGCTAGGTGATGGCATGCCAGCTGGGCTATTTCAAATCTTGAAAGATGATGCTGTGAAAGTGCTTTACTCAGTATACCAGCAAATTTGGAAAACTCAGCAGTGGCCACAGGACTGCAAAAGAGTCTGTTTTCATTCCAATCCCAAAGAAAGGCAATGCCAAAGAATGCTCAAACTACCACACAACTGCACTCATCTCACATGCTAGTAAAGTAATGCTCAAAATTCTCCAAGCCAGGCTTCAGCAATACATGAACTGTGAACTTCCAGATATTCAAGCTGGTTTTAGAAAAGGCAGAGGAACCAGAGATCGAATTGCCAACATCTGCTGCATCATGGAAAAAGCAAGAGAGTTCCGGAAAAACATCTATTTCTGCTCTATTGACTATGTCAAAGCCTTTGACTGTGCGGATCACAATAAACTGTGGAAAATTCTGAAAGAGATGGGAATACCAGACCACATGACCTGCCATTGAGAACCTTTATTCAGCTCAAGAAGCAACAGTTAGAACTGGACATGGAACAACAGACTGGTTCCAAATAGGAAAAGGAGTATGTCAAGGCTGTATATTGTCACCCTGCTTATTTAACTTATATGCAGAGTTCATCATGAGAAACATTGGGCTGGAGGAAGCACAAGCTGGAATCAAGATTGCTGGGAGAAATCTCAATAACCTCAGATATGCAGATGACACCACCCTTATGGCAGAAAGTGAAGCAGTACTAAAAAGCCTCTTGATGAAAGTGAAAGAGGAGAGTGAAAAAGTTGGCTTAAAGCTCAGCATTCAGAAAACTAAGGTCATGGTGTCTGGTCCCATCTGGTCATGGGAAATAGATGGGGAAATAGGGAAACAATGTCAGACTTAATTTTTTTTTGGCTCCAAAATCACTGCAGATGGTGATTGCAGCCATTAAATTAAAAGACGCTTACTCCTTGGAAGAAAGTTATGACCAATCTAGATAGCATATTCAAAAGCAGAGACATTACTTTGCCAACAAAGGTCCATCTAGTCAAGCCTATTGTTTTTCCAGTAGTCATGTATGGATGTGAGAGTTGGATTGTGAAGAAAGCTGAGCACTGAAGAATTGATGCTGTTGAGCTGTGGTGTTGGAGAAGACTCTTGAGAATCCCTTGGACTGCAAGGAGATCCAACCAGTCCATTGTGAAGGAGATCAACCCTGGGATTTCTTTGGAAGGAGTGATGCTAAAGCTGAAACTCCAGTACTTTGGCCACCTCATGCAAAGAGTTGACTCATTGGAAAAGACTCTGATGCTGGGAGGGATTGGGGGCAGGAGGAGAAGGGGACGACTGAGGATGAGATGGCTGGATGGCATCGCTGACTCGATGGACGTGAGTCTGGGTGAACTCTGAGAGTTGGTGATGGACAGGGAGGCCTGGTGTGCTGCGATTCATGGGTTCGCAAAGAGTCGGACACGACTGAACGACTGAACTGAACTGAAATAGTCTTGAAAGATTGTTCCTTCTCATAAAATTGTAGAACTTGACTCTTCCCAATTAACTTTAGCTGCAGAAGCATTTACAAAGAATGTATGTTTAGAGATTTTGTGGGGTGAGAAGGAGAAATGTTTCCATCACTTCTCATATACCAAACTATGGTATATGGTGGAGGTGGTCTGGTATTCCCATCTCTTTCATAATTTTCCACAGTTTATTTTGATCCACACAGTCCCCTTTATGCATCTTTTTTTTTTCCTGAAAGATTCTTCTCTTGTCAATTGCCAACTCATGTCTCTATCCTGCAAGACCTCTTAAATCCTCTTTATTATTCCTCAGATGTCAGTCCTAGTGATTAGCTTATCTTTCCAATTAGGACACTGAAAGTCCAATATTCGATTGGCCCTATCTCCCTGTGTGCATGCTTGCTCAGTCACTTCAGTTGTGTCTGACTCTCTGCAACTGTGTAGACTGTAGCCTGCCAAGCTCCTCTGTCCATGGGATTCTGAGGCAAGAATACTGGAGTGGTTGCCATGTCCTCCTTCAGGGGATCTTCGCAAACCAGACATGGAACCTGCATCTTTTATATCTTCTGCATTGGCAACAGGATTCTTTACCACTAGCGCCACCTGGCAAGCCCAACCCTATATCCCTAGGAACATGTTTTAATAGCCACATTTTCAAGCATGTTTCCTGGTGGTCTTCTGAAGCCTGTCTTCTGTCCCCTGTACCCAGTAACTCAAGAGGCTTATCAGGATATTCAGTGTAGGAAGCTTGTCTTTTCTATCTGCAAGTCAACTGCTCTGATATTATATAACATGGTGGAAAGAATGTGAGTGCAAGAACTGAGCACAATGTCTAAGTAAAAGAATATTTTTGACCAGAAAAATCAGAACTTGGCATGAATTTGTATAATCATTTGTTCATTCCATAAATTCTAACTTGACAAACTAAATTTTATTCGTCATTAATAATTGGTACTTTCTTCTACAAAATAGAATCGGATTTAAGAATATCCACCACCTTTATACACAATGACAAAACCATCCTACTGGGAAAACAGTACTTATTTTTGATATCTTTCTTTCCCCTTATATCCAATTTCATTGCCTATCCCATCCCTGGAATGGAAAGACCAAACAGAACACTTCTAGGCTTGACATCACAATACCTCCTCTAACATTCACCTACATAATAGTTCCCACAACCTCATTTTTTCCTTTCCAAAATAATAACTAGATCCTAGAAGTACATTTATATTAATTGATATCTAATTCTTCCTCTCAAGTAAATCCCTTTGCATTTCATTGGGTATGTTTGGAATGGTGAGATTTTTACTGAAAAGTTTGGACATTTTGTGAGAGATCTTTTAGGTCAAACTTCCGATTTATGAGATAATGACACTCAGGCAGTCTATTTTAAGGGCTAATGTGAAATGTTCCATCTAATTGGGTTTGTTGAATGTGGCACCATTTGACTACAATGAGAGCAGAAATTTAAAGGCTGGTAAAGGTTAGGATCACAGACTTCTCAGTTGAATTGAGAACTTTAAATACATTTTACTGTTGTAAGTAATTAAAATATGTTGTTTTATTATAAGGAAATGTTCAGAAATGTCCCACCATAATGTAGTTATTGCTATAGTTAATATGTGTTTGAATCACTCTATGAATCTTATTTTTCTAACTTTATTAATCAACTTGTTCAATGAATTTTTTGTTATTTGTGAGATTTTTGCTAATTTGCAGGATACAGTGGTGATGAAGATATTGTTGCTATATTTGTAGAGGTCCTTAATCTGTGTGCGTGGGTGTATGCTCAATTTCTGTCATGTCTGACTCTTTGTGACCCCCCTGGAATGTAGCCCACCAAGGTTCTCTCTCAGTGGGCTTTGCCAGCAAGAATCCTGGAGTAGGTTGCCATTTCTTGCTTTAGGGGACCTTCGCAACCAGGGATCAAACTTGCATCTCCAGTGTGTCTTGCATTAGCAGGTGGATTCTTTACCACTGAGTCACTTGAGGAGCCCCCTTAATCTGTGTAAAAAGTTTAAATTTAACATTTTGTTTTTGTTATTCCAACACAAAATTTAAAATTCCTGATTGAAGACATTTGTACAGCAATCGATTTTCAAAGTATGCAAATGAATTGTCAGGGAAAGTAAAACTAATGAAAATAATGACATGTAGCAACAGATTGCTAATGCAAGAAATATTGCTCTAAACCCGTTACTTATTAACTTCTTTAATCCTCTCAATCCAATGAATTTTGCAGTGTTCTCGTTTTATAGAGGAGGAGACTGAAGCAGAGGGATTAATTTGCTCAAGGTCACACACAAAGAATTGAGTGGTAGAATGATAAAATGTGACTTTCTTTTAAATTCCCCAGCTCCTAAATCAACTTTAAAGCCACAAGAAATTCTAGAACAATAGCCAGCAGGGCCCTTTTACCTGGGTCAAGAGACTGTTTTATTTCTGTTTCCACATTTTACAGACATAGGAAAGTTTAGAAAGAGCCACTTATATACACCTGTTTTTTGCCCCTATTGGATGCTCACGTTTCTTTTTTTTTAAATTTTCATTTCATTATAGTTTCTAGAGTAATGTTTATGTGCAGCCTTTATTTTTGGGTGCCCAGAGGTATAAAGAGGCTTCCCTGGTGGCTCAGACAGTAAAGAATATGCCTGAAACGTCGCAGCCCTGGGTTTGATCCCTGGGTAGGGAAGATCCCCTGGAGGAGGGTATGGCAACCCACGCCAGTATTCTTGCCTGGAGAATCCCCATGGACAGAGGAGCCTGGTGGGCTACAGTCCACAGAGTCGCAAAGAGCTGGACATGACTGAGAGACTAAGCACACACACACATTGTTACAAATTCTGTAGTGATGATAGGTTTCATGGTACGTTAAGTTTGTTTTCCTTAATAATGGGATTCTTGTATTCTCCAATATGTCAACATGTACCATGATTTCCCAAGAAAGAGGTTGCACTCTAAAGAGTTTCTCATATTTATCTTCACTTCATCCCGATTCTTTGTGTTTGTAAGTGTGCATGTTGCATATCTTAAAGGTTCCCTGGAAGTCACTCTGGAAAAAAATGAACTGAATGATCTCAATTAAAGTGTTTATAAAGATTGATAAAAATGTATGCTAATTATGTGGATATTAAAACATCTAACTTTAGTAATTCTTAAAATGGGAGAGAACAAATCTTTTAAATATACAGAAGAATATAAGAAAGAAAAAAATTGCAAAATCTTTTGAGAATCCATGTTAATGTTGGGATTTTCCTGAAAAGATAATTTCCATGACAACACTGCTTTGCCCTTCTGCTAACATGTGAAGGAAAGCACTAGCAAGCCACAACTCTTCATTTCTATAATTTTATCTACATTCACTTTTCTTATTATTATCACTCTGTTCAAATAATCATATTTTGAAAATATGAAGTCCAGAGGACCAAACACCTCAGTTCAGTTCAGCCGCTCAGTCGTCTCCGATTCTTTGCAACCCCATGAACGGTAGCACCTATCACCAACTCCTGGAGTCCACCCAAACCCATGTCCACTGAGTCAGTGATGCCATCCAGTCATCTCATCCTCTGTCGTCCCCTTCTCCTCCTGCCTCAATCTTTCCCAGCATCAGGGTCCTTTCCAATGAGTCAGCTCTTCTCATCAGGTAGCCAAAGTATTGGTGTTTCAGCTTCAGCATCAGTCCTTCCAATGAATATTCAGGACTGATCTCCTTTATGATAGACTGGATGGATCTCCTTGCAGTCCAAGGGACTCAAGAGTCCTCTCCAACACCACAGTTCAAAAGCATCAATTTTTCGGCACTCAGCCCTCCTCATAGTCCAACTCTCACATCCCTATATGATTGCTGGAAAAACCATAACTTTAACTAGGTGGACTTTTGTTGGCAAAGTAATATCTCTGCTTTTTAATATGCTTTTTAATATACTTTTCTTCCAAGGAGCAAGTGCCTTTTTTCATGGTTGCAATCACCATCTGTAGTGATTTTTGTAGCCCCCCAAAATAATGTCTCTCACTGTATCTATTGCCATCTATTTGCCATGAAGTGATGGGACCAGATGCCATGATTTAGCTTTCTGAATGTTGAGTTTTACGCTAACTTTTTCACTCTCCTCTTTCATTTTCATCAAGAGGCTCTTTAGTTCTTCTTCACTTTTTCTGCCATAAGGATGGTGTCTTCTGCATATCTGAGGTTATTGATATTTCTCCCAGCAATCTTGATTCCAGCTTATGCTTCATCCGAGCCCAGCATTTCTCATGATGTACTCTGCATATAAGTTAAATAAGCAGGGTAACAATATACAGCCTTGACATACTCCTTTCCCGATTTGGAACCAGTCTGTTGTTCCATGTCCAGTTCTAATTGTTGCTTCCTGACCTGCATACAGATTTCTCAGGAGGCAGATCAGGTGGTCTGGTATTCCCATCTCTTTAAGAATTTTCCGAAGTTTGTTGTGATCCACACAGTCAAAGGCTTTGACACAGTCAAATGCTTAAGACTCTCTAATTTTTATTTCCTGGGCAAAATTTATAAAAAAGAAAAGATGGTAAATAACCTGTTTCTGTTTGTCTCCTCTTTGCCAAGCTTTATATTCCCTCTGACTCTGAAAAGAATATAAAAAAAAAAAAGAAAAACTAACCTTCAAGGGAAAAATATGGTACTCGTTTAGCTGAATGAAGTCTCTTAATGATGATGAAATATATAATTTCCTCTCCTAGTTTGTTTTTAATTCCACTCCTGTCAAATATTGCTAGTAGTAAAACCAAGGGTGTTATGAAATTTTGATTAATTTACTGTATTTCACATTAAATTTCAGTAGATTTTTTATATATAGACTAAATAGATATTGGTGATGAATTTTCTTTATGGAATGAATCTTCTTGCTATACCTGGTGATTGGTTCCATATGCTATTATCCCTGAAATAAAACTGTTTCATTGTCTTTGTAGCATCCTATAGAGAATACATCTCTCCACCAAAGAGATTCCATTCAGTTCAGTTCAGTTCAGTTCAGTCGCTCAGTTGTGTCTGACTCTTTGCGACCATCTGAACTGCAGTATGCCGGGCTTCCCTGTCCATCACCAACTCCTGGAATTTACCCAAACTCATGTCCATTGAGTCAGTGATGCCATCCAACCATCTCATCTTCTGTCATCCCTTCTCTTCCTACCCTCAATCTTTCCCAGCATCAGGGTCTTTTCAGATGAGTCAGCTCTTTGCCTCAGGTGGCCAAAGTATTGCAGTTTCAGCTTCAACATCAGTCCTTCCAATGAACACCCAGGACTGATCTCCTTCAGAATGGACTGGTTTGGTCTCCTTGCAGTCCAAGGGACTCTCAAGAGTCTTCTCCAATACTACCATTCAAAAGCATCAATTTTTCTGTGCTCAGCTTTCTTTATAATCCAACTCTCATATCCGTACATCACTACTGGAAAAACCATAGCCTTGACTAGATGGACCTTTGTTGAGAAAGTAATGTCTCTGCTTTTTGATATGCTGTCTAGGTTGGTCATAACTTTCCTTCCAAGGAGTAAGCATCTTTCATGGCTGCAATCATCATCTGCAGTGATTTTGGAGCCCCTCAAAATAATGTCTCTCACTGTTTCCACTGTTTTCCCATCTATTTGCCATGAAATGATGGGACTGGATGCCATGATCTTAGTTTTCTGAATGTTGAGCTTTAAGCCAACTTTTTCACTCTTCTCTTTCACTTTCATCAAGATGTCCTTTAGTTCTTCACTTTCTGCCATAAAGGTGTTGTGTTGTCATCTGCATATCTGAGGTTGATATTTCTCCCGGCAATCTTGATTCCATCTTGTGCTTCTTCCAGTCCAGTGTTTCTCTTGATGTGCTCTGCATATAAGTTAAATAAGCAAAGTGACAATATACAACCTTGATGAACTCCTTTTCCTATTTGGAACCAGTCTGTTGTTCCATGTCCAGTCCTAATTGTTGCTTCCTGACCTGCATTCAGGTTTCTCAAAAGGCAGGTCAGGTGGTCTGGTATTCCCATCTCTTTCAGAATTTTCCACAGTTGGTTGTGATCCACACAGTCAAAGGCTTTGGCATAGTAAGAGATTCCATTACTTGACCCCAAATTTGTGCACATTTTATTTCCATGTGCTTTGTTCCCCTGAGACACTGTTTGGCCTTTGTTTCTGAAGTTTCTGAAGAATGTGAAAAAGGTAAAGAAAGGAAAAGTAGTTTGTAGTTAGTGATCTTTGCTAAGTAATTCTAAGAGCTTCCCAGGTGGCACAGTGTTAAGGAATACACCTACCAATTCAGGAGATGCAAGAGAGGTGAGTTTGATCCCTGGGTCAGGAAGTCTACTTCAGTAGGAAATGGCAACCCACTACAGTTTTCTTGCCTGGGAAATCCCATGGACAGAGAAGCCTGGTGGGCTACAATTGCCAAAGAGTCGAACGTGGACACGACTTAGCAACTACATAGCCTAGCGGCAGCATGTCTAAATGCAGCCAAGTTCTTGCCTCAGTGAGTTAAATGGAATGAAGGGAAGCCAAGCTAATGTCTATGTGTGGTTTCAGTTTAACCAGGGCATTATTCATGCCAGTGAGCAGTGAAAGGTTTATTTCCTCAGAAGGTTTTAACAAAACATTATATGCCTTAGAGGCTGTCCCAGTGGTATCTTGTGGAAACTTAGTCTAGGTCTTGTCATGCTCAGAGAAAACTTCTGAAACTCACAATGAAAAGAGCATTTCATGTCTTTGTGCTGTTTGTATGTCTCAAGCCAACGTGCTGAATTGTCTTTCTCAATGATATTTTTTTTGTCTGTACAAAAGGGCCTGCTTCTTTCCTTCCATGAAAGCAATTTTCACCTCACTATTTTTCAGCATCACTGTCAATGTTAATTTGTTTAAATAATAACACTTTGGTAATTTTCTGATACTTCTAAATGTATCCTTTACAGTTCATTTCTAAAGCTGTGTGTAAGTTAGATTTTAGTTGGTTAACAAACTACCTCAAATATTTAGTTGTTCAAAACAATAACTGATTATTATGCCTTGTGAGTCATTATATTTACTGATTTGGGTCAGGCTCAGCTGACCTTGACTAGATTCACGTCGGTGTGTGCAGTTACCTTGTGGTAGGGTGGGGGATACCTCGTCTTGGGTGACCTTTGCTAGGTACACTCAGTTCACTTTCTCATGATAATCACATCATTCATAGTCTAGCCTGGAAACATTTTCATGTAGTGGCAGAGGTCCATGAGAGAAAGTTGGTTTCTGTAAGGATTCATTTTATACTCTGCTTGAATCAGCTTTGCTAATGTCTCACTAGCTGAAGTTTTCAAATGTCCAGACCCAGAATCAAGGATGGGTACTACCAAAGGCATGAATAGAGGTAGGCATGAGATATTAAGTCCATGATTGCCTTCTACCACAAGCTTTATCTGACTAAGATAGAGATGCTAACAAAAATGACATATAAAGCTAGTCACTGTAAGGAACATTAAAATATGGAAATAATGGAACAAACCTAAGGGAGTGGTAAAATAGAAGATGATACATCCATAGATAAAGACCATGTAGTCACTGAAAAAGCTTTTTGAATAATGTCAATGATGTAGGAAAGTATTTTTAATATTTTAAGTGAACAAAATGTAAAATTGTATATTTAGGAAGGTCTAAAAGTTTAAAACATTTATACATCTGTGCAGGAGTAGAAACAATAGAGAAGAATCACCAAATTACCCATAATTGGTGAGTACAGAAAATTTATATTTTTTATTCTTTATTTCAAAATTTTCATAATAAATATATATCAATATTTTATAATCAGAAAATTATATAAAATAAACATCATATAAATAGTAGCCTGTCATTCAAATTCTAAGATGACATCCCAAATTCCCTCCCCCTGCTACACACACATGCCATGTAATCTCTTCTCCTTGAGTGCTGAGGGACGGTTTATTATAAACATCACTTGCATGATGAGACTATGTTATATAACAAAAACTGAAGGATTTCAAATATGTAATTAAGGTCTCAAGTCACTTAATTTTGAGTTAATTAAAGTGAGATTATTCTGCGTAGGTCTGAGCGAATCAGATGAGCCATTAAAAGGGACTGGGCATTTTCTGCAAAGAAGGGATTTAAAGTATAGGAAAGATTCTCTTGCTGGTTTCAAAAAAGTAAGATTCCCCATCGTGAATATCATCTATATGGCTAGGAATTGATAGCATCCATTAGGAGATAGAAAAGATACTCCATTACTCTACAAAAGAGAAAAGGGACCTAAGAGAACCTAAGAACTCTAAAAAGACAACCCACAGCCCTAATAAACTGAATTCCACAAACAACTGATGAACTTGGAAGAGAACCTAGGGCCTCAGAGAAGATTGCAATCTTGAATTGTGTTTGGCATTGACTGGACTCCTGGCCCACAAAAACTGAGAGAATAAATGTACTTCATTTGAAGATGCTAAATTTGTGGTGATTTGTTATCTATCAATAGAAAACGAATACATAGCCCTTTAGGGCTAGTACCTTTTTGCTTTTTCATTTCCTAGGCTTTCTAGATATTTGCTGCAAGTAAAAGAATATCACTCAAAAATCATGTCATCATCATAGACTAGTTGACTAGCATTATTGCATAGCATTCATTCTTAAAATCTGTCAGAATCAGAATTTAACCTCACTTGTTTGCCGAATGAGTCATCAAGTGAGTCACAAGACTGAGTTTGTACTGCATGGACAGACAGAGAACAGCAGAGTCATGAAATTTATGTGTCATCTGACTACCATCACAGATGTCAAACTTTATTGGCTGGATCAATCAATATTTCATTAAACAATATGTGATAGAAAATGTTTCCAAGGTCATAATTAGTAGCATAAATATTCAACAAATTTAGAGCCATGTAAACATGAATAATGTGAAAAACCATCTCAATTGACAGTAACAACCCAGAACTTGACAATGTATAATACTTGGTGTTCCTTCTCTCTTCATTACATTTGGCAGATAATTATCTTTTTCTCTAAGCCCCAGCTTAGCGTCCAAATGAGTTTCAAGACAGTACCCTAGGCAACTATATCCAATTCATCTGATTTGGCCTGGGAAATAAAATCAATTTTCCCTTGAGAACATAGCATTTACTCCATGATTTAAATAGCCTAACTTCTTCTAATGAATTTCAGCAATTGAAGACTAACTAGATAAAATCTGTTTCACCCATTTTCATTACAGCTTTAAAATGAGCTAATAGAATTTGTTATAATATGTTCAAATTGAGAGTTAGTGTTTATGAGAAAATGGCACAAAATGTATTATGTTGATTTCTTTTTCCTGGTGGTTTACCTAGTCCCAAGTGACTGAATATCCTTATAGTTTAACTATGAATTAGGGCCTGGCCACAACCATGTTATCACAAGACTGACTCCAGATAAACTCTTCAGACAAATCTCAGTGGTCCTTTATTCTTTTTATTTTTCCAAGATCATTTTCTGTGCAATGTTGGATACACTCTCATCTCACTTTATTCCCATATGAAATGAGTGGTTTAGACTGCAGTGGTGATTCTCAAAGTATGGCCGAAGATCAGCAGCATCAGCATTGCCTCAGAAGTTGTTATAGGGGCAGTTTTTCTGACTTCACCTAAGACTTAATCAGAAATTCTGAGATTCACACTGGGTAGTGATGTGAGTTTTAATTTGATGTCTGCCAGGTGAACTAGAGTATCTCTGAGAAACATATGATTTTTATTGCTTCTAGAAGTTTTAAGTTGTTGCAAACACACTTTTCACCTTTGGTTTTTCAGAGCCCCATTGTGTTCTTGGCTTAGTGGAAGATGAGGATTTCTAGTTTAGGGAAGGGCCAAGGTCACTCCTCTTTGGGAATGGTGTCAGGTCTGAAGTGTTCATTTTAAAATCACAAGATTGCTTGCTTTTGACCTCAACACACTTTTCTTCTTCTCTACTTCCCAAAGGTCCTAGCCACCTATGTCTCCCATCTTGTTATTCTTAGCTCCAGGAAACCACATTCCCAAAAGCAGGGTTCTTAGTTTTGATATAAATTGAAAGCAGCCTCTGCACTGTAAATAGATTTAACTTGTATATCAGAAATGCTTGCAAATTTATTGCTTATTGTCATTAAAAATAAAACACGAAAAAAAAAAGAGGTTATTAGCTTTGGACTGAGACAAAACTAAGACTGAATTCAGAGTCTATGATTTTAAATTGCATAGTGTTTTACAAGTTACCTATCTCTGTCTCTTCCCTTACATTCTATAAAAATAGAAATACTGACAAGTATGAAATTAGACAACATGAATGCAATTATCTGGCATGCAGCAGGTGCTCAGTAAGTTGTACTTTGTTCTATTTCCCAGTCTCCACAATCAGGGATTAAATACCAGACAGTTCCATTTTTCAAAACCATTTGCTGTCTGAGCCTGCTTGTCCACATCTACAGTTCCTACATTCCAGCCATATAAACTTCTGCCTATTGGTTGGAGACTAACTTTAAGATACCCTCATTCTCATTCATCAGGGTACTCCTTTTGAGTATTCTTCCACCTCCCAGTCCCTTTGCCAACAATGACCTCTGGTTGGTGGTGAACAGCCTAATCTGTGGGAGCATCTGAGGTAGCAATGATAACAACAATTTTAAATAATAATGAAATTACATTAGCATTTATTGAGAACTTACCATGTGTCATGTACTCTACATGTAACAATAAATTGGTTTCTAAAAGAAACCTTTGACATGGATAGCATTATTGCCCCCATTTTATGGGTAAAGAAACTGAAACAGAGAAAATAAGTGAAAGTGAAGTTGCTCAGTTGTGTCCGACTCTGTGACTGTAGCCCACCAGGCTCCTCCATCCATGGGATTCTCCAGGAAAGAATGCTGGAGTGGGTTGCCATTTCCTTCTCCAGGGGATCTTCCTTACCCAAGGATCAAACCCAGGTCTCCCGCATTGCAGGCAGACAGTTTAACCTCTGAGCCACCACTGTCCCCAAACAGGAAAGCTGATTAATGACAGAGCTGGACTATAAGAAAGTAAATAAAATAGAAGTTCTTGCAATCTAAATCTTCATGGAAAATGTGAAAAATAACTAAGCACCTAAAGCAAAATATTTACAACAGCAATATGGGATTTTAATTCTTTTAACAAATATTAACAAAACCTACAAAATGAGCCATGCACAATGTAGGGTCAATGTACCATCTTTAGAAAGATGGTAATGATAACTCTGTATGTGAGACAGCAAAAGAGACACAGATGTAAAGAACAGACTTTTGGACTCTGCGGGAGAGGGAGAGGGTGGGATGATTTGGGAGAATGGCATTGAAACATGTATACTATCATGTAAGAAATGAATCACTAGTCTAGGTTCAATACAGGATACAGGATGCTTGGGGCTGGTGCACTGGGATGACCCAGAGAGATGATATGGGGAGGGAGGTAGGAGGGGAGTTCAGGGTTGGGAACTCATGTATACCCATGGTGTATTCATGTTCATGTATGGTAAAACCAATATAGTATTGTAAAGTAAAAAAATTTAAAAAAAATTAAAAATTAAAAAAATTTAAAAAAGAAAGAAAAAAAAAAGGATGTAAGCGGGAGAGACATGCTATTTTACATCATAGCTCTAATAATTTATAAGCAGTAGGATTATATATTTCTTATATATTAAATAAGAAACGACAAGCAATATGTATTTGAGGTGCAGGATGTGGGAGAAAAGGATTGGACTGTATTTTACATAAAGTGGACAGAAAATGATTTTTGTGGAAGTTTTATTTACCCAATCAGATTTATACTCTTTGGAAGATTATTCAGACTATTGAGTAGATGTGTAGTAGAGACATCACTTAGGAGGCTATTGTCCAGGTAAGGGATGAGCGAGGGTGATAGCCCAGAAAATGTGAGGCCAGATATTCTCAAAATGTTTCCCTAACCAGCAATGTCAGGCCATACTCTGTTTGCTGAATCAAAAGCTCTGGGAATGAATCCCCAAATTCTGTTTTAAGAAGTTCCCCAGGAAATTCTGATGAATGCTAAAATCTGAAAGCCACTAGTTAGAAGGAGAGGTGACAACACAAGAAGATGGCAAATAAGCCACAGAAAAGAATCAGGATGATTAACTTTGAGTTTTGCTCGCTTATTTTTAGAGGAGAGAGTAAGCAACAGACTGTACTCACTCCAGAAGATTAAGGAAGATGAGAGAAGTTTCTCTTTGCAATTAGAAAACTGCAGAATCAGCGTTGGGGATCGAGCTAACAGTTCCTCAGCCATTTCTGCAACTCCAGCTTTGGTGTACTGCTCTTTACTTGACTGCTCTTTCATATTTTCCTTGTCCTTTTTCTTTTTTGTGTGCTATCTCTACTTCCAATTTTCATTTATTTGTAAAGTTTAACAATTTTCTTCCTCCTTAGCTCATCCAATCTATGGGCTAAAAGCCAAAAGCCTAACTAACCTTTTTTCCTTTGGTATCATTTTCTAAACAAATGCAGTTCTTGTTCAATGGAGAATTCTGGATCAGCTATTGAGGAAATATTTTTTCACCCCCACTGGCTGAAAAGGTCAGTTTTTACTTTCAAAAAGACTTGAAAATATCTTAAGAATAATTTCAGTAACTATTAGACTATTTAGAAAAATTGAAATTAAAAGTTAAAATCACGTTTAAATGCTCCCAAAGACATTCTTTAACAATATTAAAATTACTAGCAGCCTTGATGGATTTTCGTATGCATTTGTTTGGGACTTCAAAGAGTATGATTTCAATTTATAAAATTTATTGCTACTCAAATGAGTTTTTATGAATATCCTCTCAAAGTCTTACATCAAAACAACAGTGATCCCACTCCAAATTTGTAAAAATTATCTTTTGAATTTTGATGTCAATTAGTACTTATACTTTTTAAAATCTGACACAGAATTGAACTGACAGCTTAATAATTTATTATTAATATTGTAACAACATTGTACCTCTTTTTGATATTGATGTGATAGCACTGTATAACACAATCCTTTTATTTTAGAACTGTAGTTCTTTTATAAGAATGCTGCTCTGTTAATCATAAGTGTGGCAGCTCATTGCTTGGATTGCAGCATGAAATGTAATTTTTAAAAATCTGTTTCAGGCAGATCTGAGACAGGGAGTTCAGTATTTATTAATGTTGTCTCCATTTTAGGCTTAGGGAAAGCTGAATTAAATACAGCAAAACTTGTGACACTCTCTTCACATTCATTTCTTTGAGGCATAAAAAGAAGTCTCTATCATCTCAAATAGACTAAAATAAAGATGAACTTCTGAAAGCTGACATTTTGGTGCTTTTTCATCCTCTAAAGAATTGCCCTTATAATTAAGTGCTAAGCCACGGCATGTCATTCAGACAGTAAGATGGATTTTATGCAATTCTGATTCTGCATAGTCCAGACCAGATGACTGAGTTGAATTAGATTAACTAATATGAGACTGGTTCCAAATTGCGAAAAGAGCATCTTAAGGCTGCATATTGTCACCCTGCTTATTTAACTTATATGCAGAGTACATCATACAAAATGCCAGGCTGGATGAAGCACAAGCTGGAATCAAGATTGCTGGGAGAAATATCAATAATCTCAGATAAACAGATGACACCACCCTGATCAGCAGAAAGTGAAGGACTAAAGAGCCTATCAATGAAAGTGAAGGAGGAGAGCAGAAATGCTGGCTTAAAACTTAATATTCAGAAAACTAAGAACATGGCATCTGATCCCATCACTTCATGGCAAATAGATGGGGAAATAATGGAAACAGTGAGATACTTTATTTTTCGAGGCTCCAAAATCACTGCAGATGGTGGCTGCAGCCGTGAAATTAAAAGAAGCTTGCTTCTTGGAAGAAAAGCTATGATCAACCCACATAGTATATTAAAAAGCAGAGATATTACTTTGCCAACAAAGGTCCATCTAGTCAAAGCTATGGTTTTTCCAGTGGTCATGTATGGATGCAAGAGTTGGACTATAAAGAAAGCTGAGTATCAAAGAACTGATGCTGTTGAACTGTGATGTTGGAGAAGACTCTTGAGAGTCTCCTGTACTGCATGGAGATCCAACCAGTCTCCTCTAAAGGAAATCAGTCCTGAATATTCATTGGAAGGACTGATGCTGAAGCTGAAACTCCAATACTTTGGCCCCCTGATGCGAAGAACTGACTCACTAGAAAAGACCGTGATGCTGGGAATGATTGAAGGCAAGAGAAGGGGATGGCAAAGGATGAGATGGCTGGATGGCATCACTGACTCCATGGACATGAGTTTGAGTAAGATCTGGGAGTTGGTGATGGACAGGGAAGTCTGATGTGCTGCAGTCCATGGGTTCACAAAGAGTCAGACACAACTTAGCGACTGAACCGAACTGATGCCTCACATATCTCTTTGCATTTATTTCCATGCAACATTGAACACAGTCACTTGTCCATTAATTTCTCAATAAATAACTGTTAGATCAAAATGAACCTGTCAAAAATGATGAAGATTCTTGAATTTTACCCAATTTCTCAGCTAATGAGATACCTTGCCCCTGTTTCATAGATGCTGGCAGAAGGCAAGAGACCCATGGGATAGAGACAAAGGCCTTTTTGATTTACTCTCAGGCATGAACTTCATGTTTTCATCAGGCACTCCTGCCTCCGAAGGTCTATGGAGTCCATGAGAAATAGCCCGGGAGAATGCTGCACAATGAGTCTGCATCATAGGTATGGAGTCCCAAGCTTATGTTTTTCCCAGTCTTATTGGAAGGGGGAAGACGTTATCTATATTTTCCTGGTCAATAAACAAATGTGTTCACCACTTACAGGGTTCACAACTTACAGGTTGCTTACTGTATAAACACTCTTGAAAAGACAGCATAGGCTGAAATTGTCATACACTGTGTGAAAATACTATGGAGAATGACCTCCTTACCATACACACCTCCCCCCAAAATCAGAAACATCTACTGGAAAATAGTAGCTATTTCTTAAACTCACTGAAATGGCATTTTGAATATCCTTTACATTTAAAATGTAATTATGTTTTCTTATAATACAGTTTTTGTTTTCTATAGATTTCATCCTCAAATATTTACAGCTTGAGACAAAAATTGGTTCATACTCTATAATTAAGTACCATTGAATCTGGCACGTTATTCTACTTTAAAATCATGTTGCAAATCACATACTATTAATTTCCATGGAGACAGCAGAGCTGCCAGTCACCTCTTAAGTCCACCAAAAAAAAAAAAAAAGGGTGGAATGTGTAAAAAAAATCAGAGCATTTGGGAGTCTACAAAAAGATTCATTTAGTTGAATTGACTTGCATATTTCCAGCAACACTGAGTGGAAATAGAAGTTCATATGCCAGTAATATATGTTTTGGTCCAGTATGTGAAAGTTTGTTTCTTTGCAGCAATACAAATCAGACCGAATACCAATTCCTTCCTTCTTGTTTTGTTTCTTTATTTCCTCCAAGCTACTTTTGTATATTCTATCTGGATATTTAAATCATGTTAAAGTTTCAGTGCCTCAATATTTCATTTCCATTACAGTCCCCAAGGTTCATCAATTTTAAAGATGGATTACAAATCTATATCAAGTTGCTCCTGGGAGACATCGTGACCAAAATAGCTTACTTGATATGTACATCCAATTTCACTCTTTCTCTGTGCTAAATTTTATAACCAGGGTATTCCAAATGGATAAAAGCAATATGGGACTTGTAGTGAATGTTTGCAGAAATAAACTTTTTTGAGTACGTGTTTGATAGTTAACTGTTAGGAATGAGGTAAAATAGCAATGAAAAGCACATTTCTAAAAAACCCAAACTGTGAAAAATGTTGATATACAAGCAAAGTCTGAATATAATTGCCAGCAGTTTGAATCTGAGGTTTTTTTTTTTCAAATACAGATTTATAGAGAGAATGTCAACTAATTTCATGATTCTAGAAGAAATCTGTGTGTGAAGGAAAATGATAAAATGAATAAACCCTAAAATAAAAGTTCATCTGGCTGTGTGACATGGTCATATATGTTCTTTTGTTTTGTCTTTACGTCAGTTTTTTTTTTATGTGCAAGTTATAACGGAAATCTTTATTTTATAGCTACTAAAATGGATTCAGAGAGTTTATGTGCTTTTCCAAGGCTGCAGAGCTATTAAGTAATAGTGTTCTTACTGGAGGTCCACATTTCCTGTCCAGCTTATGTTCACTGTATTACAAATTAACTTTTCAGTAATAACAGTTATTCTTCTTAAACATTCAATATGTGTCTGCCACTATGTAAGACATTTGCTTGGTCTAGCTCATTTAATTTTCATAACATCTTTATCAGACAAGGTCATTTATTATATTTGATTATATCCAGTTGATATTAATGAATTTTACAAGGCCACAAAGAGAGGAAAATGTTAATACCAGACTCAAACCCTATGAATTTCAGAATCAGAAATCATCATTGAAATGCAATCTGAAAAATTAAATCAACAACCTCTCAATCACACATATACATATCACACACTAGGGATTTTGAACTACTCATGTCAAAAATAACATATATTTTTAAGACTCCATGAACCACTTAAACTTCGATAGAAACTCATTAACAATGTAAATTCAAACATGCTCTTTTTAGCCAAAGGTTAAACCTTGGAGGAAAATGTCAACAAAGAATCCTATTGATTAATAATATTTGTAATGCATGGTGAATAAAGTATCATCAAGCAAAGCAAGGCATCTCTTTCAACAGTCATTTTGAAATATGTTAGCAAGTGAAATATTTTCATTTCAACTGCAGACTTAACATTACATTCACTTTGTATAACAGCATCCAATGCTTATTTGATCTGGCTGGTGATTCAGAGGCAGGAGCTAAGCCTAGGCTCTATTTATTATTCTCTGCAAATTTCATATGACTTTGTGATACTCTGGAAACAAAACAATTATTATTCATCTCCCACAGGGAAAGCCAAGTTGTATATAATTCTGTAGCCAGTCAGCTCTATTTCTACAGCAGTGTTATATAAGGAGAAGAGTTTTCTTGCAATTTTGTCAAGGAAAGAAAAACAATCAGAATGCATTCAAGTTCAAAATCCTTCAAATCTGTCGCACCAGCATCTATTACATCTTGATATCACATTTTAATGCAGTAGGAATTCGGAGAAAATTAGCCTGTCCTTCTAAAAAAAGAAAAATACTACAGAAAAATTCTTTGTTTTAGCTTTACCTTTTCAGAGATAGATAAGATATAATACAGTATTTACAAAAAGCTGTATCAGAAAGACTGAGACAATAAGTTAAATTTATGATTAAAGAAATAGAGAAAATTGAATTTTTCTAGGTTTCTATATGAATTTTAAAATTTGAACTATTGAATTATATGTATGATAATATTAACTGTACCAGGACATTCTTATACATTTTTGTGATAAGTCACATTTTATGGGAAAAGGAAAAGAAACACTCCAATGGCCCTTTTCCCAATTTATTCTTTGGACCAAACTTTCACCAAATCAGTTGCATGGAAGTCATTACACACTCTTACTTAATGTTTAAATCTACATGTTGAATGAATCTAGTGACAATTTTCACAGTATTCCAGTAGATGTGATATAGGTAGAAACATTTTTCATTCTCTTTATGAATGAATTTATAGTAAAATATTAAATAAATAAATTTTATTTATTTTTCTTCTTTCTTGTATTCCTAGATGACAAACAGAAGAAATCTCTTAATTTAACTATTTTTACTTATAATAAGATGTTAAATGAATAATTTTATAGTGCAATTAAAACATTCTAATTTTTGAGTCATGCCAATTTCAACAGTTTCATCTGGTTTAGTGATATCTAATTGTAGGTAGGATTATTTGAAGGTATACTTTAGTAGAACTAATAGAATAAACACAAAATTTTTTCCAACTGTAATAAGGTATGTGTTTTGCCAAGAAATGCAACAATATTTGTAAAATATGACTATAGTAGAGCATTCATGATAAACTTCCATTTATTAGGCCACAAAAGACCCAACCCCTAAAATATTCTAAAAATAGGAATAGTTGATCATGTTCTCTGATCACAGTGTAATAAACTGTACATCTGAAAAATACAGAAAAAAAATTTCCTGTTCATCTATTGCTGTTGTTCAGTCTCTAAGTTGTGTCTGACTCTTTGCAACCCCATGGACTGCAGCACGCCAGGCTTCACTGTCCTTCACCATCTCCATGAGCTTGCTCAGACTCTTGTCCAATGTCTGTGATGCTATCCAACCATCTCATCTTCTGTCACCTCCTTCTTCTCCTGCCCTCGATCCTTCCCAGCATCAGGGTCTTTTCCAATGAGTCAGCTTTTTGCATCAGGTGGCCAAAGTATTGGAGCTTAAGTTTCAGCATCATTCCTTCCAATGAATATTCAAGGGTTGATTCCAATTAGGATTGGCTGGTTTGATCTCCTTGAAGTCTAAGGGACTCTCAAAAATCTTCTGCAGCACTACAGTTTGAAAGCATCAATTCTTTGGCATTTGGCCTTCTTTATGGCTCAGCTCTCATATCTGTACATGACCACTGGAGGAGGGAATGGCACATCACTCCAGTATTCTTGCTTTGTGAACCTCATAAACAGTATGAAAAGGCAGAAAGATATGACACCAGAAAATGAGCCTTCCAGATCAGAAGGTGTCCAATATGCTACTGAAGAAGAGTAGAGAAATAGCTCCAGAAAGAATGTAGAGGCTGGGCCAAAGCAGAAATGATGCACAGTTGTGGATATGTCTGGTGGTGAAAGTAAAGTCCAATGCTGTAAAGAACAATATCGCATAGGTACCTGGAATGTTAGGTCCTTGAATTAAGGTATATTGGATGTGGTCAAGCAGGAAATGATGAGTGAACATCTACATTTTAGGAATCAGTAAACTAAAATGGATAGGAATAGGTGAATTTAATTCAAATGACCATTATATCTACTACCATGGCCAAAAAAGCCTTAGAGAAAATGGAGAGCAGCCCTCAGAGTCAACAAAAGAATATGAAATACAGTACTTGGGTGCAACCTCAAAAATGACAGAATGATCTCTGTTCATTCCCAAGGCAAACTATCCAACATCATAGTAATCCAAGTCTATGTCCCAACCACTAATACCAAAGAACCTGAAACTGAATGGTTCTATGAAGACCTTCCAGAGAAGGCAATGGCACTCCACTTCAGTACTCTTGCCTGGAAAATCCCATGGATGGAGGAGCCTGGTAGGCTGCAGTCCATAGGGTCGCTAAGAGTCGGACACAACTGAGCGACTTCACTTTCACTTTTCACTTTCATGCATTGGAGAAGGAAATGGCAACTCACTCCAGTGTTCTTGCCTGGAGAATCCCGGGGATGGCGGAGCCTGGTGGGCTTCCGTTTGTGGGGTCGCACAGAGTCGGACACTACTGAAGTGACTTAGCAGCAGCAGCAGCATGAAGACCTTCTAGAACTAATACCAAAGGAAGATATCCTTTTCATCAAAGGGGATTTGTATGCAAAAGTAAGAAGTCAAGAGATAACTGGAGTAACAGGCATATTTGGCCTTGGAGTACAAAATGAAGCAGAGCAAAGGCTGTGCATCTATAAATTCTATCAAAACAAATCACAAAAATGTCTCCTAAGCAACTCAGATGCTACAGAGAATGTTCAGTCACAAATTGCCCACTCTTTAAAGACAATCACAGTTGAAGCCTGACATACAAAAGTATATAGACAGCTAAATAAATCTCAGAGGAAATGCATAATCTCATACATAGACCCACAAAAAAGAAAAGAAGGAAAAATAACTCAGGCATTTAAGATACAGTGATAGGAAAGGAAAATTAAAGATAATGATGGGAAAGCATAATGAAGAAAATGGCTAATGCTAAAGCAAGTAATAATGAGGTAGAAAAATGCAAAGGAGAACCAAAAGGGAACAATTCCTTGTCCTTATTCAGTTCCCAGTTTGAAGAGATGTTGGCTGCTGCCTTATCTTGCAAATATAAGAGAAAATTCTGAAGACCAATGAGGTTGGCAGTGCAGAAAGATAAAAGACTCTGGCATCTTCATTTATTGAATACATATTTATTGAGTAGTTACTCTGCTGTGGATATGATTCAGTCTTGGAAAAAAATTATAAAAATTTTTGTCTTCAGGGTGCTTATATTCCAGTAACATTAGGGAAGATCAAGAAGCAGCAACAACAACAACAAAAGAGTTAATAAAGCAAATTTTATACTATCCAGAGATCTCTGGGCAGTGGGAGTCGGGGGTGGAGTAGAGTAAGAAGTTACATCAGGAAGCTGTGGATGGTTATGATTTTAAATAGGTTGACCATGGTAAATCTCATTGGGAAGGTGATTTTTAAGGGGATATAAAGGAGGTTCAGTTCAGTTCAGTTGCTCAGTCATATGCGACTCTTTGTGACTGCACGGACTGCAGCATGCCAGGCTTCCCTGTCCATCACCAATGCTCAAAGCTTGCTCAAACTCATGTCCATCGAGTTAGTGATGCCATCCAATCATCTCATCCTCTGTCATCCACTTCTCCTCTTGCTTTCAATCTTTCCCAGCATCAGGGTCTTTTCCAATGAGTCAGTTCTTCACATCAGGTTGCCAAAGTATTGGAGTTTTAGCTTCAGCTTCAGTCCTTCCAATGAATATTTAGGATCTCTTTCCTAGGAGGTAAAGACGCTGTCTATCCAAAGGCCTCATGGGAAGTATTTACTATGAAACTAGCAATATGATCACGTGGTCACAAGTTTTTGTAAAAATTTCAAAAATTAGATTTTTGCTAGCTTCAGTTGGATAAGTTCACTCACTGTCTCCTAACTTTAAATTCTCCTCCAGTATACCCCTATTTTCATATGGTTGTGTCCAGGTGACACAGGCATTTTTGGAAAACCAGCTAAATAAAAGGTGAACAGGGATACATTTAAAATGATTTCATATGAAATGATTTTGGTAGTATATACTCAATCACTTCTACTTATGCTAGCCACACCTTCACAGGAATAACTTCTAATAAATAATTCTGTGGCCCATGGAACTGATACTTTATGAGTTATAACCTAAAGGTGAAAGACTAGAGACAATATAATGTTATTAATTACAGTGCCCATAATATTGTCTTATTACTGTAGCATTTAGGATTTTTTGTATTTGTGGTACTTTTCACCTTCTTAGGAATTATAGTTCTTTTATTAATTCTAATAAATATTTACTTTTACCATATTTTATGTTAATAATGTACTGTTTTCCTTTAGAGGATTCCAAATTTTGTTTATACAAAACTTAAAATTGCCCCTAAAAATAGGTGCATGTCTGATGTTTCTGTGGCAGTAGGAGGGTCACAAAAGTATACTACAACAGTTTTTTGAGCACAGTGAACAAAGGGAAGGGACACAGTAAGAGATTAAGTCAGAGTGGCTTTACATGTCCACTCATATAGGCAGTCAAACAGAAATATACTGCCAGACATATATAATTTTACAGTTTAAAGTAGCCACATAAAAAAGTAATATAAAAGCAAATTAACTTAGCAATGTATTTTATTTAATCCAACACATGCAGAATAATATCTTATAAAATATCTTACATTATTATCTTAATGTAATCAACATATAAGCTATTAATGAGATATGTTGCATTCTTTTTTGTCATATTAATTTTCTCAAATCCAAAGTACATTTTATACTTGAACCATCATTTGAAGCAGGCACATAAAAAGTTATCAATAGCTGTACATGGCTAGTGGCTGCTGAAATAGACAGCACAGCATTAGAACATTGTAATTTTAAATTAAGTGGACAGAGAGTAGAGGACTGTCAGCAGAGATGTGGCATGATCTGATTTACGGTATGAAAGGATCACTCTAAGTTAAGAATAGACTGTAGAGACATATAACTAGAGAAACAGATTAGGAGGCTATTGCAATAATTCAGCAGGGGAGGATGGTATTTTAGGTCAAGATGATAATGGATCTAGTAAAATATAGTCAGATTTTGTATGTGTTTCAAAGGTTAATACATCAGGATTTGCTGATGAACAAAATGAGAGAAAGGGTAAAATGTTATGAAACCTAGACTAATGATAATTCCATTTATTGAGATAAGGAAGATTTTAATGAAAACAGCTTAAAGGGTTTTGTTTGTTTATTTTTGTGCCTTTTTTCTTTAGCGATATTGTTGAGTCAATAAACCAACTAACCTTAACTCTTTATGTGAGATTATAAATCTCTTTATTCTGTAAATCATTTTGAGTTGTGTTACTCTCTCTTACAGCTGAAGGATGAATGCAAATATTATTAAAGGTGGTGATAAGTTTGCATTTCATTTTCTAGATTTTTAATAACCCTATACCCCAATAAAAAATACGTAAACCTCATAAGTTAAAAAAGAAAATTTGGATAATGACTGATACTGAATGCTATGTAAATAAGATGACTATATGCTTATTTATACTTGGGCAAGGCTAATTTATACCTGCTCTCTCAGTATAATTATTGATAGCAGTCCCTTTCATTCTCAAAACTCCTGGTTTGTATAATAAGTTACATACTTGCTTTATATCACCTATTACAACAATACTGCCATAGTACAAACTACCCCAAACTTAGTGGCTTAAAATAACAACTATTTATTGCTTTTCATCTTGTCATGAATACAGGATTAGTTGAATGGATGTTTATGGAGCCAGTCTTGATACTCTTGGCTAGACTTACCTTTCTGAGGTCTACTGGCAACTTGGTTGGTACCTGACTGGTCCAGCATGAGCTCAGCTGAGATGACTTGTTTCTTTCACTTGATCTTTCCTCTTCCCTAAGCTTGTTTTCATGGTAGATTCAGAGTTTCAAGGGGATAAATAAAATTTGTACAAGCTCAAATCTAGCGCACCATCACTCACAATATCTTGTGTGTGCCATGTGCTGAGTTGTGTCCGACTCTTTGTGCCCCCATGGACTGTAGCTCGCCAGCCTCTTCTGTCCATGGGATTCCCCAGGCAAGAGTACTGGAGTGGGTTGTCATTTTCTCATTTAGGGGATCTTCCTGACCCTGGGATTCAACTCATGTCACCTGTGTCTCCTGTATTGCAGATGGATTCTTTATCCACTGAGCCATCGGAGTATACTACTATTATATTCTGTTAGCTAAACAAAAGCTCAAGGCTGGCTCACTATCAATGAGGAAGAAAACAGCTAAGTTACAGGGAAAAAGTTGTTAAAGTCTGGTTATTAGTTGGGTGTGTCAATGTGATATATCAGTTATATGAGTGTGTGTGTATATGTAAGTATACATATATAAATATATCAAATACTTTACATATATATGCATACATGTATAAAATATTTGCTATTTGCCTCTTCCTTAAGTTCCCTTTTCTCTAGTCAAGTATAAATGCATTTTCAAAACTATTAAAAAGTTTACACATTTAATATATATATTTATATATTTCATAAATACTTCATATTCTGCAGTCTCTACAATGGACTCACTAAAATACATTTGTCACACTATTAACTCAATATTCATTTCCTTTACATGTTTCTCCATGATATATTTCCATGAAAACTTACAAATTCCCCTAAATTCCTTTTATTTGATAAAGATGGAATTATATTTTTGTTTGCTTCTTCTTAATGTGTGTTTTTCCCTCCTTTATAAGTAAGTTTCCCAGGGAAATATCAGACAAGACACAATCATCTAACAAAGCTTACCAGAAAGATGATTTGTATTTTAAAATTCAAATGATTATTTCTTTGGAAACTACTCTATGCCCTTTATGAAATATACAATATTTTTGATAATTACAAAAATGTATTTTTGAAAATGTGTTTTAATTTTTTCCATGAAATAAAATTTTATAAACTTTCCCAAAGTAAATATAGAAGGAAAAAAATGAGGTTTCTCTTTATTTCCTTTCAGCTTTAGCAGGCAATGTCTGTTAAAACAGAGTATATTTTCACTGACTTTAAACATTAACAATTATTTATTTACATTTCTACATTTTAGAGTAAATGATCCAATAAGCTCTTATATAGTTATGGAAAACCCATGAAAACATGAAATATATGTATTCAGGGGGAATAACCATTTGGTATGTGCCAATAATCCTTTAGTATAGTAAATGGAGGAATGGAACAAACATATATTTGGTTTATTTGGCTTTTCCATGTGTAAGAGGCACACACAAGGAAATGTTTATATTGTTTATCTATTCCTCTATAATGAAGCCATCTGTAACAAACAACAAAAAGTTGGGTCAAAATGAATCAGTTGTTGCTACTATTTTAGTTATCCAAGCCATGTTACAAAAATATATCTGATGAAAATCATAATAACCAAGTAAAAATATAATATTCTTCAGTTCTTCATCTAAGGAATTTGATATTACCTAGAAATATGATAAAATGGTATTTTATAACAAGTAAAATTTGCCTCTCAAGAGCAAAATAGATAACCTACTCATCATTGTTGACATTCTAGTTACACAAGTACTTATCTCTTACAAACCTAATTATCTAATTATCAAAACTACAAAATACTGTATTCTGTTAGTGTAGTTGATTCCAGAAAGAAGCTCTTTGCTTGTGATATTCAAATGAGAAAAACAGAGATCTAAATAGGAAAGTATCTATAAAATCAAAATGCAATGGCTCACAAATGTCTATCAGTATGTGAACTTTTCTAGAGAGATTGTCATGGCCCAAGATTTTGGAATTAATATTTCATGAAAATAATCATATTCATTTCCTTAGATCTTAGAAAAGCCATCCATGGTAATATTAAATCATTTGTCTTCTTATTCCGTGTCTATTATTGTATGTGTGTGTGTGTGTGTGTGTGTGTGTGTGTGTTTCTTCTCTGTGTAGGAGTTCAAAGTCTCTTAGATCCTTTGAAATAAGTATAAACCCAAGTTTTCACATCACTTGGTTGTCCCATAATGAGTTTACATTCTAAGTTTAAGCTCTGGTAACTAATTAAACAGTTACTTTTCACATTAATATCTTGATTCTCAGTGGGTTTTTCCCCTCTAATATTAGGGAATTACTGTTCATTTTTTGAGGTACATAATGGTATTATGGTTGTTTTTATGAGATGCATGCTTACATGTTTAGGGGTGAAATGCCTGTGAGTTACTTTCCAATCATTCAGTAAAACATATGGCATGTTAATTTTTTAATTATGGATATCTGGTTTGTTTTATTATTCTTCAAGTTTTCTGTATATTTGAATATTTTCATAATAAAATATTTTGGGAAATAAGACTGTTTGCTTAAAAAAAAATAAAACCTTGAAAGCATGGTTCCAATTACTCATCATATGTAAAAATGATAGAAAATTTTACAATAGAAAAAAAAATTCTATTTGTAAAAATAGAAAACAGAGAGATACAGATATTTAGCAATGTACTTCTCCCTACATTTTTTCCCCTGGTCTTGAATTCTGTATCTTTCTCAGAGTTTGGAAGAATGTTTTTCTCAGCAATTATTTGACTTTCAGTTCCAGCAGAATAATTGCCCAGCTGACTTCAGGCCAAATGATCTAATGAAAATCAAGTAAATGCTTGTTGTTGTAAGCCCCCAAGTTTTAAGGTGGTTTTTCCTACAAAAGTAGATAATTGCTAGGTCCCCACCCCATAATGGAGAAGGCAATGGCAACCCACTCCAGTACTCTTGCCTGGAAAATCCCATGGATGGAGGAGCCTGGTAGGCTGCAGTTCATGAGGTTGCTAAGAGTCAGACATGACTGAGTGTCTTCACTTTCACTTTTCATTTTCATGCATTGGAGAAGGAAATGGCAACCCACTCCAGTATTCTTGCCTGGAGAATCCCAGGGATGGGGCAGCCTGGTGGGTTGCTGTCTGTGGGGTCACACAGAGTTGGACATGACTGAAGCGACTTAGCAGCAGCAGCAGCACCCCAGAATATTTGAACTGTGTTTGGCAGGGGCATTTTTAAAGTTCTTCAAGTGATTCTAATATGAAGCTCATGTTGAGATCAATAGCCTTAGAAAGTTGAGAAATTTATCCACAGAAATACTAAATTAAAATATTTGAAAAAGTTTACTTTCAAAATTAGGAAGTACATAGCTTATTATATAATAAATGGCTTTAGGGACCTATTTCTGAACAAAAGCCTTTATATTTTATAAGTTTAGATTTTTGAATAAAATAATAGAATTGTTACTTATATGTGAACAGTTTTAGAAAGGGATTTAGTGAGTTGGCTAAGAACAAACTTGATCACAATGAAGTAAGTTGCTTATTTGATATTCTGTTAAATTAGTAGGTAGTGATTTTGTTAAATTACTAGGTTTTGTTAAATTATTTGATATGGTAACATTTTAATAAATTATTAGACTATTTTGGACAAGTAATTTGCCTTTCTTTTTGGGGGGATAGAGGGTTGAATGTCATTCTTTTATTATCAATTCAATCCTTGATTATCTTTTCCTAGTTTTTTTGTTTATTTTCATGCGTCTTTTCTTTCTTTTTTTAAATTTTTTTTAACTTTAAAAAAATTTAGCACAGTTAAGGTATATAGCAAAGTGATTCAGTTACATGCACACACATACACACATACTTTTTTTTTTCAGAATTTTTCCCCTTATAGGTTATTATAACACATTGAATGTAGTTCCCTGTACTATACAGTAGGTCTTTATTGTTCATCTTTTTTGTATATAGTGGTGTGTGTTTTAAAAACTCCTAATTTACCCGTCTCCCCTGTATCCTTTTTGGTAACCATAAGTTTGTTTTCTATGTCTGTGAGTTCATTTCTGTTTTATAAATAAGTTTATTTATATACATTCTTAGACTCGGCCTATAAGTGATATCACATGCTCTCTGTCTTTTATCTGCCTTACTTTACTTTGTCTGATCATCTCTGGGTCCATCAATGTTGCTGCAAATGGCATCATGTCATTTTTTATGACTGAGAAGTATTCTACTCTCTCTATATATGAATGACATCTGCTTTATCCGTTCACCTGTCAGTGGACATTTAAGTTTCTTTTATGTCTTCACTACTGTAAATGGCACTGTAATGAACATTGAGGTGCATGTGTCTTTTCTCCAGATATCTGCCCAGGAGTGGGATGGAAGGATCATATGGCAACTCTAGTTTTAGTTTTAAACTGTTTGTTTCTATACTGTTCTCTGTATGTTCTCCAAAATGTACTAATTTAAAATTCCACCAAAAATGTAGGAGGTTTTCCTTTACTCTGTGCCTTCTCCAAAACTATGTTGAATAAAAGCAAGAGTAGATACCCTTGTATTGTTCCAGATGTTAGACAAAATGCTTTCAGATTTTCACCATTGAGTGTGATATTAACTATGGGTTTGTCTATATGTTGAGATAGGTTCTGTCTATGAAGAGTTTTTATCATAAATGGATGTTATTTCTTAGCAAAAGCTCTTTCTGCATCCATTGAGATGACCATATGGTTTTTATGTTTCAATTTGTTAATATTGTCATATCACATTGATTTGCAGATATTAAAAAATTCTTTCATCCCTGGGATAAATCCCACCTCATGATGGAGTATGATCCTTTAAGTGTACTGTTGCATTCAATTTGCTAGTATTTTGTTAAGGATTTTTGCATCTATATTCGTCAGTGATATTGGCCTGTAATTTTCTTTGTTGTGTGATATCTTTGGCTGGTTCTCATATCAGGGTGATAGAGTGACCGCATACAATGAATTTGGAAGTGTTCCTTCCTGTGTATTTTTTGATATTTTCAGAAAGATAGGCATTAACTCTTAACTCTTCTTTAAATGCTTTACCTATGAAGCCATCTGGGTCATGTCTTAGGGCATGATAAGCAGCTTGGTCTGGCCCAAGCTCCTAGGAAATTACTGCTTTTGCCCTTGGTCCTGGTGCATGTGAGTGTCTGAGTGTGCCCTTCAAGAGTGAAGTCTCTATTTCTCCCAGTTCTGGGGAGCTTCTACAACCAAGCCCCACTGACCTTCAAAACCAAATGCTCTGCGGGCTCTTCTTCCTGGTCCTGGACCTCCAGGCTGAGAGGGCCTGACATGCAACTCAGACTCATGTGGGAGAATTTCTGTAATATAATTATTCTGCAGTTTGTAGTTCACCCACCTCAGGCATTTGGAATTTAATCATATCAACAGTCCACCCCTCCTACCAGTCTTGTGGTTCTTTCTTTATGTCTTTAGTTGTGGAAGATCATTTCTGGTAGGTTTCAGATTTTTCTTTTTTTTTTAGCAAGGGTTCCTCTGCAGATTGTTATGATTTTGGTGTGCTCATGGGAGGAGGTAAACTTAAGGTCCTTCCCTGCTATCTTGGCTGCTCTCTTGTCTTTCTTTAATAAAATATTTTCCTAGAGTCTCCTAGTCTATCCCAGTGGACAAGATACAGAAAAGCTGTGATAAAACGGAAAGGGCTTTTAATTAGCTTGTGGAATTATTATCAGTTGAAACACTGTGCAAGTTTAATATCATTGATCCCATCTATTCAGCAGTTTTTTTTAAATCATGTTAAAGATGAATAATAGCTTATAGATTTTGTTAACACTGATGCAAAAATAGACATATAAGGAAGTAGAATCAAAATTCAAAAATTTCCTCATTGAATATACATATATATATGTATAGATATATATATAAATTTTATCATCTTTCTCTTAAAGATTTATCTATAGTCCCTTACTTTGTTAATTAGAATGCCCAATCTTAGATCAAAATTAGAATTACTAACTTAATTGAAAGCTAAGGCTTTTTCAGTCCCTGATTTCAGCATGCACCAGGTATGAAGTCAGCAGGTATGAATAAGGAGAGTGTGATCACCCTCCTTTTTCCTCATTTAGGCTCTTCCTCTGGTCCCATCAAATACCTTCCTAACTTCTGTTTTTGGCCCTTTCAGGTTTGGTAACTTGGAAAGGAAAGAGAAGAGGAAAAAAGAAGAATCCTCCTGACATAGTAATACAGTATGCATTGTCCTGCATTGTTTGACACTGACTTATTTTTCCATGAATTTTTGCCATAGATAGGTCAGGAGACTCCATACCCTCAGAAAAAGGAATCTTGCTTCAGCTGTTCACTAAGCAAGGATCAAGAGGTTCTATTTTGTTTGTTACTTTCTCCATTATTTCTTGTATCCTGGTGATACCATCATTTTTTTTCTACTAAGGCTTTATGCCTCCCTGTGAAATCCCCTTTGACAAGACCTGACAAATATAACTTTTCTCTTATAAGAATGGCTCACAGCAACTCCATGAGAAGCATTTATAATCCCTGTTGGGAGAATTTTTTAAGTTTATGCGCCCCTATCTCCACATAGTTACCACTCTTTTGTTCTATGATGAAAGCAGCTAGCACATATATCTTTAACTCACCAGACCTCCCAGATAGGAATAAAATACTAATTTACTATGTCAGTACAAGAACACATGTAAACTCTTCAAGAATCCCTTTAAACTCTCTGTCCTTAGGATGGATCCTCTCATTCTTCTCTCAGTTTCAACTCCAATTCTTCAATAACCTTGATATTATCAAGTGGGAGTCATCTTTGACTTCTCCTTTCTCAGTGGTTACTAGCATATGGTTATATTAATAATTCTGTTAGTTTTTCTAGATTTGAACTACTTTTCCTCCTTTCTACAGCTCCTCAAATCATCCAAACTATCACCATCTCCTGCTAAGATCTCCTAGCACCAACTCAAAATGCTGACAGTTTCTTCCCATCTCCTTTTCCTGTTTTATTTTTCTTTATACCATATTCTCCACCTGTTTTTCTCTTGTCACTAGGATATGAGCCCCTTGATATCAGGAGCTTTATTTCACAGATTACATCTACTTAATAGTGCCTGGTGGATAGTTGGTCTTCAGTAACTATTTGTTGAGTAAATAACTGAAGCAATTTTAATTATCAAAAGTTGTTATAACTTTCTTGGTCATTTTGATTAGTTTTTTTTTGATGTTAAATAGTCTTATTCATGTAAGGCTCTAATAAGTCAATTTGGTCAACTCTGGCTGATACAAAAGTGTCTATTTAAAATAAAATAAACCCTTGCAGGTGTTCCATTATTTTAATGTAAACATTATGAAAGAGATTGTATTAAGTGATACCTAATTACCCAGGTGGTTTGTGGTGTTTCTGAGAGACAGATTTCTTTACATGTATGGTTTGTAGTAATTTCCATAAATGTTAGTGACTGGTGTTCTTTTTAGCATATCTTTTCACTCAGTTTAAAATCTGTTTCTAAGGCGTAATATGTATTAGCATGATAAGATATCCTATCTGCTCAATCTTCCTAGTTAGTCATGGAATTTTTCTTACAGTGTCCAAAAAGGTCTTAGAAAAGCTATTGTGTTTCATTGTTGAAAATCTGTTTTCTCATGAGCTGGTGGAGGGCAAATGGTTGGATAAAGAGACAATGAAACTAGGAGAATGATGTTATCCTTTGGCTGTAGTTCCAATTTCAGATAAATATATAGAGAAATTCAAAGTAGACATGGGTTTATTTCTGAAGAAGAGGCACTAGTAGTACAAATTCTCACACTAAAGAAAACAGTGGCACAGCTGTGTATTGGTTTATTTAGCTGTGCTTACCATGGCACTTTGTGTTTCTGCCTGTAAGACCATTTCTCAGTGTCTGACTCTTCTCCCACACTGTGAGTTTCTCAGTTACAGACTCATTTGTTTCACCATCAAAATGAAGAGTCCATAGAAGCCTTTATGTTAAACTTTGTAATTAAATTTACTTGTATATTTCTTATAAATGATTTATACTTTTTAAAACTTGCCGTGATGATTCTGAAAAATCATTTAGGGATTGTCTTTTTGGAATTATCTTGTATATTTTGTTGCCCTAAAAATGAAGGCATTTTTATTTTATCCTTTTTTTTTTTTTTGCTTGTGTGGGTATTTTTTTATACTAGGCATTAATTATTTTTGTAATTTCAAATACAGATTTTAAAAAGTCTAAAAACCATTATTGCTTCATTGTCTTAATATTTCTTCCTAAATGGCTTTACATAGCAAATATTTCCTGAATGCCTGCTAGGTGTAAGGGCTTCCCTGATGGTTCAGATGGTAAAGAATCTGCTAGCAATGAAGGAGGCTCAAGTATCATCCTTAAGTGGGGAAAGATCTCTGGAGGTGGGAATGACTACGCACTCTAGTATTCTTGCCTGGAGAATCCCAGATAGAGGAGTCTGGCGGGCTACATACAGTCCACGGAGTCAGAAAGATCCATGGGGTCGCAAAGACAGACTGAAGGACTAACACTTTTTCACTTTGGTAGGCGGAAGGTCCTATATTGTATTCTTTGAGAAGTACCTGTGGGCTTAGGTGCTCAGTTGTGTCCCACTCTTTGCAGCCCTTTGGACTGTACCCTGTCAGGTTCCTCCGTCCACGAGATTGTTCAGGTCAGAATACTGAAGTGGGCTACCATTTCCTTCTCCAGGAGCTCTTCCTCACCCAGGGATCAAACCTGGGTCTCCTGCATTGCAGGAGGATTCTCTACTTGCTGAGCCATCAGGGAAATCCTTGAGAAGTACTAAAAAAAAAATTTATGTGTGTGTGTGTGTGTGTGTGTGTATCTATCTATATATATGCTATCTTTAGGAACCTCTGAAAATGTGGTCTGGAACTCATCTAGAAGATATTTGTGTGAGTGTACCAGGGGGATGGTTGAAGAGATTAAAAAAAGCTATTCAGACCTTTTTATAACTTTCCTCATGGTAGAAAGAGTGACCACCGCCCCCCCCCCACCCCCACCCATAATGAGCTTCTGTGACACTTCTTATGTTATTTGGCATGTTGATGAACAAGTCCTTTTATATTTGTAGAATAAAACAGAATGAAAATGCTAAAGTGGTTTCCAGGCAAAAGGATTCAAACAGGGGATTTTTGTAGATATTGCTTATAGATGTGTGCCAGTCTCTAAAACTGGCAGATACCTTGGCATACTTTGCTTAAAAATAATACATAATAGTCACAATCTGCTTATTCCATCTGTTGCCTGTGAGAGAAAAATCCATTACACATAGTGACCAGGATTATCAGGTTACATTTTGAGGATTTTCTGATGCTTTCCCATGATATTAAGAAATGTAAAACAAATTAGGCTGAAAGAAAATGTGCTTAATTAGAACTAATGTGGTGGGCATCAAGTCTGAGATGTTTTTAAAATGGGCCATCAAATGCAGCTTGAACTGAATAATAAGAATGGGAAAGACTCCCATGGACCATTGAGTGTTAAAAGCAAGGTTGAAATGAGTAAACAACTTATATGATTGAAACACCTAACAAAAATGATGTTTTGGGGCTCAATAATTTGAATTAATAGCAGAAGAGAATAATTTTTGAGGAGAAGATATCATTAGATGCCAAAGAGTGAGATTAGCTAAATTTAGTCTGGGTATTTGGATTTGAAGATTCAGAAAGCAGGGCAAAATCTTAAAAATGCCAGTAAAGAAGGACCAATTAAACTGATCTTATAAACTAACTAAAACCATTTCAAATTAAGGGAGTTAATTCTTACATCATGCTTCACTTTAAAACTAGCTGCCTATGAAAATGAGCACAGTTTTAAATAGCACATCTGTAAAGCTTTGGTCAAAGGGGACTCTCAGACAGTTCACCTTCTTCGTTCTGGAAGTTTATTTACTATGCTCACTGATATTGCAGCTTCTTCAGAAAAATAACATATCTTTGTGCCCATGGTAGATCAATTTGAAGTGTTTATTGTATTTTTTTTTAATCTGAAGAGAAAACAACCCTTTTTTCCTGACCTTCTCAAATACATTTTCTTCTTTGTTAAAAGTCTAAAGGCAACAGAAATTGAAGCAAAACAAATTGAGAACCTGCCCTGAAATCCCACTATAATACACTACGGTTTTAATAGAGATAGAGGTTTCCATGAACCTGGAGCTTTCTTATTTTTATTTTTGCTTTTTTGTTTGTTTGCTTTTGATTCCCTTGCTCTTTTCCAATTTTATATATGTATGTGTACTTATTTATATATGTACAAAATGATTCTTATATTTAGAAGCATTTCTGTTAATGAATCTTTTTTTCATTGCACTTATTTTCTTTCCATCATTTAAATTTCATTTAAAAATGAAATAATTTGTAATTTTGATTAGGCAGAACAATAGGTCAATTGTAAAATTATACATTCTTTATTTGAGTATAAATCTTAATATATGTGGGATCACATGGTTCTGTATTTTTTAACATTAAGTTTTATACAATGTAATATATTTATATATATATGTTCAATTCTATAGTGTACCTAAATTTTTTTTAAATGCCTTTTAATGTTTCTAAGCATATTGGTCACTTACTTTTGTTTTCTACTAATCATTTACAATTGCTTTGAACTATTAGCTATAATTCTTTCAAAAAAGGTAAAATACTTAAATGAATGAGAAAAAGCACCTATAAAGTATGAGATTGAACACCCATTATTTAAACCAATGATAATCCCAGATTGTACAACTGCTGTGTTAGTATCTGATTGCTACTGTAACAAATTACAATTAATTTAGTGTCTTAAAACATCACATATATCTTAAAGCTCTGGAAGTCAGAGGTCCTAATGAGTGAAATGGAGGGCAGCATCAAGGTGTTGGTAGACGGCATTCTTTCTGGAGGTTGTGGGGGTGAAATCCCTTTCATTGCCCTTTTCAGTTTTTAGAAGTTACCCATCCTTAGCTTTTACCTCTCTTCCAGCAAATTACATCATCCCAATTTCTGTTTATGTTGTAACTTCTTTTTCTCTGACCCTGACCTTTCTCCATTCCTCTTATAAGAACCCCTGTGATTACCTTGGACCCACCTGAATAATCCAATATAACCTCTGTCTCAAGATCCTTTAATTTAATCACATTTACAAAGCCCCCTTTACCATATAAGGTAATATATTTACAAGTTCTGGTGTTTAGCCATACACATATTTGAAAAATATTTAGTAACCTAAAAACTTGGCAATAGTGAACAATCAGCTTCTAGATTCAGGTTGTGCAAAACTATATTTCAGAGTCTGTCTGTTGACCTTAACTCTATTTTGACTCACCCCTTTGAATGGCCTTATAGTAGTAATTCTCTTTGGTTTCTTGTGTTTTGGGGGTCACGATGCATGATGGCTCCTGGAGAAGGAAATGGCAACCCGCTCTAGTATTCTTGCCTGCAGAATCCCATGAACCGAAGAGCCTGGTGAGCCCCAGTCAATGAGGTCACAAAGAATTGGACATGACTAATTCCTAACACTTCAACACATGTGTGATGGTTAAGCTGACAAGAAGAGACAGATATTGTCACCAGACTGTAAATATGCAAATAAATGTCACAATATAAATATGGCGCCATAGTTATGACTTTATTTAATTGTGGCTCGGAGAACTCCAGGGGACCCTCGGCGTCCACCTGGTCCTTAGCTCATTCACTGTGTTCCTGATTCAGTATCTCTCCCAGGTTGATCTCTCATAGTGTTAATTTGTCTTTGCATCTCTGATCCCCTGATTACTAGTCTCACACAGAAAGCTAAGTATCTCTTGTGGATTCCTATAAAAAAAACTGCCTTCACTGACATAACTTGGAAGGGACAGTCATGAGTCACGGTTGGTCCTAAGGATTATGTTTGCAGACCATTACTTTAGTAACAGAATATTTCAGCGCTGCCCTACAGACCCTGCTGCACCTGACCCCCTTAGAGAGAAAGGCCCACCACTGATGGTGAAGGACAAACAGCAAAAGCTTTTGACAGTCCGTGTCCCAGGCACATTCTGAATGACAAGTACAGCACCAGTTTATTTCAGTTATTCTTGCTTTTCCAGAAAGTCCATAGTTGGTGAGGAAGCCCTGCAAAGCTGCAAAGAGAGAAGTGTTCAAATCTTATAAGGATATAAAGTCTATACACCTTCTCCTGGAATAATTAATTTAGAAATTCATGGAGTATGTTCACAGGAAGGTACAAGTTGAGAATGATGGAAGTCTACCATATGGGGAAAGGGAGTTGTTATTTAAAAAGATGAATACAAAACACTTTAGCAAATTTTGCAAAAATATATGATCATATCTAATACTGATAGAGCCTTTCTAAGAAGGAGTTGACAGAAAATGAGCTGTCTGACAGTCAATTCACCCCTGTATATTTCTCTCCCATTCACATAAAATTAGCACCTTGCTTGCTCAATGTATGTGTGCTGTGAGTGCCAAGTGCTGTGCATGCCAAGTCACTCCAGTCATGTCCAACTCTTTGCAGTCCTATGGACTGTAACCCACCAGGCTCCTCTGTACATGGGATTCTCCAGGCAAGGATACTGGAGTGGGTTGCCATGCCCTCCTACACTCACTGTATAGTAAAAATGAATAACTCATTATCAACCTCCTATTATCTACCCCCACACCCCGGCTTTTTTTAGAGATTCCAACCATTACACCAGCCTTATACTACTGCCTAAGGACACTGTCCCTTCATATTGCTATGAGCAGCAAAAGCAGATGCTTCTCTGCTCTTATCCCCCAAAACATACAAGCCAAGATAATTATCAGCACCTCACCCAGAGAAATAAGCAAAGGGTGATTTCTTCAGGCACTAACATAGCCAGTGTCCAAGATAAATATTAACCACCACTCCCTAGCTAATGCCTGCTCCTGCTGCTGCTGCTGCTGCTGCTGAGTCACTTCAGCTGTGTCCGACTCTGTGTGACCCCTTAAATGGCAGTCCACCAGGCTCCACCATCCCTGGGATTCTCCGGCAAGAACACTGGAGTGGGTTGCCATTTCCTTCTCCAGTGCATGAAAGTGAAAAGTGAAAGTGAAGTTGCTCAGTCGGGTCCGACTCTTAGTGACCCCATGGACTGCAGCCTATCAGGTTCCTCCGTCCATGGGGTTTTCCAGGCAAGAGTACTGGAGTGAGGTGCCATTGCCTACAACGTGTAATTTTATGCTAATCTGAATCACAGTTACTGATCGAGAGCCCTTTCAATTTCTCGGTCTCTGTAATAATTGATTATTCTGCCCTTTCATCCTGCTCAAGAATTGACCATATGTAAAGATTGTATGAAGATTAATGCAACGTTAACACTTTAATGTAATATGTTTTAAAGCAACCAATTTAGTATGTGTTTAATTATATAAATGAAGAAACTATTATATCACAATATTTTCAAATCAATGGCTTGTATGTTTTCACATCATTCCTATGTAACAAGCATAATTGTGAATATGCAGTTGTGCTTGTGAGATAATAAAATAAATTCTTAAGGGCGAAAGAAAATTAAACAAACAGGAAAACGTGGTTACTGTTTTAATTCTATGTGTTTTTATGTCTAAAATGGCTTAGATAAGTTTAACGTTAAAAGCAGCTGGGAAGGAATTGGTAGTTTTAGGGACAGAGAAATTTTTTCCCTGAATCTCTAATTTAGGAAAGAGATTTTGGGCTTCTTTTAGGCCTTAATTTCTCCTCTTTAATCCTCCTTACTTTATAATCCTGAGGTCTTTAAATGTAGTAATGTTTATCACTCCTTGATTGCAGTTCTGTGATTACTTTGTGAAAGTAGAAGCCTCATTCCATTTACAAGGCAATGGGGGATAGAGGAAGGTATCTATGTTAAGTAAGAAAGAAAAAACAAGACAAAGTAGCTTCCTGTACAGTTCTCCACTGGTGCTATAAACCTTGCAGAAGCAAATAACAGAGATAACAATGTCTAGGGCACATGATGTGCAAGGACATTGAGTTAAAACCTGGGGATATAATTAAACTCTTAATATACTGTTAGCTTATTTGAACAATGGAAATAAAAATACTTGAATTACCTAACTCATAAAATTGCTTTTAATATACTACCTTGAAAGACTTTTTTTTTTGGTCCATGATATCATAGATTTACCAAGTATAAGGCAAAAAGATAATATTTTCACTGCAGAAACACATTTTCATTTAGAAATGTTCTTATCCAAATGAATGTTGTATCTATTCTTAGTGATCTTCCAAATTTGGTGTGGAAAAAGTTCATCCAAGACCAGTTTTAAATGCTTGTCCTTCAAGTAATTTCAACTGAGACTGAAAAACATATCCATGTATCTTTTTAAAAAATATACTGACTCATTCTATTGGATATTTCTGAAAGAAAATATATCTTAGAAATAAAATGTTTATATTAATTGAAAAGATGAAAACCTTCATTATAATTATTTGATTCTATTTTATAAAAATTTAGCAACTATGATCCAGAGAGATGATATGGGGTGGGAGGTGGGGGGCGGGTTCATGTTTGGGAACTCATGTACACCCGTGGTGGATTCATGTCAATGTATGGCAAAACCAATACAGTATTGTAAAGTAAAATAAAGTAAAAATAAAATTTTTTTTTTAAATAAAAAAAAATAAATTCAAGCTCACAGTAAAAAAAAAAAAAAAAATTAACAACTAGGACACTGCCATGCTTAGAATAAAATCCTGTCTTGCAAAACGGGGTGAAATACAGAGTTGTATAAAGGACAAATATAACTATCCTTAAGGTCAGGGATCCCCAACCTCCAGGATCTAATGCCCAATAATCTGAGATGGAACTAATGTAATAATATGAGAAATAAAGTCCACAAGAAATGCAATGCACTTGAATTATCCTGAAAGAATCCCCTCCTTGTTTTCCCCACCCTCGTTCCTCATTCCATTCCTCCATGGAACCATTTCCTGATGCCAAAAAGTATGGGGACCACTGCTTAAGGTCATTAGCTCTGAAATCTTTTGGAAAATCATTGTGCCCCCAGTGAAATGAATAAAGAATATCTTTGTCATCTCATAGGCTGTAATTGATAATTTTATAGCTAACAACAACTATTTTTTTAACTGGAATAAAATTATACTAATGCTTACTTCTAGAAGTCTTGTAGAAGTGGTATGCAATGATATATAAATATATAAATTGCCTGATATAGGTAAGATACTGTACAACTTTAATACCTTTAATCCTTTATTATCATGTAGGGATAAAGTAAATACATCTAAGGATCACAATAGGATATGTATATTTTGCTTTATGTATGTTTTATCTCCCTACAGTTTAGGTTAGTTAAAGCTTGAATTATTTCAGATCTTGAAAGATTAGATAGTGTGATTGTAGATAATTTATTTTGCTTCAGATGTCTTCTATAAGTTGGATATTAGCAGTTTCCACATTAAAACTGTGCACATGATTTTTTTTATTGTTATCTGCCAACTGGTGATAAGTGGTAAACAAAAGAATAGCGATTGTTTTGTAACTCATTCTGCCTCCCAAGAGGGCACCAGGAATAAAAGAAAGAGATAGGAAAAGATCAACCTCCCTGTTAACATATCTAAGAAATCCAGATAACATTAACCAGTAGAAACACAGTTTGAAATTCATGATCTATGGAATGATTTAAGTAGGGTACCTCTAGTTAGTCAAGGTTGTAAATGGTTCAGTTCAGTTCAGTTCAGTTCATTTGCTCAGTTGTGTCCAACTCTTTGCAACCGCATGGGTCGCAGCACGCCAAGCTTCCCTGTTCATCACCAACTCCTGCAGTTCACTCAAACTCATGTCCATCAAGTCAGTGATGCCATCCAGCCATCTCATCCTATGTCGTCCCCTTCTCCTCCTACCCCCAATCCTCCCCACCATCAGGGTATTTTCCAATGAGTCAACTCTTTGCATGAGGTGGCCAAAGTATTGGAGTTTCAGCTTTAGCATCAGTCCTTCCAATGAAACCCAGGACTGATCTCCTTTAGAATGGACTGGTTGGATTTCCTTGCAGTCCAAGGGACTCTCAAGAGTCTTCTCCAACACCACAGTTCAAAAGCATCAGTTCTTTGGCTCTCAGCTTTCTTCACAGTCCAACTCTCACATCCATACATGACCACTGGAAAAACTATAGCCTTGGCTAGACAGACCTTTGTTGGCAAAGTAATGTCTCTGCTTTCGAATATGCTATGTAGGTTGGTCATAATTTTCCTTCCAAGAAGTAAGCGTCTTTTAATTTCATGGTAAACAAACTTAAATTTTAAGCATTTATGGGACATGATTCACTGAGAGATGTTTGTGTCAGTTTTATAATTATCAGAGTATATAATGGACATACTTTATTAGTTAGCTTTCTTTGTGGAAATTATTCTCTGCTTACAATGTTCGGAGATTTTGTCTGTTAACTCTGGATCAGGATGTGTCCCAGTGTGGCAAGAAAGATTGTGGAGATCTGGTGATCTCAGATATTCTTGTATTTTATTGGGTTATTTATGGGTTTTGAGTCTTTGCTTATTCTATATTGAACTCTCCATTTTGCCTGATACTATATTATCTTTTTTCCCCATATATGTTCGACTCTATCCAGCTATTTCATCATGAATAAAAATGGGTATCTAATATGAAATGAGCTTCCCAGGTGGCTTAGTGGTAAAGAATTGCCTTCCAGTGTAGGAGACATGGGTTGGAATATTCCCCTGAGTTGGGAATATCCCCTGGAGAGGGAAATGACAACCCACTTCAGTATTCTTGTCTGGGAAATCCCATGGGCTGAGGAGTCTGGTGGGCTAGAGTCCATGGAGTCGCAAAGAGTTAGACACAACTTGACTACTAAACAACAGCAATATGAAACATGTCTGCTTTTCTCTCCCTATAGATATCGATATAGTAATGTTTTGTTCTTTCTGACGTGACCACAGGTCATTTATTCAACCTAAAATTTGAGCCAGTCATGGTATTGGGAATTGAAGCTATAATGGTAAAGAATACAGATTTTTTTGCCTGACACCATGAGATTATGGTCTAGTAAGCAAGACATGTATTAATGTAATATAATAATTCTTAAAGTATCTCCAATTTTGCTATGCTCTAACCTAATATATGGAGTTAGGAACATTTCCTTAGTGAAGTGTCATCTAGAACAAGACCTAAATATTAGACAAAGTGGAGAGAAAGATGAAAAAGATGGTTACAGACCAAGAGAGAAGCCTGAATGGAGGCCCTGAGAACAGTACATAAGGACTGAAGGCAGGTCACATGGCTAAAGCATAGGGCCTGATGGGGTGAAGAAGGGGAGTGCTAGACTGGAGCTAGGTGATGGAAGGCTATGCATGCCATCAGAAAGGGCTATGGCCTTTAACCTCAGAAAGACAGAACACCATGGAAGAGATAGTATATTCAAAAGCAGAGACATTACTTTGCCAACTAAGGTCCATCTAGTCAAGGCTATGGTTTTTTCTGTGGTCATGTATGGATGTGAGAGTTGGACTGTGAAGAAGGCTGAGCACCGAAGAATTGATGCTTTTGCACTGTGGTATTGGAGAAGACTCTTGAGAGTCCCTTGGACTGCAAGGAAATCCAACCAGTCCATTCTGAAGGAGATCAACCCTGGGATTTCTTTGGAAGGAATGATGCTAAAGCTGAAAACTCCAGTACTTTGGCCACATCATGCGAAGAGTTGATTCTGGAAAAGACTCTGATGCTGGGAGGGGTTGGGGGCAGGAGGAGAAGGGGACGACAGAGGATGAGATGGCTGGATGGCATCACGGGCTCGATGGACATGAGTCTGGGTGAACTCCGGGAGATGGTGATGGACAGGGAGGCCTGGCGTGCTGCTATTCATGGGATCGCAAAGAGTCGGACACGACTGAGCGACTGAACTGAACTGCACATGAAAATATCTATAGGAAAGATTGATTTCAAGCTATAAAGTAGTTTAAACTTGTACATTAATTTGTTCATGAATTCTAAAATTATAGAGATGGCGTCTGCTCTGTGAGTTTACTGTGTTCAGTAGGAAACATCAATAAGAGAGGATCTTGATCTTAAAGAGCTTACATTCTCAGGGGAGCAAATATATGGACTGATAAACTGCTTTACAGTGAGAAAGGTGATATAACAGAGGAGAGAGGAAACCACTGGAGGGGAGACTCAGTATACTTAAGGCAGTAGAGACAAGACTTCATAGAGAAGATAAATCTAGGGAGATTAATTTAAATTAAAATGAGTAAAATGCTATAAAAATGAGGTTCAGCCTTTAATAACTGAAAGATTAGCATGAGTGTATGGATAAATGAGGAAGAGTTTGGCATGTGATCCAGTGAGACTGGTTCAGTGGCTGGGACACAGAATAGAAGAGAAATATTCATGAGCTCATGTAGCCTTATATTCCAAATTAATTTTATTAGCATTATATTTTGTCAGAATTGAGGCATTAGCCTTGAATCAGCTATTCAGCTCAGCTAGATTATCAAATAAATAAATTAAATAAGTTTATAGTATAATTAGCTATTTATCCCATTACCTTTCATAGTGAAATCAAGCCAACAACTAATTAAATAAGATTAGTCTTTTCAGGGAAGACAGAACCACATTTTTATTTCTCTTCAGAATTAATGAAACTTTCCATTCAGCAATATGCATTTCATCACCAAACTCAAATTCCCCCTGGGCTGCAAGACATCAGTATTTGAATATTTATGATGATATTGAAGTATAGCCAGTGATTGTGTTTTCTGTTATAAAAGTAACAGTAAGAACAACCATTTCTTATGTATTATGAGTTTGCTGCCTGCTACCAGAACCCTTAGGGAAAAAATTCCATTAAAGGAAATCAAATTAATAAACATGTGTCTAGCCACACCATCACAGTCATCATTTTAAAATTACATTATCATTCACTTTCTTTGATAGAAATGTAGTTATTGTTATAGATCATCATCACAAAATCAATGTTTTGAGCTTCAAAAATATATGTCTCTTTTGGCTTTAAATTCATCTGCTAGTAGGACTCTGGTGTTACTTCAGTGTATTAGTATGAAAATATATCCATGAATATTCATTCATGAGCATCAGCTTCTCAATTTAGCTAGTTAGCTTTTTAGTATAGTTTCTTTCATTTTACTTGGCCACTATCCATTATTACTTTGCATTTACACAGCTGCTTTTCTCTAAGGAATCTAAAGTACTGTAGTTTAATTGTCCAAAAGAAATGGTGTCAGAATAGAGGAAAGGGAGGTAGAAAAATGTGTTTCCTGATTGTCTCAGGGAATTGGGAGATACTTAATTTTAATTCTGGCTTTAAGCCCAGACAGTGAGGCTGTGTCTACACAAGTGAGTTTATATGTGAGACTTCTAAATTTTGCATGTATGTAGAGTCCTGTTTCAAGAAATTCACAAGGTTATTCTACCTAAGCCAGTAGTTCTCAACCTGGAATGTTCCTCTTCTCTCCATCCACCCCACTTAGTGAAACTGGGTGACGTCTAGAGAGATTGCTAGGTTGGGAAGGAGTTATATTGTTATCTGGTGGATAGAGGTCAAGGATACTGCTAAAATCCTGCAATGCACACAACAGTCCCCCACACAAAGAATTACCCATCCAAAATTTCAGTAGTGCTGAGATCAGAAATCTTGATAAGCCTTAATACTATAAGCAAACTTAATTTCTTTTTTACTTATTGAAGAAGTCTAATACCAAATAATCATGGCAGGTGCCAAATATAATGGTTATTTTACTGAAATATCATTTGTAGTAGGGAGAATTTCTGTGTGTGGTATAACTTGTATCCTTAATTTATCTCTAATAATTCCTGCTATTTATCTAAAGTAATAAAGGAACTCTCTTCTGATTCTAATTTTATCTGAAGTGTCTGAAACCCTCCCTACTTTTTTGTGGAGTCAAGTTATCTTCTGACCAGTGTTCCCAAGTTAACCCATACAAATACTAGCAGGGCCTCTTATTTCAAGTAAAGGAGATTAACTCTAATCATTGTCATTCTTTTCCCCCCAAAGGAATCCAGTGCCTTCCTTAAAATATCCAAGAACAGGGAGTGTACTAGAACTGAAGTTTTTATAGGAAAGAATATATTAGCCCAGACATATACACAAAGTAACCATATAAATTTAGAACTTTATTTTCAATTTTCACTTTTAGAAGTTTGTTAAAAAATGGGAAGAAATGTCATATTGTTTGTAACATTTGGATATAGTATATGTATATAAGATAGTTTAAATTTTTGTCTCTGCTACTACTGCTGCTGCTAAGTCGCTTCAGTGTGTCCGACTCTGTGTGATCCCATAGACGGCAGCCCACCAGGCTCACCCGCCCCTGGGATTCTCCAGGCAAGAACTCTGGAGTGGGTTGCCATTTCCTTCTCCAATGCATGAAAGTGAAAAGTGAAAGTGAAGTCCCTCAGTGTGTCTGACTCTTCGCAGCCCCATGGATTGTAGCCTACCAGGCTCCTCTGTCCATGGGATTTTCCAGGCAAGAGTACTGGAGTGGGGTGCCATTGCCTTCTCCAAGGTTTTGTCTCATCACTTTCAAATTTTTTCATGCAATATATTAATACTGTATACTGCAATGTAAGTTTATGGATGGCTAAGTATTCTTGCCTAGAAAATCCCATGGACAGAGGAGCCTGGTAGAGTATAGTCCATGGGGTCCCAAAGAGTTGGATATGACTGAGTGACTCCACTTTCACTTTCACTTTCTAGACTAATAGGTAATTCTGATTGACATTCTTTTCCCTGCAAAGATAAGCTTTTTTTTTTTTTAACTCATTAAGCATATAGTCTGTGACTCCTTCTAGAATGTGTCCCTCCACCTCAAGAGACATCTTAATTCCTTAAGCAAATAGGATTCCTGTAGACACATCCAACCGAGCTATGAACATATCCAGACTGGTCGATATCTCACAGGGTTACATAGTTTAGAATTAGTCTAGGATTTATAACCACATAATATTCAAAAGAAAAAAAAAAACTATCATTTCAGATGTAAAACTAAAAAGGAAGAGAGCAGCTTGCAAGCAATTACTAATCATCCATAAGTAAAACATCTGGTTCCAAATGTGGCCAGTTTTTTCTACTTATTTAGCTCTTACACAGATACTCCAGTCATCTTTTCTTATATGTTGATTTTTTAGAAGCATAAAAGTTGGAACTATTTATGTTCATTTGAACATTTTGAATACCCATGTGTTATGGACTGAATTGCATTTTCCCCAGATTCATATTTTGAAGTCCTCACCTCAATGTGACTGTATTTGGAGATAGGATCTCTATGGATAAAGGACATTGCCTATTTTCCTGTATCACCTAGAACCATATTATCGTTGGTGGTTTAGTCACTGAGTCGTCTTCAACTCTTGCGACTCCATAGACTGTGGCCTGCCAAGCTCCTCTGTCCATGGGATTCTTCAGGCATGGATACTGGAGTGGGTTGCCATTTCCTTCTCCAGGGGATCTTCCCGACCCAGGGATCGAACCTGGGTCTCCTGCATTGCAGGCAGATGCTTTACTGAATGAGCTACAAAGATAAAGCATTAGGTGACAATTATTTTTGAGTGAAGGATATTTTCTTGAATGCAAATGACTCTTTGCCATGACATTTCTATCATCCTTTTGCCATGGTTTTAAAATACCAAGTTGATCTAATAACAGGAGTATGGCATGTAATTTCCATGGGTATAGTTTTATTTATCTCCTACATTTATCTAAATTGGTTTGCTCAATCATCCTTAGGTACACTTTGCAATGTTTATGGATTTTATAAGGTTTCAGAGAATTAACAGCTTGCAATACTATTGGTTTCTGATAGAAATGTCTTCAATAACTTAATGATATCTGGCTGACTGCTTACATTTCTAATTACATATTCTTTGGTATATATAGGTAGATCAGTGGTTAAAAGCTAGTTTATTCATCTAATTATTTCTTTTAAAAAGTAATACTCTGTTGAGAAGCTATGGAGCATACGTATTCTCCATTATCTTCCTCTAGTAGGGTATCTCTCACTAATGAGTAAATTAAGCTTGAGCTTTTGGACTGTAGCACTATATTGCTCCATGATAAGGCCAATTTGCTTTTTTTGTGAGCAAAAAAAGTGAATGAGCTGCTGTAAAATTCCTCAAGTGCAGAGAAAATGACCTTTGCTATTCAGGTTGGGAAAGAACAAAAGCAAAGGATGAAATAGGAAGGAGACTGACAAATAATCCCTCCTACTGAGATGCCTATAGCAACTGATGAGGCAGTATTGCTAATGAGCTCCTTAGAGGTGGCCCAACTGAAGCATATTAAAAATCTAGTGAGAAGAAACCGATCTTTGGTCTTCAGCTAGAATTTCATTAAAACTTTCTGACAAGATGTGACAAATAGTGCTCTATTTGTGGTTGCACAGACTTCAACCTCCCCAAGCTTGGACAGCAGCAAGAGTAATAGAGCAATGATCATAATAGCTACCATCAATTAAATGCCTCCCAGATGCCAGGCACTGTACCAGGCATTTTATGGCATTATTACAGTAAATATTTTCATTACCTCTGGGAGTCAGAATTATACTTCTATTATAATGATTTTTTTTTTTTAAGGCGAAAAAAAAAAAAAAAAGAGAGAGACAGAGACAGAAGTTACTTGCTCTAAAGTACACTTAGGTAGAAATGCTAAAATTTGAACTACATATATATCTGAAGTGCTTTCTAACTAGGAGTTTAATACAGTCAGGATACATTTATTGAGAACAAACTATAATTGAGGCTCCAATTGTACAATTCTGAATAAGTTGAAAAATGTGCTCTCCCCAAACAACTCTAGAGCAAAGCTTATTTCTTCAAAACTGAGAAGTTTAAATTTAAGGACAAAGCTTTGGTCCTCTCCAAAATAATGAGAAAACTGAGGAATTCCTTGTGTTGGAAAAATTATACAGCTGACATTTGAACAACCTGAGTTTGAACTGTGTCAGTCCACTTATATGCAGATTTTTTTCTCAGCAAATATTTTGGAGAAATTTTTCGAGATTTATGACAATTTGAAAAAAAACTCACATATACCACAGATATACCAGATATACCACATAACCTAGAAATATCACAGAAAAAGAAAAGTTTATGTATGTCATGAATGCATAAAATAGATGAAATTACTAGACTATTATATTATTTACTATAAAATATACACACATCTATTATAAAAAGTTAAAATTTATTAACACGTATACAAATGCTGATATGAAGGCATTTGCAAAAGTGAGATGTAAACAAATCCAGAGATGCATTAAATCATAAGTGCATAAAGTTACTCCCGTACTTTGGCCACCTCATGCGAAGAGTTGACTCATTGGAAAAGACTTTAATGCTGGGAGGGGTTGGGGGCAGGAGAAGAAGGGGACGACAGAGGATGAGATGGCTGGATGGCATCATGGACTCGATGGATGCGAGTCTGAGTGACCTCAGGGAGGGGGTGATGGACAGGGAGGCCTGGCGTTCTGTGATTCATGGGGTCGCAAAGAGTCGGACACGACTGAGCGACTGAACTGAACTGAACTGAACATGCTAAAGAATGTGAAAGTTGAAAGTGAAGGTTAAGCCACTCAGTCATGTCTGACTCTTTGCGATCCCGTGGACTGTAGCCCACCAGGCTTCTCCGTCCATGGGATTCTCCAGGCAAGAATATTGGAATGGGTTGCCATTTCCTTCTCCAGGGGATCTTCCTGAACCAGGGATTAAACCCAGGTCTCCCGCATTGCAGGCAGACGCTTTAACCTCTGAGCCATCAGTACACGCTAAATTACTACTAGTTTTCTAGCCACCTCCTGTTGCTATTGTAGTGAGCTCAAGTATAGTATCTGCTATGTGACACTAATTGTCTCTGCCTGAGGACTTTATCACTCCAGTAAATTATAAATCTCAGTAAAAGTGATCTCTTGTGGTTCTTGTGTATTAATATTTTTCATCATGTTTTGTGCAAAAATGTAAACTTTGAATAACACCATGAGACTCTTGAAGTGCCACCAGTGACACAGAAAGTGCTCCCAAAATAGAGGAAAGTCACAGTTTTAGAAGAAAAAGTTGAATTGGCTTGACATATACCACAGGTTGAGATCTGCAGCTGCAGTTGCCTACCATTTCAAGATAAATGAATTCAGCATAAGGACCGTTATGAAAAAAGGAAAGGAAATCCATAAAGTAATTGTTGTGCCCAAGTAGAGAAATCTCCCGGTGACCACCAGGGAGCCGATATCCGATCCAAAAGCAAGAGAGTTTTTACTACCAAGCTCGAGCTGGGGCTCCCACTGATACTGACACAGCGGCTATAGGGAGGAGCCCCGAGTTCTGGGTTACATTGCTTATATAGGGTATTCTTGTGTGAGAAATTTGAAAAACAGGAGTTTCCGGGTTGGGAGACATCTAATTGGTTACCTTCTGTGGAAGGGTTAGGTGTTGGTTTCTGATTGGTTCTTATTTTACTGGACTGGCCCCGGGTTCTGATTGGTTCCCATTTCCTGGGTAGATTACGTTAAGTCAGGAGATTTTGGTCTGGGGTCCGATTGGCTCCAGGGTGGTGGGGTGAGGTCAGGGGATTTCCAAAGGCTCTTGGATTTTCAAAGGCTCTTTTCCTGGAACCTTACTAAATGGAGTTTTTCTGTTAACAAAATGGAGTAGCTTAGGTCCTTCAGTAATTGCCACAGCTACTCCAACACATGCAAAAACTTGCAATTTTTTTGAATATTCTTTATCTCAGACTGAAAATGAAGCTCTTATATGGATGCAGGATTGTTATAAGAAAGACATACCTATAGCCTCTAAGTCAAGAAAAAAACAAAGTTATTATATGACAACTTAAAGCAAAAGGAAGGTGAAGGATCTAAAGATGAAGAATTTAATGCTACCAAAGAATGGTATGATAATTTTAGGAAAATAATTGGCTTTAAAAAATCAGGTAACATGAGAAGCATTGTCTATTGACCAAAATACAGCAAAGTTCCCAGACACCATTTAGAAAATCATTGAGAAGAAAGGGTTGAGAAGCCTGGACAGGTTTTTAAAGGAGATGAAAGTACCCTCATCTAGAAAAAAAGTGCCACAAAGGACTTGTTAGTAAGAAGATAAATAAGCACCTGGATTTAAGGCAAGAAGTTAACTCTCCCACTTTGTGCAGATGCAGTCAGGCTTATGGTTAGGACTACCCTTATCTATAAGCTTGCTAAGACTGAAGCCTCGAAGGGAAAAATTAACACTAGCTGTAAGTCTTTTGGTTGTACAAGAAGAAGGCTTGGATAATGAGAATTCTTTCTCTGGATTGGTTAGGTTGATACTTTGTCCCTGACGTCAGGAAGTACCTTGCCAGTAAGGGATGGCCTTTAATGTTTTCTTGATATTGGACAATGCATCTGGTTACCCAAAACCATGAGTTCAAATTGAAGGCATCTTATTGGTCTCCTGCTCCCAAACACAACTCTAATTCAGCTTCTAGGTCAGAGAATTGTGAGGACCTGTAAGACTCATTGCATGCAGTTCTCTATGGAAAGGATTGACAGTGCTCTGGAAGGAAATCCCCTTACAGAGACCATCATGAGAATCTGGAAGGATTACACCTTTAAAAATGCCATTGTTATACAAAAAGCCATTCAAGTAATGAGGCCTGAAAACAATAAATTCCTGCTGAAAAAAACTGTATTCAGATGTTGTGTATGAATTCACAGGATTTACAACAGAGCCAATCGGGAAATCATAAAAGAGTGCCTCTAAACCAGTGCCAGACAATGGGGAAGATGACATGAAAGAACAGTGTCGAAAACAAATTGACATTAGACAGTCTGACAAAAGGATTCTAATTATTCAAGAGTGCTTTGAATGCTTTGAGTGCTTCTTTTACGATGTGAACTCTAAGGTCACTGAAACTAAAGAAGTGGAGGAAGAGGGGTTGTATAGTATAGAAACATTTGTAGAGAAATGAAAAAGCAAAAAATAATATATTATTTACTTTTGATAACAATGAATGCTCATCATGTAAACAGCACAGTGAGCTTCAAATATATTGGTTGATATTTAGGTACAATAGAGTATTGTTGTCAAATTAGATAACAAAGCATTGTGTTTATTATTCAGTGACATTATCTCTAGGCTAAACAAATGAAATATAAACATTACAACTCTAAGCACCCACAACAACATCTGTAATCAACCAAAGCAACATTATAAATATTAGAAAATTTAAAATGATATATTTTACCACAGCAGATAGAAGAGAAAATAGCCAAATGACCAAAAAGTAAGTGTAACCAAAGTAAGTTTCCAAGTGTCTCACTTGTTGATGTAATATCGGTACCTATCTTTGTGAAAGACATTTTCGAACATGAAATATATAAAGTCTCATTACAGATGAACATTAACAGATGCACATTTTCCAATCAATTTGGATGACAGAGAACAGTAACTTGGGACTCTAAGCAAAATACCCCTCAAATTTTAATTTTTGTCAGTAATAAATCTGTATCTCTCTCTCACACACACACATCACATACACGTAATTGTTATCAATCACTATTATTTAATTTGAACTTCATCAATTAAAACAATTGTGGAAATGTTTTCTCTCTTGTCATATAAGTTCCTTATACAGTATTCTCTTCTTGCCTTTTGATCTTGTTGCTGTTTGGTCACTAAGTCATGTCTGACTTTTTGCAACTCCATGGACTGTAGTGGTCCAAGCTCCTCTGACCATGGAATTTCCCAGCAAGAATACTTACGTGGGTTGTCATTTCCTTCCATGGGCCTCTTAACCTACAAAGCCTAGACTATCTAGCCTGGCTCCTTTACTGAGTGTTTGCCAATACCCATCTAAAGAACATAAAATGTTACTTTCTACAGAACAATATTTTATGCTACATAATTTAAATATTTTAATTCTGCACTTAATTCTGTAGTTGTTTTTAACCTACAGATTAGGTATACTTTTATTATTGATTTATACATTTAAAAAAAGTTAGACATAATCATATTATCTAGTATCTTTGCTATCATTCCTTTTAATGCCTCAGACCAGACCTTCCTTTTTTAACACTATTCTTCTTCCTAAAGTATATCTTTCAGAAGGATTTTAAGGATGAATTTTGCCTTTATTCTTAATTTATAATTTTGCTGGCTATACTTTGAAATTTATTTTCTTTCAGGGTTGGGAAATATTTCACTCTGTCTCTGGGCTTCCACTGAGGCTGCTGAAAATTCTGCTATTAGTGCAATATTTTCAAATACCCAAAGGTTTCTAAACTTCAAAATACTAATTACCTGCCTAGAGGGTATACCATGGCTAATTTTAGCAATAATCTATAGTCCATAAGTGATTTAATATCTTAAACTCCAAAATACCTTGCCCTCCTTTTCAATTTTTTCTATATTTTTAATCTGAGCTATAGAGAAATTTTAGGTTATAGTGAAATTTTCAAATATAACACCATTGCTGAAAATTTATCCAAATTTTATACTCTGGATAATGATGATTGATAATGTATAATTAGGTAATAGTACCTTTCCTTTGTGCATTCACATACATAGGTGATTTAATTTGATTACAGAAATTAAAATATTGCAGACTTCTTTTAGATATCTTGTTCCATTTATTCAGGCAGCAGTCTTAGATACTTGTGGTAGAGTGTAGATTTGAAAACTACACTAGTTTTCAAAAATTGTTGCAATGGTATCTCCCACTGCATGTTTGTCTTATATTCTGACTTGGACCCTTCTTTTTGAATTTGGATGTGCTTGTGATTATGATAGATACTGTAATTTCTGAGCTAGAGATGTGATTATGATAGACACTGTGATTTCTGAGCTAAGGTTATAGAAATGATATAATACCCTCCTGGTTGTTTTGGGTGTTCACTATTGGATCCCAGTCATAGTGAGAAAACCTTGGAGCCTTGCAGACAGGCTGCATGTAGCTGGTTCAGTTGAGAAGCTAATTGAGATTCCTGGTGACAGTATGGACCACCAGGCAGAGGGAGGGAGTCTTCAAATTCTTTCAGCCCAAGTCATTGGGTTACCCCCAGCATATAGAGTCCCGTGGAGCAGAGATAGGTTGTTCCCATTGAAGCCTGTGACAAAAAGCAAAATGCATGTGCATTATTTTAAGCCATTATCTTTGAGGTACTTTTTCACCCTGCCACAAATGACCAGTTATTATTTTCATCAATTTAAACAAAATTGGTGTGAGTTTTAGAATAATAAGTGAATTGGCTTTTCCAAAGTTCACATGGTAACTGCGTAGGGATAGAGGATTCAAAGAGAAATTTTAAATTCTGCAAGCTCTGTATATATTAACATTTTTAATTTCATGTAGGACCTCAATAGTTCTTTCCTGATAGCTCAGACCCTAAAGAATCACCCTGCAATGCAGGAGACCAGGGTTAAACCCCTGGGTTGGGAAGATCACCTGGAGCAGGAAATAGCCAACCACTCCAGTATTTTGGCCTGGAGAACCCCATGGACAGAGGAGGTTGGTGGGCTATAGTGCATGGAGTCGCAAAGAGTCAGACATGACTGAACGACTAAGTACAAATGCAGGATACATATTGCTATTGTCCTCATTGATGGCAAACATAGGGCCCAGAGACATCAAGCCAAATTGTCCAAATATGCATTAGTTATACTGGAAGAAACACAAGTTGGAATCAAGATTGCTGGGAGAAATATCAATAACCTCAGATATGCAGATGACACCACCCTTATGGCATAAAGTGAAGAGGAACTAAAAGCCTCTTGATGAAAGGGAAAAAGGAGTGTGAAAAAGTTGGCTTAAAGCTCAACATTCAGAAAACGAAGATCATGGCATCTGGTCCCATCACTCCATGGGAATTAGATGGAGAAACAGTAGAAACAGTGTCAGACTTTATTTTTTGGGGCTCCAAAATCACTGCAGATGGTGATTGCAGCCATTAAATTAAAAGACGCTTACTCCTTGGAAGAAAAGTTGTGACCAACCTAGATAGCATATTCAAAAGCAGAGACATTACTTTGCCATCTAAGGTCTGTCTAGTCAAGGCTATGGTTTTTCCAGTAGTCATGTATGGATGTGAGGGTTGGACTGTGAAGAAGACTGAGCGCCGAAGAATCGATGCTTTTGAACTGTGGTGTTGGAGAAGACTCTTGAGGGTCCCTTGGACTGCAAGGAGATCCAACCAGTGAAGGAGATTAGCCCTGGGATTTCTTTGGAAGGAATGATGCTAAAGCTGAAACTCCAGTACATTGGCTACCTCATGTGAAGAGTTGACTCATTGGAAAAGACTCTGATGCTGGGAGGGATTGGAGGCAGGAGGAAAAGGGGATGACTGAGGATGAGATGGCTGGATGGCATCACTGACTTGATGGACGTGAGTCTGAGTGAACTCTGGGAGTTGGTGATGGACAGGGAGGCCTGGTGTGCTGCAATTCATGGAGTCGCAAAGAGTCGGACACGACTGAGCCACTGAACTGAGCTGAACTGATAAGTGGTCATAGCCCAGATTGAAAACTGGTATTCTCTCTCTCAAATATGTTTTAACCATTATACAAGCAGGCTTTTTGATCTCTTCCTCTTTGCACTAATCCATGTCATCTTGACAGCTCTAGAATTACAAAAGTTTAAGAAAGGAATTGGGTTATCTGCTTTAATTGTTGGTTTAGTGGTCTTAAAAAAAAAGCCATAAGTTCACTCTGCTAACAAATACATATGTATCCAAAATATGCGTTCATTTTTCAGAAGGTTACAAACCCCCTGGAAGCCAAAATATTTCACTGAAACTCACAATCTCTTTTCTACATTATAAATGGACCTCAACATTTCTGATGTGAAGAAAATTCTAAAAGAAGGAAATTTTACACTATAATGACTAAAAATGAGGAAATTTACTGGAAGCAAAGAAGAGATAAGATTTGTTAGAGTTTCCCTATCTCCTTAGTCATCATTGATAACATTCTCCTTTTTCTACAATAAGCTTAATTGAGGAATGCCCTTTGATAATACTGCTGGCTCCAATTCCTTCTTTTTATTGAGAGATCAGCCTTCAGTGTTAATTATGTATCTGATGATCTAGGCCTTGGGCCAAAACATTGATATTTAGCTCACATCTAGAATATTTAGGTACAATGATAATGTATAGGTATCAAAAAAAACACAAAAAAAACCTTTGATTATATAATGGTTAAGAAAATGTATGGTAGTGAGGCTACTGGGTTTGAAATTAGGCTATAGCCATTTACTATGTGAGCAAATTTGGAAAATTTTGTTAAAGTCTCTGAACCCTAGCTTTGTCATTAGTGAATTGAGAATATAACATTGCATATCTTATTGAAGCCCACCGTGAAACTAGGTAATTTAATAACGTTTCTGTAGCTAACCCTGGCAAATAATAGATTATCAATGCCTGCGTGCCTGCCAAGTAGCTTCAGTTGTGTCTGATTCTTTGTGATGCTATGGACTGTAACCCACCAGGCTCCTCTGAATACTGCAGTGGGTTGCCATTTCCTCCTCCAGGGGAATCTTCCTGACCCAGGGATCAAACCTGGGTCTCTGGCAGGCAGGTTCTTTACCACTAGTGCCACCAGGGTAGCCCCCAGAGCCACCTGGAAGCCTGAATGATACCTCAACTCTGTGTGTGTATACGTATGTGCATCCTGAAATAAGTTTATAATATAATCCTGTAACTTTGCAATTGTCGCTTTTCATTTCAGTTATACAAACAGACTCAGTTTATTATTTTTTAATGTAAGGAATAAGATATGCATTTCAAATTTGTGAGAGCCTGACAATTTTTTTTTTTTTTTCCTTTCGATCTGCTCTTTGGCAAGGGAGCAAAAAAAAGATACAGAGTTAGAGTAAGGTACAGAGGCATGTTTCCTCTGACTGAGGCTGTTCAAATTTTATGCAAAGCAATCACATTAAGCTAGCAATAGCACCCATTGTTTACTAGTTGTGACTACACAATTCAGTCTGTTAAATTGTAAACTAGCAATAGAAGGTCTACATGAATATGCTGGTAGGCTAAGATGCAGAATGTGAATATCTAACATATGTTTAAATCCCCTGGTAGCTGAAGAATTATTTAGAAACATAAGGAAACATTAATAAACACACACATATACAGGAAATACCCCCATTTTCCACTGCCAATTCAGTCTAATATGAGTAGGAATATCATTCTAATACCACAAAGTTAAATTGCACTGCACTTCCCTTTCTCAGCAACTGGCTAATTCAATCATAGCACATAGATTTTTCATCAGTTTTTAATTTGCTTAATTTTTATGAGCTGGTGGTTTAGAAAATTTCCCATTTTTCAACCCTAAGACTGTAGGGATAAAGCCATGCGCTATTCTTTCTGTGTCATTTTCATTTTAATATAGATTTTATAGTTCATTACCTGTCAATCAGTTTTAAATGGCACAGTATTCATTTTATCATGTTCTGTAAAACTGCTTTATGCTTCTTTCAATGTCTTACATTCATTTTAGACTGAGCCCTATTTATTTCTCTAAGAGCCATAGCCATCTGTAGCTGTGCACATTTGAACTTGTAGTTATTTTAGCAAATGCAATATTTTGCTTTATGTAGTATATTCATTTAGGATATCTATTCAAGCAAATGAATTCTGAGGAAGCAGAGCTGTGTAAATGCTTTATCTGTGGCAAGCTATTTCATGCCCTGTGTTTTTATTTGTCTCAAATTTTGAGGGATACAATTTCAAACATAACTTAAAGTACTGACACAGTATACTTTGTCACTTGACTATTTCTAATCTAACAAACCATACTTATATAATTAACATTCAAAGCCATTGAGCAAACAAATGTAAATTTTGAGACTCAGAGTTTTCACATAAATTAACACAAATATTTAACAAATGGAAAATAGGATATTTTTTAAAATTAGAAAGTATCTTTTTTTCACATAGGTTTGTTCCTTTTTTCCACCATCACATGTTTTCTTCATTTGACAACATACTCTTCATTAAATAGATATTAGCTTTATTTCTCCTCTTTTAACTAAAAATATTAAAGAGGCTTTTAATGTTAAAAAATTAGATGCATCATAAGTCAAACAGAAAGATTTAGAAAAATTTCCTGAGGAGCTAATTAGTATAGGTACAGTTTTACTGAAGGGACTATGTTTGGACTTTTGTTCTATGAAATAATGTTAGAAATAATTTAAGAAGATATTTATGACATTCTGTTAAAATATACCAAAAGATTATTACAGTAACAGGAATTTGTGTGGAGTGTTGGTGGTGAAGCAACTCCCTAGAAAAGCAAAGGAACAAAATCCTGAGTTACAGCATTGGTAGACTTCCATAATGTAAATATTTCCACCACTGTCAATTTCAAGACAACAACATTTAAATAATCATCTCTTTTGTACTGAAAACCCAGATCAGCATACCACTGCTTCCTAAAATCTAACATAAAATTTCTTATTGTATGTGTAAATTAATTCCTATAGAATAAAGAGAATTATTTCCTCACTACTCCAGGATCCTCAGCATTTTCTTCAACCAAATAACAAATTTTTCCTTCCAGAATTCACATGACCTACTGTCTGTCAGACCCTATTGCATTAGGTAAAGTCAATATATTTGCCATCCTCATTTTGCTTTTGCTCACCTCTCATACATTGGATTGACATTCTCACCTCTAGTCCATGACTTTTCTTGTTTTTGAAGTTCATTTCTAAGCTTGCTACCTCCCTGAAAATATTCCAGCTAGCTATATTTATTTTACTTACAAAGTCACTTCAGAAATTCTGTGCTTTATTTTTCCTCATTCTGTTAAAATACATATCACTTTTGTATCTCAGTTCAACTAGTTTATTTTTATAATTTTGTTGTGTTGTATGTATGTATCATAAAACTAGCATTTTGTTTGAGACATTTGCATGTAGAAATATGATATATTCTTTTTACCTTTGTGTGTATAATCTTTTTAAAAGTAAATGTTTTTTTTTCCAATAAAATTTTTTGAGTAAAGTTAATCTGCAATGTTTCAAGTGTACAGCAAAGTGATTCAGTTAAATGTGTGTGTGTATATATATATATACACACACACACACACACACAGATTCTTTTCCATTATAGGTTATTATAAGATATTGAGCAGAATTCCCTGTTCTATACAGTAGGTCCTTGCTGTTATGTATTTTGTAGTCGTGTGTATCTGTTAATCCCAAACTCCTAATTTATTGCTTCCCCACCAGTCCCTTTGGTGCATGCGTGCTAAGTCGCTTTAGTCGTGTCCGACTGTTTGCTACCCTATGGACTGTATCCCACCAAGATCTTCTGTCCATGGGATTCTCCAGGCAAGAATACTGGAGTGGGTTGCTATTTCTTTCTCCATGGGATCTTTTCAACCCAAGGGGATCTTCCCGAACCAGGAATCAAATCAGCATCTCTTAAGTCTCCTGCATTGGCAGGTGGGTTCTTTACCACTAGCGCAACCTGGGAACCCTGTCCCTTTGGTAACCATAAGATTATTTTCTTTGTCTGTGAATCTGTCTCTAGTTTGTACAGTTATTTATGTAATATTTTAGATTCCACATGTAAGTGATATTACCTGGTGTTTGTCTTTCTCTGTATGACTTCTCTTACTATCATAATCTCTAGGCCCATCCATGTTGCTGTAAATAGCAACATTCATTCTCTTTTATGGCAGAGCAATATCCCATTGTGTATATATATCACATCTTCTTTATCCACTTGTTTATTGATGGATAGTTTGATTGCTTCCATGTCTTGGCTATTGTAAGCAGTGTTACTATGAACTTTGGAATGCATGAATCTTTTCAAGTTAGAGTTTTCTCCAGATACATGCACAGGAGTAGGAATCTTGGATCATGTGATAATTCATAACTCTATTTTTAGTCTTTAAAGGAATCTCCATAGTGTTCTCCCTAATAAATACAGGGTAATTCTTAATAATTGCCTGACTTTCTGTAAGTACATTTTTAATATTGTCTTTATCAGGCTAAAAACTGTGCTGTCCATATAAATGCACTTACTAAAACATTTAGGATTCTTTTAGAATTAAAATAATTATATAAACTCTCTATTATAACCTTTCTTTAAGTTTCCCAGAAAAATTAATACAATTTTCAAAGAAAACTTTGACTTCCATTATTTTATTAACTTCCTGATATTTTGTACTTCCTTTATTTTCTTGTTTATTGTGAATTTTATCTTTATAATCCACACTAAGGGACAGGGGCACCAAAGATTAACACCAATGACACCACAAAGTAGTATTACATGTTATTTTTTTATTCCAAAACATACAGTGAAAACAGAATGTATCAAATATATTTTGTTCACTTTTGTTTTACCCTAAGTAGATTTTCATATTTTTCACAAATGAAATATTTTCTCTTTCAAGGAACTCACATTCTGTAAAAACAGCTTGAAAAACCACTGGCCCAGAATATGTGATCGGTTAGGGGAAGCTGAGAGGCTTGTAAAATGCAAATTGAGTAAGCAGTAGGAAGCAGTGTTGAGTTAGGAGGAATGCCAAAAGTATTTGGAAGCTCTTAACATAGGGGAATAATAAACACAACCACAGAAACAAAGCTGAATATATGCTTCATGTCTTTGGGATGAGTTTTTCTGTCGAGTATATCAGAACCATACAGAGAGCCAGCATCAGTAGATTTCAGTATCTGATACTGGGAATACATCAAGCCAAACGCTATAGGGAAAGATCCTGAGATTTAACAGTGCAAAGAAGCAATCAAGTTGCTGTTTTCTTTCCTCCTCTGAAAAGAGACCACAGAGTTATGAGGACAAAGTGTATGCAGATCCTACAAATCTGATTTCAAATGTTGGCCCCACCATTTACTAGCTGTGTTATCTAGATAGGTTTTCTTGATAATATGTAGGATACTCAGCTAAATTTGAATTTCAACTTACTGACAGATAATTGTCTAGTCTAAGAAGGGCTCAAATATTGCACATTATATAATTGTACTACAAATATACATTCATTTGATATCTGAAATTCAAATTTAACTGGGCATTCTATATTTTTATTTGATAAATCTTGCAACCTTATATCTAGGTGAGTTATGTAACATCTCTAAGTCTCATTTGTCTCATCTACAATGAAATAGCAATAATTGTAATGATGTGATAAAATTTATGATAATACACACTCAACATTAAAAAAACTGAAAAACATGGCATCTGGTCCCATCACTTCATGGCAAATAGATGAGGAAACAATGGAAACAGTGACAGACGTTATTTACTTGGGCTGCAAAATCAATGCAGATGGTGACTGCAGCTATGAAATTAAAAGATGCTTGCTCCTTGGAAGAAAAGCTATGACCAACCTAGACAGCATATTAAGAAGCAGAGACATTATTTTGCCAACAAAGGTCAGTATAGTCAAGGCTATGAATTTTCCACTGGTCATATGTGGATTTGAGAGTTGGACCATAAAGATGGCTGAGCACTGAAAAATTGATGCTTTTGAACTGTAGTATTGGAGAAAAGTCTTGAGAGTTCCTTGGAAAGCAAGGAGATCAAATCAGTCAATCCTAAAGGAAATCAGTCCTAAATATTCATTGGAAGGACTGATGCTAAAACTGAACCCTCAATACTTTGACCACGTGATGTGATAAGCCGACTCATTAGAAAATACCCCGTTGCTGGGAAAGATTGAAGGTAAGAGGAAAAGGGGACAACAGAGGACCGGGTGGTTAGATGGCATGACCGACTCAATGGACAAGAGTTTGAGCACACTTCAGGAGATGGTGAAGGACACGGAAGTCCAGCTGCTGCAGTCCATGGGGTCGCAAAGAGTCAGACATGACTGAGCGACTGAACAACAGTGACACACACATATTATGTAAAAATACTATGTATGTACAACACCAGGTACAAGGGAGTTCTTACAGTTCTTAATTAAGCAAGCTTTATTCTTGCCAAACTTTAAGAGACTTTATTTTTCTAAATTCCACATATGTTAGTGATGGTAACGATAACCCTGTATGCGAGACAGCAGAAGAGACACAGATGTATAGAACAGTCTTTTGGACTCTGCGGGAGAGGGAGAGGATGGGATGATATGGAAGAATGGCATTGAAACATGTATAGTATCAAATAAGAAATGAATCGCCAGTCTAGGTTTGATGCAGGATACAGGATGCTTGGGCTGGTGCCCTAGGATGACCCAGAGAGATGGTATAGGGAGGGAGGTGGGAGGGGGGATCAGGGTTGGGAACACGTGTACACCCGTGGCGGATTCATGTTGATGTATGGCAAAACCAATACAGTATTGCAAAGTAAAATACAGTAAAAAAATAAAAAATAAAGAGACTTTACTTTTCTTCCCCTCCCAGCCCTGCTCCTTACTTTTGATGAAATTTTGAGCAAATCCAATCATTGTTATCAAATTATGATAGTGTTTCTGTTTGTACATGCGTGCTGTGCTCAGTCACTCACTTGTGTCCAACTCTTTGCTACCCCATGTAGAAAAACCAGGCTCCTCTGTCTATGAAATTTCTAGGCAGGAATACCTGAGTGGGTTGTTATTTCCTTCTCCAAGGGATCTTCCTGACCCAGGGATCAAACCTGTGTCTCTTACATCTCCTGAGTTGTCAGGCAGATTCTTTACCACTAACACCATCTGAGAGAGCTTCTCTAGTCAATAAATTAAACATCAATTTTCATTTAGTAGTCTTTATACAGGGCTTCCCTGGTGGCTCAGCAGTAAAGAATCAACGTGCCAGTGCAAGAGACATGGGTTTGACCCCTGGCTTGAAACGATCCCCTGGAGAAGGAAATGGGAACCCACTCCATAGTTTTGCCTGGGAAATCCCATGGACAGAGAGGAGCCTAGGAGGGCTATCATCCATGAGGTTGTGAAAGAGTCAGACACAACTTAGGAACTAAACAATAAAAACAACATTCTGGATGTAGCTTTTGATTTAAAGTTGAGACTTTCCTCTTCTCCAGGTTAGTCCTACCTCAGATAAAAGCTAGGTATGACATTTTTTTTTTTCCCATCATCTATTTTTTCTAATGCTTTTCTCCTAGCTTTCAAACTATGGTTTGTGACAAAACTAAGGTACATGCAATGGGACATAAGGACAGGATGGGGGAAAGTCTAGGAGGGAGAAGAAGAGAAGAGGAAGGTGAAAGTTCTTATTTGGCTGGTTACTGAAGAGTTATGTGTCTATTTTGTAGCTATATCCTTGATAATCTCTATGTTTGGGAAGTATTTAAAGAGATTACTGGTCTCATGACTGTTTTAATAGGTTGTTTGCAACCACCATACTCAAAAAATTACATATCCATTTCAGCAGGTCTGACTCCCCCTTCAGTCCCTTATTACATCTGTGCATCTTATTTTAATGGTAGGGTTGTGGTCTCAACATGTAAAAGTTCATGTTACTGAGAGAAAATCATCTAAGAAATCCAATATCTGAGGATCATTGTTCAATGCAGTACTAAATCGTAAAGTGTGCATCTTATTTTAGTTTTTATTTTGTATTTTTGCAAATGGCATTTTTAAAATGTTTTCGATTGAATGAAATATTCTTTAACTTCCACAGTGCTTTATAGTTTTCAAAAGTTTCAAACACATGTTTTCATATAATCCTGTAGTATAATGTAAAAATAATCCTTTTTTTTAAACCCCCATCACTATATTGACCCTCCCTCCTGCCCTCTTCCCACTGGTAACTGCTAGTTTGTTCTGTATATCTGTTAGTCAGCATCTTGTTCTGTTTTACTCACTAGTTTTATTTCTTAGATTCCGTGTAAAAGTGATAACATGTGATATTTGTCTTTCTCTGTCTGACATATTTCACCTAGTATTATATTCTCTAGGTCCATCCATGTTGCCACAAACAGCATTATTTTGTACTTATTTATGGCTGAGTAGTATTCTAGTGTATATATATATATATATATATATATATATATATACACACACATACAGATATATATGTGTGTGCGTGTCTTTATCCATTCATCTGGACACAGGTTGCTTCCATACCTTGGGAATTGTAAATAACACTGCTACGAGCATTGCAGTACATGTATCTTTGTGCTGGTGAGGATGTGGTCAAAGGGAACCTGCTGTGCTGTTGATAGGAATGTAAATTGGTGAAGCCACTATGGAAAAAAAGTATGGAGATATCTCAAAAATCTAAAAATAGAACTACCATATGACTCAGAAGTTTTGCTCCTTTTATAAAACTGAAACAAAAAACAAAAGTACCAATTCAAGAATATACATACATCTTATTTTAAATAACATTCATTATATTTTTGTTTTGCTTAATATTTATCACCTATTTTAAAAGCTTAAAGCAGTGTTTATTTCTCAATGACATATTTTTAATATATTTTATCTCTGCCAAAAAGAGAGTAAGATCATAAAGACATAGACTGTTATATGATATTAATTTATTTTCAGCATCCTGATGTGTACTGTTGTTGAAGTGGATGTTTCAACTTCTAGTTGGCCGAATTAGGAATTGAGGTGTTGAATTTTAAAGAATGTCAGTTTAAGTAATTCATAAAAAGAGCAGGGGAAGTTGTCCTCTGAACTGTTCTTACAACACTTATGACAACAGATATGTACTTTTTTCTTCACCCAACAACCATTTCTTCCATTGACTAGATGTCCTGTGTCTGGTTTGGTTCTGACACTAACTATGCAAATTAGCACAAGTCCCACAGGTGAAGGCCTCAGTCCCATAAACTGTCCCCATTTCAGATTCTAATCACAGGTCTGGTCAATCCAATTGTCTATCAAAGCTTCCTCAATTTGATAATTTGCTAGAACTTCTCACAAAACTCAGGAAGGTAATTTACTACTATGGTTTATTATAAAAGATACAGCTCAGGCCCAACCAAATTGAAGATATGCACAGGGCAAGGTATGAAGGAAGGGATGCTCCATGTACCCTTTCTGGACATGTGATGTGTTCACTCCCCAGAAGCTATCTCAACTCCATTAGAGTGTTTTTTTCTTTCTTTCTCTCTCTCTTTTTAATGTTGATTCCATTATGTTAGCACAATTGATTAAATTGTTGGCCACTGATGACTAGACTCAACCTCCCCTCTGCAAGTGGGGCTGAAAGTTCCAAACTTCTAAATTGTGAGGTTGGTTCCTGTAACAACCAGCCCCCATTCTGAAGCTATCTAGAGCCAACTAAGAGTCACTTTATTAGCATAAATTCAGGTATGTGGAAAAAAGACTTGTTATGATACCAGATGTTCTTATCAACAAAGACTTTAGAAGCTCTAGTTCAAGAACTGGGGACAAAGACTAAATATATGCATTTATTATCACCATTCTTAGTTAGCTCAGGCTACTATAAAAAAATACCAAAGACTGGGTGGTTCAAACAAGTGATTTATTTCTCAGTTATAGAGGTCAGGCAGCATAAGATCAGTGTGTTTGATGGTTTGATTTCTTGTGGGACCCTCTTGGCTTGGACTGCTGCCTTCTCAGTATGTCCTTCTAGGGTGGAGACAGATAGACAGAGACAGAGAGACCTGGTCTCTCAACCTCTTCTTATAAGGGTAAGAATCCCATCATGGAGATTTCACTGTTATGTAAACCTAATTAACTCCTCCCAACTCCAAATGCCATCACACTGAATTGAGGAGGGGGACTCAAGCATTCAGTCATAACAAAATGGATAGTCAATGTGTCAGTGCATAAATAAAGGTTTTTTAAATTTTCAGTTCAATCTCTTTTTATAATCAAAACCCCATAGAGAATCTAGTAGAAAGATAAATAACAGATTGCCTCTTCCCTGACTACAACTCTCTTGCAAAAAAGAAGAATGTTTATTGTCATTAAATATTTACTAACTAAATGGAGGCATATAAGCATGAAATTGTGAATTCATGAATGAATAAAAAGATAGATGATGCCATTTAGGCTTGAAGTTAAATAGAAATGATTCAACTGAAATTTATTTTTAATCATGAACTATGAAGGCAGGAGGAGAAGGGGACGACAGAGGATGAGATGGTTCGATGGCATCACTAATGTGATGGACATGAGTTTGAGTAGGGTGTTGGTGATGGACAGGGAAGCCTGGCCTGCTGCAGGGTTGCAAAGATTTGGACATGACTGAGCAACTGACCTGAACTGATAAATGCTTATTATAGGAATTGTTTTATTTACTCATATTTTAAACAACATATTTTATTATATTACACACATATGCCACATCTCCACAAATATTATCTTCTTGTATTTGTGCAGGATTTTTTCCCCCTTGGTTGAATTAGCTTCCTTCAACCTCAATACTAAAACCTAACTTGTTGACATCCTCCTACACATCAACTTGCCAAGTTTTAAAATGTTATCCTATTCTCCAAGGTGCCAACCAACTCATTCAAATTAATGTTGTCAGTGATTTAATGAATAAGCTTTCTACTCTAGCATCCTCGAATGCTGAATACACTTGTCATAGCAAACTTGGACCTGAACAACAAAATAATGACCTTTCTTCCATATAAAACAAGTGTGAAGGTGACATCTATAATTCATATAGCCTGATTATTGTCTCCAGTAGATAAAACAGATATATGTTGAGCCAAGCTCAGTCTCACTAAGACCTCATTTTTTGAGTTTTTGTGACTGGTGGATCTCTGGTCCACTCAGGAACTGAGTATTTGAGATTCTCCCATATTTACTTAGCTAAATGGATGTTTCTATATGATGTTTAATGCACGTAACAAACAGATATAATCAGCACTTAGTTTACCAAAATTGATTCAAGTTAATGGTCTAAAAGAATAAATGTGTTAGAAAAGAGTTCTTGATGTTATAGTGTATTATTCAAAAGTACAAAAATGTATTCATTTAAAAATATTACATATAATTGCCATTGTATAAATGTACGGTCATCATACCATAGAAATAGCTCAGAATTATACTGTAGGTTGAAAGACTAAAAATACTGGTACAAGTTGTAAAATAGAGGCCTGACCATACCTTAAATATGCTTACTATTCTGTGACTAGAGAGGAATTAAAAAAAAAAGAAAACTTAGGAGATTGATACTTCAAAAACTTATCAAATATTGATGCTTCAAAACTTATCAAAAGAAAGAAATATTCTGTAACAAGCTTCCTTCAGAATTCTTAGTAAAAAAGAAAATTATGCCATTGAAGAAGATATTTTTTATGAAGGAAAAGTTTTAAGTAATGAAAAGGAAGAATTTTTTTATCTCTGTAATTTAGAAGATTTTTCGAAGGAAACATATCAGCAACAGATATGCATACGAATAAAGTAAATTATTAAGATAAATGATCCTTCATCTGTGAGAAGATTAAGCTAAATGATCTCTGGTGTTTCAGCTAAGGCTAGTATTTTATGGTTAGTACATAAGGGACAGTTTACAGAGTTGAAATGGTAGCCAAATACTTTAAAATTGTGTGTTAATAAAAGATTAGTGTTTTTATTTTTCCTTCCTCATTCCTCACTGAACTTTGAAAGTAACCTGGGAAAATAATTATAAAATAATAAAATTGCAAAAAAAAATCCTCTTTAATTTTAATGAGTCCACTTATATATCAGCTTTTAAACCCAATCAGTCATTCTACAAATAGATACATTTCACTTGCTTGAGGTGTGCCAGATTTCAACTGGAAACAAACAGAGCCCGGTATTTCATAATGAGAGGGACATGGAAAATGATAAAAGTCCTAAAGCCTGATTCATATATTTATAAAGCATGAAAGTGAAAGTGAAGTTGCTCAGTCGTGTCTGACTCTTTGCGACCCCATGGACTGTAGGCTACCAGGCTCCTCCCTCCATGGGATTCTCCAGGCAAGAGTACTGGAGTGGGTTGCCATTTCCTTCTCCAGGGGATTTTCCCGACCCAGGGATAGAACCCTGGTCTCCTGCCTTCTAGGCAGACACTTAAACCTCTGAGCAAGGTAAGTGTGTGCTAAGTCACTTCAGATGTGTCCGACTCTTTTTGATCCCATGAACTGTAGCCCGCCACGCTCCTCTACCCATGTGATTCTCCAGGTAAAGTTCTGTAGTAATTATGAAATAATTTAGGGCAGAAATCAAAGATTAGTTTATGTAAAGTACACTATTTTGCAGACATCTAGAACAGAGAGGCAGACTGCATTGGTTTTCCTTCTGGCTTATTCACTTACTGTTTAAATGATCTTGGACTGATTAAGTGAGCTTCTCTGTGCCTCAGTTCAGTCTCTCAGTCATGTCCGACTCTTTGCAGCCCCATGGACTGCAGCACACCAGGCTTCCCTGTCCATCAGCAACTCCTAGAGCTTTTTAAAATTCATGTCCATTGAGTCAGTGATGCCATTCAACCATCTCTGTGATCCCATTCTCCTCCTGCCTTCAATCATTCCCAGCATCAGGGTCTTTTCAAAGGAGTCAGTTCTTCACCTCAGGGGCCAAAGTATTGGAGTTTCAGCTTCAGCATCAGTCCTTCCAATGAATTTTCAGGACAGATTTCTTTTAGGATGGACTAGCTGGATCTCCTTGCCGTCCAGGGACTCTCAAGAGTCTCCAACACCACAGTTCAAAAGCATCAATTCTTTGGCACTCAGCCTTCTTTATAGTCCAACTCTCACAGCCATACATGACTGCTGGAAAAACCATAGCTTTGACAAGACAGACCATGGTTGGCAAAGTGATGTCTCTGCTTTTTATGTGCAGTCTAGGTTGGTTATAGCTTTTCTTCCAAAGAGCGCGTGTCTTTTAACTTCATGGCTGCAGTCACCATCTGCAGTTATTTTGGAGCCCCAAAATATAAAGTCTCTCACTGCTTCCATTGTTTCCCCATCTATTTGCCATGAAGTGATGGGACCGGATGCCATGATCTTTGTTTTCTGAATGTTGAGTTTTAAGCCAAATTTTTCACTCTCCTCTTTCACTTTCATCAAGAGGCTCTTTAGTTCCTCTTCACTTTCTGCCATAAGGGTGGTGTCATCTGCGAATCTGAGGTTATTGATATTTCTCCCGGCAATCTTGATTCCAGCTTGTGCTTTATGCAGTCTGGCATTTCGCATAATATAGTCTGTGTATAAGTTAAATAAGCAGAGTGACAATATATAGTTTGATGTACTCCTTTCCCAATTTTGAACAAGTCTGTTGTTCCATGTCTTGTTCTAACTGTTGCTTCTTAACCTGCATACAGGTGCCTAGCTCTCCTCATCTCTGTGCCTAACTGTCCTCATCTATGAAAAGTATGTAGTAATGGTGCTTATCTCATTAACTCGTAAAGCATTCAGCAGTATGGACCATGTTCATAATCAAGTATCTGTTGTTTTTGTTGCTGTTAGGCAAGAAGTCTCAATAGTTGGTTTTTTAATAGGGGTTGAACATAAATACTGGAAGTGGAAATGTTAAGTCTCTAAAAAATTATGTGTGACTGGAGTGAGCTATTTTGTTCAGAATGTGAATTTGATTTGTTAGAAATATTGAAATGCTGAATGGTTAAGAAAGAGAATGAGTCTATCACAATGATTTCTTTATATTTATTACTGTTATTAATGATTGTAGGAACTCTTGAGTCTATTCTCTTAATAAAGTTTAAGTGTACAACATGGCACAAGTTAATCATAGATACAATATGTTGGTTGGTTTCTGTAATAGTTTAATTCAAGACACATTCAAATATGAAATTATTTTCAAAGAAATAAAAATAGCATATTTATATATATTAAGACAAAGTAAGATATAAAATTTTGTTGATTTTTCTGAACATAGGTAAAATACATCTTTATTTTTATGACATATGCATGTCTTTAATCAGTTTCTTAGCAATATCTGTTTCTAGTACCATGTCAGTGGATTTATCTGAAGACCTTTTTTTTTCAATATGGTCATAATGTTTTTAATTGTTTCCAGAAAATATTTCTTGCAACATTCTTCAAAGTTTTATTTTATAGCTGACCAATTTGAAATTGTTGACCTTTTCAACAGACCCTTCCTAAAAGACCATATCTTAACTGAGATAACATTCTCTCTAGCTACTGAGCAAATTGTTCCTAAATGTTGGATATAATTCCATTTTTATAACTAAATTTTATAAATATTTCAGCCTATTTATTTTTCCAAGTATCTACCAGAAGCAAAATTCCTCAAATACCTTGTTAGTGTTAAGTCTTTTAAATGTTGCAAAAAGGACAAATGTTTCAAAATCATAGGTTTTATTCCATTTCCTTTATCCTCCAATTATAAAGTTACACAACTAAAAACAGGAGTTCCCTCTTAACTGTAGTTCAGATATTAAACCTTAATTATAGTGTCTCAAAATTAAATCTTATAAACTAACCTCATCAGTTTGGTTCAGTTTGGTCCTTGTTTTTAAAGAATAATTTCAATATCTTCTTGTTTGCAGGCTTTATTTTTATTCATCACAATTGACTTAAAACTTTAAAATTTAAAATTTCCTGGCCTTGTTTCATTGATTGATTGCTTTAATGAAGTATTTTTAACTAACTATAAAAAAGATACAACCAACATTTAGTGAACTAACACTATTGATTAGAGAATAGTTCTTCAAATCCTGAAACATTTCTAAAATCTGTTTAATGATGGGGCAGCAAAGAAATCACTTGCCCTGTCAAATCTTTTAACTGTTTTTCTTTTATGATCAGTTTTGTCATAATTTTTGGTTTAATTTTTCTATGATTATATTGATTTAAAAATTATAAATTTTCCAAAAATTAGTTTCTTTTAAGAGTGATTAAATATCCTACATCTATTGGAGGAGTCATAGATTGTATATACAACATGACCAATTCCAAGTTTCCAAGTACATTTCTGGCCCACTTTATTTTAAATTAGCAGTAAGTATTAAAAAGTTCCATGAAAATAAAATTCACCAAAGTGTGTGTTGATAACATTATAGGAAAAAAAAAAATGTGTAAGTTTATCTTAAATACTGCTATTTTAAACTGAATTTGGAGCATTCACATATTATCAAATATTTTGCCACTGAACTATTAAACATTGAAAGCTTCCTCTGCATAAATTGATTGAGAAATATCAAATCTATACTGAATTGACTTCACTAATTTTGCAATTGAAGTACTTAACTTTCCAGGTGGCTCAGTGGTAAAGAATCCACCTGCCAATGCAGGAGATATAAGAGATCTGGGTCTGATCCCTGGGTTGGGAGGATCCCCTGGAGGAGGGCATGGCAGCCCACTCCAGTATTCTTACCTGGAGAATCCCATGGACAGAGGAGCCTGGCAGGCTACAGTCCATGGGGTCGCAAAGAGTTGAAATGACTTCACACACATACTGAATTGACTTTACCAATTTTCTGTTTGAAGTGCTTAATATCACTGATACAAAGTGTTTTCTAAGTTCTTCTGCCAGTGAAGCCTATACATACATGGTTATTACTTCACTTTTCATATGTGCACAGGAAACTGTAAGCGGATACAATTAGTTAAGAACATTCTAATTATGACCCTGAGTCAGGCTTTACTAAATATTTAAATATATGTATGTGCACAGAGGGAGTTACATGTTTACATGATGGTTTCTGTATAGAGGCCCGCAAATTTGAGATGTCACAAAATTTAAAACTGGTTGTGAATTAAACCCTGCTTAAAACGGCATTAAGTGAGGTGCCTTTTCTTTTTGAATGTTGACTAGTGAGAATTACTTGAAAAAACATACCAGCTAAAGCCTACTTACCTACTTGTGGAAACCTTCCAATGTGTAAGTAAACGTCAGAAATATTGATAGAATGTTGTTTTATTTTCCTTTTATAGAAATTGGAGAGCTAAAGCTTGATGCTAAAAGAACTGTTTCACAGTTTTGTTTTTTTGGAGGCTATATATATTCATATATATTTTTAAACTCATTCTTCCTGGAAGATAGCCTCTGAGAAGCATTTCCTTATTTAGTTTTACAGATTGTCACAGACTGTCATCTAATCATCTTCATATCTTTTTCTGAAAAAGGAAAATACATTTAATCTTTGAAGCAACACAAAACCTATGATGAATTGCAAATGGCCAGCAATTCAGTTCAACCTTGATTTTTGAATGGCAGCCTTATTTTGTCTTTCTATTCTTCCTCCCTGTTGGGTTGTCATTTCATTGTTTTCACTTCTGTGCTAATTTTAAATGAAGTGTGCAATCGTCTGTGAAATACTTTGTATTAAAGCAGTATGAAATATTTCTTTTTTGCTGCATCCTTTCAAAACTAATTCTCTATTTCAGATTGAAATTAGTATCTATCCCCTTCCATCCTGCCTGGGTCAATGCCTCTTTGCCTATTCAATTTGGAGTTCTAAACTTCATTTGACTTTTCCTACAGCTTTTATTTTCTCAGAACATCCGAATTCACTACTTGTTTCACCATTGTTCATTCTCCTATTCTATGACTTGATAGGATTTAGATTAGTTGATTTTTATATTCTGTTTAGATAGAAAGGACAGAAGGATGAAAGGAAGGAGAGGAAGGGAGAAAGGAAGGAGCGGGGAGGAGGGAAGGAAGGAAAAGTGATAGAGAAGAAAAGGTGTAGCTGTGTATTCTGAATTAGGAAACAGGTATCTATAACGTATTATGCTCTTAGGCCAGAAGTTTATGCCTTCCACCATCCACCCCCGTTACCTTTAGAGTATCTTCTTAATTTATTTCCATTTGAATTATCAGGACCTCAGTACCATTAAGAAAGGGTGCCCAAAGAGCATACCTGGTCATGAGTGAGTTGTAGTTGATAGAAATGCCTGCCTCAAAATTATCTACATTCTCATTCAGTGTCTGGGAATCCTGCAGTCATCCGTACCATCTGGTGGTGGTGCTTTAAATTCACTTTGAACCCAGATGGAGTCTGTGTGAAACCTGTGCCCGTTTGTCTCAGCAGGGCACCCTATGCCTTTCTGTAGGCTTTCCTGGTGGCTAAGACAATAAAGAATTTGCCTGCAATGCAGGAGACCCAGGTTTGATACCTGGGTTTGGAGGATCCCCTGGAAAAGGGAATAGCAACCCACTCCAGTATTCTTGCCTGGAGAATCCCATAGACAGAGGAGCCTGGCAGGCTACAGTCCATGGGTTGCAAAGAGTCGGACACAACTGAGCTACTCACACAAACACGCCTCCTTACAACACTTCCCACACCCTCTTCACCCATTCCTTTCATTGATCTGATGACACCAAGAAGCTTCAGGTCTAGTGTCTAAGGGATGTCACAGATCCTACAGCTGAGCCCTCATTCCAGGAGCAAGACTGATAAGGATCATCCCCACTGGTTGGAGCATATATTTTTATTGCCAGAATGGTCCTAATGACTTGGCTTAGGAGCTCTCATTCCATTGGATTCCAAATGAATGATGATCTGGCTACCCATGTTTCACAGAGAATAACAATGAAATTTGGACTTTTGCCTGCCAGTGATTAGACTCTGTGCTGCCTTAAATCTATAGCACCCCAGGGCACTGAATGTGATGGCAGACTTCCTTTATCCTTTGTCCCAGCCACTGGCACTAAAGGCTGTCTCCCCAATTCCTCCCCAGGCCCCACACTGTATGTCAGGCAGTCTTCCTACGTGTCTGTGCCATTTCTTATGGCTTATAAAATAGTTACTTCACAATGCCAAATGGGCTTTCACATGGATTTTCTCTCTTGTTGTATAGTAATAGCCTCCTCTCCTGGGTGGGTCTTAAGCATGTCAGACAAGGGCAGGACAATCCTTTAGCAAATGTGGCAATTCTTCTGGTTCCACACATGAGCCTTTCGTCTGTCCTTCCTGCTAGTGGCGATACGGAGGTGCAGAAGGCAGAGATGTAATCATTATTGGAGATTACATTCTAGGAGAAGTGATTCTAGCCTAAAATATTCAAGAGAAGAATAAATGATTGGAAGCTGTATTGGTCCTTGATTACACTGTAAGATTATCAGTGATAAATTTAACATAGTAGAGAAGTAAATTAACATTCATAATTTCCCCTATAATCTGAGTAAGACTGGCATTTGTTGCTATCATTAATGGAACACAGTTACTGTCTTTGAGACTTCTTGGAATCCATTATTTCTGGAAGTACAGTGGAGGGAGCAGTCATAAAAAATAATGCCTCTAGCATTAAATGTTTTGGGGGAACTGCTGAGGGGTGAAAATCTGTATTGTTATAATGCAACCTGGTTCCAAGACTCATGCTTTAATAAGAGCATTGCTACCTTTTTCTCATAGTGGAAACAGGAAAATTAGTCAAAAATGGTACACATATTAATAAATAAGGTAAAGAGATAGTTGTTCTTGGACCTTAATGTGAAGAGATGGGTCTTGGGTAGTATGAAGAATCTCCATGTGTACTAGTAAAACAGAAAAGCAAATAGGCAATTACCTCTAACCATTATTATCCCATTATTCTAAATTCTCTAAATTGATAAATTACTATACTACATATGGGCCCATAAATTTTATAATATTTTTAAAGTAAAAGTGTATTTATTGATAGGGGCCACACACAACATGGCATCATCGACAGTTTTATATTCTATGAATATTACACATTTGATATATCCTTAATCATATTTTTTTCTTCTGGTTTGACTGGTAGTCAGTAATGCTAGAAACTCAGTTGGATTTGACATGGTCCTAGGCACTCTAGGGGCTCAGTGGTAAAGGACCTGCCTGCCAATGCAATAGATTCAGGTTGAATCCTTGGGTTAGGAAGACCCCCTGGAGGAGAGCATGGCAACTCACTCCAGTATTCTTGTCTGGAGAATTCCATGGACAGAGGAGCCTGGCAGACTACAATCCATGGGTTTGCAAAGAGTCGAACAGGACTGAAGCAACTTAGCATGCACACACCTAGGCACTTCAGATAATCCTGTTTCCTGAGAAGGATCATACTGAATCTTAACTGTAGTATTTCTATTGGTCATTAACATCATTTTTTTTAAATTATCAATCTTATTAATAGTCAAGAGAACTAGAATTTCATTAGGAGCTGCTGATCTTAGAAATGCCCACTATATTAATTTGCTTAAAATTTGATTTTTAGTTTAATTCACTTTGTCATTGTTAACATCTTTCTGTTTTCATATAGATGTCAATAATTGAGTGATTTTAAAAATCATCGTTTTAGAAATATATAGATATCTAGTTGTCACGGTAAACATCTTGTTTTTCACTGTGCATTGCACAAATTTTTTTCATTCCTTTTGCCCTTTGTGTTTGGATCTAACACTAGATGTATTGATTTGTTACATCAAGTAAACATTTTCTGTGGATCAAAAAGAAAAAAAGAACAATAACTAGAACCTAGAACAATGTCAATATACACTGGGAACTTAACATGCTCATGGGTGGTATAAGCAAAGAATAAAAACCTGAACATGAATAATGAATTAAATTTGTCTTTATTATAATGCAATGTTTATGCTGCTTGGCTATGTATTATGATAAGTCAGAAAAAGTAGAGAATTTTAATGCAAGAAAATAGTTATACTACTTGGAATCAACAGTATTCCTCTTTTTCTAAAGTGTGAAGACTTCCTGCTGAGGACATTCTAACCAAGAACACACTCTCTGTTTTTGTTTGTATTTATTTTATCATTAAAAAAGAGATATTTTAAAACATATTTGATTCAGGCACCATTAGAGAGAGATAGAGAAGAAGAGAGAAGGAAATTATAGGGTGGGATGTAGAGTTTCCACAGGAGGCTAGTTTTCTATGCTTGGAATATAAATAAACGGCAAGAGAGGTTCTGAGTTTTGGCAGTACAAATTACAGTCCTTCAGTTGGGTCCTTGAAAGGAACCATCTGGCAGTGTTAGCTGTGTGGAATCTGAAGCAATTGATTGCATTGCCTTAAATCTGACAACCAAAAGTTGCCTCTATTTTTGTATTGGTAACTCAAACTACAAATACTTGTAGTATGTATCTGATTTACAGAGTCTTGATCATATTCCTTTCTCTCAATGAATTCATGAATAGTTATAGGAACACTAGGATTTCCTGAGCTTCTCTTATGGGAAACATTGGAAAGGGGTTGGCCAGAATTACTCCACTGAGATGATCATACAGTAAAGAATCATTTTCAAATGAAGATGTGGAAATTAAGAGGAAATTTGGAATGGGGTGAGAGGATGGATTGTAATCAACCAAAAATATGACAGATAAATGCCAAAGAGTGCAACTTAGTTTGATTAAGTACAGAGTTTAATTTTAAGAGACTTGTTATATACTATTAATATGTTTTGTCACTGGTTTTGGTAAATTGCTCTATCTTTTTGAACTTATGATTTCTCTGGAAAGAAGAGGGCTGCAAGGGTTGAAGCAAATGCTGTAAAAGGTAAATTCCACTTTTATTTATTTTTTAATTTTTCTAAATCAATAACTTTATTTTTTAATTTATTTTTTATTTTTTATTTTTTATTTTTTACTTTACAATACTGTATTGGTTTTGCCATACATTGACATGAATCCACCACAGGTGTACATGAGTTCCCAACCCTGAACCCCCCTCCCACATCCCTCCCCATATCATCTCTGTGGATCACCTCAGTGCACCAGCTCCAAGTATACTGTATCCTGTATTGAACCTAGACTAGCGATTCGTTTCTTACATGATAGTATATATGTTTCAATGCCATTCTCCCAAATAATCCCACCCTCTCCCTTTCCCACAGAGTCCAAAAGTGTGTTCTTTACATCTGTGTCTCTTTTGCTGTCTCGTGTACAAGGTTATCATTACCATCTTTCTAAATTCCATATATATGTGTTAGTATACTGTATTGGTGTTTTTCTTTCTGGCTTACTTCACTCTGTATAATCGGCTCCAGTTTCATCCATCTCATTAGAACTGATCCAAATGCATTCTTTTTAAAGCCTGAGTAATACTCCATTGTGTATATGTTCCACAGCTTTCTTATCCATTCGTCTGCTGATGGACATCTAGGTTACTTCCATGTCCTGGATATTATAAAGAGTGCTGCAATAAACATTGGGGTACACGTGTCTCTTTCAGTTCTGGTTTCCTCGGTGTGTACGCCCAGCAGTGGGATTGCTGAGTCATAAGGCAGTTCTATTTGCAGTTTTTTAAAGAATCTTCACACTGTTCTCCATAGTGGCTGTACTAGCTTGCATTCCCACCAACAGTGTAAAAGGGTTCCCTTTTATCCACACCCTCTCCAGCATTTATTACTTGTAGAATTTTGGATCACAGTCATTCTGACTGGTGTGAAATGGTACCGCATTGTGGTACTGATTTTCATTTCTCTGATAATGAGTTATGTTGAGCATCTTTTCATGTGTTTGTTACCTAAAGAAACTAAAGACCTATATATAGAAAACTATAAAACACTCATGAAAAAAATCAAAGAAGATGCTAATAGATGGAGAAATATACCATGTTTATGGATCAGAAGAATCAATATAATGAAAATGAGTATACTACCCAAAGCAATCTACAGATTCAATGAAATCCCTATCAAGCTAACAAAGGTATTTTTCACAGAGCTAGAACAAATAATTTCAAGATTTGTATGGAAATACAAAAAACCTCAAATAGCCAAAGCAATCTTGAGAAAGAAGAATGGAACTGGAGGAATCAACTTGCCTGACTTCAAGCTCTACTACAAAGCCACAGTCATCAAGACAGTATGGTACTGGCACAAAGACAGACAGATAGATCAATGGAACAAAATAGAAAGCCCAGAGATAAATCCACACACCTACGGACACCTTATCTTCAGCAAAGGAGGCAAGAATATACAATGGATTAAAGACAATCTCTTTAACAAGTGGTGCTGGGAAAACTGGTCAACCACTTGTAAAAGAATGAAACTAGAACACTTCCTAACACCATACACAAAAATAAACTCAAAATGGATTAAAGATCTAAATGTAAGACCAGAAACTATAAAACCCCTAGAGGAGAACATAGGCAAAACACTCTCAGACATAAATCACAGCAGTATCCTCTGTGATCCACCTCCCAGAATACTGGAAATAAAAGCAAAAATAAGCAAATGGGATCTAATTAAAATTAAAAGTTTCTGCACAACAAAGGAAACTATAAGCAAGGTGAAAAGATAGCCTTCAGAATGGGAGAAAATAATAACAAATGGAGCAACTGATAAATTCCACTTTCAAAATGCAATTTGTTCTATGCTACCCTTTCAAACTTTTGCCTGATATTTTCCAAGTCCATTCTTGTTTATCACATAATGTCAACAAAATGAGCTGAAAACTTTAGATTAAATTTATGTAGAATGAAGAAACATCAAAGCAACTTCAATGAAAGGTAAAATCTTGCTTGTATATGCTAATGTGAACAGAGTGAATGACTTCTGATTCCAAGATGCAGGATGTTGTTCCATCTGAATGAAAAACATCAGAAAATTCCTTCAAGAATTTTTTATTTTTGTTATTTCATAAAGGAAGTCAAAGAATTTTAGAGTTGTATAAAAGAAAGTTCAAGATCCTGACAAGCACTGTATTCTTTAATAATCACTGCAGACTATCTGGATATTACTAGTTTTATAGTACAATTAATAAAATATATTCAATATATTTATGTAGCATGAGTGCCTAGTATATGAAAAACTGTTAGTTGCTCAGTTGTGTCAGACTCTTTGTGACCCCATGGACTTGTAGCCTGCCAGGCTCCTCTGTCCATGGTATACTCCTGGCGTGAATATTGGAGTGGGTAGTCATTCTCTCTTCCAGGGCATCTTCCTAGTATATAGAAACACTCAATATATACTTGTGAATAAGTGAATAAATGCATTTGAAAGAGTAGATCAACAAAGTGTTAAAATTTTAATTTAGTCACATATTCTGGAGATAGAGCCATACAATTTGAAAGCATTTTGGTACTAGATTGATATTCAGTTTCATCTGGATGATTTCCAGCATGAGAACTTCAGAATGATTGCTCTTTGTACAACCATTAAGCAAAAGATTCATTTAAGAAGTACTTAATAAAAATATTATAGGTGATGGGAAAATGAAAATAGTACTATTCTTTTACAATATGAATAGCATGAACTATGTTCAGAAACTAGTCCCTAGAAATTATTCTGAGATTAAGAAGCAGATCAAGGAAGTCACTGGCAACACCTGTGATTTCTTACAGGAAAGTTTGTCATTATGGATAAACCAAGCCAAGAAGCATGAGAGCAGATGGTGAAATGCCAAGTATGAAAAACTTCATGTCTCTCTCTAGTATCCCAAGCACATACAGACTTGGATATAGACCAACACTGACTACTGTGGGCCCACTGAGGAGCAAAAATTATCCAGCAATCATCACAGTGAGAAATAGAACCCTGGAGAGAAACTCCAACACTCCAGCCATCTCTATTACAAATCCGTCACAGTCTCTTGAAAGCCGTTTGGAAGGCAGGGAACCTGCCAGCGCATTTACTTAAAGTTAGCTTCATCTCTGAAGAAGGCTCTAGAAGAGCCATTCAGAGCGTTCCCCTTTTTCTTTCTAACTTTCCTATTGATCTATCTCAGTAGGTTAGTTGGGGATTTAATAAGATAGTTAAATAAGATTACTTGGAGAGATATGAAATGCTATTTGAGCTATTATACTATTTTTATTATCATAAGTTAAAAATGACCTAACAGTACCAAAGCTTTTCAAATTGAAGTTAGTTAGAACGATGATGTTTGTGAAGTATTTTCTCTTTCTTTCAAGAAAATAGTGATATTTATAGGTAAAGATACTGAATATTTTCTAGTATACTGTGACATTTAAAATGTCACAGTATATAAGCAATTAGTTATCTTTTATCTTGATTATGTTTGAGAAATGATAACTATATTATGTGAAATAACCCAGAGCCTCAATTCATTTGATTCTACACTAGAGAGAGATATATAAGAATCAATCAAGCGAAGAATGAATTTAGTAAAAATAAGTCTAAAGGAATCAATGGAATAAATAATACAGTCAAAATATGTTCTAGGTTCCTTTAAATTCACAAGACTGGAAAAAAAGGTATATATCAAATGTTTCCCAACTCGCAAAACAAACACAATTAAGGAAATATTTTAATTGATGATGTACTTTCTTTTTCAATATGCTTTTCTAGAAGAGAAATGAGGGTTATCTTCTTTCTTTGGATTATTTAGACATTTAATCACAAATTCGTGTGTCTTTGTGTGTGTGGAGCTGGTGATGGACAGGGAGGCCTGGCGTGCTGCAGTCCATGGCGTCCCAAAGAGTCAGACTTGACTGAGCAACTCAGCGCAATACAACGCAACGCAGCACCACCTTAAATGATGGCTTAATGACCGTTCTTTTGCATGTCTCAGCTTTTTACCAAAACATGTACTGAGAAGTGGTGTGACTGACTTATATGACATGCATCATCACCTATCCCAAATATTGCCAAAATGCTTTTCAGTTTTAGATCTCATTCAGCATTGCCTACACACTTAATGTTCGTGTATCTTTTGATTGCTGCCAATCTGATAGGTTTGGAATAAAATTGTAGTGTTTTAACTTACATTCTCCTCAATAGTAATGTAATTGAGCAAATGTTCTGCTTATTGCCAGTCAGCTTTGCTTTTCTATAAATTAACCGTTCATACGTTTTGAATTATTTATTTTTCTGCTGTTTTTCTTTCTAATTGAAATGCTAATCCACTGTGATGCACATACACTATCACGTTTGTTGTTGTTCAGTCGCTAAATCATGTCCAACTTTTTGCCACCCCATGGACTGCAGCATGCCTAGCTTCCCTGTCTTTCACTTTCTCCTGGAGTTTGTTCAAACTCATGTCCATTGAGTCGGTGATGCTCTCCAACTATTTCCTCTTTCATGCCCTTCTCCTCCCACCCTCAATACATAGGTTTACTTTTATACTTTGATAATTTTTTTAACCATATCATAGCCTATATATTTTAATTGCTGTTGAATTTATTCTTTTGTAACATTTTCCAAATTTTGAAATGTGTTATGCTACTAGCCTGAAGATATTTTCTTCAATATTTTTTCATGTCTTACCTTTAATCTTTATTCAAAATATGCATAATTATATATGAGTGTAATTGTGTGTGTGTGTGTGTGTGTGTGTGTAGTAAGAAGCAGTGGTTTTATTTTGTGTGTCTGTGTTTTTATTCCAAGAGGTTGGTCAATTGTCCAAGAATAGTTTAAAAAAATGACTCATGATTCCCTATGATATAAAATGCTCATGCTATTGTATGGCAAGTTCCATATATGCATAGGTCTAGTTTGAAAATTCGAATGCTTTTCTTTTTACATTTTTTCCCCTGCAAATACCACACTATTTTAATTATTACAGATATTAAATCTTGATTTTCCTTTATTGTCTTTTTACTGAAAACTTACTTTGATTCTCTTTAGATCTTTATTTTTTTAATAAATTTTCCTTCTTATAAATGTTAAGATATTCTTGGAATTGATTGGTTGAGAATTGATTAAAAATTGGTGATAATATTGAGTCATCATGGCCATTAATAATGCATCATTTTATTTAATTGGTTTTTAATATCCTTCAATAAAGTTTAACTAATTTTTATATAAAAGTCTTACATAAATTTTGTTAGAATTATTACTAGATACATATGGTTAATGAGATTTTTATTTTTTAAATCATTTCTAACGAGTCACAACTGTTTAAGAGATTATATTGTTTGGCTATGTTTTTCCTCTCTTGTTCCATTCCTTTTTATGCACTTATGTTTCATTTTTTGCATTTTGTTTATTCTTTTGCAAATCTTAAAGATTTTAAAAGTTGTATCCTCAGGTCTACTTATCAATATAGAGGAGCAGCTGTGATGATGACCTAGTCCATAATTTTGAAAAAGAAACACCTAATATTTGCTTTGGGTGTTTCTTTATCCCTGTGCTTTGTGCTGGAATTTATTTTCAAGACAGTGACTTTGGACACTTCCAGGGCTCACTTCATTGATTTTCCTTCTCTCAAGGACCATGAGCACTGTCATGTTCAGTGTTTGAAAATTATTGTTTCAAATATTTTGTCTGCTTCCTAGTTTCTAGTGTGGACAAGCAAGTTTATTTCTGTTATTCCATTATAGCCTAAAACATATATAATTTTCAAAATAGTTTATATTTCTGCTTTCTTGGAATGTAGACGTCTTGTCCTTCACTGTAAAAAAGAATTACTTATTTTGGAGTATTCTTGTCACGTTCCTCATCCTAAAGAAACTTTTAATTTTGGGAGTGTAGCTAATTTCAGGTTTACAGCTACTTGAATATATATACCATCTACTCAAGGCTATGGTTTTTCCAGTAGTTATATATGGATGTGAGAGTTGGACCATAAAGAAGGCTGAGCACCAAAGAATTGATGCTTTTGAACTGTGGTGTTGGAGAAGACCCTTGAGAGTCCCTTGAACTGCAAGGAGATCCAATCAGTTCTCCTAAAGGATCAGTCCTGGGTGTTCAATGGAAGGACTGATGCTGAAGTTGAGACTCCAATACTATTGGCTGATACTCCAATACTGCTGTGAAGAACTGACTCATTGGAAAAGACCCTGATGTTGGAAAAGATTGAAGGCAGGAGGAGAAGGGGAAAACAGAGGATGAGATTGTTGGATGGCATCACTGACTCAATGAGCATGAGTTTGAGTAGACTCCAGGAGTTGGTGATGGACAGGGAGGCCTGGTGTGCTGCAGTCCATGGGGTCTCAAAGTGTCGGACACAACTGAGCGACTGAAGTGAACTGAATATATATACAATTAAAATCACATTTTTCCTGTATGTCAGCCACATTGTACAAGTTTAACTCATAGTACAGTGACTGTTGTTCAAGTGTCTTTCTTACTTGGCTTTATAATCTTTCATTTTTACTCACTGATTATTTAAATATTTGTTTTAGATTATGAAATTCATGTTCTATAATGTTATTTTTCATCAATTATTTGAAATGAGTTGAGATGTGATTCATTTCAATTTTTATAAGAACTAAATATGTGCATAAAAAGAATGTATTTTCAGAAGTAGTTGCAGTTCTCTGTGGCTCAGTGGTAAAGCATATACTTGCCAATGCAGGAGGCACAGATTCGATACTTGGGTTAGGAGGATCCCCCAGAGGAGAAAATGCAAACCACTCTTTATTCTTGCCTGGGAAATCCCATCTACAGAGGAGACTGGAGGGCTGCAGTCGGCGTTGCAAGAATTGGACACTACTGAGTGACTGAGCACACACATAGATGTCTATGCAAACAAGCTCAAACAAATTTGTTATTTAAATTGTTTAAGTATTTTCTATATTTACTTACACATATCACACATATACATATTTTATGATTGTGTAAATAGAAATAATATAGTGATGTGTAATATCATTTCTACATACTAGTTGTAAAGAACCCACCTGCCAATGCAGGAAGCATAAGAGATGCAGGTTCAAACCCTGGGTCAGAAAGATCCCTTGGAGGAGAAAATGCAACCCACTCCAGTGTTCTTGGCTAGAGAATTCCACAGATAGAAGAGCCTGGCAGAGCGCAGTCCCTGGGAACTTATTGAAAGTGAAAGTCACTCAGTTGCCTCTGACTCTTTTTGACCTCATGGACTTACAGTCCAGGGAATTCTCCAGGCCAGAATACTGGAGTGGGTAGCCTTTCCCTTCTCCAGGGGATCTTCCCAACCCAGGGACTGAACCCAGGTCTCCCACATTGCAGGCAAATTCATTACCAACTGAGCCACAGGGGAAGTCCAAGATTACTGGAGTGGGTGGCCTATACCTTCTCCAGAGAATCTGCCTGACCCAGGGATCGAATCGGGGTCTCCTGCATTGTAGGCAGATTCTTTACCAAGTGAGCTATTAGGGAAGACCTTGGGACTTAGTCGATGCCTTTATTTTATTGATACTTACTTATTTTGATTTTTTGAAATTCAGTCTGAATTACTAGCCTAGCAATTTTCAGTTTTTCTGATGTTGAAATATTTCCATCAGAAGCTATGATTTTGCCTCTATCTACAGTCAAATTGTAGTTGAGTTGGAGTTGGTGATGGACAGGGAAGCCTGGCATGCTGCAGTTCATGGGGTTACAAAGAGTCGCATAGGACTGAGCGACTGAACTGAACTAAACTGGACAGTTAAATGGAATCACACAAGCTTTGAAATGAAATTAGCCACTTAAAAGTTGCACTATTATTTTATAATAATGAAATATGTATTTTGTTATCTGTCTGATTATTTTTCCTTTCCTTCCATGAATTATTTTGGAGTCTGTTTCTGTAGGTTTCAAATATAACTGGATTTTTCTTCTAAGTTTGAATACTTAATTTCAGAGAACACAATAGATAACAATTATATTCATATTGTGTTTTTACCTAACAAATTACAGAGGCATACCAACTATTCAGTCAGTAATACAACACTATGAAATAGCTAAGGCAGATAAAATTAAATTATTGTTAATGAAACTGTGGGCTCAGAAAGTTAGGGAATATTAAGCAACATGATAGGGAAACTCACCTAGTTGTGTTCGACTCTTTGTGACCCCATGGACTACACAGTCCATGGAATTCTCTAGGACAGAATCCTTTCCCTCCTCCAGGATATCTTCCCAACCCAGGGACTGAACACGGGTTTCCCTCATTGTGGGCGGATTCTTTACCAGTTGAGCCTCAAGGGAAACCCAAGAATACCAGAGTGGGTAGCCTATCCCTTCTCCAGTGGATCTTCCCGACCCAGGAATTGAACCTGGGTCTCCTGCATTGCAGGAAGATTACTTACCAACTGAGTTATGAGGGAAGTAAGCAGCATGATTAGGATTTAAATGCAGTTATTTTTACCCTAAACTTGGATTTTTCTTTCTTTCCAGTATGAAAAGCATAATTCAAATGTTACACTTTTCTTTCATACTTATATGTAGAAAACACGATTGACTGACACAGCTTCTAACATGCCATACCAATACATACAGATTCATATTCTCAGTCTTCTGTTCAATGTTAATAAGTGCCCCCCACCACTTCCTCATGGTCTTTTAATGTTCGTAGGCAAGAGAGCATGACTCTGAATTATTAGAATCTCATGCTGTATTGCACTTATTATGAATTATATTTATTAAAATTAACTAAAGCATCAGAAAAGTTTTTATTTACACAACTATAATTATTTTCAACTCTATAAATGTTAAGATTTTTAAGTATCCTTCAAAGAATTTGGATATTTAGAAATAATAGACTTTTAGGTTTGTTAAGCAAAAACTCTTAAAGCAAGAACTTACTTCAATCACTTTCATTTCTGGTCTGTTATCTGAAGAAATCACCATTAGCATTTTGTCTGTTCTCTAAAATGCTGAACGTGTTAATTACAAATCACCTACATAAGGTAAAATAATGTTGACTGTGTTTTGAAAAGTTTTGCTATGTGGGTCTTGTGGGATTTTAGAAAAAATAGAAATATGTTGTAGTGAAATGTACATTGACTTTATGGTCCAGGCCTTGGCTTTAGGTGTGGCTTTACCAATGTGACTAGATGACCTTAAGCTTTATTTACTCATAGGTAAGATTAATTTTGGAGAAGGAAGAGGCAACCCACTCCAATATTCTTGCCTGGGAAACCCCATGGACAGAGGAGCCTGGCCAGCTATAATCCATGGGGTAGCAAAAGAGTCGGATACAGCTTAACGACAACAACAGCAAGATTTATTTACTGGGTTTCATTTACTCATAGGTAAGATTTCTAAATCTAACTAGGATAAACATTTATAAATAAGTATTCAAATGAAAGCAACACATCCAATCAATAGAAATGTTGGTATCTTTTGCTTTACACAGCCATCTTGATCTTGGTATTACCAAGATCATATACATATACATATACATATACATATACATATACCACTCAATGTATAATGTAGAAGATGGTGATGCGACTTCAAGAGTGCCAGCAAGTTTCCCATGTCAAACTACGCTTTCAGCTGATGTCACCTGATGACTAGTAATCATTAGAGTTTCATCTTTTTGTCTTATACTTGCTTCCAAGTTAAAATGCAATTAAATAGAGAATGTTCAGTCCAATTCAGTCGCTCAGTCGTGTCCGACTCTTTGCAACCCCATGAATCGCAGCACGCCAGGCCTCCCTGTCCCTCACCAACTCCCGGAGTTCACTCAGACTCACGCCCATCAAGTTAAAATGCAATTAAATAGAGAATGTTAAGCTATTATAAATCATTTATGCCACTGTGTGAAAGCAGAAAAAGAGAAATTTATTTTTGAGGAAGAAGTGAGCTACTTTGGATCTTATTGCCCCAAGCTGGAATATTTGTATTGAGATTAGATATCATGTTAAAGAGTTTTTTGGTCTTAGCTTATAAGAAACTTATTAAGAGGAAACATTTGACAAAAAAATTTGCAACAAACAATTACTCTGTAAATTGAATGGCACTGAAAAAATTAACCTTAATAAAAGCTATGCATGCATGCTAAGTCATGTCAGTCGTGTCCAACTCTTTGCGACCCCATGGACTGTAACCCACCAGGCTCCTCTGTCCATGGGGTTCTCCAAGCAAGAACACTGGAATGGGTTGCCATTCCATCCTCCAGCGGATCCTCCCCACCCAGGTACCGAACCCACATCTCTTATGTCTCTTGCCTTGGCAGGTGGGTTCTTTACCAGCACCACCTGGGAAGAGCCCCAAATAAAAGATATATTTGACATCAAAACTACATCATAGAAAAGAGTGCAAAAATCATATTAATATTTGGATGTTATAAGAACATCCCTGTGATATGGAAAAAAGTTCCTCTTAAAGTGAGGTTCAGATGTCAAAACATGACAGGCATCCTTTAGGACAGTCAGTGAACAAATTATTTTGATTCACAAGAATGGGATGTCCCACGACCAGGGGCAAAGGATGGGAAGAAATCAGGACAGAGAGCCAGCAAAATACGCAGTCCTTTCTGGAGGAAAATCTTGCTGCTGAAGGAATTGAAAAATTTCACATTTGGCACCAAAGGTAAAAGAAACAGCAACAGAGCATAAATGCTTATATGTGTTTATGTGGATGTATAGTGAATAGTGAAAGGTACTCAGTCATGTCCAACACTCTGTGACTGAACAGTCCATGGAATTCTTCAGGTCAGAGTACTGGAGTGGGTAGCCTTTCCCTTCCCAACCCAGGGATTGAACCCAGGTTTTCCTCATTGCAGGCGGATTCTTTATCAGCTGAGCCACAAGAGAAGCCCAAGGATACTGGAGTGGGTAGCCTATCCCTTCTCCAGCAGATCTTCTGAACCCAAAAATCACACTGGGGTCTCTTGCTTTTCAGGCTGATTCTTTACCGACTGAGCTGTCAGGGAATCTATCAGGGAATATTAGGTATTTAATATTCCTATGTGGATGTAGGGGGGCTTTATCAGAAAACTAGAGAGATGATGGGCCAGGATATAGAGAGGAAATGAAGCTTACAGTTTGCTGGTACTAAATCAAAAAGTCAGTTGTTGTTCAGTCAGTGGGGATCCTAAAATGTTCCTTTAGTCTCTGTATGCATATTTTAATTATAATAATACTATTACTAATTTAATAATATTAATAGCAATAGCATTACATATTTAATCAAAAGAAACAAATGCAATGGTGCACCACTCAGATTGTAAAGCTGAAACTTGCCTATATTTTAGAAATATTCTGTTTGTCTCTTCTTCCACTACCCAGTATAAATCACTGAGTTCTGTGTTGAATATTTATTTAGTTTTGCTTATTATATCTTCAGTATATAAGTATATTCATCTCTATGAATTCCATATAATGGTACAATATTGCACGAATAGAGGCTCATTTCCCTTAACATTATGTTTTTTTGAGTTTCAAACACAGTGATACGCACAGTGATAACAGCAGCTTATTTATGTCTTTCGTATATACTATTCCACTGTGAGGAGGGCATGGCAACTCACTCCAGTACTCTTGCCTGGAGAATCCCATTGGGCTGCAGTCCATAGGGTCTCACAGGGTTGGACATGGCTGAAGCAACTTGGCAAGCACGCATGCGCATTCCACTGCATGAATACACCAGGATTTGTTTATTCATTATGAACTTGAAGAACTCTTGTATTGTTTTCAGTTTTAACCTATTTCCCTTGTAGGTTATTATATATTATTTAATATGGCTTCCTGTGCTATACAATAGGTCCTTGCTGTTTACTTTTTAAATTAACCTATTTATCTTAATTGGAAGATAATTATTTTACAAAATTGTGATGATTTTTGCCATACATCAACATGAATCGGCCGCAGGTATAATGTCCTCCCCATCCTGAACGCCCCTTCCATTTCCCTCCCCACCCAATCCTTCTGGGTTGTCCCAGAGCACTGATATAGTGAAAATATTTATTAATTTTATATATAGCAGTTTATCTGCTAATCCCAAATTCCTAATTTATTCCCCCATCCACCCTTTCTCCTTTGGTAACCGTAAATTAGTTTTCTACCTCTGTGAGTCTATTTCTACTTTTTAAATACATTCATTGTATTACTTTTTTTTTTTTAAAGATTCCACATATAAGTGATATCATATGATACCTGTCTTTTTCTGTCTGACTTACTATGCTTAATATGATAATCTCTAGGTCCATCCATAGCTTCAAACACTATGCAGAGTAACAAATTCTTATGGCTATGTATTTGTCTTTCAAATGACACTTCTCTCTTGATCCTGTCTGTTCAGATAAGGAAATCCAATTAGGCAGGGCTAAACAGAGTCCATCTAATAACTGCTTATATCATAAATGAATAGTATTTAATTCCTTAATTAATTTTATGTTGCCATGTATGTTCATCTTTTAGCAGTTTTTCTTCAATTGCTTCTGAATTTAGGAGGGTATTTCCCCACCAAACTTGTAACATTAATGTTATTTCTTTCATTTTTGGGTAAAGTTGTTGCTACATTTGTAATTTATTTTGTTGTAGGAGTAAAGTGAAGTTCTCATTCTTTTTCAAAACTGCTAATATGAAACGATGATGTTATACTATCAGACTCATGTTTTGACCCATTCTTCTTATCATAGTAAAGTAAACCAAAAATAAAGGGACTGATGGATAAGAGGAAATGGTATAGTTACAGTTTCCTTAATCACATGGGAGTCATTGTCCTTTTTCTGACTTTTCAACTTTCCTTAGACTTATAGGTTGTAACTTATTGTTCACTTAAATTTTAGCAGTAAGGATCTTTAATTAGCAGGAAAAATCCTTGGAATTCTAAAGAGGATTAAACAGTAAGATTATTTAAGAGTATAAAATACCACTCTGGTGCAGGAATATTTATTGATTAAAAAAAGTTGCAAGCAAATGTATTAGTGGATTTATTTTGAAGACCCGAACTTTAGGAATTGGCTTTAGGTAATGTGGCCATGAAGTCTGTCAATCAAGGAGGGACACGATTGGGAGTGAAATGCGTTATTACTTTGAACTTGGACACTTTATATCCAAGAAACTAAAATACATGGTTATTCTTTTTTAAGAGGATGGCTTTGACCTCACAAGCTTTAAAGGAAGTCATTTGTTTTCAGTACACAGCACAATGCCTGCGGAATAGAAGGTGCTTAAACATTTGTTGAAAAAAAGTACTGAATGTTTCCACAGGATTTAGAAATTCTGCTGCTGTTGCTAAGTCACTTCAATCGTGTCCAACTCTGTGCGACCCCATAGATGGCAGCCCACCAGGCTCCCCCGTCCCTGGGATTCTTCAGGCAAGAACTTGGAGTGGGTTTCCATTTCCTTCTCCAATGCATGAAAGTGAAAAGTGAAAGTGAAGTCACTCAGTTGTGTCCGACTCTTAGCGACCCCATGGACCACAGCCTACCAGGCTCCTCCTTCCATGGGATTTTCCAGGCAGGGGTACTGGAGTGGGGTGCCATTGCTTTCTCCTCAGAAATTCTATGCATATCCAAAAGAAATGAGAGCAGTGACTCAAACAGGTATTTGCATACCCATGATCATAGGAGCACTATTCACAATAGTCAGAGGATAGAAGTAACCTTGGTTTTACAGACTGTGAGCTTGGCTCCTCCCCAGGTGTCATGTATTGAATCCTTTAACCTTCCGTGTGCCTGTATGTGAAGATGAATCCTCTAAGGAGGATGACTAAGGTTAATAGAGGCCATAAATGTGGGACCCTAATCCAATAGGATTCATGAATGTGTGTGTGTGTGTGTGTGTGTGTGTGTGTGTATATATATATATATATATATATAGAGAGAGAGAGAGAGAGAAGCTTTCTCCCTGTTTCCCTATGCATAATCTGAGGAAAGGATACATGAGGCATCACAAGAAGGTATCCATCTATAAGCCAGGAAGAGAGCTCTCTTCAGACACTGAATAGGCCAGCACCTTGATCTCAGACTTCCATCTTCTAGAACTGTGAAAAAATAAATTTCTGTGTGCTTACCCACCCAATCTAAGATATTTATTTATACTTTAACAAATACTTTAAAAAGTGGAGGTGACTCTCAACAGGCCGATGGGTTGAGAATAGAAGACTTTTGAGGTGTCTCTATAAAAAAGCCTAGATTACCTTGAAGGGACTGTTCATAGAAATATGGACATCAAAGACAATTCTGTTGAGGGCTTAGGGAAAAAAGAAGAGAGCCATAGAGAAAGCCTCTATAATTTTAGAGAATGCATATATCATCATGAAGAAATACGAACATTAAAGGCCTATTTTTTGGTGACCTTTCAGATGGAAATGAGTAATAGGTTATTGAAAACTGGAGGAAAGGTGATCCTTGATATAAAGTGGCTATGAACTTGGTTGATTCTGTTCTTCTGTATAGAAGGTAAAATTTGCAAAACAGGAGACTAGATATTTAGCTAAGACTATTTCTAAGCAAAATGCTGTAAGAGCAACTTGGTTTGTCCTTACAACTTGCAGAAAAAAGTGACAAGAGAAAAATAAATTGAAGGAATTCTGTGTCAAAAAGAATAAGAACATAAAGATTTGAAAATTTCTTAAAGTATCACAGTTATAAAAAATTGAGAAAGTGTGTTATGAAAGCATTAAGAGGGTGACTGAACAACCATTTGATAAGGAGATCTGAATGTATGTGAACTGGAAATTTACTCAGCTGTGTCAGCAGAAGCCAGGGGTAGAGATAGGATTATACCAGCAGAAACACTTTTAGGTGGGAACAGAGGAAACAGAAAGGGACAAAATGAAGGCAGGTTGCTAACATACTTCATCCTTCAAAAAAGAAAAGAATGACCCAGAAGGTGATTTAGAGATCTATAGAGCTGTCACTGCCACTACAGGCCCAGGGAGCAAGGTTGCTTCGGTCTCAATTTCAAAGGGCAAGGCCTTTGACGGCAGTTTTAAAAGAAGGGCTGCCCTGAAGAGTACTGGGGGATATTGCTGCTGCCCCTGTGGGCCTGGAGAGCAGACCATGGGACAAAAAAGGTTATTCTCTAGCCTTAAAATCAGTTGAATCTTAATCAAATAAATCTTAGTGAACCTAAATCCTAAAAGCAGCAAGTGATCCATTTGAAGGATTGTAATCTGATTAGATAGACAGGTAAAATTTCCCTCTGCTATAAGAAGGGAATACAGTAAGTTTGCCACATAGAAACGAGTTCCACTGCAAGAGCAAGTTTTTAAGTCCATTTGGTTTGTAAGTCCTAGATAGATATCCGACTAACACGATGGGCTATACGGTTCTGTACTGAAATGAGTTTATAATGCTTTTTACATAAATAATACTAAAAACAAATATAAAAAATGTTTAATTTTACAGTTGAGTACTTTGAAAAGTACAGTAGTACAGTACAGCAACTGGCATACAGGAGAGAGCATGGAGTGAACGGGCAACTAGAGTTCCCGACTGGAGGTGGGAGAGGGGATGGGAGACGGTAGAGCTGGAGGATCCTTAGCAACAGAAGACAGAGGGCAAGCTTCAATTTCACTCATGCCTGACATTGATGGCACAGGTTCTGGTTCCTTGGTGGAACCAGATGCATGCTCACGTCTTTGAAAATTTGCAACTTGAATGTTTGTATGTAGGGGATTTACTGTACAAAATTTGTATGTCTGGGACTTACTGTACAGAAAAGGAGATATTCTTTTCTGACTGAAATGTACTCAGTCCTGGTATTGCTGAGAAAAATGAACAATTTTATGGAAAAAAAATTTTTTTTCTTTAAGCGGAATTTAACTTGTTAGGTTTTGGATTTGCATAGGATCCTTTTCTTCATGAATTATTACATATCCAAATATTTTTATGATTTGTCTCCCTGGTCTTACTGTTAACAAATACAAATCATGTGTTCATGCCTAGTACCCATAAGACAGAGAGGGGCAAGTAGGCCATCTGCCTGGAAAATGGAGAAATAATAACTGGAGAAAGGCACTCCAGTAACTCAATGGGTTTGGAAGGAAAGGAGATGGACTTGTGAGGTCATCTGTCATATTTCACTGATCAACCGTATCAACCCATTACATTTAAATGAATGATTAGTATTCATGATCTTACATATAGAGAAATAGAGTCTCTACAAGATTATATAATTGAAAATATCATAACACAGTGGCAGTTTGTTAAGTAACTTCTCAACTCCATCCTCTTGGCTCGTTATCCAATGGTCTCAACTCACTCCAAATAATTATAATCTCTTTACAGACTAGCAAGTAACTTCTGAACCACGTTCATTACCATCATATTGTATCCCCTCCACACTTTGAGAACATGTATGTATGTAATGTTAACCTACTCCAGTGTTCCTGACTGGGAAATCACACAGACAGGAGCCTGTCGGGCAACAGCCCATCGGGTCTCAAAGTGTCAGACACAACTGAGCACAAATGTGCTATGTAATCTTGTGGCTTAAATCCATTCCGTGACTTAACCAGTATTTTAGGACTGAGACCAGTACCCTGCATGGACTGCACTTTGTCCACCTTCTAAACTTCATGCTGTATAACTTACCATTTCCCATCCCCTGATCTTTTAGTTTGTCATATTCTCATAATAGAATATTTACATGTGAAGTTCATATTCTCAGTAGAGTTTTTCTCCCTCTTTCTTTGCTCATTTAATTTCTTTCTCATCCTTCAGATTTCATGTCAAGGGTTGCTTTCAAAGGCATCTGATCTGAGCCTCTTCCTAGGGTAGATTAGATTCCTTTGTGTATTTATATAAATTTATTAGTTTTGTTTTTTTCCTTTCATTTTGTTGTTATTTAATTAATCTCTCTCTCACATGCTGTATAGTAAACTATAGGACTAGGACTGTTTACTAATCATGTATAGTCTATAAGTTGGAATTGAAATTGCCTTATTTTTTGTAAGATGTTTAATATATAATGGATACTCAATAATCTATTGCTAAATGAATACCAGAGCCAAAAAGAAAGTGCATTTCAGTGCTTATTATTATGCAATATCTAGTGCAGAGTACTTCCCCCGAATAATAAAAATGAGGGCAATTGGAAATCTAAAAAATAAAATATTTTATCAATGCCATATTAAAACTTGGAACAAAATACCACATTCTCATTATTTCATAGTCTTATTTTAATCTGTTATCATATATCAATGGTATAGAATCTATAAAAACAAGATCCCTTTCAAGTTATGTAAAAATGTTTATGTAATAGCATGATTTACAGGGGCATTGCAATATAATTTCTTGGACAACAATCTGTATACTACCTGAGGTAATTTAGCTATTAACTGATTGTTTTATATTTGTGATGTATCTGAAAATAATTATGGTTGAAATTACCTTATTTCCTAGATAAAAATCAAAATACATTCTTGAGAACACCATTGAATGTTCATAAATGGTTTTTTTGCTCAATGTATCTGCCTCAGTTGGATAGAAAAATAGAAAGATTGAAAGAAGTTTAAATTGTACTGTCCTTTTGTCATTAAATGTTATTTTAATATGCCCCTCCCTTACTTTAGTCTCATAAGTATAGACATAATGAAGCTTTAGGTTTGTTTTTGATGTCATGGAAACCCTGCCGTACAAGGAATAATGCTAGATTTTAAAAATAAGCTTTTTTTTTTTTTAATTTTTCAAAAAGCCAGAATATTACAACAGCATTCATTTGTTTTGTATCAAAACAAAGATTGTTTTGATTTAAACTGAATTGTGTGTGAAAAATATATATAGTGTCCCTTGGTAAGGAAGTGAGTGAGTGAGTGAAGTCGCTCAGTCGTGTCCGACTCTTTGCCAACCCCATGGACGGTAACCTACCAGGCTCCACAGTCCATGGGATTCTCTAGGCAAGAATACTGGAGTGGGCTGCCATTTCCTTCTCCAGGGGATCTTCCCAACCCAGGGATCAAACCCGGGTCTCCTGCATTGTCTGAGCCAGTAGGGAAGCCCTCTTGGTAAGGAAAAAGCTACGTAATTTTCAAATCTAGTAACAAGCTGTGTTACCTATTTGAAAAATGTGTCATTTCTATGATGAGTTTATGTCAGCACAAGGTGTCAGATGGGTAGCTCTGGGGAGTGAAATACTGTTTGTCCACCTACTTTACATCCTATTTTTGATCTTTAAAAACAGACTGAAGTGATATGTATATGTTATGATTCTGATACCTCTTCTCATACGCACTTCTTAATTTTAGAAGGATATGAGAACAGGAAATTTTATATCAGCAGCAGCAGCAGCGCCTCTACAAATGCTACAGGGAAATATTAAAAAAAATAAAAATAAAAATCTGGACTTCTTATACAAAGCCTTTATTTCCCGGACATTTACATTTCTTCTGTTTTGCCTAGAGATAACAGATGGCTAGATGGTGATTTGGGATGCTAATTAGGCTGCTGAGTTTTTCAGCTAACCTTAGGTAGACACAGTCCTTTGAGGGCTGATTACCACTATGCCATTTTAAAATGCTAGCAGATAACCATTAAACACCCTTTCATAATGAACTTTTTATAAACAATAAAACCAAGATTAACTCTAGAATAAAAAATGTCTATCAGCAAGATAGTAATGAAATGTGCTATAGCATTATGAGTGATTTTCAAGTTTATTTAAGCTCCAGAACTAGTAGGTAAAAAAAAAAAAAAAAAAAAACAACCTAGTATGTAGTATTTTTATGTGATTCAGACTCTATAATATGGTAACATATTGGTGTCCATTGGCAGTGGACAGACTCTCCAGGGGAAGAGCTAAGAGATGGGAAAATTGAGTCTAACTTAGTTATCTTGAATACAACATAAAAGCTGGAGGGAAAGAACGTGCACATTATTTTTGGAAGGATGTGTTAGGAAAGAACTAGGATTAGATTCATGAATAGGTAATGATATTTCATACAAAGGAACATTTCTATTCAATTAGAGTATTCAAATTATAAATATATCACCAGGATTTTAAATTATATTTACATCAATATTTATTATATAGCACCTTAATTTTGTTAGTTGATCAAAATATCCATGTTATATATGGAAAACATACTTCATTCAAAAATTGTTACTTATTGAAATATACTGCCTTTTTGTGAGCCCAAAACAGTATTTTTAATAAATATGAATGATTTTTTTCAAGGATTGTGATAAAATTATTTATAATTTAAGTTTAAACTCAGATCTGAAATATTTATATATGCAGAGTTTATACGAAGTTAACACTGAAAGTAAGCCTGATATCCAAATCAGTGCTGAACTTAGTTGCAGTTTAAAATAACCTCAAGTCTGCCATACAATGTACTTATCTGTCCAGAAACAAGAGCAGAGTAAAGAAGTTAAGAGCAAACCTTCTTCAATTAAAATCCCTGGTTCAAGTTCTGTTTCTACCATTTATCATCCGTGTGAAATTGTTCAAATTCTGTAACCCACGTTAACTTCACTGTCCTCAAGTGACTTAACTCTATATGGCCTCTGTGAAAACTAAGTAAGACAATTCACATTAAATATTTAGCGCTCAGCCTGAAACATGGTAAATACTCTATTGATGATTCTAGGTATTATTATTATCATCATCATTTTTGGAGGTATGTGAGAGGTAAAATTATGTGTAAATGTAATATATATTCTAATAGCAAGCACAGATTATAAAAATAATGTTTTCTAGGATAGGAATTTTACAGAAAAAATTCCTCTGATGATTTATATATTTAATTTTATGTGTTTGGTGGTGGTGTTCTAGAAAAATTAAAAAGAATTAGAAAAATTTAAATATACATTAACTGGATTTGAATTAGGAAAAATCTTTCTTCTCAGTATACTTAGAAAACCGGCTATATTCTAGTAAAATTGCATCAGATATACTGTGTTTCCAATATATGGAAAATTTCTGTGGAAAGTTGTGTTTTAATTTATATTTCCCACCTTTCTTAGTATGTTCTCCTTCTAATATTTGTGTTTCTATGTCAAGTATAGTTTAAGCAATATCTACTGAAGCAGAAACCTCTGGGATCAAATAGTGTTGATAAATAGTTTGTCTTTTTATAACTTTGGAATAAATTCATCAAAATTAGAATATCAGGGATTCAGTTCTGCTTAGCGCCAGTATTTTGTCTGTGGAGTTTAAAAGAGAATTTGTCTTCCAGTGTGTCATCTTTTATACGACAATATATAAATCATATATACGTAAGCATGCAAATATTTTAAATACATTAATATGTTTCCTATTTTAAGTTAAATTAGCATATGCTACCACAGAATTTCATTATTTCAAGTAAAATTTCACATGTGATCTCATTTTGTTTTCCATAGAATTATTACCTGTGTTATATTTTACAGATTAGATTTCTCTCAGAGGTGTAGCTTCAATGTGAAGATCACTGATGCTCAGAGGAGCTAAATGACTTGTCCCAAAAAACACAGTAATTTACAGGCTGATCCACAATGACAGTGCAAATATTTTTAGTTCCAATGTAATGTACTTTCTACCACCTGTTGTTCATTTTGTGTGTGTGTGTGTGTGTGTCCTCGCGCATGTGTGCATTTTCACAAGGGATGTATTTTAAGTCTCTTAACTGGTGTACCTTTGTCATACTATTATATTGTGAAATCATTTTCATGAATATCCTAAAGCTTGAGAACATTGCTCACCTTCTCTTTATGAGTCACTTGATTGCTCTCTATGCACCATCCACACGTCTTGATATTTGTCTACTTTGATGACAAGAAACTTATTAATTTACTTCCTTTAATAAAGAGAAAAATTAAAAATAAATAGCCACAGACTGACATTCATTTTAATCCAGGATTCTGAGTTAGCTAGTAACACCAAGAAACAATTGAAGAGTATGGTGTTTTTTAGGAAAATATTCAAAGCTCTTTAATTTCAACTTTTTAATGAAATTAGCATAATATGAATTTATCTTGTCTCTGTTGCCTTGTGTTGTGACTGTATTTATAATAAGAATGTATGAAATGCTTATAAATAAATGACTGCTTACTTTGGCTTACTTTAAAATGGCTTTTACCATTTTAAAAAGTACCCTCCCAGTAAGTTAGACATGAGGTTTGGTGAATATGACAATTAGTAAGACTTAATCTTCTAAAAGTCTTCTGACTTTTAGGGGCTTAAATCTAGTGTAGCTGAGGAGATTTAGACCTGTTTTTGTGGTGAAATGACTTAGGAAAATTAATGAGGAGTGTAGTAAATTTGGCATTAGGAACACTAATTAGTAGACTGCCATACCAGAGAAGATAAGATTCAAACTGTGTCTGTGGTTGTGCAATGAAAAAAGAAGGATCATATTAAGGGTCATTTGAGATACATTTTAATCTGGCTCATTAATATTTAGTTAGGCTGTGTTTATTTATTGCCTGTCAGTTCCCTGAGAGGGACATATAGGCTAGCTTTTCCCCCTATATTACAAAAAAATAATCATAAAAACCATTAGATATAAAGGAAAATATATGGCTGATTTCCAATTGTTTTATTTTTTATTTTTAATTTCAATGATTCCAGACTTACATTAAAATTATAACAGTATAGAAACTCGTAATTCCCAAATATTTGCCAAATTTGCGCTTTATCACATTTACATTATCATTTTACTCCTTACACACATACAAACTCATGTATAGACACACAAACGCATTTTTTTTTTTTGAGAACTTTTTGAGTGTGAAGTGTAGATATGGTGTCCCTTTCCCCATAAATGGCCTTCCCTGGTGGCTCAGATGGCAAAGAATCCGCCTGCAATGCAGGATATCAGAGTTTGATCCCTGTGTTGAGAAGATGCTCTGGAGAAGGGAATGGCTACCTACCTACTCCAGTATTCTTGCCTGGAAAATTCCATATAATTACTTCTCTGTGTGTTTCCTTAAAACTAGGACAGTATCATACAGGGAGCTCTACTCAATACTCTGTAATGGCCTATATGGAAAAAGGATCAACAAAAAGGCTAGATATGTGTGTGTGTGTGTGTGTGTGTGTACATATATATACACAACTGATTCACTTTGCTGTACGTGAGAAACTAACACAACGTTGTAAATCAACTATACTCCAAAAAAAAAAAAAAAAAAAAAGGACAGCATCCTACCTAACTGCATACAATTATCACTGTTGGGATCAGCCTAAGAATGAACCAACCTGAAAGAATGGTGCCACAGAAGAATAAAGAAAAATAAGACTCAGAGATAAAGTGGGGCTCAGGGGGCTGATGCCATTCGCAGGCAAAAGCCCAGATCCTAATCCTTGCATGCCTTTTATTGTTAACTTCTACTTCCTTATTCCTGCTCTAGCTATATCTGTTCTTTACAGTCTCAGATGGGGGATAAAGATATACAATGCACAGTCCTGAATGTCAAACCTTCAGGCCTTTCATGACTTTGTTTAGCCCTTTGGCTAGTGACACCCTTTCTCAGCAACTCCCTCAAGGCTCTGGTTACGGGAACAGTCAGTAATGGTTTTCCATCAGTCACATCAGTACTTCAACATCTTGTTTTCAAGATGTCTTTCCACGATGTACTTTTTACTGCTCCCTGCCTTTCGCCTGGGGGTGATGAGAGAGTCATTCTTATTTTCAAAGAAGCCCCATTAATTGTAGTACAGGCCTATGCATAGCATATTCCCTACAATCAAAATTCCTCCTGTTTCTCTGTTTCCAATCCAGTCTTCAGCCACTTAATAGTCATTCCCAGGACAAGCACTTTTTAATTATCTTTTCTGTGCTTACCCATTTATTTACCATATCATAAATTGGATTTCCAAGCATAAGCTTCTACATAACTTCCAGCAAATGATGCCTGGCCCTAAATAGGACACTAACCACACCTAGCACATCCCACAGAAAAAAATCTACCCTGACAAGTAGAGTCTCTGAGCTCTCCATCCAAAACGATGACATGAAACCAATAGTCATCTGGCCAGAAATGAGACTTTAGCCTTCATGAGTCTCATCTGTCTTAAGGAGGAACACCTTTCCTATACCAACGTCCATGAAGAGAAACTATGCTAAAGCCTGTGCCCTTGAGCACAAAAATGACAAATAAGAAAGGTGATTTAGTCAGTGCAAGTCTAACTTCTGCCAATAGGAAGAAGTTTCTTGTGGATGAGAGTATGGTAAATCTACTTCATTTTTATTCTCTCTCTCCTTCCATACACCCCCAAACTTGAGAATTTTTTTTCATAATAAAACCAAAGGAAAATATTGCAAATACAAACAGTAATGCTCTCTTAAAGAAAGCTCCTTTAAAAACACAAGTACAAAATATAGCTATTTACATATATATAAAGCACATATTCTCAATAATCTGTAACATGCATAATTATACTTCAATTGTGCACCTTATATAAATGTATTCTTCAGTAACAGAATATGTATCTTTCTCTATTTAATCACAATATAACTATTCACATAATTTATACAGGATACATTCTAAACACTGTAGCTTGAATAACTGTACACTAAGCATGTACTTTACATAAATATTTTCCACTGGTAAAACACCTTTCCCATATAAAATTGAGTGTAATGCCCTTTCTCATAAAATTATACATAAATTGTTTGTTTTTAGGAGAGAGTACCTTTGTTGCAGGAAAGGGGGACCCCTTCCAGGGCCCAAAACTGGGCTCTTGTCTAACACTCGGAAATGAATTGTCCAAGGAGACACATGTGCTGACAAAGCAAGAGATTTTGTTGGGAAAAGGCACCCAGGTGGAGAGCAGTAGGATAAGGGAACCCAGGAGAACTATTCTGCCGCATAGCTTGCAGTCTCGGGTTTAATGGTGATGGGATTAGTTTCTGGGTGGTCTTTGGCCAATCATTCTAATTCAGAGTCTTTCCTGGTGGAGCACGCATCGCTCAGCCAAGATGGATGCTAGCAAGAGGGATTCTGGGAAGTGGACGGACATGCGGTGTCTCCTTTTGACCTTTCCCGAACTCTTCCGGTTGGTGGTGGCTTATTAGTTCTGTATTCCTTATCAGGATCTCCTGTCATAAAACAACTCATGCAAACGGTTACTCTGGTGCCTGGCCAGGGTGGGTGGTTTCAATCAGTGTGCTTCCCCTAACACCTGTGGAACTGATTTTAATCAGATATCGGTTCATACATTATGTCTATTGTGCTTGGTGTCTCGGTCTACTAATTTCATTCTAATATCTGACTTGTTGGGATATCTTAGAAACTGGTCATCTCACTCCCAATTTACATGCCATTAATTGGTAGTTACATTTCATTGCAAGAAATAAAATCAAGATCTCAAGTGTGATGCTGCTTTGGATATTCTTACTGTTTGGGTTCACAAGTTTAATTCACCAATTTATGGCTACATTGATAATAAAGTCGATAGGGAAACTATTTTCTTTTCTGTTTTCTAGACAAAGAAATAAAGCATTTCATATACTTTTACTTTAAAAATATCACCTACGTATGGTGTGGAATGTGTTCAGAATCCTGACAGTAGTGCTGGATATAAAAACCTACACATAATAAAATTGCATAGAACACAATAAACACACACACACAGATACATAGAAAAATGACTGCAAGTAAAATGGAGCTAATCGGAATAGATCAGAGTATTGTATCATTATCAATACTTTGGTTTTGATATTACACTAAAGGATTGCAGTGTTACCCATTCAGGGAAACAGAAAAATGTATAATGGATCTCCTTGTACTAGTCTTAAAACTGCATGAAAATCTAAAATTATTCCAATAAAAGTTTCAATTAAAAAAAAACTTCATATTACTCTTAAAATTTTTTCTTCCTGTTGAATGTAGCTACAAATAGTTTTTGACATTACATACATATTTATTCTCTGTCATTTTGAAGTCCATCTCAAGGCATTTTATTAAACGTATTTAGTTTGCAGTGAGACTCTAGGCAAATGAATATCATAAAATATTTAAATTTAATATCTGATTATTTAAAATAAAGCACAACTATTATTTATTATATTTTGGGAGAAAAATATATATATTTTTGGCCTTTAGCTTTGAAGGAATTTATTACGTTGCTATTTGGGCTTGTTTTGGGGGAAGAAATATGGACGTTTTCTTTCTTATATTTTAGTCTCATTTCTCTTGCTTTTTCCCCCTTTTCTTTACTTCCCAACGTCTAACCCATTCTCCACAGCACATCTAAAGCAATCTTTTCTTTCTTTCTTTCTTTCTTTTTTTTTTTTAACACAAACTCCTCCACTCCTACTCCATGCCAAATTTATCAGCAAGTTTTATGGCAAGAAGCAGATTTGCCATGAAGCTAAGTCAATTTAAGCTTCAGGGTCTTACAAATGCGTGGATCTCCCATAGCCTCATGCTTATTTTTATGTCTGTAATTTTCTCTTCTATTCTTAAAGAGAGAAAAATATGATTATACTTCAAGTCTCATGAAGCTGCAAGTCAATGTTGTCTATCATTTTAATTTCTAGGCTATTTCCCCCACTTTTTAATTTCTCTATATTGCTTGTGGTTTCCCTCCCAGTCTCTCATTTTCTTTCTTGCCTGGATTACACTATTGACCAAATTATCTTACGTTTCCATGTCAAATAGGCTGAACTCCCTCAGATTTCTAGTTCTAAACCTATGATTTTATTTGCACCCACAGCCATTTCCTATTTCCCTTCCTTAAAATTGGAGAAGCCCTTTTCTCTCTAAAGGTAATGACTTGAACCATCTCACTTTCTCCTCTTAGTCAATTGCTTAATAACCATCTATGTGTTCAGATTTCCCATCAATTAACAATTTTTATGTATATTTAAACTTATTCTAGTTTGTTTTTTCTCAAGCACTGTAGCAGCAATACAACTATGAAGGGCAAACAAAAAGTTCTTAGAATTCCTGTCCTTCATGCATGAAGAACACAGTTACCATTCATGTCATAGACTTTCCAAACTAAACTGTGAACTGTTCATATTTCTCAGTTCTAACCTCTCCCATTAATTCTCTGAAATTTGCCCCCAAGATTATTAATTATCTCTTTATGTTAAATGCAATGACTTTTCATCAACCTTAGTTTACATTTACCCTTTGTCATGACTGATTCCTCCTTCAAATGGGCTTCCTTTGACTTTTGTGACTTAGCATCATCCTGGTTTCCTTACTGGCCTGAGCATTCCTTTGGGTTCCTGTTTCATTGTTCATCACTGAAATGTCCCCATACTCATATGTTTAACAGACTTTATTTTTAGAGCAGTTTTAAGTTTAAAAAAATGCTGAGAGTCAGATACAGAGATTTCTCATATACTTTCTAGCTACATAGCCTGAGCCTCCTCTATCATCAACATCCTCCACCAGAGTGCCACATTAGTAACAATTAATGAACTTAACATGGACACATCATTATCAAATGTCCCTAGATTACCTTAGAGTTCTCTCTTGGTCTTGTACATTCTATGAATGTGGCCATATTTATAATGACACATACGCACCATCATAGCTTTATACTTAATGCTTTCACTGACCTAAAAAATCCTCTGTGCTCTGCCTACTCATCCCATTCTTCTCCCTAACCTCTGGCAACCACTGGTCTTTTTACCGTCTTCATAGTTCTTTCCTTTTACAGAATGTCATATAGTGGGGAATAATGCAGTATATAGTCTTTTCAGATTCGTTTCATTCACTTAGTAAAGTGGAGTTACAGATTGTCCATGTCTTTTTATGGCTTGACAACTCATTTATTTTTAGTATTGCAAAATATTCTATTGTCTAGATATATCACAATTTATTCATTCACCTACTGAAGTGCATCTTGGTTGCTTACAAGTTTTGCAAATTATGAGCAAAGCTGGTATAAACATTTGTGTGCAGGTTTTGTCTGAATATGTTTTCAAATCTTTTGATTAAATACCAGGGAACATGATTGGGATCATTTGGTAAGAGTATGTTTACTTTTGTAAGAAACCACATAACAGTCTTTCGATGTCAATGAATGAGAGTTCCTGTTGCTCCTTGTCCTTGTTGGCATTTGGTATTCCCAGTGTTCTAGGTTTTGACCATTCTAATAGGTATGTAGTCATATCTTAATGTTTTAATTAGTATTTCTCTGATGACATATGATAGGATATTTTATATGCTTATTTGCCTTCTGTATATCTTTTTTTTTTTTTTTTTGGTAAAGAAAGTCTTAAGGTCTTTTATCCATTTTTAATGAGGTTGTGCTCTTGAGGTTGTGTATAGTTTAGAAAACAGTGCCTTATCAGATGTCTTTTGCAAATATTTCCTCCTCTTTGTGGCTTGTCTTCTCATTCTCTTTTGCAGAGCATAATTCTTTCATTTTAGTGAAGTCCAACTTACTAGTCCTTTTACAGATTCAATGCAATCCCTATCAAGCTACCAGTGCCATTTTTCACAGAACTAGAACAAATAATTTCAAGATTTGTATGGAAATGCAAAAAACCTTGAATAGCCAAAGCAATCTTGAGAAAATAAGAATGGAACTGGAGGAATCAACTTGCCTGACTTCAGGCTCTACTACAAAGCCACAGTCATCAAGACAGTATGGTACTGGCACAAAGACAGAAATATAGATCAATGGAACAAAATAGAAAGCTCAGAGATAAATCCACACACCTCTGGACACCTTATCTTTGACAAAGGAGGCAAGAATATACAATGGAGTAAAGACAATCTCTTTAACAAGTGGTGCTGGGAAAACTGGTCAACCATTTGTAAAAGAATGAAACTAGATCACTTTCTAACACCACACACAAAAATAAACTCTAAATGGATTAAAGATCTAAACGTAAGACCAGAAACTATAAAACTCCTAGAGGAGAACATAGGCAAAACACTCTCAGACATAAATCACAGCAGGATCCTCTATGATCCACCTCCCAGAATTCTGGAAATAAAAGCAAAAATAAATGAATGGGATCAGTTCAGTTCAGTTCAGTTCAGTCGCTCAGTCATGTCCTACTATTTCCGACCCCATGAATCGCAGCACGCCAGGCCTCCCTGTCCATCACCAACTCCCGAAGTTCACTCAGACTCACGTCCATTGAGTCTGTGATGCCATCCAGCCATCTCATCCTCTGTCGTCCCCTTTTCCTCCTGCCCCCAATCCCTCCCATCACCAGAGTCTTTTCCAATGAGTCAGCTCTTCACATGAGGTGGCCAAAGTACTGGAGTTTCAGCTTTAGCATCATTCCTTCCAAAGAACACCCAGGGTTGATCTCCTTCAGAATGGACTGGTTGGATCTCCTTGCAGTCCAAGGGGCTCTCAAGAGTCTTCTCCAATCCCACAGTTCAAAAGCATCAATTCTTCGGTGCTCAGTCTTCTTCACCGTCCAACTCTCACATCCATACATGACCACAGGAAAAATGATAGCCTTGACTAGACGGACCTTAGTCGGCAAAGTAATGCCTCTGCTTTTAAATATACTATCTAGATTGGTCATAACTTTCCTTCCGAGGAGTGTCTTTCAATTTCATGGCTGCAATCACCATCTGCAGAGATTTTGGAGCCACACAGAATAAAGTCTGATGCTGTTTCTACTGTTTCCCCATCTATTTCCCATGAAGTGATGGGACCAGATGCCATGATCTTTGTTTTCTAAATGTTGAGCTTTAAGCCAACTTTTTCATTCTCCTCTCACTTTCACCAAGAGGCTTTTTAGCTCCTCTTCACTTTTTGCCATAAGGGTGGTGTCATCTGCATATCTGAGGTGACTGATATTTCTCCCAGCAATCTTGATTCCAGCTTGTGTTTCTTCCAACCCAGCATTTCTCATGATGTACTTTGCATAGAAGTTAAATAAGCAGCGTGACAATATACAGCCTTACATACTCCTTTTCCTATTAGGAACCAGTCTGTTGTTCCATGTCCAGTTCGAACTGTTGCTTCCTGACCTGCATACAGATTTCTCAAGAGGCAGGTTAGGTGGTATGGTATTCCCATCTCTTTCAGGATTTTCCACAGTTCATTGTGATCCACACAGTCAAATGCTTTGGCATAGTCAATAAAGCACAAATAGATGTTTTTCTGGAACTCTCTTGTTTTTTCCATGATCCAGCGGATGTTGGCAATTTGATCTCTGGTTCCTCTGCCTTTTCTAAAACCAGCTTGAACATCAGGGAGTTTGTGGTTCACATATTGCTGAAGCCTGGCTTGGAGAATTTTGAGCATTGCTTTACTAGCATGTGAGATGAGTGCAGTCGTGCGGTAGTTTGTATATTCTTTGGCATTGCCTTTCTTTGGGATTGGAATGAAAAGTGACCATTTCCAGTCCTGTGGCTGCTGCTGAGTTTTCCAAATTTGCTGGCATATTGAGTGCAGCAGTTTCACAGCATCATCTTTGAGGATTTGAAATAGCTAAACTGGAATTCCATCACCTCCACTAGCTTTGTTCATAGTGATGCTTTCTAAGGCCCACTTGACTGCACGTTCCAAGATGTCTGGCTCTAGATTAGTGATCACATCATCATGATTAACTTGGTCGTGAAGAAGGCCGAGAGGAGCTTCCCTGAATCCGAGGTCAGGGGCGGCGGCCGGGAGGAGCTACCCCGCGTCAGAGGCCAGTGGTGGCCGGGAAGAGACACTCTGCGTCCTAGGTCAGGGGCGACCGGGAGAAGTCACCTCACTCCTGAGGCCAGGGATGGTGACCTTGAGAAGCCACCCCGAGCCCGAGGCCAGGGCCGGCAGCTGGGAGGAACAACCCAAGGAGTGGTGGCTGCGCAGGCACAGGAGGGCCAGAGGAGCTATTCCATGTTGAAGGTCAGGAACGGTGGCTGTAAGGAGAAACCCCTCGTCCAAGGTAAGGAGCACTGGCTGTGCTTTGCTGGAGCAGCCGTGAAGAGATACCCCATGCCCAAAGTAAGAGAAACCCAAGTAAGATGGTAGGTGTCGCAAGAGGGTATCAGAGGGCAGACACACTGAGATGATACTCACAGAAAACTAGTCAATCTTATCACACTAGGACCACAGCCTTGTCTAACTCAATGAAACCAAGCCATGCCTGTGGGGCAACCCAAGATGGGCGGGTCATGGTGGAGAGGTCTGACAGAATGTGGTCCACTGGAGAAATGGGATCTAATTAAAATTAAAAGCTTCTGCACAACAAAGGAAAATATAAGCAAGGTGAAAAGACAGCCTTCTGAATGGGAGAAAATAATAGCAAATGAAGCAACTGACAAACAACTAATCTCAAAAATATACAAGCAACTTCTGCAGCTCAATTCCAGAAAAATAAACGACCCAATCAAAAAATGGGCCAAAGAACTAAATAGACATTTCTCCAAAGAAGACATACAGATGGCTAACAAACACATGAAAAGATGCTCAACATCACTCATTATCAGAGAAATGCAAATCAAAACCACAATGAGGTACCACTTCACACCAGTCAGAATGGCTGCGATCCAAAAGTCTACAAGCAATAAATGCTGGAGAGGGTGTGGAGAAAAGGGAACATTCTTGCACTGTTGGTGGGAATGCAAACTTGTACAGCCACTATGGAGAACAGTGTGGAGATTCTTTAAAAAATTACAAATAGAACTGCCATATGACCGAGCAATCCTACTGCTGTGCATACACACCGAGGAAACCAGAATTGAAAGAGACACATGTACCTCAATGTTCATCGCAGCACTGTTTATAATAGCCAGGACATGGCAACAACCTAGATGTCCATCAGCAGATGAATGGATAAGAAAGCTGTGGTACATATACACAACGGAGTATTACTCAGCAGTTAAAAAGAATACATTTGGATCAGTTCTAAGGAGATGGATGAAACTGGAGCCGATTATACAGAGTGAAGTAGGCCAGAAAGAAAAACACCAATACAGTATACTAACACATATATATGGAATTTAGAAAGATGGTAATGATGACCCTGTACGCGAGACAGCAAAAGAGACACAGATGTGTAGAGCGGAATTTTGGACTCTGAGGGAGAGGGAGAGGGTGGGATGATCTGGGAGAATGGCATTGAAACATGTATATTATCATGTAAGAAACGAATCGCCAATTTATGTCCGATGCAGAATACAGGATGCTTGGGGCTGGTGCACGTGGATGACCCAGAGAGAAGATATGGGGAGGGAGGTAGGAGGGGGGTTCATGTTTGGGAACACATGTACACCCGTGGTGGATTCATGTCAATGTATAGCAAAACCAATACAGTATTGTAAAGTAAAATAAAGTAAATAATAATAATAATAATAATAAAGTAAAATTAAAAAAAATAGTAGTTACCAAACACAAGGTCATCTATGTTCTCTCGTATGTTATCTTCTAGAAGTTTCATAGTTTGCAGTTTACATTTAGGTCCGTGATACTTAGGGGATAAATGTTTTTGAAACTGTATAGGGTTTGCGCCTTGATTCTTTCTTTCTTTTTCTGTGTGTGTGTGTGGTTGTGCAGTTGTTCATGTACCATTTGTTAAAAAGACCATCTTTGCTCCTCTGCTTTTGATCCTTTATCAAAGATCAGCTAACTATGCTGGTCTACTTGTGGGCTCTCTATTTTGTCCCACTGTTCTTTCAACAATACCACACTGTCTTGCTTACTTGATTACATTCACCCCCATGATATCAAAGAGCAACTACATGGTTATTCATTTATTCAGCTAGTGTATGTTGAACACCTGCTTCGTGAGAGGTACTGTGTTTTGTTCTTGGAATACAATTTGAAAAATAAAAGTGATATACTCATGGTTGTTCAGTTGCTAAGTCATATCCAACTCTTTTTGACTTCATGGGCTGCAGCACACCAAGCTTCCCTATACTCCACTAACTCCCAGATTTTGCTCAAGTTCAAGTCCATTGAGTCAGTGATGCTATCTAAGCATCACATCCTCTGCTGCCCTCTTCTCCTTTTGCCCACGATCTTTCCCAACAGTAGGGTCTTTTCCAGTGAGTCGGCTCTTTGCATCAGGTGGCCAAAGTATTGGCATTTCAGCTTCAACATCAGTCCTTCCAGTGAATATTCAGGACTGATTTCTTTTAAGATGGACTGGTTGTATCTCCTTGCAGTCCAAAGGATTCTCAAGAGTCTTCTCCAGAGCATCCAAAAACTTCAGTTCTTCAGTGCTCAGCCTTTTTGATGGTCCAACTCATTAACCTTAATCAAATAAATATACAAGTAAGTTGCTAAATGCAATCTGTGATCATTGTTATATAGGAAAATTACACTAGACCCAGTGAATAGATATGAAAGTTAGAATTGATATGGGAAAGGGTTTCACACATATATTTGATATTAATTCACAAGCAAAAGTGGGAATTTACTTATAAAAGGAGGATAGAATATTTCAGGCAGTGATGGCAGCAGAATAAAGGCCCTGAACTGGTATATAAGGTTTTAAAATTTTGGCCATCTATCATGAATTTCAGACTCTTTTGTAATAGCCCTTTAATTTACTTATGGACAGTTATCGCTTCTCCTCTGTAAGGGGCTAGCAGTGTTGTTGATCAAGTTTCCTGCCTTTCACTTGCCAGGGAATATATATATAATGCAAGTTAGGCCAGTCTTATTTTCTCTTCTTGAAGCATGAATTTTGAACAGGATTTTTAAAATATGAAAGTGAAATGGAAGCTCATTCCTTTCTGTATGGATACTGATATGGAACTGTTGAACTGATTATGCTATGTAGATGCCAGACAACCACATTTTTCTGTTTTATTCTGTACCTGTTTCTCTGGCCTTCCTGTTAGTTCTGTGAATGCTCCCATACAATTCCTGATAATTTCTTTTGCTGCTGAAGGTAGCTCAATTCAGTTTCAATTTTTTACATTAAAAGATACCTATCTATCTATTTACTGCAAATGTGTTCATGCTCAACTGGGTTGGACTCTTTGAAACCTCATGGACTGTATCCCACCAGGCTCCTCTGTCCATGGAATTTTAGGGGCAAGATTAGTGGAGTGGGTTGCTATTTCCTACTCCAGGGGATCTTCCAGACCCAGGTATTAAACCTGCATCTCTTGTGTGTCATGCATTGGCAGGTGGATTCTTTACTGCTACATCACCTGAGAAGTTCTAGTGATTATATATATAAAAAAGGAGCATTGAAGGTTTGAATGAAAAATTGATGATAATTGGTGAAATGAAAGAAAGGAGAAGTGAATCAAGATAAAATAGGATCACAGGAAGGGATAGATATTACCTATTTTCAGTCCAGTTTAAGAATTAAGATCACAGGTAAGACATTGTTATAAAATTTCATAAGTATTATAGGATTTCATAAGTATTTAGATGGCAAAGCTGTCAGATCAGTTTTTCATGGTAGCACAAAGGAGAAGCAAACATATAGGAGGACCCTTGAGTGTTTGAAACCCCAGAGTGTCAGAGATGGCTTTTAGGCAAGAGTTCCTTAAGTCCCTGGCCTATAGACCAGATGATTAGAAGTGCCATTTTGTAAAGAAATGGGGAATAATGGCTTGCAGGTTTAGATAATGGCATATTTGGTGTTAGGCATGGAATCTACTAAATTATTAGGATGGAAACATAAAAAAATATTCATAAGGCATTGATTATTTGTACCTGAGAGCTGGGAAATAGTTTTGGCGATTATCTCCAGCCTAGACTCTTTGGAATCCCAGATCTAAGGAACCAACTTCTTATTTGGCATCTCCAAGTGGAGTCCTCCAGTACACCTAAACTCTATGTGTTAAAAAGAAAAATGAACTCTGTCTGCACACCTCTCAAAAAGCACACTCTGTTCTTCCTTCATTGTTGCTTATCTTAGTGCAATTTATTACTATTTACTTAGTTGCCAAAGCTAGTAACCTAGGGATTATAATTATTTGTTCTTTCTTCTATAGTTTCCATTTAAAAAACAACAGAATCTCTCTATATTGAAAACTGCTCTCAAATTAAGTTTGATTTTATATCCTTATGTCATACCATAATTCTTTGCATTTATTATGCAACTGTGAACATTAAATTTTGCATTTTATTTGGAAGTTGAATAGGTTCCAAAGAGTGATATGTGTTCTCCTTTTAATGTCCGTCATTATTCTCTCTGGTTTTACTATTGTTATTAGGTTGCTATATTTAAATTTAATGAAGCATTTATTCTCAATCAAGAAGACCATCGAGATGATACAATTCTATAAGCCTGTGGTGTGAAAGCAGAGTAATAAACTTCATTTGGTGTGAGATTAGAAATGATTGAATATGCTTTCTATTCATTAAGGTTCTTTTATTCTTCCTCTATGATATTTATAAGTGAAGTAAATAATAAAAGGTGTTAGACTTTTTTCCCCAGTCTTCTCTGTGAACTTCTGATAAAGTGTTAAGGACAAGACTTCCTGGACAAGGACAATCTGTTCTCTTTTATGATTCCAAGGCTGCAACAATATAATACAGGGTTCACTTCTGACATCCCATAGTAAAGTCAGTCTTCATCACAATAAGTCTTCTCCTCCTAAATATGTTATTTTTTTTAAAGAATATAATAAGAAACAAAATGAGAAAAATTACCATAAATTGTTTAATAAAGCCTAGGTTTTGAAATAGTTACTTCAAATACCAACATAGGAAATTCAAAAATTTTGTAACCAAATGAAGCAAAAAAATAGTGCATTATTTGTAATATATAAGATCCATGTGACATTTATTCTATTATTGTTCCTGAATTACCTAGGATTAAAAAAAAAGGAAAGAAAAAGAAACAGGGACTTGCCTGGTGGTCCAGTGGTTAAGAATTTGCCTTGCAATTCAGGGCACATGGGTTTGATCCCCTGGGCTGGTCAGGAAGCTAAGATCCCACATGCTGTGGAACAACTAAGCCTGCATGTCCCAACTAAGACCTAACACAGCCAAATAAATAAATAACAGCAACAAACAAACAAAAAAGCCTGAAAAGGCAAACAAAAAATCTTATTTTTTATGCAACTGTTTTTCATTTTCTCTTAGCAAACAAGCAAAAGCTATCCACATTTTGAAAATTATTCACCCAGTGAACTATCTTTTTTAATTAATCAGCCTTGGATATTTCACCTTTTAAAGTATCTTTCACATGCTAAGTTTTTCTTAGATTTGATCCATGAACCCCTGTACCTACTTAAAAAAAAATAAAATCAAATTTCTGATTCTTACCTCAAACATACTTTAATAGAATTTATAGGTATGGAACCTAAGAATGCATTTAAATAGTACTGTTTACCAATGCTTGTAGTCTTTTAGAAATGCTGAGAAGATTCAGAAAGGTTACTGTTTGGTCATTCAGAGAGTAAGACATAGAGTAACCAACAAGCAAGAAAAGAAGTTATCAAGCTTACACTGAAGGTGAAAGTGAAGTCGCTCAGTTGTGTCCGACTCTTTGTGACCCCATGGACTGTAGCCCACCAGGCTCCTCTGTCCATGGAATTTTCCAGGCAAGAATACTGGAGTGGGCTGCCATTTTCTTCTCCAGGAGATCTTCCCAACCAGGGATTGAACCCAGGTCTCTCACATTGTAGGCAGATGCTTTACCATCTACATTACTAAGAAGTAAAATTGATAAATGCTTGCTCCTTGGAGGAAAAGTTATGACCAACCTGGGCATCAGAGTAAAAAGCAGAGACATTACTTTGCCAAAAATGTCCATCTAGTCAAAGCTATTGTTTTTCCTATAGTCATGCCATTTTCGTAAATCAAGTTTTATTGGAAAGTAGACACACCCATTTGTGAATGTATTGTCACTGGCTAGCTTCAGCAGGAATAATTTAGGAGAAGGCAATAGCACCCTACTCCAGTACTCTTGCCTGGAAAATCCCATGGATGGAGGAGCCTAGTGGGCTGCAGTCCATGGGGTCGCGAAGAGTCGGACATGACTGAGCGACTTCACTTTCACTTTTCACTTTCATGCATTGGACAAGGAAATGGCAACCCATTCCAGTGTTTTTGCCTGGAGAATCCCAGGGACAGGGGAGCCTGGTGGCTACTGTCTATGGGGTCGCACAGAGTTGGACACGACTGAAGCGACTTAGCAGTAGCAGCAGCAACTTCTTAATACAACTCCAGAACTGAGTAGTTGTTACAGATACAGTATGGCTAACAAAACTATCTAGCTCTTCATCGAAAAGCTTTCTAATCTCTGTGGAGTGTACCTAGAGTATTGAACAACTGAAGCAGATCAATTTGTATTTCTTCCTATTATGACAAGTTTATATACAGATATACCTGTGAAATGAACTGAAAATAACGGCTAGAAAGGAAGTGCAGGCAGTGAAATTTTTCTTTAGTTGTATTTTATTTTTATATTAGTATCAGTAGAAAAATAATTAAGTAAAATTTTTTTGAACAATGAAATATTATAATTCAAAAAAAGGGAAGAGTACTACTTCTACATTCAATTAATTTGTTTCAAAATGAGAAAATATCTACCTGTAATCAATCCATTACAGCCATGAGTAATAGTTTCACAGTATCATAATAATTCTGAATGAACCCTGCTTCTTAGGGCTTCCCAGGTGGCACTAGTGGTAAAGAACCTGGCTGCCAATGCTGGAGATGCAAGTTCAGTCCCTGGGTCGGGAAGATCCCCTGCAGGAGGGCATGGCAACCCACTCTAGTATTCTTGCCTGGAGAATCCCATGGAGCCTGGTGGGTGCAGAGAGCCAGACATGACTGAAGCAACTTAGCGCAGCATACACAATAACTTATAAGTGAATTTTAATAAAACTGAAATATCTCTGAAAGATATATTTTAGGCATATAGCAAGTTGTACCACTGATGCACATGTTCTTTTTTTTTTTAATTTTTTTTGATGCACATTTTCTTAGTTTTACCAAACACAAAGAGTAAAAAGAGAAAGAAGTTTAAATATTAAAGAAATAACTAAAATAATCTGTAGTAAAGGAAAATTATTGCAACCAAGATCTTCACTCACTGCTTTAAACTTTAAACACAAGTGAAACCTCCATGCAGACTCATGAAGGACTTAATGAAAATTAACAAACACACATTTTGTCTAATTGTCTTTACAATTACTGTATGATCATTGTTTATATCTAATCTATTATTTAAACACTAGGCTATGATTTACCACAGCAGCTTGAGACACAAACTATGCCCAAAGCAACACTGAATGACTTTGAACTGTTGTGAATTTGTTTTTGAATGAGTGTACATATTCTTCCAGGTAGAATACAAAGTTTTTTAGAGTAATAAAAATGTGTTGTTTTAAGCTTCCATGTATTTTGAAACTCAACAGTTACTTTAGCAATTATGTAGCAGTTATCTAAGTTCTCTGTACACTGCACCTTCTCATGACCTACACTGCCGCTGCTGTACTCTTGCCTCTTTGGCCCTGTCTATTCTTGAATCTTTGCAAGTGTCTGTAATTCCTTATCATTTAGCTGTTTAATTTTTTATTTTTTACCTACGAAGTAAACCTGCCATGCTCAGTTGCTTCAGTCATGTCTGACTCTCTGCGACCCCATAGACGGCAGCCCACCAGGCTCCCCCATCCCTGGGATTCTCCAGGCAAGAACACTGGAGTGGGTTGCCATTTCCTTCTCCAATGCATGAAAGTGGAAAGTGAAAGTGAAGTCGCTCAGTCATGTCCGACTCTTCGCAACCCCATGGACTGCAGCCCACCAGACTCCTAAGTCCATGGGATTTTCCAGGCAAGAGTACTGGAGTGGGGTGCCATTGCCTTCTCCGAAACCTGCCATAAATCCTAAATATTCTTCTTTTTCATTCCACTTTTCATTCCATGCCCTTTCCTTTTCCACTTCCTTTTAAAATTTCAAGCCCCAACACATGTCATTTCATTTATGTGGTCCTTTATCCACCTTCATAGGCAGAACTAACAGCTCTCTCCTTGTTCCTCCAACACCTCTTTCATACTGCAAACATACAAGTTGCATATTAAGACCATTATCTCTCTCTCTCTCTTTCTCTCTGACTTCTGAGGCTAGATAATGTGCTAGATAATGAGCTAGTGCAGTGCTCAGATTATACATAAACATTTGGGACATTTTCTGGAGATAAATGGAATTGGTTTATATAAAGACTGCCAGTATATCTTATGGTGGCAATTCACCTCTGTAATTTGCAGTATTGAATCTTTAATTTTATAGCATAAGAAGGTGCTACATATTTGAAAAGATAATGTTTCTTTTGAATTCTGTTTGAAGAATAAGAAATAGCACAACCCCCCCCAATAAAAAAAACAGATAAAAGAAATTTCTTAGTTTCTTATCCAAGTTTTATATCCCCCAATTTTCTTTTTTTTTTCACCAGCTGACAAACTTGTAAGAAAGATTTTGCCATGAACACTTATATTTAGACTTTTCATTATTTGCTTAATTATTATTATTATTGAATGTTAACATTATATTTATTATGTATATAAGTGGCTGCATTCATTTTTAAATAATTTAAAATTATTAAGGTAACTTTAATGCATACCTTGGCATTCTATGAACAAGTGGGAAGAAAATAATTACTTGCTACAAGAAATTATATATCATTAAAATAGTACAGATTCATTATGTATATTAGGAACATGGAATAAGGTAGATGCTTATTATGGAAAAAATAAAGGACAAATACTATTTCCTTATTATTTCAGAAGCTTATCGTTTACTTGATTTTTTCTTTTTCTGGAATTCATTTTGCCCAATTCTCTATTCTCATCTCCTTTGTTATCCTTGATTTTTCTTGGAGAATGAAGTATTTTCTTTTAGATGGTAAAGATGGAAAGAGATAAGAATATTCTGTTACCATTGGAATCCTGCCCCTAGCAGTTGTGAAAACTACTTTATAATAATGTCTTATCATTTGGTCTAAAATTTACACATTTTTTTCTTTCTGAAATATATACCTGTCTCAACCTAAAGAAAGTGGAAACACACAAAAGCAGACCTGTCTTTCAATTATACTATTAATAGAATATTAGGGAACTACACCAATTTAATGCTCAAAACTGTTCATTTCCTTGAATTATACTTTGGTGGTTTTTTCCACAGCCTGTACCGAAGGTAATGTGTTTTCATGTTTTCCCTTTATGAATATGGTGGAAGTTTCAGCAGGTAGAAAATCAGGGAGGGCATAGTGGAACTCAACAACATCATCAATCAGCAGTGTATAATTGACCTCTATAGAGTACAGCAGCACAATACACATGCTTCTCAAGCTCACATAGCATTCACCAAGATATAGTCCATTTTAGGACATGAAACATGTCTTAACAAACTGAAAAGATGAAAGAAATACAAAGTCTGCTCTCACATATTCTCTTAGTGGGAACACTTCCTAACTCATTATGTGAAGCCAGTGTTAGCCAAATATCAGAAACAGAGATATTGCAAGAAAACTAAAGACTAAGATCTTTCTAGAACATGCATGAAAAATTCTCAAAAATTATTAGCAAACTGAATCCAACAACATATAAAAAGAATTATGCACCATGACCTTGTGGGTTTTATCCCAGGAGTGCAAGGTTACTTCAACATTCCAAAAATGATTAATGTAATCCCTCACATCAATAAAATAAAAAGAAAATCACACAGTCATATCAACAGATGCAGAAAAAGCACTGGGCATAATCCAACCCCCATTCATGATGAAAACTCTCACTAAACTAGGAATAAAGGGAATCTTCCTCAACTGGATAAAGAGCATGTACCAAGATGACTCAAATGGTAAAGAATCCACCTGTAGTGCCAGAGACTTCAGTTTGATCCCTCGGTTGGGGAGATCCCCTAGAGAAGAGAATGGCAACCTACTCCAATATTCTTGCCTGGAAATATCCCATGAACAGAGGAGCCTGGTGGGCTACATGGGGTCACAAAGAGTTGGACATGACTGAGCAACTAACACTTTCACACTAAGATCAAGTGAGAATGCATTTTCTTGCTACTTATTTTCAACACTGAGCTGAAAATTCTAGCTAACACAGTAAGAAACAAACAAACAAAAAAAAGGAAATAAAAGTCATACATATTGGGAAGAAACAAATAAAACTGCCCTTGTTTGAAGATAAGATCATCAGAAAATCAGATCATGCAGAAAATCCAAAAGAGCTGACCAAAAAACTCCTTGAATTAATAAGCCATTCCACCAAGATTATATGGTACAAGGTCAGAAAGCAAAAGTCAATTGCTTTTCTATATATCAGTAATGAACAAGTGAAATTTGAAATTAAGAACACAATATCATTTACATTAACACTCCCCAAAATGGATACTTCAGTATAAATCTAATCTGATGCTTGGTGTGTCTCTTCAAATTGTATTACTTATTTATTTTGCTATTTTGGTATGCTTTGTAATTTTTCTTGATCAGCTGACATGAACTGGTAGGTAAAAATAGCTGTTGCAAATAAGCCTTTCTTAAGGTGGTAGTAAGATATGGAGGGAGGGGAAGCAGTCTATAGTCTCATAATTAAATCTCCCCTTTTACTTAAGCCTCAGCCTCTGCACTGTAAATATCATGAATGTTTTCAATTTTTTCCCTCTTCCTTTTTAGGTGGGATAGGATGGCCAGAGCAGGCTGGAGATGGGTATTCCCTTTCCCCAGATCAGTTATCTTGTTGTGTTCTTATTGGTGGTTTAGTCACCAAGTCATGTCAGAGTCTTTGTGACCCCAAAGATGGTAGCCCTTGAGGTTCCTTTGTCCAGGGGATTTCCCAGGCAAGAATCCTGGAATGGGTTGCCATTTCCCCCCAACAGGGGATCTTCCTGACCAAGAGATTAAACCCTCGTCTCTTGGTTGGCAGGCAGATTCTTAACCACTGAGCCACCTTGGAAGCCCAAGCTTTGGTTCATTAGTTTCGCTGGAGGAAATTGCTTGTTAAGAACAGAATGCTCTGACATATGTTAAAATGGTTCCTTTCCACTCCACTGCTGGAAGACTGGGGGACTTTCACTCTGATATCTACTGTGGAGTCAGTGGAAGCACTATGAGGCAAATCTCACAAAACTGTAGGGGCTCCCCCTGTTAGTTGGGTACCCCAGAGTTTTGACTGAGGTGTCTATGCTGAATCTCCAGCAATTACAGTTCACGTTTTCATTACACCGTGCAGATTCCCGTGATGGTTTCCACGCAGGTAAGTCATGACTCCTCTATATTTGCTGTTCTGTCTTACCAGTGCTGGGGGCAGCAATTTGCCTTCTGTTCAAATCTTTCTTGTGGGTCTAAGAATTGTTGATATTTCAGTTTTTCTGCTTTTTACTTGTTAGGAGAGAGTGGCAGCTTTCAAGCTTCTTATATGTGGAAACAAAAAAAAAGGAAAGTTTAAATTCTTCTTGAGATGTTAATAATGTATAACTTAGGAAAAGAGAATTTGGGTAGAGTGTATGTTGAAAAGTAACAAGGATAGCAGACATTATTCAGTGAGCACTATTTTAAAGCAGGCACTGTGGTAAGTGCTTTCCCTGGAGTTTCCTATTAATAGAAACAGTAATAACACCTGCTCTGAGAGTTAATGCATTTGAGGTTAAAGTATACAAACTTTGTAATACAATTTTGCAGTATCGTAATATGAAGTCATAAAATCAAGATTTAACTTCATTAATAAGGGAGCAACCATCTTATAGAGAGTTACATGTAGTTTTTCTGAAAGTGTCAAACTTGTTCCAGATCAGTTCATTTAGATTGTTCAACATTGAAACCTGGATAACTAGCTCATGGCGATGCATTTGTCATACTATGTTCTTGTTAAAATATTTTCCTAGCAAGATAAATGTGTCATTTAGAAGATAAATATCAGAATCAATCTTTGCCCTCAAACCTAATACACCTCTCCTTAAAGTAGAATGTAATTGGAAAACACCACTGTAAAAAAACAAACAAGAACAATATCTCCTAGAACACTTGCTTCTGACCACATTTTTTACATGCCTCTTAACAACATTCGTATATAAGCTTTGATAATATACCATAATGTTTCTTACTGAAACTGATTTTTTAATTTAAGTGTCATATTGAAAATCATATATTTAACTCATATCACATTCATTTTGTTGATTAAAAATATCTCTTTCCATAAAAGTTGGCAAATCTTGGGGGAAGAGAATTCATAGAATCACTTTACTTTTTTTCTTTATGCATTAATGTTTAAATACATCATAGAGCTTACATACATGATTCCAATAATTTGCAATAATAGAAAGTGTTCAGTGTACTTTATTGGGTAATATATGCCTGTGGAGATAATTTTCCGAGCCCTAAAATTATATACTTTGTTGGTATCCAAAGGCAAATGTTTGTCTTTCATTCTTTTTATATCATAAAAGATGTTTAAAATAACCAACATTTTAATTTAATAATATTTTATGTTTATAAATATTTATCTTGCTCTTGCCATATTGCCCAATATCACCACCTACCCAACAAACAAGAACACTGCTCAAAATGTTGGGAAAAAAACACAAAGGATTGAAAATATGATGTTAATAGACAAAAATAGCCAATAACTTATCTTCAACCCCCCAAAATAGCCAGCAATGGTCAAAATAGATAAGAGTGATGTGACTAACCTTCTTTTCAACTATTCCTTTTATATATATATGGGGTATAGTTGCTTTACAATATTGTGTTAATTTATGCTGGATCACAAAGGGAATCAGCTGTATGTATACATATATCCCTCCATCCTGGACCTCCCTCCCACCCTCCTCCCCACCTCCCCATCCCAGCAATCTAGGTTACCACCGAGCACTGAGCAGAGCTCCCCGTGCTATACAGCAGGTAGCCACTAGCTATCTATCTTAGACATCAGTTCAGTTCAGGCCAGTCCCTCAGTCATGCCCGACTCTTTCCAGCTCCATGGACTGCAGCATGCCAGGCTTCCCTGTCCATCACCAACTCCTATAGTTTGCTCAGACTCATGTCCATCGAATCAGTGATACCATCCAACAATCTCATCCTCTGTCGTCTCCTACTCCTCATGCCCTCAATCTTTCCCAGAATCAGGGTCTTTTCCAATGAATCACTTCTTTGCATCACGTGGCCAAAGTGTTGAACTTCAGCTTCAGTCCTTTTGATGAATATTCAGGATTGATTTCCTTTAGGATTGACTGGTTTGATCTCCTTGCTATCCAAAGGGTTCTCAAGATTCTTCTTGAACACCACAGTTCAAAAGCATCAATTCTTTGGTGCTCAGCTTTCTTTATGGTCCAAATCTCACATCCATACATAACTACTGGGAAAACCATAGCTTTGACTAGATGGACTTTTGTCAGCAAAGTAATATCTCTGCTTTTTAATCAAACATGGAATATATGTCAATCCCAATCTCTTAGTTCCTCCCAGTACCCTTTCCCCTCACTCTATGTCCTACATCTGTTCTCTATGTCTGTGTCTCTATTCCTGCCCTGCAAATAGGATCATCTGTACCATTTTTGTAAATTCCCCATATATGCATTAATGTATCTGTGGTTCTTTTTCTGTGGTTCTTTTTCCTGACTTACTTCACTCTGTGTAACAGTCTCTAAGTCCATCCACATCTCTGCAAATAACCCAATTTTGTTCTTTTTAATGGCTGAGTGACATTCTGTGGTTTATATGTATCACATCTTCATCCATTCATCTGTCAATGGACATTTTGGGTTCTTCCAAGTCCTGGCTAGTGTAATACAGTACTGCAGTGAACACTGGGGTGCAGGTGTCTTTTTGAATTATGGTTTTCTCAGGGTATATGCCCAGTAGTGGAATTGCTGGGTCATATGGTAGTTCTATTTCTACCATATTTCATATGGTAGATTTTTAAGGCACCTACATACTGTTCGCCATAGTGGCTCTATCAAATCACATTCCCACACCTTCTCCAGCATTTACTGTTTGTAGATTTTTTGACAATGGCCATTTTGACAAGTGGAAGATGATATCTCATTGAAGTTTTAATTTGCATTTCACTAATAACTGGTGATGTTAAGCATCTTTTCATGTGCTTCTTGACTATCTGTATTTCTTTCTTGAAGAAATGTCTGTATAGGTTTTCCTCCCATTTTTTGATTGGGTCATTTATTTATTTTTATTATTGAGCTGTTTGTATATTTTAGAGATGAATCCCTTGCTGATTGCCTCATTTGAAAATATTTCCTTTCATTCTGAAGTTTGTCTTTTCATCTTGTTTATGATTTACTTTGCTGTACAAAATGTTTTAAGTTTCATTAGTTCCATTTGTTTATTTTTGTTTTTATTTTCATTACTCTAGGAGGTGAGTCAAAAAAGATCTTACTGTGATTCACGTTAAATAATGTTCCTCCTATGTTTTCTTCTAAGAGTTTTATATTGGCTAGTTGTATATTTATTTAATCCTTTTGGAGTTTCTCTGTGTGTGTATGTGTGGTGTTAGTGACTATTCTAATTTCATTCTTTTAAATGTAGCTTAATAAAACAAACAAATGGCTACTTTATGTGCATTGAAGATGACTCAGTAGTGGCTCACATGCAGAGCAGATGTCTATCACTAGGACACAGGTCGATACACTGATTTCTTATTTGCTTGCAGTCCTCCAGTATTTAAGGAAATAAGTATCTCAGAATTAAATTTTTACATCACACAGAGATGCATGCAATTTTTATTATCCCATATTTCAACATTGTCGGATATTTTGCTAAAATAATTAGAAAGAATGCATTGTTGAAATCAGTAGATATTTTAAAAAATCACTTCTACAGTGTGAGAGTTCACTTGCACAACCATATGCATTTATTTCCATTTTTGTCCAGCTCTGTGCATATTATGATTTTCTAGGTCAAAAATCTTTTCAAAATGTAATTTTCAAAACATGCAAACCACCTTTTTGTGCCTGGAAGCTAGATGCTGATCTTCTAGCTTTGGGCCTTTTTCATTCCTCACCCTAATCACAATCAAATTCTTCACTTGGTTCCATGATTGGCTTGAGAACGATTTGGATTGAAATCAGATGAGCAACACAGATGGTATCTAATATTGCATCTCCGTTTTTGGCTTTACTCTGTAAGCTGCTTACTCAGTGGTAGAGGAGAAAAGGAAGGCTGCTGACAAATGGCACTATTATGACCATCATAGCTAAGCTAGACTGGCACCATTAGAGTGCTCAACAATCTGTTTTATATCTCTATGTTTCTAAGCCCATATTCTTAAACAAAGGTGTTCTTTCCTCATGGAACATAATACCTTCGACTGGGGACAGTTTTTCCTCTTGAAATGTCTTATTAAGCATAATGATTTTTAAGGATGTTTGTACTGAAAGAGAGGCTGTATCCTTTGGAGATTAACTCTATGTTGTAGTAATATATTAACTTCTACTAACTTAAGTCTCATTTTCTCATTTAACTCTATAATATACATTTATTTAACATATTTTGAAGACAAAAACTGTTATAAACTCATAAAAGCTAAGGGTGGGCATATAATATCAATAGTTGACTACTGATTTTAAATAAAAATGCATTATGATTTAAGTGAAAGTGTTAGTCACTCAGTCGTGTCCAACTCTTGTGATCCTAAGGACTGTAGCCTGCCAGGTTCCTCTGTCTTTGGAATCCTCCAGGCAAGAAACTGGAGTGGATTGCCATTTCCTTCTCCAGGGGATCTTTCAGACCAAGGAATTGAACTCAGGTCTCCCACATTGCAGGCAGATTCTTTACCATCTGAGCCACAAGGGAATTCCTATGATTTAACATGGATATTATTTTGAGAAAAAGATATGCATTTCAAAAAGGTATTTCTTTTAAGTAAATTATAATTAGAATCTCTTCTGATTATGAAATTTATATATATGCCATGAAGAATATGTTTTTAAATAAAAAATACAGAAAAGAAAATGCAGGTCAATCATATTTCAATCAAATGAGTGTTAGTTTAATGATATAGTTCCTTTTGTATTTTATGCCTATTTCTCAATATGTATGACGTACAATGTACATGGTTTAGGAATATTATCTCCAATTTTATTTGTAAGGTAAGTTAGAAGATGAGAAAATTTGGTTGTGAAAATGTAGCAATTTATGCATAATATAATAACAGTTGCAACCTGAATTATGAGGCTATGCATATAAAAGAGTAACATGTCAACAGTTGTGTTTATCATTTACTAAGAAATTTTTCATACTCATATCATCTGATTTTTTTAACATTTATTTTTAGCTCTGCTGGGTCTTTGTTGTGGCTCAGGCTTTTCTCTAGTTGTAGTGCAGGCTTCTCATTATGGTGGCTTCTCTTGTTGCAGAGCATGGGCTCCAGGGCACGTGGGCTTCAGTAGTTGCGTCATGCAGGCTCAGTAGTTGTGACTCCTGGGCTCTAGAGCACAGGCTCGGTACTTGTGGTCCACAGGTTAGTTTTTCTGTGGCATGTGGGATCTTCCCAGATCAGGCATGGAACCCATGTTTCCTGCATTGGCAGGTGGATTCATTACCACTGAGCCACCAGGGAAGCCTTTCATCTCATCTGGTTTTGATAGCAGCTTTCTGAGATAAGCATCTTATTTCTCACTTTTAATTTGAGAAGACTCTTCAGAAAAGATAAAGAAATTTATCTAACTTGATGTAGCCTGGAAATAATGAAATCAGAGCATGATGCTGGTGTTTTCAAATTTAAATACTGTATTCTATCTCTACACTTTGGTGTAGAAGAAATGAATAAACTTTATGAATTTTGAAGAATACTTAGCAAAATGAACTAACATAATATTTTAGGGAGTGCATTAAAGAAAAATATAATGTTTCTAATTTTGTGTCTGGAAACTCTACAGTTGGTTGGGGTGACTGAAGATTGTAGGTACAATCCAGATTTGATTACCTTCTATTCCACAGAAGAGATCCTCCAAACTTTAAGCTAGATTATTATAATTGTTTATAATAAATTTTGTTTTAGCAAATGAACAAGCAGCATAAGTTGCTTTAATCAGCCATCTTTCAGAATGAAAATGATGAAAGTCCAATGACCCAGTTTGCCACAAATTAATCATGTGTGTGTGCTAAATCACTTCAGTTGTGTCCAATTCTTTGCAACTCTGACTGAAGCCTGCCAGGATCCTCAGCCCATGGGATTCTCCAGGCAAGAATATTGGAGTAGGCTGCCATTTCCACCTCCAGGAATTCTTCTAGACTCAGGGATGGAGTCTGCGTCTCTTACATCTTCTGCTTTGGCAGGCAGGTTCTTTACCACTAGTGCCACCTGAGAAGCCCGCAAAAATTTTAGTCTGCTTAAATGCTGAATTTAATGTTTTCTGTTGGATATAAAAATTATATAAAAACCTGATAATATGTGATACCTCCATTTCAATATATCTTGAAGCTAAAGTTTGATTTTCTCTCTTCATGAACATGTTAATGTTATTTTATAGAAATATTTCAAAGCAAGTTTTCAGTGGCGCATGAAATGAAACCTTATTCTCACATAGAAGCTGATGGTGTTGGAATATTTGTACTTTTTAATAGGGTTTCCACTTATTTATTTCATTGATTCTGTTTTCATATAATTACAAAGTAAATAATTGGAACAATTATTTGTATAATAGATAAAAGTCTCTTTTATCTATGCAATGTATACATTTTATTTTAAAAACTAAAATTAGAGGATTACATTATAAGTAATAACTATCAAAACTAAAATACTATTATAAATGTATTCTTAAAGGTTTGTCTTCATGAAGCCCTAGGAAGGAATAGGACATAGTTTTTATTAAAAATACTTCAGAGAAATTCCCAGCAGATGATTCTGAGGATATAGACATAAATAAGAAGCTCAACATCATACTTAACATCAAAACATGTACAACTTTCCCCTGCTTTCCAAAAGAAGGAGATTCCTATGAAATCTTTTGCAAACACAAATGGTGTAAAACAAACAATTAACTTTTATTATGAAAGTGAAAATCCTCTTGTATTTCTTTCAATTTGCAAAAACAAAAATTAATATAGGTCTTGTAAAAAGCCTAGTGGTATAAAGTGAACTTTTGAAAAGTGGAGGGTACCTGTAATTGCTAATTAAAACATCCAGCAGATATGACTACACACTTATTAAAATGGCTAAAATTAACAACACCAGATGTTGGTGATGTGGAGCAATAGAAATTTTCATTCATTTTTGGTGGTGATGCAAAATGGTACAGCCACTTTGGAAAACTCCCAGTTTCTACAAAACTAATTATGCTCTTACTTTAAGAGCCAAAAATCATGCTCCTTGGTATTTACAAAAAAGGAACTGACTGTTCATGCCCACACGAAAAGCTGTACAAGAATGTTTATAGCATGTTTACTTATAATTGCCAAAACTTGACAGCGATAACAATGTCCTTTAATAGGTGAGTGCTAAGTCACTTCAGTCATGTTCAACTCTTTGCAACCCTATGGACTGTGGGCTCCTCTGTCCATGGTATTCTCCAAGAATACTGGAGTGGGTTGCCATTTTCTCCTCCAGGGGGTCTTTCCCACCCAAACCCGCATCTCTTTTGTTTCCTGCATTGGCAGGCAGGTTCTTTACTGCGAGCACCACCTGGGAAGCCCATTTAATAAACGAGTAGATACATAAAATGAGGTACATCTATATAGTGGAATAGTTAAAAATACATAAGCCATGAAGTTACAGAAAGATAGGGAAGAACTTCAATGCTAAGTAAAAGAAGCCGATCTGAAAAGGCTCCATGTGTAATTCCAACTCTATGATATTCTGGAAAAGGCGAAAGTATGGAGACAGTTTAAAGATCAGTGATTGCTAGGAACACAGTAAAAGGGATGGAGAGGCGAATAAGTGGAGCAGGGGAGAGCTGAGGACACTGAAGCTATTCTGTATGATGCTGTAGTTGCGTATGCATATTACACACTTATCACAGCCTATGGAATGTAAAGCAATGAATGAACCCTAATGTAGACTGTGGACTTTATTTAATAATAACTGATATCAGTTGTAACAAATATCTAATTACTGCAAAATGTTATTGATAATATGGGAAAATGTGTGTGGATTTGGCAGTAGGAGAATGTATGGATTTTTTGTATTTTCTGCCCAATTTTTCTATAAACCTAAGACTGTTCTAAAATATGGTTAAATTGTATAATAAGAAAAAGTAGGGGAAACATCATTTTAGGTTATAGTTGGGTCATGAATTCCACATCATGTTTCAACAACCATTGATTGCTCATTTTTTCTTTTTTTAAAAATTGAAATATAGTTGGTTTATAATGTTTCAGGTATACAGCAAAGTGATTCAGTCAGACTTATAACCTACACAGTTGTAAGCAAACAAATTTTGTTGCTTTATGTCACAAATTATATATATTTATATATATATTTTCAAATTCTTTAAAATTATAGGTTACTATAAGATATTGAATATAATTTCCTATGCTAAAGACTAGGTCCTTGTTATTTATCCATGTTATACATTCTACTGTGTATCTGTTAATCCCATTCTTAATTTATCCCTTCTCATCCCATCCCTTTGGGTAACCATAAATTTGCTTTATGTGTTTGGGAGTCTATTTCTTTTTTGTAAATAAATTCATTTGTGTCTCTTTTTTCAGACTGCATTTAAGACAAACAAGTGATATTTGTATCACTTAATAATAAGTGATCACTTAGTCACTTAAGAATTCTTCCTCTGTCTGACTTAATTCACTTATTATGATAATCCCTAGGTGCAACTATGTTGCTGCAAATAGCATTCTTTCATTCTTTAAATGGATAATATTTCATTGTGTATACATATAAAACACAACTTTATCCATTCACCTGGCAGCAGGCATTTATATTGCTTCCATGTCTTGGCTACTGTATACAGTACTACAGTTTACATTGGGGTATATATTTCTTTTTGAATTAAGAGTTTTTGTCTTTTCTGGATATATGCCTAGGAGTGGGATTGCTAGATCATGTTATGCCTTTATAGTTTTTTAAGGAGTCTCTATACTGTTTTCCATAGTGGCTGTACCAATCTATGTTCCTACCAACAGTGTAGGAAGGTTCTGTTTTTTCACATCCTCTCCATCATTTATTATTTGTAGACATTTATGGTGGTCAATTTACTTCACTTAGCTCATCTTCTGGTTTTTTATTTTGTTCCTTCATCCTAAAGATATTCTTCTGCCACCTCATTTAGTCTAAATTGCTATTTGTATTCTTATGTATGTATTAGGTTAGCTATGTTTTTCAACCTTGGAGAAGTGGTTCTCGGTAGGAGGTGTCCTGTGCATTACAGCAGTGCACTCCCCTCTGGTTACCTAAGCTATATGCTCTTGGGATTCCCTTTAAGACGGGTCTTTCTGTTTGGGCAGATTGACTATGTGGGTAGTCTGTAGGTTTTGCCGTCACCAAGTCTGACTGGTTGCCAGGTCCTGCCTTGTGCAGATTCTGCTGTATAGCAGAACCTGGCCACAGGACAGCTGGCTGCAGGACCCAAGGGGCCCCAGGACTGGCTTCACTCACTTCACTTGTGTGTGAAGTCAGGGTCCTGAAGACTCTGGGGCTTTTGCACTCTAATGCCACTAGGTGATGGGGTTAGTGCCAGACTACTGGTGGGCGGAAATGTTTTTTGGAGTCTGACTCCGGGTCCAAGGGATTCCAGAGCTCATTTCAGATCATCGTTGGGTGAGGTGGAGGGCCTATTCTTGACACAGTTGAGTATGGGGATCCCGGTTGTCCTAAAGCTTGTGTTGGTCTGCAACTGTGCACCGCTGTGCCTTGCTTGTTCCAGGTTAGGGTCTGGCTTGCTGTGGGCAGTCTGGGTCCCAGGTTTTCTTGTGTCTGATGTCTGCCCCCAAGTGGGCAAAGACGGTCTAAGGACAGTTGCAGGCTTCCTTGAGGGAGGGGCTGGTGCCTGTTCCCTGATGGGTGGAGCCGTATCTTAGCCCCCTGGTGGGCAGGGCTGGGTGAAGTGGCATGTCTTGAAGTGGCCGTGGGCTCAGGAAGACTTTAGTCAGCCTGTCTCCTGATGGTTGGGACTGTGTCCTCACTTGGTTGTTTGGCCTGAGGTGTCCCAGAACTGGTGCCTATAGGCTCTTTTGTGTGGCCAGGTCTTGGTGCTATGGAGCCAACACAGGAGCTGCCCAGGAGTGTTCACACATTTGAGTGTTCCCCACTATGTCTGCCACCAGTGTCTATGTCCCCAGGTGAGCCACAGAAGACCCGCGCCTGTCCAGGATACTCTCCAAGACCAGTAGGTAGTCTGGCCCAAGCTCCTATCAAATGCCTGCTCTTACCCTGGGTCCTAGTGTGTATGAAATTTTATGTGTGCTCTCTAATCTGTTCAGTCACTAAGTCATGTCCAACTCTTTGTGACCCCATGGACTGCAGCACACCAGGCTTCCCTGTCCATCACTAACTCCTGAAGCCTACTCAAACTCATGTCCATTGAGTCAGTGATGTCATTTGTTAGGTAGTTAGAATAGGAAAAAGGAGTCCAGAATGGCGGTGGCTAAAAGAAAAGGAAGGGAAAGCCTGTGAAAATAGAACAAAGGAGGGTCCAAGGACCGGAGTGAGGACCTCAGGTAGAACAAACAGCACTCCTGGCTGGCCCAATTTACACAGGGCAGACCCAGGGGGAGGGAAAAACATAAAAAGAGGAGCCAAAGTTGGGCTGGGGGGAGGGCCTCTCTTCTCTTTGCATGTTTTGGGTTGGCATGCCCTCACATTTCAAAGAGGTATTTTCCTTTACTTTCTAAATGAAACTGAGCTGTAACATGGAGCTGTAACACTGGTCCATCTGAAGGCTGTAATGCTGGTCCATCTGTCACTTCAAACTTTTGTTGCGAGGAAACAGAACTGAGGAAATTACAAACTCCCCCGACACATGAAACAATCTCATCCTCTGTCATCCCCTTCTCCTCCTGTCTTCAATCTTTCCTAGCATCAGGGTTTTTTCCAGTGAGTCAGTTCTTCACATCAGGTGGCCAAAGGATTGGAGTTTCAGCTTCAGCATCAGTCCTTCCAATGAATATTCAGGACTGATTTCCTTAAGGATTGACTCATTGGATCTCCTTGCAGTCCAAGGGACTCTTAAGAGTCTTCTCCAATACTACAGTTCAGCCTCCATTGTTCGGTGCTCAGCTTTCTTTATAGTCCAACTCTTATATCCATACATAACTATTGGAAAAACCATAGACTAGATGGACCTTTGTTGGCAAAGTAATGTTTCTGCTTTTTAACATGCTGTGTAGGTTGGTCATAACTTTTCTTCCAAGGAGTAAGTGTCTTTTAATTTCATGGCTGCAGTTACCATCTGCCATGATTTTGTAACCCCCCAAAATAAAGTCTGACACTGTTTCCACTGTTTCTCCGTTTATTTGCCATGAAGTGATAAGACAAGATGCCTTGATCTTAGTTTTCTGAATGTTGAGTTTTAAGCCAACTTTTTCACTCTCTTCTTTCACTTTCATCAAGAGGCTCTCTAGTTCTTCACTTTCTGCTTTCTAATAGTGAACTGTCTTTTTCCCAGTTCTTTGGGGCTCCTGCAGTTAAGGCCTGTTTTCTCAAAGCCAAATGTTCTGGGGGCTCCTCTTCCCAGTGCCAGACCTGGACTTGGGAGCCTGAAATGGGACTCAGAACCCTTACTCCTGTGGCAGAACACCTCTGCAATAGAGATAGTTGCTATCCTGATCACACCTCCTCTGCCTATTTTTCCTACTAGCAAAACTCCCAGAGACAGTTATCACTATTCACTATCTCCATTTTTCCTCTGTTTCCTCCTTTAACCCATTTCATTTCTAACACTTAACCAAAGCTTTTCTTACCAAAATATATTACAATTACAGACTGCAAAATACATTGACTGATTTTCATATCTCTTCTGAACTGTTTGACCCAGAGCATCATTCCTGATTCCCTGAAATGTTTTCCTTCCTTTCCACCCACAATTTTCTGTTTTTCTTCCTTCCTCACTAGGGTGATCTTCTCAGTTCCATTCACTGGTTTTCTCTCGCTTCTCTGACCAGTAAGGTTAAGGGTGCACTGAGGCAGTACTTCAGAATGGCTATCCTTCTCTTTCCATGCTCACTCATTCATTCTGCAAACTTTATATCCCACTTACAGGCTAATGAGTCACAAAAGTGCAATACTCAGCCCCTGTCTTATTTTTGAAATACAGATAATTTATCCAAATTTTTACTCAACATTTTCAGTCTTACCATGTCTCAAATTGAATCCTTCTTACACCAAGCCTGCTCCTCTTCATGCCCTCTCCATCTCAGTAATTGACTCACATTCTTTCAGTTGCGTGAACTGCCTGAACTGAAACCATAGGCCTTTCTTCAAAATGCACTTTCAAAATATCCACAAATATCATTGTCTCCACCCTCAAAATGCATGCAAAATATATTCATATTTCTCACTACCTCTATGTGTTACCTTCATTCTATTCCAATTCTGTCATCTTTTGACAATGTGATACTACTTATTCTCACTTCTACATGTAATTAGCATGACATTTATTGAGATATTAACATTTATTTTTTCATTCTAAATCTTCAAAATCTGTTATACATTTTACATTACCATAATATCACATGTTGAACTAGCTGCATTGCAAGAGCTCAGTAGTGTCTTAACTTATTGGTCAGTACAACCTTATAGTATCTGTCACAGTACTCTTCACAGCAACCCATTATCTCTTGCTCTCAGCCTTTATTACACTTCTTGCTTACTTTTTTCTTTGGTTTTTCTGCGGTTTGAATAGATCTGACCTTACTTTAAGACTACTAAACTTGCCATTCCTTCTTGAGCCTGTTTTCTTATTAGCTATAAGGCTCAGTACTTTATCTGCCTCAGGTGTTTGTTTGAATTTACAGCGATTTTGCTGCCTCCCTAATTCCCTCCTAGCATTGGGTATAATTCTACTTTTCACCATGTGAGATTATAACTCAATAAGTTTCCTAGATATGTGTATGTATATATGCATATGTGTATATAATGTGTTTGTGAGTATAGATTTATATTCAGTTTGTCACTAAGCCCTAGAAGTTAAGCTGCATGAAGGGAAGTATTTTTGTCTGTGCAACTCAGTATCACCAGCATCTGATGCTGTGATGGTTTATGTTAGGTAGTCAATAATTAAATATTTGTTTAATAGATAGTTGTAAAATTCAAAGGTCTAGATTTATTATAAATTAGAAATATATTATATATTATTATATATTAATATTATAATATAATATTATATTTAATAGAAGCAACCATTTCTGGAAATATATATAAATGACTATATTTACTTATTCCTGGGCAACAGTTCACCTCAAAATGCAGTGGCTTCAAATAGGGGTCAGCAAATATCTTCTGTAAATGACTAACTAGTTGGTGATTATTTTAGGCTTTTAAGGTCATAGGATCCCTGTTGTAATTAGTTGACTCTGCCGTGATAGTGAGAAAACAGCTTCAGACAATATATAAAGAAATGGATGGGGTTGTGTTCTGTTAAAGTTTCATTTACAAAAACAGAGGCCAACTGGTAGGCCCTAGTTTTCCAAACCTTAAGGCAACAATCATTCATATCACTCATGAGTCTGTGGGGCAGGTGGATAGCTCTGCAAATCTAGACCAGACTTGGCTGACTTAAGTTTTCAATGTGTCTGAGATCAGTTGGCAGGTTTCCTGAGCTGATTGTCTACTCTGGCCTCAGTCATATGCCTGGTGTTTGTCTGTGGGCTGAGGCAATGTGAGTAACTGGGCCAAGTGTCTTCCATCTTCCAAAAGTCTAGGCTGGAAATGTTCATATGGAATATTGGCAGTGATCCAGGGAAGAGAGTGGAACCAAAGAAGGCCTCTTGAGAATACATTTGACCAAAGTCACAAGGCCATCCCAAATTTAATGACTAGCCTATTGTATTTACCCTTATTGGAAGAGAAGCAGAGTAAACCTGCAAAGAGGTATGGATACATAGAAGTGAAAAATGACATCCTATTTGCAAGCAATCTACCATTACAGGAGTTTCATATTTTAAGCCAAACAAACTAAATTCCTATGAAGTGGTTCATTATCAGAAATGTTCTATTATGTGAAGTAAATAAATGTGAACCCAAGATCTTTTCCTACTTAAAATAGTTAGCATTGTCCTAGCTTAGAAATTATTTGAATTTGGTGAATATTTATCTTTGCCAATACTTATAGTTATCTCTGTGCTGCTTTAATCATACTTCCCCTATTCTGAACATTATTTGACTCATCAGAACCATCTGGACCTGTACTGTGACTTTCACTTTGTCATTTCAGCTAATGATTGTTAGGATTTCTGTTTTATTTTACATTATGATAGCTGAAATCCTTCTCATATTAAGTATATTAGTTAATTTTCTTATTTTGCTAAAGAATACTGATATTTCAACTTCTGAAAATAAATAATTCTAGATTTTAATCTCTAGTGTTAAGTCCAAATATCACCACAGTGCATTTTTATTTTGGTGGTACCCTAGAGGTAGTGATTCAGTCAAATATTTTATTACCTGCTTATCTCTGTTTGCTTCACCAGGCTGTTTGGAAAATGAAAGCAGATGGAGCTGGCCAGAAATGTAGTTCATAAATGCAGTTACTTGCTCATTAAAGTTTGTAATAGATCTAAACAGGCAGTGCAGAAAGAATTTGTTTTTTATGGCAGCAATTGATTTTTTTCAAACATACACTGTCTTATCCCCAAAGTAAAGAAAATACTCTCCAAAATTACCTTCAGAGTAATTTACTTTTCATAAATATGTGTAAAAGTTTAAAAGGTAAGATCTAATAAATTTATATTTTAATCACAGGAAAAAAATTATAATATATTATTTTTAAATGAAAGATTAATCCAATTAACAGAAAGTTGCCTAGCCTATATTCACTCAAGGCACATCTATATTAGGAGAAATGGAATTAAGGTGAAATGGAAGTAGAAATTAATTATGCAAATAATTCTAAGTGATGAAGGCCTTTTTTTCTCAATAATCTAAATATTTTGAGTAACTTATTTTGAAAACTGCCACATTTCTCCTTATGATTTTGGGTTAAATTGATATTTCTTTCAATTTGGTGAATTGATATGAATATTGAGATATACTTTGGTATGCTTGAATGGTGAGTGATGATTATTACAGTTATTTATGGAAACATGTAAAATTAATTTAATCTGAAAGCATTTCTGATTCAAGAAAGCCACAGTAGGGACAGAAATTGATTAGAACTGAATGTAATGTTAAAAAATTTACATATTTATTTTCCATTAAAAAAAGCCTGAGAATTCAATCCTGAAAATGTGTAGGGCTTAGAATATTCCTCAAAGTTTATTTTATATGAGCTGTAACATTAGTAAAATGAGAAACTTTATATTAGGACATTTTCCCTAGGAATAAATGGTTAAAAATTATTGAGGACATAAATTCCCCATTTATTCTTTATTCAGCAACAGCAGCTTTAGCTTCAAAAGACCTCAAGCACTCCTATGTTCACATATATATAAGCACACACCTGTGCACACAGATAAACCATGCACATACATACCTATACACCTGGCATATATTGTGTTCATAAGTTACTTTTGCTTATGTTCATATGTTACTTTTGCAGTTTTGAATTTGAAAGAATAGAGTTCCTTAGGCAGTAATTTTAATTCTAGTATTTTTAGCTTCTCACTCTATCTAAAATGACAATATGTCTTTGTTGAAAGAGTTAATTGGCTAATTTAAAGTTGATCCATATTATTACAATAAGAAAAAAGGAACATAATCATAAAATACTATACTACAATAATGTTTACTCTGAGTTTTCTTTGTTTCTTTTTCCTTCATAGACTTAAAGACAAATCTTACCTGATTATTATTTTTATGTTAAAATTCCTCTTGCTTTAGATCTTGGGGGAATTGGATTCCACTAAAAAGGATTTTATCTTCTTCTTCTTGAGTTAGCTAGTTACTCCCTAAATTAGCAAAAACAAAACAAATACCAACCTCATATTAAAAGGTAGAAATAAAAAGAGAAACTTTCCTTCCAAGATCTTATTTGCTTTCACCGCATCCTAGTAGCAATAAACCATATGAAAAAATATGTTACATATTATTTCTGCTTATCAGTTATTAGAACCCCTGAGACAGTCTTTTCCATGTGAAAGGCCACATTTCATGTCATGATGGAGAAAACCTCCAATTTTTATTAATTATCTCTCTATTTCATTTCACTTTGTGTTAGCTCTTATTGATTTAACTATAAAAAAACTATAGGTTTTGAAGAATTTCTGGATTAAAACCTGTGCAACTGATTTGTTTAAACTGAAGTGTTTAAGTCTCTTTCAATAGAATATAATTCACTGTTAAAAAATAAAACAATAACTTAATATGCTGAAATCAAATAATCATTTCACATTTAATTAACCTCTGTATATCTTATAGAAATAGCTATGTACGATCTCATAAGTAATAATATAAGCAATCTCTTAGATAGTTTGATCTTTCAGAAACTAAAAATTTTTAATTCTCATTGTTGTTGTCCTGTCTTTCCATGATTTCTATTAGTTTGCATATCATTTAATGTCCATAAAACTGAAAAAGCCAATGGCTATTATCACATAATTTAAATTATGAATATATTGTTCAAACATTTGAGTTAACATATAGGAAGAAAGATTCTTATTATAGTTTAAAGTAAAATAGTTACTGAAGAGACAGAGACAGAAACAAAACTGAGCAGGAGAAAAGTTACAAGAAAAGATTCCTGGAGTAGACTGCCAATAGCAAACAGACACTCAATTGCCATTTATAACTTGCTCAGCAGGAGGCCATGATGCTTGGTAGGTGTTCAGTGAGTGCTGGAAGACTGCTGTGCTCTGAATTAGTTTCATCCTCTTACTAAAATGAAAGCAAAAGAGTACATAGTATGAGGGAGAGAAATGAGAGAAAGATGTTGTAAATATTAGTGAATATTGCTATATAGGATTCATGAACACTTGTTATTTTAAATATATGGATTATCTTGCATACATTATTTTATATGCATACATTATTTTAGATACATTTGTGATATTTTCCCATATAGATGTTTTATTTTATCATTTACCTATTATATTATTTTATAATGAGTTATAAAGGGAATTTAAGACTATACTGTTCCACTTAAAAAGATGCTATTGCATTTCAGAGTTATGATACTATAAAACGTATGCATTATTTTTTCCAGTGAGATGGAATCTCATGATCTTGACAAAATAAAGCCCAAAGAAATCTAGAACAAGAGAGGTGGGCAGTAGATTTGAAGAAAGGAAGACAGCAGAGGGACTTTCTGATTAACTATTCTAAATGCCCATTCTAAGGGAAGGTGAGTCAGATGACTATTATCAAACACTATTTTACGTGCAGAAAACACAGAAAACCTAATCAAAAAGACACTTGGTAAAGAGACAAAACAGAAGAGCTGGAGTCAAAAGTATCAGGGAAGTCTGCCTTTTTCCCTTCACGGAGTGACTGCAACATTTATCCAGCTATTGTTTATCTGTTTCTTTTTCTGCTCAACTCAATAATCTTTTCCTTTTTATTTCCTGTCCTTTTAAAATAATCTATTAAGGGCCTCTGTTCTGTTTATATCAACCAGTTTTTTTACATTTTTATATATAATTTACCTAGTTTTCTTCTCCACCTTTAAATATTGCCTGTTTCTTTTTTAAAAAATTTCCCTTCCAACATGCAATAAAGATAGCAAACTATGTTGTTTTATAGGTAATATTTTCCAAAAATGTATGAATGAATTTAATTTAGAAAAAATTTCCCTAATACTGGTTAATAATTTCATACTATGATGCTTAATATGAGATGTAATCTACAATATTTGAAATTCTACATCAGAAAGACTTCCCAGAAAAGATATGATTCTTGTATATTGAAATTTTTGAGATCTAGCACATCATTATTTATAGAGTAGTACCATATATTAATAAATTATCTCTGTAGTTTAATACTTTTTCTCCTAAGATGTATATTTTCATAGTAATACCAGGATATAGAAGTACTTAAATGAAGAAAATACATCATCTTTATTAGTATTTTGACTGTAATAGTTAGTTGCTGTCTTGATTAGCATTATTAAGCCACAGCTTACCTTTTCTCTTTGGATGTCATGTACAGCAAAAAAAAACTTCAGTAACCTATTTTATTTGGTGTTTCCTGAGATGATTTATAAAATAACTTGAAATTCTCTAAAAACAGTAAAAGTGATAGTCTAAAAGAAATATGGATGTGATTCAACACAAAAGCCAACTGATGTCAAGGGCTAAGGAAAAAATACACTGTCTACTTAGTACATAATAAGTACCTCATAAATGTTGAGAGTAATGATTATTATGAAGATAATGGTGATCAAAGACCCACCAACTTGATGAATGTTCAAGTAAATCACCCTTAAAGGTGATGAAATATATCCTGTTAGATGAAGAATATAATCTAAGTATCTAAAAAAATGGCATACCTTGTAAAAGGAAGTAATATCAGAGAGTTTGAGAATTTAACACAGTCCTGAACTACATGTTGCTCTTTTTTTATTTTTGAAGTGCTATGGTTTGCCTTTAAAATTAATGTATATGCACACACATCTATTTTTTTGTCATTTGTTCCACACGTTTCAGTCAGAGATTTTTTTTTCTTCATTTATTTGGAAAAATTGTGTTAGAATAATGAAAGTCTGGATCTATTTTTTTCAACATTGTAAAAATGATATCCACTGTAATATTAAAATAATAGTCCCAACATTTAAAAACTCATACAACTGCTTAATTTAATATGTTAAATAAAGGACAAGCAGATATTACTAATTACTTTACTATGCATGCTTAGAATGCTAATACTTGTAAGTCATTTCAAATAGAGAATTCTCTACTGTTTCTTCTTCCGAATAGAAGGAATCTAATTTAATTCTGTTTTATAAACTAGCATCTTGATTTTACTCTAATCAGACCAGCATTATCTATATAGCCTTAATGTGCTTTCCATTGACCAATTTTTATCATTAATTATTGAGTAAATTATATATTTTTTTCTAATTAGTTTTAATATTAATAGCTAGGAAAATACATGTTTGTAGATCTTTGGAGTCAAATTTATAGAGTGGCTTGATGAACATTTAATTAAAACTATACAATGCCTGAGAAGTTAAGATTATATTCTAGTATGTGTAGTTCAAAATCATGCCATTCTTTGAAGCAATTACTTCTGATGGAATAATATGTATGACTGCAGCTGCTAAGTCGCTTCAGTCATGTCTGATTCTGTGCGACCCCAGAGACGGAAGCCCACCAGGCTCCCCCGTCCCTGGGATTCTCCAGGCAAGAACACTGGAGTGGGTTGCCATTTCCTTCTCCAATGCATGAAAGTGAAAAGTGAAAGGGAAGTCGCTCATTCATAGCCAACTCTTAGCGACCCCATGGACTACAGCCTACCAGGCTCCTCTGTCCATGGGATTTTCCAGGCAAGAGTACTGGAGTGGGGTGCCACTGCCTTCTCCAATATGTATGACTGGAAAATGACTATTACAGTAATGAGATAATTTTTTAAAAAGCCGGGAGTATTTGTGTTTATTTTGTATGGCAACATCTTTCAGATTTGAGTTACAAATTTAAATTTTTCTGGATGTTGGCTCTCATCTAGCTTTCAGCAGATGCTGTTTATGTGAACCAAATGACCTGGAGTCCATATAAAATTACTACTCTTTGGCCTTTCTTTTATGAATCACACTTCTGGTGTTACCTAAGAAGCATTCTGAAATATCAGGTCTGGAACTTTCTCCAAGTTAATGAAGATAATTCAGTGCATCAGTTCAGTCGCTCAGTCATGTCCGACTCTTTGTAATCCCATGAATCGCAGCATGCCAGGCCTCCCTGTCCATCACCAACTCCCGGAGTTCACTCAGACTCACGTCCATTGAGTCCATGATGCCATTCAGCAATCTCATCCTCCATCGTCCCCTTTTCCTCATGCCCCTAATCCATCCCAGCATCAGAGCCTTTTCCAATGAGTCAACTCTTTGCATGAGGTGGCCAAAGTACTAGAGTTACAGCTCTAGCATCATTCTTTCCAAAGAAATCCCAGGGTTGATCTCCTTCAGAATGGACTGGTTGAATCTCCTTGCAGTCCAAGGGACTCTCAAGAGTCTTCTCCAACACCACAGTTCAAAAGCATCAATTCTTCAGCACTCAGCCTTCTTCACAGTCCAACTCTCACATCCATACATGACCACAGGAAAAACCATAGCCTTGACTAGACAGAACTTAGTCGGCAAAGTAATGTTTCTGCTTTTGAATATGCTATCTAGGTTCGTCATAACTTTTCTTCCAAGGATTAAGTGTCTTTTAATTTCATGGCTGCAATAACCATCTGCAGTGATTTTGAAGCCCCCCAAAATAAAGTCTGACACTGTTTCCACTGTTTCTCCATATATTTCCCGTGAAGTGATGGGACTGGATACCATGATCTTTGTTTTCTGAATGTTGAGCTTTAAGTCAACATTTTCGCTGTCCTCTTTCACTTTCATCAAGAGGATGTTTAGTTTCTCTTCACTTTCTGCCATAAGGGTGGTGTCATCTGCATATCTGAGGTTATTGATATTTCTCCCGGCAATCTTGATTCCAGCTTGTGTTTCTTCCACTGCAGCGTTTCTCGTGATGTACTCTGCATATAAATTAAATAAGCAGGGTGACAATATACAGCCTTGACATACTCCTTTTCCTATTTGGAACCAGTCTGTTGTTCCATGTCCAGTTCAAACTGTTGCTTCCTGACCTGCAAACAGATTTCTCAAGAGGCAGGTCAGGTGGTCTGGTATTCCCATCTCTTTCAGAATTTTCCACAGTTTCTTGTGATCCACACATTCAAAGGCTTTGGCATAGTCAATAAAGCAGAAATCGATGCTTTTCTGGAACTCTCTTGCTTTTTCCATGATCCAGTAATTTGATCTCTGGTTCCTCTGCCTTTTCTAAAACCAGCTTGAACATCAGGAAGTTCACGGTTCACATATTGCTGAAGGCTGGCTTGGAGAATTTTGAGCATTGCTTTACTAGCATGTGAGATGAATGCAATTGTGCGGTAGTTTGAGCATTCTTTGACATTGCCTTTCTTTGGAATTGGAATGAAAGGTGACCATTTCCAGTCCTGTGGCCATTGCTGAGTTTTCCAAATTTGCTGGCATATTGAGTGCAGCACTTTCACAGCATCATTTTTGAGGATTTGAAATAGCTCAGCTGGAATTCCATCACCTCCACTAGCTTTGTTCATAGTGATGCTTTCTAAGGACCACTTGACTTCATATTCCAGGATGTCTGGCTCTAGGTGAGTGATCATACCATAGTGATTATCTTGGTCACGAAGATCTTTTTTGTACAGTTCTTCTGTGTATTCTTGCCACCTCTTCTTAATATCTTCTGCTTCTGTTAGGTCCATGCCATTTCTGTCCTTTATCGAGCCCATTTTTGCATGAAATGTTCCCTTGGTATCTCTAATTTTCTTGAGGAGATCTCTAGTCTTTCCCATTCTGTTCTTTTCCTCTATTTCTTTGCACTGATCACTGAAGAAGGCTTTCTCATCTCTTCTTGCTATTCTTTGGAACTTTGCATTCAGATGCTTATATCTTTCCTTTTCTCCTTTGCCTTTCACTTCTCTTCTTTTCACAGCTATTTGTAAGGCCTCCCCAGACAGCCATTTTGCTTTTTTTGCATTTCTTTTCCATGAGGATGGTCTTGATCCCTGTCTCCTGTAAAATGTCAAGAACCTCCGTTGATAGTTCATCAGGCACTCTATCTATCAGATCTAGGCCCTTAAATCTATTTCTCACTTCCACTGTATAATCATAAGGGATTTGATTTAGGTCATACCTGAATGGTCTAGCGGTTTTCCCTACTTTCTTCAATTTAAGACTGAATTTGGTAATAAGGTGTTCATGATCTGAGCCACAGTCAGCTCCTGGTCTTGTTTTTGTTGACTGTATAGAGCTTCTAAATCTTTGGCTGCAAAGAATATAATCAATCTGATTTCGGTGTTGACCATCTGGTGATGTCCATGTGTAGAGTCTTCTCTTGTGTTGTTGGAAGAGGGTGTTTGCTATGACCAGTGCATTTTCTTGGCAAAACTCTATGCCTTTGCCCTGCTTCATTCCACATTCTAAGGCCAAATTTGCCTGTTTCTCCAGGTGTTTTTTGACTTCCTACTTTAGCATTCTAGTCCCCTATAATGAAAAGGACATCTTTGTTGGGTGTTAGTTTTAAAAGGTCTTGTAGGTCTTCATAGAACCGTTCAACTTCAGCTTCTTCAGTGTTACTGGTTGGGGCATAGACTTGGATTACTGTGATATTGAATGGTTTGCCTTGGAAATGAACAGAGATCATTCGGTCATTTTTGAGATTGCATCCAAGTACTGCATTTCGGACTCTTTTGTTGACCATGATGGCTACTCCATTTCTTCTGAGGGATTCCTGCCCACAGTAGTAGACATAATGATCATTTGAGTTAAATTCACCCATTCCAGTCCATTTTAGTTCACTGATTCCTAGAATGTCGACGTTCACTCTTATCATCTCTTGTTCGACCACTTCCAATTTGCCTTGATTCATGCACCTGACATTCCAGGTTCCTATGCAATATTGCTCTTTACAGCATCGGACCTTGCTTCTATCACCAGTCACATCCACAGTTGGGTATTGTTTTTGCTTTGGCTCCATCCCTTCATCATTTCTGGAGTTATTTCTCCACTGATCTCCAGTAGCATGTTGGGCACCTACTGACCTGGGGAATTCCTCTTTCAGTATCCTATCATTTTGCCTTTTCATACTGTTCATGGGGTTCTCAAGGCAAGAATACTGAAGTGGTTTGCTATTCCCTTCTCCAGTGGACCACATTCTGTCAGACCTCTCCACCATAACCTACCCATCTTGGGCTGCCCCAAGGGCATGACTTAGTTTTATTGAATTGGACAAGGCTGTGGTCCTAGTGTGATTAGATTGACTAGTTTTCTGCAAGTATGCTTTCAGTGTGTCTGCCTTCTGATGCCCTCTTGAAACACCTACCATCTTACTTGGGTTTCTCTTACCTTGCGTGTGGGTTATCTCTTCATGGCTGCTCCAGCAAAGCGAAGCCGCTGCTCCTTACCTTGGATGAGGGGTATCTCCTCACCGCTGCCATTCCTGACCTTCAATATGGGATAGCTCCTCTAGGCCCTCCTGCACCAGCGCAGCCACTGCTCCTTGGACTTGGGGTTGCTCCTCCAGGTCACTGCCCCTGGCCTCAGGTGCAGGGTAGCTCCTCTCGGCTGCCACCCCTGGCCTCAGTCTTGGGTAGCTCCTTTCGGCTGTTCCTGCACTGTCGCAGCCTGGCACTCTCGGCTGCTGCCCCTGACCTCCGATGTAGGGTAACTCCTCTTGGCCGCCGCCCTTCGGGCATGGGGTGTTCCTGGCTTCTGCCCCTGACTTTGGACGTGGGGTATCTCCTCTTGGCCACGCTTAGCACGCCGGTTGCAGCCAAGTTATTACAAAACATTTGCCATATTCTCTGTACTTTATATTAAATCCTTTTAATTAGCTACCTCCAAACAGAACATTTGTTTCATTAAATTATTCAAAACATTATTTGTGATAATTCAAATAAAATATACCTAATTCTTCAACAGAGGCATAGTGTTCATTAGTTATTTAAAGGGATTGTAATAATCCACACCTGGTGTGCTACAGTCCATGGGGTTACAAACAGTCGGACACAACTGAGCAACTGAACAACAATCACTAATTGAAAGGTACATTTATCAGGGGTTTTTATTCACTTTGGAAGATTTTTTGCAGAAATATACAATACTACAACATCTTTGTCTTATATATTCAATGCATAGAAGAGTTTTGAACCCAATACCTGAAATATGATTTCTATGAGTGATGTTATTACAGGCAAGCTGTTCTTTACTCTTTTTTAATTGAAGTATATTTTATTTACAATATTATATTAGTTTCAAGTGTCCAATGTATTGATTTGATATTTTTATAGATTATACTTCATATAAAGTTGTTATAAATTTTTCACTATATTTCCTATGCTATAAATTACATTCTTGTATCTTATTTTATGCCTAGTTGTTTGTAACTGTTAATCCCCTTCTCCTATTTTGCCCCGCCCTTATCTCTCTCCTCTTTCAATTCACTTCAGTCGCTCAGTCCTGTCTGACTCTTTGTAGCCTCATGGACTGCAGCACGTCAGGCTTCTCTGTCTATTACCAAATCCAAGAGCTTGCTCAAATTCATGTCCATGGAGTCAGTGATGCCAACCAACCGTCTCATCCTCTGTCGTCCACTTCTCCTGCCTTTGATCTTTCCCAGCATCAGTCTCTTCTCCAGTGAGTCAGTTCTTCACATCAGGGGCCAAAGTATTGGAGTTTCAGCTTCAGCATCAGTCCTTCCAATGAATATTCAGGACTGATTTCCTTTAGGATGGACTGGTTAGATCTCCTTGCATTCAAGGGACTCTCAAGAGTCTTCTCCAACACCACAGTTCAAAAGCATCAATTTTTTGGTGTTCAGCTTTCTTTATAGTCCAACTCTCACATCCAAACAAGACTACAGGAAAAACCATAGCTTTAACTAGATGGACCTTTGTTGGCAAAGTAATGTCTCTGCTTTTTAATATACTGTCTAGGTTGATCATAGCTTTTCTTCCAAGCAGCAAGTGTCTTTTAATTTCATGGCTGCAGTCACCATCTGTAGTGATTTTGGAGCCCCCCAAAATAAAGGCTTTCACTGTTTCCATTGTTTCCCCATCTATTTGCAATGAGGTGATGGGACCGGATGCCATGATCTTTGTTTTCTGAATGTTGAGTTTTAATCCAACACTTTCACTCTCCTTTTCCACTTTCATTAAGAGGCTCTTTAGTTCTTCTTTGCTTTCTGCCATGAGGGTGGTGTCATCTGCCTATCTGAGGTTATTGATATTTCTTCTGGCTATCTTGATTACAGCTTGGGCTTCATGAAGCCTGTCATTTCTGATGGTGTACTCTGCATATAAGTTAAATAAGCAGGATGACAATATACAGCCTTGAGGTACTCCTTTCCCAGTTTGGAATTAATCTGTTGTTCCAATGTCGAGTTCTAACTGTTGCTCCTGATCTGCAGTTAGATTTCTCAGGAGGCAGGTAAGGTGGTCTGGTGTTACCATCTCTTGTTACCACAGTTTGTTGTGATCTACACAGTCAAAGACTTTAGTGTAGTCAATAAAGCTGAAGTAGATATTTTTTTGGAACTCTCTTGCTTTTTTGATGATCCAACAGATGTCAGCAATTTGATCTCTGGTTCCTCTGCCTTTTCTAAATCCAGCTTGAACATCTGGAAGTTCACAGTTCACACTCTGTTGAAGCCTGGCTTGAATAATTTTGAGCATCACTTTGCTAGCTTATGAGATGAGTGCAATTGCGCAGTAGTTTGAACATTCTTTGGCATTGTCTTTGTCTGGATTGGAATGAAAATTGACCTTTTCCTGTCCTAATGCATTCTCTGTGTGTGTCAGTCTGTTTATTTTTTACATTTTATATTCAACATATAAGTGAAAATATACTGTATTCATCTTTCTCTGACTTATTTCTCTAAGAATAATACCTTAAGGATCCATCTGCCTATTGCAAATGGCAAGATTTTGTTATTTTTCTATGGCTGAGTAATATTCCAGTATGTGAAGGTCTGTATATAACATTCATATAACACATCTTTATTGATATATCTGATGAAAATTTAGGTTGTTTACATATGATGGCTATTATAAATCATACACTATAAACATTAGGATGCACATATGTATTTCAATTAATGTTTTTGTTTTCATTGGATATATACCCCAGGAGTGGATATGCAGGATCATATGATAGTTTTGTTTTTTAGTTTTTTTCAGGAAACTACATACTACGTTCACTGTGCTATACTGATTTTTGCTTCCACCAACAGCATGGTAGTGTTCTCTTTTCTCCACATCCTTGCCACCACTTATTTCTTGTCTTTTTGCACTAGCTATTTTGACAGGTGTGGAATAACCTCTCATTTGTATTTGTCTGATGATAAGTGGTATTCAGCATCTTCTTCTATGCCTGTTGGCTATCTTTATGTCTTTTGGAAAAAATGCTTATTCAGATCGTATACCCATTTTTAATATTTTTTATAATGAATTGTATGAGCTCTTCATATATTTTGGATATTTACCCCTTATCAGATATAACACTTGCAGAAATCTCCCATTCAGTGGGTTGCCTTTTCATTTAGTTGATGGCTTCCCTAATGTGCAAAGTTTTTAATTTTTATTACACATTACACCCATTTGTTTATTTTTGCTCTTATTTCCCTTGCCTGAAAAAAATGGAAAGAAATATTGCCAAGACTTATGCAAAAGAGTATACTGCCTATGTTTTCTTCTAGGAGTTTTATTGTTTCAGGTCTTAGATTTAGGTTTTTCAACCATTTTAGGTTTAGTTTTTGTATGTGGCATGAGAAAATATTTTTATTCCATTCTTTAATATGCAGTTTTCTGGCTTTTCCAGACCCAGTTTCTGAAGAGACTGTCTTTCCCTCATTGTATATTCTTGCCTCCTTTGATCTAGATTAATTGACCATATGGGCTTATTTCTGGCTTCTATATTCTGTTCCATTGATCTATGTTCTGCTTTTTTGCCAGCACTGTTCTCCTTTTATTATGGAAGGTTTGCTGTATAGTCTGAGGTCTGGGAGCAGGATACCACCCACTTTAGTCTTACTCTCAACATTGCTTTGGCTATTCAGGGTATTTTGTGTTTCCGTACAAACTTGAGTATTTGTTCTAGTGCTGTGAAAAAGTTATGGATATTTTGATAGGGATTACATTAAATTTGCAGATTGCTTGGACATTTTAACAATTCTTTCAATCTATGAGCATGAAATATCTTTCCATTTCTTTGTGTCAGCTTCAATTTCCTTCACCAATGTTTTATAGTTTTCAGAATATAGATCTTTCACCTTCTTGATTAAATGCATTCCTAAATAGTTTATTCTTTTTGATGAGATCCTTAAATAGGAGGGTTTTTTTCTTTCTCTTTCTGATATTTTATTTATACTATATATAGAAAAGCTACAAATTTATCTATATTAATCTTGAATCCTACAATTATATTGAATTACTTTGTTAGCTCTAAGAGTTTTATGGAAGAGTCATTAGGGTTTTCTATATAATATCACATCATCTGCAAATACTGACAGTTTTATTTCTTCCTTTCAATTTGAATGCATTTTCTTTTTTTGTTTTTCTGATTATAGTGGTTAGGATTTCCAATACTATGTTAAGTAGAAATGGTGAAAGGAGGCATTGTTTTATTTTTTAATCTTAGAGAAAAACCTTCCAGTTTTTCACCCTTGAGATATTAGCAGTGGGTTTATCATATACAGCCTTTGTTATGTTGAAGTATGTGTCCTTTACATCCACTTTGTTGAAAATTTTTATGAATGGATGTTGAAATTTGTCAAATGCTTTTTCTGCATATATTGAGATGACCATATGATTTTTATTCATTTTTTTAATGTGATCTATCATGCTTATTGATTTGGGGATATTAAGTCATCCTTGTATCATGCAAATAAACTGTACTCGATCATCATGCATGATCATTTTAATAAATTGTTGGATTTAATTTGATAATATTTTGCATCTTTGTTTATCACTGATATTGGCCTGTAAATTTTTTGTGTGTGTGTGGTGTTTTTCAGAGTGAGTTTGGGAGTGTTCCATGATCTTCAATATTTTGGAATAGTTTGAGAAGAATAGATATCAACTCTTTTAAAAATGTTTGATAGAATTACCTTGTGGAGCCATCTAGCCCTGGACTTTTGTTTATTGGGAGCTGATTACTGACTCCATGTCAATACTAGCAATTTGTCTCATCAAATTATCTGTTTCTTTTTGATTCAGTCTTTGAAAATCACATTTCTAGTAATTTATCCATTTCTTCTAGGCTGTCCATTTTGTGGCATATAATGGTTCAAAGTTTGTTATAATTGTTTATATTTCTGTGATATCAGTTTCAATATCTTCCCTTTCAAATCCTATTTATTTGAATTCTCTTTTTTCTTGAGTCTGGCTAAAGGTTTATCAAATTTATCTTTTCAAAGAATCAGCTTTTCAATGAATCAATTTTGTTAATCTTTTCTGTTATTTTTTGGTATCTATATTATTTATTTCCACTCTGGTTCTTTTCCCCCTTGTAATTCATTTAGGTAAAAAGTTAGGTTGCTTGTTTGAGATTTTTCTTATTGCTTGAGGTACGCCTGTAGTGCTATAAACATATCTTAGAACTATATTTGCTATCTGCTATATATTTTGGAAAACTGTTTATATTTTCCATTTTGGCTCAAAATATTTTCTGACTTCCTCTGTGATATCCTCTTTGGCCCATTGGTTTATCTGCAGATGGTTTAGTTTCCACATTTGTGTTTTTTCCCCATTTTTATTACTGTATTTGATTTCTAGTTTCATACCATTGTGGTAAGAAAATATGCTTGATACTAGTTCAGTCTTCTTGAATTTACTGAGACTTGTTTAGTGGCTTAGCAGGTGATCTATCCTGGAAAAAGTTCCATGTGCACTTGAAAAGTTGAAAAGAGTACATATTCTGTTGTTTTTAGATGGAATATCCCTATAGACATATATTAAGGACATCTGGCCTGATGTGTCAGTTAGGGCCATGTTTCCTTACTAATCTTCTGTCTGGATGATCAATCCATTGATGCAGTATTTTAAACAGCCACACTGCAGATGGTGACTGCAGCCATGAAATTAAAAGACGCTTACTCCTTGGAAGAAAAATTATGACCAACCTAGATAGCATATTCAAAAGCAGAGACATTACATTGCCGACTAAGGTCCATCCAGTCAAGGCTATGGTTTTTCCTGTGGTCATGTATGGATCTGAGAGTTGGATTGTGAAGAAAGCTGAGCACCGAAGAAGTGATGCTTTTGAACTGTGGTGTTGGAGAAGACTCTTGAGAGTCCCTTGGACTGCAAGGAGATCCAACCTGTCCATTCTGAAGGAGATCAACCCTGGGATTTCTTTGGAAGGAATGATACTAAAACTGAAACTCCAGTACTTTGGCCACCTCATGCGAAGAGTTGACTCATCAGAAAAGACTCTGATGCTGGGAGGGATTGGGGGCAGGAGGAGAAGGGGATGACAGAGGATGAGGTGGCTGGATGGCATCACGGACTCGACGAACGTGAGTCTGAGTGAACTCTGGGAGATGGTGATGGACAGGGAGGTCTGGCGTGCTGCTATTCATGGGGTCGCAAAGAGTCAGACATGACTGAGCGACTGAACTGAACTGATTATTAACTAAATAGCATAGTTTATATTATAGTTCATTTTTACAGTTTATGGTTTTGATTGATTTTTAATGCCATGTAGTCACTATTAGAGTATTAATATGGATGGTGTCCCCTCCAAATTCTACATTTTGAAGTCCTAACCCCTCATGTGATAGCATTTGAAAGTGGGGCCTTTGAGAGGGTTAAATGATGTCATGAGGATGGGGACCTCATGATAGAATTAATACCCTTATAAAAAGAGGGCAAAAATTTCCACTCCTGCCCACCCCCCACCCCAGTCTTTCTCTCCATATCTCTCTCTCCCCCTGCCTACACTAAGGATAGCTATGTGATGATATAAACAGAGTGTCCTCTCCAAATCCCAACTATGCTCTCATCCTTATCTCAGAATTCTACCCACCAGCACTGTGAATAATAAATATTTGTTGTTTAAATCATCCAATCTAAGGTAAGTTTTAGCAGCCCAAGTAGACCTGTGATGTTCCACCTATTCATCCTGTCCTCCCTTCCCCAAAACTCCCAGCAACCAGGTTTTGTCTCCATATTATTGCCTTTTCCAAAACGTTGTGCAGTTGAAATCATGTAGTAGGTAGCCTTTTCAGACTACCTTATTTTATTTAGCAAAACAGATTTAGAAGTCACTCATATATTGGTATGGTTTGGTAGCTCTTGCCTTTATATTACTCGTGAGAAAACCACTGTATGAATCTACCACAGCTTATTCATCCATTCACCTGTTAAAGCCTTCCTATTTGCTTCCAGTTTGTAATTGTTATGGAAACATTGCCATAGACATTTGTGCAAAGCTTGTGTAGAGATAAAATTTCAAATCAGTTGGGAAATACCTAGGAACATGAATGCTAGATTCTGTAGCACTAATATTCTTAGCTTTGTAGGAAACTGATATAAACTGTCTTCTGTAGTGGTTGTAACATTTTGGATATCACCAAAAATGGATGTCACTGTTGTTCTGCGTGTTCTGCAAAACTGGCATTATCTGTTCTTTTGCTTTTGGATTTGTACATTCAAATTGGTATGTAGTTATATCTCATTTTTGTTTCAATTTGCATTTTCACAATGACAAATGGTGTTAAGCACTTATAAAATGCTTAGGTGACATTTACAAATCTTCTTTGATATAGGATCTTTTGAGGTCTTTTGCTCATTTCTTAACTGTTTTCTCTTTTTATTTTGAATTAAGTAATTTAACTGATCTGCATTTTGCAAATATTTTCTCTCAAACTGTGTCTTCTCTTTCATTCTGTCAAGAATATATTATGTGGAATAGAACATTTTCATTTTGTAATTTCTATAAATAGAAATAAAGTAAAAATGACCTTCTAAGTTGTTCAGACCAAACAAATGCAGTGGTTCCTTGTTCTTTTCTGCTGAGAAAGCTATCTTCCAGGATGGTGTTAATTCTATGAGTATTATAAGGGGAGGGGATGAAGAAAATCACATCACAACTGGAGTTCTAGTATAGCCTTCATGCCTGGCCTAGTGATTATTTTTAACTGCTTAAATATAAATTAATATGATTATAATGCTTCATCATAAACTTGATATGTGGTATGCAAGCATACCTTCACATTATTATCACTTACCTTAAATGGGTGGTTTGGGATAATAATTCTTTCATATAAATCTCTCATATATATATCATATGAAATATGGAATTAAGAATAAAGCATACATTATGTCTAAAATGGGGACAAGTTACCAGTGATAAGTGTTTAGTGGCATATAGTATTTTACCAATAAATTTTAAAGATTACTGCAGAATATAATATATACTAGTCATTATTTGAATAAAATTTTCTATTTTTATCTCTCACTGTTTATTGATGAGCATAAAGAGGAAAATTTGAGCTTTGTTTAATTATTATGTCTCCATCCACTCATTCAGGTTCTGTTGTTAATTCTAACAGGTTTTATTTTTTATTGGAGTATAATTTTTTCAGGTGTAGAATTATGGTTTAAGTGATTATTTTAGCCCATCTGCTAGAAACCCCAGAAATACACTGAAGTTTAATGACCAAAACGTGAATCTCTCTGATGTTCATAGTATTAATTTTAAGATGTCTGATATTTAAACTGCTTCTCCTATAGCCTTCTATTCACATTTTACTTTAAAAATGACTGCACAACATTAGGAATGCCTTTTAATCACCAATTAGCATGGTCTTTTTATTGGGTCATTATTTTTCTTTGTAATAAATAGTGGTATATTATTTCTGATATTTAGTGATCTTTTATACTGTAATGTTTCGTATGTAAAATAACCTCCTAATAATATATTCATTCATTGTTTCACTCTGTTTATGGTTTTGTGGTATTAAAATTGTGTAGGATTTAGAAAATTAAATATGAAGCTCTCAAATTTCCTGCCCTCTCTCCTTGACATGGAATAATTTCAAATGTAAATTTTATTAGAGAAGGATCCTTGATTTATTTTTCATGGCAACATTCCCATCACCTCAAGTGGCTGACAGCAAAATGCTAAATGAATATTTATTAAAATAATTAGCATTAAATTCTTAGATATATTTTGGCTAGAACTCAGTTGTGAAAGATTCTAATTTTTTTTTTTTTTTAAGGTATCACTTTACTTTTCTAGGCCATTTTATGGTAATTGGTCTTTTTTGTTTTGTTTTGTCTTTTAACTTGGATCAGTTTTGGTATTTTGCCAGAGAAAGTATCTGTTTCTCTAGGTCATACATAAAGTGCCATGTACCTCTGAAGTACTTTTTAATGTAACAGTTTAACAGGTCTTTTCCTACTTTTACAATATTTCTGAATACCTCAGTAAAAAGTATTTTTGTAATTTTCATATATAATGGTGACACATTACTACAATTTTACTATAGTTTAATAAAATATTATAAATGTTTTCTTTGATGATTGTGCCCTAAAGTCTAAAATGAGGAATTATTTTATCTTTTGAGGCCTACATGTACTTCCTCACTTTCATTCCCTTTCTTTTTCAAAGACAATTTTATGTCAAGAAGAGAGAAACAAGGAAAGACAAAATCTACCTTTATTGAGTTGTCTGAGTGTGTGTGTAGTGTATGCATGTGCTGATATAAAGAGAAATAACTGTCATCTACAATTTATTCTAAATTAAATATTTAAGCATATTTTTCTCTCCTCATCCTAAGCTAGGTTTTTCCTAGGCCCCCATTTCTAGGCACTAGGTTTTCCTAGGTTAACCCATCCTAGGCACGTGGGCTTTCATTTGCTTTCTCTATCAAAAACTTAGCAGAGAAACTTAATATTAAAGTAGTAAAAAACATTCCTCTATAGAAAGTCTGCCTGAATGGAAGCATCTTTTAAAAATGTTGACAGTCTATTGAAATAGCCAGTTGTAATGAAAACCTTTGAAAAATGTTGACAGAAGAAATATTTGACATATATCAGTGTAGTTTTCACATTTCTTTGAAAAAATGGAAATTTTTATTTTCATATGTCTTTTAATATTATTAGAAATATTGATTTATCAATTTTAGGAGTAAAAGTGGACCATTTAGTTAAATGTATAATTTACATGAGATTTTGTAACAAAGCCCAAATATGCATTTGATCTTACAGCTTTGCAAAAAGGGATTTTCATTTTGATGTCATAGTGTTACATGTAAGAATTATTTATTCCCTGTCCTTCTGAAAAGTTTTCAGAAAGCATCAGTGTTTTAGCATTTTATGCCTCTTGATCATTTTGAACTGTGAGACTCTCTCTTCTGATGAGATGCATTATATTTTAGTTTAGTCTCATCAAAGTAATGTTATATATTCACTGTCAAAGAGTACCAAAGGACTCATGACCATTAAAAAAAAAAATCAGAAAACTTATCCTTCTCTATTCCCTGGTTTTATTTCTCTGAAACAATCATTTTTAGTGTTTATATACTTGTTTAATATGGTATTTGTCTTCGATTTATGCAGGTTTGTGTCTATTTATTGGTTTATTCACTTTAGATAACTACTGACTTCTGATTTTTACTTTTACTAACCAGTAATAATTTGTGTTTTTTACAACATATACTTCCATCCTTTCATACACCCATGTTACCTTTATATGATTGGTTTAATATAATTGTGTTTACTTTTAGTGTGAGATGTATTTTGAAATTTTGCCCATGTTAGTAATAACCTGCTAAGATTATTTAATTACTGTAGAATATTTCACCTTGTGGCTGCTTCACAGTTTTAAAATATTCTGGTGTTGCTAATTTATACTTCATTCTATTCAATTCTTTTTCATTCAGTTACCACTGTAACTGTCCACAGTTGTGTAACACACATCTGTCCATCAATGTTCTGAAAATTTTAATTATTCAGATCATAACTTAGAAACTGAAACTATTCATAAAAGCCCCCTCTCCACCTATACCCACAACACATCATAGAATCTATGTTAGGACACTCATCTTTCTTTTAAAAGGTAAAGCATAACAGATGCTCAGAGCTTAATTACTTATGAATTACAAGACTTCCACAAATGCTGTGTTAAGAGGATGCCTTCCAAAAGTAGATAGGCTAGTTGTTAAGTTTGGCTGTTATCTACTACCAAGAGGAAAAACAAGTTAAGACAGACAAGAGATCAAACCTCAAAAATGGAGTAGGCAGATTTTTTTTTTAACTTAAAAGAAAGTATTTCTACTGTCCAGAATACCCCAACAATGCATCACTATATTGAAACATACAATATAAAATAATCCCTAATTAGGACCATTAAGCCATATAGAATTGATTTTGATAGAAGTGTTTAAGATTGAAAGGAGGGAGAAAGAATAGAGGTAGAAGGGACTGAGCTCACCCTCTCTCGTGAAAACACTAAAATCACAACTAAATGCTGAATCAATTTCAGTTTCAGTTCAGTCGCTCAGTCTTGTCCTTTGGAACCCCATGGATTTCAGCAAGCCAGACCTCCCTGTCCATCACCAACTCACAGAATTTACTCAAATTCATGTCTGTCGAGTCAGTGATGCCATCCAACCATCTCATCCTCTGTCGTTCCCTTCTCCTCCCGCCTTCAATCTTTCCCAGCATCAGGGTCTTTTCAAATGAGTCAGTTCTTCACATCAGGTGGCCAAAGTGTTGGAACTTCAGCATCAGTCCTTCCAATGAATATTCAGGACTAATTTCCTTTAAGATGGACTGATTGGATCTCCTTGCAGTCCAAGGGTCTCTCAAGAGTCTCCTCAAAGACCACAGTTCAAAAGCATCAATTCTTCAGTGCTAGGCTTCTTTATACTCCATCCCTCACATCCATACATGACTACTAGAAAAACCATAGTAGTAAAGTAAAGTTGGCATAGTAAAGTCTCTGCTTTTTAATGTGCTGTCCAGGTTGCTCATAACTTTTCTTCCAAGAAGCAAGCATCTTTTAATTTCATGGCTGCAGTCACCATCTGTGATTATTGTGGAGCCCAAAAACTAAAGTCTTACCCATAGAAGTAGATGTAATAGTCATCTGAGTTAAATTCTCCCATTCTAGTCATTTTATTATGCTGATTCCTAAAATGTCAATGTTCACTCTTGCCATCTCCTGTTTGACCACTTCCAATTTGGTTTCGTGGACCTAACATTCCAGCTTCCTATACAATATTGTTCTTACAGCATCGGACTACTTCTATCACCAGTCACATCCACAACTGGGTGTTTCTGTTTTTGTTTTTGTTTTGCTTTGGCTCTGTCTCTTCATTCTTTGTGGAGTTATTTCTCCACTGATCTCCAGTAGCATATTGGGCATCTACCGACCTTGGTAGTTCATCTTTCAGTGTCCTGTCTTTTTGCCTTTTCATGCTATTCATGGGGTTCTCAAGGCAAGAATACGGAAGTGGTTTGTTGCTGGGAGCCAGGGTGAGGAATCCCGCCCATGGCAAAGGTCATGAGGAAGAAAGCCCGACAAAACGCAAAGGCATGATCTGGCTTCAGGGGTTCCTCCTGGGTTTTCCTGAACATCTACCCCCAAAAGCCAGAGTCTGCCTGCTTAATTGTACCGTGCTTTCCACTCTTCTGACATTCTCTGGAAAAAGTTAACTCAGGGCTTCAGTTAACAGTCTCCTGCATATGAAAAGAATGTCTCAGCTCAAGCCCCTTTGAAGGCTCTCTAACTTGCCTAACAGTTGGGAACTTTTACAACTTGTGAATTGTTTATGGCCCCCAACCTCAAGAGGCATGAAGCTTAGAGCATCTTACAGATACAGAGCCTTTTCTAAAGAGCTAAAAATTATATTGGTGACGGGTTTCACTGTTGAGTCAATGACTCCAATGAGTGGAGTCAGTGACTGCTCCTCCATATTCTTTATCTTTTAGGCATCTGAAAGACATTAATCAATGTAATTGGGATATAGAAAAAGGAATATAGTAGTTTTGATGTTAGCAACACTAGACTTTTGAGTTAATTACTTTTCCCTTTGTTATAAATCACTGTACTTCTTTCATTGTTATAAATTGTTGTGTCTTTGCTATGTAAGAATGTAACTTTATCTAGTGCTTTCTGAGAGTGGCACCAGACTTTGGGAAGAACACCACTATTAGGGCAAATAAGTCTTTTGGTTGACAAACCCTTATCAGAAAAGGGCCGTAAAATATTAATTGGCCTTCTGGCCAGAAGATGATGTAAATCACCTAAGACCTGTGTATACAACTAGGTATGCAGAGAAAAAGTCTGGTCTCAATAAGAGTCAGGGCTGCTGATGCTGCATAATTTTATATTATCCATTGATCTCTATGTACAAAAAAAGGCCTTTACAACAATAGAGGAGGGGCCAGTCACTGGACTGGTTTCCCCTCTGTCTTTCCTTACTCTATTTTCTGGCTGAATTCCCATCTGGAGTGGGGAGGCTCACCACGCCTACTTACTTGCCCTGGCTTCTAAGATCTGTGAGAGAGGGAGCCCACGGCAGGGCACTCTGTGATATTCAAAGGGGCACCGGTGGCCCAACGTAGATGGTGCAAATCTCTTGTCCTGAGGTTTTATTAGCTTTTCACATTAAGCAAGTTATTCAGCCTCTTTTCTCCACTAAATTTTCCTACTCTACTATTTCTTCTTAATTTCTTTTTCATTCCTAAATAAATAAGTTTTCCTTGTCTACGCCGTCTCCCCTTCAAATTCCCTGGATCCACCGGGGCAGGACCCCAGCAGTTTGTCATTCCCTTCTCCAGTGGATCACGTTTTGTCAAAACTCTCCAGCAGGACATGCCAGTCTTGGGTGGCCCTACATGGCATGGCTCATAGTTTCACTGAGTTAGATAAGGCTGTGGTCCATGTGATCAGATTGGTTAGTTTTCTGTGATTATGGTTGTCAGTCTGTCTGCCCTCTGATGGAGAAGGATAAGAGGCTTATGGAAGCTTAATCTTTGAGACAAGCATATGCTACTGGCAGGATCAACCAGGTAGGGGGAGCGAGCACGACGATGAGGAGCCGGGCGTGCCGGAAGCGGGGCGGTGGGGGGAGAGGCGTGAGCTGGGAGAGAGACCCGGAGATGGGAGAGACTGACTGAGGGGAAAATCTTGTCTTGTTCTGATTGGCTGGCCATGCTCGATAAAACTTTAATCCAATTTTCAGTGGATGAGTGGGACTGTGTTCTCTCCTTGTTATTTACCTGGGGCCAAACTATGGTGGAGGTAATGAAGATAATGGTGACCAACTTCAAAAGGTCCTATGCAAGCACTGCTATACTCAGTGCCCCCAACCCTACAGCAGGCCACCACTGACCCATGCATCTGATGGAGATTCATGGACACTCACAGGCAAGGCTGGGTCAGTCTCTTGTAGGATCACTGCTCCTTCCTTCTGGGTCCTGGTACGCACAAGGTTCTCTTTGTGCCCTCCAAAAGTCTGTTTCCCCAGTCCTGCGTAAGTTCAGGAAGCTCTATTGTAGGATTAATGGTGACCTCTTCTAAGAGGGCTTATGCCACCCAGGTCGGCTGCATTGAGAGCCCTTGCCCCTGCAGTAGTCCACTGCTGACCCGTGCCTCTGCAAGAGACACTCAAACACAGTTCTTTCTCAGACTTTGTGGGGAGTCTCTGGGTCCTGGTGTGTACAAGGTTTGTTTGAGCCCTCTGAGCATCTCTGGCAGGTATGGGGTTTGATTCTAAATGTGATTTCACCCCTCCTACCATCTTGTTGGGGCTTCTCATTTGCCCTTGGCCATGGGATATCTCCTCAAAGACTGAACTGCTGAATAATCATCAATAAAAAGAATCAAGCTTACCAAATAAGTTATACTATACCTAAAGACAAAGAAGAAGCCATGATGAGACAGTAGGAGGAGCACTTTCATGATATGATCAAACCCCATACCTGCCAGGTGAAAGTGAAAATGAAGTATTAGTCACTCAGTATACAACTCTTTGTGATCCCATGGACTGTATCCTGCCAGGCTCTGCTGCCCATGGTAATCTCCAGACAAAAATACTGGAATGGATCACCATGCCCCCTTCCAAGTGATCTTTCTGACCCAGGGTTTGGACTTATGTCCCTTGCATTGCAGGCAGAATCTTTACCATCAAAGTTACCAGGGAAAACCATCTGTCAAGTGGGTTGCCCACAGTCTGCAAAATAATTATATTTCAGAGATTCTCCCACAGGAGTCAGAATTCTGAGACTTAGGTCAGACTCCCCAGCCTGGGAGTCTGGCAGTGGGAGGAGGAGCCCCCAGAGCATTTTTCTTTGAAGACCAGCAGGTCATGAGTACAATAGCACCAAAGGACTGGAGGAAACAGGGCCTCCCTCCACTCTTCGAGGGCACACAAAATTTTTCATGTGCACTGAGTCCCTTGGCAAAGCAGTAACTCCATAGAAACCTGGACCAGATCTACCTACCAGTCTTGGAAGTTCTCCTGGGGAAGCTGAGGTTGGCTATGGCTCACTATGGGGCAGGGACACTGGTGGTGGAAGTTTCAGGGAATACTCATCAGCATTAGCTCTCCAGAAGCTCTCCCAGTTATTATTTTGGCAGTGATACTTGGCCCCAGCCCATAGCCTGCCTGAAGAACCCCATGAACATTATGAAAAGGCAGAAAGATATGACACTGGAAGATGAGCTCCCCAGATTGGAAGGTGTTCAATATACTACTGAGGAAGAGCAGATAAATAGCTATAGAAGGAATGAAGAGGCCGAGCCACAGGAGAAATGATGCTCAGTTGTGGATGTGTCTGGTGGTAAAATTAAACTCCAATGCTTTAAAGAAGAATATTGCACAGGAACCTGGAATGTTAGGTCCATGAGTCAAGGTATATTGGATGTGGTCAAGCAGGAGTTTGCAGTAATGAACATCTACATCTCAGGAATCAGTGAACTAAAAAGGAAAGAAATAGGCAAATTTAATTCAGATGACCATGATATCTACTACTGTGGGCAATAATCCTTAAGAAGTAATGGGTTAGTCCTTATAGTCCAGAAAACAGTCTGAAATGCAGTCCTTAGGTGCAGTTTCAAAAACAACTGAATGATCTTCGTTCATTTCCAAGGCAAACCATTCAACATCACAGTAATCCAAGTCTATGCCCAACCACTAATATTGAAAAAGCTGAACAGTTCTATGAAGACCTACAAGACTTTCTAGAACTAACACCAAAAAAAAAAAAAAAATAAACGAGAGAGAGAGAAATATCCTTTGCATCAGAGGGGACTGGAATGCAAAAGTAGGGGTTAGGGGAGACCTGGAGTAAGAAGCAAATTTGGCCTTGGAATACAAAATGAAGCAGGGCCAATATTAACAGAGTTTCCCAAGAGAACACACTGGTCATAGCAAACGCCCTCTACCAACAACATAAGAGATGACTCTACACATGGACATCACCAGATGGTCAGTCAATACCAAATGAGAAATTATATTCTGTGTAGCTGAAGATGGAGAAGCTCTACAGAGTCGACAAAAACAAGACTGGTAGCCAACTATGGCTCAGATCATGAATTCCATATTGAAAAATTACACATAATTGGAAGAAAACTACCAGACCATTCAGGTATGACCTAAAGTCAAATCTGTTATGATTATACAGTGGGGGTTACAAACAGATTCAAGGAATTTGATTTGGTAGACAAAGCCTGTAGAAGTAAGGACAGAGGTTCATAACATTGTACCGGATGTGGTAACCAAAATCATCCCAAAGAAAAGAAAATGCAAGAAGGCAAAGTGGTTGTCTGAGGAGACTTTACAAATAGCTGAGGAAAGAAGAGAAGCAAAAGGCAAGAGAGAAAAGGAAAGATAGATGCAGAGTTCCAGAGACTAGCAAGGAGAGATAAGAAGGCATTTTTAAATGAACAATGCAAGGAAATAGAGGACAATGATAGAATGAGAAAGATTACAGGTCTTTTAACAAACAAACAAACAAAAAAAGATTGGAGATATCCAGAGAACATTAAATGATGCAAGGATGGGCACAGTAAAGCACAAAGTAAGGACATAACAGAAGCAGAAAAGATTGCATGAGCACACAGAACTATATAGAAAGGTCTTAATAACCCAGATAACTATAATGGTGTGTTCACTCACCTAGAGCCAGACATCTCGGAGTGTGAAGTCAAGCAGGCCTTAGGAAGCATCACTGTGAACAAAGCTAATGGAAGAGATGGAATTCCAGCTGAGCTATTTAAAATCCTAAAGGATGTTATGAAAGTGCTACACTCAATATGCCAGCAAATTTGGAAAACTCAGCAGTGGCTACAGGACTGGAAAAGGTTAGTTTTCATTCCAATCCCAAAGAAAGGCAATGCCAAAGAATATACAAACTACCGCACAATTGCACTCATTTCACACACTAGCAAAGTGATGCTCAAAATTCTCCAAGCTAGGTTTCAACATTACATGACCTGAGAACTTCCTGATGTTCAAGCTGGATTTAGAAAAGGCAGAGGTACTAGAAATCAAATTGCCAACATTTGCTGAATCATAGAGAAAGAAGGAATTTGGGGGGGGGGCGAAATTTTTACTTCTGCTTCATTGACTACACTAAAGCCTTTAACTGTGTGGATCACAAAATACTTTGGAACATTCTCAAGGTCAGGGGAATACCAGACCATCTTACCTGTCTCCTGAGAAACCTGTTTCAGGTCAAGAAGCAATTGTTAGAGCTAAACATGGAACAACAGACTTCTTCAAAGTTAAGAAATTAGTTCTTCAAAGCTGTATATTGTCACCCTGCTTTTTAAACTTATATTCAGGGTACATCATGCAAAAATGCTGGGTTAGATGAATCACAAGCTGGAATAAAGACTGATGGAAGAAATATCAACAACCTCAGATATGCAGATGATACCACTCTAATGGTAGAAAGTGAAGAGGAACTAAAGAATCTCTTGATGAAAGTGAAAGAGGAGAGTGAAAAAGCTGTCTTAAAACTCAACATTTAAAAAACTAAGATTATGGAATCTGGTCTCATCACTTCATGGAATATAGATGGGGAAAAAGTGGAAACAGTGGCAGATTTTATTTTCCTGGGCTCCAAAATCATAGTATATTTTGACTGCAGCCATGGAATTAAAAGATGTTTGCTCTTTGAAAGGAAAGTAATGACAAAACTAGGCAGTGTACTAAAAAACAGAGAGATCACTTTGCTGACAAAAGTCGGTATAATCAAAGCTATGGTTTTTCCAGTAGTCATGTGTGAATGTGAAAATTGGACTGTAAAGAAGGCTGAGCAGCAAAGAATTGATGCTTTTGATTTGTCGTGCTGGAGAAGACTCTTAAGAGTCCCTTGGAGGGCAAATTGATCAAATCAGTTAATTCTAAAGGAAATTAACCTTGAATATTCATTGGAAGGACTGATGCTGAAGCTGAGGCTCCAATACTTTGGTTACCTGATCTGAAGAGCTGATTCATTGGAAAATACCCTGATGATGGGGAAGATTGAGGGCAAAGAAAGGGGTGACAGAGAATGAGATGGTTGGATGGCACCACTGATTTGAGTGGACACGAGTTTGAGCAAACTCCAGGAGATAGTGAAGGACAAGAAAGCCTAGCAAGCTGCAGTTCATGTGGTTGCAAAAGAGTCAGACTGAAGAACAACAACAGCCTGCAGACTCCTGTGCTGGGATGCCTCAGGTCAGATAACCAACAGGGTGGGAACACAGCCCCACCCATTATCAGACAGGCTTCCTAAAGCCTTTCTCAGCCAACAGCTGCCTATAAACACATCCCTTGACACAATCCTGCCCACCAAAGGGACAAGACCATATCCACTCACCAGTGGTCAGGAAAAGTCCCTCCTACCAAGAAGTCTGCACAAGCCCCTTGACCAACCTTACCCACCAGGAGGCAGGCACCAGAACCAAGAAGTATTATGATCCTGCAGCTTGAATAATTGAGACTACAAACAAAGTTAGACAAAATGAGATGGAAAAGGGATATGTTCCAGATGAAGGAAAAAGAACCTAAGAACAGTAACTAAGAGAAGTGGATCAAGTCAATCCACCAGAAAAATAATTCATAATAATTATAGTAAAGATAATCCACCATCCTGGAAAAATAATGGAGGACCAGACCAAGAGGATACAAGAAATGTTTAGCAAAAATCTAAAAGCTTTAAAGAACAGAGATGAATAATAACTGAGATTAAAAATATAATATAAGGAATCAATAGCAGAATAAATGAGGCATATGAATAAATAGGATGGAAGAGAGACTGGTTGAAATCACTGCCACAAAAGAAAGAATTTAAAAAATGAGGATGAACAAATAAACCTCTAGGACAACACTAAAGCACCAATATTCTCATTGTAAGGTTCCCAGGAGAAGAGAAAGGCTCTGAGACTGTATTTGAAGAGATGATAGCAGAAAACCTTCCTAACATGGGAAAGGAAACACTCAAGTCCAGGAAGCAGAAAGAGTCTTATGGAGGATAAACCCAAGGAGGAACACACCAAGACACATATGAATCAAATGGACAAAAATTAAAGACAAGAGAAAATATTAAAAGCGACCAGGGGAAACAATAAATAGCATACAAGGGAATTCCCATAAGGTTATTAGTAGATTTTCCAGTAGAAACATGGTAGGCTAGAAGGGAGTGTCACAATGTATTTAAAATAGTGAAGGGAAAAATCTACAACCAATAATACTCTACCCACTAAGGGTCTTGTTCAGATTTGACAGAAAAATGAAAAGCTTTATAGATAAGCAAAAGTTAAGAAAAATTGGTAACAGCAAAACATCTTTACAAAAAGTTCTAAAGAACTTCTCTAAATGAAAGAAAAAAGGCCACAACTGGAAACAAAAAAATGATAAATGGAAAAGGCAAAAACAAAAGTAGGAATCATGCACACATACATATAATATCGAATTCAGCAACCATGAGAAGAGAATAGTACAAAAACAGGACATTGGAAAATTATTTGAAATTAAGATATCAGCAACTTAAAGCAATCTTGTCATATATAGACTGCTATATCAAAACATCATGGTATCTTCAAACCAAAAAATCTACAATAGATACACACACATACACAAGGAATCCAAATATAATATTAAAAACAGTCATCAAATCAGAAGAGATTTGTCAGGAGCCGTGTTAGGCATTACTGACAAAATGAAGCCACGGCCCCAGATCCCTCTCCTCATTCCACAGGCACCAACCGGGGATGAAGGAGTTAGGCCCTGTAATTTTGACTTGTTTTTTCCTCTCCTTGGCTGAGTTGACTGAAAAGGAATATTAAGGTGCTTATTGTTCTTGAGAGGAGCATGAGAAGGCACAAAGTCTTCTACAGCTGTGCTCAGAGAATAATTCATAAAGTTAATCATTGACATTAGTTCAAGGACTTTTACAAAAGAGTGTTCCAGGATGAGCACATAGGCTGTAGCTTGAGGCCATGGGAGGAATTGTGAAGCCTAATTGTGAGGAAAATGTTTATGGCAAAGGAGTTTACTGAATTTAGGGCTTAGAAATAATTAAAATATTTAGAAGTTAAAGATTTAAGGAATGTTGTAAAGTTAGCATATTTTACTATAGCTTATGCTGCTAAGTCGCTTCAGTCGTGTCCGACTCTGTGCGACCCCACATACGGCAGCCCACCAGGCTTCCCCGTCCCTGGGATTCTCCAGGCAAGAACACTGGAGTGGGTTGCCATTAACTTCTATAGCTTATAGAAGTTAGGAATTTTTAGAGACACTATAGCTAGAAGCCTTTTTAAGAGATAGTGAGCTCAGAATGTTAGGGGCAAACAGGATTTAGGAAGATAAGTAGTAAACTGAGGAATGTAGCATGAGTTACAATGTAATCACAAGTTAACTATAGGACTCATAAGAAGAAGTAGATAATAGATGGTAAAGCTGATTCCCAGAGAATCACTGAAGCAGGAACTCTGAAGAGTAACAATTATTTATGGAGATAATAAATCTGGGTGAGGGGGAACTGAAAATGTCAAACCTCTGACCTAATGTTTTTGTAAAAGTATAAAAGAGACTCTTAAAATTGAAATAAATATGCAGTCCAAGAAAACTGAGAGGCTGCCTCATCGCCGACACAGTTCATCCCTGCTTCAGGTTGAATCCCTGGCTGCTGGAGCTGGACTCCAGCAGAGAATAGAACAAAAGAGGATGGGAAGAAAAAAGGACTACAAATCCAAATCCAAAACAACAAAATGGCAGTAGGAACATACACATTGATAATTAAATGTAAATAGATTAAATGCTTCAACCGAAAGACATAGACCTTCTCAGTAAATACAAAAAAAGACCTGTATGTATACTGCCTATAGCAGACCCACTTCAGATCTAGGGACATACACAGACTGAAAGTAAGGCTGGGGTGGGGGGGGGAGGTAAAAGGCATTTTATGCAAATAGAAATCTAAAGAAAGCCAGAATAGCAAAATTTATTCCTAAAAAAAAAAAAAAATAGACCTTAAAAAGTGTTACAAGAGACAATGGAGGATAGTACAAAATGATCAGGGCTCAATCCAAGAAGATATATTGATTGGAAATATATATATGCTCCCAACATGGAAACACATCAATATATAAGGTAAATACTAATAGCCATAAAAGGAGAAATTGACAGTAACACAATAATAGTGGGGAATTTAACAGCCCAGTTTCATCAAAGAACAAATCATTGAGACAGATTGACATGATGGAATTAACTGATATTTATAGAGCATTCCGTCCAAAGCAGTGGAATATACATTGTCCTCAAATGCCCATGGAACATTCTCCAGGACTGATCACATGCTGGGCCATAAAATGAGCCTCAGTAAATTTAACAAAATTAAAATCATATCAACCATCTTCTCTGACTACAATGCTATGAGTTAGAAATAAACTAGAAAAAACTAAAAACTGCAAACACATGGAGGTTAAATAATATGTTACTAAGCAGCCAATGAATCTCTGAATAAATCAAAGAGGAAATTTAAAAAAAAAAAAAACAGAAACCTAGAAACAAATGAAAATGAAAGCTTGATGATCCAAAACCTATGGGATGCAGAAAAACAAACAAACAAAAAAACAAACAAACAAAAAACAAAACAACAAAAAAAATCTTCTAAGAAGGAAGTTTATAGAAACTCAGGAAACAAGCTAAACCTGAAATAAATAGCCTAAACTTTACACCTAAACCAACTAGAGAAAGAAGAACAAACCAAACCCAGAGTTAGTAGAAAGAAAGAAATCATCAAAATCAGAGCAGTAATCAATGAAATAGAGATGAGAAACAATAGAAAATATCAGTGAAACAAAAAGCTGGCTCTTTAAAAAGATAAACAACATTGATAAATCTTCAGTAAGAGTCATCAAGAAAAAAGGAAAAGGACTCAAATCAATAAAATTAGAGATTAAAAATGGAGAAGTTATAACTGATAGTAGAAATATAAAGCATCATAAGAGGCTAAGAGACTACTATAAACAACTATATGGTCAACATAGAATAAATGAACAAATTCTTAGAAAGGTACAATCTTCCAAGACTGAATCAAGAAGAAATAGAATATGTAAATAGACCAATCACAAGTACTGAGATTGAAACTATGATTAGAAACCTTCCAACAAACAAAACTCTGGGCCAGATGACTTCACAGGCAAATAGTCAAATATTTGAGAACAGTAAACATCTATCCTTCTGAAAGCCTTCCAAAAATTTGCAGAGAAGAAACACTCCCAAACTCACTCAATGAGGCCACCATACTCCTAACACCAAAACCATACAAAGATACCACAGAAAAGAAAATTACAAGCCAATATCACTGATGATCTTAAATGCAAAAATCCTCGTGAAAGTACTAGCAAACCAAATCCAAAAATACATTAAAAGGATCATACACCACAATAAAGAGAGATTTGTTCCAGGGATGCCTGTTTCTTCTTCTTTTTCATTCAGTATCTCCAAATGAATCAGTTTGATACACCAAACACCAACAAATTCAATGGTAAAACCATATGATCATTTCAATAGATGCAAAAAAAGATTTTGACAAAATTCAATATCCATGTATGATAAAAATTCCAAGAACAAGATAAAGTTGTCTACTTTCATCATTTTATTCAACAAAGTTTTGGAATATATAGCCACTGCAATCAGAGAAGGAAAATAAGTAAAAAGAATCCAAATGGAAAATAAGAAAAACTGTCATTGTTTGAAGATGACATGACACTATACATAAAAAATCTTAAGGATGCTACCAGAAAATTACCAGAATTCATTAATGAATTCATTGAAGTTGCAGGATAAACAATTAATACATTGAAATCTGTTGCATTTTTCTGTACTAACAATGAAAGATCAGAAAGAGAAATTAAAGAAGCAACCTCATTTATCATCTCATCAAAAAGAATAAAATACCCAGGAGTAAACCTCCCTAAGGAAGCAAAGGACCTGTTTTCTGAAAACTGTATGACGAACAAAATCAATGACACAGATACATGGAAACATATACTATGTTCTTGGATTGGAATAATCAATATTATCAAAGTGACTACAATACCCAAGGCAAACTACAGATTCAATGCAATCCCTATTAAATTATCAGTGGAAGTTTTCACAGAACTGGTAACAAAAAAATAATTTGTATGGAAACAAAAAAGACCCAGAATAACCAATGTAATCCTGAGAGAGAAAAAGGGAGGTATCAGGCTCCCTGAGCTCACACAATATTGCAAAGCTACAGTAATCAAAACAGTATGGTTTTGGGACAGCAACAGTCACAGAGGTCAATGGAACAAGACAGAAAGCTGAGAACTAACTCCACACACCTATGGTCAATTAATCTCTAATACAATAAAAGAGTCAAGAATATACAATGGAGAATGTCTCTTCAGTAAACTGTGCTGGGAAAACTGGACAGCTATTTGGAAAAGAATAAAACTAGAACATTCTCTAACACCGTACACAAAAATAAACTCAAAGTGGATTAAAGACCTAAAAGTAAAACTAGATCGTATAAAACTCTTAGAAGAAAATATTGGGAGAACTCTCATTTGACATAAATTGCTGTGTGCTAAGTCGCTTCAGTCATGTCCAACTCTTTGCCACCCTATGGGCTGTAGCCTGCCAGGCTCCTCTGTCCATGGGATTCTCCAGGCAAGAATACTGAAGTGGGTTGTACCCTCCTCTAGGGGATCTTCCTGACCTGGGATTGAACCCTTGTCTCACATCTCCTGCATTTTCAGGTGGGTTCTTCACCACTAGCACCACCTGGGAAGCCCTTGACATAAATTGCAGCAATATATTTTTGGATCTACCTCTAGAATAATGAAAATAAAAACAAAAATAAACAACTTGGTCCTAATTAAATTTAAAATCTTTTGGATAGCAAAAGTAACCATAAACAAACAAAAAACAGTCCACAGAACAGGAAAGATATTTGCCAATGAAGTGACCGACAATAGATTAATCTCCAAAATATACAAACAGTTCATGTGGCTCTACATCAGAAAAAGAAAACAGACACAGAAAATAGCAACCCAATAGAAAATGGGAAGAAGCTCTAAATAGACATTTATCCAGAGAATACGTAACATATGTCCATGTAAAAGAATAAAAGAACAGAACATGGAAAATAAATAGAAAATAAAATAAATAGAATAAATTAAATATAAAATAAAAAGCACATGGAAAGATGCTTAACATCACTAATTATTAGAGAATCATGAATCAAAGCCACAATAAGGTGTCACCCCACACTAGTCAGAATGGTCATCAAAAAGTCTATAAGCAATAAATGCTTGAGAGGGTGTGGAGTAAAGGAAACTCTTTTCTCTTGTAGAAATGTAAATTTGTACAACCACTATCGAGAACAGAAGGAAGATTCCTTTAAAATTAAAACAAGAGCCGCCTTATGATCTAGCAATCCCACTCCTGGGCATTTATACAGGAAAAAAAAAAAACACACACACACACACACAAGCAAATGTAATTTGAGTAGTACATGCACCCCAGTGATCACTGCATGCATGTCTTATTGTTCAGTCATGTCCAACTCTTTGTGATCCAGGGACTATAACGTGTCAGGCTCCTTTGTCTATGGGATACACCCGGCAAGAATACTGGAGCAGGTTGTATTTTCTCCTTCAGGGGATAGTCCCAACGCAGGGATCAAGCCCATGTCTCTAGCATCTCCTGCATTGGCAGGCAGATTCTTTACCAGCTGAGCCACCATGCTGTGCTGTTTATAATAGCCAAGACATGGAAGCAACCTAAATGTTCATCAACAGAGGAACTGATAAAGAAGATGGTACATATATATAGTGGAATATTACTCAGCCTGAAAAACAAATGCAATGATTCGATTTGCAGCAAAATGGATGGGACCTAGAAATTATCATACTAACTGAAGACAGACAAGTATAAATATCACATGATATCACTAATTTGTGAAATTTAAAAAAATGATACAAATAAACTTATGCATAAAACAGACTTCGAAAACAAAGTTAGGGTTACCAAAAGGGAAAGGTGAGGGGAGGGATTAATTAAGAGCTTGGGATTAACATATATATACTGCTGCTGCTGCTGCTGCTGCTAAGTCACTTCAATCGTATTCCACTCTGTGTGACCCCATAGACAGCAGCCCACCAGGCTCCCCCATCCGTGAGATTCTCCAGGCAAGAGCACTGGAATGGGTTGCCATTTCCTTCTCCAATGCATAAGAGTGAAAAGTGAAAGTGAAGTCGCTCAGTTGTGTTCGACTCTTTGCTACCTCATGGACTGCAACCTACAAGGCAGACTCCTCCACCCATGGGATTTTCCAGGCAAGAGTACTGGAGTGGGGTGCCGTTGCCTTCTCCAAACATGTATATACTACTATACATAAAATAGATAATCGACAAGGATCTACTGCATAGCAAAGAGAACTCTACTCAGTAATCTCTAATAATCTATATGGGAAAATAATCTGAAATAGAATGGATGTATGCGTAACCAAATTGCTTTGCTGTATATCTGCAACTAAAGCAGCATTGTAAATCCACTATAATGTAAAATAAAAAATTATAAAATAAAATACAGAGAGATAGGAGAATGATAGGAGAGTCTGCCATAGAACTTCTAAACCTCGGAACTTCCTGGATGATAGAAGTTTCCTTTATTTGCATGACATGACACTTTGTGGGCTCTTTGATAAGGGCTGGTTGCCAGGAAAAGCAAGACATGATTAGAAGCTTAGAAATTTCAGCCCTTCCTCCTATTCTTTGAAGAGGGGACAGGGGCTAGAAGTTAACAGCCAATCATACTTATGTGATGAAACCTCCATAAAAATCCCTAAAGTACAGAGTTTAGTGATCTTCAGGGTTGGTAGCCATATCCACATGACAGGAAGGAAGGTCCCCGTTCCAATTCAACAAGGACAAAACTTATGAGCTTAGGACACTTCCAGACCTTCGACTATGTATCTTTTTATCTGTATTCTTTAACATATCCTTTATAATAAAATAGCATAAATAATTAAACTGTTTTCTTGGGTTCTGTAAGCTAGTCTAGCAAATTCTTCAACTCAGAGAGTCTTGGGAACCTCTGATTTATAGCTAATTTGAGGTGAGATTGTGGGTAACCTGGGGACACACTCCTTGTTATTGGAATCTGAAGGAGAAGCTCATCTTGTGGGACCAAGACCTTAGCCTGTGTCTCTTATGCTTACTTTGACCAACGTGAGAAGTGAATTGTAGGACACTTAGTTGATGGCAGAGAACTGATTGATGTGGAAAATCTCCCATACACCTGGTTACTGAAGCATTCTGTGTGAGTTGTATAGGAGAAGCAGGGTTCTCCTCCAACCCATTTACAATGTAAGGAAAGAAAAGAGCAGAGACTGTAAAAGTTAGGGAGAATGGCACTGAAACATGTATACTATCATGTAAGAAATGAATCGCCAGTCTAGGTTCAAAACAGGATACAGGAGGCTTGGGGCTGGTGCACTGGGATGACCCAGAGAGAATATGGGGAGAGAGGTGGAAGGGGGGTTCAGGATTGGGAACTCATGTACACCCGTGGCGGATTCATGTCAATGTATGGCAAAACCAATACAGCATTGTAAAGTAAAATTAAAAAAAAATAAAAGTTAGGTTTGCATTTGAATCAAAGGTCCACTGTGTAACATTGTGCACATAAATGAGTGTCTGAAATTTCAATATTTTCCAAATTAGAATGAGCATATTATATTGAGAAATATGGATATTGTACAAAAAGTCCTGGCATATAGTAAACATTTAGTGAATGAATTCTATCATAATTATTCACTAATATTGCATTTTTCACACTCTGATGACAGCGGAATAAATGTAAAGTTATAGCAGAAAAAAAAAATTGTTAAAACTTTCCATTAACTTCACACAGTTCCTAAGAGTTTTAGGATAGATATGTCTTCATAAATGATTCTTACCAAATTGTTCTTTAAAATATTTTTTAAATTAGTTCTACCTGGAGCTAGACTATCTATTCCTCCAAGGCTGAAGTAAATCACTATATTTAATTATGTTAAACAATTAAAAAACTATTCAAAGTGTTCATTTCTGCTTAGCATTTTGTCCTCCATATCTGACAAGCTTCTATTTGGTCCTGAAAGTGAAAGTGAAGTTTCACAGTCATGTCCAACTCTTTGCGACCCCACGGAGTGTAGCTCCCCAGACTTCTCCATCCATGAGATTTTCCAGGCAATAATGCTAGAGTTGGTTGTCATTTCCGACTTCAGGGGATCTTCCCAGCCTAGAGATCGAACCTAGGTCTCCCACATTGCAGGCACACTCTTTACCATCTGAGCTGCCACGGAATCCTTATTTGGTCCTGCAGTGTAACAATAAAATCAGAGACCAATCTGCAGTGCTTTCAGGCTGGAGAGTTCTCTTCAGTGACTGTGCATATGAGAATTCTGCCTAAACAGCATGAGGATAAATGCAGCTGGCATGTCCACAAGGATATGGGATCATGAAATCTGTGGTTTAATTATACCAAGAAGAGAACTGGAGCCAGTCTCCAATGGACTGTATGAACTGTAGCCCACCAGGCTCTTCCATCCATGGGATTCTCCCTATATTTGACAAATGATTTCTATACAGTGTAGGTAAGTGGTAAATTAGATGTATAAAAGCTATTTCATTGAAAACCCTATAAATTTATGAGGAAACAAGCAGTGCAGTTTGGATAAGAGCACAAAGATATGGTTCTTCTCAGTCACTCTGTCTGTTGCCTCAGATATCTGTCACATTAGCAAATACTCAACAAAAATGACCTTATTCATGACCACAAGAGAGATGCCTTCAGCAGAGTACTAGGTATGTGAAGAAGGCTGTTCTAAATAATATACACAAAATTTCAGATAAATCTGATTCCCCATAAGCCAATTAGCATTACTGGACTGGTAAGAATTAGGGAAACATAGATTTGTAAACTGAATGTGTTATACTTAAATCTAAACAAAATAAACAGAGGACCACATTGTAAATTTTAGATTGAGTTCTAGTCTTTAAAAGAATGAAGCATATAACCTTACAAGATCCTTCCAAATTGATGTTTGTGTTTGAAAAGAACTAATGTACACACAAATTATAAAAAGCTAAAAAATGGCGTATTTTGAACGTGTTAATGCAAAGTAATCATAGCGTGACTGAGATGCATAGGAACACGCAATATACATTTAAATGAGAAGATATCAGTACAAGTTATTCCCAATGTTCTTCCAAATGGCTAGTCAGAATTCATGAGGAGTATAACAAAAATGGTATCCTCCCTTACATTTTGAAGTGAAGGGAAAGTTGCTCAGTCGTGTCGTATACAGTCCATGAAATTCTCCAGGGCAGAATACTGGAGTGGGTAGCCTTTCCTTTCTCCGGGGGATCTTTCCAATTCAAGGATTGAACGCAGGTCTCCTGGATTGCAGACATATTCTTTACCAGCTGAGCCACAGGGAACACATGTGTTACTTGGTTTGATTATAAATCTTCATGATCTCTAGACTATATGAATCTGACATTTAGGGAGAAATCTAAGTTCAGTTCAGTTCAGTTCAGTCGCTCAGTCACGTCCGACTCTTTGCAACCCCATGAATCACAGCACGCCAGGCCTCCCTGTCCATCACCAACTCCCAGAGTTCACTCAAACTCATGTCCACTGAGTCGGTGATGCCATCCAGCCATCTGCCATCCCCTTCTCCTCCTGCCCCCAATCTCTCCCAGCATCAGAGTCTTTTCCAATGAGTCAACTCTTCGTATAAGTTGGCAAAAATATTGGAGTTTCAGCCTCAGCATCAGTCCTTCCAATGAACACCCAGGACTGGTCTCCTTTAGGATGAACAGGTTGGATCTCCTTGCAGCCCAAGGGACTCTCAAGAGCCTTCTACAACACCAGAGTTCAAAAGCATCAATTCTTCAGTGCTCAGCTTTCTTCACAGTCCAACTCTCACATCCATACATGACTACTGGAAAAACCATAGCCTTGACTAGACGGAGCTTTGTTGGCAAAGTAATGTCTCTGCTTTATAATATGCTATCTAGGTTGGTCATAACTTTTCTTCCAAGGAGTTACCATCTTTTAATTTCATGGCTGCAATCACCATCTGCAGTGATTTTGGAGACCCCCCAAAAAAGTCTGACACTGTTTCCACTGTTTCCCCATCTATTTCCCATGAGCTGATGGGATCGGATGCCATGATTTTCATTTTCTGAATGTTGAGCTTTAAGTCAACTGCTTCACTTTCACTTTCATCAAGAGGCTTTTTAGTTCCTCTTCACTTTCTGCCATAAGGGTGGTGTCATCTGCATGTCTGAGGTTATTGATATTTCTCCCAGCAATCTTGATTCCAGCTTGTGCTTCTTCCAGCCCAGAGTTTCTAATGATGTATTCTACATATAGGTTAAATAAGCAGGGTGACAATATACAGCCTTGACATACTGCTTTTCCTATTTGGAACCCGTCTGTTGTTCCATGTTCAGTTCAGTTCAGTTCAGTTGCTCAGTCGTGTCTGACTCTTTGCGACCCCATGAATTGCAGCACGCCAGGCCTCCCTGTCCATCACCATCTCCCAGAGTTCACTCAGACTCACTTCCATTGAGTCCGTGATGCTATCCAGCCATCTTATGCTCGGTCGTCCCCTTCTCCTCCTGCCCTCAATCCCTCCCGGAATCAGAGTCTTTTCCAATGAGTCAACTCTTCGCATGAGGTGGCCAAAGCACTGGAGCTTCAGCTTTAGCATCATTCCTTCCAAAGAAATCCCAGGGTTGATCTCCTTCAGAATGGACTGGTTGGATCTCCTTGCAGTCCAAGGGACTCTCAAGAGTCTTCTCTAACACCACAGTTCAAAAGCATCAATTCTTCGGCACTCAGCCTTCTTCACAGTCCAACTCTCACATCCATACATGACCACAGGAAAAACCATAGTCTTGACTAGACGGACCTTAGTCAGCAAAGTAATGTCTCTGCTTTATAATATGCTATCTAGGTTGGTCATAACTTTTCTTCCAAGGAGTAAGCGTCTTTTAATTTCATGGCTGCAATCACCATCTGCAGTGATTCTGGAGCCCAAAAAAACAAAGTCTGACACTGTTTCCACTGTTTCCCCATCTATTTCCCATGTAGTGATGGGACTGGATGTCATGATCTTCGTTTTCTGAATGTCGAGTTTTAAGCCAACTTTTTCGCTCTCCTCTTTCACTTTCATCAAGAGGCTTTTCAGTTCCTCTTCATTTTCTGCCATAAGGGTGGTGTCATCTGCATATCTGAGGTTATTGATATTTCTCCCGGCAATCTTGATTCCAGCTTGTGTTTCTTCCAGTCCAGCATTTCTCATGACGTACTCTGCATAGAAGTTAAATAAGCAGGGTGACAATATACAGCCTTGACGTACTTCTTTTCCTATTTGGAACCAGTCTGTGGTTCCATGTCCAGTTCTAACTGTGGCTTCCTGACCTGTATACAGATTTCTCAAGAGGCAGGTTAGGTGGTCTGGTATTCCCATCTCTTTCAGAATTTTCCACAGTTTATTGTGATCCACACAGTCAAATGCTGTGGCATAGTCAATAAAGCAGAAATAGATGTTTTTCTGGAACTCTCTTGCTTTTTCTATGATCCAGTGGATGTTGGCAATTTGATCTCTGGTTTCTCTGTCTTTTCTAAAACCAGCTTGAACATCAGGGAGTTTACGGTTCATGTATTGCTGAAGCCTGGCTTGGAGAATTTTGAGCATTACTTTACTAGAGTGTGAGATGAGTGCAATTGTGTGGTAGTTTGAGCATTCTTTTGTATTGCCTTTCTTTGGAAATGGAATGGAAACTGACCTTTTCCAGTCCTGTGGCCATGAGTGCAGCACTTTCACAGCCTCATCTTTCAGGATTTGAAACAGCTCAACTGGATGGAATTCCATGTTCAGTAGCTAGAGAAAATCACAAAACACTTTTAAATTATCTTCTCAAGTTTCTGGATTCATAAATTTAACCAAAAGTTAGTTGAGAATGTTGTAAGGGGATGATGTTTTCTCCTAAATTTTCATTTTATTATTATCTGTCAGAGAAAAAAATTGCTTTCATTTATTTTTTACAATGATTGGGCCTTTATGTATGGTGTTCTCTATTCCTTTGTGGCCAGGAGATCAGAATTACAAAGTGAAACTAAAGCCTTTGAGGAAAGCATTTCAAAGTTTATCATTACCTGTGGATTTAAATTACAGCTGTTTTGTAAGAGTTTACTTCCTTATTCTTTTGAGTGAATTATCTATCCAAATGCTTGAATGAGGGAAACTAAGATACAAAAAAAGACAAGGAAGGGAAAATTTAGGGGATCTTCCTCATAAAATAGAACAATCCCCCTTTTTCATGAGTGGCCATCCCTAACATGGTGATTTTCTCAGGAAGTAGTAAAATAGAATCACCCAAATGTAGACACATGTGATCTGCTATTTGGTTAATTGCCATATTCCTTCAGCTCAAATGTTATTTTCCTAGGAAATCCTTTCCTGCTCTCTGTGACAATATCAGTTCAGTTCAGTCACTCAGTCATGTCTGACTCTTTATGACCCCATGGACTGCAGCACTCCAGGCTTCCCTGTTCATCACCAACTCCTGGAGCCTCCTCAAACTCATATCTATCGAGTCTGTGATGCCATCCAACCATCTCATCGTCTGTCATCCCCTCCACCTCCTGTGACTATATAAACCATCACTATTATTCTCCTAGAATCCTGTGTTCTTCTTTTTAGAAGCACTTAGTGGAAACAGTGTCAGACTTTATTTTTTGGGGCTCCAAATTCACTGTAGAAGGTAATTGCAGCCATGAAATTTAAAAGACGCTTACTCCTTGGAAGGAAAATTATGACCAACCTAAATAGTATATAAAAAGCAGAGATATTACTTTGCCAACAAAGGTCTATCTAGTCAAGGCTATGGTTTTCCAGTGGTCATGTATGGATGTAAGAGTTGAACTGTGAAGAAAGCTGAGCACTGAAGAATTGTTGCTTTTAAACTGTGGTGTTGGAGAAGACTCTTGAGAGTCCCTTGGACTGCAAGGAGATCCAACTAGTCCATCCTAAAGGAGACCAGTCCTGAGTGTTCATTGGAAGGACTGATGCTGAGTCTGAAACTCCAATACTTTGGCCACCTCATGAGAAGAGCTGACTCATTGGAAAAGACTCTGATGCTGGGAGAGATTGGGGGCAGGAGGAGAAGGGGACAACAGAGAATGGAAGGCTGGATGGCATCACTGACTCAAAGTACATGAGTTTCGGTGAACTCTGGTAGTTGGTGATGGACAGGGAGGCCTGGCATGCTGTGATTCATGGGTTTGCAAAGTGACACGACTGAGCAACTGAACTGAACTCATCACAGTAGTGAATGACATGGATTGTGAGATCCTTTGGTGTCCATCTTGCCTGTAAACTTCAGCCTCAGAAAGATAGACTAGTGTATACATCTGCTCCACTTACATCTGTATCTCTTAGTATAAAACCAGGGCCCTGTTAGTTGAATAAATATAAGAATGAATGATTTAGTATTTCTCAAGTTCTCCATCCAGTACTTGTACTACTCACTTGACACAGACAAAATAGATATTAGACCATGCATAATTATTCAATGAAAACATCTAATACAGATACAAATACATACACACACAGCACATTTATCAGTTCACCTGCAGAAACTCCTTGACCAATTGGAACCTGGTGGCCCTACAGTCCATAGGTTCGCAAAGAGTCAGACACAACTGAAGCAATTTGATATGCACACATGTATGTAAGACATATCTAAATAAAGAATCAGTCTTAAATTCAAAATCACCTGACTGCTTGGTGTGTTCTTTCCTGGGTCCAGCTCACCTCACTGATTCCTGTTTTCTTTAAGATGAATCTTTCAAAGAGGCTCTTTGATCTTGCAGATAAATAAATGAGGTTACCCAGTAGTTCATCTGACATACTCAAACATGTTTGAATTCTAGTGTGGGCTACCTGAGACTTTCACCAAATGCCTACAATTTTTTGGATACCACATCTGACCTGAAAATTCAGAAATACGAGATATGTCATCTCTCCTAAAGTAACTTAAAATCTATCTGGAAATATAATCACACAACTAATTCCAATGGCTTCCCAAAAATGGAAGTGGTAAAGAATCCACCTGCCAATGCAGGAGATCCCTGGGTCAGGAAGATCCCCTGGAGGAGGAAATGGCATTCTTACCTGGGAAATCCCATGGACAGTGAAGCCTGATGGGCTTCAGTCAGTGAGGTCACAAATTGTCGAATATCACTTAGTGAGTAAGCAACCACATGAAAGTCACAACAATATAAATACCATATGCTATGTGTGTGCAAAGAAACTGATCAGTAACTTTTTCATAATTATTTTATTTCCATACTTAACTTGGGGGGTTATTACTATGTGATTTGCTTTATCTTAGAGTCTCACAAAATCTTAAATGAAATTGATGGATCAGTTTATTTATGAAAAAGAAATCTGATTTGTGCAACAAAAACAAATAAGAGTGTATGTGTGTGAGAGAGAGGGAATAGACATAGTGTGTACTGTGTTAAATAGTGTTCCCTCAAAACCCATGTCTACCGAGAACCTTAGAATGTGACCTTATTTGGAAATGGGGGCTTTGTAGTGTCAAAGAGAATGAGAACTATGCACTAAAGTGGTAAAAAGAGATGTTATTCAGTAACTATTTTAATATTGGGAAAGGGAATTTAATATAGAAAAGAGATCAATTCCGGTATATAGCCAAGGAGCCTCAATTGGGATGTATAACCAAAGAGCAGGGAGACGGGCTCAGTGGGTGGAAATTTACTGAGAGGGAGACATCAAAGGTAACGGATTCTTGAAAAACATGATTAACAGGATTTTTCATTCTTGATATCTGGCTAAGGTGATCAGATATCAAGGATGATTATATACAAAAGGTGAGAGGGTTGACTTAGAAAAATTATTTTCTAAGCCTGGATTGTGCAGGCTATAGGCAGAATTGGGGCCAAGGAGGAGGCTCAGCAATAAAGAATCTGTCTGACAAGGTAGGAGAGATGTAGGTTCCATCCCTGGGTTGGGAAAATCCCCTGGAGGAGGAAATGACAAGCCACTCCAGTATTCTTGCTTGGAGAATCCCATGGACAGAGGATCTTGGTGGGCTACAGTTGTGGGGTCACAAAAAGTCAGACACAACTCAGCCACTGAGTATGCATTCACAGAGACCTTGTCCAGAAAAGATCTCAGAGGAACCTGACTGACGTTTGCTCAAGGAGAGAGTTGTTGTTGTTGTTGTTGTTGTTTTTAATCAGATGCAATTAATGAATTAATTAATCAATCAGATGCAATTAATTAAGATGAGGTCATACAGGATTAGGGTAGGCCTTAAATCCACTGTAACTGGAGCTCTTAAAAGAGCACAGAGACATAAACACCCAGGGAAACACTTATGATTATGGATGAAGAAACTGGAATGGCTTGTCTACAAGCCAAGGAATTCACAAGGACTGCTGACAATCATGAAACACTGTGAGAAAGCTAGGCAAGTTTCTTCCCTAGAGCCTTCAGAGGAAGCACTGCCCATCTGATACCTTAATCTTGGATTTCTCACCTCCATAACTGTCTTTAGAAAGACTAAATTCTATTGTTTTAAACCTCCCAACTTGTGGTACCCTGTTACAGCAGCACTAGAAACTTAACGTAGGGTAGTGTATCTACAAGAGCCCAGGGACAGCAAAGATTAAGAATATGAACCACCATACCAACAAGGCTTTCTGTTTGGTGAGGAAGGTTGGAATGAGATGGGGTAAACAAGATGATTTCACATCGTATATTTTCTATAATTCTTTTACATGGCAGACTTATATAGTGCTTTATCCTTTCAGAAGTATGTATAAAGTGTTACCAAAAAATAAAAAGAGAATCTATGCAATGGATATGGGAAAAATTTAAAACTTACTCTGAGGAAGGCTAAGGAAATCTACATGTGTATTAGTTTAGTGAATATTACCATGTTAGGTTAGGATGCCTTGGTTTTACCTCTTTACAACTACCGCAAGCAGACCCTGAGATATCATGAATATATGGAACTGGTAAGAAGTTTTAGCTTTTCATTTTCTATTTTAAAATCCTGTTATTTTGTGTTCCTTGTGTAAAGTGACTCTGCATATTTTGGCACTAACCTGACAATTCACATTAGAAGGGGAAAAGGCCAGTTTTCTTTCTTTGATTTTGTGACTTGTATCTGATATCTTATTCACCACATACTTATATGGGTTATGATGAAACTACAGAAAATAAATATTTGAACCTTCAGCTTCAGAGAAGAAAATATACAATTACATGTTCTGTGAAGACAAGAATTGTTATCCATTTTTTTTATTGCTGTATACTCAGCACACTGAACAACATTTTTGCACATAGTTACATTTGGTAGCTGTTGATGAATGAAAGACTATAAGTTGTTATCTTTGTTTTTTGTCAAGAGTGCTAGGAAAATTATATAAATGACATTGACCCAGATATTCAAACAGAAGCAAAATATCTGCATAAGAGCATTCAGGTAAGATCCTAGTTTCAGAACATCAAACTTTAGGATGATTTACTTATTAATTATGCCTTTTAGTGTGATCCAAGACAAACAGGTCATGGTGGAGTTCTGACAAAACATGGTCCACAGGAGAAGGGAATGGCAAACCACTTCACTATTCTTACCTTGAGAACTCCATGAGCAGTATGAAAAGGCAAAAAGATAGGACACTAAAAGATGAATTCCCCAGGTCAGTTGGTCCCCAATATGCTACTGGAGAAGAGTGGAGAAATAACTCTAGAAAGAATGAAGAGACGGAGCCAAAGCAAAAATGAGTAGTAGATGTGACTGATGATGCAAGTAAAGTCCAAAACTATAAAAAACAATATTGCATAGGAACCTGGAATGTAAGGTCTATGACTTAAGGTAAATTGAAAGTAGTCAAACAGGAGATGGCAAGAGTGGATACCAACATTTTAGAAATCAGTGCACTAAAATGGACAGGAATGGGCAAATTTAATTCAGATGACCATTATATCTACTACTGTGGGTAAGACTCTCAGATAAAATGGAGTAGCCCTCATAGTCAACAAAAGAGTCTGAAATGTAGTACTTGAGTGCAATTAAAAATGAGTCAGTGACCGACTCAATGGACATGAGTTTGAGTAAACTCTGGGAGTTTGCTGAAGTCCATGGGGTTGCAAAGAGTTGGTCACAACTAAGTGACTGACTGAACTGAAAAATGACAGCATGATCTCTGTTCATTTCAAAGGCAAGCAAGCCATTCAATATCACAGTAATCCAAGGCTATGCCCTGATGGGTAACGCTGAAGAAGCTGAAGTTGAATGTTTCTATGAAGACCTACAAGACCTTCTAGAACTAACACCCAAAAAAGATGTCCTTTGCATCATAGGGGACCGGAATACAAAAGTCACAAAACACCTGGAGTAACAGGCAAATTTGGCCTTGGAGTACAGAATGAAGCAGAGCAAAGGCTAAAGAAGTTTTGCCTTGAAAATACACTGGTCATAAGCAAACACCCTCTTCCAACAACACAAGAGAAGATTTTATACATGGACATCACCAGATGGTCAATATTGAAATCAGATTGATTATGTTTTATGCAGCCAAAAATGGAGAAGCTCTATACAGTCAGAAAAAAACAAGACCGGGAGCTGACAATGGCTCAGATCATGAACTTATTATTACCAAATTCAGACTTAAAGTGAAGAAATAGGGAAAACCACTAGACCTTTCAGGCATGACCTAAATCAAATCCCTTAGGATTATACACTGGAAGTGGGAAATAGATTTAAGAGACTAGATCTGATAGACAGAGTGCCTGAGGAACTTTGGAAGGATGTTCATGACATTGTATAGGATGCAGTGATCCAGACCATCCCCAAGAAAAAGATATGCTAAAAGGCGAAATGGTTGTCTGAGGAGGCCTTGTAAATAGCTGATAAAAGAAGAGAAGCAAAAGGAAAAGGAGAAAAGGAAAGATATACCCATTTGAATACAGAGTTCAAAAAATAGAAAGGTGAGTTAACAAAGCATTCCTCAGTAATTAATGCAAAGTAACAGAGGAAAAAAATAGAATGGGAAAGAGTGGAGATCTCTTCAAGAAAATTAGAGATTCAAGGAAATATTTCACGCAAAGATGGACATAGTAAAGGACAGAAATGATATGGACCTAACAAATGCAGAATACATTAAGAAGAGGTGGCAAGAATATAAGAACTGTACAAAAAAGATCTTCATGACCCAGATAAGCACGATGGTGTGACCACTCATCCTGGAATGCAAAGTCAAGTGGGCCTTAGGAAGCATCACAACAAGCAAAGCAGAGCAAAACTAGCTGGACACAATTGAGCAACTGAACTGCCTTATTAATTGGTATTTTACAGTGCTTCTTACTTAACCCATTAGTTTATCTACCTAAAATATGTTACTATAATAAGTAAAATAGGTTTCTATACTAAGAATCCATCATAGTTTGAAAATCTCCAACTAACCTTCTGAATCCTTAAGGGTGTGATATTCTACAGAGGCATAATTGCACTAACATAATCTCATTTCCAAAACACTACTTTCAGTGACTTGCAGTTTTTCAACCTTTTAGCATGCCTATTTTATTGGAAATTACTTGCTCTGTATTCTATTGTATTGTTCTTATAGCTTGATTATATTTTACTACAAACTGTGCTTTATTGGATATGCCAAAGCCTTTGACTGTGTGTATCACAATAAACTGTGGAAAATTCTGAAAGAGATGGGAATACAGACCACCTGACCTGCCTCTTGAGAAACCTATATGCAGGTCAGGAAGAAACAGTTAGAACTTGACATGGAACAACACTGGTTCCAAATAGGAAAAGGAGTATGTCATGGCTGTATATTGTCACCCTGCTTATTTAACTTATATGCAGAGTAAATCATGAGAAACACTGGGTTGGAAGAAGCACAAGCTAGAATCAAGATTGCTGGGAGAAATATCAATAACCTCAGATATGCAGATGACACCACCTTTATGGCAGAAAGTGAAGAGGAACTAAAAAGCCTCTTGATGAAAGTGAAACAGGAGAGGGAAAAAGTTGGCCTAAAGCTCAACATTCAGAAAACGAAGATCATGGCATCTGGTCCCATCACTTCATGGGAAATAGATGGGGAAACAGTGGAAAGAGTGTCAGACTTTATTTTTTGGGGCTCCAAAATCACTGCAGATGGTGACTGCAGCCATGAAATTAAAAGACACTTACTCCTTGGAAGGAAAGTTATGACCAACCTAGATAGCATATTCAAAAGCAGAGACATTACTTTGCCATATAAGGTCCGTCTAGTCAAGGCTGTGGTTTTTCCTATGGTCATGTATGGATGTGAGAGTTGGACTGTGAAGAAAGCTGAGCGCTAAAGAATTGATGCTTTTGAATTGTGGTGTTTGAGAAGACTCTTGAGAGTCCCTTGGACTGCAAGGAGATCCAACCAGTCCATTCTGAAGGAGATCAGCCCTGGGATTTCTTTTGGAAGGAATGATGCTAAAGCTGAAACTCCAGTACTTTGGCCACCTCATGCGAAGAGTTGACTCACTGGAAAAACTCTGATGCTGGAAGGGATTCAGGGCAGGAGGAGAAGGGGACAACAGAAGATGAGATGGCTGCAGGGCACCACTGACTCGATGGACCTGAGTTTGAGTGAACTCCGGGAGTTGGTGATGGACAGGGAGGCCTGGCGTGCTGCGATTCATGGGCTTGCAAAGAGTCAGACACGATTGAGCAACTGAACTGAACTGAACTGAAATGATTAAGAATCCTGACATACTTATTAGATCTATGGTGCTTTGAAAGGTATCTTTTTAGATTCACAGAAGAATGCAAATATATTTGAAAAAGCCCTCATTTTAAGCATTCTTATTCATATGTACATATATGTATGTACATGTGTGCATGCATGCTAAGTTGCTTCAGCTATGTCCAGCTCTTTGCAACCCTTTGGACTATAGCCTACCAGGCTCCTCTGTCTATGGGGATTCTCCAGGCAAGAATACTGGAGTGAGTTGTCAAGCCCTCCTCCAGGGGATTTTCTAGACCCAGAGATGGAACCCACATCTTTCATGTCTCCTGCATTGAAAAGCGGGTTCTTTACCATCTGCATCAACTGAGAAGCCCATATATGTGTATGCTGCTACTGCTGCTCCTAAGTCGCTTCAGCCGTGTCCGACTCTGTGCGACCCCATAGACAGCAGCCCACCAGGCTCCCCTGTCCCTGGGATTCTCCAGGCAAGAACACTGGAGTGGGTTGCCATTTCCTTCTCCAATGCATGAAAGTGAAAAGTGAAAATGAAGTCGCTCAGTTGTGTCTGGCTTCTAGCGACCCCATGGACTGCAGCCTACCAGGCTCCTCTGTCCATGGGATTTGCCAGGCAAGAGTACTGGAGTGGGTTGCCATTGCCTTCTTCTAATGAGGTTTTATTGATTGCTAGTTTTTAAATAGAAAGAAAACATGGCATCTTTTCTATAATTCCATATTTCATAACTAGTTATATACTTTTATGTGTCACATTAGAAGATATAGACTTTTGGGGGACTACAGTGTATATCATGAGGTCTCATTAGAAAATAAATTCCATCTTTAACCAAACTAGAACATGTAATAGGAAAATTTCAGTGCTTAGAATGATTTCTCCCATTGCAGTAAAGACTAGCTCAAAGATAATTAGTTAACTTACATTTCAATGGTTTCTGATTAGAGCTACAATGAGTTTTTCATGAGAGATCAAATATCAAAAACAAACTGTAATAAAGAACAAATCTGACTCCACATTGGATCTGTTTCTTTTATTTTAACCTTTATATTCTGTTAGATTTTGCTATAAGTTAGTCACCAAAGGGATATCTCCTATAAGCTTAAAGTATACATAATGGCCCACCTCAGGGAATCTTGCCTTTGGCGCTTAAGTTTTAACCTAATACCTTTGTTTAAGTTCACAGAAAACATCTTGACCAGACCCACCAGTGAAAGGCTGCAGGAAAGAAATTAACACATTCCCTCCAGAGACTAGCCAGAACCAGGAGACATTTGCAAAAATGTGTCACTTTTCTTTTCCTATGTTGCTTCCTCACCTACCCCGTTTTGTTCTCTGAAAGAAATTATCATCCAAACCTTCGCAAGATGGTTCTTTGGGACACTAGTCCACCATCTTCTTGGTCTGCTGGATTTCTGAATAAAGACATTATTCCTTGCTCCAACAACTCAGGTCTTAACTTATTGGCCTGTCATATGGCAAGTGCTATAAGCTTGGACCCAGTAAGAAAAAAATGTACGTGATGTTCATCCTGATTTTTTTCAAGGAAAGTAAACATTCTTGCTAGCCTCATAGCATATGGAAACCTCAACTCAAAGACCAGTGAATTGTTTTTGGACTATTTCTCTTTTGATTGAGTAGAAAAATCCTCACTTGTTCACAACCTTTGGTAGAAGAATGTTGCCACAGTCTGAGAATGAGGCTGTGGATCACAAATGCCTATTGTTGCTGTCGTCAGTTAATGGTTATTGACCTCTAAATGCAGTAGAGAGCATACAATTAGGGATGGTTTCTGACCACAGATATTAACAACCAATGTTCAAGGGAAACTGTCTAGGCACTAAAACTATTTATTCTCCTCATCTTTGGTAACCTTAAACCATATCAAATTAGGTCCCTATGTGTAATAAAACTTTTTCAAAAGGTTTTAGAGAGTTCATAGGGCTTCAGGATCAGACTTCACTGAATGACCTCAATCTGGCTGTCAAACATCATTAAAACTAAAATATTCCATTACTTGGATTAAAGTTGATTCTATTTGAATTACAGAGTATGAATTTCTTCATTGGTTAGCCTCCATAAAAAGTTCAAGATATCCCTTGGGCATTTATCAGTCAATATATCTCCTTTTCCTTAATATATTGGGAAAGATCTAATACATATTAGCTATGACTGTGGACCACCTTATATTTTTCTAGTATGGACAAATGTAATAGAAGATAGAGGTGACAGCTGGGTAGACAATAGTCAAAAGAGGTATTTTCTTACCATAAAAGAGTGACTATTTGTACATGGGGAAAATAATGCAAAAATATATAAACAAATTTTAAAATTTTAAAACTATATATAGTAAAAATTCCATCCCTAACTTTGAAGATACAATAATACAAAATTTTAAAAAAATTCATAGGATTTAACAGCAGTATATAATGCATATTATAAATATTAAATTATATAATATATTTCTCTAAGAGGAAATAAATGCATGTACATTGATTTATAGTCATTTATCAATCTTTATATCATCTATTTCCTAGAATAAGCTTCAGTTAATCACACCTCTGTCAGCATGTATAGCAGAGGCTGAATTGCCAGTATATAAGTTATTGCAGGCAATAACTGAAGCTGAATATGATAAAAAAAAAAAGACATATACATCATACAATAGCTTGGTTTCTCAGACTTGGTCTCTCATAGTCCCTTTGTACACTTAATAATCTTATATCTAATTTCTTGCCTTTGTTTTACTAGCTTGAAATTTTTCTAAAACATTTTCCAATTTTTAACATGGAGTATGATGTACTGATGCTAAATAACGGTTTTAATTACTTTTTAACCTTAGAAATAGGAATACAAACACCAATAGAAATAAATTAATAGAAATAATTTAAAGTCAATTAAATGAAAGCATGTTTTGGACACTTCAGTGATAATACTTGTTTCCTGAGTTTAATTAGACTTAATTTGGTTCTTCTACTAGGTCAAAATTCACTTAAAGATGCTTAAATAGGTTTTTTTTTTTTTTTTTGACTAAGTTCAATTTTGGGAAACCTGAACATTTACCTGCAATTGGGACAATGAAACAAGGTTTTAAGTTTAATGTTAATAACACAATCTATATTAAATTTTAAATGACAGTTAAAGTCAAAATATGTGTCAAAAACCTGTATCAGGTAAAAACATCTACTAATAGAAAAAGTAATAATTGAGAAAAACAATTGAACAGTGGAGTCATTACAAAAGTGGATTCTTACAAAATTTAAATAAGTATACTAAAAAAAGAATTTCCGCCAAGGGACAAACTGTCTTATTTTAACAAAAAGTTCCTCATGCATCAGTGTGGAACAGGTGGGAAAATCTGAGGTAATGTGAGACTTTGTTGAACACTAAATTATCAGAGTTACATACAACGTCAGTCCAGGATTACACAGTTTTTATAGTTTTTAGAATTTAAGAGAATTAATGTTCATTGAGAACATATTATTAGCCAGAATTTATGCCACAGAATTTCCTATGGAGTTACCATCGTGATTTTGTTTTTAAAAATGCAAGTATACCTGGTAGTGACAACATATTTAAGTAATTAACAGACAACATATTTAAGTAATTAACATATTAAGTAATTAACTTTTCCTTAGATAGGTGACTGGATAGAGAGTGGAGTTTCCTGGGGAGAAATATGGGGGAACCAAATAAAGAAATGAAAGGCACAGTCATATTTTGAGCTTGAATGTCACAGATTCAGTGGATTAAGAATCTAGTATTCTTCTGCTGATGGACCTCTAGGTTGTTTCCATGTACTGGCTATTATAAACAGTGCTGCAATGAACATTGGGGTACATGTGTCTCTTTCAATTCTGGTTTCCTCAGTGTGTATGCCCAGCAGTGGGATTGCTGGGTCATAAGGTAGTTCTATTTGCAATTTTTAAAGGAATTTCCACACTGTTCATCAGCAGATGAACGGATAAGAAAGCTGTGGTACATATACACAATGGAGTATTACTCAGCCATTAAAAAGAATTCATTTGAATCAGTTCTGATGAGATGGATGAAACTGGAGCCGATTATACAGAGTGAAGTAAGCCAGAAAGAAAAACACCAATACAGTATACTAACACATATATATGGAATTTAGGAAGATGGCAATGACGACCCTGTATGCAAGACAGCAAAAAAGACACAGAGGTGTATAATGGACTTTTGGACTCAGAGGGAGAGGGAGAGGGTGGGATGATTTGGGGAAATGGCATTCTAACATGTATACTATCACGTAAGAATTGAATCGCCAGTCTATGTCCGACGCAGGATACAGCATGCTTGGGGCTGGTGCACAGGGATGACCCAGAGAGATGTTATGGGGAGGGAGGTGGGAGGGGGTTCATGTTTGGGAACGCATGTACACCCATGGTGAATTCATGTCAATGTATGGCAAAACCAATACAGTATTGCAAAGTGAAATAAAGTAAAAATAAAAATTAGAAAAAAAAAGAATCTAGTATTCTATGTCAATGCAAATAATGCCCTATAAATATACATCTTATTCAGTGGCATTACTAAAAGATTAGGGAAGTTTGTGAACAATATTAATTTCTTATCACAATAATAATTTCATGCATTTTAACTGTTCTTGAAATTATGTCCATTTTCTACTTTTACCATTTTGAAATGTATTAAATATACAAATATTTTGTATTAGGTATTAGAATCTTCCCCAGAAATATGGGACCTAATGGATGAGTTTCCAGGAATAAGCAACCTGGAAAGTAAAGCCCACTCATGTTAATGGATGAAGAGGATAGAATAAAGGGTTATGGCGACTTCAAAATTGCAGACACAGCCCAAAGATGTACTCCACAGGGGTCGTTTATAAAAGCTAAAAAAAGTTTGCATTCCCACCAACAGTGTAAGAGGGTTCCCTTTTCTCCAAACCCTCTCCAGCATTTATTGCTTGCAGACTTTTGAATCACAGCCATTCTGACTGGTGTGAAATGGTACCTCATTGTGGTTTTGATTTGCATTTCTCTGATAATGAGTGATGCTGAGCATCTTTTCATGTGTTTGTTAGCCATCTGTATGTCTTTGGAGAAATATCTATTTAGTTCTTTGGCCCATTTTTTGATTGGGTCATTTATTTTTCTGGAATTGAGCTTCATAAGTTGCTTGTATATTTTTTGAGATCCGTTGTTTGTCAGTTGCTTCATTTGCTATTATTTTCTCCCATTCAAAAGGCTGGCTTTTCACCTTGCTTTTAGTTTCCTTTGTTGTGCAGAAGCTTTTAATTTTAACTATGGAGAACAGTGTGGAGATTCCTTAAAAAATTGCAAATAGAACTGCCATATGACCCAGCAATCCCACTGCTTGGCATACACACCAAGGAAACCAGAATTGAAAGAGACACATGTACCACAATGTTCATCGCAGCACTGTTTATAATAGCCAGGACATGGAAACAACCTAGATGTCCATCAGCAGATGAATGGATAAGAAAGCTGTGGTACATATACACAATGGAGTATTACTCAGGCTTTAAAAAGAATACATTTGAATCCGTTCTAATGAGGTGGATGAAACTGGAGCCAATTATACAGAGTGAAGTAAACCAGAACGAAAAACACCAATACAGTATACTAACACATATATATGGAATTTAGAAAGATGGTAATGATAAACCTGTATGTGAGACAGCAAAAGAGACACAGATCTATAGAATGGACTTTTGGACTCAGGGAGAGGGAGAGGGTGGGATGATTTGGGAGAATGGCACTGAAACATGTATACTACCATGTAAGAAACGAATCGCCAGTCTATGTTTGGTGTAGGATACAGGATGCTTGGGGCTGGTGCACGAGGATGATCCAGAGAGATGATATGGGGTGGGAGGCGGGAGGGGGGTTCAGGATTGGGAACTCATGTACACCCGTGGCGGATTCATGTCAATGTATGGCAAAACCAATACAGTATTGTAAAGTAAAATAAAGTAAAAATTAAAATTAAAAAGAAAATAAATAAAGGAAATCAGTCCTGAATATTCATTGGAAGGACTGATGTTAAAGCTGAAACTCCAATACTTTGGCCACCTGATGTAAAGAGCTGACTCATTTGAAGAGACCCTGATGCTGGGAAAGGTTGAAGGCAGAAGGAAAAGGGAATGACAGAGGATGAGATGGTTGGATGGCATCACTGACTCAATGGACGTGAGTTTGAGTATACTCCAAGAGTTGGCATAGGACAGGGAGGCCTGGCATGCTGCAGTCCATGGGGTCACAAAGAGTTGGACACAACTGAGCGACTGAACTGAACTGAACTGAACTGATCTCCTAGGGATTTATTCATTCAACCATCATTTTGTCCTTATCCATGGGAAAGACTGATAATGGCTCTTCAGTACCTATCCTTCCCTTCTTCCTTTGAACAAGTCCATGTTTTAGATGCTTGACTGTGTAGCATTAGAGATCATGTTTTTCAGTCCATGTGGTCAACTTGGATAACAGACAATGAGTTGATAATTGTTGAAGCTGGATAATGGATACAGAAGGATTATTACAGTATACTTTTTATTTTATATATGTCTAAAATTTTCCATAACAACAAGTTTTAATCACAGTTTAAAATTTTGTAAGTTTTTTCCTTTTTTAATTGAAGTTAGATGATTTAAAATATTGAGTTAATTTCTGTTGTACATAAAAAAATCTTCAGCTATGCATATATATATATTTCTTTTTTATATTCTTTTCCATCATGGTTTATGACAGTATAAAATACTTCCCTGTGCTACACAGTAGGACCTTGTTGTTTATTCATTTTATACATACTCCTTTGCATCTGCTAACCCAAAACAGTTTTATGATTTTTAATCTATTCAGATTTTTTTGAATTGTAATAAAGAAAATAATTAATTCTGGATAACATTAAAAAAATAAAAGCTAAAAAAGAATAAAGCAAATAAACGTATGTATAGTGTTGAATAAAGGGAAAGCTAAGTTCTGGACAATGAATAGAAGGTGGATTTGAGATTCTAATTTTCTAAGATATTGTTAGTTTATCTTATCTCCTGTATTGCTAAAAGCAAAATCAAAGAGGGAGTTGCCTTTGTGATTATTTTAAGTGCTAGAAATATTTTCATGTTTATATTTTGTTCTGATGCATAGTTATGTGGACCTGGACAAATTTTTCAGCCTTTTAAAAATGTTTATTAATTAAAACAAGAATATACCACTTAGTGTTCCTAAGAGAGTTATATAATTGCTTATAAAGTGTTTAGCACAGTGCCTGGAACCTAGAAAAAAAAAAGTTAAGTGGTTATTAAGTCACATTACATTCCCTATAATCTAGTTCTATAATCAGACTTAATTTATATAACAAAATTTTTCCTAGACCTCTTAATTTCAGATATATTGAGATCTGTGCTAACTTTATGAGCAGTTTAATTGTAATTTGCTTCTGTCTCCAAATAAAAGGATTGATTTTTTTCTTCATCTTTTAAAAAATAACACATTTAAGTGCATATTTATGCTAGTGTTAATACACTTAAATTGACATACTAAGTAAAGAAGATTGACAAAATGTTTACTTGTAACATTAGAAAATGTCATTAAATAATACTTGTCAAACACCTGACTCCTTAAGATTTTATTTTAGAGAAAATGATGGGTTTTTACTCGCATCTTTTGTTTCTTCCCTAAGATGAGCCATCAGGGCACTTTGATTGCAATTCAATTTTAGCAGAAATTTTGAAAAATAACACTGCAGAGTTTGGATTATGTAGAGCTGTGGCTCTGCAGATGGCTTATCAAAACATTCTTAAGTTTATTTTAGGCTTTTGTCAAAAAATATTTTTGGATTAACATATCATTTGTTAACTAACCACTGACAAACCACTCAAGAGAGGGAAAAAAAACACTATCATTCATTTGAGGAAATAGATCAATAGAGAAATATAATCTTTATACAAACACTGGTGGTAACACAGGAAACAAAGGAAGCATTCTGGATAGTTATTATGGAAACTGTTTGAAAATTGCAGTTGCCCTAAATTTATAGCTTCTGCTGTTTTCTATATCACTTTGCAGTTTGCAGCTCAAGAGAAAATACTGTTGCTTAATGATAGAGAAAGTTTTGTTTGGGCTGCATTTTCTTGGTGGAACAGAATTAGCACTATAGGAAATATAAAATTATATTTGTTTCAAACCGGTAGCTTCAAAAACAGGAAAAACAGAAAATTAAAGTACAAAGGAAAGGTAATGTAGGGAAAATAACAGGTTTGTAAGTAAGTAAACCTTCACAAACTTAAGATGTTCATTTAAAGACAAAGACAATGTATTTTATGTCTGAAGTGCCTTACTCAAATAAGCTGTCTACAAAACTTCTGCACCTAGATAGCTATCACCTTAATTTATTGAAAGCTAAAACTATCAATGTTTTTAAAAAATAATTTCAGTCTCTGGAGCAATTCATTTCTGAGCACTCATTTTCGTGTTCTTTTTAATTTGTGAAATGTGTTTATTTGCTAACGTTCATATAGAAATTTTATTAGCAATGTTGTATTCAGTTCAGTTCAGTCTCTCAGTTGTGTCCAACTCTTTGCAACCCTATGAATTGCAGCACGCCAGGCCTCCCTGTCCATGACCGACTCCCGGAGTTCACCCAGACTCACGTTCATTCAGTCAGTGGTGCACAATTTTATGTGTACTTTTTCTCAAAAAGTTGATTTTATTTTAGTCAATTTTAAAAAGGAAGTTTTCTCCAAGACAAATCTATATTTGTCATTGCACAAAACTTGAAAAAACAATAATAAAAATAAAATGATCTTCAAGATTACCACAACAGTTATTGTTTTGCTCCTAACATTTTAGAAATTATCAATAATAGGTTGACAAGGTTTTTTTTTATAAAGGTGAAATACTAAATTTAGACTTCTTGCACCATATGGTTGATCTCAACTCCCAATTATGCTATAGCAGTGCAAGAGTAGCCACGCTGCTGCTGCTGCTGCTAAGTCACTTCAGTAGTGTCTGACTCTGTGACCCCATAGACGGCAGCCCACCCGGCTCCCTCATCCCTGGGATTCTCCAGGCAAGAAGATTGGAGTGGGTTGCCATTTCCTTCTCCAATGCATGAAAGTGAAAGTGAAAGTGAAAGGGAACAGCCATCAGTTCAGTTCAGTTCAGTCACTCAGTTGTGTCTGACTCTTTGCGACTCCATGAATCGCAGCACACCAGGCCTCCTTGTCCATCACCAACTCCCAGAGTTCACTCAGACTCACGTCCATCCAGTCAGTGATGCCATCCAGCCATCTCATCGTCTATCGTCCCCGTCTCCTCCTGCCCCCAATCCCTCTCAGCATCAGAGTCTTTTCCAATGAGTCAACTCTTCACATGAGGTGGCCAAAGCACTGGAGTTTCAGCTTTAGCATCATTCCTTCCAAAGAAATCCCAGGGCTGATCTCCTTCAGAATGGACTGGTTGGATCTCCTTGCAGTCCAAGGAGCTCTCAAGAGTCTTCTCCAACACCACAGTTCAAAAGCATCAATTCTTCAGTGCTCAGCTTTCTTCACAGTCCAACTCTCACATCCATACACGACCACAAGAAAAACCATAGCCTTGACTAGACAGAACTTAGTCAGCAAAGTAATGTCTCTGCTTTTGAATATGCTATCTAAGTTGGTCATAACTTTTCTTCCAAGGAGTAAGCGTCTTTTAATTTCATGGCTGCAGTCACCATCTGCAGTGATTTTGGAGCCCCCCCCCCAAAATAAATATAGTCTGACAAAATATAGTCTGACACTGTTTCCACTGTTTCCCCATCTATTTCCCATGAAGTGATGGAACCAGATGCCATGATCTTCATAGACAATATATAAATAACGGATGTGCATGTGTTACAATAAACATTTAATTATAAAAACAGAACATAATTTTGTCTGATTTATACTATGAAGTATGTATCCCAGGTATCAGAAGCTGCCTTATTATTATGTGAGATATCTGTTTGAAATAATTTTTCTGTGGTTAGTGATAAGTTGGTATATAAATGGATAAATGTCACTGCTTTTTGTTGCTCTGCATCTAAACTCTCTTCCAGTTTGGATTCTATTCCACTTTGAGTATTGACTAGATACACTTCTTCTTATAGGAAAACGAGATCCTCTCTTTCCCATAGTCTCTTGGACCTGAGACACCAGTGTTTAAACTTAGCTATATCTGGCAGTGAAATTGAATATACAGTTATCAACATATAGAAGTTAAAGGAAGAGTTCATTTTAGCTGAGTCTGGTAGCAGAGACTCAATGGCACAACATTGAGTTTCCAAGTAAGAAATTATTGAGGTACAGCAGTCAATTGCAAAGACTGGGGCTGTCATAGCAGTATAATTTGAGGCGTGCTCTATTAGCAATGGAAACATTAATGTATTCAGCAGATTTGATTTATGCTAAATCCTTGTTTGTTTTGCAAATCTCATGCTGTCATTTTCCTTGCAAGTGTGAGTGACTTCCCTGAGGGCTCAGACGGTAAAGCATCTGCCTGCAATGTGGGAGACCTGGGTTTGATTCCTGGGTCAGGAAGATCCCTTGGAGAAGGAAATGGCAATCCACTCCAGCACTCTTGCCTGGAAAATCTCATGGACGAAGGAGCCTGACTACACCCCATGGGGTCGCAGAGAGTTGGACACGACTGCAAATCTCATGCAGTCATTTTCCTTGCAAGCGTGCTCACCATCAAATTTTCCTCAAGGAATTACTTTGAGATAATTATTCAATGGAAGATCTTGTTGTTTGAAACCAAATTCTATGATACAGAAATTTGTAATCTGAGAGGTTGTGGTGACTCAAGGAATGATAGATAAGTGAATTGGAATCAAGGCTAGTAAATTCACACTAATAATCTAAGAAATTTGTCTCTGAAATCTCAAAGTTTTCAAAAATTGTAATTGGTCAAATTATCACTTAGTGTGACCTAAAATAAATTAACCAGCAAAGATAAAATTTATCAAGAACTTTTAGCTGCTATTATAGAATGCAGTGACTAATTTGCCATCACTGTGGTGAAGTAGTTATTACTAATTCCAAGACTGAGGAGGAAAACGAGAACTTTAAGTTTCTAATTCCAAAATTTTATCCCATAATACAAACTTCCCATTATTTTAGGCAATTTCTTATATATGAACCTAGAATGCCATAATATCAAAAAGAAAAGAAAATATTCTGTAGGCTTCCAAGTTACAGTATTAATCAGATTGACAATCTCTTGAAGTATCTCACATGAAATTCAGGGAATTGATAGAGAAAGGGTGGGACTCAAAGAACAGGAATGCACTATATGGAAAGGGTCAGAGGACTCAGGTTTATCTGAATTCATAAACGCATTAAGCTTTCCTTACCCACTGTGTAAGCTGTCATATCTCTGTCTATTGTGGCAGTCCCCTCTTCCTTAAAATACTGACTTTCCTTGCTTAAGGGAATTGTCTAATAGAAGGAGGTCAATATGCCTAATGTACCCACACAAACACATACTGTTTTAACCCAGTTTCTAACTATAATCAGTTTCCAGCAAGTGCATGGAAACATTCACAAGATTTGGCATTTTACTGTTGAATATTATTTTTAAAAATTATTTGGTCAGTCCTCATTGATAGGATTACACGTCAACATCCTAACTGTCTTTCCTCACCCTATTGTTAAGCATGGACACATGACTTGTATTTCTCCATACAAAATGGGAAAACCCAAAGTGTACCATATTAAGTAGAACCGTTTACTGTGTATGACTGAACTTCATACATTGACTCTGTCCACTGATAAGAACAGAAACTATTGAATACTGACTCCTGCTTCAGTCTTTGTCCTGGAATCAGTCTGCACACGGAGTAGAGACACAGCTGACTCACAGTCCATGAAGAACATGATCATGTTTTTGAACATGAATATTGATAATTATTTTCTTTGTAAGCCATTGAATTTTAGGTATTTTTTTTTCTTACTGTGGCAGCATTGATAAAAATATGAGCAATAGATTTCAGTAACAGATTCTAAGGGTGATTCCAAAGACAGAAGTGTGTAATGTTAACTTGGATTGAAATTATCAATGTGTGTTCAGTTGCTACTTATTCTAGACTGTCTTTTCTAGAGTAGAAAAGAATTTGAGTTATTAACCTAGTATGTTGACAGAAAGTAGTTTAAATACTAAAGCTGTCTTTAAGTAACTAACCCTTTAAGTCTTTAAGTCCACCCAAAGTGGTCATGTATAACCTATTAACCTGTTTATAAATATGTCTTCCAAGAGAGCCCAGAAGATAGTATTTTCTCTAAAGCCTTAAATGTATGGGAGAGATGGTCACTAGCATTCATTACATACATATACATACGTTTTATATACAATGTATATTTTAAGGGGTGAGGGACACAACATATGCCTATTGACATCAGTACAGATACTAGGATCTTGAGGTGACAGAAGATAAGTAATGATTTAACTATGGTTACAAGGTGGGCAAGGTTACCATGACAGGTAACTTATCCAAAATTTCTCCCATTGTACATAGATGAGCATTCCATTAAAGTCTTAATGATTTGTATAAAAAAGAACACTATGCCTAATTTGACCTGTACTATAGAGGGTTAAGGAACAATTTTTTTCTTTGCAGTCTTGAGTATGTCCAATTCCCAGAGCTCCTTGATGGAGGGGTATAATGTACCTAATATATAAGGAAGCACATAACAAGCAACTGATAAAATACAGCATATAAAATGATTAGGTATATCACATTTCTAGGGGGGAAAAGCAAAAAGAGCAAAACTTATAAAAGATTATTTGAGATGGGAAAATCTTGAACACAACAGAAATGACTTGGTCTAAATACTTAAAGAAGAGTCAGTATGAGCAGTGATTTAAACTATCAGCTTCAAGAACAGTGAAAAAATATTTTTATCAGGTTGGTGCAAAAGTAATTGTGATTTAGCACTGTTGAACTTCGCCTTGAAATTGGAATACATTCTTAAATGTGGTTATGTTATACATCATTTTAATGCACATTTCTCACTTTGTTTTTTGCTAATGACTTACTACTTGCTATGCATTTTATATTGATTTTAAACTATGAAATGATGTTAGACTAAAAACCAAATCCAAGCGATTTTCTTATTTGAGTTCAAAATAGGACATAAAGCAGCAGAGGCAACTTGCAACATCAACAAATTTGTCCCAGGAACTGCTAAGAAATGTACAGTGCAGTGGTCATTTTGAAAATGAGACAACAACCTTGAAGATGAGGAGCATTGTGGCCAGCCATTGGAGGTTGACAACGACCAGTTGAGAGCCATCATTGAAGCTGATCCTCTTACAATAACATGAGAAGTTGCTAAAGAACTCTACAACAACCATTCTATGGTCGCTTGTCATTTGAAACAAACTGAAAAGGTGAAAAATTGAAAAGTGGGTGGGTGCCTCTGAAGTGACTGAAAATCAAAAATAGTTGTTGTTTCAAAGAGTTGTCTTCATTTACTTTATGCAACAACAAAGGACCATTTCTTAATGGGATTGTAACATTGGAGAAAGAAACTCCTAACCACTTCCCAAAGCCAAATTTGCATCTAAAAATGGTCATAGTCTCTGCTTGGTGGTCTGCTGCCCATCTGACCTACCGCAGATTTTTGAATCCCAGCAAAACCGTTATAGTTGAAAAGTATGCTCAGCAAATCAATGAGATGCCCCGAGAACTGCGACGCAGCCAACACTGGTCAACAGAAAGGGCCAATTCTTCATGACAATGTCCGACAGCTTGTCACACAACCAGTGCTTCCAAAGTTGAATGAATCGGACTAAGAAGTTTTGCCTCATCTCCCATATTCACCTGACCTCTTGCCAACCAATTACTGCTTCTTCAAGGATCTCAACAATTTTTTGCAGGGAAAATGCTTCCACACCAGGTGGAGGCAGAAAATGCTTTCCAAGAGTTTGTCAAATCCTAAAGCACGTATTTTTACATTACAAGAATTAACAAACTTATTTCTTGTTGGCAAACATGTTGATTGTAATGGTTCCTATTTTGATTTATAAAGCTGTGTTTGAACCTAGTTATGATTTAAAATTCATGGTCCAAAACTGCAATTATGTTTGCACCAACCTAACAAAATGCTAAAATGTTATTTACATGAAGGATTTTGTCCACTTTTCTACTAGACAATTTAGCAAATTGAAATAATCGGAATAGGAACAACATTTTAAATTAGTAATGGATAGAACTAACTTGCCTTAAACTACATAGATAATTTTAGAAATTATGGATGGTGGTATGAATAGTCAATGATTCACATTATTACACTGATATAATTACTGTTTTAATTATTTAAATCCATAGAGCAAATCACATTTTTAATCTTAAGTTAATATATCCCATTTAACATGAAGAAATAATATTTAAGATACATTTTTTGGCTAAGATTGAGATTTATGAATTGCGGCCCTTTATGATAAGACTTATGCCCTTTATGGTAAGAACTAGAAAAAATAGATTTTTCTGGTATAAGTATGAAAGTTCATGTTTTGCTTGTGTGCATGTTATTATATGTGTTTTAACCTTAAATCCCGTGGATAGTGTCAAATGGAGGAAATTATTTTATGACAAATAGTCTTTCAAGTCATACATTAAGAATCAAGTTTAATAACATGTAAAATTGGTTTTATTTAAACATTTCAACTTTGATTCTTTTCTGTTAACATAAGAAAGCACTTTGCTAAAGTTGTAAGGAGACCTTTGGTTGGATTGAAACAATATCACATCATAGGTAAGGACAGTAAATCTGGCAACAGAATGTCTAAGTTTGCATTTTATACATACATATTATGCATATCTGTACATATTTTATATATATATACTATAAATATTTGTAACCAGGCCATTTGAAGGCTTGATAAATTTGTATCAAAGTTTGTACATATTTTATGAAAGTTACTAGTTATGCTTTACTAACAGTGCAATGGATTTTTACTGTTAATCCCTGTGCCCAATTTTGGAGTTAAAAATATTGTTGGTAATAAATGTATGATGTACACTTCAGAAAAAAAAAAAAAACCCTGCTTACTCTTCCCTAATATATTTAAATTTAACTCCCTCACAGTGTTGCTGTCATCATTAAGTAAGCAATGCATCTAAAATGCTTATAGAAGTACCCAGTACATATCAAAGACTATATATGCTATGAGCTAAATCTCAATCTTAATCTTGGCAAGAAAGATATGTGCAACTAAGATATACTTGATAAATTCAGGTATTAATGTATACATTCAGAAATACTAAAGGCTTGAGCAGCATCAAAATACCAGAGTGATTCCTGCGGTGTGTAGAGAAGTCTATTTTAGGGTTAGGATAAATGAATTCTCATGACATTATTTACACAATATATGATTTTAAAAAATCATAAGCCCTTCTTTACTCTAAATGAAGATAATAATAATGACCCTAAATGATATAATTAGGAGAATTTGATGGAACAACAATGTGTTTTATAAACTTCTGGTTATTTACTCTTGAAATGGGAGCTCAGGAGCCAGCTTCTGCAATGGGATTCTAATATTTAGGGTTGGATATCAGAGTGCAGGACCTGGCCCATGCTCTTGGGACAAAACTGATGGCAAAGTTAGTTTGAAGCCACAGGAGAGGCAGGTGGAAAGAAAGCACAGGATCAGAAAAGATGGGTCTGTAAAAGGCAGACAAAGTGAAATGTACAGGTTCAATGAATAATCTGGAGAGGCTAAGAAGGGAAAGACTTTTAAAATCCATGAATAGAAAAGGAATGTTTTAGTGTACTCAGCTGGATCAGTCTGAACACTTTAAAGCATGAAGTATAAGTCATGCATTAAATAGCAGCTCTCCACCCCATTCAATGGTATCTTAGGCAGACTGCTATTCTCTTCCCTGGTAGCTCATTGGTACGGAGAAGGCAATGGCACCCCACTCCAGTACTCTTGCCTGGAAAATCCACTGGACGGAGGAGCCTGATAGGCTGCAGTCCATGGGGCAGCAAAGAATCGGACACGACTGAGCAACTTCACTTTCACGCATTGAAGAAGGAAATGGCAACTCACTCCAGTGTTCTTGCCTGGAGAATCCCAGGGATGGAGGAACCTGGTGGGCTGCTGTCTACGGGGTCACACAGAGTCTGACATGAATGAAGCGACTTAGTAGCAGCAGCAGCAGCTCATTGGTAAAGAATCCACCTGCCAAACAGGAGATACAGGTTCAATCCCTGGTTTGGGAGATCCCTTAGTGGAAGAAATAGAAACACACTCCACTTATTCTTCCTTGGGAAATCCCATGGATAGAGGAGTTTGGTGGGCTACAGTCCATGTGGTCACAAAAGAGCCAGACACAACTTAGCAACTAAATGATAATTATTATTTTCACAGAAGGGAAGCATCTACTGTCTTCCCCCATTAATTAATCCATATGAAATAATACATTCAAGGTAGAAGATCGTTTCAGCTCTCAGCTGTGGATCCCCTGTTTTTTAAGGCTAGTTTCTCTTCAAGGCGTTTAGGCACAAGGCATACAAGCCGAAGTGGTGTCAGTGCTGTGTTTCTCAGCCAATTCTGGGTAGTTTTCTCATCATAGCAGCCTATCAAAATCTTCCTGGACCTGCCATACTTTCAATTAGAGGCTTCCATCTATGACCTACTGCTGATCTTGATTATCTTATTTTCTCCTTTAGACTAGGTTGCAATTATAATTTTTTTTCTTCTTTCAGCATCTATCTTTTCTACTTTGGAGCTTAAGACAGATGATATTTTCTAAAAATGCACACACTAACAAATATATATATTTATTTTTTCTTATCATTTCATGTTAATACCCTTCTTTTGAGAGATGAAGGTCTATATATTCTATTCTTGAAACAGTAGACCCTGGAACAATTTTGATCAATATATGATAATGAAAGTGGTGCTATGTGACTTCTAAGGTTTCTACTTGACTCTCCTTTAAAAAGTTTTTTTTTTTTTAATTTATGGATAATTGTTTTACAATATTGTGTTGGTTTCTATCATACAAGTAGAATCATCCATAAGTATGCATATATTCCTTCCATCTTGAACCTCCCTCCCACCCGACTCCCCATCCCACCCCTCAAGGCTCTCACAGAGATGGGTTGAGCTCCCTGTGTTGTACAGCAAATTCCACTAGTTATCTATTTTACATGTGGTAACATATACATTTCAATGCTACTGTCTCAATTCATCCCACCATCTCCTTCCCCTGCTGTGTCCACGATTCTATTCTCAATGTCTATGTTTCTATTCTTGCCTTACATATAGGCCTATTCTCTTGAACAAGAGTTTGAGGATCCATGAGTTGGAATATAGGAAATATGATTACACTGAAATCACTATCCTGGAGAGACCACATGAAGAGGCCACACGGAGTTAGAGCTGCCTGAGGAAATCCAAGAGTTCTATCCCCCAGGTGTTCTTTTATGTTCTCAGCACGCCTTCATGATTCTAGTCCCATTCTCCAAAACACCTTAGGTTATGCAGAGTACAGCAGATAATCTGTCCTAAGCAAAATGACTTTTGTTGTGTTAAGCCACCGAGTTGTTGAGTGATTTGTTATACAGCCCTAATAACTGGGACTGGGCTTTTCAGAAATTGATTTGTAGAATGAATAATGAGAGCATGTTTATATTTGTGACAGCATAATACTGCATTTTCCACTCCAATCTGGCTCTTTTCTTTGGGTCATTGAGAAAACAGACCTTACTATTAAAGCTTGTTTAACTTAAGGTGACATTGGGATGTTAACTATATTTATCTTGCTTGCATTGAAACTTTGTTCTCTCCCTTTTGTGACCATTGTATGAAGAGGTGTTAACCAAGGATATTTAAATATTTCATGTATATTTATGAAAAATCTAGGATATTTATAGGATATTGTGAGCAGTAGCACTGATATATCAAATGTTTTTGTTCAAATCATTCTAATTTGAATAGGATGACACTCCTGTCCAACTGTTAAAGTAAATACAGCTAAAATAATACCATGTGTCTAACAAAATGATATATTTAACATGACCTGCATTTTCTTCTGGATTAAGTCCAGCAATTTATCAATTGCCTTCTGGCTAGCAACACATAGTGCAATTGAACAGCTTTGACAAAATTCCAAAACTAAATCTGAAATTAATATAATTCAGCAGTGATATGTCACTTTTATTAAAGAATAAGATATTAAAATTTAATTCAAAATTGTATGCCAATTAAATTTTATTTTCTATATGTTTCATGGTTATATTAAAACACATATATAAATCTATTTATATATATAATTTTATTTGATAAAATATTATATTAACAAACTCTCAAATAATAAAGTATGAGGTTGTTTATGCTTTGATAATTGGTGAAATTAAATGAAGAGATAAAGATCAAGACAATATGTAGAAGTAAAGTTATATGTGGTTTTGTCAAGGGTGAAATTCCCTTTGGTGAGTTATATGTATTAGTTGCAGCTCAGTGACTGGACTTAGAAAGTAGGCACTTTTACATCTGGACACAGTTATGTTTCTTTGAAAGAAGAGGCAGCAGAAGTTGGATGGGGTTGTACTACAAAGAGAAAATAAAATCAATTCTTATCCCTATTTAAACTCTGATAAATCTCAGATATTGAAGTAGAATTTTAAGAATACAACACAAGAAAGAATGTGTAAATGTAGAACACTTTCGTGGTTAAAAACTTTAAAGTACATACTTTATTAAGAAATATCATTTAGTTTCAATGTCAGAAAAATAACTTGCTATATAGTCAAGTGGTAGAATAGCAGACATAAAATAAAATCAGATTTATCTTATTCTTAAAATATTTTTCATTTGATATATCTATGTATGTATATGTATATATATGTATGCATGTATTTATCTATGTGTTATTTGATATTCATAAGAGGAATAATTCACTGATATAAAATACCTTTAAATTTCTGCACCATCTCAGTTTGTCACTAACTTAAATAATAAAATATAGTAATAAATAAAAACTGTTAAAATAGGTACTATAAGTATTTAACATAGAAAATAAAAATTCAAAGGAATTAAAAGACTTTGCCAAATTTTTGCAGTTGCTGCATGCAAAATCCACTATCTGAACAAGTATTTTAATTTAATATTTATTTATTCATTTATTAAATAAATACTTACCGTGATCTGGATGAATATATTTGCAAGACACATATTAAAACAGATTAGTATCAGACTAGTATCAAAATGTATGAGGAAATTAAATGAATCACTAAGAAAATTACAAATATTCTAAGAAAAAATGGCATTAAATATCTATGTTGACCTGCAGATATCTATATCTATCTATCTATTTGGGACATGCACATGGCCAAGAACATATGAAGAGATGTTCAAGCTCATTAGTGTTCAAGGAAATAAAAATCACAGCAATGTTAGTATAATATTGTATACTCATGTTATTAGCAAAATCTGAAAGATTATAATGAAAAATAAACCTGATGATAACACATTTGAAGAGAATATATATCCACTGGAATCCGTTCTTAATGAGAGAATTATATAGCCACTTTTAAAAAGTTTGGTGCTGCAGTTTAACATGTTCTTATAATTAATCTATGCATGCCCTTCTCTCTAGGAATGTAACTGAAAGGTGTCTGGGTGTCTGTTCAAGGGAACTATTTCCTATGTACTCCATGACACAGTATAAAGATTTCCATAGATTACGACTCTCAAAGCAAATTCCTGGGGAAAATGTCAAACATTCATAAATGAGAAAATAATTTTATGTAATAAAAAACAGGTGTGCATTCACACAACTGACTATATAAAAAATATACAGGATTCTTAGCAGTAAAATGAATAGTTCTCAAATACATAGAAATATGATATCAAGAATAAAAAGTACCATGTGCAAAACTTGCCTATAGCTGAAAGTAATGATAACACTGAAGAAAAGATATGAGGTAACAGTTTCCAGGCATTATACCTGAAGAACTGAGGAACTTTTACCACTGAAAGAAGGGAAACACACAAGGTAAGCCTGAGGTAGGTTATGACCACTGTATTTCTCTCCAGGGACACTTCCTGGGGTACAGAGTGAGGAGTAAGGAAGTGGTGATTTGATCTTGTGATAAACAAGCTCTAGTATAAGACCCTCTGCTTAAGAGTGGGCTAGCTCTCTTTTACAGGATAGTATACAGAAAATGTGATGATGTCTATTTTGAGATTAGATTAAAAGGAATGACTTCCATCACGGTACAGTCTTGCTGGCTTGCACAGTTTGATGAAGCAATCTGCTATAGTGGAGAGATGCATGGGACAATGAATTGATGACAGCATCTGGCCAAAACCCAATAAGGAACATAGGCCCTTAGTCTAACTGCCTGATTAGAATTTAATTCTGCCAATAACCATATGTGTTTGAACGTGAATTCTTGAGATTCAGATGACTGCAATGAAATGACATTTTGATTGCAACTTGTGACAGATCCTGAGATAGAAAACCTTGCTAAGTTTTGCCTGGATACCTGACCCATACAAACTATGAGAAAATAAGTGTATATTTTAAGTTTCATGGTAATTTGATATATAGCAAAATATAACTAATATACCTCTTAAGTATACAGTGGATATTCACTAAGGTATATCATATTCAGAGTCATCAAACAAACCTCATGATATTTAAAAGAACAAAAATTATACCAAGTATGTTTACAGAGCATAATGGAATTAAACTAGAAATTAGTAACAGAAAGATATATGATAATACACACAAATCTGATAATTAAGCATCACATGGAACAAAGGAGAAATATGCAGGCAAATTGAAACATATTTTGAATTAAAATCAAAATTCATTGTACAAATATTTGTGGAAAGAAAGGATCAGCCAAGACAGTGTAGTAGAAAGTCCCTGAGTTCTCTCAGCAACCATAACAAAACCACAACTACTTGCAGAGAAACCATCTAAGAAAAAGACTGAAGCCTATGAAAACAGATTTCTACAGCTAGATACAAAGAAAGAACCATAGTGAGACAGGTAAGAAGGGTGTACTCTCAATATAATCAAGTCCCCCTCAAGTGGTTTACCCATAAACTAGAGAATAATTAAAGCACAGAAATTCTCCCACAGGAGTAAGAGTTCTGAGCTTCAGACTCAGTTCCCCAGCTCAGGAATCCTGCACTGAAAGAACTCCCAAAATTTAATCTCTGAGCCACCAGGGAAGCCCATTTTAAGGTCAGCAGGGCTTAATTTGGGGGGGTACCAAAAAACTATCAGAAATAGACCCATCTACTCATAATGGGTCTATACAAAATCTCATGTGTACTGGGACTTCAGGCAAAAGTAGTAATTTGAGAAGAACCTAGGTAGTTACTTACCTGCTGGTCTTGAAAAGTCCCTTCGAGAGGTGAGGGGTGGCCGAGGCTCATCCTGGAGACATAGACACTGTCAGCAACCATATTTGTGAGCTGATTTTACAGTATAAACATGCTACTGGCAGCTGCTTTGTTGGCTCATTAACACCACGATCTGGCTGCACCCAACAGCCTATGAGCAGAAGTGCTGGGACACCTCAGGTCAAACAACTAACTGAATGGGGACACAGCCCCAGTCATCATCAGACAGGTGCCTAAAAATTTCGTAAGTCCTCCAGACATGCTTCTTCACACAGCCCTGCCCACCAGAGGGCCAAAACCCAACTCCACCCACCAGTGGGCAGGCTCTGCTTATACCATCAGGAAACCTGCACTAGCCTCTAGACTAGCCTTATCCACCAGGGGGCAGACATCAGATGGAAGGAAACGATAGTCCAGCAGCCTGGGACCCAGACTACACAGCAGGCTACACCCTAACCTGGGACCAGTGGGGCACTGGCCTTGTCCACTAGCAGATCAACACAAGCTTTGTGACAACCATGACCTCATACCCAACTCTTCCAGAAACAGGCCCTCCCTTCCTCAAGGATCAAATATGTGCTCTGGAGCCCAGAGCCCTATGGCCAGACTCTAGGATCTGACTCTGTCAGCAAGTAGTCTGGCACTAACCCTAGGACCTTGTTTCACCTGCATGTGGTGGAAGGAAATAGCACCAGAGTCTTCTGAACCCTGACTCTACCCACTAGTGAGCCAGCACTAGCCTCAGAGCCCCCTGGGCTTCTTCAGTCAGCAGTCTCACTACTAGCAGCCAACACCGTCCACACACGGCAGGTCCTGGCAACCAATCAGGATAAGGGTCAACCAAGCCTGTCAAGACTGACCACCTAGCTCACCGAAACAGAAGTACCTACACAACATTTTGAGGGGGAATCCCTAGAGCATATAACTTGGGTGATGACAGGAGTGTGCTGCAGGGACACATACATACACAAAAATGTGAGATGACTCTTATATAAAAAAAAAAAAAAACCAGTAGCAACTTAGACAAAATGAAGCAGCTGAGGAACATGTTTTAGACTAAGGAATAAGATAAAATCTCAGAAGAAAAACTAAGTGAAGAAAGATAGTTTACCCAAGAAAAGAGTTCAGAATCATGACTGTAAAGATAATCAAAGAACTTGGGGAAATAATGGATGCACAGAATGATAGGTTAGAAGTTTTCAACCAATAGCTAGAAAATATAAAAAATAACTAATCAGAGATGCAAAATACAATAACTGAAGTGAAAAATATACTAGAAGTGATCAATAGTAGACTAAATGATAAAGAAGAATGGATCAGTGAGCTGGAAGACAGTATAGAAATCATCGCCACTGAACAGAAAGAAAGAATGAAAAGAAAGACATGAGACATCTACGGCAACATCAAGCGCACTAATATTTGCATTATAGGGTTCCGAATGGAGATGAGAAGGAAAAAAAATGGGCTAAGAATATATCTGAAATATATGTTATTTATCTATTTAATATAATAGCTGAAATATAAAATAATAAAATATAATAAATATTTTATTATAAATAAATAAAATATAAGATAAATATATAAATAAATATAAAATAATAAATAAATAAATATATATATATATATATATAAAATAATAAAATATAATAGCTGAAATTTTTCCTAACCTGGGAAATTTTCCTAAATTTTTCCGTGGAAATATTCTAAAAACTTCCTGGGTAATTTTTCCTAAAATAATAAATATATATAAAAAGTAAATAAAATATAAAAGCTGAAATTTTTCCTAACCTGGGAAAGGGACAGTTACCCAAGTCTAAAAAACACAGATACTTCCATACAGGATGAATCCAAATAGCAAGACTCCAAGATGCATTGTAATTAGAATGACAAAAATTAAAGATAAAGAATAGTAAAAGCAACAAAAGAAACATAACAAATAATATACAAGAAAACTCCTGTAAGGTTATTTAGCTGATTTTTTGGCAGAAACTCTGCAGGATAGAAGGAACTGATATGATGTATTCAAAGTCATGAAAGGGGAAAACCTGTGACCAAGGACTCTACCCAGCAAAGTTCAAAGTTTGTAGAAGGAAAGAAATAAAAATCAGAGCAGGAATTAATAAAATAGCAAATAAAAGACAATAGAAAAGATTAATGAAATTAAAAGCTAGTCCTTTTGAAAAGATTTTAAAAAAAAAACAAACTGATAAGCTTTCAACCAGAATCATCCAAAAAAAAAAAAAAAAAAAAGCGAGAAGGTCCAAATCAATAAAATTGTAAATCAAAATGGATAAGTTACAGTTGACATTACAGAAATGCAAAGAATCATAAGGGACTACTATGAGCAATTATGTGCCAATAAAATTGTCAACAGAAAAGAAATGGACAGATACTTGAAAAGTACACTCTCCCAAGACTGAGCCAGGAAGAAGTAGAAAATATGAACACATCAATTACCACTGCTGAATTTGAATCAGTAATTTGAAAACTCCCAGCAAAAATCCAGGAGCAGATGACTTCACAGGTGAATTCAATTGAATATTTAGAAACAAAATAACACTCATTCTTTGGAAACTATTCGAAAAAATTTTCAGAGAAAAGAACACTCCCAAACTCATTCTGTGAGGCCACCATCATCTTGACACCAAAACTAGACAAAGATGTCAAAAAAAGGTTAGAGACTAATATCACTGATGAACATAGATACAAAAATCCTCAACAAAATACTAGGAAATTGAATCTAACCATACATCGCAAGGATCATACACCACAACCAAGTGTAATTTATCCAAAATATGCAAGCATTTTTTCAGTATTTGCAAGTTAATTAATGGGATTAACCTCATTAACACATTGAAGAATAAAAACCATATGATTATATAAATAGATGCAGAAAAAGCTTTTGATAAAAGTCAACATTTCTTTGTGATAAAAAGTATCCAGAAAGCAGGCATAGAGGGAACATACTCAACATAAAGTCAAGATATGGCAAACCTGCAGCTAACATCATACTTAATTTAGAAAAACTGAAAGCATTCTAACATCAGAAATGCCCACTCTAGCCACTTATACTAAATATAATTTTTGAAGTCTAGCAACAGCAAATAGAGAAGAAAAACAAATGAAAGGAATCTAAGTTGGAAAAGAAGAAGTAAAACTGTCACTGCAGATGAAATGATAATATATGTATATAATCCTAAAGATGTCACCAGAAAAGTGCTAGAGCTAAGCAATTGCATTCACTAACGTTACAGGATACACAATTAATATGCAGAAGTCTGTTGCTTATCTATACACTAACAACAAAATAGCAGAAAGAGAAATTAAGGAAATAATTCCATTTATCACTGAATCAAAAAGAATAATATACCTGGCAATAAACCTACCTAAGGAGGCAAAAGATCTGTATTCTGAAAACTATAAGATGCTGGTGAAATAAATTGAAGACAAGATAAATTCCTGGAAAGGTATTACTGTATTCTTGGATTGTAATAATCAATATTGTTAATATGACCATACTACCCAAGGCAATCTACAGATTTAATGCACTACATATCAAGTTACCAACAGCATTTTTCATAGAATGGGAACAAAAAAATAATTTGTATGGAAACACAAAAGATCCTGAATAGCCAAAACAATCTTCAGAAAAACAGAGCTGGAGGAATCATGCTCCCTGACTTCAGACTATACTGCAAAGCTAAAGTAAGCAAAACAGTATGGGACTGGCATAAAAATAGACACAGATTGGTGGAAGAGAATAGAGAGCCCAGAGATAACCTCACACACATATGGTCAATTCATCTACAACAAAGGAGGCAAGAATATACAAAGTAGAAAAGAAAATTTCTTCAATAAGTGGTGCTGGGAAAACTGGACAGCTACATGCTAAAAAAATGAAATTATAACATTCCCTAACACCATATACAAAAATAAACTCAAAATAGTTTAAAGACCTAAATGTAAGACTGGATAGTGTAAAACTCCTAGAGGAAAACATAGGCAGAACAGTCTGACATAAACCACAGCAATATTTTTTGAATTCACCCCTTAGAATAATAGAAACAAAAACAAAAATAAACAAATGGCACCTAATTGAGCTTAAATGTGTTTCATTAGCAAAGGAAACCATAAACAAAGTGAAAAAAAGTCTATTGAATGGTTACAAACATTTGTAAATGATGTGACTCATAAGGGCTTAATTACCAGAATGTATGAACAGCTCACAGCTCATACAATTCAATAACAAACAACCCAAACAAAGAATGGGGAGAGAAACTAAACATTGATTTCTCCAAAGAAGGAATACAAATGGCCAACAGGCACAAAAAAAGATACTCAGAATTGCTAATTATTAGAGAAATGCAAACAAAAACTACAAGATATCATATCACATTAGCAGTCCGGCCAACATCAAAGCATCTACAAATTATAAATGTTGGAGTGGGTGTGGAGAAAAGGGAACTCCCCTACACTGTTGGTGGGAATGTAAACTGCTGAAGCCTCTAGAGAGAACAGTATGGAGGCTCCTTAGAAAACTAAAAATAGATTTGCTATATGATCCAGTCATCCCACACTTAGTTATACACCTGGAAATTCAAAAAGAATATTGTACCCCAATATTCACAGCAGCACTGTTTACAATAGCCAAGACATGGAAACTAAATACCTAAATGTCCATTGACAGATGAATGGATTTACAAGATGTGACATACACCCCCATACTCACAAACACACTCACATATATAATTAAATTCTGTTTAGTTGCCAAGTCATGTCTGACTTTTACGACCCCATGGGCTGTTGCCCTCCAGGCACCCTCTGTCTATGGGATTTCCCAGGCAAGAATACTGGAGTGGGTTGTCATTTCCTTTTCTAGGCAATCTTAGAGAACCCATATCTCCCATGTTGGCAGGCAGATTCTTTATCACTGAGCCACCTGGGAAGCCCTGAAGGAAATGTTACTCAACCATAAAACAGAATGAAATAATGCAACATGGATGGACCTAGAGATTATCATACTAGGTGTAAGTCAGGCAGAAAAAAACAGACATATGATAGCACTTATATGTGGAATCTAAAAAAGATACAGGTGAACTTATTTATTAAATAGAAATAGACTCACAGACATGGAAAACAAATTTATGGTTACCAAAGAGGAAAACAGAGGGAAAAAGAAGGATGCATTATTAGTTTGAGATTAATAGATATGTACTACTATATATAAGATAGATAACAAGGATCTACTGTACAGTACAGGGAACTATATTGAATATCTTATAGAAACATATGATGGAAAAGGATATGAAAAAGAACATATTATGCCACTCAACACTTTAAACATAAAGATTTTTTCTGCTCTTACCCTAACAAGTGCAGGTTAGAGACAGGCCCTTGCCTTGTCAGAGGAGCAAATAGTTTGAACTTTTATTCTTTCCTGTTCTCTTCATTTGGCATATACTACCTGCCATTTCTGAGCCCTCGAGGATCAGAGCAAAAATAAGGAAAATGATACATAAAATTACTAATGATGGCTACTTTCATGAAAGAGCTTAAAATATTCTATTCTTTACTAATCATTAAAGCTTACTCCTTTTCTCCTTTATTCATTCTGGTCCCATCTGCTAAAGCACCACTGACTTAATATCGACCATGCACTCCTTTCATTGGGAATTCTTTTCCAGAGTCTAGCTTTCCAGCAGTACATTCCATACAATTTCTTTGTTTTCTATGAGGACAATTCTCTTGACCTGGACAGGACTTAACTTCACCCTGGTTATCTGCCAAATGAACGATACATGGTCCACAAGAAACATTTATATGGTCTTTGACCTGATTAAATATAAGAGTAGGATGTGAATCCAACACAGAAGCAATTTGCTCCTTACTCCAATCATTGGAACACCTAGTCAAACTAACTCATCCTCTTAGGTTTCCTCTATGAAATTTCTTGTCTAATGAAAATATCTTCATTTCCTAGGTCTGACACAGCAAAGAAACACAAACTGAGTGACTAAGAACCATAAGAAATTTGTCTCACTATTCTGAAGGCTAGAATTCAGAAATGTTAGGGAGAAATGTTTTTGTGTTTTTTTCTAGCTTCTAGTGGCTTGACAGCAATACTTGTATTCCTAGGCTTACAGTGGCAGCACTTCAATCTCTATCTCTTCCTCTTATCATGCCATGGCATTTCCTCCTTGTGTGTCTTTTCCTTTTCTAAGGACAACGGTTATATCGAATCAGAGACTACCTTAATAGCCTCATCTTAATTTGGCTACATCTGCAAAGACTCTGTTTTCATGTAAGATCACATTCATAACTACCTGGGATTAACATTGCAATGCATCTTTTTGGAGGACACAATTCAACCCATAACAACATCAAACCAAGCTCTCTAAATGGTCCCTCTGATGTTGCATTTAAAGATCTCTCCACCCATTCTCTCCTTAGTGTACAGATGTGGTAGTAGTAGTAATAGGGTTTAAGGGAAGGGCGTGAAAGTGAAAGTTGCTCAGTCGTGTCTGACTCTATGCAACCTCATGGACTATACAATCCATGGAATTCTCTAGGCCAGAAAACTGGAGTGGGTAGCTGTTCCCTTCTCCAGGGGATCTTCCTAACTCAGGGATGGAACCCAGGTATCCCACATTGCAGGCAGGTTCTTTACTAGTGGAGCCACTAGCGAAGCCCAAGAATACTGGAGTGGGTAGCCTATCCCTTCTCCAGCAGATCTTCTCGACATGCTGGAGAAGAGATAGGCTGGCATCAGTTCAGTTCATTTCAGTCGCTGAGTTGTGTCCAACTGTTTGTGACTCCATGGACTGCAGCACACCAGGCTTCCCTGTCCATCAGCCAACTCCCAGAGCTTGCTCAAACTCATGTCCATCAAGACAGTGTTGCTATTCAACCATCTCATCCTCTGTCATCCCATTCTCCTCCCACCCTCAATCTTTCCCAGCATCAGAATCTTTTTGAATGAGTCAGTTTTTAGCATAAGGTGGCCAAAATATTGGAGTTTCAGGACCAATTTCCTTTAGGATTGACTGGCTGAATGTCCTTGCAGTCCAAAGGATCCTCAAGAGTCTTCTCCAACACCACATTTAAAAAGAATCAATTCTTTGGCACTCAGCTTTCTTTATAGTCCAACTCTCACATCCATATATGACTCCTGGAAAAACTGTAGCTTTGACTAGATGGACATTTGTTGGCAAAGAAATGTCTCTACTTTTTAATAAGCTGTGTAGATTAGTCATAGCTTTTCTTCCAAGGAGCAATCGTCTTTTAATTTCATGGCTGCAGTCACCATCTGCAATGATTCTGGAGACCCCAGCAATAAAGTCGTTCACTGTTTCCATTGTTTCCCCATCTATATGCCATGAAGTGATGTGACCAGATGCCATGATCTTAGTTTTCTGAATGTTGAGATTTAAGACAACCTTTTCACTCTCCTCTTTCTCTTTCATCAAGAGGCTTGTTAGATCTTCTTTGCTTTCTGCCCATAAGGGTGGTGTCATGAGCATATCTGAGGTTATTGAGATTTGTCCTGGTAATCTTGATTCCAGCTTGTGCTTCATTCAGCCCGGAATTTTGCATGATGTACTCTGCATATAAGTTAAATATGCAGGGTAACAATATACAGCCTTGACATACTCCTTTTCCTATTTGGAACCAGTCTGTGGTTCCATGTCCAGTTCTAACTGTTGCTTCTTGACCTGCTTACAGATTTCTCAGGAGACAGGTAAGGTGGTCTGGTATTCCCATCTCTTAAAAAATTTTTCACAATTTTTGTGATCCACACAGTCAAAGGCTTTGGTGTAGTCAATAAAGCAGAAGTAGATATTTTTTCTGAAACTGTCTTGCTTTTTCGATGATCCAATGGGTTTTGAATCTCATTACAATTCGTTCTCTAGTTCCTCTACCTTTTCTAAATACAGTTTGAACATCTGGAGGTTTGTGGTTCATGTACTGTTGAAACTGGCTTGGAGAATTTTGAGCATTACTTTGATAGCATGTGATATTAGTGCAATTGTGTGGTAGTTTGAACATTCTTCAGGATTGCCTTTCTGTGAGATTGGAATGAAAACTCCCCTTTTCTAGGCCTGTGGCCACTGCTGAGTTTTCCAAATTTGCTGGCATATTGAGTGCAGCACTTTCACAGCATCACCTTTTAGGATTTGAAATAACTCGACTGGAATTCCATCACCTCCACTAGCTTTGTTTGTAGTGATGCTTCCAAAGGCAATTTGACTTCACATTCTAGGATGTCTGGCTCTAGGTGAGTGATCATATCATCGTGATTGTCTGGGTCATGAAGATAGTTTTCGTACAGTTCTTCTGTGTATTCTTGCCACCTCTTCTTAATATCTTCTACTTCTGTTAGGTCCATACCATTTCTGCCCTTTATTGTGTCCATCTTTGCATGAAATATTCCCTTGGTATCTCTGATTTTCTTGAAGAGATCTCTGGTCTTTCCCACTCTATTGTTTTCCTCTATTTCTTTGAATTGATCCCTGAGGAAGGCTTTCTTATTTCTCCTTGCTATTCTTTGGAACTCTGAATTCAAATGGGTATATCTTTCCTTTTCTCCTTTGCTTTTCACTTCTCTTCTTTTCACAGCTATTTGTAAGTCCTCCTCCAACAACAATCGTTTTGCCTTTTTGCATTTCTTTTTCTTGGGGATGGTCTTGATCCCTGTCTCCTGTACAATGTCACGAACTTCCGTCCATACATCTTCAGGCACTTTGTCTATCAGATATAATCAATTTATTTGTCACTTCCACTGTATAATCATAAGGGATTTGATTTAGATCATACCTAAATGGCATAGTGGTTTTCCCTACTTTCTTAAGTCGAACTTTTGCAATAAGGATTTCATTATCTGAGTCACAGTCAGCTCCTGGTCTTGTTTTTGTTGATGTTTTGTTGAGTTTTGGTGTTGTTGAAGATTCTTGAGAGCCCCTTAGACTGCCAAGAGATCCAACTAGTACATCCTAAAGGAGATCGGTCCTGAGTGTTCATTGGTAGGACTGATGTTGAAGCTGAAACTCCAATACGTTGGCTGTTGGTGGGAAGTACTGACTCATTTGAAAAGACCCTCATGCTGGGAAAGATTGAGGGCAGAAGGAGAAGTGGATGAAGGAGGAGATGGTTGGATGGCATCACTGACTCAATGTACATGAGTTTGGGTAAACTCCAGGATTTGGTGCTGAATAAGGAGGCCTGGCGTGCTGTGGTCCATGGAGTTGCAAAGAGTTGGACACAACTGAGTGACTGATCTGAACTGGACTGATAGAGCTTTTCCATCTTTGGCTGCAAATAATATAATCAATCTAAATAATTTTCTGATTAAAACTCCATTCTTAAATATATATAACCTTGTCCTGTATTTTCCAAGTCTCCAGTAAATTGGTCATCATAGGCAAAACACTCTCTGATATAAACCACAGCAGGATCCTCTATGACCCACCTCCCAGAATATTGGAAATAAAAGCAAAAATAAACAAATGGGACCTAATTAAAATTAAAATCTTCTGCACAACAAAGGAAACTATAAGCAAGGTGAGAAGACAGCTGTCAGAATGGGAGAAAATAGAGCAAATGAAGAAACTGACAAACAACTAATCTCAAAAATATACAAACAACTCCTGCAGCTCAATTCCAGAAAAATAAAGGACCCAATCAAAAAATGGGCCAAAGAACTAAACAGACATTTCTCCAAAGAAGACATACAAATGGCTAACAAACACATGAAGAGATGCTCAACATCACTCATTATCAGAGAAATGCAAATCAAAACCACAATGAGATACCATTTCACGCCAGTCAGAATGGCTGCTCTCCAAAAGTCTACAAGCAATAAATGCTGGAGAGGGTTTGGAGAAAAGGGAACCCTCTTACACTGTTGGTGGGAATGCAAACTAGTATAGCCACTATGGAGAACAGTGTGGAGATTCCTTTAAAAAACTGGAAATAGAACTGCCTTATGACCCAGCAGTCCCACTGCTGGGCATACACACCAAGGAAACCAGAAATGAAAGAGACACGTGTACCCCAATTTTCATCGCAGCACTGTTTATAATACCCAGGACATGGAAGCAATCTAGATATACATCAGCAGATGAATGGATAATAAAGCTGTGGTATATATACACAATGGAATATTACTCAGCCATTAAAAAGAATACATTTGAATCAGTTCTAATGAGGTGGATGAAACTGGAGCCTGTTATACAGAGCGAAGTAGGCCAGAAAGAAAAACACCAATACAGTATACTAACGCATATATATGCAATTTAGAAAGATGGTAACAATAATCCTGTATGTGAGACAGCAAAAGAGACACAGATGTATAGAATAGTCTTTTGGACTCTGTGGGAGAGGGAGAGGGTGGGATGATTTGGGAGAATGGCTTTGAAACATATACAATATCATATATGAAATGAATTGCCAGTCCAGGTTCGATGCATGATACAGGATGCTCGGGGCTGGTGCACTGGGATGACCCAGAGGGATGGTACGGGGAGGGAAGTTGTCGGGGGGTTCAGGATGTGGAACACGTGTACACCTGTGGAGGATTCATGTTGATGTATGGCAAAACTAATACAATATTGTAAAGTAGCTAACCTATAACTAAAAAAAATAAATTTATATTGAAATAAATAAAAGAGAAAAATAAAAATTTTAAATAATTTAAATAATTAAAAAGAAAGTAAAAAGAATCTACTCTTCCCTGTCTTTTTTCCAGTCTTTTTTTTTTTTTCTCTCTCTTTTAGAGTGATAAAATTTTGCTTTTCAAATGTTGTAATACTGACTCTTTTAAAAACATCCAGTGAGATTTGGTCAGTTTGGCATTTTATACAGGTAACATTGTTTGAGCCAAGTAAACCCATTTCATGCAAGTATATATGTATGTGTATGTGTGTGTGTGTGTTAGTGACATGTTTATACATCCAAGTAACCACTAAAGAAGAAATAAAGCTGAAACAAAACCTTTAACCTGAATATTTAATTATTTCTCAACCATTTCAAGAGTATGTCCCAAAACCACCACCACTCTTTTGTTGCCCCACCAGTCGCTTGGGCCAGGAGAGTGGTGATCTCATTTCTTTTATTAAAAAGATTAGTTCTGATAGTTTTAGAATTTCATATCAGTGGACTCATCTACTATATATTCATTTTTATGGGCATATATTTTCATTTCTTCTTTATAAATATCAATAAGATTACTAGGTTTTATGGTCAAATTATCCTTTTTAAAAGACACTTCTAACTTTTAAATGTTTGTCATTCTAATGGGTTTATATTGATATTTCATTTTAGTTTCAATTTGTGTCCATGACTAGTTATATGGAATATCTTTCTACAAATATTAGCTATTATATACATATTTTTGCCAAATACCTGTTCAAATATGTACCTATATATAACTGGAATAGTCGTGCTATTAGTACATTGTAAGATTGTTCTAGATACAAGTTTGAATATATGTATACACACACATACATAGACATACCTAAAAGAACATTCTCAAGTAGAAGATGCTTTAAATTTTGATGACAAAATTTTAACAATTTTTTAATAGTTCATGCTTTTTATGGCCTGGTTAAACATAATCTTTTCATAACCTAATATGTCAAAAGATTTCACCACTGTTTTCCCCTAGAAATATTATAGTTTTAGCTTTTAAATTTAGTTCTGTGAACTATTCTCAAGCTAATTTTAGTGTATGTTTTGATGTGTGTTTCAAGGTTTATTTTGCCTATATGAATGCCAGTTTTTCCAGCACAATTTATTTGAAAAGTAGAGCCTTTCCTTCATTGAATTGCTTGTTTAAAATCAATTGACTGTATAAGTGTGGGACTATGTCTGGACTATCTATTGTGTTTCATCGATCCATTTCTATCTTTATACCAGTAATGCACTACCTTGATTATTGTAGTTTTATGAATTCGGTAGTGTTAGTTCTCTAAATTTGTTCTGTTTTCAAAACTGTTTTGACTAAACTGTGTCCCTATAATTTCCATACACATTTTGGAATAATCTTGTTGATTTCTACAGACTTTGATGGAATTTTTGTTTGCATTGCAGATAGTATATAGATTATCTGTGTGAGGATAAATTACATTGTAACCATATTGAGTCTTCCAATCAAACAACACAGTACAACTCTTGGCCTATTTCAGCATTTGTTTCTTTCTGTAAACAGAATTTCATAGTTGTCAGCTTAGGAAGTTTGCACACATATGTTGTTAAAGTGAAAGAAAATGAAAGTTGCTCAGTCGTTTCTGACTCTATGTGACCCCATGGACTACACAGTCAATGGAATTCTCTATGCCAGAATACTGGAGTGGGTAGTCTTTCCCTTCTCCAGGGGACCTTCTCAACCCAGGGATTGAAGCCAGGTCTCCTGCATTGCAGGTGGATTCTTTGCCAGCTGAGCCACAGGGAAGCATATGTTATTAAATTTATTCTTAAATACTTCATGTCATTAAAATCTAACCAATAGTTTCTTTTTTTAAAATATTACATTCTAATCATTTATATATATAATTTCTTTTCATATGTTGACATCATTTTATGACATGATAAACCATGTTACAGTTTATTAGGTCCAGTAACTTTTTATAGATTCTTTAGAATTTTTCACATACTTGATCACATCCTCTGTAAACAAAAGTGGTTTGCTCTTTTGCTCCAATCTGTATCCTGTCTCTGTCTCCCTTTCCCTCTACCATTCTCTCTCTCCCCTTCTCTCCCTCCCAATCTCCTTTTCACTCACTCTGGTTTACTGCATTGTCTAGGATCATGGTGGAGTTCCCTGGTGGCTTAGATAGTAAAGAATCTGGAAGAGTCAGGAAGATCCGCTTCAGGAGGGAATGGCTACCCAGTCCAGTATTCTTGCCTGGAGAATTCCATGGACAGAGGAGTCTGGTTGGCTACAGTCAATGGGATTGCAAAGAGTTGGACACAACTGAGTGATTAACACTAACAAGATCATAATACAACACTGATTAGAAACAGTGGTATCCATACTTGACTTGTTCCTGATTTTAAGTAGAAAACATTTCATATTTATCATTACGTATAATGCCAGCTTTATTTAATTTTTTAGTTATACCTTATTAGGTTGAAGGAGATCCTCTTATCTGAGTTTTCTGACAATTCTTATCATGTATATTGAATTTTGTCAGATGATTTATCTGCATTTAATGAAATGATTGCTTTTGTTCTGATTTATTAACATAATGTACTTCACTGATTGGTTTTCAAAGTTAAAACAATCTGAATTCCAGGAATAAATTCAATTTGGTCATGATGTAATTTTCTATACTGGTGGGTTCTAAAAACTGTTTTATTAAATATTTTACAGACATATTCATACATATGTGCATGTACACAGACACACACATACTGAGCTGTAGTTTCCTGGTACTATCAGTCTGGTTTTGTTCTATCAATATCCGAAGACAGCATTATTAAATCTCCAACTGTGATTGTAGATTCTCTAAATTTCTTCTTTTAGTTTTGTCAGTGCTTACTTCATTTATTTTAAAAATCTTCCTAAAAATAATATTTATTTATAATATTACCATACATATTGCCAGCTAGTATTAATAACTTTTAGAGTTTAAGATAAAACTTATTTGGAAGTTTTCAGTTAAATATGTCAAAGAAATATGAAAATTTTATAATATTCTTTCTTCAAACCTAAAATGTGTTTATTAAAGCTATATAGAAATATGAGATAGAGTTTGTCACCACAACTCTTTAGAATGTTGTCTTCAATAATAAATAAGCCATTTGTTAAGTGAAAGTCACATATATCCTAGTATGGGAGTAATAGAAAAGCAGCATGGAGTTGAGTTTAGGTGAAATTGAAATTCATTTTCACAGTTTAGTTGATGGGTGGTCTCAGATGACATGGTTGTTTAATCTTAGCCAGTACAGGTGTGAAAGTCATAATATGAAAACCGACACATTCAAATAGAAAAAGAGACTATATTATAATTAGACTTCAAACTCATAGTAAAGTGTGAAAACAAAAGCTTTTTTAAAAAATAATTTATCTGTATAGTAGAAAAACTACAGAACTTTTTGGAAGATAAATACGGGCATTATGTAGCTTTTATTCTCTGCATCACCCATAATAAAAAGCATTGTTTGACCAATGTTTATGTTGAAGAACTTTCATTTTAGTAGTGCCTCAGATCATTTTTTTGAGCCATTGCAGTAATGGAAATATGCCTAATTGCCTGGTGCAAGATCTTTCCCCCCACCGTGGAGAGTGCTGTTTTTAAATTAGAGCACATTTTGTCCCTTTCTCTGTCTAATTAAGACGCAAGTATGATTTGGCCTACTCACCACAAGGCTGGATTAGGATATATATCTCTTAGTTACTCTTACTTTGTTACTTAGTTACTTTGATAAGCCTTTATAAACAAGGTTATATAAATGATATTTATAAAATAATATATACTGAACAGCATTATATATATTAGACATGCTGTGTATTATGAGTATGTATTAGTGGCTGAGTAGATTACACTGTGCTTAAAGAACATTCATAACATTATGCCTTGAAGTACATATACAAGTATATTGAGTTTTTCTCTATGAACAAAACAGAAAAATATACAAAACAGAAAAATATATTGTTATTTTGACTAAAATATCACATTTAAAAATTCTACTAAAAAAAAAAAAAACCTACTGAAAAGGCTGCCATTAAAACCATTGTTTTCATCTATCCCAGATTCATTTCTACACATACAATACGTGGTAAGCTTATTATTTCTCATGCAAAAAACCCACATTATGTAATTCCCTCAGTCCAGTTCAGTTCAGTTCAGTTCAGTCACTCAGTCGTGTCCAACTCTTTGCGACCCCATGAATCACAGCACGCCAGGCCTCCAGTCCATCACCAACTCCCGGAGTTCACTAAGACTCGCGTCCATCAAGTCAGTGATGCTATCCAGCCATCTCATCCTCTGTCACCATAAATAATTTCTTAAATTGAAGACTCTATCAACGGTAGCTTACTATAAATTACCTTTAAATTGGTAGAAGACTTATCTATGATTAGGTAAATTTGAAGGCTAAAAATAGCATTCAAGTATACAAAATAATCCTCAATTCAGTTCAGTCGCTCAGCCATGTCCGACTCTTTGCGACTCCATGAACTGCAGCATGCCAGGCCTCCCCGTCCATCAACAACTCCCAGAGTTTACTCAAACTCATGTCAATTGAGTCAGTGATGCCATCCAACCATCTCATCCTCTGTCATCCCCTTCTCCTCCTGCCTTCAATCTTTCCTTAATATCAAGGTCTTTTCAAATGAGTCAGCTCTTCACATCAGGTGGCCAAAATATTGGAGTTTCAGCTTCAACATCAGTCCTTCCAATGAACACCCAGGACTGATTTCCTGTAGGATGGATTGGTTGGATCTCCGTGAAGTCCAAGGGACTCTCAAGAGTCTTCTCAAAAACCACAATTCAAAAGCATCAATTCTTCAGCGCTCAGCTTTCTATATAGTTCAACTCTCACATCCATGCTAGCCTTGACTAGACGGACCTTTGTTGGCAAAGTAATGTCTCTGCTTTTTAATATACTGTCTAGGTTTGTCATAACTTTTCTTCCAAGGAGTAAGCATCTTTTAATTTCATGGCTGCAATCACCATCTGCAGTGATTCTGGAGCTAAAATAAGTAAAGTCAGCCACTGTTTCCATTTCCCCATCTATTTGCCATGAAGTGATGGGACCAGATGCCATGATCTTAATTTTCTGAATGTTGAGGTTTAAGCCAACATTTTCACTCTCCTCTTTCACTTTCATCAAGAGGTTCTTTAGTTCCTCTTCACTTTCTGCCATAAGAGTGGCGTCATCTGCATATCTGAGGTTATTGATATTTCTCCCAGCGATCTTGATTCCAGCTTGTGCTTCCTCCAGCCCAGCATTTCTCATGATGTACTCTGAATATAAGTTAAATAAGCAGGGTGACAATATACAGCTTTGACATACTCTTTTTCCTATTTGGAACCAGTCTGTTGTTCCATATCCAATGCTAACTGTTGCTTCCTGACCTGCATATAGGTTTCTCAAGAGGCAGGTCAGGTGGTCTGTATTCCCATCTCTTTCAGAATTTTCCACAGTTTATTGTGATCCAAACAGTCAAAGGCTTTGGCATAGTCAATAAAGCAGAAGTAGATGTTTTTCTGGCACTCTCTTGCTTTTTCGATGATCCAACAGATGTTGGCAATTTGATCTCTGGTTTCTCTGCCTTTTCTAAAACCAGCTTGAATATCTGGAAGTTCACAGTTCACAAATTGCTGAGGCCTGGCTTGGAGAATTTTGAGCATTACTTTACTAGCATGTGAGATGAGTGCAGTTGTGCGGTAGTTTGAGCATTCTTTGGCATTGCCAACTTAAGAGTAGTTCAGTTCAGTTTAGGTGCTCAGTCGTGTCTGAATCTTTGCAAACCAATTAATTCTTCATTATTAGTGATGCTAAATTGAAAACATATCAAAAGTGTTTCCAAGACTGCATATTATTATTTAATTAACTTACTAAAAATATGAGAGTAAGAGGAAGTTTTATATTTTCTCTTTATTTTATATCATCATTAAAATGACCTCTAAATGTATATATTCACTAAACTTTCCTTAAAATATCATAGCTAGTGATGGAATTTCAGCTGATCTATTTCAAATCCTGAAAGATAATGCTGTGAAAGTGCTGGGTTCAATATGCCTGCAAATTTGGAAAACTCAGCAGTGGCCACAGGACTGGAAAAGGTCAGTTTTCATTCTAATCACAAAGAAAGGCAATGTCAAAGAATGTTCAAACTACTGCACAATTGCACTCATCTTACGCACTAGCAAAGTAATGCTCAAAATTCTCCAAGCAAGGCTTCAACAGTACATGAACTGAGAACTTCCAGATGTTCAAGCTGGATTTAGAAAAGTCAGAGAAACCAGAGAGCAAATTGCCAACATGTATTGGAGCATCAAAAAAGCAAGAGAGTCTCAGAGAAATATCTACTTCTGCTTTATTGACTACACCAAAGCCTTTGACTGCGTGGATCACAACAAACTGTGCAAAATTCTTAAAGAGATGGGAATACCAGACCACCTCACCTGCTGCCTGAGAAATATGTATGCAGGTCAAGAAGCAACAGTTAGAACTGGACATGGAACAACAGATTGGTTCAAAATTGGGAAAGAAGTATATCAAGGCTGTATAATGTCACCAAGTTTATTTAACTTATATGCAGAATACATCATGGGAAAGGCTGGGTTGGATGAATCCTAAGCTTGAATCAAGATTGCCAGGAGATATAGCAACTACCTCAGATATGCAGATGATACCATTCTTATGGCAGAAAGCAAAGAGTAACTAAAGAGCCTCTTGATGAAGGTGAAAGAGGAGGGTGAAAAAGTTGGCTTAAAACTCAACATTAAAAAAACAAAGTTCAAAGCATCCAGTTTCATCCCTTCATGGCAAATAGATTGGAAAACAATAGAAATAGTGGAAGATTTTTATTTTCTTGGGCTCCAAAGTCACTGTAGAGTGTGACTGCAGCCATGAAATTAGAAGATATCCTCCTTGGAAGAAAAGCAAACCTAGATGACAAATATATGCAGCATATTATAAAAGAGACATTACTTTGACGACAAAGGTCCAGATAGTCAAAGGTATGGTTTTTCCAGTAGTCATGTATGGATATGAGAGTCGGACCATAAAGAAGGCTGGACACTGGAGAACTGATTCTTTCCAACTGTGGTGTTGGAGATGATTCTTGATAGTCCCTTGGACAGCAAGGAGATCCAGCCAGTCAATCCTAAAGGAAATCAACCCTGAATATTCATTGGAAGTACTGACACTGAAGCTGAAGTTCCAATATTTTGGTCACCTGATGCAAAGCGCCAACTCATTGGAAAGGATCCTGGTGCTGGGAAAGATACAAGGCAGGAGAAGAAGGGGACAACAGAGGATGAGATGGTTGGATGGCATCACTGACTCAATGGACATGAGTTTGAACAAGCTTCAGGAGATGGTGAAGGACAGGGAAGCTGGCATACTGCAGTCCAAGGGGTAACAAAGAGTCGGACATGACTAGGCGACTGAATAACAATGAAGTAACATAGACTTTGGATACATAATGCTGGTTGTTGTATTAAAAGATAAAATTCTCAGTGAATTAGCACTGAAAATTGATTATTCAACTGTCAGTATTTATTCAATATCGTATGGTTACCATTAGAAGGCATATCCTCTCTATCTGTTCTTTTTGCTCTGTAGATCTCCTTTTGCATAGTGCAGGAGGTGTCAGCAGAGGAGCCAAGAGAGAAAATGGAGGATTGTGTGAGAGAGAGTACAGCCCAAAATTGACTGTGGTATACCCCTTCTCACATTTTAAACTGGAAATGAAATTGGTCACAACATAACACCTAACTTTATGCGAAGCATGGAGACTGTAAAATGTCACACTTTCATGGGATTTCTAAGGCAGCAGTACTTTGTAGATACTAGATATATTTGGAAAGAATAACCAGAATAGCTAATTGATAAACCACAAGTGCTCTATTCACTTAGACTTTTCTTCAGGAAATAAAAATTAACTTCTTAAAGAGTGAGAGCTGCTACTTCTACTTTTCAAAATGGTGTTATATATTCATTATTACTACAAAGTAATTCATTTTGTTTTCTTTTTTACTAATATAGTTTGATATTTATTCAATGAAAAATTATCTTTTTAAATTGGAAATGTAATTTTCTCTTACTGTGGATAAAAATCTTATAAAAACACACATCAATCAAAAGTTAGTGGTGTCTAATAAAGTGTCACTAAACAATTGCAGTTAGAAATATTGTATTATTTTCTTACATCTTTTTAATATACATGTGATATTTATACTGAAATGAATTTCTATTATTAAAAGGAATCAAAAGATCATTTTACAGTTAATAAGGCCCAATTTATGAGCTTATACTGTCATGAACTATAAGAATAAAACAATATTCTTTATTGAAAAATATTTTACTACATGATTAATTTGCCATAATATTCTATGGTGATATATTATATTCTTCATTCAGAGTACTCAAGTCTTGCATTATGGTTGTTTCATAACCACTATAGTATTCAAAAAGTATAAAAACATTTTCCCCATTATTTTATTTACTGACTTTTATAAAATCTTGAAAGCAAAAGACATATTAAAACTTACTGGATGCACTCTTATACTATCTATAAGACTGCATATTTTTATAAAATACCTATTAGGGTTATTTATATAAGACTATTTATGAGGTATTTACTTGAATCATAAATATTTTTCTAGTAACATAGCAGTAAAGCAGAAGTAGCATCTCCATGGATCAAATGGAATCTAGATCTCCAAACACTACAAAGATTTTTCAAATGAACTACCAAGTTACTGAAATGAGATGAAAATTAAAAATAAATATTTGGTTGTTACAGCTTTCTTCTATATGCAGTGTATGGTTACCCCAAACTTCAACTTTTCTGGATATTTTTTGAGTAAGATTGCACTGCATATGCTTGAATCAGAATATAAAAGGGAGATAGAAGGACTTATGCTGACCTTCTCCAGCCAGAGCACCAAAATCACAACTAGCTGTTTAACAACCATCAGCAGGAACATACTGGAACCCACCAAAAAAATATAGCTCACATCCAAGGACAAAGTAGAAGCTGTGACAAAACAGTAGGAAGATCACAATCATGATAAAATCAAATTCTACACCCACCAGTTGGGTGATCTGCAAACTGGAGAACAATAATACCAAATAAGTTCTCACACTGTTGTGAAGGTTCTAGACCGCACATCAGGTTCCTTAGCCTGGGGATATAGCCAAGGGACTGGGAATCCCCAAGGAATTTTACTTTGAAGGCTAGCAGGATTTGATTGCAGGACTTCCACAAGACTGGGATAAACAGACTCCACTCTTGGAGGGCACAAACAAAATTTTGTGTGCACCAGGATCTAGGGGAAAGAAGACTGAGTCAAACCTGTGTGTAAGTGTCTGAGGGTCTCCTACAGAGGCATGTGTTGGCAGTGGCCCACCATGGGGACAGGGGAACTGGCAGCAAGAGTCCTTGAGATATGTCTCAGTATAAGTCCTCTTGGAGGTCATCAATAGCCCTACCATAGAGCCCGTAGACTCTGGAAGTGGGTCATTCAGGCCAAACAACTAACAGGGAGCAGACAATTGAATTAAAGTTTTACTGAGCCCTGCCCACCAGAGCAAGACCCAGTTTTTCCCACAGCCAATCCCTCCCATCAGGAAGGTTGCACAAGCCTCAACCTCATCCACAAAAGGACAGACAGAAGAATTAATAACTACAATCCAAGCAGCCTCTAGAACTAATACCACAATCACAGAGGGCTAACCAAAATGAAAAAAATAGCATTATATCCCAGATGAAGGAATAAAATAAATCTCCAGAAAAACAACTAAATGAAATGGAGATAGGCAGCTTCCTAGAAAAAATTCAGAATAATGATAGTGAAAATGATCCTTGATCTTGAAAAATAATGAGAGAAAATGCAAGAAATGTTTACCAATGACCTAGAAATTTTAAAGAACTAATAATACACTTGAAGGAATCAGTAGCAGAATAACTAGAGCAGAAGAATGGATAAATGACCTGGAAGACAATAGTGGAAATGAATGTTGCAAAACAGAATGCAGAAAAAAGAAGAAATGAAGACACTCTATGAGACCTTTGGGACAACAGCAAATGTACCAATATATACATTATAGTGGTCCCAGAAGGAGAAGAGAGAAAGGACCTGAGAAATATTTGAAGAGATAATAGCTGAAAAATTCCCAACATGGGCAAGGAAATAATCAAGCAAGTCCAGGAAATTCAGAGAGTCTCATGCAGGATCAACCCAAGGAGGAACACACTGAGACACATAGTAATCACACTTCTTAAAAGCAACAAGGGGGAAAAACACACACACAATAATATACAAGGGAAATTCCATAAGCTTATCAACTGATTTAAAATAGAAACTCTGCAAGCCAGAATGGAATGCATGATATATATAAAGTTATGAAATGAAAGAATCTACTACCTACAAGAAGGCTCTACCCAGCAAAACTCTCACTGAGATTTGGTGAAAAAATCAAAAGTTTTCCAGAAAGCAGAAATTAAGAGAATTCAGCACCATGAAACCAGTTTTACAACAAATGCTAAAGGAACTTGTCTATGCAGGAATTACAAGAGAAGGAAAAGAACTACAAAAATCAACCCCAAACAATTAACAAAATGATGATAGGATCATATATATAGATAATTACCTTAAATGTAAATGGATTAAATGTACCAACCAAAAAATATAGCCTGGCTGGGTATACCCATATATATGTTATCTACAAGAGACTCACCTCAGACCTACAGACACTTACGGACTGAAAGTCAAAGGATGGGAGAAGATATTTCATGCAAATGGAAATCATAAGGAATCTGGAATAGCAATACTATCAGACAAAATAGACTTTAAAACAAAGACTATTATAAGAGACAAAGAATGACATTACATAATGATCAAGGGTTCATCCCAAGAAGAAGATATAACAATTGTAAATCTATATATGCACCCTGCATGGGAGCACCTTGATACATAAGACAACCACTAACAAACAAATAGGGAGAGATCAACAGTAACAATAATAGTGGAGAACTTTAATATCCCACTTTCATCAATAGATAGATCATTCAGACAGAAAGTCAATAAGGAAATGCAGGCCGTAAATGACATTTTAGATGAGTTGGACTTAATTGATATCTATAGAGCATTCCATCAAAAAGCAGCAGACTACGTATTCTTCTCAAGTGCTCACAGAACATTCTCCAGGATTGATCACATGCTTGGCAAATTTAAGAAAATCGAAATCATATCTTTTCTGATCACAATGCTATGAGATTAGAAATAAATTGCAAGAAAAAAAATTAGTAACACAAACATGTGGCAGGTAAACAATTTGCTACTAAACAACCATTGGATCACTGAAGAAATCAAGAATAAATATTTTTAAAATACCTAGAAACAAATGAAAATGAAAGCACAACGGTCCAAAACTTATGGGATACTGCAAAAGCAGTTCTAAGAGGGAAACTTATAGCAATACAATCTTATCTCAAGAAATGAGAAAAGTCTCAAGTAAAAAGCCTAACCTTATACCTAAAACAACTAGAGAAAGAAGAATAAACAAAACCTAATGTTAGCAGAAGAAAAGAAATCATAAATATGAGAGCAGAAATAAAAGAAACAGAGGCAGAAAACAATCACAGGGATGAATGAAACTCAAAGCTGGTTCTTTGAAAAGATAAAATTGATAAACCTTTAGCCAGACTAATCAAGAAAAAGAGAGAGAGGACTCAAATCAGGAAAATTAGAAATGAAGAAAGAGAAATTACAACTGACTCCACAGAAATATAGAGGATCCTTAGAGACTATGAACAACTGTATGCCAATAACATGAGCAAACTGGAAGAAATGGATAATTTCCTAGAAAGGTACAGTCTCCCTGGATTGAACCATGACGAAATAGAAAATATGAACAGACCAATTACAAGCACTGAAATTGAAACCATGATTTAAAAACTCTGAACAAACAAAAGCCCAGGACCTGATGGCTTCACGAGCAAATTTTATCAAACATTTAGTGAAGAGTTAACACCTATCCTTCTGAAAATGTTCCCAAATGTCACAGAGGAAGAAAGATTTCCAAGCTCATTTTATGAAGCTAACAAGACCAGACAAAGATACAACCAAAAAATAAAATGACAGGCCAATATCACTAATGAACAAGATGTAAAAATCTTCAACAAAATACTAGCAATCTGTATCCTACAGTACATTAAAAAGATCATACACCATGACCAAATGGGGTTCATCCCGGGATGCAAGAAATTTTCAACATCCACAAATCAATGTGATACACCACATCAACAAATTGAATAATAAAAACCATACAATCATTTGGCAAAATTCAGTACACATTTGGATTAAAAAAAAAAAAAACTTTCCAGAAAGTGGTCATAGAGTGTACATACCTCAAAATAATAAAGGCTATATGTTACAAAATTACAGCTAGCATAATACTGAATGGTGAAAAGCTGAAAGTGTTCCCTCTAAGATCAGGAACAAGACAAGAATATCCACTCTCACCACATTTATTCAACATAGTTTTGGAAGTCCTAGCGATAGCAATCAGAGAAGAAAAAGAAGTAAAGTGAATCCAAATTGGAAAAGAAGAGATTAAACTGTCACTCTTTGCAGATAACATGATACTATACATGGAAGATCCTAAAGGTGCTACCAGGAAATTACTAAAGCTCATCAATGAATTTAGTAAAGATTCAGGTTACAAAATTAATACGCAGAAATCTGTTACATTTCTATACACTAACAATGAAAGATCAGAAAGAGAAATTGAAGAAGCAACTTAATTTACCATTGCATCACAAAGAATAAAATACCTAGAAATAAACCTACCTAAGGAGACAAAAGACATGTACTCTGAACACTACAAGATGCTGATGAAAGAAATCAAGGACATAAATAGATGGAAAGATATACTATGTAGATTGGAAGAATCAATATTGTCAAGATGACTATACTACCCAAGACAATCTACAGATTCAATGCAATCCCTATCAATTTGCCAATATAATTTTTCACAGAACTAGAGTAAAACATTTCAAAATTTGTATGGAGACACAAAAAATTCCAAAGAGCCAAAGCAATCTTGAAAATGAAAAATAGAATTGGAGGAATCAGGTTCCCTGACTTCAGATTATAACACAAAGGTAATGTCATCAAAACAATATAGTACTGGCACGAAAGTAGTAATACAGATCAATGTAACAGATAGAAAACTCCAAAATAAGCCCATGCACCTGTGATCAATTCAGTTCAGTTCAGCTGCTCAGTCGTGTCCAACTCTTTGCAACCACATGGACTGCAGCACACTAGACCTCTCTGTCCATCACCAACTCCCAGAGGTTACTCACACTCATGTTCATTGAGTCGGTGATGCCATCCAACCATCTCATCCTCTGTCACCGCCTTCTCCTCCCACCTTTCAATCTTTCCCAGCATCAGGGTTCTTTCAAATGTGCCAGTTCTTTGCATCAGATGGCCAAAGTACTGGAGTTTCAGCTTCAGCATTAGTCCTTCCAATGAATATTCAAGAGTGATTTTTTTTTTTTTTTTAGGATTGACTCATTGGATCTCCTTGTAGTCCAATGGACTCACAAGAGTCTCCTCCAACACCACAGTTCAACAGCATCAGTTCTTCAGTGCTCAGCTTCTTTATAGTCCAACTCTCACATCCATACATGACTACTGGAAAACCATAGCCTTGACTAGATGGACCTTTGTTGGCAAAGTAATGTCTCTGCTTTTATTTTAATTATTTTTGAGTTTTTTTTTTTTAATTTTTATTTTTACTTTATTTTACTTTACAATACTGTACTGGTTTTGCCATACATTGACATGAATCCACCACAGGTATACATGCGTTCCCAAACATGAACCCCCTCCCACCTCCCTCCCCATAACATCTCTCTGGGTCATCCCCGTGCACCAGCCCCAAGAATGCTGTATCCTGCATTGGACATAGACTGGGGATTCTATTCTTACATGATAGTATACATGTTTCAATGCCGTTCTCCCAAATCATCCCACTCTCTCCCTCTCCCTCTGAGTCCAAAAGTCAGCTATACACATCTGTGTCTTTTTTGCTGTCTTGCATACAGGGTCATCATTGCCATCTTTCTAAATTCCATATATATGTGTCAGTATACTATATTGGTGTTTTTCTTTCTGGCTTACTTCACTGTGTATAATAGGCTCCAGTTTCATCCATCTCATCAGAACTGATTCAAATGTATTCTTTTTAACGGCTGAGTGATACTCCATTGTGTATATGTACCATAGCTTTCTTATCCATTCATCTGCTGATGGACATCTAGGTTGTTTCCATGTCCTGGCTATTATAAACAGTGCTGCGATGAACATTGGGGTACATGTGTCTCTTTCAATTCTGGTTTCCTTGGTGTGTATGCCCAGAAGTGGGATTGCTGGGTCATAAGGCAGTTCTACTTGCAATATTTTAAGGAATCTCCACACTGTTCTCCATAGTGGCTGTACAAGTTTGCATTCCCACCAACAGTGTAGGAGGGTTCCCTTCTCTCCACACCCTCTCCAGCATTTATTGCTTGCAGATTTTTGGATCGCAGCCATTCTGACTGGTGTGAAGTGGTACCTCATTGTGGTTTTGATTTGCATTTCTCTTATAATGAGTGATGTTGAGCATCTTTTCATGTGTTTGTTAGCCATCCGTATGTCTTCTTTGGAGAAATGTCTATTTAGTTCTTTGGCCCATTTTTTGATTGGGTCGTTTATTTTTCTGGAATTGAGCTGCATAAGTTGCTCGTATATTTTTGAGATTAGTTGTTTGTCAGTTGTTTCATTTGGTATTATTTTCTCCCATTTTGAAGACTGTCTTTTCACCTTGCTTATAGTTTCCTTTGTTGTGCAGAAGCTTTTAATTTTAATTAGATCCCATTTGTTTATTTTTGCTTTTATTTCCAGAATTCTGGGAGGTGGATCATAGAGGATCCTGCTGTGATTTATGTCAGAGAGTGGTTTGCCTATGTTCTCCTCTAGGAGTTTTATAGTTTCTGATCTTACATTTAGATCTTTAATCCATTTTGAGTTTATTTTTGTGTGCGGTGTTAGAAAGTGATCTAGTTTCATTCTTTTACAAGTGGTTGACCAGTTTTCCCAGCACCACTTGTTAAAGAGATTGTCTTTACTCCATTGTATATTCTTGCCTCCTTTGTCAAAGATAAGGTGTCCATATGTGTGTGGATTTATCTCTGGGCTTTCTATTTTGTTCCATTGATCTATATGTCTGTCTTTGTGCCAGTACCATACTGTCTTGATGACTGTGGCTTTGTAGTAGAGCCTGAAGTCAGGCACGTTGATTCCTCCAGTTCCATTCTTCTTTCTCAAGATTGCTTTGGCTATTCGAGGTTTTTTGTATTTCCATACAAATCTTGAAATTATTTGTTCTGGTTCTGTGAAAAATATCGCTGGTAGCTTGATAGGGATTGCATTGAATTTGTAAATTGCTTTAAATATGCTGTCTAGGTTGGTCATAACTTTTCTTCCAGGGAGCAAGTGTCTTTTAATTTCATGTCTGCAGTCACCATATGCAGTGATTTTGCAGCCCTCCAAAATAATGTCTGTCACTGTTGCCATTGTTTCCCTATCTATTTGCCATTAAGTGATGGGATAAGATGCCATGAACTTACTTTTCTTGATGTTGAGTTTTAAGCCAACTTTTGCACTCTCCTCTTTCCCTTTCATCAAGAGGCTCTTTAGCTCCTCTTTGCTTTCTGCCATAAGGGTGGTCTCATCTGCATATCTGAGGTTACTGATATTTTTCCTGGCATCAGAAAATTGGATTAAATATTTAGTGGGCATGGCCCTACCCATCAGAACAAGACCCAGTTTCCCCCTCAGTCAGTTTCTCCCATCAGGAAGCTTTCATAAGCTTCTTATCCTTATTCATCAGAGGACAGACAGACTGAAAACCACAATCACAGAAAGCTAACCAATCTGATCACATGGACCACAGCCTTGTCTAACTCAATGAAACTATGAGCCATGCCATGTGGGGCCACCCAAGACAGACGGGTCATGGTATAGAGTTCTGACAAAACGTGGTCCACTGGAGAAGGGAATGGCAAACCACTTTAGTATTCTTACCTTGAGAACCCCATGAACAGAATGGTCAATTAAACTATGACAAAGGAGGCAAGACTATACAGTGTGGGAAGACAATTTCTTCAACAAATGGTGCTAGGAAAACTAGACAGCCACATGTGAAAAGATGAAATTAAACCAATGTTTAACTCCATACAGAAAAAGAAGGTCAAAATGGATTAAAGACCCAAATGTGAGGCTGGACACTCTAAAACACTTAGAGGAAATCATATCACTTTCTGGTATAAACCATAGCAACATCGTTTTCAATCCATCTCCCAGAATAATGGAAATAAAATAAAAAATAAACAAATTTAAACTCAAAAGTTTTTTCACAGCAAAGGAAACAATGAACAAAATGAAAAGACGATCCACAGACTGGGGGAAAACATTTGCAAATAATATGACCAATAAGGGATTAGTCTCCAACATTTACAAACATCATATGATACTTAATAGCATTAAAATAAATAACCCACTCAGAAAAATGGGCGGAATAATTGAACAGACATTTCTCCAAAGAAGACATACAGACAGTCAATAGACACGTGAAAAGATGTTCAGCATTGCTAGTTACAAACTGATAGTCACTTAGTTGTGTCCAACTCTTTGTGACTGCATAGACTATAAAGTTCATGGAATCCTGTGGCCAGAATACTGGAGTGGGTTAGCCTTTCCCTTCTCCAGAGGATTTTCCAAACCCAGAGACTGAACCCAGGTGTCCCACATTGCAGGCATATTATTTCACCAACTGAGCCACAAGAGAAGCCCAAGAATACTGGAATGGGTAGCCTATCTCTTCTCCAGCAGATCTTCCTGACCCAGGAATTGAACTGGGGTCTCCTGTATTGCAGGTGGGTTCTTTACCAATAGAGTTATTAAAGAAATGCAAATTAAAACTACAATGAGATATCACTTCACATAGGTCAGAATGGCTATCATCAAAATATCCACAAACAGCAAATGCTGAAGAGGGTTTGGAGAGAAGAGAACCCTCCTGCACTGTTGGTGGGAATGTAAACTGGTACAGCCACTATAGAGTACAGTATTAGCGTTCTTTAGAAAACTAAAAATGGAGCTACCATATGACTCTGCAATCGCAGAGACATATATCCAGAGAACATCGTGGCCTGAAAAGATACATGCATCCCAATGTTCACTGCAGCACTGTTTACAATAGTCAAGACATGGAAGCAACCTAAATATCCATCAGCAGATGAATGGATAAAGAAGATGTGATGCATATACACAATGGAATATTATTCAATCATTAAAAAGAATGAAATAATGCCATTTACAGGAACATGGATGGACCTAGAGAATATACGAGTGAAATAAGTCAGACAGAGAAGGAGAACTATCGTATAATGCCCCTTATATGTGGAATCTAAAAAGACAAGATACACGTGAACATACTTAAAAAACAGAAAGAGACTCACAGACTTAGAAAACAAACTTATGGTTGCTGGAGGGAAGGGATAGTTTGGAGTTTGAGGAAGGTCATGTACAAACTGCTATACTTAAAAGGGATATCCCACAAAGACCTTTTGTGTAGCACATGGAACTCTGCTCAATGTTATGTGCCTGCCTAGATGGGAGGGAGGCTTGGAGGAGAATGGTTAAAGGTATATGTATGGTTGAGTCCCTTTGCTGTTTACCTGAAACAACCTCAACACTGTTAGTTGGCTATACACCAATACAAAATGTTTTCGGTGTTAAAAATTAATTTAAAAGTTTTTTAAATGTAAAAGGATACTTTAAAAAATTATTTGGAAATTCTCTATGTCTGAGATTCTAGGGTTTGGAAAGAAAACACATGTCAGGAAAACATTTCACTTCAAATTTTTTCTTTATGATTCAGTTCTTTTATTTTTTTTCTTATTAAATTTTTATTGAAGTGCAATTGCTTTACAGAATTTTTGCTGTTTTCTGTCAAACCTTAATATGAATCATCCATCAGTTCAGTTCAGTTCAGTCCCTCAGTCGTGTCCGACTCTGTGACCCCATGGATCGCAGCAGCCAGGCCTCCCTATCCATCACCAACTCAGATTCACGTCCATCGAGTCAATGATGCCATCCAGCCATCTCATCCTCTGTCGTCCCCTTCTCCTCCTGCCCTCAATCCCTCCCAGAATCAGGATCTTTTCCAATGAGTCAACTCTTTGCATGAGGTGGCCAAAGTACTGGAGTTTCAGCTTTAGCATCATTCCTTCCAAAGAAATCCCAGGGCTGTTCTTCAGAATGTACTGGTTGGATCTCCTTGCAGTCCAAGGGACTCTCAAGAGTCTTCTCCGACACCACAGTTCAAAAGCATCAATTCTTCGGTGCTCAGCCTTCTTCACAGTCCAACTCTCACATCCATACATGACCACAGGAAAAACCATAGCCTGGACTAAATGCACCTTTGTTGGCAAAGTAATGTCTCTGCTTTTGAATATGCTATCTAGGTTGGTCATAACTTTTCTTCCAAGGAGTAAGCGTCTTTTAATTTTAATGGCTGCAATCACCATCTGCAGTGATTTTGAAGCCCCCCAAAATAAAGTCTGACACTGTTTCCCCATCTATTTCCCATGAAGTGACGGGATCAGATGCCATGACCTTCTTTTTCTGAATGTTGAGCTTTAAGCCAACTTTTTCACTCCCACTTTCACTTTTTTTAAAGAAAGTTTTATTTTTACTTTATTTTACTTTACAATACTATATTGGTTTTGCCATACATTGACATGAATCCATCACGGGTGTACATGTGATCCCAAACCTCCCCACAACATCCCTCTGGGTCATCCCCATGCACCAGCCCCAAGCATTCTGTATCCTGCGTCAGACATAGACTGGCGATTCGATTCTTACATGATAGTATACATGTTTCAATGCCATTCTCCCAAATCATCCAACCCTCTCCCTCTCCCTCTGAGTCCAAAAGTCCACTATACACATCTGTGTCTTTTTTTGCTGTCTTGCATACAGGGTCGTCATTACCATCTTTCTAAATTCCATATATATGTGTCAGTATACTATATTGGTGTTTTTCTTTCTGGCTTACTTCACTGTGTATAATAGGCTCCAGTTTCATCCATCTCATCAGAACTGATTCAAATGTATTCTTTTAACGGCTGAGTAATACTCCATTGTGTATATGTACCACCGCTTTCTTATCCATTCATCTGCTGATGGACATCTAGGTTGTTTCCATGTCCTGGCTATTATAAACAGTGCTGTGATGAACATTGGGGTACATGTGTCTCTTTCAATTCTTATTTCCTCGGTGTGTATGCCCAGCAGTGGGATTGCTGGGTCATATGGCAATTTTATTTGCAGTTTTTTAAGGAATCTCCACACTGTTTTCCATAGTGCCTGTACTAGTTTGCATTCCCACCAACAGTGTAGGAGGGTTCCCTTTTCTCCACACCCTCCAGCATTTATTGCTTGCAGATTTTTGGATCGCAGCCATTCTGACTGGTGTGAAGTGGTACCTCATTGTGGTTTTGATTTGCATTTCTCTAATAATAAGTGATGTTGAGCATCTTCTCATGTGTTTGTTAGTCATCCGTATGTCTTCTTTGGAGAAATGTCTATTTAGTTCTTTGGCCCATTTTTTGATTGGGTCATTTATTTTTCTGGAATTGAGTTGCATAAGTTGCTTGTATATTTTTGAGATTAGTTGTTTGTCAGTTGTTTCATTTGCTATTATTTTCTCCCATTCAGAATGCTGTCTTTTCACCTTGCTTATATTCAACAGAGTTCTGGAAGTTTGGGCCACAGCAATCAGAGCAGAAAGAGAAGTAAAACTCACTGTTTGCAGATGACATGATCCTCTACATAGAAAACCCTAAAGACTCCACCAGAAAATTACTAGAGCTAATCAATGAATATAGTAAAGTTGCAGGATATAAAATCAACACACAGAAATCCCTTGCATTCCTATACACTAACGATGAGAAAGTAGAAAAAGAAATTGAGGAAACAATTCTATTCACCATTGCAATGAAAATAATAAAATAATTAGGAATATATCTACCTCAAGAAACTAAAGACCTAAATATAGAAAACTATAAAACACTGATGAAAGAAATCAAACAGGACACTAATAGATGGAGAAATATACCATGTGCATGGATTGGAAGAATGTGAGTATACTACCCAAAGCAATTTACAAATTCAATGCAATCCCTATCAAGCTACCAGCCACATTTTTCACAGAACCAGAACAAATAATTTCAAGATTTGTATGGAAATACAAAAACCTTGAATAGCCAAAGCAATCTTGAGAAAGAAGAATGGAACTGGAGGAATCAACTTGCCTGACTTCAGGCTCTACTACAAAGCCACAGTCATCAAGACAGTATGGTACTGGCACAAAGACAGAAATATAGATCAATGGAACAAAATAGAAAGCCCAGAGATAAATCCACACACATATGGACACCTTATCTTTGATAAAGGAGGCAAGAATATACAATGGAGTAAAGACAATCTCTTTAACAAGTGGTGCTGGGAAAACTGGTCAACCACTTGTAAAAGAATGAAACTAGATCACTTTCTAACTCTGCACACAAAAATAAACTCAAAATGGATTAAAGATCTAAATGTAAGATCAGAAACTATAAAACTCCTAGAGGAGAACAGGCAAAACACTCTCTGACATAAATCACAGCAGGATCCTATATGATCCAGCTCCCAGAATTCTGGAAATAAAGCAAAAATAAACAAATGGGATCTAATTAAAATTAAAAGCTTCCACTTTCACTTTAATCAAAAGGCTTTTTAGCTCCTCTTCACTTTCTGCCATAATGGTGGTGTCATCTGCATATCTGAGGTTATTGATATTTCTCCCAGCAATCTTAAAACCAGCTTGTGTTTCTTCCAGTCCAGAGTTTCTCATGATGTACTCTGCATAGAAGTTAAATAAGCAGGGTGACAATATACAGCCTTGACACACTCCTTATCCTTTTTGGAACCAGTCTGTTGTTCCATGTCCAGTTCTAACTGTTGCTTCCTGACCTGCATACAGATTTCTCAAGAGGCAGTCGGGTGGTCTGGTATTCCCATCTCTTTCAGAATAGGTATACATATATCCAGTTCCTTTTGAAGCTCCCTCCCATCTCCCTCCCCATCCCACCCCTCTAGGTTGATACAGAGACCCTGTTTGAGTTTCCCGAGTCATACAGCAAACTCCTGTTGGCTATCTATTTTATATATGGTAATGTAAGTTTCCATGTTACTCTTTCCATACATCTCACCTTCTCCTGCCCATGTCCATAAGTCTGTTCTCTATATCTGTTTCTCCATTACTGGTGCTGCTGCTGTTAAGTCGCCTCAGACGTGTCCAACTCTGTGCGACCCCATACACGGCAGCCCACCAGGCTCCCCCGCCCCTGGGATTCTCCAGGCAAGAATGCTGGATTGGGTTGCCATTTCCTTCTCCAATGCAGGAAAGTGAAAAGTGAAAGTGAAGTTGCTCAATCGTTTCCGACCCTTAGCGACCCCATGAACTGCAGCCTACCAGGCTCCTCCATCCAGGGGATTTTCCATGCAGAAGTACTGGAGTGGGTTGCCATTGCCTTCTCCATATGTGCATTAGAATACGATATTTATCTTTCTCTTTCTGACTCACTTTACTCTGTATAATAGGTTCTAGGTTCATCCACCTCATCAGAACTGACTCAAATGTGTTCCTTTTTATGGCTGAGTAATATTCCATTGTGTTTATGTACCACAACTTCTTTATCCATTGATCTGTCGATGAACATCTAGGTTGCTTCCATGTTCTAGCTATTGTAAATAGTGCTGCGATGAACAATGGGATACAGGCGTCTTTTTCAATTTTGGTTTCCTCACGGTATATGTGTAGGTGTAGGACTGCTGAGTCATATGGTGGTTTTATTCCTAGTTGTTTAAGGAGTCTCCATAGCATCTTCCATAGTGGCTGTATCGATTTACATTCCCACCAACAGTGCAAGAGTGTTCCCATTTCTCCATACCCTCTCCAGCATTTATTGTTTGTAGAATGTTTGATGATGGCCATTCTCACTGGTCTTGAGGTGATACCTCATTTTGGTTTTGATTTGCATTTTTCTAATAATGAGCGATGTTGAACAACTTTTCATGTTTGTTAGCCATCTGTATCGCTTCTTTGGAGAAATGTCTTCCCAGGTCTTTTTCCTACTTTTTGATGGGGTTGTTTGTTTTTCTGGCATGGAGTTGTATGAGCTGCTTGTATATTTTGGAAATTTATCCTTTGTCAGTTGTTTCATTTGCTATTATTTTATCTGATTCTGAGGCTTGTGTTTTCGCCTTCCGTATAGTTTCCTTTGCTATGCAAAAGCTTTTAAGTTTAATCAGGTCCCACTTGTTTACTTTTGTTTTTATTTCCATTACTCTAGGAGGCAGATCATAGAGGATCTTGCTTTGGTTTGTGTCACTTTTGTTCTGCCTATGTTTTCCTCCAAGAGTTTTATGATTTCTCGTCTTACCTTTAGATCTTTAATCCATTTAGAGTTTACCTTTGTGCATGGTGTTAGGAAGTGTTCTAATTTCGTTCTTTTACATGTAGCTGTCCAGTTTTCCCAGCACCATTTATTGAAGAGGCTGTCTTTGCCTCATTGTTTATTCTTGCCTCTTTTGTCAAAAATAAGGTACCCATAGGGTTTATTTCTGGGTTTTCTAATCTTATTGGTCTATATTTCTGTTTTTGTGCCAGTAGAATACTGTCTTGATGACCATAGTTTTGTAGTATAATCTGAAATCAGGAGGGTTGACTCCTCCAGCTCCATTCTTCTTTCTCAAGATTGCTTTGGCTATTTGGGGTATTTGGTGTTTCCATATTGATTGTGAAAATTTTTGTTCTAGTTCTGTGAAAAATGCCATTGGTAATCTGATAGGTATCACACTGAATCTATAGATTGCATTTGTTAGTTTAGTAATTTTCACAATATTGACTCTTCCTACCCAGGAACATGGAATATTTCTCCATCTGTTTATGCTGTCTTTGATTTCTTTCATGAGTGTCTTATAATGTTCTAACAGTGAAAACAAAACTACAACATATGTTGAAAGGAAAGAAAAGAAAGAATAGATATGCAAAGTTAAATAGAGGTAGATGAAGATTTCTATAATTAAAGATTAACAGCAAGGGGAAAAACAGTAAGAAAGATAGATAAAGGAATAAATATATGAAAAATATAATAGGTTTAGAAAATTAAAATTATAAAAAAGAGAAAATAAAAATTACAGAGGAAGAAAGGCAAAAGGGGAAAAAGAAGGAAAACTCCACAGAACTGCAAAAACCCAGCATAGAGGGAGAGGTTTATAATAACAATAAAAAGTGTGACTGGATATACACATATACATATACACCCATAAGCAAAATCAAAACAGTCCAACAAAAGTAAAGTAAAATATATTGACCCGGTGAATAAAGGAAACCAGTAATTATATCTACCAGAACAAAACTAAATAAAGTACAAACTGAAAACAAAACTAAAGCAAGGTGCCAAATGGGAAATAAAGCAATAAAAATAAAACTAACAAATATGTTGAGAGGAAAGGAAAGAAAGAAAAGAAAGAAAGAATAGATATGCAAAGTCAAATAGATGTAAATGAAGAAGATTTATATACATTAAAGATTAACTGCAAGGGCAAAAGAACAGTAGGAAAAGCAAACAAAGAAATAAATGTAGAAAAAAATAATAATAGTTTTAAAAAATTGAAAATTAAAATTTTTTAAAAAAGAGAAAAGAAAAAGAAAAAAAAAGAAAGAAAGGAAAACTCCCCAGAAATGCAAAAGCCCAACATAGAGGCAGAGGTTTATAACAACAGTAAAAAATGTGACTGAGGAAAAAAGAAAAAAAGCACAAAAGCTCAATTAGATTTCATAGTACCATTCCATTTAGGCTGCCACGGATCAGCTGTTTCTCTCTCAGCCTTAAATGTTTCTCCTTTGACTCTGACAATTGCCCCAGTGTGGGAATTGGACCCCTGCTTCAGTTCCCCCACCCACCAAGGGTAGGTCCAGTCTTATTAACACCTGTTTTCGCCCCTGGTTCCTTCATCCTATCGACTTTTTGTGGGCCTATATGTTCTTTTCCACTGGTCAGGTACTCCTGTCCACTCTCAGCAGGTGATCTTCATGCACTTCTGTGTCTGAAGGTGTATTCCTGATGTATCTTTGGGGAGAGATGTACTCCAAGTCCATCTACCCCACCATTTGTTCTCTCCAGGAAGACATTTCAGAAAAATGAAAATGGATACAAAAGTGATTGTCTCATACGATAAGGAAGTCTCTATTTCTGAACAACTCCTAACTTGTAATCATATACTGCATTTCTTTTTCTTGATTCTCTTAAGTGAAACATTCACACTGATTATCTTAAAAGTAGGCTATCTCAAAGATATCCAAGAATCACACCTAACTTTAATTGAAAGTATATTTCATTCATTCTGTTACTGAATTTTGAGGCTGATCATTTCAATTTTGCCACATATTACACATGACTAAAATTATTATTCATAGTCTTTATGGAAATATTATTCCATGAAAAATCATGCTTCATTTTTAAAACAAATAATCAAAAAAAATTGAGGTAATGAAACAACTCGTATGCTTTGAATACTCTTACGAATATACCAAGACAACACTTTAATTTGAATCATATTGATACATGGCCCACATCACTGAATGCAAAGTTTATTCTTAGATGTTTGATGTTGCTGGATAGACTGGTAAGGTGCCTAAGGGAATTTAAAAGTGTTATCAATTTACTTGCTCAGATCAGATGTTAAGTGATTTAATTTTTTGAACCTTCAATGAGTTTTATAAACCAATATCCTTAACTTGATTATTCAAAATCATAATAGCAATAATGAATTAGGTGATTATAAATAAACAGAATGAATGATAGGAATTTTAAAGGGATGAGGAAGGAACAGGGAATACTTTTATAAAATATTTGCACTACCAGTGAAACTTTATAGTGCTATTTGAAAGTGAAATTAGTTGTAAATGCATCTTTAAAGTCGCTAATTGTGTCTGACTTTTGTGACTTCATGGACTGTAGCCTGCCTGGCTCCTCTGTCCATGGGATTGTCCAGGCAAGAATACTGGAGTGGGTTGCCATTTCCTCCTGCAGGGGATCTTTCCCACCCAGAAATCAAACCTGGGTCTCTTACATTGCAGGCAGATTCTTTACTGACTGAGCTACTAGGGAAGCTACAAAATGGTACTGATGAACCTATTTGCAGGGCAGCAGTGGAGATACAGACATAGAGAAAAGACTTGTGGACACAGTGTGGGAAGGAGAGGGTGCGACAAATTGAAAGAGTAGCATGGGAACATATATATTACTGTAAGTAAACTAGATAGCCAGTGGGAATCTGCTGTGTGACACACAAAGCTAAACCCAGTGCTCTGTGACAACCTAAGGAGTAGGACGGGGTGGGAGATGAGAGGGAGGTTAGAGAGGGAGGGGAAATCTGTGTGGCTGTGACTGATTCATTTTGATGTATGGCATAAACCAGCACAATATTGTAAAGCAATTTCCTCTAATAAACATTAATTTTTTAAACTTAGAAAGCAAACAGCTGAATAAAAGTCATCAAAAGATGAGAACTCATACCTTGTCAAAGAAAATACATCACTATTAGATGATATAAAAGATGCTTAACATATGTTATTTTAGGGAACACAAATTAAAACAATAATGTGATACCACTAAACACTTATTAGAATGGCTAATCCAAAACACTGACATCAATTCCTATCAAAATATGGAGTAATAGGAAATGTTACCCGTTGCTGATGGGAATTCAACAATGTACACATTGGAAGACAGCATGGCAGTTTCTTACAAAGTTAAACAGTCTTACATTGTCTAGCAATCACACTCCACGTTATTTACCAAAATGAGTTGAAAACTTGTGTACACACAAAAGTCTGCATGGATTGTATAAAGCATCTTTATTCATAATGGAAGCAAGTGATATGTTCTTCAAAAGGTGAACTGACAAACTATAGCACATAAATACAATGGAATGTTATTCGACAATAAAGTGAAATGAACTCTCAAGGCAAGAAAAGACATGGAGGAACTTTAAATGCATATTGCTACATGCAAATAGCCAATCTGAAAAGGCTACATGTTATATGAAACCTACTATATGACCTTCTGGGAAAGGAAAAATACAGAGATTATAAAAACATCAATGGTTACCAGGGGTTTGGATGGAGGGCAGGAACAGGAATGGGAGGAACACAGAGGGTTTTTGGAGCAGTGAAAAGTATTCTGTATGATACTAAACTAGCAGCTATGTAGTATATGTGTGTCAAAACCAACAGAATTAAACAAAACAGAAATCTGAATTCTAATGTATAGACTTTAATTAATAATAACACGTTGGTTCATCAATTATAAGGAATGTACAAAGCTAATGAAAGATGCTAATAACAGGAAAATAAAGGGGGAACATAGGAGAACATTCTATATTTTTTCTGTTTGTTTGTTTTGAATTTATTTATTTTAATTGGAGGCTAATTACAATATTGTAGTGGGTTTTTCCATACATTGACATTCTGTTTGATTTTTCTGCAAGTCTAAAACTTCTCTAAAGCAAAGTCTATTTTTTTTAAAAGATATCTTCATCATGTCTTTAAAACAATGTAATTTAGCCCATTCTGTGTGAAAGAGAAATTGGTACTCATGAGTGCATTGCCACCTCAAAAATTAAAATCTATTTGTGTCATTGTTTTAGGGATTAGCCATCTGATAGCAAAGGGGAAAAGAGTATGGGACAGTATCTATATAAGTAGTGGAAAACACTCAGTAAAATATACTGACAAAAAATTGGAAGAAGTATAATACAGCTAATTTACCCTAGGGTGGTGGATGTCGAGAGGTTACAAACAGCTTGTTGATAGCATGCACTTTTTTGTTATTAGCTGTTGTTTGGCAAAGCATTATGAGAAACTTACAACTCTGTGAAAAATGCTCACTTTGCAAAGAAGAATAAAAGGGAATAGAGAGTCAATAAGGCATTAGGATGGAAAAGACAACTCATCCTGAGTCAAAATATATTTGATAATAATGAGAACTTCTTTTTAATTAAAGAAGACCATGAGATAAAATTTAGCTTTGCTACAAGAAATAAAATAAGGTCATGATCATCATGTGATCCATTGTTTGAAACTGGAGGTGGGTTAAAACAGTGACTGACTTTTTCTTTCCATTATACTCTTATTTGGTTTGTACCTCTGCACAATGATCATATTAGGAAGACATTGCTTAAAAGAAAGTACACATTATAAGAAATGCCCAAGAACCCAATACCAGCAATATATACTCTTATTTAAAATGAGTAAGGGTATGTTGCCAATATGAAGAAATATGCTTCATTTCATCTACTGTGCATCTATCTACACAGCTAATATTTTCAATTTATTTTTGTTTATTTCAAAAAACAAATCATTTGGCTTTCTCATTCAATTTCTAATCTATATTTGAATTTATTGTATAAAACTCAAGGTTTTCTACTAGAATTCTGAACAAAATGAGCAAGTTAAAAAACTTTTTGCCTGTTTTTCTGCTAAATCTTCCTATAGTAAATAAATACCATGCAAGGAGATTATATTCTTAACCATGTTTTTAAAATACTTCAAGTACCTTCAATTAGAAATCTCATGTTGATTTGAATTTGTCTTCAAGATATTTTGGGATGTACAAACTATAATTACAGAATATCTTTCAAACTTTTGTAATGAATATGAAATCTGTAATAAAAGATTCTTTACATATTACCACTGCAATAGAGTAATAAGATAAGTTCACTCAGGAATATTACTATGATGCTGCCTTCTCTCTATTGATTAGGTTACTTAAATGTAACAGAGGCAAGCAAAGCAGTACCAGACCAGATTAATGTAGTACAGTTCAGTTCAGTTCAGTTCAGTTGCTCAGTCGTGTCCGACTCTTTGCGACCCCATGAATTGCAGCACACCAGGCCTCCCTGTCCATCATCAACTCCCAGCTCCAACCCTTCATTCTTTCTGGAGTTATTTTTCCACTGACCTCCAGTAGCATATTGGGCACGTACTGACCTGGGGAGTATCTCTTTCAGTATCCTATCATTTTTCCTTTTCATACTGTTCATGGGGTTCTCAAGGCAAGAATACTGAAGTGGTTTACCATTCCCTTCTCCAGTGGACCACATTCTGTCAGGCCTCTCCACCATGACCCGCCAGTCTTGGATTGCCCCTCAGGCATGGCTTAGTTTCATTGAGTTAGACAAGGCTGTGGTCCTAGTGTGATTAGATTGACTAGTTTTTTGTGAGTATGGTTTCAGTGTGTCTGCCCTCTGATGCCCTCTTGCAACACCTACTATCTTACTTGGGTTTCTCTTACCTTGGGCATGGGGTATCTCTTCATGGCTGCTCCAGCAAAGCACAGCTGCTGCTCCTTACCTTGGATGAGGGGTATCTCCTCCTGCCAACCTTCCTGACCTTCAACGTGGGATGGCTCCTCTAGGCCCTCCTGTGCCCGCACAGCCACCACTCCTTGGACGTGGGGTTGCCCCTCCTGGCTGCCGCCCCTAGCATTGGGCATGGGGTTGCTACTCCCGGTCGCTGCCCTGGCCTCGGGGGTGAGGTTGCTCCTTCCTGCTGCCGCCCTTGGCCTCGGGCGCCGCCCCTGGCCTCGGTCGCGGGGTGGCTCCTCCTGGCCGCCACCCCCAGCCTCAGATGCAGGGTATCTCCTCTTGGCTGTTCCTGTGCCGTCGCAGCCTGGCACTCTAGGTTGCTGCCCCTGACCTCTGACATGGGGTAGCTCTCGGCCGCGCTTAGTGTGCTAGCCTGCCGCTGCCGCCTGCCCTTGTAGATACAAAAACAATTTTGATTTAATAATTTTGTACTATAATCAAAGTGATTTAGTATAAAAAATCTTCAAAAATCACAATGTTGACTCTAATTTTTAATGTGGAGACATTCCTACTTTAAATAGCAGGGTAATCACAGTTTATTTTAGGGAAAATTATTTCATTCAGAAATTTTTAACTTGGCATTTTTCTATTATTATTTCATTTAATCTGCTGCCTTAATTTATAGTATCATAGCCTTACAACTTTATTCACTTCGGCAAGGAACACTGCATAAAAAGAATTGCTTGAAAGGGTAACTGCATCACTAATGTGAATGGCATCAACTGCATTACTAATCTGTTCTTTCAACCATTGATTAGCATTGAAATTGATTTTGAACTGCTTGTGACTAAAGTGACATTAATCTAGCATTTGCTGTTAGAAACATAACACCTATTTCATGTTTGCAGGTGATGACACATCATTAATTTGATAACTTGATGCTGAAACTCTACAAGCCATTGGAAACATTAGTCCAAAAGAGCTCTATAAGATAAAGTAACTGTAAATGTCTTTGAATGCTAAGAAGTGAAAGTGTATTATTATTCTTATTCTTATTTTTTTTTCAGAGACTAGACAGTTCTGAAATTTACATTATTATTTCCTTTATTATAAATCAGGAATTCTCAACTGTAGCTGTGTGTTTTCATCACCTAAAGAACTTTTCACATATTAAAATATTGACTGCAAGCTCAGTGGTTCTGCTTCATTTGGTTAGGTAAGAGACCAAAGCATCAGGATCATTTTAAACTTCCCAGATTAATTTAACTTGAAAGCCAGTGATAAGAATCAGTTTTAATCGAGCATACAAATATCCACACTAATTTATACCTATTATCATTCAAATACTCATGCATGTTCCAAAATCTTTTTTAAATAGCAGGTATAAATACGTATTTTCAATCTTGGTTCTTACGAAAAACTCTTGTGCAAGTGAAAAGTATAGTGATATCTATTCAGTTCAGTTCAGTCACTCAGTCATGTCCAACTCTTTGCAACCACATGAATTGCAGCACGCCAGGCCTCCCTGTCCATCACCAACTCCCAGAGTTCACTCAAACTCACGTCCTTCAAGTCAGTGATGCCACCCAGCCATCTCATCCTCTGCCTTCCCCTTTTCCTCCTGCCCCCAATCCCTCCCAGCATCAGAGTCTTTTCCAATGAGTCAACTCTTCTCATGAGGTGGCCAAAGTACTGGAGTTTCAGCTTTAGCATCGTTCTTTCCAAAGAACACCCAGGAATGATCTCCTTTAGAATGGACTAGTTGGATCTCTCTTCAGTCCAAGGAATTCTCAAGAGTCTTCTCCAGCACCACAGTTCAAAAGCATCAGGTCTTCGGTGCTCAGCTTTGTTCACAGTCCAACTCTCGCATCCATACGTGACTACTGGAAAAACCATAGCCTTGACTAGACGGACCTTTGTTGGCAAAGTAACGTCTCTGCTTTTCAATATGCTATCTAGGTCTATGTTGGTCATAATTTTCCTTTCAAGGAGTAAGCGTCTTTTAATTTCATGGCTGCAGTCACCATCTGCAGTGATTTTGGAGCCCCAAAAAATAAAGTCTGACACTGTTTCCACTGTTTCCCCATCTATTTCCTATGATCTTCGTTTTCTGAATGTTGAGCTTTAAGACACCTTTTTCACTCTCCTCTTTCACTTTCATCAAGAGGTTTTTTAGTTCCTCTTCACTTTCTGCCATAAGGGTTGTGTCATCTGCATATCTGAGGTTATTGATATTTCTCCCAGCAATCTTGATTCCAGCTTGTGCTTCTTCCAGCCCAGCGTTTCTCATGATGTACTCTGCATAGAAGTTAAGTAAGCAGGGTGATAGTATATAGCCTTGACGTAATCCTTTTCCTATTTGGAACCAGCCTGTTGTTCCATGTCCAGTTCTAACTGTTGCTTCCTGACCTGCATAGAGGTTTCTCAAGAGGCAGGTCAGGTGGTCTGGTATGCCCATCTCTTTCAGATTTTCCACAGTTTATTGTGACCCACATAGTCAAAGGCTTTGGCATATTCAATAAAGCAGAAATAGATGTTTTTCTGGAACTCTCTTGCTTTTTCCATGATCCAGCAGATGTTGGCAATTTGATCTTTGGTTTCTCTGTCTTTTCTAAAACCAGCTTGAGTATCTGGAAGTTCACAGTTCATGTATTGCTGAAGCCTGGCTTGGAGAATTTTGAGCATTACTTTACTAGCATGTGAGATGAGTGCAATTGTGCAGTAGTTTGAGCATTCTTTGGCATTGCCTTTCTTTGTGATTGGAATGAAAACTGAATTTTTCCAGTCCTGTGGCCACTGCTGAGTTTTCCAAATTTGCTGGCATATTGAGTACAGCTATAGTTAAATTGTAATATCTATAACAAATAGTGTTTTACTTTAAAGCCAAAGATTTTCAATACTTTCAATACAATTTTTATTCATTTGGGGGAAAATACCATCATAGTATATTTTAAATCTCTAAAACTATTTTTAAAACATAGAATTATATTTAAAATATTTTTTTCCAAAATATGAATCTATGGTGTTTGAATGAAATGCAAGAGAGACGTGCATGCAAGTTCAGTCACGTCAGACTCTTTATGACCTCACGGAGTATAGCCCATCAGGCTCTCTGTCTATAAAATTCTTCAGTCAAGAATACTGGAGTGGGTTGCTATTTCCTCCTCCAAATGATCTTCCTGACCCAGGGACTGAACCCACAACTCTAGCATCTCCTGCATTGCAGGCAAATTCTTTACCGTTGAGCCACTGGGGAAGCCCTTTTGAATGAAATATTCATTTTTAATATTTCTTCCATTGTTCTTTACAACTATTCATGTTTTATTCTATTAGAAATAACTTAGGAATAACTATTCCTGAAATAATAATTTTATATACAAACAACTGTTTCATAAAAGAAAATATTGTCCTAGACATTAGAGGCCAGGTTTCTAGGATGGCTCTGATGCTTGCTTACTGTAAGGCCTAGGTAAACTATTAACTCTCCCTCTCTCCACTTGTATAAAACATGAGGTTCACATTAGGTTAATTCTAATATTTTTTAGAGGTATTTATCTTTGGGCTAGCAATATCTCAAATGCTCAGTAGCCACAGATGGTAATGGCTACCATACTGAGCCATGCAAATCTAAAATAACTTGAATCAACACACATTCCTGGCAGTCTCACTCAACCACAAGTTCATTTGTTAAATTCTTGATTTTCATTTCTGAAAATCTTACCCCAGAAGGTAAATGAGGTGAAGAGTTCTGCCCCTTGGCAGAAAAGTGACTGACTGTTAGAGGTTATATAATCCCAAGAGAGAAAGTTTGAGCCTAGTCAGATTTAAGAAGTCATCATTCGTCAGATACTTAAATGATGTGTGCTGTTATGGACTTGGAATTGTGCAAAATATTAGGGTGGATAGGGAGCAGTGTAAGACACTCCCTATTTTAATGAGGTGAACAAACATTGAATTATAATAAGCGCCTCAAAGGAAAAGTACAGAGCGGGAGAGTGTTTAACAAGGGTTCTTAACCTAATTGTTAAGTGGAGTGGGTGGATCCTAAAGCCTTCTCAGAGGAATGACATTTAAGCATGGAGGAGTGGAGGGTGGCAGTGAGGAGAGGCGGAATACATTGCAGGCAAAGGGAAATTGACAATCTGGAGGGAAGGAGGAGGAGAAAGCAATGGCAAGCCACTCCAGTACTCTCGCCCAAAGAATCCCATGGACCGAGGAGCCTGGTAGGTTGCAGTCCATGGGGTTGTGAAGAGTCAGACACAACTGAGCGACTTCACTTTCACTTTTCACTTTCATGCGTCATTGGAGAAGGAAACAGCAACCCATTCCAGTGTTCTTGCCTGGAGAATCCCAGGGACGGAGGAGCCAGGTGGGCTCCCATCTATGGGGTTGCACAGAGTCGGATACGACTGAAGTGACTCAGCAGCAGCAGCATCCCCCTTCCAGGTCTATTCCTAACACATAAGGAAAATTTAACTGACTTTTCCCAGGTAACTCAGCAGAAAAGAATCTGTCTGCCAAGCAGGTGTTATGGGTTTCATCCCCGGGAAAGAAAGATACACTAGCAGATGAACTTTCAGCACACTCCTGTATTCTTGCCTCAGAAATCCCACGGACAGAGGAGCCTGGCAGGGACAGAGGAGTTCACGGGATTGCAAAAGAATTGGTCATAACTTAGCAACTAAACAACATTAGATCAATAGCTGAACCACATTTGATTGGCACTTCAACGGTGCTCAAAAATATTCAAAATATATGAATGAATGCTTTCCTCTCTCTGAATATGTTACTTTAAAACCCACACGTTTTCCAAAACTTAGGGTTTCATCTTTAGCTTCTACTGCTGCTGCTGCTGCTAAGTTGCTTCAGTCATGTCCGACTCTGCGCAACCCTATAGACGGCAGCCCATCAGGCTCCCCTGTCCCTGGGATTCTCAAGGCAAGAACACTGGAGTGGGTTGCCATTTTCTTCTCCAATTCATGAAAGTGGAAAGTGAAAATTGAAAGCGAAGTCGCTCAGTCATGTCCGACTCTTAGCGACCCCATGGACTGCAGCCTACCAGGCTCCTCCTTCCATGGGATTTTCCAGGCAAGTGTACTGGAGTGGGGTGCCATTGCCTTCTTCAAAGCTTCTACTAGTAAAATCTGAAGTGTTGCTTGGCAAGTTCCTTATTCAAATCTCATCCCATATATGTTACTTCAATAATACTATTAGACTATTAAATATACTGCTAATACAACAAGAGCAACGATGCTAATTTCACTTTATATGGTACTTATGCTGTTAACCTGGTTTCATGATGTTGTCAAGAAAGTTATTTTGATTCCACCTAACATGAGAAAACAGTCTTGTTTGCAAGTTGGGAAGTTGTTGAACTTTCTTCCCTTTCTCTCTCCATCTCTCATAACTTGCTTATTCTTTCTTGACAACACCATGTGGTGAGTTACCTTATGAAAAGATTATTTGGCAAGGAGTGAAGGGCAATCTCTGGCTAACAGACAGAAGGGAATTAAGGCCCTTGTGACAGCACATGAACAGAACCCAACCAACAACCAGGTGAGTGACCCTAGAGGCAGAGCATTACTTAGGGTTTAAGATGCCTGTAGCCCAGCTGACTTGTCTACTGAAGTCTTATGAGAGATCCTAAGCCAAAAGACATAGTTAAACCACACCCAGATTCTTGAGAAAAAAATAGAAACTGATATAACAAATATTGTTATTTTATGACACTAAGTTTTGGATAATTTTATATGCAGGAATAGATCACTGATAAAACCAATCTGAATCTGAGCTTAAATTATTTTCACTATGGCTCTAATTTCTGTGTTTCCTTTAGACACTCACATGATACTCCTTAACTATTATTTAATTTGAGTGTCCACTTTCTGTTATAAATAATGGCACATGATTATTCAAGTGTCAATATAATAGAAAATAAGAGTGTTATTCAGAAAATGTATTCTTGGTACTATGAAGAGGAATCATTCTTCTAATGCAAGAGTTGGACCATAAAGAAGGCTGAGTGCAAAAGAATTGATGCTTTCAAACTATGGTGCTTGCGAATACTCTTCAGAGTGCCTTGGATAGCAAGGAGATCAAACTAGTCAATCCAAAGGGAAATCAACCCTGAATATTTATTGGCCTGAATATTTATTGGAAGGGCTGGAAGCTGAAGCTGAAGCTCCAATACTTTAGCCACCTGATTTGAAGAGCTGACTCATTGGAAAATACCCTCATGCTATGAAAAACTGAGGGCAGAAAGGGGCAAAAAGATGAAATGTTTGGATGGCATCACCAATTCAATGGACATGAGTTTGAGCAAACTCTGAGAGACAGTGAAGGACAGAGAAGCCTGTCTTGCTCCACTTCATGGGGTCATAGGGAGTCAGAGACAACTTGGCAACTGAACAACAACAACCAGTGTAGAGGGTCACTGAACTGCTTGACACAACAGTTAAAGAATATGTCTTTGACTCTCTGGATTGTGGTATCTGATATATGAATGCATGAGTTAGATAAGCCGCTATTTGGTCCCTGTTAGCAGGTAGTGTACACCTTGGGAGAAGTCTCAGGTCTCAAAATGCAGACATGCTATTCTTTCTCATATACTCTTGGAAGGTAACATTATGCAAAACTGATATGCTATATGAAGATGTCTTGTAATGTGAATTCTGAAACTGCACGGAGAGTCAAGTTTCTCCACATGCAGTCCTCAAGTCCTGATTTGGGCCCTCAGGTTAGAAAACCTCATCTGACCCTAGCTTGAATTTGTGTACTGTATCTTATATTTAATGATGAGTAAGAAAATTTGACTGTGTGGATCACAATAAACTGTGAAAGATTCTGAGAGAGATGGGAATACCAGACCACCTGACCTGCCTCTTGAGAAATCTGTATACAGGTCAGGAAGCAACAGTTCGAACTGGACATGGAACAACAGACTGGTTCCAAATAGGAAAAGGAGTATGTCAAGGCTGTATACTGTCACCCTGCTTATTTAACTTATATGCAGAGTAAGTACATCATGAGAAACTCTGGACTGGAAGAACACAAGCTGGAATCAAGACTGCTGGGAAAAATATCAATAACCTCAGATATGCAGATGACACCACTCTTATGGAAGAAAGTGAAGAGGAACTAAAAAGCCTTATGTTGAAAGTGAAAGAGGAGAGTGAAAAAGTTGGCTTAAAGCTCAACGTTCAGAAAACAAAGATCATGGCATCCAGTCCCATCACTTCATGGGAAATAGATGGGGAAACAGTGGAAACAGTGTCAGACTTTATTTTGCGGGGGGCTCCAAAATCACTGCAGATGGTGATTGCAGCCATGAAATGAAAAGACGCTTACTCCTTGGAAGAAAAGTTATGACCAACCTCGATAGCATATTCAAAAGCAGAGACATTACTTTGCCGACTAAGGTCTGTCTAGTCAAGGCTATGGTTTTTCCTGTGGTCATGTATGGATGTGAGAGTTGGACTGTGAAGAAGGCTGAGCGCCGAAGAATTGATGCTTTTGAACTGTGGTGTTGGAGAAGACTCTTGAGAGTCCCTTGGACTGCAAGGAGATCCAACCAGTCCATTCTGAAGGAGATCAGTGCAGGCATTTCTTTGGAAGGAATGATGCTAAAGCTGAAACTCCAGTACTTTGGCCACCTCATGAGAAGAGTTGACTCATTGGAAAAGACTTTGATGTTGGGAGAGATTGGGGGCAGGAGGAGAAGGGGACGACAGTGGATGAGATCGCTGGATGACATCACTGACTCGATGGATGTGACTTTGAGTGAACTCCAGGTGTTGGTGATTGACAGGGAGTCCTGGCGTGCTGCGATTCATCGGATCCCAAAGAGTCAGACACGACTGAGCAACTGAACTGAACTGAACTGAAGAAAATTTGAGCTATGGGGTCACCATTATAAAGTTAGATAACCATACCAATCTAATTTTTTCTTTGATATTGTTTTAAAAGTAACCAGTGATCAAGGGAGTTAAGATTCTGAACAAAGAATCTCCAACACATTCCATATTTGCTGTTTATTTCTTAATGTTAGGTAAGTCATAACTCCTTATCTCTTAATCTATAAAGTTCACTGACATTTGTTTTTAGAATTGCAGAGCCATTGTGATGGTTAAGTAAGAGAATAATATATGCTCTTTGTGATACTTAAATTATTACATGGTGTTCCAGGAAAAATTAATAATAAATATGAATGAACAGATAACATTCATGTAGTATTTTAAAAGACCTCAAACTCACATCTCCAAAATAAGAATTAAAAATGTCATTTACATCTATTTGATTTCAAGTATTTTCTTCCCAAAGGAAGGCAATGCCAAAGGATGTTCAAATTACCATACAATTGCATTTGTTTCACATGCCAGCAAGGTAATACTCAAAATCTTTCAAGGTTGGGTTCAGAAGTACTTCAAATCTGTATATTGTCACCTGCATATGTAATTTGTATGCAGAGTATATTAAGCAAAATGCTGGATTGGATGAAGCACAAGTTGGAATCAAGATTGCCAGGAGAAATATCAATTACCTCAGATATACTGATGACACCACCCTAATGGAAGAAAGAAAAGAGAAACTAAAGAGCTTCATGATGAAACTGAAAGAGGAGAGTGAAACAGCTGGCTTAAAACTCAACATTCAAAAAATGAAAATCGTGGCTGCTGCTGCTGCTAAGTCACTGAAGTCATGTCCAACTCCGTGCAGTCCCAGAGATGGCAGCCCACCAGGCTCCTCCATCCCTCGGATTCTCCAGTCAAGAATACTGGAGTGGGTTGCCATTTCCTTCTCCAATGCATGCTAAGTTGTTTCAGTCATGTCCGACTCTGTGTGACCCCATGGACAGTAGCCCACCAGGCTCCTCTGTGCACGGGATTCTCTAGGTAAGAATACTGGAATGGGTTGCCATGTCCTTCTTTGGAAAATCATGGCATCTGGTCCCATCACTTCAGGCAAATAGATAGGGAAACTGGAAACAGTGAGAGACTTAATTTTGTTGGGCTCCAAAATCACTACAGATGGTGACTGCAGCCATGAAACTAAAAGACACTTACTTGCTCCTTGGAAGAAAAGCTATGGCAAACCTAGACAGCATTATTAAAAGCAGAAACATTACCATGCCAATAAAGGTCCAGCTAGTCAAAGCTATGGTTTTTCCAGGAGTAATGTATGGATGTGAGAGTTGAACCATAAAAAAGGCTGAGTGGCAGAGAATTGATGCTTTTGAACTGTGGTGTTGGAGAAGACTCTTGAGAGTTCGTTGTACTGCAAGGAGATCAAACCAGTCAATCCTAAAGGAAATCAATTTTGAATATTCATCGGAAGGACTGATGCTAAAGCTCCAATACTTTGGGCACCTGATGAGAAGAGCTGACTCATTAGAAAATTCCCTGATGCTGGGAAAGATTGAAGGCAGGAGGAAAAGGGGATGACAGAGGGTGAGATGGTTGGATGGCTTCACCAACACTATGGACATGAGTTTGAGCAACTTTCAGGAGATGGTGAAGGACAGGGAAGACTGATGTGCTGCAGCCCATGGTGTCACAAATAGTAGGAAACTACTGAGTGACTGAATAATAACAAAAAGGATGATGCCATCAAGGTGTTGCATTCAATATGTCAGCAAATCCGGGAGACCAAGCAGTGGCCATAGAACTGTAAAAGGTCAGTCCTCATCCCAATTCCCAGGAAGGGTAGTACCAAAGAATGTGCGAACCATCAGGCTATCACACTCTTCACACTATTACCAATGCTAGTAAGGTCATGCTTAAAATCCTGCATGCTAGACTTCAACATTATGCAAAACAAGAACTTCTAGATGTCCAGGCTGGGCTTACAAAAGGAAGAGGAGCCAGAGATCAAATTTCCAACATTCCCTGGATCATAGAGGATGATAAAGAATTCCAGAAAAACATCTATCTGTGTTTTGTTGACTATGGCAAAGCCTTTGACTTTGTGGATCATAAAAAAACAAAACAAAACAAAACTGTGGAAAGCTTTTAAAGAGATGGAAGTAGCAGGCCATCTTACCTTTCTCCTTAGAACCTGTGTGCAGGTCAAGAGGCAACATTTAGAACCCTGTATGGAACAATTAATTGGTTCAAGATTGAAAAAGGAATATGACAGGGCTGTCTGCTGTCACCCTGTTTGTTTAACCTATATGCTGAGCACATCATGAGAAATGCTGGGCTTGGAAGAATTAAAGCTGGAATCAAGATAGGCAGGAGTAACATCAACAACTTCAGAAAGGCAGAGGATACCACTCTAATGGTAGAAAGTGAAGAGGAAATAAAGAGCTTATTGATGAGGGTGAAGGAGGAGAGGGAAAGAACAGGCTTAAAACTAAATATTAAAAAAAATCATGGTATCAAGCCCCATTAGTTTATGGCAAAGGGAGGGGCAAAGGGAGGGGCAAAGATAGGAGCAGTGCCAGAATTCCTTTTGTTGGGCTCTAAAAATCACTGCGGATGGTGACAGCAGCCATGAAATCAGGTGTTTGCTTCTTGGCAGGAAAGCATGACAAACCTAGATGGTGTATTGAAAAGCAGAGACATTATTCTGCCAATTAAGTTTTGTATAGTCAAATCTATGGTCTTCCCAATGGTCCTGTACAGTTATGAGGGCTGGACTGTAAAGAAGGCTGAACACTTAATAAATGATGCTTTCAAACTGTGGTGCTGGAGAAGACTTTTGAGAGTCCTTTGGACAAGGAGATCAAACCAATCAGTCTTAAAGGAAATCAACCCTGAATATTCCTTGGAAAGACTGATGCTAAAGCTGAAACTCAGCATTGATTGTTGATGCAATCATCTGACTCATTGGAAAATTCCCTGATGCTGTGAAAGACTGAGGGCAGAAGGAGAGGAGGACATCAGAGGATCAGATGGCTGGATAGCATCACCAAAGCAATGGACATGAGCTTGGGGTAAACCTCAGGAGATGGTGAGGGACAGGGAGGCCTGGCATGCTGCAGTCCATGGGGTTGCAAAGTATAGGACAGAACTAGGCAACTGAACAACAACAAAGTATATTTTATCTCCAGCTACCTAGTTCCTCTGAACTGCAAAGTCAAACCAGGAGAAGAAAGTTGGTTTAGCAATGACTAGGTGGAGATATAAACTGGCACCAGAAAACTGGCTTTACAATTCTATGTTCAAAAAACTGATAGGTTAAAAAAAAAAAAAGGAGGTCAGATATTAAGGTAGTGATATTAGTTAATAGTCAAGAAGAATATAAAGACACTGTAAAATAACATATGATAAAATTTAAAACAACATGATACATGGGTAAGCAAAAAGGTACAGAAGGCAACAGGATACAAAGACCCTCTGAAGACTCAAGGGACTTCAGAAAGTTGTAGAAGGACAAGGGTAAAGAGCAAAGGTGAGGGACAACGGGAAGCAGAGGGGATGCCGTTACTGCCAGGTAAAATCTATTTATCTTTGGTAGCTATTGAACAAAGTACTCCCTATCTCTTAATGACTCACCATGTCTGGGTATTTTGACACTGCAAATACCAAGTATATTGAATTTGGTGCTATTTCATTTTAAACCAACAAACCTTGTCCATCTAAAATTAAACTAGGCACAGGCACTTTTAGCTCTTCCTGAATCCCAGTCATTGACACTATTTGACACACAAGGGATGCTCAACAAATGTGGACTTGATGGATAGGCACAACTCATTTACTTCTGATGCTAGAAGAGCTTCACTTCTCTCCCGAGAAGGTATTTAAGCATTTTTTTAAAATATGAATTTATTTGTTTTAACTGGAGGTTAATTATTTACAATAATGTACTGGTTTTGCCATACATCAACATGAATCCGCCAAAGGTTTAAAGAGTAGAGGCATTAACAGAATCAGTTCAGTTCAGTAGCTCAGTGATGTCCGAATCTTTGCGACCCCAAGAATCGCAGCATGCCAGGCCTCCCTGTCCATCACCAACTCCCGGAGTTCACTCAAACTCACGTGCATCGAGTCGGTGATGCCATCCAATCATCTCATCCTCTGTTGTCCCTTCTCCTCCTGCCCCCAGTCCCTCCCAGCATCAAAGTCTTTTCCAATAAGTCAACTCTTCTCATGAGGTAGCCAAAGTACTGGAGCTTCAGCTTTAGCATCATTCCTTTCAAAGAAATCCCAGGGCTGATCTCCTTCAGAATGGACTGGTTGGATCTCCTTGCAGTCCAAGGAACTCTCAAGAGTCTTCTCCAACACCACAGTTCAAAAACATCAATTCTTTGGCACTCAGCTTTGCTCACAGTCCAACTCTCACATCATGACATGACCACTGGAAAAACCATAGCCTTGACTAGATGGACATTTGTTGGCAAAGTAAGGTCTCTGCTTTTTTTTTTAAATTTTTTTATTTTTTAAATTTTAAAATCTTTAATTCTTACATGCGTTCCCAAACATGAACCCCCCTCCCACCTCCCCTCCCCATAACATCTCTCTGGGTCATCCCCATGCACCAGCCCCAAGCATGCTGCATCCTGCGTCAGACATAGACTGGCGATTCAATTCTTACATGATAGTATACATGTTAGAATGCCATTCTCCCAAATCATCCCACCCTCTCCCTCTCCGAGTTTTAATATGCTGTCTAGGTTGATTAAAACTTTCCTTCCAAGGAGTAAGTGTCTTTTAACTTCATGGCTGCAATCACCATCTGCAGTGATTTTGGAGCCCAAAAAATAAAGTCTGACACTGTTTCCACTGTTTCCCCATCTATTTCCCATGAAGTGATGCCATGATCTTTGTTTTCTGAATGTTGAGCTTTAAGCCAACTTTTTCACTCTCCTCTTTCACTTTCATCAAGAGGCTTTTTAGTTCCTCTTCGCTTTCTGCCATAAGGGTGGTGTCATCTGCATATCTGAGGTTATTCATATTTCTCCTGGCAATCTTGATTCCAGCTTGTGCTTCCTCCAGTCCAGTGTTTCTCGTGATGTACTCTGCATAAAAGTGAAATAAGCAGGGTGACAATATACAGCCTTGACATACTCCTTTTCCTATTTGTAACCAGTCTGTTGTTCCATGTCCAGTTCTAACTGTTGCTTCCTGACCTGCATACAGATTTCTCAAGAGGCAGGTCAGGTGGGCTGGTATTCCCATCTCTTTCAGAATTTTCCACAGTTTATTGTGATCCACACAGTCAAAGGCTTTGGCATAGTCAATGAAGCAGAAATAGATGTTTTTCTGGAACTCTCTTGCTTTTTCCATGATACAGTAGATGCTGGCAATTTGATCTCTGGTTCCTCTGCCTTTTCTAAAACCAGCTTGAACATCTGGAAGTTCATGGTTCACGTATTGCTGAAGCCTGGCTTGGAGAATTTTAAGTATCACTTTACTAGCATGTGAGATGAGTGCAGTTGTGTAGTAGTTTGAGCATTCTTTGGCATTGCCTTTCTTTAGGATTGGAATGAAAACTGACTTTTTCCAGTCCTGTTGCCACTGCTGAGATTTCCAAATTTGCTGGCATGTTGAGTGCAGCGTTTTCACAGCATCATCTCTCAGGATTTGGAACAGCTCAACTGGAATTCCATCACCTCCACCAGCTTTGTTCATAATGATGCTTCCTAAGGCTCACTTGACTTCACATTCCAGGATGTCTGGCTCTAGGTGAGTGATCACACAATCATGATTATGTGGGTCATGAAGATCTTTTCTGTATAGTTCTTCTGTGTATTCTTGCCACCTCTTCTTAATATCTTCTGCTTCTGATAGGTCCCTACAATTTCTGTCCTTTATTGAGCCCATCTTTGCATGAAATGTTCCCTTTCTATCTCTAATTTTCCTGAAGAGATCTCTAGTCTTTCCCATTCTATTATTTTACTCTATTGCTTTGCATTGATCACTGAGGAAGTCTTTCTTATTTTTCTTTGCTATTCTTTGGAACTCTGCATTCAAATGGGTATATCTTTCCTTTTTTCCTTTGCTTTTTCCTTCCCTTCTGTACACAGCTATTTGTTAGGCCTCCTCAGATAGCAATTTTGCTTTTTTGCATTTTTTTCTGAGGGGGATGGTCTTGATTCCTGTCTTGTGTACAATGTCATGAACCTCCATCCATAGTTCATCAGGCAGTCTGTCAGATCTAGTCCCTTAAATCTATTTCTCACTGCCACTGTATAGTCATAAGGGGCAAGATTTAGGTCATATATGAATGATCTTGTGGTTTTCTCCACTTCCTTCAATTTCAGTCTGAATTTGGCAGTAAGGAGTTCATGATCTGAGCCACAGTCAGCTCCTGGTCTTGTTTTTGCTGACTGTATAGAGCTTCTCCATCTTTGGCTGCAAAGAATATAATCAATCTGATTTAGGTGTTGACCATCTGGTGATGTCCATGTGTAGAGTCTTCTCTTGTGTTGTTAGAAGAGGGTGTTTGCTATGACCAGTGTTTTCTCTTGGCAGAACTGTTAGCCTTTGCCCTGCTTCATTCTGTACTCCAAGGCCAAATTTGCCTGTTACTCCAGGTGTTTTGTGACTTCCTTCTTTTGCTTCCAGTCTCCTATAATGACAAGGACATCTTTTTTGGTTGTTAGTTCTAGAACGTTTTGTAGGTCTGCATAGAACTGTTCAGGTTCTTCAGCATTACTGGTCGGGGCATAGACTTGTATTACTGTGATATTGAATGGTTTGCCTTGGAAAGGAACACAGATCATTCTCTTGTTTTTGAGATTGCATCCAAGTACTGCATTTTAGACTCTTTTGTTGGCTACTATGATGGCTACTCCATTTCTTCTAAGGTATCCTGCCCACAATAGTAGATAATGGTTGTCTGAGTTAAATTCACCCATTCCAGTATATAATTAAGTACAATTAACATGAGATGATGAAATAAAGATCTAATTGTGAAAAACAAATATTACTGCTGAATATTGAGGCCAGAATACCTGGGAGGTCACTAAGCTTTGAATTTAGGCAAACACAGTACCTTACTAGCACAAGCTTGATCAAGTGTTATCCTTTTTAAAAATACTTAGAACTATTTTTCCTTCTTACTTGGAATTCTGGAAATTAAAGTTTTCATAAATTTTTCTTTAAGCTTATTTTTGCCTAGTTTTTTAAAAATAAAATAAAATTCATATTTTTCAAACTAATGTTGGATTTTGAGTCATGACTGGAAGTCCTCATATTCCTGTCTAGAAAGAAATTTACTTATTTTATTATCTTAATTTTAAGGTATATTTGATACATTTACATAGTTGATCCAAAGAGAAAAGATTTGGAATTCACCTTCTTATAAAAAGGGGAAATAGACTCAATTTTTTCCCCCAACATTGGTTATTAAAATGTCATTCATTCTCTGCTAATTTAAGATGGTATGTTTAGAGGGAATATTTTCATTGACTGATGCTGAAGCTGAAATTCCAATACTTTGGCCACCTATTGCGAAGAACTGACTCATTTGAAAAGACCCTGCATCAGCTGGGAAAGATTGAAGGCCAGAAGAGAAGGGGACAAAAGAGGACAAGATGGTTGGATGGCTTCACTGACTCAATGGATGTGAGTCTGAGGAAGCTCCAGGAGTTCATGATGGACAGGCAAGCCTGGCCGTGGTGCAGTCCATGGGGTGGCAAAGAGTCAGACACAACTAAGCAACTGAACTGAACTGATTTTCATTAGTCTCTGATTATGTGCCATTCTCCTTGTTCTTCTTTTCCTAGGGTTTCCTGGAAAGTGTCATTTACTTGTTCTTCAGAGTACATTTTCTAATCAAAGTTGCCTAGCTCAAAGTTGGAGGCAGAAACTTGACACTATCTAGTTGAAATTTTAAAACATTCAAAAATTAAGGAATAACTAAATTTTTATTTTTGATTTGGAGTCTTTCTATCCAAGTAAATCATATCTTTTTAATTTTTAAGTCTAGTTTTCTGTCTTTAAATATGTGTTTTACAGCTATTTGTTGGTTCTTAGTATTGCTAAGTTTATGCATCAGTTCTGTCAGTTCAGTCGCTCAGATGTGTCCGACTCTTTGCGACCCCATGAATCGCAGCACGCCAGACCTCCCTCTCCATCACCAACTCTCAGAGTTCACTCAGACTCACATCCATCAAGTCAGTGATGCCATCCAGCCATCTCATCCTCTGTCATCCCTTTCTCCTCCTGCCTCCAATCCCTCCCAGAATCAGAGTCTTTTCCAATGAGTCAACTCTTCTCATGAGGTGGCCAAAGTACTGGAGTTTCAGCTTTAGCATCAATCCTTCCAAAGAAATCCCAGGGCTGATCTCCTTCAGAATGGACTGGTTGGATCGCCTTGCAGTCCAAGGAACTCTCAAGAGTCTTTTCCAACACCGCAGTTCAAAAGCATCAATTCTTCAGTGCTCAGCCTTCTTCACAGTCCAACTCCCGCATCCATACATGACCAGATGAAAAACCATAGCCTTGACTAGATGGACTTTTGTTGGCAAAGTAATGTCTCTGCCTTTGAATATGCTGTCTAGGTTGGCCATAACTTTCCTTTCAAGGAGTAAGCATCTTTTAATTTCATGGCTGCAATCACCATCTGCAATAATTTTTGAGAAAAAAAAAAAAGTCTGATACTGTTTCCCCATCTATTTCCCATGAAGTGATGGGACCAGATGCCATGATCTTTGTTTTCTGAACACTGAGCTTTTTTTTTTTTTTTTACATTTTGTATGATTCTTTATTTTTTTAATTTTTTTGTTTTTTTAAAAAATATAAATTCATTTATTTTAATTGAAGGTTAATTACTTTACAATATTGTATTGGTTTTGCCATACATCAATAAGAATCTGCCACAGGTATACAGGTGAATGTTGAGCTTTAAGCCAACTTTTTCACTCTCCTCTTTCACTTTCTTCAAAAGGGTTTTTAGCTCCTCTTCACTTTCTGTCATAGGGTGGTGTCATCTGTATATCTGAGGTTATTGATATTTCTCCTGGCAATCTTGATTCCTGCTTGTGCTTCTTCCAGCCCAGCATTTCTCAGGATGTACTCTGCATAGAAGTTAAATAAGCAGGGTGACAATATACAGCCATGAGGCGCTCCTTTTCTTATTTGGAACCAGTCTGTTTTTCCATGTCCAGTTCGAACTGTTGCTTCCTGACCTGCATACAGGTTTCTCAAGAGGTAGGGCTAGTGGTCTGGTATGCCCATCTCTCTCAGAATCTTTCACAGTTTATTGTGATCCACACAGTCAAAGGCTTTGGCATAGTCAACAAAGTAGAAATAGATGTTTTTCTGGAACTCTCTTGCTTTTTCCATGATCCAGCGGATGTTGGCAATTTTATCTCTGGTTCCTCTGCCTTTTCTAAAACCAGCTTGAACATCTGTAAGTTCACAGTTCACGTACTGCTGAAGCCTGGCTTGGAGAATTTTGAGCATTACTTTACTAGCATGTGAGATGAGTGCAATTGTGTGGTAGTTTGAGCATTCTTTGGCGTTGCCTTTCTTTGGGATTGGAATGAAAACTGATCTTTTCCAGTCCTGTGGCCACTGCTGCATTTTCCAAATTTGCTGGCATATTGAGTGTAGCACTTTCACGGCATCATCTTTCAGGATTTGAAATAGCTCCACTGGAATTCCATCACCTCCACTAGCTTTGTTCGTAGTGATGTTTTCTAAGGCCCACTTGACTTCACATTCCAGGATGTCTGGCTCTAGGTGGGTGATCACACCATCATGATTATCTTGGTCATGAAGAACTTTTTTGTACAGTTCTGTGTATTCTTGCCACCTCTTCTTAATATCTTCTGCTTCTGTTAGGTCCATACCATTTCTGTCCTTTATCGAGCCCATCTTTGCAAAATGTTCCCTTGGTATCTCTAATTTTGTTGAAGAGATCTCTATATTAATTAAAATTAATATTTCAATATTCTATTTTACTTTTTTCTTTTCTAATTTTTTTAATATAAATTTATTTATTTTAATTGGAGGCTAATTACTTTACAATATTGCAGTTGGTTTTGCCATACATTGACATGAATCAGCCATGGATGTACATGTGTTCCCCATCCTGAACCCTCTTCCCACCTCCCTCCCCTATTTTAATATTTCCTCCTACTCATTTTTTATTTGTTTTTGGTATACATCATTCATGGTTATTTGTTTTTAGAATGTTGATACAAAGCCATACATTTGACTGACTTATCTTGATACTTGTTCTCACTTTGTAATTGATTTTGGGGGAGATTCCCAGACATATTTTTTCAGGTTATATGCAGAGAGAAATGAGGCTGTTTTTCCTTTCCAATTCTAATTATGCTCGTTGTCTTGTCTCATCTCATTGCAATAGCTAGTATCTTCAAAACCATGTATCATTAACTGTGAAATGTCTGATAATTTACCCTACTTGCAAGCTAACAAATTAGACTGACATACTCCCAGGGATGTTGACGGAAGGCATGCAATTCCTGGGTCAGATGCAAAAGAATTTACAACTCACAACAGAACAGGCAGCATAGGTTTCGTATATCTAGTGGTTTTCTTTGCTCTCCAAGTTCTACAAGAATGCTATGGAGCAGGCTAGCTGGATGCTGTGCATGCAGTGGGTCTGTGTTACAACTGTTTAACTTCCAGCTTGGAATACCCCCGACAACATAAGGCTTTCCTCATAGCTCAGTTGGTAAAGAATTTGCCTGCAATGCAGGAACCCTGGGTTAGGAAGATTCCCCTGGAGAAAGAAATGGCAACCCACTCCATTATTCTTGCCTGGAAAATCCCATGGATAGAGGGGCCTGGCAGTCTACAGTCCATGGGTTTTAAGAGTCAGACACAACTTAGCAACTAAACCACAACAACATAAGGAGAAAACAAGCAAAACTATTAACCCTTTCATCTCAGGGGAAGACATATTATGTTTATTCACCTAGTTAGTAAACAAATCTGATCCCCCAGCTCTGAGACATTATGTCTATATTCCAAGGCTGCTTACTCTACAAATGCAATTGAGAGTATGTTCTGGAACAAAAGTTGATAGAAGACCTGCAAAAAGACCATGGACAACTTTTTCAAACATATTGTTAAGTATAGTGAAAATAAAACATATTTTTTTTTGTTTCTGACTAAATAGAAAAATTCTTACTATTTCTCTATTGTCTGGCTTCAATATTGAGATATATTGAGTACATAACATATGAGATATATTAAATGCGTATCTGCTGATCCAAAATGACTGTCTTAAAAAAAAAGGAAGTAATATTTTGTCAATTAACTTTTTAAAAAAAAAATTAACTTTTAAGAATCTACAGATGATCACATGCTATTTTGTATCAATTAATACATAATAATGCATAAATGAAAGGCTCAATGGAAAAATTAATGAATTTTAATATATTTCTATTATTATTATATATATTATCCATTGGGTTGGCCAAAAGTTTGTTCCATAACATGGAAAATCTTGAAAGAAATTTTTGGCCAACCCTATATTGTAGAAAGAAATCTATGATCCACAGTCATCCATGCCCTGTTCAATCCCTTCAAGTTGATTATATCTGGGACCTGTAACTTAACTCTAACCAACAGAATATTGTAAAGGTAATGGAATAATACTCAAGTGATTGCATTCCATTATATGAAATTTTCAAAAAAGATTTTGTAGATACAAGATCTTGATAAGTTTATGTTAATTAAAAGGGAGACCATCTTGGGTAGGCCTGATCTAATCATGTTAGTCATTTAAAAGTGTCTAGAAGTCAAAAACAGGAGAAGAAACTAAAAGCAACACAGATGTTCTCTTTCTGGCCATGAAGATGCTAACAGCCTTGTTACAAATTGCCTATTGAGAGAGGTGGCCTCTTGGAACTGAAGCCTCAGGTCTACCACTGTGAGCAAGTGAATAATATTAGCAATCATGTAATCTCAGGAGAGAACCCTGGAAATCACATGAGACATTTCAACTGCAGCCACGAGAGACCCTGAACAGAGGAACTGATTAAGCCATGTTTGAACTTTTGAGTCATGAAAGCTGTGAGATAATAAATGTACATTGCTTTAAGATGCTAAGCTTGTGATAATTTGCTGTGCAGTGTATGATAGATATATTAAAGGACTTAACACCCCACTCCAGGACTCTTGCCTGGAAAATCCCATGGACGGAGGAGCCTGGTAGGCTGCAGTCCATGGGGTCGCAAAGAGTCGGACACGACTGAGTGACTTCACTTTGACTTTTCACTTTCATGCAATGGAGAAGGAAATGGCAACCCACTCCAGTATTCTTGCCTAGAGAATCCCAGGGATGGGGGAGCCTGGTGGGCTGCCGTCTATGGGGTCGCACAGAGTTGGACACGACTTAAGCGACTTAGCAGCAGCAATGTACATAATGGATTTTTACGACTCCTGAAATAAACCATATTTTAAAATATTTTTGAAGATGTTGGCTTCGGTGTGATAATATTTTATTTCAGGCTTTTACATAAATTTTCATAAGTGAGTTTGGTCTGTAATACTTTTTAATGGTTAGAGCATGCATATATTAGAGATGGATAGAGCTCTCAATAAATTTGATAAGCATTTTACTTGTACTACCTATTGCCATATTTATATTTCCTTTGCAGCAAGAGACAAGGTTTGCTGTCATTTGCCCAAGAGTAATAGCCTGCTTTTTTTTTTTATTCATAAGAAAAACATAAGATTTAACATTGATTTTAGAAGATAGTTAACTTCTCATTCTTTTCTTTTGGGGGCTTTACATTTTGTCCATCTGAATATATAGTCTAATAGTTCTTTCGACTTAGACTATGCTTGATAAATCTCTTGACTCTCTGAATGCTAAAAAAGAGATTTATTTTACCCTGCCACTTGAATGCTCATTTAGCCATTGGCAGTTAGGTTCAAAATGACTGATGACAGAGGGCAGGTAGGAACAGTTTTTCTGTTTTCTTTGTAGATATATTTCAAGCACTTGGAACCATGACTGAAAAATAATAGTTGCTCCATTAAATTTTTTGATGATGGAGTGACTATTTTATTTTCGCTTTTTAAGAGCCTTATGCATGATTTGACTATCTTTATTCTTTTACCATGTGCGTATGCAGGTATCTACTTGTTTTTATTGTAGTTCCTCTTTTTAAGAAATACTTAGAGTTGTATACCTAGGCCTTTGTATTATTTCCATTCAGCACTTGGATATTATTGGATGGTATTTAATACTTTTCATGTGAAACATAACTTGCTTTACCTCTGGAGAATACTTCTTCTTGTTTCTTTGATAACATTATTTTTCCTCTTTGCTGTCATTGTTGTAGCTTATATTTATATCTTCTATTTTAATGTCCCCTTCATATTTTAATGTCTTGGTCCTCTATTTTACTACTTAAAAAAAATTCTAGCTCATTATTTCTAATAACATTCATTCTGCTATTAATCCCATATATATTTAGTTGTATTACTGTGATTATCAGATATATTTTAAGTAATTCTAGTGGTCCCATCTTATGTTCAGTTTGAATTATTTCAGTTTTTAAGATGAGGTGTCTACTACACACATTGTCTATTAACACATACTATTTATCAAAGTTAATTCAACAATTATATATTGATAAACCGCTACATTTCAGGCCTTCCTAGCACTTGAAGTTACTGTGATCCACTAAAAAGAAATCATTCTAATATTTGCATTATGCAGCTTAATTTTACTGAGGAAATATTATTTTTTTTAAAAAAATCTTATGTGTTTGTGTATGTATGAGAGACAAGGAAAGGAGAGAGGGAGACACATACACACACACAGATGATTGAAGGGACTATTGTTAAGTAATTAGGAAAAAAAATAGATTTGATCCTTAAGGAAGAACCAGAGAAAGTAAAAAAGCAAGTCATGTAAAAATTAGACAAGAGATTTTTGAGGAGGAGGAGGAACAGTATGTAAAAAGGTCTTCTTGGTGTATTTAGCATTAATGATCTTGTACAGAAAATGTTAATAACATTTTCCCCTTGGTATACCTGTTAGCTATTTCTGAGTTAACAGTTTATTTACATACATGATGACTTAAAACAGCAATTGTCTCTTGTTTCTCATGAATTATTCTACTGATTTGAGTGAGGCTCAGTCTACCATGTCTAACGTTATGTGTTTGAGAAGAGCTGGTGGGTTAGTTAGAGGCTGGTTACCTTAAGGTATCTTCATCTGGGATATTCCCCTGTGTTCTTCCTGATCCTACTTTAGTGTACCCTGGTTGTCTTCATGGTAGTGGCACAGGTTTAAGAGAGAAAGTAAAAGTAAGTATTTTCTCAAGACTCTAAGCGTATCAAATGTGCTACTCTCTCATAGGGCAAAGTAAGTTACATGGCTGGACCCAAAGTCAATGTGAAAACATGATACTAAATTATAGAAGGACATACATACAGGGACACTCTTAATTAGGGCCAATAATGCAATCAAACACAATTTGTTAACTTGTCAAATAGAACTTTTTTCAACTATCATTGACTGGGTCATTCTAGGCTTTGTTATCTCAGATTGTTTGGACACCAATCCGTAGATGCTGGTTTTGTATATCACAGCAAAACTGTTAATTATAGAGAAAACATGCTTCTTTACAATATGGATGCATTCTACATCTTGAGTTCATTTTTCAAAATACTTTTCAAAGTTTTCCAGTTTTAGCTGATGGATTAGCTTATATTGGACTGGGTTTTCTATTAAAAATAATTATAAATAAGATTCCTTAAAAAATTGCAAATAGAACTACCTTATGACCCAGCAATCCCACTTCTGGGCATACACACCGAGGAAACCAGAATTGAAAGAGACACATGTACCCCAATGTTCATCGCAGCACTGTTTATAATAGCCAGGACATGGAAACAACCTAGATGTCCATCAGCAGATGAATGGATAAGAAAGCTGTGGTACATATACACAATGGAGTATTACTCAGCCGTTAAAAAGAATTCATTTGAATCAGTTCTGATGAGATGGATGAAACTGGAGCCGATTATACAGAGTGAAGTAAGCCAGAAAGAAAAACACCAATACAGTATACTAACACATATATATGGAATTTAGGAAGATGGCAATGACGACCCTGTATGCAGGACAGGGAAAGAGACACAGATGTGTATAATGGACTTTTGGACTCAGAGGGAGAGGGAGAGGGTGGGATGATTTGGGAGAATGACATTCTAACATGTATACTATCATGTGAATTGAATCGCCAGTCTATGTCTGACGCAGGATGCAGCATGCTTGGGGCTGGTGCATGGGGATGACCCAGAGAGATGTTTTGGGGAGGGAGGTGGGAGGGGGGTTCATGTTTGGGAATGCATGTAAGAATTAAAGATTTTAAAATTTAAAAAAATAATAATAATAATTATAAATATAGACAAAATATGCAAAATACTTTTACAAGTTTTGGAAGAAAGTCAATAGAAGGAGGATCTGTACAGCTACAAACATAAAGAAAGCATATAAAGCATGTGAAATAAGCCATGCTTGCACTTTTTCCCTGAGGGTAGGTTTCTTTTCCCCTAAATTATTTTGCACAGAAATAGAATATAAGCTAGACATAACAGTGTCACTGGCTTGAGGAGATAGATATTGGAGCTCTGGGTGGCCAAAGACACTTTGGAAGGAGAAGGATCATGCCTAAGAAATGAGTCATAGCCTAGGAGTTAGAACTACACCTTATAAGTAAGAGGAAAATTAAAATAAACTAAATTCAGGAAAACGTTGAGGATGAAAATGTTTTCACACATTTAAGCAAAGACTGATTATTTTGTAGTCATTATAAGTAGTCATCAGAACTTGTTTAATCCATCACTGGAAAATCAGTGAACACACATCACAAGCAAACCAATCAGTGTCAGCCTCTCACTTAGGACAGTCAGCTAATCAAGAGCAAATGATTCCAATAAAGGTATATCGGCTTAGAAAGAAAGTGAAGTTGTTCAGTTGTGTCCGACTCTTTGCAACCCCATGGACTGTAGCCTTTCAGACTCCTTCCTCCTTGGAATTTTTCAGGCAAGAGTACTGGAGTGGATTGCCATTTCCTTCTCCAGGGGATCTTCCCAACCCAGGAATGGAACCCAGGTCTCCAGCATTGCAGGCAGACACTTTACTGTCTGAAACACCAGGGAAGCCCAGCTTGGTAAGTAATAAATAGCCTGCTTCTGAGTAATCACACTTTAACATTTGATATAAGTCTACTCATGCCTCTGAAAGCCTCAGTTCAGTTCAGTTCAGTTGCTCAGTCTTGTCTGACTCTTTGTGACCCCGTGAATTGCAGCATGACAGGACTCCCTGTCCATCACCAACTCCTGGAGTTCACTCAAACTCGTGTCCATCGAGTCAGTGATGCCATCCAGCTATTTCATCCTCTGTCATCCCCTGCTCCTCCTGCCCCCAATCTCTCCCAACATCAGGGTCTTTTCCAATGAGTCAACTCTTCACATGAGGTGGCCAAAGTATTGGAGTTTCAGCTTTAGCGTCAGTCCTTTCAAAGAACACCCAGGACTGATCTCCTTGCAGTCCAAGGGACTCTCAAGAGTCTTCTCCAACACCACAGCTCAAAAGCACCATGAGAAATGCTGGGCTGGAAGGAGCACAAGCTGGAATCAAGGTTGCTGGGAGAAACATCAATAACCTCAGATATGCAGATGATACCACCCTTATGCCAGAAAGTGAAGAGGAACTAAAAAGCCTCTTGATGAAAGTGAAAGAGGAGAGTGAAAAAGTTGGCTTAAAGATCAACATTCAGGAAACAAAGATCATGGCATCTGGTCCCATCACTTCATGGGAAATAGATAGGGAAACAGCGGAAACAGTGTCAGACTTTATTTTTTTGGGTTCCAAAATCACTGCAGATGGTGATTGCAGCCATGAAATTAAAAGACACTTACTCCTTGGAAGGAAAGTTATGACCAACCTAAATAGCATATTCAAAAGCAGAGACATTACTTTGCCAACAAAGGTCTGTCTAGTCAAGGCTATGGTTTTTTCTAGTGGTCATGTATGGATGTGAGAGCTGGACTGTGAAGAAAGCTAAGCACCAAAGAATTGATGCTTTTGAACTGTGGTGTTGGAGAAGATTCTTGAGAGCCTACCAATCCATAAAGAATTCTCTCAGATTTATTTGTAAATAATGTGCCTAATAAGCAAAATTCTCCCTTAATATAGTAAACAATAATTTCAACTTTGTCTTTTTAATTCAGATTATCAGTGGTGACATCATGGTCCTCTGACAATAGAACCAAGCCAAGATAGTACCAGCATGATACACCATTTACCTGGCAGGAGGAAAATTAACCTTGCATTAAACATAATATCACCCAGATCTTCTAAAATGTTTTTATCCATAATAGCTGGGATACTATTGAAAATGCAAAGGCCTGAAGAAATCTATGACTAGATGACTGAAAAACAATACAAAAGACTGGAAACAGATCCTTGGGAGATGCACAGAGAAATCAAACAATTTTAAAATATTGATAATATATTTCAGAAAAGACTTAAAAAACAAATTTTAAAGGTGGAGGTTTTTAATAGAATTTCAATCTACAAAAAATTATCGAAAGGACATTTAAAAACTGCAAACACACCATATTTGAAATTAAAAACTCTCTAGATGAAATGTGCAGTCTGGATACTAAAGTTCGGGTTAATAAACTTGAAGACACCTATTGTAATAGAATAACTGTAATAGTAAAAGATTGGTAAGTTGTTTGATGATATCTACTAAAATTAAAGTAATTCCATTTCTAGGTATATACCTAAAAAAATGAGTGAATATTTCTAGCAAAATATATACCTTGAAACATTCATAGCGGTTTTATTTATAATTTATTTATGTGCGGTGTTAAGTTGCTGCATTCATGTCCAACTTTTTGCAGCCCCATGGATTGTAGCCCATCAGGATCCTTTGCCCATGAGATTCTCCAGACAAGAATACTGGAGTGGGTTGCCATGCCCTTCTCCAATTTATTTATAATTGCAAAAATACAGGAAAAAAATCCAAATTTCATTATCAGTGTAATAGGTAAATAAGTTGTGGTAAACTGCAAAAGCAGTTTATATACTGCATAAAATGAATAATATGAACTACTGCAAAGTACCAAAATACAAATATGTTAAATAAAACAGAGTACACGCAGTTTGGTTTTTACTTATATTACATTTAAAAACAGAATTAACGTATGATGAAAAGTGACATATATTGAAGAAGGAAAAAATGGAGTCACATGACTGCTGCTAAATTCATTCCAAAGTCTGAAACAAAGGTAAAAACACATATATAATCCTTCTTGTATGAAAAAAATGCAAAACAAAAACAAGAACTCTACGAAGGAAAGAGAATTAAAATAAAGTTACCAGCAAGAAACTACCCTTTTCTCTAACTTTATTTTTATTTATTTTTTTTTTAGTGGTTAACCTCTTCTCTTCTAGGACCCAATTAAATGAGAATCAAAGGTACATCTAGATTATAATATTCTGAAAATAATTTATTTTACAATTTTATTTTATATATTTTCAGAATTTCCATTAAAGACTTTGGGTAATGCTGTTTTCTTCCTTAAAATGAATACCTTGCAAATGGTGTTTAAGAACTCTGATAACAAACAGTGACCTAATTCTGAACCATTGAGAAAGAGGTGATGTCCCAGGTAACATCTCACAGGGACAGAAAATGAAGCAGCTATTTCCCATTATCACCCATCTTTGAGGTACAACAGTGATATTTCTTCACCATTGAAAGATCTAAGGTGATAATTAGATGGTAGGGTCTCTCTCCTTTTATCATATACAGCATAGCCTATAGAGAGGACTGATTAAACCTTGTTGCCTATATTACTTCCAGCTATTAAAATGGCAAAGTATTTTCTGAAATGATTAATTATACATCTGAGTTTTGTGGATTCAATCATAAGCTCATTTGAACTTTGTATGCATAAATTAGAAATACTGATAGATGAAACTGTACCCTTAAAAGCATTTTACATTTTTTTTTCTATGAAACTTTAGAAAAAAAATCAGGTACTGTAAATGAATGATACTTTAAAATAATTGGCATTGAAATTGTTACCATTCCAATAGAGTCACTCTGACTATAGTTTTTCCTAGTAGTTTTCGTCAGGATGTTTGCATTCTGTGTGCTAAGCTCATCCCTGTCTTAGCCACTCAGTCATGTGTAACTGTAGGGTCTTCTGTCCAGGGAATTCTCTAAGCAAGAATACTGGATTGGAACACCATTCCCTTCTCCAGGGGATCTTCCTGACCCAGGGATCATACCTGGGTCTCCTGCACAGCAGGTAGACTCTTTACCATCTGAGCCACCAGGGAAGTCCCCTACTCTGTCTATAATGATATTTAAATGAACATATCCAAGGTTTTATATTTTTTATGTATACGCACTAGAAATTAATTGAAAAAGCAGGTAAGTATTACAGAATAGTCTGTATATTTTATTAAAAATTAAGAAAAGTCATTCTATTTTTATTTCAGTTATATAAAGTATAAAATCAAGATTTTCAAAAAAAGTTTTGAAAAAGAGTTCTAAAATTTCCCTCTAAATATGATATTTTACACTTAAATATTTTGAAGCAAAGAGAATGACTTTTGGGACTGTTTTAGTTGCATTCATGTGTTTGCGTAGAAAACAATTTTTGGATTATTAATAAAAAAGTTTATAATTACAGATAATGTCTGAATTAAAACAGAAGTACAAGAGTAAAATGACTAATAATTGTTTAAAGGATCAATTCCCATGAGAAAAAAAATACTTCTTGAAATAGAAATTTGGTATTTATGTTCCTTAGGAAGCTTAGAGACATTTATATTCACTGATGATACTATTCTCTTTACTTGGAAAGATTTTCATTATGTGACTTTAAAAAAAGCACCACTTAGAAGCTTTTTATTCTCATAGAAATTAAATTTATATTTGGTTATAGTAGATACACTGTAACATGAAGATTTCAAATGGCATGTTCAAGGGAATAGTCCCATCTCTTCACTAGTTCTAATTTACATGTAAAACCCCAGAAAAGCACCCATTTTAACTAATGCCTAAGAGCCAGATGTGTTAAGTAATTTTCAAATAAAATATGAAAAGGAAAGATAAATTCTTACAACTGATCATCTTCTGATTGACCTGCTAGAAAAGATGGTTTTCTTCTTCAAAATATTACTGAAAATGACTTGGGCTCATGGCATATGATAACTCAATGGGATCAATTGAAAGTCAGGGACAATAAGACTCCACTCTCACCTCTGTTATCAAAGGGAATGTTTGATTCTTTACAAAATAAGAAGCTGAAATGGTCATGCCTTTGCACCAGGTAGGCTCTTCCCACCAGGTGTGAAGACTCATCAGAAGAGACCCTGACATTAGGAAGGACTGAGAGTGGGAGGAGAAGGGGGCGACAGAGAGTGAGGAGGTTGGATGGCATCAATGGATATCAGTTTGAGAAAACTCCAGGAGACAGTGAAGGACAGCAGGGTCTAGCATACTACAGTCCATGGGGTTGCAAAGAGTCAGACATGACTTAGTGAGTGAGCAGCAACATGGTGACGTCTGCCACTTACGACTCCATCATATAGATGCAACCATAAAAGATTGAATACTAATCTCTTGATACCATCATAAAAGTGGCTGGTTCTTCCACTAAGCACTAATTCTGACCTCTCAGGATGAAGCTGGAGCCAATATTGTGAGAAGTCACATTGCTAATGTATCCTGATCCCTACCACAGGAGGGAGGGGACCAGTACTTAACAGTCAGTTCAAAATTCCTTTTAAGTTGGATCCAGCACTTTAAAAATCTTAGAATGTACTGAGAAACCTTTGTTTATTTTTTTTCTTTTTCATAATCTGTCAAATATCTTGACATTAACATTTATTAGAGGCTCCTGATGTAAGTAGCTTTGCAAAAATATCATCATAGACTCAAACTTGAAAAAAAATACATTTAAGAAAAAATAAGGCCAGTTACCATATCACTGATATATTTAACACCATTTTATCAATTTGAATTAACTATAATTTTAATAATGAAAACCATCTCCTAGATGCCCTATTGTTCTGTCAGTTCATCTTTAATGTATATTGATATATATTGCTACATGAGTATATATGTGTATAGTTACATGTAATATGTAGTATTCACTATTGACTCCTCTTTGTCTTTATAAAGGAGACTTAGTTTCTAAAGAGCTAGGGCAGATATTTCCAGAACACCTAGCTAAAAGAAAAATAAAATAGATTTTTGCAGCCAAGCAATGTTTTATTATTCCAGACAACACTTTGTATTGATCCTCTCCTATTTATTTCTAATTTTGTTGCCACTGATTGAGTTGAGCTCTAAATCTTGTGATGGCTTACATGCTGTTAGGATGCTGCATTGCTACCAGAAGAACAGGGTAGCGATGTTCTCATTTTAAACTCTAATTTAATCTTATTTTCAGCAAATTAAGGTACCTGATACAGCATTTTAAAACTAAAAATGTTTTATTTTATGTCATTCTTTACTCACCTTCACAGAAAACAGAGTGTATACAATCAATAGCAATTTGTGCATTACATACCCAGCATAGAAATTGTGAAGCAGATAAACACAGAACATTTTCGGCAATCTACCAATATACATGGCGCATAATGTGTGCCTATATGGCTATATTTCAAGTTTTCTATGTTTAAAGTTGTCAGAAAAGCAAAATGTAATATGAAAAGTGTTGAAAGACATACTAATCTAAAGATTTCCTTCTATCTTATACCATGAACACTCTCAGTGAAAGACTGCATCTGTGGTATATTTATTCATCAGTACACATTGAGGGCACTGATTTCTCATACTAGCAACTTTCAGAATATAAAAAATTGAGGTAGTAAAATTTGTAAATAATATAATGATAAAGAAAAGGAATCTAAGAAGAAGACAGAATGTAGGCTATTGCTATAAGCATTTGAGTAAGGCTCCCTGCATAAAATGCAGTATAGGGTTTTTTTGCTGCAAGGAAACTCAGCACAAGAAGGAAAAAAAAATTAGACTTTTATAATTATAGAAAATAAATTTAAATATATATTATAAAAACTGGTTTTACATCTTGCCTTTTGATGTGAAAATTACAAGTGCAACATTGACTTTTTTCCTTTTAACTTCACTTCTTGTTTTCCTTTTAGATGGCTTTATTAATCTTTTGTACAATTTTATCAAATGCTATTTCACTGAGGCTAGGGGTCAGAACTCAGCCATTTTATTTCATGAAAATTATTAAAATAATTAATAGCAAAAAATTAAATCAGAGATCAAGTTGTTAACATCTGTTGGACCATAGAAAAAGCATGAAATTCCAGAAAAACATCAACTTCTGCTTCATTGACTACACTAACACATTTGTGCGGATCACAATAAACAGGAAATTATTCAAAGACATGGGAATACAAGGCCACCTAACTTGCCTCCTATAAAATTTGTATGCAGGTCAAGAAGCAAGAGTTAGAACCAGACATGGAACAATGGACTGGTTAAAAATTAGGAAAGGAGCACTACAAGGGTGTATATTCTCACTCTGCTTATTTTATGCAAAGTACACCACATGAAATGCCAGACTAGATGAATCACAAGCTTAAATCAAGATTGCTTAGAGAAATATCAATAACCTCAGATATTCAGATGACAAGACCCAAATGGCATTAGTGAAGAGGAACTAAAGAGCCTCTCAATGAAGGTGAAAGAGGAGAGTGAAAAATCTGGCTTAAATGTCAACCTTCAAAAACTTTGGGCTTCACTTGTTGCTTAGCTGGTAAAAAATCTACCTGCAATGTGGGAGACCTGGGTTCAATCCCTGGGGTGGGAAGATCCCCTGGATAAGGGAAAGGCTACCCACTCCAGAATTCTAGCCTGGAGAATTCCATGGACTGTACATGGGGTTGAAAAGAGTCGGATATGACTGAGCGACTTTCACTTCAAAAAACTAAGATCATGGCCTCCAGTCCCATCACTTCATGCCAAATAGATGGGGAAACAAAGGAAACAGTGACAGCCTTTATTTTCTTGGGATCCAAAATCACCAGAATGGTGACTGAAGCCATGAAATTAAGGACTTGCTCCTTGGAAGAAAAGCTATGACAAACCTAGACAGCATATTAAAAAGCAGAGACATCACTTTGCTGAGAAAGATCTGTGTATTCAAAGTTGTGGCTTTTTCAGTAGTCATGTATGGATGTGAGAGTTGGACCCCAAGGAAGGCTTAGTGCTGAAGAATTGATGCTTTTGAGCTGTGGTCCTGGAGAAGACTCTTGAGAGTCCCTTGGACAGCAAGGAAATCAAACTAGTCAATCCTAAAGAGAGCAACCCTGCATATTAATTGGAAGGGCTGATGCTGAAGCTTCAATAATTTGGCCATTCTGATGTGAAGAGTTGACTCATTGGAAATGACCCTGATGCTAGGAAAGATTGAGGTCAGGATGAGAAGAGGGTGGCAGAAGAAGAGATGGTTGGATGGCATCACCGACTCAATGGACATGAGTTTGAGAAAACTCTGGGAGATAGTGAAGGACAGGTAAGCCTGGCATGCTGCAGTCCAAAGGGGTCACAAAGAGTCAGACATGACTGAGCGACCGAACAACAGCAACAAAGCAAAACAATTATTAGACCAAATTTACATCTCTTGACAATCGAGACAGAGTCTCTTGGTCTATTTAAGAAAATTAAAACCCAGACATAAGTTTGTTAAACATTTTTCTAATTACATTTTTAAAATGTCTGAAGCAAACAAAATTATTCCACATTTACTACCCTAGAATAGTGAAGGGCAAATAACTTTTGCCACAAAGAATAACACATGATTCATGACTTTCAGCCAGAGGAGACTTCATAGCATTTTTACATGAAACTCTCATGTGGCTTTAGTCATCATGCCATATTATAGCTGTGGGGACTCAAGTGCAGAGAGGGCCAAAATCCAAAACTAATTTTTCTATTACTCTTACTTTTAGCCCCAGATCTCACATTCACTTCTACCATCACTGCATTCTCTTCTGTGTTCTATTGACTGATTCCAAGGGTCAAAACCTATGTGAATTTGCATACCAACTAGTAACCCCTGGGATGCTGCTGCTGCTGCTGCTAAGTCACTTCAGTTGTGTCCAACTCTGTGCGACCCCAGAGACGGCAGCTAACAAGGCTCCTCTGTCCCTGGGATTCTCCAGGCAAGAATGCTGGAGTGGGTTGCCATTTCCTTCTCCAATGAATGAAAGTGAAAAGTGAAAGTGAAGTCACTCTGTTGTCTCCGACTCTTAGCGACCCCATGGACTGTAGCCTACCAGGCTCCTCCATCCATGAGATTTTCCAGGCAACGGCACTGGAGTGGGTTGCCATTTCCTTCTCCCAACCCTGAGATGGGATGTAGGTAAAATGTAGAAGCTCAGACATATTGTATGACTATCTTGGGCCATTTTCTAGACACAATTAGAAATTCAACTATAGATATTGTCAACAAGAGAAAAACGTCAGAAATATGTACAAATTTAAGTGAAATGAGACAAAGTAAATTGAGAAAAGTTTTCCAGAATTCAGGGCAATTTGTTTTTAAAGTATAATATATGAATGTACATTTTGCATATATCTTATATTTTAGATGAAGAAAAGACACAATAATCTTATTTAACAACAAACATTGTTCTTGGATGTAACTATGCAACATAGCCATGTATTCAAGTTACAGTTTCTGTTCATTTATTTAGTCAAAAGAGAAAAGCATTTAGTGTCAGAAATGAATACTCAAGCATAGCTATAAGCCTAATAACTCTCAATGAAATTAATGCATTGTTATATCCAGAACTGAGAAATATTCTTAGACCTCTGTTTAAAAATTTTCCAGTTTCATCCACCTCATTACAACTGATTCAAATGTATTCTTTTTAATGGCTGAGGAGGCTATTATACAGAGTGAAGCAAGCCAGAAAGAAAAACACCAATACAGTATACTAACACATATATATGGGATTTAGAAAGATGGTAATGATAACCCTGTATGTGAGACAGCAAAAGAGACACAGATGTATAGAACAGTTTTTGGACTCTGTGGGAGAGGGAGAGGGTGGGAGGATTTGGGAGAATGGCATTGAAACATGTATAATATATACGAAACAAATTGCCAGTCCAGGTTCGATGCAGGATACAGGATGCTTGGGCCTGGTGCACTGGGATGACCGAGAGGGATGGTATGGGGAGGGAGGAGGGAGGGGGGTTCAGAATGGGGAACACGTGTATACCTGTGGCAGATTCATGTTGATGTATGGCAAAACCAATACAATACTGTAAAGTAATTAACCTCCAATTAAAATAAATAAATTTATATTTTAAAAAAGGAAAAGAAATTTTCCAGCCCATGTATGTGTTAAAAAACAAAGCAAGTGTTCTGATTTCTTATTCCTACAATATACATTTACTAATATTAAAAGAATCAAGGTTAATACATGTATACTTCTGCTAAAAGAAGTAAAATTAATATAAGCAAAAAACCTCAGTTATCTTCTGTCATTTTTTAAAAAATGGCTTCTTTCAGTCTTGGAAATATTTCGATTTTATGAAAGAAGATGTGATATTTGTTTTGCTTAGATGCATTATTGGCTTCAAAATGACTCAGTTTTTATACATAATATAGTATGTTTCATAATATGACATATCATAAAGCAGTCTAATTTTCAAATAAATTAACTTTACCCTTTTTGTCTTCAGAAAAACAAAAATTGAAAAATCATGTAATCATCCATTTTCTAGCACACATGCCAAATATGGCCTGTAGTACTTCTTAAGGGATCTGACAAATTTAATCACCAGTCTTTCTCTTATTCTTAAAGATAAGTGAAGCATTATGGTTTTTAAATTATACTTTAAAAGATGAAAGACTTATCTATGTTTACAGCTGTGCAATTAAATATAAATGGTACAGAGAGAATTGCTACACAAATGCAAATATTCAAAGTAAAATAAAATGATTAGTTTACATTAATCAGACTTAAAAAGTGTAAGACCTATTTGTGACAAAAATTTACACATTATTGTTGATAGAATTGTGATTTTTATAGCTTATTTGGAAAGCTACCCTCAATTATTCTCCTGGTTATATCCTATCGAACAGGCAAGTTTCTAGGATGTGTTGAAGAATGGATTGTAGGGCTAAGACATGGAAATAGAGGATATGATCTTAAATAGAGAAAATGCTTTCAAAATGATGGTACCATATATTATCATGTGGCTACTAAAAAGGTTAAATGAGATCTGTATTAGATGATTGATTCTATAAGGTCTTTTGAAAAAACAGACTCAGCATGTAATCAGATATAATCCCATATGCATTTGCTTATAATTATGTCATCATGGATAAATACATTTACAACACATTCCAGGAGTGAAAAGAAGTAGACAGTGGTAATATTGATAGATGAAAAGTGAAGAGGCTAATGGATAGACAGTCAAGAAAGGAAAATTAAGGAAGTAAACTTTACATTGAAAACTGCACAACCTAATCACATTTATGGAATTTTAAAATACATAGACTGTAAATTTATAATTGATTCAAAAGATTAAGGTGTAATGTATCACATTTTATAACTCAACATGAAATCATTTACATTTTCAATTAAATTGCCTTCATACTGATATTGGGAGGCAAAAGGTATAATGGATGTCTGTATGTATAGCCAGTAAATAGTAAGGAAACCTACAAATAGTTCTTTTTTAAGACAGAGGAGGGAAAAAAAATAATAATCCATTAACTCATTTATTAATCATACAATGAAGTCTGGCTCATAGAGAAGGTGGAAACTACATTAGTTAAGTGCTTATTATTTTTCAGACGTTTTATTCAATATTCATTGGGGTTCTACCATTTACTCTGTGCCACGTTCAATGTGGACATGTGGACTATAGCAGTGAACTGGATAGGCATAATCTCTATGCTGAAGGGAAGTGTAGGACAGAGGAAATAAAACAAATAGACAAAAAAACTCACAAATATAAAAGCAATAAACATAGTTGCTGAGACTTACAATATGTGGAAAGTTACATATGGAAGTTAGAAAAGATTTACGCAAGCCTGCAATCTTCAGGTATAAGGAGGAAGAGACAAAATGTTTCAGGCATTCAGTTAAAGAGTTGTGATGGTCAGTTCTATGTGTCAGTTTGTTCAAGCTATTCAGTCAAACACCAGTTATTTGACCACTCACTAATCTAAGTCTTGCTGTGAAGTTATTTAGTATATGTCATTAACATCTACTATCAGTTTACTTTAAGGCGAATATCTTCAGTTTTTTCGGTGGGCCTGATCCAAGTAGTTGAACCGAAGTTCCTTCTGCTAGGAAGAAAATCCACCTGTGAACTGTAGAGTCAGCACAGGCCCAGGACTTTTCAGCCTGCCCTTCCCAGTGACCTGCCCTACAAGTTTTGGAATTGCCGAGCGATGCTTCTGCTTCTGTTAGGTCCCTACCATTTCTGTCCTTTACGAGCCCATCTTTGCATGAAATGTTCCTTTGGTATCTCTAATTTTCTTGAAGAGATCTCTAGTCTTTCCCATTCTGTTCTTTTCCTCTATTTCTTTGCACTGATCCCTGAGGAAGGCTTTCTTAACTCTCCTTGCTATTCTTTGGAATTCTGCATTCAGATGCTTATATCTTTCCTTTTCTCCTTGCTTTTCCCTTCTCTTCTTTTCACAGCTATTTGTAAGGCCTCCCAGACAGCCATTTTGCCTTTTTGCATTTGTTTTCCATGGGGATGGTCTTGATCACTGTCTCCTGTACAATGTCACGGACCTCATTCCATAGTTCATCAGGCACTCTATCTATCAGATCTAGGCCCTTAAATCTATTTCTCACTTCCACGGTATAATCATAATGGATTTCATTTAGGTCATGCCTGAATGGTCTAGTGGTTTTCCCTACTTTCTTTAATCAAAAAGATGGGCTTGATGAAGGACAGAAATGGTATGGACCTAACAGAAGCAAAAGATATTAAGAAGAGGTCGCAAGAATACACAGAAGAACTGTACAAAAAAGAGCTTCATGACCAAGATAATCACGATGGTGTGATCACTCACTTAGAGCCAGACATCCTGGAATGTTAAATCAAGTGGGCCTTAGAAAACATCACTACGAACAAAGCTAGTGGAAGTAATGGAATTCCAGAGGAGCTATTTCAAATCCTGAAAGATGATGCTGTGAAAGTACTGCACTCAATATGCCAGCAAATTTGGAAAACTCAGTAGTGGCCACAGGACTGGAAAAGGTCAGTTTTCATTCCAATCCCAAAGAAAGGTAATGCCAAAGAATGCTCAAACTACCACACAATTGCACTTATCTCACATGCTAGTAAAGTAATGCTCAAAATTCTCCAAGCCAGGCCTCAGCAATACATGAACTGTGAACTTTCATATGCTCAACTGGTTTTAGAAAAGGCAGAGGAACCAGAGATCAAATTGTGAACATCCACTGGATCATCAAAAAAGCAAGAGAGTTCTAGAAAAACAACTATTTCTGCTTTATTGACTATGCCAAAGCTTTTGACTGTGTGGATCACAATAAACTGTGGTAAATTCTGAAAGAAATGGGCATACCAGACCACCTGACCTGCCTCTTGAGGAACCTATATGCAGGTCCGGAAGCAACAGTTAGAACTGGACATGGAACAACAGACTGGTTCCAAATAGGAAAAGGAGTATGTCAAGGCTGTATATTGTCACCTTGCTTATTTAACTTCTATGCAGAGCACATCATGAGAAATGCTGGGCTGGAAGAAGCTCAAGCTGGAATCAAGACTGCTGGGAGAAATATGAATAACCTCAGATATACAGATGATACCACCCTTATGGCAGAAAGTAAAGAGGAACTAAAAAGCCTCTTGATTAAAATGAAAGAGGAGAGTGAAAAGGTTGGCTTAGAGCTCAACATTCAGAAAACTAAGATCATGATATCTGGTCCCATCACTTCATGGGAAATAGATGGGGAAACAGTAGAAACAGTGTCAGACTTTATTTTGGGGGGCTCCAAAATCACTGCAGATGGTGACTGCAGCCATGAAATTAAAAGATGCTTACTCCTTGGAAGGAAAGTTATGACCAACCTAGATAGCATATTCAAAAGCAAAGACATTACTTTGCCAACAAAGGTCCGTCTGGTCAAGGCTATGGTTTTTCTCCTAGTCATGTATGGATGTGAGAGTTGGACTGTGAAGAAAGCTAAGGGCCAAAGAATTGATGCTTTTGAACTGCCGTGTTGGAAAAGACCTTTGAGAGTCCCTTGGACTGCAAGGAGATCCAACCAGTCCATTCTGAAGGAGATCAGCCCTGGGATTTCTTTGGAAGGAATGATGCTAAAGCTGAAATTCCAGTACTTTGGCCACCTCATGTGAAGAGTTGACTCATTGGAAAAGACTCTGATGCTGGAAGGGATTGGGGGCAGGAGGAGAAGGGGACGACTCTGGATGAGATGGCTGGATGGCATCACGGACTCGATGGACGTGAGTCTGAGTCAACTCTGGGTGATGGTGATGGACAGGGAGGCCTGGCATGCTGCGATTCATGGGGTCATAGAGTCGGACACAACTGAGCAACTGAACTGAACTGAGCCAGGCTTCAGTCTTGTAAACCAATTATTTGCAATAAAAATGTGAATTTTATATATTTATCCTTATGATTTTGTTTCCCTGATGAAATATTAATTGATATAGAAATGCAAAGGTTTTGATGTTAATAAATATTTTCAAGGAATTGAAATATTTTCATGGAATTTTCAAGGAATTGAAATATAGCATGAGGCTGGAGCAGAGTGTAAAATGGAGAGGGCAAAGGACGAGATGGGCCAATACGTCATTTTGTTAAATCCACATGATGCTCTTGAAGGACTATAATTGTCGTTTCAAAGAGAAAGAAAGTAGGCTTACTGAAATTGCATAGTCTTACCACAAATTAAATGTCAGGTAAATGATATAGAACAGGGATTTGAAGCCAGGTTTTTCTAGCATCACAGCTCATGGTTTTTCATGTTTACTCTGTTACCTTCTAATTCATACATAGGGGACATGATAACATGCCAATGATAGACTGAAATAACCAATGTGGTTGGTTCATAAACCTAACCTTAAAGTTGGTTTCCAAACCTATACGTTTCTCCATCTCTATTTTTTAAGGGTCATTTCTCTCTTGATTATATTATTTCTATTATTTTTTAATGTCTATCATTTATCAAACTGTTTTCCTACATATTATAAACTTATCATCTCAAGTGACCTCATCACCCTTATTGTTTTCTGTCCTCTGCTATGTTTCCTTGACTGTTTGAACTCCAGTGAACCTACAAATCTATATCCACTTCCAGCATACCCTGAGCTTGTCTGAAACTAGAATAATGCCACCTGTGAAATCTTGAAGTTTCCTCACTCTGAGTAGTATCTTTCTAGTTTTTTATCTGTTATTTAGCCTCATCAACTGCCAAAGTCCTTGGCATCTTTAAAAGTGTCACTAATGCATCAATGGTTTCCAATTCTTATCTCTCTATATGCAGATTAGGCTTCACAAGACATATTTTTGTTTTGTCTTAGCATCCATCTCCTGTTCTGCCCAGGGAAGCACAATAGCAGACCTGGAGCCACTTAAAAGTATGCACTCTCAGCTGTTGCTCCTGGGCTGCCAAACACCATTGCAGACAAATGACCCAACTCAAATCAAGACTGATCGGTAGCATTTTCTGCAGTGATGGAAATGTCCCATATCTGTGATGTCCAACAGAGAACACGCTAGTCATTGGTAAGCAGTAGGTATGTAACTAGTGCACCTAAGGAACTGAATTATTTAGACTTTGATGGCTACTGGCTGCTGTATTGGACAATACAGCTCTAGACTGTTGCTTTATACATCTGTGGCTCCAAACTTAGATCAGCTTTCAATACAGCCCAGAAATCTTGCTACTTCCCTTCTGAGCTTTCTCTCTCAATCTTCACAGCTGTATCTCAGAGGTGGGCTTCTTTAAGTTCTTTCAACTTAGCCTCCAGTTTCTTCCTCATTTTCAGTAAATGACTTAGGCTTTTTAACACAACAAATATTTCATTAAACTATTGTCATAAACACCATGAACTTACTTACAGACACAGTCATTTTTATCTATCTAGTCAGACCAAATCGTGTCCTAAATATTCCTAAAAAAATAATTATCCCGAATGTGGTTTGAGGCTCTTTGAACTTTTCTCACTTCAGCTAGTTCCCCTTTCCTCTGTATCTTTAACATATTCCTTTATTCTGGATATTTCCCCTAATGTTCTAATATACTCGATTTTCCCAAAAATTGACCTGAAAAAATCTTTTTTTCACTCCAACCCATATTCCACTCTAACATTCTTTCTTATTTTAAAATGCAGTCAAAAACTTGCAAAATAAAACATTTGCCCCATAAATCAATATTTTTAAATCCCTGCACATTTAAATTTTGAACAAAACTCCAAAACTTACCTTAAAAAACTCCAAAACTCCTAATCTTCTCGCTCTACATTTCAGACTCTCCAGCCTCTGTTGGTGTGGTGTTTCCTCAAGGCTCCTTTATTAGCTCTCTCTTGCTCACACTCAGCTTCCTCATGCAATGTCAAATCATGATTCCCAGCTGAGGAAGAGAGATGCCCTACTCAAATCCTTTCTCAGAGGCAGACTTTTAGCCCAACAGTGGGCTCTCATGAGAGCCCAAAAGAAAAACAGCCCAAAAGTGAGCACTCATGAGATATGCTTCAGCTCCACTACCTCAGGATCTGCCTCAGCTGCAGAGAAGCACCTGTCTGAGGTGAGGCTTTGTCAGTCCTACATCACAGCACAGTTGCTGCTTCTACCCAGTCCTACTTCCTTCACAAACAGTTACAAGATAAGATGGAAGAGAAAAACACACAGTAAATAAAAATATATGATGCCAAAGAATCAGTATTTTAAAATATGCCAGTTTTGATGTCTTTCATCAGTACCTTATAGTTTTCTGAGTACACATCTTTTATTTTAAAATTTTATTTTTACTTTATTTTACTTTTATACATTATAGGAATGCAAGAGATTTGTGAGCATTAATTTTATATCCTGCAACTTTACCAAATTCATTGATTAGTTTTCTGGTGGCATATTTAGGATTTTCTATGTACAGCATCTATGACATGTACTATGAACAGTAGCATGTCATCTGCAAATAGTGATATCTTTACTTTTTTTCCAATTGACACTGCCATACAGAATGAAGCAAGTCAGTAAGAAAAACAGATATTGTATATTAATGTATAAATGTGTAATCTAGAAAAAAATGGTACAGATGAACCTATTTGCAAAGCATAAATAAAGACACAAATATAGATAAAAAATGTTTGGATACCAAAGAGGGAATGGGGAGTGGGATGAATTGGGAGGTAGAGATTGGCATGTTTACACCGTGATTGTGCTCAGTCGCTTCAATCGTGTCTGACTCTTTGCAACCCCATGGACTGTAGCTTGCCAGGCTCCTCTGTCTGTGGGTTTTTCCAGGCAAGAATACTGAAATGGGTTGACATGCTCTCCTCCAGGGGATCTTCCTTGCCCAGGGACTGAACTCCCATCTCTTGAGTGACCTGCACTACAGGTGGATTCTTTGTGCTGAGCCACCAAGGAAGCCCCATGTATACACTGCTGCTGCTGCTAAGTCACTTCAGTCGTGTCTGACCCTGTATAGAAGCAAGGATTTCTGAGCATTAATTTTGCATCCTGCAACTTTACCAAATTCATTGATTAGTTTTCTGGTGGCATATTTAGGATTTTCTATTTATAGTATCTATGACATGTACTATGTACAGTATCATGTCATCTGCAAAAATATGATATCTTGTCTCTGCATGTATACACTGCTGCTGCTAAGTCAAAATGGTCAGATGACTTCCAAAGAACAATGGAGTGGGATGTTGCCAGGGTAGAATTCAATCATGTCCGACCCTCAGCAACCCCATGGACTGCAGCCTACCAGGCTTCTCCATCCATGGGATTTTCCAGGCAAGAGTACTGGAGTGGGGGGCCATTGCCTTCTCCACATATATACACTACTATGTATAAAATAGATAACTAATGAGAACCTACTGTATAGCACAGGGACTTCTACTCAATGCTGTGTGTGACCTAAATGGAAACACAATCCGCAAAAGAGGGGATATATGTATGCATATAGCTGATTCACTTTGCTATGCAGCAGAAACTAACACACCATAGACTGCAGCTCCCTGTGCAAATTCTAAGGCAAGAACACTGGAAGTCTTATGAGTTTATTCAAACAAATGGAAAGTCATCCCATGTGCACAGATAAGTTTACTGAAAATCTTAAAGATGTAAAGATGTACTGCAGCCTATTTCTCTGTCCATCTAATTTTCTGGTAAGAGTACTGGAGTGGGCGCCATTGCCTTCTCCACATATATACACTGCTATGTATAAAATAGATAACTAATGGAACCTACTGTATAGCACAGGGACTTCTACTCAATGCTGTGTGTGACCTAAATGGAAACACAATCCACAAAAGAGGGGATATATGTATGCATATACCTGATTCACTTTGCTATGCAGCAGAAACTAACACAACATTGTAAAGCAACTATATTCCAATATATTTTTTTGAATGTGCAAAATCTGTAAGAAAAATATTACTGGAAGTCTTATGAGTTTATTCAAACAAATGGAAAGTCATCCCATGTGCACAGATAAGTTTACTGAAAATCTTAAAGATGTAAAGATGTATCTGATTAATTTATTTCTTTGATATATCTAATCATCTCTGGTATAGATATATCATATCCACTGATCCCAGAAACAACCTAAGTACAAAAGCACAGTTTACTTAAGAAAATATATTAATTGATCAAAATCAACAGTCTCAAGGCAAAAATATCTTGCTTCATGGATTAATGTATTTTTATACATAATTTACCCTGGAGGAGGGCCCAGAAACCCACTCCAGTGTTCTTGCCTGGAGAATCCCATTGACAGAGGAGCCTGGCCGGCTACAGTTCATTTGCAAAGAGTTGGACATGACTGAAGCAACTTAGCACACACATCTATAATTTAACCCCAATACAAATGTCAACAACCAAAGTTAGGATTTTTCCAGAACAACAAATATTGGTAGTGAAACTCCTATGGGAAAATAAACACTCAAGAAGTTAATACCTTAAAATAGAAGAGCCATAGCAGGTACTGGATAGTCTAGACATCACAACATGCTATTGCTGTCTGTATTGGATTATGGCTATACTATTGTATCTTGACCTCATATCCTAAGTTAACATGTTTAAATGCATTAGCCTTTGTAGATAATTTGGGATTATTTATATTAAAAAAATCTGTGAATAGACTTAAATTTTCTTTACAATCTATATTTTTTTCTTTTTCTCATTGCACTGGCTTGAACTTCCAGTATGATGTTGAATAGCAGTGGTAACAGTGAACATCTTTTCTTTTTCTTGAACTTAGGGAAAAAAGTATATTCTTTATTATGTTAAAGTCATTCTCTTTATTGTTTGCTGAGAATAATTGTCATAAATGAGTGCGGGATTTTTTCAAATGTTTTTTCTTCATTAATTGAATGGCATTCATCTTTAATTGTTAGTATGGAGAATTACATTGATTTTGTAAATGATGAGCCTGTTTTGCATTCCTGGGATGAATTATCCTTGGTGGTAATGTTTTACCCCTTATACATGGTATTGAATTTAATATGTTAATATTTTGGTGAGGATTTTTACATCTATTTTCATAAGGTAAATTGGTCTGTAGCTACCTTTTTAATGGTTCTATCTGGTTTTGGTATTTAAAAAATTGGCATTTTAGAGAAGTTGAGATTGTTTAATTCCCTTCTATTTCTGGAAGATATTTCTTAGAATTGATATAATACCTTCCCTTCAATCCAGTGTAGTGAGTTTCCAAAACTGCCTTAAGGCAGCAGATTTTTTTTGCTTTCTCTCTGCAGATGAAATCATTTATTCTGACTGGGAAATAGAGGAGGTGGGATCTGGGTTAGGTTTCAGAAGTTAATGCTGTTCTACATTCCCAACCAGTATCAGGAAAAGAACTCTCTTGGATTCTCTAAGAGTTTTTTATTGTGATCTCCCGTTTGAGTTCAAGGAGGGCGAATCTGCAAAAGGTTGTGACTCCTTCAGGTCTTCAGTCCCAGTGGGCTTTCTTTCCACACTGGTCTCGCCCACACTTGGCCTTTAGAGATTTGTTTAAAATTTTAACTTGTGTTTCTTATCCATTCCAAGTAAGTAAATGAGAGAGTTCTGTTTCTTGCTGCAAATGGCTCTCTTTCCCAAAGTTTCAGGTTTCTTAATTGCCCTGAAATTTTAGTTCTGTGCTAGGTTCAATAAAAAGAATTATTATGCCCTTTGTCCAGGTTTATCAATGTTGTAACAAGGAGGATAATCCTCTTTCAGTTCTCTACATGTTTGAGCTGAAACCAAATAGACTATTTTCACAGAAATTAAATCTAGCCTTTAAATTTGTCTTGACAATTTATTTAAGGAAATATGTTAAGAGCTGATCAAAATCAACACAATCTCCATGTGAATATTTTCTGCTTCTCTGATTAATCCTTTACAAAAATCACCAAATTAAGCTTTCCTTTAATATTGAACCAGGATTTTTCAACCTATTAAATTTCAAGTTAACTGAAATAATAAAACTTTGTGTTTTTAAAAGTACTTTATTTAATACTTATTTTAATATTCTATAAGACATTATACATGTATTCAAAAACTTTGAATTTTAAAAGCTGATTATGGATGTTAGAATAAGCTTTGTTTATTAGAAACAAATCTTTCATTAAACATAATTTTTTTGCTTATGCATTCACTTTTTAAATATTCTTGGAAGCTCATTATTTATAAAAATTGAGAACAGCCTAATACACGCCTAAAATGTTTTCATTCAGATACGTTAGCCTAGTGTGGACAATATTTTGAGACAGTAATTTATTATTTATTTATATCTACATCATGTCATGCTACATTATATTAGGATTTTTCTTTTCCAAATTCATAAATTTAAGTGACAAGATATCAAAAACAGCTTGTGATTCTTCCTGCATTTTTTCCCCTGAAAACCAAAACTTGTGTCTAGGAAGAAGTACTTGAATAGGAAAAATATCTGTTTCTATATCTGTATCTACATCTGTCAATCAATTTATATCTATTATCTGTCTATCTGCATGAGAAGGCGTAGCAAGTATAGGTTCAATCCTGGATTAGAAGATTCCCCAATTTGGATTTGCAGATGACAAGGAAGCCATGAGAAGTTGGGTGAAAAAAGAAAGAAAACTGAACCGTACTTTCCAGAAGTGCTAAGTGAATTCAACAATACCCTATGGTTAACTGAATAAGATGGAATTTCACAATGCCAGTGAATTGAAAGAGTTCAAAGAGAAATGATGTTTTAACACTAGACAAAACCACAAATGGTCTTGTGAAGTTTTCCCTGTGGTCTCTTGAAACTGAGGCCTTAGATAGGTGTTGTATCTGGACATTCATGTTGACTGTGGGGTGTTTCGAATGCTATTTTCTATAGATAAATGGTCTTTGCCCATGTCTCAGCTCTCTCAGACATTTCTCTGAACTTTGACACCAGCCTGCCTGTGGAACCCTGAGACACTGGAGTTATACAATAGAGTAGGTGTTCAAAATAGTTATTACCTTGAACTTTATAAAATATAGCTTTTACATGGATATTCACATGGTTAATATGAGATGGCTTATTCTGGACTACTAAAATCCCAATGTTTTGATTGACTTTCATCTTTGAAGAGACTAAGAGATATTACAAATGACTAAAATTATGCTTCTCAGCAGGCAGGAAAGATGGAAGCTCGAAACTAAAATTAATCTGAGTTTTAGGATACTGCTACAGTTCTTGGTCCTGGGTTTTAATATTATTGCTCTATATAAATAAAATTTATTTTGGTTTATATAATTCAGTTAACTAATTCTTCTATATTTTTCCATACAGGATTTCCTTTTTTTATTCCAAATGAATACTTTAAGAGAACTGAAAGAAAATAAAATAAAACTCAAGTCTTTGTCTCTTTCCCAATGGAATTGTCAAGTTTCTTCTTATTCTTATTACTATACTAAAGCATTTAAACATTTTTCTAAAATTCTCACAGTAACAGAAATAGTTTTTTTTTTAAGGGCTGTCATTTCCTTTCCTAATATAGACTCATAGCAATGTTTTTATTAATCTTTACACTTTTAAAATGAGCATTTTTTTTATCCTTCATAATGCATGCACCTTAACTGGAAGTTTGAGATATTAATGTTAATAATTGGTGGCTGATTTGTGCTTTCTATAGCCCAATAAAACATCAGAAGTATATAAATGAGAATCAAATAACTTACTCATATTACTTAAAAATAATTCTTAAAATTCGGGTTTCCAACAAAGTAAAAATACAGAGCCAGCTCTTCGTTGAAAAGGCATTTACATTAATGTCAAATATTTTATTTCTTTTCTATATTAAAACTTGAAATAATTCAAACAATTTGCCAAAGGTTTTTTTTTTTTTTTTTTTACATATTATAGTATTGGAATCATAGGGCTTTTGATGTATTATTCTTTGAAATGTTTTGTGTTTTAAAAATTTCTTTAAAGTATTGAAGTCACCATAAACTAGTGAGAAGGTATATAGAACTTTGAATGCTACATACCCTGCATTTCTCCCCTGTTGCAAATCCTGATTTTAACTAGTGTTTTCAATTGTCTAATCATCCACCAAACTTCTTTCCCTCAATTTTTTATAACAGCTTAATTAACATGTAATTCATATATAACAGAGTTAATCCTTTTAAAGTGTAGCAGGTATCAATACTTCATCCCCCAAACCTTATTTTTTGAGGAATTCAGTGTTTCTTTAAAGAAAATGCATTCACAGTTATGCAACCATCACTTCTAATTTTAAAACATATTTCATCACTCTCTTCCTCCAGCAACCATTTATCTACTTTCAGTCTGCATACCATATTTGACTTTCTGTGACTGGCTTCTTTAAATTAGCATAATGTTTTATGGAATAATTCAAATAATTCATGTTGTAGCAGGTATCAATACTTCACCCACCAGACTTTGTTGTTTTGGGAATCATGGCCCAAATATAGACACCCCAAGCAGGACATAGTCAAATACATGAACAAGTTCATCTTCATTTTCAGAGATACAACACAGCTAAAAGGTAGTCACAAAGACCACCCATTGCCTGTATTGTTGGTTAAGTAGTGGTTCCTCCCACAATCGGCACTCATCATTTACTTTAGTCCTTTATTCTTGGGGATGGGGATGAGGAAATGGGCTGAAGGTTGGAACTGCTGAAGTAATTTCTTGTATTTTTCACTTATATTACTTCTAATAGTTTTCCATCTCTTCCCTCTCCCTGTTCTCTGGATATCATGGAATATGTACTTAAATATAGGCAGATCCATGATCTCTATCAATATGATAGTTGTATTCATCACCTTTTTATCTTCATTTTATATTTCTCTATATTTAGCATCATCTTTAAAATGAATCTACTCATATCAGAACCTGTTTCTATGCTACAGTGAAATGAAGTTTTCATTTATTCTTTAAATTTGTATTTTATGTTAACTGTGTGCCCAGGTATGGAGTGAGATTCAATACAATACCTGGGGACATTGTGATCAATGAAATATAGTATCTTACTTACTCAGAACCAGAACTTTCTGAAGGAGATATACATGTAAACTAGTAATTTTAACAATGTGATAAGTGCCATAATAAACAATTGACAAGCACATGATAGGAGACCATTGTAAAGGATAATACTGAATTGTGTCTCAAAGGATAAGTAGAGTTTTGCTAAATGAATGTATGGAAGACAATTTTGGAAAAAAGATCACTTAAGGATGGAGAGATACTCTGAGAACTTGAAGTCTCTATGTCAACATTATGTCCCAAACTCCTAAGAGAGTGACATTATACTAAAAAGAGAAAGTTAGAGGACAATAATCCTATTAAACTTGTGTTAAAACATGCAGATGACACCACCCTTATGGCAGAAAGTGAAGAAGAACTGAAGAGCCTCTTGATGAATGTGATAGTGGAGAGTGAAACAGTTGGCTTAAAGCTCAACATTCAGAAAATGAAGATCATGGGATCCAGTCCCATCACTTCATGGGAAATAGATGGGGAAACAGTGGCTGACTTTATTTTTTGGGGCTCCCATATCACTGCAGATGATGACTGCAGCCATGAAATTAAAAGATGCTTACTCCTTGGAATGAAAGTTATGACCAACCTAGACAGCACATTCAAAAGCAGAGATATTACTTTGCCAACAAAGGTCCATCTAGTCGAGGTTATGGTTTTTCCAGTGGTCATGTATGGATGTGAGAGTTGGACTATAAAGTTGAGCACCGAAGAATTGATGCTTTTGAACTGTGGTGTTGGAGAAGACTCTTGAGAGTCCCTTGGACTGCAAGGAGATCCAGCCAGTCCATCCTAAAGGAGATCAGTCCTGGGTGTTCATTGGAAGGACTGATGTTGAAGCTGAAACTCCAGTACTTTGGCCACCTCATGCGAAGAGCTGACTCATTGGAAAAGACTCTGATGCTGGGAAAGATTGAGGGCAGGAGGAGAAGGGGACGACAGAGGATGAGATGGTTGGATGGCATAACTAACTCAATGCACATGGGTTTGGGTGGACTCCGGGAGTTGGTGATGGACAGAGAGGACTGGAGTGCTGTGGTTCATGGGGTCGCAAAGAGTCAGACATGACTGAGCAACTGAACTGAACTGAAAACATGCCCAGAGGCACATTCATTAAATTGATCCTTTCAACTCTCCAGATTTGAATAAAGTTGAAGCAACTTTCATTCTTACCTTTTCTGCTCTCACCCCCTAATACAGGCATTCTATAAATTTTTTCTTCAGAGATTTTCTTGGTATTTTTGGTCTATTTTCCATAATAAAAACATGCTTGCTTTGTTAAATTTTAAATCCTATTACACTAGGCTCCAAAATAAGTATTTTACACTCATTTCAGTCAGCTGTTAGTCTGATGTTGGACTGGCTACATCAGACCTCTGTGTAAGCTTAAAGTAAAACAGAACTATTCCTTTCTAATTTTGTGTTATACACACATTTTATTTATTAACCATCTTCAAGGTACCAGGCTTTTCTTCATGGGATTTTATGGACTGTAACCTGCCAGGCTCCTGTCCATGGAATTATCCAGGTAAGAATACTGGTGTGGGTAGCCAATCCCTTCTCCAGGGGATCTTCCTACCCTGGGATCAAACCCAGATCTCCTTCATTGCAGGTGGATTCTTTACCATCTGAGTTACCAGAGAAACCCCATATTGAAACACATTTGAAATAAATATATATGATTAGAGATTAAGCTGGACTTAGTCATAAATGTTTTATTGTAGCATTTATGTACCTGTTAAGTATAGGCTAGTGTTCTTTGCAGGGATGAGAAGACCTAACAGCTGTTGGAATTAGCTCAACTGTGTCCATGCATAATGCAATGTATTATGTTTTGCTGAGGTCACAGACTCCTGTTATGTCTCTCTTCCTCTTCCCTCCTTTCCTTGATTTTATCTCTTTTTTCTCCTGAGAATAATTTGAGAACCAAATGTGGAGATGTGGAGCTTAGAAGGACTGAATCAGTGAAATCTAGGCATTTATTGCAGGATATTATATATTCTAATGTGAAAATCAGTATTTTTTTTTCTTGCTGCTATGAAATGATTCAAATTTTCATAGTAGCACTGCTCTATACCTGCCTTACCTGCAGAATGTATCTGAAAATGACTATTCCTTATGTTTGAGAAAAATATTTAAATGTTTGTTTCTTGGTTGACTTGTCAGTTTTTAATCAACTTTTATTATATTGCCTAAAAATCTATAGCGGAAAAATAGAAAGTCTTTATAGATCATGATGGATAAAGAATAAGTGGCCAAGTGAGAGGGAAAGTATCCATGACAGCTTATGAATTGGGCTCTACAATGTGAAGACTTGAGGCTAGAAGAGTGGCAAAGGGCATGTGGTGATAGGGATTCCTAGAAAGTAGTGGTTAAGAAGACCAAGAGAGGTACCACTCTGAATAACTAAGTATTTTGAGGAGTTACATTAGGTAGAGGTCTTTACCTGACTAGGAGCTTTCATCCTTTAATTCTTCAGCTATCAGCCAGTTTATCATGCCACATAACTCAAAGTGAAATTCCATCCCTTTTGCTTACCAAAGTCACAACTCTGACTGACCAGCAATAAGGGATGCCCACCAGTTCATCAGAATCTTGCTCAGTATCCATGTGACTACTATAGATGTTGCCTTCCCATTGCTTCTTAAGACATATGTAAAACCCCAAGGGATCCCTGGATTTCTAGCAGAATATTGAGGAGGAACTTTTTCCTGATCCCAGAGGTTTATAATGGAACAAACTAAAGACTCCGGAGTCAGGATGAGACATAGCATTGTATAATTGGTGTCAGTTTCACAATGTTGGCCCTGCCTTTGGCCACCATATAGATCATAAAACAGTAATGGTAGAAACAGTGAGTCGTCTTGTTGTCTGAGGCACTTGGGGTTAGAATTCAGAAAGCACTAACATGGCAACAAGGGAGAAAAAATGTTTTTCACTAATTCACAGGCACTGAGATTAACATTAGGATCCAAACATAATTTTAAAATAGCTAATGTTCCTCTCTAGATCTTCCGATGTCAGGAACTTCTCACATTTCTCTTTTGGAAAAGCATATTAAATATTAACTTGCTTTGAAAATTAAGTAATGTAATAAGCATAGCTAGTCCCATACCATTTCAATGCATGGTAGCTTTTACTACTAATTACATATTATTATTGGAGAAGGAAATGGCAACCCACTCCATTATTCTTGCCTGGAGAATCCCATGGACAGAGGATTTGGCAGGAAACAGTCCATGGAGTTGCAAAGAGCTGGACATGACTGAGCGACTAAGCACCAGCAGCATATATTATTAAACAGAGACATGGGTGATCAGTTGCGGTTGACTATGACCCCATGGGTTGTAGCCCACCAGGCTCCTCTGTCCATGGAATTTTCAGGCAAGGATACTGGGGCGGTTTGCCATTTCCTACTCCCGGGTTTCTTCCTGACCCAGAGATCATACAGAATCTATATATACAGCTTACAAAATTTGTACACACTCATATACTAGAAAAAGAACTTTGTTATATCAAGTGATTTGCAACTATGAGTGGCTTGAAAAAATTGTATACTGTCACTTCTTACTGTTGGGGGTCTTTGTTCCTTTTCTTGCCTTCCAAACCTTCAAAGATACTAATACTGGCTCTTTTTCGTGGCACCTCGGAGGCTGTTGGCCGCTTCAGAATGAAGCTGAGCATCCCTTTCCTGGCCACTGGCTGCCAGAAGCTCATGAAGTGGATGATGAATGAAAACTTCATACCTTCTTCGAGAAGCGTATGGCCACAGAAGTTGCTGCTGATGCTCTGGGTGAAGAATGGAAGGGTTATGTGGTCCGAATCAGTGGCGGGAATGATAAGCAGGGTTTCCCTATGAAGCAGGGTGTCTTGACCCATGGCTGAGTTTGCCTGCTCCTGAGTAAGGGGCATTCCTGTTACAGACCAAGGACTGGAGAGAGAAAGCACAAATCTGCACGGATTGGACTGTGGATGCCAATCTGAGTGTTCTCAATTTGGTCACTGTGAAAAAAGGGGAGAAGGATATTCCTGGACTCACTGATGCTACCTACAGTGCCTCGTCGCCTGGATCCCAAAAGAGCTACCAGAATCCGCAAACTTTTCAATCTCTCTAAAGAAGATTATATCCACCAATATGTTGTGCAAAAGCCCCTAAACAAAGACGGTAAGAAACCTAGGACTAAAGCATCCAAGATTCAGCGTCTCCTGACTCCACGAGTTCTGCAACACAAATGCTCGTGTATTACTCAGAAGAAACAGCGTACTAAGAAAAATAAAGTAGAGGCTGCAGAATATGCTAAACTTTTGGTGAAGAGAATGAAGGAAGCCAAAGAAAAATGACAGGAACATATTGCCAAGAGACAGAGGCTGTCCTCTCTGAGAGCTTCTACTTCTAAGTCTGAGTCCAGTCAAAAATAAGATGTTCTAAAAGTAACATAGATAAGATCAGATATATATATATATATAAAAGATACTAATACTGGCCATTATAACCTATAAACTATGATACTCAACCAGATCCTTTCATTTCTATGAGTAGCTATATACCTCCTTTGCTTGATAAGCAAACTACACGCTAGAAGTGTAAATGTAAGTAAAGATCTTATTGAAGACAAGAAAATTATATTGAAGATCTTCATAAATAACAGTACATGTGTTGTAGTTTCAGACTGTTTCTCTTCTGATCTATTTTCCATTCTGGAGTCAGCATGATCAATTATAAGTAAAGCTGGAATACCATGATCATCTCAAAGCCAAAAGACCACATTCATTTGCTGCCCTCTAAGCATGAGCACAGTTTCAGTGCATCCTGAGTGTTATGATATTTCAAGTTACAGTTCTTTCCCATTGTCTTTGGTGTTCTTTCCTTGCACTTGTTGTCATGATCACTCTACTCTTTCCATTAATCAGAAGGACTTTATATATTTATAGTCAACCCCATTCTGAAGAACTAGTTTATTCTTGGCAAATCTTCATATTTAGCATCTAGCACAATGTCATATTTTATATCTATTCTTTAAATTACTTATCATTTTGGCATATCAATAAATAAATAACCATGGGGCAGCTGGAACCATGGTTAGAATTAAAAATCATCTGACATGCCTCTTACTACATTCAGATCTAGACATAAAAGTTAGCGAAAAATGTTCAACTCCATAATGGCAATATTATTGAAACTCAGGCCTTTGGGAATGTGGGTTTGAGTAACAAAATCAGCTAAAGACCTTTGACCAAAAATATGCAGGTTGAAGGAAAAGTGACATAAAATGGGTAAGAAAGACAGCAGGAATATTTGGAACCAGTCTCTTATGATCACTTGTCCTGGCACATTATTCATTTTTACATTCTACACTTGTCCTAATATGTTATATAAGGAGAAGTGACTTTTTTTGGGCAACTTAGTTTAAGGCTATAGAATATTCAGATGTGAGTGTGACTACAACAGTCAAGAATTATGATTATCTTGTGACCCAATGCACACAGGATTTCTAGCTTATATAAGCTTGATGCTTTAATATTTGCCCTATAAGCCTGTGTCAAGTAGGCCTGGTTTTATACAACTTGATACACATCACCACGCTTTGATTTCCTGACTCTTTCATGTCACCCCTCTTCTCAGAGAAGAGTCCTCTTCTGGGGAGATTTTTCAAATACTAACCAACCCATCCAGAATCCACACTCCCAATCACTTTTCTTATTGGGTTTTCACATTATTGGTTACTATAAACCTGCCCTAATCATTTCAGAACCAGGTACCAGACCATTAGGGACAGCATGTATGTATCAAAGCCTGAAAGCCAATTCTAAGCCTATTTATCCTTGTCCATTACTTCCTGAGGAAAACAAAGTCTTGTCCATAGTTTCCCCTTTTCCATCCACTTAGTGACCAACTCAGGCACTTTCCCAGGCCCATGGCTTACTATTCCCTTTTATCTTGGGGACTGTAGCAAACTATTTTTCAAATGGCAACCATTTCCCAATCTTTTGGCCTTATGATACTTCACAATTTCCATTAATACATTATATTTTAAAACATTCATATTGGGAAATGGTCAGATATCTTTAGTTGCATAAAAGATGGTAGCATCATGTAATGAAGAAGATGCTGTTGTCATTACTGTCCAATGTATGGATAGAAGAGAGAGAAAGAGAAAGAATACTGGGGAGCCAAAGCAATGGATGTTCTATCACTTATCTGTAGGTGCTCAGTTCACAGATACACTTTTCTATACTAATACCTTCAGGCCACCTGACTTAAAAAGCAGTTGACTTTTATCTGTGTGGCACTTTATGTGCATTGAAGATAACTGATGAAGTAAAGATATAATTTATATTGTGAATTACATTCTTTTAAAATCAACAGTTGAAACAATAGGACTTAAAGTCACAGAGAGACATTAAATAATTTGACCAAGTCAACAAGCAAGTCATTGAAGTTAGGATTTGAACATAGGCAATCTGGTCCCAAATTTCATATTCTTAGCAGAGTCTACTATTAAATATATTCTTTTAATATATTAAAAGAATTTTACTTGCTTTAGTTTTTTTCTTAATGTATTTATGAACAGTATATGGTTGCATTATTTCTATCATGTTATCACATTATTCAACAGTTATTTTCAAAACTGCGAACAAAAATGCCAAAGGGGATTTTGCTGAAGATGGCAGAGGAATAGGAAGGGGAGATCACTTTCTCCCACACAAACTCATCAAAAGAACATTTAAACGCTGAGTAAATTCCACAAAACAACTTCTGAATGCTGGCAGAGGACATCAGGCACCCAGAAAAGCAGCCCATTGTCTTCAGAAAGAGGTCGGAAAAAATATAAAAGCCAAAAAGAGAGACAAAAGAGGTAGGGACAGAGCTCTGTCCTGGGAAGGGAGTCTTAAAAAGAGAGAAGTTTCCAAACACCAGGAAACACTCTTACTACTGAGTCTGTGGCGAGCCTTGGAAGCACGGAGGGCAACATAACAGGGAGGGAAAATAAATAAATAATTAAAACCCACAGATTATGAGCCCAATGGTAACTCTCCCAGCGGAGAAGCAGCACAGAAGCCTGCAATGGCCATTAGCAGGCGGGGGCTGAGCAGGGAGGTGTGGGCTGCATTGCTTAGAGTAAGGAGCTGGCCTGAATGCCCCGAGGGCAATCTGAGTGAACTAACTTGGACTAGCAAACCAGACTGTGGGATAGCTACCACATGAAAAGCCCTAAGACACCGCCAGTCCCATGAACAGAACAAAGGACTGAACAGGACTAGTCAGCTGCAGATCATCCCCCTCCAATGACAGGCAGCCAGAGCTGGACAAGGGCAATCGCAGCCCCAGCGAGATATTATCTACCAAACTACAAGCAGGCTTCTTTGCCAACTAAGACTTGGGGTTCTGGACAGTCAACATCCTCCTGAGAAGGTGCGCTGGTTGTACACCCAGAAAACTGAGCGGCAGGGACAGGGGATGCGATAAGTCACAGCGACCGCACTCACCAAACACCTCATCACCTTAGCTGCTCGGACCGGGGAAGGGCACAAAACGCAGGCCCAACTGATTCTTCGCCTCTGAGGACTACCCGAGTGCCTGAACCTGAGCAGCTTATACCTGGGAGGTGCATGCAGCCCATTCCTGGCGGAGCAACCTAGAACCTGAGCAGTGTGGGCAGGGAGGGGACACGTGCCATGAGCAGGGGCAGGCCCAGCAGGGGCAGGCACTGTGAGCACACGCCAGTGTTACTTGATTGCAGAGTCCCTCCCTCCCCACAGCACGACTGAACAAGTGAGCCTAAAAGAGTGTCCACCACCACCCCATTTGTGTCAGGATGGAAATCAGACACTGAAGAGACCAGAAAACAGAAGAAGCTAAAACAGAGGGAATCACCTTGGAAGTGACAGGTGCAATAGATCAAAACCCTGTTGTTAGTACTGACTACATAGGAAGGGGCTATAGATCTTGAGAAATATAAGCCAGACGAAGGAACTGTCCAAAAATGAACTGACCTCACAATACCCACAACAACAACAGAAAAAGTCCTAGATATATTTTTACTATTTTGATGATCATTCTTTTTTTTAAATTTTTTAAAATTTTTAAGTCTTCTATTACTCCTTTAATTTTCACTTTTATAACCTACTATTACTTTGCAAAACAAAAAAAAAAGACCTTTTATTAAAAGCTAACTTCATATATATATATATATATATTATAATTTTGGTGATTTTTTTTTGTCTTTCTTTTTTTCTTCTTTTCTTTAATATTGTATTTTTGAAATTCCAAACTCGGCTCTAGATTTTTAATCTTTGCTTTTTGGTATTTGTTATCATATTTGTACCTTTAAGAACCCAACCTTCAGTACCCATTTTAACCTGGGAGTGAGATTACTGGCTTCACTGATTTCTCCCCCTTTGGACTCTCCGTTTTCTCCACCAGGTCGCCTCTGTCTCCTTCCTACCCCTTCTCTTCTCTACCCAAATCTGTGAATCTGTGTGTTCCAGATGGTAGAGAACACTTAGGGAACTGATTATTGGCTGGATCTGTCTCTCTCCTTTTGATCCCCCTCATTTATCCTCCTGGCCTCCTCTGTCTCCTTCCTCCCTCGTCTCTTCTCTGTATAACTCCATGAACGTCTCTGAGTGGTCCAATTGTGCAGTGTACATAAGGAAGTGATTACTGGGTAGCTTGCTCTCTCCTCTATTGATACCACCTCATCTCATTTGGGTCACCTCTAGCTCCCTCCTACCTTTTCTCTTCTCCATGTAACTCTGTGAACCTCTCTGTGTGTCTCTCACTGTGGAGAAACTTTTCATCTTTAACCTCGATGTTTTATCAATGGTGCTGTTTAGAAGGAGAAGTCTTGAGACTACTGTAAAAATAAGACTGAAAACCAGAAGCAGGAGGCCTTAAGTCCAAATCCCAAGAACACCAGAGAACTCCTAACTCCAGGGAACATTAATTGACAGGACCTTATCAAACACCTCGAACCTACACTGAAACCAAGAACCACCCAAGGACAAACAAGTTCCACAGCAAGGCATACCACACAAATTCTCCAGCAACACAGGAACACAGCCCTGAGCTCCAATATACAGGCTGCCCAAAGTTACTCCAAAACCATTGACATTTCGTAACTGATTACTAGACATTTCATTGCACTCCAGAGAGAAGAAATCCAGCTCCACCCACCAAAACACCAACACAATTTTCCCTAATCAAGAAACATTGACAAGCCACCGATACAACGCCACTGACAGCGAGGAAACTCAACAATAAAGTTCACTTCAGTTCAGTCACTCAGTCGTGTCCGACTCTTTGCGATCCCGTGAATCACAGCATGCCAGGCCTCCCTGTCCAACACCAAATCCCGGAGTTCACTCAGACTCACATCCATCCAGCCAGTGATGCCATCCAGCCATCTCATCCTCTGTCATCACCCTCTCCTCCTGCCCTCAATCCCTCCCAGCATCAGAGTTTTTCCAATGAGTCAACTCTTCTCATGAGGTGGCCAAAGTACTGGAGTTTCAGCTTTAGCATCATTTCCTCTAAAGAAAACCCAGGGCTAACCTCCTTCAGAATGGACTGGTTGGATCTCCTTGCAGTCCAAGGGACTCTAAAGAGTCTTCTCCAACACCACAGTTCAAAAGCCTCAATTCCTCAGTGCTCAGCCTTCTTCACTGTCCAACTCTCACATCCATACATGACCACTGGAAAAACCATAGTCTTGACTCGATGGACCTTAGTCAGCAAAGTAATGTCTCTGCTTTTGAATATGCTACCTAGGTTGGTCATAGCTTTCCTTCCAAGGAGTAAGTGTCTTTTAATTTCATGGCTGCAGTCACCAGCTGCAGTGATTTTGGTGCCCCCCAAAATAAAGTCTGACACTGTTTCTACTGTTTCCCCATCTATTTCTCATGAAGTGATGAGACTGTAAGCCATGATCTTCATTTTCTGGATGTTGAGCTTTAAGCCAACTTTTTCACTCTCCTCTTTCACTTTCATCAAGAGGCTTTTTAGTTCCTCTTCACTTTCTGCCATTAGGGTGGTGTCATCTGCATATCTGAGGTGATTGATATTTCTCCCGGCAATCTTGATTCCAGCTTGTGTTTCTTCCAGTCCAGCGTTTCTCATGATGTACTCTGCATATAATTTAATAAGCAGGGTGACAATATACAGCCTTGACGTACTTCTTTTCCTATTTGGAACCAGTTTGTTTTTCCATGCCCAGTTCTAACTGTTGCTTCCTGACCTGCATACAGATTTCTCAAGAGGCAGGTCAGGTGGTCTTATATTCCCATCTCTTTCAGAATTTTCCACAGTTGATTGTGATCCACACAATCAAAGGCTTTGGCACAGTCAATAAAGCTGAAATAGATGTTTTTCTGGAACTCTCTTTTTTTTTTTCCATGATCCAACGGACTTTGGCAATTTGATTTCTTGTTCCACTGCCTTTTCTAAAACCAGCTTGAGCAACAGGAAGTTCATGGTTCACGTATTGCTGAAGCTTGACTTAGAGAATTTTGAATATTACTTTACTAGCATGTGAGATGAGTACAATTGTGTGGTAGTTTGAGCATTCTTTGGTATTGCCTTTCTTTGGGATTCGAATGAAAACTGACCTTTTCCCGTCCTGTGGCCACTGCTGAGGTTTTCAAATTTGCTGGCATATTGAGTGCAGCACTTTCACAACATCATCTTTCAGGATTTGAAACAGCTTAACTGGAATGCCATCACCTCCACTAGCTTTGTTCGTATGATGCTTTCTAAGGCCCACTTGACTTCACATTCCAGGATGTCTGGCTTTAGATGAGTGATCACACCATCGTGATTATCTGGGTCGTGAAGATCATTTTTGTATAGTTCTTCTGTGTATTCTTGCCACCTCTTCTTAATATCTTTTGCTTCTGTTAGGTCCATACCATTTCTGTCCTTTATTGAGCCCATCTTTGCATGAAATGTTCCCTTGGTATCTCTCATTTTCTGGAAGAGATCTCTAGTCTTTCCATTCTGTTGTTTTCCTCTATTTCTTGGTATTGATCGCTGAGGAAGTCTTTCTTATCTCTTCTTGCTATTCTTTGGAATTCTGCATTCAGATGCTTATATCTTTCCTTTTCTCCTTTGCTTTTCACTTCTCTTCTTTTCTCAGCTATTTGTAAGGCCTTCTCAGACAGCCATTTTGCTTTTTTGCATTTGTTTTCCATGGGGATGGTCTTGATCCCTGTCTCCTGTACAATGTCACAAACCTCAGTCCATAGTTCATCAGGCACTCTATCGATCAGATCTAGGCCCTTTAATCTATTTCTCACTTCCACTGTATAATCATAAGGGATTTCATTTAGGTCATACCTGAATGGTCTAGTGGTTTTCCCTACTTTCTTCAACTTGAGTCTGAATTTGATAATAAGGAGTTCGTGATCTGAGCCACAGTCAGCTCCTGGTCTTGTTTTTTTGTTTGTTTGTTTGTTTGTTTGTTTTTTACTGTATAGAGCTTCTCCATCTTTGGCTGCAAAGAATATAATCAATCTGATTTTGGTGTTGACCATCTGGTGATGTCCATGTGTGGAGTCTTCTCTTGTGTTGTTGGAAGAGGGTGTTTGCTATGACCAGTGCATTTTCTTGGCAAAACTCTATTAGTCTTTGCCCTGCTTCATTCTGCATTCCAAGGCCAAATTTGCCTGTTACTCCAGGTGTTTTTTGACTTCCTACTTTTGCATTCCAATCCCATATAATGAAAAGGACATCTATTTTAGGTGTTAGTTCTACAAGGTCTTGTAGGTCTTTATAAAACCGTTCAACTTCAGCTTCTTCAGCATTACTGGTTGGGGCATAGACTTGGATTACCGTGATATTGAATGGTTTGCCTTGGAAACAAACAGAGATCATTTTGTCATTTTTGAGATTGCATCCAGGTACTGCATTTTGGACTCTTTTGTTGACCATGGTGGTTACTCCATTTCTTCTGAGGGATTCCTGCCTGCAGTAGTAGATATAATGGTCATCTGAGTTAAATTCACCCATTCTAATCCATTTTAGTTCGCTGATTCCTAGAATGTCGACGTTCACTCTTGCCATCTCTTGTTTGACCACTTCCAATTTGCCTTGATCATGGACCTGACATTCCAGGTTCCTATGAAATATTGCTCTTTACAGCATCAGACCTTGCTTCTATCACCAGTCACATCCACAACTGGTTATTGTTTTTGCTTTGGCTCCATCCCTTCATTCTTTCTGGAGTTATTTCTCCACTGATCTCCAGTAGCATGTTGGGCACCTACTGACCTGAGGAGTTCCTCTTTCAATATCCTATTATTTTGCCTTTTCATACTTTTCATGGGGTTCTCAAAGCAAGAATACTGAAGTGGTTTGCCATTCCCTTCTCCAGTGGACCACATTCCATCAGACCTCTCCACCATGACCTGCCCATTTTGAGTTGCCCCATGGGCATGGCGTAGTTTCATTGAGTTCGACAAAGCTGTGGTCCTAGTGTAATTAGATTGACTAGTTTTCTGTGAGTATGGTTTCAGTGTGTCTGCCCTCTGATGCCCTCTTCCAACACCTCCCATCTTACTTGGGTTTCTCTTATCTTGGGTGTGGGGTATCTCTTCATGGCTGCTCCAGCAAAGCACTGCTGCTGCTCCTTACCTTGGATGAGGGATATCTCCTCACTGCTGCCCTTCCTGACTTTCGATGTAGGATGGCTCCCCTAGGCCCTCCTGCGCCCGTGCAGCCACCACTCCTTGGATATGGGGTTGCTCCTCCCGGCCACCACCCCTGGCCTGGGACGCAGGGTAGCTCCTCTCGGCAGTTCCTGCACTGTTGCAGCTTGGCAATCTAGGCCGCTGCCCTGACCACAGACGTGGGGTAGCTCCTCTCGGCTGTGCTTAGTGTGCCAGCTGCCACAAAAAAGAGAACTCCACAAACTGGCAGAATATAGAAAGGCCACCCCAAACACAGCAATATAAACAAGATGAAGAGACAGAGGAATACCAGCAGGTAAAGGAATAGGAGAAATGCCCAGCAAACCAAAAAAAAAAAAAAGAGGAAGAGATAGGGAATCTACCTGATAAAAATTCCGAATAATGATAGTGAAAATGATCCAAAAATCTTGAAATCAAAATGGAATCACAGATAAATAGCCTGGAGACAAGGACTGAGAAGATGCAAGAAAGGTTTAACAAGGACCTAGAAGAAATAAGAAAGAGTCAATATATAATGAATAATGCACTAAATGAGAACAAAAACACTCTGGAGGCAACAAATAGTAGAATAACAGAGGCAGAAGATAGGATTAGTGAAGTAGAAGATAGAATGGTAGAAATAAATGACTCAGAGAGGGGACATGAGATCCCAGCAAGGATCTCATTGAAATATGAAGGAGAAATCAATAGCTTTACAGACAAGCAAAAGCTAAGAGAATTCAGCACCACCAAACCAGCTCTCCAACAAATGCTAAAGAATATTCTCTAGACAGGAAACACAAAAAGGGTGTATAAACTCGAACCCAAAACAATAAAGTAAATGCAACGGGATCATACTTATCAATTATTACTTTAAACATAAATTAGCTGAATGCCCCAACCAAAAGACAAAGACTGGCTGAATGGAAACAAAAACAAGACCCTATATATGTTGTCTACAAGAGACCCACCTCAAAACAGGGGACACATACAGACTGAAAGTGAAGGGCTGGAAAAAGATATTCCATGCAAATAGAGACCAAAAGAAAGCAGGGGTAGCAATACTCATATCAGATAAAATAGACTTTAAAACAAAGGCTGTGAAAAGAGACAAAGAAGGACACTATAAAATGATCAAAGGATCAATCCAAGATGAAGATATAACAATTCTAAATATATATGCACCCAATATATGAGGACCACAATATGTAAGACAAATGCTAACAGGTGTGAAAGGGGAATTAACAATAACACAATAATAGTGGGAGACTTTAATATCCCATTCACACCTATGGATAGATCAACTAAACAGAAAATTAGCAAGGAAACACAAACTTTAAATGATACAATAGACCGGTTAGACCTAATTGATATCTATAGGACATTTCACCCCCAAACAATGAATTTCACCTTTTCCTCAAGTGCACACGCAATCTTCTCCAGGATACATCACACCCTGGCCCATAAATCTAGCCTTGGTAAATTAAAAAAAAAAAAACAAAACACAAAACTGAAATCATTCCAAGCGTCTTTTCTGACTACAATGCAGTAAGATTAGATCTCAATTACAGGAGAAAAACTACTAAAAATTCCAGCATATGGAGGCTGAACAACACGCTGCTGAATAACTAATAAACCACAGAATAAATCAAAATATGCATAGAAATGAATGAAAATGAAAACACAAAAACCCAAAAGCTGTGGGACACTGTAAAAGCAGTGCTAAGGGGAAACTTCATAGCAATACAGGCATACCTCAAGAAACAAGAAAAAAGTCAAATAAATAACCTAACTCTACACCTAAAGCAACTAGAAAAGGAAGAACTGGAGAACCCCAGGGTTAGTAGAAGGAAAGAAATCTTAAAAATTAGGGCAGAAATAAATGCAAAAGAGAGAGAGAGAGAGAGAGAGAGAGAGAGAGAGAGAGAGAGAGAGAGAGAGAGAGCATAGCAAAAATCAAGAAATCCAAAAGCTGATTCTTTGAAAGGATGAATAAATTTGACAAACCATTAGCCAGACTCATCAAGAAACAAAGGGAGAAAAAGCAAATCAATAAAATTAGGAAAAAAAATGGAGAGATCACAACAGACAACACAGAAATGCAAAGGATTATAAGAGACTACTATCAGCAATTATATGCCAATAAAATGGACAATGTGGAAGAAATGGACAAATTCTTAGAAAAGTACAACTTTCCAAAACTGAACCAGGAAGAAATAGAAAATCTTAACAGACCCATCACAAGCATGGAAATTGAAACTGTAATCAGAAATCTTCCAGGAAACAAAAGCCCAGGTCCAGATGGCTTCACAGCTGAATTCTACCAAAAATTTAGAGAAGAGCTAACACCTATCCTACTCAAACTCTTCCAGAAAATTGCAGAGGAAGGTAAATTTCCAAACTCATTCTATGAGGCCCCCATCACCCTAATACCAAAACCTGACAGAGATGCTACAAAAAAAGGAAAACTACAGGCCAATATCACTGATGAACATAGATGCAAAAGTCCTTAACAAAATTCTAGCAATCAGAATCCAACAACACATTAAAAGAGCAAACACCATGACCAAGTGGGCTTTATCACAGGGATGCAAGGATTCTTCAATATCCTCAAATCAACCAATGTAATACACCACATTAACAAATTGAAAAATAAAAGCCATATGATTATCTCAATAGATGCAGAGAAAGCCTTTGACAAAATTCAACATCCATTTATGATAAAAACTCTCCAGAAAGCAGAAATAGAAGGAACATGCCTCAACATAATAAACAAACCCATGACAAACCCACAGCAAACATTATCCTCAATGGTGAAAAATTGAAAGCATTTCCCCTAAAGTCAGGAACAAGACAAGGGTGCCCACTTTCACCACTACTATTCAACAGAGTTTTGGAAGCTTTGGCCACAGCAATCAAAGCAGGAAAAGAAATAAAAGGAATCCAAGTTGGAAAAGAAGTAAAACTCTCACTGTTTGCAGATGACATGATCCTCTACATAGAAAACCCTAAAGACTCCACCAGAAAATTACTAGAGCTAATCAATGAATATAGTAAAGTTGCAGGATATAAAATCAACACACAGAAATCCCTTGCATTCTTATACACTAATAATTAGAAAGTAGACAAAGCAAGACAGGAAAAAAGACACAGATGTGTATAACGGACTTTTGGACTCAGAGGGAGAGGGAGAGGGTGGGATGATTTGGGAGAATGGGAATTCTAACATGTATACTATCATGTAAGAATTGAATCGCCAGTCCATGTCTGACGTAGGGTGCAGCATGCTTGGGGCTGGTGCATGGGGATGACCCAGAGAGATGTTGTGGGGAGGGAGGTGGGAGGGGGGGGGTCATGTTTGGGAACACATGTAAGAATTAAAGATTTTAAAATTAAAAAAAAAAAAAAAGAAGTACACACACAAAAAAAAGAAATTAAGGAAACAATTCCATTCACCATTGCAATGAAAAGAATAAAATACTTAGGAATATATCTACCTACAGAAACTAAAGACCTATATATAGAAAACTATAAAACACTGGTGAAAGAAATCAAAGAGGACACTAATAAATGGAGAAATATACCATGTTCATGGATCAGAGAATCACTATGATGAAAATGAGTATACTACCCAAAGCTATCTATAGATTCAATGCAATCCCTATCAAGCTACCAAAGGTATTTTTCACAGAGCTAGAACAAATAATTTCAAGATTTGCATGGGAAAAAAAAAAAAAATCTCAAATAGCCAAAGCAATCTTGAGAAATAAGAATGGAACTGGAGGAATCAACTTGCCTGACTTCAGGCTCTATTACAAAGCCACAGTCATGAAGACAGTATGGTACTGGCACAAAGACAGAAATACAGATCAATGGAACAAAATAAAAAGCCCAGAGATAAACCCTCACACCTATGGACTCCTTAACTTTGACAAAGGAGACAAGAATATACAACGGATTAAAGACAATCTCTTTAAAAAGTGGTGCTGGGGAAACTGGTCAACCACTTGTAAAAGAATGAAACTCGAACACTTTCTAACACCATACACAAAAATAAACTCAAAATGAATTAAAGATCTAAACTTAAGACCACAAACTATAAAACTCCTAGAGGAGAACATAGGCAAAACCCTCTCCGACATAAATCACAGCAGGATCCTCTATGACCCACTTCCCAGAACACTGGAAATAAAAGCAATAATAAACAAATGGGACCTAATTAAACTTAAAATCTTCTGCACAACAAAGGAAACTATAAGCAAGGTGAAAAGACAGCCTTCTGAATGGGAGAAAATAATAGCAAATGAAGCAACTGACAAACAACTAATCTCAAAAATATACAAGCAACTCCTGCAGCTCAATGCCAGAAAAATAAACGACCCAATAAAAAAAATGGGCCAAAGAACTAAATAGACATTTCTCCAAAGAAGACATGCAGATGGCTAACAAACACATGAAAAGATGCTCAACATCAGTCATTATCAGAGAAATGCACATCAAAACCACAATGAGGTACCATTTCATGCCAGTCAGAATGGCTGCGATCCAAAAGTCTACAAGCAATAAATGCTGGAGAGGGTGTGGAGAAAAGGGAACCCTCTTACATTGTTGGTGAGAATGCAAACTAGTACAGCCACTATGGAGAACAGTTTGTGGAGATTCTTTAAAAAACTGGAAATAGAACTGCCTCATGACCCAGCAATCCCACTGCTGGGCATACACACCGAGGAAACCAGAATTGAAAGAGACACTTGTACCCCAATTTTCATTGCAGCACTGTTTATAATAGCCAGGACATGGAAACAACCTAAATGTCCATCAGCAGATGAATGGATAAGAAAGCTGCGGTGCATATACACAATGGAGTATTACTCAGCCATTAAAAAGAATACATTTGCATCAGTTCTAATGAGGTGGATGAAACTGGAGCCTATTATACAGAGTGAAGTAAGCCAGAAAGAAAAACACCAATACAGTATACGAAATGGCAACCCACTCCAGTGTTCTTGCCTGGAGAATCCCAGGGATGGCGGAGCCTGGTTGTCTGCCATTAATGAGGTCGCACAGAGTCGGACATGACTGAAGCAACTTCGCAGCAGCAGTAGCAACGCATATATATGGAATTTAGAAAGATGGCAATGATAACCCTGTATGCAAGACAGCAAAAGAGACACAAATGTATAGAACAGTCTTTCGGACTCTGTGGGAGAGGGAGAGGGTGGGATGATTTTGGAGAATGGCATTGAAACATGTATAATATCATATATGAAATGAATCTCCAGTCCAGGTTTGATGCATAAGACTGGATTCTTGGGGCTGGTGCACTGGGACGACCCAGAGGGATGGTATGGGGAGGGAGGACGGAGGGTGTTCAGGATGGGGAACACTAGTATACCTGTGTGAATCTTCATTTTGATGTATGGCAAAGCCAATACAATATTGTAAATTCATTAACCTCCAATTAAATAAATAAATTTATATTATAAATAAATTTATATTTAAAAAATGCCAAAGAGACAGCACAGTTGGACATACTATAAAAAATACATTCACTTGTATTCTTTTACAGTTTATCTACCACTACTGTTTGTTTTTTTTTAACAAAAAATAGTAGTTTATTCTTTTATTGTCCCTTTGGTTGATATAGTAACTATTGGCAGGCTATAGTAATGGATGATATAGTAACTATTTAAAAATATCTATGAGACTTCCCTGTAAAACAGTATTTGTACCATTTATATAATGAAAATACTCATTACAACTATTCATACAACTTTATGATGTAATCAAATAATTATTTTTTAGTTAACTTTTTAAAATTTCACTATGGATCTGATAGGTCACTTTACATTTTTGATAGTGGAATATTACAATGTTATGTATGACACTTTACTCCTTAGCACTAAAATATTTTTTATAATTTCTGCAATAGCCCTTTTAAGGTTTAAAGTAATCATTTTGAATCACCATAATTATATGAAAGATATATATTTATCTGAAACACAAAATCGATTACTTTATGTATAAATATGCTCTTAAAGAAAAATTAATTGAGTCAAGACAGATTGAGTTAAAGGAAAAATTACCTGCTTTTATAATCTTTTTTTTTTTTTCTGTTATCCTCATAGAGAAAATTGTGGATTGAGAGAGGTAATTAATAGGAAAACAGGTAAACAGGAAAATAGAGTACTATGCATACATCATAAACTTAAACACATTTTTGCTAGAGTGAGATTATACCAGACCGAAAGGCATTTCAGGGTGACTCATATTACCAGTTTTGAAAAAGTACCTCTGATAAATGACCCAAATTCAGAATAATCTCCATTAACAGCTCCTCATTCAGAGGCATGAAGCTACATTAGAAGAAGCTAAGCAAAGAAACAGAAATGTGACTTCCATCTCCAGTGAATAGTGATTTGTCAGAAGCTAATGTAGCAAAGATTTCTCTAAGGCTAGTTGAGCAGGGAAAGTAAAAATCTGTAGGCAGGATTTCAAAAACAGGGAAGAATTGCAGAACACCAAGCTACAGTGATTGCCTCTAACAGAAATTAGAGACAACAGCTTTCCTAGAAAAGATACTCATAAAAGAAGAAGTATTCTGAATCTACCAAAGCAAATATCTTTCTGATATATTTATTGTAACTTACTCTTTCTATCCTTCTGGAATTTTAAATACTTTTCCTATTTTTGTAATCAGTGCTATACTCAGTGTGTTTTGTGCCCTGGAACCAATCTACATATTCTTAACCAGAGATCAGGCATGAAATAAATATAGAAAATAGAGGAAGCACTTAGAAATATTTAAAGCAAATTGACATTCCTATGACATTATTATTGCAATTCATTCTTATGGTTAGAATTCAATAGTTTAGAATTGTGTGACCCTCACATTCATAAGTTGATGGCCTAACCATCAGTAAATCATAATGTGATCTCTTCTGGAAATAAGATTTTGAAAATGTAATTTCTTAGGATGAGGTCAGTGAGCCCTAAAGCAATAATACTGGTAATCTTGTAGGAGGGGAAGTTTGGACCCAGAAGCACACACATAGGGAAAAAGCCATGTGAGCATGAAGGAAGAGATCAAGCTGTACTTTTGTACACCAAAGAATATCAAAGATTGCCAGCAAACCACCTGAAGCTAGGATGGAACAGAATCCCATTTACACCCCTCAGAAGAAACCAAACCTGCCAATAAATACCCTGGTCTCAGATTTCCAGCCTCCAGAATTGTGAGACAAAAATTTATATATATATATATATATATAATACAAAATGGGGCTTGTTCCTTCATCTAGATATTTTGATAGGATTTGTTCTCAAGTATGTTACATTCACAAATCAAAGGTATATAATTTGGATTTCCCAATGTTTCATGGCAAATAGAAGGGGAGAAAGAGGAATCAGTAACAGATTTTATTTTCTTGGGCTCCAAAATCACTGCAGACTGTGACTGCAGCTATGAAATTGAAAGACCCTTGCTCTTTGGAAGGAAAGTCAAGACAAACCTAGACAGCATGTTAAAAAGAAAAGACATCACTTTTCTGACCATATAGTCAGACTATAGTCTGTCCATATAATCAAAACCATGGTTTTTCCAGTAGTCATGCATGGATGTGAGAGTCAGACCAGAGAGAAGGCACTGAAGAACTGATGCTTTTGAACTGTGGTGCTGGAGAAGACATGAGAGTCCCTTGGACTGCAAGGAGATCAAACCAGTCAATCCAAAATGAAAACAACCTGGAACATTCATTGGAAGGATTGATGCTGAAGCTGAAGCTCCAACACTGTGGCCATGTGATGGAAGAGTCAACTTATTGGAAAAGACCCTGATGCTGGGAAAGACTGAAGACAAAAGAAGGGTGGCAGAGGATGAAACATTTAGATAGCATTTCTGATTCAATGGACATGAACTTGAGCAAACTCCAGGAGATAGTGAAGGACAGAGAAGTCTGGCATGCTGCTCTCCATGGGGTTGCAAAGATTCAGGCACAACTTAGCGACTGAACAAGAACAAGTCCTAAGAGTATCTGTTGTTTCATCTTAAGCAAGGCTTAAGAACTGAAGTAACTTCAGTAGACGTGCAGATAACATAATTTAGTGAAGGCAATCATGGTAAGGTACAACAAATGAGTGGGAAAACCTACCTAACTGGAGAATATAAGCCATACCTAAAATTAAACATGTTAATTTTTTAAACATTACATTAACCCAAAATAAAACACATCCACAGAACCACCTGTTTGAGATCACTGTTACATTTTTTTTTCTGATTATCTCAAATATAGCTTTTATTTCACTTATTTTGTACCTCAAATATTTACCTAAGTCCTGATTTCTAAACTGTGCAGTCAGATTCTTCATTTGATTGTCTTAGAGGTAGAGGTATAAAATTCTACAGAGGTACAGAGGTTCATGTCCCAAAAGAAAACAATGTTCAACTCCATAAAATCAATTGGGTTCTACCTTGTACCAGTGACTAACAGTGGAGAAGCTGTGAAGCAATCTACCATACATGACTACTGGAAAAACCATAGCTTTGACTAGATAGACTTTGTTGGCAAAGTAATGTCTCTTTTCCTGTCATGCAATACTGAATTAACTGTTATGTGATTGATATTTTGGCGGGAAAGTCTATGGTGAATAATGATGCGTTTATTTTCTTGTGAAATATTCATAATTATGTTCTATCTTGTCCTGATTTAAATTCATCAAAAATCAATTCAGTTCAGTTCAGTTGCTTGGTCGACTCTCTTTGTGACCTCATGAACTGCAGCACACCAGGCCTCCCAATCTATCACCAACTCCCAGAGTTTACTCAAGCTCATGTCCATTGAGTCGATGATGCCATCCAACCATTCCATCCTCTGTTGTCCCCTCCTCCCACATTCAATCTTTCCCAGTATCAGGATCTTTTCCAATGAGTCAGTTCTTTGCATCAGGTGGCCAAAGTATTGGAGTTTCAGCTTCAGCATCAGTCCTTCCAGTAAATATTCAGGACTGATTTCCTTTAGGATGGACTTGTTGGATCTCCTTGCAGTCCAAGAGACTCGTAAGAGTCTTCTCCAACACCAAGGTTCAAAAGCATCCATTCTTTGGCATTCAGATTTCTTTATAATCCAGCTCTCACCTCCATACATGACTACTGGAAAAATCATAGCTTTGACTAGATAGACTTTGTTTGCAAAGTAATGTCTCTGCTTTTAAATATGCTGTCTAGGTTGGTCATCGCTTTTCTTCCAAGGAGCAAACGTCTTTTAATTTCATGGCTGCAGTCACCATCTGCAGTGATTTTGGAGCCCCTCAAAATAAAGTCTGTTACTGTTTCCACTGTTTCCCCATCTATTTGCCATTGAGTGATGGGACCAAATGCCACAATCTTAGTTTTCTGAATGTTGAGTTTTAAGCCAAAATTTTTACTCTCCTCTTTCATTTTCATCAAAAGCCCCATTTAGTTCTTCACTTTCTGCCACAAGTGTGCTATCATCTACATATCTAAGGTTATTGATATTTCTCCCAGCAATCTTGATTCCAGCTTGTGCTTCATCCAGCCCAGTGTTTCTCATGATGTACTCTGCATATAAGTTAAATAAGCAGGGTACAATATATAACCTTGACATACTCCTTTCTTGATTTGGAACCAGTCTGTTGTTCCATGTCCAGTTCTAACTGTTGTTTCTTGATCTGCATACAGATTTCTCAGGAAGCAGGTCACATGGTCTGGTATTCCCATCTTTTTATGAATTTTTCACAGTTTCTTGTGATCCACACATTCAAAGGCTTTGGCATAGTCAATAAAGTAGAGGTAGATGATTTTCTGCAACCCTCTTGTTTTTCCATGATCCAATGGATGTTGGCGATTTGATCTCTGGTTCCTGTGCATTTTCTAAATCCAGCTTGAACATCTGGATATTCACAGTTCATGTAATGTTAAAGCTTGGCTTGGAGAATTTTGAGCATTACTTTGCTAGCATGTGAGATGAGTGCAATTGTGCGGTAGCTTGAACATTCTTTGGCATTTCCTTTCTTTGGGATTGTAATGAAAACTGACCTTTTCCAGTCCTATGGCCGCTGCTGAGTTTTCCAAGTTTGCTGGCATATTGAGTGCAGCATTTTCACAGTATCATCTTTTAGGATATGAAATAGCTCAACGGATATTCCATCACCTCCACTAATTTTGTTTGTATGGATGCTTCCTAAGGCCCACTTGACTTTGCATTCCAGATGTCTGGCTCTAGGTGAGTGATCACACTATTGTGATTTCTGGGTTGTGAAAATCTTTTTTTATAGTTCTGTGTATTCTTGCCACCTCTTCTTAATATCTTCTGCTTCTGTCAGGTCCATACCATTTCTGTCCTTTATTGTGCCCTTCTTTTCATGAAATGTTCCCTTGGTATCTCTCATTTTCCTGAAGAGATCTCTAGTCTTTCCCATTCTATTGTTTTCCTCTATTTCTTTGCATTGATCACTGAGTAAGGCTTTCTTATCTCTCCTTGATATTCTTTGGAACTCTGGATTCATATGGGTATATCTTTCCTTTTCTCCTTTACTTTTCACTTCTCTTCTTTTCACAGCTATTTGCAAGGCCTCCCCAGACAGCCATTTTGCTTTTTTATATTTCTTTTTCTTGGGGATGGTCTTGATCCCTGTCTTCTGAAAAATTTCACAAACCTCCATCCATAGTTCTTCTGGCACTTATCAAATAATCCATTGAATCTATTTGTCACTTCCACTGTATAGTCATAAGCGATTTGATTTTGGTCATACCTAAATGGCTTACTGGTTTTCCCCACTTTCTTCACTTTAAGTCTGAATTTGGCAATAAGAAGTTCATGATCTGAGCCCCAGTCATCTCCTGGTTTTGTTTTTGCTGACTGTATAGAGCTTCTCCATCTTTGGTTTCACAGAATATAATCAATTTGATTTCAGAATTGACCATCTGGTAATATCTATGTGTAGAGTCTTCTGTTGTGTTGTTGGAAGAGGATATTTGCTATGGCCAGTGCATTTTCTTGACAAAACTCTATTAGCCTTTGCCCTGCTTCTTTCTGTACTCCGTGGCCAAATTTGCCTGTTACTCCAGGTGTTTCTTGACTTCCTACTTTTGTGTTCCAGACCTCTATAATGAAAAGGACATCTTTTTTGGGTGTTAGTTCTAGAAGGCCTTGTAGGTCTTCATAGAATCATTCAACTTCAGCTTCTTCAACATTACCGGTTGGGGCATAGACTTTGATTACTGTAATATTGAATGGTCTGCCTTGGAAACGACAGAGATCATTCTGTCATATTTGAGATTGCATCCAAGTACTGAATTTAGAACTCTTTTGTGGACTGTGAGGGCTATTACATTTCTTCTAAGGGATTCTTGCCCACAGTAGTTGATATAATGGTCATCTGAGTTAAAGTCACCCATTTCAGTTCATTTTAGTTCGCTGATTCCTGGAATGTCGACGTTCACTCTTGCCATGTCCTTTTTGACCTCTTCCAATTTGCCTTGTTTCATGGACCTAACATTCCAGGTTCCTATGCAATATTGCTCTTTTACAGCATCGGACTTTACTTTCATCACCAGTCACATCTACAGCTGGGTATTGTTTACTTTGGTTCCATCTACATTCATTCTGGAGTTATTTCTCCAGTGATCCTCAGTAACATATTGGGTACCAACCAACCTGGGGAGTCCATCTTTCAGTATCCTATCTTTTTGCCTTTTCATAGTCTTCATGGGGTTCTCAAAGCAAGAATACTGAAGTTTTTTGCCATTCCTTTCTCTAGTGGGACAGGTTTTGTCAGAACTCTCCACCATGACTCACCAGTCTTGGGTGGCCCTACACAGCATGGCTCATAGTTTCATTGAGATAGATAAGGCTGTGATTGTGGCTTTCAGTCTGTCTGCCCTCGGATGCTGAAAAATAAGAGGCTGCTGGAAGCTTCCTGATGGAAGAGACTGATTGAGGGGGAAACTGGGTCTTGTTCTGATGGGCAGAGCCATGCTCAGTAAATGTTTAATCCAACTAATATAGTTGTTGTTGATCAGTCACCCAGTCATGTTCTACTCTTTGCCACCCCCATGGACTGCAGTTTGCCAGGCCTCCCTGTCCCACACTATCTCCCAGAGTTTGCTCAAGTTCATATTCATTGCATCAGTGATGCCATCTAGCCATCTCATCCTATGACACCATGTTCTCCTTCTGTCTTTGATCTTTCCCAGCATTAGGGACTATTCTGATGAGTTATATGTTTGATTCAGATGACCAAAATACTGGAGCTTCAGCTTTAGCTTCAGTCCTTCCAGTGAATATTCTGGTCTCCGTTAAAATTGATCTGTTTGATCTTCTTGCTGTCTAAGGGACTCTCAAGAGTCTTCTCCAGCACCACAGTTCAAAGACATCAATTCTTTGGCATTCCACTTTGTTTATGGTCAGCTCTCACAAGAGTATATGACCACTGGGAAGACATAGCCTTGTCTATACATACCTTTGTCGGCAGAGTCATGCCTCAGCTTTTCAACACACTGTCTAGGTTTGTCATCACTTTCCTGCCAAGAAGCAATTTTCTTTTGATTTCATGGCTCCAGTCACCATTTGCAGTTATTTTGGAGCCCAAGTAGAAGAAATTTGTCACAGCTTCCACCCTTTCCCCTTGTATTTGCCATGCAATAATGGGTCCAGATGCCATTATCTTAGTTTTTTTTTTTTTAATATTTAGTTTTAAGCTGGCTCTTTTACTCCTTTCCTTCACCCTCATCAAAAGGCTGTTTAGTTCTCTTTGCTTTCTGCCATTAGAGTGGTAACATCTGCATATCTGAGGTTGTTAATACTTCTCCCACCTATCTTGATTCCAGCTTGCAACCCAACCAGCCCAGGATTTCTCATGATGTACTCAGCTTATAAGTTAAATAAACAGGGTGACAGCAGACAGCCCTGTCATACTCCTTTCTTGATTTTGAAACAATCAGTTGCTCTACATAGGGTTGTAACTGTTGCTTCTTGACCTGCATACAGGTTTCTCAGGAGACAGGTAAGAGATGGTCTGTTATTCCCATCTCTCTTAGTGCTTTCCACAGTTTGTCATGATCTACACAAAGGCTTTAGCATAGTCGATGGAACAGAGATAGATGCTTTTCTGAAATTCCCTTGCTTTTTCTATAATCCAGCAAATGTTGGCAATTTGATCTCTAGTTCCTCTTCCTTTTCTAAACCCAGCTTGGACATCTGGAAGTTCTTGGTTCACATAATGCTGAAGCCTAGATGCAAAATTTTATGCATGACCTTACTAGCATGGGAGATAAGTGCTAGTAGATTGGAGAACTGTCCAATGGTTAGCACATTCTTTGGTACCACCCTTCTTGGAAATTGGGATGAGGATTGACTTTCCAGTCCTGTGGCCACTGCTGAGTCTTCCAGATTTGCTGACATAATAAATGCAAAACCTTGATGGCATCATCCTTTAGGGATTTGAATAGTTCTGCTAGAATTTCATCGCATCCACTAGCTCTATTAACAGCAGTACTTCTTAAGGCCCACTTGACTTCATTCTCAAGAATATCTGGCTCTGAGTGATTAACCACACCACTGTAGTTAGTCACCCACCAATCCAGTTCATTAAGATGTTTTTTATACAGTTCTTCCATGTATTCTTTCCATCTCTTCTTGATCTTTTCAGCATCTACTAGGTCTCTTCTGTTTTTACCCTTTATTGTCCCCATCTTTGGGTGGGAATCCCCCTTGATGTTTCCAGTTTTCCTGAAGAAATCTCTAGTCTTTATCCTTTTTTCTCTTCTTCTATTATTAAGCACTGTTTATTGAAGAAGGCCTTCCTATATCTTCTAGCTATTCTTTGAACTCTGCATTTAATTGGATATGCCTTTCCCTCTCTCCCTAGCTTTTTGTATCCCTTCATTTTTTCACTATTCATAAAGCCTTCTCAAGTAACCACTTTGCCTTCTTGCTTTTCTTTTTCTTTGGGATGGCTTTGTTCACCACCTCCTGTACAATATTACTAACCTCTGCCTAAAATATATATAGTTATAAATTTTTTGTTGCATATAGGTGCAATATATTTATAGCAAATTAGGTCTTTAATAGACATTAAGTAATTCAGCATTCCTATACTTCACTTCATTTTGTCTATGCTGATAGAGCAAAGTTCATTAGTTTGCTTATAGAATATATTTTGCAAATTATTTTATGATCTATTTAAACAAAGAGGCATACAGTCCAATTTAATGACAAAAGGGTCAGCCTCAGGACCTAGTCTTTGTATCCTAATAGAAAGTCACAACATAAGTAACAAAGTGATCAAAGATGATCAAATAACTGATGCATATTTGAGAAATATTTAACATAAATGAGCCAATGATGATTCATGATTAAATGTTACAAAATTTAATATAATTCAAGTCTTCACATATTAACTAGCTTATAGTAGGAAAAAGAAAGAATGGCATTTGTGATTGATAAGGATTCGTTTAAAATTTCTCCATCATAATTACTAAGAGAAGTGTGAAATTACAACCTTTCATAGTGCTAATTTTTCAATATATGTCAAATTTTAATTTTAATATGCATAGATATATTTTATAAACATTCTCCTCTTTGTAAACAATCAGAAATTCTCAGAATGACTTGGATTTGAATCTTCTTATATTAATTTAATTTATAATGGTGAACATGAAAAATGCAAGATATGAAGAAGTTTCTTTCTGGCCTATTAAACCTTAACCAACCTATGAGTCACAATATTTTTATGTCAAAATCAATGCCAGGCCTAAAATCTGATTTTTTTTTTTAACATAGTGTTTATATTCCTGGGTGTTTTCCTTCCACAATGCTTATGAGAATCCCAAGGGTATGATTTAGTCTTCGTCATCCTCAGGCACATCAATAGAGAGGGAAAAAAAGAAATATTCCAACATAAGCATGGTTATTTTCACTAGGCTTTAGTTTTGTTGGTGGTTATTTTTTAGCATTTATTTTTTTGTGTATTTCCTAATCTTTTCAAATTGAATAAATATTTCTAATATCAATGAAAATAAAATGATGCTATTTAAAAAGTATAATCAAATACATATAGTAGACAAAGTTTTTTTAATATGTACCTATTTCACAAAAGTTGTTCAATTTATGCACTTGGTTTTAAGCCTCCAAACTTTAGATTATTGTTCTACTTTTCTTTAACATTCTGTTAGTTGACCTAAAATTAATGGTGCAGGAAACAACAATCACTGTGTGACAGATATTTGGGTTCTGCAAGAATCTTACTTGAATGGATCTGTCCTTATTATAAGGAAAAAGCTTAACTCTGACATTAGTGAGAACTAATCATGTCAAATTACTCAGCCTACGGAATCCTAACACTGACTTGTCTTATCAAAGGGATAGCTGTAAACAGACACCCAGTCATGAATAACACTACTGAAATTCCACACACTATTATCTCTTATTTATAGTATGAAATTGAAAAGAAAATACATAGCTTTTTAATCTTAATGAAAATCATTTAAAATGATATATAATTATGTGTTTGCTTGTTTAATAAGATTGTAAAAAATAGTATTATTTTAAATAACCACTGATGTTCAGAGGAAGTTCTATTTATTTCTAGAATCATTATTTAATCCAACGTCATGTTAAAAGTTTTGTAATTAATTGTATGATTAGAATTGTAATAAGTATAATATTGTACTTATAAATATGTGTTTTCTTTCATGGGCAGAGTAACACAACTTGTAACTCAGATGAGTTCAAGAGCCATCTAAAGTGCACATGGGAAAACCAAAATGGAAATTAGCATAATGACTGTCACAACATATTGAGTTGGCCAAAAAGTTTGTTTGAGTTTTTCCATGCGAAGTTACAGAAAAACTCAGATGGACTTTTTGGCCAACCCAATATATTGTACAGTAATACTTGATTCATTTTGTTAATTCAACCAATATTTATTTAGTGACTGTTGTTTATGTGGTACCTTCTAAGAGTTGTGGGCATATGCAAAAGAAAAAGACACAAAAAGTATCCCTAGCTTCATGAAGCTAATTTTCAAGAGAGGAAAATTTTAAGAAAAAATGAATTAGAATTCAGTAAATATCTATCACCTGTAAATTGTTAAAGGTGATTAGAAGGAAATAAACAGAATATATAAGCAGAAAATGAGAGATCAAAATACCTCAAATAATCTGGTCAGTCACAGTTTCTTGGAGGATATAATAAGCAAGCTAAAATCTTAAGACTAAGAAGGGCTGAGGCACATGAAGAGGGAAAAGCATTCAGACAAAATGAACAGCAGGTGTTGAGAAGATGGAGGAAATAGCTCTATGTCCACAGAAAGCAGAGATCTGCACCTGTTTGTGGTTCATGTGACTTTCTAGTGGCCTCCAAGCTAGGTGTAAGGTGATGCCTTTAGCAATGCCTGTACTCTTCACAAATCAGAGCTTTGGAATTATTTGGAAATATTTGAAAAATGTTCAAAGACTGTTTTCATTATTATTAGAAATGTTAGAATGATATAGTTGCCAATAAAAGAAAAGGATAATTCTGAGGTTTTTAAAAATAAAACTTTAAGCTTTGTCTTCAGAATTTCCCAGCCAAGCTTCATATTATTCTCCTTCTCACAGAGGTTCAAAATCTGAAAAATATATTGAAGGGATTCCGGCCATGTGCTAGGGTCTAGCTGCTTCCCCCCAGCAGGATTTTGTTTGTTAACACCCTGGATGGCAGGACGTTTCAGTCTATCTTTCAGAAACTTTCTCTTAGCTCCCCAGACTCCTACATGGTCCCAGAACTCAGAAGGCATCCTGTGGAGAGAACTGGTCAAGCATTTGAGCCTCCTCAATTTTCTGCTTTGTTATTTTAATACTGCATGTCAACTGAAAATTTTCTGGTTTCTCCTTCCTCCAGCAGAGTCTCTCTGCTTGAGATAAGTCTCAGCTAAACCCGTGCCCAGAGTCAGTGAATTATCTACAGGGGACTAAAAAAGACTGCAATTTATCAGCTCACCCAAGAAAAGTTAGCTCCTCCTAGGAATTTTTTAAGTCTAGATTTTCTTTCTTTCATAGCTGTCTCATTACCTTGAAAATATTCTTTTTGTGATATATACAATTTTTGCTAGTTTTTGAAACAGAACCATGGCTTGCCGCTACTTATTAGAACCTACCTAGAAACAGAAGCATTCAGTGCTGTTTTAATTTAATATTTTGATGTGAGAGGGTGAGGTTCTATAGTCTTGCGCTTGGTTATTTTTTTGTAAGAGCTCTCAAAATATAGTCTGAGAGTCAAGGTTGGTTTTTGGCTAAGGTTGCATATTTCTATTGTAATTAATCTCTTAAGAACTGAGGAAAGAACCAAAAGGCATATATATTGACATACATTGTAACAATGAAATGGATTCAAGAAAAATGTTTACTTATCACCTGATCCCCATAAAGCTTTTCCCTGCTTTTGGCATTTGTATTCAACAGGGGTTTGTGATTGCTAGGCATCAGTGTTCCAAAGTCTAAAAAATGATCACGTATTTCATTTCCCCTAATGTACCACTACTGTTTAATGCCTGTAAGTCTTTTTAGGGGAGATAAAGAGGGAAATACAAATTATGTACTTCACATATGTGTCTCCTTCAATGTATCAGTCTTACACTCAATGAAGAGACTTTCGGTCTTTGAACTGACCCAAGTCTGGGAATTACTCAGGGACCATAACTGCAGGTGGTTCAGTTCATACTGGTCACATTAGATACAATGCTGTTGTTGCTATTATTAATATGTTGTTATTGTTGTTGATGATATTGTTTTCATTTTATAGTCCAAACAAGGCCTTAGTTTATAGCGCATCCATTTTATTCCTGGAGACCTCATAAGCAGCTAACTATTGAAGATCTGTGTGGGTAAAACAAATCAGATCACCAGACTTAATAAAATGTTACTGCAAGCACTTTCAGATTGTTATGGCAGTAGAAAAGAAAAAGCAAGAGCAGTGGTCATTAAACAGAGTGAGTGTTGTGCCAGACTGTTGACTTTTGAGTGGAGGGGGTACATAAATATATGGAGAGAGAAGAATATTTATTTCTAGTTTGTGAGTGGGAAAATAACCAAAGATTATATTTTTATATAAATTAGAAGATGCAGTCCAATTTCCATGACTATTTGAATTATAGCTCTGTCATCTGTCCCTGGAAAAGCAAGAGGGTATAACCAAGCAACAGTGTAGAAGCCTGAGGTTACATCTTTTTCAGATCATCTATACTCTGTTTTCCAGTTGCAGAGACACCAGATCTGCATTGAAAAGTTACACAGTGGAGGTAAAGATGACAAAATTTGCCATGACTCCACCTTCAAAAGAAAGTGGGAGAATACTTTGTAGATAAGTGGCAGAAGATAAAATGACAAAACAAGGTAAAAGAATAATTATCAAATATATGAATGGGAAAAGGACGGTTAGCAAAAATAAGACAATGTATTTCTTCACTGGCCTTCCTCAAAAGAGTGCCCAAATGGAAAACTAGTTCCAAGCTAAGGTTTATAATCGTGAGTAAATCTATTTTAAAATCTATGCTATGTTTATTTCTTTAGGTAGCGTTGACCTTGAGACTCTATTTGTGCACACTTATTAGGAATGAATTGAATTAGTATTCAAAGATTAAAGAGTTTACATAAGTGAGAACATATTTCCAAAGGTAAATTGGTAGGCAAATTATTTATGATGCTTAAATGATAACAAGTTTCTGTGTTTACAAACATAATCTTCAGTTCAGTTCAGTTCAGTTCATTTCAGTCGCTCAGTCGTGTCCGACTCTTTGCGACCCCTTGAATCACAGCCCACCAGGCCTCCCTGTCCATCACCAACTCCCAGAGTTCACTTAAATAAGTTTCATTATTTCCAAGGTAGTTCATAATATCTTAGTGATTAAATTAAAATAGACATAGCAATTAAACAATAACCATAAATTTAATTATGTTATTATGGCAGATAACATGATGGTTCCCAATTATGCATGCCTCCCTGTAGCCATGCTCTTTACATAGGGGTTGTTTTAACCAAAGGGATGGTAGCAGGTGCAATGGCAGAGGAACTTTAACGTGTCTGAGTAGATGAGCTTGGGCTCTATCATTTCTGATTCTGCATGAGAAGAGCATCTCTCAAACAGCAATAACCTTTTTACCCTCATCCTCAGAATGAATACTTGTGGGGCCTATCTGAGCCCAACATAGTTAAAATCTCAGCCTTTCTAGAGCTACAGTTTGAAGTAGAGCCACTCTGTGAAGGCTAACTTGGTTAGCTGCTTCACAACAGTACAACCCATGATGTGGGAATAAATTCTTATCATTGTTTTATGTAACATTTGGGAAGGATTGCTACTAAACATTTTTGAGTCAGTAGCTGACAGACCAAGACATTGGCACCTAGAAGAAGTAGCCATAACAAAAATTTAAGATATCTGCATAGGCTTTGGGACCAGAGAGCAGGAGTTATGAAACTGTTATAAGAGATTTAACAAGGAACAGACTAGTTTACAAATAGAATTGAGAAGTATTACTAAGAACTTAGAAAGGCTGACATATGATAGATTTGAAAATAAATAATAAAACTTATTTTTTAAATCTTTGTTCTCTCCAGCCAATAATAATTCAAAACTTAAGATACATCCAGACTTGGGGCAAAGCTCAAAAACTATATACCCTTAAAATACTTCCTGTGGGTAAAAGCAAACAAAACCTAAGGGTTGGCTGCTCCACCATTTGTTAAGACTTCTGATATACATAGGGTGGAGCCTATTAAATGCTTATAACTAGGTAAACAGACTTCTGATAAGGTGAAGTATATGGTCTCACAAAACATGATAAGAAAAACACCTGTAAAGGATTTGTGGGTGAGGCTTTGACATGTATTGCTTATTGGTTTTGAATCTATTTTTTTAAAAAAACAAATTTTGAGAGATCTGTATTTGTGAGAATATCACCTGTTTGTTCACCATATTAAAAACAAACAAACACTGATGAAAGAAATCAAAGAGGACACTAATAGATGGAGAAATATACCATGTTCATGGATCGGAAGAATCAATATAGTGAAAATGAGTATACTACCCAAAGCAATTTACAAATTCAATGCAATCCCTATCAAGCTACCAGCCGCATTTTTCACAGAACTAGAACAAATAATTTCAAGATTTGTATGGAAATACAAAAAACCTCGAATAGCCAAAGCAATCTTGAGAAAGAAGAATGGAACTGGAGGAATCAACTTGCCTGACTTCAGGCTCTACTACAAAGCCACAGTCATCAGGACAGTATGGTACTGGCACAAAGACAGACATATAGATCAATGGAACAAAATAGAAAGCCCAGAGATAAATCCACACACATATGGACACCTTATCTTTGACAAAGGAGGCAAGAATATACAATGGAGTAAAGACAATCTCTTTAACAAGTGGTGCTGGGAAAACTGGTCAACCACTTGTAAAAGAATGAAACTAGATCACTTTCTAACACCGCACACAAAAGTAAACTCAAAATGGATTAAAGATCTAAATGTAAGATCAGAAATTATAAAACTCCTAGAGGAGAACATAGGCAAAACACTCTCAGACAAAAATCACAGCAGGATCCTCTATGATCCACCTCCCAGAATTCTGGAAATAAAAGCAAAAATAAACAAATGGGATCTAATTAAAATTAAAAGCTTCTGCACAACAAAGGAAAATATAAGCAAGGTGAAAAGACAGCCTTCTGAATGGGAGAAAATAATAGCAAATGAAGCAACTGACAAACAACTAATCTCAAAAATATACAAGCAACTTCTGCAGCTCAATTCCAGAAAAATAAACGACGCAATCAAAAAATGGGCCAAAGAACTAAACAGACATTTCTCCAAAGAAGACATACAGATGGCTAACAAACACATGAAAAGATGCTCAACATCACTCATTATCAGAGAAATGCAAATCAAAACCACAATGAGGTACCACTTCACACCAGTCGGAATGTCTGTGATCCAAAAATCTGCAAGCAATAAATGCTGGAGAGGGTGTGGAGAAAAGGGAACCCTCCTACACTGTTGGTGGGAATGCAAACTAGTACAGCCACTATGGAGAACAGTGTGGAGATTCCTTAAAAAATTGCAAATAAAACTACCTTATGACCCAGCAATCCCACTGCTGGGCATACATACCAAGGAAACCAGAATTGAGAGAGACACATGTACCCCAATGTTCATCGAAGCACTGTTTATAATAGCCAGGACATGGAAACAACCTAGATGTCCATCAGCAGATGAATGGATAAGAAAGCTGTGGTACATATACACAATGGAGTATTACTCAGCCGTAAAAAAGAATTCATTTGAATCAGTTCTGATGAGATGGATGAAACTGGAGCCGATTATACAGAGTGAAGTAAGCCAGAAAGAAAAACACCAATACAGTATACTAACGCATATATATGGAATTTAGGAAGATGGCAATGACGACCCTGTATGCAAGACAGGGAAAGAGACACAGATGTGTATAACGGACCTTTGGACTCAGAGGGAGAGGGAGAGGGTGGGATGATTTGGGAGAATGACATTCTAACATGTATACTATCATGTAAGAATTGAATCGCTAGTCTATGTCTGACGCAGGATACAGCATGCTTGGGGCTGGTGCATGGGGATGACCCAGAGAGATGTTATGGGGAGGGAGGTGGAGGGGGGTTCATGTTTGGGAACGCATGTAAGAATTAAAGATATTAAAAATAAAAAATAAAAAACTAATTAAGAAAATAAAATAAAAACAAACAAGACAAACAAAGAGCTCTGGTCCTGCACTTAACTATAGGCAGAGAATAAATAGAAAACACCCAGGAGGCAAAATAAAAGATTCATAAAGAAGAGCCTCTTTGAGTAAGTAGATCCAGGTTCTGGTCAAGAAAATTTTCTACCACAAGACTGGGAATACATGATAATGCTTGCTCAGCAGGATTTCAGAATTCCTAGATCAGAGGTTCCAGTATATCTCCCATTTCTCTTTTCAAAGTAAAGTGTTAATTGCAGCTTTTCTGTCCCTAGTCCACAATCATATGTTGGATATGTGGGTGGAGAATAATGCGTCTTTTTAGTTAATAGGTAAATAATAATAACTGACTCCAGACATGATATAGACTGGGAGATCCTAAGCAACAATAAGTAAATCTTGAAAAGAGCAGGTGAGGGAACTTTGTGTGTGGAAGAATCATAAAAATTGTGATGAAGAGAGTAGGCAATAGTAGATTTAATTAATTTTGGCAATTCTTAAAGCCTGTCTCTGAATCTGTGTTCCATGCCATGTAACTTGCTTTGGCAAACTGAGTATTAATAATATGCCTGACAGAGTAAGGGGTTAAAAACATGCTTACAAGAATTGACTTTCTTTCTTGCTCCACTGGCTTTCCTTCAGTTAATATAATACATGCAAAGTCTAACTTAGCTGAACTTGTAAGGAAAAAGCCAAGCCCTATCAACCCGTGGTTATGAAGAAGAACTTTACAACTGAGCGCAGCTTAAATGTGCTATCAAGTAGCTGCATTCAGATTCATGAATATTGGTATAGAGGCTTATTGATGCATGAATCTTTGTTTTGGAGTAGATTCTATGCGATAGCTGGCTGACACAGTTAAAATCATACACAAAATTTTATATTGGAGGCATAACTAACTTTAGAGAAAGATAAAGCTTTTTGACTTTAAAATAAAGAAGACACTTTTTATGTTAATATAATCAAATATGATAATCAAAATGTTTTTCCCCAGAGCACAACAGTTTGAAAAAGTGTGTTTTTTTTTTTTTTTTCTCTTGGCTTATTTCAGAAAATTAGCTTTAGGCCATGGATGGGAGAAAAAAAACTCAAAGAATCTATTTTTACATGAAAATAATTTGTCTCCTCTTAATATTCTCAGTGTTAAAACTTCTTAAACATGTAATGATAGAAGTATATAAAGCTTATAGAATAAAACTGAAGAAATCAATATATCTTAGTTTTAATTTCCCTACCTGATGCCACAGCTTGAAGAGAAATATTTTTTGGTATAGCAGTTTATTGTAAGAAGTTTAAGTTTGTCAAGTTGGCTCTGTATTCTAAATTCATGTCCTTGAAATTACCTCAGAAAGCAAATAATAATGATGATTATCTTCCTCCTCATCATATATTTCTTTTAAAATTTTCTATTAGGAGCTTCCCTCATAGCTCAGTCGGTTAAGAAACTGCCTGTAATGCAGGAGACCTGGGTTCAATTCCTGGGTTGGGAAGATCCCCTGGAGAAGGGAATGGCAACCCACTTCAGTATTCTTGCCGGGAGGATCCCATGGACGGAGGAGCCTGGTGGGCTACAGTCCATGGGGTTGCAAGAATCAGAAACGACTTAGTGACTCAACCACCACCGCCACCATAGCTATATTAAATACTTTCTATATTCATACCATGTGTGTATCAAAGATTTAACAGCATTTATTTTTTATGGTTTGGGTATTATCTAAACATAATGTAAGTTTAGAATTGAAAATTATGTAATTGAAGACCATTTTTGACAAACAAAAAGTGAGGGAGGTCATTGTCATCAGACATACCCTGCAAAACATATATAAGAAAGTTCTTCAGTTAAGAAGGGAAATTATACTGGTTATTTTAGTGCATTAATAGTTTCCTCAAAGGGGTATATCCAAATGCTAAACCCTGGTACATGTGACTGGTCTTATCTGAAAATAAGATCTTGACTATGTCATTAAGTTAAGGATGTTGAGATGAGATCATTCTGGATTACGTACGGGGCCTAAAACCAATGGCTTGTTTCATAAGTTAAAGGAGACAGAAGCTAAAGTGACACATCTGAAAACAGGAAAATCAAGACATGCCACCAGAATCCAGGAGAGAGGCACAGAACAGACTGTCCCTAAGAGTCTCCAAAAGGAACCATCCCTATTGACACATTGATTTTGGACTTATGGCCTCCAAAATTATGAGAAGATAAATTTGTGTTGTTTCAAGTCACCAAGTTTATAGTAATTTACTATGATTGCCCTAGGAAATTAATGCACATTCTGTCACAAGTAAGTGAAGTGATACCATATCAAATTTTTATCAATCTGTAAATGACTTTGGAATTGGACAATGAGAAGAGGCTGAGAGAATTCAGATGCACATGATGGAAAATGTCTAGGTTGTCCTAAAGAGATGACTGGTTAAAAACATGAGCACTGAAGATGACTGGTGAGCATTTGAAAAGCAATGAGGAATGTGTTATTAGAGACAGGAGGAATGGCAATTCCTGTTACAAAGCAGCATTAAACTTGGTTGAATTTATTTTACTTTTAAGTGGTAAACAGAATCTGTAATAGATAAAATTAGCTCAGGAGATTTCCAAGAAAAATGTTTAAATTATCAGCCTGGTTTCTTCCTGTGCTTATAGTAAAATGTGAGAGCAAGATAAATTGAGGAAGGAATTTCCCAACCAAAATAAACATTTGGTGACTTGGGAAATTCTCAATCTACCCAGATTGCAAAGGAAATGAGGAAATCTAAATTTCCTAGCTAAAACTATGAAATTTACCCTTGGAAAAGCATGCTCCAGAGGGAAGGCCAGGGTACAGCTGGAAAGAGTTTTACTGAAAGATTAAGTATATCATATTTGGCTCTAATAAGCAATTTCAGCAGAAGCCAGGATTACAGATTGGTTTATCCAGGAAGGATCTGTAGAGAACTCTTGCCCAATGGTGTTACCTTTCATGTATTACATGGGTGACCAATAAGTTTCCTGGGAATACTATACCAGCAGAAACACTGCTAGAAAGAGACAGAGATGGGAGAAAATAAAAGATTTTTAGACTTCTGAAATTCTACTTCATCTTTGTGAAAGACACTGTTAAGAGAATAAAAATTATAATCCACTGACTGAGAGAAAAAACTTTCAAAATATATATTTGATAAAGGACTTGTGTCTAAGATATACAAAAATACTCTTAAAAATTAACAATAAAAATTCTAATAATAGGGAATATTAGTACAGACACCTCACCCCAAAAAATTCAAAGTTCAAATAAACCTATGAAATACTAATCAACATCATTTTTAATTAGGGAATTTTAAATCAAAATAACAATGAAATACTACTACATATCTAGTAATAAGAAAAAAAAAAACTGATAGTACCACTCACTAGCAAGGATGCAGAATACCAGGAACTCATTGTTGGTGAGAATGATAGACAGACACTTTGGAAGACAGCTTGGTAATTTCTTATACAGGTAAACATAGTTTACCTCATAGTTTAGTTTAGAGGTAAACATAGTAAACATAGGGCTTCCCTTGTGGCTCAGCAGGCAAAGAATCCACTTGCAATGCAGGAGACCTGGGTTTGATCCCTGGGTTTGGAAGATGCCCTGGAGAAGGGAAAGGCTACCCCCTCCAGTATTCTGGCCTGGAGAATTCCATGGACTACAGTCCATGGGGTTGCAAAAACTCAGACACAACTGAGTGACTTTCACATTCACTTTCAAACTTAGTTTTGCCACAGGATCTAGTGATTGCACGCCTAGGTATTTACCCAATTAATTTTGAAAGCTTAATATTCACACAAAGACCAGGACATGAATGTTTATAGCAACTTTAATGGTAATTGCCAAAAACTGGGAGCAACCAACATACCTTTCAATAGGTGAATGGATAACTTGATACATCTATACAATAGAATCAGGAAATCAGTCCTGAATGTTCATCGGAAGGACTGATGTTGAAGCTGAAACTCCAATACTTTGGCCGCCTAATATGAAGAACTGACTCATTTGAAAAGACTCTGATGCTGGAAAAGATTGAGGGCAAGAGGAGAAGGGGATAACAGAGGATGAGATGGTTGGATGGCATCATTGATCCAATGGACATGAGTTTGGGTAAACTATGGGAGCTGGTGATGGATAGGGAGGCCTGGCATGCTGTAGTCCATGGGGTCGCAAAGAGTAGGACATGAAAGTGACTGAACTGAACTGATACAATAGGGTGTTATTCAGTAATAAAAGGAAATGAGCTATCAAATCACAAAATGACATGCATGAATATTAAATGCATATTGCAAAGTGAAGAAAGCAAATGTGAAAAGACTACATACAGTATGATTTCAATTATATGACATCCTGAAAAAGACAAAACTATAGACATGATAAAAAGATCACTGGTAACCAGGTTTGTGGGTATGGAAGGAGAGGATAGTTAGTAGGTGATGTAAAGGGATTTTTAGGGCTTTAAACTCATGAGAAACGCTGGGCTGGATGAAGCTCAACCTGGATCAAAATTGCCGGGAGAAATATCAATAACCTCAGATATGCAGATGATAGCACCCTTATGGCAGAGAGTGAAGAAGAACTAAAGAGCCTCTTGATGAAAGTGAAAGAGGAGAGTGAAAATTTTGGCTTAAAACTCAACATTCAGAAAACTATGATCATGGCATCTAATCTCATTTCTTCATGGCAAATAGATGGGGAAGCAATGGAAACAGTGACAGACTTAATTTTTCGGGGCTCCAAAATCACTGCAGATGTTGACTACAGCCATGAAATTAAAAGACACTTGTTCCTTACAAGAAAAATTATGACCAACCTCGATAACATATTAAAAAGCAGAGACACTACTTTGCCAGCAAAGGGCCATCTAGACAAAGCTATAGATTTTGCAGTGGTCATGTATGGATGTGAGAGTTGGACTATAAAGAAAGCTGAGCACCAAATAATTAATGCTTTTGAACATCCAACCAGTCCATCCTAAAGGAAATCAGTCCTGAGTGTTCACTGGAAGGACTGATGTTGAAGCTGAAACTCCAATACTTTGGCCACCTGATGCAAAGAACTGAACTCATTTGAAAAGACCCTGATGCTTGGAAAGATTGAGGGAAGGAGGAGAAGGGGACGACAGAGATGAGATAATTGGATGGTATCACCGACTCTATGGACATGAGTTTAAGTAAACTCTGGGAGTTGGTGATGAACAGGGAGCCTGGTGTGCTACAGTTCATGGGACTGCAGAGTCGGACACAACTGAAAGTATTGTAATTTATTTTTAAAGACATATATAATGTTATACCACACATAGCAACTCTCTGTGTATTCGATGACTTGAGGTATGCCAGCAAGAGATAAAAGAATGGAATGAGGAATGTGAAAAAAGTGGTATAACTATACTGCAAATATACCTTACTGACCTAAGTAACTTTGAAAAATGTAGATTTTTTTAAACCAATACCAAAAACTTTACAAAACCACTATACTGTGGTTAACAAGCTTGTTTCATATAGCAATAAAATTCTGAACTTATATATATACATATATATATATATATACACACACACACACATATATTGCTGCTGCTGCTGTTGCTGCTAAGTCGCTTCAGTCGTATTCGACCCCATAGATGGCAGCGCACCAGGCTCCGCCGTCCCTGGGATTCTCCAGGCAAGAACACTGAGTGGGTTGCCATTTCCTTCTCCAAAGCATGAAAGTGAAAAGGGAAAGTGAAGTCACTGAGCCATGTCCAACTCTCAGCAATCCCATGGACTGCAGCCCACCAGGCTCCTCCATCCATGGGATTTTCCAGGCAAGAGTACTGGAGTGGGGTGCCATTGCCTTCTCTGAATATATATATTAGAGTTAAACAGTTATGTACAAAATGGTGATTGTGGGAGCCAGGTTTCTCACATTTGGTGGAGGGAGATTAACAAGAGTAGAAGGTAAGATTTATTCATTTGGTAACAGATTAGAATTAGCAACAAGAGTGGAAGGCTAGATTAGAATTGGCAAGCAAAACTGGAACATTAGATTTATTCATGTGGTAACAGATTAGAACTGGCAACATTAGTATAAACTCATGAGTAGCATAAGGTAGATACAAATGATAATGTGTATGTGTTTATCCCTGTGTGCTTAAACAAGTTACTATCCATTATAGGTTTCCTTCCTCTTTCAGCTGAGTTGATTTAGCAGTAATGAAACCCCAGTACCCATGAGCACATCTAAACTCATATCTTGATTCCTTATAGAATTTTCTAACAAAAGAAACAAGGAATCTTTGGGGAAGTGGCTGATTCTGGTGGTAAAAAAATTCACCAGATGAGTGTGAAGTATATTGTAGTGCCAGAAGCGCATGCAAAGAAAAACCTAAAAAGACAGAAAGGAAAGTAAAAGAATAAACACCAATGTGAGTCTCTATCAAAGGGGCACTTGAGAGAACTACCAATGGGAAAAACTAGAAGCATTTAAATAATAAAATTAAGTAGCTTTGGATTATAATCTAAAATATAAAATGAAAATCTATTAATCCAAACTGATCTCAGGTATCTGCAATGAATCAGTTCAGTTCAGTCGCTCAGTTGTGTCCAACTCTTTATGACCCCATGAATTGCAGCACGCCAGGCCTCCCTGTCCATCACGATCTGCCGGAGTTCACTCAGACTCACGTCCATCCAGTCAGTGATGCCATCCAGCCATCTCATCTTCTGTCATCCCCTTCTCCTCCTGCCCCCAATCCCTCCCAGCATCAGAGTCTTTTCCAATGAGTCAAACTCTTCACATGAGATGGCTAAAGTACTGGAGTTTCAGCTTTAGCATCATTCCTTCCAAAGAAATCCCAGGGCTGATCTCCTTCAGAATGGACTGGTTGGATCTCCTTGCAGTCCAAGGGACTCTCAAGAGTCTTCTCCAACACCACAGTTCAAAAGCATCAATTCTTCGGCACTCAGCTTTCTTCACAGTCCAACTCTCACAGACATACATGACCACTGGAAAAACCATAGCCTTGACTAGACAGACCTTAGTCGGCAAAGTAATGTCTCTGCTTTTGAATATACTATCTAGGTTGGTCATAAATTTTTTTCCAAGGAGTAAGCGTCTTTTAATTTCATGGCTGCAGTCACCATCTGCAGTGATTTTGGAGCCCCCCCAAATAAAATCTGACACTGTTTCCACTGTTTCCCCATCTATTTCTCATGAAGTGATGGAATCGGATGCCATCATCTTCGTTTTCTGAATGTTGAGCTTTAAGCCAACTTTTTCACGCACTAAGCGCAGGCGGATGCGAGAGCCGGAGCGCTAAGCACAGGCAGCTGCGAGAAGAGTTTCCCCACGTCCGAGGTCAGGGGCAGCGGCCTAGAGTGCCAGGCTGTGACAGTGCAGGAATGGCAGAGAGGAGCTACCCTGTGTCCGAGGTCAGGGGCAGCAGCTGAGAGGAGCTACCCTGCATCTCCGTTCAGTGGCTGCCGGAGGAGCATCCGGAGGAGCGGTGGCTGTGCAGGTGCAGGAGGGCCTAGTGGAGCTATCCCACGTTGAAGGTCAGGAACTGGGGCGATAAGGAGATACCCCTCGTCCAAGGTAAGGAGCACTGGCTGTGCTTTGCTGGAGCAGCCGTGAAGAGATACCACACGCCCAAGGTAAGAGAAACCCAAGTAAGATGGTAGGTGTTGCAAGAGGGCATCAGAGGGCAGACACACTGAAACCACACTCACAGAAAACTAGTCAATCTAATCACACTAGGACCACGGCCTTGTCTAACTCTGCAATGAATAAAAAATCCAAATTAATCATATATTGCAGAAAACTAATTCTGATAACAGTTATTACATAGTTTTGACACCACAATTTGTATATCCTAACTAAACCTCTCCTTGGAACCTACTATCTTCACAACTAAGCAACTCTGATCCACTTCACCAATACCAGATTTTCTTTCTCCTTCGCTTCCTGTTGCTCAGGTTAAAATACTTGGAGATATCTCTTATTTTTCACTTTTATTATATTGCATATTCACTATATCTGCAAATTTTATTGTTTGTACCTTCAGAATATAATCATGTGTTTAATCAACTGTATTAATGTTATCATGCTAGAAATCACCATCTTCTACATTTTTGGTTATCCTAAAACTTCCCAACTACTCTCCTATAATATGTCCCAGTCCTTATTCAGTTTATTTTTAACGAGGAGTCAGTGTGATATTTTTATAGTCAAATATAAGTTCAGATTATTTCCCCATTCAAAACCATCAACTGATAAAACTTTATAATGGACTTCCCTGGTGTCTCAGACAGTAAAGCGTCTGTCTACAATGCGGGAGACCTGGGTTCGATCACTGAGTCGGGAAGATCCCCTGGGAAGGAAATGGCAATCCACTTCAGTACTATTGCCTGGAAAATCCCATGGACAGAGGAACCTGGATTAACTTTATAATAAAATATAATATCTAATTATGTAATCTCGTCTTTGTTCTTCAGTATTTTCTTAACTATTTTTGTCAATTGGCATTGCAATATAAATTTTAGGAAGATTTTGTAAATTTTCACTGTTTACAAAATTTTATACAGTCATCAGGAGTGTGACACTTTTAGCAACATTCAGTCATTGTATAGGAGAATTTTGTTGGAATTTGAAAGATTTTATATATTTCAGACTAGAGTTTAAAAAACATCATTATGCAGTTACATTCTCTATGACCCTACAAAAATGTGAATATTCTTTTATTATTCCATTAATCAGTTCAGTTCAGTTCAGTCGCTCAGTCGTGTCCGACTCTTTGCAACCCCATGAATTTGCAGCACACCAGGCCTCCCTGTCCATCACCAACCCCCAGAGTTTACTCAAACTCATGTCCATCAAGTTGGTGATGTCATCCCGACATCTCATCCTCTGTCGTCCCCTTCTCCTCCTGCCCCCAGTCCCTCCCAGCATCAGAGTCTTTTCCAATGAGTCAACTCTTCGCATGAGGTGACCAAAGTACTGGAGTTTCAGCTTTAGCATCAGTCTTTCCAATGAACACACAGGACTAGTATAGCTTAAATAAGTTTACTGGTTGCAAGAAGTAATGTGACCTTTCTATATACTTTTTCATTCTTGCAGAAGATAATTTCTATCAAGTAAAAATGAAAATAATCAGAATAAGTAAGTGCTAACTATATGTATCTCTTCATCATTCATTATTATGATACAATTAAAGGATTACATGAAGATTAGTCTTTGGTTTTAATGTAAATGGATTTTACTGGTAAATTAGATTTTGTTATGCTTCATGAAGATATATTTCCTGTAGCAAACTGAGTTGCCTACTTGACAAATTGATACTAATCATGGAAGAAACTTCATTTCATGCAAACTTTTTAATATCTAGGCAGAAATGTAAAATTTACTCTTGCAATCATTTGTGGTTCTACTGCATTAAGAATTCTATTTATCCAAGGAAATGGAATAGCTTGTGTTTAGGCATGCTCCTCTGTGCCTTTCTACAGTATTACATGTTAATATATTTAATCTATTCAGCATCTTTGGATGTTTTAATCATAATCACATGTATTTATGCTAAAGCCTCAGCATACTTTTGTTACTTGTAATGAATTTGACCTATCAGCAAAAGCTCTATAAGGTTTTTCTATATACATAGAATTAGCATTAAACACATTGTTCCTTGGAAATTTGCATTTTCAGTTTTTCTTCATGTTATATATATAGCATTTTAAACAATTTTTCTGGAAGTCTAAGTCACTGTTTTATTATAAGTCTCTAGCTCTTTCTCCACTCAAAATAGGAATTAGCTATTAAAAATTAGGTTTCCACATTGATTGCAATTAATATGGCATTAAAATTAATTGGATATAAAAGTATATAATCTTTCTTTACAAATAAAAATTACACAGAAATGCTGTTGATATTACATTTACCAAATAATTAACATTCGTCTCTTCTATAGAATCTGCTCACTGCAAAAACTAATTATTATTTGTGTTTAAAAACTAACTTCTTTTACTTTTTCAAAGTTTGGAAACCAAATAATAAACATAAATAACAATGGCTACTATTTTGGGTAATAATAAAAATAATAGCTAACATTTATTATACAACTGTTATGGTTCTGGTTCTTTTGCATAGGTTATATAATATAATTAGCATAATAATCGTATGTATAATTTTTTATATCTGCTTTACAGATGAAGAAAAGAAGGTATAGAGAGGTAGATAAAGTTAACAAAGACTAGAATCTGCACATCAATATCTAAGCAGTCACACTCTACAGTTCCAACTCCTTGAGAGATAAAACTAAATACTATACGATTCCACTTATATAAGAATTGTGAACTGTGAACTTCCAGATGTTCAAGCTGGTTTTAGAAAAGGCAGAGGAATAAAAGATCAAATTGCCAACATCCACTGGATCATTGAAAAAGCAAGAGAGTTCCAGAAAAATATCTATTTCTGCTTAATTGACTATGCCAAAACCTTTGACTGCATGGATCACAATAAACTGTGGAAAATTCTGAAAGAGATGGGAATACCAGACCATGTGACCTGCCTCTTGAGAAACCTATATGCAGGTCAGGAAGCAACAGTTAGAACTGGACATGGAACAACAGACTGGTTCCAATTAGGAAAAGGAGTACGTCAAGGCTGTATATTGTCATCCTGCTTATTTAACATATATGCAGAGTACATCATGAGAAATGCTGGGCTGGAAGAAGCACAAGCTGGAATCAAGATTGCCGGGAGAAATATCAACAGCCTCAGATATGCAGACGACACCACCCTTATGGCAGAAAGTGAAGAGGAACTAAAAGCCTCTTGATGAAAGTGAAAGAGGAGAGTGAAAAAGTTGGCTTAAAGCTCAGCATTCAGAAAACGAAGATCATGGCATCTGGTCCCATCACTTCATGGCAAATATATGGGGAAATAGTGGAAACAGTGTCAGACTTTATTTTGGGGGGCTCCAAAATCACTGCAGATGGTGACTGCAACCATGAAATTAAAAGACGCTTACTCCTTGGAAGGAAAGTTATGACCAACCTAGATAGCATATTCAAAAGCAGAGATATTACTTTGCCAACAAAGGTCCATCTAGTCAAGCCTATGGTTTTTCCAGTGGTCATGTATGTCTGTGAGAGTTGGACTGTGAAGAAAGCTGAGTGCCGAAGAATTGATGCTTTTGAACTGTGGTGTTGGAGAAGACTCTTGAGAGTCCCTTGGACTGCAAGGAGATCCAACCAGTCCATTCTGAAGGAGATCAACCCTGGGTGTTCTTTGAAAGGAATGATGCTAAAGCTGAAACTCCAGTACTTTGGCCACCTCATGCGAAGAGTTGACTCATTGGAAAAGACTCTGATGCTGGGAGGGATTGGGCGCAGGGGGAGGAGAAGGGGATGACAGAGGATGAGATGGCTGGATGGCATCACCGACTCGATGGACATGAGTTTGAGTAAACTCTGGGAGTTGGTGATGGATAGCGAGGCCTGGTGTGCTGCAATTCATGGGGTCACAAAGAGTCGGACACGACTGAACGACTGAACTGACTGATATAAGAATCTAAAAAACAAAACAAATGAGCAAATATAACAAAACAGAAACAGAGTCACATATACAGAGAACAAACAGGTGGTTGTCAGAGGAGATGGGGAGGGAAGGATGAGTGAAATAGGTGAGGGAAATTATACCTCTATAAAGCTTTCAGGTAGAAAATAAATGAGTCACAAGGATGAAATGTGCAGCACGAGAATATTATCAATAATAAAGTAATATGGCTGTATGGTTATAGATGGTAACTAGACTTACAGTGGTGATCATCGTGTAATAGAGAGAAATATTGAATCACTTTGCTGTGTACCAGAAACTAGCACAATGCTGTAGTTCAACTATGCTTCAAAAAACAATCTTGTAGAAAAAGCAATCTGCCTTGTTGTTTTCAGAGGTGCGAGGTTGGGAAGGAAAGAGAGTTGTTGTTAGATTAAAAACGTCCTAGGGATGCAAGTTACAACATGATCAATATAATTAACACTCCTTTATGTTATGGGCTTCCCTTGTGACTTAGCTAGTAAAGAATCTGCCCGCAATGTGGAGACCTGGGTTCAATCCCTGGGTTGGGAAGATCCCCTGGAGAAGGGAAAGGCTACCCACTGCAGTGTTCGGGCCTGAAAAATTCCATGGACTGTATAGTCCATGGGGTCACAAAGAGTCAGACACGACTAAGCGACTTTCACTTACTTACTTACACTTATATTAGAAAGTTGTAAACAGAGTAAATTGTAAGAGTTCCATCACAAGTAAAGTGTTTTTCTTTTATTTTGTATCTACATGAAATGATATATATTTACTGAAAGTATTGCAGTAATCAGTTCTTGATGTATTAAGTCAAAGCATCATGGTATACCTTAAACTTATACAGTGTTGTATGTCAACTATATCTCATTAAAACTGGAAGGAAAAATTAATGCAAAATTAAGTTGGAAGGTTATATTTTGTAACATTTTCTATTACTATTACCCCTTGCAATGTATATACTAGATATTTCAAGTCAGTTAACATAGTTTAGGCATAGATGTTTTAAAAATGATTTAATGTGACTTTTGCTTCTTTTGTACATTTATGTGACATTTATTTTTACCTAGTAGGACTTCCTCTAACAAAGGATAAACAATCTGTATTATTTTTCATTTTTTCTCCTAGTTTTATTGAGAAATAATTGACATGCATCATTGTATAAGACTAAGGTGTATACCATGATTATTTGATTTACCTGGTTGTGAATTGATTACCATAAGAGGGTTTTAAGATGCTAATCCATCTTCTCATAAAACAAAGACAAAAGAAAAAAAAAAAGGGGAGGAGGGAGGAAATGTTTTTCCTTGTGTTGGGAACTCTTAGGATTTATCCTAACAACTTTCCTATTTACCATGCAGCAGTGTTAGTTATAGTCACCTATTTTTTATTTCTTTCATGAAACATTTTAATAGGTGTTAGAGAAACCTTGAAATGCTACTTACTGCAATACTTAAGTAAACTTGAATCTGTGATTCAATATACCTCTGGGATCCATTCCTTCAAGAAACATGTCATAATAATGACATATTCAAAATATGGAATAAGAAAACATATTTACCATTGGTTAAGAAATATATAAGCCTAAATCCCTAAGCCAAATTTCATGACTTCAACTTCACAAAGAGTGAATGAAATAAGAACAACTTGATTTATTTCTTATTTCCTCATAGACTAGAGTTCTATTTACTAAGATATTATAGGAAAGAAATCATGTGGGTCACTTTTCTTATGCCTGAGATTTAGTACCATGAGCGTACTATACAGTTCATCTATATAACTGTGAATTTAAAAATATAATCTCCCCAGATCCTGCTGCTGTAGTGGATAACTCTGAACGTTTGATCTGATGAGCTTACATTTTATCATGTAACAGACCATCTTCATCCCCTTTTCCATTTCTCCCGGGAAAATTAGTGTATGTTTCTTTTTATGGTTCTAGTCTTCCCCTCTTCAGCTAATCCCATGTTGATGTTATACTTTTTATAATAATTTTATAATATAATAGTTTATAAAGCAAATTAAATAATAATCTAATTCCTACATTATTCTTATCATGTGCTTGAGTTGTTTAAATATATATTTCTGATTATTTTCAGCATATATTAGAAGTAATGTTTTTACTGACTCTACTCAGCTTGATCACACATTTCATATTTACTTTTAATGATAATTTTGCTGCCAAAATAACTATTGGATGGAAAGAAAATTTGAAGCACATATGAAATTGTTTGCATAGCATACATAGTATTTTCATTTATACAGAATTCTGCCATTTTGAAAGCATGGCTTGATAATAAAATATGATAGCTCAAAAAAGATTGAGGGAATGCCTATGCTTTTTGGGACCACACAAAATTGCACTTATGGTCAACCAAAACACTTTCAGGCCATTGCTTAGCAACCTACATGCAAGGAAGAATTTGCATTAGTGCTTAAAGAATAAAGGTTGATAATATTCAATTATTTCACATTGTTTGTTATTGTTAGTCTTTAAAGTTCACCAACAGTATCAACTTGGCTGGTTTTCTAACTTCATTTGTAACTATCAACTTCGATATTAACTTTTACATGAAAGCACAATAAGACATATGTCTGTAAAACTTTGGAGAAAGACAGAGGGAGAAAAAGAAGGGGAAGGAGGAAGGAGAGAGTGGAGAGGGAAGGAAAGAATAATGAAAGAAGGGAGGAAGAAAAGGAAATAAGGAGGAAGGGATGGAGGGACAGAGGAAGGACAGAAGACAAAGGATCTCATCTTCAGAAGCAAACAGCCATTTCATTATCTCTTAGGGAAAGCAAACTCTGGTTATAGTTACTATAGTCAGACTTTTTTTGGGGGATCCAAAATCACTGCAGATGGTGATTGCAGCCATGAAATTAAAACACGCTTACTCCTTGAAAGGAAAGCTATGACCAACCTGGGTAGCATATTCAAAAGCAGAGACATTACTTTGCCGACTAAGGTCCGTCTAGTCAAGACTATGGTTTTTCCAGTGGTCGTGTATGGATGTGAGATTTGGATGGTGAAGAAGGCTGAGCACTGAGGAACTGATGCTTTTGAACTGTGGTGTTGGAAAAGACTCTTGAGAGTCCCTTGGACTGCAAGGAGATCCAACCAGCCATTCTGAAGGAGATCAACCCTGGGATTTCTTTGGAAGGAATGATGCTAAAGCTGAACCTCCAGTACTTTGGTCACCTCATGAGAAGAGTTGACTCATTGAAAAAGACTCTGATGCTGGGAGGGATTGGGGGCAGGAGGAGAAGGGGACAACAGAGGATGAGATGGCTGGATGGCATCACTGACTCGATGGACATGAGTTTGAGTGAACTCTGGGAGTTGGTGATAGACAGGGAGGCCTAGTGTGCTGCAGTTCATGGGGTTGCAAAGAGTCTGACACGACTGAGCGACTGAACTGAACTGAATTGAACAAGAAGGTACTATTTTGCCCTCTTTTTTTCTTGGTCTATTTTATAGTAAACACCAGTGTATAAATATTTCTTTAGTCAGTTTCTCATTAGACAATTCAAAAGGAAAAGAAAAGAATGAATACCTATAACCAGAAGTTGTGAACATTGGCTCCTTAAACACAATTCCTCTTCCACTGGGATAGAAGGTCACAGATGAGCTATACGCTTCTATTTGCAACACATGAGAAACAATAGTAGCATTGTGAGAGAATAAAAGTGAATCACTTTTATTTTTATCTTCTCCTTAAGGTTTTAAAAAAAACTCATAGAAGCCAAACCAAGTAAAATACAATATAAGGAATATTACAAAATCATAATAGTTGTTAACTCATTAATACCAATGATGATTTCTTTACATAAAAGTAAGATTTGCACATTCCACTGCCTCTCATTATCTCTTCTGCTATCGAGGGCCCCGAGATGATGTTGGCTAAGTCTGAAACCTCTTGTTATTCACTTACACATTTCTGCTGCTCATACATAATAGGCAACTGAGTCTTGCTTAATTCTACTACAAACTCACTGCACTTTTATTTTTTTTGAAGTTCAATCCTCCATCATCCTCAGATTTGGTTCTAAATTGGTCTTTCTATCCTAGTCTCTGTTCTCCAAGATGTAGATACTGCCCACAGAGTACTCTTTCTACATTAATTTTTATATCACTACATTATTTAAAACCTAACAAAGACTTTCTATTACCTGTACAGAAAAGTCAATACATTTAGCAAGGCATAACTAACACCTAAAAAAGATGTCCTTTTCATTATAGGGGACTGGAATGCAAAAGCAAGAAGTCAAGAAACACCTGGAGTAACATGCAAATTTGGCCTTGGAATGCAGAATGAAGCAGGGCAAAGACTAATAGAGTTTTACCAAGAAAATGCACTAGTCATAGCAAACATCCTCTTCCAACAACACAAGAGAAGACTCTAAACATGGACATCATCAGATGGTCAACACTGAAATCGGATTGATTATATTCTTTGCAGCCAAAGATGGAGGAGCTCTATATGGTCAACAAAAACAAGACCAGGAGCTGACTGGCTCAGATCATAAACTCCTTATTACCAAATGCAGGCTCAAATTGAAGAAAGCAGGAAAAACTGCTAGACCATTTAGGTATGATCTAAATCAAATCCCTTATGATTATACAGTGAAAGTGAGAAATAGATTGAAGGGCCTAGATCTGATAGATAGAGTGCCTGATGATCTATAGACTGAGGTTTGTGACATTGTACAGGAGACAGGGATCAAGACCATCCCCATGGAAAAGAAATGCAAAAAAGCAAAATGGCTGTCTGGGGAGGCCTTACAAATAGCTGAGAAAAGAAGAGAAGCGAAAAGCAAAGGAGAAAAGGAAAGATATAAGCATCTCAATGCAGAATTCCAAAGAATGGCAAGAAGAGATAAGAAAGCATTCTTCAGCGATCAATGTAAAGAAATAGAGGAGAAGAGCAGAAGGGGAAAGACTAGAGATTTCTGCAAGAAAATTAGAGATAGCAAGGGAACATTTCATGCAAAGATGGGCTCGTAAAGGACAGAAATGGTATGGACCTAACAGAAGCAGAAGATATTAAGAAGAGGTGGCAACAATACATGGAAGAACTATACAAAAAGATCTTCACGACCTGGATAATCACGATGGTGTGATCACTCATCTAGAGCCAGACATCCTGGAATGTGAAGTCAAGTGGGCCTTAGAAATCATCACTACAAACAAAACTAGTGGAGGTGATGGCATTCCAGTTGAGCTATTTCAAATCCTGAAAGATGATGTTGTGAAAGTGCTACACTCAATATGCCAGCAAATTTGGAAAACTCAGCAGTGGCCACAGGACTGGAAAAGTTCAGTTTTCATTCCAATCCCAAAGAAAGGTAATGCCAAAGAATTCTCAAACTACCACACAATTGCACTCATCTCACATGCTAGAAATGTAATGCTCAAAATTCTCCAAGCAAGGCTTCAACAATACGTGAACCGTGAACTTCCAGATGTTCAAGCTGGTTTTAGAAAAGGCAGAGGAACCAGAGCTCAAATTGCCAACATCCGCTGGATCATGGAAAAAGCGAGAGAGTTCCAGAAAAACATCTGTTTGTGCTTTATTGACTATGCCAAAGCCTTTGACTGTGTGGATCACAATAAACTGTGGAAAATTCTGAGAGGTGGGAATAGCAGACCACCTGACCTGCCTCTTGAGAAATCTGTATGCAGGTCAGGAAGCAACAGTTAGAACTGGACATGGAACAACAGACTGGTTCCAAATAGGAAAAGGAGTACGTCAAGGCTGTATATTGTCACCCTGCTTATTTAACTTATATGCAGAGTACATAATGAGAAACGCTGGGCTGGAAGAAACACAAGCTGGAATCAAGATTACTGGGAGAAATATCAATCACCTCAGATATGTAGATGACACCACCCTTATGGCAGAAAGTGAAGAGGAGCTAAAAAGCCTCTTGATGAAAGTGAAAGAGGAGAGTTAATAAGTTGGCTTGCAGCTCAACATTCAGAAAACAAAGATCATGGCATCTGGTCCCATCACTTCATGGCAGATAGATGGGGAAACAGTGGAAACAGTGTCAGACTTTATTTTGGGGGGCTCCAAAATCACTGCAGATGGTGACTGCAGCCATGAAATTAAAAGACGCTTACTCCTTGGAAGAAGAGTTATGACCAACCTAGATAGCATATTCAAAAACCGAGACATTATTTTGCCGACTAAGGTCCATCTAGTCAAGGCTATGGTTTTTCCTGGGGTCATGTATGGATGTGAGAGTTGGACTGTGAAGAAGGCTGAGCGTCAAAGAATTGATGCTTTTGAACTGTGGTATTGGAGAAGACTCTTGAGAGTCCCTTGGATGGCAAGGAGATCCAACCAGTCCATTCTGAAGGAGATCAGCCAAGGGATTTCTTTGGAAGGAATGATGCTAAAGCTGAAGCTCCAGTACTTTGGCCACCTCATGCGAAGAGTTGACTCATTGGAAAAGACTCTGATGCTGGGAGGGATTGGGGGCAGGAGGAGAAGGGGAAAAGAGGATGAGTTGGCTGAATGGCATCACTGACTCAATGGACGTGAATCTGAGTGAACTCCCGGGAGTTGGTAATGGACAGGGAGGCCTGGCGTGCTGCAATTCATGGGGTCGCAAAGAGTCGGACACTACTGAGCAACTGAATTGAACTGAACTCAACTAAACTGAACTGAACTGAACTGAACTCATGGCCAAGAGGACCCCATGTAGGGGGTCATGGCAACCCACTCCAGTATTCTTGCCTGGAGAACCTCATGGACAGAGGACGTTGGAGGGCTGTAGTCCATGGGATCGCAGAGCTGGACATGACTTAAGCGACTTAGCACACAAGAAATGTAGCCTCTGATTACCTTAGCTACATATCCAATAAGTAATTTCCCTCTCATTATGTGCTACACCCAAACCCTATTGAGAGAACTACAGTTTTCTAAATGTGTTTAGTTTTTAAAATCACTTTCTCCATTACTTTAAGCATATAATCCCTGTTCATATAATTTATTTTTCCTCCTTATTTTGAAAACAACCAATTTTTGACTCTCAAATTTACCAGTGCTTCTCCCCAAAGCCTCTGTTTTACTCTCCTTCACAGTGGACTTGAATATTCCCTCATCACTGTTAATTCTCTAGTTGACACAAACATCTGCTTCTATTCCATACTATAGTCATTTCCAGGTCAACAGCTATCATTTTTTTCCCACTTGGGACCTACACCAGTACTTTTTAGGTTCTAGAACTGATGTTTAACAAATATTCAGTTGCTCAATTATGTGATGTTGAATAAATGAATCAATTCATCTATTAAATATATGATTTAAGTGGTAAGATGAATCTTAAAAGATAATGTCTATGGAGACTTTTGATTTCTGAAACACCTGGCATATGTTTTTCAGTGAAAAGAATAGTTGAATGAGTTTCTCTGAATCAAAGCCAATTGACCATTTATGTTTACTCAATAAATAATTATTGACTACAGAGTCTATACCCTGAACACAAGGGTAATGGTTTTTACCTTAACATATTTACAATCTCATAGACAATGGTTTATAATAGAGGAGAAATGTACTGATATTAGTTCATGAATCCTTTCATGAGCCTGAAAAGAGAGCTAGTTACCCTAAACTTGCAAAGTTGAAGCATGCCTCAAGGCAAAGGTACATCCTGATATGTTTAGATAATGAAAAAGTCTGGCCTAAATGCAAAAAGATATGGAGGACATTTCAAGGAGAGGAAGTAGTAGGGACAGAGGCTTAGGAGTAATAGTGAATAACACTTGAGGAAAATGACAGGTACCAAGCATGTCCTTAGGTTTTTCCTATGGCCAAAAAGCCACAGATCCAGATAAATTTAGGTAAAAGGAACTTATTGTAAGAAAACATGCAGAAGCAAAGAAGTATTCATTAATTCCTTAAATATTTATTGACATCCAATAATGCAATAGAAACTGTGCTAAGATCTAGGGATATAATATTACCCACAGTAGCAATCAACCTTGAGTTTATCACCTTCTATTTTAGTGAGACAGTTATGTATCTAGTAATCATACACAGAGTTAGCAGTGCTGTGACAGAAAAGGGTTGGGGGTATGATTAACAAATGTAATGAGGGAAACTAAAGCATAAACAATTTATCTAGTAGTGAAAAACAAGCCTTAATGGATACTTGATATTCATTCAAAATTCAACAGCAAGCTTAACAGATCATTGCCATGATGAAATTCTATAATAGGACATCGGGAGAATGAGTAACTAAGTTCAGGACCAGAGGTATAAGTTTGAATTGCCTGCAGGGACATGCAACATGATACTCCAGAGTGAGATCTCAGCTGAAATATTTTTCAACAAGATATAGATGACAGATAAGAACATGAGAATGAATGAAGACAGAAGAACAAAATCTTTAAAATACATATTGGCAAATAATATTGAATGGTTGACTTCCATTGTTTCTATTGATAAATCATGGATTTTTATCAGTATATTTGCTCTTCTTTTGAATATTATATTTATATTCTGTTTTCCACTTGTTTCTTTTAAAATTGCTTAGTTTCTGTGTTGTTCTTTACAGTTTACCCAGAAGGTGTCATTATGGGCTATTCTTTGTATTCATTCACCTTGCTACAGATGACATTGTCCTTGAATCTATGGGTTAATATTTTAATTTTTCTTCTTTTTTAAAGCTGTTAGCTTTTTCCTACTGTCACAATATTATAGGACATAATATTTTATGGAGCTTCAATTAAAAATAGGTTTGACTTTTACATTTATATTTTTCAGTATTTTTCTATTTTTTCCTGTGTGCTTTAATTTGGATATTTCCTACGAATTTGATTTAAAATGTTCTAATCTTATCTGGAATTTATTATTTATTAAAATCAAATATAAAGTCTAATTTAATTCATTCTATTTTTCAGATCTAAAATGCGACGAATATTCACTTTTAATATAAATATTATTTTTTTGGTTCTAGTACATTTTTTATGTTTTCTATTTTCATTTCCCTTTAATTTTTCCCCTTAATGGATCACAGCTTTGTCATAGAAAATGGGCTTGTATAACTTAATGAAGCTATGAGCCATGCCCTGCAGAGTCACACAAGATGGTGGATCATAGTGAAGAGATCTGAAAAAACATGATCCCCTGGAGGAGGAAATGGCAAACCACTTCAGTATTCTTGCCTCGAGAACCTGATGAATAGTATGAAAAGGCAAAACTATGACACTGGAAGATAAACACCCCCAGGTCATAAGATGTCCAATTTGCTACCAGGGAAGTTCAGTTCAGTCGCTCAGTTGTATCTGACTCTTTGCTACCCCATGGACTGCAGCATGCCAGGCCTCCCTGTCCATCATCAACTCCTGGAGTTTACTCAAACTCATGTCCATTGAGTAAATGATGTCATCCAATGATCTCGTCCTCTGTCATTCTGTTCTCCTCCCCCCTTCAATCTTTTTCAGCATCAGGATCTTTTCCAACGAGTCAGTTCTTTAAGCATCAGATGGCCAAACCAGAAAAGAGCAGAGGACAATTACTAGCAGCTCCAGAAAGAATGAAGTTGATGGGCCAAAGCAGAAGTGGTGCTCAGTTGTAGATGTATCTGGTGGTGAAAGTAATGTCCAATGCTGTAAAGAATAATATTGAATAGGATCCTGGAGTGTTCAGTCCATGAATCAAGGTAAACTGGATGTAGTCAAGCAGGAGATTGCAAGAGTGAATATTGACATCTTAGGAATTTGTGAATGAAAATGGACAAGAATGGGCAAATTTAATTCACATGATCATTATATCTACTACTGGGTGCAAGAATACCTTAAAAGAAATGGAGTAGCCCTCAAAGTCATCAAAAGAGCCTAAAATACAGTATTTGGGTGCAATCTGAAAAAAAGACAGAATAGTCAGGTTCATTTCCAAGGCAAACCATTCAACATCAACAGTAATCCAAGTCTATGTCCCAACCATTAATGCCAAAGAAGCTGAAGCTAACTGGTTTGATTAAGTCCTACAACACCTAGAACTAACACCAAAAAATGATGTCCTTTTCTTCGTGGGGGATTGGAATCAAAAATAGGAAATCAGTCACTTGTTATATCTGAAATAACAGGTAAGTTTGGCCTTGGAATACAAAATAAAAATAAAGCAAGAAAAAGGCAAACACAGTTTTATCAAGAGATGGTCATGGCAAACACTTTTCCAACAACCCAAGAGATGACTTTACACATGAACATACCAGATGGTCAATACCAAAATTGTACTGATTATGTTCTTTGTAGCCAAACATGGAGAAGCTCTATACAGTCAGCAAAAACAAACCTGAAACTGACTGTAGCTCAGATCATGAGCTCCATATTGAAAAATTCAGGCTTAAATTGAAAAAAGTAGGGAAGACTACTAGGACATTCAGGTATGACCTATATCAAACCCCATATGATTATGCAGTGGAGTTGATCAATAGATTCAAGGGATCAGATCTGGTAGACAGAATGTCTGAAAGAGACTATGGACAGAGATTCATAACGTGTACAAAACCATCTCAAAGAAAAAATAATGCAAGAAGGCAAAGTGTTTGTCTGAGGAGGCTTTAAAAATAGCCTCCTATTTTTAGGAGAAAGAAAGAAAGAAGAAAAGTGAAAAGTAAAGGAGAAAGAGAAAGATATACCCAAGTTAATGCAGAGTTCCAGAGACGAGCAAGGAGAAGAAGACCTTCTTAAATGAACAAAGCAAAGACATAGAAGAAAACAATAGAGTGGGGAAGACCAGAGAGCTGGTCTTCTCAGCTTGTCTTCTCATACTGGCTTCTCAGGAGACAGATAAGGTGGTCTGGTATTCCCATCCCCTTAATAATTTCCACAGTTTGCTGTGATCCACACAGCAAAGGGCTTTATTGTAGTAAGTGAATCAGATATTTTTTCTGGAATTCCCTTGCTTTCTCTTCAATCCAACGAATGTTGACAATTTGATCTCTGGTTCCTCTACGTCTTTGAAACCCAACTTGTATATCTGAAAGTTCTCAGTCTTTTCATGGAACATTACATGGAAGGTTGTGCAGAATAAAGGACAAAAATGGTAAGGACCTAACAGAAGAGATTAAGAAGAGGTGGCAAGAATACTATACTAAAGCAGAACTATACTAAAAGGTCTTAATGACACATATAACTGGGTGATGATGTGGGGTCACCCATCTAGAGCTGAACATCCTGGAGTATAAAGTCAATGGGCCATAAGAAGCATCACTACAAACAAAGTGAGTGGAGGTGATATTATTCCAGCTGGGTATTTTAAATCCTCAGAGATGATGATGTTAAAGTGCTGTACTCAATATTTCAGCAAATTTGGGAAACTCAATAGTGGGCACAGGATTGGAAAAAGTCAGTTTTCATCCCAATTCTAAAGAAGGGCAATGCCAAAGAATATTCAAACTACCACACAGTTGTGTTCATTTCACATGCTAGCAAGGTTATCCTCAAAATCCTCCAAGCTAGGTTGCCACAGTATGTGAACTGAGAACTTTCAGATATACAAGTTGGGTTTCAAAGATGTAGAGGAACCAGAGATCAAATTGTTAACATTTGTTGGATTGAAGAGAAAGCAAGGGAGTTCCAGAAAATATATTTGCTTCACTGACTACAATAAAGCCTTTAGCTGTGTGGATCACAACAAACTGTGGGAATTATTAAGGAGATGGGAATACCAGACCACCTTACCTGTCTCCTGAGAAGCCTGTATGAAGGTCAAGAAGCAACAGTTAGAACCGGACATGAAACAACTGACTGGATCAAAATTGGGACAGGAGTACAAAAAGGTGATATATGGTCACCCTGATTATTTATCCTCTATGAAGAGGACATTATGCTAAATGCTGGGCTGGATGAATCAAAAGCTGCAATCAAGATTCCCAGGAGAAAAATCAACAACCTCAGGTATGCAGATATCATCCTAAAGACATGAAATGAAGAAGAACTAAAGAGTTTCTTGATGAGGGTGAAAGAGGAGAGTAAAAAAAGCTGGCTTAAAATGCAGAATTCAAAAAACTAAGATCATGGCATCCAGTCATATCACTTCTAGTCAAAGCTGTGGTTTTTCCAGTAGTCATATACGGATGTTAGTGTTGGACCAGAAAGAAGACTGAGCACCAAAGAACTGATGATTTTCAAGTTGTACTGTTGGAGAAGACTTGAGAGTCACTTGGACTGCAAAGAGCAAAAACCAGTCAATCCTAAAGGAAATCAACCTTGAATATTCATTGGAAGGACTGATGCTGAAGTTGAATCTCTAATACTTTGGCCACCTGATGCGAAGAACTGACTCACTGGAAAAAACCCTGATTCCGAGGAAGACAGAGGGCAGGAGGAAAAGAGTCACACAGAGGATGAAATGGTTGGATGGCATCACCGACTCAATGGACATGAGTTTGAGCAAATTCCAGGAGATAGTGGAGGACAAGTAAGACTGGCTTGCTATAGTCCATGGAGTTGCAAAGAGTAGGACATGACTTAGTGACTGAACAACAACAACAGTGAGGTTCTAGAACTGGCTCATATCCACATGGGAGTGCAGCTAATGAGCATCTCTTCCTAATTCTGCATTGAATAATTTCACATTGATAGTGTGAAATCATTCGTGGCATGAAAGCTTAAACCACAGAAATCAGCAAAATTTACAAATCAAGGCTCCTTTAACTCCCAGAGTCACTGCATATGGTCCTCTATTTCAGCATGCCCAGAGATTTTTTTCAATGATATGCCAAACATTGCTTATAATAAAGTTAGGCACTAGCTGATTTATTTTCCTTTAGGGAGCCTTCACTCTTTGCTCTGCTTGGCAGATAGAAAGATGGCTGGTAACTTTAATCAGACTTTTAGCTGAGTAGAGGGTGGATTGAAACTCTGGCAAGATTCTGTCCACCTCAAGTTACTGAGCTTCTCTGGTATAGACATCCAGACTTTTCAATTGAAAGAGCCTCCCCTGAACTCTCACCTCTTGTCTCAGCAAAACGTACCTCACAGAGAGCTTATTAACTCTTATTAAATGGTTGGATGGCATCACCGACTCAATGGACATGAGTCTGAGTAAATTTCAGGAGATAGTGAAGGACGCGGAAGCCTGGTTTGCTGTAGTTGATGGAGTTGCAAAGAGTAGGACACAACTTAGTGACTGAACAACAGCAACAGGGAGGTTCTAGAACTGGCTCAAATTGCAAGTTCTATATCTAATATTTTCCTATTCCTGCTTTTGTTTTCCTTAAAAGAAGAGGGAATAATTGGCTATCTATATTTATAAAAAAGACTAATTTTAGTTTTACGTATAATTCATGGAGGAAAAAAATACTGTGAAATGGAAACACTAGCTGAGTTTAGGATGAATGTTATTTCTTTGCAGTAAATCTTAATTTTTGAATGATTCCTATAATTTTAAGAAAAATGTAAAACATTCATTATAGAAGTATTTTTTAATTACATATTTTAATTTCAGATAGAATATATTGGCCTTCTCTTATGTCACATTATCCCACTTACCCTTCTTTCTAATTGATCTAATTCTGTCCTCATTCTGGCTTAATATAAATATTTATATTAGTAAGTTGTTTGTTTAAGTATTGCACTTATAACAACAAAATATTCATTTATTTAGTAGAAAGTAAAATTATATACCATTTCAGAAGACAATCTATATGTTTATTTGTCCTCAAATAACATAAAGCAATAATCTTTTCATTTGAGATTTTCCCCTAGAACTTTATTTGGGGTAGAAGGAATCAGAATGTACCATAGCATTTTTTGAATAACTTTATCACTAAAGGTTTAACATCTTTGGTTAGATAGATGGGCTTATATTTCAATCATCTACTACTGAGTTATGAGGCATAAAACATATTCAGTTACTTCTTGAAAAAATTATCTGATTATCTAAAATTTTATGCTTAGGATATTGTATGGCAGTTATTTAAGAACATCATAAACATCAAAATTTCTGAGTTATATTATTAGAATTTCTAAACTGTTGTTACATGATCAAAGATAAACAACCTATCACAAATATCACCATTAATCGATATTTGAATGTACATATTAGAATTGTCCTTAAAATACTTTGATCTTATATACTTATGTAAGTTTAATGAAATAAAATATTTAAAAAGAAGATTTAAAGCATATTTTAGTCTAAGAGTAATATGGTTTGTCTGTGATTTTGTAGATTTCTTATGATAACAGAAAAATAGCAAATTGAAGTAGCCCATAGAAAAGGCAACTGGAGTATAAAATGACTCCCAAAATATGAGTTTTGTTCTTCCCTTAAAGAACATGTCAACTTAATAATGGATCAAATAATTTTCTTCCCTTAAGTTGATAACACAACAAAAATATACTTAGTTACAAAAAAGCAGAGCTGCATATTTCTAAACATATAATTTGCCTTTAAGCCAAAAAATGAAAAAAAAATAGTTTTAAGTTTAAAACTGAACATTACGAATGCTGCTGCTGTTGCTAAGTTGCTTCGGTTGTGTCTGACCCTGTGCTACCCCATAGATGGCAGCCCACCAGGCTCCCCCGTCCCGGGGATTCTCCAGGCAAGAACACTGGAGTGGGTTGCCATTTCCTTCTCCAGTGCATGAAAGAGAAAAGGGAAAGTGCAGACACTCAGTCGTGTCAGACTCTTAGCGACCCCATGGACTGCAACCTACCAGGCTCCTCTGTCCATGGGATTTTCCAGGCAAGAGTACTGGAGTGGGATGCCATTGCCTTCTCTGAACACTATGAATAGATTTAGTAATTCGCCAAGATATCAAAATAAAAATAAGCTACCCATCATCTTAAAAGGAAAGTGTGACTTATTTATCTTCATAACATTTAAATGCCTACTCTGTGTCTGCCACAGAGTAGACAATTATTAAATATTTGCTCAAATGGTAATAACATTTTCTCTGTTTTTTAGGGAAAATACCACATTCATACCATCTGTTTCTGGATTTTGATATTTCCATTTCCCATAATGTTATATTTTAATAGATTATATTATACATAATTGCAGCCATTCTGTTTAACATAATCTTAATTAAATTATTTGCTGTAAATTAATAATATAATTTTATTATACTAGTTATTTAGTTTTGAAAAACAGTTTTGGATCATATATGATAAATTATTATGGGATATATAGAAAAGACAGGACATTGATAATTCAAGAATCTCAAAATTTAGTAGGTTATCAATTGATTATAATTTAATATATTTTTCAGTGTTCTTTACAAGCTTATAAACTGAAAGCTGGGAATGTAGAAGTAGTCCTTTAAAAAAGAAAAGAAAAAAGTCTTATGATCTCCTTGGCATATAGTTTAAGAACAAAGTAGTAGGAGCAGCCCCCCTCCCACCCCACCCCAATCTAAGAGACTAAAAGTATGTGCTCCAATACTGGTAAATTTGTCAATAATAAAATACCGTACTATTTTATCTATGGAGTCGATTATGTAACAAACATCATTACTTATTTGAAAAACAAACAAACAAAAAGTGGTATAATTACTTGGGCCAAATTCTATTTACTTGCTACATTTTTTTCCCCCATAATCAGCATGCAATGGTTTAAAAAAATAGTAGAAAAATGAAGAAGGAGAAGGAGAAGAAGAGGGGAAGGGAGACAGGCAAGGGTGAGAAAGGGGAGAAGGAGAACCCCCACAAATAAATAGCCAATAGAATCAGAGTCTAGAATGATAAAGATTTGGATATGATCATTCAGAGATTAAAATTGCTACAAATAACATCTTAAAAGACCGAGGGGAAGAGGTAGAGAACATGAAATGCTGAATTTAGTAGACACGTAAGTCTGAAAAAGAAATATCACAAGTAAAAAGACAAATTAGAGGTGATAATTTCCTTTGAGAGTTCTATCACAATATTGGACACTGCGGGGCAGGGGGGAGAGGAGATAAATTAAGATAAATCATCAAAAATTATCCAAATAAAATGTTAAGAGGGAAAAAGAGAGAGGACAGAATTTTTTAGCCAATATTCAAGTTTTTAGCCAATATTCAAAAATGTGCACTAGACTTATACTGCCTCCTTAAACAATTAAAAATGCATAAAATATGTGAAACCAGAATTTTCAAACACTGTACAAAGCTCAGTACAGGACAGGAATTTCTGAAAGAGAAAAAAATAAATGAGCTGAGCACAGTCATATCCCAACATCCTGCCTGTAGAAAATCCCTGTGGCATAGCAAGAAGGCCGAATCAAGGTAGAGTTGACTGGTTTCCCTGAGTGGAGGAGACAGAGATGGAATTCCAAGAAATTGGAAAGTTGCGAGGCCAAGAAAATTAGAGTGTGCAGAACAGACCCAGCAGGAGAGATTTGCAAGGAGAGATAGTTCTTGGGTTCTTTACAAGTTCACCCTTATATCTACAAATGAGCAAAAAACAGCAACATGGATGAAGAAACTACACAAGGCTTTGGTGGGGAGAATGGGAGCACAATGGAACAGTCAATGGAGTTTTCAAAGGGTCATCAATAGTTTAGTTCCGCAGTGAAAGAGCCATAGTGAAAACAGTCAGAGGGGATGGTGTAGTGTACTCAGAAGATACTCAGGAGTGGGACAAAATTAGCCCTAGAATAAAGGTTGCTGAGATCCTACCTGAGAAACACACACAGAGATGTATATATCCTTTCCTCTCACCATGTACAAGTTAATTCAGAATGGATCATAAACCTAAATGGAATATAAAATTCTGTTCTGTGTTTTGCAAAAGCACAGATAGCTCTGTAAAGTGGCAGGTATTAATAGCCTTTGCCCCCATAGGGAATCTATTCAGGCACTGTTTTAAACCATATGCTTAGTAAACATAGATTTTTATTATATCTCAGAGACTAAAGTATTTATATCAAAGAACAACTCGGTAATAATTAAATGAGGAGGAGCGACCTGATATCTGATTCCAAAATAGTCTATCTTATACCTTAAGCCAAAAATTATATATCACGCAAAGTATAGTGTATGCATATTCATTGTATAATCCTGAACAAATAGGTTTTGTCTCTGACACTTTTTAGAAAAGCTGAATCTTCTGCTGTAAGCCTAAGAAATATTCTGCCCCCCCCCCCCCCGCCCCGACACCCTTAAGGAAACTTTCTTCTCTACATTCATTTTTCTACAAAACTGTAAGATCTTGAGAGCCACACTGGGGTGAGAATCTAAAGAAACTGGTCAAGGGGGAAGTGACTCTACTTGATTCTAGTTTCATCCAGAGATTAAAGATTCAAGTTAAGTCTGTGTGTTCCAACTATAGTTGCCATTTTTGGCAGCTACAAAGGAGTTTGAGGCCAAAGCTCAGCCTGTAATAAAGATAGTGCATTTGTTTGGTCCTGCACTGGTTCATCTGTCTCCCTCAGGGAATTTGCAAAGTGCCTAAAGGAAGCAGGTATGTTTTACTTCACCTGTATCCATCATTCTTTTTCTACCGGATGTGGCTTAACAAAATCATATTATCTGCATTAAAATGTAATTTAGTTTCTAGCCAGTAATTTGTTTTACAAGAAAAGTAATGATTTAGGATTTTTCACCTCTTTACGAACAGTTTCACTTATGACTGTCTGCCTCAGGAATGACATAGCTATTTTAGCATAGTTAAGATTTGAGTGTCTTTCATAAAGTGAGAGAGGTTTTATAAAGCACTTAGCTCATTCTTAAATAAACTAAATGAATCTTAGCTCTTTCTATGAAGACACTAAAAGGATTAAAATTTGTTTTCTCCTGACTGCATTTTACTTATCACTGTTTCTTGAATAGTATTCTAAAGTTACACCCATTTCAGTGACGAGGTTGATATAACTAATCCAGGATAGCTTTGTTTCAGAGCAATCTCCTTCCTACTTATGTCATCTTAACCATGTTCTCAAAGAACCGTAGTCTTTTTGCAGTGTTTTAAAAATACAGTTTACCTATATCACTTCTAATTTTAAATAGAATTTTCTTAAAATAGAGCCAGTTCAGTTCAGTTCAGCCACTCAGTTGTGTCCAAATCCTTGCGACCCCATGGACTGCAGCACGCCAGACTTCCCTGTCCATTACCAACTCTTGGAGCATGCTCAAACTCATGTCCATCTTGTTGGTGATGCCATCTAACCATCTCATCCTCTGTCGACCCCTTCTCCTCCAGCTTTCAATCTTTCCCAGGATCAGGGTCTTTTCCAAGGAGTCAGTTCCTCGCATTAGGTAGCCAAAGTATTGGAGGTTCAGCTTCAGCCTCAGTCCTTCCAATGAATAATCAGGACTGATTTCCTTTAGGATGGACTGCTTGGATCTCCTTACAGGCCAAGACACTCTCAAGTGTCTTCAACAACACAGCTCAAAAGCATCAGTTGTTCAGCGCTCAGCTTTCTTTATAGTCCAACTCTCAGATCCATACATAACTACTGGAAAAATCATAGCTTTGACTAGATGAACATTTTTTGGCAAAGTAATGTCTCTGCTTTATAATATGCTATCTAGGTTGGTCATAACTTATCTTCCAAGGAGCAAGCGTCTTTTAATTTCATGGCTGCAGTCACCATCTGCAATGATTTTGGACCCCCCAAAAATAGTCTCTCACTGTATTCATTGTTCCTCCATCTATTTGCCATAAAGTGATGGGACCAGATGCCATGATCTTAGTTTATGGATGTTGAGTTTAAGCCAACTTTGTCACTCTCCTCTTTCACTTTCATCAAGAGGCTCTCTAGTTCTTAACTTTCTGCCATAAGGGTGGTGTCACCTACATATATGAGGTTATTAATATTTCTCCCAGCAAACTTGATTACAGCTTGTGCTTCATCCAGCCTGGCATTTCTCATGATGTACTCTGCATAGAATTTAAATAAGCAGGGTGATAATACAACTTGGTCATACTCCTTTCCTGATTAGCAACCAATCTGTTGTTCCATGTCCAGTTCTAACTGTTGCTTCTTGAACTGCATATAGATGGGATTCTGATAGTCTGGTATTCCCATCTCTAGAAGAATTTTCAGTTTGTTGTGATACACACAGTCAAAAGCTTTGGCATAGTCAATAAAGCAGAAGTAGATGTTTTCCTGGAACTCTCTTGCATTTTCAATGATCCAGTGAATGTTGGCAATTTGAACTTTGATTCCTCTGCATTTTCTAAATCCAGCTTGAACGGCTGGAAGTTCATGGTTCACGTACTGTTAAAGGCTGGCTTGGAGAATTTTAAGCATTAATTTGCTAGCGTGTGAAATGAGCATGTGAGGTAGCATGTGAAACTACCGCAATTGTGCAGTAGTTTGAACATTCTTTGGTATCACCTTTCTTTGGGATTAGAGTGAACACAGACCGTTTCCATTCTTGTGGCCACTGTTGAGTTTTCCAAATTTGCTTATATATTGAGTGCAGCACTTTCACAGCACCATCTTTTAGGATTTGAAATACCTCAACTGGAATTCCATCACCTCCACTACCTTTGTTCGTAGTGATGATTCCTAAGGCCCACTTGACTTTACATTCCAGGATGTCTGTCTGGTTTGGTGAGTGGTCACATCATCATAGTTATCTGGGTCATGAAGATCTTTTTTGTATAGTTCTTCTGTGTATTCTTGCCACCTCTTCTTAATATCTTCTGCTTCTGTTAGATCCATACCATTTCTGTCTTTTACTGAGCCCATCTTTGCATGAAATGTTTCACTGGTATCTCTAATTTTCTTGAAGAGATCTCTAGTCTTTCTCATTCTATTATTTTCCTCTATTACTCTGCATCTGATCACTGAGGAAGTCTTTCTTATCTCTCCTTGCTATTCTTTGGAACTCTGCATTCAAATGGGTATATCTTTCCTTTTCTCCTTTGTCTTTAGCATCTCTTTTCTAGCTCTTTGTAAGGCCTCCTCAGAAAACCATTTTTCCTTTTTGCATTTTTCTTGGAGATGGTCTTGATCACTGCCTCCTGTACAATGTCATGAATCTCTGTCCATAGTTCTTCAGGCACTCTACCAGATCTAATCCCTTGAATGTATTTGTCGCTTCCACTGTATAATAATAAGGGATTTGATTTAAGTCATACCTGAATGGTCTGGGGGTTTTCCCTACTTTCTTCAATTTAAGTCTGAATTTGGAAATAAAGACGTGGTCACCTGGTAAAGGCAATGGCAAACCACTTCAGTATTCTTGCTTTGAGAACCCCATGAACAGAATGAAAAGGCAAAAAGTTAGGACACTGCAGGATGAAGTCTCCAGGTCAGTGGGTGTCCAATAAATCCAATATAGGAGATCAGTGGAGAAATAACTCCAGAAAAGGAGCAAAGCAAAAACCACCCAGTTGTGAATGTGGCTGGTGATAGAAATAAAGTCTGATGCTGTAGAGCAATATTGCCTAGGAACCTGGAATGTTAGGTCCATGAATCAAGGCAAATTGGAAGTGATCAAACAGGAGATGGCAAGAGTTAACATCGACATTTTAGGAATCAGCTAACTAAAATGGACTGGAATTTAACTCAGATGACCATTATATCTACTACTGTGGGCAAGAATCCTTTTGAAGAAATGGAGTAGCTCTCACAGTAAACAAAAGAATCTAGAATGCAGTACTTGGATTCAATCTCATAAACAACAGAATGATCTCTATTCACTTTCAAGGCAAACCATTCAATATCACAGTAATCCAAGTCCATGCCCTGACTAGTGATGCTGAAGAAGCTGAAGTTGAATGGTTCTGTGAAGATCTACAAGACTCTCTAGAACTAACACCCAAAAAAGATGTCCTTTTCATTATAGGGAACTGGAATGTAAAAGTAGGAAGTCAAGAGATACCTGGAGTAACAGGCAAATTTGGCCTTGGTGTACAAAATGAAGCAGGTCAAAGGCTAACAGAGTTTTTCCAAGAGAATGTACTGGTCATAACAAACATCCTCTTACAACAATACAAAAGAAGACTCTACACATGGACATCACCAGATGGTCAATACCAAAATCAGATTGATTATATTCTTTGCAGCTAAAGATGGAGAAGGTCTATACAGTCAGCAAAAACAAGACCAGGAGCTGACTATGGCTCAGATCATGAACTCCTTATTGGCAAAATAGAGCCAAAAACATAATAAATATTGTTTACAGGTAAAAACAGGATATGACTTTTTATAAAAATTAAATAAATTAGATATTCCTTTGTGATATAACATTTACTCATGTGCCACCTTAACTTAGAAAAGCCAAATCTTCTTCCCCCACTACTTTCATTTTAACTTACAGGCTAATAACTCCAAATTGAATTAACTTACTTTTTAGTAAGATTGTTGATGTAATTGAGTAATTATGCTAAGTTGCTTCATCATTATTCTTCTCAGCTCTGCATATATAACAATGATTGAGTTAAAACTCCTATTTACATATTACAGTCTGTGGTTATCTAGACTGTCATATTTTTAATTTTGAGATAACATTAATTAAAAGACATGGAAAATTCATCTAAGAGATCAGCCTACAGAAACTTTATTTTTATATATTTATATGCACATAAAGTACATGTTTATAACTACTTTCTTTGGAGTAATTGAGCTTTCCAAATAATACAAAGAGGAGCTATCCTTTTTTTTTATGTTCAACACCATATTTTGAAATTCCTTCAATAGGTCAATATTTCCAATTAACAAATAGTATACAAAAAAGTACAAGTTAGTTTCTAAATCTTAATCTAAATAGTTGCTCTTGCCTCAAAAACTATTCACCCTTCTCCATACAAAGTACTGTGGTTTCAATTATAAAATTAATACATCTGATGAAGTAGCATTCTTTGGACTCATCTGTACCAAGTTCGTGAACAGCCTTTGATCCTGTTTTGACTCACAATCTTTATCAGTATTTAATGCCCTTTTCTCATCAACTAACCACATACAGATGGCTTGCAGGATACAATAATTTGAACTGAATTGGAAATTGTGTGCTACTCATTGAGACACTTGGTGAAGGCTTACAGAGTAACAGGGCATAGTCTCTTTACTGACAAAACATGGCATCCAGTCTTGTTCAGATAAGTAAACAAATGGCAAAGTGAAGTGTGATGAATGCAAACCAAGAAAAGCATACAGAGACTGCACAGAGAGTGAGTGATTATTGCTGCTTGGAGAATATCTGGGAAGACTTTGCAGAGGAAGTGATATGTGATTTGGGGCTAAAGAATAAATAAAGTATCCATCAAGTGGATAAATGGACATTTTAAATAATAGAACTTAGATATTCAAAGAAATAGGGTTTACTATACTTCCCAAATATAAAAATGAAACTGTAATACTTTGGCCACCTGATGCAAAGAACTGATTCATTTGAAAAGACCCTGATGCTGAGAAAGATTGAAGGCAAGAGGAGAAGGGGATGGCAGAGGATGAGATGGTTGGATTGCATCACTGACTCAATGGACTTGAGTTTGAGTAAGTCCAGGAGTTGGTGACGGACAGGGAAGTCTGGCGTGCTGCAGTCCATGGGGTTGCAAAGAGTTGGACATGACTGAGCTACTGAACTGAACTGATACTTCCCAAAACAGAACTCAACTCGCTTTCCTAATAGACTCCATGCTAGTATTACTAGTGGATTATTCAAACCCTCATTACAGTTTATATTACACCTCTTCAAAGCTCGTACATGGATTGTGTTTTGTGATAGTAGTCAGGAAATTGATAAACATTTATTACTTCTGGATAAATGCTAGGATTGCACTCACTCACTTCATTTAATGATTACTTGGAACAAGTAAGTTTCTTTGAGCAGTCAAATAAGAATGGAAGTGGCATGTTTTATATCTAGGCAACTGCTTTTGAGATCTGACATTTTACTTGGTAGACATCAGATCCCTTCAACCTGTCATGGATGTACCTATTGAGAAGGAGTCTGTGTAAGCCTGAGTTCTTGACTGGCAATGATCAGGAGATCCCCAACCTGCTCCTGGATGGACGTTTCACGTGAGGGAATAACGAACTTTTTGTCTTACATCTTGATAAGGTTTTAGGTCGTTTGTCACCACAGCATAACCTATTCTGCCCAATAATGGTTTTAGATGCTTTAAAATTAAGCCTTTGAAAAAATAATAATAATAAAATAAAATTAAGCCTTTGGTACCAAAATAAAGTGGGCAAATGGGGGAGAAGTTGCTTGTATATATAAAATATACATTGTTTTATAGAGCATCTCCATATTGTAATGATTCTCCTCATAGTAGGCACTGCTCATAGCTCATCTATTTATCCCTGGGCAAGCATAGTCATTATTAGTCCCCTGATTTTATATGCTTTTTCTGGCATTCTGCATTGTGTTCTCATAGTACGTACCTTAATTTATAATAATGAAATTACTGATATGATTATTTCATTATTGGTTGCCTCTTATGTATATCTATTGTAAGCCCAAGTAGATAATGCCATATCAGTACACCCTAGTGAATAGAAAACACACTGGATTAGGGTAAGTATCTAAGTAAGTGAAAGTAAAGTGAATGAATGCATGAGTGTATGAATGTATAAATGATGTAGAAAATTAAAATTATTGACTTATAATAGATAAAAAGAGTATCCATAATGATATAACATGATTTTCTCATTTTACAGATTAGAAAAATGCAATCTATACTGGTTTGTGATTCAACAATGCCAACAGAGAGAATCAGTAACATGACTTTCAATTTTATAGTATTTTTATTTTTAGAATGCAATTTCCATATTTTTTGTAAAGACTAAAAATGAATAGCTGCCATTAGATAGCTGTATCACTTTGAACAAATATTTAACCCTTTGGGACCACAATGATCTTGTGTCTCTTGTCTTTACTGTGGGGTAAAGGAAGCAATATATGTAAAATAAGTAAGAAGATTTCTTGCATACTATTTACATATAGACATGCAGACAAACACTATACAAAATGAATACTATATATGTGCATGTACACATATTTACTCTGACGTGATGATGTTGATGATGAATGTATACAATCAAGTCACAAAATCTAGAATCTTTAACAAGTTTCAGAATTCTAATTATTCTTCATACATTCTAAGTCTCTTGAATAGTCATGCATTTAGATGAAATTTCTGAGACTGAATAATTTTATGAAATTGGGTGGAGAAATTACATGTATTATGAGTAGCTTCATAATTGATTTTATACATTTTAATTTTTATAGTTCTATCTCTATGACATTTTTGAGTTATAATTTCAAAAGTCATGCTGCTGCTGCTGCTAAGTCACTTCAGTTGTGTCCGACTCTGTGTGAACCCATAGACATCAGTCCACCAGGCTCCCCCATCCCTGGGATTCTCCAGGCAAGAACACTGCAGTGGGTTGCCATTTCCTTCTCCAATGCATGAAAGTGAAAAGTGAAAGTGAAGTCGCTCAGTCATGTCTGACTCCTAGTGACCCCATGGACTGAAGCCTACCAGGCTCCTCCATCCATGGGATTTTCCAGGCAAGAGTACTGGAGTGGGGTGCCATTGCCTTCTCCATCAAAAATCATACTAAGTTATAAAATTACTATCACCAAGGCTATGTTTTAAACAATTATTTCAGGGAAAAACAGAAAGAGAAGACCATGTATGGTTTGTTGATTTTGCCCAAGATTCAAAATAGTACAGAGGTAAATGCTAATATTTATAAAGAATCCACTTTGTATCAGAATTTTCAGGCAGATAAATATATACATAGATAATTTATGAATTGTAATGTTTAATATAATTTCATTTCTATATATTATCTACTAATTTTTTAGAGAAAAATTTAAGACTGTGCCATAATAATTTGCCAAATCATCAATTAAAAATTGCTAATTTAAAAATGTTCAGAAAAGAAATGAATGTAAGCAGTAAAATGATAAAAGCCAAATACTCAGACTCCCTAAGACAATGCAGTTTCAAATTTTAAGGACAAATTAAGTACAGTGTCCAGATGCACAGCGATAACCTATTAAACATCAACTCTAGTATTTTACTTGCTGCTGATGCTTTGTCCAACTCTTTGTGACCCCATGGACTAGGGCCCACCAGGCTCCTCTGTCCATGGGATTCTTCAGGCAAGAATACTGGAATGGGTTATCATGCTCTCCTTCAGAGGATTTTCCCAACACAGGGATTAAACCCAGGTATCCTCAACTGCAGTCAGACTCTTTACCATGTGAGCCACCCCATGGGTATGCATTATTATGCAGTAAATGTAGGCATGCTACATAAAACAATAAACCCAAAAATTTGTAAAACAGATTCAGTTCAATTCAGTTCAGTTCAGTCGCTCAGTCGTGTCCAACTCTGCAACCCCATGAATCCCAGCACGCCAGGCCTCCTGTCCATCACCAACTCCCGGAGTTCACTCAAACTCACATCCATTGAGTCAGTGATGCCATCCAGCCATCTCATCCTCTGTCGTCCCCTTCTCCTCCTGCCCCTCATCCCTCCCAGAATCAGAGTCTTTTCCAATGAGTCAACTCTTCGCATGAGGTGGCCCAAGTACTGGAGTTTCAGCTTCAGCATCATTCCCTCCAAAGAAATCCCAGGGCTGATCTCCTTGCCATCCAAGAGACTCTCAAGAGTCTTCTCCAACATCACAGTTCAAAAGCATCAATTCTTCGGTGCTCAGCTTTCTTCACAGTCCAACTCTCACATCCATACATGACCACTGGAAAACCATAGGCTTGACTAGATGGACCTTTGTTGGCAAAGTAATATCTCTGCTTTTCAATATGCTGTCTAGTTTGGTCATAACTTTCCTTCCAAGGAGTAAGCATCTTTTAATTTCATGGCTGCAGTCACCATCTGCAGTGATTTTGGAGGCCAAAAATAAAGTCTGACACTGTTTCCACTCTTTCCCATCTATTTCCCATGAAGTGATGGGACCGGATGCCATGATCTTTGTTTGCTGAATGTTGAGCTTTAAGCAAATTTTTTCACTCTCCACTTTCACTTTCATCAAGAGGCTTTTTAGTTCCTCTTCATTTTTTATTATGTATAAATATAACATTCTCTATAAAGAGGATGATGGTAAAACAAGAAAATTTTCTAAAATAAACTCTTAATGTTGGCTTAAAATAGTCTCTATTAGTATTTTCTAACAGTTCCTTATCATAATTTGCATGCATTTCTTCACCCCATATGATTCTTGAAACTAATAAATTTCTCATATCAACATTAATTCTTTGGCTGAAAACTTAAGCCTATGCTCATTACTTTAACTGTCCCTTGAAGCAGGGACTTGTCAACAGCTGGAGTGAAGTCTTTATGTCTCTCTAAACAGTAGTGCAATGGAATTCAGTTTCCAGTTACTGTATATAGTAAGAACAGTTCTATCTCAATCTTGGTTGTGAAGAGTTCTTAATGTCTTAGAAATTTTAAGACAAATGTATATGACAACCACTTTTGTAACTTACACCCTTGGTATATCCACAAATTAGAGGTGGGGAGTCAGCATTCTTTTTCCACATCTGGAAATACAGCATAAGCAACATTATCTTTATTACTTTGACAATGTTTCTTTCCCAGTTCTTTTAAAAATAATTTTATTCATTAATGTATTTATCTATTGGCCGTGCTCGGTCTTTGTTGCTGTATGGGCTTTTCTTGATTTGCAGTAAGCAGGGGCTACTTTCTAGTTGCAATGCATGGTCTTCTCATTGTATTGGCTTCTCTTATTGCTGAACATGGTCTCTAGGGTATGCAGGCTCAGTAGTTGTGGCTCCTAGACTTTAGATCACTGGCTCTAAAGTTCTGGCATTCTGGCCAAGTACCTTCAAGGCTTGTGGGATCTTCCTGGACTAGGGGTCAACCCGTGTTTCCTGCACTGGCAGGTTCTTTTTTTTTTCAGTTTTATTTATTTACTTTACAATATTGTATTGGTTTTGCCATACATTGACATGAATATGCCATGGGTGTACACGTGTTCCCCATCCTTAACCCCCCTCCCACCTCCCCTCCCATCCCATCCCTCTGGGTCATCCCAGTGCACCAGCCCCGAGCACCCTGTATCATGCATGGAACCTGATCTGTCAATTTTTTTCACATACAATAATATACATGTTTCAATGCCATTCTGCTATATCATCTCACCCTCGCCTTCTCCCACAGAGTCCAAAAGACTGTTCTATACATCTGTGTCTCTTTTGCTGTCTCACATACAGGGTCATTGTTACCATCTTTCTAAATTACATAAATATGTATTGGTGTTTTTCTTTCTGGCTTACCTCACTCTATAACAGGCTCCAGTTTCATCCACCTCATTAGAACTGATTAAAATGTATTTTTTAATGGCTGAGTAATACTCCACTGTGTATATGTACCACAGTTTTCTTATCCATTCATCTGCTGATGGACATCTAGGTTGCTTCCATATCCTGACTATTATAAACAGTGCTGCAATGAACATTGGGGTACATGTGTCTCTTTCAATTCTGGTTTCCCCAGTGTGTATGTACAGCAGTGGGATTGCTGGGTCATATGGCAGTTATATTTCCAGTTTTTTAAGGAATCTCCAAACTGTTCTCCATAGTGGCTGTACTAGTTTGCATTCCAACCAACTGTGTAAGAGGGTTCCCTTTTCTCCACACCCTCTCCAGCATTTATCGCTTGTAGACTTTTGGATAGCAGCCATTCTGACTGGCATGAAATGGTATCTCATTGTGGTTTTGGTGTGCATTTCTCTGATAATGAGTGATGTTGAGCATCTCTTCATATGTTTGTTAGCTATCTGCATGTCTTCTTTGAAGAAATGTCTGTTTAGTTCTTTGGCCCATTTTTTGATTGGGTCGTTTATTTTCCTGGAATTGAGCTGCAGTTGCTTGTATATTTTTGAGATTAATTATTTGTCCATTGCTTCATTTGCTATTATTTTCTCCCATTCTGAAGGCTGTCTTTTCACCTTGCTTATAGTTTCCTTTGTTGTGCAGAAGCTTTTAATTTTAATTGGGTCCCATTTATTTATTATTGCTCTTATTTCCAATATTCTGGGAGGTGGGTCATAGAGGATCCTGCTGTGGTTTATGTTGGAGAGTGTTTTGTCTATGTTTTCCTCTAGGAGTTTTACAGTTTCTGGTCTTAACGTTTAGATCTTTAATCCATTTTGAGTTTATTTTTGTGTGTGGTGTTAGAAAGTGTTCTAGTTTCATTCTTTTCCAAGTGGTTGACCAGTTTTCCCAGCTGCTGATGCTCCTATTGCTGCTACTGCTGCTAAGTCATGTTAGCAGACTCTGTGTGACCCCATAGACAGCAGCCCACCAGGCTCCCCCGTCCTGGGGATTCTCCAGGCAAGAACACTGGAATGGGTTGCCATTTCCTTCCCCAATGCATGAAAGTGAAAAGTGAAAGTGAAGTCACTCAGTCATGTCCGACTCTTAGCGACCCCATGGACTGTAGCCTACCAGGCTCCTCCGTCCATGGGAGTTTCCAGGCAGGTATACTGGAGTGGGGTGCCATTGCCTTCTCCAGTTTTCCCAGCACCACTTGTTAAAGAGATTGTCTTTTCTCCATTGTATATTCTTGCCTCATTTGTCAAATATAAGGTGTCCATAGGTGTGTGGATTTATCTCTGGGCTTTCTATTTTGTTCCATTGATCTATATTTCTGTCTTTGTGCCAGTACCATATGGTCTTTAATGACTGTGGATTTGTAGTAGGGACTGAAATCAGGCAGGTTGATTCCTTCAGTTCCATTCTTCTTTCTCAAGGTTGCTTTGGCTATTAGAGGTGTTTTGTATTTCCATACAAATTGTGAAATTATTTGTTCTAGTTTCCAGAAAATATCGTTGGTAGCTTGATAGGGATTGCATTGAATCTATAGATTGCTTTGGGTAGCATACTCATTTTCACTATTTGATTCTGATCCATAAACACAGTATATTTCTCCATCTATTTGTGTCCTCTTTGATTTCTTTCACCAGTGTTTTATAGTTTTATATATATATATATATATATATGTCTTTTGTTTCTTTAGATAGATATATTCCTAAGTATTTTATTCTTTTCATTACAATGGTGAATGGAATTGTTTCCTTGATTTCTCTTTACGTTTTCTCATTGTTAGCGTATAGGAATGCAAGGGATTTCTGTGTGTTGATTTTATATCCTGCAACTTTACTATATTCATTGATTAGCTCTAGTAATTTTCTGGTGGAGTCTTTAGGGTTTTCTATATAGAGGATCATGTCATCGGCAAACAGTGAGAGTTTTATTTCTTCTTTTCCAATCTGGATTCCTTTTATTTCTTTTTCTGCTCTGATTGCTGTGGCCAAAACTATATTGAATAGTAGTGGTGAGAGTGGGCACCCTTGTCTTGTTCCTAACTGGGGGAAATGCTTTCAATTTTTCACCATTGAGGATAATGTTTGCTGTGGTTTGTCATATATAGCTTTTATTATGTTTAGGTATGTTCCTTCTATTCCTGCTTTCTGGAGGTTGTAGTTTTTTTTTAAATCATAAATGGATGTTGAATTTTTTCAAAGGCTTTCTCTGAATCTATTGAGATAATCTTATGGTTTTTATTTTTCAGTTTGTTAGTGTGGTGTATTACATTGATTGATTTGTGGATATTGAAGAATCCTTGCAACTGTGGGAAAAACCCCAATTGGTCATGATGTATGATCTTTTTAATGTGTTGTAGGATTCTGTTTACTAGAATTTTGTTAAGGATTTATGCATCTATGTTCATCAGTGATATAGGCCTGTAGTTTTGTGTGTGTGTGTGTGTGTGTGTGTGTGTGTGTGTGTGGCATCTTTGTCAGGTTTTGGTATTAGGGTGATGGTGGCCTCATAGAATGAGTTTGGAAGTTTACCTTCCTCTGCAATTTTCTGGAAGAGTTTGAGTAGCATAGGTGTTAGCTCTTCTCTAATTTTTTGGTAGAAATCAGCTGTGAATGTCTGGTCCTGGGCTTTTTTTGCTGGAAGATTTCTGATTACAGTTTCAATTTCCGTGCTTGTGATGGGTCTGTCTGTCAAGATTTTCTATTTTGTCCTCGTTCAGTTTTGGAAAGTTGTACTTTTCTAAGAATTTGTCCATTTCTCCCAAGTTGTCCATTTTATTGGCATATAGTTGCTGATAGTAGTCTCTTACGATCCTTTGTATTTCTGTGTTATCTGTTGTGATCTGTCCATTGTCATTTCTAATTTTGTTGATTTGATTTTTCTCCCTTTGTTTCTTGATGAGTCTGGCTAATGGTTTGTCAGTTTTATTTATCTTCTCAAAGAACCAGATTTGGCTTTTTTGATTTTTGCTATGGTCTCATTTGTTTCTTTTGCATTTATTTTTGCCCTAATTTTAAAGATTTCTCTCCTTCTACTAACCCTGGGATTCTTCATTTCTTCCTATCCTAGTTGCTTTAGGTGTAGAGTTAGGTTATTTATTTGACTTTTTTCTTGTTTCTTGAGGTAAGCCTGTATTGCTATAAACCTTCCCCTTAGCACTGCTTTTACAGAGTCCCATAGGTTTTAGGATGCTGTGTTTTCATTGTCATTCATTTCTATGCATATTTTAGTTTCTTTTTTGATTTATTCTGTGATTTGTTATTAAGCAGCGTGTTGTTCAGCCTCCATATGTTGGAATTTTTAATAGTTTTTCTCCTGTAATTGAGATCTAATCTTACTACATTGTGGTCAGAAAAGATGGCTTTGAATGATTTCGATTTTTTTGAATTTACCAAGGGTAGATTTATGGCCCAGGATGCGATCTATCCTGGAGAAGGTTCTGTGAGCACTTGATAAAAAGGTGAAATTCATTGTTTTGGGGTGAAATGACCTATAGATATCAATTAGGTCTAACTGGTCTATTGTATCATTTAAAGTTTGTGTTTCCTTGTTAATTTTCTGTTTAGTTGATCTATCCATAGGTGTGAGTGGGATGTTAAAGTTTCCCACTGTTATTGTGTTATTGTTAATTTCTCCTTTCATACTTGTTAGCATTTGTCTTATATATTGTGGTGCTCCTATGTTGGGTGCATATATATTTATAATTGTTATATCTTCTTCTTGGATTGATCCTTTGATCATTATGTAGTGTCCCTCTTTGTCTCTTTTCACAGTCTTTTTTCAAAGTCTATTTTATCTGATATGAATATTGCTACTCCTGCTTTCTTTTGGTCTCTATTTGCATGGAATATTTTTTTCCAGCCCTTCACTTTCAGTCGGTATGTGTCCCTCATTTCTAGGTGGGTCTCCTGTAGACAACATATATAGAGGTCTTGTTTTTGTATTCATTCAGCCAGTCTTTGTCTTTTGGTTGGGGCATTCAACCCATTTACATTTAAGATAATTATTGATAAGTATGATCCTGATGCCATTTACTTTATTGTTTGTGGTTTGAGTTTATACACCCTTTCTGTGTTTCCTGTCTAGAGAAGATCCTTTAGCATTTGTTGGAGAGCTGGTTTGGTGGTGCTGAATTCTCTCAGCTTTTGCTTGTCTATAAAGCTTTTGATTACTTCTTCATATTTGAATAAGATCCTTACTGGGTACAGTCATCTGGGCTGTAGGTTATTTTCTTTCATCACTTTAAGTATGTCCTGCCATTCCTTTCTGGCCGGAAAGATTTCTATTGAAAGAATAGCTGTTATCCTTATGGAAATCTCCTTGTGTGTTAGTTGTTGTTTTTCCCTTGCTGCTTTTAATATTTGTTCTTTGTGTTTGATCTTTCTTAATTTGATTTTTTTGTGTGTCTTGGGCTGTTTTGCCTTGGGTTTATCCTGTTTGAAACTCTCTGGATTTCTTGGACTTGGGTGATTATTTCCTTCCCCATTTTAGGGAAGTTTTCAACTATTATCTCCTCAAGAATTTCTTTATTGTCCTTCTTTTTGTCTTCTTCTGGGACTCCTATGATTCAAATGTTGGGGGCATTTAACATTGTCCCAAAGGTGTCTGAGGTTGTCCTCATTTCTTTTCATTCTTTTTTTCTTTTTTCCTCTCTGTTTCATTTATTTCTACCAGTCGATCTTCTACCTCACTTATCCTATCTGCTGCCTCTGTTATTCTACTGTTGGTTCCCTCCAGAGTGTTTTTGATCTCATTAATTGCATTATTCATTATATATTGCATTATTCATTATATATTGCATTATTCATTATATATTGACTGTTTTTTACTTCTTCTCAGTTCAGCTTAGTTGCTCAAAGTATCCGACTCTTTGTGACCCCATGAATTTCAGCACGCCAGGCTTCCCTGTCCATTACCAACTCCCGGAGTTCACCCAACTCATGTCCATTGAGTTGGTGATGCCATCCAGTCATCTCATCCTCTGTCGTCCCCTTCTCCTCCTGCCCCCAATCCCTCCCAGCATCAGAGTCTTTTCTAATGAGTCAACTCTTCGCATGAGGTGGCCAAAGTATTGGAGTTTCAGCTTTAGCATCATTCCTTTCAAAGTAATCCCAGGGCTGATCTCCTTCAGAATGGACTGGTTGGATCTCCTTGCAGTCCAAGCGACTCTCAAGACTCTTCTCCAACACCACACTTCAAAAGCATCAATTCTTCGGTGCTCAGCTTTCTTCACAGTCCAACTCTCTCATCCATACATGACCACAGGAAAAACCATAGGCTTGACTAGATGGACCTTAGTTGGCAAAGTAATGTCTCTGCTTTTGAATATGCTATCCAGGTTGGTCATAACTTTCCCTCCAAGGAGTAAGTGTCTTTTAATTTCATGGCTCCAGTCACCATGTGCAGTGATTTTGGACCCCCCCCAAAATAATAATAATAATAAATCTGACACTGTTTCCACAGTTTCTCCATCTATTTCCCATGAAGTGATGGGACCAGATGCCATGATCTTCGTTTTCTGAATGTTGAGCTTTAAGCTAAATTTTTCACTCTCCTCTTTCGCTCTCATCAAGAGGCTTTTTAATTCCTCTTCACTTCCTGCTCTAAGGGTGGTGTTATCTGCATATCTGAGTTTATTGATATTTCTCCTGGCAATCTCGATTCCAGCTTGTGCTTCTGCCAGCCCAGCGTTTCTCATGATATACATTGCATGTAAGTCAAATAAACAGGGTGATAATATACAGCCTTGACTTACTCCTTTTCCTATTTGGAACCAGTCTGTTGTCCCATGTCCAGTTCTAACTGTTGCTTCCTGACTTGCATATAGGTTTCTCAAGAGGCAGGTCACGTGGTCTGATATTCCCATCTCTTTCAGAATTTTCCACAGTTTATTGTGATCCACACAGTCAAAGGTTTTAGCATAGTCAATAAAGCAGAAATAGATGTTTTTCTGGAACTCTCTCACTTTTTCTATGATCCAGATGTTGGCAATTTTATCTCTGGTTCCTCTGCCTTTTCTAAAACCAGCTTAAACATCTGGAAGTTCATGGTTCATGTATTGCTAAAGCCTAGCTTGGAGAATTTTGAGCATTACTTTACTAGCGTTTGAGATGAGTGCAACTGTGCGGTAATTTGAGCATTCTTTGGCATTCCCTTTTTTGGGGATTGGAATGAAAACTGACCTTTTTCAGTCCTGTGGCCACTGCTGAGTTTTCCAAATTTGCTGGAATATTGAGTGCAGCACTTTCATAGCATCATCTTTCAGGATTTGAAATAGCTCAACTGGAATTCCAACATCTCCACTAGCTTTGTTCGTAGTGATGCTTTCTAAGGCCCACTTGACTTCATATTCCAGGATGTCTGGCTCTAGGTGAGTGATCACACCAGCGTGATTATATTGGTCATGAAGTTTTTTTGTATAGTTCTGCTTTGTATTATTTATTCTAGGTTCTTTTTAAACCTTTCTTGCATCTTCTTGATCCTTGTCTTCAGGCTATTTATTTGTAACTCCAATTTGTTTTCAAGGTTTTGGATCATTTTCACTGTCATTATTCGTAATTCTTCATCAGGTAGATTCCCTATCTCTTTCTCTTTTGCTTGGTTTGGTAGGCCTTTATCCTGTTCCTTTACCTGCTGGGTATTTCTCTGCCTTTTCATCCTGTTTATATTGCTGTGTTTGGGGTGGCCTTTCTGTATTCTGGCAGTTTGTGGTTCCTGTTTATTGTGGAGGTTCCTTGCTGTGGGCGGGGTTGAACAGGTGGCTTGTCAAAGCTTCCTGGTTTGGGAAGTTTGTGTTGGTGTTCTGGTGGATGGAGCTAGATTTCTTCGCTCTGGAGTGCAATGAAGTGTCCAGTAACACATTTTGAGATGTCAGAGGGTTTGGTGTTACTTTGGGCAGCCTGTATATTGAAGCTCAGGTCTATGTTCCTGTGTTACTGGAGAATTTGCCTTGTATGTCTTGCTGCGGAAATTGTTGGCCCTGGGTGGTGCTTGGTTTCAGTGTAGGTATGGAGGCATTTGATGAGCTCCTATCAATTAATGTTCCCGGAGTCAGGAGTTCTCTGGTGTTCTCAGGATTTGGACTTAAGCCTCCTGCCTCTGGTTTTCAGTCTTATTCTTACAACAACCTCAAGACTTCTCCATCTATACAGCACCAATGATAAAACATCTATGTTAATGATGAAAAGCTTCTCCACAGTGAGTGACACCTGGAGAGGGTCACAGAGTTACATGGAGAAGAGAACAGGGAGGAGGGAAATAGAGATGACCAGGAGGAGAAGAGGGGGGATCAAAAGAGGAGAGAGCAAGCTAGCCAGTAATGAATTCCCTATATGCTCTCTACAGTCTGGATCCCTCAGAGATGTTCATGGATTTACAGAGAGAAGAGAAGAGGGAGGAAGGAGACAGAGGTGGCCAGAAGGAGAAAAAGGGGAATCAAAAGGAGCGAGATCCAGCCAGTAATCAGTTCCCTAATTGTTCTCCACAGCCCAGAACACACAAAGAGATTCACAGAGTTGGGTAGAGAAGAGAAGGGGGAGGGAGGAGATAGAGGTGACCTGGTGGAGAAAACCAGAGTTCAAAGGGGGAGAGAGCAATCCAGCCAGTAATCTCGCTCCCAAGTAAAAATGGGTACTGAAGATTGGCTTCTTAAAGGTACAAAATTGGTAACAAATAGCAAAAAGCAAAGATTAAAAATCTAGAGTAGAGGTTAGATTCTAAAAAATAAAATTAAAAAAAGTCCCCCAAATTATATATATAGTTTGCTTTAAAAATAGGGTCCTTTTTTTTCGCAAGGTAATAGTAGGTTATAAAAATGAAAATGAAAGGAGTAATAAGGGACTTAAAATTAATTTATATAAAAAATGATAATAGTGAAAATATATCTAGGACTTTCTCTGGAGCTGCGGACAGTGTGGGACAATTCATTTTCAGATAGTTCCTTGGCCCAGCTTGTACTTCTCAAGGACTATAGGCCCCTTCCTATGTAGTCAGTGCTAACTACAGGGTTTTAATCTATTGCACCTGTCACTTCCAAATCAGTTCCCTCTGTTTTACCTTCTTCTGTTTGCTGGTCTCTTCAGTGTCTAAGGGGGCTGTGATGGTCACTTTTTTTAGGCTCACTTGTTCAGTCGTGCTGTGGGGAGGGTGGAACAATGCAAACAAATATTACTGGAGTGTGATCACAGTGATTCAGCCACACTGGGTTTGCCCCCGCTCATGGCATGTGTGCTTTCCCAGTCTACACTGCTCAGACTTTAGGTTGCTCTGCTGGGAACTGTCTGATGCTGGCCCTGGGTTGCATGCACTCCCCAGGTCTAAGCCACTCAGGTTCAGGTTCTCATGTACTCCACAAGGCGCAGACTTGGTTGGGCCTACGTTTTGTGCCTGTCCCATGTCCAAGCACCTCATGTGACTAGGTGCTTGGTGAGTGCCGTCGCCCATGGTAGAAGGCTGCGACTTATTGCTTCCCCCATCCCAGCCCTTGGTTTTCTGGGTGTACAATGGGCATACCTCCTCAGGTGTGCCCTGTGTCTCTTCTAGGGAGCTGATCTCTGGCTGTGACCCTCCTGGCAGATGTCGACCATCCAGAATCCCAAGAAGTCTTGGTTAGCAATGAAGTCAGCTTGCAATTTGGTATAGGATGCCTCTCTGGGGCCCCAATTGTCCCCTTCCGGCTCTGGCTGCCCTCGCCTGCCTGTCTCCAGCAGGGGGATGGGCCAGTCCACAGCCGGCTAGCCCTGCTCAGTCTTCGTTCTGTGAGCAGGCCTGGCAGTGTCTTAGGTTAGGGCTCTTCACGGGATAGTTATCCCACAGTCTGGGTTGCTATCTCAAGCTAGTTCCCTCAGATTGCCCTTGGGGTATTCAGGATCGATCCTTAACCCTAAGCAATGCAGCCCGCGCCTCCCTGTCGAGCCCCCACTTCCTAATGGGAGATGCGAGCGTCTGGGCTGTTGCCCTACAGGGAGTTGCTGTTAGGCATGTAATCTGTCTGGTTTAATTATTCATTTTCCTCCCAGTTATTTTGCCCTCTGAGATTCCAAGGCTCGCCACAGACCCGCTGGAGAGAGTGTTTCCTGGTGTTTGAAAACTTCTCTCTTTTTAAAGACTCCCTTCCTGGGACCAATCTCCATCCCTACCTCTGTGTCTCTTTTTATCTTTTATATTTTGTCCTACCTCCTTTCAAAGACAACGGGTGGCCTTTCTGGGTGTCTGATGTCCTCTGCCAGCATTCAGAAGTTGTTTTGTGGAATTTGTTCAGCATTCAAATGTTCTTTTGATGAATTTGTTGGGGAGAAATTGGTCTCCCTATCCTGTTCTTCCATCATCTTAGGACCGCCCCCCTGGCAGACGGATTCTTTACCACTGAGTCATCAGGGATGCCCTTTTTTCCAGTTCTTAATTTTTAAATTAAAATTTTCAATGCTTGAGAGAAGTCTATTTTAATTTTTACTTTAAAACACATTCAGTATGTCTTGATTTAAAGTTCTTGGCTGAGATTCATATCTACAGATATTATTTTCTTTTAAAAACTCTTATCTTTAAGCATTGCATATTAAGTGTTCAACATTAACAGTTTGTGAAATGAATAAATGCTGGAACATTCATTACATACTTTGAAATTTGCATAATTTGAGATTAATATCCCTAAGGGAATAAAGATATATTTGAGGCAATGCATTCTTAGATATTATAAATCTATTATAATGAATGTGTTTATTTTGTTCATAATACTGTTCTTTATTTTCTCACCACTATCAGTATGTAATTTATTGAGAGGCCCCTATTAAATTATGGATATTCTTTGTTTTAGCCATAAGACTATGTAAATTTGCCCCAATTTTTTATTTTGCTCTTTTGATGTATTTCTTTAGTTTTTGATGTGAAAGCACCAATATCACATAATAGATGCTTGGATAACATTCATTTACTTTTGGTTTAGTTCCTTTGTATTACTGCTACATTTACGTACTGATAGTAGGCTCACATCAAATAATGAGATGAAAGCCCCTCTAAAAAGTATAACAATATACATGTAAAACGTGAAAATAATGTGCATTCCCATATACTTATTTACTACATAGACACAACCTATTTGCTTGAAGGGATAAAATTCACTGGAGCATGAAAGCAAAGAGAAATGAAGAATTAATAATCACTTCTGACATTCAAAAGAAGAAAAGAGTCATGTGTAGAAGACAGAATCCATAGTTCTATCAAAGGGTACCCCTTATCTTTGACATTGCAAGAGTATAAAAGTCTGTGATTTTTTCATACATTTTCTAAATGAATGGGAGGAATAAAAGACAAAATTTTGTTTAAATAATTATACAGAAATGTATGGCTAAAAATATTTTAAGGGATCAAACATTTAACGTTTGACTAAAACTTCCCACTGCCATGCCATAGATAAGAACTTACAAGAAAGAAAAGGAAGTTTTATCTTCTCTGGGAATGGTCCACTGGGATGACCCAGAGGGATGGTACGGGGAGGGAAGGGGGGGGGGTTCAGGATGGGGAACATGTGTACACCCATGGCAGATTCATGTTGATGTATGGCAAAACCAATACAATATTGTAAAGTAATTAGCCTCCAATTAAAATAAATAAATTTTTAAAAATAATAAAATAAAAATAATTGAGGAATAGTATATTTTGGCATACTTAGAAATAATAATTACTATATTTCTTGGTATTTTTAAGTAAATATGATATTAAAGTAATGTTTGTCTATCCTCTATGATAGAACACTACAGAGATGTCCAAGGACATATGCATATATGTGGCTGATGGCATGAGAAAATTATAATAGTGAACCAGAAATTCATAAAAAAAATTTACCATAATAATCAATGATTATGAAAGTTGTTTCATTGATAAGAATTTATCAATTTATATTTTATACCCACTAAATTGTTTTATATTTAATAAACAAAGACAAATATACCAATTTCCAAGATACAAAATCCATGATGAATATGAATTTCCATAACCCAGCATTTACCATCATTTAAGATATGAAAATATCTGAGTCCATCTAATTGCTGTTTTATTATTGTAAAATTGTTTTTATTTTAAAAGATACATGTTACTTATGCAATTAAAATTTAGTAGAAAATTAAGCTGAATAAATTTTGATCTTTATGTGTATATAACCATGTTTAATGATATGAATAGAACACTCAATCTTGTGTTGAGCCCATCTTAAAATATTTTGATGGATAGAGGCAGATTTGAAAATTATCCTCACTTATCTTTTCTGCCTTCTTTCTTTGTTATTCAGTTGCTAAGCCAGGTCCAACTGTTCGTGACTCCATGGACTGTAGCACACCAGTCTTCCCTAGTCCTTCACTATCTCCTGGAGTTTGCCCAAACTCATGTCCATTGAGTCAAAGATGCCATTCAACCATCTTATCCTCTGTCACCTCCTTCTCCTCCTGCCCTCAATTTTTCCCACCATCAGGGTCTATTCCAGTGAGTCAATACTTCCCATCAGGTGGTCAAAATATTGGAGCTTCAGCATCAGTCCTTCCAAAGAATATTCAGGGCTGATTTCCTTTAGGATTGACTGGTTTTATCTCTTTGCTGTCCAGAGGACTCTCAATAGTCTTCTCCAGCACCACATTTCAAAAGCATCAATTCTTCAGCTCTCACCCTTCTTTATGGTTCAACTCTCACATCCATGCATGACTACTGGAAAAACCATAGTTGTGACTATATGGACCTTTGTTGGAAAAGTGATGTCTCTGCTTTTTAATATGCTATCTAGATTTGTCATAGCTTTTCTTCCAAGGAGCAAGCATCTTTTACTTTCATGACTGCGGTCACCATCCACAGTGATTTTAGAGCCCAAGAAAATAAAAATTGGTCACTGTTTCCACTTTTTATTCATTTATTTGCCATGAAGTTATGGAACTGACTGTCATGATCTTAGGGTTTCAAATGTCGAATTTTAAGCCAGCTTTCTCACTCTCCTCCTTCACTCTCATTAAGAAGCTCTTTAGTTCTTCACTTTCTGCCTTGAGAGTGGTATCATCTGCATATATGAGGTTGTCGATATTTCTCCAGACAATCTTCATTCTAGCTTGTGATTCATCCAATCTGGAATTTTGCATCTCTGCATATAAGTTAAATAAGCAGGGTGAGAGCCTTGATGTTTGAAACAGGTTTCTCCGGAGACAGGTAAGATGGTCTGGCTTTCCCATCTCTTTAAGAATTTGCCACAGTATTTTTTTTTTTTTTTTAATTCACACAGTGAAACACTTTAGCATAATCAGTGAAGCAGATACTTTTCTGGAATTTCTGCATGATCCAACAGAAGTTGGCAATTTAATCTCTGGTTCTTCTTCCTATTTTAAATCCAGCTTGTACATCTGGAAGATCTCAGTCCACATACTGCTAAAGCCTAGCAGTAAACTCTAATTGAGCATTTCCACACATGTATATCAAACAAGCACAATTGTAAGGTAGTTTGAACATTCATTGGCATTGCCTTTCTTTGGGATTGGAATGAAAAATGACCTTTTCCAGACCTGTGGCCACTGCTGAGTTTTCCAAATTTGCTGACATATTGAGTGCAGCACTTTAACAGCATCACCTTTTTGGATTTCAAATAGCTGAGCTGGAATTCCATTGCCTTCTCTATCTTTGTTCATAGTGATGCTTCCTATGACCCACTTGATTTCACATTGCAGGATATCTGGCTCTAGGATGAGAATCTTCTATTTTTTTTTTTAATGCTGTCCATAGTCTGAAGGTTTTTGTATATTATATGTCTCAATCAATAATGGATTCTGCTGGTGAATACCTTTGCTGACATTAAATATTTTTATTAAATTAGTAAAATGTAGTACCATGAGAATTTCTGAAATGATATTTACTTTATAGCTGTTTAATAAAAATTTCATTTCAGATGCTAGACATATTTTCATTTCATTTTTTAACTTTCAGGATTCTAAAACGTCCAAGATTTTTATTTTTCTTTTTGTTTTATTGTGACATGTATCATAGATATGAAAAATAGTAATGTTTTACAGATATGAAAAGCACAGTAGAGATACTACCTTTTCTCTATTTCAATTGGTACTTTAAAAGAAAAAGTTTTCTAATATCCCTTTTTCCCTCCCATGCTGCCTTTTTCCTTTATTTCTATTTCCCTTTTTATAAAGGCCTTTTGAAATAATATTTTCCACAGAGTGGAAATAGTCTCTCATAGCCTGGCTGACACTTCTCTGGGGGGTTCCTGTTCTTGGAATATAGCCTTGAGATGATTAAACCAACAAATAAAATATTTTAAGACATTCCATAAGATTTTGGCCCAAGCCCAGCAGCAGTTGCATTGTTTCTGGTGAGGCTGACACTCTGAAGGACAGGTATGAGAATTGCTCCAAGCAGAAGGAAGTTGCCATGTGGAGTCAGTTTGTTTTGTTTTATTTTTCACTCAGCCATTAGTAGCATGAAATGTGGCCTTTTCAACACAATTTCAGCCTCTCAGTTTGTTCTAGTGCTTAACCTAGAGACCTTGATGAAGCAGTTTTCTTTTTCATTTGGTGAAAATTCCCATTATAAGCACTCTTAAACAGAGTAGATAATTCTCACACACTATTTGTAAAGTATTTGAAAATTCAAATTCCATCATTTAAATCTCAAGCACATCTATTGTATATTTTAAGTGGAGAAGAAGATTAGAAAACTTGAAGAATTTCATGTCCATTATCAAATGGGCGGCTCCTATTGTAGAATCTTAATTGCCTTTTACAGATTTTTCAGAAAACTTAACTTTTGCTTTAAGCTGAAGAGAAGAAACAAGTCAGAAAATTTCCAACTGGACCTATTTTGCTTAAATCTACCTTTTTAAAATTGGTTATTCAAATGTTACATATTTTATCTAGTGTTTCCTGAACCTCCAAAAAGTGAACTAATCCTTTATTTGGCTTTCAGTTGCACTTGTCTATTATTCTCTTTTAGCAACGATTTCATTCAACTATAATCATTTGGAATGTTTTAACTTTTTCCCAATCACTCTAATTATACATTTTATCATTTTCATGAAAAACTGAAAAGGACATAGTTTTAGGAAGTGAGACAAAGTATTAGTATTATTAATAAGAAAAATAAAAATCATTTGATACTTATTGTATATGTTTTCTGAGAATTAATCTTCATGACTATCCCCTTTCCTAATGACTCTCTCAGTAGGTAGATATTATTAAGAAGGTTCAGTAACCTGCCCAAGGCCATGCACTTAGTGAATTGTAGTGCTGTGAATTCAGTCAGACAAGCTTACATTTGAAACCAGGTTTTCTGTATCAAATGTTTTATTAGAAAGTGCCAGAGTTGACACTAGAAGCATGTTTAATCAAAATTGGAAAAGAATAACAAGAAAAAATTTAAGTTTTTGATTATGCTAAAATCTACATACTATTAATTATATATATATATATGTGTGTGTGTGTGTGTATGTGTGTGTGTATATATATAGAGAGAGACTGACACCTATATATGTATGTTTGAGTATGTGTACCAAGATTGAAGGGAGGAGGAGAAGGGTTGACAGAGAATGACATGGTTGAATGGCATCATCAATTCAATGTACATGAGTTTGAGCAAACTTCAGGAGATAGTGAAAGACAGATACATCTGGTGTGCTGTTGGCCATGGGATCGCAAAGAGTCAGACATGACTGAGTGACTGAACTACAACAACCAATGTTTTATACATATATAAGACATAGCTTTATATATATATATATATATATATATATGAAGAAAAGAGCTCTTTTAAAATAACAACTTAAAAAGATCAGTCTCTAGAGGAATAACAGGCACCAAGAAGTATGCAAGTTCTATGTGAAAAACAAACAAACAAGCAAACAAACAAAAAACTCTTGTAGGCTGTATAAGTAGAATGGACAAGTAGAATGCTATATGCTGATTTTAGATAGAAAGGCACAATAGTTTAACTGTATCGTCTCCCTAGACTAAGTATTGCTTACACTGTTGTTTGCTTGCCCAGCAAATCTTCATTGAAAATAGAAACATAAAAAAACATATGAAAATTGCCTCACATCACATGGCATCAAGGGAAAATTAATACCCATTTAAGCAACAATGAAATATCAGTATACATCTATTATTGTTGTTCAGTCACTGAGTCATGTCTGACTCTTTGTGACCACATGGACACCAGGCTTCCCTGTCCTTCATAGTCGCCTAGATTTTCTCAAACTCATATTCACTGAGTCATTGATGTCATCCAACCATCTCATCCTCTGTCATCCCTTTGCCTCCTGCCTTCAATCTTTCCCAGCATCAGGGCTTTTTCCAATGAACTGGCACTTCGCATCAGGTGGCCAGAGCATTGGAGCTTCAGCTTCAGCATCAGTCCTTCCAATGAATATTCAGGGTTGATTTTCTTTAGGATTGACTGATTTGATCTGTTTGCTGTCCAAGGGACTCTCAAGAGTCTTCTCCAGCACCATAGTTTGAAGGCATCAGTTCTTTGGTGCTCAACATTTTTTATTGTCCAACTCTCACATCTATAAATGACTTATGGAAAAGCCATAGCTTTGACTACATGGATGTTTGTCAACAAAGTAACGTCTTAGCTTTTTAATACGCTGTCTAGTTTTGTCATAGCTTTTCTTCCAAGGAGCAAGTGTCCTTTACTTTCATGGTTTCAGTCACTGTTCACAGTGTTTTTGTAGCCCAAGAAAATAAAGTCTCACTGTTTCCATTCTTTCCCCATCTATTTGACATGAAGGGATGGGACTGGATGCCATGATTTTTGTTTTTTGAATGTTGAGTTTTAAGCCAGCTTTTTAATTCTGCTCTTTCACTTTCATCAAGAGGCTCTTTAGTTCCTCTTCACTTTCTGCCATAATGGTGGTTTCATATACATTTCTGAGATTATTAATATTTTCCCCCACACTCTTGATTTCAGTTTATGTTTCATCTAGCCTGGCATTTCATATGATGTACTTTGCATATAAGTTAAATAAGCAGGGTGACAATATATAGCCTTGACATACTCCTTTCCCAATTTTGAACCAGTCCATTGTTCCACGTCTAGTTCTAACTGTTGCTTCTTGACCTAGAATCACCAAAATCTGGAACACTGCAACACCAGACACAGGAATATTGAACAATGGGAACTATCATTCATTGCTGGTGCAATCATAGTCCAGATGCCAGTCATGGCATCTAGCCCCATCACTTCATGGGAAATAGATGGGAAACAGTGGAAACAATATCAGGCTTTATCTTTTTGGGCTTCAAAATCACTGCAGATGGTGACTGCAGCCATGAAATTATTATTCCTTGGAAGGAAAGTTATGACCAACCTAGATAGCATATTCAAAAGCAGAGACATTACTTTGCCAACAAAGCCCTGTTTAGTCAAGGCTATGGTTTTCCCAGTGGTCATGTATGGATGTGAGAGTTGGACTGTGGAGAAAGCTGAGCACTGAAGAAATGATGCCTTTGAACTGTGGTGTTGGAGAAGACTCTTGAGAGTCCCTTGGACTGCGAGGAGATCCAACCAGTCCATTCTAAAGGAGATCAGCCCTGGGTGTTCTTTGGAAGGAATGATGCTAAAGCTGAAACTCCAGTACTTTGGCCACTTTATGCGAAGTATTGACTCATTGGAAAAGACTCTGATGCTGGGAGGGATTGGGGGCAGGAGGAGAAGGGGACGACAGAGGATGAGATGACTGGATGGCATCACTGACTCGATGGACGTGAGTTTGAGTGAACTCCGGGAGATGGTGGTGGACAGGGAGGCTTGGTGTGCTGCAATTCATGGGTCACAAAGAGTCGGACACAACTGAGTGACTGAACTGAACTGAACTGAATCATATGGTACAATCCAGAGTATAACCTAGAAGATGTACTGTTACATGAACAAAACATGATATCTAATGGTAAGAAGATACTGTGGACTTTAGTCAACCAGAAAGCATGGAATTTACCAGAGAAAAAATTACTTAACAGCATAGAAGGAAAAAAAAACTCTCATTAATAATCCCATGGTTTTAGGAGACACATCAGGACAAACACAAAGAAGAGAAAAAGTACAGCTCTTCCCATCATTTCTGTATTTCTATTATCTTTGTCTCTTCATTACCTTTTGATTTTTATGCTGATATCTGTAGCCAGAAAAGCTGTTGCAAATGACTGCTCATACTCAGAGAGAAAACTTAGTTTTAATTTTAATGTAATGTGGTGTGTGTGTGTGTGTGTGTGCACACGCATATATGTGTGTGTGTTTGCAGAACTCTAGACTAAGGATCTCATGAGATTAGCAGTCTATCTCGAATATAATGAAGGCATTGGAATGGAACAGTGGACACTTTATATTTGCCATGCTGAAGAGAAAATTTTTAGAAAAAAAACAAACACAAGTTCTGTCAGTTTATAACATTCTGCTTTCATTTGCCTTTGTTGCAAAAGGCCTAAACATGAGAATCTTTTAAAATTAAGTTATCTAAGCCTCAGCCTCCACATGAGTAGTTTTGATGGAATGCTGATTAAACTTTAGTACAGCAATCTTGTTTGAAAATTTCCGAGCAAGAAGCACTTTATTTTCCAGGTATCAAGAATAAACACTTTGAACTCTTTAGCACTGTAATAATTCTCTGAAAATGTCAAGTTCTGGTTTCCAAATTCTCTATGCTCCTAAAATGATGAGAAGTTACAGTGTGCACAAATGACCTTCTCCCTGAGCTACATCAGAAGCTTATTCAGCACGGTGACCTTCCCATCCGCAGACGTTACTATAAATCAATGATGAAGATGTCAGGTCCAAGTTCAGAGTTCAGTGTCATCATTTTCTCTTCTTAATGGAAGAGCCTAAACACTGTGTCTCCTATGTTTTCCATCAAACTGAATATCCCTGCTATCTAACACAACATGAAACATGTTTTTACTCCTTGTTATCGCTGATGTTTGTCCTCTGTTAACCACTGAGAAGTGACAGAGAGTCTCTCTTTTCTCTCTTTCCCACTACATATCAATCTAGGTTTTAAAACACATAACACACTCAGGTGGTTGGGACTGGAGGAAAAGAAGATAAAAATTTCTAAATATGTTAAGACATTTTAGAATAAGGTAAATGCATTATGTTGAATTTAATTTACCTTACTGTAATCACTTTTTATCCATTCACTAATGAGTACTGAGATTTAGAGATGACCTCAGCCTTTCTAAGGAAAGATAGTGACCCTCAAAGCAAATCAAAAGGTTGTAATAATTAACTAAGAGATGAGGGATAATTTTCATGTTTATATCCTATCCTATTATAGTGATTATAAAGTAGAACCCATTATTGCATTGAGGAGTGTCTAAATATTTCCAGCCTTTGTAAGAAGGAAGGTTTGCTGGTATAATTCAGCAGTCCTGCAAGGGAAGAATTTATATGTAAAATACTTAAACATGCATACATTTTAATAAGACTACTTTTGATTTTTTTTTAGTTTCTTATTATTTGTGAGTAGTATTTGAAGATATACTATTTTTATTTAAATAGTTCTATTTTTAACTTTTATTTTAAAAATCACTGTCTAAATAAATGAACATGATAAAAACTAGAGAAAGTACTTTATAAAAATAAAAGTTGCATTTACTGACATGATGGTGTATAGAAATTATAACTGTCAATGAAGCACACATTTTCTTAATATTTTCTCTAAATGTCATAATCCTCATCAATTTTATTGCTATACTCCTTACAATTGTAAAAGCTATAATTTTGTGCTACAATAATTTTCCTTTCATTTTAATTACTTGATTAACTTTTGAAAGTATGTCATTATTATAAATAGTTTTAAATGTATAGAAAGGTACATATAAAACAAAACTTCATGATTCTAAGGCCGAAAGGAAATCACTGCCACATGATAACTATTCTTTTCTAATATTTCTTATTCCCAAATACCAGTATACTATCTTTTGCAATTAAATTGGATCAGATTTCATATAAAAATGTGTATTTGCTTTTCAAAATTAACATTAGATATTTAATCATTTTCTGTGGCATTAAGGAATCTAGAAAACATTATTATAGTTGTGATACAATATATACCTTACCCATTCTATTTTTTGTTATTTTGATTGTATATAACATATGCCCTCATGAGTATTTGAAACCCAATAGTTTTATTAATTTATTTCTTACATTATTATTATTAATCCTGAGATGAACATCTTTGTATTTAGATTGCCATATAAATCTCTAGAAATATTAGCTTATTTTATTCCTACTAATTATGCATTATGGTGTTTCTGTTTTACTGCAGCCCACCCGTGTTGGACAATATCATTTTCAGAACCTCTGTTTATTCTATAAGGTGGGAGTGTGGTATTTTAATATGGATAACCAACCTTAGCTTGTGTTATTTCCACCTCTGAGGTTTACACATGTGCATGTAAATTCAAGGAAATAATTGGGAATACAAGTCCTTAAGAGTCTATCTACAGGGCAACATGTATGAGAGATGATTCTGCTTAGGGAAGAAGAAAATTTGAAGGGAAAAAGGAAATGAGAAGAAAAATACATGTCTTTATTTAATACTCAGCTAAGGCACAGCCCAATACATCTTTTTAAGAGAGATAATGCCAGTATGTTTATTGATGATATTTCAGATAAATTATTTAAAATTTGATATCAAGGATGCATTTCTGAGAGGCCTCGGGCTTCCCAGGTGGCACTAGTGTAAAGAACTGGCCTGCCAGTTTTCTCTTATACAGGACATATGAGATACAGGTGCCATCACTGGGTTGGGAAGATTCCCTGGAGGAGACTATGGCAACCCACTCAGTATTCTTGCCTGGAGAATCCCATGGACAGAGGAGTCTGGCAGTCTACAGTCCATAGGGTTATAAAGAGTTGGACATGCCTGAAACAATTTAGCACACATGCAGGAAATAAATGGCAGGTTGACAAAGAAAGATATTCTTTTAACCTTTCTAAGAACATACAAACTTCTATTAACTTATCCTCATATACCACAATTTGAATGCATATGTTATGTATCATCTTCCCTTAATTTATGTATTTAATATTGTCTGTTTAGGGGTTTGCTGATGAGTTTTCTTTATTCATCTATTCTTGCAGCAATACCAGCTAGTATTAAAAAGCTTTCCCTAGGGTTTTATGAAAACACAGAAGAAATTGTCACATTTACCCTTCCCAGTGAGCTTAAGAAAACAATTTTATTTGAAATTAGTATATGAGGAGGATAAACATTAAATAGAATAAACTGTATATATTGACAAGTAATTTCTCTATCTCTACATATCCCAGCCCTTCTTCCTTTCACAAAATTTGTTTCCAGTATTATATCTATTCTTCTTAAAATATTCTATGTATGTGCAAGTAAATATATGTATATATTCTATGCATATGCATATGTAAATACAGTGATAGATTTTTTAACACATTATTTTCCTATCTTCTTCTTCCCTTTTGTTTACTTGTACAGTATTAAATATTAAAGTTAAATTTCCTCTGTGAACTCACATCTTGATTAATTTATCTAAATCTTGTTTTAAGCATTTTTTTCTGCCAAATATTTTCATTTTTCCTTGAAAATTTTCACTATATTTTGCTAAAACACTATTCAAAGAAATGTAAACACTATAATTCATATGGTTATACTTAAATTCTTCCTAGAGCTACAATTAATAACTACAAAGAAGAGATTTTAATGCTTCTCTGAATTCAGTCTCTCATTATTCAGGTACAGTGGAGATTAAAATCTCTTACTGCCTGCACCGAGAAAAATAAACCCAGCACACCTGAGCCTGCTATCCTTATAGTGGATTGCTTACAAGGTTGGACCTGGGCTAGTAGCCATCAACTTGGCTCTCAGGTGTTCCTAACCAGCAATTAACAGATAAGGATGATTTGCTGTTTAGGCTTTTAAAGTAAACAATATGATTTTATGCTGAACCTTTCCTTTTCCTTTCTCAGTCTGGAATTTTCATATCTTCTAAGGAGTGGGTACCTGTGTGACGACTCAAACAAAAACTCTGAACACTGAGTCCCTCATTAACTTCCCTGGTAGGCAATGGTTCACATGTGCCATTGCAACTCATGGCTGGGGGAATTAAGTGTGCCTTATGTAATTCCACGGAGGAAGGACTCTTGGAAGCTTGTGCTGGACTTCACCCCATGCATCCTTTCATTTTGATGATTTTACTTTGCATCCTTTCACTATAATAAATATTATCCATGAATACAACTATATGCTGAGCTCTGTGCATCCTTCTAGGGAATTACCAAGGCCAAGAATGATCTTGGGAAACTGAACACATTCTCCCTTGCACTGGGTAGGGTCATGTAACTAGAGCTGACCATATGTTGTTGGGAGTAGTACAGATCATTCTGGGCTGGAACATTAAATTATTGGTGTGAACACTACTTTGCTTCCTTCTCTCTCAGATGGTGAAAAACAATATCCCAGAGAGTGAAGATTCTTTAAAGCTGATGTTGAGAATGCGCATGATGTAGAGGAAAGTGTCCAACTGACCCAAGGTGGAATCTGCAGTGTAAAAATTGAAACTGTTTTCAGTAGCTGAAATGTTAGTGTTTTATGTGATTACCAGACAAGCAGACAGTATTGAATGATACAAAATACTAAGTATATTTTTGTTACCCTGAAAATAAGGTTATGTAGCTTGAAGGGTATTGATATCAACGATTAACAGCAATAATTCCTTGTTATGCATGTAAAAGTGCACTGCCTGTCACTCATACTTAAAACTTTAATAGCCATAGATTATTAAAACAGATTATCCTCTATTACATATTTTGCCATTTTGTGACAAATAATATTGACAGCCTGGACTAATTATTATAAAGAGTATATACATAGATCAAAATATAGTATAATTTATTGAGTTTTCTAAGAGTTAAGAAGACTTTCAAAATTAAGCATAGGCAGATATTTACAGTCAGTCACTTAATAAAATGGTGAAGTGAAGTGGCATGGAAGAATATGTTTTATCACTAATTCACATATTTTTCAAATAAAATAAGTGAAATTAAATTTTATATGAATTTTTTATGATATAAATACTGTGCTTAGGATGTACATTTAGGTCATAAGCGTAATTGATAAAGACAGCGTTTCCTAATTCATGTCTAAGGAATGTGATGTTTTCTGACTCATTGGGAAAATTTGCTGAATGTAAATTTCTCCCTATGTTATAATTTTATAAGCAGGTTTCATTTAAAATTAACATGAATTTATTACAATGCCTTTATTCTACTTTATATCATAGAAAATTATGGTTCTATTTATGGAAAATCTACAGAGATATATAATTAACTTAGTAAATAATGGTTTTAAAATAACAGAATAGGTTTAGATTTACAAAAAATTATGAAGATAGAACAGAGAATGCCTATGCTAAGTCACTTCAGTCATGTCTGACTCTGTGCGACCCCATAGACGGCAGCCCACCAGGCTCTCTCGTCCCTGGGATTCTCCAGGCAAGAACACTGGAGTGGGGTTCCATTTCCTTCTCCAGTGCATGAAAGTGAAAAGTGAAAGTGAAGTCGCTCAGTCGTGTCCAACTCAGCGACCCCATGGACTGCAGCCCACCAGGCTCCATCATGGGATTTTCCAGGCAAGAGTACTGCAGTGGGGTGCCATTGCCTTCTCCAGAGAATGCCTATATATTTGCATTATTTCTCCTATTATTAATATCTTATATTAGTATCCCTGATAGCTCAGTTGGTAATGAATCCACCTGCAGTGCAGGAGACCCGGTTCAATTCCTAGGTGGGGAAGATCTGCTGGAGAAGGGATAGTCTACCCACTCCAGTATTCTTGGGCTTCCCTTGTGGCTCAGATGGTAAAGAATCCATCGGCAATGCAGGAGACCTATGTTCTATCCCTGGGTTGGGAAGATCTCCTGGAGAAGGGAAAGGCCACCTGCTCCAGATTCTTGCCTAGAGAATTCCATGGACTGTAGAGTCCATGGGGTCTCAAAGAGTCAGACACAGCTGAGTGACTTTCACTTCACTTCATTAGTATAATATGTTTGTTATAATTAATGATATTGATACTATATTCAGCTTTCCTTAGTGATTATCTAATGTTCTATACCTAAATCCCATATAAGATATTATACTATTTATTATGTCTTCTTAGGCTACTTAGGCAGTAATAGTATCTCAGAATTGGTGTCTTACAATATCAATAGTTTGGGAGACTCCTGGTCAGCAGAATGCCCTTGAATTGGGATTTCTTTGATGTTTCTTGCAGTTAGACTGGGGTTATGGCTTATTTTTTTTTACTTTTTTTTTTTTTTTTGAGGAGAGGGGAGAAATATCACAGAGGTAAAGTATCAGTTTCATCACATCATTATCTTCATATAAAGCTACATGCTATTAACATATCATTATTTGTGTTCACAGTTGATTGGGGTAGGTCTGAGGTTTCCCTACTGCAATTTTTTTCCTCCTTTACATGCCATACCTTTTAGAATGAAGTCACTAAGCATAATCCTCACTTGAGTGGGAGTTATGCTGCACCTCATCAAGGCCAGGGTAGCTAAATATATCATTAAGTAATATTTTAACTACAACAAAATACTTGGAAAAAGTATTTTCAGTCATTGCACAGTTGCTTTGACTACTAAAATTATTCCTTTAAGTTAATTTCTAAAGACAATAGTCTATTAGTAACTGTTCACATTTCCATTGTTGGGAATATTTTTCCACACACTGAAATCCAATCCAGAGTGCTCCATACTAGATGTTATCAGACAACTATGCAAAAACATCAATATGCCTGATGTTTGCCCACTGGATGGGGTGGGTACAACAGGATTTTGATGCTCTCTGATGCTAGGAGAGAAGTAGACAAGTATCTGAGATTTTAAGCTTGAGACAGAAGATTGGTGTGCTCTGAATGTGTGCGTGTGTGTAGTAGCTTCAGTTATGTCCGGCTGTTTGCAACTCCATGGACTGTAACCTGCCAGGTTCCTCTGTCCATAGGATTCTCCAGGCATACTGGAATGGGTTGCCATGGCCTCCTCCAGATGATCTTCCCTACGCAGGGATTGAACCTACGTCTCTATGTCTCCTGTACTGGCAGGCATGTTCTTTACCACTAGTGCCACTGGAAAGCCCAATGTGCTCTGAATACATCTGATGACAGTTCTAAGGAAGAGCCATATCGAGCATGAATGAATGAAGTTCATTTTTTTTCTGGAATTAGAAAAATGTTCTTATTATATGTGATACAGAATGATGGATACGTAACCAAACATTTACATAAGATACTGTAATTCCAAGTTAAAGAAACAAATTATACACACATGCACGTGTCATGCATGTGAGGATGTGTGCACGTGCACACACATACACACACACCATCTACAGAGATTAGTCCATAATTCAGAAAATAAATTATTTCTTAAAGCTTGTTATAAAATTCCACAAAATTTTTCTTATGAGCCAATGAAATGTTCTGACTTTACTTATCCAGTACAAATTATTTGTACTTGAGATTAATTATTATTGATGGAAAATAATGAATCCCATGTATTCACATCTGGATAAGAATATCTGCTATCTGAAAGACAGCTGCATATTAATATGATGGCTATGAAAAGACTGTCTGGATTTCACACATAACCTTTACCTGTTAATCCACCTCAGTGTTTGTATTATCCTTCTGTTAGGATAGGATATTTTTCTGGCAGTCATTTTCCCCCATATGTTTCAAATGCTGGAATAATCACATTGGCAGGGTATCCTCTCACCAGAATGCTTTCACAGGTCACCAAATGATGAACTCTTTAGCTTTTGGACTACCACCTTGAGACAGAGATTACCCATGTCTCACATGCACTTGGAACATGACGAACGGGGTCGTAAATCAGCCACTCTTAAAATCCCTTTCTCTAAACATTCTCAGAACTAGCTGTGCCGCTTGGTGTTGTCTGTCAGCCAATACTGAAGCAGGATGAATATGATAGATCTTTCTGGTAGGAATGCCTATAAAGGATAAATTATAACAAAATGAGCAGTGCAGATTGCCTTCAGATCACAATATAAATATGATGTTGGTGGAAGGAGAGGAAAAGGAAGGAATGGGTAGGAAGTAATTCAGAGAGCTGCAGAGTTCTAAGAATGTCTCAGGCAGACCAATGTGGAGTATTTAAGCAAATCTTGCTCATTTCAGGAATCCCACATCTGGCAGAAAGAGACTGGTACTAAAGAACCTGTATGCTTAATCATTAGCTGAGAACAGCCCAGAGGGAAATGTGACTTTGGTAGGAACTCAGTAGTTGATCCGCAGGTATGTGTAGTTGCCAGCTGGAGTTCTCAACTGTTCTGCATAGCAGTTTCTCTTAAGTAGTACATTGAGCAGTGCACTTACCTCTCTATTAGGTATAACCCTCTTTTAAGATTCAGCTTAGGTATAACTCCCTAAAAGGTCATCTTGAACATCTTCCACAAACTACATCATCTAGGTTAGGAATCTTTCTTCCATTCGCTCTATACATGATCTCTTAATGTCTCATTTTATTTTCAGATAATCATTTACTTATTTGTCAAACACTGCGGAATGTAAATGCTTTGAGGCCAGTAGTTATTTTCTCTTGATCTTATATTCCACAGAATCAGGCGAAGTTTATTACTGAAAGAAGAAATGAAGGATACACAGAGTGGTAGATTTGATTTCCACTATATCACTCGGGCTTCCCTGGTGGCTCAAACAGTAAAGAATCTGCCTGTCAAGGCAGGCAACCTAGGGTTCAACCACTGAGTCGGGAACATTTCTTAGAGAAAGAAATGGCAATCACTTCAGTACTCTTGCCTGGAGAATTCCATGGACAGAGGAGCCTGGCAGGCCACCATCCAGGGGGCTGCAGACAGGACCAAACAGCTAACACACACATGCAATCACTTAGAATATGCGTAAACCTGGAGATAGTTGATACCCTTATGGCCATAACTGTGGCATCTGTGATGTGAAAGCAGTTTTGTCATGGAGCCACATGATGACTCTAGATTAGACATATACTGATAAGATGCAGTTAAGTGGAACTCTACCCATCACAATTTCCTCACGTAGGAATATTAACTGGCATTTTGATTCACTGCCATGAAAATAATCTTGGTTATAGATAACAAATACAATAAAGAAAACCTGTAGCCAAACTCCGTAACTGTGCTTTAATATATGCTATTCGTGTTATAAACAGGGCAATAGGTCCAAAATGGAGTTACTTATGCTAAGTCCCATGACACCAAACGGGAGACTTAAGAGTTTTGGCTCTCTCAGAAATGGAACCTTAAAAAGGTCAATCAGGAATCACCTTGGTGAGGTCATCTGCCTGATGGCCTCCTGCCATCCCCTAAAAGAAAGTAACTTTGTAAAAAAAAAAACCCAGTTTTTGACTCCTTTATTTTCCTTCATGTCTATAAAAGTATGTTTCACTTTGAACAGCTCCCGGGAGCCCCTTCTATCTGCTAAATTGGATGTTGCCTGATTCGAATAGATTTTTGCTCAGTCTTAAAAAGGTAATATGCCTGTTTATTTCAATAGTTGTTAGTAACAACAAGAAGTAAGAACTGAAGGAGACCACCCCCACCCACCCCACCCCCCAACACACACACAGCCCCGCGAGCAATGAGCAATCGGATCCAGTACCTGCTGAACCCCGAGCGAGCTCGTGGCCTCTTCCTCCTCAGAAGATGCTGTGTGTGACCCTCTCCAAGCCTCTGCTGCTTTTTTCTTAGGAACATGGCATTACTTGAGCATTTCTTTTCCAGAGTCAGTGCATAAACTGGCCGGAGTTGAACTGGGTGCGACTTTAAAAACAGACTGGGCCTAAGGGACTGAGTCTGATTTAGAAAGTGGACCGGGTTCACCTTCAGACCTCAGGCAAGTTAGAAACAGGACTGGTTCTGACTGACGCTGCAGTGAACCCAACGTGCGGCGTCAGGTGAACCTAATTTTGTTTTGAGACTGAACAAGCACTTTAACCTTACCCACGATAATCCTGAATTACAGCGGCCACAGTGGAGAACTTTTAACGCAGCTGTTTAGCTGTTTATGAGACGCCTCAAAGAAAAAGGGGTCTCAGCTGAGCACTCACAGCAAAGAGTAGAGGGAAAACTTATTTTCCTCCTCTTCAGCTATTTGTGACCAGGATGAACCCACTGGCACACTCCACTCACTCTGGAGTGTGCAGAATTCTGGGGAGACTGGCAGAAGACAGCAAAGGGTAAGGATTCTTATCAAAGTCAGCTGTCCTAGGTCTCTATCTGTGATGCCTGGTTGAGAGAAGGGAAATTTTCATGTTGTCCTTTACTTTCAGATTGGCAGGCAAAAGTCCTGTGTAAGAATTCAATGTTTGAATCTTGACTTGTGAATTTGCTTTCAGGTACCCGCTGGTTGTCGACCTGTTCTCTCCCAAAGGCAGACATTGCCTTCAGGTCTCATTTTGTGTTCAGAAAACTTAACTTTCTGCCTACCTGGGGCACTCGGATTGCTGTGTGTGCAGATAGCTCCGCTGCCCAGTTGGGGGCCCCCCAAAATATGGCCAGACAGAAATGTGGGTTTCACTCCTTTGGTGGCCTGGGTCATTTTGTTGGCAGCCCTCGGTGAAACTGTCCAAGTCTTTCTTTCAGCTGTCCTTTGGTTAATCTGGATCTTGTGAGGGTAATGTCACTCTTTGGGAGTGCCTCTTGTGTCTATGGAGTTGTGGGATACTGCGATGGAATATGTGCTGTCTATTCTGGCTGACACCTGATAAAGTATTTGAAAGATATTCTTAAAATTCTTAATATGCCTCAGTTTATCTTTTAACAATAGATAGAGAAAGAGGAAAGGAGAGGGCAGAGAGAGAAAGGGAAAAAGAGAATAAGACAGAGGGAAGAGAGAAGAGAGAAAGATTACATGTACATATACTCTTTCAAGAAAGAAAGAGGTGTCTAGGGTCAGAATCAAATAAGAATCTGAAAAGGAAGGTGGTAGAAACATGAACAAATGCAATGGCTGTCCTGTGGCTGTTACTAAACCCTGTACCCTAAAGAACTCAGTCTTATATAGTTTGTTGATACTCAGTAACTTCCATTCATTCAAACCACTTCCTATAATCATAAAGGCTAAAAAAGAAAAAATGAACTCCATTTCCTTTCTAGGGGGATTCTAGAGAGACTCTTACAAGTAAAGGAAATGATTTGGAACATGAAGATATATATGGAGGTTAAGTATTCCTACTACTTTTGGGACCCTGTTGTTATATAGATCAGCAATATCAGACCCTCAGAAGCATATTCTATCTCTTGCAAGATGTGTGAAAACCTTCTGTTTTCCGTAATAAATGTCTCTTCTAAAAATGTCTGCATGGGTTTTTGTTTTTCTAACTGCTTCATACATTATGTAGTATTTGGTATAGGAAATAATTGCCTAGAAAACTAAGCACAAGATAGAAATCTGAGATTATTTACTTAATTGTGTATATGAGTGCTCAGTCATATCCTACTCATTGCAACCCCATGGATTGTAGCCTGACAGGCTCCTATGTTCATGGGATTTTCCAGGCAAGAACTCTGGAATGGTTTGCCATTTCCTCCTCCAGGGTATTTTCCGGACCCAGAGATTGAATCCATGTCTCTTTCATCTCCTACATTGGCAGGTACATTCTTTACCACTAGCGCCACCTGGGAAGCCCATGGATTCAATTAGATTTAGATTGGAAGATGTAATAAATATGTTGCTAACAGAAAATGGTATACTGATCATTTATGGCATGGAGTTTCTGTTATGAAATTAATTATTTAACTTATTGCCTTTCAAGTCAGCTCTTTGGGAAGCAAACTGGCTTTTTTATTGGGATACTATGAAAGAAATAATAAACATGAGCACAAGTTTGATGGCCATCTTTCTGCACTAGTGAGTGTGCAAAAAGAAAACTAAAGACTCAAGATTAGAAATACACAAATCAGAGATCAGAGAATTTCTTTACTACTGAATAGGATATCTTATCCACTGTAATCACAGGAAACAATGATCTGAAAACCAGACTCAGGATTTGATCATGTGGTTTACAGAATTAACAACACATTGAATTCAAAGCATCACTGGGTCTCTTATTTGAAAAATCAGGACCTTTTTGTAGAGAAAGTAAGAGGCTGAAATTTGATATGAGAGAATTTGAGAAAATCATAATGACTAAATAATTTGAAGTCTCAAGACACTGAGTCCCCTTGTCAACAAAAGCAAGTTTTCCTTCTGTTTTTGTTGAGGTTAGCTTCTTCATACTCAGTAAAGACAACTTAGGACAGATACTGACCTTGGAGAAGGGTGGCGAAACTTTGGGATTATGAATGTCATGTATCTTAAGGTTGTTAGAACAGAAAATAAATATCACAACACTGGATAAAGATAAATTAACAGTAGTCCCTTACATTCAATAAAGGTACAAGGCAGTAATGTGAAAGAATTAATTCAAAATCTTAGGCAGCTAGGAATTGAGTATTTGTCATGTGTGACAGGCTCAGTCACACCCTACCAATATAAATTTGAGTACTCATAAGACATATCTTTATCACTGATGTAGTAAAATATATATATATATGTATACATATATACATATATATATAATCATGGGATTTTCCAGGCAAGAACTCGCCTGGTTTGCCATTTCTTCCTCCAGGGTATTTTCCGGACCCAGAGATTGAATCCATGTCTCTTACATCTCCTACATTGGCAAGTACATACTTTACCACTAGCCCCCATGGACTGTAGCCCACCAGGTTCCTCTGTCCATGGAATTTTCCAGGCAGGAATACTGGAGTGGGGTGTCATTTCCTTTTCCAATAGTAGTAGATGTCAGCATTGAAATGAGTTTTCCTGGGTTTGTGGGGAGATGATGTGACCCTGGAATCCCAGAGCTCAAGTTACAGAGCTTACACACCAGAGAAAAAGTAGGCAAATTACAATAATATACAGCAGAGCAAATTGAGGCATTCAGTGATATAAATTGTTGACCTTGTTGTCACTGAACTGTCTAGTAAAATGTTGTTTAATCTGTCCACTAAAAATCATAGAGCTGTTGGAAGAGATCTAACATGAATTTCCATAATGGAAAAATCAATGTCCCGTATTAAATTTCCAGAGTTGAGCCAGTTCACACATGCAGTTTGCCTTAAAAGATGTAAAGACTGAATCTCCTTTAGGGACTGTATTGTAGTTTTGCAGCAAGTATGTGCCCTAACTATTTCTCCTCAGCTTCCTTGAAGAAATACTTAGCACTTATGATGACTGTGCTTCAGGTGAATTCAGAACAAAACCGGCTGAAGCTATATACATTTACAATAGTCCCTGGGTACCCCAAACACCAAGGTGATCTGTTGACAAAGAGGAAACTTATGAAGGTCTGATATCAATAGAGTTGTGAGCTGAATGCATTTTACAATAAGGTTAGATGGTCTTTGATTTACTCCAGTTCCTGAATACATAGTCTTACTCACCAACTTACTGAAGGGACAATTGGCTTTCAGACATATACAATAAATCCAATGCCATAGGAAAACACAAGTGGAAACCACTGGATCTTCTATTACATAGCAAAAGAGCTAAAATCAAACATTACACTTTTTGGTACTGCTTGAGAATAGTAACACCATGATATAATTACAAAATAGTAAAGAGTCTGCCTGCAATGCAAGAGACCTGGGTTCAATCCCTGGGTCAGGAAGATCTCCTGGAGAAGGGAATGGCAACCCATTCCAGTATTCTTGCCTGGGGGATTCCATGAACAGAGGACCCTGGTGGGCTACAGTCCATGGGGTTGGAGAGTTTTGACTGATCGACTGACACTTTTGCTTTCACAATCATAAATATAGATTTTAAACAATGAAAGAGTAGAGAGAAATTTCATTCTAAGCAATGACAATTAGATTTATACAGACCTTAGCCATAAGCCAAAAATTATTACTAACGTAGTTCAGTTCAGTTGCTCAGTCGTGTCCGACCCTTTGCGACGCCATGAATTGCAGCATGCCAGGCCTCCCTGTCCATCACCAACTCCCAGAGTTCACTCAGACTCACGTCCATTGATTCAGTGTTGCCATCCAGCCATCTCATCCTCTGTCACCCCCTTTTCCTCCTGGCCCCAATCTCTCCCAGTATCAGAGTCTTTTCCAATGAGTCAACTCTTCGCATGAGGTGGCCAAAGTACTGGAGTTTCAGCTTTAGCATCATTCCTTCCAAAGAAATCCCAGGGCTGATCTCCTTCAGAATGGACTGGTTGGATCTCCTCGCAGTCCAAGGGACTCTCAAGAGTCTTCTCCAACACCACACTTCAAAAGCATCAATTCTTCAGTGCTCAGCCTTCTTCACAGTACAACTCTCACATCTATACATGAGCACAGGAAAAACCATAGCCTTGACTAGACAGACCTTAGTTGGCAAAGTAATATCTCTGCTTTTGAATATGCTATCTAGTTGATCACAACTTTTCTTCCAAGGTGTAAGTGTCTTTATATTTCATGGCTGCAATCACCATCTGCAGTGATTTTGGAGCCCCCAAAAATTAAGTCTGACACTGTTTCCACTGTTTCCCCATCTATTTCCCATGAAGTGATGGGACCAAATGGCATGATCTTCGTTTTCTGAATGTTGAGCTTTAAGACAACTTTTTCACTCTCCTCTTTCACTTTCATCACGAGAATTTTTAGTTCCTCTTCACTTTCTGCTCTAAGGGTGGTGTCATCTGCATATCTGAGGTTACTGATATTTCTCCTGGCAATCTTGATTCTAGCTTGTGTTTCTTCCAGCCCAGTGTTTCTCATTATGTACTCTGCATATAAGTTAAATAAGCAGGGTGACAGTATACAGCCTGATGCACTCCTTTTCCTATTTGGAACCAGTCTGTTGTTCCATGTCCAGTTCGAACTGTTGCTTCCTGACCCGCATACAGATTTCTCAAGAGGCAGGTCAGATGGTCTGGTATTCCCATCTCTTTCAGAATTTTCCACACTTTATTGTGATCCACACAGTCAAAGGCTTTGGCATAGTCAATAAAGCAGAAATAGATGTTTTTCTGGCCTTCTCTTGCCTTTTCCATGATCCAGCGGATGTTGGCAATTTGATCTCTGGTTCCTCTGCCTTTTCTAAAACCAGCTTGAACGCATGGAAGTTCACGGTTCATGTATTGCTGAAGCCTGACTTGGAGAATTTTGAGCATTACTTTACTAGCATGTGAGATGAGTGCAATTGTGTGGTAGTTTGAGCATTCTTTGGCATTGCCTTTCTTTGGGATTGGAATGAAAACTGACCTTTTCCAGTCCTGTGGCCACTGCTGAGTTTTCCAAATTTGCTGGCATATTGAGTGCAGCACGTTCACAGCATCATCTTCCAGGATTTGAAATAGCTCAACTGGAATTCCATCATCTCCACTAGCTTTGTTCATAGTGACGCTTTCTAAGGCCCACTTGACTTCACATTCCAGGATGTCTGGCTCTAGATGAGTGATCATACCATTGTGATTATCTTGGTGATGAAGATCTTTTTTGTACAGTTCTGTGTATTCTTGCCATCTCTTCTTAATATCTTCTGCTTCTGTTAGGTCCATACCATTTCGGTCCTTTGTCGAGCCCATCTTTGCATGAGTGGAAATATCTATCTAAAATTAGACATGTGGCTAAATATTGAAAAATAAAATGAGTAGTTTAAGCCAAAAAAAATGAATGTGTTTATTACCAAAATGCCTTAAAAAGGTATTTCTAAAGAATGACATTCAATCAAATAGAAAAGAGACCAGAAGAAAACCATAGAGAAGGCACTGGTAAGCAAATAACTTGAGGGAGGGCAAGTTAAAGCAATGGCCTAAGGCTGCAAAATAGGACTCTCTTTTAAATGCTAAAATCTGTTACCTTGTGAACAATTGATGTGGAATGAGAATGTAATTAAGAGCCATTTTGTCTCATCCAATATAATATCCAACATTAAGCAATCTGTTTTGGTTTCACCCTCCACAGTTTCATTCCCTATACAATTTTTTCAGTTACTACTGAGTCTGGCATTTTCATACCTGTGAACTGTCATTGAACACTTCAGATTTCAAGTAAAGTGCTTTTATTTCCTTAAACATCTTGTTTGTGTTTTTCCTTAAATTATCAACGTCTAATTTCCCTTCTTGTTCTAATTGTTCCAGGTTTAAATGCAACTTGATAAGTTTACTTTTACTCTCTGTTTGTTATGTACTTTTTTTCATGCAAACAATAGATAGTATTTGTAAGATACTTTGCATTTTAACAGCTTTACAATATGTATTTTAAACTGACCTTTTAAAAAAATAAATAAATACAATAAATAAATAAATTGACCTTTTTCTGTTCTCCCAAGTCTAACTCGCTTTGCAGGGTATTCATTTCTCATCACCTTTCCAAATTTATTTGCCAAAATTGGTTTAAATGAAAAAAAAAAAAGTCACAACTCAATATTACTTAGGTCAGAACTGGTATTCAGAAGAGTGAAAATATGCACATAGGTCCTAGGGCAGAATGGAATATAGCATCATTGGAAAGAATACTGTCTGACTGATAGGGTCCTTGGGCTAAGAATATTTTAAAAGTCGGAGTGAGGGAAGAAAATCTGACCTGAGAACTTACATCTGAAAATATGTCTAGTTCTGTCATTTCAAAGATTACAAATAAGCAGTGAAAATTCGTCACTATTTCAATAAAAAAAGAAAAAAATGACCTTAAAGACAAAGGTCAATGTTATTGTCCTTTTAACAAAGGGATTGTGTGTTTAGAAACTGAAGGAGACCTTATTACATAAAGTTTCGGTTGGATACACAAAGTATGAGTTTTCAGTAATTTGATACTATAGGTGCATAATTATAATAATGCTGTGAGTTGATTGCTTTGGAGAATGGATTATGATGTATCTAATTGAGTTGGATCCTTTAAATAAATTCCATTAATTTGACTTACTGAACACTAAAGATTGTGTAACTCAGGATTAAAAAGGTATTATTATACCGGTTATTACAATTTATTCCAGGACGTATATCATTTCATTTACTGGAGAGTGAAATACTAACCAGGACAAAAGATCAAAGGTACAATAGAAGCAATTACTTTCTCTTGCACAAGGGCTAGTGAGAATATGAACGTAACTATCATACTTCATTCCCTAGATACACTGAGTTGCATGGCCACGGTTGTATATCTGAAATGAAGCATTGCCAGATATTTCACATGGTAAGGTCTTACACGACCTGATAAGTTATTAAGGAAACCTCATAAACTTCTTACGTGAAAGATATATTGAACAGTCCATCTTTCATGTAGAGTATTTGGAATTGAAATATCAGCATGCATCCCCATCCCTGATCTATGGACAGCCTATCAATTATATAATCCAGATAATATTTTTCCCACATGCTCAACAGTACAAGTTGTTTTTTTCTCTTCCCCCTAATCAGAGTTGCATTATTGAATGACAATATTTGAATAGCATATAATTATATAAATCTTTGTAAAATCATACCCTGGAAATGGCAGCTCTTTCTTCAATGCCAATTTCATAAAGAGACAAGAACAGATTTAATCTTGAAAGTTTCAATCAAATCTGCGGGATGTCCTTAACCAGGCTTCTTTACTTGTCAATTACAGTCCTCCTCTACTATTCTTGGAGAGCAAATTACTTTATTCCTGTGGTTCTTAATTGTCTCTTTCCAAACTTCAAAGGAAAATTAAAGCCTTTTCATATCAGTTGAAAAATATAAAATGTAGGCTAGATAAACTAATAAATATTATTACCATTAAAAGAACAGCAGCAGGAATAAACCACTCATTTAGACTGTGCACCATTTAAATGCCATTTTTAATTTTTAATTTTTTTTATTGAAGGATAATTGCTTTACAGAATTTTGTTTTCTGTCAAACCTCAACATGAATCAGTCATAGATATACATATATCCCCTCCCTTTTGAACCTCCCTCCCATCTCCCTCCCCATCCCACCCCTACATGCCATTTTTTAATATGTATGCTTTAATAGCTTGCAAAAAGTCATCTGATTTGTGAAATAAATTATCTTCAGATGAGAACCATTGGCATTTCTGCCAATGCTCTAAAATATTATTTTGTGAGGACTCGGCTTCCCTAAGTAAAGTATTAGCTGTTTTATTAGCATAGTTTATGAAAGTTTACATTCTGAATGTGTACAAATCTGAATATTATGAATCCAGTATGCTCTATGGTCAATGACAGTGGCTAATGAGTAACATAAAGGCAGTACAATTAATATATGATTGGGTTTTGCCAGTTTTATCAAGATTACTTCCAGTATAACATATATAAAATCACTTTTGCTCTTTTGGTTAAGACAAATGCCATGTGATTCTGTCAAGGTAGATCTATTTGATTTTTATTTTATGAACCTTTACTGTTTTTTATTCTGATATAAAACATCCATTCCTTAATAGAAATAATATTTACTTCACTGGCAGTAAACCAGTCAGATACAATTCCTTATCTTGTGGAAATTATACTTGGATGGAAATAAACAATAAACAAATAAGACATAATAAGACAAAACATGAAACAGTATTTGAAAAGAAAGTAAGTGGATAGAGAAATTCAAAGGTACAATAGATATCTCTTGGATGATAGACACAGAAGTTATCAGTTAATATTTAACCAGAAAACTTAAAAAGAAAATGAAAAATCATACAACACTTAGACTAGTCCAGGCAGAGGAAGTGACAAGTGCAAAGGAAATTAGATAAAAGAATAACAAGGAGCCAGATTTTCTAGGATGCTATAGGCCATGTTAAGGAATTGAATGTTATTCTGAATGAGAGAAGCAGTGGAAGTTTTTGAGCAAAACAGTAACATTATCCAACACATATTTTACTGCACATTTACGTGGCAGTAGAAGTCAAGAAAGGAATCAGGGATAAGAATTAGATGGCTTCTGGGGTAATCTACACCAAAAGTAAGGTGGTTTATAACATGAAAATAATAATGGAAATAATTGGGAAACTTGAATTAAGGGTATATTTTGAGTTAATAACAGTGGGATTCACTGATGTGCTGAGTATGAGGTGTGAATGTGGGATGATGAGAAGCATAACATACCAAAATAACTTTGAAATTCACAAAGCCAGTTATATGCATAATCAGCTTTGAACACGGGTAGCCTGGCTTCAGAATACATGATTAATTATACTTACTTAGTGACCCAGAAACACTAATTATTTAATTGTAGCTCAAGAATCATAGAAGTTCTTATTTGAATGATTTTTCTGCCTCATGTAGCACTCACTGAATGGTATCTGTCAATGATTTCAGTTAGTTCATTGTATGGTGAGGAAAGTCCAACATGACTATTTTCATATACCTAGTCCGTTATTTGTGATGACAGGAAGACTGGGGTTATATCAAGCTCTCTCTCTCTTCATGTGGTGTCTAAGTTTCATGGCATCGCTCCAGAAATGTAGTTAGGATCTTTAAATGGAGATAGAGGGCTTTAAGAACAATTTCAAGAAACAGGAAGAAAAAGCTGCTGGTCCAAGGTAGATATTGGCATATCTTATTTCTGCTCTATCTCACTGTCAAAGATACAGAGCATTCCCCAGACTCACAAATTCAATGAAAAAATGTCAAAGAATTAGTAGATGTCTTCCAAACCCACAAGTATTTAAAAGTATTAAAATTTTTCCAGAAACAATGATGAGTACTTATATGAGTACTCCATGTTGGTTAACTGAGTGGATATTAATTCCTCTAATTAAGAAAGAAAATTTGGAAATATATAAGTTTTAGGGTGGATAGGGGAAATTACTTTACAATTAACATAATTTGAAATCACTTCAAAGGCCATTATATTCAGTATTTAAGTTTACCATTTTATGGAATATGAAGAGAAATGAGACTATATAGAAAAGAAAGGAAATCAGGATGTTTCTTTAACTTATCTATTCCTCGCAAATATATCATTTATATATCTGTAAAAAAATAGTTGCACCAATATCTTATCAGGTGTTGCATGACTAAATTAAAAATAGAATAGTGTGAAATCAGTTTAGGATCTCATTTTCATCATTAAATAACTGTGTGACTTTGGATGACTTATTTAACTTTCCTAAAGGTGAAGTCCCACTTTTATAAAAAGGCGATAGTAATAGTGCCTAATATGCAATGTTGTAACAAAATTTAAGTGATGTAATAAATTCCAAGTATTAAATCCAGTACTTGGCTCTGACTGAGGGCTAAACAATAGTGACTATTATTATTCATACATTCACACTATCCCTGTAAGCAGTTCAGTATGAAGAATAAATAGTCTACTTGACAAAGAATGAATTTGACAAATTCATTAAAAAGTGAATGAAATGATTTTGTCCAAAAAAAAAGTCTATCATCAAGTCCAGCTCTCACCAAAAACTCCTGTTGAAATATATACATATATCACAAACACAGATTTTTAGAACAGAAAAGATTATTATTTGTTTATAGTAAGTAATCATTCTAGCTCCTCAGACCCAAATATCCTCTTTTGGTGAAATGATGTAAGGTGAGATTATAAATCACTATGCAGGCATGGGATTTTGTATTACAGGCAAGTAATTCTTAAAAGATTAATCTAAGTAGTTAAATAGAAGAGAAACAGTTGTTTCTTCTTTTTTTCTTGAGAAAGAGAGAAACCTTTTCTCCCTAGTATAAACAATGTAGCTTGGGAAGATAAGACTAGTTTCACTAGCTTTACAGCTTAGGGGATGTCCACATAGTTTCAAATCTTATCCCTACTTGAATAAAGACATACCTCTCTGGAGTGGTAAATGTCTATGAAATAGGTATTCCATCATAGTATAATTTGTAAGGCTTTTCTCTCAGCCCAGGTCCCAAGGTTTAGTAAAATTTGTTTAGAAGAAAACTCCTGAAGCATACAAATATTTCTAGGACAGTACCATAATATGTTAATTTGCCATGGGTATTCTGCTGAATTTACAAAGAAATAGCCTAGATATTCTCCCTGGAGAAGGAAATGGCAACCCACTCCAGTATTCTTGCCTGGAAAATCCCATGGATGGAGGAGACTGGTGGGCTACAGTCCATGGGGTTGCAAAGAGTCGGACACGACTCAGTATGTTTTAATTCTTGCAATGACAAGTGAATATAAATTTTAGCTCTAACTGGTAACATTGGTAAATTCCTTTCATTTTTCTTTTTATTTGTATCTTCTAAATTTTCTTCAGTGGGTGTTATTGTTAATTTTGAGATAACTAAGAAATACTTATTATTTTTTTGGTATTGCATAATATTTTTTTCTGCCAACATTTTCCCTAAAATCTAAGAAAAATAATTTGTATACTTAATTGCTAAATAGTTTTATGAAATTTCTATGTTCTTTACAAATTCATCAATTTTCTATGCATAGATATGAAAACTTTCAGCATTTTCTTCAATAGCTATAAACATTGATATACATACTTTAATATTTTCATGCATATCTGTTCATCCCAATATATTCAAATTGGGTAGTAAATGACTGATCCTTCATTCAGGGTCATGTTAGCAGAGTTGCTTCTCACCAAACAAGAGTCTCTACTATTAAAAGCTGACATTGTATGATACAGTCCATGTAGTTTTCAGAAGACTAGGGAAAGGGGAAAAACTTCAGTAATTGAAAACCTGCCTGACTAAAATTCAACACTCATTTTCAAGACTTTTTAAAAGTTAATTTATATATAGACTCTTCCCATACTCCTCTGTTGGGAGTTATTTCCACATAAAGAGATATTTTCAAATTAGATAGAAAAGTCAAAGCTTACATGCATGTGTTTTTTCCAAAATATTGTGGAATATACAAATTGGAATTTATCAACATTAGTCTGACAGCATCCCTTTAGAGTATCACTTGATCCAGCCATGTACCAAGTAGTGGATGAAAATATTCATAGCCTAAGTAATTATTCGTTGTATATGATCTGTTCTTGAGGTAATGAGGCAGTTATTGTCTATGGCCTTAGTGTACAAAGCTCTCTATATAACATTACATGTCATCAAAGATATCATGTGAAAGGTAAATCCAGGCCTTCTTATGCAAAAGCAGTCTCTCAGTTTTCCTTGCTTAGAAGAGCTTACACAATTTTTCATTGATTTTTTAAAAATTGAGAACACTTTGCAAGCATTTTAGTGTTTACTGTCAATTGTGGACATAATCCAAAATTAGGCAGCAAATTCCAGACATAATACCAACGCTGATACAGACTCTAAAATGAATAAAGAAATAGCCCTAAATTTGCTTTGAGTGGAGATTATGCGTGTTTGATCATCATTCTTACAAATTAATAGCAGAGCAATTTTAATTTCTTGTTCTTTGACCCTTACTAATATGCATCTGAAATTATTCAGAAAACTCTCTTTAGTAAGGAACTTGTGAAGCTACACTGTAGCTGTCAGATGACCAATTGCATGGAAAATTGAAATATATGGGGAAAAGTGTTTCCACTGAATGATTTTGCACCAGAGTGTGGTAATCACCTTGGTAATGTTAGGCTAATGCCCTTCTTTTCTCCATTACCTTCCATCAACTTCCATCATGCTTCACTTCCTTTCCTGGACTCAGGGTGGCTCTCACTCCTCCCTACACCAATTTCATTTGGTAGCAGTCCATTTCACACCATTTCAACACTTTGTTTTCATCAGTTTATGCTCACTCTCTTTTCAAATATCTTACATTACGAGTGAGCTATACCACTATTTCACTTCCTCATTCATGTACTTAAGGCACCCTCAAAATTCATGAACAAGGAAAGAGTATATAATAAAGGAGATCTTAAGATGAATAGAAAAATCAGAAATGCCCGTTAAAATAACAGACCAAGTCAAAAGGAACAATTTTACCTATCCTACTTAATACTTACAAAATTAGGTTATATTAGAGAGTAGATGGCAGCCTATTGATCATTTAGACCTGTGTTTAGACTACTTAGTTTATCCTCTCTAGTCCATAGGAGATCTAATAGAGTATTTCAACCCTTACCCCAAATCTTGCAATTTAAAAAAACCTCTAAAGGAGAAGCTAGAAGATTGTTTTAAATTTATGGTAGCAATAAACAAGTCTTATTCGCTACATTGATTTATTAGTCAGTCATCTAATGAGTACCTAAATGTGTCAGAGAAATGTATTTGACTTGAGAATACAAAGATGAATAAAACATAATCCTTATCCCTTTAAGTCTAGTCTAGGATTAAAATGTTATTGAAATATATGACATTTGCATTTATTTGCATTATCTGATTGTTAAATGTAATAATTTCATGTTTATTTCATGTTTTCTCAACCAGATTATAAACATCAAAAACATATAATTTTAAATTATGTATGTGTTACTGATACCATGACATACTTCCACCCCTTCCAACAGTTAGGATACTGTAGTAAGGCCAGAGAAAGCTGCTGGAGACTTTTATGGGAAATATAGAGCCAATGAAAATTATAGCAGTAGGTAATATGATCTTCTAAATCAGAAATTAAAATGTATTCTCTATATTTACCTATTCTAGGCTTTTCTTCATGTGGTAATAATTTCTCAGTACCTTATAATTAAGGATATATATTTAAGAAAACAATCTGTGTTTCATAATCATAAATTAGAAGCTGTTTTTTCACAGTGTTTAAGAGACAAAAATTTCATTTACCTTATCTAGTGATTTTTCTTTCCATGTATATTCTTTGTATTTTGTGATCTCTAGTATAGACTGATTAACAATGAAAGATTTTCCATCTGGTTATGGATGTTTGGCATATTAAATCCAAAGATGTCTCAAAAACACCATATCATCTTCAATAGCCTACATACATATGTCCTATATATTAATAGAAATTAAAAATTATATCTATATACAGGTGACATATAGTAGGTGAAAGACGTACACATTTATACCCTAATTTCAAAGGAAAGTATAACATTCTGTAAAATAAATTAAAACCAGGTATCGATGGGAAGTATATAACCCACCGAAAAGACCTATCCAATAACAGAGACTGAAATAATATGGAAAATACAGAGGAAATAATAATGCAAGAGAAGCCAGGATAGCAGATATGAGATTAAGTACTTCACCCTAATTTTCTTTTAGTTACTCTACTTTTTAAGCTTCTTATGCTGGATTATCACTAACCAATTCAATATCACTCCATTTCTATATTGTCTATAAAACTATGGAAGAAAGTGAGAAACAAAATTTTCTAGAATCACTTTTCCTAGAATCTGGATTAGTTTACCAAGAGAGGAAATTCCCCAAGATTTAGAAGGCATTACAAAAGAAAGAGTCATTTCTTCTTCTTCTTCTTCTTTTTTTTTTCCCCTGTGGTATTAGTAAACCTACTTCTGAGCAGAGATGAGATTCACAAGAGCAACCTAGTGAGGATTTGAGAACCTGCAGTTTGAGAGAATTGTTATCAGTTTCCTAGAGATTCTTTAGACTAGCAATGGCCTTTCATAGCGTCTGGTCAAACACAAATCTTGGTGCTTGTAAACAGCTTCTAAACTAGCTGATTGCTTCCTTTGCTGTTCCTAGGACTGTGAAAGCACCAGTTTCCTTACATTAAAATATTTAATATGTAGAGAATATCAACTGGCTTCTGTTTTCCTTAATGAACTGTGATTGAAGAAATCATGATTGATGGATAATAAACTATAACTGATGGATAACAGATGAGCTATCAAGAGAGAAAAAGGCATGGATGGACCTTATATGCATATTTCTAAGTGAAAGAAGTAAGACTCAAAGTGCTCCTTTCTATATGATTTCAACTAGAGTAAAAAATTCTGGAAAAAGTATAGATGATGAAAAGGTCAGTGGTTGCAAAGGATTTGAGACAAAAGAAGGAAAGTTTGAATAGGTAACATTCAGGGGATTTAGGGTATAGTACTACCTCTTGTGATACTTTATGATGTTGTAAAATAGTGGTTATATGATGATAGGCATTAGCCTATAGCTATAGAATTTTACACTTTGAAAGCTATGGTTTTCCAGTGGTCATGTATGGCTGTGAGAGTTGGACTGTAAAGAAAGCTGAGTGGCTAAGAATTGATGCTTTTGAACTGTGGTGTTGGATAAAACTCTTGAGAGTCCCTTGGACTTCAAGGAGATCCAACCAGTCCATCCTAAAGGAAATCACTCCTGAATATTCACTGGAAGGACTGATGGAGAAGCTGAAACTCCAGTACTTTGGCCACCTCATGCGAAGAGTTGACTCATTGGAACACAACTCATTAGACCCTGCTGTTGGGAAAGATTGAGGGCAGGAGGAGAAGGGGATGACAGAGGATGAGATGATTAGATGGCATCATCGATGTGATAGACATGAGTTTGAGTAGTCTCCAGGAGTTGATGATGGACAGGGAAGCCTGATGTGCTGAGGTCCATGGGGTCACAAAGAGTTGGACATGACTGAGCGACTGAACTGAACTGATAGAATCTTACAGCATAAAGAGTGAACCTCAATGTATGTAAATTTAAAAAATCATTTTGGAGATTGGAGGATTCCAGGATAGAGTGAAAAATGTGACTCATCACTCTGTATTATAAATGGATGAAATAGCGTCACTGAAGTAGTTACAGAACATATGCACTTGTCTAAGTATTTATGAAAAAAGTGGAATCTGTAACGCTAAAGACAAAAAATTACCATCAACAACAAAAACTGCACATAACCATTACAGTTGCTGTAATTATTTTTCATGGTGTATGGGGTTAACAATTCTGATACTGCTAAAGTATTTACGTACTTTAGATTTGAACAATTAAGTAAACGGATGGTATATGGCAGAAATAAAGTGTCTCACACAGTGGAATTTTCAGATAAGCATGGGGAAGTGGGTAGAATGATTCATGTGGTAATGGATTCAAGTGGGAGGCCTCAGTGTTAAATTATACAGATTGTTACATGCAGAAGTATTTATAGATATCTGTATATAACCTAGTTAGTATACACAAGCAAGTATAATTCCTTTCAGCTGATAAGACCTAAAACAAAGAAGCCTCAGTGGCGCAAGAGTACTCACCACACTAATGTTGCTAATTCCATTCTCAAATAAAAGGAACAAGGCTTCTCAGAGAAATGGCCAATTCTATGCAAAGTCTATTTAGGAGATAAGCCTGGAGTATCCTATAGTGTCAAAATGTAAGAGGATGCTAAACAAAGGAACAGTTTGAACAATGATGGGAATAACAAAGGAACATTGGAGCCAGTAACAGAGCTCCCAACAGCCAACAGCATGAGAAGCTCAATGAATATTATGATATTGCATTGTACTCACACTCTAAAATAAATATCTACAAGCTCCTACTGATATACCTAAAGAAATAAAAATAATAAATGGAGGAAAAGAAACAAATCTGTTCAGAATTCCAAGTAATTTATGCAGATACACTACCCTCAAGGAGGAGGAGTATAACTCCCTCAGAGTAAGTACCAGCTATGCACAGTGACTTCTACACAGACTACAGCATAAATGGGTCTAAAAAAGAGTTAACTCTGCAGCTACAAATCTGACAGACATGCTTTCAGCTGGGTGATCAAGGTCCACATCACTACTAATAAGTCACTTTGATAGTGTACTTCTCAGGTGGCACTAGTAGTAAAGAACTATCCTGTCATTGCAGGAGACTTAAAAGACAAGGACAGGTTCAATCCCTGAGTTGGAAAGATCCCCTGGAGGAGGGCATGGCAACCCACTCCAGTATTCTTGCCTGGAGAATCCCATGACAAAGGGGCCTGTTGGGTTACAGTCCATAGAGTCACAAAGGGTCGGACACAACTGAGGTGTCTTAGCATGCATGCACCCCCTTTTTATTCTACTTTTTCTTTTAATCATACTCTAGTACCCATGGTTTAATTATTTTAACTTCATAAAATGCTGTAATATATAGCAGGGGCAGTGGTTTTTCACCCACATTCCCTTGTTTTAAAAAATGTTCTTAACTATATATTGCTAATTTAAAGAAATAAACCAAAAATCCCATTGATATTATTAAAATTTCAAAGTTAAGGTCATCTACACCTTCAGGGCTCTGACTGTCACCTAACGAACCTCATATTTTATACTATTTGCTTCCTTTAAAAAAAAATCAGGTTGGCAAGGATTGACATCTTGCAATGTGTGATGCTTATCCAGGACATTAGCATTTCTATCCATTGATTCAGTTTCAGTTCAGTATGGTTATTTAACACCCACTATGCCAAGTCCTGTGCTTTACGCTTGAGGTATTCTTTTAAATCACTCAGGAGAGTTGGGTTTTTTCTTTTCATTTGTTTGTTTTGACCCTTAACATACAATGTGATGAAATGGCACTTTGACTCTAGTCCCAGGTGGCTCAATGGTAAAGAATTCACCTATCAGTTCAGGAGACACAAGAAATGTGGGTTCATCCCTGGATCAGGAAGATCTCCTGGAGGAGGACATGGCAACCCACTCCAGAGTTCTTGCCTAGAAAATCCATGGACAGAGGAGCCTGGCGGCTGCAGTCCATAACTGAGCATGCACTCCCAACTAATCAAAATGAAAAATAGGTGACAATTCCAGATGGAGGATAGTCTGTTATTTACCTGGCCAATACTCCTTGAAAATTGAGAGACTATCAAGAGCAAGAAAATTCAGAGATTGTCAAAGCCAAAAGATGCTTAGGGAGACATGATTAATAAATGTGGATATACTGGATAAGATCCTGAAACAGACAAAGGACATTAGCTCAAAACTAAAAAAATAAAAATAAGTATTTCATTAGTATTACTATATTAGTACTGGCTCTTTAATTCTAACAAATGTACCATACACATGTTAATTATTAAGATGTTAATAATTCTCTGTACTGTCCTATGAGTTTTTTTCTATTTAAAACTGCTCTAAAATTAAAATTTTATTTCAAAAACACAGATACTAAACTGACAGGTATGTAGCCAAGTATGTAAGAGTACTTCATATATGGCATTTTTAATACTCCTTTGCTTAAGTATGCAAACGGCTTCCCTGGTGGCTCAGATGGTAAAGTGTCTGCCTGCAATGTGGAAGACCGGGGTTCGATCCCTAGGTTGGGAAGATCCCCTGTAGAAGGAAATGGCAACACACTCCAGTACTCTTGCCTGAAAAATTCCACGGACTGAGAAGCTTGGTAGGCTACAGTCCATGGGGTCACCAAGAGTCGGACATGACTTAGCAACTTCACTTCACTTTGCTTAAGTATCTTTGGTCTCAATAAACGTGACTAGCATTATGCATGTTCAACAATATACATAGCCTATCACTTTAAGATACAAAATTTACAGAAAAAAGTATGGGAGATGGTGAAATCCACCTTAAATGAAATGGAAATATATATCCAGAGGAGAATAATACAAAGCAGATGGTATTAAAGAATAAAACAATTTCAGATTATTGGCATATTAAATAACAATACAACATTTTCAAGTTACTCTATTATTTAGATTACCTATCATATACAGCACATAACTTTCCAAAAGCTTTTTCTAGAAGAAGCAAGTCTTATGCAACATTACACAGTGGAGTACTTTCGGGAAATAAAAATTATTATCATTTTATACCCTACTTTTGAAAGGTTGATATATATACATATATACCATTTCTAATAAATTTGACAATTAAGAACTGAATTGAATAACTATGACTTTATTTTTCCAGTACTTAGAAATATTTGATCATATGGATCTGATTTTTTTTGTAAAATCTACAGATTTCTTATAAAATTAATATATCCATCAATATATCTCAAACATAAAAATCCTACAGATTTTTCTTGAACAAAATGACTTGATCATATTAAATCAAAATTTAAATATGAAAACATGTTTTAAATATGAAAACATCTCAACTTAGCATCATATTGGTTCTTGTATTTTCAACATAAAAGATAAAGAGTTCTAAGAAACAAACACAAAAATAAGCATTGACCAATGTTTTCAAAACTTGAAGCAGTTCCAATTTGAATGAAAGCAACATGTTATTTAGAGAATTATCTGTGTTAAATCAATTTTATAATTTGTTTCCATTTTAATGTTCTGTGAAATTATTTCATTTCTAGAAAAATGTGATTTCTGAAATAAATGATAGATGAATAAGACTTTGTGTCCTGTAATTATAACTGTTATTACCAATCCTCAATACTAAATAATCAAGTTTACTCCATTCACAGTAAGTTAGCCTAAGGCTATAAGAAAAAATTAAACGGGGCAGCAAATTGATGTGTGTTTTGTAAGATAATACATTTCATAATTCCTCTAAGAAACTATTGATCTATTCCTGGAAAAGCAGAGAGGAAAAAACCCTCAAACTCTGAAACTAATATACTAATGCAGATTTATGTGGAACCGAAATAAAATTTCCTTCAGGCTAGACCTAATCACTTTGGGGAAAAAAAAAAAACAACATATAAAAAGGGTATTCATAAAATATCAGTACTTTTAAGTACTTTTCCCTCCTGTGTGGAATTGTTCAAAATGTTTAATGCTTTTATAAGTTGCTTTATAGTTTTAATAAAACATTTTCCAAATGTCTTCCTAACTTTACATTGTGTAAGATAATATAAATTTCTACTGAATGAGTGAATTCTTAAGATTGGCCATTACTGAACACTTGAGTACCTGCTGTGTTTGACTCCAACAGTCTTGCAATCCTGAAAGCCCGAAGGACCATTTTGGCAAATGATAAAAAACAAATGAACAGTTTTACTGACCAGTGAAAACAAACTGCTTTTGAGCAATATGCAACTCTTTGGGATGGTGAAAAAGGTCAAAAAAAGAATTTCACTGTTAATTTCCAAAGAATGTTAGTGAGACAAGATACAAATGTGTGGGGTAGGGAATATAATGGGAGCTCTCTGAGACTTCCTCTCAATTTTCCTGTGAAGCTAAAACTGCTTTAAAAATAAAGTCTATTAAAAAAAAATGTGTCATCCTATACCAAGATATATGATAATACATATTGAACCTTGGATTAAGATTAATTCAATTTTGACTAATTAAGCTTCATTTTTATAAACTATCAGAATAATTTATTAAATTATAAATTGAAAAATAAAATGATTATTTAAAAAATGCAGAACTTGTATCAATTCTACTTCATTTTAAGAATCTGAATTTTAAAAGCAAAACTTAAAAGTATTTGGAAGAATATAAGTACAGACAAGGGAAGACATATTGAAAAGGAGCAAATAGAACACATCTAAAATAAAATATGAATAAATTTAACATGATAATTTTTCTACAAAATTTTTTATTATTAAAGATCAAAACAAAGGTGAAATCTTAGCAAAGATATTTGCAATGAATATAATAACAGAACATTAATTTCCAAAATAGAATAATCACTGAGATCAATAAAGGTGAATGGCTCAAAAGAGAGAGCAAGCAATGAATAAGTTCATTTTTTTTTAAGACTACAGATATAGTAGGAAAGGAAATGAAAATCTAACCACAGTTAGATACTATCCTACATCTAGCAAACTGAAAAAAAATTAAAATCTGACATTTCCTGCTGCTGCCAAGAGTGTTGAGTAATTGAACGTGGTTTCAGCAGATCTAGTGAGTATACCAGTCTGAAGAGCAATTTGGCAAGATCTGGGGAATTTTAACAACATGCATAAAGCAATTCTTGGAAGATGGCAGTGTGACATAGTTTTTTTAACGTCTTTGATTTCCTTTGTGGAATGGAGTGTATAAAAAGGAAAATATGACTCCTCACCTCAAAATTTTTGGACAACATCAAAAATAAAAACTAACTGAAAATGTATACCCATAAACCCTAAAATACAATAGAGAGAAATCACCTACAGCTTTAAGGTATACACTATATTACCAGGGAGAAGGTAAGTGCATCTGCCGGAGCAGAGAGCACGAAGTCAAAGGTACTCCCTAGAGTGCAGAAGGCCAGTTAATGGAGAAGAGCAGTTGAAGCTGAAAGAGCTTTGCATATCCACATGTAATTGAAAGGGGCTCTGAGACAAGATATAAAGGAGCTTATATTTGTTATCTCCTGCTGCTTAACAAATTACTGTAGTCTTCAGTTCAGTTCAGTCGCTCAGTTGTGTCTGACTCTTTGCAACCCCATGAATCGCAGCATGCCAGGCCTCCCTGTCCATCACCAACTCCTGGAGTTCATTCAGATTCACGTCCATTGAGTCAGTGATGCCATCCAGCCATCTCATCCTCTGTCATCCCCTTCTCCTCCTGCCCCCAATCCCTCCCAGCATCAGAGTCTTTTCCAATGAGTCAACTCTTCACATGAGGTGGCCAAAGTACTGGAGTTTCAGCTTCAGCATCATTCCCTCCAAAGAAATCCCAGGACTGATCTCCTTCAGAATGGACTGGTTGAGTCTCCCTGCAGTCCAAGGGACTCTCAAGAGTCTTCTCCAACACCACAGTTCAAAAGCATCAATTCTTCGGTGCTCAGCTTTCTTCACAGTCCAACTCTCACATCCATACATGACTTGGTAGCTTAAAATAACTAACATTTATTATCTATAGGCTCTCTTGGGTTTAAGAGGTTAGGAGTTGAAACGTAATCAAATCATTGGCTCTCAGATAGCCTTGTGGCATATTTCTGTTTTTTCCCCATGAAATCCATTCTCTTCTTCTCCTGTACCAAAATATTTTTAAATGCACTTGACTTCCAAGCTTAAAAAGGTATTCCCCAGCCTTCCTCCTAACTAGGCATGGCCATATGATTAGGTGGATTCAATGGAATATGAATAGAGTGAGATAGACTACTTCTCTCTTATTTTGTGTAAATCATTTGTTTATTCTCCATTTCACCTGTTATCTATTCTAATTCACTAAAATGTTAGTATGATGATTGATGTTAACACCCCATTTGCTGTGAGAAAACAAAAAGAATGATCAAAGCAACTTCATAAATTGCTCTTAAGGGTGTAATATTGGCAAAACCATTTGGGAAAACTGCAGACATTTTGCAACAGGGTCCATTCATACCACTTACCCTGTTTTATGAAAGGCAAATGCCACATCACTGTAGCTTCCTGGGGACTATTTTTCATACCAAATTAGTTTGGTACCCTAAGACATCGAATGATATCACTTACAAATTGGTTAAAAATGAAAATCATATTTTTATTATTAAAATTTTTAATAGAACAAAACAGGCTATTTATATAATAGAAACCAGAGAGCATATGACATTTTATGCTGGACTCTTTTGTCAGGGCAGCAACCTCAACTCTGTTTTTTCTATGCTGTTAGTGAAAAGTTTGGTTTAAAAAATTAAATACATATGAAAATTTAAAGTGGGAGGCATCAAAATTGTGAATCTGTTTTCTAAGAAGAAATGAAAGCTCCAGTATGTTGGACCTGAGAACTCAAAACGATAATGTGGTAACAAAAGTCCTAAATGCTTTTCCATTCTAGACAGCAGAACTGGTCTGTAGGTTCGTATCTGAGTGTCGCCATTGGTGTCATTATTGTAGCTAAAAGTTGTTATGTACCGTGTCTTTCAACCACTTAGTTATCAGTCTAAATTGTACCCAGATTTCGTGTTTTGGGCCAGATAATCACAGAAAATGTTTTAAAGATATTTGACAATTTTAATCTGTAACTTCTGCAGCAATTCAGCTACGTCTGGGCATAAGAATATCTCTCATTTATGTCTAGGAGCAGCCAAATTGCATTAAGTATGCTTCATTACTGACTCATTCAACACAAGGCATTAAGCATCTAATACATTCATATTAATCGAGAAAAACCTATAATTATAAAGATATTGAGTTCTTTTCCAAGTAGTTCAAGCCATGTCTCCAATATTTTCAGATGTATCAAATATAAGATTTATAACCATTTCGGGAATAGGCTGGTTTTTCTCCTTGTTTACATTCCATCATCATACCTGGAAATGTAGCAAAATATAGGTTGCTTTTCCTTCACAGAAAGACTAAATAAAGATGAATGTATTGCCCTTTTCAAATGTTGTAAATCCCCCTCCTAATATGTATATTTACTCCCTTGTGAACTTCTATGGATGCCTTTGCATGGATGACATTATTTCAAATGTTATCTTTACATAATGTTTCTTCCTCTGTGGTCCCCATATTGAAAGGCATTTGTGGAATCCAGCCATGCATATGAACAACAATTTTTCAAATCCCTGAATCACAGAAAAAAGAAAAAAACAAAAACAAAATCAGTCTCTGGTTCTTCTTTAGCACTATGTTGAACTAAATTGCTGTTACAATCATCTTATTAAAGCACAGATAACCAAAGCACAGATGAAACTGACAACATGAAGCAAACACAAAAGAAACACAAATAAACGAAAGAGAACAGCTATGGAACATGTGCAAATACATGAAGCTTTTTGTTTTTTAAAGAATGTAATTGTAAATCATAGAGACTCTGGCTTTTTAAATAGCTGCTTTCTTTTCTATTCTTCTTTAAATGCTTTTATTCTCTTGGCCCAAAAAACAGTAAATCTCTCCATTTTTCTGTCTCATGGCTGCTCTCTCTCCTTCTCCATCTCTGAATCTTCATCCTTCAACACTCCTAAGGATTGGAGTATCTCAAAACTTGTTTCTCAGACCTCCTCCCCCCTCTTTTTTCCTTTACTTGTTCTCCGGGCTATTTCTGGCTTGAAATGTTATCTATAAACTGATGTCTTTTAAATTAATATCTCCATCAGTGACCTCTCTCCTAAACTGTAGAATCTATATCCAGTTATTTAGTTGCTATGGAGGTTACTTGGATCCTGAAATAATAGCATAAATTTAACATATTCCAAGCAAATTACTAATTTCTATGCCTTCCTTTAACCTATCCCTGCCCTATCTTTCTTGAATAAGTAAATGGCACTTCCATTAAGTGATTTGTTGATGTCTAAAACTTTATTTTATTTACTTAATTTTATTTGTAGTGAAATATAATTGACATGATGTATTAGTTTCAGGTTGCAGCAAAGTAATATATTGGGATGCATATAAGATTATTTCTAAATCAAGGCTGTGTTTTCTGACATAGGTAATTTAGAATTTTCCATCACCTAGGAGGATTCTAGAAAATCATGTCATTTGCCAAGGTTTTTATCCAAGGGCAGAAGAGATACCTACAGAATAATTTTTAAAGAATGTGGTAGAACAAAAATATTCTGCTATGATTATATTTCATGGGTTTTAATTGTTTATACACAACTCTTAGAGGCAAAACTCAAATAATCAGGCATTCGTTGTCTGATCATGACATCATGATGATAATGTCTTCTGAGAATAATAGATTAGTGGGTGATTTTCAACCCTAACAGACACTTGCTCTGGAGAAATTTAAATGTGAGATGCAAAAAAATGAGACTCAGTAGTGTGGTGATAAGAGAGACATAGATAAGATAATGGAAAAGTTAAAAAATAGTTACAGTTATTAGCAAGCAGAATCTGTACATAGAGAGACAGATATGAAAGTTGGTAATTGCATTTGAATATGTAAAAACTCTCCACTGCCTTTGTGTCTATTAGAATAAGTAGTAACCGATTTCTTTAAAGTTTTGAATACCATATTTCTTTTTGGGAAATGATTGTCTCTGTCTTCTGGATAGCAACAATAATCACTGTCAGGAGACCCAAGGTTTATTATCAAGGAAAATATTTTTGTATGTCTTTACCATTCTGTGTTTTCTTAATTATCAGCTCTCTTCCAAAGACATAATCTCCAGAGATGGCTCAGGTTTCTTAAATTTTATGTACATAATTAACTACTTATGATAAACAACATATAACCAACATATTTATTGGTTTTCTACTCTCTCTACATGTACTCAACACCTTTAGCAATGATGATAACTATACAATATCAGCATTTCAATATATGACCATTTAATTAACAGTTTAAATTTTGATGAACATTTAAATTATTTCCAGCTCCTTTGTCATTGTCAACAATTGTTCATGGATATTTATATGTAACTATTTGTACCTGTCACTTTTTTATGATGTATTTTTATATATATCTATATATTATATTACTCAAAAAAAATATTCCCATAGATAATTGGATCAATTTACACACACTCTAGTATATTCTTTTTCTCTAAAGCCCTTTTTTTCTTGAGTGTGAACTGGATAAAACTGACTCAATATGAAAATTACATAAATTATATTCTATAATCAATGTGATGATAGTTTTCGCCTAAAAATTCCAACTCAGTCACTGTTTTGAGAAAATGAACTACATTTGTTTAAAATTTTAGGTAACCATCATATTTTACAGTAACATTTAAATATATATATAAATAATTAGCTCATCTTTAATGCATGTTTGATAAAAATATTATAAGTATACAGAGTTAACATTTTATACTCTTAGATAATTTGAATGTAAATTCATTTACTTTTTAGGTAGAGGGACAAAAAATTAGAAACTTTGGAAAGAGTATCCTTAAAAAGTGTGGTGAGTTGGAGAAATGTCATATATACACACAACGGTGCAAGTGATAGTCACACAAACAGAAAAAAAACGTAATACTCACATAAAGATAAATATTTTCTTTACTCTTCAGTGACTAATAAGGCAGGCATAATGCTTGCAAGGCTATGTTAGGTATAAGCATACCTTGGATATCTTACGAGTTTGGTTCCAAACTACTGAAATACAAAGAATATTGCAATAAAATGAGTCATAAAACATTTTGGTTTCCCAGTGCATATAAAAGTTATATTTATATAATGCTACAGTATTAAGTTATGACCAACCTAGATAGCATATTCAAAAGCAGAGACATTACTTTGTCAACTAAGGTCCGTCTAGTCAAGGCTATGGTTTTTCCTGTGGTCATGTATGGATGTGAGAGTTCGACTGTGAAGAAGGCTGAGCGCCGAAGAATTGGTGCTTTTGAAATGTGGTGTTGGAGAAGACTCTTGAGAGTCCCTTGGACTGCAAGGAGATCCAACCAGTCCATTCTGAAGGAGATCAGCCCTGGGATTTCTTTGGAAGGAATGATGCTAAAGCTGAAACTCCAGTACTTCGGCCACCTCATGTGAAGAGTTGACTCACTGGAAAAGACTCTGATGCTGGGAGGAATTGGGGACAGGAGGAGAAGGGGACAACAGAGGATGAGATGGCTGGATGGCATCACTGACTAGATGGACGTGAGTCTGAGTGAACTCTGGGAATTGGTGATGGACAGGGAGGCCTGGCATGCTGCGATTCATGGGGTCGCAAAGAGTCAGACACGACTGAGCGGCTGAGCTGAACTGAACTGAACAGTATTAAGTATGCAATAACATTATGTCTATAGGATGTATATACTATAATTAAAAATATTTAAGGCTAAATAAATACAAAACCAATTACAATAGTAACATAAAATATTATTGATCACAGATCACCATAACAAATATAATACTGAAGAAAGAACTTGAAGTACTATTTGACACAGAGACATAAATCAAGAAAATACTATTGGGAAAATAGTGCTGATAGAGTTGCTTGATACAGGGTTGTGACAAACTTTGAATTTGTAAAAAATAAAATGTCAACAAAATGCAATAAACAGAAGGACAATAAAATGAAGTATGCCTGTATTCACATTATGTATTTCTCCTATAAGTATTTACTAGCTTTTATCCTAGGAATCTTTTTAGATAAAGGAGAAAAAGAGATGAGAGAAGACTGACTTGTTGCATCTTAATGTATCCATTCATAGAAAAATATATTGTAGTATAAATTATAGACAAACACATGAATGGATACAAACTTATCTATATCTTAAGATGACATCTTAAAGTTATCATTTTTCTTTTTTTAACCTTTTTCTGGGCAAGATGTAGGTTATGTAATTGAGAGAAGACTTTAAAAGAAGTTGAGTTATTTAGCTGCAGTAAATAGAGGTTTAAGTATAATATCATAATACTGCCTAAATAGAAACTCCTGGGATTCTTTCTTACCTAACATAAATGTGACTCCAGCAGTAGGGTTTTATGTAGTATATGTGGAAGAACATTCTTGAAATATTTTTAAAATGAGCTTATTAAGAAAAGATCCAGCTATTTTTAAGAAGCTATTATAGTAGGCGTCTATTATTTTACAATAGTTACAGTGGTCTTTCTCAAAATGTGTGGGTGAGGGTAACTGAGGAAATGTAGTTAAGTCTGCTAGTTTTCTAGTTCCTATGAGATCAGAGAAGGGAATGGCAACCCACTCCAGTATTCTCGCCTGGAGAATCCCATGGACAGAGGAGCCTGGCAGGGTACAGTCCATGGCGTCACAAGAGTTGGACACGACTGAGTGATTAAACCACCACCATGAGATGAGAAATTTTGCTCTCCTTTTACTAACCCATACAAATGAGGGTTTGTTTCCTAAACCTTGCCCAGTGACTTGGCCTTCTTTTCTGAAGACAGGAATTTGATGCTATCAGTCTGAATCTCTGACTGGTATTTGCTCCTAGTTTCCTTTTAAGAGCCTCCATCTCTTATTCTACTTAGTTGAAGCCTACCCATTATAAAGGCTTATTTATTCTGGGTGTTAAAATCTGCATTGATATATCTTAATTACCTGCAAGCACATCGTCTCAATTCTGGGTTCTATATATGTATAAACTTTATCCAGTAAAGTGATGATGAATTATTGATAAGTATCTACCTCATGCTCATCAACATATCTGATTTCTAGTTTACCCATCCTTTTACTTATTGAACTCTAAGCCCCCTCTTTTCTTAGTTCTACTCCTTGGATTTTGCAATAAACTACTAAGTAAGCTGTTACCTAAGTCATATCATGTGAGGAAACGTGGCTGGATTGTGGGAATATGGAATAGGTGTAGCTGGGACATAGGAGAAAGAAAGTGGGAAAACAATTCAGATGTTAAAAAGTGGGAACTAATTCATGCTTCCAGGAAAGTGAGGTATGTTAACAGGCAATAGAGATGTGTTGAGTAAGTGGTTATCACCATAGTCGAACCGAGAATATGGATAAAAGTTAGAGCCCTACCAAAATTTAAAATCAATGTTTATAAAATCTTGATTTAAAAAGCTGCCTCAACCAATTTGAACAATGCAGGAGTTCTAGCAATAGTTTCTTGGAGGGAATAAGGATAGACTGATAGTGGAACTTAGACTTGTAATTCCTGTAATAAGTAGCCATGGGCTGAGAGAAGAGTGACCTGAGGATTCTTCTTACTGCAGATAGTGCCAGCACTGGCATGATCAGAGGACCACTTCCAGGACACCAAAGCCAGAAGGTACCAGGGAACATGTAGGAGAGAACAGGAGAAAACATCCAGGCAATTTTTATCCTTTTCTGAAATGACAATTTCATTGGATTTGTAATCCCCAAATTTATGAAAGTGGATGATAAGCTATAGAAATCTAGAAAAATGAAATTTTGATTTGCTTTGTTACCCCAAACTAGGAGTCCTAGGAACATCTGCTGCAATTCAGCCTATATGAATTGAGCATTTTCTAAGTGCTTTACTTTTACAAATTATAATGAGAACCAAATACAAAGAGGACTTCATGGTAAACCAAAATAAAGAGAAGTCTAATGCTTTCTGGTAAATGTAGATTGTCTTTGATCTAGACAATTAAAAAATATGAAATACTTAAGAAGACTTTATTCACATTCAAACTAGCATTTCATTTTTATAGTAAAGCTTAACTCAAAGTGGTGAAACCTTAAAGTTTGATTCCTGAAGTATTTTTAGCTTTCAGAGGTACATTATACATAAAGTAAAATTCACCCTTTTTAACTATAAAATATTCTTCTAATCATCACTTCCAATCATGTAACCTCTACCACAAACATGTTATAAAGTTTTCATTACCCTAAAAAGTTTTCCCTTATCCCTTTGAAATTGATTCCCCCAGTAATAGGCCTAATGTTGAAGTCTTAACCCCCTCCAGTACCTCTGAATGTGACTGTATTATAAGGCAATTATGTTAAAATGAGGTCATATATAGGAGCCCTAATCAAATATGGCTGGCATGTTCAAAAGAAGAAGTGATTAGGATAGAGAAACACTCAGAGGGAAAAGCATGTGCAGATAAAGGGGGAAGGTTAATGTTTATAAACCAAGGTGAGGGGCCTCAGAAGAAATGAGCTCTGCCAATAATGCCTTAATCTCCGACATCTAGCTTCCAGAACTGTGAGAAAATAATTTCTGTTATTTAAGCCTCCCAATCTGTGGTACTTTGTTATGGCTACCCTAGCAGACTATTAATAATATATCCATTTTCACTTTCAGGCCCAAGCAATCAATGGGATCTATATGGTGTCATAATTTTGACCTTTCTTGAATTTTATGTAAATGAAATGATAACAGTATGTAGCATTAAGCATTTAACTGTTTTTACTTATGATGAGTTTGAGATTCGTTCATGTTGCTGTCTTCATATTTCCTTTTTATTGGTGAAGAGATTTTATAGTATGTCACAGTGTTGTCATGTATTCTCCATTGGTTGGCTATTGCTATAACAAAATAATGCCCTTGTGAACATTAATTTTTGTTGACATGTGGATGTATTTCACTTAGAAAAATGCCTAGAAGTGGGGTTGCTAGATTCTATAACATACACTTAATCCTATAAGATACCTCCAAACAGTTTTCAGAAGTTAGTATCTGTGTCATTTTGTGTTTCTACAGCAAAACATAACAGTTACTGTTGTCCCTCGTTCTTGTAAACACTTGGTAGGTCAGTCGCTTTATCGTTATTCTAGTGAGTGTTTTGTGATTATCATTTTGATTTGAATTTCCCTGAGTAGTGATATATTGACCATCATTTCATATACTGATTTGCCTGATTATATATTTTATTATGAAGTGTCTAAGTTGTTTGTCCTTTTAAAATTGTTTTCTTATTAATGAGTCCTGAGATTTCTTTATATATTCCATGTATAAATCCTTTATCTGGAATGTATATTTCAAAACTTTTCCTTTTTTGCAAATGGATTAGAGAGTATATAAGTGAAAACAGTTATACAATAAACGCAGTGATCAAGGTAAGATGTTTTCTGTTAGTCTAAGATATTGGTTTTGAATTGAAGAGATATAAATTGGTTTGAAAGATATTAATAGGAAAAATCAACAGGATTTAAAGATTGTTTGAAATGTGGACAAAGGAGAAGTAATTGTTGAGGATACATTTAATGTGAAAATTTGGGTGGTAGCACTCGTCTAAGATAAATCCTGGAGTATGACTCTTTGAGGAGTGATAGAATAATTATAATTTTGGATATATGAATCAGATATCTTAATAAAATATGAAATGAACAATTGGCTATATATATATATGGAACTCAGGTGAGAAATAAGTGAGTATAGCATGTTGAGAATTATTGGTACAACAGAGTAAAGCTTTGATAAAAAATATTTTCCTCTTTTGAATCTCTTTTTGCCTTAACTGAGTTCATGTTTAAGACTTCTTTATTATTTGTATTCCTACTTTATAAGACACACTTACAAAATAGGTTAATTTTGTCCTTGTACCTTTTTCCTTGAATTATTTTTTTCCTTTTTCCTTTTCCTTGATCCAACTGTCCCATTTCCTCACTGATTCTCTTAGAACCTTAACTCTTGTATAGAAAACATAGATTCAGCAAGCTTCTTTTGTAAAAGACCAGAGAGTAAATATTTTGGATATCTTGTGCCATAGAATATCACTATTCTTTGATTATTTTGATAGTCTTTAAAAATATAAAAATTAATCAGTTCATGGAACAATATAAAAACAGTTCACAGACTGGACTTGACCTATGGGCTGTAAAAAATTAATAATCTGAAGCCTCAGTTACATAGAGTTGATATACCAGAAGGGAGGAGCTCTCACAATCTGCTCGAACAGGAGAACTCAATAGGAAGAAGACTCCTAACCCCACCTCCAAGGGCCTAGCCAATGAAAAGTTATGCACTCTGTATGCTATAGCTCTCCCAAACTCCTTTTTGTCTCTATATAAGTGTTCTCCTTCCCTTGCTATGTGTGGAAATTTGCGTGAGGCTTGCCATGGTTGCAGACCCCAGAATGCAATTCTTTGCTGATCTTGAATGAATCCATCTTTGCTGGAGAAATAACTATTTGTTTCAGATCGTTAGGGTCATCATTTTCCAATTCCTGCTATAAAGTAGCGTATTACTGGATGCTGCCCTCTTGGGTGGCATGTTATACTTTGTAGACTTTTACCTATTTTTGGTTTTTTTTTTTACTCATTTCCAGTAATCAGTTCTGAGTACTATTTCCTTCCGAGCATGTTTCCCCCTCCATTACCTCAAATTTTATTTACTCTCTAATAGTGACCTTTAAAGACTTTATTGACCCCACCCTCAAACCAAGTTAATCATGCCCTTCTCTATGCTTCCAGTGTGCTTTTGGCATATTCCTTTTATTTAAACATGTCTATGGTAAGTTTTGTAAATATCAAATGAATGGAATTGAATCTGTTTGAATCTCTTTCCACTGACCCTTGAACAGTACAAGGGGTAGTGGTGCCAACCCTCTACGCAGATGAAAACCCTAACTTATAGGATCATGTAGTACTGTAGAATTTACTATTGAAAAGATAATTGCGTATAAGTAGACCTGTGCAGTTAAAACTTGTGTTGTTCAAGGGAAAATTCTGTTTGTGACTAATGCTGACATATAGAGCTAATGATGTCATTAAATTGAGAGGCAGCATAGCATATGTATAGTCGGCCTTCCTCATCTGCAGCTTATACATCTGCAGATTCAGCCATCCTCAAAAATCAAAAATATTTTTTAAAAATCCATAAATTTCCCAAAGCCAAAACTTGAATTTGTTTCATACTGGTAACTGTTTGCATAGCTTTAATGAACTCCGGGAGTTGGTGATGGACAGGGAGGCCTGGCATGCTGTGATTCATGGGGTGACAAAGAGTTGGACACGACTGAGTGACTGAACTGAACTGAACAGAGTACTCGATATTATAAGTAATTGAGAGGGGCTTCCCTCTCAATTTAAGGACTTCCCTGATAGCTCACACAGTAAAGAATCTGCCTGCAATGCACGAGATCTGGGTTCAACCCATGGGTCATGCAGATCCCCTGGAGAAGAAAATCCCACTCCAGTATTCTTTTCCTGGAGAATTTCGTGGACAGAGGAATCTGTCTGGCTACAGTCCAAGAGGTCACGAAGAGTTGAACATGACTGAGCGACTAACACTTTGAGCTTTCAAGGGTGATTTAAAGCCTGTGGGAAGATATGCATAGGTTACATGCAAATACTACCCCATTTTATATAAAGGACTTGAGCATCTATGGGTTTTGGAGTTCAGTGTGGATCTGGAACCAATCCCCTTCAGATACCAAGGGGCATAGGGTCTACTGCTGTGATTTGAAACATGAAAGAAGCTTTATTTCTTGAAAAAAGCTTTACAGAAGCTTTATGTCTTGTGTTGTATAAACCTCAGCCTTTGTTCTTTGTCTATTAAATGCAGATAGTTATAGTTTCATTTTCATGGTGTTAGTGTAGGAGGATTAAAAAGAGTATTGTTGTTACTATTTGTCTCATGTCCTTTTGTTCAAAAGATATTTGCATTTTTAACTAGGATTTTCAATGGCTTAGCTCGAATGCATTATGCAATTAAGCACTGTGGTTAGTCACCCACAACCATATTTTTGGTCAGAACATCTCTGCCCCTCCACAATCTTAAAATTTAAATGCCCTTGATTTTCCTAATTTTGGGACAACCCTTACTGTCACATTGCTAGTACACAAGTGACAGCTAAGCTTATTGTCAATTTCATGGGGAATTGATTACTCTACAATAAAACTGTAAAGATGAAATATTGCTTAGTGGAAAAATACAAGAGTAATTTAATTCAGGGAGCTTTAAATTTTTAAAGAACTCTTCAGTCTCTTCTGACCTATGATACACCCATACCTACTCCTTGGGGAGGGTTAGTGGTAAAAAACTATAAAAAGTCTGATATCTGTAAGGTTAAATTAGATTGGGAAAAGCTAGACAATTCTCAAGTGTTCAGATGATACAGTTATTCCAGAAACAAACTTGATTGTATCTAATAACACAGAGATTTCTTTATATGATGTTTTTGGCATTGGAGATATTACATCACTATAAAAGTTCTTTTTCAAACCCATCCAAGTAAATTACATTAGAAAAGATTTAGTAGTTGTTTAATTTAACTCATAAAAAGCCATAAATAAGTATCAGCTTACTGAGAATAAAATGTCCACAACCAATAATAACATTTAATGCATTGTGAAATGTAAAGCCATGAAAAACACAGTGTAATTACATTTACTGACATGCTGCAGTTTAGGGTCAATTAAATTGAACTACTGGCAATTTTTGCTTATTTTCTTTGTTTAAGAAGATCACTGTGATTTAAAGGTTAATTGCAGAATATACAAGATAATAAAATTGCTTCTCCATCAACTATTTTTCAAATAAATACAGATGGAAAATTTTGTCACTCTGTAAATAAATTTGTGGATTTATTATTTAACATCATGCATTGAATGTAATGACAAGACAATGAATATAGATGTTTATTTTAACTAATGATTGCTATATTGCTCTTTCCCTTGATTCAGAGGGGTAATTCTTAAAGGTCAGGAGGGTGGTCTTTTATGGCTATGGAGCCTTCTTTTGGGACTATTCTATTAGTATCACTTATGATACCATTTCACTTATATCTGTTTTTATTTAGCTTTTGCATGTTCTCCAATCCATTGATTTGTTTGAAAACTCTTTACTTTACTTTGTGAGATTTCAAACCGAAATCCTAAACTTCATCAAGTTCATTGGCTACTGTCAATTCTTTTATAGAACTGTTGCTTCTCTAATGTGCAACCGTGTTCTTTACAAATTATCAGTTCTACTGTTACATTTCACTAGCATTTCATCACCTCTGACCTACTGCTTAAGTCATGTGTTTTTTCAAAACTTTAGTAAACAGTGAACCACTCCAACTGCTAGTAGAGAATAAGGATGGAAATTGCACTCTAGTTCAGGATGTCTGAGTTTGAATGGTAACTCTCCCATTTATCAGCTGTATGACTTTGGGCAATATACTTAACAGCTCTAATCCTTACTTCCTTCAAATGTAAATAAGAGTAATGATAATATTTAAAGATTCAGTGAGATCGTGCAACTAGCTAATGCTCTAACTCATATTAACTAATATTTGTATAACAGGCTTTGGTCTTCTGCAGTTAGCTTCTCAGCCAATTCTACATATTTATTATCATCATCATTGTCAACCTGTCCATTCTCTATGCAGATACACAGAACAATGAGTGATGTCACATCTCAAAGTCTGTTTTAAATAAATGTGTTTAAGGAAGGGGAAGAAAATGTCTTTTTGGCCCAAAAGGCAAGTTAGATAATTACCAATTATGAAGATGTATTTACTTTTTTACTTTTTCTGTTTTTCCTCTGAAGTCATGACCATTTGATTCCATGCAGCAGTAGCTCAGGCAAATGGTCAGTTATGGTTACAAGAACACAAGTTCAGAGCCTGGATGAAAATTATATAGATTTAGCATTCAGACTATTGAATATTGAAACAATGCTTCTCTTCAGCAACGCCACAATAAAACCAAGTGATTCTATGTGAAGAAACTGAGCAAACCATTATAATATTAGCTATCTCTGGTCAGAGACTAAGTATTAAAAAAATATGATTGAATGAAGTAGCTAATGACTTTTGGGATAGAGAACCTAATTATGAAAATTTAAAAAAAATATGAATTGGATTTTTTTTACAGTCAGTACATTACATACGGTATATAACCCAAGCTCATATTCATTTTTTAGCCTATGATCATGTGTCCTTGAATAGAAAACTTAATACTGACAAATAGACAGCTAAATGTTACAGTGCATTTTTCAATAATGATAAGACAAAAATCTCATATTCCATGTCTTGAGGTTTTGTTTTACAGCCCTTATAAATTAGAGTGTTTTGAAAATACATTGGCAAGATTTTCACTGGAAAGATAATCATTTCAGTTCATATTATCTGTTAATGATGTATTTAAAATTTCTAGCATTATAATGTGATTTTAGATACTGCTCATTCATTCTGTGCTTTACAGATATAAAAATACTATTGAAATAATCACAAACATGATAAGATGCTGAAATGATTCTTTTAAAAATATTTTCATTAGAATGTATTAGAGATCATGAATATATACTTATATAACTTTAATATAATAATGAAGTACCTGCTTAATACTGTCACTAATAGTAATTATAATTTTTCCTTTGCTGTTTCATTAGAAGATGTGAGTACATTAACAATGAAAAGCAAGCAATTAACAGTGTTTGAAATAGAATTTCTTCTTGAAAATCCATTTCTCCTTGGGAAAGGACATGATGATTTACAAATTATTCATGTGGCTTATATGTCTGAATAATTTATCCTAGTAAAATTATTTTTGCACTTGAACTAGATACAGCATATTTATTTTAGGTACATATGTGTGTATGTACTTAGACAAATTTACCTAGAATCACACAAAGTGTATAAAGACACGAAAATGTGTTTTTGGAACTTATGTAGAAAATTTCAACTTTCCAGTATACCATAGATATTTTATTGCAGCTCCCAGTTTTAAAATAGCCTGAAATGATTACTATTCATCAAAAAGAAGTGGGAAGATAGGCATTGTTTAATTTTCAATTAATAGAAAACACAGCATTGTCTATTTATCCATTCCCTATGGAAGTGAACAGGCTGCCACACTCTTGTCCGTTTTCTTGCTGAGAGTGCTTGCTTGTGCTGCCAAGCTCACCACACAGTTTCTGTCTGACATCGAAGCACTATCTTTTTCAGCCATGCAAGTCTGTGTTTTGTGATAAAGTACAGTTATGGGCAGCCTTGCGGACTTGCCTCTGCTGCAGAAAGAACTCTCCTGCTGCAGTATTCCATTTGAAAACTCTCTTCTGATGCTTGACTTTCTTCTGAAACTGGACTTGCAGTCATAATGGTTCTTTCTTTAATATTTTAACTAACTTTACCTGTTTAATATGAGCTGGATATTTAATTCTAAATTGAAAAGCAAGGGAGTTTTTAAGGCTGAAAGTAAATTTTATGAGGAATAAATCACAATTTATATACTTGATTTAACACTGCTGTTGCTGCTAAGTCGCCTTAGTCGTGTCCAACTCTGTGCGACCCCTAGACGGAAGCCCACGAGGCTCTCCCATCCCTAGGATTCTCCAGGCAAGAACACTGGTGTGGGTTGCCATTTCCTTTTCCAATGCATGAAAGTGAAAAGTGAAGTCGCTCAGTTGTGCTGGACTTGTAGTGACCCCATGGACCGCAGCCCACCAGGCTCCTCGTCCATGGGATTTTCCAGGCAAGAGTACTAGAGTGGGTTGCCATTCCCTTCTCTGTTTTAACTGCACATATACTTAAAAATGTGGGGATTTATAGTTTCCAGGCTACTGTGGAGATAATCTGATTTTTGATATGTCAGTTCATTCAATTTCTACAAGATCTACAAAGATTGTTTCAGTCTCTAAGATGGCACAGTGCTGTGCCATTTATTTACTGTGTGTATAGGTATCACCTTCAAGCATCCACTTCTGGTATTTTTGTAGAAACTGCTATGATTCAAACACCTAGAAATAAATTTTAATGTACGCCTGAGTTAAGATATACATTAAAATTTAGGAAGTATCAAAGTATAGGTAACAGAAATAAACAGCATCATCTCAGTAACTTATTGAGCAGTGTTAAATTAATAAAAAGAACGTAATCAAAGGAAATAATTCTGCAGAAGTCCTAGAAGTCCCAGGAATGTGCATTTTACAGGATGGATGAAAGTAAGATTTGTGCTTTACTGACCATATATATAGAGAGAAAAGGCCTTGACAAAGTGCCTGCATATTAGGAGAGAATTAGAAAAGAGATCTTCAACATAGCCAAGTCCTTCTGAAGACTATAACCTCAAAGAAAGTGTTACTGTGTACGGGGAGGCACGTCAAAGAAGACCCTTCCTCACGGGCCTCAGTTCTTGGTAAGGACACAAAGAAGAATCTGAGGTCTTACCTATGGCATAAATAAGTTTTCTAAGGAAAGAACAGAACACCTCAAGGGAGAGATGGGCCAAGTCCAGAGAGGCACTGACACAGGAATGATAAGGTACAGGGTTTTCAAGACAGGCCTTTTACTTATTCACCTAGGTGGACATAGACTGATGGTTTTAATTGACAGTCACAAATGACACAACAGGCTCTATTCAGCAAATCTGCCTATAGTTCAGTCCATTATAATCAGATATATGTATGGACAGAATGTTTGAACCTATAATGGGCTCTGAGCTGCCTAAGGTCACTTGAGGGCACAGCGGCACAGCAAGGGCACATATGCCAGAGTTGGAGAAGCCCTTGTGGTTAGTTTGTATCCATTGTGTGCCTAGGGCATACACTGCAATGTTAGGAAAGTTTTTCTGGTTATTTTGTAGCATATCTGTGAGCTCTCCTGGGCTGCACTCGGGAGTGTCTGGGGTAGAGTTTAGAGATCAGCTTGAATCTCTTTTGGCTACGCCCAACTTCCTACCTAACAGAAAGTGTGGATTAGAAATAAAATTCAATCACCAAAGCAAGTAGACGTCAGGAGACCTTTCATAAATTGGCCTGGCCTTTGACAAAAAAATAAATAAATAAATAAATAAATAAGCCCCTTCGTAACATTGATACATTGTCAAGTGGGTTTAACTATTATTCAAATTACATAATATATGGAGGGTTTGACAATGTGAGCTGAAATTATTAGTATGAGTATTCCCTAGCCAGTGATCTACTGGATGCCGAGCAGAAGCAAAATTAAAGTTGGATATATGAACCCTACTCCAACATTATACAGCATTTCCAGACATTAAACATAAACTGAAGTATCAATAGAATTATGCTTATAGTACTGTATTTAAAACCATAGGGTTGATGAGTCAGTCATTAAGGAGATATAGCAGAAAAAAGTATAGAAAGGGGTATCTGAACTTCCTTTACTTCAACTAATGAAATTATCAGATAGAAACTATAACATAATTATAATAAAATCAGATACTAACACTAAGTTATAGGTAAACATAAAACATTTTTATTTTGGTTATAAAAACAAAATCATTTACAATAATGTTGTAAATAACCCAGAGATTATTATTTATGAGATTACCTAGATTAAAAAACTTATTTTTTGAAATTTTGGAGAGCTGCCATGGTAATCAGGACTTAAAGGTCAAAATCTGCACAGAGGGAGACTTATTGTGATCCGACTCTACCTTTCTGGCCTGGGGAGGCCAACTTAATGCTAATGGAAACAGCATCATTTTAGTTGCAGAAGAACCAGTATAGATTCTGTAAATTTCACAGAACTCAGGATACAGAATTTACAAGTCTAATCATTAAAGTAAGTAGGACTTGAAAGCTCAATATATAGGGGAAAAAAGGCAGATTAGAGAAATGATCATGACCCTCAGTAATTATATACTCATTTAGACATTTGCTGATTAAATTGTCCAGGGCAGTAGCTCAGAAAGCACAAAAAGGGCCTCTTAAAGCCGCGCCTTTTTAATAATGCAATTTCATGGAACTAAAAAAAATGAAATAAAATTAGTTCAGAATTTTCAAAGTGGGTTGAGTACTAGAAAATACCTCTAGTCTTAAACAGCAATATATGGTTAATAGTAAAATATTGAAAGCTTTGCCCCTGGTATTGAGAAAATATGAGTGTGCTAGCTAAAACTGTTTCCATTAGCAATTATATTGAAATCCAAAATGAATAATATAAGGCAAGAAAAAATAATGATTAAACAAAAGTAAAACTATCATTGTTATCAGAGTACCTGATTAGTCATATTAGCAGTATAAAGCTCATAAGCAATGTGGACAAGGCTTCTACACAATAGATTCTGTATTTAACTGATTAAATTAATAATAAAAAGGTCACAGGATACAAGAGCAAACATAAAAATCAATTTTTTTCTATAAGTTAAATCTCTGAACTCTTTTGAAATATGTCTCTCTCAATTAATAAAAGTAAAATAATAAAGGCAATTAAAAGATATTGTCTAAAGTTGTCTACTGCTTAAAAAGTTTCAAGGCACAGCAATATCAGCAATAAAGAAAACTGCTACTTAATGGGAAAAAGTCTATAGGAAGATATTCTAATACCAAATTAATGCACTAGGATGAACATCTTTTGCATATTCAGATATTTCAATGCAAAAGTAAATGCATAAAACTAATCCTATATATATTAAATTTACTTAATAGTATTATTTGAATGTTTATGGGAAACAAATAATTTTGTATATTACATTTATAATCAAGTTATTAACTTATAAATTAATGTTGTAAGAATTTTTAAGTTCAACTTACAAAATTCATTTTATAGTTTTCTTACATACCAAATAACAAATGCTTGCAACAAGACCTTTAAATATTATAGTTTTAACTGAACAGAGTAGAATACTTTAAAAAATTCTACTTATAATTTTTAAATGTTTTTCCTTTTGTAAAAGTCACTTATAAATTTAAGTAACAGGTTTTTTTTAAACTATTTTACTTGCATTTCTGTATTAGGTATAATTAGTCTTCTTTTTAGGTATCTAACAATCATGACAGAGAAAACTCAGAAGTCAACAGAAATATCTCTCCCAAACCTCTTAAAAATTTTTTTAATACAAACTTTAATTTAGCAAATCAAATCCCCTTAGCATTCTAATAATGTTAACAGAAACCCAAATTATCATATACATTTTAACTAAAAATAAACTTAAAATATATTACATCCCCCTAAATATCACAAGCATTTTCATTAAAAAGACACTGATTTTTCTAAACTTAATAATGGAGTATTAGTGATTTTTACTTCTCTGTTTTTTTACTTCTCTGTCTTTATAGCTTAATTATCTTAATTTATTACTGGGCATACTGAGATTATAGTGAGTGAAGTTGCTCAGTCGTGTCCGACTCTTTGCAACCCCATGGACTGTAGCCTATCAGGATCCTCCATCCATGGGATTTTCCAGGGGATCTTCCCGACCCAGGAATGGAACCCAGGTCTACCGCATTGCAGGCAGACACTTCATCGTCTGAGCCACCGGGTGGAAAATTAAAAACCACTGTACTATTTGCTATAATGAGTTTGTTGTAATTGTTAATATATCCATTTATCATTCATAAATTTGAAAGCAATTTACAAGAACTGGGTATATGCCTGGGTTCCTCCCAGGACACCATTTTTAAAGCTGCCTGCTTTGGTAGATGAAATTTCCCACTTTTATTTATTGCCTAATTAAATTCAGCTTTCTTCCTGTGATCTTATCTGATTAAGATTTTAAGGACATTTTTAAGCACTGCCACAATTTAAAATATGTTTTAATGTCATTCATTGGATTTCAAAATTCTTCATATAGCTTTATCTGCTGTAGCTATAATTCTGATGTCAGGCTAATGACATTTCAGAAACAAATAAGGAAAGAAGGTTATGATTAGTAGAAAAGAAGATATTTCTTTTCCCCTCTAATACAGACTTTTTCTTTTCAAATGTTTTATCAAGTTGGTTTTCAACTCCTTATTGGATAATAGCAAGTTCAATATGTTATTCATATGGGGAAAAGGTAATCTCAGCTAGCCTTTGACACTTAAGCAATACCAGTGTTCAATTTCAACTGAGACTCTGAAGTTACAGTATAGACTGGGGTAAAGAACTTGGCTTTTAAAGTTAGATCTGAGTGCTAATCAATCATCACCTGTATGACTTTGAATATGCTAGGTACTTTTTAATATCAGTTTCCATATCTTTACATCTGGGTAACTAAATGTGCCACACCATTTGTTGTGAAAATAAAGTCACCTTTCATCTCTAAAGTACATTTTAAAGTGCTTGACCCATAGATAATTATTATTAAATTATAGTTGCAATTAGTTAATCTATTAAAATAATCTTCTACATGCTAGGGTGGAGTGGTTCCTTAACGATATTAAATGTAGTTTCTAAAATAGATTTTACATTTAAGCTCACTAAAGCAAAGAATTTACTTTTAAATTTGCCATCTTTCATACCGACATCAGGATCTGTGAAGGGTCTGAGATTTTACCCTATGTGTAAGCTAATGAGTTAGTCTGTCAAAAGTTCATGTATATCAGCAAAAATGCAAGTTCATGTATACTGGTGTACTGCATGAAACAAAGGGAAATTTATGGTTCACAATACCAGCAGTAGTTAGTGTTATATCATTGACCAGTAGTTCCCCAAACCCTAATTTCCACATACTCACATTACAAGGTCCAGGTGATGCCTGTGTACACAGTGGTTTGTGTTAGAGGAAAAAACTAAGTGTAGGAAAATGCCAATCATTTATAAGGAGGCTTCTAGAAAACTTATCCAAACGTTGCCCTAGGCACTGTCATTATTAATGTGAGCAGCAAACTAATATGCCCTCAGTTCTGGAAGATTCTAACTTCCAAGGCTATTTGCCTTATAAACAATTTTGAAATATGAAATTAAACTGGTAATGCTTCTGCACAGAAGAGAGATAGAGACAAGAAGTTTATAGGAATTTGTCTCCTTACAGCAGAATGGAAATTTGCACTTCTAGTATTAAAAAAAAAAAAAAAAAGACAAATGATTCAGAAACATAATTTTAACACAGTTGTTTTAAAGCATCCACAGTTTTAAATTCTACCAAAACAATGGTTGAAAGATAAGATAAATGAGATCAATTACTTGTAGATGTCATAATAGTGTTTCAGAGTGGGGACAGGCAAAATAGAGATAATTATGAGGTTTGGGGATGGTATGGCCCAAGACATGTATTTTAATAGGAAGGGTTGTTTAGTGTTAGCTCATGACATAATAGTTACAGATTAGTGGAGAGGGCAAATCTAAGGTTTTGAGAAAAATGTTCCAATGTAAGTGTACTTATTAAAAGTTAGCTGTCCGATGTTCATCTTAAAGAGTTTTTTATTCCTTTCATTCTGAAAGGAATAGTAATGTTATTTGTAAAGGCTTCCCTGGTGGCTCAGATGGTAAAGAATCTGCCTGGATTTCAGGAGACCAGGGTTCAGTCCCTGGGTTGGGAAGATCCCCTGGAGAAAGGAATGGCAACTCACTCTGATATTCTTGCCTGGAGAATCCTGGGGACAGAAGAGCCTGGCCGGTTACAGTCCAAGGGGTCTCAAAGAGTTGGACATGACTGAGAGACTACACTTTCACTTTCTTTTCATCTTTCTGGGCAAGTTTTCTGGAATACAAGAGTAAGTATAAGATTAGTGAAGTCATGATAATGTGGAGTTAAGCTATGAGCATAAATGATTTCGGTTCTTCAAAGCCAAGTGACTTGCAGCCAGAACCTGTCATAATTTGTATATGAGATTGGTCTGGTGGCAGAGAGGGGTCTCCTCATTTTTAGTAGATTAGATTTGCATCTAGAAAAAAATGGTGGGAAAAGTGATTAAACAGAATATACCAAGTAGAGAAATAAATAATTGAGCATAGTGTCAAGAAATAGCTGATTTAAGATTTAAAATATAGGGGAAAATAAATAGGGAAGAAATATTAAACATAGAAAAAAATGTTAGCAAAATATTGGAATCTGTTATAAGGATGAATATAAGGATGGAGTCACCTTAATATAAAAAAAAACCCTTTCTCAAAATTAGGACAATGAAGAAAATCAATTCTAATTCTAACACTTTTTCTTAGTATTTATACATATTTAATATTATTATAGAAAACACCTGATTAAATAATATTTTAAGAAGGCAATTACATTGGTTCATAGTTTTAGACAGATGAAGGTTAACTCATGTCTCTACAGGTATCCTTACTTTTGTTTCTTTTCCTATTTTTCTTTTAGTATAGATCTGATTTTTCCAAAGTCAAAACTTGCAAAATCTCCATAGACAAAGGTGATTTATAACCAAAGAAGGGCATCAAGATTCAGATAGAGTTCAAGAGAAGCAATAAGAAAGAAACCACTTGAGAAAACAAATGTCATTTAATGTTCCAATGAGAATTCCCCATGCCTATCATTTTCAGAGCAGGCTGTCTAGAAAATAAAATCTTTTCTTAAAAAATAAACTTTCAGATTTGAAAAATAATTCTTGTTGCTTGTGACAAAATTAGAACTCTATGACCCGATGGGCTTCCATTTTCCTGAGATAATTATTAAAATGAGAAAACAAGGCATCAAAATAGGTATAGATTTAATATATTTAGTTTCTCCCAAACAGAAAATTGGCAGCTGTTCATACAGTTTGGTGAACAGCTCAGCTTACATTCTGATTTATATCTCAGCTTCTCTATTGAAATAGTGGTCTAGTGTATTACTAGGAAACTCATTATTAAAACACACAAAAGCTGCATTCTTCAAATTCACTAATATCTGTAATAAAGGTTTTTATCTCTATCATTCTAACTCTCATCAGACATTTTTTTCTAAATTTGGAGATGTTAGAAATGCAAAAATGCAGATCTAACAAAGGACACAGAAGCTGAAAGAGTAAACTAGGATAATTCCTTCAGAGGGAGCTGAGATCCAGTAGAAAACGGAGGTAAAACCTCAATGTAGCAGATTGAGATCCAGTAACAACAGCAGTTGAGCAGCAACTATTTAAATACTCTCACAGCTGTGTCACAGAAAGTCTAGACAGACTTTAGGGTGGATGACTAAACATACCAATGCAAAAACTTTAAAAAGGATCATGTGAGTCTCAAGATAAACTTTATTCTGGGTAGAGAAGCAAAAACATCCTTGTTTCTGTTACTGAAAATAAGTTCATGTGTCTGATGTACAGTGAAGCCACACAAACTGAAACTTTGGAGTTTGGACCATGAAAGGAGAATGAGTGGCTCATGCCCAAAAGAACCCTGAACTCCCTGATGGGTTTCTGCAAAGCACTTTTAAAGGCAAGGTGAGGAAGCGTGTCCAGGATATGTGATCAACTTAGGCATGGTTCTTTGATTGATTGGCGTTGAGGTAACAGGGTAATTGATGTTATCAGTCCTTAGGTTCCAGAAGTTCTCAGTTCAGTTCAGTCGCTCAGTTGTGTCTGACTCTTTGTGACCCCATGAATTGCAGCACGCCAGGCCTCCCTGTCCATCACCAGCTCCCGGAGTTCACTCAGACTCATGTCCATCGAGTCAGTGATGCCATCCAGCCATCTCATCCTCTGTCATCCACTTCTCCTCCTGCCCCCAATCCCTCCCAGCATCAGAGTCTTTTCCAATGAGTCAACTCTTCGCATGAGGTGGCCAAAGTACTGGAGTTTCAGCTTTAGCATCATTCCTTCCAAAGAAATCCCAGGGCTAATCTCCTCTAGAATGGACTGGTTGGATCTCCTTGCAGTCCAAGGGACTCTCCAGAGTCTTCTCCAACACCACAGTTCAAAAGCATCAATTCTTCGGTGCTCAGCCTTCTTCACAGTCCAAGTCTCACATCCATACATGACCACAGGAAAAACCATAGCCTCGACTAGATGGACCTTAGTCAGCAAAGTAATGTCTCTGCTTTTGAATATACTATCTAGGTTGGTCATAACTTTCCTCCCAAGGAGTAAGCATCTTTTAATTTCATGGCTCCAGTCATCATTTGCAGTGATTTTGGAGCCCCCAAAAATAAAGTCTGACACTGTTTCTACTGTTTCCCATCTATTTCCCATGAAGTGATGGGACCAGATGCCATGATCTTTGTTTTTTGAATGTTGAGCTTTAGGCCATCTTTTTCACTCTCCACTTTCACTTTCATCAAGAGGCTTTTAGTTCCTCTTCACTTTCTGCCATAAGGGTGGTATCATCTGCATACCTGAGGTTATTGATTTTCTCCTGGCAATCTTGATTCCAGCTTGTGTTTCTTCCAGTCCCATATTTCTCATGATGTACCCTGCATAGAAGTTAAATAAGCAGGGTGACAATATACAGCCTTGACCTACTCCTTTTCCTATTTGAAATCAGTCTGTTGTTCCATGTCCAGTTCGAACAGTTGCTTCCTGGTCTGCATACAGATTTCTCAAGAGGCAAGTCAGGTGGTCTGCTATTCCCATCTCTTTCAGAATTTTCCACAGTTTATTGTGATCCATACAGTAAAAGGCTTTGGCATAGTCAATAAAGCAGAAATATATGTTTTTCTGGAACTCTCTTGCTTTTTCCATGATCCAGTGGATGTTGGCAATTTGATCTCTGGTTCCTCTGCCTTTTCTGAAACCAGCTTGAACATCAGGAAGTTCACGGTTCACGTATTGCTGAAGCCTAGCTTGGAGAATTTTGAGCATTACTTTACTAGTGTATGAGATGAATGCAATTGTGTGGTAGTTTGAGCATTCTTTGGCATTGCCTTTCTTTGGAACTGGAATGAAAACTGAGTTTTTCCAGTCCTGTGGCCACTGCTGAGTTTTCCAAATTTGCTGGCATATTGAGTGCAGCACTTTCACAACCTCATCTTTCAGGATTTGAAATAGCTCAACTGGAATTCCATCACCTCCACTAGCTTTGTTCGTAGTGATGCTTTCCAAGGCCCACTTGACTTCACATTCCAGGATGTCTGGCTCTAGATTAGTGATCACACCATCGTGATTATCTGGGATGTGAAGATCTTTTTGTACAGTTCTTCTGTGTATTCTTGCCACCTCTTCTTAACATCTTCTGCTTCTGTTAGGTCCATACTATTTCTGTCCTTTATCGAGCCCATCTTTGCATGAAATGTTCCCTTGGTATCTCTAATTTTCTTGAAGAGATCTCTAGTCTTTCCCATTCTGTTCTTTTCCTCTATTTCTTTGCATTGATCGTTGAAGAAGGCTTTCTTATTTCTTCTTGCTATTCTTTGGAACTCTGCATTTAGATGCTTATATCTTTCATTTTCTCCTTGGCTTTTCACCTCTCTTCTTTTCACAGCTATTTGTAAGGCCTCCCCAGACAGCCATTTTGCTTCTTTGCATTTCTTTTCCATGGGGATGGTCTTGATCCCTTCCCCTGTACAATGTCACGAATCTCATTCCATAGTTCATCAGGCACTCTATCTATCAGTTCTAGGCACTTAAATCTATTTCTCACTTCCACTGTATAATCATAAGGGGTTTGATTTAGGTCATATCTGAATGGTCTAGCAGTTTTCCCTACTTTCTTCAATTTGAGTCTGAATTTGGTAATAAGGAGTTCATGATCTGAGCCACAGTCAGCTCCCAGTCTTGTTTTTGTTGACTGTATAGAGCTTCTCCATCTTTGGCTGCAAAGAATATAATCAATCTGATTTTGGTGTTGACCATCTGGTGATGTCCATGTGTGGAGTCTTCTCTTGTGTTTTTGGAAGAGGGTGTTTGCTATGACCAATGTATTTTCTTGGCAAAACTCTATTAGTCTTTGCCCTGCTTCATTCCGCATTCCAAGGTCAAATTTGCCTGTTACTCCAGGTGTTTCTTGACTTCCTACTTTTGCATTCCAGTCCCCTATAATGAAAAGGACTTTTTTTGTTTTTTTTGAGTTTTAGTTCTAAAAGTTCTTGTAGGTCTTCATAAAACTGTTCAACTTCAGCTTCTTCAGTGTTACTGGTTGGGGCATAGACTTGGATAACTGTGATATTAAATGGTTTGCCTTGGAGACAAACAGAGATCATTCTGTCATTTTCGATATTGCATCCAAGTACTGCATTTCAGACTCTTTTGTTGACCTTGATGGCTACTCCATTTCTTCTGAGGGATTCCTGCCCACAGTAGTAGATATAATGGTCTTCTGATTTAAATTCACCCATTCCAGTCCATTTTAGTTTGCTGATTCCTAGAATGTCGATGTTCACTCTTGCCATCTCTTGTTTGACCACTTCCAATTTGCCTTGATCATGGACCTGACATTCCAGGTTCCTATGCAGTATTGCTCTTTACAGCATCAGATTTTGCTTCTATCACCAGTCACATCCACAACTGGGTATTGTTTTTGCTTTGGCTCCATCCGTTCATTCCTTCTGGAGTAATTTCTCCACTGATATCTAGTAGCATGTTGGGCACCTACTGACCTGGGGAGTTCCTCTTTCAGTGTCCTATCATTTTGCCTTTTCATACTGTTCATGGGGTTCTCAAGGCAAGAATACTGAAGTGGTTTGCCATTCCCTTCTCCAGTGGACCACATTAGTCAGTTTTTTTTCCCCACTTGGTAGTAGTTTTTAGCATCTGAAAAACTCAAGAAATGTCCATGAGATACTATTATCTGGATACTTCATAGGGGAACTACAGCAGAGGATACAGAGGAAAGGTCTGTCACAGGAAGACTCCATAGGTTTCTGCTCAGTTATATTTCCTTATGGATCATGTCTGATAAATTAATGCAAGTCATCCTCTAAGGAGTGATGCAACCAAAATTACACAGTAAACGTTCCACAGCTTGAGGTCCACCCTGGAATCAGAACCTGAGTTAAAGCTAGTTTAGTCAAATAAACTAGTGAGGCTAGTATATTTCAGAATGTGATCCAAGGTAGGAGGTAGAGTAGAGGGCATGGAGACTGAAACAGAGGAGGAAGAGCTCATCCGAGGGTGTGGTATTGACTTGGTTGCTTTGTAGGCAACTATTATCGATTTCCACTGGGACCTTCTGAGGAACCTTATAAATGGACCACAGAATTGCCCACCTAAAGGCAAAACACAGAAGTGTTTGTCCAATATTCTTTATTCCACATTGGGCCAGGATGGCTATGCTAACATTGATTCCTTTTACTTCCAGGCTACTTAGGCAATCTGACTAGATGGGAGTCCACACAAGGGTATCAGAAAAGCTCTAGGAAGGACTCATGTTGTAAGATCCTCAGTTCAAGGCAACGCTCTCAATGCAAAAGCTGTTCGATAGTTGCATGGATCTGGTTTTTGCAACCAGAGGACTTTAAAATAGTGTACAAGTCATGTCCAATATAATGAGTAGCTAATTAGAACAATAATGCTATCTTGAGTCTAGACTGGGGTTAGACTTTGTTTAATAAAAGACAATTATGGGAGAAGATTTAATTTTTTTAATGATCCAAAAGGCAGCAGCATACTAGTGTATCTGATTCTCAGAATCAATCTCATTTTAATACTCTTTCCTTCATGATAAAATTATTTTCTGAAATAATTATGAAATTAAATAAGTAATAATGATCCCCAAAAGACCACACAGTGAATTTTTTCCTTAATTGAATTTTATAATTATAATAATGCCAGTGAAATAACACAAATATTAATAATATAAGATAAACATCACAACACAAAGGAAAACAAAATGACTTTATATTTTAAAGTGAATAAAACACTTTAAGAATCTGTGTTTATAAAAGATAATAAAAACTCAGTTTCATGTATACATAATGATCTATCACAGTAATTAATGATAACATATTTTAGTTTTGAGTCTTATGGTCTGCAAACTTAGCAGTTAAAATATATATTCTTTACATAATAATGTTTAGTAAATAGTGTAGCTAGATCAATTTAATTCATGACAGAAATATTTTTGTAAATTTTTATTTTCAATGAGTTTCACTTGTATGTGACTATTATCCAAAAGAAAATTTCTTAAATGCAATAATTAGTTTAGTAGAGATTCATAAAAAGATAAATTTCACTATAAAATACAGACATCTCCACAATATTTATCTTCATTTCTTCAGAACTGACTCTAGCATATATTCAGTATTTCTATAGTCCAAAAATATCTTTGCCACATAATTTATCATGCAACTCTATTACATTTGGTAAAAATAGGTTTGCAATTTTCTTCAGACAAATCACTAAATGTTAGTGTACATCAGCTTCATTTGATCCACTGACTTAAAACAGTTATGTAGTTATTAGTAAAAATAATATCTAATTTTTCTGATGACATAAGTCTACTATCCTTTACCACTTCTTTTGACAATTTTCTTCTAAATTTGATTTTTATTCCCCACAAAAACCACTCATTTCCTTATACTTTCTTGCTGCAAAGTTAAAAGCTTTCTCTGTGTTTTTCTGTGAGCCAGTCTTCAAGGATTAATTTCAAAGTTTGGTATTTCCCTATAAGTGATTCAAGTCTTATTCTGGCTGTTTGCTATACATATGTCTTTTTAATATTTATATCTCAAATTTCACCTTCAATTGAAAGATAGCTCAGATAAGACACATACTGCAGAAAGTAAAATATGAGCTGATGTGTGGGCACAACAGAAGTGTGCACCCATTTTCCTTTTGCTGACTGGGTACATCATAGGTTTAATTAACTTGCAAAATTTATCTTTCTTATACACACAGCTCCATAATGCACACTCTGCTTTCTAAGAAAGTCTTTGGTAATTATATCTACGTTCTGTAGCATTTTCTATTGATAAGAAGGAACTGGAAAATATGGATTTACTTTTCACAATTCCAGGAATACCACCAGAGGAAATCCCTGTAAAGGAGTGAATTCTGATCTTAGAGAACAATGTGTTCAAAGGACAAATGAGAATTTGAAATAATTTTTTTTGACATTTTGCTTTATTATCATCATGCATATTGGCCAAAGTTAGAGCATTGTCATATCCTTGACAATTGTGTACTTGTTTCAGGCAATTTCTGGGAAATAGAATAAAAGCTCAAAATTAATGTCTTTATTTCATCTTGACCATCTTCAAGATTGATGTGTCTTTATATCCTGCAACTTTACTATATTCATTGATTAGCTCTAGTAATTTTCTGGTGGAGTCTTTAGGGTTTTCTATGTAGAAGATCATGTCATCTGCAAACAGTGAGAGTTATACTTCTTCTTTTCCAATTTGGATTCCTTTTATTTCTTTTTCTGCTCTGATTGCTGTGGCCAAAACTTCCAAAATTATGTTGAATAGTAGTAGTGAAAGTGGGCACCCTATGATATAAAATCAGCACACAGAAATCCCTTGCATTCCTATGTACTAATAATGAGAAAATATAAAGAGAAATTAAGGAAACAATTCCATTCATCATTGCAATGAAAAGAATAAAATACTTAGGAATATATCTAACTAAAGAAACTAAAGACCTATATATAGAAAACTATAAAACACTGGTGAAAGAAATCAAAGAGGACACTAATAGATGGAGAAATATACCATGTCCATGGATCAGAAGAATCAATATAGTGAAAATGGGTATACTACCCAAAGCAATCTATAGATTCAATGCAATCCCTATCAAGCTACCAAAGGTATTTTCCACAGAGCTAGAACAAATAATTTCCCAGTTTGTATGGAAATACAAAAAACCTCGAATAGCCAAAGCAATCTTGAGAAAGAAGAATGGAACTGGAGGAATCAACCTGCTTGACTTCAGGCTCTACTACAAAGCCACAGTCATCAAGACAGTATGGTACTGGCACAAAGACAGAAATATAGATCAATGGAACAAAATAGAAAGCCCAGAGATAAATCCACACACCTATGGACACCTTATCTTTGACAAAGGAGGCAAGAATATTCAATGGCGAAAAGACAACCTCTTTAACAAGTGGTGCTGGGAAAACTGGTCAACCACTTGTAAAAGAATGAAACTAGAGCACGTTCTCTAACACCATACATAAAAATAAACTCAAAATGGATTAAAGATCTAAACGTAAGACCAGAAACTATAAAACTCTTAGAGGAGAACACAGGCAAAACACTCTCCAACATAAATCACAGCAGGATCCTCTATGACCCACCTCCCAGAATATTGGAAATAAAAGCAAAAATAAACAAATGGGACTTAATTAAACTTAAAAGCTTCTGCACAACAAAGGAAACTATAAGCAAGGTGAAAAGACAGCCTTCAGAATGGGAGAAAATAATAGCAACTGAAGCAACTGACAAAAAACTAATCTCAAAAATATACAAGCAACTCCTGCAGCTCATTTCCAGAAAAATAAACGACCCAATCAAAAAATGGGCCAAAGAACTAAATAGACATTTCTCCAAAGAAGACATACAAATGGCTAACAAACCCATGAAAAGATGCTCAACATCACTCATTATCAGAGAAATGCACATGAGGTACCATTTCTCACCAGTCAGAATGGCTGCTCTCCAAAAGTCTACAAGCAATAAATGCTAGAGAGGGTGTGGAGAAAAGGGAACCCTCTTACATTGTTGGTGAGAATGCAAACTAGTACAGCCACTATGGAGAACAGTGTGGAGATTCCTTAAAAAACTGGAAATAGAACTGCCTCATGACCCAGCAATCCCACCGCTGGGCATACACACTGAGGAAACCAGAATTGAAAGAGACACTTGTACCCCGATTTTCATCACAGCACTGTTTATAATAGCCAGGACATGGAAGCAACCTAGATGTCCATCAGCAGATGAATGGATAAGAAAGCTGTGGTATATGTACACAATGTAGTATTACTCAGCCATTAAAAAGAATACATTTGAATCAATTCTAATGAGGCTGATGAAACTGGAGCCGATTATACAGAGTGAAGTATGCCAGAAAGAAAAACACCAATACAGGATGCTAATGCATATATAGTGAATTTAGAAAGTAATGATAACCCTGTATGTGAGATAGCAAAAGAGACACAGATGTATTGAACAGTCTTTTGGACTCTGTGGGAGAGGGAGAGGGTGGGATGATTTAGGAGAATGCCACTGAAACATGCATAATATCATATATGAAATGAATCGCCAGTCCAAGTTTTATTCAGGATATAGGATGCTTGGGGCTGGTGCACTGGGATGACCCAGAGGGATGGTACAGGGAGGGAGGAGGGAGAGGGGTTCAGGATAGGGAACATATGTACACCTGTGGTGGATTCATGATGATATATGGCAAAAGCAATACAATATTGTAAAGTAATTAACCTCCAATTAAAATAAATAAATAAATATATATATATATATATAAAGATTGAAGTGTCTGATCAGCTTGTGTAAATGGTCAAAGTATAAAGCTTTGGGAATACTATTAGGAATTTCAAACTACTATGCATTTTTAATATCTTTAACTATCTGTTCTTTGAGGTAATTTCCCAGGAGATGAATATAATTATTTGGATCAATCTCTATTCAGAAAAAAGTAACATACTAATTCTTACAAAACGTTCTTTCAACTTTGGGTTATAATTTAAGAGGAAGTCCTTCAACATCAACAAAATGTCCTTTATTTGCTGATGATGTATAGTTTTTGTGAATAGGGAAAGAAATTTGTTTTTAGCCTGAAAGCATAATTAAGTCTAAATAAGATGTACAAAGTCAATTTTTTGACCCACTTATATATAGTTTTCAGTTCTGTTGCCGGAATCTATTTTGTAAGAAAATAGATATTCAGATATCTCAAGATTAGAGATTTTAGGGTACACTTTTAATCAGATGTTGCTGTGATTTTTTAACATGCATTTCAAACTTTTGTCTCGTTACCTACAAATGGATTTAAAAAAAAAAACAATTATTTAGTTTCAAGCAGTTCATACATTCAAACTTAACATTTTCCACCATATGGAAAGTGTATGTAAATAAACACTATGGAAACCATGAATCTGACTTCTTTCTTTTATTCTTTTCATTAGTATTCAACTGTATATAGTCTTTATTATGAGGTGATTTACTGCTTTTAACCAGGTTAATTCTCAATCATCTCAAACCATTATTAATCAACTAGTGGCATCATCCTACACTAAAATTTCTCTTACCATATCTTTCATCAGTCTTGATCTTTGAAAACATCTCTTTATTTTTATTATCACTATAGCAGTAGTATTGACTCAGTAATACTTCTTTTCTCTTAAACATTATCAAGGTTTAGAGAAAATGATTCATTGTCATCTTTTACCTGTGTCATTTAAATAGTGTTTCTTGTATGGATACTTGAGATTTGCAAGCCTGAATTTCCTACAAATTTTCATTAACTATATGCAGTATTTCATGTATTACACTTTGCAAGATAGATTCAGAAATGATTCAGTTACCTTTTTCTTTTTTTCCTTTGCTGTACTCCAGTAGAATGGTGTCCTTTCATATTGATGAGTGTAGGTACCTGATTTTAAAATTCTTTAGAAAACTTAGAATAATCATAAACTAGTCATTGGTTTCAGAATAATACTACACATGAATTCAGTCTTCTCCAAATTTCTGTAGGAAATGAAAAAAAAAATGATGTAGTTAGTTTTATATTAAGTAAACATCATCAAATTTGACCCTTTGGCTACAACTTATATAAAGGTCACTTATTTTTAATAAATTACTAAATATATTTTATTGTCCAAATATAAAATATTTAATTTGGGTAACTCTGAATTATTCCAGTGGTCTGAAATTTTCTTTTCATGGTTTGTTTTAGGTTTAAAACAAAATAATAACAAAATAGAAGAATGCCTTTCAATTTTAAACATTACTGAAATTGATAAAGTATGATATATGTGAATTACTTTAAATTTACTAAACAGGTCTTCCCTGGTAAGTCAGATAGTAAAGAATCTGCTTGCAATGTGGGAGACCTGGGTTTGATCCCTGGGTTGGGACGATCCCTGGAAGAGAACATGGCAGCCCACTCCAGCATTCTTGCCTGGAAAATCCCCATGGACAGAAGAGCCTGGTGGGCTAAGTCCATGGGTTTGCAAACACCCAGACACAACCAAACACATGCAAAAACAAGAATTGTATACTTGTTAATCTGTAATAATCTGTAATACTTATGGATTATTTTCCTCTAATTATATTTTAAGATAAAAACCAAAACTTCCAGCAGTCATGTATAATGAGAGTCTTGAAATAATTGGTTTCATTATCGATGCAATCAGTGTGCTATCACTTTATTTTGAATCTACGTTTGAAAAACAGTAATATGTAGTACCATATTTATTGGCAACACAGTATACCCAAGGGAATTCAAATGATCACAAACCCTTACAAACTCATTTTAGGAAACGACTATATCTGAATACACTATATAACTGGAAGTTCTCTGAATTAACTTCATAGAGTATACATTACTTAATAGAGGACAAATGATAAAATATATAAATTGCTAGCACATATACTTTTTTAAAGTTGATTTGAACCACAAAAATTTTTTGTACTTAACTAAAACCAGGTTTTTACAAGGAAAAGCATTTTGTTACTGACATTGTTTAAAATTGTTGGATCATGGTGACAATAAAAATATATTTTAATTTATTATTTTATTATTTAAATTATTTTTATTATTAAGGATTTTAATTTAATTATTTTTATAAGTAATGAACAGTCATGCACCTCTTCACTGTCTGTACCACAGCAGAATGCTGGATCTATGCCCTCTATCATATGATAAAATGGAAAATGACATGGAGTAGGGTTTTCTTTAATGATCATTGCTTTAGCAAGCTTACTACTGATAAACTTCACATTTCAATTTTAGGCTGACTTTAGAGAAAGTTAGGAAAAATAAATATCTGGGTCAGAAATTAATGGGAAAGAGAATAGAAAGATAATATTCAGGCCAGCTAACATCAATTTAATGAGCAATTTAAGTAGACTACTAATTTAAGAAGCATATTTAAGGTCATGAAATTATTACTTCTTGTAGAAAAAGAAAGAGGCAAAGAAAGAAATAAAATAGTTGGTGGATGTTTTTTGATTACAGTAAAAAGATAAAGAACAAATACATGCTATTTTGTTCCTAGAAATTTCAAAATCTATGGAAACCAACTCTTTGGGATTATACGTCAGAGATACTGGTTTTAAGCACAGCTTCAGATATGATGAATTCTCTAGTATAGGACACAAGAAGCAGAAAACTGTCTTCCTAGGCCTAAAGCAATTCCACAGTAAGAGCTAATGATGGTAGGCCCCATTTTACCCAAATTTGAGTAGGCAATTTTATTTTTTCTCTTGTATCAAAAGTACTTCAAATGACAGTTACCAAGTGGAATGCCTGTAACCTGCTGCTGCTGCTGCTGCTAAGTCGCTTCAGTCGTGTCTGACTCTGCAAACCCATAGATGGCAGCCCACCAGGCTACCCTATCCCTGGGATTCTCCAGGCAAGGACACTGGAGTAGGTTGCCATTTCCTTCTCCAATGCATGAAAGTGAAAAGGGAAAGTGAAAATGCTCAGTCGTGTTCGACTCTTGGCGACCCCATGGACTGCAGCCTACTAGGCTCCTCCATCCATGGGATTTTCCAGGCAAGAGTACTGGAGTGGGTTGCCATTGCCTTCTGCTGTAATCTGCTAGGTGTTCTTAAATAGTAGACTTAAGGCCCATGATTATTATTACTGATACTATCTTTCAACAGATTCAACATTGTATCAAGTCACTGAGAAGATTTAATCAGTTTAAGCTCCAGGATCAAATAGGTCATAATATATGTTTAGTAACAACTTCCTGGTATTTACTTCCAGGGTCTTCCCTGGTGGCTGAGATGGTAAGGAATCTGCCTGCAATGTAAAGACCCCAGTTTGATCCTAGGGTTGGGAAGATCTCCTGGGGAAGTGAATGGCTACCCACTCCAGTATTCTTGCCTGCAGAATTACATGGACAGTGTAGCCTCGTGGGCTACAGTCCATGAGGCTGCAAAGAGTCAGACATGACTGAGCAACTAACATTTTCACTTTCACTTAACCATTGGTTATTTTAGCTGTGGTTCTCATTTTCAAGTGTGTTGATGAATTGAACACAGATATCTGATCAAACCTCTTTTATTTCCCCTTCTTCATATCCCAGTCTTCATTGCAATGCAGTGAGATGCATGCTTGATATATGCCTAATTGTAGCTAGTGCATTCTGACTCTGTTCACTAAGCTTAAACAGCTCTCCTTGAAATTGGGTTGCCTTTTCTGAGGATTGTTGACTTTGTTCTTAACTAGTGTATTCTTTCAAAGCCTTCTTATAATCTACATGTTGCTGACATAGAAAATGAAAGTTAAGCTACAAATTTGGAAGTTTGCCATCCTTACTTATGAGAAACAGAGGAAGGCTTCAAAAAGCTGTTGCTGGGAAGGAATGCTGTGAAAATGGTATATTTTAATAACCTGCTACAAGATTATAGACTTTCAATAGACTACATTCAGCAAAAAATATTCAGAGGATATATAAATGTCTATTTTTTTTACAATTACTGGCAGGATTGTTGTATTACTAAGCCAAGGAATCCCTTCATTTACAATGTTTTAATTACTTTTTGCTCTTCCATTCTTTTAGGATTTACTTCTGAATCTTAAGAAAATGAAAACATATGAAATTGTTCATAATAAACTTTATTCCACTCTAGTATAAGACAGCATTCTTCTGAATTGTAAGAACTCAGAAGAGTGTTTTAAAATAATATCTCTAATAGCCTGGGCTTATCAGGAGGAAAATTACATTTTTTGTTAAGCTCATAGTTAAAGTTTTCTACACTATAGACTTTATACTCTTATTGACCATGCATGAACCATGTGCTTTCTGACTTTCAACCCTCAGCATTTTGGATCTCTTAAGTTCTGTACAGTTTTGTTCCACACTCTTACATTGAAAGATCATTAGAAATAGTTCTTTTGAAAGTCTTCCAGAGCTCTTAGACTATAAATTTCTCCCTATTTTGTGCTTCTGTTTTACCCTGCCTTTTTCTCTAGTTGTTCCCACATTTTTAAAATTGTCACTTCTGAGAACTTATAAGCAACATCTCTGGTCTTGCCTCCTTTCTGCTCCATGTTTCCCCACTACCAAGAACAACATGAGATAATAAGGTGTCAGTATTTGTTGAACAAGTATTTAAATGAATGAATAATAAGGAAGCAAACATGTTGAGTGGGATGACAAGGGCAGTATCCTGGAGTCCAATTTACATTAAAAAAAAAAAAGTGCTCATGCAACTAATACTAGCCAAGAATAAAGCCATAATAAGAAACTAGGTTTTCTCAGTTTTTAGTCCAATTCTGATTCTACCACAGGTCAGTTCAGTTCATTTCAGCTGCTGCTGTGTCCGACTTTTTGCGACATGAATTGCAACATGCCAGGCCTCCCTGTCCATCACCAACTCCCAGAGTTCACTCAGATTCACGTCCATCGAATCAGCGATGCCATCCAGCCATCTCATCCTCTGTCATCCCCTTCTCCTCCTGCCCCTAATCCCTCCCAGAATCAGTCTTTTCCAATGAGTCAACTCTTCACATGAGGTGGCCAAAGTATTGGAGTTTCAGGCTCAGCATCAGTCCTTCCAAAGAAATCCCAGGACTGATCTCCTCTAGAATGGACTGCTTGGATCTCCCTGCAGTCCAAGGGACTCTCAAGAGTCTTCTCCAACACCACAGTTCAAAAGCATCAATTCTTCGGCACTCAGCTTACTTCACATTCCAACTCTCACATCCAAACATGACCACTGGAAAAACCATAGCCTTGACTAGATGGACCTTTGTTGGGAAAGTAATGTCTCTGCTTTTAAATATGCTATCTAGGTTGGTCATAATTCATCTTGATATTCTGATTATATATTATGGAAGCTGAAAGCAAAAGGAAATAATTATTTCATAAACCTTTTTTTTTAAGTCAACTTTGAGGTTAATATCTATATTCATTTTTACTAACTTTAGTAATTCAGATGCATAAAACTTGATCCAGAACTATAACTCATTGGTTCTAATTTATATCTAAGAAGAGCAAGAATTCTGCTACCAATGAATAATGAATCACAACAGCTGGACTTTTACAGCTGAGGATATATATATATATATTTCTATAAATAAATTCATATTTTTATTTGTGTGTTATGGCCAAAGTGGTTTTTTTTTTTCCTTTTAAATTAAGCCTTAATGGATTTTGTTAAGTGATCTTGGATTTCAATGAAAAGTTCATCTGTAAACCATAAAGGTAGTCCTTTGTGAGATATTAAAATAGAAATATAGTAAAGTTAGATAGTCTGCCTAGGAGAAAAGTACCTAGATTTTAAAGACCCAATTTGATCCTACTCTCTGATTATCCTTCCAGAAAATTTGTGAGCTAAAAATAGAATAGCTCATTGTTAATGGTAGAGGGAACAATGATGGATGTGAGAAATAGAGAAATAGCACCGCAACTTTCCACATAGAGAAAGAAAGGAAAGATCTCTTACAACACCTTTTGGTCACACTTATGCCAGCTAATAAGTATTTCCTTAAATTTCCAACTTCTCTCATGAAGAAGAAGTAAAAATAACATAGACCAAGAGAAAGAGGTCAGAAAGATTTTTTTTCCTCTCCTGAGGAAATATGTAAAAGGAAATATGCAAAAACTCATAAATACACTTCTTAAAAGATAGTTAACTACTAAGCTAGTTAGAAATGATTCATTTCTGAAAGAGTCACTATATAAGAGAGAAACAAATAATGTTTTTTCTTCATTACCCTGTAATTGGAATATATTCTGTAGGTTGAATATGCTATTTTACAATGTTAGAATATCAAAAATAAATCCCAATGTGGTACTTTTTCATACTAATTAAATTTTCTTACAATTTGATTACATACCTACATTCATTTATTATTGTACACCTGTTTTATAGACAAAAATATTGGAGTAATACCTAATCACAGTCCCTTTTTTCCTTTTATTAAAAAAAAAACACATTAAAGGTATTTAGGGAGAAAACAGATATTACTTACAAAGGACCTAATATTAGATTCATGTCATCATTTTTCTGAAATAATTTTAGCAAAATTAGTAACCCAGTTTCCACAGAATTTGTAGGAAACTATTTTTCTTCAGTACATATGTACCCTTTTCTAGTCTTGTTTGAAAGAATAGAATGGACTCAGGCTAGTAACAACCACAGAATTGATTGAATTCTAATTAAACACTGTATCTTTTCCAAATAACTATAATATTTTATTATAATTTTAATGGTGATTTGATTTTTATTGAATCATCCACATTAGATTTTTTAAGGAGAAACTTTAATACTAACATCTTGTTTTTATAGTGAAAGCAAATTAACTGCACTGAAATATTCTTTTTGATTTCCCAATAGTCAACCAGTCATCTGTTTTTAAAATTTAACCATTGGAACAAACTAACAGCATGAATTGAGTTTGTTACTAAACCCTGAATTGCTTCTTGCTAGAACCCCAGGAGACTAGAGTTTTCAGTTTGACAAGGTAATATGTGCCCTGTATATCTTAACCATATCTCCACTGATGTAGGAAGAAAGAGTTACCTGAATAGTGGAAAAAGTGCTCAGATCTCCATGGTGTCCTGTCTATAATGAAGGCAATGTGAAGGTTCTGACTTTGTTTAGTTCTTTTTGCCACTCATATTTTTCTGAAGTGTCATGAGCTTCTGTTAAGACCTGATCATCTAGAATACTTTACTACCCTCCTACATAATCTTTTAGAGATGAATGGAAATACTAAACTGAACTTATTACTTCCAACATATTTCTTCAAATATGTGTGAATATATACTCTAAACCAGGCATATTGAAGTATTAATGAGAACTACTTTGCTTTTTTCTATGTGAGGAAACATATCAAATAAATAATTACATGGAGCAATTCAAAATTTTAGTAAGAGCTACCCCATAAAGGATGTAAGAGGGAAATGGATTTGAAAAGAGCAAGGTGAAAAGGGAAGAAAGAACCTATGACTGTTGTTAATTATGTAGACACATCAAAGTTTGAAGTGAAATAGAAGAGAGAGAGGAAAAAAAGGAAAATTTTTTTTACTTGCCTGATAGAGAAATGGGAAAACCTATATTTAATTCTGCATATTTAGAATATTTTTAAAACATTTGATAGCAAGAGGTGCCCAAATAAACATGGCTTTGGGTTTTAAATTATTTGAACACTGACCTCTTATTTTACGGGATCTTTATTGTGCTATGTCAGAGAAGGCGATGGCACCTCACTCCAGTACTCTTGCCTGGTGGGCTGCCGTCTGTGGGGTCACACAGAGTTGGACACAACTGAAGCAACTTAGCAGCAGCAGCAGCAGCATTGTGCTATGTGCTATGATAATGTTCTCTTCTTACACTAAAGACAGATATGTCATTTTTGCTAAAAATCTGAGTTTATGTCAGAGTTTGTTTATGTTCCAAAAAGATTATTCATCTTGTTTTAATAGCATGTGTTGGATCTTGATCAAAACAGCCTCAGAAGGCCTTTCTAAATTTGACAAACTAAATTGTTTTAAGTTGCTAGAAGCATTGAGAACATCCAGTAGTTTATAGTTTTTGTGTGTCTTTTGAAAAGAAATTCTATATTATGTCTTAGTTTGATAATTGAACATTTTAATTTAATATAATGTATATTTGCATGCTAATCTCTGTCTCCCTCTCTCTCACACAATGCATACATGTATGCACCTGCATGCCTCAGATGAGATTATTCTGGCCATTATGTTGGATTATTCATGAAGGTGCAGTTGGAATCACCAATTTGATTTTTCTTATTAGTCATCATCATCAGTGTCACAATCTTTCAAGCCAATGCCTTGAAGTCATTTTACACTGTGCCTTCTACCTCAATCTTTTTTAAAAAAATATTTACTGAGTTACCTATATTACACTATTAATTTCATATTATTTTTGTGACATTTCTACACCTTTTCTCTTAAATGGGTGACTTAGAAATTTCTTGACTGAAATGAACCAAGAATGTGACTAATTTTGATGGAGATTATGAAATAAAATATTGTTGGAGATTTTTACAAGTGAAAGAAGCAGTGTGGTAAAGAGAACATTGGGTTTGTGATAAGGTCTCAGTTTTTGTTTCTGATTTCTTACTTCTTAAGAGCTTTATGACCTTAGACAAATCACAGTATACATTGATTCCCACAGTACTGTGGTGAAGAGAATGTGATAAGATTATGGTGAAGCATAAAGAGTTTTACAATACAAGGCTGTAAAAATGAAAAAAAGTGATTTTATATTAAATACTCACAATAAAGTTCCTCAATAAGCATTTTCTTATCTGGAATTAGGGCAGTGGATGGTTATGATTGGTGAGAATCACTTACATTGCTATAGTGATGGCCCATATTTATTCTCTAGTGACTCAGATGGTAAAGCATCTGCCTGCAATGTGGGAGACCAGGGTTCGATCCCTGGGTTGGGAAGATCCCCTGGATAAGGAAATGGCAACCCACTTCAGTACTGTTGCCTGGAAAATCCCATGGACAGAGGAGCCTTGTAGGTTACAGTCCATGGGGTTGCAAAGAATCAGACACGACTGAGCGACTTCACTTTATTTATTACAAATTGTTCTAACTTCCATAAAAACATTTATTTTTGATCACTAAGGATACAGCATATATGAGTTCGTATTTCAAAAGCTGATCAGGGTTCAGATAACATAGAATAAAATGATTAACATCTAAGACTCCAAATCAGGCTGCTGAAGTTTGAATGCTGCTTTATCACTAACAAACTGTACCTTTAGGCATATTACTACATGTAATTTGATAATAATCAGTAAAAAGCAGGATATGGCACATTTGATAATATGTGATACATTTTAAAATTGAAATAGTGTCTGTCATAGAGAAGGAGTCAAATTTTAGCTATAGCAATTAATGTTGGTTTTGTTGTTGGTGTTATTACATTTTTTAAAAGACAAAACAATGTAGACTTGAAAATGACCTTCTTTGGAACTTTAGGAAGCCATACATCTTTGTTCTACAGCTTATCAATTAATAAATCACACTAAAATGAATTAAATCATTTAAAGTAACAACTGCTTATCTCATTGAATTCTAAAGATTAGCTTATTACTTGCTACTGCATGACTAAATGTAAAACATTTTCCAAGTTTCAAGTGGATAATGGAGAAAGGATAAAAGAAAAGATATTTAGAGTGCTTTATAGATCCTTTGGGATTTTATTTGAAGGAATAATTAATTCAGTATTCACTTAACTATGTCCAGAACTTAAAATACTTTGATCATTCTTGGGTTTAATGAAGGCTCATTTGGCTGTACTACATTCAACTGTATTATGAAGTAGAGTATCTTTAAATTTCTAATTAGACAATAGTGCAGATAATTACCCTTTAAAAGCTTATATGAATATAGAGTATGAGTATTTGATTCTAATTCCCAAGTTTTCAAATCAAATTTTATTATATGTGGAATAGCCATTTATAAATAAATTGGGCCCAGAATTGTTTTTAATTTAAATGTTGTTTTTCTTAGTTGATGTTTATTGTGTTTGAGGCTGCTTTATGAAATGAAAATATATAACTTTCTACCCAAAGGAATATGTTCGGATTCCATTGTGTCTTTGTAGAAAGTCCTATGCTTCTGTTTCCTGTGCTAGCAAAGATGATAGTAGATAAAGGGAATTGAAAGTGTTAAGTTTATATATGGCCTTCCCTGATAGCTCAGTTGGTGAAGAATCTGCCTGCAGTGCAGGAGACTCTGGTTAGATTCCTGGCTCAGGAAGATCTGCTGGAGAAGGGATAGGCTACCCACTCCAGTATTCTGACCTAGAAAATTTCAAGGAATGTATAGTGTATGGGGTCACAAAGACCTGGATACAATGGAATGACTTTCACTTTCACTTTCTTTCAAGTTTACATATATAAGTTGAAGTTTAGATTTCTTTTTTTAATATTAGAGTATAATTAATTTACAATGTTGTGTTAGTTTCAGATATATTGCAAAATGAATCAGTTATAATATACATATATCCACTATTTTTTTTTTTTACATTCTTTTCCCATACAGGCTTTTCCAGAGCATTGAGTAGAGTTCCCTGTGCTATACAGTAGGTTCTTATTAGTTATCTATGTTATATATAGTACTGTGTATATGTCAATCCCAGTCTTCCAGTTTATCCTCCCCCTCATTATGTCTTGGTGAACATAAATTTGTTTTCTACATCTGTGACTCTACTTTTTTTTTTTTTGTAAATAACTTCATTTGTACCCTTTCTTTCAGTTCAGTTTAGTTACGTTCAGTTGCACAGTCGTGTCCAACTCTTTGCGACCCCATGAATCGCAGTACGCCACGGGCCTCCCTGTTCATCACCAACTCCTGGAGTTCACTCAGAGTCACATCCATCGAGTCAGTGATGCCATCCAGCCATCTCATCCTCGGTCGTCCCCTTCTCCTCCTGCCCCCAAGCCCTCCCAGCATCAAAGTCTTCTCCAATGAGTCAGCTCTTCACATGAGGTGGTCAAAGTACTGGACTATCATCTTGAGCATCATTCCTTCCAAAGAAATCCCAGGGCTGATCTCCTTCAGAATGGACTGGTTGGATCTCCTTGCAGTTCAAGGGATGCTCAGGAGTCTTCTCCAACACCACAGTTCAAAAGCATCAGTTCTTCAGTGCTCAGCCTTCTTCACAGTCCAACTCTCACATCCATACATGACTACTGGAAAAACCATAGCCTTGACTAGACGGACCTTAGTCGGCAAAGTAATTGTCTCTGCTTTTGAATATACTATCTAGGTTGGTCATAACTTTTCTTCCAAGGAGTAAGCGTCTTTTAATTTCATGGCTCCAGTCACCATCTGCAGTGATTTTGAAGCCCAGAAAAATAAAGTCTGACACTGTTTCCACTGTTTCCCCATCTACTTCCCATGAAGTGATGGGACCAGATGCCATGATCTTCGTTTTCTGAATGTTGAGCTTTAGGCCAACTTTTTCACTCTCCTCTTTTACTTTCATCAAGAGGCTTTTTAGTTCCTCTTCACTTTCTGCCATAGGGTGGTGTCATCTGCATATCTGAGGTTATTGATATTTCTCCCGGCAATCTTGATTCCAGCTTGTGTTTCTTCCAGTCCAGCATTTCTCATGATGTACTCTGCATAGAAGTTAAATAAGCAGAGTGACAATAGACAGCCTTGATGTACTCCTTTTCCTATTTGGAACCAGTCTGTTGTTCCATGTCCAGTTCTAACTGTTGCTTCCTGACATGCATATATGTTTCTCAAGAGGCAGGTCAGGTGGTCTGGTATGCCCATCTCTTTCAGAACTTTACACAGTTTCTTGTGATCCACACAGTCAAAGGCTTTGGCACAGTCAATAAAGCAGAAATAGATGTTTTTCTGGAACTCTCTTGCTTTTTCGATGATCCTGCGGATGTTGGCAATTTGATCTCTGGTTCTTCTGCCTTTTCTAAAACCAGCTTGAACATCAGGAATTTCATGGTTCACGTATTGCTGAAGCCTGGCTTGGAGAATTTTGAGCATTACTTTATTGATATCATATGATATTTGTCTTTCTGTGTCTGACTTACTTCACTCAGCATGACAATCTCTAGGTCTATCCATGTTGCTGCAAATGGCATTATTTTGTCCTTTTTATGACTGAGTAGTATTCCATTGTGTAATGTAACATATCTTTTTCTTTTTTTTTTCTTAAAGCATATTTTATTGACAGATTTGTTCTGTTGAATCAGTGGGACTAGGGGCTTGAGGGCAATAGGGGATCACTATAGAAATTAAATAATGCTATCTTTTCTTCACCTGCCACAATTCCTTCCCTAGTGACACATTTGTGTTACAGTGAGTAAAATTTTATTCTAATATATGTAACTTATTTAATCTCCTCTCACACTTATCCTGGAGTTCTCTTTTTGGGTCAGAAGGCTCTTGCCATATTGACAGACTCACATTTTCCTTTCCAGTTGAATTACTTATCAGCTTCTGAGATAGAACAAAATCAGTTAGTTTCCACAAAGCAGATGGACTGTATTCCAGTGATTCATCAATTTCTATGGGTATTTATCTGGGTCATATTTTGGGCCTGCAGTCCAGTGTTTGGTTGTTGTGGAATTGTCTGTGGCTTTCAAGACTCATTTAATCACTTACTGCTTATATTAAATGCTGGAAGGAAATGATGAATCGAACCCTAGTTTAGTTTAGTTTTGTTTTTTTAACAACTTGTTTTTGTTTTTGTTTTTTTCTGATTGAATTCTAAGTCTAGTAGGGAAATAGGCAAATATAATAATTTTGACAGGATTTTTTAATTGATTTTTTTCTTAGTATTTTTATTGAAGTATCAGTTCAGTTCAGTTGCTCAGTTGTGTCCAACTCTTTGCAACTCCATGAATCGCAGCACGCCAGGCCTTCCTTTCCATCACCAACTCCCACAGTCCACACAAACCTGTGTCCGTCGAGTCAGTGATGCCATCCAGCCACCTCATCATCTGTCGTCCCCTTCTCCTCCTGCCCTCAATCGTTCCCAGCATCACAGTCTTTTCAAATAGTCAGCTTTTCACACCCAGTGGCAAAAGTATTGGAGTTTCAGCTTCAACATCAGTCCTTCCAATGAACACCCAGGACTGATCTCTTTTAGAATGGACTGATTGGATCTCCTTGCAGTCCAAGGGAATCTCAAGAGTCTTCTCCAACACCACAGTTCAAAAGCATCAATTCTTCAGTGCTTAGCTTTCTTTATAGTCCAACTCTCACATCCATACATGACCAGTGGAAAAATCATAGCCTTGACTAGACGGACCTTTGTTGGCAAAGTAATGTCTCTGCTTTTTAATATGCTGTTTAGGTTGGTCATAACTTTCCTGCCAAGGAGTAAACATCCTTGGAATAAATAAGTGTCAAGGAGTAGGTAAGATAGGGTTATAAATAAAAAATACTCACCTCAAAACTTTAAAATTAATATAGATATATTTAATTTATGAGTATTTGAAGAAAAAGCATTTTAACACTAGTTATCATGTAATCATAATGATAAAATGACCAGTTCAATTCAGTCACTTAGTCATGTAAGACTCTTTGCGACCCCGTGGACTGCAGCACACCAGGCTTCCCTGTCTATCACCAACTTTGGGAGCAAACTCAAACTCGTCCATTGAGTTGGTGATGCCATCCAAACATCTCCTTGATCATCTGCTTCTCCTACCTTCAGTCTTTCCCAGCATCTGGGTCTTTTCAAATAAGTTCTTCACATCAGGTGGCCGAAGTATTGGAGTTTCAGCTTCAGCATCAGTCCTTCCAATGAATATTCAGGACTGATTTCCTTTAGTATTAACTGGTTGGATCTCTGTGCATTTCAAGAGACTCTCAAGTGTTTCCTTCAACACTATAGTTCAAAAACATTGATTCTTCAGTGCTCAGCTTCTTTATAGTCCAACTCTCACATCCATACATGAATACTAGAAAAACCATAGCTTTGACTAGATGAACCTTTGCTGGCAAAGTAATGCTCTGCTTTTTATATGTTGTCTAATTTGGTCATAGCTTTTCTACCAAGGAGCAAGTGCTTTTAATTTCATGGCTGCAGTAACCCTGCAGTGATTCGGAATCCCCCCAAATAACTGTCACTGTTTCCATTGTTTCCCCATTTATTTGCCATGAAGTTATGGGACTGGATGCCATGATCATAGTTTTCTAAATGTTGAGTTTATTTATTTTTTTTTTTTTTAGTTTTTATTTTTAAATTTTAAAATCTTTAATTCTTACATGCATTCCCAAACATGAACCCCCTCCCATCTCCCTCCCCATAACATCTTTCTGGGTCATCCCCATGAACCAGCCCCAAGCATGCTGCATCCTGCGTCAGACATAGACTGGTGATTCAATTCAAATGATAGTATACATGTTAGAATGTCATTCTCTCAAATCATCCCACCCTCTCCCTCTCCCTCTGAGTCCAAAAGTCCGTTATACACATCTGTGTCTCTTTCCCTGTCTTGCATACAGGGTCGTCATTGCCATCTTCCTAAATTCCATATATATGTGTTAGTATACTGTATTGGTGTTTTTCTTTCTGGCTTACTTCACTCTGTATAATCGGCTCCAGTTTCATCCATCTCATCAGAACTGATTCAAATGAATTCTTTTAACGGCTGAGTAATACTCCATTGTGTATATGTACCACAGCTTTCTTATCCATTCATCTGCTGATGGACATCTAGGTTGTTTCCATGTCCTGGCTATTATAAACAGTGCTGCGATGAACATTGGGGTACATGTGTCTCTTTCAATTCTGGTTTCCTCGGGGTGTAGATGGAGAAATATACCATGTTCATGGATTGGAAGAATCAATATAGTGAAAATGAGTATACTACCCAAAGCAATTTACAAATTCAATGCAATCCCTATCAAGCTACCAGCAGTATTTTTCACAGAACTAGAAGAAATAATTTCAAGATTTGTATGGAAATACAAAAACCTCGAATAGCCAAAGCAATCTTGAGAAAGAAGAATGGAACTGGAGGAATCAACTTGCCTGACTTCAGGCTCTACTACAAAGCCACGGTCATCAAGACAGTATGGTACTGGCACAAAGACAGACATATAGATCAGTGGAACAAAATAGAAAGCCCAGAGATAAATCCACACATATGGACACCTTATCTTTGACAAAGGAGGCAAGAATATACAATGGAGTAAGACAATCTCTTTAACAAGTGGTGCTGGGAAAACTGGTCAACCACTTGTAAAAGAATGAAACTAGATCACTTTCTAACACCGCACACAAAATAAACTCAAAATGGATTAAAGATCTAAATGTAAGATCAGAAACTATAAAACTCCTAGAGGAGAACATAGGCAAAACACTCAGACATAAATCACAGCAGGATCCTCTATGATCCACCTCCCAGAATTCTGGAAATAAAAGCAAAAATAAACAAATGGGATCTAATTAAAATTAAAAGCTTCTGCACAACAAAGGAAAATATAAGCAAGGTGAAAAGACAGCCTTCTGAATGGGAGAAAATAATAGCAAATGAAGCAACTGACAAACAACTAATCTCAAAAATATACAAGCAACTTCTGCAGCTCAACTCCAGAAAATAAACGACCCAATCAAAAAATGGGCCAAAGAACTAAATCGACATTTCTCCAAAGAAGACATACGGATGGCTAACAAACACATGAAAAGATGCTCAACATCACTCATTATTAGAGAAATGCAAATCAAAACCACAATGAGGTACCATCAATCTGCAAGCAATAAATGCTGGCGAGGGTGTGGAGAAAAGGGAACCCTCCTACACTGTTGGTGGGAATGCAAACTAGTACAGCCACTATGGAAAACAGTGTGGAGATTCCTTAAAAATTGCAAATAGAACTACCTTATGACCCAGCAATCCCACTTCTGGGCATAAATGTTGAGTTTAAAGTCAACCTTTTCACTCTCCTCTTTCACTTTCATCAAGAGGATCTTTAATTCTTCTTTGTTTTCTGCTATAAGGGTGATGTCAACTCCACATTTGAAGTTATTGATATTTCTCCCAGCAATCTTTATTCCAGCTTGTGCTTCAACCAGCACAGCATTTCTCATGATGTACTCTGCATATAAATTAAATAAGCAGGGTGACAATACAGCCTTGACATACTCCTTTCCCAGTTTTGAACCAGTCTGTTCCATGTCCAGTTCTAACTGTTGCTTCTTGATTGGCATATAGACCTCTCAGGAGACAGATCAGGTGGTCTGGTATTCCCATATCTTTCAGAATTTTCTACAGTTTGTTGTAATCCACACAGGCAAACGCTTTAGTGTAGTCAATAAATCAGAAGTAGATGTCTTTTCTAGAACTCCCTTGCTTTTTCAATGATCCAACGGATGTTGACAATTTGACCTCTGATACCTCTGGCTTTTCTAAATTCAGCTTGAGCATCTGGAATTTCCCAGTTCACGTTCTGTTGAAGCCTGGCTTGGAGAATTTTGAGCATTACTTTGCTAGCATGTGAGATTAGTGCAGTTGTGCAGTAGTTTGAACATTCTTTGGCATTTCCTTTCTTTGTGATTGGAATGAAAACATACCTTATCCGGTCCTGTGGCCACTGCTGAGTTTTCCAAATGTGCTGGCATATTGAGTGCAGCACTTTCACAGCATCATTTTTTAGGATTTGAAATAGCTCAACTGGAGTTCTATCACCTCTACTAGCTCTGTTCATAGTGATGCTTCCTAAGGCCCACATGACTTCACATTCTTGGGTATCTGGCTCTAGGTGAGTGATCACACCATCTTGGTTATCTGGGTCATGAAGATCTTTTTTATACAGTTCTTTGTGTATTCTTGCCACCTCTTCTTTCTGCTTCTGTTAGGTCCATACCATTCCTGTCCTTTATTGTACCTATCTTTGAATGAAATGTTCTCTTGGTATCTCTAATTTTCTGGAAGAGATCTCTAGTCTTTCCCATTCTATTATTTTCCTCTATTTCTTTGCATTGATCACTGAGGAAGGCTTTCTTATCTCTCCTGCTGTTCTTTGGAACTCTGCATTCATATGGATATATCTTTCCTTTTCTCCTTTGCCTTTTCCTTCTCTTCTTTTCTCAGCTATTTGTAAGGCCTCCTCAGACAGCCATTTTGCTTGTTTGCATTTCTTTCTCTTGGGGATGGTCTTGATCCCTGCCTCCTGTACAGTGTCACACACCTCTGCCCATAGCCCTTCATGCACTCTATCAGATCTAATCACTTGAAACTATTTGTCACTTTCACCATATAATCATAAGGGATTTGATTTCGGTCATACCTGAATGGTCTAGTGGTTTTCCTTCCTTTCTTCAATTTAAGTCTGAATTTGGCAATAAGGAATTCACGATCTGAGCCACAGTCAGCTCTGGGTCTTGTTTTAGTTGACTGTAATTTCTGTCGGCTCTATGATGGGGTTAATGGCTACCTCCTCCAAGAGGTCTTATGCCACACCCAGATCTGATTCATCCAGAGCCCCTGCCCTTGTGGCAGAGCTCTGCTGAACCATACCTTCACAGGAGACAGACAAACACTGAAAGGCAGGTCTCACTCAGAACTGTGGGGTCTCCTGGTGCACATAAGGTTTGGTTTGAGCCCTCCTAGCATCTCTGGTGGGTATGGGGTTTGAATCTAAACATAATTTCACCCCTCCTACCATCTTGCTGGGGCTTCTCCTTTGCCCTTGGATGTGGGGTATCTTTTTTTGGTGGGATCCAGCATTATCCACTGGAGTGGTTAGCCTATCCCTTCTCCAGTAGATCTTCCAGACCCAGGAATTAAATCAGGGTCTCCTGCATTGCAGGTGGACTCTTTACCAACTGAGCTATCAGGGAAGCCCCTCATTTCAATAAAAAGAACCCTGTATCCATTTTTTTCCTTGAGATGTGGAAAGATGTCATTATAGTTTAAGAAATAATCAATTTTGGTTATAAATAAGTTTTCATTGTAACTTTGGAAAAGTATGATTATTATTATTCATGTATAGGTATCTAACAAAAAATCCTCTAACCTATTCATATATTTTTCCTTAGTGAAATAGTCATAGATTCTATTTAAATGAGTAAATTTGGGGCTAGAAATCTGACTTGGGTTGTAAAGAAATTACTAGAAATGAAGCAGGATAAATCAGATGGACTAACACATTGTTTGAGAAAACTACTATGTGAACTCCCACAAAAAAATATGTCATGCTGACTTTCATGAAAGATGTTATCTGGGCTTTGTGGGTGACAGTTGTGGGGGTGGATAGAGGAAACAATTTTCAAAATATTACGTGTTCCAGCAATAAAGTTGTTCTACATGTGCTAAAGAATCCTTCTGGATATGGTAATACTATAACAAATCACCGAGTATGGGAAGAAATGCACACACACAGTTTATTTCTTTAGACTGATATGTAGACAACATTTGTTAGAAATCATACATGCTATATGTCTGCAGTGCCAAATGAGAGTACTTTCAAAGGTAAAATTATGTGTTATTTCACTAGTGGAAAAATAAGGCTCTTACTCTATGTTGGCTCCTATCTATATGTCTGTTCCTTAGCACAACAGTAGCAGGATTGTAGGATTGTGTTTACTACCAGCATGGATACTATAGGATTTTTTTTGTTTGTTTGTTTTTTAGTTACTAAGTTGTGTCCAACACTTTTGCAACCCCATGGACTGTAGCCCACCAGGCTGTGCCATCCATGGGATTTCCTAGGCAAGAATACTGGAGTGGGTTGTATTTCCTTCCCCAGGAGGTCTTCCTGACTCAGGGATTGAACCCACATCTCCTGCATTGGCAGACAGGTTCTTTAAACTGAGCAACCTGGGAAACCCAGTCATAGGATTGGAGTGATTGAATTTTGAATTTTTATATCATTGCCAATACTTTTTGGTTGTGGAAACTTACAAAATTGCTATAAATTGCATTTAATAAGGGTATGCTTTTATGGGGTGTAACTTGTTTAAAGGAGCTTTTGAACATTGTCTGTATCTGTTACTCTGTGAATCTCATTTTGTCATACCACACTTCTCGTCTTGACTAGTCAATGTTTCTCTAACCTGTGAGAAGCCCTGCTAAGCGAAAACAACTAATTACACTCCAGATACACAGACCTAGATGACAAAGGGCAATCCAGATTTCGCTCATAATTAATAAGTAGAAAAACTGTCTGTAAAAGGCAGAATTAGCAAAAAACAGTTTTTATTAGTGTCCTCCGCACCATCACATGATTTTTAAAATGCTTTTAGTTAAATTAACTCTAAGGGGAAAAGCTTTAGAACTTATAAAGAATAACAGTATGGGATGTGAGTGTTTAGGTGTTGTTGTTCAGTGACTAAGTCATCTCTGACTCTTTGAGACCCCATGGGCTGCAGCACACCAGGCCCCTTTGTTCTCCAGTATATCCTGGAATTTACTCAGATTCATGTCCATTGAGTTGATGAGGCTATCTAACTATCTCATCCTCTGTCCCCGCTTCTCCTCTTGCCCTCAATCTTTTCCAGCATCAGGGTCTTTTCCAATGAGTTGGGTATTTGCATCAGGTGATCAAAGTATTGGAGCTTCAGCTTCAGCCTCAGTCTTTCCAACTCAGGGTTGATTTCCTTTAGGAATGACTGGTTTGACCTCCTTGCAGTCCAAGGGACTCTCAAGAGTCTCCAGCACCACAATTCGAAAGCATCAAATCTTTGGTGCTCAGCTTTCTTTATGGTCCATAAAGGTCTAAAACATCTAAACCTATCTTTAAGGACTTCCCTGGTGGCTCAGACAGTAAAGAATCGGCCTGTAATGCAGGAGGCCTGGGTTCGAACCCTGGGTCAGGAAGATCCCCTGGAGAAGGGAATGACAACCCTCTCCAGGATTCTTGTCTGAAGAATCCCATGAACAAAAGAGCCTGGCAGGCTACAGTCCATGTGGTCGCAAAGAGTTGGACATAACTGAGCAACTAATGCTAATATATCCTTAAGAATTAATGAACCATATTATAAAAGAGATTATATTTATTTTTTAGCAGCAGTGATATATTTAGCAAATGCAATAAAAATATTTGGTTTGAAAAAAAGAGTAATGATTTAAAACATAAGTTAAACTTACCACAAAATGTAACATTATATCTGATGGAAAGTTCCTTTCAGAAACAACTTGGAGTTTAAGTGATAAAAATAATTTGAGTGTTAATTTAAAGTATGTTGTTGTTTTGGTCTCTAAGTTGTGTCCAACTCTTTTGTGACCCCAAGGACTGTAGCCCACTAGGCCCTTCTGTCCTTGGGATTTCCCAGGTAAGAACACTGGAATGGGTTGCCATTTCCTTCTCCAGGGTATCTTCCTGACCCAGGGATTGAACCCATGTCTCCTACATTGGCAGGTGGGTTCCTTACCACTTAGCCACCTGGGAAAGCCCAATTTGATATATTTTTACCCACTTTAAGAAAATGAAATATTTTTAGAATTACATTTGTAGTCAACTAGAAGTGAATCCTGAAGTCATAGGTGAAATTCAATGTATCATATATTAACTGTATATATTGTTGAATTTTTTATATATGTGTATATGCATAAATATATATAAATGTACTCTTACATGTGCATATATGTTATTGATAGCTACTCTCATACAGTTAATATATACTTCTATATAATACCAGTTTTGTCTATGTAAAATCTAGTACTTACTAGAAATACAATTATTTCTGAATTGCAATCTTAAAATATTTCAGTAAGTTTCATAATCTTGTGGCTTGTAAGAATCCTTTATATATATACAGTTATAATCATGTGATGCCACCTAGATATATTCACATATAATTTATCAAAAACATCACATGCCATATACTGGCTTTAAAATTATTTTTGAGCAACACAGTATTAAATTTTGAATGATAATTCTGATGAAACTCAAAAATAATATACTTTTAAAAATAATGATTTTTTTCTGTATATGATTAGCACTGTGCTTAATTGATTGTTATAAAAAAAAACTAGGGCATTCAGACACATGATTTGAGAAGAGATATGAGACATGAGATGAAATACTTCTAATATTTAGCAATGAGTGTTGTGCTAATTAAACTGCGTAATCAAGTAATGTCAAGGATTTAAAGATTATTATGCAGCTGCTTCAGAATGAGTGTGGAAAATGAGTGAGGATTAGTTCCTCTTTACTCCTTTTAACTCCTTTAAAACTTACATACTTTCAAGCTGGAGGTGATAAGCAGGAGTGTAAGAGGAAAGTACTACAGACTAACCTAACTTTGCCCTTGAAAACTCCTCTTTCCATCATAATCCAGTCTTGTTTGGTCTATTTGAATGTGCTTTTCTCAGTACAAATCTATTATTTCACTAAATATTGTGGTGTACATTTAATTATTCCTTTAGTTTCAAACTCCAAAAATATGCCTATTCCAAGTTTCTCGGCTCCTCATCTCATTTAAGACCTAGAAGGTCACCACAAGCCCACAGCACAAAATTCCTTTACATGTATAGAGTGCAAAAACAAATGAATGGGATACCATTTGACTGCAATCATCTCTCTTCACTCACATTAGATGTTTAACTGAACTTTCATTTTTATTTGGAGTCCTTATTGGTGAAAGCATTATATTTTAAAAACAAAATTTAAGCAAATTTACTTTATTTGCATTTAAAGTAAAATTTCTTTACTATTTGAAGTCATAAAAATAGTGGGTACATCCTGCTGTAGCCACTTCAGCATTGAATATCTTAGTCCCGAAAGCTTTATTACATACATTTATGAAAAGATGGACTGGGGGAGACAAGATTAAATTCCACTTCATGTTTCTTCCTGAGAATGACTGGATGTTAGCTGTAAATAATTAGCAACATAAAGAAGGCTAATATTAGATGAGAAGAGAATGTGTCTACACTGGAGTATAACCTATATGAGAAAAGGTTATTTTTGTCTTATTTAATGCTGAGAAATTGTACACAGCCTATTACATGAACATAGTTATCACACAGTATGCATATAAATGGCCTTCCTTGATGGCTCAGCGGTAAAGAACTCACCTGCAATATAGGAGACACAGGAGACTCAAGTTCCATCCCTGAGTTGGGAAGATCCCTCGAAGGAGAACACAGCAATCCAGTCCAGTTTTATTGCCCAGAGAACCCCATGGACAGAGGACCCTGGCGGTCTATAGTCCATAGGGTTGCCGAGAGTCAGGCATGATTGAAATGGTTGACCACACCGTAACAAATACTTATAAATAATAAAAGGTGATATTAGATAGAAGCCTTATTTAAAAGACAATAACATTTCTGGAGACCTTTTTGACATGATGTTCTCATTGTTAGTGATGACAGTAGCAAATGACACTAGTATCTTAGAGTATTTTAACAAGTGTTGTGTATTAACTCTGTACAGTACACTATGCTGGTGCCTGCTGTTGCTTATTGATAACTATACCTCTGCATAGGCTGTGACTTAAAGGGATGTGTATAAAGTGTGCATGTCTGAGAGTTCCATTAAAATTCAGTTTCTATAAAATGGCCATGCTTTTTGCATCTTATGTAGTTTGCTTAGCAGATAAGCATAGTATATATGTAGAATTACATATTAATACAGTTTTTCATATAGATCAAAACAAAACATGACTGATCTTTTTGAAACCATTTTCTTTAACAGACTAGTATCTATTTTCCTGTATGGGCTATTACTCATGTTAACATGAGAACACAAAATGAAAATAATGATTGACAAAACAGGGTGAGTTACCTTGCATAGAAAAATTGTTACCATATATAATTTCTTCAAATTCAAATCACATTCTTAGAATTTGTAACCATTCCTTCTCTTATTATTTCACCTCTTATGACTCATTTGCTTTTTATTCTGTCATAAATTTTTAAAATCTCAGTACAGAGAGATTTTATTCTGATATTGCATTCTAGCAACAATTCTATAATCTGAAATGTAAAGCATGTATTTAATGATTTAAAGCATTTGTTTAGTGATTAAAAAAAAAGAAGGCTTACAGTTTCAGCTCCAACATGCAAAGATCTTAAAAGCTGTCACCCCTGTCCTTAAAACAACAACAAAAACTGAACAAAATGGGAAAGAAGAACTTTCATTGAATCTTCTGATAAATGAGATTGTAGGGCACACCACCACCCTGAAATATGGAGAGTAAATGTTGAGATCTCAGCCAAGGTGAACTTCCCTTTGGAGCTATACATGGTAGGAGCATGTAGATGGCAAATTTGGTGAGCTATTGGAGGCTGAAGGTAAACAAGCTTGAGTTGTGAGAAACACATGGGACCATAGGTTTGGGAGGCAGTGTTTATAGCTTTTATCCTCAGGTGTACCACCAGCTTCTTATGGTGAAGAGCCAATAAAAGTTCTCTTGAGACTTTGACAGGACTAGAGAAATACAGAACTTTATACTAACCTAATCGCCTCACTTTCTGCTGCTGCTGCTAAGTCGCTTCAGTCGTGTCCGACTCTGTGTGACCCCACAGACGGCAGCCCACAAGGCTCCCCTGTCCAGGGGATTCTCCAGGCAAGAACACTGGAGTAGGGTGCCATTTCCTTCTCCAATGCATGAAAGTGAAAAGTGAAAGTGAAGTCGCTCAGTCGTATCCGACTGTTCGAGACCCCATGGACTGCAGCCCACCAGGCTCCCACGTCCATGGGATTTTCCAGGGAAGAGTACTGGAGTGGGGCGCCATTGCCTTCTCCAGCCTCACTTCCTATTACTCCCTTATATCATAATTGTATTTTACCAAATATTACAAGGCATGCTAAAAGGCAAGAAAAATATAATCTACAAGATAAAAGATATACAGATCAATCAATGAGATTTTAGCTTATAACACCAAAGCATAATCTGTGGAAGAACAAATGACGAGTTATTTATTAACATTAAATACGTATATGCTCTGAGGAATACACTGTTATAATAATAAAGCAACAAAGCAAACATTGGTAGAAAATATTTTCAAAACACATATCTGATAATTTGTAGCCAAAATATGTAAAGAACTTCTAAAAATCCACAGTAAGAAAATAAACAGCCCAATTTAAAAATGGGCAGAAGATCTGAAAGGACATCTTCAGCAAAGAAGATATACAGATGGTGAACAAACACATTAGAAAAATGCTTACTATCATTTGTAATTAGGGCATTGCCAATTAAAGCAACAATGAGCTACTACCACACAAATACTAGGGTGACTAAAATTCAAAAAAGCTAAAAATGCTAATAAGGATGTAAACAGCAAAAATTCATTCTTTCATTGCTAGTGGCTACTTTGTAAGACTGTACTACAATTTCTTACAAAGCTAAGCATAATTTTATTATATAATCCATCAATCATACTTCTTGGTATTTACCTAACTGATTTGAAAAATTATGTTCCAAGAAAACTATTACATAAATATTTATAGAAGTTTTATTCCTAATCAACACAAACTGGAAGCAACCAATATGTCCTCTAATAGGTATTGAATGGATAGACATATTGTGAGTGCCTCAATATATTGAAATATTATTGAGCAATCACAGATTGAGACATTATTGGCCCAGTAAACTCCTTGCCTAATGTTCTTCCAAGATCTGGTTTGAATGTTTCTTAAATAAAGTTTATCTTATATGGGTGTTTTACTTTGAGAGGTATTATATAGTTTGTATATTTAACAGTAAGGGGGAAAATGTAACCAAAATTAGTATTCTTTCTCTATGCATATTGGTGCTTGAAGATTCCTTTCAGAAGAAACCCCAGCCTTTTCCTGAGTTCAGTCCTCATTTTAACTTAAGTGATCTTTTAAATTCTGCAGCTGTGTTCTTTTTGAATACCATGCATGGGGGTTAAAGCTGACGTTAAAACAGTTTGCAATTAAAAAAAAAAAGGGAAAAAAAGAAATATTATTCTCAATAGAAAGGAATGAACTGTTAAACCATGAAAAGAAATTACTGAATTTTAGAAGCATACTGCAAAAGGAAATGTGCTAGTAACAGAAGGATGTATGCTCTAGGTTTCTGATTTAATATTTTGGGAAAGGCAAAATTATAGACTGTATAAACAGCATAGTTTTTTGGTGCTCAAGGGGAACTGTAGAGTTGAAGGGATGCAGCAGTGTCATTTCTGGACTGTTAAACTCTTTTTTGTAAGTAGTTAATGGTGGATACATGTTACTATACATTTCCAAAGAACATGGAAATTTACTACACAGAGGGAAGCTTAATATATGCAAACATAAAATTTGTGAGGAAGGTCAAGCATCCCAGGATGGATTGAGAAAGTGATAAACACTCTAACTCATTACAAATGCATGTAACAGTCTCACAGAAAGAGAGGTGGAGGAAAAAGATGCTGACCTAATTAACTTCAGAGGTGATTAGAATTTGTGTATAAGCACTGTGCTTTAGATAATAAATTTGTTTCTGTAGGGAATGCATGTTAATAATTCTGATACCACTACTCATGTGTAATGGATTTAAACAATTTAGTATGTGGTTGACTCATGATAGGTACCAAAATTATCATGACTGTAATTGGACTTGACAGATAAGCAAAGATTTCATTACTTGGAGCAGGTGGAAGTGTGATAGAATAAGGTCATAGAGAGAGGAAGGAATCAATATGAAGTCACCTATAGCAAATATAGATTGTTACATATAGAAATATTTATCAATATTTGCTTATACATGGGTTAGTAGACACACATATATTTCCTTGCTTTACCAGCTCAGGGAGCTAAGAAACAAGAAAACCCCAGTAATAGTGAGCACCCTTAGAATCTAGATATTGGTTTCTTAATACCAATCTCAATAAACAGAACCAGCAATCCTTGGGTAAATGGCTGACTGTAGGATGGAGTAGGAAATATGTAAGTTAGTCTAGAGCATTTTATATTTCCAAAAAATAAGTTCTCAAAAAAAAAAAAAAAACAACACCTCAACAATGGAGTATGACAGGACACAGAAGGCCTACTAAAATGTTCCCAATGTTCAAAGCTGGACAGTTTGATCAACAAAATAAAGTAGTATTGGATTATACCCCAAACTTTAAAACAAGTATTTATGAGTCTATACTGATAAAAATGATTAGCTAAATAACAGAGACAGCTAAATAAAAAGAAAATTTCCAGATAATTTGTGTACTCTAATTTCAAGCTAGGGAAGAGTAATACCTCATTCCCTAAATATGAGCTGACCATAGTAGCTTCATTCCAAAGAGGTCAATATGAGAAGAAGCATTATTAAAAAATTAACTCTATAGTGGAGAAACTTGACTAACACTATTTCTGCCAATTGATCAAATTCAACATCAACAGTGATAAGTCAGATCTATCCTATGCACTCTTGGTATGAAAAACCCATAAGCCAAGACATATCATAAGAAAAAACATTAGACAAATCCCAATTGAAGGACATTGTTCAAGATATCTGACCAGTATACTTCAAAGACCTTAAGATCATCAAAATCAAAGAAAATAGAAGAAACTGTCACAATCAAAAGGAGCCTAAAGAGACACAAAAACATGTGAAGTGTGATATTTCACGAAAAGAAAATTAGTTTAAAAATGAAAGAAATCTGAATAGATTATACAATATAATGTATCAATATCGGTTCCTTAATTTTGAAGATCATACCATATTAAAATAAGATTTTAATTATAGAGAAATTAGTTGAGAAGGTATATGGAAACTAAAATCTTTACAATTTTTCTGAAAATTTAAAACTTTGAAAATATAAAGTATTTACTATGTCATGTATATTCAGAATCATCTATCTTCTTAATAAAATTAGGAAGTAACCTTATAGTTTTATTATTTTGAATATTTTGCATATGTTAGTAACAAATTAAGCAATATCCATAGGTTCTAGATATCTGTAAGGTGGCTTTTGAATTGTGGCTTACCTTCCCAATATTTTTTATTATCGCTACATCATATTTATTTAATTTTTAAAGATAAAGTATTTATCCCTTGAGAGAACAATGTTAATTAGGATGTTTTGGAAAATTTCAGCTAATAATAGGCTTAGTGTATATTGCCAATAAAATTGAATTTGGAATTATTGGGATAATAATTGAAACTACCTGTAAACATATTAAAACATTTAGAATGATAACTTGGTAGTGTACTCATAGTTAAAATGAATCTAGAGAGCATAAACACCTTGTATGCCATGTACTCTTTTTCATTAGATAGCTTTTAAAATTGGCAAGGTGATTCTAGGTTTGGCATATTTCATTAAACCAACTATGTGATTCAAAGTTGATACTGTTGTGAAGTTGCAGTGTTGCATGCGGTCACTGGCATATCCAATTGTATAATTTCTAGAGATAACTCCCACATTTGAGAACTTTTGTATAGCTTTCTAAAGGCCTTTTTATATTGTTCACCGCCTGTTGGATTTTGAAAATATGCTGGAGAACTAGAAGCATTTTAATAGTTCCCATGCCATTGTGTGTTTTACATTGGCTATTTTCAAGAGACTGAATAAGATTTTTCCTAATATACAATGTTTCTTCACTCTACTGGTGCTGAAGAATAGATTTGACCTTGCTCTTTTAAGTAGAATATAACTATCTGTCATTATGAAGTAATTCTAATTTCTTATCAGATTTGGTTCTTCACAATATATTTGGTGACTACCAAATCCCTGCCATCAATTCTTAATTGTTCTTTGTGTATCTTATTTTTCATTTTCAGACAAGCAACAAATTAGGGATTTTATTTTCAGAAGACTTGGATAAGAAATGGGACATTTTTGGGGTTGGTTTTTGGGCTGAGGTCCTCATTTTATTAGTTTTTCTTCTTTTCTTAATATTATAGTCAATTCAAAATGTGTTACTTTTAGATGTACAGCAAAGTGAATCAGTTATGCACATTTATACATACATCCACTATTGTTTTGTTGTTTAGGTTCTTTCCCATATAGGTCATTACAGATAATTGAGTAGAGATCCCTGTGCAGCAGGTTCTTATTAGTTATGCATTTTATATATAGTAGTGTATATATGTCAACCCAGTCTCCCAGATTTTTTGTAAATAAAGTCATTTGTGGGAATGTAAATTGGTATAGCCACTATGGAAACAATATGGAGCCTCCTTAAAAAACTAAAAACAGAACTACCATATGACCCAGCAATCCCATTCCTAGGCATACATCCAGAGAAAACCATAATTCAAAAAGATATATGCAACTCAGTGTTCACTGCAGTACCATTTACAACAGCCAAGATGTGGAAGCAACCTGAATGTCCATCAACAGAGGAATGGATAAAGAAGACGTGGTACGTATATACAATGGACTATAACTGAGCCATAAAAAGAATAAAATAATGCTTTTTGCAGCAACATGGATGGACCTAGAGTTGTCATACTGAGTGAAATAAGTTGGACACAGAAAGACAAATGTGATATTGCTTATATACGAAATCTAAAAAAGGATACAAATGAGCTGATTTATCAAACAGAAGTAGAGTCACAGATGTTCTTTATTTATAACTCTCATATGTCATATCATGCTTTGCCTTGTGTGCATTTTTTTTTCTATTTTGATCACTTTTAAGCATTCCTACTGATTTGTTTCTATGGTCTTAGAGGAATGGGGCTTCTCTGGTGGCTCAGATGGTAAAGAATCTACCTTCAATGTAAGAGAGCCAGGTTATGTCCCTGGGTAGAGATGATCCCCTGGAGAAGGAAATGGCTACCTACTCCAGTATTCTTGCCTGGAGAATTCCATGGATAAAGGAGCCTGGCAGGCTGCAGTCAATGGGGTCTTGAAGAGTTGGACATGGCTGAATGACTAACACTTTCACCTTTTTATAGGTAAAGTATTTTTCTTACTTTATCACCTGGATTGCCTTACACAATGATTCAGTATAATTACTAAAATTTTTGTCTGGCTGGAAAATACTAAATAAATATATTAATATTTCCAGGTTTTTCATAGATGAAGGCATAGTACAATATGATGGGATGAGTATTGAACTAAAAATATTCATTCTAGATCCTCTATCGCTGACTTCAGAGAAGAAAACCAACTAGGAAATGAAGAAGTTTGAAGTACATGATCGCTACAGTTCTTTCATAAATTTAAATCTATACTGTTTTAAGTTATACCCCACAAAAGATATCACATGCCCCATATTTCACTGGAGCCTTACAAACATGCCAAAATGTTAGAAAACACTATGAAATAGTTGTCTAGAAACCCTTCATACAGTTATTTCTCAAGAGGGCAGAATACATTGCTTTCTATTATCACACTTAGATTTCTCACCAATATAGGAGAAGATCCAATAAAGTTGGCTATTGGTGTATAATTTTTAATATTTTCTCCACTCTCCATAGAAAAATAAACTTTTGCATATTTCCCAAGTTCATCATTCCAAGTCTTTTGGCCTTGAGCATGGCCTTGACATACTTTTATTTGAAATTGTATTATTTTGTCTGCATGAAGTTCATAGTTCTCTGTTATACATTGTATTATTTTAACTTTGAAAATTAACTCAAATACTTTTTGAATCATAAAAGAACATAGATCATAAAAATATTAAATTTTAAAGGTTTACGGTGGAGTGTTCACTGTTTTGACAACAAATCTGATGATATATGTTGTAATTGTCACTTTAGAGTTAAAAATGTAGCTGAATATCTTTCATAATTGATTTTAAAGCTTTCATCTAACACAAGCTTTATTGATATATAAACTATTTCAGGTAATTTATTTGTACACAAAAATATATCAAAGTGTTCCTATACGACATATATAGCAGACAGCAAATCTGAAGGCTAGAATCAACTTAGATCATTTGGATTTGAAATTGATTGCCACAGTTTCCTATATATATTTATTTTAATTGAAGAATTATGTTGTTTATTTTTTATTTGGTGCTTTAATAAAACTTAGGTACCTACAAAGGAGTACTATTTTTCAATGCAGTTTAAATGAACTCTTAAGTTGTGTTTTACTTAACTTATAAAATATTTAACACTGATTTAAAAATGCTTTTAAGTAGTTTAACAATTTTAAAATAATATTTTCTGACAGAACAGTTTATTGTTTATAATAAAATCGAATTTCCTTGAATCAGAGATGTCAGTTCTAATAGGATTAGTATTACATTTTTCTCAACTCATTTATAAGTACTCTATTTTCACGGAAATCAGTAATAATTTTTGATTAGGAAACTGGGCTGAAGCTCTTTAGTGTTTGATTATACAGAATAAATGAGAAACTCATTTATTTTTGAAGAAACAAAATATGGTTTGCTAATCCCATTGAAATTTTTTTCAAAGTCAGGGTTGACATGTTTAAAGAAACTTAAGACATCTCCCATGTCTTTTGCCTTTAAGCTATTTGTGAGGTTTCTATCATTGGATCTCTTGATGGGGTCTTTGAAATATTCATATTTCAGCTTTCTTGAATATTCCAGGTACTTGAATTTATGCTCTTTAGTCCCGGTTATAATGTATAACATAACATACTGCCAAATTTAACATAATTATCAAGAACATATTACTTTGAATCAAAAAAAAATTAATAAAAGTTAACTAGTTTTTACTTGGTAAAATTACTTTGAATTTACAAAAGAAAAAGATGCTTACTTGTAGGAAATAGGTGAATTAACTTTCTTTCATATAGATTGTAATTTATAGTATTAATATGAATTAACTTGTTTTTTAAATATACTATCACATATTTTTGTAATAATTTTTAAAATTTATTTTTCCACAGAAAACATTCTTTAAAATGTATTTATTATTATTTTTAAATTGCAACAACACAAAATTACCACCTTAGTCATTTTTAGTATATACTTCAGTAGTGTTAAGTACATTCAGATAGTTGAGTGATCAATCTCTAGAACTCATTTCATCTTGAAAAGCTGAGATTCTGTGTGTGTATGCATATGCTCCTTTTATATACAAAGAACTTATATATGTATACAAAGTGAGTGAGTGAAGTCGCTCAGTCGTGTCTGACTCTGCGACCCCGTGGACTATAGCCACCAGGCTCCTCTGTTCCTGGGCTTCTCCAGTCAAGAATACTGGAGTGGGTTGCCATTTCCTTCTCCAGGGGATCTTCCAGACCCAGGGATCGAACCCAGGTCTTCCACATTGCAGGCAGATGCTTTAACCTCTGAGCCACCATACAAAAGAATTTATAAATGTATGTATATATAAATCCTTATATGTGTATGCATATTTCATACATACGTTTTTCTCAATAGAGAGAGAATGGAAGGAGAGATAGATCTTAAAATGTTAACAATGGTGGATTTATGTATTTTATTCTTCTTAACATTTGTATTCAGATTTTTCTACAATTCTTTGCTAAAAAGCAATACAACTTATGTTTGTGTTTAGATATCTGCATTATTAACCCAAGAAAATGAATATTTTTATTCCATTATCTTAAGATAAAGAGTAATATATTCAACTCCAGAACTTCTTAATCTTCACAATGAAGCTCCATACTCACTATAGTGCATATTCCTACCTCCTCCAGTTCTGACAACCACCATGCTACTTTGTATCTCTATGAATTTGATTAATTTAAGTACCTCATATAGGAAGAATCTCAGAATTTGTCCTTTTGTGACTGGCTTATTTTATATATTATTTTTCATTCTCAGACATTTTTTTCCTTTGTGTCATCATTTTTACTTTTTTTTTTTTTCTATGCCACAGAGCATGCAGAATCCTTTCTTGTAGTTGTTCAGTCTCTCAGTTGTGTCCGACTCTCTATGACCCCATGGACTGCAGCATGCCAGGGCTTCCTGTCTCCCACCATCTCCCAGAGCCAACTAAACTCATGTCCATTGAGTTGGTGGTGCCATCCAACCATCTCATCCTCTGTCGCCCCTTCTCCTCCTGCCTTCAATCTTCCCCAGCATCAGGGTCTTTTCAAATGAGTCAGCTCTTTGTATCAGGTGGAGCCTCAGCATCAGTCCTTCCAATGAATATTCAGGGTTGATTTCCTTCAGGATTGACTGATTGGATCTCCTTGCAGTCCAAGGGACTCTCAAGAGTCGTCTCCAACACCACAGATCAAAAGCATCAATTCTTCAGCACTCAGCCTTCTTTATGGTCAAACTTTCATTATCTATACATGACTACTGGAAAAACTATAGTGTTCATAATACCAACCTTTGCTGGCAAACTAATGTCTCTCCTTTTTAATATGCTGTTTAGATTTGTCATAGCTTTTCTTCCAGTAAGCAAGCATCATTTAATTTCATGGCTGCAGTCACTCTGTGCAGTGATTTTGAAGCCTATAAAAATAATTTCACTGCTTCCATTTTTTCCACATCTATTTGCCATGAAGTTATAGGACCAGATGCCATGATCTTAGTTTTTTGAATGTTGTTTTTTAAGAAGATTTTTCACTCTCCTCTTTCACTTTCAAGAGGCTTTTCAGTTCCTTGTTTTCTGCCATTATGGTGATATCATCTGCATATCTGAGATTATGTATATTTCTCCCAGCAACTTAATTTCAGCTTGAGCTTCATCCAGTCCATATTTCTCATGATGTACTCTGCAGATAGATTAATTGTTCAGGGTGACAATATACAGCTTTAATATACTTCTTTTCCAATTTTGAACCAGTTTGTTACTGGGATCCTAGTTCCTGGATAACAAACAGGATATTAGAAGTAAAGAAAGAGGAAGTGAATCCTTTGACTACTAAGAAAGGTGTTCCCAAGTAGTGGTACTAGTAAAGAAGCCCCTGCGAGTACAGGCCACACAATGCACAAGATGTAAGATACCCTGGAGGAGGACATGGCAGGCTACGCCAGTATTCTTGCCTGGAGAATCCCATAGACAGAAGAGCCTGGCAGACTACAGTCCATCGGGTCAAAAAGAGTTGAACACAGCTGAAGCAACTTAGCACGCACACACTAAGGGTCTAGCTTGGCTAACTAGGTGTGTGGTTTCATTCCAATCCCAAAGAAAGGCAATGCCAAAGAATGCTCAAACTAACACACAATTGCACTCATCTCAGATGCTCAAAGTAATGCTCAAAATTCTCCAAGCCAGGCTTCAACAGGATATGAACCGTGAACTTCCAGATGTTCAAGCTGGTTTTAGAAAAGGCAGAGGAACCAGAGATCAAACTGCAATATCCATTGGATCATCAAAAAAGCAAGAGAGTTCCAGAAAAAACATCTACTTTACTGACTATGCCAAAGCCTTTGACTGTGTGGATCACAACCAACTGTGGAAAATTCTGAAAGAGATGGGGAAAGCAGACCACCTGACCTGCCTCTTGAGAAATCTGTATGCAGGTCAAGAAGCAAGAGATAGAACTGGAATTGAAACAACAGACTGGTTCCAAATTGGGAAAAGAGTACATCAAGGCTACATATTGTCACCCTACTTATTTAACTTATATGCAGAGTATGTCATAAGAAACATTGGGCTGGATGAAGCACAAGCTGGAATCAAGATTGCCAGGAGAAATATCAATAACCTCGGATGTAAAGATGACACCACCCTTATGGCAGAAAGAGAAGAACTAAAGAACCTTGTGATGAAAGTGAAGGAGGATAGTGAAAAAGTTGGCATAAAACTCAATATTTGGAAACTAAAATTATGGCTTCTGGTCCCATCACTTCATGGCAAATAGATGGAGAAACAGTGGCAGACTTTATTTTATTTGGACTCCAAAATCACTGCAGATGTTGACTGCAGCCATGAAATAAAAAGATGCTTACTCCTTGGCAGGAAACTTATGACCAATCTAGACAGCCTATTAAAAAGCAGAGACATTACTTCCTCAACAAAGGTCCATCTAGTCAAAGCTATGCTTTTTCCAATAGTCATGTATTGATGTGAGAGTTGGACTGTGAAGAAAGCTAAGTGCCGAAGAATTGATGCTTTAGAACTCTCATGTTGGAGAAGACTCTTAAGAGTCCCATGGACTGCAAGGAGATCCAACTAGTCCATCCTAAGGAAAATCAGTCCTGAAAATTCATGGGAAGGACTGATGCTGAAACTCCAATACTTTGGCCACCTGATGCAAAGAACTGACTCATTTGAAAAGACCCTGATGCTGGGAAAGATTGAAGGTGGGAAGATAAGGATGAGATGGTTGGATTGAGTTTGCATCACCACCCCGATGGACATGAGTTTGGGTAAACTTTGGGAATTGGTAATGGACAGGGAGGCCTGACATGCTGCGGTCCATGTGGTCTCAAAGAGTCGGACATGACTGAGCAACTGCACTGAACTGAATACTTTCTACCTGACTTTTGTGATATGAGAGTAATCTTTTTGTAATGTATTGATCATTTATCCCTCTCATTTAGGAATGATCAAAGAGAAGTCCAAACTCCTTTATGTAGTATAAAGGACTCATCTCTTGCCATGTCCTTCATACCTCACTCTACACTCCAGCCAAATTGAATCGTTTCACTTATCCAAATGTGATATGCATATTTCCCTTTGGGCTTTGTTCTCAAGCCTGGATATACTCCTTAACTTTTTAACCAAGGCTCTCTTGGCCTTTTCTAAATGTTACTTCCTCAGTTCAGTTCAGTCGCTCATTTGTGTCTGACTCTTTGCGACCCCATGAATCGCAGCACGCCAGGCCTCCCTGTCCATCACCAACTCCCAGAGTTCACTCAGACTCACGTCCATCGAGTCTGTGATGCCATCCAGCCATCTCATCCTCTGTCGTCCCCTTCTCCTCCTGCCCCCAATCCCTCCCAGCATCAGGGTCTTTTCCAATGAGTCAACTCTTCGCATAAGGTGGCCAAAGTACTGGAGTTTCAGCTTTAGCATCATTCATTCCAAAGAAATCACAGGGCTGATCTCCTTTGGAATGGACTGGTTGGATCTTCTTGCAGTCCAAGGGATTCTCAAGAGTCTTCTCCAACACCACAGTTCAAAAGCATCAATTCTTTGGTGCTCAGCCTTCTTCACAGTCCAACTCTCACATCCATACATGACCACAGGAAAAACCATAGCCTTGACTAGACAGACCTTTGTTGGCAAAGAAATGTCTCTCTTTTTGAATATGCTATCTAGGTTGGTCATAACTTTTCTTCCAAGGAGTAAGCATCTTTTCATTTCATGGCTGCAGTCACCATCTGCAGTGATTTTGGAGCCGCCCAAAATAAAGTCTGACACCGTTTCCACTGTTTCCCCATCTATTTCCCATGAAGTGATGGGACCGGATGCCATGATCTTCATTTTCTGAATGTTGAGCTTTAGGCCAACTTTTTCACTCTCCTCTTTCACTTTCATCAAGAGGCTTTTTAGTTCCTCTTCACTTTCTGCCATAAGGGTGGTGTTATCTGCATATCTGAGGTGATTGATATTTCTCCCGGCAATCTTGATTCTAGCTTGTGTTTCTTCCAGTCCAGCATTTCTACAAGAGCCAATTTATAATATTCCAAGAATGATTTAGGCATCACTCATATTTTACTGTTTATAACCCTAAATTTATCACTGCAGTATAGTGCTAGTAAAATGGGCAGTTTCTAAGTGAAGAGGGACATCTGAATTTCTTAAAAGCGTGTGCCTACTTTATTACTATAATTATCTATTACATTAGTTGGGATGTGCAATGCACATTTGTGCAGTGTAGTTGGATTTTCGATCAACCATTGGTTATTGGAGATATTAGCTTTTATCTTTTTTTCATTTGTTTTATGTATATTGAGCACTAAATACCTGGGATGCTGAGGCTGCTTCTTTCCAACTCCCCTATGCTCTCTCCTCAGAAATATCTACAGTTTCCACTTCTGAAGAGAGAGAGAAGGGCTTGGAGGCATTTTCTATGTGGTGTTTTATTTTGTTCCCCTGTTTCTTCTCCCTTCCACCTTCCTGAATAAAGTGATCAGCTGTAGCTACAGGGTGGGTGGAGAGAAAATAAAAATGTTCATTTACTTCTGTTTGGTTCCCAAGTGATTATATTGTATTGCCTCCCTTACTATCTATCTATCTATCTATCTATCTATCTATCTATCTCTATATATATATATCCACCCCATTCTTGCTATGGAAGCAACAGTTTGCTTATCTATTAAATAATTAGACATAGGGCATTAGAGAATGCCATGTAGAAAGTTATAGAAAAATGAGGTTCTATATTTTAGCCAACATTTTAAAAGACATCCATATATCAATGGATTATGATGCTTTTTAAGTGCTTTTTTAAAATATGAATATTGTTTCATACAGAGATTCCAAATAAAGAAATGGAAATGAAAATTCCAATGATACTTCCTCTTATGTTTTGTGTGTTGCTAATATTCCAAATAAAGTGTTCTATCTCTCAATTCCAGAATATTATTAAAATTCTAAAATAATTTTCTAATTTACAAGGAATTGTCATATCACAACATATCATTCAACTGAAACAGAATTCAAAAATCACTTGCTTTTATTTAGAAGGGAATAATTTATGCAACTTGGTTTTATTTGGAACATATTATTTCCTTTAGGAGGATATTCAAAGTCAATATTTATGCCTATGGCCACGTATTAGGGATCTACATTCCCTCTGTCTATTTTTATCTAACTTCTGCATTTTAAGTAATGTTTAAAAATGATATACTTCTACATTGCAACAAGTAATAAGTTAATAAAAATCTATTTATCTATCTTCAGTACTGTAATTTAAAACAAAACCATCTACTTATTATAAAATGCAATACAGTGGTTTTAGGACATAAAGAGGAACTTCCCTATCCATGAATGATTCTTATAACTGCAAAAAGGGATATGATTTAATATGTTACCTAAAAACTTTACATGTTTCTCTCAGATAGAAATATATATATGAGGACAGTATGGATTCCAAACTGTAGTTTGAAAGAAAGCAATAGTGAAAATGAATTCCATGCCAGTAGACACTTTAAAAACTAGATTTAGCAGCAGTCACATTAGCTTAGATAATGGGAGAATTTTTCTTCATTGAAAATGCTCTGTGTCGCTTAGGAAGAACTTACTGAGGCAGCCTGCCATCTAGCTTTTTCACAGAAAAACAGGCTTACAGACTGCAGATGAGAGAGTCTGGAGCAGAGACAGTTTTAACTTAGCCATTCCTAATTTATCTCAAGCATATTCAATTCATCTTCACTGCTCTATGCACACAGGAACACCAGATTGTCGTCCCTAGGGAACAGAATGCAACCGGAGATCTAGAGAGCTGTCACATTCCAAGAAATATTTAAATTGTGCTGATTTTCTTCTGGAGAACTGAGCCCAGGGAATGAAACTCTCCATCAAGTCATAGCTTTGCGGGCAATAGATCAGAGGATATTGCCAGTTTTCTAATGGATTATTGTTATCGGGCAGGTTTTCTCTGAAGGTACGTAGTTATTTTCTCAATTCATTACCCTTTTCCTGTTTATCAGGTAATGATCTAATGAGCTGGGGAGCCAAACCTGTGAAAAAGAGAAAGATCTTAGTCTGTATTGACTAAAGAATGACACTTTATGGCTGCATGTTTATAGGTGAATTATCTGATTCCTGTACTAAAGATTAGTAGGGTATAGTTTGAATTGCATCATCAGCAAAAACAGGCAAAACAAAAACAAACCGTGCTGCAGGCTTTATTATCATAAGTTCATATGAATTCTCTTGAGGATTTTCTTTTATAGCTGCACTATATAATAAAGGGGATACAGACTTTGGAAACTCACTTAACCTTATATGTGTTTTATTCTTTTTACACAATGATATTTTATCTGTGTATTCCAAAATACAAAACTTTGTCTCAAATGCTGCTATTGATTTTGATGTCGTGGATGCTTATAACATTTGAATATATGAATGGCAAGAGTATTTAAAGAAACTCTAGTAGAAGTATTCCTGAGAATATTATATCGGTGTACTTTGTTGACTTACAGCTCTGTATTTTTGAGTTTGGAATCATCATGCTAAGATAAGTTGCTTTAATTTTAGTTAAATACACATACTCTAAAGATTTATTATCTAACTTTGCTCTGTGAAGTGAAAACCTCAATACATTTGTAGAAAACATGAAACTAGCACAGTAAAATTTTAAAAGCTGACAAACTTTGGAATATTTATTAAACTAATAAAAATAGAGAAAACCTTATCCTAAACTAGGTCTAACTGCGAAATATTAACACAGAAAAGGGATGACTTTTGTGCATGGTTCCTAAAGGTAAAGATGTATTTGTAGGGGGTTGTTCTGTGTCAGAGTGGGTGGGAGTGTAAGACAGAAAGTAAGCACATAGTAATGGCAATAAGCTTATGAAAACTGAAGAAATATTTTAGAATATTGTATGAGGGCTTTTGATGCATCTAAGCATTTTATTATTGTGTGAATTCACTCAGTGAAACCTACTGTGGCTTTGATATTTTTGCATGTCAGAAATGACTGTTAGGTTAGGTCAAGTAGTCGGTGCATGTGACCTGCAGCGTAGTATTTGTGGATTGTTACACAGACTTTGTGGACCCATCAACGGGTTAATCACAGACTTGAGAAAGGAAATGGTGGCTGAGCTTCATGAAAGCACTTGTTAAATGTGTTCTAGTTTCTTTGGAGCATTCGAGAGACTATTAGAAGCTTAAAGCAAACAGAGAAGGAATGAGTCACCCAAATAGTAACTTTAAGTTCATTCTCTCTTATCCTCAGAGGGATTGTAAAAAGCCAAAAGTGGAAACGAAGGAGATAGAGTCCTCAAAGAGTATGTTTAAGTGCTTCTTTTTTCATGAATCTTACAAGAATTGAGAAATAGGGGCTTAAATTAAGGTTTCCCTATGGATTGCTCCATTTTACAAGTTTTCTCTCTCTTTTATGGAACATTTTTGCTCCACTCACTTAAGAAAAAAAAGTGAGCTTGCTTCCAGCCTGATTTCTGCCCAATAGCTTGTATCTCTAATTTAACTCTCCAGAAATGTGCTCTTTGAAACTGCATACACTTCAGAGTCTCAGTTTGATCATTCATTGAGTTTTGTATGCCAAAAGATAATATAATATAACACTTTTTAACATTCTTTTACAATTATTATCACAATTAGCATTTCTGAAAATCTCAGACTGTGTGCAAAAGAGGGTATAAGTAGGGGAAAAAATAAGGGAACATACATTATGTTCTTTTGGAGTAAGATAATACCAATAAATAATGAAATATATTCACTTCATGTTTGAGTATGGGGCAGGAATGACAACAGCTTAGAATATATCCCTTAATTTACATTTTAGATGTTAGATGAATATAACAAATCTGAAAATGAGGAGTAGTTTCATTTTTCAGATTGGAATTTTTTGTGTTTGTTTTGTTTTAACCTCCTGTTAACTTTTTCTACCACACATGTTAATGTCTTTTACCTCCCTAGAGAGTTCATTCACTTATCCAGCTTCTAAATCTGCTGATCTTCTAGGTCTAGTACTAAAACTTGTTTTTTATTTCATCTTATGATGAGTTAATTGTAAAATATATTGCCATAATTTCATTTTATTAGCTGCTGTTAAATATTTAATATTTATTGAGTGCCCATGAAATGTTTGGTGCTTAAAAGCAATATGTAGAAAGAAAGTACATACTGATATTTCTCACAAATCAGCCAGTTTATTAATATTTCCAGATTTCTAATTGGTGCCCACAGAGAAAAGCAATTATGCCTGACTCTTTAGTAGCTACTTATGCGTGTATAAGGCATGGACACTCCTATATTTGGTCAATAATTTGCATACACCTTTACTGAAGATTCCAGACTAGTCATCCAGATATTTTCAAATTCTCCCATAACTCTGTTTTATATGTTAAACTGTCACTGACCGAACACTGAATTGTAGGTAAGACAAACTAGATTTAAATCTGTTAAGCAAATTTGTGTAGGTTAATCATCTCCTCCATACTCCTATCTCATCGGTGGTATAATGATATCTACTTTTTAGATTCTTGTGGGTAGTAAAGATCAGGCACATTAAGTAACAAACACAGAATTTATGCACAACATATGCTTGATAAACAGTACCTGTTTCTTAAACACATTTTATTATAATTTTACATACAGAATGTTCCATTTGAAATCACCTTGACTCTTTCTTCAATGATGTGTGTATATGCATATGTTCATTTGTTATACAGTCTTAGTAATCAAAATAATGCATTGGTTATATGGTTATTGCTTGGCACTAAAGTTCTCTATAAAATTACTAAAGCAAAATTACTAAATTCAAGATTAGTTTGAGAAAGTTGTTGGCGTATTCCCCATGGCTTTCAAATTGCTAAATAAATCATGATCTACTGGGGAAGAAAAGATAGAACTATATCTCATTTTCCCACTTTTCCCTTCTTCCAAAAGATATGGAAATAGAAGAAAAAGCACTAAATCATCTTGCTCATTTTAATGTACCCTTTGCCCCTTTCATTTGCATTTACTTTGCTATAATGACTTGTCTAGTGAGATGGCCTCAAATTCCAACTGCATATGGTAGTTCAAGCGTACAAATCCACCCCTCACGGAACAAAGCAAATATATGAAAACTTTTATTAAAATAAAAGACAGCTTTTGCTTTGAAAAAATACTAAACATTTTTTAATGAGAGTGAAAATGTTAAAATGCAAGTATTAAATCCAGCCAGATGTTGACCTTAACTGTGAGTCTGAATCTTTATAAAAATAGGATGCAAATCCAAGCTAGAAGCTGTTTTCTTTAGGTGACAAGGCTGCTGAAAACTCCTGAGTCTGAATTTCTCAAATATATTTCATATTGAATTAAGCATGTACAGAAAGCCTACTTTAATATCCTAAGTTGTATAGACAGGGAGATTAAGCATAATATAAGTTGGTCTTATATATCTGTATATATCTGGATTTGTATTGGAATTTGGAAATAGATATATAAAAGTCTTCTTATAAAAAGGAACCACCAAGTATTTATTTTCAAAGTACATGACAACATTCTAACTAGATCAAAATGTGGATGCAAAAGCAAGTACCTGCTGAGAAACTATTCTTTCTTCTTCTTTTTTAATTTTTTTGGTCAGGATCTGTTGTCAGTACCAATCCTATTTTATATCTGTGAATTTACCTACTTGTCAGTATGGAGAAGGTGAAGGTTTGGGTATCTGACTTCGTTTTGTAGATGACCCTTGAAGTTCTATTGTTTTTTTATTGCCAATTTCAGATATTTTGGCCCGGTACTTAAAGGAGATTAGAATCTATATTCTAATTTCAACTCAGTTTTCTAATTTGTATGCGTGTGTGTAAGAATAATAATAATGGTCACATGGTGGTGTAGAATGCATGACAATGTTGTAAAATAGTATTACAGGGGCTTGTTCATAAGTACGGAGTTGATCCTCAAACACCACAGATTTGAACTACACAGGTCCACTTAAATGTAGATCTATTTTTATTAGTAAATACTACAGTGCCACATGATCCATGGTTTGTTAAATCCAAGAAAGTGGAACTGAGGATATGAAGGAAACTTCCTCCATGTATACGGAAGGCTTAATCGTAAGTTATATGCATATTTTTGATTGCTTTGAAGGTTGGTGTTCCTAGACCCCAAGTTTTTCAAGGCTCAACTATGCTAATAAATGGTAATAAGTATTATTGTTTCTCTTATGACATCACCATCTGCACACCCACTCCTGATATTAGGTTTCCAGTTATTCAGTTAGATTATCAGGCTACCTTTGGTGGGGGAGGGGCCCCAGGGGGAAGGTCCCAAATTCATATTCACCTACATATTTCTCTTACATCTAGCTTCCTACAAGTAAATATTCTTGTTTACTAAGCCCTGCTCCTTTGACCTAACTTTAAAAAGCTTAGCCACAGTCCCTTGAGATGCTTTTTTCCTGGTAAATTATTAAGCTTATTAATTCTCTCCTGATGTCTATTTTGTATAAAGGAAGCAGAAAGAAAATATGGTTGTCTTGTGGCAGATGCAACTTCCACAGGCTTCTCGAGTGGAGGCTTTCTTTTATGAAAGGTGTACTAATACGAATTATGAGCTGAATTGTCTCTCCCTAAAATTCATAATGGCAACCCACTCCAGTATTCTTGCCTGGAGAATTTCATGGGCAGGGGAGCCTGGCAGACTGCAGTCCATGGGTTCAAAAAGGTCAAACACGAGCCTGGCAGGCTGCAGTCCATGGGTTCAAAAAGGTCAAACACGACTGAGAGACTTCCAAATTCATATGCTTATGTACTAACTCCCAGTATCTTGGAATGTGGCTATATATGGAGACAGGATTTTTAGAGATATAATTAAGTTAAAGTCAGGTCACTAGGGTGATTCCTAATCCAATATGACTGGTGTCCCTATAAGAAGAGGAAATTTGGACATAGATTCTTACAAGACACTGGGAAAAGATGGCCATCTATAAGCCAAGGAGAGAAGCCCCAGAAGAAATCAACCCTCCTGAAACTTGATCTCAACTTCTATCTTATAACTGTGAGAGAAAAAACTACTATGTTCCTTTAGCCACCCAGTCTATGATGTATGGTGCTTTGTTATGGCAACCCTAGTAAATTAATACAGGGAAACATTTTAGCCTTTGTGGACCTCATGCAGTTTCTGACACATATCCTTTCTTTCCCTCCTTCCCTTCTTCTCCTTATTCACCCTTTAAAAATGTAATGCAAAACAAAACAGAAAGCCAATAAAAACAAATATTCTTAGGTGCCATATTTGTCCATAAGCACAGTTTCCCAACCCTTGTTCTAAGAGATCTTTCTCTTGTCCAAGAGGTCTTTCAGAGCCTTCCAAAGTTTGGGCAAAAGATAGTCCTAACTTTCATGTTCTTGAATGTGATAGTTTACTTTATTGAGGGCATCACTGATTTTTAGCCTAAAAATGTAACTTGGCCCTTTCCTTCTGTTAAAATTCTTCCAAATACCTCAATTTAATGAAAAGTATTTTGATTAGAGTATTTTACCTTCACTCTGAAATGGCCCTTTTAAGTCCTAGTGGTAGAATAGCATCTGAAAAAACATACATATAATAATAATAGCAGTCTGCCCTTGTTGAGTACATCTGTAAGCTAAAGATATTCTAAACACTTAACATACATTTTTTGATGATTATCCTACCAAAAACCTTGCAAAGTAACTGCTGTTATAATCATGTTACTGATAAGGAAATTGGAACACATAGAGACGAAACAACTGCCATGGGTATTTAGCTTAAATAACTTAGATGACTTGTAAACTTTTGGATATAGGATCTGTGGCCCAGAGTCTGTCATGTAACCACTCTACCATGATGGCTCTCAGATCATGGCAGAGTTTCATGTTTACCCTAGAAACAGCTATGAAAATGTTGGGAAAGTACTTATCAAGTAGCAATTCAGGTGAAAGAGAGGGGGAATGATGCAGTGCTTATTTTAATCCTACATTTTATGTGAATGAAGTAGGTATGGTGGTTCTGTAGTTAAGTATGTTATTTCTGTGTGTCTTTTCTTATAGAGAATATGATTTAGGACTTTTTTTCTCCTTAAAATATATAGTGAGAGAGTATGGATTTAAAAAAACTAGTTTTATTGTAGACAAATCTAAAGAACAAAATGGTACAATTTTGAAACACACAGGAAATTCATATTTAATTTCACATGTGAATATGTTAATATGCTTATTTTAATAATCCCTGTTAGAGGCAGAAATCCAGGAAAAACTAAACTGACAAACAGTTATAAATGCTTCATTATTTCTAGTTATTTTAACAGTATCAACAGGTAGTAGATCTGAATGTGTTGGTATAAGAACCTGTTTGAGTGAAAACTTTGCCAGGTGGCAATTCTGGTTTAATTTTAAGAAACATATGTTGTGTACCTAGGCTGTCCTTTTTAATTTAATCAATACATGTGATATATTTTCAGTGTTTGTATAGAACTGAAATGTATTTTCTAGCCAAATTTGAATTGGTACAACATCTTTGAAAAGAAAAGTAGGCCAGCACTCCCTTGTGATGTAAGGACAGCTGACCTACTTCATAAGTTATTCTTCCATCACCCAATTTGCACAATTGAATCCTTGTTGTTTATGTTCCTATTCCTACTAAAGAAATGTAATCATAATTAAGTGGAAGGTTGTCAGTCACATGCCAAAGTGAATCAATGTTAAAAAAAAAAAGAGCTATTTCCAGTTTTTAGCTATAATTTCTAGTAATTAAAGTATAGGTTTCTATACATGAAGAACATTAATAAAATACTTATTGTTTAGGAATTTATTATAATAGGCCCTGTTATTTTAGGCTCTGGTAGATTCCTAGTTACTGTGGAGCAAACCTAAGATAAAATGCCTTCATATATTTTCATTGGGACTGGTGGATAACTGTGGGCCTCCTCTTTCTTAGGAATTATTTTTGAAGTATGCATTTATATTTATTCTCTCTAAAAATGGTTTTATTTATCTTTAAGAAGTATATTAGTAGACACATAAATATATGTATGAAGGTATTTGTGTGCATGTCTGTGATTGTCTGCATTTTTTTAAATGGAGCTATCCATAGAAGACTTGACATACAGATCTTTAATTCAAAGCAATATATTGAAAAGCATCTTCTCACTAGTAAGTGGACCCTGAAATATATAGGAATTAGAGCAATAAATCCCACCCTGGATTACTTTACAACTCTCTACCACCCTCCTTTTTCTTAAAGCTACTCCTTACAAAAAATCCATGTGTTAGAAAATATCATGCCAGGGATTTGTTTTCTCTCTTGGATTATGCCCTTGAGGTCAAAATGGGAAATATTCTAGGTAAATGAAATCTTTAGGAGAATTTGTAGAATTTATCTGAAGAAACAAAGATTAACACTGAAAAGAAAATAATTATTTCTAGGTTTTCAGTGGGGATAGGAATGTGCCAGATCTGGAGAATAATGTTGGGAACTGGGATACACATAACAGAAATTCTGTGAAGAGTTTATCTTATTATGTAATCTCATTTGGTAATGAGAACAGTTGTATTTATTTTAAGCTGCAAGTCTTGTTTTCCTTTTGTGACTCCTAATAGCTATCTCCAAACCTTTGGTAAACACCCACATAGACCACAGGGTATAGATTAAATCTACACTAAAGGGAAAAACCTTAATTTGCCCATAGCTACATATAGACAACAAGGAGATTAAACCAGTCAGTCTTAAAGGAAATCAACCCTGGATACTCACTGGAAGAACTGATGCTGAAGCTGATTCTCCAGTATTTTAGTCACCCAAGGTGAACAGCTGACTCATTGGAAAAGTCCCTGTTGCTGGCAAAGACTGAGAGCAGAAGGAGAAGAGGGATGAGATGGCTGGATAGCATCACCGATGAAATGCAGGTGAACTTGGGCAATCTTCAGGAGATGGTGAGAGACAGGGAAGCCTGGCATGCTGCAGTCCATGAGGTCACAAAGAGTCTGACACTACTGGGCGACTGAACAACAACAACAAGGATAGATAGACACATACCTACAGAGCAATATGCGCTGTCCAACAGATTGGCAAATAGGAACAGGCTGACAGACAAAGACAGATTGACAGTAAGAACTGACATTGAGACAGGGATGGTAGACCAATATAAGGGACAGGCAAACTGACAGCCAGCCAGAAACATACCACAGTAAGAACTGGCTGAATAGACAGGAAGGTAAGCACAGACTGGCAGATATAGACACAGAGATACTGAACAGACAAAAGTCTGAGGCCAGACCCATGTCTAACATGGCCTGGTGGGTCTGGTCAATGAAAGGCATAGATGTAAACATAGTTGTTGGTGTATACAGACACTGTACGCTAGAATGCTGCCTTTATATTCATGAGGCAAAATTCAGGAATAAGCCATACTTATTGCTTATTAAAGGACATTTTTGAAGCATATTCATCTATGCAATTTTTCCCACTACAGAGGTGAATCATAGATACATATGTGAGCTGTTTCGTCATTCCCTTTATCTGATATTTCTTTCTTTGGGTAAGAGAAACAAATAAAAACAGTCAAGTTATTTTGAGATTCCTGTTGAAAGGTTACCTTAAGCTCTTTTCAAACTCTGTAAGATAATAGACAAGTCAGAATTCAGATTATAAAATGATCAATTTTCTTTCTCTAGAGGAAGCAACAACAATTATAACAAACAAAAGAATAAAACACTTTTGCCTGAAAAACATTATTAATGTCAAGCAATTATTATAGCCTCACTCTTTTGCTTTGGGTCATTGAAATTAGTTCTAAATTATAAATGCACTGGATAATTTTTGCAGCAATAAATTGAGAAAAGCAAGGGAAATATAATGTTTCCATGACTGAATGGAATGATAATAGCTTGAATGAACATATGTCGACCTTTTAGTGTTTTGTAGAAAATTTTGATTATCACATTATAATTAACAGTAGATTTATCTGAAATATTAATAGCTACTCAATAGTTCAAAATATTTATAATTTTAAGAATGTTTAAGGAATGGCAAAGTCTACTAATTAGTTAGCAGTTTCTTTTAGAGTCTTGGAAGGATATCAGTTCAGTTCAGTTCAGTCGCTCAGTTGTGTCTGACTCTTTGCGACCCGTGAATTGCAGCACGCCAGGCCTCCCTGTCCATCACCAACTACTGAGTTCACTCAGAGTCTGAGTTCACTCAGACTTGCGTCCATCGAGTCAGTAATGCCATCCAACCATCTCATCCTCTGTCATCCCCTCTCCTCCTGCCCCGAATCCTTCCCAGCATCAGAGTCTTTTCCAATGAGTCAACTCTTCGCATGAGGTGGCCAAAGTACTGGAGTTTCTACTTTAGCATCATTCCTTCCAAAGAAATCCCAGGACTTATCTACTTCAGAATGGACTGGTTGGATCTCCTTGCAGTCCAAGGGACTCTCAAGAGTCTTTTCCAACACCACAGTTCAAAAGCATCAATTCTTCAGTGCTCAGCCTTCTTCACAGTCCAACTCTCACATCCATGCATACCACTGGAAAAACCATTGCCTTGACTAGACAGACCTTTGTTGCCAAACTAATGTCTCTGCTTTTCAATATGCTATCTAGGTTGGTCATAACTTTTCTTCCAAGGAGTAAGCGTCTTTTAATTTCATGGCTACAGTCACCATCTGCAGTGATTATGGAGCCACAAAAAACAAAATCTGACACTGTTTCCACTGTTTCCCCATCTATTCCCCATGAAGTGATGGGACCAGATGCCATGATCTTCATTTTCTGAATGTTGAACTTTAAGCCAACATTTTCACTCTCCTCTTTCACTTTCATCAAGAAGCATTTCAGTTCCTCTTCACTTTCTGCCATAAGGGTGGTGTCATCTGCATATCTGAGGTTATTGATATTTCTCCCGGCAATCTTGATTCCAGCTTGTGCTTCTTCCAGCCCAGCGTTTCTCATGATGTACTCTGCATAGAAGTTAAATAAGCAGGGTGACAATATACAGCCTTGACGTACTCCTTTTCCTATTTGGAACCAGTCTGTTGTTCCATGTCCAGTTCTAACTGTTGTTTCCTGACATGTATATAGGTTTCTCAAGAGGCAGGTCAGAAGGATATATATACATATATATAGAGAGAGACTATACATTTAAATGCATGTGTTAGAATATTATTGTTAAATAAATACCTTGTATGCAATATCTTGCTGATATTTGTAACTATTTAGTGTTAGTGTTAGGTGGGCATAATAAATTAGCTTTTTAAAAACTACCATTGTGTACCACATCTGGTACTTTACAAGTTAATACAAACAAAGTTGAGATTTGTGTTTTCCTATGAGGTTGCTTTTGGTGGGGAGGTATTTTCCTTTTTACTTTAATCTCTGAAAAGCACACATTGTTATATGAAAAACCATGTTAAAAATCTTTATTGAGGTATAATTTATATACCTCTAAGCCAGGCTTCAACAGTACGTGAACCGTGAACTTCCAGGTGTTCAAGCTGGTTTTAGAAAAGGCAGAGGAGCCAGAGATCAAACTGCCAATATCCACTGGATTATCAAAAAAGCAAGAGTTATAGAAAAACGTCTATTTCTGTTTTATTGACTATGCCAAAGCCTTTGACAGTGCAGATCACAACAAACTATGGAAAATTCTGAGAGATGGGAATACCAGACCACCTAACCTGCCTCTTGAGAAATCTGTATGCAGGGTAGGAAGCAGCAGTTAGAACTGGACATGGAACAACAGACTGGTTCCAAATAGGAAAAGGAGTACGTTAAGGCTGTATATTGTCACCCTGCTTATTTAACTTCTATGCAGAGTACATCATGAGAAACGCTGGGCTGGAAGAAGCACAAGCTGGAATCAAGATTGCCGGGAGAAATATCAATAACCTCAGATATGCAGATGACACCACCCTTATGGCAGAAAGTGAAGAGGAGCCAAAGAGCCTCTTGATGAAAGTGAAAGAAGAGAGTGGAAAAAGTTGGCTTATAACTCAACATTCAGAAAACTAAGATCATGCATCCAGTCCCATCACTTCATGGCAAATAGATGGGGAAAAAATGGAAACTCAGAAACTTTTCTTGGGTTCCAAAATCACTGCAGATGGTGACTGAAACCATGAAATTAAAAGATGCTTGTTCGTTGGAAGAAAAGCTATGACCAACCTAGACAGCATATTAAAAAGCAGAGACATTATTTTGCCAGCAAAACTCCATCTAGTCAAATCTAAGGTTTTTCCAGTAGTCATGCATGGATGGGAGCGTTGGACTATAAAGAATGCTGAGCACTGAAGAACTGATACTTTTGAACTGTGGCGGTATCAGAGAAGACTGTTGAGAGTTTCTTGGACTGCAAGGAGATCCAACCAATCCATCCTAAAGTAAATCAGTCTTTAATATCCAGTTGAAGGACTGATGCTGAAGCTGAAACATCCAATCCTTTGGCCACCTGATGTGAGGAACTGGAGAGCCTCTTGATGAAAGTGAAAGAGGAGAGTGGAAAAAGTTGGCTGAAAACTCAACATTCAGAAAACTAAGATCATGCATCCAGTCCCATAACTTCATGGCAAATAGATAAGGAAACAGTGCAGGCATGATTTTGGGGGGCTCCAAAATCACTGCAGATGTTGATTGCCATCATGAAATTAAAAGACGCTTAATCCGTTCTGAAGGAGATCAGCCATGGGATTTCTTTGGAAGGAATGATGCTAAAGCTGAAACTCCAGTACTTGGGCCACCTCATGCGAAGAGTTGACTCATTGGAAAAGACTCTGATGCTGAGAGGGATTGGGGGCAGGAGGAGAAGGGGACGACAGAGGATGAGATGTCTGGATGGCATCACCGACTCAATGGACATGAGTCTGAGTGAACTCCAGGAGTTGGTGATGGACAGGGAGGCCTGGTGTGCTGTTATTCATGGGGTCACAAAGAGTCGGACATGACTGAGTGACTGAACTGAACTGAACTCCTTAGCAGGAAAGTTATGACCAACCTAGACAGCATATTAAAAAGCAGAGACATTACTTTACCAATAAAGGTCTGTCAAGTCAAGGCTATGGTTTTTCCAGTAGTCATGTATGGATGTGAGAGTTGGACTATAAAGAAAGTTGAGCACCAAAGAATTGATGCTGTTGAACTGTGATTTTGGAGAAGACTCTTCAGAGTCCCTTGGACTGCAAGGCGATCCAGCCTGTCCATCCTCAAGGAGATCAGTCCTGAGTGTTCATTGGAAGGACTGATGTTGAATCTGAAACTTCAGTACTTTGGCCACCTGATGTGAAGAGCTAAAAGTCTTCTCTTTTGAAAAGACCTTGATTCTGGGAAAGACTTAAGATGGGAGAAGAAGGGGATGATAGAGCATGAGATGGTTGGATGGCATCACTGACCTAATGGACATGAGTTTGGGTAAACACCAGGAGTTGGTGATGGACAGGGAGGCCTGGAATGCTTCAGTCCATGGGGTCTCAGAGAGTCAGAGAAGATTGAGCGACTGAACTGAAATGAATTTATACACCACAAAATTCATCTGTTTTAAATGTTCAGTTGACAATCCAGTGTTAGAATATTTCTATCTCCATGAAGAAAAATCTTGTGTATTTTGACTCACTCTCCTTTCTTACCCCAATGCAAGACTACTTCAAATCTATTTTCTGTCTCTAATTTGCTTATTCTGGAGATTTAAAATAAATGGATTTAAACACAGTCTTGTTTATCTAGCTTCTTCCACTTGGCCTACTGTTTTTGAAGTTCATCCATGTTGGAGCTCCTTTTCAATGCCAAATAATAGCTTGCTACTTGGGCGTACAATAATTGCATTTCTTTTTTAACCAGATAATGTATATATGGATTATTTCTGAGTTTAGTTTTGGGAGTTGTTCACTGTCAAAGAGTGAAGATTGTGTTTAATTTTCTAGAGTCTCTATTCATACCATGAATGTGTGCTTGGAAACTAATGTTCAGCTTAATTTATTCTGTGTTGAGGTTTACAGGGCTCCTTTTCTAAAAACTATGAATGAAGCAAAGCTAACAAATTTCATAAAAAGTTTGTATTTAGAAGTGTATTTCAGTTCAGTTGTAAGGCCTCCTCAGACAGCCATTTTGCTTTTTTTACTTTCTTTTCTTGGGGATGGTCTTGATCCCTATCTCCTATAGAATGTCACGAACCTCCATCCATAGTTCATCAGGCACTCTGTCTATCAGATCTAGTCCTGTAAATTTATTTCTAACTTCCACTGTATCATTGTAAGGGGTTTGATTTTGGTCATACCTGAATGGGTCTACTGGTTTCCCTACTTTCTTCAATGTAAGTCTGAATTTGGCAATAAGAAGTTCATGATGTGAGCCACAGTCAGCTCCCGGTCTTGTTTTTGCTGACTGTATAGAGTTTCTCCATCTTCAGCTGCAAAGAATATAATCAAACTGATTTTGGTGTTGACCTTCTGGTGATGTCCATGTGTAGAGTCTTCTCTTGTGTTGTTGGGAGAGGGTGTTTGCTATGACGAATGCATTCTCTTGGCAAAACTTGATTAGCCTTATCCTGCTTCATTCTGTACTCCAAGGCAAAATTTGCCTGTTACTCCAGGTGTTTCTTGACTTCCTACTTTGCATTCCAGTCCCCTATAATGAAAAGGATATCTTTTGGGGCTGTTAGTTGTAAAAGGTCTTGGAGGTCTTCATAAAGCTGTTCAACTTCAGCTTCTTCAGCATTACTGGTTGGGGCATAGACTTGGATTACCATGATATTGTATGGTTTGCCTTGAACGCAAATAAAGATCATTTTGTCATTTTGGAGACTGCATCCAAATACTGCATTTTGGACTCTTGTTGGCTATGATGGCTACTCCATTTCTTCTAAGGTATTCTTGCCCACAGATATAATGGTAATCTGAGTTAAATTCACCCATTCCAGTTCATTTTAGTTCGCTAATTCTTAAAAATGTTGATATTTAGGCAATGCAAAAATGACATATTCTCCCCCAAAACCTAGGGTAGTTGTTTCAAATATACATAATCTTATTTACTTGCTTTATGTATATAGCATATCTCAAAACAGCAATATAAATTATAAATACACAAACTAATTTTTTAAAATTATTAGGTAGTTAGTTCAGTCACTCAGTCATGTCTGACTCTTTGTGACCCCATGGACTGCAGCACACCAGGCTTCCGTGATCATCACCAACACCTGGAGCTTGCTCAACCTCCTGTCCATCAAGTCAGTGATGCCATCCAACCATCTCATCCTGTGTTGTCCCTTCTCCTCCTACCTTCAATCTTTCCCATCATCAGGGTCTTTTCCAAGGGGTCAGTTCTTTGCATCAGGTGGCCAGAATATTGGAGTTTCAGCTACAGCATCAGTCTTTCCGATGAATATTCAGGGCTGATTTACTGTATGATTGACTGCTTAGATTTCCTCGAAGCCCAAGACACTCTCAAGAGTCTTCTCCAACACCAGAGTTCAAAAGCATCACTTCTTTGGTTCTCAGGTTTCTTTAGTCCAACTCTTACATCCATACATGACTAATGGAAAAAACATAGCTTTGACTAGATAAACCCTTATTGGGAAAGTAATGTCTTTGCTTTTTAATATACTGTCTAACTTGGTCATAGCTTTACTTCCAAGGGTCAAGCGTCTTTTAATTTCATGGCTGCAGTCACCATCTGCAGTGATTTTGGAACCTCCAAAATAAAGTCTGTCATTGTTTCCATTGTTTCCCCATTTATTTGCTATGAAGTGATGGACTAGGTGCCATGATCTTAGTTTTCTAAATGTTAAATTTTAAGCCAACTTTTTACTCTCCTTTTTCACTTTCATCAAGACTCTTCAGTTATTCTTCACTTTCTGCCATAAGAGTGGCATCATTTGTGTATCTGAAGTTATTGATATTTCTCCCAGCAATCTTGATTCCAGATTGTCCTTCATTCAGCCCAGTATTTTGCATGATGTACTCTACATACAAATTAAATAGGCAAAGTGACCATACTGAGCCTTGACGCACTCCTTTCCTGATTTGGAACCAGTCTGTTGTTCCATGTCTAGTACTAACTATTGCTTCCTGACCTGCATACACATTTCTCATGAGGCTGGTACAGTGGTCTGGTATCCCCGTCTCTTTAAGAACTTTCCACAGTTTGTTGTGATCCACACAATCAAAGGCTTTGGCATAGTCAATAAAGCAGAAATAGATGTTTTTCTGGAACTATCTTCCTTTTTCCATGATCCAGCAGATGTTGGCAATTTGATCTCTAGTTCCTCTGCCTTTTCTTAATCTGTTCTTGCTGGTTATATTCCTACTGAAGATATAAAACGAGTTCCTATAAAAGTTTAAATGTTTTCTGAATGAATAAGCTATTATAGAAATATAAAGTATGTAGATATAAAGTGTATAGTGTATAGATAATTTTAATGAACCTTTTGTTGGTAGCATATTTTCCATTTGAAATGCCTTTTTTTTCTATTGCAATAAGTTTTTAATGCTTAATCTTGACTACCATGAATCACTTTGTGAGAGCTGTGTAAATTTTGATATTTAGAGTTTCCTAACTTAATGAAGTTATTTAGGTAGGTGTTGTGAAAGGCATCAGAGGACAGACACACTGAAACCATAATCACAGAAAATTAGTCAATCTGATTACACGGACCACAGCCTTGTCTAACTCAATAAAACTAAGCCATGCCGGGTGGGGCCACCCAAGATGGATGGGTCATGGTGGAGAGGTCTGACAGAATGTGGTCCACTGGAGAAGGGAATGACAAATCACTTCAGTATCAGGGGACTGGAATGCAAAAGTAAGAAGTCAAGAAACATCTGGAGTAACAGGCAAATTTTGCCTTGGAGTACAGAATGAATCAGGGCAAAGGCTAATAGAGTTTTGCCAAGAGAACGCATTCGTCATAGCAAACACCCTCTTCCAACAACACAAGAGAAGACTCTACACATGGACATCACCAGATGGTCAACACCAAAATCAGATTTATTATATTCTTTGCAGCCAAAGATGGAGAAGCTCTATACAGTCAGCAAAAACAAGACCAGGAGCTGACTGTGGCTCAGATCATGAACTCTTTATTGCCAAATTCAGACTTAAATTGAAGAAAGTAGGGAAAACCAGTAGACCATTCAGGTATGTCTGAAATCAAATCCCTTACAATTATACAGTGGAAGTGAGAAAAAAATTTAAGGGACTAGATCTGATAGATAGAGTGCCTGAGAAACTATGGATGGAGGTTCATGACATTGTACAGGAGACAGGGATCAAGACCATCGCCATGGAAAAGAAAGGCAAAAAAGCAAAATGGATGTTGGAGGAGGACTTACAAATAGCTGTGAAAAGAAGAGAGGTGAAAAGCAAAGGAGAAAAGGAAAGATATAAGCATCTGAATGCAAAGTTCCAAAGAATAGCAAGAAGAGATAAGAAAGCCTTCTTCAGCCATCAATGCAAATAAATAGAGGAAAACAACAGAACGGGAAAGACTAGAGATCTCTTCCAGAAAATTAGAGATACCAAAGGAACATTTCATGCAAAGATGGGCTCGATAAAGGACAGAAATGCTATGGACCTAACAGAAGCAGAAGATATTAAGAAGACGTGGCAATAATACCCAGAGGAACTGTATAAAAAAGATCCTCATGACCCAGATAATCATGACGGTGTGATCACTCACCTAGAGCTAGACATCCTGGAATATGAAGTCAAGTGGGCCTTAAAAAGCATCACTACGAACAAAGCTAGTGGAGATGATGGAATTCCAGTTGAGCTCTTTCAAATCCTGGAAGATGATACTGTGAAAGTGCTGCACTCAATATGCCAGCAAATTTGGAAAACTCAGCAGTGGCCACAGGACTGGAAAAGGTCAGTTTTCATTCCAATCCCAAAGAAAGGAATTGCCAAAGAATGCTCAAACTACTGCACAATTGTACTCATCTCACATGCTAGTAAAGTAATGCTCAAAATTCTCCAAGCGAGGCTTCAGCAATAAGTGAACCATGAACTTCCAGATGTTCAAGCTGGTTTTAGAAAAGGCAGAGGAACCAGAGATCAAATTGAAAACATCCGCTGGATCATTTAAAAAGCAAGAGAGTTCAGAAAAACACCTATTTCTGCTTTATTGACTATGCCAAATCCTTTGACTGTGTGGATCACAATAAACTGTGGAAAATTCTGAAAGAGATGGGAATACAAGACCACCTGACCTGCCTCTTGAAAAACCTATATGCAGGTCAGGAAGCAACAGTTAGAACTGGACATGGAACCACAGACTGGTTCCAAATAGGAAAAGAAGTACGTCAAGGCTGTAGATTGTCACCTTGCTTATTTAACTTCTATGCAGAGTACATCATGAGAAATGCTGGACTGGAAGAAGCACAAGCTGGAATGAAGATTGCTGGGAGAAATATCAATAACCTCAGATATGCAGATGACACCACCCTTATGGCAGAAAGTAAAGAGGATTTAAAGAGCCTCTTGATGAAAGTGAAAGAGGAGAGTGAAAGTTTGGCTTAAAGCTCAACATTCAGAAAACAAAGATCATGGCATCTGGTCCCATCAATTCATGGGAAGTAGATGGGGAAAGAGTGGAAACAGTCTGAGACTTTATTTTTCTGGGCTCCAAAATCACTGCAGATGGTGACTGCGGCCATGAAATTAAAAGACACTTACCACTTGGAGGGAAAGTTATGACTAATCTAGACAGCATATTAAAAAGCAGAGACATTACTTTGCCAACAAAGGTCTGTCTAGTCAAACCTTTGGTTTTTCCAGTAGTCACGTATGGATGTGAGAGTTGGACTGTGAAGAAAGGTGAGTGCCAAAGAATTGATGCTTTTGAACTGTGGTGTTGGAGAAGACTCTTGAGCGTCCCTTGGACTTCAAGGAGATCCAACCAGTCCATTCTAAAGGCAATCAGTCCTGGGTGTTCATTGGAAGGACTGATGCTGAAGCTGAAACTCCAATACTTTGGCCACCTCATGCAAAGAGTTGATTCACTGGACAGGACTCTGTTGCTGGGAGGGATTGGGGGCAGGAGGAGAAGGGGAGGACAGAGGATGCGATGGCTGTATGGCATCACTGACTCAATGGACATGAGTTTGTGTGAACTCCCGTAGTTGGTGATGGACAGGAAAGTCTGGCGTGCTGTGATTTATGTGGTTACAAAGATTCGGACACAACTGAGCAACTGAACTGAATGAACTTAATGAAAACAGTTTAGATATCAATTTCCAAGTCATGGGGCTGACTGAGGCCACCTATATGTTAGCCTGATTATCTCTATGGTTCCTGTCATGATCTAATTTTATCCATATTCAAATAGCTTGTGAATCTTTCTTGGAGGCTTATACTTCAGGATGAGATTTCTAAATCATTTATTGTGACCCATTGACATGGGACCCTGTCTTTATTTTGAAATACTTATCTTAGGTATGAAGCAAAATTTATTCACTTTTAAGTGAATTTATTTATTTTTCTGCTACTCACGATGAGTCAGAGAACCAAACATATGGTTTACTGCAACAGTTTCTATTAGTTTTAGTGTGTGAAATTCACATTCTCCCAAAATACTTTTCTTTTTTCATCTTTTAGATTTTATTATTTTCCTTCAGTTTTCTTTTCTGTACTTACTCAGACTGGGTAGTTTTACACTTTGCTACACCTTCAACTCTGACTACTAGAACTGTAGTTATGGCTTCTTTCCTTTGATTCTGACATGGTAGATAGTTGAAGCTTTTATAACCTATAAATTTCTATTTACATAAAACCCTGTAAAATATTTATTCAATAAAATATAAAGAAGAAACTATGCATATGTTATTGAAGAGAATGCAAATATTTTTCTATTTTATAAGAATTTTGGATGACATCTCTGATTGTACCATGGGCCTCCCAGGTGGCGTAGTGGTAAAGATTCTGCCTGTCAGTGCAGGAGACACTGAATTTGCAGATTCAATTGCTGGGTCAGGGAGATCTCCTGGAGTAGGCAATGGCAGCCGACTCCAGTATTCTTGTCTGGAAAATCCCATAGACAGTAGAGTCTGGCAGAGTACAATCTGAGGATACTGGAGTGATATCCTATTCCTTCTCCAGCAGATCCTCCTGACCCAGGAACTGAACCGGGGTCTCCTGCATTGCAGGTAGATTTTTTACCAACTGAGCTATCATGGAAGTCCAGGTGCAGTCCATGTGGTTGCAAAGAGATGGAAACAACTAAGTGACTGAGCATATAATTGCACCAGAAATGCAAATTTTGGATCTAATGCTCTGATTTACATCATTATTCTCCTGGATACTGTAAATGCAACTTAGGCTCTTTCTGCTTTCAAAATGGCCCAGACTTTAGTTGGATCAATTGAAAGTGCTCTCATACCAACCAGTTTACCAATAAGTAAATAAATGTCTTGTATATTTTAATTTATTACCATGAAATATTTTTTAGTTCTATGAATTATATTGTTCAATTTTGTCATCTAATATAATTTGAACTGCTTTTCTAAAAAAATTAAGTACCATATTCTCTTGGTTATCATAGAAATGCAGAGAATTCATAACAGAAATGACTAGAGTTTCTTTGCTTGGCTTCAGAATTTTTCTTTTGAACTGAAATGGAAATTTTATTGTGCCTTATATTTTAGAAAAAATAAACATTGACTAAAATTATAAAACTACAAAATTAACATTTCAGTTGAGATTTGGCAGACTCTACCCCATTCCATGTATGTTTCAGTTTAACTCAGTTGCTGGTTTCCAGAAAGAAACTGTAAACGTTGTAATACATTGGCCCAAGGAGAGCCCTGCAGGAACTGTCCCATTCTGACCCATGCCCACTACCACAAAATGCTATTTCTGAGGGATTCTTTTCAGTATGATCCTTAGGTATCCATGGACAAGTGGGAAATGGAATGAAGTGTTTGGGTAGAAAGACAGTGTTAGGTTTTACTCCTCAGGAATCATTTAAACAAAAACTATTGCAATGACATTATTGAAGGCATGGATAGATCAAGAATACTTTGGGTATACTTTTTAAATTTCACTGGAATAAGTAGCTTAAATTACCAAATGTCCAAGATGTGAGATACTTACAGTAGAATTTTGAAGTTCCTCAATTGCAGCCATACTTTTTCTTTTTTTTTTTTTTTTAAAGCTGATCCTGCCTTGCATCCCACCAGATTAGTATGGGTTAAATATGACCTCGTGACCTGAATTACAGAAATAAGATTCTCTTTCCCTAGAACCTAGGGTAGAGTTATACAAATTCTAATTAATCTTAATTTGGTGTCAAAACTGGGTAATCAAGTACAGTGGAATTTGCCAGCCACAAGTTGGCTATGTGCAAATGGGACAGAACAAAGCACTTTGCAGAGAGCAGTATGAGAGAATGAAGCCCAGGCGGTGGAGATGAAACACCCAATAGTCACTGTAAGAGAAAGACATAGTGATAATCTGGATAACTTCTCTGGCTCAGTTTCTGCACCTGGATTCTTGGAACCATCAAAAAACTCCATATCATTCTAAGTGACCTGAAGTAGTCTCTCAGTACTATTGCCAATCACAGTAACCTCCTCATTAATGCAGTCTATTGCTCTCTCAGAAAAATGTTTCAATTGTTGTTTTTTTTTTTTCCTGTTAAACCTCCAGCAACTCTCATTTCTTGTTTTAATCAGAAAAGAGATTGTCATCTCCTGTTCAAGAGTCATGTTATTAGCACACTATAGGATGCTGATAAAGATCTTATTCTCTGGAACCAGTGATGATGCGTTTGAGGCTAGCTCCACCATTTATTAAAACAATATATAATTTATGCTTTAAATATTCTGTGCCCCCAATATGTTAACGTCCAGAGAGGTGAAATTAAATATTCTCTAATAGTGTATTTTTTCTCCTTGTATTCCCTATGGATTTGTGTGTGCATTTCAAACTGCTTGTTTTATATGTACATATTCATAACTTTGATCCAGTGTTCCCTATACCCTTTAATGTTATAAAGACCCCTGATTTGTCACTATGGATGCTTTGTGGCCAAAATTTACACTTGTTTATTATTCATATAATGAACTCTGCTTCTTTATGTTTGAATTGCCTACCTTTATGCATGTTTAAGAAATCTTTATGAATCATTTTGCTGCAGGTTTATCTCTTATATACAGCATAAAGTATACTTTCACATTTAAATTGCAGTGTGAAAATTTCCTCTCTTAAAATTTTAGTTTAGCCAATTTATTTATTTTAATTAACTTTTATCGGAGCATAATTACTTTACAGGGTTGTGTTATCCAATTTAAATGTAATAATTTGAGAAATGTTTATGAGTTCCATCTTTTTGATATAAACTATTATCAGAAAAGTGAAGAATGAGTATACCTCCTGCTTTCTTTATTCTCTTTTCTCCACTTTGCTATTTATATCATTTCTTCATTGAACATACTTTTTTAATTCTTCACTCCAAACTCCCCACATTTGTTTTAATCTTACATCAGTAGATGAATGTGTAAAATACCTTCACAGTTGCTGACTACTTGGGGTTTTCCTAATAATCTTTTGATTGGCTGATTAGTACCTATATCAGAAACAATTCATAGAAAATGTTTTATTGCTTTTGTTCTGAAATATTATTTGACTCAAATAAATGCCTTGATTCATAGTTTCTTTCCTTGAGTATTTTTACATATTATTCTCATAATGAAGACTCTTCAAAAGAATTCTGAGATTAACCTTTTTTTTAAGTAATGTAAATTTAAGATATATATATTTTTTTGGCCTAACTGACTATAGCATCTTTTTATGGGATTTTTATGTTTGATGTCAAGTAATTTTACTAGTGCCTGCCAATGCAGAAGGCATAAAGAGATGCTGCTTCAGTCCCGGGTTGGATCCCTGGGTTTGGAAGATTCCCTGGAGGAAGGCATGCCAAGCCACACTAGTATTCCTGCCTGGAAAATCCCATGGATGGAAAAGCCTGGTGAGCCACAATCCATAGGATCTCAAAAAGATGAACAGAACTGATGTGACTTAGCATGCACACATACAATTTTATTAGGATTTCTCAGTTTTCTCAGTGGTAAAAAATCTACTTGCCAATGCAGGAGTTATAGGTGACATGAGTTTGATCCCTGTATCAGGAAGATCCCCTGGAGAAGGCAGTGGTGACCCACTACAGTATTTTTGCCAGGTTAATCTCATGGACAGAGGAACCTGGTGAAATAATGGAGTCACAAAAGAGCTGGACATGATTGAGCGCCTGACTGTAGTTAGTGCTTCACACAATTCATACAGTTTTACTCGGGTACACTCCAGTGCTGACAATTTGGGATGATTTTTTTTTTTCCTCTAAGGCATGATACCTTGTTTTTAATATGCAGTTTAAAGCCCTCTTTTGCATAATATATTAGCTTTGTTCCATTATTTCTATTTTTCAAATGGGGGTCAACTTATACAACTATTGGCTCTCTTATGTAGGAGCATCCCTTGTGTACACTGTGTGTTCTTGCAGCTTTGGCAGAAAGACCAGAACTAGAGTGGGTACAGGTCAGGAAGCATCAGCGCACTCACTGTGTCAGGGCTACTTTTGTTGAATGGCTGGAGCTGGAGTGGGCATGGCCTGGGGTGATTTATGGGTGTGCTGCCAGGGCTGCCTTTTGGGGAATGGCTGAAGTTGATATAGGCCAGGGGCTTGGGGTATCTCTGGCAGGCCAGCTAGAATTTTTGGGCCATATTCTCACCTGTGCCATCAAGAGAGAGAGTGAAGTGAAGTCGCTCAGTCGTGTCCGACTCTTTGCGACCCCATGGACTGTAGCCTACCAGGCTCCTCCCTCCATGGGATTCTCCAGGCAAGAGTACTGGAGTGGGTTGCCATTTCCTTCTCCAGGGTCAAGAGAGAGAGGTACACCCCAAAAGGTGGAGTTTCACCACTCCCCCTCTTGTTTGGCAGATGCTCTAGGGTTAGTGTAATGATTTCCTTCATGTATTATGTAGGTGCCCTTTAAACCTAAAACCCATATCTTTTCTTTTCTTTTTGTTGGCTGTTTTTTTGCCCCAGTGTGTGAGTTTACACACAGGCCCCTTAGTGATGTTTCCCCCCATTGCAGGTCTCCATGTCAGTACTGGGGTCCCTATGGATGCCACACCTTCCGCTCTTCTAGCTGTTTCGATTGTTTGCTATATAAAAGCTGTTCTGTTGGATCTCAGTGCTTCTTCAGGAGGAATCATTCTACACATAGGTATAAATTCTCTGTGTCCGTAGAGGAGGTGAGTTCAAGATCTTCCATCTTGTACTGTGAGCCTGAAATGCTTGTTTTTATATTTTGTATTCTCTCCCTTATTTCAGTGTAAGTTCTTTGAGGACAGTGATTGTTTTTTCTTCTTCTTTAATGTTCATATCTAGAATAATGTCTGACCTTTATAGATATATTATATAATGTTGGAAATATGATATGTTATTGGACTTTTTTCTTTACTGTTTTCTGTTTATTAATATAGCAATCTTTCTGACATACTAATAATCAGTTAATAACTTATGTTATTTACCAGATAGTCTTCTAAGAATGTTTACCTTTAAAACACACCTGTTAGTATAATTATGTTTATTTTACAGATAAATGAATTGGGGAAAGAGAAATTAAGTATTGTTTATAAGTGATGGAGAATAATTTAATGTAGAACTGAGCAGAGCTGACTCATTGGAAAAGACCCTGATACTGGGAGGGATTGGGGGAAGGAGGAGAAGGGGATGACAGAGGATGAGATGGCTGCATGGCATCACTGACTCGATGGACATGAGTTTGTGTGAACTCTGGGAGCTGGTGATGGACAGGGAGGCCTGGCATGCTGCAACTCATGTGGTTGCAAAGAGTCGGACACCACTGAGTGACTGAACTGAACTGAATTGTGAGTCTTAGCCAGTTTAGTAGATATCTGTATATCTCTCTATATAATCAGGCATACTGATTCAAGCATAGCCTGTACTTTTCAACTTTTATGTTTTTGCTCACATAGCTGGATCCACCTAGAATCTCAGATGTTTTTAAAATCACATTTCTGCAAAGATCTTTCTAAGCCCAAGTCAATAATACCTCTTTAATAACCATGTTAGAGTCTTCTCTGTCACAAAATTATCTTCTGTTACTCTGATACTTGTGTTGCTTCTTTATTCATTTATTTCAAATAATCTTTTAAACTGAATTTCAAAAGCTGTATCATGATTAGCAGGTTTTTTTAACTGTGCTCTAGACCTGTCTCAGATTCCATTTTTTGTTGTTGTTTTTCAGTCACTAAGTTGTGACTGACTCTTTGCAACCCCATGAACTGCAGCATGCCAGGCTTCCATATACTTCACTGTCTCCCAGAGTTTACTCAAACTCATGTCCATTGAGTGTATCATACTATCTAAACATCTCATCCTCTGCTGCCTTCTTCTTTTGCCTTCATCAAAATATTTTCCAATGAGTCAGCTCTTTGCATCAGGTAGCCAAAGCTTGGAGCTTCAGCATCAGTCCTTCAGTCCTTCCAATGAATATTCAGGGTTGATCTCCTTGTAGTCCAAGGAACTCTTAAAATTCTTCTCCAACACCACAATTTGAAAGTTCTTTTGCACTCAGTGATTTTTATGATCTAACTCTCATATCTGTACACAACTACGAGAAAAAGCATAGATACCATAGCTTTGACTATACAGACCTTTGTCAGCAAAGTGATGTCTTCACTTTTTTTTTTATTTTTTATTTTTAGTTTTTTATTTTTTAAATTTTAAAATCTTTAATTCTTACATGCATTCCCAAACATGAACCCCCTCCCACCTCCCTCCCCATAACATCTTTCTGGGTCATCCCCATGCACCAGCCCCAAGCATGCTGCATCCTGCGTCAGACATAGACTGGCGATTCAATTCACATGATAGTATACATGTTAGAATGTCATTCTCCCAAATCATCCCACCCTCTCCCTCTCCCTCTGAGTCCAAAAGTCCGTTATACACATCTGTGTCTCTTTCCCTGTCTTGCATACAGGGTCGTCATTGCCATCTTCCTAAATTCCATATATATGTGTTAGTATACTGTATTGGTGTTTTTCTTTCTGGCTTACTTCACTCTGTATAATCGGCTCCAGTTTCATCCATCTCATCAGAACTGATTCAAATGAATTCTTTTTAACAGCTGAGTAATACTCCATTGTGTATATGTACCACAGCTTTCTTATCCATTCATCTGCTCAAGCTACCAGCCACATTTTTCACAGAACTAGAACAAATAATGTCAAGATTTGTATGGAAATACAAAAACCTCGAATAGCCAAAGCAATCTTGAGAAAGAAGAATGGAACTGGAGGAATCAACTTGCCTGACTTCAGGCTCTACTACAAAGCCACAGTCATCAAGACAGTATGGTACTGGCACAAAGACAGACATATAGATCAATGGAACAAAATAGAAAGCCCAGAGATAAATCCACACACATATGGACACCTTATCTTTGACAAAGGAGGCAAGAATATACAATGGAGTAAAGACAATCTCTTTAACAAGTGGTGCTGGGAAAACTGGTCAACCACTTGTAAAAGAATGAAACTAGATCACTTTCTAACACCGCACACAAAAATAAACTCAAAATGGATTAAAGATCTAAATGTAAGATCAGAAACTATAAAACTCCTAGAGGAGAACATAGGCAAAACACTCTCAGACATAAATCACAGCAGGATCCTCTATGATCCACCTCCCAGAATGCTGGAAATAAAAGCAAAAATAAACAAATGGGATCTAATTAAAATTAAAAGCTTCTGCACAACAAAGGAAAATATAAGCAAGGTGAAAAGACAGCCTTCTGAATGGGAGAAAATAATAGCAAATGAAGCAACTGACAAACAACTAATCTCAAAAATATACAAGCAACTCCTGCAGCTCAACTCCAGAAAAATAAACGACCCAATCAAAAAATGGGCCAAAGAACTAAATAGACATTTCTCCAAAGAAGACATACGGATGGCTAACAAACACATGAAAAGATGCTCAACATCACTCATTATTAGAGAAATGCAAATCAAAACCACAATGAGGTACCACTTCACACCAGTCAGAATGGCTGCGACCCAAAAATCTGCAAGCAATAAATGCTGGAGAGGGTGTGGAGAAAAGGGAACCCTCCTACACTGTTGGTGGGAATGCAAACTAGTACAGCCACTATGGAGAACAGTGTGGAGATTCCTTAAAAAATTGCAAATAGAACTACCTTATGACCCAGCAATCCCACTTCTGGGCATACACACCGAGGAAATCAGAATTGAAAGAGACACATGTACCCCAATGTTCATCGCAGCACTGTTTATAATAGCCAGGACATGGAAACAACCTAGATGTCTTCACTTTTTAATATGCTGTCTAGATGTGTCTTAGTTTTCCTTCCAAGGACAAGCATCTTAATTTCATGGCTACAGTCACTGTCTGCAATGATTTGGGGGCCCCTAAAAAGAAAATCTGTCACTGCTTTCACATTTTCCTTCTATTTGTCATGAAGTAATGGGACCGGATGCCCTGATCTTCATTTTTTGCATGTTGAGTTTTAAGCTAACTTTTCACTCTCCTGTTTCTCATTCATAAAGAAACATTTTAGTTCTTCACTTTCTGTCATTATAGTGGTATCAATCTGCATATCTGGTTGTTGATTTCTCTCAGCAGTCTTGATTCCAACTTGTAATTCATCCAGCTTGATATTACACATGATGTAGTCTGCATATCAGTTAAATAAGGTGTCAGTATACAACTTTGTCATATTCCTTTACCAACTTTGAACCAGTCAGTTGTTCCTGTAAAATTCTGTCTGTGGCTTCTTGACCTGCATACTGGTTTCTCAGGAGACAGGTAATGTGGTTTGGTATTCTCATCTCTTTAAGAATTTCCCACAATTTGGATTGAGAGATCAACCAGGAAGAAGATAGGTGATAAAGCATTCAAGTCTGTCTCCTGGATCCAGGGTTCAATTTGAGATAGATTGAGGGCTCCTGTAGAGGGCAAGAGGCACTCCAGGAACACTGTGGGGTCACTCTGCCTGCCACATCCTCCTAGGATGCTGAGCCCCACAACAATCCAGCCTTAGGACCCAAGCTACCCAGTCTCCAGAGATGTGATTCCAGCCAAGGAAACCAACAGTTATGGAAAGCAATTGTCAACATAATCATGATCTGCTGGTGTGGGGCCTTAAGTACCTCATGGAAAAATAACTCTGAGTTAGAATTCTTCACACAGACTTCATTAATGCTTTGACAACTGAACACTCTGTGAAGAACTAGGAGATATTTTCAATCTGTGCTTTGCTGCTGATGAAGCTGAGATTTAGCAACATTAAGCAGTTTGCTCAAGGTCACATAGCAGAGACAAAGCCCTGGGCATTGGAGTGGGATCACTGACTCCAAGACCCTAGACTACCAGAGAACTAATCCTAGGGAGCATCAAATAGTGAGAACTCACACAGGAGAAACCACTTGTCTATAAGACCCGGCATCACCCAGCCACCAGTAGCACCCTCTGCAGGATGACTCATCTAAACAACAAAGAAAGAAAGTGAAGTCGCTCAGTCATGCCTGACTCTTTACGACCCCATGGGTAGTAGCCTGCACCAAGCTCCTCCGTCCATGGGATTTTCAAGGCAAGAGTACTGGAGTGGGTTGTCATTTCCTTCTCCAAGGAATCTTCCCAACCCAGGGATCAAACCCAGGTCTCTCACGTTGTAGACAGATGCTTTACCATCTGAGCCAATAAAAATACAAACACAATAATCAGCAGATAGGATTACCACCTCAGCCTTGCCTATCAGAGGAAAAATAAACAAATAAACAAGCAAACAAAAACTCAGTGCAGATCTCACCCTATGCAAAGCTCACACAAACCATTGGACCACACTTAGGAGGGAAGAAACCAAAAGGAAGAAATAATTCAACCTTCCTCAAGGAAAGAATTCAACTTTCCTTGAAGCCTGGGATAAGGAGACTTCAAACACAATAACTTAAAAAAAGAAAAAAAAAGAAAAGGCAGAGAAATAATGCACAAATGAAGGAACAAACTAGGAACACAGACTTCCAAATAAATGAAGAGGAAATAGGCAAACTACCTGAAAAGAATTCAGAATAATGAAGTAAAGGATAAAAAACCTTGAAATGGAAAAAATGCAAAAATCAATTAACAAAGACTTAGAAGAATTAAGGAATAAATATACAGAGACAACACAATAACTGAAATTAAAAATACTCTAGAAGGAATCAATAGCAGAATATCTGAAGCAGAAGAACAAATAGGTGAGCTGGAAGATAAAATGGTGGAAATAACTTCTGAAGAGCAGAATAAAGTAAAAAGAATGAAAAGAACTGAGGATAGTCTCAGAGACCTCTGGGACCATATCAAATGCACCAACATTCAAATCATAGGAGTCCCAGAAGAAGAAAAAAAGAAAGGGTATGAGAAAATTTTTGAAGACATTATAGTTGAAAATTTCCCCAACATGTTAAAGAAAAGAGTCAATCAAGTCCAAGAGGCACAAAGAGTCCCATACAGGATAAACCCAAGGAGAAACATGCCAAGACATATATTAATCAAAGACTAAATATAAAGAAAGAATATTAAAAGCAGCAAGGGAGAAGCAACAAGTAACATACAAGGGAACCACCATATGCTTAACAGCTTATCTTTCAGCAGAAACTCTGTGGGCCAGAATGGAATGGCAGGATATATTTAAAGTACTAAAAGGCAAAAAATCTGCTACCAAGATCTCTGTACCTGGCAAGGATCTCATTCAAAATTGATGGAGAAATAAAAAGCTTTACAAACAAGCAAAAGTTAAGAGAATGCAGTACCAGCAAACTAGCTTTACAACAAATGATAAAAGGACTTACATAGTCAAGAAATATAAGAGAAGAAAAAGATCTACAAAATCAACCTAAAACAATTAAGAAAATGGCAATGGGAACATATATATCAATAATTACTTTATATGTAAATGGATTAAATGCTCCAACCAAAAGACACAGACTGGCTGAATGGATATAAAAACAAGACCCATAGATATTCTGTCTATAAGAAATCCACTCCAGACCTAAAACACATATAGACTGAAAGTGAGAGGATGGAAAAATATATTCCATGCAAATTGGAAGCAAAAAAATGCTGGACTAGCAATCCTCAAATCAGACAATACATAATGATCATGGGATCAATCCAAGAGGAAGACATAGCAATTGTAAATATCTATGCCCCCACAATAGGAGCACTTCAATACATAAGACAAATGCTAACAGATGTAAAAGGAGAAATTGACAGTAACACAATAATAGTAGGAGAGTTTAATACCCCACTCACAATAATAGACAGATCATCAAAACAGAAAATTAAAAGGGAAACACAAGTCTTAAATGATACATCAGATGAGATGGATCTCATTGATATCTTCAGGACATTCCATCCAAATGCAGAAGCATACACCTTCTTCTCAAGTGCACATAGAACATTCTTCCAGGATAGAAACATCTTGGGTCACAAATCAAACCTCAATAAATTTAGGAAAATTGAAATCATATCAAGCATCTTCTCTGAGCACAATGCTATGAGACTAGATATCAATTACAAGGAAAAAAGAGTAAGAAACATGAACACATGGAGATTAAGCCACATGTTTCTAAATAACCAACAGATTCCTGAAGCAATCAAAAGGGAAATTAAATATAATCTAGAAACAAATGACAATGCAAACACAACAACTCAAAAACCTATGGGATACAGCAAAAGCAGTTGTAAGAGGGAAGTTTATAGCAATACAATCCTACCTCAGGAACCAAAAAAACATCAAATAGGCAACCTAAATTTACACCTAAAACAACTGGAAAAAGAAGAACAAAAACCAAAAAAAAAAAAAAATCCAAAATTAGTATAAGGAAAGAAATAATAAAGATCTGAGCAGAAATACATGAAAAAGAAATCAAAGAATCAATAGTAAAGATTAATAAAACTAAAAGTTGGTTCTTTGAGAAGATAAACAAAATTGACAAACCTTTAGCCAGACTCATCAAGGGAAAAAGAGATAATTAGAAATGAAAAAGGAGAGGTTACAACAGACAATGCAGAGATACAAAGGAGTATAAGAGACTATTATGAACAACTATATGTCAATAAAATAGATAACCTGAAAGGAATGGACAGATTCTTAGAAAGGTTCAATCTTCCAATACTGAACCAGGAAGAAAAAGAAATTATGAACAACCCAATTACAAGCATGGAAATTGAAGCTGTGATAAAAAATCTCCTAAAGAACAAAAGCCCAGGACCAGATGGCTTCACAGGAGAATTCTGTCAAACATTTAGAGAAGAGCTAATGCCTATCCCTCTAAAACTCTTTCAAAAAATTGCAGATGAAGGAGCACTTCCAAATTCATTCTATGAGGCCACTATCACCCTGAAACCAAAATCAGACAAAGACAACACACAATAGAGAAAACTAAAGGTCAGTATCACTGATGAACCTAGATGCAAAACTGCTTAACAAAATTTTAGCTAACAAAATTCAGCAACACATCAAAAAGCTCATACACCACGATCAAGTTAGGTTTATTCCAGGGATGCAAGTATTCTTCAATGTATGCAAATCAATGTGATATACCACATTGACAAATTGATAGATAAAACCCATATGATAATCTCAATAGATGCAGAAAAAGCCTTTGACAAAATTCAGCACCCATTTATGATTAAAACTCTTCAAAAAATGGGCATAGAAGGAAACTACCTCAACATAGTAAAGGCCATATATTATAAGTCCACAGCAAACATTATTCTCCCTGAGGAAAAACTGAAAACATTCCCCCTAAGATCAGGAACAAGACAAGGGTGTCCACTTACACCACTGTTATTCAACATAGTTCTGGAAGTTCTAGCTACAGCAATCAGAGAAGAAAATGAAATAAAAGGAATCCAGAAAACAAGAAGTAAAGCTCACACTGTTTGCAGATGACATGATACTGTACATAGAAAACCCTAGAGATAGTTACTAGAGCTAATAGTTACTAGAGTTATCAGAAAGTTACTAGAGCTAATCAAAGAGTATAGCAAGGTTTCAGGATACAAAATTAATATACAAAAATCACTTGTATTTCTATATTCTAACAATGAAAAATCAGAAAGAGAAATTAAGGGATCAATCCCATTCACCATTGCACCAATAAGAATTAAATATCTAGGAATACACTTATCTAAGGAGACAAAAGAACTGTACACAGAAAATTATAAGACTCTATTGAAAGAAATCAAAGATGACATAAACAGATGGAGAGATAGTCCATTTTCCTGGGTAGGAAGAATCAATATTGTGAAAATGACTATATTACCAAAGGCAATCTGCAGATTTGATGTGTTCCCTGTCAAATTACCAATGGTATTTTTCACAGAACTAGAACAAAAAATTTCATGATTCAGATGGAAGCACAAAAGACCCCGAATAGCCAAAGCAGTCTTGAGAAAGAAGAATGGAGCTGGAGGAATTAACCTTCCTAACTTCAGATTATACTACAAAGCTACAGTCATTAAGACAGTATGGTACTGGCACAAAAACAGAAGTATAGACTAATGCAACAAGATAGAAAGCCTTGAAATAAATCCGTGCACCTATGGATACCTTATTTTTGACAATGGAGGCAAGAATAAACAATGGGGCAAAGACAGTCATTCAATAAATGGTGCTGGGAAAACTGGACAGCTACATGTGAAAGAATGAAATTAGAACACCTCCTAATACCATACACAAAGGTAAACTCAAAATGTATTAAAGACCTAAATGAAGACCAGAAACTGTAAAACTATTAGAGGAAGACATAGGCAGAACACTCGGTGACATAAATCAAAGCAAGATCCTCTTTGACACACCTGCTAGAATAATGGAAATAAAAACAAAAGTAAACAAATGGGACATGATTTAAAAGCTTTTGCGCAGCGAAGGAAACTATAAGCAAGGTGAAAAGGCATCCCTCAGAGTGGGAGAAAATAACAGCAAATGAAACAACTGACAGATGATTAACGTCCAAAATATACAAGCGGCTCATACAGCTCAATACCAGGAAAACAAACAACCCAATCAAAAAGTGGAGAAAAGACCTAAACAGACATTTCTCCAAAGAAGACATACAGGTGCAAACAGACACATGAAAAGATGCTCAACATCACTCATTATTAGAGAAATGCAAATCAAATTTACAATGAGATATCACCTCATCCTGGTCAGAACCAGTTCAGTTCAGTTCAGTCATTTAGTCATGTCCGACTCTTTATGACCCCATGAACCACAGCACACCAGGCCTCCCTGTCCATCACCAACTTCCAGAGTTCACCCAAACTCATGTCCATCGAGTCAGTGATGCCATGCAGCCACCTCATCCTGTCATCCCCTTCTTCTCCTGCCCTCAATCCCTCCCAGCCTCAGAATCTCTTCCAATGAGTCAACTCTTTGCATGAGGTGGCCAAAGTACTGGAGTTACAGCTTTAGCATCATTCCTTCCAAAGAACACCCAGGGCTGATCTCCTTTAGAATGGACTGGTTGGATCTCCTTGCAGTCCAAGGGACTCTCAAGAGTCTTCTCCAACACCACAGTTTAAAACCATCAATTCTTCAGTGCTCAGCTTTCTTCATGGTCCAACTCTCACATCCATAAATGACTACTGGAAAAACCATAGCCATGGCTAGATGGACGTTTGTTGGCAAAGTAATGTCTCTGCCTTTTAATATGCTATCTAGGTTGGTTATAACTTTTCTTCCAAGGAGCAAGCATCTTTTAATTTCACGGCTGCAGTCACCATCTGCAGTGATTTTGGAGCCCCCCAAAATAAAGTCTGAGACTGCTTCCACTTTTTCCCCATCTACTTCCCATGAAGTGATGGGACCAGATGCCATGATCTTCATTTTCTGAATGTTGAGCTTTAAGCCAACCTTTCACTCTCCTCTTTCACTTTCATCAAGAGGCTCTTTAGCTCCCCTTCACTTTCTGCCATAAGGGTGGTGTCATCTGCATGTCTGAGGTGATTGATATTCCTCCCAACAATCTTGATTCCAGCTTGTGTTTCTTCCAGCCCAAAATTTCTCATGATGTACTCTGCATATAAGTTAAATAAGCAGAGTGACAATACACAGCCTTCACGTACTCCTTTTCCTATTTGGAACCAGTCCGTGGTTCCATGTCCAGTTCTAACTCTTGCTTTCTGACCTGCATATATGGCCATCATCAAAATGTCTACAAACAATAAATGCTGGAGAGAGTGTGGAGAAACAGTTGGTTTCTTGCACTGTTGGTGGGAATGTAAAGTGATATAGGCACTATGGAAGACGGTATTGAGATTCCTTAAAAAACGAGTAATAAAGCCAGCATATGGCCCGGTGAAGATCATGGCATCTGGTCCCATCACTTCATGGGAAATAGATGGGGAAACAGTGGAAACAGTGTCAGACTTTATTTTTTGGGGCTCCAAAATCACTGCAGATGGTGATTGCAGCCATGAAATTAAAAGATGCTTACTTCTTGGAAGAAAAGTTATGACCAACCTAGACAGCATATTGAAAGTGGTTCCCTTTCAATCCAGTTTAAAAATGGACAGAAGAACCAAACAGACGTTTTTTCCAAAGAAAACATACAAATGGCCAGCTGGCACTTATAAATTGGTCAACATCAGTACTCATCATGGAAATGCAAATCATAATCACAGTAAGATATATCCTCACACCTATTAGAATGTTTGTCATTAAAAAGACAAGAGATAAAAAGTATTGGCAAAGTTGTAAAGAAAAAAGAACCCTGGGTACCTGCTTCTTTGAGTAAAAGATACCTAAATATGTATGTTGCATCTGCTTAGGGACCAGAATCAGTGAAAAGATTTAGGTTAATAATCTATATTCCCTAGTGTCCTATTGGGCTGCTGTAAGAAAATACAATAAAGTGGGTGGCTTAGACAATAGAAATGTTTTTCTCTCAGTTCTGGAGCCTGAAAATCCAAAATCAGGATGCCAGTTGGAGGCCAGTTGAAAGCTTTCTTCCTAACTTGCAGATGGTTGCTTCTCGCTGTGTCTTCATATGGCAAAGAGAGAGAAAGAATGGAGAGGCAAAAAGAGGGGCAGGCTCCTCTCTGATGTCTCTTCTTTTAAAGGAACTAATCCCATGATGAGTGCCTCACACCTATGGCCTCATCTAAACCTAGTTACTTCCCAACCTTAGGGGTTAGGGCTTCAACATATAAATTCTGCCAAGACATATTTCAGTACATAGCACCTAGCTTTGGCACACCTAGACATAATAATTTCAAGAAAGGCAAAGGATCAAAAATCTTTATGAATATGTGTTATAAGAGATTCATTTGTATCTGTTTTTGTGAGTGTGATAAAATTCTATACTAGAAATTATATAGAGAGTAATTCTGACTATAATGACCCATGAATATTTATATTGTTCATACTAATTATTACTGGTATTATTTATTTCTTTAATTATGTCTTTTCATCTGTTAGATAAAGCAGTTCAAATTCTTCCCAGTATGGGGTAGCTTCATACCAGATATAGCTCAGAAAATCTTTAGAGCCTTACAACATCCCACAATCATTCTATAGTCAAAGTGTATTTGTAATGATTCTAATACTTATATATCTTTATATTCTGTCAGCAGCAATCATGCAAAGCAACAAATACTTATTAAAAACTAATTATTGAGAATACAAAATAGTGTCTAGCTCCTGCCCTTCTGGTGCCTATAGGGAGTGACGCATAACATACTAGACAGCAGTGCAGAAATATAAATTGGCAGAGCCACAATAGGAGTATATAGTAGGGACACGTAGTTCAACCTATGAGAAAGTAAATTAGGGGAAGCTTCCTTTTGTAAATGATGGCTGAGCTTAGCACAGTTTCTTTTGAAATAGCAATTCACTTCTAAGATTTCATACTAAGGAAGTATCACACAAATATGGAAAATGTGTGTCCAAGTAGCTTCATTGTTATATTAACAGAAACTTTGGAATCAACTAAATGTTCATTAGCATAATGGAGGGTAAGTAAATTATGTGCCCAGTGTAGCTCAGATAATACATAATCATTGAATGTAATACTATAAACCTATACTAATTGAAAAACCATAATTTTCAGGATACATACATACTACTCCACATATCGTTTTAATAAATACTTTATTCAACACACACACATATATATATATATTTGTGCCTACTATAAGAAGGGCTGTGAGCTGTGTGAGTAGGAAGGGAAAGCGAAGGTATGCAAACTGTGGACGGAGATAGATTTTGGTCATCTAGAGCTTTTTTAATCTTGTAGCTAATTCTGTTAGCAGCACAGTTTATGCCTAGGCAGAGATCTGCCTCTTATAGCATCAAATATCCAGGGTAACACCTTGTCCTCTCTTTGCAGCTTAATTTGATTCTACCACGAATGTCCTATCTTCCCAGGACCTTGAACATCACATCACTAAAATTTGCTGAGCCATAAAAACAGAATTGACTGAGCCAGGGGTTCCCTGGTGAAAATGAACATATACATAATTCAATCAAGTTTGTAAACTTAAAAGCCATTTTCATATTTTGATTGCTTTTCTCCACACCCACTATCACACAAAATGAAGATTCTATTGCTGGCATTTAATTCTATTTGCTTTCTTATCTATGTATAATATTTACCATTTTGCTCTTTATGTTTATACATGATAGCGGAAATGAGTAGATCATGTAATTGCAGGAATGTACCAGTTGCCTTCTTCATTATATCTTAAAGTCAAAGCCAGTAATTTAAAACTTTTTTTCAATGCTTCTTTTTAACTCTCTTCAAATATTCATTAGACACTAGGCTAAATCAGCCACTGGGCTAAATGCCCAGTAGCTCTAAACACTCACTCACATTGCAGTTTTCTACTAATATAAACAGGAAAATAGCCTAAACCTATAATAAAACATTCCCTACTGCATTTAAAATTCTTACTTTATTTTGTCCTCAATGATTCACCCATTCCTTATTCATTCATCAGCATAGCCCATGCACATTTGCAAGGTGCCTGGTCAAGAACTTTTAAACTGGCTGGAACTTCATTAGAAGTTCAAATTTGTTCTTAGAAGAACAAATTTCAAACTCTTTGAGGACTGTTGGGATCTTTCCCACTATTAAAATTGTCTTTTAATGTATTGCATATTTATTCATTTTAATGCATAAGTTAGATAATTAAATTTTTCTAGAATGCCTTATTTCTTCATGTTTAACCCCATTTAAGATTTACCACAGAGAATACATGGCTTAAAGAAAGATTTCCCATATGGACTGAGAATTGCTGCTTGTTTCTTGTCTCCTTTAAAGCTCTAATGTAACTGAGGATATTTCACCATTGGATATTTCCATATTTTTGTTCACTGAACCAAACATGGTTGGAACTCTATTTAAAGTTCTATGCAAATATTCTGAATTAGTGCTAAGTGAGTCCTTGTACGGTGGTTCATCCAGAAAAGAAAATATATTCTTTGTAATAAAATACAAATAGGATTTGCTGCCTACTATATGTTGTGTTGTTAATAGTGTTCATTAATTAGCATGAGGAAAATTTTAGAAGTCTAATGAAACAGAAGTATCTTTTGTACTGTTTACCTTGGTTTTCCTAAGTAGATTGGTCACAGTACCCTTTTATTCACACACCACCTGTTGACAGCCTAATAAACTAGTATTTTGCACTGGATAATTTGAGAAATTTTAGTATTATAAATTTAAACAGAAAGAATAAATTCACATAATTTTTAGTTTAGTGAGTTTTATGTATTTTGGATTCTTTCAAACCTGAGAAAAATTTTCAGCTGTTGAAAATTTGATTAAATATTTAAAAAAAATACTGTATATCATGTCACAGTTGAAAATAAAGATCATATCATGTCTGTACTACTTTCCTACCATGAAGACTTGGGAATTATTTTGATTCTAATTTTGACTTCCCTTTTTAAATGGAAGTCTCTGTGGGTAATAAAACATATTGAGTTAATAAATACTTGAGGCCTTTTGATGACTTGTAGTAAGTCTGAAATATGAAATATGCATTTCCTCATCTATTTAGAAAAAGACAGTAACCATGTAAATCTAAGTTTTATGTTTTCCAAAGTAATTGTATCATTTTACATTCACACCTGCAGTGTGTGAATTTTCAGTTGCAATATATTCTTGTCAACACTATTTTCAGACATTTTAGTTTCAGCAGTTCTAGTGGGTGTGTACTTGGATCCAATTGTATTAATTTACATTTCTTCAGTGAGCATTTACTCATACGCTTATTTGCCCTTCATATAATTATTTTGGTGTGGAGTCTATTCAAATATTTTGTTTATTTTTAAGAGTGTTGTTTGGATTGATGTTATCATTATTGTACTGCAATAATTCATTATGTTTTCTAGATTCAGGTCCTTTATCAGATCTGTGTTTTGCTATTATTTCCTGTTAGTCATATTTTACTCATTTTCTTCAATAGATTTTAAATTCTAGAATGGGCCTTTCAACTCCTGAGGATAATTGTTCCATTTATTTTGAATTTCTGAAAATCCAGTTGTTTCTGCTTTTTTGAATATAGTATTTGTTTTTCTGCTCAGCTTTAAAACTTTTTATTTGTTTGAGGTTTACCATTTCCTATTATGTGACTAGCTGTAGATATATTCTACTCAGGAGCTGTTGTGTTTCTTAACTTGACTAGGCTGGTCACTAGGCAAGAATTTGATCAATTCTTGTATATCTGTGATTGTTACCTTTATCAAAATTACCTTACCCTTTTTTTTCTAATTCCTATTTTGTCAGGCCTTCTCATTCTAGTTTCCATGCATTTTCATTCATTTTTATTTTTTATCCCTCTATGATTTTTCATAGCTGTTTAGTTTACTAAATTATCTTTGTAAGCTATGCTAAACTTAATTTTATCTATAAATTATTTAAATATGCTTTCTTAAATTTCCTTGTAATGCTTAAAAATTGTAATCTTTGACTTGTTATTATACAATTTTGCTTACAAAATATTTTCTATGATCTTGATTATGGTTCTGTTATTAATCTTGGGTTGCTTCCTAAATGGCTCACTGGTAAAGAATCACCCTGCAATACAGGAGATGGAGGTTTGATCCCTGGGTTTGAAAGATCCCCCAGAGAAGGAAATTGCAACTCACTCCAATATTCTTGCCTAAGAAAATCCTATAGACAAAGAAGACTGACAGGCTACAACCTATGAGGTCACGAAGAGTCTGACACGACTTAACAGCTGAGAATAGCAGCAACATTATATATATTACCTGTTAATTCTTAAAATTGTCTCTCTGTTCTTTACTCTCCCCACTAGGAAGCTTACAGTTTCAGTTTTTGTTAGATTTTTTTGTTTCTTTCCTTCTTTGTTTTGCTACTAGTGTAGACTCAGGAAGTACCCAAAACTAGTTGTTCAATAAATATTCACTGAGGAAGTAAATGACTCACTTTCCTTTTCTCTTATTTCTCATAGTTATGGTCTGAATTTTGCATTCTTGTATGCCACAAAAAAATAGTAATGATCTGAATCCAAGTGTGTATTGTAAGTTATCTGCATTAAAATTTTAATATGACATCAACAAGTTGAGAAATGTCTGGAATGTTTGATACAGTCTTTTAAAAAGATCACTTTGTTGGGTCTCCATAGTATGAGATAAAAGCCAAAGAGATCATGCTGGTAATTTAAATATATTAATCTAAGAAACTAAAATGAAACTTTGTGAAGTTGAACCCTTATGGGACATATTTACTTTCAATATAATATTAAAATATGCACCAAATATAAATTATGCATAATGAAATTCAGTAAGTGAGTAAATATGTCTCCTGGTTCTCATACTGAACACTGCTTTGAATAATAATCACAAAAATATTCTTCTGATTTCAATAGTGCTTTAAGGCCTCAGACCTAGAAAGAATATTCTCTGAAAAGCATTTAGTACATGAATATTGCAGAGATTTCAGTTAAAAATACTTGCCACTTCACAAATGTTCTTTGTTATTTTATCAGCTTTCTTTTAAAACATTATTTATGTTACAGACATAGCTTTTATCATTTAAAGAGTGTCTCAGATGACAGAACAATACTAGAATCTACTTTAAGAGTGAAGAATATATTATATGTGATCTTTCCTATAACTTAGGTTTGCCCATAACATGGATACATGTGTTAAGAATGTGACAAATATTACTGTATGTAACTTAAATGACTAGCATGATTGCATTTTTTAAAATTATCTTATATTGTGGGAACTCAACTAAGTGATCTTTTTAAAATTTTATATCAGATAGTACCAAAAAATTATATGCAATATCTTTGATTAATGTAAATATAAAAATTCTCAAAAAATATTAGCAAACTGAATCCAGCAACACATGAAAAAATCATGCACCATAATCAAGTTGGAATTATCCAGGGTAACAAGAATGTTTCAACATATGCAAATCAAACAATGTCATAAACCACATCAACAAAAGACAAAAACTACATGATCGTCTCAATGGAAGCAGAAAAAGCATTTGATAAAATTCAACATCCTTTCATGATAAAAACTTACCAAAGTGGGTATAGAGGAAACATGTCAACATAATAAAAACTACTTATGACAAACCTATAGCCAGTATATAACTCAACAGTGAAAAGTTGAAAGCTTTCCTGCAAAATCTGAAATAAACAATATGCCCAGTCTCAGGACTTTCTTTTAATATAGTATTATAAGTCCTAGACACAGCAAGCAGACAAAAAAAGAAGTAAAAGTAAAGTATCCATATTGGAAGATTCAGTTCAAGTTGCTCAGTCGTGTCTGATTTTTTGCTACCCAATGGACTGCAGCATGTCAGGCTTTCCGGTCCATCACCACCTCCCAGAGCTTGCTCAAACTCAGCTTCATCAAGTTGGTGATACTATCCAACCATTTCATCCTCTGCCATCCCCTCCTCCTGACTTCAATCTTTCCCAGCATCAAGGTCTTTTCTAAGGAGTCAGTTCTTCACATCAGGTGGACACAGTATTGGAGCTTCAGCTTTAGCATCAGTCCTTCCAATGACTATTCAGGACTGAATTCTTTTTCGATTCACTGGTTTGATCTCCTTGCAGTGCAAAGGACTCTCAAGAGTCTTCTCCAACACCACAGTTCAAAAGCATCAATTCTTTAGTGCTTAGCTTTCTTTATGGTCCAACTCTCACATCTCTACATGACTACTGGAGAAACCATAGTTTTGACTAGATGGTCCTTTGTTTGCAAAGTAATGTCTCTGTTTTTTAATATGCTGTCTAGGTTTGTCATAGCTTTTCTTCTAAAGAGCAAGTGTCTTTTTAATTTCATGGCTGTAGTCACCATCTGCAGTGACCCTGGAGCCCCCAAAAATAAAAAGTCTGTCACTGTTTCCATTGTTTCCCTATCTGCTTGCCATGAAGTGAAGTCCTGGACACAGCAAGCAGACCAGAAAAGAAATAAAAGTATCTAAATTGGAAGAGAACAGGTAAAAGTGTTATTATATGAAGATGACATAAATTATATACAGAAAACCCTGAAGACTCCAATACAAACTCCTAAAACTGAAATTCAGTAAGGTAGCATGATAAAAGGTTAAGATACAGAAATCTGTTGCATTTCTTTATACCAACAATGGAATATCATAAAAAGAATGTAAAAAACAAAACAAAACAAAACAAAAACTCCTCTTAAAATCATGTCAAAAAAAAAAGAGAGAAATAAAACACTTATGAATAAACCTCGCCAAGGAGGTGGAAGATTAATATGTCATGAGCTATAAGATGTTGATAAAGGAAACTGCGGTGGTGGCGGTTTAGTCACTAAGTCTTGTCCAACTCTTGTGACTCCGTGGATGGTAGCCCACCCAGCTCCTCTGTCCATGGGATTTTCAAAGCAAGAATATTGGAATGGGTTGCTGTTTCCTTCTCCAGGGGATCTTCCCAACTCAGGGATTGAACCCATATCTCCTGCATAATAGGTGGTCTCCTGCATTGAAGGCAGATTCTTTACTGGTGAACCACCAGAGAAGCCTTGAAGATGATTCAAGAGAATGGAAAGATCTCTCATGCCCTTGGATTGGGAGAATAAATACCATTATGACCATACTAACTGAAGCAATCTAATGTTTAATGTGATTCCTGTAAAATTCCCATGACATTTTTGACAGAACTAGAACAAATAATCATAAAATTTATATGGGACCACAAAACCCCCAAATTACCAAAGCAGTCCTGAAGAGGAAGAACAAAGCTAAAGGCATAATACACCAGGACTTCAGACAATACTACAAATCTACAATAATCAAAACAGCATGGTATCGACCCAAAACAAATGTATGGATCAGCGGAATAGAATAGAGAGCCCAGAAATAAATCCACACACCTATGGTGAATTAATCTTTGACAAAAGTGGCAAGAATATGCAAGGTCTCTTGTCTCTTCAACGAGTGGTGTTGGGAAAGCTGGACAGCTGCATTGGAATCAAACAAGTTAGACCACACCTTCATACCATACACAAAAGTAAACTATAAATGACTTGAATACTTAAATATAAGACACAGCACCATAAAACTCCTAGAAGAGATTAAGACAAAACATTCTTTGATGTAAATAACAGCAATGTTTCCTTAGATCAGTGACCGAAAACTATAGAAATAAAAGCAAAAATAAACAAATGGGAACTAATCAAGCTTATCAGCTTTTGCACAACAAAGGAAACCAGAAACAAACTGAAAAGACAGTCTACAGACTGGGAGAAAATATTCACAAATGATGCAATTGTCTAGGGATCAATCTCCAAAATATCTAAGAAGCTTCTACAACTCAATGTAAAAAAGTCCAACAACCCACTCAAAAAAGAGACAGAAAACCTGAATAGACATTTCTCCAAAGAAAATATAGAAATGGCCAGTGAGAACATGAAAAGATGTACAACAATGCTAATTATTAGAGAAATACAAATCAAAACTACAATGAGGTACCACCTCACACCAGCCAGAATGGCCATCATTAAAACATCTACAAATAATGAATGATGGAGATGGTGTGAAGAAAAATGAACCCTCCTGCAGTGTTGGTGGGAAAGTAAATTGGTGTAGCCATTATGGAAAACATTATGGAGGTTCCTTGAGAAACTAAAAATAGGGCTGACATATGATCTAGCAATCCTACTCCTGGGCATATATTCAGAGAAACCTATAATTAGAAAGATACATGCATACCAATATTCATAGTAGCACTATTTCCAATAGCCAAGACATGGAAGCAATCTAAATGTTCACCGACAGATAAATGGATGAAGAAGATACACACACACACACACACACAACGGGATACCACTCGGCTATAAAAAAAATAAATGTCATTTGCAGCAACATGGATGGACCTAGAGATTATCATGCTAAATGAAGTAAATCAAAGGAGGACAAGCACCATATAATATCACTTATATGTGGAATCTGAACTATGATGCAAATGAACTTATTTATGAAACAAATAGACTCACAAACATAGATAAATAATTTACAAGTATGATAGGGGAAAGGAAAGTTGTGGAGGAGTAAATTAGGATTTTGGGATTAGCAAGTACAAGCTACTACATATATATAAAGCTACTATATATATAAATCAAGGTCCTAGTATAGTACAGGGAACTATATCCAATATACTATAATAAACCATAATGGAAAAGAGTATGTATGTATGTGAATAACTGAATCACTTTACATCAGAAACTAACCACAGTGTAAATCAACTATACTTCAATTTTTAAAAATGTTTATATCAAACAATGTAACAGACATTTCTTCAAATTTTGCTGTGGTTATACTCAAATTTGAATTCAGGTGAGTCAGATGATGCAGTGATTATATGCGGATTATAGCAAGCAGAAATCATGTTTTAAAAAAGTAAAAAAAACAATTCATATTGATCATGCTAGTGAGGGCAAAAGAAGATAAGGATTGTCAGAGGTGATAAAAGATAAGTTTTCCAAATATCTAGGCTACATTTATGAAAATCAAACCTAATCATTTTATCCCTATTGATTTTCATATTCTAAACTTCTTCTTAATATACTTCAAACTTTGTTAATTAATTAGTCACTGGTTCTTTGAATTGTTGCACAAATTCTGCTAGGCAAATTGAGTTATTTAAACACAGATCTTTCCTATAAGGTGATTCTGGTTTAATAGCTTGTGCTACTCCTGCTGAAGTTTTTCAAGCTTTAGCAACACCTAGATCACTTGGTTCTTATACATTAAAATAAAAAACATTGCTAAATTTAATAAAATAACTTGACTTTTACAAAGCATTCAATTTTTAATTCTTCAAGACTTGGTATCTATAACCAGTTGGTAACATGATGACCAATTAATGTAAAATAGGGTATATATTTTTTAAACGCCAAGGAATAACCAGTTTTTTAAGTTCTCACCACTCAGCCTTTATTACAATGGTATACTTTATTTTTTCAGTTTCTCTGAAAGAAAGCAAAACTAATTGTGCCTGCTTTTCTATATATGTTGCTTATATTTAGGAGCCCAATATATGTATATATATATATATATTGAACAACTGCTATGCAGGAAGAAAAATAAAGATAAATAATATTAAATCACTGCAACCAGAGGAATTCAGAATATACTAGGAAACACTCTCATATAAAATTATAAACTTTAGAAGTAAATGAAAAAAAGAAATGCTCTTAATGAAGCCTGGGCAATATCTAGGTTTATTCAGTCTGTGCAGGGGAGAGGGAGAGCATGAAATGGTTTCTCAGGCAATGATACCTAGCCATATTTTAGTGTAGAACATTAATTAGGAAGTATACTCATTAAGGGAGGTGGAAAGAACATTCCTGGAAGATGAAACAGTGGAAATTAAAAAAAGAATGGAGTACAGTCAGAATTGTGAATAAAAATTAAAAAGATTAAATAATGTGTGCATTATGGTTAATAAAGGCAGTTTTGTGTTTCATCATAACATGTTAGCAGCACTGGCTTCATGGACATGTAGTGTGTGATGGTTTCATGTGTCATGGAAAGGATCTAGTCAGTTATCCTGACAGAGGAAGCCACTAAGTTGTTATGATATAGAGAAAAGATATTGTTATGGTCTGCCTATTTATATCCCCTCATAATTTACATGCTGAAACTCTAGTGCCCAATGGGTTGATATTAAGAAATGGGGCCCTGGGAGATGCTTAGGTCACAAGAGTGGATCCCTCATGAGTGGAATTAGTGCTCTTACAAAAGAGACCCCACAGAGATCCCTTACTCCTTCCATCATATACAGATATATAAGAAAAAGTCTGAGATTCTAAAGTTCTCACCTGACCACGCTGGCACCTTGATCTCGAAATTCTAGTCTCAAGAAAATTAAAAATAAATTTCTCCCAGTTCCTGGTATATTCTTTATAGTGCCCAAACAGACTAAGATATGATGTGATTTACACCTTGGCAGCTATTAGAGAGTTATAGTTATGAGTAAGTTATGTACACATTCAAATGATAAAGAGAATATAAATAAATGGCTTGGTGATAAAGATGAATAAATCTATCCAAAACTGTGTAAGAGGTAAGGTGAAGGTGAAGTCGTTCAGTCGTGTCCAACTCTTTGCGACCCCATGGACTGTAACATACTAGGCTTCTCCGTCCATGGGATTCTCCAGGCAAGAATACTGGAGTGGATGCCATTTTCTTCTCCAGGGGATCTTCCCGACCCAGGGATCGAACCCGGGTCTCCTGCATTGGAGGCAGACACTTTAACCTCTGAGCCACCAGGGAAGCCCGTAAGAAGTAAATATGTGTGAATTTAGCAATCAATAGGTTGTAAGATTGAATAAAGACTTCAACAGATTGAAGCATCTTGATTCCCCAGGATCTACCTTGAGTGACTTGGTTATCAGTAACTACAATAAAGAACATCAGAGGATGAGAGGTTATACAAGGGTCAGGATTTCAAACTTGAACATTTTGTTAATAAAGTGCTTTATTTCAATGGACAATATAGTATAAGCTTATTTTCATTAATCAAAATCAAGAGAACAGTTTAAATTTTCTAAAGAATTAAAAGAGGGTTGCTGCTGCTGCTGCTAAGTCACTTCAGTCGTGTCCAACTCTGTGTGACCCCATAGAGGGAAGCCCACCAGGCTCCGCCATCCCTGGGATCCTCCAGGCAAGAACACTGGAGTGGGTTGCCATTTCCTTCTCCAGTGCATGAAAGTGAGAAGTGAAAGGGAAGTCACTGAGTCGTGTCCAACTCTCAGCGACCCCATGGACTGCAGCCTACCAGGCTCCTCCGTCCATAGGATTTTCCAGGCAAGAGTACTGGAGTGGGGTGCCATTCGAGGACATATTTATATGCTGTGTATTTAAAGATAAGAAATTTCCAAAGGAAAGCAGATAAACTAGGAAGTGATGAGAGCCTGCAGTCTCCATAGCAGCAATGGATGTATGAAAAGTACATCTGAAAAGCATAGCCAGTGATTCTGGGATATTTAGTAAATTCAAATGAAAGAAGTATCTGTTGCATTTGGCTATTGTTGCCTTTCATATGTGTGAAAGTGACAGTCACTCAGTCGTGTCTGACTCTTTACAACCCCATGGACCTCACAGGCCAGAATACTGGAGTGGTTAGCCATTCCCTTTTCCAGTGTATCTTCCCAACCCAAGGATGGAACCCAGGTCTCCTGCATTGCATACAGATTCTTAACCAGCTGAGCCACCAGTGAAAAAATAGTTACATGATGAATATAGAAGCCAGAGGTAGTGAAATGAGAATTGAATGGGATGTAAGGAAGTATAAATTGTAAGAAAATTTGTGAGATAGCTATAAGAATATATAATTGTTGTTGTATTAGGCTGTAGTATTATAGGCCAGCTTTTTATTTTTTTCATTATGGAGGCACTTGAGAATGCTCAGAGCCTGTGGGGGAGAAGTCAATAGATAAGAAGGGACAAAACATACAGAAGAAAGGAGATAAAACAGACGAGATGTATGATGGAGAAAGAGAAGAACTGGTTTCAATAGCTGTAATTTTTCTCAACCTGCACTTTCTCCCCTTTGCACAAGAAGAGTGATCTCAGGTGATGATACCAAATCAGGATTGGGGTTTTCACTCACTTTATTAGACAAAAAGAGGTCTTTTATTTTTTGCTGCCCAGAAGCCAAACACCTCTTCGTTTCCTTTCCACGTTCCTCATGGTTACATCATGAATCCTGCTTCTGCAAATAATGTGAGGGTGTGTTTTGTATTTAGTTCTCACTATACCATGAGTACTAGAAATGGCATTTTGTATGTGCTCCAAGCATTAATGCAGAATAAGATAGAAAGGAAGAAAGAAGATAATGAAATCACAGGGTAATAGAGTTACTAGCATGTATGACTGTAATTTAGGGTGACTGATAGTACACCAAGTATGAGACTGCAGAGATGAGAAAAAAATGCAAAATACAGAGCAGCTTAAAGGTCAGGTTAGTTAACAGACACATTTTCCTATATAAAAGTGATTGTACTCATAACCAAGTAATTCAACTGTCAAACTTGCACATTTACTTTTTCCCTTATGCTCAGGCTCAGCAAAAACTATTTGAACCAGCATATCACATTTGTTTAAAAGTTCACATGAAGATCTGTTTTTTGATGTCCTTTAAAATAGCAAGGTCTCATATGATTCTGTTTATAATTTTCCATATGGCAATATATGGTTCTGCTTTCAAACTTGGTTTTGAGGAGTTTTGGAGGCTGCATGTGGAGATCTCCAATAGACTGTGATTTAAATCTAAAGCAGAAATACCTTTGAAATTCTATATAGCCCAAATATTTAGAAAAGCAGGCACCAAATTTTTTCAGATGAATGTAGGAATTCCTAGAGAAGTCTTGTAGAGCAGTGGAGGGTTAAAAGCTGGCTTATATCAAGCAATGATTTGTAATAATCAGGGATGATTCAGCTATCTCCAGTCTCTTTCTGTGTCCTTTCCAAATCCCTCCATCCCTATCTCAAACATACTTAATTACTAAATATTTTGACTCACTACTATATTTAAGCTTGGGTCCACAAATTAAAAAGAAAATTAAGTTGAATTTTAAAAATTGAATATCAATTTAGGGGCTACTATTAATATAATGCTAGAGATTAGATGAAAGAAGTTTTATTATAGTATACCTGATACTGTAGATATAGCTTGTGTTATTTTTGTGGAGAAGGCACTAGAATGTCTTTGAGAAATACCGTATCAGAATTTCACAAATTTAAGTCTAGTGGAAGTGTAACTGTACAGTGGCACACAGTTTATTTCTTCTCCATCTTTTCTTGTTATGAAAGTAAAAGTGAAGTCGCTCAGTCATGTCTGACTCTTTACAACCCCATGGACTGTAGCCTACCAGACTCCTCCATCCATGGGATTTTCCAGTCAAGAGTTCTGGAGTGGGTTGCCATTTCCTTCTCCAGAGGATCTTCCCAACTCAGGAACTGAACCTGGGTCTTCTGCATTGTAGGCAGACACTACCATCTGAGCCACCAGGGAAGCCCAAATTCATTATTGTTCTTACATTAAATGAAAACCATAATAAACACATCACAATTAGAAAATAATCATGTGGAGTTTCTATTAGAAAATAATTTTCTTAATTATAAAGGAAACACAGTTTAAAAATAAATGGTTTATATATTTTGAAAACAATAGTATGTTAAATAATGTTATATTTTTGCACAAAATTCTAACTCTGAACATGCAAATAAATAGTCACTTTCTACTGTTGCAAATTTTTTACTTTATCATTTTTATTATGCCAAAGTAATGGCATAATTTCTATAGTTCTTTATCTGTATAAATGTATATACGTTCTTTAATATTTGTTTGAGTTTATGGTGTTATATCTAAATGGAAATATAAACCTAAACATTCATGCATCTCTTCACTTGCCTATTTATTTAGTTTTTTCACATTTTTTATTATTAATGATATGTGGACGTTTTCCAACTCTAACATTTGCAGATGTTTATTTGTGTTTTTGTGCATTTATGCAGATGTTGTGTATGTTTTAGTTTTTAATTCAGCTTAATTTATAAAAAATAATAGACACCAACTAAGCTGAAAATTATAACAGGGAAAATGAAGTTCAAATATTTGCATTGTTAATCACTTAATGAGTAGAAAATGGAATTAATAAAATTATGACCATTTGTATGTTGTATCAATACAGATTTACTATTGTATATTTATAGAAAACATTGACAGGTAGATATATGTGTACTCAGAAGTGTGTGTTAAGTGAAAGTAAATGAGTGTGTGTATAATTTTAAATCATTATTTTATTCAGTTTTAAAATCATCCAATATTTTTTCTGTCACTATGCCTAATTTCAATGAAAATACTCATATTTTTAGTGTCTTACTTTTTCTTAGAAAGCAAACATAAATTTAAAACTAAAGAAACTGTTTAGTAAAACCCAACAGGATTAGAGGTACTAATAGCAGCAAAATAAATTGTCTTTTACATTTAAAAAAGTTTGCAGAGCTCAGACCAAGTTACTATTCACTTATAATTTACATTGAGTTGGTATAGATTTAGTTTGCTTTAATTACTCAATAAATCACTTCCTTTCTGAGTAATGATACACTCCTCTGAACAGCAGTAGCATTTTTAGATAGCACTGAGCAAAATTAGACTAAAAAAAATGAACTTCTGAATAATTACCTTTAAAACAATTGTTAATCAAATCCAGATTTGACCAGGCAATTAAATATGTCAGATTTTAAAGTTTGAAGACAAATATGAGTTATTTTCTAACAGAGAAACGATAGAATGTGTTGTGAAACTTGAAGTAACTACAAAGTTGGAGAAATGGAATATCCTTAGACTTTCATTATTAATTAGTTTTCCCAGGCAATTAAATTTTAGCCAGAAAAAAAGTATTTCAGCCATTTTTCTAAAATGCACAAATCTGTACATTGTGTGAGTTTGTATATTTGTTCAAAAATGTTTTTAATTGTGACAATATTTTGTTAGTGATCTGACTTCTATATGTGGGTATATTAGGAGTATAATATGTTTATGTGGAAATACCAGGGGTGTTTGTTGACTCTTTTCTGATGAAATCCATGATAGCAGCCCATTTCCTAGTAAATCTGAATGTGGGTTGGCTCATCTTTCTGTGCAAGTGTCTCATTCATCTCTCAAAATTTTGCTCAAGAATATATTTTATTTTATTGTTGTTGTTTAGTCTCTAAGACATGTCTGTCTCTTTGCAACCCTATGGACTGTAGCCCATCTGGCTCCTCTGTAGCACATCAAGCTCCTCCTTGCCATTGGATTTCCCAGGCAAGAATACTGGAGTAGATTGTTATTTCCTTCTCCGTAGGATCTTCCTGACCCAGGGATTGAACCTGTGTCTCCTGCTTGGCATATGAATTCTTTACCACTGAGTCACCTGGGAAGCCCATTTTTATTATATACTTAATGTCTTAAACAATCAATGGTTATTGAAGATCTTAATGAATATTTATGAACTTAATCCATCAATGTAAAGCTATGTTTTGTGTAGTAGGTATGAATAGTACCTAGATAGATAATGAACTGAATTTTATTTCCTTTAAATTGATCTCATTTTAACTGGGCTTTTGATCTTACCAGACAGGACAGAATTACTGCCTTGGTTCCCTATGAGACCTTCACTAGGTCTGGAAATTTGGGGCTATTTCCCTGTCAACTGTGTATATAAGAATCTTTGTCAACACTTGCAAGCACAAGTTGCTATGTCTCGCTTTCTCTCTAAGCACCGTTCAACTAACTCCATTTGGGTATTTTGACCCCTCTTCGCTATGCTAAGTATCTCCAAAATCTACCTCTCCCTTCCTTCTGTACTTGCAGTTCATGCATGCTCTTTTCCCAGCCTGCAGATCAGCCACCTCTCCATTAAGCAAATTCTCCTCTTGATGTTTCATTCAAAGGTGCTTTTCTCTCTTTATAGCTTCCTCAGAGGCACTTTGTAAAATTCCCTCAGTGGGTTTAAGCTTCTGGAAATAATAGCTGAAAAAAGGATGTCTTATCTGAAAGTTTGCTTTCGTTCTAGTTGTAAACCAATCCATAACCTAGAAATCACTAACTTCTAAAATAGAGAAGAAAAAGTGAAAAATCCAAAGAGGTAAAAAAGAACCTTTAAAATTATATAAACTGAACAAAATATGAACATACTTCCATTTAAATGTGCACAGGAAATAAAGTGGTTTTTTATCTGCAAAAAGTGATGTTTCAAATCTTTCAACCTGATAGGTAAAAAAAAGAAAAATACATTCACCTTATATGTAAAAAAAAATAACAAAAAAAACATTAAAGTACCATTGTTTAAGCTTAACAGTTCTCATATTTGTAAATGCTCAAGTGCTCAACTTTCATGATGTTCTGTTCCTTTTAAGATCCTGTTGGATCTCAAGCTACATATGATGTTCTGGATATATGTTGGGTGACTCCTCTGTTCTTGAACCTGGATTGACCTTGGCAAAATATTTATCCTCTCTGGCTTTTCAGAGTGATTTTTCCACACCTCTTATTGGTGTCTATCTATGGTCCTGGTCATTTGTCTTATTTATTAAACCCTCAAGTTCAGGGATTGTTTGGCCCTACTCCTACTCTTGACTTATTCTTTAGCCCTCCCAGCACCTAACTGGAGCACACAGGGACTTCTGGATCCTTCAAGGCTGCATTTAAGCTATAAAGGTAGAAGAGTTTCCTCAGACTCATCTCCCTGGCAACTTCCTAGTAATGTTGTTGCCTACTTGCTATGGTAATTTGTTATGCAATATCTTTTATTTTTCCTAGACTAATCTTTATCAACGCTGACAACATTAAAAAAAATATAGCAACTATTCAAAAAATATGGGTGCTTAGAACTCATTACTAAAGATTGAATCTAATTAGCTTGTAGCAGAATCTTGTATTGATATTCTTGTACTTGCCATTACCTCTTTCCCTGTGGCATGGATTGCTCTATATCATAAGTAACTTCTTCGCAGTCAGTATTAATAGTGTTGGGAATTGTGTCAGTATTCATAATGTCCCTTCAAAGTTATGGAACAAAATTGATGATTTATTCCATAAAGATTTGTTCTTGATATGTGAATAGAAGCTCATGGAACATAGCTTCATCACTTGTTTTTTTTCAGTACAGTCCACATTTCAATATCATTGTCTTAGTACCCATTTAAAAAGAAACAAGACCAACATAAAAGTACCCATTGAAACTTAAATCTAGTCAATTACTCTGTTTTTTTTTTTTTTTTCTCAGTCAGCACTGACCTGCTGTCTTATCCCTGGGTTGGGAAAATTATGAAAAGTCATAGACTGTTAGGGAACATAATTAATGGAAGAAATAAAAATTCATCAAGGCAGTGCACTCCAAATGTCTGGTTAACTTAGCTGTGTACAAGTATATTTAATAGCAGTCAGAACATGATTTACATAGTCCAGTAATTAAGACTTCCAACTCTACCATCAGATAGATCTAGTCTGAATTTTAGCTCAACCATTGACTGGTTAGTCACTTCAGAACAATTGCTTAGCTTTTTTGTGCCTCAGTTTTCTTTCCTCCTGGAAAATTTCACCTCAGGTTTTCTATTATGACTACTTTCATCATATGTGGTTAGCGAAAGAATGTCCTTATTATCCTCTCCTTGGAGAATATGAGTGTACAGTACAATTGACCCTTGAGCAGCAGAGTTTGAACCTCACAGGTCCACTTAAAAGTAGATTTTTTATACACATCTGTGTCTCTTTCCTGTCTTGCATACAGGGTCGTCATTGCCATCTTCCTAAATTCCTGTATGTATAATCGGCTCCAGTTTCATCCATCTCATCAGAACTGATTCAAATGAATTCTTTTAACAGCTGAGTAATACTCCATTGTGTATATGTACCACAGCTTTCTTATCCATTCATCTGCTGATGGACATCTAGGTTGTTTCCATGTCCTGGCTATTATAAACAGTGCTGCGATGAACATTGGGGTACATGTCTCTTTCAATTCTGGTTTCCTCGGTGTATGCCCAGAAGTGGGATTGCTGGGTCATAAGGTAGTTCTATTTGCAATTTTTAAGGAATCTCCACACTGTTTTCCATAGTGGCTGTACTAGTTTGCATTCCCACCAACAGTGTAGGAGGGTTCCTTTTCTCCACACCCTCTCCAGCATTTATTGCTTGCAGATTTTTGGATCGCAGCCATTCTGACTGGTGTGAAGTGGTACCTCATTGTGGTTTTGATTTGCATTTCTCTAATAATGAGTGATGTTGAGCATCTTTTCATGTGTTTGTTAGCCATCCGTATGTCTTCTTTGGAGAGTCTATTCAGATGTGTATAACGGACTTTTGGACTCAGAGGGAGAGGGAGAGGTGGGATGATTTGGGAGAATGACATTCTAACATGTATACTATCATGTGAATTGAATCGCCAGTCTATGTCTGACGCAGGATGCAGCATGCTTGGGGCTGGTGCATGGGGATGACCCAGAAAGATGTTATGGGGAGGGAGGTGGAGGGGGTTCATGTTTGGGAATGCATGTAAGAATTAAAGATTTTAAAATTTAAAAATAAAAAACTAAAAAAAAAAAAAAGTAGATTTTTTTCAATACTAAATACTACAGTGCTATATGATACACATTATCTGAAACCCTGGATAAGGAATTGAGGATATGGAGAAGCAACATATAAGGAGGATCATCAGTTATATGTGGATTTTCAACCATGCAATAGTGTCAGCACCCTTAACCCACATTGTTCAAGGGTCAAATTGTATAATGGCTACTTTGTATGCTTTGGAGCCTGACGACTTCTTTTTTACCGAAGTACAGTCTACAATATTGTGTTAGTTTCAAATATACAGCAAAGTGATTCAGTTACATATATATCATTTTTTAGATTATTTTTCATTTTAGATTATTGTGCGTATGCTCATGTTTAGTCATGTCCCACGCTTTGTGATCCCATAGACAGTAGCCCACCAGGCTCCTCTGCCTGTGGGATTCTCCAGGCAAGAATACTGAAGTGGGTTTCCATTTCCTCTTCAGAGGATCTTCCTGACCCAGGAATTGAACCTGGATCTCCTGTGTCTCTGCATTGGCAGGTGGACTGTTTATCACTGGTGCTACCTATGAAGCCCTATAGATTATTATAATACATTAAATATTATTTCCTGTGCCATAGAGTAAACCCTTTGTTGTTTCTATATTTTATATATAGTGGTATGTATCTGTTAATTCCATACTCCTAATGTATCCCTTCACCACCTCCCTTTCTTCTTTGATAACCACAAGTTTTCACTTTGTGTTTGCTTTGTGTGTGAGCCTCTATTTTGTCTTTCTGATTTCAACATGTCTTCCTGATTGTGACAGGAATGAATGCCATTCAATTTAGACAATGAGAATCAAGTCAAGACATTAACATGTTGAAGGTTAAGAAATTACTCTTTCTGTTAGACGTTGAGATCATGGAGTGTCCAGCTGGATTTATATAGCCATCCTATGATCATAAAGGGTTACAGTGATAACTAGTAAAAGTGAGGAGGTTCAAAGTGAGAAGCTGAAACTAAATTTTTAAAATAGCTTTTAAGCCCATGAATTTGCCATTTAGGCCAAACTTCCACAAAATTCTGCATATGTGAGCAGAATGTCCTATTTTTGGTTAAATGATTGTGGGTCAGGTTATCTGTTCATATATAATCAGAATCCTAGGAATTAAAAAGCATGTCCCATAGCAATCTTCCCAAACATAAGTAGGAGAGTTCACATCGTGTTTAGAATAGATTTTGCCACACAGTTTCTAAATACTTTTCAACTGTTTTTAGTAGTAAAAGTTGTTGTAGTTTAATGTGAGAGGTTTGATGGATACCTGACATATAAAACATTTTAATTTATGAACATTTTTTATCCTGAAAGTTTTTATTGCTTTTATCTTGAGTCTATCCTGCTTTTAGTTTTTACTCTTAACCTTTTATTCTTTCATACAAAACTACTTGAATGTGAATGCTGTTTTTTTTTGTGTGTGTGTGTGTGCCAGCTACACATTTTCAAGTAATTTAAAATATCTTCTTCAAGCTCTCCAAGGATAACCTAATTCTGGCTTGCTTAATATAAATTGTTGATTGTATGGACTGGCTACAGAGTCATGGTGAATTTATTCTTTTCAGGAACACTTTCTAAGTAACAATTACTTTGTACACAGATTTATGATGTCTTTCAAAATGTAGCACAGTTTTCCACATAATGATGCCTTGAAATAACATCAGTACTACAGTTACTCTTTCACTGGACAGATCTTTTGATTTTTCCTTCTTTGTTTGAAAACCACATATGCGAAACAAAATTTTTTCATCAGACTCTTATGTGAGAGGCTTGTATAACGTAATTCTGTTGGTTTCTGAATAAAGGCACTTTGCTTTTAAGTAACAGAAGTCAACTCTAGCCTACTTAGGGGAAACGGGAAATTTATTGAAAGGATTCATAGTAATTCATAGGCCAAAAGGAAAAGCAAACCACCAGCTCGTAGAAAGAACAGAACACAGGGAAGTGTGAAGAAATGAGAAGATACTCTGTCCATGACACTGTGATTGGCGAGTTTCAGCTCCTCCCATTTACTGTCCTGTGTCACTGAGTAACATTCAGATTCTTGGGACAGAGGGTCACAGTGGCCCTTCATGAAAAGGGATATTTTCAGAAGATAATCTAGCATGATCTTACACAAAAGAAAAAATAAAGAATCAAATAATATAAAAACAGGCAAGCGATCCCCAAACAAGAGACAAAATACCTAACAAATCGTCAGTCTGATGCATTAAGCTTAATCTTTTCTCTAATCCTCATCTCATTTAATTTATCTTCCCATCACACATACTCAGTCCAAACTGCAGATCATTCTTCATTCTAAACACAATCAGTCCCACCTTGGTAACTTCGGTAGCTTTTATAGGATTTTTCTATCTGTTGAATGATAGGATCTATGATAGATATGGTCTATGACAGACCATAATTTCATATGATCTATTGAAATTCTTCCTTTCAAGTTTCAGCTTGAATTCCTTTTTCTTCACAGTTCCTTTCCTATTCTTACGTAAACTTATTGAGAGCATGATCTATATTTACCTAAAATTTTTCATAGCAAGTAGTATCATGCCTAGAGCAAACACATTATTGAATGAATAGTCAATCATGGGCACATGCATATTAAGTCACTACAACTGTGTTTGACTCTTTGCGACCCTATGGGCTGTAGCCCACCAGGCTCCTTTGTCCATAGGATTCCCCAATGGGAATATTGGAGTGAGTTGCCATGCCCTCCTTCAGGGGATCTTCCTGACTCAGGGATCAAATCCGCATCTCTTATGTCTAGGGCTTGGCAGGTGGGGTGTTTACCACTAGCACCAAATGAGAAGCCCAAACTGTAGATCCGCAGGTGCCAAATCTTTAGAGTTCAGCCTTCACAAGCCCTCCCTCAGGTCTCTGTCTTCCCTGAAATCCCAGGCTTACTTTGTCAGTCCACATTCTGTTGTTAGTTCTCCTACTAGTCTCTTTGCACATAGATTATTAAATTCATCAATGCCTCACTCATAATTTTAGCTTCCTCCTGCTCATTGACTGATAAATTGATTTTAATGACACAAATTTCTAGAGTCTCCTGCTCTAATCATAGCCTGGAATTCTAGTTCTGTTTACAAACTAACTATTTCCATAACATTCCAGAATGAATGCAGTATTCATTTATAAATTTTTTCACTCATCTCCTATTTTCTTTTATTAAGCCTACATTCCAGCATAGCAGAACTCCTTTCTGCCCCCTATCATAAACCGTTTTCCTACATTTTCAAATGCATTTTGTTGTTTCTTGTATCTAGAATAGCTTTTGCATCAGCACATTCAGTTTATAGCCATGTGTTTCAAAGGCTTTCTTGAAAGTATATATATTCTGTTTTTTTTGTAAGTCAAATGACCCATAGAGATGTTATGGGGAGGGAGGTGGGAGGGGAGGTTCATGTTTGGGAACACATGTAAGAATTAAAGATTTTAAAATTAAAAAAATAAACAAACACACACACACACAAAAAAACAAACAAACAAAACAAACAAACAAAAAAAAAACGTAAGCATCACTGCAAACGAATATTTAGGGATACAAAAATAAACAGTCTCCAGTCTCTTTCCCTAAACTGAGACGAGAAAGTAACAAGAGGATTGTAATGTGAAGTTAAGTGCCCTGATAGAGGTGTATTATTAATACAGTTATATATAAACATTGACGTGTGACATCTGATGGATGTTAGGGGATAAGGAGATTTATGGGAAGAAAAAAGTGTCTATATTAATGTTTGATAAACTCCAAGGAATATGTCAGACGATTGCAAGTGAGGGTATCGCAGGCTAGGACAGGAACGTGTGCCAGGATGGTGGGGGTGGATGGGAAGAGAGAAACACACATAGATAGACAGTTTTTGACAAGCATGCATTTTCGTAGGTCTAAGGTTTAGACTGAGAAGTATAATTCTAAGGTGAAATTACTGTTTATGAAAAAGAGAAAAAAGACTTAAATGCAAAAAAATATTTGTTTAGAACTTCTCTATGCTTAGCATTTTACATAGTATTTTAAAATTATCAGTGTTTTTACTGACTAATTAGATATATATGACAGAGTACAAGCTTAGGAATACATGGACAGGGTTAATATGAGTAATTCAGAAGACTGTTGCTTAGGAATTTAGAGATTGAGGGGGCAGTGGAGCTCAAAGATAAGATGTCTTTAAAAGGACACCAGGCTAACAGGTATTTCCAGTTGTTTTGATTTGGATTTGATACAGACTTTGGGGGTGAAATTATAAATGGTATTAAGTTTGTGCAGAGGATTGGAGGTAAAAGAAAACCTAGTGTATTTTGTGAGAAATGAAACCTTTGACCAATCGGAATAGGTATTCCAATCACACCAACATACGTAGTTACTCGGCATCTTCACCTTGTTCTTTTTCCTGAAACAAAAGAAAAAAATTAATATTAAAACCTAATTCTTAGTCCTTCTTTTATTAAAAGCTATTCTTGAGCATTCCCTACAAAATCAGTCACTTCCTTATCTGTGTCTTCACGTCACTTGATGCATTATTTTTCATAGTATGTACCATGTTGAATTTAGCCTACTATTTTCCTACCAGTCTTCACCTACTGCTTTTCTAAGTTTTCAGAATGCAAGGATAATGTTCTATTCATCCTTTTCATCATAACACGCAACATTTGACTGCCTATAGCAGGTGTGAATGTTGATTATAAACCTTAAAGGGCTGAAAGGGGAGAATTATAGGGCTACAGACAGAGAAAGCAGAGAAGCTGTTTGTCAGATGTTGGAGGGTTTTGCTAAGTGATCTGAAAAGCCTGGAAAATAAGAATTTAAGTTGTATACTGATTCTTAAGTGTGAATACTCCTTGGTCATTTTGTAATGTGCTTTCAATCACCAAAGGAAAAGAGAGAAAACTGGAGTACTTCAAATAGTCCAGACTTTTTTTCAATGCTATATTGTATCACGGTAATGTAAAATTAGATCATAATTTTTGTGAATTGGCAGACAATTTTAGTATCAGTTATTGAAATAATAACACCCTTACTTAATATTGTGATAATAAAATAACATTTTATTTTATATCACCTCAGTCACTTATTGAATAACAGATATTATTTTCACTAAAACACAAAAATAAATTGTCTTGATAGATTTTACACTTGATATTTCATTTTACATTTGATATTTCAAAAACTGTTTGTGTGACTTACCTATCCTGTGTATAATTTTCATAACATCTGTACTTTCCTGCATAGAATTTGATTTCCTGTGAAGATTGAAAATTAATTCTTAAAAGTATTTATCTAATTTTTAATGCATGAACTTAACTGAACATATGTTATGATACACTAAGTGTTATCTTACACTGTAAATATAAGCAACTTGGGACACTATAGGAAATATACCATAGACTGGGTGGTATAAACAACAAACATTCCTTTATCATAGTTCTAGAGTCTGAGAAGTTCAAGATTAAGGCACTAGCAAATGTAGTGTCTGGTGAGGGCCCTCTTCCTAGTTTGAAGAAAACCATTTTCTCATTGTATCTTTATTTGGCTGAGGGAGAGAAAGGAAGCAAGCTCTTTTCTGCCTCTTCTTACAAGGGCACTAATCCCATCCTGAAGGCACTAAACTTATGATCTAATTACTTCCTATATCCCCCATCTCCAAATATACTACTATGACGGGGATAAGGGTATTAGCATGAATTTCACAGGGATACCAACATTCAGTTCATAGTAATTGTATTAGCATTTTCTATAAATTTTACTTTTTGAAATACTTCAATGTTTCTTATTGAACTATCAATTTGGTAGTTATTAAGTAACAGAGAAAATGCACAAAATAAAGAATAGCTATTTTGGTTTTGGAGGGCGGGAATATTGCTGTTCATTATCTTGGAATCAATATACTGCCTTCATTTCTCCAGCAAATAGAGACAGACAATTATGATAGCTTAGTTTTCTCATATTTAAATGATAAACAATATATGAAATAGCTGTTAATTTAGCCACTGTCTTTATAAAGTTATTAGTAGCAGCTAATACTATTTTACCTGTAAAGAAGGGCATAAAAATTATTTTAGCGTTTAACAAACAATTATTATTCCAAATCCATATGATGCATTGAGTAGGCAACCCAGATCTGAGTAATTCCAAGTGCTTAATAACTGTTTTCCCATATCCACCTAAGTCTCCCTACACTCCCTTCACCTAAGTTTCCCTTTTTCTACAGTGCTGCATGAATTATTTTTTCAAAACACAAATTTTGTATTCCCCTTTCTCTCTTGGGCATCCTCTGTGACTCAGCTGGTAAAGAATCCGCCTGCAGTGTAGGAGACCTGGGCTTGATTCCCAGGTTGGGAAGACACCCTGGAGAAGAGAAAGGCTACCCTCTCCAGTATTCTGGCCTGGAGAATTCCATGGACTGTATAGTCCATGGGGTCACAAAGAGTCAGACACGACTGAGTGACTTTCCCTTTCCCTCTCTCTTACACTTTATATTTCCCTTCTGTCTTACCCTTTGTGATATACCCCTTAAACTTTAAAGTGTGTGAACAGACACTGATCTCCAATGCCTTTCCTTTTTTCCAAGGTTCAATTAGAAAGAACCTGCGATAAACTCAGTCTCCACTTCCTCTTATAGCCTCCTACAGGGCCCGTCTACTCCAGCTCAATGAGCCTACTTTGAGTCTCCTTTACCCACTGTTACATTCACTGATTCATTTATTCACTCATTTAATGAAAGTTTTTGCCCATGCTATTGCCTCTGTCATCATAAAGGTTGATATGGTTGCAATTCCACTTCCCTTTAGAAGTATGTGGTTATTTCCCCCCTTCGTGGTTAGATTATGAATTTCCTGAAATTGTGCTTGGCATCTCTTTTGCTTACTAATCTATGTTCTCTGTATTGAGCCCAATTGTCAATATACAGACAACACTTTTTGTTTTCAAGAATAGTGAATTGATTAATAAATCCTTTGGGTTACATGTGCTCTGCATACTGATTTTGAGAGAATGATCTAGTCACAGAAATTCTCTCTTGTCATCTCTTCCCAAACTTCCCTAGGGACTGTTCTTGTGGTTGTTAGCTGGTAGGAAAAGTTGCTGAAGAAAAAGTCTGTTCCTAAGGTTGTAGTACATGGACTCTAGCATCATTTAATTGTGATGAATGCCCTGATTAGGCAATTAATCACTATCAGGAAGCTTGCAGTTAAATATTGGAAAGGAGGTAAAAGTGGGGACGAAGATCAAGACCTTCATTATAGTTGTCTGTCACCCTATCACCAGGTTGTCATCAAATTTGATAAGGTACGGAATCACCTCAAGGAATGGCTCATAGCATTGGAATTGTCTCCCCTGCGTTAAAAGGAATTTTAATAAAGCCTTTTACCCTTACAATATTAAAGAGCAACTTTATACTCCAAAGTATTCGACAATCAGTACTACTAATTTATTCCTAGCCAGTTTGAAGGCTAGATTGATTGTCTTTAACATAGTATTTCAATGTCATAAGTGTATCTAATTTTATTCATAAATGATTAAAGTGAATATAATTTGATACTACTTTCATTATGAAAGAAAATGAATGAAGCTTCTCAGTTCATTCTCCATAACACAAAACTGTCAGGACCAATGGAAGATAGAGAAGTTAGGTATTTAGAATATCTTGCATTTAGTTTACATTAAAATTTTTTTTAAAATTGCATACAGTGGAAAGAAAACAGAGAAATTAAGTCTGGATCTTATTGTCTAATGGTGAGACAGGCAATAATGAAAGAATCATGTGAATAATAATAAAATGGCAATTGTAATTTTCTTGAAGGTAAGATATATAATAAATTTGGAGTACAAAGTAGGATATTTATGTTAATATTTTTATGACTTTCTCTAGGTTTGGGGATATAATTGAGATATGTATGGGACATTACTCTTTTTCATTTATGTTAAACTATATGACTATATGACATTCATAATAATTATTTGCTTTTTGTCAATCAAACTTTCTTTATGTGCCTGCTTCTGGATTTATATTGTCTTCTAATCTTGTGGCCTCTCCTTACATATTAAAAAACTGTATATGTAACTATAGCATCACAAAAGACTGGTATCTTCACTTATGGTAAAGGCCAAGATGATCATTAAGTCAAAGGTTTCTCTAGTTAATACAGTGTACTCTAAATTATTGATATATTACCAATATTCTTAAGATTACAATTGATATGTTAACAGGATTCGTGAAACTTATTGCCATTTCACATCTAAAATGATTCTTTTAAGATAACAGATCATTCAGAAGAAAATAAAAGCACAGTCCTTAGCTGGTCTGTTGTAAATTACACTTCTTGGCCTAGAGACCTTGTGAGTTAAACAAGAAATTAAGTTGTTTCACTATTCTGGAAACTGGAAGTCTGCTGTCAAGATGCTGGTTTCTGGGGAGACCCCCTTTCCTGGCTTTTAGATAACCATCTTGTCTCTGTGTCCTCAGTTGACTTTTCCTTTGTGTGCTTGCAGAAGGACAGGGGAATATCTGGTGTCTCTTCATTTTCTAAATAGGATACCAATCTTATCAAATTAGGGACCCACCCTTATGATTTCATTTAACCTTGATAGCCACTTTAAAGGGCACAACTCTAGATTTATCTCATAGGAAGAGAAGAATGTGCGATGTAAACTATTGAATCTTGAGAAGTATACCATCAAAGATTATATCATGAGAATGGACTTTCCTTGAGAACAGAGTTGTGTTTATGTTTTGTTTTGTTTCCTTTTGTTTTTGACCACTGTATCCTCACAGCCTGAAACAATGCCTTGTTCAAAATAAAGTCCTCTAAAGTGTTTGTCAAATGAAAAAAAAAGCATCTCGTTTAGTCACACCAACTTAATTTCCTATAAGGACTTTGCAATTCAACTGAGTCATTCCCATAATATCATGAGGTAAAGAGAAATATGGTTTTGAAGACTGGTACACTTTCATACTGTCATGGGTTTTCTTTGTTATTGGCGTTTTTCTAAGTTAAGGATGCTGTGTTAACGTTGTAATACTCTGTCCACTTTTTAAAATTTCTGATGATGACCTAAGATTCAACGCTCATGACTTCTTACTTAGAGAACTGTTAATGTTTCCTCACTTTAGGGGTTCCCTAGTGGAGCAGGGGGTAAAGAATTTGCCTGCAATGCAGGAGACCTGGATTTGATCCCTGGATCAGGAAGATCCTCTGGAGAAGGGATTTAATGTTAACATTAAAGTCTTAGGCAACACAAAAATGAATACATTATTGTTTAATAAACATTTATTTTAAAGTTTCGAGGCCGTATATAATCAAGTAATAAATAAAGAAATGGAGAACTGACATTCGTTTTATCTGTTTTGTAAGAAAACTCTATTGCATTAATTTGAGCACATAATAAAAAATAGACATTACCTTTTATTAAAACCGTTATACTATTTTGATGATCTGTATTGAAAGGTGGTATTATTTCCACAAAATTCACGAGGAAATTGCTTCAACTATGACTGTTTTCCTTCACCTTTTTTAATCATTTTATAATTTGTCTTCTGTATGAGGTGATCAGAATGCAGAATGATGTAGAGAAAAGAGCCTTGCTTTTAGAAATAAGCATGACTACATTGTAATCCCTCACAGCTAAACTGCTTCCTAGCTGTGTGTTCTCTGGAAATGTATATATGCTTTGTTTTTCCCTCCAGGCTATATTATGTACTCAATACCGGGAGAAATAACAAAGGCTCCCATTCTGTTCTTTTAACAGAGGTTCCTTTTGTTTCGTTTAGTTTTTGTTTGGCAGTAGTAACTGTTTCATATTGAACTAGTTATTCAGACATTTAATTGATCTTTGTATTTTATTAAAATCAATTTAGATTTTATTGACTAGAAAACTAATAGTATCAGTGTATGTCTCTGTAAAAAATACATTCTGTTGCGTACTATGCAGGAGAATTTTTAAAGTTTTGAAAATATAGAAATGAAAGACTTGTGTTTGGTAGGAAAGAAGGCTCCTAGAGATCCTGTACTCAACATTGGTAGATGTGTAATTTCAAAACTGGGCTGACTCAAATCACATGAGGCTGTGACCTTTCCCTTGTTATTTGTTACTAACAAGCTTAACAGCAGTGAGGATGTTAGTGACAAATATAAGAAAATAGGTCATCTTTGCTCATTTTGAATATAGTAGGTGCCTCTTTTCTTATATGGTTAACCCTGGGAATATTTTTCAGGTGTCAAGTTTACACTGTTAAATTTTGATGTATGAATGTTTGGCTTTATTTTGATGCCAATGAATTTAGTGTTTCTTAAATTTATTCAAGTTTCTCTTCCACCAGATTTATTCAATTAAATTTTAGTAGAGAGACATTTAATGAAGAAGAATATACTATAGTCTTTGCTGTCTTTTGTAAAATGCATGCTATGTGTTTTCTAAAATAGGCATCTTTTCTATCTTTATGCAGATTATCTTTTTTACTGTCTCACTCTCATTTTTTTCTCACACATGTGCATGTACACACAAACCCACACTTGTGTTATGGTAGGAAATTGTAAATACATTTCAACATTAGGATTTTTGCAATTGATCTTGAGGATATACATACATTTTCTTTATCCTTCAACTCTTCTGTGAGGATGGTGTTATCTTCATTTTACTATGGTGAAAAGATATTTTGTGAGAGAAGGGGGTTTGATTCAGTTTTCTTGATGAATAAGTTTTGGAACTGGGATTTGAATGTTAGTTCATCTGGATCCGCAGGCCATACTCATCCTATTTTCCTCCCTGTAGAGGTAAAAGGATAAGAAAAAATATAATGGAATTAATTTAAAATAAATTATTACTAGAGAGGCAGGTTGCTGAGTATTATTCAAATTCAAATTTTGAGTTACATATAGAGAATTTATTTTAAAATATATTGGAGACTAACATCCCAGTAAAACCATTTTTTTCTAATTTTATCAGTGCTTCCTGTATGACTTAAGGTAGTTCTCCTAAAATACACAGAAAGCAGTTGAAAGTATATTTCAAAAAACCTCTGGAGTGGACCAGTAATAGGAGAAACTAAAATTTTTGCATTTACTCTTAAAATGAAAGGCACAAGCTTTCTTCACTACATATTCGTCTTCTGATGGCCCCCAATCCCAGCTCCTTGGCTTTCCAAAGCTAACACCCTTGATTAAGAGGACATCTGTGCCAGAGACTGCTTGGAACTTTTCCAGTCACAAAATTCACAGGCTCTGGCTGCTTTTTATTCATTATCTCCTACATATCCATCAATGACTCAAGCCAAACACCAAGCAAGCCAGCACACTTTTTGATCTGCCAAAACAACCCATGAAAGAGGTAAATCAGTCCAAGTCTGATAAATTATCTGTGAGCAAATTAGATATTCTTCTAGCAAGTGTCAACACTGTAACCAAGCAGAGATGACACTTCACAGGCTCCTCATTGGAATACATCAGCAAGAATATTTTTGTAACCATGGTAAATGTACCAAACTATTTTTGAAGCATTAAACTAAGCTTATATTTGAGTTTAATAAGAGGGATTGGGTCACATCACTAAACACAAAGCAACATTGTGATTTGGCAATTTACCACTGAATTTCATGTTAATCTTATAGAACTAGTTAAGTTAATCCTCTAAAGTTATATATTTATGTGAAAACCAAGATAGATTCTAGGTATAATTTTAGTTGGCTATGTTTTTTAGACGAGTAGGCAAGTTTTAAAATATAATTTGTTTTATGTGGATAATGACCAGTCAGAAAGAAACTATATCTTTTCATAATTGATATTTTTGGCTGTGTCTTAATAATCATCTTTCTAAAAAGATATTCATGTGTCTCACTTGATTTAGACACACAAGAAGAGTGGGAGGGAAGTAATCTAACATGTATAAAGCACTGTATTATGAATTTACATTTATATATTCAGCTACTTAGTTCTGGAAAATAATTATTATTTGTATTTTGTATATGGTAAAACTGAGGCTTATAAAATTATGTGATCATGAATTAGCAAATGGATCTTATTCTGTTCAGTAGTTTGAATTCTCTCCTATGCCATATAAGGCTCTGCTAAAGCTACTGATTTAAATGACTATTTAGAAATTTACTTCAATATTTTGCAAAAGTTTTACTTCCCATGTTAAGCTAGAAAACACTTGGGGGGATAAGAGATCTTAAATAAACTTATCTTCCATGTCAGCTAATAAAAGACATCATACCTGGAAATAGTTATCTGAATATAGACTGCAAACCAATATAGATTAATATAAGTGTTCTTACACATCCATAACTTCTAGCACCATTAAATTAGTATAATATATTGTAAGTAGCCACTTAAATGCAATATATCCAAAATTAAAATTTTTTGTGAGTTTTCTATTTCTGTCCTCTGAAATGATTTCCCAATATCTTCTACTGTGGTAGCTGTTTCTATTGTCTACTTGGTCCCTGAGCTAAGAAAACTTTAATATGCTATACAATTCCTTTTGCTCAACTCCTATGTGTAATCAGTCATCAAGTACTATAGATTCTACCCTATTATTATTTCCCAAATCTGTCTTACATTCTCATGTTTATAACAGACACTCAACAAATACATTTTTATTAAATTATTAAATAAAGTACTAGTTTGTGAATATGTATAGATTATTGTATATCATACATTGCTATATATCATATATGAATTATTTATATAGTATGGATAATTGTTGTATATGCTAATTATATGCATGAATGAAAAAACAAATGGATGCTCTTACATTATCCACATCAGTTCAGTTCAGTTGCTCAGTCGTGTCTGACTCTTCACAACCCCATGGAATGCGGCATGTCAGGCTTCTCTGTCCATCACCAACTCCTGGAACTTACTCAAACTTCAGCAACACTTACAGGTCAGATTCAGAGAGTTATTTGCAGCTCTTTACTAAACAGACATCTGTTTATGTTAAGGGCTTCCCAGATGGCTCAGTGGTAAAGAATCTGCCTGCAATGCAGGAGACCCAGGTTCCATCCCTGGGTCAGAAAGATCTCCTAGAGGAGGAAATGGCTGCCCACTCCAGTAGTCATAACCTGGAGAAGTTCATGGACAAAGGAGCCTGGCGGGCTGCAGTCCATGGAGTTCCAAAGAATTTATGTTAAAAGTCTACTGTCTTTCATAATTAAATGTATGGTTTTTATAAGTTAAGGTTTTGGTATATTTATATCAAATTTTAAAGTAAATTAAAAAATTAAACACCAAAAATTTTTTCTATTTAAGTTTACTTGACATACAGATAAGCCATTATGTTGATTCTTTTCTCATCAGTATTTCTCTTATTTCCCAGAATTGTTTGTCTTCTGGGTGTTACTTTATTACAAAGTTATGTACTCATGAGACCTCATTATATATCCAACTTTATTTTCAGTCATCAAATTAATGTTCTCATTAAGATAAAGCATGATATTGCTTGAATAGTTACTTTCTGCAAAATGTCTTGAAATATTTAAAACTCTTTAAAATAAAAAATGAAACTTTTGTAGTAATAAAGAATGATGTTTTAGGTTAAGGAAAGCAAATTGGAATTAAATCAATAAATGTAGTGAGTTATTTCAGATACAAACAGAATGGATGCAAACATGATTTCTTTTTTCAAAAGGAGAAAACATGAGAATAGCATAGTTATAAACATTTGAAAATAGAGTCAAGCCCAACTGTGAGGTGTATAACTTTTCAAGAAAGTATATCAAATGCCTTTGTATTTATGTATTTGCTTGTTTCCCTTCTTTTATGTTTAGTTGCTTGGATAAGAGTTAAGAGTTTAACAACAACAACAAAAGCACTTTAGAAATTGTTTTTATTTAACTTGGATGTGTTAAACTATTATGTTTTGGCCAAATAGAGTTAATAGTCTAATATAAATTAATTAATATATATTTAATCATTTTATTCAAACATGAAATACCATAGATGCGTATTATTATAATATGCTATATTATGTATAAATATAAATAAGAGTTTAAAAAGTTCTTCCCCTGAAGATGCTCAAAATCTATTCATAAGGATATGTGCCTATACAATTTCTATTATGAACAAGTAGTTAAAAGATAAGAATAAATATTATTAGATTTGCTATACAATAGAATCACAAGGCCCACTGTGCTTCACCAAATTTACTGTTTCTTTTTCCTGCTCAATAATGGGGACATTTTAGGAAGTGTTTGAGTCAGCTGATTTGTCTGTTTTTTGGTGCCACCATAACAGAGTATAACAGACTGAATGGATTACACAAGAGACATTTATTTTATCATTTTCCCAGAGATTCTAAACCCCAAATCCAAATGTCAGCTAGGTTGCTTCTTGTTGAGAGGCAAAAGGGAAGGCTCGCATTCCAGGCCTCCTTCCTTGGCTTATAGATGAATGTCTTCCCCCTGTATCTTCACATGTTCTTCCCTCTGTACATGTGTGTTCAAATTTCCTCTTCCTAACCCTACTAGATTAGGGTTTACAAAAATGACCTCATATCTCCAAATATGTTCATATTCCGAGGCATTAGGAGTTAGAACTTCAGCAAAGGAATTTTCAGTTCAGGTCAGTTCAGTCACTCGGTCGTGTCCGACTCTTTGCGACCCCATGAATCGCAGCACGCCAGGCCTCCCTGTCCATCACCAACTCCCGGAGTTCACTCAGACTCACGTCCGTTGAGTCACTGATGCCATCCAGCCATCTCATCCTCTGTCGTCCCCTTTTCCTCCTGCCCCCAATCCCTCCCAACATCAAAGTCTTTTCCAATGAGTCAACTCTTCGCATGAGGTGGCCAAAGTACTGGAGTTTCAGCTTTAGCATCAGTCCTTGCAAAGAACACCCAGGGCTGATCTCCTTTAGAATGGACTGGTTGAGGGATACAATTAAGTCCACCATACTCCACCCTTTGACACCTTAAATGTTACACCTTCTCAAATGCTAAGTATGTTTACCTCATCTCCAAATACCCCAATGTCTTAACCTATTCCAGAAATAAGTCTAAGTCCAAAATCCCCTCTGAATATCATGCACATCAGCTATGACTGAGACTTGAGGTCTGATTCATCCTGAAGGAAAATGTCTCCTCACCCATGATACTGTGAACCAGATAAAGTCTTTATTATTAAAATACAAGGCTGAGATATGCATAAGATACACATTTTCACTTCAAATTGAAGAAATCAGAAAAGAAAAAAGGGTTAATGATCCCAAGGAAGACCAGAAAACTGAAAGTGGCCCAGTCACGTCCGACTCTGCAACCCTATGAACTATAGCCCAACAGGTTCCTCTCTCCATTGAATTTTCCAGGCAAGAAGACTGGAGTGGGTTACCATTTCCTTTTCCAGGGGATCTCCCTAACCCAGGGTTGGAACTAAAGTCCCCTGCCTTGCAGGCAGATTCTTTACCTTCTGACCCAACAGGAAAGACCCAGAACTATCACAGAAATTTTCATTCGATTTTAAGGTTCTGGAATAACTCTTTGGATCAGTGCTCTGTCCTCTCAGCCCACTGGGGTGGCAGTCGTGTCTTTTATCCCACAAGGGTGGTGTACCCCCTCACCCCTATGGCCTTAAGTGGGAAATAAAATATGTAATTAAATTACTGTAAACCAAAAATATTTTCTCAGAGAGTTTAAAGTTTGTATCAATATAAATTTCTCATTGCTGCTGCTGCTAAGTTGCATTAGTCGTGTCCAACTCTGTTTGACGCCATAGATGGCAGCCCACCAGGCTCCCCCGTCTCTGGTCTCTGGGATTCTCCAGGCAAGAATACTGGAGTGGGTTGCCATTTTCTTCTCTAATGCATGAAAGTGAAAAGTGAAAGAGAGGTCGCTCAGTTGTGTCCAACTCAGCGACCCCATGGACTGCAACCTACCAGGCTCCTCTGCCCATGGGATTTTCCAGGCAAGAATACTGGAGTGGGTTGCCATTGCCGTCTCCCAAATTTCTCATTAAGGTACATTAATGCAGGTACTTTTTGATGCACACACTATTGTTATCACCATAAATTGAAATTTATAATGAAACTGTACTTTGTTTCCCCTTCTGTTTGCTTATACAAGACCAATGGGCTACAAAAATTTTGCTTTGTTTGGGAATATAGGCTAATTTATACTCTTTAGATCATTAAAAACAAAAAAAAAACACCAACTGCTGAACACAGAATCCAACAGGATATAGCAAATAACACCATTATTCTTACTGTGTTTTAGATATAAAAACCTTAATTAAATCCTAGATGAGTTGATCTATAATTGTAGTTATAGTTGCCAATTATAGATCAATTACTTACTATGTGCAGGCATTTTGCAGATACACCATTTGTTGTTGTTTAGTTGCTAAGTCATGTCTTACTCTTTTGTGACCTTGTGGACTGTGGCCTGCTAGTCTCCTCTGTCCATGGGATATCCCAGCAAAAAGGCAAGAATACTGGAGTGGGTTGCCATTTTCTTCTCCGAAGATACACCATATATAACACACATATACATATTTATGTATATTATTGAGTGCAAGTTGGTATGTCTGACCTTCTATCAATGAAAATGTGTGCCTATATTACAAAATGCTTAAAACTGTGTGAAATAATAAAATGTATTGAAATTGTCTACAGAATCATTATCAATTATTTTTGGTAGTATTCAAAGGATGTATATGGACACTAGTGAAAAAACAAATATAATTTCTCCCTTTAGTTCATAATTTATTTTGACATGTAATATATATGCAAAATAGTAATTAAAATCCAGTAATGCATATAAATGAGATATCAAATAAGGCCTATATTCAATCAGTATAGATTTAGATATGGTTGTAATAAAAAAATGCTATATAGGAATACCATTCTGAAAGGAGTAAATTGTAGTTATTATCCTACCTAGCTTCCAATAAACCCTTTAAAGGCAAAAGTTAATTAAAAATGAGAGAATAGATTCATCATTTTGTTTGGTAGCCAGAGAGATAGAGCACACTTTTGTTGTTTCCCCTTATTATTTATATATAAATTTGTGTTTTGAATCATGCTTGATGTTTTTCTCTTGATAATTTCTCTTTGTGGTTTCTGTAAAATTAAACATGAACATGAGGATGTATTTCATTATGCTTTTTTTGAACCAATGACAATGACTTAAGATAAGCTTATTTTGTCATATTTTATCCATTCTTCTAAAAAGATCAGAATATTCAATAATGTACATTTTGTAACAAAATGCCCTGAAGAAGCATAAATTCTATAGAGAGCAAAAACATATCACATATCAGTATTTTATTTATACTGAACAGCTGCATACTAGGATTTTTTCCACTTGCTTTTCATTTGGAAATGGGAGAAAAGAGCAGTGAACATCATCAATGTAACTCTTATTTGTCTACTTTGAAACTGCTACTCCTTTACGCTGATGTATTTTTCCACTTTGGAAACATTTTCATTGTTTATTTGTTAGCATGTGTGGAGACTTTAAACAAGAGGTAAACATATTTAAATGTTGAAAGTACCTTACAAAAGGCTTCTGATTTTTCCTAAAATATATAATGAAATATTCAAAGGTTTTTTCATAACTTATTTAACTGAGGGAAAATGCTGAGTACCACAGAACTAAGGTGATGTAAGTTACCAATCGTCATAATAACAGAAAATGTTTTCTCTTGCTGGTTTCAAAAACTGAGCTGCCTCATGTGACAGAGTCATGCTTCCAGATCACAAAGATGGCTTCTAGTTGCTGATACTGACTCCGGCAGCTGGAAGCAAGTGAAAAATCCGAGTCTTAATTTTGTCAACAACCCAAATGAGGTTGCAACAAGACCTGTGGCCTCTTGGAAGAGTTGACGCCCTAGCCATCACCACGAATTCTGCCTGTTCAGACCTGAACACAGGGCCTAGCAAATCCATTGTGGTAGGCTGAATGACAGCTTCTCCAAGATAATATGTGTTAATTCCTGGAACCTATGTGTGTTCACCTGTTTGTGACCCCATGGACTACAGCCCACCAGGATTCTCTGTCCAGGGATTTTCCAGGCAAGAATACTTGAGTGGTTTGCCATTTCTTCTCCTATGATATTACCCTAAATGCAAAATGACTCTGCAGGAGTAATTCAGTTAAGGATCTTAAAATGGGAGATTGGCCTACATTATCCAATGGGAGCTATCTATTGTCAAATGCATGGCCAAATAAATCAATGATGAAATGGTCTCAGATCACACACACAAAAAAATATTTTCAGAAGAGTGAGTCAAAAGTCCCAAATGCCTCATTTAGTTGAAGAAAGTGGGGAAAAAAAAAGGAACAAAGAACACCATAAGCTAAGTTCACTATTAAGGGACAGAACAGAAGCATGTGAGCAGAAGCTCTTATCAGAAGAAATAGGCAGCAGGCTCAGCATTAGTTAGGGATGACTTCATCTTCCAGCAATAAATAGTCAGCAGCCCCAGGGCAGACCATGTGTCCTGCGTGCATTCTTTTCACAATGTTGTGCTGACTTCAAATTTATTTTGCATTTTGGAGAGTGATATTCTATAAATAAACGGATAAACAAGAGGAAACATTTTTTAAAAGATTACCCCAGTGGGCACTAGATGCAAAGGTTAGGAGAGAAGCAAGAAAATCAAGGGATCAGAAGATAGTGCAAAAGTGGTAACAGAGAGTGGAGTGATACAGTTTGAGAACAGAGGAAGGGGCCATAAACCAAGGATTACAGGAAGCAACAGAAACTCAAAAAAGAGGTAATGGAATCTCCCTTGAAAGCATGCAGCAGGAAACAGCCTTGCCAACACTTGACACCTCAGCTGTAGTTTAGTGAAACTGACCTCAGGTTTCTGATCTCCATAAACATAACGAATATAAATTTTTGTTGTATTAAGCAACTAAGTTTCTAGTGATTTATTATAGCCATAATAAGAAACTAATACACTCATGCTGATTCCTGACACATGGAAACTGTGAAATAATAAATTTGTATTATTCTAAGCACCAGATTTGTGGTCATTGTTATGCAGCAACAGAAAACACAGTGTCTGTAGATAATTGCAGTTATTCCACAACGATATTTAATCTCAAACGCCTTCTGTTCTGTCTCTCATATGACCCAAATTAACTAATATTCAAGCCAAATTAATCAAGTTACAGACCTTTAAAAACAATATACTGTTGCTTGCATGTAACATTCACCAAGCAGAGCATAGCCTTTCCTTTTTATTTTCTTTTATTAAATGCCATCATTCAATGAAAACTATCTTAATCAGCTTAGACTGCTATAACAAATTACCGTAGACTGGATGAATTAAACAGCAGACATTTATTTCTCACTGTTCTGGAGGCTGGGATTTCAAGACCAGCATGCCTGCATGGCTGGATTCTGGTGAATGCCTTCTTTCTGATTTATTGGTGACGGTCCTCTGGCTGTGTCCTCATATGGAGATAGGAGAGAAAGACAAAACTATTTTTTTTTTCTTTTTTATAAGGACACTATAACCCCATCATAGAGCTTCATCCTCATAACTAACTACTTCCCAGAGGTCCCATTGTCCTTTTAGGGATTGGGGTTTCAACACATGAATTCTGAGGAGACACAAACATGCCCTTAACAAGGACCATTTCTCAGATCCAACTTTCCTAAAACATTATGCCCACACCAGAAATGTTTTAATATTTTTCTTGAGGTATAATTGAATATAATACATTACACATATTTTGAGTGCACAATTTGTTAATTAGTGACATACACCTATGAAAATATGGCTAAAATTAAGTTGTCAATATATCCATCAACCCCAAAAGGTGCCTCATGCCCGTGTGTAATCCTTCCCTATACATCTTCTTTGCACTGAACCTCCCCCGTAATAAGTGATCTGCTGTCAAAATAAGTATGCTTGTTCCAAAATTTTATGTAAGTGGAACTATATATTATACTCCTTTGTCTACCTTCCTTCACTCCTTATAATTATTTCAAGATTCATTCCATGTTGCTGTATTAGTTTTCTCTCCCAAACTGAGTACTTATAGCAAAATGTCCCTAGTTCAGGGAATCTTTGCAACTCCACCTGGATCCTCCTTCCTTTGCTGTGGCCTAGGCATACTCTCAGTAAGCTGAGGGAATGTGGAATGTAGCACTTTGTTTCTTATTTCCAGTGTGAAACTCACTATTTTGGTTCTCATTTCTCAGGGATCACTCCCCTTTCTCACCTGATGTCTTGAAAACTGTATAATATATCAATATTTGTGACGGATTTTTTTTCCCTTTGATTGTTTCAAGCAAGAGAGTCCTTAATACTCCATCTTGGATGAAAGTGGCAGCTCCAACCATTATGAATTCTCATAGATTTTATTACTGTAATCACTCATTTTACATTTACCATTTGCTATGTTGAAAAGATGCTTACCTTTTCATCTATAAGCTAAGAAATATGAGTAAGTCCTTATATTTTATTCTAAATCTGTCACCAGTACAGTGCTTTGCTTAGGTTTGTATTCAGGAAAACTCAAAGCGTGTTATATTAGAGACATAAAGGCGTTGCAAGGAAAGTGAGCTCTTGTGGAGACATATGATGGGATTCTTAGAATTACCGATTTTCCCTGGGAAATATCTACCGTTTATGATTTGTTTGAATTTGAGAGTTATAGCAGTGTGTAAATATGAGTACACAGAGAAATCTCCAGAACCAAAGAGCCTGTCTTTGAATTTTGATTTTGTCACTTACCATCTGAATGAATTTTTAACATTTCCTGAGTCTATCTGTGCCTCAGTTTTCTTATCTATCACGGGGAGAGATGATTAATAAATGAATTTAGCACAAAAAGTTGTGTAAGAATTTGGTAGGTTAACAAAAAAGTAAAGTAATAACAATTGTACCTAAGAATTTACCTAAGTAAATGTTAAAGTTATTTCTTTAAAAAGCACTTAGAAATGGAAATAGTGCACTAGCTTTGTTTTCTAGTGGTTTGTGGCATATCAAAATTTCTGTATCCAAATATGCGTTTCTGTGATAAGCTGCCAACTTGGTCTGGCAAATCCGTTAGCTATACATGCACATGTGCATGCTAAGTCGCTTCAACTGTGTCCGACTCCATGCGACTCTGTGGACTATATCCTGCCAGGCTCCCCTGTCCATGAGATTCTCCAGGCAAGAATACTGGAGTGAGTTGACAAGCCCTCCTCCAGGGGATCTTCCCTAATCCAGGGATTGAACCTGGTGTCTCATAGGTCTCCTGCATTGGCAGGTGGGTTCTTTACCACTAGCACCTCCTGAGAAGCCCCCCTTTAGTTGTATATGATTGTAAAGTTTTAAAGAAGCCTATTTTTGTGATTCTGATGTAAACACCAAATGAAACTTGTGTAACTGAAACGCAGTTTGTTAAGTGTCAGTAGAAACTCTCCCACCTATTGCAAGATAAATGTAAAGAGTCTCAATATAAAATATTCTTGGGAAATTTTGAAAAGAAGTCTTTTGAGAAAGGTGTTTTTCCCACATATTTTTCAGTTCACCCTGGGGATACAATATATGATATCCATTGATTCCATAGTAACTGAATTTAAGCAGTTTTGTAAAGTGACCAGATATGACCCATACAAGACATAAGAATTTCAGCTGTTAAAATTGAGGTGAAGCTATGGTTTTAGCTGAATTGGAAACTGAATTACTGCTTACTGTCAGGCAGAACAGTTACTTTTAATGCATCGGTGTTAGTCATTGGGAAGACAAGAATCACAGGGTTATGTCATATCACAGTGAGCTGTCTCAATTGTAGCAAGTGAACAGTTCCATTTTTGACTATCTTTCTATTTTTAAAGCAAAATGCATACACTAAGAAGAATAATCCCGATATTAAAAATTTTAAGCTGTATGCAGGTATCAAATCTGCAGGCAGTACTGTAAATTATTCTAATAGCATGAGAGAACAAAGGGTTCCAATGATGAACCTTGAGAAAAAGTGGATGGAGTACATGCAAATCCAGGTCCCTGTACTTATAGACATGCATACTATTTAAAAGCACCTCTTCAGTATGTTTAGCCTGCTGGATTTCATTGCAGGCATTTAATTAAAAAATAATTTTCTTGTTTAAATTTCAAATTATCTCCATTACAGCAGTTTTCCGCCTTACTTGGGGGCAAATATACATTAGTACAGTGCACAAAATACATTTTAGGGTATTTTTGCATGTATTTCAAACAGATTTACTGAGAACTATTCTGATCATAACTTTTAGATAAATCAATCAATGTCAATATTAATATAACTTAATTTAGTTTGGTCAAGGCTTATTACCATTACTTTATTATCAAGTTGAAGTGAAGCTAGCATTTTGGTTCACCAGAAACCTAATTACTACTTCATTTTTAGAACAATTATCTTTCAGTGCTTTGAGGGTAAACCAATAGAAATGCCAAAAACTAAAAAGTTTTTATTTCAGCTGTCCCTATACTCTGTATTCCATACCAGTAAATAGCCCTTTCTTTCATGGATTTGAAGATATGTTGTAGTGATGTGGTATGGCAAGATTATGATGTGATAAATTACAGAAACTAGTTTCTACTGACTATTTAGTGAGCAGCATTTAGCTTTTTAGTTTTAGGGTTTTTTTAAAAAAATTTTTCTTCCTATTAAAAATAGTAATATGATTCTTGGTCTATACGCTTGATATAATGGCTGTTAAAATTTAAAAAAAAAAGCAAAATAGATGATAATATTTAAAGAGGTATAGAATTCCAAGGAAAATGGGTAATTAGTGTGGTTTGGAGGAGGGGGTTTTATTTATCACTGTGAAATAAATTGTGTCTTCCCTCAAATTCATATTTTAAAGCTACAATCCCTGATGTTATATCTTTCAGAGCTGGGGCATTTGGGAGATAATTAGGTTTAGATGAGGTTGTGAGGTTGAGGCCCTTAAGATGGAATTACCACTAGTGCCCTCCCAAGAAGGAATCAGAGATCTTGCTTGTGCTCCCTCTCTAGATATGCCAAGGAAGCCCATGCATGCTGCAGCAAGAAAGAGCCTTCTGTATAACAGGAGGAGGGCTCTCAATAGAAACCTAATCTTGATCTTGAACTTCCTATTTTCCAGAACTATGAGAAATAATTTTAATAAAATATAATTTTCGTAACCTAGATTTTTGATGGCAAGCATGATATAGCATATTCATAAGTCAAGCTACAGTGTTTAAAAAAATAAGAGAATAATTTTAATAATAAGAGGCCCAGTCTTATTGACTGAATCAGCATCCTTGAGACTGGGACCTCTGTGACAAAAGTGATTAGCAGTTACAGCTTTTTCAACTGAGCTATTTTACTTCTTGGGAGACATATTACTTTTCTATGAGGCACTACTTAAGCATTTATATAAGGATTGACTGCATTTGGAGAGTTACTGGAACTCTACTTATGCCAAATTATTTCTCCTATCTCTCAAAAGACCCTTTTCAAAGAGGCTGCTGCCATTCGTCTGCTCAGTCATGTCTGACTCTTTGTAACCCCATGGACTGTAGCCTGCGAGGCTCCTCTGTCCATGGGATACTTCCCATTTACAAAGTTTTCACAATATATACTTCATCTCAACTTACTCACATGGGAACCAAGAGGCGAAAATCAACAGTCCAACAAATACGGTGACTCCTACTACCTACTATGCTCAACTGTATGCTATGTGCTCTATGAGCTTCAAGATGACCAAAACTGTTCCTATAATTGAGCTGAATAAACACTGATTATCAATATTAAATCCAAATTGGAGAAGGAAATGGCAACCCACTCCAGTATTCTTGCTTGGAGAATCCCAGGAACAGAGGAGCCTAGTGGGCTGCCATCTATGGAGTTGCACAGAGTCGGACACAACTGAAGCAACTTAGCAGCAGCAGCAGCAGCAGCAGCAGCAGCAAGGATGCTACTTTTCAAAAATCAGAGAACATTTTGGAAATCTGATACACTAAACTTTAGTAATTCTCTACTTCATTCTTTTTCTTACCAATTTTATGATCCTTGGAGGATTAAACCATTAGGATTGTCTTTAAAATGGAAAAATCACATCAGAGGAAAGCTAGTACTTTGCATTCAATGACAGTTACTGTTTCTTTATAAAATAATTGAATGAAGTTACAGGTTTTGCATTGGAAACTTTACCAAAGTAAAAATATCTATGTATTTTATGCCAATTAATATGGTGAAAAATAAAATTAAAATAAAAGACAAATTGTTAAAATACTTAAGAGTTTGTATGTTGATGTAGGTTGTTTCTATATAACATTAAGCATTGAATTAAATATAAAAAGAGCAAGCCTGTTACTTAGAATGGAACATAAAGAGAGAAGTATCTAAGTATTGAGAAAAGCTGCTATTCAAGATATCTAGTTGCTCTTAAGATTACTCTAAACATGTTTGTTTTCAGCTACATTTGATGGTAAGCTCATCTAAACTGAAAGAGAGTTGACGAGGTTCATTACGTTTAAACCAGACTGAGTGAGTTCCATAATGAGAGACTAGAAGGAAGAGAGAGGGCTTCCTTGGGGACTCACATGGTAGAGTCTGCCTACAATACGGGAGACCTGAGTTTGATCCCTGGATCTGGAAAATGCCCTGGAGAAGGGAATGGCTATCCACTCCAGTATTCTTGCCTGGAGAATTCCATGGCCAGAGGAGCCTGGTGGGCTACAGTCCATGGGGTCACAGAGTCAGAAATAACTAAGAAGCACTTTTACTTTTTCAAGAAATTTGGGTATAATTAAAGAAGAACAGGCTGTAGGAAAATGTATATTCCATCAACTTAAAATTTATAATTAAATGCTCAAAGCTTTAATTTTTTTTTTTTAATTTTTAGCTGAGTTGGGTCTTTGTTGTGTGTGGGCTTTCCTTAGTTGTGGAGAGCAGGGGTTACTCTCTAGCTGCAGGTGCTGGCTTTCCATTGATATGGCTTCTCCTGTTGTGAAATACTGGCTCTAGTTGCTTGGGCTTTAGTAGTTCCAGAAAGTGGACTCAGTAGTTGTGGCTCATGGGCTCTAGAGCACAGGCTCAGTAGATGAGGTGCACAGGCTTACTTGCCCAGGGGCATGTGGAATCTTCGCCACTGTTCAGTCACTCAGTTTTGTCAACTTTTTGAGACCCCATGGACTGGAGCTGGTCAGGATTCCCTGTCCTTTGCCATCTCCCAGAGCCTGCTCAAATTCATGTCCGTTGGGGCAGGGATGCCATCCAACCATCTCATTCTCTGTTGACCTCTTCTCCTGCCTTCAATCCTTCCCAGCATCAGGACATTTTCCAATAATCCGGCTCTTCACACCAGGTGGTCAAAGTATTGGAACCTCAGTTTCAGCACCACTCCTTCCAATGCATATTAGGACTGAATTCCTTACGATTGACTGGTTTCATCTCCTTGCAGTCCAAGGGACGCTCAAGAGTCTTCTCCAACACCACAGTTCAAAAGCATCAATTCTTTGATGTTCAGCCTTCTTTATGGTCCAACTCTCACATCCATACATGACTACTGGAAAAACCATAGCTTTGACTAGATGGACCTTTGTTGCCAAAGTAATGTCTCTGCTTTTTAATATGCTGTCTAGGTTGGTCATAGCTTTTCTTCCAAGAAGCAAGTGTCTTTTAATTTCATGGCTGCAGTGATTTTGGAGCCTAAGAAAAGAAAGTCTGTCACTGTTTCCATTGTTTCCCCATCTATTTGCCATGAAGTGATGGGACTGGATGCCATGATCTTAGTTTTCTGAATGTTGAGTTTTAAGCCAGCTTTTTCACTCTCCTCTTTCACTTTCATCAAGAGGTTCTTTGTTCCTCTTCACTTTCTGCCATAAGGGTGGTGTCATCTGTATATCTGAGGTTATTGATATTTCTCTTGGCAATCTTGCTTCCAGCCTGTGCTTCATACTGCATGGCATTTTGCATGATGTACTCTGTGTATAAGTTAAATAAGCAGGGTGACAATATATAACCTTGATGTACTCCTCTCCCAATTTGGAACCAGTCCTTTGTTCCATGTCTAGTTCTAACTGTTGCTATTTGACCTGCATACATACTTCTCAAGAGACAGGTAAGGAGGTCTGACATTCCCATATCTTTAAAAATTTTCCAGTTTGTTGTGATCCACACAGTCAAAGACTTTAGCTTAGTCAGTAAAGCAGAAGTAGATGTTTTTATGGAATTCCTTTGCTTTTTCTATGATCCAGCAGGTGTTGGCAATTTGATCTCTGGTTCCCAGAGAATCTTCCCAGACCAGGGATCAAACTGGTGTCACCTGCACTGCAAGGCAGATTCTTAACTATTGGACCACCAAGGAAGCCCTGACACTTTAAATTATTAATAAATTAATGTGAACAACTGTCAGCTTGCTTTGCCTGAATTTCCTAGTGATAGAATTAAAATTTTTAATTTTCTCCATTTCTTGATGGAGATTTTGTAAGGTATAGCTTTGTAAACGTTATGAAAAATATTTTGACCCTAGCTCCAGTTTGTGGTACACATTTTCCACCTCTTGAGATCTCTGTAGATTCTCGATGATTGATTACCATTTCCTTTTCTATTCTTCTTTGGTTACATGAAATTATAAATATATTTCTGACCCTGACTATTCCTCCCCCTACTCTGACTTCCATTCTGTCCTCAGAACTCCTCTCTCTTCTTTCTATACATTACTCCTCAGTACTCTCATTCAGCCACAACTTCATCTAGTATTTTCACTCATGTGATTCCCAAATCTTAAAATCCTATATCCTTAAAGAGACTGGCATGTTAGAAACATGAACCAAAATCTCTAGTGATTCTGCTTTCACTAAAGAATATAGATCCAAAAAAAAAAAAATGTTGAATACTTTACTCTTTGTCCTTCTTCCAGTTTCCATGATGATAGATTCTTGATATTATGCAGAGATCATCATGCCTGTCTAAGGCAATTCTATGATCAGAACTGTTTGTAACATTTCTAACTGCCCGTATTCTCTGGAAATGAGCTGATGGCAGCATCTAATGAGTGTGCTTGATAGTCATCCATTTCGTATTACTGTTTAGCATATTAATAAATCAAAATAACACTCTCTTATAATCTACAAAATGCACGGTCAAAGCAATTTTGTGTATATTTATATCTCCTTAGCCAAATTGCTAAATTGGTAAATGAAACGGCAGTGAGTAATATAGGGTGTGGGTTCTGTTTGTTTTTAACTCTACATAAGAATTGATGCTAATCAAATTAAAAATCTTGGGTAACATGTGTTATAGAGCATATTATTAAAGATTTCAGGATTCCCAGTTCATTGTGTGGATAGGAGTTTTCTCCCTGATTTGTCAGTTTTGTGCCATACCTTCCCCATGTAAATGACCTAGGTCTGTGATCTTTCATATTGAACATGTCAGCCATTTATTACCAGCTCTAATTTCCTTTCCAGCTTCCACTGAAAGTAAAGAAAAAAAAAACAAAACTGCTGGTGGTTTTTAATTTCATGTTAGACAGCAAAAGACATATCTGCATGATTAAAATGCCAGATTTCTGTATAACTGTTATCAATTATACTAATTAAGAGAAAATTGTAGTGAAATTTGCTCTGAGGAGGACAAAAATATATTGTGCTAAAACCTTTCTTAATGCACAACTGTCCACTGGCTATTTTATTCCTCATAATATAGCTATATTTTGCCCAATTTTAAAACAAAAAATGTCAGAAGACTTGGAAAAAATGTAGTTGTAAGGAGAAATAATTGTGAAATTGGTACCTGTGAACATTATGAGTAACTACTTTGATGTGAATTGAAACAACCTTCACACAAGTGCAGGCTGATTAAATAGTTGAATTGACTAATTGTTTTAAAATATATGCCTAGTTGGACAGCCATTTAAATTCTCTAACAAGCTCCAGAGTTCAGAAAGTTTTTAAGCCTTTTAGGAAAATGAACCTTATGGCTTAACAGCATTTTTACTAACATTTAGAAAATTACAGTTTAAATTTAAAATAATCATAGCTGGAAATCAGTATTTAAAGAGATTTTACATACATTTCCTCATTTAATCCTCATTGAAATCCTGCAGGGTAGGGGATATCAGAGGACGCTATGAAACTTAAGCAGCTTGTACTGGAGTACAGATTCAAAATCAGGTCATCTAGTTTCAAGTTTAATGTCACCCTCAGCTATTCATTTCTGTTTAAGTACCTAGTATACACCAATACCTGGTAAGTATATCACAGGTTGGGAATGGAGGGCACAATTCTAAATAGGTCGTTTTTCTTTTTTTCTTTTTTTCACTTTCAAGTAGCTCTGAATGTAGCAGATGAGATAAGTAATTAGGTCATGTGATATTTTTAAAGTATCATATTCAGGGCAAGTATAAGGTGTTTTGATCGAACCTAGAGAGGATATGTGGAGAAGGCAATGGCACCCCACTCCAGTACTCTTGCCTGGAAAATCCCATGGACAGAGGAGCCTGGAAGGCTGCAGTCCATGGGGTCGCTGAGGGTCGGACATGACTGAGCAATTTCACTTTCACTTTTCACTTTCATGCACTGGAGAAGGAAATGGCAACCCACTGCAGTTTTCTTGCCTGGAGAATCCTAGGGATGGCGGAGCCTGATGGGCTGCCGTCTATGGGGTCACACAGAGTCGGACATGATTGAAGCCACTTAGCAGCAGCAGCAGAGAGGATATGAAATCTGCATTTAGAGGGGGGCACTGAGAAGATGATGTCTAAAATGATATCTTTTGTCTTGCTCTACTTAGATCTGTGGAAATTAAAGATCCACAAGAATAAGAAGCATGTAAATGCATGTAAAGTTAAAGAAAATGTTGCCTATTAAGTAAACTCTGGATAATTCACTGTTGGTGGAAGTTCAGTACTTTAGTGAGAAGTCGTGTAAACTGAAGAGATTCTCCAGTCACCGACATTTAGAAATCTCTGGAAATATTTTCACATGTCTGAATTACTGAGGAGCAGCATTACCAAGATCGAGTGGGTGTGGAGGAAGATTTCATTACAGGGACAGTCTAGTACAGTAGGTAATTTTTCTCACCTCAACATGATAATTATGGGCTCCTGAGAAACAGAGAACAGATCAACAGTCTTGGAGGGTCTAGTGAAATATTTGGGTTCTCTTTAGAGCCGCTATTCTAGCCCACTGAAGGGTTTTTAGGAAGAGTGAACACGGTAAGATTTCTGCTTCAAAATTCCCTCTGTTTGCCTTGTGGAAAGTGATTTAGAGGGTGCACAGTTAAACATTAACACTGTGAAGTACATCCTGTACCTTGGAATGGGCAAGTCTAAGAGAGCAAGAAAAATGTAGTCAGCACTGATAGAATTTTACTGCCTTGACTCTTTCCACCAGAAAGTGGAGACATTAGCTTCCACTGAGCAGAGTACATGAAAAGGGAGACGTGATCTAGAAGTAACCCTAATAATAGTCCCTCTAGAGTCTTAGGACTTCGCAGGTGATGCTAGTGGTAAAGAACCCACCTGCCAATGCAGGTAGGTATAAGAGACCTAGCTTTGATCTGTGGCTCCGGAAGATCCCCTGGAGCAGGGCACGGCAACCCATTCCAGTATTCTTGCCTGAAGAATCCCCATGGACAGAGGAGCCTGGTGGGCTACAGTCCATAGGGTCACAAAGAGTCGGATATGACTGAAGTGACTCAGAGAGAGAGAGTCATAGAGCAAAAGCCGCTCCAGAGAACAGTTGCTCTCTCTTCTCCAGCAACAGACAGCTCTGCAATTCTGCCTCATTAAAGCAAATAAATAAAGATATCTCAAATCTTTGTCTAGTGTAACTTCCTGCCGTTAGATTTCTGTTTCTGCAACTGAAAAATCTTCATTGATTCACATGGGGATAATCTATCAGAGTGTTTCCTGATTCTGAAACATTACCCAGACAGTGGCTCTCCATTTATATTTTAGCATTTTTATGAAAAAGAAGACACCTTATGGAGCCAAATGTATTAATCCATTTAGTAATTCATCCATGAATTCAAGCATCCATCCATCCATTCAATATCATTCCAAAAGTATGTGTTGCAGGCACTGGTTAAGCACTAGAGAAACATTTGCTTTTCACAACAATTTGGTCTCAAGGGCAGATATCTCAGGAATTCATCTATTTCTCTCTTTATTTTCAAGGACAATGTATAAATTTGTTGTTCATATTTCCTTTACATGCTTACTTATTTATACTTAAGAACCTGTATCTATTATATTGTGAAGCTTGGTCTCTAGTATCAGAATCACAAACGTAAAACATAAACTGCATTCGTAGAAGTATGTGAATATCATCTGATGTTGGGACTTCATTTCTATCAAATATCTGTTTAGCTCTTGGAAATACTTCGGTTCCACAGAAATAAGAAATTTCTTCATTCTCCCGATGTAACCTGCTGCTTTGCATGGCCATTTGAATATGGATATATCTATGTATATATGGTTTTCTTTGTACAATTTAGTAAGTCTGGACCTTCTGTGCCATTTTAAAAAATGGAATGGCTTCAGTAGGTGGTGAAGAGCCTGTTAAAAACATTTTTATTTTACACAGGTGTAACACAGGTGGTACACCCTTTCCTCTCTGCCCCATAGGGTGTAGCTCTAACTACCCTCTAGGGAAGAGAAGGTTGGGTGAACAGCCTTACTATTTCTCCAGCTCAGTAATTACCTACAGGTACATTCTCTTCATTGCCCAGGAGTTCTTAAGGAAAGTGAAGACTGGTGCATACAAAATGCTCTTGCTTCACGGTTCTTCTGTGAGTCATTTCAGCCCAGATCGTATATGTGTTTATAGCTGATTGTTTCCTGTCTTTTTTATTTTAATTGAAAGATTCATCTCACTCTCATGAAATTGTTCATTTTTTGATGGAAAAGCCTCAGATGTGCTGCCTTGACTTACTTTGTTCTTAAAGACACATGAGGAGGCAAGTTTTCACATGTAGAATCTCAGAGAGTTCCTACAAACATACACAGTCATCCACAGATACAGATTAACAACTGGCTTTGTTATGCTCATAAAATCCTGTTTCATAATAAAGCTATATCAAAATAGTTAAAAATACATGATGAGATGTCTAAATCACTTCTGATTTTTTACCTAATTTTAAGAAATGGTCGCAGCTGGTGGGTAATTCATAACCAGAGGTTACTTCAGTTTGTTGTAGAGGCAGAGTTCCTTTTGAGTTCTTCACCCCATAGACTGGCAAAGTTCCTTTTGAGTTTTAAATGTAAAAAAATGTCTTTTGAGTCTAGACTGGGTGAAGGAGAGCGAGAGATCTAGAAGGATTCTCTTGCTCCTGTCTTGAAACCCTGGATGAATATGTTAGGGACACTTTACCTTTCCATATCTAATTTTCAAACTCACCACCCAACTCTAGCACCAGACGACCAACTTTTACTAACTTTATCAATGGCCTTTTCTTTAACCCTAGCCTCCTGTGGAATCTGGATAATAGAAGCCATAATGGGAAAGGGTGTGTCAGGAGGAGAGTGAAGTAGAGATACTTGGTACATGGTTGTCTCTCTACCTGGTCATGGATTGCCCTTTTCTGAGTTCCTCTACAGAAGTCCACAGTTTCTGTTGAGCAATCCTCCCTTGTAGTTGCTACAGACCCGCTTCAGGCCATTCTGTTTCATAAGTTGTCTCTCCTCCTGCCTCTCTGGGTCAACTAACGATGAGGACTCCCTGCTTCTGCTTAGCTCTGGGTGCTTCAATACGGTGCTTACTCTTTGAATCTGTCATGTTTATTAACCGTCCTTGTATTGAAGTCTCCTAAACTACTACATTTGAATGTGGCGTTGTTTCCTGTTGTGATCCTTGCTGATACCAATGTTCATCCTACTTAATATTTAACAGCTACTTAATAGAGTAAAAAATAAAAGGACCACACTTACCTGGAGAAGGTAGAGCTGTTTAGACTTGTTAACCTTACATGTCTGACAAGTATCCCAGAAGTCAGATGTCTGACTAGTATTTCTATAGAAATGCAAGTGAAAACAAGTATTTGGGATGTGTAGGGTAAGGGAGTTTGGAGAAGGAGACAGCACCCTACTCCAGAACTCTTGTCTGGAAAATCCCATGGATGGAGCGGCCCGGTAGCCTGCAGTCCATGGGGTCGCTAGGAGTTGGACATGACTGATCGACTTCATTTTCACTTTTCGCTTTAATGCATTGGAGAAAGAAATGGCAACCCACTCCAGTGTTCTTGCCTGGAGAATCCCAGGGACGGTGGACCTGGTGGGCTGCCATCTATGGGGTTGCACAGAGTTGCACATGACTGAAGTGACTTAGCAGCAGCAGCAACAGCAGGGTAAGGGAGTTAGAGAAGGCGAGGTTCTGAAAAAGAACAAGACTGGCACTTTACAGGAACAGATCACCTTTAATGAGGCGAGAAGTGGTGGCAGTCAGATTAGTGAGCTGCTGCACTAACCCAAGAAAAGAGTAAGTATATATAGGCATATATGTGGAAATCTGCTGTCTTAAGGGGGCCTGTTCTTCTCCAAGGTTGTTCGGAGTAGTTATCTCTTAAATGGCTGGGGCAAGGAATTCTGGAGATCGGCCAGAGGCTGGGACCGGATGGGAGCTGTGCGTAATCAACCTTAATGTCCATTTTTTCCTTCCCGTGAGAGAGTTGTTTGTTTTGCATAGAATGGTGGGGAGGACTGAGAGGGGAGTTTTAACTCCAGGCTATTTTGAGCCCTGTAAACTTTCCTTCAGGAGGAATATTTGATTTGGAGATCTAATGAACTTTATGAACTTGGAAGAATCTTAGCTTCATTTAACAATGCATAAAATTAAGGTGATGTCTTGGTTATTTTCTGTGTGCTTCATCTTTGTGACCCATTATTTTCATTCTATAGAGCTAATTAGAAAAGCAGGAACTTGAGACACAGAAATTTCAAAGCCAGAAACCTTATGTGAAACATCTTATTTTGTGCTAAACCTGCCATTTATATCAAATGTGCAAGATAGTCTCTTTAAGGGAAACCTCATCTTCCCCTGAGACATATTAACCCTTCAAAATATAGAATGTATACACTCCATACATTATTAATCACTGAAATATGTGATACATTTTAGGCAGTATATAATTAAGTAATACATTTTCTTAATGTTTATAACATTCTCCTAATACTAAAATTTAAAAAACATATGACTATTTCTCTATTACTCTGTGCATTGAATCTACAGTACCAATGGTATGTGAATAGGAACCAAAGAGTGATCTGAAAAAGACACCCGAATGAAACACACATATATGTATGTATACATGTACGTATATATGTATGTATTTTTGTATATATATATATATTTTTTTTCTGTACAATTGAGCTTTTCCCTTAGGTGACTAAATATTTATAGGTAAAATGTTTTACCTTGATTTTGAAAATAACTCATCTATGCATACTATTTATGAAGTTGAAAGATTTAATGCTATTTTTATTAATAATGTTCTAGAGAGGTTACTATCTTTCTGTATTTTTTTTAGCAGTTGTATAAAAGTCTCTGAATAAGTGTTCACTTTCTCTGCTAAGGAATATTAGTCATTTTTCTGCTGTGATAATCCTGCATAACAAACATCTGCACCCAAACCTCAATGAATTAAAATGATTATTTCTTTAAGCCTCAGTTGCCTGCAGGTCAGCTATCTCAACTGGGATATGCTGTGCTAAACTGGACCACAAGCTTTTGGTCCATGTGTTTTCATTCTGATATTCTGGCCGAAGCAACAAAGGGTTTTTCAGGGGAAGCATTTTCAGGGGAAGAAGCGGAAGCAGAAATACATAGTGTTACTTTGTTAAGGTGCCAACTCAGTAATGACAGTCTGTCACTTTTCCATTGGTTAAATCAAGTCACATGGCTATGTCTGATACTATTTATGGAAGTTTTTAACCTAAAATAAATAGATGGCAGATATTTCTCCAAAAAAGGTGAGTTTCCTTGGCATTAGCCGAGAGTTGCATTTCACAGTCTGTAACTATGGAAAGTCATATGTTAGTCTGTATCATGACCAGGAAAGGAGAACACTTTTAGAAAGTGAAAAAGGAAGTTGGGAGGGCTAAGGCGAACAAAGTCCACGGCTTCTCTTTGGCTGAGCCCTGGCTAGGAAAGAAGAGTCTTCTCCCTGTTGGTCTCTGCTATTGTGACAGACTGTGAGAACTCACCCTTCTGGTCTCCTGACTTTATTTAATTGAAGTTTCTATTTTTGTTTGTTTGTTTCATTTTGTTTTGTTGTTTATTTCTTATAAAGTACACTATAAATAATTCTTGCCAGTCACTTGGAGGAAAGTAAGAATTTATTGACAAATAATATAATCTTCCAATAAGGTTTGCAAAGAGGTATGTGTTCTCAATTTTAGCTAATCAGTATGTATTATGCTTTATTAGGGTTCTGAAAATTTTAGAAGGGAGAGTACAGTTTGAGGTAAATCATGTGTGAATGCTTAATAAACTTAAGCCTACAAGAAGACCCAAGAGCACAGCACTATTAAGAATAAATTCAGGATATGTACATCAAATGAATAAAGAGAAGAATATAGTAACTGTACTCATTAATTGCCATAATAAATAAAAGGATAAACCTTAGTAAAGATAAATATTCAAAGATGAGGACATTTTGTTGAGTTAAACATAGGAAAAAATTTCGAAAGGTATTATGTTGTTACTTTTAAATATATAATTGAAAAACTATAAAAGAATAAATCAATGCTATTGTTCATATTTGGTTCCCTAATTAGTAATCTTACAGGGCTTTTTATTGAAAAGAAGAATCTCAGAGTTGCAAGAGTCCTTAGATGATGTGAGAACCTCATGCAGTTGTGTAGGAATAAAAGCAAACGAATCATTGTGTATGCTGCAGCTGCTTAGTCACTCAGTCGTGTCTGACTCTTTGCAACCCCCTGGACTGCAGCCTGCCAGTCTCCTCTGTCCATGGGGATTCTCCAGGCAGGGATACTGGAGTAGGTTGCCATTTCCTTCTCCAATCATTGTGTATAAGCAAAGCCATTTTTGTGAGTGTGAAATATCTGACATCTTCAAGGATAATTTCTCTGCTTTGATTCAGGCACTGTTCCTGGGTGGCCGTTTTGTACTCTAAGTTAAAAGTAAATTTTATTTTGCCTTTTGCCAATTATATAACACAGTCTTCAAACATTATTTACTCTGTAGATATTTTAAATTGCATCAAATAAAGCACATTGGTTTCCCAATTTTTAACTTGGTATTTCTAAGACATCATTTAGAACAAGAAGAGAAATTTGACAGTTAAATCCTTGAGAAACTCATGAAGGGAAAGTTTATTGTTGTTCTTTTTAACTTATTCAATATTTGTTTTATTTAGTGATTGTTATGTTAAAAGGGAAAAAATTATTTCATTCATTGTGTTTTTATTGTAAAAAGGAATATGTTTCATACCTTTAAAGATGAAAGAAGATCATGAACACATAATATTTTTATATTTTTATTTTTTATATTTTATATTTTTATGTATGATAACTTAGAACAAGCTAATACAATCAAATGTTAAAATATATTATGGAACAGTTTTAAAAATCATCTATATTAATATTTTCAGAGGCAATAATACTGGCTTAAAAATTATGTGGATCCAAATAACAGATATGAAGTGTATGTGTTAAGGTGACTTCATGTAATTAAGAATAAAATAAGATTGATATTTCTTTTCAAGAGAAAATTTCTTTATGGAAGACCATCAAGACATTGTGGTTTTTCTGAAATCTTCTAAAAACTAAGAAACTAAATATATAAATGTTAATAAAACATTCATTGGCAATTCATTCTAGGAGATGCACTGTGAAGATATACTTAGGTACACAAACTAAGAAATTAGGGGAGAAGGTGTACACTATGCCTTATACTAAAATGAGATAACTGGTAAAAAAAAAGAAAAGGGCAGGGTAGAGTAATATTAAGTATAAAACATGGGGTGAAATTTCTAAATTAGTAAGCTGGAATGTCTCACTGAAAATGGGAATTTTTAAAATAAGGATCTGAAGGAAATGCAAATATGTGTGGGAAGAGCATCCCAGGCAAAGACAGTAGTAAGAGCAAATACCTGATGGTGGGTGAGTAGTTGGCACGTTTGAAAATTATGGAGGAGGAATGAGGAAGAATAAAGAGAAGAATTGTGGTAGATGAGGTCTGTGAGGGAGCCAGGAATTACATTATATGTGGTTTTACGGGTAAAATCAAAGATTTCAACATTAAATTGAGAGGTAAAACATTTATCAATTAAAGCTTTTTAGGCGGAGTGGAGTACAAATCTAACCTAAGTTTTTTTCTCGGATCATGCTGGCCTCTCGTTTAAAACAGACTGAAAGATCAAGGGAGGAGAAAAGGGAAAATTGCTAGAGCAATGTCCTTAAGAAAGAAAGGATGGAACTGAGAACATAGTGAGAAAACTGTGTTTACTTGGAGTGCAGTCCATCCTAAGGACAGAAGAGAAGTTGGAATATTCAAGCACAAATGCAAGAAAATAGATGTGAAGGGGCAGGTGGTGAATGACATTTCTCTATTTTTTTTTCTGGTTATTTTTTAGTAACATATGAAGAATGATCACAAGCTAAAAATGGAAAAACAGGAGAAGTTTGAGGCAAAGGGTGTGGTATAAAATAGTCCTATAGCACAGAAAAGAGTGAATGGACTAGGGAAATAGAGTTTTGAGTCAGTGCTCATGAGCTTATTGATGTCCATCTAGATGGTTTGGAATTTCCTCCAGGCTGCTCCAGTGGGATGGGTACAGGTGTGCAGAAGATGGAGAATTGGATTTAACTATGGTTCTGCTTTAGCCTAAAGAGTGAAGAGTAAACAAATATAGTTTAAAAAAATGAGTTCATGCTTCAGTTAAGTGAGTGAGTTTATAATGATTAACAGTGAAATATAAGTTTGATAAGAGAAGTGCAGATTGAAGGGTGAGAGATAAATAAAAATGGTAAAGTCTCTCTGGCTTCATACTATTGTATATTGACTTTTTGAGGGAGTGAACTGGAAAGATAGAAAATTGTAGTAAGATATCTTTAATGGTGACTACAGCCACAAAATTAAAAGATGCTTGGAAGGACTGATGCTGAAGCTGCAATACTTTGGGCACATTGATGCAAACAGCTAACTCACTGGAAAAGACCCTGATGCTGGGAAAGATTCAGGGCAGAAGGGGAAGGGTGACAGAGGATGAGATGGTTGGAGAGTATAACCAACTTAGTGGATATGAGTTGGAGCAAACTCTGGGAGATAGTGAAGGACAAGGAAGACTTGTGTGCTGCAGTGTATGGGGTGGTAAAGAGTCGGGCTTGACTTAGTGACTGAATAACAACGGTGAACAACAACAAATGTTTGAAATCGGGGTTTGAAGAGAGTGATTGTGGTTAGTAAAGACAAAGTCATATATGCTATTGTAGAGTGATTTTGGGAGTTAGAGTGGGGAGCAAGATGACTGAGAAGAATGAAGAAGCTAGGTCTTGGAGTTTGAATTCACCACTACAGATGTGGTATTGGAGATAGTTCAAGTAAGCCAGGAGCTAACCAGTAACGAAAATGAAAGAGGTGACCTAGGTGATTTTTAGATGATAGCAACAAAGGGAGGTGTTTTATAGAGGAAGGATAAACTATTGTCTGGAATAGGATGATGAATACAAAAAGGGCACTTACTCTACTTTAAGTCTCAGACTTCTTTTGTAGAAGAAGAAATGTCATTGGGAAAGAACTAGGTTTAAGTTAACAACTAAACATTCTAAGGAGAAGAATTTTAGGAAGATTTTTAGGATATAGTTGTTTGCTCATGATTGAACTTTAGAGAAAAAGAAAATAGTGAATGGTGGATGGATAAACATTCAGATTCTTGAAGTAGGAAGATACTTCAGAGATCATATAATCTAAATTTTTTATGTGTTGAAGTCTCTTCACAATATAACTAATAATAAACCAGTCTCTGAATATTTCCTGTGACTGACGCCTTACAGCAACCCGTTCCAAAAATGAGATTTTTTTCTAATGTTAAAAGATATTTCCATTTGTTTGAAAATTAAATAAAATTTGTACAGAATAGGTTTCTTAAAATTAGGACTCACCCATGCTACTCTCAGACTATTACATTTGGTCCCTCTTTTGATCCCCAGATTTTAACTCTGGGTGGTGTGCTCTTCTATGTGTCCTTTTCTGAGACAGGGCATTTATGGACCTTCTGGTTACTTGTTTCAACACATTGATAATTTAAACAGCTAAGCACCCTAACAGTTACCACCATTTCAAAGCAGCTTTAATGAGAAGGTGCCCAATTTATTGATCCGGTTGTTTCTCTACTCGTCAGTTGCCTTCGACTTTGCATTCTTCCTCCGTGCCTGACTTCTTTTTCTGGTTGTACCATATTTACTATCACGCTTTTAAAAATATTCTTGTCTCCATTGCTCTAATTTCATACACACTTGTCAAGATGCAGCTTTGGGCAGATCCATCTTTGTGCCTGTATCCCAACAGCTAAACATCAAGCTATATACCGGAAGCACTAAAGTTACATATTCACCAAACTCAAATGAACTTTGCACAGTTCATTCAAGAAACAGTGTATCTCCAGAAAGTTTACTCTATTTCCACTATGAAATCTTATCTATCCACTTTACTTAAATCTTGGCTTCTTTTTTTCCTCCACTAATCACAAGCCTATGGCTTCACATCTTCCCAGAGTGAAAACTCCAGATAGCAACTACTTAGTATTTTTGCTACTATTTCTAAACACTATCTTAATGCCTCCTGTTCCCCTTACAATGAAGAAAACACTGCTCCAATTTAAATCCAGTCCCTCCACATGTGTTTCTTTGCTCCTGCTGCACTTCTGGCTGTCTCCTGTTATAGTCAACTTCTTGACTTGTCCTATATATTTTCTCTGATCCATCAAACATGATCTAATATCTATAATCTTAAATAAAACAAAACACAACTTTCCTTGAGCTCATATACCCCTTTAGATACTATTTTAATCTGTTTTTTTGTTTCCTACTTCCCTTCATAACCAGTTTTTCAAGAGTTGTGTGTATGTGTGTGTTTTACATATATTACTTCAATTTTTTTTTTACCTTCTGGCTGATTTTTCTGCCCTTGTCATTCTAGGATTCTGCTTGCAGGATCACTGATTAATAACTTATTGCTGAATTCACCATGTTTCCATCCTAAGTTAGTTGGCAGCCGTATTTTACGCAGTTGATCACTTCTTTCTTCCTGATAGATCTTTGTGGAGATCAAGAGTATGTGTAGTGGATACATATTCTCAGGCTCTAAAATTCAAGTGATAATATAATATGCTATTAGTTTAATTTTATCATAACCAGATTTAGCTTGTGAGTTACCATTCTGCTTGATAGTGAAAAATGTTATCTGAATCAAGTCTAAGTGAATTTAATTGCTTCAGGGTATTCCCAAGGCCAGGTTTTAATTCAGTCCAATCAGAGTTGCTCCTCCCCCTCCTTCCTTTCTTCCCGGATAGGTTTAATTTCTGAAAAGTTTTCATAATACAATATCAGATGGTGCGACATCTGGGCTTCAGCCTTCCTTTGTCCTACACTGACATCTGTTGTAATATACAATCAAGGCCCCTCTCCCCATCACATTGGCATCTGTTGAGGTTTCTCTATTCCCACCCGGCTTCTTGACATACATCCTGCACTGCTCTCTGTTATAATGTACTCTCATCATGACCACAGATCCCTTCAACATCTGTCTGTTTTCTTTTTCTCAGCCAAGTGTCTTGTTATCAGTGACAAAGGAAATCCTGTTGTTTTCTCTTGTTACTCAGGGGCCACAGGAGACTTGCTATGGCTGCCTCGTGCCTTCTCCTTCTCTAGGAGCAAAGAAACCTCTCAACTCTCTGACTCCTATTTTCAGTGGGTTACTGGGGAATCCTAAAATTGTATTTTTTCTCACATTATTTCAGAAAAGCTTAAGAGTGAATGTATTCTTTATTCCTGGAACTTCAAACCATTTAGTACCTTCTGTAAATGTCCCTTTTACTTTGTATTAATTTAAGAGCAGAAAAGAGAGTCATAAAACTTCCCTTTAGGCCTAAATCAGTGAGATAGCTTCCATTAAAACAGAACCCAGGAATTTACCATCTCTACATGTAGGTTGCTGTTTTCATTTCATCCCAGCTTACTTTTTTGGGGGAAAAAGGACCACATGTTAAAAGTCAAGATATTTTATGAAGATTAGAGGAAGAGACTGACAATTCTATAGCATGGAAGAATGGGTAATGCCTATCTCTTTGGCTTGGGGAAAATATTGATATTATAAATGCTGAGTAGATTAATACATTTTGATGCATTGATGAGCTAAGTGGAAAGTAAGGAATACTCTAAGGCAAAATTAAATGAAAAGAGGAAAGTGGTAAGTAGAATGCTAACTTCCATTTTGAGAGCAATTGCAAACTTTAGTGAATTTGAGCTTAATTTTCATAGATTTACAGAACACAGAGAACAGAGAGATAAATCCAGTAGTTGCTTAAATTAGGAAGGCTAAAAGAATATAAAGCTAGCATCCACTAAATTGGCCAGTCCCTTGATTTAAGTGTAAAATATATATAATTGTACATTTCTGGATAGTGTTACAAGATGTTATTTCTATCTTGAATTCTAGTAATAGTGCTGAATGACAGGGAATATTGATCATTCTAGTAGAAAACAATCCTAATATTGGACTGTAGCCTGAATTATGTGATGCGAAAAACTTCAATGCAATATTGCAAAGTGGTCGTAGGTTGATATAGCCCCCAGTCACCTGACAGAGACAATTGTAAATTTTCTTTGCATAACCTGTTTTCAGTCTAAGCCACAAATAATTAACACACATAAAATTTTTAAAAAATATAAATTTATAATAAAAACAAAATACCCAAAGAAACAAGGCATCACAAGCTAGAGTATCCAGAAATCGTGTGTGTATTAGCTGCTCATTCATGTCTGCCTCTTTGCAACCCCATGGACTGTAGCCTGCCAGGCTTCTGGGGTCCTTGGGGATTCTCCAGGCAAGAATACTGGAGTGGGCCATGCCCTCCTCCAGGGAATCTTCTCAACCCAGGGATCCAACCCAGGTCTCCTGAATGGCAGGCTGATTCTTTACCAGTTGAGCCACCAGGGAAGACTTAACAAAGGACCGAAGACTTGACTTCAGTTAAGTTAAGTTAACTTAACTGAGAAGACTTAACAAAAGACTCAAGAGAATGGCTTGATATTGAAACTATTCTTTTAGGTCAGGGTTCCTAGAAACAGACTCACATATACACTTGCATGCAAGAGATTTATTTGGGTGTGTTCTTCGAGGAGGGTGAATATTTGCACGGCAGTACAAAAAAAGCCTGACTGAGTGACAGAGTTTGCAATAGCAGCCTTAACTGATCTTATAAACTCTGGACCCAATCCTAAAATTACTATTTAAAAAAACATACTTTAGTGTTTCTGTTATATAAAACAATGACCACTCTTTAGATTGAATATAATGGTTATAAGAGGGAAATGAGATCATAAACATGAAAATTCTATAGTAATTCTAAAACTTCTACCAAACAGGTTATCATGGCCATCTATCTAGAAATCAAAAGGACAGTTACTGGAGACAGATAATCTCAATTTATTTCTGACTGACACTCACTAGATAGTGGACCAAAGGTAAACCACTTTCTCTCTAGGCCTCAGTTTTCTCTCATTCTTGAGAGTCCCTTGGACTGCAAGGAGATACAACCAGTCCATTCTGAAGGAGATCAGCCCTGGGATTTCTTTGGAAGGAAGGATGCTAAAGCTGAAACTCCAGTACTTTGGCCACCTCATGTGAAGAGTTGACCCATTGGAAAAGACTCTGATGCTGGGAGGGATTGGGGGCAGGAGGAGAAGGGGACGACAGAGGATGAGATGGCTGGATGGCATCACGGACTCGATGGACGTGAGTCTGAGTGAACTCTGGGAGATGGTGATGGACAGGGAGGCTCACGGACACGACTGAGCGACTGAACTGAACTGAGAGTAGAAAGGAATAAAAATTACTTTGTAGCATTGCTGTGGAGGATTAAATAAGGTGAACTTATCTGGAGACTAAGTATGGCATTTATTCTCCAGATAAACTTCAGTTCAGTTGAGTCAGTTCAGTCGCTCAGTCATGTCCAACTTTTTGCGACCCCATGAATCACAGCACGCCAGGCCTCCCTAGCATCACCAACTCCCAGAGTTCATTCAGACTCACGCCCATCGAGTCAGTGATGCTATTCAGCCATCTCATCCTCTGTCGTCGCCTTCTCCTCCTGCCCCCAATCCCTCCCAACATCAGAGTCTTTTCCAATGAGTCAACTTTTCTCGTGAGGTGGCCAAAGTACTGGAGTTTCAGCTTTAGCACATTCCTTCCAAAGAAATCCCAGGGCTGATCTCCTTCAGAATGGACTGGTTGGATCTCCTGCAGTCCAGATAAACTTATTATATAGCAATAGTTTATTAAATCTTATCTGGTATAACAAAAGTACTTAAAAAAATAGGTGGATCATAATCATAATCCCTAACTTAGCATCTGTCTCACTTTTACTATATTTATGATATGCTATTTAATCCCCTATCCCCAAGATATTCTCTGATCATGGCATATGCAGAGCCTAACTCCCATGCTAAAAGCAAAATAATATTTTAATGAAGTTTGCCTTTATGGAATATACACATTCTGCAACAGCATGAAGTCCTTGTCTATTTCTCTGACTCTGTATACATTTTACAGGAGAATATGGACTTCCCAGGTAGGGGTAAAGAATCCATTTGCAAGTGCAAGAGATGTAGAAAACATGGATTTCATTCCTGGGTAAGGAAGATTCCCTGGAGGACGGCATGGCAACTCAGTCGAGTATTCTTGCCTGGAGAATCCCGTGGATAGAGGAGCCTGGCAGACTACCGTCCATAGTGTCACAAAGAGTTGGACATGACTGAAATGACTTGGAGAAAGGAGAAAAGGAAAGATATAAGCATCTGAATGCAGAGTTCCAAAGAATAGCAAGAAGAGATAAGAAAGCCTTCCTCGGTGATCAATGCAAAGAAATAGAAGAAAACAACAGAATGGGAAAGACTAGAGATCTATTCAAGAAAATTAGAGATACCAAGGGAACATTTCATGCAAAAATGGGCTCAATAAAGGACAGAAATGGTATGGACCTAACAGAAGCAGAAGATGTTAAGAAGAGGTGGCAAGAATACACAGAAGAACTGTACAAAAAGAGCTTCACAACCAAGATAATCACGATGGTGTGATCACTCACCTAGAACCAGACATCTTGGAACGTGAAGTCAAGTGGGCCTTAGAAAGCATCACTACGAACAAAGCTAGTAGAGGTGATGGAATTCCAGTTGAGCTGTTTCAAATCTTGAAAGATGATGCTGTGAAAGTGCTGCACTCAATATGCCAGCAAATTTGGAAAACTCAGCAGTGGCCACAGGACTGGAAAAGGTCAGTATTCATTCCAATCCTAAAGAAAGGCAATGCCAAAGAATGCTCAAACTACCGCACAATTGCACTCATCTCACACGCTAGTAAAGTAATGCTCAAAATTCTCCAAGCCAGGCTTCAGGAATACGTGAACCATGAACTTCCAGATATTCAAGCTGGTTTTAGAAAAGGCAGAGGAACCAGAGATCAAATTGCCAACATCTGATGGATCATGGAAAAAGCAAGAGAGTTCCAGAAAAGCATCTATTTCTGCTTTATTGACTATGCCAAAGCCTTTGACTATGTGGATCACAATAAACTGGAAAATTCTGAAAGAATGGGGATACCAGACCACCTGACCTGCCTCTTGAGAAATCTGTATGCAGATCAGGAAGCAACAGTTAGAACTGGACATGGAACCACAGACTGGTTCCAAATAGGAAAAGGAGTACGTCAAGGCTGTATATTGTCATCCTGCTTATTTAACTTATATGCAGAGTACATCATGAGAAATGCTGGACTGGAAGAAACACAAGCTGGAATCCAGATTGCTGGGAGAAATATCAATAACCTCAACGTTCAGAAAATGAAGATCATGACATCCGGTCCCATCACTTCATGGGAAATAGATCGCGAAACAGTGGAAACAGCGTCAGACTTTATTTTGGGGGGCTCCAAAATCACTGCAGATGGTGATTGCAGCCATGAAATTAAAAGACGCTTACTCCTTGGAAGGAGGGTTATGACCAACCTAGATAGCATGTTTGAAAGCAGAGACATTACTTTGCCAACAAAGGTCCATCTAGTCAAGGCTATGGTTTTTCCTGTGGTCATGTATGGATATGAGAGCTGGACTGTGAAGAAAGCTGAGCGCTGAAGAATTGATGCTTTTGAACTGTGGTGTTGACGAAGACTCTGAGAGTCCCTTGGACTGCAAGGAGATCCAACCAGTCCATTCTAAAGGAGATCAGTCCTGGGTATTTTTTGGAAGCAATGATGCTAAAACTGAAACTGAAATACTTTGGCCACCTCATGCGAAGAATTGACACTTCGGAAAGACTCTGATGCTGGGAGGGATTGGGGGCAAGAGGGATGACAGAGGATGAAATGGCTGGATGGCATCACTGACTCGATGAACGTGAGTCTGAGTGAACTCCGGGAGTTGGTGATGGACAGGGAGACCTGGCGTGCTGTGGTTCATGGGGTCACAAAGAGTCGGACACGACTGAGCGACTGAAGTGAACTGAACTTAAATGACTTGGCATGCATACACAGGAGAATATAAACACTCATCCTACTTTTGTTATGGAAACATGTCCCCAGAAAGTTATGGTGGTTTGGTACTAGAGAAATGGAATGGATGCTTACAATGAAAATGAAAAAAATAAAAAAATAAATTCTACCTGTATAATGATGAATAAAACAATCACAGGAAAAGATCGAAATAGGTCATTCAAAAACAGAAGAAGATTCAATGTTTATGTGCTGAGGATTTCAAAAGAAAATTTTAAACCCGGTGATGATGAAAGGGCTAGTTTTCTAAGCTAGAGAATTTATGTAGGAGAATTGCAGGAGGTAAAGTTGAAAAATTAATTACCATGCTGATTAAGATTAGTGGGTCACGATTAGACAGTAAAGAATCCGCCTGCAATGTGGGAGACCTGTGTTTATTTGCTGGGTTGGGAAGAACCCTGGAGGAGGGCATGGCAACCCACTCCAATATTCTTGCCTGGAGAATCTCATGGACAGAGGAGCCTTGCATACTACAGCCATAGGGTCAGAAAGGGTTGGACATGACTGAAACAACTTAACACACACGCATAAACAGGAAAATATAAATGCTCATCCTACTTTGTTATGGAAATAGAGTATATATTTGCAAGGTGATACCATTCCTTAGACTAAGCATTTTAGCATATATTTGAGTTGATTCATTTTATTTTACTATTGTATTTACAAAACAAGTATAACACTGAGTTTTTTATTTGCAAAAACATTCATGGTTAATCAAATAATACTGGAAAATATGTTTTGTATCTGTGCCCTGAAAAGACTATATATGAGGTTCTTCTTGTGTGTGTTGTATTTTTTGTTTCCCACACTTAGAACATGCCTACGTGCAATTGTTTCTTTGAATAAAATTCCTTTATCTTGGGTTCTTGAAAAGAGCAAAATTACCACTAATTTTAATGGCTCAAATTTTCAAGCTATCCAGTTGTAATTGAAATAAATCTCATATAGAATCTGATCCATGGGTTGATTGCTTTACAACAGTAAACATGTGTTATGTTTTATTCTTTATGTTTACAAGATTTAACCTGTTCTTCTTTAAAGAAAGAAAATCTGGGGCAACTTGGCTTCTATGATAAGCTGTCAAGATGAAAAATCCACACTGTAATGTCAATTTGCAATGCTTGTGGTTCAAAGAATATTTGAGGCACATGTGATTTATTTTTCAATCATCTGAGATTTAACAAAGACTATTTCATGATTAATCTAAAAAAATCGAGAGGTAATTTATTTTTATGAATTTTAGTTGAACAGCAAAAGCATATCATTTCTAAAGGTGCTATTAGGAACAACAGTAAAACAACCAGCTATTAAAGTATGTATACAGTGAATATTTTAAGTTGCAAAGGGAAAAAAAGCAACACAGGGGGGAAAACTAATGCAGATCTCTGCTGACATTTTAGGTAATGATTTCATGAATGTTAAATAGATGGAAGTGATGTATCACACATTTTCAGGGCTTCATTATGAGACTGAAAGTGAAAGTGTTAGTTGATCAGTCATGTCCGACTCTTTGCAACTCCTTCGACTGTAGCCCACCAGGCTCCTCGGTCCATGGAATTTTCTAGGCAAGAATACTAGAGTGGATTGCCATTTCCTCCTCGAGGGGATCTTCCCAACCCAGGAATTGAACCTAGGTTCCCCCCATATCAGGCAGATTCTTTACCATCTGAGCCACCAGGGAAGCCCCTATTATGAGATTAAAAATCTCTTTTTCAAATGAATGTCATTCAGCATCGGTTTAAGAAAATCTACTTTAGAATTAATCTCCTAATATTCATTTTTCAGCTATATTCTATTCAGAATCAAACCTGTTAGACCTTCCTTCTGCTGAGTAAGTCCTATACTTCCTTACTTACACAAAATTATTTTCTTAATGATTACATCTGTGATTACAAATTACACCTGACAAATTCTTCTTAAGGCCTTTTCCCTTATTTTCCGGCAAAACCAGTTTAGTCTTATTTTAGCTATACAAGTAACTTAATAATAATCAATTATTGTTAATTGGAGAAATATTATATTTTCAAAAGTCCATATATGTATTAATCATTTTTAGTCTTTCATTACAAGTATATAATCATTAAATAATTGTATGTGTTTTAACTGATATTGAAAGATATTTAAGATACAATGTTATGGCAAAAGGTGAATTAGAAAATAATGTGGTTTATACTTATAGCCATATGTATGAATATATTTGAACATGAGAGAATAACATTAAAATATGTTGGTATATACATAGAAAAATCTGACAAAATACAGGAAACAATATTCCTTTCTTAAGTGGGTTCATAGTGAACATTCATTTTTATATCTATAGATGTTATTTTTGGTAAGTGCAGTTTTTGTTTTGGTTTCTTATAATAAAACATGGGAAAAAGAACAGATGCAGGTAAAGCCAAATATTGTTAATATGTGACTATCTCCACATATCTCCATGAGATAGGATTATGGGCAACCTTAATTTTCTTCTTGACTATATTTAAAATATGTGTTTAATAAATAAGAGCTATCAATTTAGGCAATACAAGGTAGGATTATATTAATGGACTAAAATTCTTTTAAATCCCTCATTATGGTACTTATAAAAATGTTTCATTCTTTATACACATTTTATTTGTGTTTTATTTTACATATATGGCTAATTTTATTTCAACTGAATTTATTGATTAATAAACTGCCCTAAGTCTGTGATCATTGTTAAATCACTGAACCAAATGAAATACATCACAGCTAAGTTAAATGTCTGACTTTCTCAAAAGCCTCTGTTTCATTGCCTGGAGATAGACAATTAATTAATTTTTTAAATTATATTTTTGGTTCTTTAGTTTTGTTGTGCCATTTTTAATGTAGGGTCACAGATAATTGACAGTAAAATAACAGTATAGCAGCTTTCGTATACAACAGGGAAAACACATTAGGAAGATTAGTTTCTATTTCTAAGAAACATTAAAACCATAAAAGAGTAAAAAATCATATTCAGTAATCCCTTTTTTTAGATATTTCTTTCCCCTGCATAGCAATGTGCTCAATCACTTTTTTCTTATGAACCACATGAACGTTTAGATTTTATTGAATTATTTTAAAATTCTTATGTTATAAGTGACATAAGATTTATGTCATATCTCATAAAATGTTGAAAAGACTTTTTATTCCTAATTATACTCTTAATTTTTCTTCCAGTTATTGTCTTTTTTAGCCTGTTCAATCATTTCCAGCGATATTTAAGATCTGTCATAGCTAATGGGAATGTTAGAGCACATTTTCTGGATCCAAGCCAATCATAACATCTTTCAGTAATGTTTGTATATACCAAGCTTGCCAGCTACTTACCAGTGCATAACAGAAGATAAATGTACTACTACCAAGGCTAAAAGAAGCCAAGCCATCTGACTGCTAGCTACCTATTTTTACATAGCTGTTTGCAATTCGCATCATCATGTTCTAACAATATGATTTATTAATCCTTCTGACATTTTTCTCTTTGACAGCTTCTCAGCTTCTGTTATATCCTTCTTGGATGGGTAAGTACTACGTACTATTCTGAAACTGTGAATCGAGTTTTGTATGTTGAGACTTTATTTTAGGCTCTTAATCTACTGAAGTGTTAACAACTTGGATTTAACCCTATTAAAGATAAAAATAGGGCTCAAAGGTTCAAGAAAAGTGAAATGAAGAAAAGTGAATTTGCAGATGTGATTGCAGTGGAGCCTTTCAACATTTTTGACTCAAAGCGTGTTAAGCTATAACTCACATTATAATTTCCACATGCAGGATTTAGGATTTTATTCCAAAGGGAAACATATTTTTAAGACAGCTATATTCTATCATGAACATTCAAATAGTTTGATTTAGGAATATTTTTGCTATAATATTTTGAATTTTATACCTTCTTAACTCTACTTTTACATTTTCAAGTTAATTTCGAATCATCAATAATTAGACAAAGCTACCAATGCAAAGTGGTATTTGTTTCTTTATTATATATCTATTAAATTTTATTTAATTGCTATTAAATAAGATTTGACAATATATATTACACACATTAAACAGTGAAAACAGAATAATGTATATGTGTAGATCCACATACCAACAATGACCAATTCCAGGAGATTGAATTATAGGCAATCTTAATTTTCTTACTGTATGTATATATATGTGTATATACATACATACACTTGTATTTATATATACAAACACCTGGATTAATGATTTATTATAGTCAAGCTCTTAACAAGGTTGTGTTGCTAAAATCTAAAGGAAAAATGAAAGAAAACATTTAAATTCTTTTTCCCTTTGTCTAGTAAAAGAAACCAAGTATTTTGTTTAATGTGGGAAGACATATTTCTTATTGCCAGTGAATCCAGAAGCAACTCAGGCACATAACATATACTAGTCAGACTCATGCTGTCAAACATAAATTTACACAGAAATTTTATTCATATGGGTACTTCATAGTTTTGGATCTTTGTCTGATCTGCTGCTTGAAAATTGACATACTATCTTAGTTTTCTCTTAAGTTAGAATCTTAATTAATGAAAATGTTGCTATAGAAAATAAAGTTGATATGGTTTCATATTACTTCCTCATGATCTAATTTAATATATTGAGTTTATAATTTTTAAAATATAGTTATATCATGAGATGATATCACTCAGATTTTAGATATTTCAAACTGTCTTTTGTCAAGTGATAAATGATGTTTCTGTTATGATTATTTAAAAATTTGAGATGAACTAAAACTATATATTCTCTTGTATTGTTAGAGGAATCTGTAATCTTTAGATACTGATGTTCTTCTGTAAAAGTTTTGGAGTATGATTATATGTTTCCTTAACTATTCAGATGATTTCTATCATATTTCTTCATAGAAGTAAAATAAAGTGTTAATTCCTAAACATGTAGGGGAAAAAACAGATATTTTATGCATCTGATGCAACTAGAATCTGTTTTAATTTTATAGAGGAAGTTGTTGAGATGGCATTGTTCTCCATCTTATTAGAAAGTCATAATGTTTGTTCAAAATATTTTGGACTTAGATGTGGCTGTTGCACAGGGGTATACTGGATAAGAAGGGAGTTGGTGATTTTAATCTCTGTGCCTATCCAATTTCTTGTGGAATCTTTTGTCTGATATAATTTAACTCAAAATCATTGCGATCTATAGCCATATTGTTTAATTTCCAGAGATTCAGAAAACTAGTAAGTACCAATGGAGAAACAATTAAGTAATGATTAATTTTCACATACTCTCTTATTCATTAAAAAATGGGAAAAAAGAAAAAATTATTATATACTCTAGATTCCTCAGTTTCAATCTCTGCACAGTATACAAAATGTAAAGTTCTAGATAATGTCACAAGATTCATGAAATTTGACTTTTATAACATTAGTCTTTATTAATGACTATCAGAGATCCTTTTAAAGTCAATGTTTTTTTTTAATTTTCAGTAATTTAAAAGTAATTTGTTTATATTCATGTTATTAAAATTACATTTCACCAAGAACATTTCTGTTTTTACAAATGAGCACATGTTGATTTTTTATTTCTGAACTCACATAAATATTTTGTGACTATTGTTACTACATGTAAGTTAGAAAAGTTTGGGTCATTATTATAATATTATTAAAATTTTTATATACATATATAAATCTATATATAAAATTTATGTGTAAAATGACTGCTTAAATACTCCCTATAAGATGTTAGACCAGAGAAAGTAGAGGCCACAAAAGGTAGCTCTGGAAGTGATAGAAACAAATTTAAGCTTTAGATTCACCTAGTTTTGTAACACATTAATAAAAATTAATTTCAGAATATTATTAGGATGTCTGTAATTCTTTCAAAATTCAACTTCATAGGGCTTCAGAATTTGAGAAGTGTCAGTGGTCTCGAAGAGGTCATAAAAATTGTTCCATTTCACACTTCACATATAATCAATTCATGACTTTAAGACAATAGTGAATAGTTGGGGTGCTAACTTTCCATTAACCATTTTAAATTGTAACTAATACCAAAGTGTGTATTTTGAATCATAATAGAAATATTTCACATTTTCAAAAATCATATGTATGATGAAACCTGTGAATATTTGTTTTTATTGAGATTTGGATTTTTTTCAGCATCCTATAAAAGTCAAATTTGCAAATCTACAATGCACCTTGTAGAACAAGCACATCTCCAGGTAAATGAACAGCTTACACATACTTACACAGAGGCCTCAATTCCCTAAAACTCCAAAGGATCTTGACTTCCTTTGGTATTCTCTTTTAATCTTTACCTAAATCTGTTAAGACATACACATACGCAATTAGCAGACGTGCAGTTTCAGAAATGGTTTCAGAGATGAGAAATTGAATTATACACTTTTTGCATATTTACCAGGGAACTTAATTGCAGTTGTTTTATTTTACTTTTTTATTCTCTAGAGAATTTTAAGAGATTATAGTAATATCTTAAGTATTTAACTATGGATTTCTAAAAAGTAGTAATAAACATTGAAACATTCTTTTTATGATATTCTCAAAATTCAAAGCATGACAGAAGCCAACTTTCTCAGTCAAGCGTTATATAAATTAATGGATAAACACTATGTGATAAGGCTATCAACGTATACATTGTTATAAAAACCTGGAACATGAAGTAAACCTCAATGCAGTATATATGTCTCCTTATTCTTCTCAAGAATCAGAATGTGCTTATTGTCAGCATATATAGAAATATGGTGAACCCATATTTTTCATATGAACACCATATCTCTTCCACTAAAATAACTGTTCATTCCATGTTTGTTAATAGGTGAGGGCCCAGATTGCATCCCTTCATAATTCCAAGACTGGAACGAGAGACATATTATTCAGGTCTCATATATAATTAAAGTTCACTGTGCTGTTGGTCAGACAGATTGGTTTAGGGTGGGAGAATAATCCAAGTTAGGTCACTGCCTTTGTCCCTGATTACTACTCTAAAGAAACAAAGTAATGCAAAGCTGAGATATGAATAGAAACAGAGTCATTATGTCATTGTTTGTGACCTAAAATCTTTTCAGTAATGTCTACCAATATATTCTAAGTTAGAAATGACCTTTCCCAAGATAAATTTGTGATAGTATATTTTCTCTAATTGGAAGAATCATAAATCAATTCACACAAAAGACCCCACATAATTTTAAAGAAAATTTAACCGGATGAGACTGAAAGGTCAGAAACAGTATAAAATTATAAGATTTAGACTCCAGAATTTCTGTGGACTGGAATCAGGCTGAGAAAATGTTCAGATGCAAACACAATTTCTTTACAAAAAAAATAAATAAATAAAAAGAGGCAAGTCAGAAACCAAAATCAGGACCCAGAAAGTAAATCCAAGTATTGTGGAAAAACATTTTGAGGCAATAGGACTATGCCATTATCAATAAACTGGCAACAGGAACTGAGCTCGATTTCAGAAATGCTATGAATCAGTGACTGGCTTCCATTTGATTTATTGGTTGGCCAAAAAGTTTGTTTGGGTTCTTCTGTGTTGTGAAAAACCTGAATGAACTTTATGGTATACCCAATATTTTGAATGAGAGAGTATAGAGCAGTCATCCCATAGCTGAACCACTGGTATATGTTGGCTGTATGGTGAGGAGATAGCTTGTCTCTTCAGTTCACAGGTCTTCAGACTGAGACAAACAGTACTGAAAGAACAATACCCAAATCTTATATATACAAGATGCTGCACTTGGGCCTGAGTCTGAGACTATAATGTATGAGATATTTGGGGGTCCTGAGAGACAGTGGATGTACTTTGCATGTAAAAAGGTAAATATTTTATGGAAAGAAGGTGGACTGTGCCTGCAGGTTCTTTGACACTCACCAATTCTAGAACTGAGGGGGCTAATGTCAGCTCTCCTAGAACCTGGACAGGACGTTGTGACTGCCTTGTAAAACAGAATGTAGTAGTAGGAATGCGATGTGACTTTGGGTAAAAATGCAGGCAGCTTCTGCCAGTCTTTACTGAGACATTTATCACATTAAAACAAACAAACAAACAAAAAAACAACCAGCTATCCTGAGGTCATTACAAGGAGATATCAGGTGGACAAACCACATATAGGAAGAAGTGATGACTAGCCAGCATCCCCAACTGTTCTGGCAGCGATCGTTTGTATCTTTCCAGCTCTGTACCAGCTACTCAAGTGTTGAAGTCATCAAGATAACCCCATGCCTGAAATGAGACACTGTGCCGCTACTGCATGGGAGACCCAAGTCAGTGGAAGAACTGACTAGCTGAACCCAGTGGAGTGCTGGATTCATGAACAAAATAAGTGATGCTGTTGGTTCCAGCCACTATTTTGGGCTATTAACACAGTAATAGATAATCAGAACAACAACAACAACAATCTAGAGATTTTTTTTTTTCTTTAGAAAAATACATGAAAGATAAAACTAGCTATAGACTTTATTTTATGACTGTGGTTTAGGTCAAGATCCCTGATAGCAGCACTATGGACCTTTGGGGTCCAATAATTTTTGTTATGAGGGGTTTCTCTGTGTTGTATCAAATGTTTAGCAGCATCCTGCCCTGTTTTCACTAGATGCCAATGGCATATAATCTCCCAAGTTGTGACTACTGTAAGTGTCTCCAGACATTTTCAGGAGAGACAAAATCTTAGTTAAGAATCACTGATGACATAAATTTCAGGAAAGATTGGAGAATGGTAGGAGAAAAAGAAATCCTAGAAAAGAAAAGAGTATGAAATGTTTTAGCTTAAATGGCTAAGACTTTATACCAAGTCCTCTAATAATAACCATAGAGACAGTTTTGAAACAAGCATATTCTAGAAATAAATGTTCTGTTTGCAAAATTATCAAATGTTCATGCTATACATACTTTTGTAAATACATGGAATTAGAGTTCAATTAAGGTATGCGATTATTGATGGTTACCTTGACTAATTGTTTTACTTGCTTCTGGCAATTTTTGTTATCTCTTCTTTCATGCGTCAGCTGAATTTTCATGTTATTTTCTATCGTTTCAGTAAAAACAAATAATTTTAGAAACTGACAGCTAGTCAAGAGATGAGTTTTGTCCCCCAGATAACCCCACAATATAATATTTGAGCTTTTAAAAATACTTACCAAGAAACAATTGCTAATTGATACTAATGAGCTGTGTTGTGCGTTTCTGACAGGACAATGTACCTCTTCAAATTCTGGTCCTACTAATTGCATGGCAACTTACAATTCAAAGTAAACACTATCAGAATATTTATTCATAAAAAAAAAAAAAAACCCAGAGGATTTGGAGTTAGGAGACATTAGGTTTTAGTAAGAATTCTTGTTTTCTCCTATAGTATGAGTATTTTAAACTACTAACATAGTTCTGATTTTTTACTTTAATTGAATCCGTATACTTACGTAAGCCACTTAAGGGGCTCTGTATAGTTCATTGTAAATTATTAGATTTATTTCAAACATTTCTTTCTGAATTACAGTTGTTAGGATAATTATAATTACTAGTTTACCTTTTTTTTTCTAATTGTTTAGTTGTCCAGAGAAGGTTGGTTGGCCAATAAGAGAGTGAATGAATTGATATTGTTTCCATCTTGCACCTAATAATGATGCCATCTTGCTATGCTCAGTCACGCCTGGTCCTTTGTGGCCCAAAGGACTGTAGCCCAGCAGGCTCCTCTGTCCATGGAATTTTCCAGACAAGGATACTAGGGCGGGTTGCCATTTCCTTCTCCAGGGGATCTTCCCAACCCAGGGATCAAACCCCTGTCTCTTGTGTCTCCTGCATTGGCAGGGGGATTCTTTACTACTGTGCCACCTGGGAAGCCCTTAATGGTGCCATTGTCTCCTAACAGTTCTGTTTCAAATGCTGATTGTCCTAAATGTGAAGAAATTAGCGCAAATTCATTTTTACAATTAGACAGTGAAAATCTATCAGCAGAACAATGAAAACATCAGGGTGTGTAGTATACAATGCTAGGTGGTGAGAAGTATTAAATACGTGTTTAATGGGCAAGGAATTCCCCTATGCTCCCAATACACCATAGTATTATTTCTACTAGAAGTCTAAGTAAGCTAGTGCCTGATCATATAATGGACTGAACTTTCAAATATACAAGGTGTTATCTTTTTCTTGGTAATTGGCATGTCACTATTATAAGGCATGTGTCTATTATCAGGTGACAGTTACCACTTATCAGAGGGATAGGACATTCTTTGCATAGAGCATTCAAAGAAATTAAATCAATTTTCTCCTTTTTACAAACTTTACATGGTGCAATGACATATAAATTGATTTGTAAACTGTTTATAACTTGTAGATAGGTTTACCTCTTTCATTTTTCAGGAAGTAAGGAATGGTAAAGCTGGAGAGATCTGGCATGCCAGTACATTAGCCCTTCTGTAACTGATTCTCATTTTAATGTTGCTCTCTTTCTTGCAAGGGCAAGATGCTAAATGAGATGAGATAATTTACATTTTGTCACATTTGCTTTCAAAGATTAATATACACCAATAAGAGGAATCCAAAAGATAATATTAGGAGGAGTGAATTCATGAAGCACAGCTACTGTTTAAAAGCAGAATTAGGTGGCATGCTGTTTATCAGAATGGTTTCTTATGATTTACTCAAAATAAATGAACAGAGGAGTAATATGTGAAAGCCTATGGTTTGAAATGTGGCATATTTGAGAATGAAACCTGGATCTGCAATGTTAGGATTCTGTGATATTCGATTATTTTTCCAGTGCTTTTGTGTTCATACATACCCCAAAGAGAAACAAGGTTAACTCTTTAAAATGTTTTGTGTATGAATGAACATCTCCAAATCAGTTTAAATGTTGTTATTATGAACATGATTATAGTTTTTCAAGTAAAAGAACAATTTGTAAATTATTATATGTAATTATTTAAGGTTTGACTCTAATATAGTGAGATAAATTTTCATGTGACTTATGAAAACTTAAAACTTCATGGATTATTTGTCAAATATGTCAGATGATAGGAAAAAATACTGGTACTTTTTTATTTACTTTTGACTGTAGCTATCTTATTTAACTCATAACATATCTAGAGTATTTTAATAGATTCTGAAATAGTAATTTTTGATTTTTCCTTCCTTTCTTCTCTCTCTCCATTCTTCTTTCCTTTCTGCCTCCTTCTCTAACTTTTTCCATTCATCCTCTTTTCTATGTATTTAGTGAGGATTTGGCATCTTCTTTTCTATATATTTAGTGAAGATTTGGGTTTACCAGGTGGCATTAGTGGTAAAGAACCCACCTGCCAGTTCAGGAAATACAGGGGATGAGAGTTTGATTCCTGGGTCTGGAAGATCCCCTGGAGGAGGGCACAGTGACCCACTTCAGTATTCTTGTCCGAAGAATTCCATGGTCAGAGGAGCCTGGTGGGCTGTAGTCAATCGGGTCACAAACAGTTGGTCACAACTGAAGTGACTTAGCACACAGGCACAGTGAGGATTTAATGTATCATATACTGAGGTAGACACTGCAAACAACACTGAGAACATTGGAGCATTTGTTCCCAAGGTACAACCCCTCTAATAGAAACAGAAAAGCCATGACAAATAAAAATAATGAAATACTAACCTGTGCTATGGAAAACAAACAAAAAATCATGAAGGAGCAGGACATTTCATTCCCCAGCTTGTCTATCTCTGGAATATTTTTATTTCTCTGTCCGGTGGATATCTATCAGGTTTATTTTTAATAGAAATTTAGTTCTGTTGTTCTGAATATGTAATTTCTATAATGTTATAATGACTCACAGATACAGTGTAACCTACTCATTATGTGTACTAACTACATGTATCTTCCATAGCCTGCTTCTACAGTAACTAAGACTATTTTTTATGCAAAATATTTTTTTAAATCCTTATTTTTATTTATTTCTGATTGGCTTATATTTTGTTCTCAACTCTTGTCATAGATCTTCATAGATCACAGTGCTTTTGACAAAGTATGGCTCAATATCTTGATCAATCAGTCAATAAATGATGAAATAAATGAACAAACTCATGATTGATAAACTGGATGATTGAATGAGAACTATATGGCATATTTTCCTAGGTGTTCTCTCTGACTAAATTATCTTTTCTCTTCTTCCTCTATTTGTGTATATTTTCCAGACTTCAATATCCTACTATTTCATTCTCCTTTGATCAAATCAGTTGATACCAACATTCTAATGTTATTGCTTATATTAAGCATTTTTTTCTATTAAATCTTTTTTGATATTGTTATTTTATCACTAAGTCATGTCTGACTCTTTGCAACCCCATGGACTGCAGCATGCCAGGCTTCTTTGTTCTTCACTGTCTCCTGGAGTTTGCTCAGTCTCATGGCCACTGAGGTAGTGATGCCTTTTTGACATATCTTATGATAACTTTTCTTGTATTATATATATGCCCTCTCAATAGCTAACATGTAGAGAATTATTCATTGCATCCTTTCATAATTTTGATAAAACTATCTTTTTCTAAAGCTAGACTCTTCTAAATTGACATATATATACACAAATATAAGTATATACACATATGAATTATATGGATATATAGATTTCTCTCCCTCTCTCTATATATATGTATATATATATACACACACACACAAAGCTTGTGTGTTTGTTTTGTATACAGGCATCCCTTTATAGTGGAGGTACACCATAAATACTAATATATTTAAGAGATGTTACCCCCTTATAGATCAGCCCTGGGATTTCTTTGGAAGGACTGATGCTGAAACTGAAACTCCAGTACCTTGGCCACTTCATGTGAAGAGCTGACTCACTGGAAAAAACTCTGATGCTGGGAGGGATTGGGGCAGGAGGGGAAGGGGACGACAGAGGATGAGATGGCTGGATGGCATCACTGACTCGATGGACGTGAGTCTGAGTGAACTCCGGGAGATGGTGATGGACAGGGAGGCCTGGCGTGCTGCGATTCATGGGGTCGCAAAGAGTCGGACACAACTGAGTGACTGAACTGTACTGAACCCCCTAATAAGCCTTTGGCTATAACAAATGCATTTTTATCATATGATAACCCACAAATATGAATTTAAATGTTCAGAATAAGATAGTGTATCCTTAGAGGATAGGGTCAACATAATGCTTGTTGGTTAAAATGTTTGACAGATGCTGGAAACATACTGTCATTTGAAAGGGGAAAAAAGAACCAATTCAGCAAAATCAACAATGTTCACAAAGGGATTTGTACAGTGTCAGAGGTACCTTTATATTAACTGTAGCCTTAAAACAAACAAACAAAAAAAACAAACAGCATTTAAACCATCTATTGTACAAAGAAGCCATTGGTTAATGGCAATATTCTTTTTTTTTCACCAGAAGCAGAACTGCCAAATATCATGCCATACATGTCATGTGTGTATGTTTTGTAGCCTTCTGTATTTGAGTGGAACATTTCACAGTAATTAAATCAAATGAAAACTTGTTCTACAGAGATTTTCAGAGTAAATAGTTGGGAATTACTTACAGACTAAAGAGTTGTACTGCTAACCTTTTGACAAAATCTCTTTCAGCCAAACAATTTTATCAGCACTGTTTATTACTCTCATAGTGAGAGGATGCCTTTTCATTTTTTTGATGTAATGACTATAGATCAATATGTATTGGGCTGTGGAAACATATAGACTCTATTAGGGAAGGGCATCAAGGTAGGCAAATACTGTCTACATCTGACAGCCACCTTTCATGTGAAAACTCAAGGGAGCTTTTCCTTCTGGATACCTGAATAGAAGAACCAGTATACTCCATTCTTATTTCTTTCAAAGTTAATTTTGCTTATGTTGTGGCTAAAAGAAGAAAATCTGAAGAAAAAATAAAAAAAAACACCATGCTCTAAACCCAGTTTTAGTGATTAATGCTCAAAGAAATTCCAGTTGTCAAAAATAATGATTTTGCCGTGAGTCACAGTGACATCAGATGACTCAAATAGCTTCATCAACTGCAATATTAACTCATGAAATGTTGGATATAACTGCATCCTTCAAATGACTCATTTATTCTGTGATGATAATATGCAGCCTAAAACACTGAATACACTAAACTCTAGTGAGTTTTTCCTTTGGACATATACACTATGAAGATGTTTTTAAATTTATTGTGGTCAAATATTGATTGTTTTTTTCATGGATCAAAAACTGGTAAACATCTTAATTTTGGAAAATGTTTTTCCTATATCATCATTTTATTTTTTCTTGAATTGAGATATTATATTTTATTGTTATAAGATGAAAAAGAATAAATTTTATATTTATGCATTTTAAAATGTTTAAACTTTAAAAAGCATTGGATATCTTTTCAATATATAATGCATTTTTAAGTTCTTTAATTCTCCAAACATTTTTTTCCAACTAAAATCTTAAATCTGTTTTTTTATTATTATTATCTTATTTTAATTTTATAAAAGGGTAAAGTGTTGAGGTCTTTTAATGGACCGAACGTGGTGATCCAGAGTCAACCGATAAGAAAATAAAGGAGAGAGAAAGAGGCTGATATTCCTTGGTTTATGCAGAAAGCCAATAAAGCCCCTGCACAGGGCTTGCTCTGTTCATGAAGGCCTCAGGCGCCCTCTCGATGGGGTGAAGGTGCAGGGCGCCTTCTCAAGAGGGTCTTAGAAGCACAGGCATGAAAGTGAACTCAGAGAGCCTCTGCACTCCAGGGAATCATCCTGAAAAAGAGAAGGAGGGAGAGAGAGAGAGACACGGGGACCAGAGCTCTGATGGAGCAAAGGTGTTTTAATCAACATAGTGTGGGCATATATGCTGTTTTACAAGGTAGTTATTCTCAGCAAAGACAAAGATTAAAATTCCAGACTTACAAAACATAGGTGATCCATATTAAAGAGAGAGAGAGTTGTAAACAACCACTTTAACCGTATGGTTCACAAGAAGGAAGAGGGTACATATCACCATATAGAAAAATTAATGAAGGTAATGCCTGGATTCCTCAGTCCCGAGGCCTGCCTCTTCTCTTAATTCCTGAGTATTCAGGAATTAATAAGGAACAGAGAATTCCTGACAGATCCAAAACAGCACATAGGAAGCCTCCTGTTAAATGCTTCCTGACAGTAAAGTACTGAATTTTATCCATTTAATTTTATAAATGGATAAAAACTACAAATTTGGAGTAAAGTACTTTATAAGTAGGTACTTATATAATATGAGAAGCTATATCCGGTTTATGATAATATATCAGAATAGAAAACTTCTCCATTTAAAAATGTAGCATCCATTCTCAGGGGTGGGCAGGCTTCATGGATGGGCATGTGACTTAGGAAGTTGAAACAGGGTCACACACTTAGAAGGACACCATCCTTAATCTGTGGTTCTGCTGTTGCTGTCTTGAAATTCTTAATAATATTTTAGCTAGGAGCCCCACAATTTCATTTTGCACTGGGCCACTCAGATTGTTCACTGGGCCCTGACACAGAGTTATAAATATACCAAATTTTCAAAACTGTTCGTTTGCATAATTTGAGATATTAGCAATTTTAAATATGAAAATGCTAATTTAAATAACTAAGTTTGTGAGGTGAAATCCTATCCAGTTTCTATTTTTTCCTCCTCCTATGTTTTTTTCCAAATTAATAGATATCTTCTTCAACTGGACAAACATTTGAATCACTGAAATGACAATAAGCAATAACCATGTTTTCACAAGTATAACAGTCCTGTGACCATCTATACACAAAATTTTGAATTCACCTTTGTTCTTATAGTTGATCCTTTGAACAACATGAGGTTAAACTGCTTGGGTCCACTTACACACCAGTTTCCCTCCCCGCCACAGTGGTAAATACTATAGTACTTACTAAAATTGTTTGAAACTAAGGATCTGTTAAACTGCAGGTACAGAGGATCCTTGGATAAAGAGGACCAACTATAAGTTACATTTGAGCATGGAGGGTTGGTGTCCCAACCCCCTTGTTGTTCAAGCATCAACTGTATTTCCAAATTCTGTGGTAGATCTGCTTTGGGACCCTTCCCATAGTCTGTTCTTTGGGCTAATATTCTCATCTCCCAGTTATTAAAAGTGTTGAGGCTAATGTTCAAGGTTAATCTACCCCAACACTTGTGCCAACTGGTAGGGGGCAATACTGTGGCAAGATCTAGGAACAGATGTTACCTTGGACACATTTTAACCCTTTTTTGACTCTTTCATCTTTCCCTGTCTGCTTGAATTTTTCCTTTAGAAGTCAGAAAATTCCTAAATTTATTCTCAGGTGTAACTTCTGATTTAAGGCAGAAGAAAATTAAAACAGTTTAAGGAATTTGATTTAAGACAGAATGTTGTAGATAGAAGTGGAGCTAAGGAGACAGTGATTACAAACACGTTTTGAGAAATTGCTTTCTAGAAAGATTGTGTAATGTCTTATTACCCACATTAGATGTTGACGATTATTCACCACAACTTTATCAGCAGAGGGAAAGGGAATCCAATCACAGGTATCCAATTTGATTGTAAAAAGCAGCAACTTATTTTTAATTTAATTTGCTATATAGACAATTAATGAAGTTGAATGTTTTTAATACATATTTTGGCTACTCTTATGCCTTTTTGCTTTTTCAATTGTAATGTAAGTTGGAGTATTTGCCTGCAATGCGGGAGACCTGGGTTCAATCCCTGGGTCAGGAAGATCCCCTGGAGAAGGGAATAGCAAACAACCCTAGTGTTCTTGCCTGGAGAATTCCATGGACAAAGGAGCCTGGCAGGCTACAGTCCATGGGATACCAAGGAGTTGGATACAACTCAGTGACTAACATTCTTTAAAAAGCAGTAATGTCATAACCATAACTTTTATTTGATGGAAAGTTTTACATAGGTCAGTGATTAATAGTTCTCAGTTATCACTAATATCAGAAAAAAGAAAGTGGACTCAACTTACAGAATTAGGATTTTGTGTGCATATGTGTGAGAACTTTATACCAAATGAGAATATTAATACAGAAATAGGTAAAGTGTAGTTCTAAAATTTACTTCTCTGATGATGTATGCATATACATACATTCCTGTCTCTTTGAAAGTGTTTATAAGTGGATCTATAAAACACTCAAAGTCCCTTTAAGATCCAGGATCTGTAATTATGAATAACTCTTAAAAATGTCCATAATGTAAATAATCATAAATCTGCTATAGCTGTGATAAAATAACCTTCTCTTATGGTTCATAAAGATCAACATTTTTCTTAGCACATCTGCCTGTAGATATAAAAGTGCAACACATCTTATATTTATTACTGCCAATACTCACATATTCTGGAAATATAAAATATAATGAGCAAAGGACATTTCTGTCAAATAGAGACTTCAAAAGACCAATATCTGGTGCTTTTGCTCTTCTCACTTATCATATGGAGATTCCAGTGTGTTTCAACTTTGGGAAATAAATGTGCCAGTCCCGGAAAAAGGAGACATATTGAGGTGATTACTTTATTTCCCTAGCTGCTACAGAATATATTATAAATGGAAAATACGTATTTTATTAGAAATAGCATAATGTTATTTTCTTATGTGCTGAATAGTTTCATAGAGAAAACTCTCCGAAACTCAACCTGTAAAACCCTATCCATCTCTCAGTATTCCAATAGATTTCCAATTCCCTTGTGAAAACTCCCTCACTTAAGATATGACATTGTTTAATCAGTTCAGTTCAGTTGTTCAGTCGTGTCCAACTCTTTGCAACACCATGAGCTGCAGCACACCATTCTTCCCTGTCCATCACCAAACCCCAGAGACTACTCAAACTTATGTCCATCGCATCAGTGATGTCATCCAACCATCTCATTCTCTGTTGTCCCCTTTTCCTCCCAATATCAATATTTCCCAGCACTGGGGACTATTCCAATGACTCGGTTCTTTGCATCTGGTGGCCAAAGTATTGGATTTTCGCTTCAGCATCAGTCCTTCCAATGAATACTCAGGACTAATTTCCTTTAGGATAGATAGGTTGGATCTCCTTGAAGTCCAAGGGAATCTCCAGAGTCTTCTCCAACACCACAGTTCAAAAGCATCAATTCTTCGGTGCTCAGCTTTGTTTAGAGTCCAACTCTCACATCCATACATGACTACTAGAAAAGCAGTAGCTTTGATTAGATAGACCTTTGTTGGTAGAGTAATGTCTCTGCTTTTTAATATGCTGTCTAAGTTGGTAATAATTTTTCTTCCAAGGAGCAAGTATCTTTTAATTTCATGGCTGCCATCACCATCTGCAGTGATTTTGGAGACCAAAAAATTAGTCAGCCACTGTTTCCATTGTTTCCCCATCTATTTTCCAAGAAGTGATGGGTCCAGATACCATGATCTTAGTTTTCTGAATGTTGAGCTTTAAGCCAACTTTTTCACTCTCCTCTTTCATTTTCATCATGAGGCTCTTTACTTCTTCACTTTCTGCCATAAGGGTGGTGTCATCTGCATATCTGCTATTTCCCCCAGCAATCCTGATTCCAGCTTGTGCTTCATCCAGCCCAGGATTTCTCAGGATGTACTCTTCATAGAAGTTATATATGCAGGATGACATTATACAGCCTTGACATACTCCTTTTCCTATTTGGAAGCAGTCTGTTGTTCCATGCCCAGTTATAACTGTTGCTTCTTGACCTGCATACAGATTTCTCAAGAGGCAGGTCAGGTGGTCTGGTATTCCCATCTCTTTAAGTGTTTTTGACAATTTGTTGTGATCCACGCAGGCAAAGGGTTTGGCATAGTCAATAAAGCAATAGCAGATGTTATTCTGGAACTCCTGCTTTTTTGATGCTCCAAAGGATGTTGGCAATTTGATCTCTGGTTCCTCTGTCTTTTCTAAAACCAGCTTGAACATCTGGAAGTTCACGGTTCATGTACTGTTGAAGCCTGGCTTCGAGAATTTTGAGCGTTGCTTTGCTAGAGTGTGAGATAAGTGCAATTGTGCAGTAGTTTGATTATTTTTTGGCATTGCCTTTCTTTGGGATTGGAATGAAAACTGACCTTTTCCAGACCTGTGGTCACTGCTGAGTTTTTCAGATTTGTTGACATATTGAGTGCAGCACTTTCACAGCATCATCTTTCAGGATTTGAAATAGCTCAATTGGAATTCCATTACTTCTACTAGCTTTGTTCATAGTGATGCTTCCGAAGGCCTGCTTGACTTCTCATTCCATGATGGCTGGCTCTAGGTTGGTGATCGCACCATCATGATTATCTGGGTTGTGAAAGTCTTTTTTTTTTTTATTGTTTTTTATTGTTCTTTTTATTGCCACCTCTTCTTAATATCTTCTACTTCTGTTAGGTCCATACCATTTCTGTCTGTTATTGTGCCCATCTTTGCATGAAATATTCCCGTGGTATCTCTAATTTTCCTAAAGAGCTCTCTAGTCTTTCCTATTCTACTATTTTCCTCTATTTTCATTGATTGCTTTCTTATCTCTCCTTGCTCTTCTTTGGAACTCTGCATTCAAATGGCTATATCTTTCCTTTTCTCCTTTGTCTTTAGCTCCATTTCTTTTCTCAGCGGTTTGTAAGGCCTCCTCAGAAAACCGTTTTGCCTTTTTGCATTTCTTTTTCTTGCAGATGGTCTTGATCACTGCCTCCTGTACAATATCATGAACCTCTGTCCATAGTTTTTCAGGCACTCTGTCTGTCACATCTGATCTCTCGAATCTACTTCTCACTTACACTGTATAATCATAAGGAATATGATTTAGGTCATATCTGAATGGTCTACTGGTTTTTCCTACTTTCTTCAATTAAGTCTGAATTTGACATGAAGGAGTTCATGATCTGAGCCACAGTCAGCTCCTGGTCTTGTTTTTGCTGACTGTGTAGAACTTCTCCATCTGTGGCTGCAAAGCATATAATCAATCTGATTTTGGTGTTGACCATCTTATGATGTCCATGTGTAGTCTTCTCTTGTGTTGTTTTAAGAGGATATTTGCTATGATCAGTGCATTCTCTTGGAAAAACACTATTAGCCTTTGACCTGTTTCATTTTGTATTCCAAGGCCAAATTTGCCTGTACTCCAGGTATTTCTTTTTTTTTTCCCCAGGTATTTCGTGACTTTCTACTTTGGCATTCTAGTCCCCTGTAATGAAGAGGGCATCTTTTTTGGGTATTAGTTCTAGAAGTCTTGTAGGTTTTCATAAAACCATTCAACTTCAGATTCTTTAGCATTACTAATCAGGGCATAGACTAGGATTACTGTGATACTCAATGGTTTGCCTTGGAAGCGAACAGAGATCGTTCTGTCATTTTTGAGACTGCATCCAGGTACTGCATTGAGGACTCTTGTTGACTATGATGGCTACTCCATTTCTTCTAAGGGGCTCTTGGCCACAGTAGTAGATATAATGGTCATCCGAGTTACATTCACCCATTCCAGTACATTTTAGTTGGCTGATTCCTAAAATCTTGATGTTCACTCTTGCCATCTCCTGTTTGACCACTCCCAATTTGCCTTGTTTCATGGACCTAACATTCCAGGTTCCTATGCAATATTGCTCTTTATAGCATCGGACTTTACTTCCATCACCCATCACATCCACAACTGGGTGTTGTTGTTGCTTTGGCTCCGTCTCTTCATTCTTCCTGGAGTTATTTCTGCACTGATCTCCAGTAGCATATTGGGCACCTACCAACCTGGGGAGTTCATCTTCCAGTGTCATACCTTTTTGCCTTTTCATTCTGTTCATGGGGTTCCCAAGGCAAGAAGTTTGGTTAGTTTTCTATGATTGTGGTTTTCATTCTGTCTGCCTTTTGATGGATAAAGATAAGAGGCTTATGGAAGCTTTCTGATGGGAGAGACTGACTGAGGGGGAAACTGGGTCTTGTTCTGATGGGCAGAGCCCTGTTGAGTAAATCTTTAATCCAATTTTCTGTGATGGGAGGGGCAATTTTCCCTCCCTGTTGCTTGACCTGAGGCCAAACTATGGTGGAGGGAAACTTGTTCGCACCAGGACTCAGGAGAAAGGAGCAGTGACCCCACAAGAAACATTCCTTAATAATGTATATCATAAATTGCAGCATTTAATTATGTGCTGCCACTTGGCTAATACAGCTTCTTAGAGGCAAATAAAGATATCCACTCTAGTTAGTTTAAGCAGAAACTAAACAAAACAAAGAGAGTATGTAGTTCACAGAATCTTAGAAGACTGGAGCATCATTGTTTGAAGTTTATGCTGGCAGGATCAATGCTTCAAAAACAGAGACACTCCCGGAAAAGGCAATGATTTTCTTCCTAAGCCTCCAACAAGTCCCATGATTGGATGAGTCTGAAGGATAGGCCTGCACTATTCTCCAAAAATGTTTTAAATTCTAATTCTGCTTACAATGTGAGAACCTCAGACAATAACACAGGAAGTCACCTGAAACAGGAGGCTGCTCAGTGTGAATGAGGCAACACAAAGGATGAAACATATTATTTTCTCTAATAGGATTGTTACAGCAGGTGTGTTTATTTTGTTATTCCTGAAAGCATTTAAGTCTCAGAAGTATTAAATCATGTGTCATACTTCTTCACAGAGACCCAGCATCCTATTTACCTGGATTCAAAGTTCTGTTCTATTAGTGTGAAATTGAAAGAAAGAAAATTGATTTCATTGTCAACAATCAAGTTCTTGTCAACAAATGTTGGGTAACAGAATCTGTCTCATAGGGTGATTGTTAGAACTGAAGGAAATAGCTTAAATGCCCAGCACAAAACCTAGATAGTTTATAACCTTTGTTTTAACCATTCTTATATAGTGTTATAACCTGTGTTTTAAAGTGTTAAAGAATCCACCTTCCAATGCAGGAGACATGGGTTCAGTCTCTGGGTCTGGAAGATGCCCTGGAGAAGGAAATGGCTATCCACTCTGGTATTTTTGCCTAGAAAATTCCATGGACAGAGGAGCCTGCTGTACTACAGTCCATGGGTTCACAAAAAAGTCAAACATGACTTAGTGACTAACCAAACAATAAGCATTTACTAGTACAGTAATGAACACATAAAATTTACTGAAACATTTGCTCTAGTTTTTGCTATATATGCTTGTTAACAAAAATTATAGAAGAATTTAGAAGTTAGGTGTGATAAACATATTTTATTATCCATCATACAAAAACTCATTTCTAATGGCATTCAGTCATCCCATTTTGTGCTGTGGTGAGTACTTCCTTACATAATAGGAACTGGAGGGTCATTCTAATCTTTTTAGTGCCGTACAACCAGAGGGCTGACTCATAAGTCGGGAGAGGTGTTTTCTCCCAACAAGGTAATACTTGTTCTCCAAAAACGCAGAGACGATAGTCAATGGGAGGATAACAATAATAACTTTTTAATAGTTTTCCTAAAAACTGAAATAAAGTAACTTAAGTGGAGTGCTTATAACAGAGGCTTGAATCCACTTAAAAATCAGTGTAACTTAACTATTGTCATTGTTGCATATGGAAGGTTGCTTTTTCTATATTGACCCTGAAGTGGTTTGACCAAACCAATGTCTCAAACATTTCCGTCTAGAGCTTCCTTGCTACTTGTTTTTTCTAAGTGTGTCATACATTTTGAGATCACTTGATATCTTTGGAATACTTACATCCTTCATCTTAAATTAGGTACAGTTAGAGTCTGTTGCTTACAAACCAATAACTGTGACTAATAAATATAACAAAAAGTTAGCCTTTGAGAATATAGTAATGAAGAGGCTTGACTTTCTTAATTAACTATTTGAAGTATTTGGATTTTTTCTTTTAAAATCATCTTGTCCATGGCCAAAATTCATAGAAGACCCTGAAGAATACAATAGCAAAGCCTGGTCTTTATTTAAAATACTGAAACAACAGGAATGATCTATAGTATTGATAGTTTCTTACTTTACTTAAGTTTTATTAAATTTCTTAATAGATTTTCTATTAAATTTACTTTTGTTACTTTCTCTGGTGTGCTGCATTCCATGGGGTTACAAAGAGTCAGACATGACACCTGAACAACAACTTGTATATTGTTGAAGACGTTTCCTAATATCAATAAAGCTCAGTTGTGTCACTTCTCAAATCATTTCATAAGATGATTTTTGTAAGGATTATGTAGATATTATATACAATGCACTATGTAAGTTTTTTTAACCAAAATAATTTGAATGAATAATATTTTCAGTAACAAGGAAAGTCTTTATCTTTTTTTATTTATTGAATCAGGTCAAATTAAAGTTGTAGTTATATAGTTTCTGGGCTTCCCAGGTGGTTCAGTGGTATAGAATTTAACTATCAATGCAGGAGACTCAGGAGATGCAGGTCTGATCCCTGGGCACAGAAGATCCTCTACCGGAGGAAATGGCACCCAATCCAGTATTGTTTCCTGGAAAAGTCCATGGTCAGAGGAGCCTGGCAGGCTACAGTCCATGGGGTTGCAAAGACTCAGACACGACTGAGCACAGCATATACTTTCTAGTTTAATTGAAACAACCCTTTTACTTCTATCACTGTGAATACAGATGTAACTCTCTTCATATTAATGTTACCAAACCAAACTTGGGTCCACTTGCCCACATTCAATAAAGCCAATCCACTGACACTGGGTTGTGGTGAAGGAAATTGCAGCATTTATGTAAGGAAGCAGACAAAGAGCCTGGTGCAGCTAATGCTCATAAAGCCTTAACTACTTGCTGGGTCTCAGGGAAGCAGTTTGAAAAGACGTGTGAGGGAGGCATGTCCCAGGGTGTGTGATCAGCTTGTGCACAGTTCTCTGATTTGTTGATGAAGGTAACAGGATGGTATCACAGGGGTTAACATCAATCCTCAGGCTTCAGTAGATCTGAGGGCAACGTGTTCATCATCATCAAATAGTTAACTTCTTCCATTTGGTGAAGGTTTTAGGATCAGTGAAACAGTTCAGGAAATGTGCATCAGATACTGTTATCTAGGTATTTCAAAGATAAGCTAAAGATTCTGTGACTGACATGGCTCATTCACCTTTTAAATTTTTACAAGCTCTTCAAACCCAGCTACTGTTTTTCTCAATACATGTTTACATCCTTAGAATGATCAATTCATGAGCCAGACTTTTGTGACTCAGGGGAGACCTGGAAGACTTTAGCTCTTCTGCAAAAAGAGGCAAGTGGAGGATGTGGTGGGAGGGGTCTGTCCTGGGAAGGCCCCATTGTGTCCTTTGTTGTTCAGTCACTAGTCACTAAGTCATGTCCAACTCTTTGCCACTCCATGGACTGCAGCAACCAGGCTTCCCTGTCCTTCACCGTCTCCCAGAGTTTTTTCAAACTCATGTCTATTGAGTCAGTGATGCCATCCAATCATCTCATCCCCTTTTGCCACCTTCTTCTGCTCTTAATCTTTCTCAGCATCAAGGTCTTTTCTAAAAAGTCAGCTCTTCTCATCAAGTAGCCAAAGTATTCAAGCTTCAGCTTCAGCATCAGTCCTTCCAGTGAATATTCAGGGTTGATTTTCTTTACATAGGGTCCTGCTCTGTTACATTAACATATCTGTAGGCTTTTGTCTTTTTTTTTTTTTCTTTATCTTACCTAGAAAGAATAAGATTAGAATGCCATTTCATCTCATTTAAATACTTTCTTTGTTTTATCCATTAATGTCTTTGAGATGTATGAAGTTAAGGCACAAAGACATGTCTGTGAAAAGCTTTATTTTTCATTACCTGAAGTTTCTGTGTATATCTTACATTTTAGTGGTCCCATAGACAAAGAAGTATTTCTCAGTAAGTCTTTTGGCTGTTGCTTTGGCAATTATTGCTTTGATTATTGTTATTATTTTTTGTTGTCTTCAATTTAGAAAAATTATAAGAGTGATTTAGCTATTTATCATAAAAGATTTTGACTCTTCTAGGAATGGTTTGCTTTTTCCTTGAGAGAATTTTTTGATATGCTCAAAATACTTTATACAAGTTATGCTCCAACCAGTAACACTGAAGAAGCTAAAGTTGAATGGTTCTATGAAGACCTATAAGACCTTTTAGAACTAACACCCCAACAAGATGTCCTTTTCATTATAGGGGACTGGAATGCAAAAGTAGGAAGTCAAGAAACACCTGGAGTAACAGGCAAATTTGGCCTTGGAGTACGGAATGAAGCAGGGCAAAGGCTAATAGAGTTTTCCCAAAGGAATGCACTGGTCATAGCAAACACCCTCTTCCAACAACACAAGAGAAGACTCTGCACATGGACATGACCAGATGGTCAATACTGAAATCAGATTGATTAAATTCTTTGCAGCCACAAAAGTAAAAGCTCTGCACAGTCAGCAAAAACAAGACTGGGAGGTGACTGTGGCTCAGATATGAACTCCTTACTATCATATTCAGACTTAAGTTGAAGAAAGTAGGGAAACCAATTAGACCATTCAGGTATGACCTAAATCAAATCCCTTATGATTATACAGTAGAAATAAGAAATAGATTTACGGACTAGATCTGATAGACAGAGTACCTGATGAACTATGGACGAGGGTTCATGAGATTGTACAGGAGACAGGGATCAAAACCACCCCCCCCCCAAAAAAAAATGCAAAAAAGCGAAATGGCTCTCTGAAGAGGCCTTACAAATAGCTGTAGAAAGAAGAGAAGCAAAAAGCAAAGGAGAAAAGGAAAGATATTCCCATTTGAATGCAGAGTTCCAAAGAATAGCAAGAAGAGATAAGAAAGCCTTCCTCAGCAATCAATGCAAAGAAATAGAGGAAAACACAGAATGGGAAAGTCTAGAGATCTCTTCAAGAAAATTAGGGATACCAAGGGAACATTTCATGCAAGATGGGCTCAATAAAGGACAGAAATGGTATGAACCTAACAGAAGCAGATGTTAAGAAGAGGTGGCAAGAATATACAGAAGAACTATACAAAAAAGATCTTCATGACCCACATAATCACTATGGTGTGATCACTCACCTAGAGCCAGACATCCTGGAATGTGAAGTCAAGTAGGCCTTAGAAAGCTTCACTATGAATAAAGCTAGTGGAGGTGATGGAATTCCAATTGACCTATTTAAAATCCTAGAAGATGATGCTGTGAAAGTGCTGCACTCAATATGCCAGCACATTTGGAAAACTCAGCAGTGGCCGCAGGACTGGAAAAGGTCTGCTTTCATTCCAATCCCAAAGAAAGGCAATGCCAAAGAATGCTCAAACTACTGCACAATTGCACTATTCTCACACACTAGTAAAGTAATGCTCCAAATTCTCCAAGCCAGGCTTCAGCAATACATGAACTGTGAACTTCCAGATGTTCAAGTTGGTTTTAGAAAAGGCAGAGGAACCAGAGATCAAATTGCCAACATCTGCTAGATCATGCAAGATGGGCTTGATAAAGGACAGAAATGGTATGGACCTAAGAGAAGCAGAAGATATTAAGAAGAGGTGGCAAGAATAGGCAGAAAATTGTACAAAAAGGATCTTCATGACACAGATAATCACTATGGTGTGATCACTCACCTAGAGCCAGACATCCTGGAAAAAGCAAGAGAGTTCCAGAAAAACATCTATTTCAGCTTTATTGACTATGCCAAAGCCTTTGACTGTGTGGATCACAATAAACTGTGGCAAATTCTGAAAGAGATGAGAATACAGACCACCTGACCTGCCTCTTGAGAAAACTATATGCAGGTCAGGAAGCAACAGTTAGAACTGGACATGGAACCACAGACTGGTTCCAAATAGGAAAAGGAGTACGTCAAGGCTGTGATTTGTCATCCTGCTTATTTAACTTCCATGCAGATTACATCATGAGAAACGCTGGACTGGAAGAAGCACAAGCTGGAATCAAGATTGCTGGGAGAGATATCAGTAACCTCAGATATGCAGATGACACCACCCTTATGGCAGAAAGTAAAGAGGAAATAAAAAGCTTCTTGATGAAAGTGAAAGAGAAGAGTGAAAAAATTGGCTTAAAGCTCAACATCCAGAAAGCTAAGTTCATGGCATCCAGTCCCATCACTTCATGGGAAATAGATGGGGAAACAGGAAACAGTGTTAGACTTTATTTTGGGGAACTCCAAAATCACTGCAGATGGTGACTGCAGCCATGAAATTAAAAGACGCTTACTCCTTGGAAGAAAAGTTATGACCTACCTAGATAGCATGTTAAAAATCAGAGACATTATTTTGTCCACAAAAGTCTGTCTAGTCTAAGCTATGGTTTTTCCAGTGGTCATGTATGGATGTGAGAGTTGGACTGTGAAGAAAGCTGAGCGATGAAGAATTGATGCTTTTGAACTGTGGTGTTGGAGAAGACTCTTGAGAGTCCCCTGGACTGCAAGGAGATCCATCCAGTCCATTCTAAAGGAGATCAGTCCTGGGTGTTCTTTGGAAGGACTGATGCTAAAGCTGAAACTCCAAGACTTTGTCCACCTTATGAGAAGATTTGATGCACTGGAAAAGACTCTGATGCTGGGAGGGATTGAGGGCAGGAGGAGAAGGGGACGACCGAGGATGAGATGGCTGGATGGTATCACTGACTCAATGGACATGAGTTTGAGTAGACTCCAGGAGTTGGTGATGGACAGGGAGTCCTGGTGTGCTGCAATTCATGGGGTCTCAAAGAGTTGCACATGACTGAGCGACTGAACTCAACTGAACTGAACAGAACAGTTTATATGCCTGCACTGGATATTTATATAAAAATTTTTATGATGCACAGTTTTCTAAATATTAATTTGACTTTCTTTAACTATATACCTGTCAGATACTACTCACCTGGTCCAAATATAGGCATATTTATACAGATGTAGTTTAACTTTGCATTTTGTCTTTGCTATCTGCTTTTTTGGCTCTCTTCAGTGTTTCTTCACAGTTATTAGTAAACAGAGAAAAATAGTTTTTTTGATCATGAATAAATAACAAAGCTTAAAGCATATACGTAGAACTTACGTATTAGAAAGGATACAAAATTAACTCTGCCATGGTAATGTAATGTCCAATGTAATACACACACACACACACGCACACACACACACACACACACACATATATATATATATATACAGATACACATAAACACATACTCTGATGACCCAAATTAGTATATAAATTATATGCCCATTTACAGTAAATATAATCAGAAATACAGTGAATAGTTGGAAAAATACATTTTCTTTTCCCTCTTGAAAGACATGGAAATAATACTCTCTGGTACACAAGAAACAATCTACGTGCTTATATTGCTGCAGCATATTGATTTTCTGACTGTAGAATCCATCATAATTGAACAGTAAACCATCCTATTTCATTTCTGGCAGTGTTGTCAGAAGTATATAATTTAGAATTATATATCAAATGATTTTAAATAAGTCCCTTGGATTTATTTATTTATCTACCTTATTTGAATTAAATTTGCCTTGTGTATGCTAATGAGAAGATATAGGATCCCCACTTAATGATGAAGAATGATTAGAATTTTAACATGTCTTTTGGAATATAAATTAATCCTCTAATTATCAAAAATGGAGAAGAATAAGCTTTGTTGCTCTAAAGCACTTAACAGAGAATGCTATCTTGCCCATTAACTATGCGCTTACGCCTCCTTTTTTCCTTGCATGTTTTTCTAATCAAGGACATACTTTCTCCCCTGAGGCACGTGGGAGTTTAGCAATTACTTGCAGCTCTAATACTAGGCAATTTCTTCTGGGACTGCAATCTGTTAAGAGTTCAATTTTCTCAACCACAGACAAAATGATCAGAATGAATTCATTCCTTCAGAATGAAACCAAGTGAATAAACTAAATGTGATTGAAATGAACTTAGGTGGGACTCATACATAAATCAACAGAAAACCCTGTCATATAACCCAACTGTACATACTTAGGGCATGCGTTTCATATTTCAGCAACTTTAAAATGTTGTTTTAATCTTCCAAGGAACATTTTTTTTAAAGTTCCAGTAAAGCTCAATTAAATGTAATAATTGTAATTATTTATAGATATTTCCATATCACTCTGCAAAAAGGTTGTATTACATTATGTGCACTTTGCAGTGTAGGAGACCACTATGACCACCTGACTTTACCATTGCTCAGTGATGACAAACGTTTTTGTCTGTGTCAATCGGTTAGGTGCAAAAGCAAAACAGAACACATTTTTTAAAAATGTATACTTATTTCAGAATGAATGAGTTTAAATAATTTCCATAGTTTTATTAGCCCTCTGTTTGTGATGCTTTTATGAATCTATTCACACTAGTTTACATTATTCACATGGATTCTTCTCTTTTCTTGTTTGTGAAAACTCAACTCCATTAAAAAATATTGAATCTTTTGTCACATGTGCTGCAGATTTTTTCCTCCAGCTTTAAATGTTACACAGACATCACTCATAGGAATTTATCCAATTAACATGTTGGGCAGACTTGTAAAGCTATATTCATTATTGCACTATTGGTAAACAACTAAGGCTAAAATTCACATAAATATGGTGGCTCAGAGGTTAAAGCGTCTGCCTCCAATGCGGAAGACCCGGGTTCAATCCCTGGGTCGGGAATATCCCCTGGAGAAGCAAATGATAACCCACTCCAGTATTCTTGCCTGGAGAATCCCATGGATGGAGAAGCCTGGTAGGCTACAGTCCATGGGGTCACAAAGAGTCGGACACGACTGAGTGACTTCACCTTCACCATGATGAATAAAGAATAGGTTTAGATAAATTTTGATACATCTCTTCAATAGAATATTAAGTTTTTAAAGAATGAAAACAGACCTATTTGTGGTATCCAAGATACATCATGGGAGAAAGGCAATTCTGAAAAATGATGTTAGTTGACAAATAGAATGTAAGGGCAGGGTAGAGAGTTTTATATCATATATAACCTTTAGTATTAATTTAATTCATTATCATGAATTTGCATTATCTTTAGCATCACCTTCGTCATTGTAGTTTGTCATTGTCATCATAGTCATTCAAGTTTAGAATCATCCTTGTTTAGATTTTAATAACACATTTATATTTACATAAAATTTATGATGGACTTTTTTTAGTATTTTGATTGGGGTGGATGGGTTGTTTGTTTGTTTTTCTACAAAAACAAATATCTGAAAATATCTGAACTGGCAACAGTTTTGAAAGAGAAGGATCTGTGGTAGACTCTGTGGATGACACCTTATTTGTGTAGCTCCTTGAAGGATATATTCTTTTTTTTTTTTTTTTTTTTTTTACTTTATTTTACTTTACAATACTGTATTGGTTTTGCCATACATTGACATGAATCCACTATGGGTGTACATGCATTCCCAAACATGAACCCCCCTCCCACCACCCTCCCCATAACATCTCTCTGGGTCATCCCATGCACCAGCCCCAAGCATGCTGTATACTGCATCGGACATAGACTGGCGATTCGATTCTTGCATGATAGTATACATGTTACAATGCCATTCTCCCAAATCATCCCACCCTCTCCCTCTCCCTCTCCCTCTGAGTCCAAAAGTCCGTTATACACATCTGTGTTTTTTTTTTGCTGTCTTGCATACAGGGTCATCATTGCCATCTTTCTAAATTCCATATATATGTGTTAGTATACTGTATTGGTGTTTTTCTTTCTGGCTTACTTCACTCTGTATAATTGGCTCCAGTTTCATCCATCTCATCAGAACTGATTCAAATGTATTCTTTTTAATGGCTGAGTAATACTCCATTGTGTATATGTACCACAGCTTTCTTATCCATTCATCTGCTGATGGACATCTAGGTTGTTTCCATGTCCTGGCTATTATAAACAGTGCTGCGATGAACATTGGGGTACATGTGTCTCTCTCAATTCTGGTTTCCTCGGTGTGTATGCCCAGCAGTGGGATTGCTGGGTCATAAGGTAGTTCTATTTGCAATTTTTAAAGGAATCTCCACACTGTTCTCCAAAGTGGCTGTACTAGTTTGCATTCCCACCAACAGTGTAGGAGGGTTCCCTTTCTCCACACCCTCTCCAGCATTTATTGCTTGCAGATTTTTGGATCACAGCCATTCTGATTGGTGTGAAGTGGTACCTCATTGTGGTTTTGATTTGCATTTCTCTGATAATGAGTGATGTTGAGCATCTTTTCATGTGTTTGTTAGCCATCCGTATGTCTTCTTTGGAGAAATGTCTATTTAGTTCTTTGGCCCATTTTTTGATTGGGTCGTTTATTTTTCTGGAATTGAGCTGCATAAGTTGCTTGTATATTTTTGAGATTAGTTGTTTGTCAGTTGCTTCATTTGCTATTATTTTCTCCCATTCAGAAGACTGTCTTTTCACTTTGCTTATATTTTCCTTTGTTGTGCAGAAGCTTTTAATTTTAATTAGATCCCATTTGTTTATTTTTGCTTTTATTTCCAGAATTCTGGGAGGTGGATCATAGAGGATCCTGCTGTGATTTATGTCTGAGAGTGTTTTGCCTATGTTCTCCTCTAGGAGTTTTATAGTTTCTGGTCTTACATTTAGATCTTTAATCCATTTTGAGTTTATTTTTGTGTATGATGTTAGAAAGTGATCTAGTTTCATTCTTTTTTTTTTTTCTTTTTTTGTTTTTTATTTTTTAAATTTTAAAATCTTTAATTCTTACATGCATTCCCAAACATGAACCCCCCTCCCACCTCCCTCCCCATAACGTCTTTCTGGGTCATCCCCATGCACCAGCCCCAAGCATGCTGCATTCTGCATCAGACATAGACTGGCGATTCAATTCACATGATAGTATACATGTTAGAATGTCATTCTCCCAAATCATCCCACCCTCTCCCTCTCCCTCTGAGTCCAAAAGTCCGTTATACACATCTGTGTCTCTTTCCCTGTCTTGCATACAGGGTCGTCATTGCCATCTTCCTAAATTCCATATATATGTGTTAGTATACTGTATTGGTGTTTTTCTTTCTGGCTTACTTCACTCTGTATAATCGGCTCCAGTTTCATCCATCTCTAGTTTCATTCTTTTACAAGTGGTTGACCAGTTTTCCCAGCACCACTTGTTAAAGAGATTGTCTTACTCCATTGTATATTCTTGCCTCCTTTGTCAAAGATAAGGTGTCCATATGTGTGTGGATTTATCTCTGGGCTTTCTATTTTGTTCCATTGATCTATATTTCTGTCTTTGTGCCAGTACCATACTGTCTTGATGACTGTAGCTTTGTAGTAGAGCCTGAAGTCAGGCAAGTGGATTCCTCCAGTTCCATTCTTCTTTCTCAAGATTGCTTTGGCTATTCGAGGTTTTTTGTATTTCCATACAAATCTTGAAATTATTTGTTCTAGTTCTGTGAAAAATATGGCTCGTAGCTTAATAGGGATTGCATTGAATTTGTAAATTGCTTTGGGTAGTATACTCATTTTCACTGTATTGATTCTTCCGATCCATGAACATGGTATATTTCTCCATCTGTAAGTGTCCTCTTTGATTTCTTTCACTGTGTTTTATAGTTTTCTATTTATAGGTCTTTAGTTACTTTAGGTAGATATATTTCTAAGTATTTTATTCTTTTCGTTGCAATGGTGAATGGAATTGTTTCCTTAATTTCTTTTTCTACTTTCTCATTATTAGTGTATAGGAATGCAAGGGATTTCTGTGTGTTGATTTTATATCCTGCAACTTTACTCTATTCATTGATTAGCTCTAGTAATTTTCTGGTGGAGTCTTTAGGGTTTTCTATGTAGAGGATCACGTCATCTGCAAACAGTGAAAGTTTTACTTCTTCTTTTCCAATTTGGATTCCTTTTATTTCTTTTTCTGCTCTGCTTGCTGTGGCCAAAACTTCCAAAACTATGTTGAATAGTAGCGGTGAAAGTGGACACCCTTGTCTTGTTCCTGATTTTAGGGGAAATGCTTTCACTTTTTCACCATTGAGGATAATGTTTGCTGTGGGTTTGTCATAGATAGCTTTTATTATGTTGAGGTATGTTCCTTCTATTCCTGCTTTCTGGAGAGTTTTTATCATAAATGGATTTTGAATTTTGTCAAAGGCCTTCTCTGCATCTATTGAGATAATCATATGGTTTTTATTTTTCAATTTGTTAATGTGGTGAATTACATTCATTGATTTGCAGATATTGAAGAATCCTTGCATCCCTGCGATAAAGCCCACTTGGTCATGGTGTATGATCTTTTTAATGTGTTGTTGGATTCTGATTGCTAGAATTTTGTTGAGGATTTTTGCATCTATGTTCATCAGTGATATTGGCCTGCAGTTTTCTTTTTTTGTAGTATATTTGTCAGGTTTTGGTATTAGGGTGATGCTGGCCTCATAGAATGAGTTTGGAAGTTGACCTTCCTCTGCAATTTTCTGGAAGAGTTTGAGTAGGATAGGTGTTAGCTCTTCTCTAAATTTTTGGTAGAATTCAGCTGTGAAGCCATCTGGACCTGGGCTTTTGTTTGCTGGAAGATTTCTGATTACCGTTTCAATTTCCGTGCTTGTGATGGGTCTGTTAAGATTTTCTATTTCTTCCTGGTTCAGTTTTGGAAAATTGTACTTTTCTAGGAATTTGTCCATTTCTTCCACGTTGTCCATTTTATTGGCATACAACTGCTGATAGTAGTCTCTTATGATCCTTTGTATTTCTGTGTTGTCTGTTGTGATCACTCCATTTTCATTTCTAATTTTATTGATTTGATTTTTCTCTCTTTGCTTCTTGATGAGTCTGGCTAATGGTTTGTCAATTTTATTTATCCTTTCAAAGAACCAGCTTTTGGCTTTGTTGATTTTTGCTATGGTCTGTTTCTTTTGCATTTATTTCTGCCCTAATTTTTAAGATTTCTTCCCTTCTACTAACTCTGGGGTTCTCCAATTCTTCCTTTTCTAGTTGATTTAGGTGTAGAGTTAGATTATTTATTTGACTTTTTTCTTATTTCTTGAGGTATGCCTGTATTGCTATGAACTTTCCTCTTAGCACTGCTTTTATAGTGTCCCACAGGTTTGGGGTTGTTGTGTTTTCATTTTCATTAGTTTCTATGCATATTTTGATTTCTTTTTTGATTTCTTCTGTGATTTGTTGGTTATTCAGAAGTGTGTTGTTCAACCTCCATATGTTGGAATTTTTAATAGTTTTTCTCCTGTAATTGAGATCTAATCTTAATGCATTATGGTCAGAAAAGATGCTTGGAATGATTTTGATTTTTTTGAATTTATCCAGTTTAGATTTATGACCCAGGATGTGATCTATCCTAGAGAATGTTCCATGAGCACTTGAGAAAAAGGTGAAATTCATTGTTTGGGGGTGAAATGTCCTATAGATATCAATTAGGTCTAACTGGTCTAATGTATCATTTAAAGTTTGCGTTTCTTTGTTGATTTTCTGTTTAGTTGATCCGTCCATAGGTGTGAGTGGGGTATTAAAGTCTCCCACTATTATTGTGTTATTGTCGATTTCCCCTTTCATACTTGTTAGCATTTGTCTTACATATTGCAGTGCTCCTATATTGGGTGCATATATATATATATATATATATATATATATATATATATATATATTTATAATTGTTATATCTTCTTCTTGGATTGTTCCTTTGATCATTATGTAGTGGCCTTCTTTGTCTCTTTTCACAGCCTTTGTTTTAAAGTCTATTTTATCGGATATGAGTATTGCCACTCCTGCTTTCTTTTGGTCTCTATTTGCATGGTATATCTTTTTCCAGCCCTTCACTTTCAGTCTGTATGTGTCCCTTGTTTTGAGGTGGGTCTCTTGTAAGCAGCATATAGAGGGGTCTTGTTTTTGTATCCATTCGGCCAGTCTTTGTCTTTTGGTTGGGGCATTCAACCCATTTACGTTTAAGGTAATTATTGATAAGTATGATCCCGTTACCATTTACTTTATTGTTTTGGGTTCGGGTTTATACACCCTTTTGTGTTTCCTGTCTAGAGAATATCCTTTAGAATTTGTTGGAGAGCTGGTTTGGTGGTGCTGAATTCTCTCAGCTTTTGCTTGTCTGTAAAGCTTTTGATTTCTCCTTCGTATTTGAATGAGATCCTTGCTGGGTACAGTAATCTGGGCTGTAGGTTATTGTCTTTCATCACTTTAAGTATGTCTTGCCATTCCCTCCTGGCCTGAAGAGTTTCTATTGAAAGATCAGCTGTTATCCTTATGGGAATCCCCTTGTGTGTTATTTGTTGTTTTTCCCTTGCTGCTTTTAATATTTGTTCTTTGTGTTTGATCTTTGTTAATTTGATTAATATGTGTCTTGGGGTGTTTCGCCTTGGGTTTATCCTATTTGGAACTCTCCGTGTTTCTTGGACTTGGGTGATTATTTCCTTCCCCATTTTAGGGAAGTTTTCAACTATTATCTCCTCAAGGATTTTCTCATGGTCTTTCTTTCTGTCTTCTTCTTCTGGGACTCCTATAATTCGAATGTTGGAGCGTTTCATATTGTCCTGGAGGTCTCTGAGATTGTCCTCATTTCTTTTAATTCGTTTGTCTTGTTTCCTCTGTGATTCATTTATTTTTAGCATTCTATCTTCTATTTCACTAATCCTATCTTCTGCCTCCGTTATTCTGCTATTTGTTGCTTCCAGAGTGTTTCTGATCTCATTTATTGTGTTATTCATTATATATTGACTCTTTTTTATTTCTTCTAGGTCCTTGTTAAACCTTTCTTGCATCTTCTCAATCCTTGTCTCTAGGCTATTTATCTGTGATTCCATTTTGATTTCAAGATTTTGGATCATTTTCACTATCAATATTCGGAATTCTTTCTCAGGTAGATTCCCTACCTCTTCCTCTTTTGTTTGGTTTGGTGGGCAGCCCTCCTGTTCCTTTACCTGCTGTGTATTCCTCTGTCTCTTCATCTTGATTATATTGCTGCATTTTGGGTGGCCTTTTTATATTCTGGTAATTTGTGGAGTTCTCTTTATTACGGAGCTTCCTCACTGTGGGTGGGGTTCTATCAGTGGCTTGTCAAGGTTTCCTGGTTAGGGAGGCTTGTGTTGGAGTTCTGGTGGGTGGAGCTGGGTTTCTTCTCTCTGGAGTGCAGTGGAGTGATCAGTAATGGGTTATGAGACGTCAAAGGTTTTGGAGTAACTTTGAGCTGCCTGTATATTGAAGCTCAGGAGTGTGTTCCTGTGTTGCTGGAGAATTTGTGTGGTATGTCTTGTTCTGGAACTTGTTGGTCCTTGGGTGGAACTTGGTTTCAGTGTAAGTATGGAGGCATTTGATGAGCTCCTATTGCTTAATGTTCCCTGAATTCAAGAGTTCTCTGATGTTTTCAGGCTTTGGACTTAAGCCTCCTACTTCTGGTTTTCAGTGTTATTTTTACAGTAGCCTCTAGACTTCTCCATCTATACAGCACTGATGATAAAACATCTAGGTTAAAGATGAAAAGTTTCTCCACATTGAGGGACACCCAGAGAGGTTCACTGAGTTACAAGGAGAAGAGAAGAGAGAGGGGGTAGTTAGAGGTGACTGGAATGAGATGCGGTGAGATCAAAAGAGGAGAGAGCAAGCTAGCCAGTAGTCACTTCTTTATGTGCACTCTATAGTCTGGACCTCTCAGAGGTATTTACGGAGTTATACAGGGAAGAGGAGAGGGAGGAAGTAGACAGAGGTGGCCAGGAGGGTAAGAGAGAGGAATGAGAAGGAGAGAGACAAATCCTGCCAGTAACCAGTTCCTTAGGTGTTCTCCACCATCTGGAACACACAGAGATTCACAGAGTTGGATAGAGAAGAGATGGGGGAGAAAAGAGACAGGCCACCTGGTGGAGAAAAAGGAGAGTCCAAAGGAGGAGAGAGTGGTCAAGCCTATAATCTCGCTCTCAGGTAAAATTGGGTAGTGAAGTTTGGGTTTTTAAATGTACAAAATTGACAACAAAAACCTAAGAGCAAAGATTAAAAATCTAGAGAAGAGGTTGGATTTTCAAAAATACAATATTAAAGAAAAGAAGTAGAAGGAAAAAGGGAAAAAGAAAAAAAAAAGCCACAAGAATTATTAAAAAAAACAAACAAACAAAAACCCCAAACACCAATAACCACCCAAGGTGTTTTTAAGGTGTTTTAAGGTGTTTGCCTTAAAAAAAAAAAAAAGTCTTTTTTTTAATATTAATAATAGGTTATAGAAATAAAAATTAGAGGAGAAATAGAAGACTTAACTATTAAAAAAAAGTCAGAAAAAAGAAAAAGAAAGAAAAAAAAAAGGAATGATTTTAAAAATAGTAAAAATATAGCTAGCCTTTCTCTGATGTTGTGGGCATTGTGGGGTCACTTCCAAGGCGGTTCCCTCTGTTTAACTTCTTCTTTATGCTGGTTTTTTAGGATCACTAGTTCAGTCACGCCATGGGGAGGGGGGATGCTGCAAACAAATAGCGCTGTCGTGTGCACACAGTGTCTCAGCCCTGCTGGACCTGTCCCTTCTCGGGGCGTACAAACCGCTCCAGCTCTACGATGCTCAGCCGGGAACCGTCTGGGGCCGGCCCTAGGCTGCGTGCACTTCCCCGGTCTAAGCCACTCAGGTTCGGCGCTCAGGCAGCCCTCAGAGGCACAGATTCGGTTGGGACTGCGTTTTGTGCCCTTCCCGGGTCTGAGTAGCTCAGGAGTTTGGCGAGCTCGATCGCTGCGACTTGTCGCCTTTTCTGCCTCTGCTGCTCAGTTTTCTGGGTGTACCGCTGGCACCCCTTTTGAGGCAGATGATGACTGTCCAGCACCCCCAGAAGTTATAGCAAAGAAGCCTGCTTGCAGTTTGGTAAGTGAAGTCTCTCTGGTTCTGGAATTGCCCCTTTCCAGCCCTTACGGCTCTGGCTGCCTGTCCCCGGTGGGGGATGGTCTGCAGCTGGCTTTTTCCGTTCTGTCCTTTGTTCTGTGCTCGGTCCTGGCGGTGTCTTATGTTTGAGCTTTTCGTGCGGTAGCTATCCCACAGTCTGGTTTGCTAGCCCAAGTTAGATCATTCTGGTTGCGCATGGGGCGTTCCTGCCCGATTCTTACAAAGCACTGCAGCCCGCGCCTCCTGCGCGTCCCTGCCCTGCCCCCACTAGCTTGTGGCAGATGCAGGCGTCTGTGCTGCTTTTCCGCTGGGGGAGTTACTGTTGGGCTTGTAATCTCTTGGTTTTAATTATTTCTTTATTTTTCCCTTCCTGTTATGTTGTCCTCTGTGTTTCCAAGGCTCACCACAGACTCGGCAGGGAGAGTGTTTCCTGGTGTTTGGAAACCTCTCTTCTTAAAATTCCCTTCCCGGGACAGGCTTCCCTTCCCAGGACAGAGCTCCCTCCCCACCTCCTTTGTCTCCTTTTTCATCTTTTATATTTTTTCCTACCTGTTTTTGAAGACAATGGTCTGCTTTTCTGGTTGCCTGATGTCCTCTGCCAGCCTACAGAAGTTGTTTTGTGGAGTTTGCTCAGTGTTGAAATGTTCTTTTGAGGAATTTGTGAGGGAGAAAGTGGTCTTCACGTCCTATTCCTCTGCCATCTTAGGACCGCCCCCTGAAGGATATATTCTTATTCTGAGTTTTCTAGGTGCAACTTTGTCTCATGCCATAGGAATCTGAACATATGATTTCTATTCCCTCAGTTCAGTTCAGTTCAGTTCAGTCACTCAATCGTGTCCGACTCTTTGCAACCCCATGAATCGCAGCACGCCAGGCCTCCCTGTCCATCACCATCTCCCGGAGTTCACTCAGACTCATGTCCATCGAGTCCGTGATGCCATCCAGCCATCTCATCCTCTGTCATCCCCTTCTCCTCCTGTCCCGAATCCCTCCCAGCATCAGAGTCTTTTCCAATGAGTCAACTCTTCACATCAGGTGGCCAAAGTACTGGAGTTTCAGCTTTAGAATCATTCCTTTCAAAGAACACCCAGGGCTGATCTCCTTTCGAATAGACTGGCTGGATCTCCTTGCTGTCCAAGGGACTCTCAAGAGTCTTCTTCAACACCACCGTTCAAAAGCATCAATTCTTCGGTGCTCAGCCTTCCTCACAGTCCAACTTTCACATCCATACATGACCACAGGAAAAACCATAGCCTTGACTAGACGGACCTTAGTTGGCAAAGTAATGTCTCTGCTTTTGAATATACTGTCTAGGTTGGTCATAACTTTTCTTCCAAGGAGTAAGCGTCTTTTATAATCATGGCTGCAGTCATCATCTGCAGTGATTCTTGAGCCCCCCAAAATAAAGTCTGACACTGTTTCCACTGTTTCCCATCTATTTCCCATGAAGTGATGGGACCGGATGTCATGATCTTAGTGTTCTGAATGTTGAGTTTTAAGCCAACTTTTTCGCTTTCCTCTTTCACTTTCATCAAGAGGCTTTTAGTTCCTCTTCACTTTCTGCCATAAGGGGGGTGTCATCTGCATATCTGAGGTTATTGATATTTCTCTCGGCTATCTTGATTCCAGCTTGTGTTTCTTCCAGTCCAGGGTTTCTCATGATGTACTCTGCATATAAGTTAAATAAGCAGGGTGATAATATACAGCCTTGACGCACTCCTCTCCTATTTGGAACCAGTCTGTTGTTCCCTAGGTTCCTATAAAATGAGAAGTTTGGACTTAGTAAATTTGAGGTTGCCATTTTTCCAACTATTTATGACTCCTTACTCTTCTACTTTAATATCATCATATAATCAAGATTGTGGAAACACTCAGCATATACAAATGGTGAAGCGACAAGATCACAAAGGTAAATTTCATTAATAGATCATGAGACTATAAACAGGAAAAAGTTGTTGACAGTCTCTGGCTAATACATGTGGGAAATACTAACCCATACTGCTCATCAGGTCTTGATTTTTATGTTACAGGTCACTTATGTTAGTGCATGGAACTTCCCAGAAGACTGGCTGAATTTCCAACAAAAGATATTATTTCTTGTACATAGGAATTACTACATTAACACTTGTCCTATTTTAATTCAGTACAATAAGTGTTTATCAACTATCTTATGTAAAATATAAGGAAATTAAATAATGAGAGAAAAAAGAGAAAGTTGTTCAGTCACAAGTTGTCTCCTAACATTTATTTGGTGAATATACTACAGTCCAGAATTTAGTCTTCTTCCTTAGTCTCAAAATATGATTTGTTCTGCACAATGAAAGAAGATTTCTCTCTGTATAGTGCACACATATAAACCAGGCTCACATAAATGATGTTATTTAATCAGAATACTATATCACCAGTGTTATTGTTAATCTCAGTGGACCCATAGAAGGAGCTAAATAAAATTGGAAGATTGTGTGGAGACTATACTTTAGAATATAGAAAGTGAATTTAAGTTTAAAGCATTAACTAAAATAGCTGGCTGCATTTCTTTCTTACAAATGGGATGGTTGTACAAACGGCACTGGAACTAGCAAAGTCCTTTCACTGAATCTTTTGCATCCACCTTCAGGAAGCGATGGGTTGGCTACCAGAATACTGTTTCTCAAAACCTTCTCTCAAAAACATTTTCTCAAATAAACTGATATATGGTAGAGTAGTACTTGAGAAGTCCATTCTGCATTTTACTTAATCATTCTATTTTACAGAATTTTGTTCAACCAAATCTCATATTTTGACCAACAATTTCTTTTGATATGTAACTCTTAAGAATTCAAATCTTACTGGAATGAGAACACCACAGTTACTTTTAAAAGTGACCCTGATTTTGAATGCTTTGATTGTTTATGCACTGATATCAAAAGTAAATGTTGAAAGAGTTATTTCATTTGATTTATCATCAATCTACAGAAAAAAAATCATCAAGCTGCTCAAATACTATAATATACTGTCTTTACAGGTGTTATAAAACTAGATGTGATTCCCATTGTCTAATACCTCATTCTAAATATTTATGCAACTTTGTTAGGGTGTACTCATTTGAAATTCTAAAGGAAAGTCATGTTAAGGAATCTAGAGTTTTAATGATATTTTTCTATTTTGTCATATTCAAAATCTATTTTAAATGTTTAAAAAAACCCACTTTGAAAAGTATGATGAAAGTAGAGAAAATGACTAGCTTGCAATGAATAATTGAGGTAGAGAGAGTACCTAAAATCAGGGAAAAGGAAATTGAAATATCTGATTTAATATTCACTAAGAAAGAGATGGAAAGGTAGAACAACAATTCTTCATTTAATTTGGAAATTCAGAAACACTGCCTTTGGCAGAAGCATCTAGAAGCTACATGTTATTAAGTATTCTCCTCTCTCTTAAAAACAAGACCCAGAAAAGAAGCATATATATATATTTTTTAATTATAAGTTTCGGAAAAGGAGCTGAAGATAATGGATGCCATTTCTGACAGCTAAGGCTGTCAGACATTAGCATTTGTTGGTAAAAAGACAGAAACTAACTAAAGAGTTTTCAAAATAAAATGAACAAAACTTCACAGGACTTCATTTCAGACACGATTCCTGGATGAGACAAATAAAAGTGTCTTACATTTGAAATAAGCCAAAATCAAACATTTCTCCCTATATTTAGAATGTTGAGATTAAATATGATTAGTCAGGGATTGATGACAGAGTAAAATTATTTATCTTTCTTTAATATTAATTATAACATTTTCTTTGCTGCTAATGATTATAAATATTACATAAATGTTTTACAAGGCTATTTTATTTTTTTATCTCTATGTCAGCAAAAACAAGACCAGGAGCTCAGATCATGAACTCCTTATTGCCAAATTCAGACTTAAATTGAAGAAAGTGGGGAAAACCACTAGACCATTCAGGTATGACCTAAATAAAATCCCTAATGATTATACAGTGGAAGTGATAAATAGATTTAAGGGACTAGATCTGATAGACAGACTGCCTGAAGAACTATGGATGGAGGTTTATGACATTGTATAGGAGACAGGGATCAAGACCATCCCCATGGAAAATAAATGCAAAAAAGCAAAATGGCTGTCTGATGAGGCCTTGCAAATACCTGTGAAAAGAAGAGAAGGGAAAAGCAAAGGAGAAAAGGAAAGATATAAGCATCTGAATGCAGAGTTCCAAAGAACAGCAAGGAGAGATAAGAAAGCTTTCCTCAGTGATCAATGCAAAGAAATAGAGGAAAACAACAGAATGGGAAAGACTAGAGATCTCCTCAAGAAAATTAGAGATACCAAGGGAACATTTCATGCAAAGATGGGCTCAATAAAGGACAGAAATGGTATGGACCTAATAGAAGCAGAAGATGTTAAGAAGAGGTGTCAAGAATACACAGAAGAACTATACAAAAAAAGATCTTCATGACCCAGATAATCACGATGGTGTGATCACTCACCTAGAGCCAGACATCCTGGAATGTGAAGTCAAGTGGGCCTTAGAAAGCATCACTATGAACAAAGCTAGTGGAGGTGATGGAATTCCAGTTGAGCTATTTCAAATCCTGAAAGATGATGCTGTGAAAGTGCTGCACTCAATATGCCAGCAATTTGGAAAACTCAAAGCAGTGACCACAGGACTGGAAATGGTCAGTTTTCATTCCAATCCCAAAGAAAGGCAATGCCAAAGAATGCTCAAACTACTACACAATTGAACTCATCTCACACGCCGGTAAAGTAATGCTCAAAATTCTCCAAGCCTGGTTCAACAGTACATGAACTGCGAGCTTCCAGATGTTCAAGCTGGTTTTAGAAAAGGCAGAGGAACCAGAGATCAAATTGCCAACATCTGCTGGATCATGGAAAAAGCAAGAGAGTTCCAGAAAACATCTATTTCTGCTTTATTGACTATGCCAAAGCCTTTGTGTGGATTCTAATAAACTGTGGAAAATTCTGAAAGAGATGGGAATACAGACCACCTGACCTGCCTCTTGAGAAACCTATATGCAGGTCAGGAAGCAACAGTTAGAACTGGACATGGAACCACAGACTGGTTCCAAACAGGAAAAGGAGTACATCAAGGCTGTCTATTGTCACCCTGCTTATTTAACTTATATGCAGAGTACATCATGAGAAATGCTGGGCTGGAAAAAGCACAGGCTGGAATCAAGATTGCCAGGAGAAATATCAATAACCTCAGATATGCAGATGACACCACCCTTATGGCAGAAAGTGAAGAGGAACTAAAAACCCTCTTGATAAAAGAGGGGAGTTAAAAAGTTGGCTTAAAGCTCAGCCTTCAGAAAACTAAGATCACGGCATCTGGTCCCGTCACTTGATGGGAAATAGATGGGGAAACAGTGGAAACAGTGTCAGACTTTATTTTTTTTGTGCTCCAAAATCATGGTGGATGGTGGGTGCCACCTTGAAATTAAAAGATGCTTACTCCTTACAAGGAAAGTTATGACCTACCTAGATAGCATATTGAAAAGCAGAGATATTACTTAGGCAACAAAGGTCCAAACTCCAAACCCTTGGAGGCAGTCCAGTCTTTCCATCTCTCCTCAGGAGAAGCTGGGAGTTTCCTTCCATTCTCATGACAGCTTACTAGAAGAAAGGAATTATGGAAAGGTTGTATCTTGCATTTTATTACCAACATCAGTGTGATCGTTTTGTGTTAATCCAGAGTGTAGAGTCTGTCAACTGTTTTCTGGATTTCTCACAAAACAAATGGGTTTGTACATGTTGAATCTGTGTGTCCATGGAGAGAAGGAACTTCTTATTCTGTCATCTTGCTGACATTACCCCAATAAATTCTGGCATCTATGGTGGTTATCTTCTGATTTTATTTTTCTTCTTCACAGTGGTCTTAGTTATTTGTGGCACTTTTTCATTTCCATAAGTATTCAATTTTCCTCCCACTTATGCAGGGGTTTTATTATGATTGCATCAAATTTAAAAGAAACAGGTAAGAAAAAAACTCTTTACAAATTGGGTCTTTCCATCTGTATCATGATATGTCTTTCCATGTATTTATGTTTTTGATAATTCTCAATAATTAAATTTTTGTGTATAGGTCTTGCACGGTTTTCATCGATTTGTTTCTAAGCAGTTGATATGTTTTTGAGGATTCTTTTTTTTTTTTTTCCATACTGCACAACTTGCGGAATTTAGCTCCCTGAACAGGGATTGAACTCATGCCCTCAGCAGTGAGAGCAGACTCCTAACCCACGAACAACCAGGGAATTCCCATTAATTCTTTTGTGTACATATAAAGAGATAGTTTTATTATATAACTGGTATAGTTTTCTTTGCAGTTATGCCATTTGCCTCATGGATTTAATGTGTCTTTTATCTTCAAAAATTCTCAAATATTCCTTCTTTAAATATTGTTTTGCTCCATTATCTTTCTCCTCCTTTTACTAGGACCACAGTTGCAAATATATTTGATCATTCCACTGTGACACACATATCTTTTGCAATTTTCTTTCCTTTTATATTTCTCTTCATACTTCTATCAGAATCTTTCTTTCTATTTTCCAATATAATGCATTTGACTCTTGAACAACAAGGTTTCAAACTGTGCAGGTCCACATACATGCCAGTTTTTTTTCAATAAATACTATAGTACAACATGATATGTGAGGTTGGTTGAATCCACAGATGCAGAACCATGGATATGGAGGAATAACATGTATTTAAATGCCAACTGTAAGTTACATATGTGTGCATGTGTGTGTGCTAAGTTGCTTCAGTCATGTCTGACTCTTTGCAACCCTAAGGTCCTTAGCCCTCCAGGCCCCTCTGTCCATGAGATTCTCCAGGCAAGAATACTGGAGTGGGTTGCAATCCCCTTCTTCTGAGGGTCTCTCCCACCCAGAGATCCAACCCATGTCTCTTCTGTCTTCTGCACTGGCAAACAGTTTTTTTTTTTTTTTTAAACTACTGTAGCCACCTGGGGAGCCCATAAGTTATACAAAGATTTTCAACTGTACAGGGCTTGGTACCTCATTGACAACTTAGTACATTTTATACCACGGAAGCTCTGCTCATCTGTCTCAGCATCTCATCTGCTCCTTTCAGAATCCACAGTGTGGAGGGAAGGGCTTCCTTCCTTTGGCTTTTCTCCTCTCCCTGATCCTTACCCTGCTACTTCGCATACAACAGTAGCTCCACTATACCTTGCTTTCAAGAAAGTGAAAGTCACTTCGTGGTGTCTGACTCTTTGCAACCTCATGGACTATACAGTCCATGGAATTCTCCAGGCTAGAATACTGAAGTGGGTAGCCTTTCTCTTCTCCAGGGGATTTTCCCAACCCAGGGATCGAACCCAGGTTTCCTGCATTGCAGGCAGATTCTTTACCATATGGCACCAGGTAAGCCCTTGCTTTCAAGAGAGTTGTTACAAACCAAGCTAATTTTTCATTACCAGTGTATAGGTGAAAAAAAAAAAAACAAAACAAAACAAAAAACCTTTCATTCTTCCCTTCTAGGTCATTTGGCTGGTCTAATAAATTGGCATAAAACAAATTAACAGGAGAAAAACAAATTTTGTATGTATGGGAGACCCATGAAATGTGAAACTCAGAGAAAGCAGGCAGCTTTTATACTTTTTAGACAAGGAAACAATTCATTTATAAAGAATACACAGGGCAAAGGAGCTTGGGATAGTAAGTTAGTGAAGAAGTATTAATGTTTGTATATGCAACTTTCTCAGCATAAAGATGCTTTCTATCCCCCTGGTACAGGGAGAATAGCTTTCACTGGGTATATTTATTGCCTGTTTTCTGGGAGATGAAGGAAAATTAAACTTTCACACTTGCACCAGCTCTTTCTTGAGTGAATTTAACTCAGAATAATCAATATGACAATATAGTGTATTTTTGTTTGGCATTTTCCATTCCCTTCCACCAGTATTTGGAAGTAGTAATATCTATAGATGGACTGAGTAAGGAGTGGAATAGAAGATAAAGTGATCAAGTTACCTCTAAGGTTTGGGGCTTGAATGACTGAGGAAGAATCTTGTCATTTATTATGGTAAAAATGAAGAAGGATGGGTTTAGGAGTTGTGGAAGATCAAAGTGTATGGTCAAATATACTCAATTTGAAATACCATATAGATAATTGAATGTAGAAGTCTAGAATTAATGAGAATCACATGGGTTGAAATACATATATTATAGAATTTTTAGTTTCAGTTCAGTCGCTCAAGTCATGTCCAACTCATTGAGACCCCATGAACCGCAGCATGCTAGGCCTCCCTGTCCATTACCAACTCCTGGAGTCCACCAAACCCATATCCATTGTGTTGGTGATGCCATCCAACCATCTCATCCTCTGTCATCCCCTTCTCCTCCTGTCCTTAATCTTTCCTGGCATCAGGGTCTTTTCAAATGAGTCAACTCTCCACATCAGGTGGCCAAAGTATTGGAGTTTCAGCTTCAACATTAGTCCTTCCAATGAACACCCAGGACTGATCTCCTTTAGGATGGACTGGTTGGATCTCCTTGCAGTCCAAAGGACTCTCAAAAATCTTCTCCAGCACCACAATTCAAAACCATCAATTCTTCAGCTCTCAGCTTTCTTTGTAGTCCAACTCTCATATCCATTCATGACCACTGGAAAAACCATAGCCTTGACTAGATGGAGCTGTGTGGCAAAATATCTCTGCTCTTTAATGTGCTGTCTAGGTTGGTCATAACTTTTTTTCCAAGGAGTAAGTGTCTTTTAATTTCATGGCTGCAATCACCATCTGCAGTGATTTTGGAGCCCAGAAAAATAAAGTCAGCTACTGTTTCCACTGTTTCCCCATCTATTTGCAACAAAGTGATGGGACCAGATGCCATGATCTTAGTTTTCTGAATGTTGAGCTTTAAACCAACTTTTTTCACTCTCCTCTTTCACTTTCATCAAGAGGCTTTTTAGTTCCTCTTCACTTTCTGCCATAAGGGGGGTGTCATCTGCATATCTGAGGTTATTAATATTTCTCCTGACAATCTTGACTCTAGCTTGTGCTTCCTCCAGCCCAGCGTTTCTCATGATGTACTCTACATATAAGGTAAATAAGCAGGGTGACAATATACAGCTTTGACGTACTCCTTTTCCTATTTGGAACCAGTCTGTTGTTCCATGTCCAGTTCTAACTGTTGCTTCCTGACCTGCATACAGGTTTCTCAAGAGGCAGGTCAGGTGGTTTGGGATTCCCATCTCTTTCAGAATTTTCCACAGTTTATTGTGATCCACATTCAAAGGCTTTGGCATAGTCAGTAAAGCAGAAATAGATGTTTTTCTGGAACTCTCTTGCTTTCTCAATGATCCAGCGGATGTTGGCAACTTGATCTCTGGTTCCTCTGCCTTTTCTAAACCAGTTTGAACATCTGGATGTTCACGGTTCACATATTGCTGAAGCCTGGCTTTGAGAATTTTGAGCATTACTTTACTAGAGTGTGAAATGAGTGCAATTGTGTGGTAGTTTGAACATTCTTTGGCATTACCTGTCTTTGGGACTGGAATGAAAACTTACTTTTTAGCATAAATGATAATTTAAAAAAAACAGTCAACTAAATGAGACCAAAAACTGTGGTAGGTAGAAAAGGAAAGTGATTACAAGATTAAGGTCTGGGAACTCCAGTGTTTAGAGTTTGTGATGAAAATCATAAACAAGAAAAGAGAATGAAAAGCTGTTTCCAGAGACATAAGGGGATGAGTAGAAGTGTGGAATGTCTCAGAAACCACTTCGAGTGTCAGTAAGAAATTAACATGGAAATATCAAGTAATGATCTGTTTTAAATATTAAAGTATATAAATTGAGAAATGTCTATTGGATTTTGTGATGTGTTAATCATAAGGGATCTTAAAAAATTAGTTACATACAGGGGACAGGAAGGAAATTATAAATTATAAACATAAAAATTTTCAAGAAAGGGAAAAAAGAAACACAGGCGACAAATACAGACAATATAGTTGAGCAGTTTCCTATAATGGAGCAGGCAGTTGGGGAGTTGCTGGAAGGATATAGGGTGTTTTCATTTTTAATTAAGTTGGGAAATTAGAAAAAAAAATCCGCTGATAGGGAACATCTGATAATGTCAGAAAGAAAGGGGAAATTTTACAAAAGGATAGTCCATGACTAAAAATAGAATATGAAATGCAGGGCCTAAGTGGTGGTTAGCATTAGACGAGACAGATGTCAGTTCACCAGCTGCAATAACTAGAAAGGGAACATATGGGTACAGATGCAGGAGTTACTGGGGCTGTGGTTTTGTGAGGTTTTAAGGACAGAAAAATTTGTTACTTTTGGTTTTCCCCCAATCACTAAAAAAGCAAGTTTATCAGAGCATGAGAAAGGGAAGGATTATAAGTTTGAAGAAAAGAAAATGTATGAACAAGTACTCAAATGAATAGGAGAGAAAACCAACTAGGAAAATGAGATAGGATGATCATAGCAGGGCTAGGGGCACACTTCACTTCTGTGACTATAGATTTAGCATGAGACAAATTAGCATGGTGATGAATATTTCTCCAGCTGCATTCATCTTCACAGGGGCACATAATTCAGCTTGGATTTAACCAATTTTGAGTTTCTGATAGAAGAGTAGGTACAACAGGTATAGCTAGTAGGGGGGTGGGGGTTAGGGGAGTACCTAAATGTATAGATAATAAGATTTAAAATAAGCAAGTATAGAGTTGAAGATGTTAGGATGCTGATAGACAATATAGAGGTTAGAATCTCTGGAAAATTTCCTGAGATTTGCTTTATGATTTGGAAAATTTAAGTTCACATAGAGAGATGAGCAAATAATTAAGTATTTTTATAGATCTTTCCTCTGTGCTAATACAGAGCTTGGAAGTCTTCCTTTTATCATAGTTTGATTAATTTAATCCTTACAGCTCTATGAAGGATCCTTATGTCCATTTCATAGATAAACTAAGACTCAGAGATATTATCAAATTTACCCTAAGTTGCACAACCAGTAATTACAGGGCCAAGTCTCAAATCTAGTCTGTCATGATCCTGGAGCCTACTTTCTTAAAATCCACTCTGTTCTTCTGACCCAGCAAAATGGAGAACATGGGAACAATTGTTTTAGTTGCTAGACCTCCATAATAAAGAAAATTGATTAAACGTCAATGTTTTAAACATGGGAGATGCTCCTAAAGGAGTTCAGAAAAGTTTATTCTTCCTCATATCTCCTAAAATTATAAGCAGAGACAAAACTTGATCCAAATCCAACTTTTTAAACTGGAAACAGCTCTGTTGTAAAATATGTTTGATAATCTTTCTCCTTACTGGCTGTGGACTCATTCTCTGTGATGTGTGCAAATGCATTTTATACTAGTAATAATTTCTTTCAAATTGAGCTCAGAGATTTTTAATGTATTAAAATGGAAGCATAACACATCACTTTGTAATATGACCAGCAACTTATCTTTTATTTACTACAGTCTCCCACTTCTAGTTGTTATGAAGAGATCTTGAATTGCCACTGTTTAATAAGAAAAGGGCTTCCCTAGTGGGTCAGATGCTAAAGAATCTGAACACAGGAGACCCAGTTTCGATCCCTTGGTCAGGAAGACTCATTGGAGAAGGGAATGACTACCTCCAGTTTTCTTGCTTGGAGAATTCCATGGTCGGAGGAGCATGGCTATAGTTCATGGGGTTGCACACATAGCTAGAGCTAAATATACCACTTGTCACTGAAAAGGTTCAAGGTTGCTTTTAAATACAGATTTATTTAATGGTTCAGAAAAGAGAAAAATGGTTTTGCATCCTACTCATTGTCACAGATTAACTTTGTGTGGATCACAATAAACTGTGGAAAATTCTGAAAGAGATGGGAATCCCAGACCACCTGACCTGCCTCTTGAGAAACCTGTATGCAGGTCAGGGAGCAACAGTTAGAACTAGACATGGAACAACAGACTGGTTCCAAATAGGAAAAGGAGTACGTCAAGGCTGTATATTGTCACCCTGCTTATTTACCCTATATGCAGAGTACATTATGAGAAACACTGGGCTGGAGGAAGCACAAGCTGGAGTCAAGATTGCTGGGAGAAATATGAATAACCTCAGATATGCAGATGACACCACCCTTATGGCAGAAAGTGAAGAGGAACTAAAAGCCTCTTGATGAAAGTGAAAGAGGAGAGTGAAAAAGTTGGTTTAAAGCTCAACATTCAGAAACCTAAGATCATGGCATCTGGTTCCATCACTTCATGGCAAATAGATGGGGAAACAGTGGAAACAGTGGCTGACTTTATTTTTCTGGGCTCCAAAATCACTGCAGATGGTGATTGCAGCCATGAAATTAAAATACACTTACTCATTGGAAGGAAAGTTATGACCAACCTAGACAGCATGTTGAAAAGCAGAGACATTACTTTGTCAACACAGCTCCGTCTAGTCAAGACTATGGTTTTTCCAGTGGTCATGAATGGATGTGAGAGTTGTACTGTAAAGAAAGCTGAGAGCTGAAGAATTGATGCTTTTGAATTGTGGTGTTGGAGAAGACTCAGGAGAGTCCCTTGGACTGCAAGGGGATCTAACCTGTCCATCCTAAAGAAGATCAGTCCAGAGTATTCATTGGAAGGACTAATGTTGAAGCTGAAACTCCAATACTTTGGCCACCTGATGTGAAGAGCTGACTCATTTGAAAAGACCCTGATGCTGGGAAAGATTGAGGGCAGGAGGAGAAGGGGACAACAGAGGATGAGACGGTTGGATGGCATTACCAACTCAGTGGACATGGGTTTGGGTGGACTCCGGGAGTTAGTGATGGACAGGGAGGCCTGGCATTCTGCAGTTCATAGGGTCTCAAAAAAGTCAGACACAATTGAGCTACTGCTGCTAAATCTCTTCAGTCATGTCTGACTCTGTGTGGCCCCATAGATGGCAGCCCACCAGGCTCTCCCGTCCCTGGGATTCTCCAGGCAAGAACACCAGAGTGGGTTGCCATTTCCTTCTCCAATGCGTGAAAGTGAAAAGTGAAAGTTAAGTCGCTCAGTCGTGTCCGACTCCCAGTGACTCCATGGACTGCAATCTACCAGGCTCCTCCATCCATGGGATTCTCCAGGCAAGAGTACAACTGAACTTAACTGAACTGACAGATTAAATGTTTGTTTAGGTAAAGAATCTGCCTGCAATGAGGGAGACCCACATTGGATCGCTAGGTTGGGAAAATCCCCTGGAGGAGGGAATGGCAACCCACTCCAGCATTCTTGCCTGGAGAATCCATGGACAGAGGAGCCTGGAGAGATATAGTTCATAGGGTTGCAAAGAGTTGGACACAACTAGCGACTAGCACTTTCACTTTATAGATTTTACACAAAATCCACATTTTTAAATACTAACCCCAATGTGATAGTATTAGGCAATGGAACCTTTGGGTTGGTGAGCAGATCAGAAGGATGGAACTTTTATGAATGAGGTTAATGACTCTGTTAAAGATACCCCAAGAGTTCTCTTGCCCCTTTCACCATGTGAGAATGTAGGGTGGTGATGACTAGCTGTGAATCAGGAAGTGGGTTTTCACTAGACACAATCTTCCTGAGTCTTCCTCTTGGACTTCTCAGATTCCAGAACTGTGAGATATAAATTTATGTTGTTTATAAGCCACCCAGTCCATGACAATTTCTTACGGAAGCTTAACTGACCAAGATACACATTAAATTGTCTGAGGTTTATATCAAGGCTAAAACAAGGTTTCTTGAACTACCCTGAAACATTCCAAAAGCTCCCTAAAAGCTTTTAGGTCTTGAGTTGTAGAAAGTATTGGACAAAACATTTTGTCCTTTTATGATGATTTTCTTAAGTAAGTGTTAAGGCTGCTGCCTGCTTCCACATAAGATATAAGTAGATCATAAGGATGGAACCTTCATGAATGGGATTAATGACCCTGTAAAAGAGTCTGTGTGCTCAGTTGTGTTCCAGTCTATGCGACCCTCTGGACAGACTGAAGCCTGCGAGGTTCCTCTGTCCACGGGGTTCTCCAAGAAAGAATACTGGAGTGGGTTGCCATTTCCTCCTCTACGGAATCTTCCTCAACCAGGAACTGAACCCTCGTCTCCTGCATCTCCTGCATTGGCAGGCAAATTCTTGGCCACTGAGCCACCGGGGAAGCCTAAGATAGATGGATATCTGTTATCTATCTAAGAGCTTTGGCATTAGAAAGCCTTCATTGTTGTAAATTAATTATCTCTATAACCTCAGAAATTTATTTCATCATTCAAATATTTATATTTAAATTGGACTACAGGGCACTGGAAACACAAAGAAAAGTAAGAATAAGGTCTTTCTCCCATTGAATGTACCATGTCAGTAAAAATAGGTGAGTCTCTTTTTTTCTTAAACAATTTTCCTCTTTACTCTGACTCAACTAATAATTGTATAAGATTAAATGAGATAGTGTATTTAAAATAAAAATAAAATTCTATGCCATTTAAAATTGTTACTATCTATTGCCAGGATTTACCCCTAATAAAATTTAACCACTAGAACTGTATTTTCAACAACTTATATTTTTTCATTCTGTTTTACGTATATTCAGACTTCAATTTAAAAATCTGAAATTGGTGTTTACAATCTAGTAAGGATTATTTCGGACACTATATACATGTTGATTATGCTCTGAAGACGGTGAGGTGGAATAACAGTACTAGCAGGGAAAATTGCTTGGATTTTAAGGCTTCTTTCTCCAGTAAATTTCCACTCTCCAGGTTCTAGAACTCAGCTGTGAAAGGTCAGAAAGTTGATTTTCTTTCTTGAAACTGATAATGAATCAGTCTTTCATGCTTGATTCATGCAAGCTTCATAAAGTTTTGTAGATCAGATTTCTAAGGTGTTAATTAATGACAAAAAACTATAATTATTAAATGAGCCAGAATATACCTGCATTCTCAGCAGCTATGGAAAACCATATCACATGAAAATTGTTGCTTGTCTTACTCAGGTATAGTTTTCATTACAGAATTGATAATTTATTATTCATCTTTTTATTCCTAGCAACTAATGTAGTACTCAATAAGCTTGCAGGTGTTGATGAGTGAGTTTACATGATATTATCATTTACAATTAAAACAAAATCTAACTAATTGAACTCTTAGGGCACAATATATGTAAGCTTTCAATGTAAATATACTGTGCAGAAAGGAAAAGCTCATATAACAAGATTGAAAATGTCATAGCCTGTAAAGTAATTGTCATAAGAGATCTGCCTTCTTTAAATCAAACTATAATTTACACCTTTTCTGATATATAGTGTATAATTTTAAATCTGGCAATCTTGTTAGTCCTGACATGGATATTATAGAGGCTACTGCTGATAAATTCCTAATGAAATCTAAATTTTAAGAGATATGATGCTAAAATATTGCATGGATAATAGAATATCTGTACATAGAACCACATATATCACAGGACTTCTAAGTAGTGTATATTTTCTTCTTGATAAGAAATAGGTCATTTCTCATAAATTTTATTTAAATAAGTATGCTAAAAAGGTTTTGAAATAAATTACCAGCATCTTGGAAACAGAATGCACAAGCAATCCCATGAACATGATGTTTCATACACCAGAAAACCAGGGCTTGCTGATATATAACAAATAAAGTTGTTTTCTTTTCCTATTTCCTCCTGAAGTCTGGATTCAAACAGTTCTTAACTCATAGCCATTGAAAGAAGAAATGAAATGAAATATAATGTAGAGTCTTAAAATTCATGTTATGCCTAATGGCTTTCCTACCCCATTCAGTAATATCAATCTCATTCTAACTCAAATGCATAGTTATTAATTTGCCTTCAGCATACCCTAGCAATGAATATAACTTATCTTCTACACTAGGAAAATTAGGTAAGCTAATTGCTATTTTGTCTCTAAGTCCTTGTTGACTTACAGGATAAGTTATTTGAAGAACTTGCTTTTTAAAAATGCAGTTTTGTCTGGGAAACTATTTAACCATACGGTTAAGAATTATACTCAATGTATCTTTTATATTGGAAGGAGCGCAAAACAATTACACATCATTCCTGAAACTCAGCCTAGGAGGTTGTATAACATCAAGAAATCCATCAGGTATGGGATTCCTCCTCCCTGGCCCCAACAACTGATGAGATGTGGATCCTGCAGAAAGTTTCTCTACCATTTTTTAGCCCCTTTCTCCTCATTTGTAAAGTGAGGATACTTAACTCTGTTTAAACTATGGATGATCATATGAGATAACCTGTGAGAATACTTCATAAAATGCAATGCATTATACCATTCCCAGTTGTTAATTTTAAGAACTGTAATCCCACCACCAACATGTTATTAAGAGTAGATTCAGTTCAGTTCAGTTCAGTCGCTCAGTTGTGTCCGACTCTGTGACCCCACGAATTGCAGCACGCCAGGCCTCACTGTCAATTTTCAAATGCAGTGTGCCTTCATGAATTCACTCTTCCAACAATATTTGTAAACCCCCTGCACGTGTGCCTGCTAAGTCGCTTCAGTTGTGTCCAACTCTGTGCTACTCTGTGGACGGTAGCCCATCAGGCTCCTTTGTCCATGGGATTCTCCAGGCAAGAATATTGGAATGGGTTGCCATTTCCTTCTCCATAGATCCCCTAGAGCATGTCAAATACTTTTCAACATACTATACGATCAGATATAGTATATGGTCAGATTATCTGTCTTAATGAAGTATATGTTTAGTAGAGGAGATGGTAAGAAATAAAAACTCTATCTATCCATCTATAAAAGTTCAGAATCAGTGTATAGCAAGAGACAGCAAGAACTAGGAAGAAGGAAGAACAATCCAAATCAGTGACAGTTTTTCAAATTCCTGAATAACGTGAGGGTGTTCTATACAAAGGAGAAGACAATGGCACCCCACTCCAGTACTCTTGCCTGGAAAATCCCATGGACGGAGAAGCCTGGTAGGCTGCAGTCCATGGGGTTGCTAAAAGTCGGGCATGACTGAGCGACTTCACTTTCACTTTTCACTTGCATGCATTGGAGAAGGAAATGGCAACCTACTCCAGTGTTCTTGCCTGGAGAACCTCAGGGACGGGGAAGCCTGGTGGGCTGCTGTCTATGGGGTTGCACAGAGTTGGACACGACTGAAGCGACATAGCATTCTGTACAAAAGAAAGTGAAATTCTGGAGTGGGTTGCCATTTCCTTAATCCAGATGGTGATAGAAATGATGGCCAATAGGCTCAGTGAGCCGTTGCATGTAGGCATAGGGTAGGGAAACTGAAGAATAAAGCATGAGCCTGATGCTTTTGGCCAAGCATCTGTGAGGATATTATTACTATTTCCGGAAATGGATAAGCTAAAAGAAGGAATGGATTGTTTTGTTTCATTTATTCTATATGGGGTAGAAATCAGGAGTTCTGTTTTAGATATTTGAGATTCTCATTGTGTAGACAGAATAATCAAGTTGGCTGAAGTACAAGCAAATCTGGAACTCAGGTTGAGTTCAGAACTGGTGATATAAATTAGAAAGTCATCAGCATACATTTAATATTTAAAACCATGGGACAGGATTCTGTTTCTGAGGAAAAGAATGCAATGAAGGAAGAATGAGATACAAGAGCTTAACAATGGTGAACTTCAGTATTTAGACTTTAGGTAGAAGACTAATGTTTTCTTACGTTTAATAGTTCCAGTCATTTACTTTTTAAAGCATACGTAGTTTATTGGAAATTAACATGAAACAACTAATAATTTCATTGATATTGCACCTATTTCAGTATTTTTACTTTTGACCACTATCCCACTAGCTATTTAATCACCAGAAAATTAAGTTAATGTGAAACTTATTAACTTGTTGTTCCCAGTAGTCCACCAGACTCCTCTGTCCATGGAATTCTCCAGACAAGAATAGTGGAGTGTGTTGCCATTTCCTTCTCCAGGGGATATTCCTGACCTGTGTTTTCCTCTAAGAGTTTTATAGTTTCTGCTCTTACATTTAGGTCTTTAATCCATTTTAAGTTTATCTTCATGTATAGTGTTAGAACAATGGTTCCAAATGAAATGGAATCAGGAAAATTCGCCATCACTCCTGACTCTTTATAAAAAAACAGAAGAGTAAATTTAATAAGAATTTTGTTTTTTGCTTTTTTTTCTCTCGAGTAGCCATTGTGCAAAAGCTCTATAGACATTGATTAGAATTTTACAGAGAAAATGAGAGATGTAGATAGTGTTAACTCCCAAAGTGGGAATTTGCAGTCTAATAACCAGCAGGATATTGGTGACTGAACAGGAGGTTTATTGAAATTTCTTTGAGATAAATGAAGTTAAGTGATCTCAAAGACTGATGGAAGAAGAAAGTAACTGTTTTTTATTGAATTCAAGAAGGCCATTATAGTGACTATATAGTTTCTCAAATAAGAAAATATCTAATTAAATATTGCTTGAAAAACCTGTAACTAAGTACATGTAGAACATTTCTTTTAATTAAATAAAAAAATACACTACTTCACATGCTGTTTATTTCTCAACTCTCAGTATTCTGGCTGTTCTCCTCTGCTCTGTCACTATAAACAGTGTCTCCACTGTTGTACAACGTTTGATATTCCTCACAACTCACAATCTGGAGACAGTATCCTATTGGAGATTCCCTAATATTGGTCTCTCTTGGTTTTTCTCTTACCTTTCTAGTTATTTCTTCTTCACCTCTTACAGAGCTCTGTCCCTTCACCTGCGTATTAAATATTGATGCTTTTGAGAATTCTGTCCTTTAATCTCAATCTCTATATTCACTTCATAAAACTATAGTTTCAAATACCCTGTGGACTTGTTTCTTCATGTTCATATGCTCTTTTTCTCTCTTGGGCTCAGGTCCTTAGTATTGATGCTGAAACTCAGCCCTGTGTTCGAAGTGCCAAATAGAAATATGAAGACAGAGTTTTGAGTAAAGCAGAAAAGAATAGCTTTTATTATTTTGCCAGAGGGACCACAACAGGCTAATGCCCTCAAGACTGTGTGACCCAGCCTGGAGGGGTAGTGAAGCGTTTCATAGTATTCAAGGAGCAGGGCGTGATCAGCTCATAGACCATTCTTGGATGCTTTGGCATCAAGGTGAAGCTTCTAGCATCATCAATCTTCTTGTTTCATACAGTCTAGGGCCTATGTTCTTGTGGTCATCAGTTTTCATCTGGTGGTGGCATCTGTTTCCTGTAAAAATGACTTAGGAATGTGTGTCAGGCCTGTATTTGCATCTTTCAGGGAACTGGGAGTTTGGCGATTCTGCTGTGTGGCAGGATTATAGTCTAAACTGTCACCGGTTTCCCAGCCCAAGAGCTATTCTTGGTTTCTACATCTTCACATTTTCCAATCATTAACTCTTGAGCCAACGTTTCATCCCAGAATACAAGGGCACAGAGGCTTGTACATGGTTTCAGTATGTGCTCTGCTTATTCACTCACTCATGCCTGACTCTTTGCGACCCCATGGACTGCAGTCCATCAGGCTCCTCTGTCCATGGGATTCTCCAGGCAAGAATACTGGAGTGGGTTGCCATGCCTTCCTCTAGGGGATCTTCCTGACCCAGGCTCAAACCCAGGTCTCCTGCGTTACAGGACTCTTTACTATCTGAGCCACCAGCAGAGCAATATATACATATGGAATGTATTTAATTGACTATATCATTGTCAGTATCAACAAAATGAAATGAAAATTACCTTTTCCATCCTGTTCAGTTTTACTCCTATGTTCCATGCCTTAGTGCTTATAAATAGCAAATCCATCTACATAGATTCTCCGAAAAGATAAATGAATATTGATTATTCATGATTATTACAGTGACTTCCAAATGGCAAGTCTCCAACCAGGGTGTGTCATTATTTTGTAAAAATTCATAAATGGTAATATAGTTAAATAACAATCATGTTTGAATGTTTTGTCATAAAATGTGAATTACTTATGTGTTTGGATTGTGCATTAAGATTTGTCAGTGCCCTCCTATTGTGATTATAGTAAAAATGTAACATCTCTGATAGGACATTTAGGTTCCTCCATACACCAGCTCCAAACTTACTGCTTCTTTAAGACTCAACTTTTTATATTTTATTCTATTTTTCTTCTGCCCAACATTCATATCTAACCCATACTTGAAATCCCCCGGAGTATTCTATACTGCTAAATCTTTTTAAAGTGGCACGTATTTTTCTCCTGATAGTGTCCTGCCTCTGACCCTTTACTTCTTTACCTGGATGGGTTTTTCAAGATTAAATTCAACCTTAACTTCCTCTAGGAATCATTATCTTTGCCAGGTTGGTTTAGTTGCACCCAATCTGTACTGTTACAGTAATCTACAATATCTCTAGCACATAAATCACAGCTGTCTGCACGCTTCTTGCTTTTTTTCATAGTCACCTATGAACTCCATTGATATAGAAGGTTTTTTGTTTTGTTTCCCTGTATTCTGTGAGTAGGGAACACATAGCAATAGAAATAAAAAGTTGCCAAGGAAAGAAGGGAAGATTATTGTCAAAATAATTTGTTGTAATATTAAAGACATAAAATTATGTATATGGGGACACTTTCAAAATGTTAGACTGCTACCTTCATTGCTTAAGTTTTTGAAACCTAAATCTAAGAATTTAGTTGGAGAAATGTAGAGGGTAATTTTAAAAATTAGAGAGGAGATACTGAGCAGTTTTGATGAAAATAGGATAACTTTACTTAACTATGCAGAACTGTATACTAGTTTCAAATTATGACTTGAAGAAAAATATTTATATATATATATATGTATATATATACATACATACCCACACACACATATATATGTATACACACACATACATATATCTGTGTGTATATATATGTATGGGCTTTGCAGGTGGTTCAGTGATAAAGAACCTGCCTGCCAGTGCAGGAGCTGCAGGTTCAATCCCTGGGTCTGGAATATCCCCTGGAGGAGGAAATGGCAACCCACTCTAGTACTATTGCCTGGAGAATCCCATGGATAGAGGAGCATGGTGTGCTATAGTTCATGGGGTTGCAAAGAGTCGGACCCTACTGAGCAACTGAGCATGCACACACACAGACACAGACACACAAACACACACACATATATATTCTACTTAGCCAGAAACTAAATAGAGGATACTGTTTAGACCTTCATTTAGAGATTTACTGATTCTTGTAACTGTGAAAACAATGTTTCAGATTTAAAGATATTTTATACATTATCTACTGCTATCACAAACCTGGCTGAAAAGCAAAATAGAGCAAAACATAACATTTTAGGGGCATTTTGAAAATACCAATGGTGAAGCTCCATTTCAGATCTATTAAACAGAATCTGCTGTGGAATCTGAGCAGTATTTATTTATTTATTTTTAATGGTTCCCCAAGTAATTCAAACATGCAGTCAGTATTGGGAAACTACAGGTCTGGTATAGTAACTCTATAGTTAGGACACTTAGGATCTTTACATATATCCTTTAAAGCCTTGGTCATCTGGTTCTCTGACCCAGAGTCATTGAGAGGAATCGGAACAGAAGGCTGTTAGAGGCAAGTAGGATGATGGCAGACCATGACAGCTGACAGCTCGACAGCTGAGGCATTACCGCAGGGTATGATGGATATTCAAGATGGAGGCTGTAAATGATAAGATAAGAGCAAATTCCCTTTAGTGGCCTCTTTTTAAGAATGTAGGGAAGTGTTAATAGTCTTCCAGAAGATTTCTATCAAGAAAATGATTAAAGTAAATGTTTCTCTGGGACCCAAAAGTCAATTTCCACTTTTGAAAAATTCAGTATATGTATTCCCCAATCATGTCAGACAAAAATGTCATCATCAGATTGTGCTGTAGTGTAATTTAATACAGGTCATCTCTTGTATAGTGGGCAAGAGACTTGGACTAGCAATGCAAACTTTGCATGCAAATTCTATGACCTGTATTTGCAGCACAGTCTTAAGGACACCGCATAAGCTTTAAATTCTTTTTAAATCTTTTAAGTTCTATCACCTAAGGACAGGAAGAGTAACAGATACCTAACAGGTTAAAAAAAGATAAATTTAGGTTAAGTGTGTTTCCATTTCTGTTCTGAAAAGGATATAGGAAACTGGACAAGAGAATGTGTGTATTATACGTATATGTGTGTGTGTGTATGTTTGTATGCTCAGTTGCTCAGTCGTGTCTGACTCTTTGTGACCCCATTGATGATCCCATTGATTGTAGCCTGCCAGGCTCCTCTGTCTATGGGATTTTTCAGGCAAAATACTGGAATGGGTTTCCATTTCCTCCTCCAGGGGATCTTCCTGACCCAGAAATCAAACCTGTTTCTCCTGAATTGGTAGGTGGATTCTTTACCACTAGCACCACCTGGCAAGCCCCATGTATATATATTTGCATTTTATGGTTTATCTGGATTTTTAATATGTGTTGTTTTTATGATTTATTAGTTGTGTCTCAAAAATTGGGTTTTGTATAATGTTAAAATGTAAGCATTCATTTTAGAATTTATTTTTAAAATGGTACAAGATGATAAAATGTTTTATATTTTAGTGGCAGTCAAATACCATATATAAATATTTTAATCTGAAAACTACAACCCGATTATTGAAATAAATTGTTGTTCAGTCACCAAGCTGTGTCCAACTCTTTGCGACCCCATAGACTGCAGCATGCCAGGCCTTCTTGTCCCTTACCATCTCCTGAAGTTTGCCCAAGTTCACACCCACCGCATCGGTTATGTCATCCAGTCATCTCATCTTCACATGCCCTGTTAATGTCTGCACTCAATCATTCCCAGCATCAGGGACTTTTCCAGTGAGTCTGCTTTTCTCATCAGATGACCAACATATTGGAGCTTCAGCATCAACCCTTCCAATAAGTATTCAGTTTATTTTCCTTAAGACTGACTGGTTTGATCTCCTTGCTGTCCAGGGGACTTTCAGGAGTCTTCTTCAGCACCACAGTTTGAAGGCATCAATTGTTTGGTGTGCAGTCTTCTTTACAGTCTAGCTATCAGGACTGTATATGACCACTGGGGAGACCATAGCCTTGATTACGCAGACCTTTGTTGTCAGAGTAATGCCTTTGCTTTTCAACCAACTGTCTTGGTTTGTCACAGCTTTCCTGCCCAGAAGCAATCACTTTCTGATTTCATGGCTGCAGTCACCATCCACAGTGAAAGACGAGCGCAAGAAGAGGAAATATGCCACTATTTCCACCTTTTCTCCTTCTCATTACCATGAAGTAATGGAGCTGGATGCTATGATCTTAGTTTTTCTAATATTTAGTTTTAAGCCTGCTCTTTTGCTTTCCTCCTTCACCCTCATCCAGAGGCTCTTCATTTCTTCTTTGGTTTCTGCCATTAGAGTGGTATCATCTATATATCTGAGGTTGTTGATGTTTCTCCTACCCCTCTTTATTCCAGCTTTAACTCATCCAGCCTGGCATTTCTCATGCTGTGCTCTGCATATACGTTAAACAGACAGGGTGACAGCAGACAGCCCTGCCATACTCCTTTTTCAGTCCTGAGCCAATCAGTTGCTCCATACAGGGTTCTAATTGTTGCTTTTAGACTCACATACAGGTTTCTCAGGAGACAGATAGGATGGTCTTGTATTCCCATCTCTTCAAGAGTTTCCCATAGTTTGTTATGATCCACACAGTCAAAGGCTTTAGTGTAGTCAATGAAACGGAGGTAGATGTTTTGCTGGAATCCCCTTGCTTTCTCTGTGATCCAGCAAATGTTGATGATTTGATCTCTGATTCCTTTGCCTTTTCTAAGCCCAGTTTGGACATCTAGAAGTTCTTGGTTCACATAATGCTAAAGCCTAACATGTAAGATTTAAAGTATGACCTTACTTGCATGGGAGATGAGTACAATTGTCTGATGGTTTGAACCTTCTTTAGTACTACCCTTCTTGGGAATTGGGATGAGGATTGAATTTTCCAGTCCTGTGGCCACTGCAGGGTCTTCCAGATTTGATGACATATTGAATGCAACACCCTGCTGGCATCATCCTGTGAGGTTTTGAACAGCTCTACTGGAATTCCACCACATCCACTAGCTTTATTAATAGCAGTGCTTCCTGAGGCCCACTTGATTTCACAGTCCAGAATGTCTGGCTCTGGGGGACCGACCACAGTAATGCGAGTCATTAAGGTCCTTTTTGTGCAGTTCTTCCGTGTATTCTTTCCGTCTCTTCTTGATTTCTTCAGCATTTACTAGGTCTCTGTTGTTTTCTGTCCTGGTTGAAATATTTCCTTGATATCACCATTTTCCTAAAGAGACCTCTAGTCTTTCCCCTTCTGTTGTTTTCTTCTAGTTTTATTCGCTATTCATTGAAATACCTTACCATAAGACTGATTCTTGTCTATGAAAGTTAGGGGGCCATTGCTTGTTTTCATAACCTTGCATAATGAATGTTAATGTAGAATAAATATAAATATTATGCTAAAATTAGAAATGCAGATACAATTATCAGAATACTGAGTCATTTAAATAAGAGGAAGAGTAACCTGTCAATAAAATAAAATTATCCCAGTCCTTTCAGGTAAAATTTTCAGTGCAATTAAAGGTAATTGATTTTGCTTAAACCCATATACTTAAACTAACCATTTCACTGTCTATTAGTGTAAGATATAACTTCATCTCTATTATACCCTCTAAGAGATTAAATATTCCTTTATATTTTAAAATAAGTTCTATTATTCATATTGAAATATAGACTATAGCTAGGACATTGGTGTTATAGTGATGGCTGATCAAGATAAGTGTTAAATTTCACCTAAAAGAAGTTTATCTGGATCACTTAATTTATCATGCAAACCAAAATTACGTGTTTGTGTGTGTGTGTGTGTGTGTGTGTGTGTGTGCGTGTGTGTGTGCTTGGGGTGGGGGAGGGGGTGGGGTTATTATTTGCTTACACAAAAGGACTTTCTGAGAATGAAGAAATTAGACATGAGTCGGTGCTTCTGGCAATGATAGCAAACCAAACTTTATAAAGCTTACTTTGTGTCAGTCCTTTTCCTAAGCATTTTATATAAGTGAACTCAAAAAAACCCTATGGAATATCTCCATTTTGTAGATGAATAAACTAAGGCAAAAGTTTAGGAAAGTAACCTGTTCAAAGTCACATGGTAATAAATGTGAGAATTTTTGACTTATGTCTACACAATCTGTTTCTATAAAACATTCCCTTAACCATGGCATATACTACCTTAAAATTTTAAATGTCCTTTAAAATTAAATACGCTACTTTCATCTTGGCACTGCAGCCTGAAATTCAAATAACTACCATATAATAAGACACACTTTTCCATTTTTTAGACATGTTATATCTATATGTATTTCACAGAATAAGACATAGCTAAGTATTTAAAAATATCCATTTAGTCACTCAGATAGTTTTATAATAGTAGTTATAGTAGTTGAAGCAAGTATAAACAAATAGGAAATGTCCTAGGACAAGCTGCCAAATCTGTTTAAGTTCTTTTTTGTCACTAAATTAAGTCACATGCTCTTGGGTCAGAAAAACTGAGACTACTTCAAGATGCTGATGCTATTGTTTTGTATATTCCCAGCATCCAACCTGCTCACTTATAACACAGATTTTGTAGCATTTCTCTAGATTATGAGCCAGCAGCTACAGCCCATAGGTCAAAGCTGGCCAGTGTCTGTCTTTGTGAATTCTGAGAACTAAAAAATTTTTACATGGTTTTAAATGGTTGAAAAAAAAAAAAAGAAAAGTCTGTACCATGTGTTGTGCTGTGCTTAGTTGCTCAGCGGTGTCTGACTGTTTGCAACCCCATGAACTGTAGCCTATGGAGCTCTTCTGTCCATTTTGTACCATATGAATATTCAAACTTGTGTCCATAAAGCTTTATTAGGGCTTCCCAGGTGGCACTAGTGGTAAGAACCTGCCTGCCAATGCAGGAGACGTAAGAGATGCGGATTTGAGCCCTAGGCCAGGAAGATTCTCTGGAGAAGGGCCTGGCATTACAATATTACAATATTCTTGCGTGGAATGTCCCATGAACAGCAGAGTCCCATGGGTGGGCTCCAGTCCTTTGGGTCGTAAAGGTTGGACACGACTGAAGCAGCTTGACACACAGCCATGTTCATTTGTTTATGTATTGCTTATGGTTGCATTCACACTGCAAGGATAAATTTGAATAGTAGTAACAGAAACTGAAAGGCCTGTAAAGCCTAGAATATTTATTATCTGAATCTTTATGGGAAACATCTACTGACACCTGCTTTAGACATTGAAATCTCTTTCCCTTATACCAAGCCATGATCCGGTTCATTTGATTATTCAAAAAGGAAAAAATAAAACAAACCAAAAAGAGTGTGGATTGTAGTGATTTGCAAGATTTGTCAGTCTAGGTCTTTGTGTTCTAACCAGTTGTCCTGCTGGATCAAAATGAAATCCCAGTCGTTTACACAGTGACCTGGGTTTTCCCTCGGCTCTTGTGTTGTTTCTATAGATCGGAGTGTCTGCTGCATGACGTGTGTGCTTCGCCGTCTCCCTTTACTCCGACAAGTCTTTCTCATGATTTCACAGTGACTCTGTTCTCACTTCTTAACCCCACCTTTGCTCTTAGGTCATATACTTGCCCTCTTAAGATTTTACTTTGTATGTGGCCAAAAAAATAAAAAAATCTCCACTGTGCACATTTTATCGACTAGACTAAATAGCTATCCTTGGTCTCTTTTGTACTATGGAAGTTTAATAAAATATAAGAAATAGACATCAAGTGGTAGCATAGATCAAATTCCACATATGACATGATCGAAAGCTTCCCAGATGCTTATAATGTGTCTCTTAACCACTAGGTATCAGATCATTCAGTACCAGCTACTGTTGATTCTGATGACAGCTGTGTCTGCTAGGAGAAATGTTGGGCTTCAGCTCTGTTAAAATTAATTTGAATGGAGATAATATCATTTTAAGAACTAGGTTTTTTTTAACTCATATGATCTGTTTAATGTTTATTAGACTGATAAAGGCTTGGCAAACATTAATTTGGGGGAAAAACTGCTGCTTCATTACTTAGGGATATCTGATTCAGAGCATGTCATGAAGACTGGTTGGTGTACTAAGTCATGACAGCTCAGAAAAATATACTTGAAACATTTTCCTCCGAAGTGTTCTTAGAGAACAAAGCTGTCTTCTTGTTTCTAATTACCAAAACACTTCTGGAGAAACAAAGGTGTCCCTTGTTATAATTCTTGTTGCTTTTCATAAAATAATAATTTTGTGGGTGAACCGTCTCAGAGAAGATGACAGAATCTATAGAAAATGAAGATTAATAAAGTAATAATACTCAGTAATGTTAGATCCTATTTTTCTTCAATTTTCTTTCAAAAAAGAGCAAGGAATAAAATGTCAGAAGATGTTAAGGAAAAGATATTGTGAAAAAATAGAATGCTTTGTAAATATGGCATGCCACATCAATAATATTTTAAAGTTGAATGGATTACTGATTGCTTTAGAAAAGGATTTATGTGGTTGATGTACCAAGGATTTAGCAAAGGTTCATTTATAGTTACCAGGTTTTCTGAGGATAAATACTATGAATATCAAATTTAAGTGTGCAAATTTAAATGACACTGCTGATCTTAGGGCTGTAAAGAGGAATTAGACTACTGGTGCCAGAGTGCAGGTCTTCAGTAAGAGCAAAATTGAAAGTTATGATCTACTTGTCTGCTTTAGAGATCTTCTTTCATGCATATTACCTTTGTGACATTGTAAGCAAAAACAGGTGCAGTTCAGTTCAGTTCAGTCACTTGGTCGTGTCCGACGCTTTGCAACCCCATGGACTGCAGCATGCCAGGCCTCCTTGTCCATCACCAACTCCTGGAGTTTACTCAGACTCATGTCCATTGAGTTAGTGATGCAATCCAGCCATCTCATCCTCTGTCATCCCCTTCTCCTCCTGCCCTCAGTCTTTCCCAACATCAGGGTCTTTTCCAGTGAGTCAGTTCTTCACACCAGGTAGACAAAGTATTGGAGTTTCAGCTTCAGCATCAGCCCTTCCAATGAATACTCAGGACTGATTTAATTCAGGATGGACTGGTTGGATCTCCTTGCAGTCTAAGGGACCGTCAAGAGTCTTATCCAACACCACAATTCAAAAGCATCAATTCTTTGATACCTCAGCATTCTTTATAGTCCAACTCTCACATGCATACATGACCACTGGAAAAACTAAAGCTTTGACTAGATGGACCTTTGTTGGCAAAGTAATGTCTGTGCTTTTTATTATGCTGTCTAGGTTGGTTATAATTAAAAGATGAGTAAGCGTCTTTTAATTTCATGGCTACAATCACCATTTGCAGTGATTTGGGAGACCGAAAAAATAAAGTCAGCCACTGTTTCCCCTGTTTCCCCATCTATTTTCTAAGAAGTGATGGGTCCAGATGCCATGATCTTAGTTTTCTGAAAGTTGAGCTTTAAGCCAACCTTTTCACTCTCCTCTTTCACTTTCATCAAGAGACTCTTTAGCTGCTCTTCCCTTTCTGCCATAAGGGTGGTTTAATCTGCATATCTGAGTTTACTGATATTTCTCCAGGCAATCTTGATTCCAGCTTGTGCTTCATCCAGCATTTCTCATGATTTACTCTGCATGTAAGTTAAATAAGTAGGGTGACAATATACAGCCTTGACCTACTCCTTTCCCTATTTGGAACCAGTCTGCTGTACCATGTCCAGTTCTAACTGTTGCTTCTCGACCTGCATATAAGTTTCTCAAGAGGCAGGTCAGGTGGTCTGGTATTCCCATCTCTGTAAGAATTTTCCACAGTGTGTTGTGACCCATACAGGCAAAGGCTTTGGTATAGTTAATAAAGCAAAATTATATGTTTTCCTGGAACTCTCTTGTTTTTTCAATGATCCAATGGATGTTGGCAATTTGATCTCTGGTTCCTCTGCCTTTTCTAAATCCAGCTTAAACATCTGGAAGTTCATGGTTCACATACTGTTGAAGCCTGGCTTGGAGAATTTTGAGCATTAGTTTGCTAGCATGTGAGATGAGTGCCATTTTGCAGTAATTTGAGCATTCTTTGGCATTGCCTTTCTTAAGAATTGGAATGAAAACTGACCTTTTCCAGTCCTATGGCCACTGCTGAGTTTTCCAGATTGGCTGACGTATTGAGTGCAGCACATTCACAGTGTGATCTTTGAGGATTTGAAATAGCTCAACTGGAATTCCATCACCTCCACTAGCTTTGTTCATAGTGATGCTTCCTAAGACCCACTTGACTTTGCATTCCAATATGTTTGGCTCTAGGTTGTTGATTGCACCATTGTGATTACCTGGATCAGGAAGATCGTTTTGTATCATTCTTCTGTATATTCTTGACACCACTTCTTAATATCTTCTGCTTCTGTTAGGTCCAGACCATTTCTGTCCTTTATTGTGACTATCTTTGCATGAAATTTTCCCTTGGTATCTCTAATTTTCTTGAAGAGATCTTTAGTCTTTCCTATTCTATTGTTTTCCTCTATCTCTTTGAATTGATCACTGAGGAAGGCTTTCTTATCTTTCCATGCTATTCTTTGGAACTCTATGTTCAAATGGGTGTATCTTTCCTTTTCTCTTGCCTTTAGCTCCTCTTTTTTTTCTCAGCTGTCTGTAAGGCCTCCTCAGACATTCATTTTGCTTTTTTTTGCATTTCTTTTTCTTGGGGATGGTCTTGATCACTGTATCCTGTACAATGACACGAACCTCCACCCATATTTCTTCAGTCACTCTGTCTATCAGATCTAGTCCCTTAAAACTATTTCTCACTCCCACTGTATAATTGTAAGGGATTTGACTTAGGTCATACCTATATGGTCTAGTGTTTTCCCCTACTTTCTTCAATTTAAGTCTGAATTTGGCAGTAAGGAATTCATGGTCTGTGCCAGAGTCAGCTCCTGGTCTTATTTTTGCTGACTGTATAGAACTTCTCCATCTTTGGCTGCAAATAATATAATCAATCTGATTTCAGTATTGACTGCCAGGGTCCAGTCCCGGCGGATCCACGGTGATTCGAAGGGGAGACGGAGTAGGCGACGAAAAAACTTATTTATTTATTAATATAAGATTAGATTAGGAAGAAATAGTGTAGTAGGAAAATTAAGTGGAGAAAGGGGGCTGAATAATTTGGTTTACGTGGAAAGCCAATAAAGTTCCAGACAAGGAGCTTGCACCATCTACGTTAGGCCACCGGCGTCCGTTTGAATATCAGAGAGTGCCCCGCCTTGGGCTCTCTCTCTTATGGATCTTAGAAGCTGGGACAAGTAAGTAGACATGGCGAGCCTCCACGCCCCAGATGGGAATTCAGCCTGAAATTAGAGTAAAGAGGAGACATGGGGAAACCAGTCCTTCCAATGACTGGCCCAGCCTCTATTGTCTAGATAGGCCTTTTATACCTTTTTGATTGTACATAGAGATCAATGGGTAATACAAAGTTATGCAGCATTAGCAGCCCAGATTCTTATCAAAACCAGGCTTTTCTCTCTGCATACCTAGTTGTATACACAAATCTTAGGTAATTTACATCATCTTCCGGCCAAAAGGGCCAATTAACATTTTACAGTCCTTTTCTGATAATGTTTGTCAACCAGAAGGCTTATTTGTGTTGATCTTCCCAAAGTCTGATGCCATTCTCAGAAAAACACTAAATAAAGTTGCATTCTTACACAGCAAAGATACAGCAATTTATAACAAGTACAAGGAGTACAGTGATTATAACAAAAGAAAAGCAATTAACTCAAAAGTCTAGTGTTGTTAACATCAAAACTATTATATATCCTTTTCCATATCCCGTTTACATTGATTAACATCCTCCCAGGTGCCTAAAAGATAAAGAATATGGAGGCCTGTCAGCAATCATTTAGTCAACAGTGAAATCCTGTCACCGATATGATTTTTGGCTCTTCAGAAAAGGCTCTGTATCTTTAAGACGCTTTTAAGCTTTGTGCCTCTCATGGTTGGGGGGCTGTAAGCAATTCGGGGGGAACCTGTTAGGCAAGCTAGAGAGCTATCAGAAGGGGTTTGAGCTGAAACATCCCTTTCAAATGCAGAAGACTAAAGCCCTGAGTTAACCTTTTCCAGAGAGTGTCAGAAAAGTGAAAAGCAGAGTACAAAGGCCAGCAGATTTTTGGTTTTTGGGGTACATGCCTGGGAAATACCAGGGGGACACCCTGAGATTTGACTCACCTTGCCCATCAAATCTCTGCCGCATGACCTTGTCACAGGTGGGATTCCTCACGCTGGCCCCCAGCAATTGACCATCTGGTGATTTCCATATGTAGAGTCTTCTCTTGTGTTGTTGGAAGAGGGTGTTTGCTATGACCAGTGTGTTCTCTTGGCAAAATGCTATTAGCCTTTGCTCTGCTTCATCCTGTACTCCAAGGCCAAATTTGCCTGTTACTCCAAGTGTTTCTTGACTTCCTAATTTTGCATTCCAGTCCCCTATAATGACAAGGACATCTTTTTTGGTGTTAGTTCGAGAAGGTCTTATAGGTCTTCATAGAACCGTTCAACTTCAGCTTCTTCAACGTTAGTGGTCTGGGCATAGACTTGGATTACTGTGATACTGAATGGTTTGTGTTGGAAACGAACTGAGTTCATTCTGTCATTTTTGAGATTGCCTCCAAGTACTGCATTTTGGACTCTTGTTGACTATGATGGCTACTCCATTTCTTCTAAGGGATTCTTGCCCACAGTAGTAGATATAATGGTCATCTGAGTTAAATTCACCCATTCCAGTCCATTTTAGTTCGCTAATTCCTAAAATGCCATTGTTCACTCTTGCCATCTCCTGTTTGATCACTTCCAATTTGCATTGATTCATGGAACTAACATTCCTTAGTTTCTATGCAATGTTGCTCTTTACAGCCTCAAACTTTACTCCCATCACCCATCACATCCACAGCTGGGTGTTATTTTTGCTTTGGCTGCATCTCTTCATTCTTTTTGGAGTTATTTCTTCACTGATCTCCTGTATCATATTGGGCACCTACCGACCTGGGGAGTTCATCTTTCAGTGTCCTATCTTTTACCTTTTCATACTGTTCATGGGGGTTCTCGAGGCAAGAATACTGAAGTGGTTTGCCTTTCCCTTCTCTAGTGGACCACATGGAGAAGTCAAAACTCTCCACCATGACCCGTTCCTTTGGGTGGCTCTACACGGCATGGTTCATAGTTTCATTGAGTTAGACAAGGCTGCGGCCTATATGATCAGATTGGTTAGTTCCCTGTGATTGTGGTTTTTAGTCTGTCTGCCCTCTGATGGAGAAGGGTATGAGGCTTATGGAAGCTTCCTGATGGGTGAGACTGACTGAGGGGGAAATTGGGTCTTGTTCTGATGGGCAGGGCCATGTTCAGAACAAGGGCCATTGAATCTTTAATCCAATTTTCTGTTAATGGGTATGGGTGTGTTCACTGCCTGTTACTTACCTGGAGCCAAACTATGGTGGAAGTAATGAAGATAATGGTGACTTCCTTCAAAAGGTCCCATGCATGCACTGCTACACTCAGTGCTCCTAGCCCTGCAGGGCGCCACCGCTGAACCACGCCACCGCTGACCCACGCCTCCGCTGGAGACTGCTGGACACTTTCAGGCAAGTCTGGGTCAGTCTCTTGTGGGCTCACTGCTCCTTTTGCCTGGGTCCTGGTGCACACAAGGTTCTGTTTGTGCCCACCAAGAGTTTGTTTCCCAGTCCTATTTAAGTTCTCATGGCTCTATGTTGTTATTAATGGCAACCTCCTTCAAGAGGGCTTATGCCATACCCAGGCCTGCTGCACCCAGAGCCTCTGCCCCTGCAGCAGCCCACTGCTGACCCATACCTCCACAGGAAACACCCAAACACAGTTCTGCCTCAGGCTTTGTGGGGTCTCTGGGTCTTGGTACAAACAAGGTTTGTTTGAGCCCTCTGAGCATTTCTCGAGGATTATGGGGTTTGATTCTAAATGTAATTTCGCCCCTCCTACCATTTGCTGGGGCTTCTCTTTTGTTCTTGGACGTGGGTTATCTTCTCACAGTTGGTGCACTATGTGAGAAAGAAAGTCTGATTTGTTTTTTTTTAAATGTTTGAATCCAAATTCACCTCAAGCTTTTCTGAAGATCCACAGTTTTGATCATCACTTTTACAGTTACATTGGTCAAAAAAAAAAAAAAAAAGCAACTTTGTATAGTATGCCTTTATAATGTTCTTGTTTCTTTGAATGGGAAAACTGCTGAAGATTAGAGGAAATAACCAGATACATAAAGAATTATTACTCTTTTTGAACTACTTCCTTTGGAATTCACTCCTAATAATTTGTTTTTAAATAAATATGCAAGAATAAATAAATTCAACCTTAGACTGCATAATTAATAATCTTTAATTTTGCTTTAATTTTGGGAAAATTAGTTCCTTGAGTATCACTCTTTTTGACACTCTTACCCTTCCCTTACCATAATTCCAAACAGGTAAATCAAGCTTGTATAAAATTTATGACATAATCACTTCTCTGTAACAGGTTCAAGTTGTTTTAAATTTTCCCTGGAGTTATGCAGAATGAAACTGTAGAGGAGCGGAGAATTGCTTTTCAAATCCATTAAAATTTTGTCAGCTCACCAGAAGCTGGCCTCCCACTGACTACCGTATTCCATATACAACTCCTACTTGGAAGATGATCTCATTGCCTGACTCTTCTACTTACCTCTTAATTTAAAAAAGCCAATTTGTATGCTATCTTCTTAAAGACAGTATATCCAATTTAAAAAAAAAAAAAAGGCTACCAGACTGATAGAGGAAAAGGAGTAGATTATTTCTGTTTGACCACAGGTAATTTACATGATCTCAGTGTTCATCAGGCATACAATGAGGGCTTAGAAGTGAAAGTGAAAGTGAAAGTCACTCAAGTATGACTAACTCTTTGTCACCCCATGGACTATACAATGCATGGATTTCTCCAGGCCAGAATACTGGAGTGAATAGCTGTTCCCTTCTACAGGGGATCTTTCCAACCCAGGGATTGAACACAGGCCTCTTGCATTGCAGGTGGATTCTTTACCAGCTGAACCATCAGAAAAGACTAAATGGCCAACAATATTTGAATAATAGGTGTCTAAGTTTATCCAAAACAGCTTATATAAATGATACTACTTAGTTAACTAATATGTTAATGCAGAAACTTGGGATTTTTCTTCTATAGAATATATTTTAAGGAATATCTTAAACCTCATAGTTAAAATTTTAATATTGTGAATGATAATAAATTAAATGTTCTATAGTTTAGTAACTTGTCCAGATATTAGATGCTTTTTGTTATTGTAACCTTTCTTCCTTTCAGGCAATAATCAATGTCTGGGAAAAGATAAATTTAGTACTCTTAACTAAATTATTCTTTTGATAAGTGAATCTGAAAATTCCCAGAGAACTTAAGATTTGCTTAAGAGGTGATTGTTTCATGGTGCAAAGCTAAAATCATAAGCTATTGAAATAAAGAATCATATTTATTATCATGTTAACATAATTGTCTTTGCAATTTCATTCTATTCTGTTCAAATAATAAATTTTATTTCTTGAAAATCCTTTTCCACAAATATTGAAGTTTTATGTAAATTATTTCTTTGCAGCTTTTAAATTTGAATGAAAACAAGAAAGAAGAAAGCCAGAAAAGAGGAAGGAAACAGGAGAAAAGGGAGGACAGAGTAAGGGAAAACAAAGAAAGCAAAGAAAGGAGAGAGTAAAAGAAAGAGAAGTAAGAGGGAAAAGTAGGCAAGATGCACAGAGAAAGGAATTGTAGGCATTGTCTACAGAGGATACCGTGGGTAACACTATAGAAGTAGGGTCTTTGAAGCACGACGGATATTGACTGTGCAATGCCAGACGATAAGCAATGTTCTTCAGAATTCCAGCGGTTTTGTTGTTGTTTATTTCTTACACTGAGTGAATAAATGCATTTCCAAATGCTTGAATGCCAAGTCTCAAAATGTAATAAAGTAAAACCAACTAATGACAGCTGGGAGAAACAAAGCCTGATTAAAAGAAATACAGAAATTCAAACAACCAGCTCCTCCAAATAATTGAACTTTATTTCTGGCAGAAACCCAGGAATTATTTGCCCCAAAGCATAGATATTTGGAAACAGAAAATTCAGTTGCTTACTTTTTATATTTGCCACATGGTTTCAAAAAGCTAAGAACCTTATTTCCCACTATAGAAATAAGGAGCATTTTGAAGTACAATCATGTGTGTGTGGTAGGGAGCCCTTTTAGGTAGTATTTCTTAAAGCCTCATTTTACCCTTTCCCTACCTGAACCATCATTTTCATTGGTCATCATTATAGACAAGAATGGTGTATTAAAAGCCATAGTTAAGGGTCTGGATGGAAAAATCAATAGGACACATTTTCCAAGTAAAAAATCAATGATACTTAAAACAACTTTTCTTACCTTAAAGGCAAATCCTATGGTGCTAAATAACTAAGTTCCACATGTGCTATGCTGCTGTTCTATCTGACTTGCCATGTCCCCTTATCTTTTTAAGAACAGTCATCTGACCAATTGATTTGACAACACTAGCTGCTGAATAAGAATGTACTAATGCAAAAGGCACTAGAATAAATGAATTAACACAGAACTTATTTTAACTTATTTAAGACTTCCCTGGTGGCTCAGATGGTAAAGCGTCTGCCTACAACGCAGGAGACCCAGGTTCAATCCCTCGATCAGGAAGATCCCCTGGAGAAGGATATGGCAACCCACTCCAGTACTCTTGCCTGGAAAATCCCATGGATGGAGGAGCACAGTAGGCTACAGTCCATGGGGGTCCCAAAGAGTCGGACATGACTGAGCAACTTCACTTACACTTATTTTAACTGCAATGATCAGATATGTATTTTGTTGTTCAGTGACTACAATATAATCCAAAAGGAAAGTCACTGGAATTTCTAAAAGAGCAGGAGCGTTCATTTGTGACGCCAATTGGTAAAGTTAATTGGCTTGCTTGTGACGCAAAACCTTGTTAGTAATCAAGTAAGTTTATGACTGAAGATTAATACTGATTCAGAGCAGTGCAAACTCAGTAGCTTTAAGTGTAAGAACAAAAATGAGGAGTGTAATTCACTCTCTGTGCTAGATGTTCATTTTTATTATTTTTAATCTTCAGTCTAGCCCCGCAAGATGCATTCTACTCTTGCATACACATTGAATCCTATGGGACATGATATAGTAGGCAGTAAAACTCCAAAGCAGCTTAGAGCAGAATTAAGGTACATACCTACAACTTTGTAATGTTGAAACATTTTGTTTCACTCTAACATCACAAATACTCCTGTGCTTTATTAAATCATGGCAAAAACATGAGTCAATAATTGAAATTGCACATAGGTCACTGCCTAAACTGCTTTGCTTACAATGTTCATGAGGAAATGACCTAGAAATTAATTAAGTCATTTTGAGATAAGTATGTAATATACAGATAGGAATTTTCCACCATAAGCTATGTCAGGACTAACTGCCAGGGATTCTTTTTTATTTTCCCCTTCTTTATGTTTTCACTTTTTTTTTTCCAACAGTACAATTCTGTGATTATGCTTGGTATGCATGAATGACTTATAATACGTGTGAGTAAATCTCCCCTTTCTCCATTTCTGAGACTGTTGGGGTTTCCGAGAGCATTGAATGTCTGGATAGGTGGCTGGGGTCTTCATGTTTCTCTGATTTGAAATGAAGGCTGAAGTAGCAAGACCATAGGCCTGCAGGCCATTATTCAGATTGATTAGGCTGAGTTAGTTCAAGGTGGTGGACGATACACCAGAAATCAGATACATAGAAGACATTAGTGAGAATTAAAATCCCTGCCCTACTTATGTTTGATTTAGTCATTTTTATCCTGTCAGCCTCCTATTTAAATATACTTCATAAAGTCACCTTGGACTTCCCTCTATGTCTTTAATATTTATTTCATCAACTAGCATTTTTGTCATTTTAGAAAATTTATTTTTAAAATTTTCCTAACTTATAGACTTATAGTTTTATATTTTATAATTGTTTATTAATTTTATAGGTTCATATTAATATTTTGCTGAGGATTTAAAAAAATTTTCACTTCTTTCACACTATAAAATGTGCGTTGCTTTTGTTATAATGGTTATTAATTCTCATTGCCTTAACTTTTAACTCTGGTTATGTATTTTATTTTTTCTGTTTACTTGTTTAAAATTACTTCTTAATATTTTATTATATTTTGCTCTGAAAAATCAGTTTTACTTTTATCTTTTTTTCTTAAAAATTTTCATTTGGTATTTCTTCTGTTTCTCTCTTCTTGTTTTCCTTTACAATTTTTGCTTTTTATAATAATTGACAGGGCTGTGACTACTCTGATGGTAATAAGGAAAGAGCCCAAACCAGAGGTACTCACAAGGAGAGACAGTAGGCCTTCTTGTCCAAAGGCTTTCTAACACCATTGACTTCCCCAAGGGATCTTCTAACCCATTTATAAATGGTTCCTCAAGAAATGCCACCCTGGGAGAGCCAGTTAATTCTACCTAGAGCTATAAATCCCTGTGCAGATATCTCTCTTGATTTATTAAGATGATGTTGCTTCCTGCTGGTTCACATCATTCAGTCATCATACGAGAAATTGTAAGAGTCCATTGTCTACACTGTGGGTAACTATTGGTTATAGGTACTGGAGCACATATGCTATAGTTTCCCATAGTTCAGAAAAAGAAGATATAAAAATGTATGGAATGTCCCAAATGGGATAAACTCTCTATGTGCTGTATAATTCCTGACATTGTAAAGAGAATACTTGGTACTAAGCATCCTAACTGGCAGAAACTAAGAGAATTAGAGGGCATTAAATACTAAAGTTCTCTAGGGTACCTGTCTTTCAGTTCAGTTCAGTTCAGTTCAGTCGCTCAGTGGTGTCCGACTCTTTGCGACCCCATGAATCACAGCACGCCAGGCCTCCCTGTTCATCACCATCTCCCGGAGTTCACTAGACTCACGTCCATCGAGTCCGTGATGCCATCCAGCCATCTCATCCTGGGTCGTCCCCTTCTCCTCCTGCCCCCAATCCCTTCCAGCATCAGAGTCTTTTCCAATGAGTCAACTCTTCTCATGAGGTGGCCAAAGTACTGGGGTTTCAGCTTTAGCATCATTCAGATATGCAGATGACACCACCCTTATGGCAGAAAGCGAAGAGGAGCTAAAAAGCCTCTTGATGAAAGTGAAAGAGGAGAGTTAAAAAGTTGGCTTAAAGCTCAACATTCAGAAAACGAAGATCATGGCATCTGGTCCCATCACTTCATGGGAAATAGATGGGGAAACAGTGGAAACAGTGTCAGACTTTATTTTTGGGGGCTCCAAATCACTGCAGATGGTGACTGCAGCCATGAAATTAAAAGGCGCTTACTCCTTGGAAGAAAAGTTATGACCAACCTAGATAGTATAGTCAAAAGCAGAGACATTACTTTGCCGACTAAGGTCCGTCTGGTCAAGGCTATGGTTTTTCCTGTGGTCGTGTATGGATGTGAGAGTTGGACTGCGAAGAAGACTGAGTACCGAAGAATTGGTGCTTTTGAGAGTCCCTTCGACTGCAAGGAGATCCAGCCAGTCCATTCTGAATGAGATCAGCCCTGGGATTTCTTTGGAAGGAAGGATGCTAAAGCTGAAACTCCAGTACTTTGGCCACCTCATGAGAAGAGTTGACTCATTGGAAAAGACTCTGATGCTGGGAGAGATTGGGGGCAGGAGGAGAAGGGGACGACCCAGGATGAGATGGCTGGACGGCATCACTGACTCGATGGACGTGAGTCTGAGTGAACTCCGGGAGATGGTGATGAACAGGGAGGCCTGGCGTGCTGTGCTTCATGGGGTCTCAAAGAGTCGGACACGACTGAGCAACTGAACTGAACTGAACTTCCAGATGGCTGCAGTCACCATCTGCAGTGATTTTGGAGCCCCCCAAAATTAAGTCTGACACTGTTTCCACTGTTTCCCATTTATTTCCCATGAAGTGATGGGACCGGATGCCATAATCTTTGTTTTCTGAATGTTGAGCTTTAAGCCAACTTTTTTGCTCCCCTCTTTCACTTTCATCAAGAGGCTTTTAGCTCCTCTTCACTTTCTGCCATAAGGGTGGTGTCATCTGCATATCTGAGGTTACTGATATTTCTCCAGGCAATTTGGATTCCAGCTTGTGTTTCTTCCAGCGTTTCTCATGATGTACTCTGCATATAAGTTAAATAAGCAGGGTGACAAAAGACAGCCTTGACGTACTCCTTTTCCTATTTGGAACCAGTCTGTTGTTCCATGTCCAGTTCTAACTTGCTTCCTGACCTGCATACAGATTTCTCAAGAGGCAGGTACCTGTCTTTGGCAGCCTTCTGTTTTCATTCTTTTCCCTCTTGGTTTTTATAACCCAACTCATACTATATTAGCTAGCAACTCTCTGTTGATATCTGTATCAGGTATTTAACAATTATTTTAAGTAGTAAATGTAAAATCTACATGTGTTTGTTTCTCTCTCCTGAGCTCCAGATTTTGTATTCAATTACCCACGGTCTACTTCCATCTAGATATTGAAAACATATCCAATGTGTCTACAACTTTACTTCCTTCCTTCCCCATCACTCTTCTTGATGAGTCTCCAAGGGATCATTTCTTCTTGAATTTCACACCTCAGGGAACCAATAATCCCTGATGGAACTTCAAGAGTCTTTCCTCTTCTTTCCTCTTCAATTCCACATCCAATTCTTATCATATCTGTTAAATCTGGTTTGTTAATGGCTCTATATCTGTCAAAGGTTTATGCCCCTTCTTTTCATTCTCTTAGAATGATCATCAGAGTCTCTCACCTTGCCTGATAGTTACCAAATATTGCCTCTTGACTCCAGATTCATTCTGTATTGCCTGATCTGTGAAAATTATCCAGGGCCTTTAATTATCTTCTCAAGTTGGAATGATTTTAAGCTTTGGCACTAGAGGATGTTGGACAGACGTTGTAAGCAAAAATAATTTTCTTCATTGTTCTGATGTGGTGGCATAGCTGGCTTCTTCATTACCCAGTCTTGTGGTTCATAGCAACCAGAATTTCACTTGGCATGCTTTCATAGATATTTTTATAGCAGAGTGCCTCAGTAAGACACTAAGTCAACAGCTTTCTCACATCTTAGAGGACATGTTTCCAGCAAGTTCTACAGGGGCAGTACCATAGTAACTTCTCTGCCATGCCATGAACCAGAACCATGCCTTCAAATGAGGTCTATATCTCAGTCTTGGATATAAGGTGGGAGAATTAGGGGAAGGAGCTGAATCTCTTCCTTGGGTCTGTTATGTTAGCGCTAGTGTTATTTTGTATTTTTAGTTGTTTTTTACATTTGCTATTCCTATATTCTCCATGGTTCTCTTTAACTTTTACTATCTTATTTCCCATCACTCCACTCCTGTATTACAGTTAATACATCTCTATGTTATTTTTAACTCCCTCTGTTCAAACAAATTACTTTGTGATGTTACTCTCCTAATTATTTCCAAACTTCATAGATAATTATAATAGATAACCTAGTTCTTCAATTTCCTTTCCATCCCACTTTGATTCATTTTCTTCCTCTGACTGGAAAAGCTAAATAAAGTTGATGCAATTCAGCACCTTGAATTTCTCCTCTGCCATTTTGGGGAGATTGCTTCATTTGGGAGAGTAGCTTGCAATGCCCTTCCTCCTTCCATGTGTCTTCCATCTGGCTAATAGTTATTATAGTCACTAAACTAGGTGCTGGGATTCAACAATGAAAAGAATAAAGTCCCTACCCTCATAAAGCTTATATTCTTAGGGATGAAAATAACAGACAAGAAACAAATATAGATATATCTGTTGAAGGGCAAAAAAATGGTATGGGAAAAAACATCATATGAGGTGGTGTGTCCCTGAAAGTGGAGTATATTATAATGTGATATCAATCAAACTGCAAATTTTCAAGGTTTGTTATATCAGTTTAATTATTGCTAACACTTAACATGAATCACAGTTCAATCATGGCTCTTTTTCATGTCTTCCTCTGGAGCCCAGGTTGACAGAGCAGCTTCTACAAAGATATTACAGGCATTTAGACAGAGGGAAGTGAGATGAGAGTAACAATGTGAAGACGCTTAAAATCCCTACTTGTGAAAATATGTGTCACTTATCTTTTCACATATTGAACAAAACAAGTCACATGACCAAGCCTGAAGCCAACTGGGCAAGAATGTATAATACTCCTGGGACAGTAGGTAATTGTAAACAAAAATGCAGCCTAACACAAGTATAAAAGAAAATCTTTAAGGAGAACATAATTTGATTAGCAAGACCTGAAAGAAATACAAGAGGGAGCTGTGAGGATTTTAGGGGCAGATCACTCCATAACAGGCATAGAATGACTACTTTTATTCTTTCTGTTTTAAGTGAAAACATTATAAGTACAGGGGAAATGATTCTTTTAATAGTAATTCTCTTGACAGTAATTGCTGTGATATGCCATCCCATGAACAGTTAGCATGCGAGGAAAATGAATCAGGCACATTTCCAAATAATAATTATCCTAGTGAATGATGATTTGAACAGACAAGAGGACAGGAGCTTCCTTAAGTACTTCTCTCTTTTGAAACTTAGTCTAAATTTTGTGTTTTAAACAAAATATATTCAAGGTTGGGTTTTGGTGAAACATTTTTTTCAGATCTGATTTTACCACTCAAGGAGGTCTTATTCAAGCCCTTGCTACTTAATTAATCCTTTTGTAAAATTTCTTCTGATTATGTGGAGACAGTATTTATGAATCAATATAAATTGAATTCAATATTATATAAAAATTAATATAAATACTGTAATGAAAATTGTGTAGCTGCATAATCTCATATTGGATGTATTAATATTCTGCTTTGAATAAATGTGATCTTTCCTTAATCTAAATATTATACTTTTCAAATTTTCAAAAAATAATTTTTAATGTTTTACTCCAGATTCTAAAAAGTAGGCTATATATTTTATAGAATATTGTAAAGGTAATGAATAGCTTATACAAGGTTACCAGATATTGTAGCAGTCAGCATCTGGGGAACCACTGTTTACAGGTTATTAAGTATTCTTATTTTTATGAAAATCTTGAGCGTGGTGCTCTTTGAGTATTATATTTCACTATATTTTAATTTTCTTTGTTGTATTAGAATTCTAATTACTATACTTTTCAGCTGCATTTTAAATAAAATCTTCCAGTAAATTTACTAACATAGAATTATTCATAATATTCTTATATTTTCTAATTGCTCCCATTCTAGTTATAATTTCTTTCATTCCAAATTTAATAAATGTGTTTTCTCTCTTGATTAGAGTTGTCAGCAACTTATCAATTTAATAGATCTTAAAGAACAAGACTTTGGTTTTATTTGTCAATTTCATAGTTTTCCAGATTTCTCAGCATTTATTTCCTACTTTAACTTCCTCCCAATTTTCTGGTTGGTTCCCGTTTATTTCTTTTCCATATCCTCAAATTAGATGTTTAGGAGTGCAACCTGAGACCCCCAAGGACTCTTCATTATCCCTCTCTTTCTTTCACTGTTTTATCTCTATGTATTGTATTGAGAAGATAGTATTTATTTCCTTAACTCAAAAATTTATATCTTTGTTTCATGCATATTCCTTCAGTCATGTTCAATGTATTGACTTGAATGACCAGATTTCCTCTTTATGTAATTTTTGCCCCCTTTTGTTCATGAATTCTCAAAAAGAAAATTCAGCAGAAGATAAAGAAATTAGCTCTCTATATCTCAAAATCTAGGAAAAATTGGTCAGTGTGATTATGATTTTTTTCCTTTGAAATCTCTCTCTTTCTGTGTTTACACACACACACACACACACACACACACACACACACACACACACACACACCTATACACATATATTTTTAGAATACTACAATTAATCGGGATTTCTGGTGTTAGTGGTTCCAAACTAGCTAAAATATAAGTACTTTAAAAAATATTTTCAAATACAAAAATTAAAAGGAGAAACCAAACATGATTTTAAATATGTTTGGAAATATTTAACAAAGCTCTATTTGTGTAGAAGTCTGCTAGAAAGATGTTAACAAAGCTCTTGGGTGTTGAGTTTGAAAAGCAAAGGCACCCTAGGCTAATAGCATACTTACCTGAATATCAAAATATATATTTGCTCCATTACTTCACAAAAAATCACAAAGGTTCAGTTTATTTTCAACTTGTAAAATATGTTTCACACTTAGCTCTATTTTGGAAGTGTTTTCTGAAATCGTTATATCAATCTTGAATATTAAATCAAAGAAATGGTGAAATATTGTGAAAAGTTCCAGTACACATGTCTGAAATTTCCAGTTTAGGAACATAATAGTCATGTGACTCTTTTTTTAATGCTTTTTCTGAATCAGCCAAGAATGTTGATTCAGAAATAAATCATCAGGGGTTAGAAGACACAGTCAAGGATTTCCTAGCATCTCAGGTCTCTAGTATCTCTCCTTTGTTGACATCTGATTTTCCCTTTTTCAGTATTGATCTTAAAGCTTCCAAGTATGCAAATTATTCATAAGATACTGCTTTTGTTAAAATGCTTTTAGAGTTAAACATACTCACTTTCAGGCTTCCCCGAGGCTCAAGAGGTAAAGAATCTGCCTGCCATAGCAGGAGACACCGAGACACGGGTTCCATCCCTGGGTTAGGAAGATTCCCTGGAGGAGGAAATGGCAACCCACTCTTGTATTTTTGCCTGGAAAAATCCCGTGGACATGGAGTCACAAAAAGTTGGACATGACTAAGCATGCAAGTACACAGATGCACACATACTCACTTTCTTCATGTTGAAATAATTTCTGACTTATTTTCAAAGTATATATGTTGATAAACTTATCAGTAATATATTATGATTGACCATAAAAGGTTGTTTATTACTTTTTATTATACCTCTAAGTAGTTCTAATGATTTGTCTAAGATTATCTAAAAACTGTATTAATAAGACTATACTTTTCTCCTTTATCTCTTTTTTTTTTCCTTTTATTTTTACTTTATTTTACTTTACAATACTGTATAGGTTCTCCTTTATCTCTTTTCCAGATTGCTTCTATAAGCAATGAAAGGCCACACCCTTTTTATTTAACATTTTTTAGACTGTTCCTAGAGAACATAGAGAATGAGCTGAATAAGAGTAAAGAACAGAGTCTAATGTTGTTCATGGTCTAATGCTCAGCTTTGTGGCAGGAACTTATAGGCAGACAGAATATTTGTTAAATGAATGTTAACTCTTAACCTCCTTGCATTTTTTGTTCTGTTACTTAATTTTCTTTATATCTCCCGCTTCCCTTAGATTTTCACCCTCAGTTCCTACTGAAGACAGTAGTAACTACCATTTATTAAGTGGCATGTGTGTGTATGTGTATAATCACCAATCCAAATATAAAGCAAGGTTTATATGTACCCCGGTTTCCTTGCTAAGCTTATATTTTCCCATATTCTCTTATGAAGAAATTTTCAATGATAGCAAGTGATTTTTCCCAGCTCACACCAGTGAGAATCAGGGCCAGGGTTAAAACTCAGCTCTATTTCACTGAGTTTTTCCACTGCCCTCTGCTTCAACAATTTAGTACTAGTACTAACAGAGAACACTTATGTTACCTCACTAATAAATGGAAGAGTTAGGATTTTAAGCCAAGCAGTATGGCTTTAGAATTTGTTCTCTTAACCATTACTCCTTATAATCAGAGGGTAATCAGAGCATGCATAGTCCAGTGAAAGGAGGTTGTTTAATATTCTACCTATGGTACAATGAACCAAGTCACACATTCTCCTACTTCTACCACAGAAGCTGGTTTGAGAAATACTAGGCAAAATACATTTGGCTGAACAAAATTTTATGTCATAGAATGTGACATTCTCATTGTGAGAATGAAGTTACATTGGGGTCATAATGGCTGTGTGAGGGGAGGCGTAAGAAGAAAGCCTCGGTACTGAGTTCTAGTGGGAGGTGTACATGGAAGAGAGAAAGATTTAGAAGGCAGAGAAAGATATCAAAGGATTTTCAGTGTGCAGTGTGTTTGGTGAAATCTGTGGTGAAAAAAAAAGTGTGGTCTCTGGTAAAACCAGAGCTTTTGAAGGTACAAGGAGCTGGAGTGGGAAAAGGAAGAATAACCATTGAGAAATGAATAACATAACAAGATCTGTGCAGGTCAAGAGCAAAAGCTGCCACAGATGGGTGCAGTCACAGACTTATTACATTTTCTTATACTTAATGCAAAATTTTACTTATTTTATACAGTTTATCCTGCCTTCCACAAAAACTTCAAGTAATTGGTGATCTGAAAAAAACGTTTCCTCCTTAGTTAAGGGTTTTTCTATCTCCATCGCAAAACTCATCCACAATATGATGAAGCATTTTTAATAAATATGCCAAAGAGAAAAACAGAACTTATCAATGTATCATTTAAGGGTATATGCATATATATTCACATGTATGTATTCATATATATATATATATATATATATATATATATATATATATATACACACACACATATTCATATACATACATATACACACAGGGAAATAAGGCCTTGCCCAAATATGTAGCTATAATGACATTTCTGGATAAGAATTCAGGATTCTAAATCTATAGTCTTATAGCTAAAAGGAAGAAAGCTTCCATAAAGAGACCAGGTATAGGATATAAAACTATACTTATTTGAAAAGCTAATCTTTATACTGACTGCAAAATTCAAATGGAGATTTTTGTTTTCCTTTTAAACATCTGAAGCTTAAAACTAAAACCTTCTCTTGAACTGAAGTGAGACATATTGCTACTGGTACACAGGTCATGCATATTTTTCTGTTGTAACAATTTTTATATCATTCTGCTTTTCTAAGACTTAAAAAGAAAACTGATTTCCACTGCTTTAAAAAACAACTCAAATTTACTTTCCATTAGGTTCTAACTTCTCCTTTAGAGTTTTTCCTATGTTTCTCACATCAGCCACAATTTTTAGACTTTAGTCTCTGTGTCTGATGCAATCAGTGTAAATGAAATGGAGAATCGAAACCTTTCTAATCCAGGAAACACCATCTCATTTTTACTTCCTCCACTTTCTCTGAAGCCATAAGTCTTTGTCTATCAGTGATTAAAAATTTGGAACTGTAGTGATTTTGAAAGTATAAACATTTTCCTCTTTAATGTATTCTAATATCAAAATTTTCTTAGAACATTATGCCAAAAATGGCAGCTCACCTTATTTTGTATTAGTGTGGTTTTATTATTTATTTTAAAGCACATTTATTATTAAAATACAAAATTACAGTACTGTCATAATTCCAAAAAAAAATGTGCACCAGGAAAGATTGGCCTTTAAGATAATGAAACATTTTATTTAATAGTTTACTACACTAAAATACATTTCTAAATTTATGCTTATTCATTAATAGAATACACTTAAATGAGTGAAAAATATTTATTTAAATACTGATAAAATCCCGGTATGATGGCTTCTGCCAACAAAGGGTTTCTAACTCTTTTTGTTATCAAGAAAATATATGTACAAACAGATTACAACAGAAGACTCTTCCCTGGATTTAGCAGGTCATATGGCTGAAGAAGGAGGCTTCCCAGATGGTGCAGTGATAAAGAATCTGCCTGCGAAGGCAGGAGACTCAAGAGATGTGGGCTCAGTCACTGGGTAGGGAAGATCCCCTGGAGTAAGAAATGGCACCTCCCATATTCTTGCCTGAAAAATTCCATGGACGGAGAAGTCTCATGGCTACAGTCCATGGGGTTGCAAAGCGTTGCACAGGACTGAGCACGCATGCATAGTCTGTCAGCGCATGGCTAAAGCTGAAAGACCCCCCAGACAGTTTGGTACAACCAACTGATAAAGTCCCTGCTATAGGAATGTGAGCGCATGTGCTATGTGCAGCTTTCATGTTATTTCCATAAAATGAAATTGCTTGTCATTCATTTTACTCCTCATTCCTTTCCACTGGCTCTGGGGCGGAGACTCCTATAAATGCTACCTTAGACACAGAGTGGAAAAACACTTTTGAGGAGAGAAGTAACTGCCAAATTGGATCTCTGAATGAATCCATGCAGTTGGGCTACTCTTGATTCCTTGGCTACATAGAAAATTATATGAAAGAGAAACTTTTATATTATATACTTAAACTGCATACACTAAAATTTCACTATTACAAATGTAAACAGTTGCATTGCAAATGACAAAAGTTATCATTATAATATGCTTTTGTTTCAAAGATAATTCTACTGTACACTTCTAAAGCAAAATATTGAAGAATTTCCAACTTAAATGTCAACAGTCAAAAGTAGTTCATATAACCTTTATCTTTCTAGAAAAGAGTTCAGTTCAGTTCAGTCACTCAATCATGTCTGACTCTTTGTGACCTCATGAATCACAGCACCCCAGGCCTCCCTGTCCATCACCAACTCCCGGAGTTCACTCAAACTCATGTGCATCAAGTCGGTGATGCCATCCAGCCATCTCATCTTCTGCCATTCTCTTCTCCTCCTGCTTCCAATCTCTCCCAGCATCAGAGTCTTTTCCAATGAGTCAACTCTTTGCATGAGGTGGCCATAGTATTGGAGTTTCAGCTTTAGCATCAGTCCTTCCAGTGAACACCCAGTACTGATCTCCTTTAGGATGGACTGATTGGATCTCCTTGCCATCCAAGGGAATCTCAAGAGTCTTCTCCAACACCACAGTTCAAAAGCATTATTTCTTTGGCACTCAGCTTTCCTCACAGTCCAACTCTCACATCCATACATGACCACTGGAAAAACCATAGCCTTGACTAGACGAATCTTTCTTGGCAAAGTAATGTCTCTGCTTTTGAATATGCTATCTAGGTTGGTCATAACTTCCTTTTCAAGGAGTAAGTGTCTTTTAATTTCCTGGCTGCAATCACCATCTGCAGTGATTTTGGAGCTGCAAAAAATAAAGTCTGATACTGTTTCCACTGTTTCCCCATCTATTTCCCATGAAGTGATGGGACCGGATGCCATGATCTTCATTTTCTGAATGTTGAGCTTTAAGCCAACATTTTCACTCTCCTCTTTCACTTTCATCAAGAGGCTCTTTAGTTCTTTTTTGCTTTCTGCCATAAGGGTGGTGTCATCTGCACATCTGAGGTTATTGATATCTCTCCCGGCAGTCTTGATTCCAGCTTGTGCTTCTTCCAGCTCAGCATTTCTCATGATGTACTCTGCATATAAGTTAAATAAGCAGGGTGACAATATACAGCCTTGATGTATTCCTTTTCCTTTTTGGAACCAGTCTGTAGTTCCATGTCCAGTTCTAACTGTTGCTTCCTGACCTGCATATAGGTTTCTCAAGAGGCAGGTCTAGTGGTCTGCTATTCCCATCTCTTTCAGAATTTTCCACAGTTTATTGTGATCCACACTGTCAAAGGCTTTAGCATAGTCAATAAAGCAGAAATAGATGTTTTTCTGGAACTCTCTTGCTTTTTCCATGATCCAGCGGATGTTGGCAATTTGATCTCTGGTTCCTCTGCCTTTTCTAAAACCAGCTTGAACATCAGAAAGTTCATGGTTCACGTATTGCTGAAGCCTGGCTTGGAGAATTTTGAGCATTACTTTACTAGCGTGTGAGATGAGTGCAATTGTGCGGTAGTTTGAGCATTCTTTGGCATTGCCTTTCTTTGGGATTGGAGTGAAACTGAGCTTTTCCAGGCCTGTGGGCACTGCTGAGTTTTCCAAATTTGCTGGCATATTAAATGCAGAACTTTCACAGCATGATCTTTCAGGATTTGAAATAGCTCAGTTGGAATTCCATCACCTCCACTAGCTTTCTTTGTAGTGAAAAGTTATTAGGACTCAAAAATAACATAAACTTACATATGATTATCTTTGTTAATGCAGAATTGTAATCATGGATATTTTATTATAAAATAATAGATAATGAGTTGAAGATTATGAATATATTATAATATGGGAGACAAAAAAGAATGAACTGCATGAAATATATTGTGTTCACAATAAAGAGTAAGTTTGTAGCCTTTTCATCTCTTTAACGGGCAGTGAGTCTTTTCATCTCATCTCTGCATACATTTGTTTGATTTTTCCCTCTGGAAACTGGTTTCTTAGGCAGAGTGTTTCATTTTCGTTTTCCAGAGTTTTTAAACATTCATTGTTTTAGCCATCATCAGTACTGACAATGGTATAAATCATATGGACACTCAACACATATTTACATTTTACTACTCATTCTCTATCAGCATTCCAGTCTCCAAGAAGAAAAGCAAAATGATTCTCTCAGACTAGATCAAGTGTTTGTTCCCAGATGTCCCTATCATCTCCCTTGATTGAGATTAGGATGGGTATGTTAACTAGGGAGAGGGCAACTGGGATTTTTACCAGGAAACTTGAAGCAAAAAATCATATGGGATCCAGGCAATTATGTTATAGTTAACTTTTAGGTATTCCAAAGCATAAAATGTGTCTATGGGGCAAAGGAATACATGCATAGGTAATTATTAGTATCCATGATCATTATTTAAAATAAGAATCTGGTGCACATTTCTCCTATATTCATTGTCATTGTGCTGATTATGATCAACTGAAGTTTGAAAGAGAATATCTGGAGGTAGAGATAATGATTACCATAAAAGTGAGCACTATAAATTATTTGCAAGAAAATTATTTGTTAAGCAGTTATGACTATCTGAAAATATTTCAAAAGCAATCATATGTGTCTGGAAACAACTGGCCTGGCTTGCCTCTCAGTTAAACTCCTCTTTATGCACTTTCACTCAATCGTTGAGTCACCATCTCAAATAGATACTTTTTTAAGAGTTTTACTTGATTAACTGCATTTACTTTAAAAATAGCCTTAATATATTTTCTGTAAGTCATATTAGTTTTCTATGAATCTAAATTACTCAGATGTTATATTGTACTGTTCCATAATTCAGCATTCATCTACTCATTGATTGTAGTGTTACTCTAAATGAAATCCAGTGATTTTTTTATTTAATGCCCACTTACTGTCTAGGAAAATGTGGGATCATTAAATGAAGTTTCTATTTCCTAGACTAAAGGATATGTTTGAGGGACCATTTTTCTTTACACAGTGAATTAGGCTATTGTGGGAGGGAAATAAATTGGGTTTTTTTTTTTTTTTCATAGTTATTTATCTGTTTGAGAGTAATAAGCAAGCCCATACTTAAGTATATCAATTTAAAATTATCAATTGAAAAATCCAATATTATAATGGAGTTAGGATTCATTATGGGTCTTTGAACTAAACAGTTCCATGAAGACATTAATGACTAAGCTACTATATATGAAACTTAAATAATTTTTTTAATCTATTTAGATACTTAATATGTGTCTACATGTGACATTCAGCTTTTTATTGATATTGTGTCTACCAATGATTTTTTTTTAGGTAAATGTATCTACAGCAATATAGATTCTGGCCTCAATTACCCTAATATTCCATTTGGTTAATATACCATGAAGAAAAGCCCTGTGCGTCTCCAGTAGATTATTGTAAAATAGATGGGTTGGAACTTTTTCCTAAGGTAGATAGTGCACAAAATATATTACTTCTTAACACATCTTAATATTACATATAGTTAGAATGTTAAATGCCACCAACTGCACTTTATAAATTATAGCTGATGTACCTCAAACCAAAGAGTTGCTCACCTGCAGAGAAACCATCATATTTAAAGCCCATTTCCAAGTCTTCTTATGCCCTCAAGGATAAGACAGGCTAAAGTAATGACACTATTGGAACTGCACATAATCAGCTCCTATAAAAACATGTAGTCCTGACTCCAATTATGTTAATTCATTGCAGCAGAACTGTACATTTCAATCACCAAAAGGTTCAGTGGCTTTCTGAAGCCCCTGTGGCAGTACCCTTGCAGTCCCCATGAAAGTATTTAGCAAATCACTTTGTGAAGTGTGAGGGGCTTAAAGCAGTAATAGACCAATCCATTTTACTTTGATATATTCCTCTTAAGTCAATGAGGGCTTTGCTGGGGACTGAAGATGGACGATTTTTCTTCTCCAGTTCACTCTTTGGAAGAATCTTGGATAATGCATAATAATACAGACATCCACTTTCAAGGTCTAGAGCCACTAGAGGACAAGGGGATCAAAATTCACAGTGAAGCAAGAGTTTAAACCAGAGCCACCCAATTTAAGCCCCTTAAAAATGCTAGGAGTGCTTTTTCTACAGCATTTTATATATAAATATGTCACTTCTACATTTCTGCAAACTTAATAGACCATTCAAGACACATTTGTTATCATATTATGGAAAGGGGTACATTGAGATATTTTTGCCTTATCAGTGAAGCTACTTTTGTAATAAAGAGGTTGATTTTTAAGTCCATATGTAGAGTGTGTAGCATAGAATCCTACAGAAGCAAAGTGCAATTACATCTGGACATCCAGAAAAAATAAACTTGGCAGAGCTATGAGCTTAGTGTGAGCATTAATGGTCTTTCTGATATAATTCTTCATTGCAGAGTAAGTGGAGAATTTATTTAGATTTTTTTTTTTCTAAACATAAAGCCACTTATTAGTGACAAATATACTCAGTGTTGTCAAAGAAGTAGATGCTGAAGGGAGAAACTATTGTAAAATATAGAATGCCATGAAAAAGTATATTAAAGTTTATAACTCCAAAAGCATGACTTAATGAAGAATTATAGTCTGCAGCAGTTATTTAGCAAACCTTGACTTTTTTCAATTTTCCAGACTGATGGTGCATTGCAAGAGGGAAAGTCTGGCAAGAGTTGTCCTACAGACTTTAAAATTCTTACAGCATTATTAATATTTTAAAATATTCTAATTGCTTAAAATAGTATAGTGCTTTAAAACAATTGATCTAAAATATACTGGGCAGTAGTTTTGATGAGTGTGAATTATCAATAGCCTACAGATGTATTATAAATATTTTGCTAATTGTAGGACTTTTCATTCAATGTTTTAAAAGAATCTATGAAATAATGGCTCTTAGGTTTGAATAAAATCAGGTTTTTAGTTTAATATTACTATTTTCTTCAATCTGGTTCTTGGTCAAGGATGTTTTCTGGAGGAAATAACACTTTGTTGTCTCTCACAAGATGCTTAAATCTAAATATTAGATGCATGAGGAGCAAGCAGTTGTTTAGGAACGGCCACCTGATAGATGTTATTTTTGTTTTTATACAACTGAAAATTGAAAAAAAAAAAAGATCTAGTTGTTATTTATCTGTATAAATATAGCAGAATTTACCATTAAAAGGACCTAAATAAAATTTGTTGTAATGGATATTTTTTAAAAAGCATACAGTGAAATCAAGAACTACACATTTCAGAGTATATATAGAAACAAAAAGCTATAGAGAACAATTTTAAACACAAAATTGGTAGTATTTACAATTTTATTTAATTTTTAGAAATTAATCAAAGTCAAAACTAATTTAAAAGATTATACAAATTATTTACCCTGGATCCACGATATGACTTATGATTGAATTAAAATGCCCCAGGTGTATGTGACTACAAGTATATATGTTTTGGTTTCAATATCCACAGTTCGCACAAAAGTGTCTAACTCTGAGTTCTCAGTATGTTTCAAGTGAACAATGTCTTTCGCGTTGCAGTGCTTTCAAAGGTCCTGGTGATGTGGCCAGTCTCCTCTTCTTGCCACCCATACATTTTTCTCTTCTTGAAAAATACATTTTCTTCTCTTTCTTTTGGAGTAGAAGAATAAAATGGGAAAAATAGATTTTAGGAAACAAACAAATATGACAAAGTTACAAGTTGAGAAAAGAGAAAAATCATGTCCTGCTGATGGGTTTCATTTGAAACCATGATTAATTTACATATAAACATAGTTGTCTCTGGATTTATCAATTTTGTGAAGCCAAAATTCCTTGATTCTTTGAGAAAGTAAAGTTTAAGTTTGACTTGATTTTAATTTTTAAAAATGCTGAATGATGATACATGCACGAAGCAAAGTATTTGTATTAGTTGGGTTTTGCTGTACAAAACCACGTCAAAAATTAGTGATTTAAAATGAAACCAAATTATTGTTTTTCGTGATTCTTTGGGTGACTGAAAAGTTTGTCTCTATTCTCTCCTGGGCTTATTCATGGACTGAAGTTGGCTGGTGGGTCACCTGGGGACTGGTCTCATGGAATAGCTGGGATGCTTGGGTTAGAGAGACATGATTTTCCATAGGTCTCTCATCTTGCATGCAGCTAATTCATGCTTAATAACACCGTTGTCCTAGGGTTGTCAAGAGTAAGAGAGCAAGCCTTAATGATCAAGTGTTTTGAAAGGCTTTGCTAGTGTCACCTTGGCTAAATTCCCAACAGTCAAAAAAATTCACAAAGCCAAGTAAAAATTTGAAGAGCAGAGATATACCTCAGTTCAGTTCAGTCGCTCAGTTGTGTCCAGTTCTTTGCAACCCCATGAATCGCAGCACACCAGGCCTCCCTGTCCATCACCAACTCCCGGAGTTCACTCATACTCACATCCATCGAGTCAGTGATGCCATCCAGACATCTCATCCTCTGTCGTCCCCTTCTTCTCCTGTCCCCAATCCCTCCCAGCATCAGAGTCTTTCCCAATGAGTCAACTCTTCACATGAGGTGGCCAAAGTACTGGAGTTTCAGATGTAGCATCATTCCTTCCAAAGAAATCCCAGGCCTGATCTCTTTCAGCATGAACTGGTTGGATCTCCTTGCAGTCCAAGGGACTCTCAAGAGTCTTCTCCAACACCTTAGTTCAAAAGCATCAATTCTTTGGCGCTCAGCCTTCTTCACTGTCCAATTCTCACATCCATACATGACCACTGGAAAAACTATAGCCTTGACTAAATGGACCTTAGTCGGCAAACTAATGTCTTGTCTTTTGAATATGTTGTCTAGGTTGGTCATAACTTTTCTTCCAAGGAGTAAGCGTCTTTTAATTTCATGGCTGCAGTCACCATCTGCAGTGATTTTGGAGCCCCCAAAAATTAAAGTCTGACACTGTTTCCACTGTTTCCCCGTCTATTTCCCATGAATGGATGGGACCAGATGCCATGATCCTCGTTTTCTGAATGTTGAGCTTTAAGCCAACTTTTTAACTCTCCTCTTTCACTTTCATCATGAGGCTTTTTAGCTCCTTTTCAATTTCTGCCATAAGGGTGGTGTCATCTGCATATCTGAGATTATTGATATTTCTCCTGGCAGTCTTGATTCCAGCTTGTTTCGTCCAGTCCAGGGTTTCTCATGATGTACTCTGCATATAAGTTAAATAAGCAAGGTGACAATATACAGCCTTGACGTACTCCTTTTCCTATTTGGAACCAGTCTGTTGTTCCATGCACAGTTCTAACTGTTGCTTCCTGACCTGCATACAGATTTCTTAAGAGGCAGGTCAGGTGGTCTGCTATTCCCATCTCTTTCAGAATTTTCCACAGTTTATTGTGATCCACACAGTCAAAGGCTTTGGCATAGTCAATAAAGCAGAAATAGATGTTTTTCTGGAACTCTCTTGCTGTTTCCATGATCCAGCGGATGTTGGCAATTTGATCTCTGGTTCCTCTGCCTTTTCTAAAACCAGCTTGAACATCAGGAATTTCACAGTTCATGTATTGCTGAAGCCTGGCTTGGAGAATTTTGAGCATTACTTTACTAGCGTGTGAGATGAGTGCAATTGTGCGGTAGTTTGAGCATTCTTTGGCATTGCCTTTCTTTGGAACTGGAATGAAAACTAAGTTTTTCCAGTCCTGTGGCTACTGCTGAGTTTTCCAAATTTGCTGGCATATTGAGTGCAGCACTTTCACAGCATCATCTTTCAGGATTTGAAATAGCTCAAGTGGAATGCCATCACCTCCACTACCTTTGTTCATAGTGATGCTTTCTAAGGCCCACTTGACTTCACATTCCAGGATGTCAGGCTCTAGATGAGTGATCACACCATCGTGATTATCCAGGTCATGATGATCTTTTTTGTACAGTTCTTCTGTGTGTTCTTGCCACCTCTTAATATCTTCTGCTTCTGTTAGGTCCATACCATTTCTGTCCTTTATCAAGCCCATCTTTGCATGAAATTTTCCCTTGGTATATCTCATTTTCTAGAAGACATCTCTAGTCTTTCCCATTCTGTTGTTTTCCTCTATTTCTTTGCATTGATCACTGAAGAAGCCTTCTTATCTCTTCTTGCTATTCTTTGGAACTCTGCATTCAGATGCTTATATCTTGCCTTTTCTCCTTTGTTTTTCTCCTCTCTTCTTATCACAGCTATTTTTCAGGCTTCCCCAGACAGTCATTTTGCTTTTTTGCATTTCTTTTCCATGGGGATGGTCTTGATCCCTGTCTCCTGTACAATGTCACGAACCTCCGTCCATAGTTCATCAGGCACTCTATCTATCAGATCTAGGCCCTTCAATCTATTTCTCACTTCCACTGTATAATCATAGGGGATTTTATTTAGGTCACACCTCAATGGTCTACCGGTTTTCCTACTTTCTTCAATTTGAGTCTGAATTTGGTAATAAGGAGTTCATGATCTGAGCCACAGTCAGCTCCCTGGTCTTGTTTTTGTTGACTGTATAGAGCTTCTCCATCTTTGGCTGCAAAGAATATAATCAATATGATTTCAGTGTTGACCATCTGGTGATGTCCATGTGTAGATTCTTCTCTTGTGTTGTTGGAAGAGGGTGTTTGCTATGACTAGTGCATTTTCTTGACAAAACTCTATTAGTCTTTGCCCTGATTCATTCTGCATTCCAAGGCCAAATTTGCCTGTTACTCCAGGTGTTTCTTGATTTCCTACTTTTGCATTCTAGTCCCCTATAATGAAAAGGACATCTTTTTGGATGTTAGTTCTAAAAGGTCTTGTAGACCTTCATAGGACCGTTCAACTTCAGCTTCTTCAGCATTACTGGTTGGGACATAGATTTGGATTACCGTGATATTGAATGGTTTGCCTTGGAAATGAACTGAGATCATTCTGTCATTTTTGAGATTGCATCCAAGTACTGCATTTTGGACTCTTTTGTTGACCATGATGGCTACTCCATTTCTTCTGAGGGAATCCTTCCTGCAGTAGTAGATATAATGGTCATGTGAGTTAAATTCACCCATTCCAGTCCATTTTATTTCTCTGATTCCTAGAATGTCGACATTCACTCTTGCCATCTCTTGTTTGACCACTTCCAATTTGCCTTGATTCATGGACCTGACATTCTAGGTTCCTATGCAATATTGCTCTTTACAGCATTGGACCTTGCTTCTATCACCAGTCACATCCACAGCTGGATATTGTTTTTGCTTTGGCTCCATCCCTTAATCATTTCTGGAGTTATTTCTCCACTGATCTCCAGTAGCATGTTGCGCACCTACTGATCTGAGGAGTTCCTCTTTCAGTATCCTATCATTTTGCCTTTTCATACTGTTCATGGGGTTCTCAAGGCAAGAATACTGAAGTGGTTTACCATTTTCTTCTCCAGTGGACCACATTCTGTCACACCTCTCCACCATAACCCGCCCATCTCAGGTTGCCCCACGGGCATGGCTTAGTTTCTTTGAGTTAGACACGGCTGTGGTCCTAGTGTGATTGGATTGACTAGATTTCTGTGAGTATGGTTTCAATGTCTGCCCTCTGATGCCCTCTTGCAACACCTACCATCTTACTTGGGTTTTTCTTACCTTGGGCATGGGGTATCTCTTCACAGCTGCTCCAGCAAAGCTTAGCCGCTGCTCCTTACCTTGGATGAAGGGTATCTCCTCACTGCTGCCCTTCCTGACCTTCAGCGTGGGATAGCTCCTCTAGGCCCTCCTGCACCCGCACAGCCACAGCTCCTTGGACGTGGGGTTGCTCCTCCTGGCCGCCCTGGCACTATGTGTGGGCGGCTGCGACTGGTGCACTAAGTGCGGCCGAGAGGAGCTACCCCACGTCTGAGGTCAGGGGCAGCGGCCAAGAGTGCCAGGTTGCGATGGCGCAGGAACAGCCGAGAGGACCTACCCCACATCCAAAGTCAGGGGCGGCGGCCAGGAGAAGCTACCTCGCATCCTAGGTCAGGGGCAGCCGGGAGAAGCCACCTTGCACCTGAGATATACCCTCCCTTCACCGAGGAGCTACCCCATGTCCTAGGTCAGGAGCAGCCAGGAGGAGCCACCCTGTGCCAGAGATATGCCTACCCTTCACCTTTTAATTCAAGGAATTTCAAGGTCATATTGTAGAGAGTAAATACAGGAATGGAAAAAAGGTGTTATCATTTTTGCCATCTAACATAGTGAATTTTAAGGTAAATAACAAGTAAAAAAAGGAACATATTTTTAGAAAATAAAATAGAATATAAAATGGTCAGGGCCATATATATGTGTCATTAATTAAACCACAAGTATAAATAGAAATAAGATGCCCTTATTGTCATCTTCAATGTCCTTTTTTCAGGAGTATTTGTGACTGACCTGTAGTTAGATTGAATTATAATAGCTATTTCTGGAATTTTGAGATCTCATAGAAAATATGTTTTACAGCTATGTTTTCATAGTATTTCTAAGTAGACATCCAATATTACCTACTATCTTCCCATAACTCATGAAATATCTGAAATATAGTGCATGCCAATGAATAGTTATTGAATAAATTAGGTGATTTTTGTTTATACCAGGCAATATACATGAAAACCAAAATAGTAATATTCAGATGAAAACCTACTTTACTCTAATTTCTAACTATAGATATTTACCATTTTCCTTGCCAGTCCTGCTTGGCAAATAGATTTTGGTTGAATATTGCCCACTCTCACATTTTTCTTATTAGTAGAAATCTTAAGGGCCTTGATGAAATTTCTCCTATTATCTCAATCATCTCACAGGGAAACCTTAGAAATAATGCTACATTCAATCAAAAGAAATGCTATTTTTCATCTTCAATCTTGCTTTTGAACTAAACTCATGAGACTCAAAAAAAGTGTTATCTATAGTTCTAAGTAAAACTAATTGAGACATGACCAAATATACAGATAGGAAAAGAGAATACTTTTGGGAAATTTTGATAATTGTGGAATAGGATCAACGAGCATGCTATATATATCATTACCTATTTTGAGAAGGAAAAAAATAACTAGAATCACATTGAACAATATTGTTTTGAACATTCTTATGAGGGTAGATTTCACTTTTGAAAATAAGTAAAAAGGGCACTGCTGTCAAGATGAATGAAATGTAGAAAGTATCTGCCATATAGACTGGTGTAGGATCATAAAATATTGAATTGTAAAATTTAAAAACAGATTTATGAGAGAAAGCCTTCCATGTAATTTTACAGCCCCAAATCCCTTAAAAATGTGCTGAGTTCTTAAAGTTTGCAGATTTTAGGATGTATAGCAGATGGGAATAAAAATTAATACCAAGATTTCACTTTATTGCTTGCTGAATATTGTTCGTTGTCCAAAAATGCCTTGACACAGGTGACTGATTTTTACTACAAATCATTCCTTCAATACTGGCCACAGGTTACATTGAAATGATTTAAATTTTATAATTACAAAAACATAAATGAGAAAAAATATATTTAACACTTATGATTGTGTATTTAAGCATTATATAAATAATACATGAATGAACTTAGTAAAATAAAAATGTAATGTTTTGAGACTAAGCAATAAATCTCTATTCCTCATCTTGGGCCAATACACAGAGATTAGCACTGCTAAAGATTGTGTTTGATCCAATTAGATTTTTTCTTTGTTTGATCCAATTAGAATTAGAATTTTTTTAAAAATTTATCTGTATTTGCTATATCATACATATGTGATGCATTCATAAGTTAAAATGTGTATATTAGTATCATGTATTATATAATTTATGGATGCAAGTTTGCTAATTCACAAATATAGGTTCATGTGTGTATATTTATTTGCTGACATATTAAAAAAATTATATATAGAGAGGTACAAGACACAGATAATGCAGAAATCATAACTGGTCAGCTCAGTGACTGTGTAAGCACCACCAAACTCAAGATATAAAACATAATTTTTGTTGCTGCTCATTAGCCCATGAGAATTTCTTATCTGTGTTCCCTTCTTTGTACACTTACTTAGAAATCAAGACTTCTAAAATGATAGGTTAGATTTGCATGTATTTTTAATTAAACTGAAAAAAACTGTCTAGGTTACTTACATTCATAGACCATTATGAAGTGAGATTCTTTCATTTTTATATATGTAATTCATTCATTTTCATTCATACTAAATATATTACATAATTTATTCATTTTAAATTGATGAACTTTGGGTTGTGAGAGCAATGCAATGAATATTTTTGTGTATTTTTTCTCAATACACACAGGCTTACATTTTGAAGATTAATATTTAGAAGTAGAATTGCTGAGTCATAGTGTAAGATTACATTGAAATTTTTAAGACTGCCAGCACATTTTTCAAAGTTCCTGCACCATTTTACATTCCTAAGCAGCAGTGTATGAAGGTTCAAATTTTTCTATGTCCTCATCAACATGTTATATTCTTTATTTTTTATTATAGTCATTCTAGTAAGGATGTGGCATCTCATAGACATAGACATAGAAATAGAGGAATAGATATATACATACTGTAATTGTCATTGTTGTTGTTTAGTTACTAAGTCATGTCCAACTCTATGACTCCATGGATTGAAGCATGCCAGGCTCCTGTTTCCTCCACTATCTCGCAGAGTTGGCCCTAATTCATGTTCACTGAGTTGCTGATGCTGTCTAACCATCTCATCCTCTGCCACTCTTCCCGCCTTTGCCTTCAATCTTTCCCAGCATCAGGGTCTTTTCCAATGAGTTGGCTCTTCACAGCAGGTGGCCAAAGTACTGGCAGTTCAGCTTCAGCCACAGCCCTTCCAGAGAATATTCAGGGTTGATTTCCTTTAGGATTAACTGATATGATCTCCTTACAGTCAATGGGACTCTCTAGGAGAGTCTTATTCAGCACCACAGTTCAAAAGCATCAATTCTTCAAAACTCAGCCTTACTTATGGACCAACTCTCACATCCATACATGACTACTGGAAAGAAAACATAGCTTTGATTATATCTACTTTTGTCAGCAAAGCGATATATTTGCTTTTTAATACACTGTCTAGGTTTGTTATAGTTTTCCTTCCAGGGGGCAAACATCTTTTAATTTCATGGCTGCAGTCACCATCCGCAGTGATTTTAGAGCCCATGAAAAGAAAATCTGTCGCTGCTTTCATTTTTTCCCCCTTTTCTTTGCCATTAAGTGATAGAACCAAATGCCGTGATTTGGTTGTATGAATGTTGAGTTTCAAGCAAGCTTTTTCACTCTCCTCTTTCATTAAGAGGCTCTTTAGTCCGTCTTCTTTTTCTGTCATTAGAGTAGTATCATCTGCATATCTAAGGTTGTTGATATTTCTCCCTGCAATCTTGATTTCAGCTTGTGATTCATCCAGCTCAGCATTTCACACGATGTGCTTGCATGTAAGTTAAATTAGCAAGATTACAGTATACAGCCTTGTCATACTCCTTTGCCAGTTTTGAACCACTCAGTTGTCCTATGTCCAGGTCTAAATGTTGCTTCTTGACCTGCATAAAGGTTTCTCAGGAGACAGGTAACTTGGTCTGGTATTCCCATCTCTTTAAGAATTTCCCACAATTTGTTGTGATCCACACAGTCAAAGGCTTTATTGTAGTCAATGAAGCAGAAGTATATGTTTTTCTGGAACTCCCTTGCTTTCTACACAATCCAGTGAGTGTTGCAAATTTGATTTCTGGTTCTTTGCTTCTTTGAAACTCAGCTTGTACATCTGGACATTCTCAGATCATATACTGCTGAAGCCTAACTTGAAGGATTTTGAGCATAACCTTACTTGCATGCAAAAGGAATGGAATTGTAGTAGTTTGAACATTCTTTGTCGTTGCCCTTCTTTGGGATTGGAGTGGAAACTGAGCTACACATACATTTAAAAACATTTAAAATGTGTAGTGTTACTAGACCAATAATGATGTGATGACTTATGTCATCTAAGATGGAAAGGGAAAGAAACAAAACAACACAAAAGCAAAAACATGAGGTTGACTGTCAAAAGGGTTTGAATAATGTCTCTAATGTCAGATTTGCAGTAACTTGTATAACTAGGTATCCTGACACATTTTTAGGTGTCCTATAGCAACAATATTAATTTCCATTTAATTATTAAAATCCTAATTTTTGAGTGGGATGTTAGAGGTTGCAACCTTTAGTTTACCAATACTCAGAATTACTATTTTATCATGTTATTTTCTAACCATAACCCTTTTCCCTATTACTGAGTAGCTATTCTCCTAACCGCTTCATAGCTGTCTAGCTCTCTACCTTTAGAATTTTTTTTCTATGCAGGTTTATCAGTGGGCAAAACTGATGAGGCAAAATACATTCATGTACATTTGGTCATAAGTATACCAGCGAGAGGAATGTCATGAGAAACTAACATCTGAGAATTTTTAAATTATAGGTTAAACAGCTTTCTTCTTATCCATACCTCAAATTCTTGTCTATGTAATCTCCCATCACTTTTTTCATAGCACTTAATTCTCATTTTTGTATAATTATTCTTTTTTTCAGTCACAATAATAGTGGAACTATATATTTTTTCATCATTCTCATTATATTTTTGTATTTTAAAAAATAATTTTTATTTTAATTTTGTTTTTATTGGTGTATACTTGCTTTGCAGTATTGTGTTAGTTTCTGCTGTATAGCAAAGTGAATCAGTTATATGTATATTCTTGTATTCTTAAGTGTTAACAGCTTGTAAACAAGATATGTTCTTCCTGATCCAAACAACTTTTCACCTATTATTTTATTACAGTTTTCTTTAAAACAAGCAAAATATCTCAAAGGCCATACCTAGAACCACTGGCAATTTTTCTTATATATACAAACTTAAACTGATGATTTGTCTTTATTCAATTTTATTTTATTTTATTATTTCCTTTTTGTGAGGGATATATGTTTCCTTTTGCTTTTCCTAGACATTTTCTGCTGATTTGCTAATTACCTGCCTTTCTGACTTTATCACAGCAATTCTGTCCCCAGCTAATCATGGTTGCCTGTACAATTTTGTAATACTTTTCTGTTCTGTTTCTTCAGTCAGCCAGAGGAAAGCAATCAAAATCAATGCTATCATTCTTTGTTCTCATATGAATCTAGCAAAGATCAGTGCTTCACCTTAGAATTCTTGAAATTTAGTGTTGTAAGTAGCTTGAAATAACTGCCCATTTATTTTAGTACTACTATTAAGTTTGACATGTTTCTATATAAGCTTTATTCAATCAAAACTACTCTAGTGTTTACCTCTATAGGTAGTTATACTATTAGTGGTTTTAACTTGAGAATAAATAGTGAGTAGTGATTATTCAAACCTGTCCTAATGGAATATTAAATACTTTCCTGAAAAGTGAGTAAAACTATATTTTTGAATAATTAAAATGAGACAAAATGGAGCAGAGCTAAAAAAATAGGGTGACCACAAACTATATTTATTTGAAAAAATAGTTATAACTATAATGTGTTGAATAAAATGTCAGGACATATATCTGGCAGTCTGTCACTAGTTAATCTACTTGTTAGCACAGGAAGCCAGTTAGTGGAGAAAAGTGATCACATAATTTTAAAGTCTTGATGTTGCTAAATTTTCTTTTAGTGTTGGAAAATTTTGAGTTACTGATTCCAATCAAAACTAAAATTAAAGAATTAGAAAACATTAACAACTATGGGATACCTATTATGCAATATTTTTAGTTGATTTTCCCCAGATGTGATGAGAAATTTTAAATGAACATATAATGTACAGACATATATTATGAGCACTATTACACTGAATTTTTTTAAATCATTCTGTGTATCTTAGTCAGTTTAATCTGCTATTAAAAAACAACAACAACAACAACAACAACACCAAAAGACCCACCATTCACCTGGTGGCTTACACAGCTTTTATTCCTCATACCTCTGAACACTGAAAAGTTCAGCATCAAGATACTGGCAGATCTAGTGTTTGTTGAGCTTGTTGAGATACTGCTTCCTGGTTATCAGCTGGCCTTCTTTTGTATTCTCACATGGTAAGGGAAAAGCAAAAGAGCTCTCTGGAGTCTCTTTTATAATGGCACTAATCTCATTCATGAGGTACCCACCTTCATGACTGAATTACCTTTGAAAGATCCTACCTCCCAATACTATCACTTGGAAGTTATTTCAACATATGAATTTTGGGGGGGGGGACACATTCCTAGACAGTAACTGATCTAAGAAGAAGTAATTATTAAGGTTCAAGAACTTAAATCATTCTTTTAAATTTTTATTTCTTCAAATCAAATAAATATACCATTGCTATGATTCTGGCTGCCTCCATTTGCATTTTCCTATCTTTGATAGATGAACTTTCTATTTCTTCTTTATTGTTTCACCTGAATTGTCTTCATAATCCATACAAAAGATTTGCTTTTTTGTCCACCAACAATGGCTCCAAAGCAGCAATATAAAATGCTTCTATAAACTGCTTTTATTGACAGCTATTTGCGAATTTATCCACTTTAGATGATCCTTTGGGAGTCTTGTGATGAAATAAAATTAGTATTAAACTGAGGAATGAATAGATTGATGTAAAATGTAAATTGATACATAGAAACAATCTAATTGTTTTGACATTTCTCTTTCATTATCAGATGAATTTTTACAAGAAACCAAAATATCATTTTATACTAGATAAATCAAAATAATTTTGGTGAATGACACTGTGCAATAGAAAGCAGAGTAGATCAAAAGGTGAAGAGACTGGAATTGTATCTAGATAAACAGGGCCAAAGTGATTCTTAGGATATTCAAATAGCTTTTTCTTTATAATACTAATGTATGTGGAATAATCTTCTCCATGGTTTTATGTCATCTTGCACTGTGATGGGAAGTTTAGGGCTCTCAAGGAATTTACCATGAATAACTGGGAAAAGAAAATCAATAACTGAATCCCACATGAAAGTGAAAGTGTTAGTGGCTCAGTTGTATCCAGCTCTTTACGACCCCATGGACTGTGGCCCACCAGGCTCCTCCATCCGTGGAATTCTCCAGGCAAGAATACCGGAGTGAATTGCCATTTCCTTCTCCAGGGGATCTTCCCAATCTAGGGATCAAACCCAGGTCTCCTGATTGCACACAGTTTCTTTACCATCTGAATCACTGGAGAAGTCCTGAATCCCACATAATGAATGTTATAATAGAGGTATGACTACAGCACAGAAATAAAGTAGGACATGGCTTTAGGCCTTAGAGAAAAACACATTTTCATAATATACAATATGCTCAAGGAGAACATACTTTAATATAGTCTTAATATTTATTCATTATAAAACATTGTTAATGGTTACATATAGTTTCTGTAATAAGATTTCTTAGGAACTAATCATGGTTCCTTTAATTGTTAATTGATGCAATAAATCTAAACTCTTTGTCAATTTCCTAGTCTTTGAAATGGGGACAGTATTTTTTACATAATTCAGAATTGTGTGACAATTGACTTTACTAACATATTATTGGGGGAGTGTGTAATTTCTTTGGTTCTGTCTTGTTGCAGCAAAGAAACTGGACCAGTGTTACAGCTCAGTTACAGTTCAGTTTTATTTGGAAAGCACAGGATAGTATACCCTCCAGGCAGGAGGGTTGGCTGACCCAAAGGGGAGAGGCTCAACCTTGGCTCCTCTCTTTACATGTTTTATCTCCTCCCCCTGAGCCTGGCCTGTATAAATTGGGCTAGCCAGGAAGGCTGTCTGTTTCACCTGATGTTCTCAAACCAGTCCATGGATTTTCTTTCATTCCATTTTTGCGGGCTTTTCCCTTTGTCTTTTAGTCACTACCATTTTGGACTCCTTTTTCTATTCTAACTACTTAACATTCCTCCCTCAAGAGATGGGAGGCCAGTTCTTTGGGAATAGGGGCATTGAGGTCTCTCTGGCTACTTCCTGCTGAGCTGGGATGGTGAGAGCCATTGGACCTCCTCCTCTTGCTAGTCTCAAACCTCAGAGTCCTTAAGGATGAAGGGTCCGTGATAAGGGTGAGTGATATTTTCCATGGTCAGGTGTAATTTTATATATCCTTGTTGAACTGGCACTGCATGTTGTAGCTTGTTGACCTGGGCAAAAAGAAAATGGGTTAGACAATTGACAATACAAGGAGCAATCATAAGCAGCCTCAATATGGTGCTAACAGGGATTAGTAGGGGCATTCAGTTCAGTTCAGTTCAGTCGCTCAGTTGTGTCTGACTCTTTGCGACCCCATGAATTGCAGCACGCCAGGCCTCCCTGTCAATCACCAACTCCTGGAGTTCACTCAAAATCACATCCATCAAGTCGGTGATGCCATCCAGCCATCTCATCCTCTGTCATCCCCTTCTCCTCTTGTCCCCAATCCCTCCAGGATCAGTCTTTTCCAATGAGTCAGCTCTTCACATGAGGTGGCCAAAGTATTGGAGTTTCAGCTTTAGCATCATTCCTTCCAAAGAACACCCAGGACTGATCTCCTTTAGAATGGACTGGTTGGATCTTCTTGCAGTTCAAGGGACACTCAAGAGTCTTCTCCAACACCACAGTTCAAAAGCATCAATTCTTCGGTGCTCAGCTTTCTTCACAGTCCAACTCTCACATCCATATGACTACTGGAAAAACCATAGCCTTGACTAGATGGACTTTGTTGGCAAAGTAATGTCTCGTCTTTTTAATATGCTATCTAGGTTGGTCATAACTTTCCTTCCAAGGAGTAAGCATCTTTTAAGTAGGGGCATTAGCCAACTCCAAATTCCCCCTCGCCAGGAGAGGGATCCCCCAAAGGGAGATTGTAGCCACCTGGAGAACTGTCCAGCTCATTCTTTGAGATCCCATAGGATCTAAATGTTTTTCTTAAGAACTGTGACACTTTCTTTAACCTAACTGGAGGTATTTACTGAGAAACCACATCTCATTCAAGATGGATCAAGTCCCTCCTTGTTTATGGATGAGGAGATCTATTTCCCATATATTTTGGAGTACAACCTCTGCCAAGCTGTATTGGCTTTTTAAAGCTCTCCTGAGAAATCTTATCCCCAGAATCTTAATTCTGGGGGTGTTCATTAGAATCACACTCATTTGTAGTACTGAAAAGGTATCTGAGATCTCCCAGGGGCTCACAGGTGTATTGAGTGTCCTCTTCTGTTTTCTTCCATGCTTTACTCGTGTGTAGTGAATCCAGGAGTCATGTGCTGGTACCTTGACTGCTGTTGGGGTAGACAGTATTAAAGAGTAGGGGCCCTTCCATGTGTGCTGGATTTGAGCCTTTGGGGACCCATCTTCCCGGACTTTAATTAGGACTTGAGTCCCTGGAGCATATAGTGGTAGCCCTTTAGAATCGTTTGGGTCCTGGTTGATACCCACAAGTTTTTATCTTGTTGAAACTGCCCGATGGCCATGGTATAAAACTGGAGGGTCTGAGCCTCTGGATCTAGAAAGAAGTCATTGACATAAACAAAAGGTCTCCCATATAGCATCTTATAAGGACTAAGACCAAGCTGTTCCTTAGGGGCAATGCAGGTGCAGAGGAGAGCTATTCGTAAAGCCTCCTTCCATCCCAGGGAGGTCTCCTAGGTTATTTTTTTTATTGTTGATTTTAAAAATTGGTTGGCTCTTTCTATTTTTCCTGAAGACTGAGGCCTCCAGGCACTATGGAGATAGTAAGTAATGTCCAATGCTTTAGAGGCCCCTGGGGTAACCTGAGAAGTAAATGATGTCCCACTGTCACTTTCCAATGACCTGAGCAGACCAAATCTTGGAATGATTTCATAGAGCAGTTTTGTTTTGTTTTGTTTTGTTTTTTAAACCACATCCTCAACCTTCTCAGTCCCAGTGAGAAAGACTTCAGTCCATCCTGTGAATGTATCTATCATGACTAGTAGGAACGTTTACCCTTGAGAAATTAGCATCTGGGTGAAGTTCATCTGCCAGGCCTCTCCTGGGTAGTTCCCACACCATTGTATGTTTTGGGCCAGCTGGGGTCTTTGAGCTCCTTGAGGTGTGTTTAATTCGCAAATGGGATAAGAGGAGACCACTTGTCTTACAGTAATTTGGAGGCCTGTTCCTCTGAAGAACCTTTCTAGTACTCTTTGGAGGGCCTTCTCCCCTAAATGAGTAGTGGCATGTAAGGAGTTAACCAACTTCCACTGGAGGTTCCCAGGCAGAAAAAGGCATCCCTTCTTTTGGAACCACCCCATATGACCTTCTCAAAAGCCCTCACTCTCAGCTTTAAGAATCTCACTTTCAGTGAGATTCTCCTGAGATACTCCTTCAGTATATGAAGGAGTTTCTGGCAACTTGGTCTGTGGGACTAGGGTGGCAATCCCTATTAGGTCACTGTTCTGTTATACTGCTCTCTTAGCTGCCTGATCAGCTGCTTGGTTCCCTCGTGCCACTTCCGTGCTCCCTTTTTGGTATCCTTTGCACTGGGAGACTGAAACCTCAGTGGGTAGATGGACTGCTCCCAAGAGCCTATTTGATCACTATATTTGACTGGGGACTCTTGATCACTTGTCCTCTTTCTTTCTGAATAACAGCATGTACATGTAGCACCAGAAAGGCATACTTGGAGTCAATGTAAATGGCTACTCTTTTTTGTTTTCCCAGATCTAAAGCTTGAGTCAGGGCTATGAGCTCAGCCAGTTGGGTGGAGTACTGGTGGCAAAGTTTAGCTGCTATGGTCTCATAATTGGAGACTACTGCATATCTGGCTCTTCTTTTTCCAGCCAAGACAAAGCTGCTTCCATCAGTGTACCAGATTTCCTCAGGGTTGGTCAGAGGATCTTCTGACATTCCCTCTCAGGGTTTTGTCCAGCGGCCCAATGTTTCTAGACAGGAGTGAAAGGGGAGAGAGACCTCAGGGGTAGGTAGAAGGGTGGCTGGGTTAAGAACCTCACAAGGGGATATAATCAGGCCTGGATTTTCCATCATCACTCTTGATATCTGAGGTGCTTTGATCAGACATCCATAAATGGCCTCTCCCATTCAGGCGTTGTTTCACTTAGTGGCTGGTAAAAATAGTTAGTTTGCCACCATGAGAGAGTTTTGAAGAATCCTCTATCAGGACATCAATAGCTGCAAGATTTCGAAGGCAGGGAAAGATCTCTTCCCAAGAAGGGAGTAGGACACTCAGCAGCCACCAGAAACTGGAGAAAAAATATTTGTCCATCCCACTAACAAAGAAGAACTTAGGTAAATCTTTTTGCAATTGTTTTTCTTGTAGCACCCAAAATGGTACAGATTTGGGAGGAGAAGGTTTGGAGCAGGAGTCCAGGACAGAGTAGGTAGTCCCTGTGTCAACCAAGAAATTCTAAGACTTTACCTACCACATCCAGTTGCACCCTTGGATCTAGCCCCATGATGGTTATCTGTGACATATGGGATGACTTGAATGGGCCATTTCAGTCCTGTTGAATCATCGTGAGGGAAGGCTTGATGCTTGATTTTTAGGCTCTTGAGTCCCAAGGGCAGAGTGCCACTCAATGTTCCAATTGATGGTGTTTGTAGCAAACCATTTTAGGAGACTTCCTATGGTTTGGACACAGTTTGGCCCAATGTCCCACCTGTCTATAGATTAGGCATTTGTCTCCTGCCTTGTCCTTCAAGGGCTTGAGGTTTGCCATAGGGCTTCCCTAGAGAGTGGCCTGGATCTGGGCACACCCTTATCTCTTTTCTTCTCTCCTTTTCCTGGGCTTTGGCCTCCCTCTCCTGTTCTCTGTTATAAAACATATTGGTGGCTGTCTGAACCATCTCATCTAAGGAGGCATCAGGGTCCTGCTGCTGTTATAACTTTATCCTGATGTCTGATGCACACTGGGACAGGAATTTATCCTTTAAAATCACCTGTCCCTCATTAGTGTCCAAGTCCAGATTTATAAACTTTTGGAGGGCCTCTCTTAGACTTTCTGGAAAGACAATGGGGTTTTTGTTGGACTCCTGAGTTATTGCTGAGTCCCATAATAGGCTTCCTTCTGTTTCCATGGGTGGACATCTTCATGGGTGAGTCTCTCTGAAGCTTATCCTATCCAACCTACTAATGCAACCTGAGAGCTGGGCCTCCCCAGGCAGGTTGAGGCATGACAGCCTCCTGAAGATTGAATCCCTAGTCAGGTCAAGGAAAGTTGGCCTCCTGAGACTTTGGTCCCTGGGCAGGTCAAGGCATGTCAACCTCCTGGAACCCCTGGACTGGCAGATCCCCAAGCAGGCTGAGGCATGACAACCTCCTGATGACCAGATCCCTAGGCAGGTTGAGGCAGGTCAACCTCCTGGTACCCCTGGCTGGAATTGGGCATCCTCAAAGTCTCTAGCATGACCAGTGCTGGGTAGGATTAAGAGGTTGTAATCTGAACTCATTGCTGGTTTGTCCACCATGGATGGGGATAGACACCATGAGTAAAGCAATCCAAACCTGTGCCCTGAGACTGGGAACCTGGGTAAATAGTCATAAGCCTTATCCTTTTATTGCTCTGAAGGAATGTAAGTCACTGATTTCTTCCCCTAGTTATCCATAAGAGAAGTTTAGGGTGTTTCCAGTGGTAAACATTTCATTGTCATAGACCCACTTTCAGTTCAGTTCAGTTCAGTTGCTCAGTCGTGTCCAACTCTGCGACCCCATGAATCACAGCATGCCAGGTCTCCCTGTCCATCACCAACCCCCGGAATTTACCCAAACTCATGTCAGTCAAGTCGGTGATGCCATCCAGCCATCTCATCCTCGGTCGTCCCCTTCTCCTCCTGCCCCTAATCCCTCCCAGCATCAGAGTCTTTTCCAATGAGTCAACTCTTCACATGAGGTGGCCAAAGTACTGGAGTTTCAGCTTCAGCATCAGTCCTGGCAATGAACGCTCAGGACTGATCTCCTTTAGGATGGATTAGTTGGAACTCCTTGCCTTCCAAGGGACTCTCAAGAGTCTTCTCCAACACTACAGTTCAAAAGCATCAATTCTTCGGCACTCAGCTTTCTTCACAGTCCAACTATCACATCCACACATGACCACTGGAAAAATCATAGCCTTGACTAGACGGACCTTTGTTGGCAAAGTAATGACCCACTTTAGGTAATAACAGAAGTAACGACAAAGGAGTGGGTTATCTGGTCCTATTAGGGGCATTAAGAGTATTGTAATAATAAGTGGAGTGGAGTTATGTTGCCTCCAAGGGGGCAGGGTCCAGGTTGTAGGAGTTAGTAAGTAGCCTAAGAACAAATTGATAAGAGGCAACAGACCAGATGTTCCATAAAAGTGGAGTGGAGATTTGATCTGGGGATATGTTTGTAACTTTAGGAGAAGTGTGGTAAGGGTTTGGGCCCAAACGGCCTGCAGAGCTAACTCCCAAAGTGGCAAACATTATCCCTGGAAACCCAGTTGCCCTGAAGGGATGCCACCAAAAGATGGACTTCTCACAGGCATTGTGTGCCTATCTCCCTCCCTAGCAGGTCCACTGAGAGATGCTGTTGTTGCACGTGTTGTAGGAAACATGGAAGATGAAGGCCTGAATATCTAGAAGGATTGGATATCATACAGTATTTCCCTCCTAATGACTAGCTATTTTCTGGTTGTCCCTCCAGAAGATTGTAGAGGCAACTTTGTGGGCCTGGACAGGGTTCAGGAAAAGAACATGAAACAGGAGGGAAGAGGGCAGGACACAATTTTGACAGAATGACATAGCCTAAGGGTCTAACATAAACTGATCAAAATCAAATGGGTCCAAGATGATGATGACTGACCAGTAAAATTCAACTAAACCTTAATCCTCAATCTGCAAGCTAAATGAAACACCCAGAGGTGCCATGACAGTTCCAAAGCACTATCAAAAGACCAAGGAGTGGGTGGTTCCCCAATGGTTGGAATGATCCTTGTACTCATTAGCATATGAAATCACCCAGCTCACAAAAACTAACCAAACCACGTTTCATGGCCACCACATACACCCTCTGTGATGGCGCACACTCTGTGGACTGTGTTTCTCTCTGAATCTGAACAAATCTACCTCTTGCCTACCGCTGTCTATCTCAATGACCTCTTTTTGCAATGAGACATCAAGAACCTGAGCTTCTTTAGGTCCTGATACCAGGCATTGTAGATTTTGGCTGGGCTCAAGTCCTAGTTGGACATGACTGAGTGATTAAGGATAGCGCAGAGTCCCTGCCACATAGGTTTGAGTCCCAATATTAGATAAACAGTTTCAAACACAACTTTAAGAAATGGAAAGATGATGAACTGCCCAATGCTTTGTAAACAGTGTCATAGATGGAGAGAGGAGCTGAAGGACAGGAAGAAAAAGCAGTGGGAAAAACATGCCAAAGAACTCCTCTCATAGCTTGCTGGAAAAACTGCTAAATGCCTGACCTGTGCCCACAATTTTCATTGGCCTGATTCTTGGCACAAAAGAGGTTAAAAGCAGAAGAACCCTCATCCACTTGGGCAAGAGCTACTAGGGTGCAGCAGATATTGGAGCCTTCAGAACTTACTGGGGAGTAGCCCCTGCCAGAGTCCCTCAGTTTTACCCACTGCTGCTCACCTGGTGTGCAGGGGCTTCAGGGAAACAAGAAACAAGAGACTGTAAAGGAATTAAAATTTTGTTAGGCATATGTCCTTCCAGCCATGGGGCAAGGACCTCCCACCTTAGGCCGGAGGTCTTCTGGAATCTGAGACCGAGCTGTGTGAGCTTTTTGCCGAGTTTGTTTTTGTTGTCCCATTTTCTAGCATGCTAGGCTTCTTGTCACTTCCACTGTACTGGGTTTCTTTTGTGTTCAGCTTCCAACACATGAGCTTTCGCCAAGTTGTTCTGTTTCTTTGCTTGGTCTCTGCCTCACTGAGGCCAACCTGAGGTTGTTTCAGCCAGGCTAAACCCAAGTCACAGCACTGGATATGTTGGGGGAGTGTGTAACTTCCTTCATTCTGTCTCACTGCAACAAAGATTTGAAACTATGGACCAGTGTTACAGCTCGGTTACAGCTCAGTTTTATTTGGCAAGCACAGGATAGTATATCCTTCAGGCATGAGGGCAGGCTGACCCAAAAGGGAGAGGCTCAATCTTGGCTCTTCTTTTTATATATTTTGTCTCTTTCCCCTGAACCTAACCTGTGTAAATTGGGCTAGCCAGGAAGGCTGTTTGTTTCACCTGGAGTTCTCACTCCAGTCCTCGGATTTTCTTTTGTTCTATTTTCACAGGCTTTTCCCTTTCTTTGTCTTTTAGCCATCACCAGTTTGGACTCCTTTTCCTATTCTAACTACCTAACAATATGGAAAGCATTTAGAATAGCCTGATACCTATCAAACACTTGGTAAAGATTGGCTATCTGTTTTACTTAGCATGTATCCTAAAATAGAGATTTGCACAAAGTAGATGTTCAATTAATATCTGTTGCCAGAACCAATACAGTGAATGAATGGATGGCCCAAAATAAAACCTTAAATTAGAGAAAATTTAAGATATATTTGCCTCTAGTTAAATCAAATCAACCTTTTCCAGTATCATTAAAAAAAAAAAATGACACTTTTCAGTCACTTGCCATATCTACTCAGGGACTCCTATAACCACTAAAATCAAACATTTTGGCTATCTGTTATATACATCCTAACTGGCTCTAATATAATAATCTACCAAAATTTTCCCTAAGAAGTAAAATATAAATTGTTACCTTTATAGGACTTTTTCCATTTAAGGAAGAGTTATGTAACTTTTTCTACCCCCAAAGTGAAGTCAGGTAGCAGAAACAAATTGAAATGTTGGATATGTCAGTCAAGAATATCTTACACAGAAACACACAGTATCTTATACAATGGTTAAATGCTTGAAGAATCAGTTGTGAGGAGGGCAGTGAGATACTATAACTGGTGACCACCTACTAGATTCATGACTATAGTAGGAGGGCAAATTGTTTTCTGATATCAAGGGAGTGAAAGTAATCATATTGAAAGTTTGAAAGAACAAAAGGCTTCTGGGCAAACAAAATAAAAATATGTATCTATCTACTAATTATAATTCAGCTATAAAAGGCATGGAACTTTGATAGATTCATTCAAGATTTCATTTGTCTATTTGCAGACTTTGCCATGAACAATTAACATTCTAAGACCTGACAAACAAATATAAGTAAATCCTGAGCAAAGGCACAAAGACGATGAAAACACAGGAACTTTACTTTTTCTTTTTACAACTGTATTGCAGAGGAAATTTAAATCCCATTTTGTCTTTGGTTAGATATGCAATAATTTTTCATGATGTTTCTTCAAGGATGCCTACTGTAATCAACTGGTGTCAGATGGCTTGGAATCAATCATAGTGTCATGAAAGGTACTCAACAATATTAACTATATACGAATTCTTAAATTCAAAGAAAAAAATTGTTTAAAAACTGATGGAAGCTTAGAAGACTGAGTAGAATTGGTTTATAAAGATCCAACAACTTAACAAAGGGAATAATAATAGGTTGGAGTTGCTAGAAACGTCTAGTAATTTATTAACTCATTTATTAAAATTTGTTTTTGGTTATTATATTTTGTTCCATTTTATTGAGGTGCAATTGTCTCTGATAATTTATTTTTATTTTTGGACTGCCCCAGTACTTTTGTTGTTGCTGTTGTTTAGTCTCCAAGTCGTGTCAGACTCTTTGTGACCCCTTGGACTGTAGCCCTCCAGGCTCCTGTGCCCATGGGATTTCCCAGGCAAGAATACTAGAGTGTGTTGCCATTTTCTACTCCACGGGATTTTCCCAACCCAGAGATTGAACCTGTGACTTCTGCTATGGCAGGCAGATTCTTTACCATTGAGCCATGAGGGAAGTCTGGACTCCAGTATTTACTGGGTTATATTTGAATCTTAGAAAATGGCAACACACTCTAGTATTCTTGCCTGAGAAATCCCATGGACACAGGAGCCTGGAGGGCTACAGTCCAAGGGGTCACAAAGAATCCGACACGACTTGGAGACTAAAGTATATTTATAAATATTTTTGAAAACCCTATAGGTCATCTAAGATTTCAGTAACAAAAATTCCACAGGCATAATAGGTTAAATGATAGAAAGCCGTTTCTTACAGTTTTGGAGGTTAGAAAGTCTGGTTCAAGATTCTGGTCATTTTGGTTCCTGTTGAGTGTTCTCTTCTTAGCTTGTGAATGACTTTCTTTGCTGTGTGTGCTCTAATGGCCTCCCCTCATGGCAAAAGAAAAGGGGAAAGCTACCTGGTTCTTTTCATTTAAGAACACTCATAGCATCATGAGGACCCCACTTTCATGACCTCATCTACCCCTACTTATGTCCTAAAGTTTCCATCTCTAAATGCCATCACACTGAGGATTAGTGCTTTAATATATGAATTTTGAAGGAAAACAACATTCACTTTTCCCTAACAGGGACTTTATGTGTGCTAAAATCACTTTGAGAGATATGAATAAATGTGTTGGGTGATATTAGAAAGGCTTTCTCATAAGGAAATTGATGATAAATAAAGCTCTCTAATTAAATTGAACTCACATTTTCAGGAAGATACTGGGTCCATGAAACAAGAGGGTAACACATGCCTTAAGAGCCCATTTCCATTTTCTCCAGTATATACAGTCATTTTGTGCATTGATTCTTTGTCAGATTCAAAGCAAAATGTAAGGGGTTTATAGATAGGAATTGTTGTTTTCAGTCACTAAGTGACATCCAACTCTTTGCAACCCCATGGACGGCAACAGGCCAGGTTTCCTTGTCCTTCACTATCTCCTGGAGTTTGTCCAAACTTATGTCCATTGAGTTGGTGATGCCAAACAACCATTTCATCCTCTGTTACCTGCTTCTCCCATTGTCCTTAATGTTTCCCAGCATCTGAAGCTAAGACAATTAATGGAAAAAAAGGACCAAAGAAGTTAAACAAAGAAAAAGTAAGTATTCTTAAAAGATCAAACTAGGCAAGAGAGTTCCAGAAAATATCTATTTCTGCTTTATTGACTATGCCTAATCCTTTGACTGTGTGGATCACAATAAACTGTGGAAAATTGTGAAAGAGATGGGAATACCAGACCACCTGACCTGCCTCTTGGGAAATCTGTATGCAGGTCAGGAAGCAACAGTTAGAACTGGACATGGAACCACAGACTGGTTCCAAATAGGAAAAGGAGTACATCAAGGCTGTATATTGTCACCCTGCTTATTTAACTTATATGCAGAGTACATCATGAGAAACGCTGGGCTGGAAGAAGCAAAGCTGGAATCAGATTGCCTGGAGAAATATCAATAACCTCAGATATGCAGATGACACCATCCTTATGGCAGAAAGTGAAAAGGAACTAAAAAGCCTCTTGATGAAAGTGAAAGAGGAGAGTGAAAAAGTTGGCTTAAAGCTCAACATTCAGAAAACGAAGATCATGGCATCTGATCCCATCATTTCATGGCAAATAGATGGGGAAACAGTGGAAACAGTGTCAGACTTTATTTTTTGAGGCTCCAAAATCACTGCAGATGGTGACTGAAGCCATGAAATTAAAAGACGCTTACTCCTTGGAGGAAAAGTTATGACCAAACTAGATAGCATATTGAAAAGCAGAGATATTACTTTGCCAACAAAGGTCCATTTAGTCAAGGCTATGGTTTTCCAGTGGTCATGTATGGATGTGAGAGTTGGGCTGTGAAGAAAGCTGAGCACCAAAGAATTGATGGTTTTGAACTGTGGTGTTGGAGAAGACTCTTGAGAGTCCTTTGGACTGCAAGGAGATCCAACCTGTCCATCCCAAAGGAGATCAGCCTTGGGTGTTCTTTGGAAGGAATGATGCTAAAGCTGAAGCTTCAGTACTTTGGCCACCTCATGCGAAGAGTTGACCCATTGGAAAAGACTCTGATTCTGGGAGGGATTGGGGGCAGGAGGGAAAGGGGCGGCAGAGGATGAAATGGCTGGATGGCATCACCAACTCGATAGACATGAGTTTGAGTGAACTCTGGGAGATGGTGATGGATAGGGAGGCCTGGCATGCTCCGATTCATGGGGTTGCAAAGAGTCGGACACGACTGAGCAACTGAACTGAGACGTTGTCTGTTTAGCTATGAATGGTACAACTTCTTAGTTATTTTATCAGAAAAAATAAAAAATTGAACACAGAGGGAAGGGATTATCTAAGTTCTATATTATAGAGACAGGAATTGTGAAAGTTTCTGTAGTCTTATCAGACCAAGGTTTATGTAGATAATGAGGAAGAGCTCTGCCTGCTCCTATGAGAAGAAATGCTAGTGATTGAAATAGTTTTGGTAGGTTATGAGTTTATATGATTTATGGGAAAAATATTTATTGAGGCTTAAAAATCATTGATCAGGTGATTATAGGGAATAAAATCTGGGTGTCATTCTAACTGACTTGAGTGAATCTCAACAAGATATATATATATAATCTATTTGAAAATTAAGTAGTGGAAAGGAAAAAAGTGGCATAAAGCAAAGAGAGTCTTGAGAAGATTTTGTTTCAGAAATTGAGTTTTGTAGAGGAAGGAAGCTTTATAAATCTGATCTAATTATAACCTCAAAATTTGGTGCTACTTGACTAGAACTCAGACACTGAAATGATTTGTGGTTACTCACTCAGGGAGAGATTTTTATTATGTTAACAGAAATGAAATCAGAATTGTATACTATGAAATCCTAGAATACCAGGCCAAAAAATAAATTTATGAAAATGGTATAGAGTTCAGAGTACTTGAAAATATAAAAAGTGTAATACAGTACAGGTTTCTAGCAATTTCAGTAGCCTGAATAAATATTTCTGTTCAGTATTCAATTAGTAAGAATAATCCAGACTGTAGAAGATCAGAGGTAAATGCTTATGGGCAGTCAGTGACCTATAATTAATGAATACTATTTTGCCTCTCATTTACTTACAGAAGTGTCCTTCTATAATGAGTCAAGTGGTTTTTACCCCAGAAATATGTTGGATTGTAATCACTGAAACTTGATCTCTTGTGTATAATCCTCTTTCTACCTGGTACAAGGGTCGAAAAAGAGGATATTTCTGGAAAAGAAATATATTTAATAATGACCAACCCTTGGTGTGAACAAATTACGTATGGAAGTGCTATAATTATGGGTGTATTGTAGGATACAGTGAGTGCACATGAAATAAGTATTTTGGTAATATTGGCTGTGTAACTGATTAACATTGGTAACTTGAAATGATACACTCTAGCTTTACAAAATGTAGACAGCAATTGTCCAAGTTACGCATGGTTGAAGATAAAGTCACAAATCAGCAAATCAATCTAGTTTTAAAAGCAATACATCAGTTGATTAGAGAATATGAAACTCTCTCAAAGAGAATAGTAAACTCTAGTTTATTGACCTACTATTATTTTCCCCAAACTAATTACCCCATTGGATAGTTCATGTACATATTGGCATAGTAATAAAACATGTTTGGAATGTTAAAAGGGATATTGTCTTTATTGTAGAAAGCTGATAAATAAAAGACTGATGAATTAACATGGTAACTATAGAAAATTGTAAGCCAAGAAATGTATTTGAGAGTTGAATTTCTAGGGGCAAGAAATCCTAGTTATGAAAGAGCTTCAGGGAAAACCACTGGGCCAGTCACCTACAATCCAATTTAGCCTAAACTACCTGTTTAGAATGGTATTAGTACTTTACAGACAGATTTATATGGTGTTAGTCACTCAGTCATGTCTGACTCTTTGTGACTCCATGGACTGTAGACCAGTGGTAGACAGGCTCCTCTGTCCATGAGATTTTCCAGGTAAGAATACTGGAGTGTGTAGCCAGTCCCTTCTCCAGGGGATGTTCATGATCCAGGGATGGTACCTGGGTCTCCTGCTTTACAGGCAGATTCTTTACTGCTGAGCCACCAGGGAAGCCCACAGACAGGTTACTATGCTGATAAGAGTAATGGATGTGAATGTTTATAGAGAAAGATATATTCACATTAAATGCTTGTAATTGACATATGACATATGAATGACTGAGCAGGCACACATTGGCTGGAATGGCTCTGTGCCCTCAATTGCTTGGGAGTGGCCACAAAGATTTAACCCTTTCTTTTTATTCCACCAATCAAAGAATCTGAGTAGGTCACTTTTATGAACTCCTAAATTTGACATTTGATTTCCCGGGGGATTCATAACATCATGATCCACAGTCTGGCTGTTCATAAGATGAATAAGATGAGTTATTGTACATTTTGTACTTATTAAAGACTCTTGTTTAATTTATCTCTCAATGTATTCTCATCGGTCATCATCACCTTTGTGATAACAATTTAGATGCATAAAGAAAAAGTGTGACTGCTGGCCCAGAAAAGGAAAAACCTAGAGAAGACAATAAGGAAACTTTAAAGGCAGCCTAACAGTTGAAGCAACTGAATTCATAAGGCAATCAAAGACACATTATAGAGAGTAGAAAACTTTATTATGTTACAACAGCAGTAGTAGCTATGAGCTAAAATTATTGAGACCATGCTTTTGCCAGGATTATTCATGTTTACCTGTATTAGGTAAATTAATCCTTATATGTTAGACATACTCTCCCTGAGTTTCATATTCTTACTAAGTCACAGGTTTACATAATCTCCTTTCCTTTATGGCAAGATTCCATCTTAGGAGACAGGAATAAAAGATTCTCCAACTAGCCTTTAAGAATTATGTTACCATATTATCAGACAGCCTGTGAGAGAGCTTCCAATAACTGAGAGCAGTTTCAGAGAGTCAGCAAGGAAACAAGGACTTTACTCTTACAAACCTAAGGCAGTGAATTAGCTAACCATTGCATGAGACTTGAAGAGGGCATCAAACTCCAGAAAGGAACACAACCAGACCAAAATCTTGATTGTAGTCTATGTGATCCTGAACATAAGAATTTTGTCCTAACTTCTGACTTACAGAAACTACCAGATAATAAATACATTGTTTCAATCTGCTAAATTTATAATAATTTGTTGCAAAACAATAATTAATATATTTGAAAAGAATCTCATGAATTCAGTATTATTATTTCTCATTATTTCAGATATTACTGAAGTATAGCTTAATTAAATAACTTCATTAAGTTTACATAGCTAGTAAGTGGTAGAACTATCATAGGGTCTGAACCCAAGTGACATCTGGTACAAAAAAAAGATGAAAATGAATGTCTATAATCTTGAACTAACAGATAGAAAACTAGAAAATTTACTATTAAATAACCAGAACTGCTGTTAGGCTACAAATCTATTATGTCTTCTAAAGGTGAATAATTTCCTAATTCTCAACAAGACTGTTAAGAATATTTTCTTATTTTTTACGTCTCCATATATAGTCACAATAAGTTCCTTTTAATTAGGTTCACCAGACATTTTCCCCCCTTTCCTTATGTTTTCTTTTTTTTCCACCTCAGTGAGTTAGGAACATCTATGGAAAGGTATATTTATATTTTGTCCATTGCTCATTACAGCTGTAAGAAACACCTTGGATAAAGTGAAGGAATTTACATATTGTATATGCAATTACAGGGCATCTTAATAATCTAGGGATTTCATTTCGCCCCTCAGCTTCTCAGAGCCACTCCTAGTATGAAGGCTAAATAGCACAATATGATTTAATTTTAAGACCTAGTTTGATGTGCTCAGTTGCTCAGTTGTGTCCAACACTTTGTGCATTGGGTTTTAGGTGAAGCTAACATTTTAACACAAGCATAGTAAGAGCCAATTTACTACAGGTTTAAATATCCACTTAATACATTTTTGAACTAAACTGACACAATGTTAAATAGTCCCAAAGCTAAAATTTTGACAGAAGTTTTGCAAATATTCACTATAATATTAATTATAATTGAGATCACTGGCAGTTTTATTGAATCTTAAAGGGGAAAATTCAGACTAAATTGTTTTATTTTGTTAATAATAAACATTGAGAGGATTTTTATCATAGTATTTGGCTACTCACTTCAAAATGTGCCACCAACTTTGAGATTTAGAAGATGCTGAGAGGATAATATTTAAGTATTCCTGCAAGTCTAACCTGAGCTTCCCTGGTAGCTCAGTTGGTAAAGAATCTGCCTACAGTGCAGGAGACCTGGGTTTGATCCCTGGGTTGGGAAGATTCCCTGGATAAGGAAATGACAATCAACTCCAATATTCTTACCTGAAAAATCCTGTGGACAGAGGAGCCTGGAGGGCTACAGTCCATGAGTTCTCAACAGTCAGACATGACTTGACTAAACCACCACCACCAAGTCTAAAGAGAAAAGGCAGTTCCTGTGGAAATCATCTATGGTTCTTGAAATGACTGGAAACAAAGAGCTAGTGTGTACAACCTAAGTATATGTTTTAGAATTAGCTAATGATGTGAAGAGCTGACTCATTGAAAAAGACCCTCATACTAGGAAAGATCAAAGGAGAAGGGGACGACAGAGGAAGAGATGGTTGGATCACATCACCAACTCAATGGACATAACATTGAGCAAACTCCAGGAGATGGTGAGGGACTGGGAAGCCTGACATGTAGGTCATGGGGTCACAAAGAGTTGGACACGACTTAGCAACTGAATAACAACAATTTAGAATATGTTATGGTCATAGAATTTAAACTATTATAATAATAGCATAGGTGGGAAGTGAAATAATCATATCATTCATTGCCAACATTCCATTATGTCTTCTGCCCTCTTAGCTAAAAATCTAGAATAATAAATTTTTAAACATAATTTTATTACCTTCTGTTATAATCATCTCTGATGGAGTACAAAATAACTCACCTCATAACATGTGATGTACTATCCATGTAAAGCTCATTGATAAGTATTTGCTATATCTATAGAAACTGGAAGGTACACTTACAGTATGCAGTACAGTAATAAAACTCCCTCATGTGTCAGTACTATACCTTAGAAATTAAATCCCATGTATCCAACTCTTTGTGACTTGATGCACTATAGCCTACCAGGCTCCTCTGTCTATGGAATTTTCTAGACAAGAATACTGGAGTGGGTAGCCGTTCCCTTTCCAAGGGATCTTTCCAACCCAAGGATTGAACCCTGGTCTCCTGCATCTCCTACACTGGCACAATACTAGTTACTATTCATTTATTCTAACTACTTCCCAAATGTTCTGCTAATTATTTGGTGTTTATAATCCTAACACTAATACCAGAAAATATCAGAAAGATCTAGTAATTTTCCTGAACAAGTACATTGTACAGCTGGAATTAAAATCCCAGCCTGGGTTACTTCAGATTAAGGCCTTTTCTCCGAATGCATGAGTATGAAAGTGTTAGTCACTCAGTCCTGTCTGACTATTTATGACCCCATGGACTGTAGCCCTCCAGACTCCTGTGCCCATGGAATTCTTCAGGCAGGAGTACTGGAGTGGGTTGTCATCCCCTTCTCCAGGGGATGTTCCCAATCCAGGGATCGAACCTGGGTCTCCCACATAGCAGGCAAATTTTTTACCATCTGAGCCACAGTAGAGTAAAAATAGCTATAATCACAACAACACAAGTTGTGTAATAAAATTAGAACATGTTAAGATTGTCTGCTTTGGAGAGAGTCAAAATTACTCAACTTCATTTCATCTATTTAAGCATAATTCTTTTTTAAGAAAGTGCTTTAAGATTTTGCTGTTTATTTTAAATTTAAGAAATGCTTCAGGAAGGGAACTAGTTACTTTTCATGCACACAATGCATTCAATTTTATTTTCTGTTTATGTATTTTTATATGTATTTGATTCATAGAGGCCTAGATAGAACAAAGTCTCCTTCAAAACAAGATTTTTTTGTGTATAATAATTTAAATTCATTATTTTATTTGGTGTAAAGTAATGAAAAGTAATCTGGTGATGTCCATGTGTAGAGTCTTCTCTTGTGTTGTTGGAAGAGGGTGTTTGCTATGATCTATGCGTTCTCTTGGCAAAACTCTATTAGCCTTTGCCTTGCTTCATTCCATATTCCAAGGCCAAACTTGCCTGTTACTCCAGGTGTTTCTTGACTTCCTACTTTTGCTTTCCAGTCTCCTATAACGAAAAGGACATCTTTTTTTTTGGCATTAGTTCTAAAAGATCTTGTAGGCCTTCATAGAACCCTTCAACTTCAGCTTCTTCAGTGTTATTGGTTGGGGCATAGGCTTGGATCACCGTGATATTGAATGGTTTGGCTTGGAAACAAACAGAGATCATTCTGTCATTTTTGAGATTGCATCCAAGTACTGCATTTTGGACTCTTGCTGACCATGACGGCTACTCCATTTCTTCTAAGGGATTCCTGCCCCCAGTAATAGATATAATGGTCGTCTGAGTTAAATTCACCCATTCCAGTCCATTTTAGTTTGCTGATTCTTAGAATGTCAATGTTCACTCTTGCCATCTCATGTTTGACCACTTCCAATTTGCCTTCATTCATGGAGCTAACAGGAGAAGGCAACGGCACCCCAAACCAGTACTCTTGCCTGGAAAATCCCATGGACAGAGGAGCCTGGTAGGGTGCAGTCCATGGGGTCGCTAAGAGTCAGACATGACTAAGAGACTTTAGTTTCACTTTTCACTTTCATGCATTGGATAAAAAAATGGCAACCCACTCCAGTGTTCTTGCCTGGAGAATCCCGGAGACTGGGGAGCCTGGTGGGCTGCCGTCTCTGGATTCACACAGAGTCAGACACGACTGAAGTGACTTAGCAGAATGGACCTAACATTCCAGGTTCCTATGCAATATTGCTCTTTACAGCGTTGGACCTTGCTTCCATCACCAGTCACATCCACAACTGGGTATGTTTTCACTTTGGCTCCTTCATTCTTTCTGGAGTTAATGCTCCACTGATCTCTAGTAGCATATTGGGCACCTACCAACCTGGGGAGTTCCTCTTTCAGTATCCTATTGTTTTGCCTTTTCATACTGTTCATGGGGTTCTCGAGGCAAGAATACTGAAGTGGTTTGCCATTACCTTCTCCAGGGGACTACATTCTGTCAGACTGCTACCATGACCCATCCATCTTGGGTGGCCCCGCACAGCATTGCTTAGTTTCATTGAGTTAGACAAGGCTGCGGTCCATGGAATCAGACTGGCTAGTTTTCTGTGATTATGGTTGCACTGTGTCTGCCCTCTGATGCCCTCTCGCAACACCTACTGTCTCACGTGGGTTTCTCTTACTTGGTACATGGGGTATCTCTTCACAGCTGCTCCATCAAAGTGCAGCTGCTGCTCCTTACTTGGAGAGGTGACCCCTCCTGACCTTGAACATGGAGTAGCTCCTCTCGGCCCTCTTGTGCCCACGCAGCCACTGCTCCATGGACGTGGGGTTGCTCCTCTCAGCCGCCGCCCCTGACCTTGAGCGTGGGGTAGCTACTCTTGGCCTCGCTTCTGCGCAGTCCGTCGCAGCCGGCATACTTATGTGTGGTCCTTAGAAAAGATAGAGGAACCAGAGATCAAATTGCCAAAATCCACTGGATCATGGAAAAAGCAAGAGAGTTCCAGATAAAACATCTATTTCTGTTTTATTGATTATGCCAAAGCCTTTGACTGTGTGGATCACAATAAACTGTGGAAAATTCTGAAAGAGATGAGAATACCAGGCCACCTGACCTACCTCTTGAGAAACTTATATGCAGATCAGGAAGCAACAGTTAGAACTGGACATGGAACAACAGACTGGTTCCAAATAGGAAAAGGAATGCATCAAGTCTGTATATTGTCACCCTGCTTATTTAACTTATATGCAGACTACATCATGAGAAACACTGGACTGGAAGAAGCACAAGCTGGAATCAGATTGCCGGGAGAAATATCAATAACCTCAGATATGCAGATGACACCACCCTTATGGCAGAAAGTGAAGAGGAACTACAAAGCCTCTTGATGAAAGTGAAAGAGGAGAGTGAAAAAGTTGACTTAAAGCTCAACATTCAGAAAACGAAGATCATGGTATCTCGTCCCATCACTTCATGGGAAATAGATGGGAAAACAGTGGAAAAAGTGTCAAACTTTATTTTTTGGGGCTCCAAAATCACTGCAGATGATGATTGTAGCCATGAAATTAAAAGACACTTATTCTTTGGAAGGAAAGTTATGACTAACCTCAGTTCAGTTCAGTTCAGTTCATTTGAGTCGCTCAGTCATGTCTGACTCTTTGCAACCCCATGAATAGCAGCACACCAGGCCTCCCTGTCCATCACCAACTCCCAGAGTTCACTCAAACTCATGTCCATTGAGTCGGTGATGCCATCCAGCCATCTCATCCTCTGTCGTCCCCTTCTCCTCCTGCCCCCAATCCCTCCCAGCATCAGAGTCTTTTCCAATGAGCCAACTCTTCACATGAGGTGGGCAAAGTACTGGAGTTTCAGCCTCAGCATCAGTCCTTCCAATGAACACCCAGGACTGGTCTCCTTTAGAATGGACTGGTTGGATTTCCATGCAGCCCAAGGGACTCTCAAGTGTCTTCTCCAACACCACATTTCAAAAGCATCAATTCTTCAGTGCTCAGCCTTTTTCACAGTCCAACTCTCACATCCATACATGACCACTGGAAAACCATAGCCTTGACTATACAGACCTTTGTTGGCAAAGTAATGTCTCTGCTTTTTAATATGCTGTCTAGGTTGGTCATAGTTTTTCTTCCAAGAAGTAAGCGTCTTTTAATTTCATGGCTGCAATCACCATCTGCAGTGATTTTGGAGCCCCCCAAAATAAAGTCTGACACTGTTTCCACTGTTTCCCCATCTATTTGCCATGAAGTGATGGGATCAGATGCCATGATCTTCGTTTTCTGAATGTTGAAGCAGAGACGTTACTTTGCCAGCAAAAGTCCATCTTTGGCCATCCAATACTTTGTCCATCTCATGCGAAAAGTTGATACATTTGGAAAGACTCTGATACTGGGAGGGTTTGGAGACAGAAGGAGAAGTGGACGACAGAGGATGATATGGCTGGATGGCATCACCAGCTCAATGCACGTGAATTTGGGTGAACTCTGGGAGTTAGTGATTGACAGGGAGGTCTGGCATGCTGCAATATATAAGGTCGCAAAGAGTCAGACGCAACTGACTGAACTGAACTGAACTGACTGAAAAGTAAAGTCATGTGAAGTAATTTTAATTTATGGTTGTGTTCTTCCATCCTTTTGTTTTTAATTATCTGTATCTTTTTATTTAAAATACACTGACTTATTTCACTTAGCATAATGTCCTCAAGATTCATACCTATCCTTGCAAATGGCAACATTTAATCTTTATCCATGGTTAAGTAGTAAGGTCTTACTTTTTTATTCAACCTGACACTCTTCCATTTAACTGAGACATTTTATCTATTTAATTTAACATTTTTATTCATATAGGTATCAGATGGCTCAATGCTAAAGAGTCTACCTGCCAATGTAGGAGACATAGGAGATGCAGGTTTAATCCCTGGGTTGGGAAAATGCCCCTGGAGGAATGGCAACCCTCTCCAGGATTCTTGCCTGAATAATCCCATGGATAGAGGGGCCTGGTGAGCTACAGTCCATGGGGTTGCAAAGAGTCGAGCATGACTGAGCAAACACAGAAGGAAATATTTATATTTACCACATTTCTGTTAGTTTTACTTTTCTGTCATCTGTTTCTGCTTCTCCTTTCTCTACTTTTAATGCTTTTTTTGATTAAACAAGGATGTTTTAATAATTCTCTTCGCTTTCAATGTTGACTTAATAGATACAATTTTTGTTGTATTGTTTCGGTCATTACTTTAAGATTGATAAAATGCTTATCTCAGCCCGGGACATATAAAGTACAATTTACCACTTCAGATGTAGTACTTGAATAGTATCTTTCAATATCTACTTTGCCACTCTTTGTACTATTGTTGTGTAATTTATTTCTCGCTATATTGTGAACTATACAACACATGTAATATTTTTTGTTTGCTTTGAAACTTTAAAAGATAATTTTAGAGGGATTTCCCAGGTAGTCCAGTGGTTAAGACTCTCTACCTCCACTGCAACAGTGCAGATTCAAGCCCTGGTCAAGGAACTAAGATTATCATATGCTGCACACCGCCCTCCCACCAAAAAGAAGATAATTTTAGAATTTTTTTTTAAAATAGATTTCCTCTGCTGACTCACATATTTACTACTGGTGGTGTTCTTCATTTCTTTGTATAAATTCAGATATCTATGTCGTGTCATTTTTCTCCCCTGGTCTGCTTGTGGTAAATTCTTTCAGTTTTTGAATATCTGGGAAATGCTTTATTTTATATTTTTGTAGGGGACAGGAGGATTTTTATGACAGTTTTATTAAGGTATAATTCACATATAATAAAATTTACCCTTTTAAAGTATACAGTTCCTCAGGTTTTAGGATATTGAATTGTGAAGCATCATAGCTGATTTTAGAGTATTTTCATTACTGTGAAAAGAAACTCCATACTCAAGCCTTCAGACCTGATACTCTTCTTAGCCCAGTTCGTGACAACCATTAATTTCTGTAGACTTACTTATTAAGGACACAATGCATAAATTGTATCATATGTGATCTTTTTCAGTTATTGTCTTTTTTGGTAGTTGTAACATTTTTGTTCATTTATGTTCAGTTCAGTTCAGTTCAGTCGCTCAGTCGTGTCCGACTCTTTGCGACCCCATGAATCGCAGCACACCAGGCCTCCCTGTCCATGACCAACTCCCAGAGTTCACTCAGACTCACGTCCATCGAGTCAGTGATGCCATCCAGCCATCTCATCCTCTGTTGTCCCCTTCTCCTCCTGCCCCCAATCCCTCCCAGCATCAGAGTCTTTATGTTACAGTATTTATCAATATGCTACTCCATTTAGTTGCAAATAATCTATTGTATGGACATATTCCATTTTGTCTCTCCATTTGACTATTGATGAATATTTAGGTTGTATCCTATTTGGTGATACTATGAATAATACTGGTGGCTCAGATCATAAAGCATCTGCCTGCAATGCAGGAGACCCGAGTTTTATCCCTGGGTCAGGATGATCTCCTGGAGAAGGGAATGGCTACCCATTCCAGTATTCTTGCTTGGAAGATTCTATGGACAGAGGAGCCTCAGGAATATTGTGCATTGGGCTGCAAAGAGTTGGGCACGACTGAGCAACTGACACTTTCACTTTTTATTTTAATAATTCATGCACAAGTTTTTCTGTGAACATATAGATCCACTCTGTTTTTGTTTACCCAAGAATGCCTAATTTCTCCTTCCTATTAGTATGATAGTTTGGCTGGGTTAAAATCTCAGTTGAAAATCTTTCTTCTTCAATACGTTGACTGTCTCATCCTTCTGCCTCTATGGCTTCTAATAACAGGGGGTGGTTTAGTCGCTAAGTTGTGTCTGACTCTTGCAATCCCATGGACTGTAGTCTGCCAGGCTCCTGTGTCCATGGGATTCTGTAGGCAAGAATACTGGACTGGGTTGCCATTTCCTTCTCCAGGGGATCTTCCCAACAGAGGAACTGAACTCTGGTCTCCTGCATTGCACGTAGATTCTTTACCAACTGAGCTACAAGGGAAGACCTCCAATAAGAGACAAATAGTTAATCTCACTGAGGATTTGTTGTATGTGATTGTTTTTCTGTTTCTATTTTTAGACTATTTTTGACTTCAGCTTTCTACATTTATCTATGATATACCTATCTGTGACTTTCTTGGAGTTTCTTTGCTTCCTGGGTGGTAAGATAATGTTCACCATTGAATTTAGAAAGTGGTTTAGCCATTATATCTCTTCCATGGACTGAATGTTGTTGCCCCTAAAATTCATGTGTTGAAACCTAATCCACAATGTGATGGTATTTTGAAATGAAGTCTTTGGCCAGTGATTAAATATAAAGTCAGAGCCCTCATGAGTAGGGTTAGTGCCCTTGTAAAAGATCCTAGATAGCACACTTGTCCCTTCTACCATCTGAAGATACAGTGAGAAGATGACTGTCTACAAACTAAGGAAGATTCTCACCAAACAATCTTCTAGTACTTTGTTATTGAAAATTTCAGCCTCCAGAACTATGAGAAAATAAATTTCTATTGTATATAAGCTACTGATTCTGTGGTATTTGGTAAGAATAGCCCAGAGTAAGACAATCTTCACATATTTTTATTTCTCCTTTCTCTCCTCTCCTTCATGGACTCCCATTATGTCTATATTGATAAATATATAATGTCCTACAGGTTTCATGTAGCCAGGTGGAGAAGACTCTTGAGAGTCCCTTGGACTGCAAGGAGATCCAACCAGTCCATCCTGAAGGAGATCAGTCCTGGGTGTTCTTTGGAAGGAATGATGCTAAACCTGAAACTCCAGTACTTTGGCCACCTCATGCTAAGTGTTGACTCATTGGAAAAGACTGATGCTGGGAGGCATTGGGGGCAGGAGGAAAAGGGGACGACAGAGGATGAGATGGCTGGATGGCATCACTGACTCGATGGACATGAGTTTGAGTGAACTCCAGGAGTTGGTGATGGACAGGGAGGCCTGGCATGCTGCAATTCATGGGGTCGCAGAATAGGACACGACTGAGCAAGTGAACTGAACTGAGCTGACTGACAGGTTTCATGATCTGTTCATTTTTGTTGTGCTCTTTTATTTTTGTTTCTCAGTCTGAATTTTATCAGTTGGCCTATCATTAAGTTTGCTGATTTTCTTTTCCTACCAGCTCATGCCTATGCTTGAACTCCTCTACTGAACTTTATAAAAATTTACATGATATTCCTTTTTAATTCCAGAATTATTACCTAGTATATTTTTATAATTTATGTCTTTATTGGTATTCCAAATTTGTTTCCATCTTGTTTTCATGAATCATTTTAATTCTTTAGTCATGGTCTCCTTTAATTCTTGGAACATATAGTATATATAATCATTTAAAAAATTAAATTCATCATATTTGCTTCTTTATGGACAACTTCTATAGAGTGTTTTTCTTTTTTTCACTGTGTGTGGGTCATATTTCTTCTTTCTCTGTGTATCTTATAACCTGTCTTATTGTTGAAAGCTGGAAATTTACAAAGTAAAATGTGGTAACTCTGGAAATTAGATTCATCCCACCTCTCTTCTTCCCCATTAATATACTTATTAGTTTTTTTGTTTTGTTTTGTTTTGTTTTCTGTATCCTGCTGTTGTTTGATTATTTAATGACTTTTCTGGCCCAATTTTTTTTTTTTTAAGTTTGTATTCATTTGTTACCTGTGGTTGCAAAATCTCAACTTCATTTGTGCTAATGATCATGTAATGATTTTCTGGAGATTTTATGAAATGCCTTAAACTGAAGGATTTACTGTCTTCTCTCCCTGGATTCCTACCTTGATCTTCTCATCTTTAGGGAAAATCCCAAGCTTGGCTTCATTTCCCTTTGCTCATGCTAGGGCATGGATACTGCTCAATATAGTAAGATATGGGCATTCCTATGGTTCAGCTCTTTAATTTCTCCTTCTTCAGAGATCAGTGTCCTGTACCGCCTATGGTCTCAATATCTAAAACTCATTCCTTCAAGTATTTTAACTAGATATTTATTTATCTCAAATAAGAGGATAAATCACATAATACCATTTTGGGCTGAAACAAACATCTTTTCCATACAGTTATATTTTTATTTAACTTTTTATTCCTTTAAAATATTTTTAATATCTGTGAAGTGTCTAATAATTTGGTATTTAACATAGAAAGTTGTTGGGCAATATAAAATTGTGTTTCTCAGATTTTTTTATCAGGTGTCAACTAACTAGGCTGATCTGGTTCAGTTCATGAGGGGAAGTAGGTTCTTTAGGTTAAATGGTTATTATATCGTTTAAAAGATAGTGCATTCAGTGCAGTTCAGTTCAGTTGAGTCGCTCAGTCATGTCCGAGTCTTTGCAACCCCATGAATCACAGCACATCAGGCCTCCCTGTCCATCCTGGAGTTCACTCAAACTCATGTCCATCGACTCGATGATGCCATCCAGCCATCTCATCCTCGGTCGTCCCCTTCTCCTCCTGCCCCTAATCCCTCCCAGCATCAGAGTCTTTTCCAGTGAGTCAACTATTCTCATGAGGTGGCCAAAGTACTGGAGTTTCAGCTTTAGCATCAGTCCTTCCAAAGAACATCCAGGACTGATCTTTAGAATGGACTGGTTGGATCTCCCTGCAGTCCAAGGGACTCTCAAGAGTCTTCACCAACACCACAGTTCAAAGCATCAATTTTTTGGCACTCAGCCTTCTTCACAGTCCAACTGTCACATCCATACATGACCACTGGAAAAACCATAGCCTTAACCAGATGGACCTTTGTTGGCAAAGTAATGTTAGTTATTTAATCAATGAATTGTATCTTGTTACTTGATAAAATTATTATTTCTTGCTGATTTATGTTGTCTCCAGTTACATATTCCCAAGAATTGAGTAAAACATTACATATTCTTGCTATGTGAACTTAGTATAGGTGACCTAGAATTGAAAAACATGTCCATCTGCTGGTCTTCTAAACATCTATGCCCCTGTCTGAACAGTTTGTAATATCAAAAGATTGATAGATGTGTATATACCTTTGCTTGCTTTTTTCTCTCTGTGTTTTTGTTTGTCAAAAGGTTGTGACAAATATTTTTAGAGAAAACTGTTTTCGTTGAACTTGAGGAAGGCGGGGGTGAGGGGGATCCGGGGAGCCCTGTCAACTTATAAAAGCCAGTTCACACAAATGGAATAAAGCACACAGGAATAAATGAGTTAATGATTGGTGTAAAAATCTCATTTTAACAGGATTTTTATGTTTTTAGTATTCCAACAGGATCAAAACTGAAATAGTATATTTTCTGATCATCAAACAGTAAATCATATATAAAGTAAATTTATGAAATGTCCACACATATGTCAAAAGCTGCTCTTCCCCACCCCCTTTGTTCTTATTAATATAAAAGGATTTTAATTCAACAATTATTTGTTTATAGATGTTTAATTATATTTATGCTGCTTTTACTTTTAACAAAAGTGTTATTATAAAAGATGATCTAATAAATTATGGATTTCTCTAATTCAGAATCATTCTTTTGCAAAAGACATATGTATTCAACAATCCCAAATGTAAATGAAAGATAGAAATTTTTTTCAGTTACAGTAGGAGTTCCTAATACTAAGCCTAGAAACTGTAAATCGAGCATGTAAGTCTCCCAAGCTGGAGATACTTTATTTATTTATTTTTTTTAATTTTTAGTTTTTTATTTTTTAAATTTTAAAATCTTTAATTCTTACATGCATTCCCAAACATGAACCCCCCTCCCACCTCCCTCCCCATAACATCTTTCTGGGTCATCCCCATGCACCAGCCCCAAGCATGCTGCATCCGATACTTTAAATTCTATCCAGTCATTACTCTAGTCCTCTGTGAATGCTAGTTTCAGGTCTGCAACATTACCATATAAACTCTTCTGTTCATATCTTTACTTGTGAAAAGGATAAAGAGTATGAGCTTAAATAATACAGCTAACCTGAATTTTGTAGACATTTTACAAGTTTCTTTCTGGAAAATGGCTTAAAAGATCAAGCTTAAATAAAATATTTCAGGCATATTTTATACTTAGAATTGTGCAAGAGTTTCTCTCAATGGTAAATTTTATCATTCATTATTTTTTATGTTTATTCATTCTCTAGCTGTGTTTTTCTCTAACCACTTTGAGTCTGATCTAGTTTCAACTATAGTGTTTTACATGGATTTGAAAAAATACTGAGATAATATATTTGGAGGAATCCTAAAATTTAATTTCTCCAGTAATTTCACTGAGCCAGGGATTTGATAATGTGACTTGTGATTCCCCAGTTTTTCATATCTCAAAATTGCATAATATCTAATAGGATTAACGTTCCTTAAAATATGATTTGGTCTATGAACCTCCACTTCTGCTTAAAATAGAGTCAACTTTTTTCTTCCAAATCATGTTAGTTTATTGAACATCCTTCCAACATGCAAAAATATCAAGCTAATTTCCTCTTAAAATGCAAAGCTAGATTTCTTAGGAAAACATGAAACAAGATGAGCTATTGAGTTTTAGTACTGTTTTTCCACTGTTAGTTCTCTTTATCACTTCAAGGAAATGGTGCAAGATAATAGTTTTCAGTGGATATTTGTTCAGAAATAGAATTAGAAAAAGGAAGCATTTGTGGGCTAAATTATATTAGTCCATTATAAATACTTCATCTATTGATACTTTTATAAATGTTACATATTAATTTATTATTATTATATGTAAATAATTTTTTCACAAGTTGGATACTTTTTAATGTGGTAAATCAGGAATAATTTTAGGTGGCCTTCTTTTATGTTTTTATTACTCCCTTTTTGCTTTAATTCCATCTTAGAATCTGCTCACCACAGTAGTACTATTTTAGGTATGCCATAGAAGATGTGATCTACTCATTACCAAATGGCCTAACATAGCAACCCACTGGAATTATGTGTTAGAATTTAGAACCGAAAATATTGCCTGAATCTAACAATCTAGTCTAGATTTTACATCACGGGCAATGTATCTTTGATCTAATTATGCTTCTTTCTCTTTCTATTAGGAAGTTCAAAGCTTACTCTGAATTAAATTTTTAGCAATTGTAGAGGGTGTTGTGGCAAAAATTTTCACACTTAAATCAGCTTGATTTCTATTCATTTTATACTCATTTATAATCCCTTTGCACTTCTGCTCCTCTGTCTTTGGAATTTTCTAGGCAAGAATACTGGCATGGGTGGTCATTCCCTTCTTCAAGAGATCTTTCCAACCGGGGATTGAACCCCGGTTTCCTGGGTCTCCTGAACTGGCATGATACTAGTTACTATTTATTTAGTTCTAGCTATTTCCCAAGTGTTTTGCTAATTATTTGACACACCAATCTCTTCATGTGCTTTTTTATGTTGTATTGCTATATATCTTTAATTTTCCCTGTAGACTCAGATAGTAAAGAATCTGCCTACAATGCAGGAGAGTTGGGTTTCATCCCTGGGTTGGAAAGATCCCCTGGAGAAGGGAATGACTACTTACTCCAGTATTCTTGCCTGGAGAATTCCATGGACAGAGGAGCCTCGTTGGTCCATGGGGTCTCACAGAGTTAGACATGACTGAGCAACTAAAACTTTACACTCTTGGTGGATGGGGGTTGTAAAAAATAGTTCAAGAAATAAACATTCCTTATTATGTTTTAAGGGGCTCCCCTGGTAGCTCAGTGGTAAGGAACCCACCTGCCACTGCATGAGATATGAGTTCAATCCCTGGGTCCAGATCTCCTGGATAAGGAGATAGCAACCCACTCCAGTATTCTTGCCTGGAAAATCTTTGGACAGAGGAGTCTGGTGGGCTACAGTCCATGTGGTTGCAAAACAGTCAGACACAGCTTACAAACTAAACAACAACAACTGTGCTTTAAATGTCTTTTTCCAATTAATCTTTAGTGTTTTTTTGCTTTGTTAGACTACATATCTATAATTTTATAAGCTTACTTTATATGATTTGTTTATATACATACATACACATAAGGCTGTGTAATACCCACTGAATCTAGAATACAGAATTTTTTATTCTATTAAAAATCATATAAAATATTGGCTAACTTACTTTTTAAGGTGCTTCCAGTTGTAATATTTGTAGAATCTCTATAATATTCTCTGATAAAATGTTGAAAAAGTTTAAGTACATACTTTAAAAAGTCATATTTCAAGACTATGCTTTTTGACAGTTGTGAAATAACAATGTAATTGCATCATAACTGTGAAATACAACCTTTTATTGCTTGTGGAAAGTAGATATTTTGCCAATTCTGACATATATACAACAACTTTGGAGCATCTCATATTTCCTGATTAACTAAGTCTCACTACCCACCTTGTCAGATTCATTGCCACTATGTCCAAATATTAAGATAAGCAGATTAAGCAAAAAAGATAAATGTATGTGGCTTGAAAAATACAGGTGTAATTTCTTTTGTAATTATACATTTAGAGATATCATATATATGAAATACACAGTAAGTAATTTTAATTTTCAACAATTTTAATCAACAGGAGAGATTTCATATTAATTGATAGAATCATCTTCAAATATTAGTTTAACAGCATTCAATTATCCCCGAGTGACTCTTTTAATTTAGAAATATTACTGTGGAAGCTCACATTATTAACTTATATATCAATTACAGTTAAAAAGATTATATAATTAATCCTTTTAGAGAAAAATGAACTTCAGTTACAAATCATGTAGTAATATTTGGTCAGGTATTAAGAAGGAAATGTAAATGCATTGATTCATAAAATTTAATTCATTTGATAAACACTTTAGATTAAAAAAGAGAACATTAGTTACAGCAGGCTTTGTAGTTTTATAACAGTTTTGTAGAATTTTAACTCAATAAGAGGTAGTGATTTTTGTGAGGAGAATTTCTTCTACAATTAAACTTTTCTTCTCAAAAAAAGTTTGATTTTTTTTTCTGATATGGTACATCTATCATTTTAATTCAGTCTTTTTTAGAACATTTGATAAGAGTAAATCTTTGTTATTGACCTCAAAATCTAAGGAATAGTATAAATATATACCAGACATCTACAGAGAATGAAGAATGGAACAGAATGTGCAGCCAGCTAGGATAAGGGATAGTTAAGCCCAGGATTTGAGTATGTATGTGACTTAACCAGGTTGAGGAAGAAGAAGGTTAATTGGGAACATTGTAGTGTTCCTAACAGTAAAAAGTAACATAACTAATGAAGCACAGATGTGAGGTATAATAAGGCTTTCAGATAACTCTGTCAATCTCTTCAGTATTAATATGGGATAAAATATGAGACAGTAGATCAGATTAACTGAAGAAGTGGATAAAGCTTTAGGATGAGATGTTTGAAAGTATTCTAAAGTGAAACTCCCTAAAATTTAAGAGCTCCTCCAAGTTGCTAAAGACCTTTAAACCAATAATGACAGCATTTTTCCTGTTAATTCCCCACATAAGTCCAAAATAACAAATTAATTTCTTAAAGATTTAAAAAGATCTATGTATGTATCAAACTAGCATAATACATAAATAATATAAAATTTTGAGTTTTTGATATCAGATCATGAACTCCTTATTACCAAATTCAGACTGAAATTGAAGAAAAGAGGGAAAACTGCTAGACCATTCAGGTATGACCTCAATCAAATCCCTTATGATTATACAGTGGAAGTGAGAAATAGATTGAAGGGCCTAGATCGGATAGTGTGCCTGATGAACTATGGGATGAGGTTCATGACATTGTACAGGAGACAGGGATCAAGACCATCCCCATGGAAAAGAAATGCAAAAAAGGAAAATGGCTGTCTGGGGAGGCCTTACAAATAGCTGTGAAGGCAAGATATAAGCATCTGAATGCAGAGTTCCAAAGAATAGCAAGAAGAGATAAGAAAGCCTTCTTCAGCAATCAATGCAAAGAAATAGAGGAAAAGAACAGAATGGGAAAGACTAGAGATCTCTTCAAGAAAATTGGAGATACCAAGGGAACATTTCATGCAAAGATGGGCTCGATAAAGGACAGAAATGGTATGGACCTAACAGAAGCAGAAGACATTGAGAAGAGATGGCAAGAATACACAGAAGAACTGTACAAAAAGGATCTTCACAACCTGGATAATCATGATGATGTGATCACTCATCTAGAGCCAGACATCCTGGAATGTGAAGTCAAGTGGGCCTTAGAAAGCATCACTACGAACAAAGCTAGTGGAGGTGATGGAATTCCAGTAGAGCTATTTCAAATCCTGAAAGATGATGCTGTGAAAGTGTTGCACTCAATATGCCAGCAAATTTGGAAAACTCAGCAGTGGGCACAGGACTGGAAAAGGTCAGTTTTCATTCCAATCACAAAGAAAGGCAATGATGAAGAATGCTCAAACTACTGCACAATTGCACTCATCTCACATGCTAGTAAAGTAATGCTCAAAATTCTCCAAGCCAGGCTTCAGCAGTACGTGAACTGTGAACTTCCTGATGTTCAAGCTGATTTTAGAAAAGGCAGAGGAACCAGAGATCAAATTGCCAACATCTGCTGGATCATGGAAAAAGCAAGAGAGTTCCAGAAAAACATCTATTTCTGCTTTATTGACTATGTCAAAGCCTCTGACTGTGTGGATCACAATAAACTGTGGAAAATTCTGAAAGAGATGAGAATACCAGGCCACTTAACCTGCCTCTTGAGAAATCTGTATGCAGGTCATGAAGCAACAGTTAGAACTGGACATGGAACAACAGACTGGTTCCAAATAGGAAAAGGAGTATGTCAAGGCTGTATATCATCACCCTGCTTATTTAACTTATATGCAGAGTACATCATGAGAAACGCTGGACTGGAAGAAACACAAGCTGGAATCAAGACTGCCAGGAGAAATATCAATAACCTCAGATATGCAGATGGCACCACCCTTATGGCAGAAAGGGAAGAGGAACTAAAAAGCCTCTTGATGAACGTGAAAGAGGAGAGTGAAAAAGTTGGCTTAAAGCTCAACATTCAGAAAACGAAGATCATGGCATCTGATCCCATCACTCCATGGGAAATACGGGAAAACAGTGGAAACAGTGCCAGACTTTATTTTTTGAGGCTCCAAAATCACTGCAGATGGTGATTGCAGCCATGACTTAAAAGACGCTTACTCCTTGGAAGAAAAGTTATGAGCAACCTAGATAGCATATTCAAAAGCAGAGGCATTACTTTATCAAGTAAGGTCCATCTAGTCAAGGCTATGGTTTTTCCAGTAGTCATGTATGGGTGTGAGAGTTGGACTGCGAAGAAGGCTGAGCACCAAAGAATTGATGCTTTTGAACTGTGGTGTTGGAGAAGACTCTTGAGCGTCCCTTGGACTGCAAGGAGATCCAATCAGTCCATTCTGAAGGAGATCAGCCCTGGGATTACTTTGGAAGGAATGATGCTGAAGCTGAAACTCCAGTACTTTGGCCACTTCATGCGAAGAGTTGACTCATTGGAGAAGACTTTGGTGCTGGGAGGGATTTTGGGCAGAAGGAGAAGGGGATGACAGAGAATGGAATGGCTGGATGGAATCACTGACTCGATGGATGCAAGTCTGAGTGAACTCCGGGGGTTGATGATGAACAGGGCTGCCTGGCGTGCCGCGATTCATGGGGTCGCAAGGAGTCGGACACGACTGAGCGACTGAAGTGAACTGAACTGAACTGAACTGAACTGAAGATTAATATGGTTATTTAAATTTGCATTCAAAATACTTCACTTTACATATGATTCTGTAATACAAAATTTATACTTAAAATAAGTACTATAAATAAAATATAATAAATTTATTGGGAAGATTCAGAAAAATTACATTTAAAGTGATTTTTTATATTGAACAATTATTAATTGAGATTAATAATGAAAAAAACCGCCATGGTAGAAGCAAGGAGTGTTGACTGAGTCAGTGGATGAATCACGGACGGTGACATGCAGAGAAAGTAGATGATGAAGGGGAAACTTCAGGCAAATATCAGACCCAGAAGAACTAACACAGTTTCCCTATGCTTTTCCTATATATGCTGGTGCTGTAGAGATGACAGAACAGCAAGCTTCATGCTGCTTCTCACCCATGAGTATGCACAGCAAGGGTACTTACCAGCCTCAGCCATTTCTGACCATGTGCAGTGCCTCCAACAGAAAATCTCTGCTCTGTGAATCCTCTCCTCATCAGCTGCCCACTGCTTTCTCAGAGTCTGAAACTCTGCCTGCTCAGTCTTCCTTCCTTTTCTTCCTCTTCCTCATCACACATATAAGACCTGCACTGTGGTCTGAAGGTACTACCTAACCAAGCATACGTCCCCATCCCTTCACTTTCACAGTTGTTTCAATAACTGTGTTGCCTTTTTAATTATTGCCTGGTGTCTGCTTCCTGGAGAATCGGAACTATCGTCCTAAGAGACAGCATACAATATTTCAAAGAGGACTTTTCATTTTCTAGCTGACACATTTAAGATTATTGCTTAGCATTATATTTGTGTGACCTGCATATTTTGTCACAGTACATATATGTCACCTGTGGCTTGACTGTGCACCTCTTAAAGTTGTCATCACTCCATCCTCTTCAAATGAGGGTCATACACTCTCCTGAACAAGTGTGGCTGTTAATTGCCCTGCATGAGATTTCAAGAACGCTCTAGCATCTTTTTCATCAACCTCTTCAAAGTTAACATCCCTCTTCAGGAACAATAATTTTCACTCTATCCTCCACCACTTTGACAAAACCTTTTAAATCAACCACAAAGTGTGGCATTAGTATGTTATTATTTCTCTTGAAATTGATTTAGATTTAAAAAAAGCCATATCTGGTTGATAAGTTATAAAACCTTTTTGTGTGTCAAAATTTTCCAAAACATTTTAGTAAAGCTTCTTGCTTGACATCTGTACCCTGCACCATGTTTTCATAGATTGTTGAGAATAATATTTTTTGATGACTGTGAAAATCTCATAGATAATAAATATATGGTCCATGGCTTATAGATGCAATTTTATATTTGGAAGAGAGAAAAACTATGTGGATAGTAGGGTTGCATTCCACATTCCTGGCTGAATGTTAAGAGGTCAGAAATGTTTAATACCTTGTTTGTAAGACTTTTTTTTTAACTTAAGGGTCTGAGATAAGCTTGTACATAATTCTCAAACTTCCTTATCAAGCAGGCTTTGAGAATTTACAGACAATTTTCCTTTGGTCATTCCTTTGAGTAAACGTATTTTTCAGAATGCATGATAGACTTATTTGTATTTCACATAATATTATTAACACAAGTACCTGTATAAGTAGAGCCAGCCAGTTGGAAGACTTCATAACCGTATAAAGATGCTTATCTTCTCCTGAAAGAAACCTACCAGAGAATACTGCTTCCAAAACAGTTCTGTCTCATCAACAACAACATTTTTGTTTATTTTGATTATTTTTTAATAGTTAGAGCAGGAAAAATAGCATTTCTTCACAGAGAGATAAATGCAGCTTCCACTGTTTTTTGATTATATGATTTGTCTCAGGTTTCTATAACACAATATCAGACCAGATGACTTAAATCAAAAGACATTTGTTTCTCACAATTCTGGAGGATGAGAAGTCCAAGGCAAGATCAAAATGCCAGCAGATTTGATTTTTAGTGATGGCCTTCTTCCTGACTCATGGACAGTGTACATCTTACATGACCTCCTTTGTATACACAAAGTGAGGGAGAGTGTTCTGATCTCTCATCCTCTTTACAAGGACACTTATCTCATCATGAGAGTACCACCCCCATATCTTCATCTAAACCTAATTCTCTTGAGAGTCCCTTGGGCTGCAAGGAGATCCAACCAGTCCATCCCAAAGGAAATTAGTCCTGGGTGTTCATCGGAAGGGCTGATGTTGAAGCTGAAACTCCAATATTTTGGCCACCTGATGCGAAGAGCTGGCTCATTTGAAAAGACCCTGATGTTGGGAAACATTGAAGGCAGGAGGAGGGGCCGACAGAAGATGAGATGGTTAGATGGCATCACTGACTCACTGGACATGAGTTTGAGTAAGCTCCGGGAGTTGGTGATGGACAGGGAGGCCTGGCATGCTGTGGTTCATGGTGTTGCAAAGAGTCGGACATGACTGAGCGACTGAACTGAAGTGAATTACTTCCCAAGGCTCCAATTCCAAAAACTGTAACCTTCAGGCTTAAGACTCCAAAATATAATATTTGGGCAGATACAAAGAGCCCATCCATAACATGAGCATAGCTTGAATCTTGATTTTGTGAAGCTTCTCAGGCTTGCTTTGAAAGACAACTTTTTAGCCAGCTCATTTTCTTTTGACATTTCCTTCATCTTGAACTTCTCTGACATTGTTATTGTCATCTGAATCAACAATACTAAAGAATCTGAACTCTTGAATAATCTGTCTCTCTATCAATTTTGCCAATTATTTTGCATGCTTTTCCAATGAAGAATACTATATTCTTGTCACTTCATACATGTGAATGCAAATTCAAAATTTTGTTGTGTTATTTTATTGTTATCATTATAGTACACATCCTGAAACTGTTCTTCAGCATGCATGCAATTTAAGATTCTTAACTGTTTTCTGATTCATCATACAACAGTAGATGAAAACAAAAGCTAAAAATAGAATACACTGTGGAAAAGTGTTTGAGACAAGAATAGAAAGCCCCGTGAAGTCTCATACCAAGGGCAGCATCATGATACCTTTATTATTCCTTTCAACATCAGAACAGTTAAAGCACACTTCAAATAGTCTTCACATAATTATGAAATTCTTCTAATTGTACTGGGAATGTAATTCAAGTTGGGTTTTTTTTTTCCCCCACAGATTGTTTTATTAAAAGTATGACATTTAATTTAGTGAAGTAAAGTTTTTTCCTCTATAAAGTTTAGCAAGAGTTTTGAGAGAGATATATACTGCTAAAATACAGGCACATTTTGATAGCTTAAAAGATTACCTCTTATTTAGCCTGTTAATTTTTCCTGTCATATTAGATCTTTTTATAAAATATCCTTACCTCATACACCTCCTTTGCATCTCTTTCCATTATTTGATTTTATCATATGACATGATAATTAAGTTTTCATATTTGTCTTTGTTGTGCATCGAGCCCGTATCTCCGAACCGACCGAGAGAAAGCAAGTCTTCCACAGTAATGCAAACAGGCAAGAAGGGAGTTTATTTCTAGCAAGCTAGGGTCCGAGTCTAATCCGACACAGCGGAATCCGACAGGGACCCCGAACAAAGGGATATGGCAGTTTATATACAGTCTGTTCTTTGTCTCAGTTACAGGGGTAGCTGGCGTTACCTGATTGGACAAGCAGGATGAACTCATACATTGCTTTCCTGGTGCTATTGCCTGTAGAAATTTTTCCCTTATTTGGTCAAGGAATGTTCTTTTTCAGCAAAACAGGAAAAGTGACTCAAGTCCCTGGTGCCACACACCTCATTGAGCCACCCAGCCTGCCTAACAGTCTTTTCATCAGTTATTAATAAATTGAAGGCAGGATTGTTTTTACCTAACATAGAAAATTACAGAAGACATATTAACCTCAAATTAATGTCTCCTGAACTGAATATAGAATCCATAGTAAAGTACTGATAGTTTGTGAGTATAGAATAAGTGCTACAACTCAATCTATTTTAGTAAGCTTTAATATCAGGGAGAATTCATAGACTGAGAAAGAATATCCAAGAGAAGTTAGAATGATGGATCATATCAAACAAAAATAGATCATGTCAAATAAAAATCTACTTGAGTAGGTTTTCAAAGACTATCCCTTCTTCTAGTTTCACCCTTCTGGTTTTTTTTTTTTTTTTCCTTTCTAATCGTATCCTTTGCATAATAAAGGATAAAGATGTTCGTAAATTTGATTTAGCATATTTCAGCACCACAATTCACATTGTTTTCTGAACATGAAGTAAAATTGTGCATAGAAGAAATCTTGTGTGGCTAAGAATAATGTCTTGCTAGTGTAAATTTTGTTACTAACATGACAAAGGGAGGTGCAAACTCCAAAGAGAGGCAGAAGATATTCACCATATTTTTGAAGCAAGACTGAATTTAATACAGTATGTCATACATACTCTAACAGGAATTTTTAATGATTAAGAGAGAATTCAGCTTAAATATGTAGCAGTATTGTAATGTTTATTTTTGTATTCATTGCCTAATATCTATTGGGCCAAGATTAGTTCAAAAGAGTAATGGTTAAAATTATTTAAAAGATAGCTAGCCACTGAGGGGTGGAAAGGAGCATGACTAGGTGGAGCACAGAGCAGTGAAAATATACCATATATGTTATTATAATGATAAACACAAGTCATTATACATTTGTCCAAACTCAGAATAAAGAACAGGAAAAGTGAGCATTAATGTAAACTATAGACATTGGGTGGAGAAGGCAATGGCACCCCACTCCAGTACTCTTGCCTGGAAAATCACATGGAGGGAGGAGCCTGGGTGGCTGCAGTCCATGGGGTCGCTAAGAGTTGGACATGACTGAGCGACTTCACTTTGACTTTTCACTTTCATGCATTGGAGAAGGAAATGGCAACCCACTCCAGTGTTCTTGCCTGGAGAATCTCAGGGATGGCAGAGCCTAGTAGGCTGCCATCTATGGGGTCACACAGAGTTGGACACGACTGAAGCGACTTAGCAGCAGCATAGACATTGGGTGTCATGTAAGTTCATCCTTGATTAAAAAAAAAAAAAGTACCATTTGGAAGACGGATGTTGATAATGAGGGACACAGTGCATGTATGGAGGCAGGAGGTATATGAGAAAGCTCAGCATCTTTCTCTCCAATTGGCTGTGAACTTTTAAAATCTGCTCTAAAAAGAAATAAAGTCTTTAAAATAACAAGAACACATTGTATATCTAGTAGAGGAAAATATAAGGGAACACTTATAATCCTGTGGTACAGAAGATCTTCTTAACCAAGTACATCAGGATCTATAAATGAAAAGACTAACAGAACTGACTGTATAAATTTTTCAAACTTCTGAAATGGAGAAAATCCACACTGGCAAAATAAAGAAAATTGAAATAAAAAAAGTTAAACATTATTGCATATACAAAATGTCTACATAATTTAGAAAATATTCTAAAAACTAAAATATCATCATAAATATTAATAATAAAATAGGCCTCTGTGTATCCATAATACAATTTATAAATAGAGGTCATAAGTCTTTTAAGGTTCCTATATATTCTACCTCAACTTTATTTACTTTGTCCCCTATAAAGATAACTATTATCTTGAATTCCTTTATTTTTGTTACAAGGTTACCAAATGAATTTTCCCCAACATACTTTATTATTTAAAACTATTCAGTTCAGTTCAGTCGCTCAGTTGTGTCCAACTCTTTACGACCCCATGGACCGCAGCATGCCAGGCCTCCTGGTCCATCACCAACTCCTGGAGTTCACCCAGACTCATGTCCATTGAGTCAGTGATACCATCCAACCATCTCATCCTCTGTCGTCCCCCTCTCCTCCCATCTTCAATCTTTCCAAGCATCAGAGTCTTTTCAAATGAGTCAGGTCTTTGCATCAGGTGGCCAAAAGTATTGCAGTTTCAGCTTCAGCATGATTCCTTCCAATGAACACCCAGGACTGATGTCCTTTAGGATGGACTACTTGGATCTCCTTGTAGTCCAAGGGACTCTCAAGAGTCTTCTCCAATACCACAGTTGAATTAAAGATTTTAAAATTAAAAAAAAATAATAAAAATAAAAATAAAATAAAATTTAAAAAAAAAAAAAAAAAAGCATCAGTTCTTCAGTGGTCAGCTTTCTTTATAGTCCAACTCTCACAGCCATACATGATCACAGGAAAAACCATAGCCTTGACTAGATGGACCTTTGTTGGCAAAGTAATGTCTCTGCTTTTTAATATGCTGTCTAGGTTGGTCATAACTTTCCTTCCAAGGAGTATCTTTTAATTTCATAACCTCAGTCACCATCTGCAATGATTTTGGAACCCCCTCCCCCCAAAAAAATACAGTAATCCACTGTTTACACTGTTAAAACTATTAGGTAAATAAAATCATTTCTATTAATATAGAAAAACTACTATCATTTGTATTAAAACCCTTGTTGGTTGTTCAGTCTCTAAGTTGTGTTTCACTGTTTGAGACCCCAAGGACTGCAGCATGCCAGGCTCCTCTGTCCTTCACTATCTCCTTGAGTTTACTCAAACTCATGTCCATTGAGTCCATGGTTGCAATCCCAACCATCTCATCCTCTGTCATCCCCTTCTCCTGTCTTCCATCTTTCCCAGCATCAGGATCTTTTCCAATGAGTCAGTTCTTTGTATGAGGTGGCTAAAGTTTTGGAGCTTCAGCTTCAACATCAGTCCTTCTAATGAATATTCAGGTTTGATTTCCTATAGGACTGACTGGTTTTATCTCCTCACTGTCCAGGGGACTCTTAAGAGTCTTCTCCAACACTGCAATTTGAAAGCATAATGGCAACCCACTCCAGTACTCTTGCCTGAAAAATCCCATGGACGGAGGAGCCTGGTAGGCTGCAGTCCATGTGGTCGCGAAAAGTCGGACATGCCTGAGCTACTTCACTTTCACTTGTCACTTTCACGCATTGGAGAATGAAATGGCAACCCATTCCAGTGTTCTTGCCTGAAGAGTCCCAGGGACGGGGGAGCCTGGTGGGCTGCCATCTGTGGGGTCACACAGAGTCAGAAATGACTGAAGCGACTTAGCAGCAGCAGCAGCAGCAGCAGCCTTCTTTATGGTCCAGCTCTCACATCCATACATGACTACTGGAAAAAACATAACTTTGACTATATGGAACTTTGTCAACAAAGTGATGTCTTTACTTTTAGTACACTGCCTAGTTTTGTCATAGCTATTCTTCCAAGGAGCAAGCATCTTTTAATTCCATGGCTGCAGTCACCATCCACATTGATTTTGGAACCCAAGAAAATGAAACCTGACAGTTTCCACATTTTCCCCATCTATTTGACATGAATTGATAGGACTGGGTGTCATGATCTTTGTTTTTTGAATGTTGAGTTTTAAGACAGCTTTTTTGGTCCCCTCTTTCATTTTCATCAAGAGGCTATTTAGTTCCTCTACACTTTCTACCATTAAAGTGGTAACGTCTGCATATCTGAGGTTGTTGATATTTCTCCCAGCAATTTTGATTCCAGCTTCATCCAGCCTGGCATTTCACATGATGTCCTCTGCATAGAGGTTAAATAAGCAGGGTGACAATATACAGCCTTGACATATTCTTTTCCCTATTTTAAACCAGTCTGTTGTTCAATGTCCAGTTCTAACTGTTACTTCTTGTCCTGCATAGAGGTCCTGTATGGTAATGTGGTCTGGTATTCCCATTTCATTAAGAATAGTTTGTGTGATATACAGAGTTAGAAACTTTAGCATAGTCAGTGAAGCAGAAGTAGATGTTTCTTTGGAATCCCCTTGCTTTTTCTATGTTGGCAATTTGGCTGCTGGTTCCTCTGCCTTTTCTAAATCCAGCCTGTACATCTAGAAGTTCTTTGCTCATGTACTACTGAAGTCTAATTTGAATAATTTTGAGCATAATCTTGCTAGTATGTGAAATGAGTGTAATTGTATGGTAATTTGAACATTCTTTGACATTTCATTTCTTTGGGATTGGAATGAAAACTGACTTTAACTAGTCCTGTGACCACTGTTGAGTTTTCCAAATTTGCTGGCATAATGAGTGCAGCACTTTAACTTTATACGAGGATATATGTATAAAGCCACATATGCATCATATGTGAGGAAATCTGTATAGAAACCATGTGTCAGAGTGATCTTCAAGTGAGCAGAGATTCAGTGCCTAAAGGTTTGCTTCATCGAAAGTAATGTTCTATTTTTTTCTTTCTTTCTGGCAATCCTGGTAGTTGTTTGCTTTTTATCATATAATACTGAATTCCAGTGAAGGCAATGACTGTTAAAAATGCATCTTTTTTGAGGCAGACCTTCTGAGGTAACATGCACAGCTGTGTTTTCTGAGTGAGCTAGTAGGACTCTAGTGGCAAAAAGTGAAGAGAAACTAGCCTCTTGATGAAGGTGAAAGAGGAGAGTGAAAAAGCTAGTTTAAAAGTCAACACTCAAAAAAACCAAGATCATGGCATACAGCCCCATCATCTCATGGAAAGTAGAAAAGGAAAAAGTGGAAGCAGTGACAGATTTTATTTTCTTGGGCTTCAAAATCATTGTAGATGGTAACTATAACCATGAAATTAAAAGCCACGTATTGCTTGGAAGGAATGCTATGACCAACCTAGACAGCATATTAAAAAGCAGAGACATCACTTTGCTGACAAAGCCTGTATAGTGAAAGCTATGGCTTTTCCAATAGTCATGTAGGGATGTGAGAGCTGGACCATAAAGAAGGCTAAGCACCTAAGAATTGATGCTTTTAAACTGTGGTGCTGGAGAAGACTCTTGAGAGTCCCTTGGATAGCAAAGAGATTAAACCAGTCAATCCTAAAGGAAATGAACATTCACTAGAAGGGCTGTTGCTGAAGCTGAAGTGCCAACACTTTGACCACATAATGCGAATGGGTGACTCATTGGAAAAACCCTAATGCTGGAAAAGATTGAAGGCAAAAGGAGAGGGGAGTGACAGAGGATGGGATGATTAGATAGTATCACTGACTCAATGGACATGACTTTGAGAAAACTCTAGGAAATAGTGAAGGGCAGGCAAGCCTGGCATACTGCAATCTATGGGGATCACAAAGAGTCGGACACGACTTAGGGACTGAACAACAGCAACAGCAGGCACTGAGCTGTTCTCATTTGGCAGCACAGACTGCTTATACTCTGCTCTGCCTTGTGAGGGGAACCACACAAGCCAAATGAAATCCCAAATATCTGGCTCTCTACTTAGTTCACTGATAATTAGAAAGAAGTGACAGGAGAGGATGGGAATCTATGTTTTTGTTTTTCTTTTATAGATTTGCATACCCTAAGGCATTTAAGGTGATAGGAAAGAAAAATGACTTAAAGTTTATAAATGGAAGTATGTTTCCTCTGTACCACATTGTACTAATTCCAGTGGTACAGAAATACAAATTAAAGACACTAATATTCATGGTTCCTATGTTGCTAGTATCTACATATAGTACATAGTTGCCATGCTTTCACACAAAAAGGACTTCCTTCAAGTGGTCAGAACTTTCAGAAGTACTTATCTTTATCCAATTTTCCTACATGTATAGCCCTAATCCAAGAACTGTATTACATTCAGGATAACAATAGTTAAATATAAATGAGAGATAGTTCAAATTAAAAATTGAGTCAGTTCTAGATATGGATTCTCAGAAAAACTCAGACTAGAAATATTTTTGATTGATTCAAAATATTTTTGAAGGTTATCATAATAACTTTATGGTCAGTATAATCTATTCAATAAATGGCAGTGATCATGTGTAAATATCAAAGAATTAAGTACTTATTAAATAGGTGAGAAATATTGATAACAATTTATAGATTAAGAGAATCATGATTTTAATAGCACAGAACTCCCAACCCTGAAACTAACCAAGACATGTGTCTGTACAAAAGTGAGCTTCATAAGTATCGACTCTTCTTACTAACTGCATTTAATCCAAAAGCATCTAACCTTATACAATAGAATGAAACATTGAAAATTCAGCTAAATGGTCAGTTAAAAGCAAGCCACACCTTGTGAGGATTGACAGATATTTTTCAGGATTCAGAATATCCTTTGAAACCTTAATCAAAATAAATGGGCCAGAATCCATGTAGTAATATGTTTTAGCATCAGAATTAATAGTCCATAAATTTTAATTATTATACTGGTACTATACAGTTAGCTAACGGTCTTAGAAAGGAATCCCCCAAAGAGAAATACTTCTACCCCTGTCAACTGAAACAAGAGCTGAAGGCAAAGAAGTTGAGAAGAGAAGAGATATATGCTTTTACGGTTCTGTGACACTGGCATACATTACGATAAAATGTGTTTTTTTGTTGTTGTTGTTCAATTTGAGTAATTTTTCCATTTTGAATAAAAGAGTACATATTTTATGCATTTATTCTTCTTTTTATTATATAATATAGACAAGGTGTTAAATTTTTATTTCTAAACTTTTTTAATATTGAGATGGAATTTGAGGACAGTTGACTCTACTGGATAATTTAAAGACGCATTATGTCATCTCTAACTAGAGTAGCTGACTATTGACTTCCATTTACCTCTTCTTTTGAAGAAGAGTGCCTATGCAGAATGGTCAAATTGTGTTGGGCAGGTACATTTTGGTTAAAGGAGAATAACTAGGGAGGGGTGTGTGTGTGTGTGTGTGTGTGTGTGTGTGTGCACGAGTATGCACGTTTATGTGAACAACCTCTATATGGCAGAATGTAGGAGATGCAAATTGGGTTGAACTTTTGTCATATAGAAATTCCCCATTCTCTGCAAAGGGCCCCAATTCAAAGACTTAGGCCTCTTTTAGAGTCTTGTATCTCCAGCCTTAGCTGAATGATCCAGAGATAGACCAAAGCCAGGACACTAGATTATCTCTCTTGATAATTTTAAACCTTGAATGGAGATACCTAGCAAGGAAATAGAGTTGAGTTTTGATAAAAGCAGCACTGAAGGGAGGTCTCCCATCCCCAGCAATTGTGGTTCCTTCAGCTTTCATCATTTGACTCAATCCAACTGGAGTGTATTTTCTTAACTGTTTCTGGGATTCTGTGTTGAGCAAGGCTACATTTTCCAATAAAGTTTTTTTTTCCTTATAGAATCAATTTCTGTCACTTATAATTACTGCAATCTTCATTAAGTCAACTCGTTACAAGTAGTAAAATAATACCAAAGAACCATTTCTCTTAATTAAGAACTTGAAGATGTTTTCCTGGTGCTGAAAACCTCATTTGCTGCCCACAAATGTGAGAAGGAAGATTGTTAGGGAGACATAATATTAGAGGTTCAAATGACAGGAAAAATATTTCCAACAGAATTTGAATAATTTGGGGGTCTTGTGAGGAGCCATGATATTTACTGGTTAAGAGTTCAAAGAGTAGGACATTACTTAGCAACTGAACAACAACAAAGAGTTCAGGGGCCAGAGATGGGGTATTGGAGATGGCAGCCCAGTGCCAGTACAGAATAAGTAATAGCCTTGTGACCTGTACAAGTTATTTCTCTCTGATGGTATTCTCATCTGCAAAATGTCTATAGATACAGTGAGGTCTGGGAAGAGATATACTAATGGACATGTAAATAAAGTATGATCTTGGCATTAAGTGTTTCATTGTTATTGGCTATTATTCTTTTTTTTTCCCCTATTTGCATCACTTATCTCTAGGATGGCAGTCCTTTTGTGCCAACCCTGCGTAATTACTGAGAGTCCCTCTTCTCTCTCAAAAGTATGCCTGTTCAGATGATAAATTATATATTGCCTTAGCCATCTCAATTTAAGTCCTCTTTATGTCATGGATCTATTTTTTACCATATGCCCCAATCAGTAAATGGCATTATCCTCAAATTTAAAAAAAAAAAAAGTAGTCATTATTCATTCTTCCCCCTTCCTCATTCCATAACTCCAAGTCCATGGAGATAGTCTGTCAATGTTTCCTCCTAAACATATCTCTCTTTTATTTACCTCTCTCCACTTCATCTCACCTCACCCCCGAACCTAGTCCAGATCAGAAATGAATCTAACACTCAAAGAACCACAAAAATCTCCTGAATAAATTTCCCCACTAACGTTCTTTTATGGCTCATGTAGTTTCTCTTCAAAGTGGCCTTTTTATAAGGTAAATGAGGTCATGCCATTGTCCTGTTTAAAAACATTAACTGGCCTCCATCAAATTGAAAATAAAATCATAATTTCTCACTATCATTGACCTGCTGCACTTCCAACCTGCTCCTCCAGGCTCAGTCTGGGACCCTCTCCAGTCTCATCATTATGTTAGCAGGCATTCAGTTGTTCAACACTAGCCAGTATATGTCCCAACACAAAGCTCTTCTCATGACTGTCGGTCTTTGTCTGAAATGTTCTCCTTGCTTGTCCTTCTTTGTCTCCTTCTCATCCATGTCTTATTTCACCTCTATCTGGTAGCATTCCTTTATTGTCCCCTCTAGAGCAAGTAAAGTTCCATTTACCCCATCTGTGCCCCTTTTCGCTTGGCAACTTGTTTGCTGCTTTCTTTAAATTCATCACACACAGTATGGTATGAATTTGGTTGCTTTGTTGTGTATCTCCTGCACTACTGTAAGCTCAGAGAGGAAAGAAACCCTGTCTGTGTTGCTGTCCACAGCAACAGAGAGGGCTGAGCCCGTGGAAAAGTGCCCAGTCCTTGGTAAATACCTTTGAATGAATGTATTTAGAAGACCTTATATAAAACTATTAATTTTCCTTTATTTCTCTCCAGTTACAGTCTGCTATTTTTAATTCTGTTTTTCTAAAACAAACAATATTCTGTTATGGGAAGAACCAACTTCTTTATCTGTGAGCTTAGAATGTCGTTTAACTTCTTTTTGTCCCAGTCTTCTAATATCTACTCCAACCCCGCTTGCCTTGAGCTCAATGTGACACTAAATTCTAAATTCTTAAGGACTATATAATATGAGTTCCCACTATTTGACAAATAGCAACAATTAGCAACCACATTTAACGTCTTACTTATCATTATTAATTCTTCAAGCTCAATCAAGCTAAGTAAAATATTCATAATGGTTTAAAATATTTGATCTCATTTGGGTTCAGTTATCATACATTTGTAGATAGGTATTTATTTCAGCAAATGAGGTACTTTTCCATTGAAGAACTAGAATTGAAATTACAGTATTCACATATAGCAAAAAGAAAATCATAATAATAGCCAGCAGTTTTAAATTCACATAATGTTCCAGGCACTATATGAATAAATTTACATACTTTACCTACATTAATTTAGTCAGCTCTCTGGGAAATACATACTTTTGTTATTCATATTTTACAGGTGAGAAAATAGACAGAATCTATGGGTCTTGCCCAAGTTTCCAAGGCTACTAAGTATAACTTGATTTCTAGACTAGGTATATTGACAGAAATAGAGAGATAACCCTCGCTTCTCGCTACTTTTAGCAGTTTGTATGCAGTGAGGAAGGAAAAGTATATTTATACTGTTTTTATATACTGTACATTCTTCAAGAGAAACATATCTGCTTTTCCACTATTCACAGATTCTTTCATCTGCCAACAGATATTGATTTACTTACTTCAATGCATCTAGTATTCCTTCGGTAAACAAAATGTATAGTGCTTATTTTATTGTGTTAATATATTTGAACATGACAATACAAACCAAAAGAGATAATCATTAGGCCTTTCCCCACAGGGAATTCAAGCTTTATCCACTACATACCATGGAGACACGGAACTAAACAAGGCACTAAACATGAGTTTCAGTCTTATTAGGAACAGGATTAAATTTTGTGATTTTGGAAAAATCACTATAGTAATACTATTTAGACTGGTTTAGGGACAGTTAAAGAAAATAACTTTCCTTAATAAGCTTATATGATAATCATAATATACATGTAAATCATTACAATAAAACCTGCTTAAATTTTGTGATAAAAAGAAACTTCTGACAATTTTTACCATAGTAATTTAAAGGAAGGGTAGTTTTTTTCTTTATTAAGTCTTAAAGACTAGCTCTTCCTAGTTTTATCAGGATATAAGGAAGTATAATTCATGGCTAATTTATAACAAATAGACTTTGTATTTATATATTTTTAACCTGAAATAAATAGACTGCCAGTTATTTCTCTAGCAAATATGAGTTTATTTGGGATAAGCAGAAAATTGCAGTTCAGGGTCTGTAACCATGGCGAGTAATGTGCAAGTTCTCCTGCAGCAAAGGAAGGATGAAATTTTACAGTGGGAAATAAGGTATTGACATGTAAATACTTATTATTGCCATCTTGTGAATTGTTTCCTTTTTTTTTTTCTTTCATTTATTCCTCTTACTGTCTTCCTTTGTGACTTGGTGATTTTCTGTAGTTTCACACATTGATATCTTTTTCTTTTGTGCATTTACTGTAGGTATTTGGTTTGTGGTCACTGTGAAGCTTACATAAAATATTGTAACATTCTATTTTAAGCTGCTAACAACTTGTGTGTGTGTGTCTGTGTGTGTGTGTGCCCGCACATTTTGTCGCTCAGTCCTGTCCAACTCTTTGCAACCCCATGGACTATAGCTCACCAGGCTACATGGGTGCTCTGTCAATGGGATTCTGCAAGCAAGACTGCTGCAGTGGGTAGCCATTCTTTCCCCAGGGGTTCTTCCTGACCCAGGGGTCAAACCTGTGTCACATGCACTGCAGGCGGACTCTTTACCATTTGGGAAACCTGATAATAATTTAATCACCAACAAAATCTGTGCCCTGTTAATCCTCCCTTTTTGTATTTTTGATATGATAATTTACATATTATTTTGTGTATCTATTCATAAATTATTATAGCTATAGTAATTTTAATACCATTATCTTTTAATATTTGTAGTTGAGTTCAGTGATCTACATATTACCATACTATTATGGCATTAGAATATCCTAAATTTGACCATGTACATAACCTAATAACCCAATCTAGTGTATTTTATATGTCCATATGTTTTCATATGAGTAATTATCATCATTTCATTTCAGATTAAAGAACTCTTTTTGGTATTTCTTATAGGACAAGAGGTCTAGTGGTGATTAACTCTCTTTCCTATGTTTGTCTTGAAAAGTTTTCTCTCATTTTGTAGGACAGTTTTGCCGGGTAAAGTATTCTTAGTTGGCAAGCTGCGTTTTGTTTGTTTGTTTGTTTGTTTTTGTTTTCATTTAGCACTTTGAATATATCATCCCGCTGTCTCTTGATCTGCAAAATTTTGCCTGAGAAATCTATTGATAGCTGTTTGGGATTCCATTGTGTGGAATAAGGTTTTTGTTTCTTTCTTTTTTTCTCTTGCTGAATTCAGAATTCTCACTTTGTCTTTGATTTTGAACAATTTTATTATAATGTGTCTCAGAGAAGTCCTCTGTTGGTCAAACTTGTATGGGGTGTTATGTTTTAGTGCACCTGAAATACCATATCTTTCTCCAGCTTTCAGAAATATCTGGCCATTGGCTCAAAGGGTAAAGCGTCTGACTGCAATGCAGGAGACCTGGGTTCAATCCCTGGGTTGGGAAGATCCCCTGGAGAAGGAAATGGTAACCCACACCAGTACTGTTGCCTGGAAAATCCCATGGATGTAGGAGTCTGGTAGGCCACAGTCCATGGGGTCCCAAAGAGTCGGACACGACTGAGCGACTTCACTTTCACTTTCTTTAAATAACTGTTCTGCCATTTTCTCTATGTACTCTTTCTGGGATGCCATAATAAGAATAGCATTTCTTGTGATGGTGTCCTATAACTAACCTGCTTTTTATTTTATTTTTTTTGTTTGTTTTACTTTTTAAGTTGTATTTTTTATGTGAGTTTTTGGTTTTTAATTATTCTCTCTGTTGAATTTCATTTTGTTCAGATAATATTTTCTCGATTTTTTTATGTGGATATTCTTTTACCTTTCTGACTTTCCTTTAGACAATCATTTTAAGCTTTCTTCCTTCAACTCATAAGCCTCCATTTTTGAGGGATTAGGTACTGGGCGTTTATAATATTCATGTGGTAGTGTCATGTTTCCTTGACTTTTTGTGTTTCTTGAAGTCTTTCATTTGCTGTCTTCACATTTGAAAAAGAGGTTAACTCCTCCAGTGACTACTCTTTGGCTTCAGAAGAGAGTTACCTTCACCTGTTACTCTATCTAGGGGTTTTGAAGCTTCCACAGATCTTTTCTAAGAATATGCCTGCCCCATATTTCTTGTTCCCTCTTGAATCAGGAATGGTGGTGGTGATGGTAGTGGGATTCTTAAGACTGTATGCCTTCTCTCAATCTCATAAATTCAGGCCAGGTGTTGTGAGTCTGTTGTTTATTCTTTCCTAGGCTCTGTATATTTTTCCAACCTCAGAAAGCTAGGCTGCCTTTCTGCATTTGCTTACTAGCCATCTGCAAAGGCTCACTCTGGTGTCCACAGGAGCTCATGATGGCAGCCAGCCATTAAGGAGTGGAAGAGGCATGTGGGATATTAGTATGTCCATGGGCCAGTTAAAGGGTCTACAGGTAGATGTCTCCAGTGGTCTATGGGTAGACTCTTTAGTAGTGTCCCAAGTACATTATTTTTAATTCTATCATTTGAATCTGAGTATTTTTAAACAGGATATTTTAAAAATCCTTGATAATACTTCCATTATTATTTATAATAATTTAGATTGTGCCTTGCATAATAAAATTTCAAAATAGAAAGTCAGGTCTCTTTTTCTGGTGGTAGACCTGATAGTCATGACTGCTATATTAAAAACTATAGATGAAAATATGCAAAATACAAATGTTTAAGAAGTATCAGACTCTGTGAGTTTACAGAAGATGAAGAGACACTTGTTTAAGGAAATCTAGATTTGATTGAGAATGTGATTCTGTGGTATTTAAACTAAGACCCATACCATCTCTATTCATGACAGCTTAGTGATAGGTAACTCCACTCCAAGTTAACATAAGCAAAAATCCAGGGCTTTCTCTCTCCCCGACTCCTGGTTAGTAAAGCTGTTTTCTCAGGAAAGCAGGACATATAATTTATCATCCTACCTACCTATTCCTGAGGCTAAGTTCTGGCTGAATACAGCTGAGAGATGGGGACAGCCTTCTTTTGCTCAGTCCTTGATCATGGGACAGAAGATCTATGTTGGATGTGGCTCTGCTGAATAATCTGGAGCCCCAAATACCCTTGTTCCAGCTTTGGTGGTGGGGGATTCATGCTGAGAAAGGCAAACCTAGAAGACCTGTAGATGCCACCTCCTCACGTACCAAGCTCTCACTACCTTATAGTGAAAGTATCCCTCAGAGAGAAGCAGGCCATTGTTCCCACCTTCACTCACCTCATCATCACAGATTTTATCCCAGAGAGAGAAGCAGGGTATGGAACAGAGACTTCAAATTCCTATCAAATAGACCTAGTGAAAATTTATAGACTATACTATCCAATAGAGCAAATGCATGTTCTTATCAATAACACGTGGAACATTCACCAGGAGACACCATGTACTAAAACAAACAGACAAACAAAAAACACACTTCAATATTTTTAAAAGGATAGAAATTATTTTAAAAGTGTAGTGCCTGTATAGTAGTATGAAACTGCTGCTGCTCCTAAGTCACTTCAGTCGTGTCCATCTCTGTGCGACCCCATAGACGGCAGCCCACCAGACTCCTCCGTCCCTGGGATTCTCCAAGCAAGAACACTGGAGTGGGTTGCCATTTCCTTCTCCAATCCATGAAAGTGAAAATTGAAAATGAAGTCGCTCAGTCGTGTCCAACTCTTAGCGACCTCATAGACCACAGCCTACCAGGCTCCTCCATCCATGGGATTTTCCAGGCAAGAGTACTGGAGTGGGGTCCCATTGCCTTCTCCGAGTATGAAACTAAAACTAAATCATTAGAAATAAATTTGGGAATCTTATAAATATGTGGAAATCAAACAACATACTCCCAAACAGATGGATCAAAGAAGAAATCACAAATGAAATCAGAAAATATTTTGAGATTGATGAAAATGAAGACACAGTGCAAAAAAAAAAAAACAAAAAAAAGACTTTTAAAGTGCAGTAAGCAGGGCTTGGAGAAGGCGATGGCACCCCACTCCAGTACTGTTGCCTGGAAAATCCCATAGACAGAGGAGCCTGGTAGGCTGCCGTCTATGGGGTCACACTGAGTCAGACACGACTGAAGTGACTTAGCAGCAGCAGCAAAGCAGTGCTTAGAGGGAAATTTATAGCTCTAAATGCCTATGTTGAAAAAGAAGGAAGGTATCAAATCAAAATCCTAAACTTCAACCTGACAGTAAAAAGAAGAGAAAGTTAAACTTAAAGCCAGCAAAGGATGTAAAGGACAAAGATTAGAGTTATCTTAATAAAATACGGCGACCCACTCCAGTATTCTTGCCTAAAAAATGCCCTAGACAGGGGAGACTGGTGGGCTACAATCCATGCGGTCGCAAAGAGGCAGACACGACTGAAGTGACTGAGCAAGCACGTGTGAGGAATGAAATAGAAAAACAATAGAGAAAAATCAGTCAAATCAAAAGCTCATTTTTGAAAAGATTTTTTAAAAATTGACAAACCTGTAGCTGGCTTCTCCAAGAAATAGAGAAGACTTAAGTTCCAACAACCAGAAATGAGAGAAGAAACATTACTATAACTTCACTGAAATAAAAAGTATCATAAAAAATACTAAGAATACTATGAGCAATTGTATGCCAATAAATTAGATAACAGAGGAAATGAAAAAAAAAATTCTAGAAATTCAAGGAAACTAGATTTACACACACTCACAAAGGAACCTATGTTGAGAACTGAAAGAGCACAGGAAGAAGTTAACTTCACCATGGAAAGTGTATGAAAATGCTAAGTTAATGAAGTGTTATATTATGTAATTAAAATCTTCTCAATATTGCTGGTTACTTTGTTTTCGTAAATGACTACTAAATATGCCCCGAGTCACCAATAGTGGATATAGACATTATTTGGCCAGAAGAGAAGTCATTCAACATATTTTAGATAAAAGTATTAAAGCATTGAAAATAAACAAAATATATAATCTTTGGAAAAACTAAAGAATCAGAAATTGTGATGGAGTCAAGGAAGTTTGAGAGAGTTAAGAAAAGGTATCAACAATTTATGTCATCTCCACTTTCCAAATCTTGACCATGTGTCTCCCATCGACAGATTTGAGTAGAAACCTATAGTAAGTAGATTCTGAGAACCCTACTGAACTTTAAATTGTGGTGATAGTGATGCCCTCAAAAGAAGGTGGGGTGGAATAAAATGATGCAATACTTAACATTTTTATCTACATAACAGTTTACTAGAATAAAACATACCTTAAATTATTTTGTTAAATCAGATTCCAAATTTAACTCCTTTCCAAATAGGAGATAAGTTATAATAAAAATGAATGTTTAGTATGAAAACACTTCTCTATCCTTATTTTGAAAGGATTATGGACATCTTTTAATAAAACTGCTGACACATCTATCACTGTAATTTAATATACTCAAGAGAAATAGATACAAAATATTAATAAAAATGTGCAACCTATTTTACTCTGCTGGCTATAAACTCTCTGATGCATTTCTAGGTACTGAAAATTAGCTTCCTTCATGCATTTCAGAAATAAATCCTTTGTATCTGATTAAAATGCAGATGAGCATCATAAACTATTGTAATTTGAAAGGACTGAACTCATGATGCAATCTGCCTCCATCTGCTTTCAGGTGTAAAGCAGGAGGGAGCTTTGCTGAAAGTATCACTGAATCCAATTTAGGTTAAAACTCAGGGAATTAAACATGCCAGTCTGACTCCCCTCAGTTTTTTTGTTTGTTTGTTTCTACATTTATATCATTTTGTGTGTGTGTGTGTGTAGGTTTAGGCAATCTGCATAATCATATTGCTGTTAATTATAACAAAGCATGTCTAAAATTTTTTTCACAAATATGTATGGGGGGAAAACAGCTAAATTATTGGCCGGATTTTGAAAGAGCTTTGGAATTAACATGGAATGCCATAGGCTCATTTCTTCAATAAGGTGGTTCCCCCTTCTAACATTTTTCAGCCAATATGAAAGCAGTGAAATGAAACCGTATGTAGTGAGCAGGAACAGGTAAATAGATACCTGAAAGTCATTGCCACAGGGCTGAAAGCAGAGAGATGGGGGTTTGAAAAAGATGCACTTAAATAAGAAACCGAAGTCTATTGCCTAATAATGCTGTAGTTGTTAATATTTCTCTGAGTTTAAATTTCATCTTTGGTAAATGATTATGATTAATGTGCATCTGTAGGATTTATGAGAGGATCAAGCTTAGAGATCACTTAGTAGAATGTCTACATGTTGCTAGTGAAATAGACATGTCAGCCTGTTTTTCTTCTGTACAGCTGTACTGTAGACATTTTTTAAAGGTAATGAAAAAGATGGTGTGGTCACGCACATAGAGTCAGACATCCTGGAATGTGAAGTCAAGTGGGCCTTAAGAAGCATTATTACAAACAAGGCCAGTGAGGGTGATGGAATTCCAGTTGAGCTATTTCAAATCCTAAATGCAGATGCTGTTGAAGTGCTGTACTCAATATGCCAGCAAATTTGGAAAACTCAGCAGTGGCCACAGGACTGGAAAAGGTCTGTTTTCATTCCAGTCCCAAAGAAGGGCAATGCCAAAGAATGTTCTGACTACCGTACAACTGCACTCATTTCACTGGGCAAGGCAGTGCTCAAAAATCTTTCAAGCTAGGCTTCAACAGTATGTTAGCTGAGAACTTCCAGTTATACAACCTGGATTTAGAAAAAGCAGAGGAACCAGAGATTAAATTGCCAACATCCATTGGATCATGGAAAAAGCAAGGGAATTCCAGACAAAAAAAAATCTATTTCATTGACTATAAGAAAGACTTTGACTGTAAGAATCAGAAGAAACTGGAAAATTCTTAAAGACATGGGATTACCAGATAACCTTACCTGCCTCCTGAGAAACCTGTATGCAGGTCAGGAAGCAACAGTTAGAACTGGACAGGGAACAACAGACTGGTTCCAAATCGGAAAAGGAGCGTGTGAGTGCTGTATATTGTCACCCTGCTTATTTAACTTATATGCAGAGTACATCGTACAAAATTCTGGGCTGGGTGATTCACAACCTGGAATCAGGATTGCCAGGAGAAATATCAACAACTTCAGATATTCAGATAATATCACTTTGAAAACAGAAAGCAACGAGAACTAAAGAGCCTCTTGATGAAGGTGAAGGAGGAGAGAGAAAAAGCTGGCTTAAAACTCTACATTCAAAACACTAAGATCATGGCATACCGTCCCATCACTTCGTGGCAAATAGATGGGTAAAATGTACAAATAGTGACAGACTTTATTTTGGGGGCCTTCTTGCTCCTTGGAAGACAAGCTATGACAAACCTAGACAGTGTATTGAAAAGCAGAAACATTGCTTTGCTGACAAAGGTCTGTCTAGTCAAAACTATGGTTTATCCAGTAATTATGTTCGGATGTGAAAGTTGGACCATGAAGAAGGCTGAGCGCAGAACTGATGCTTTTGAACTGTGGTGTTGGAGAAGACTCTTGAGAGTCCCTTGGACTGCAAGGAGATCCAACCAGTCAATCCTAAAGGAACTCAGTCCTGAATATTCATTGGAAGGACTGATGCTGGAGGTGAAACTCCAATACTTTGGCCATCTGATGCAAAGAGCTGATTCTTTAGAAAAGACTCTGATGCTGGGAAAGATTGAAGGCAAGAGAAGTAGGGGATGACAGAGGATGAGATCATTGGATGGCATAGCTGACTCAATGGACGTGAGTTTGAGCAAGTCCAGGAGATGATGAAGGACATGGAAGCTTGGCATTCTGCAGTTCATGGGGTCACAAAGACTCAGACATGACTTAACGACCGAACAATGAGGAGGAAACTCAACACACACACACAAAAAAAGTAGGCTTTTAGAATTATAAAAAATATATATTATGAAAACTGGTTTTATATTTTGCCTTCTTATGTGAAATATTACATGTGTTGCATTGACTGTTTTCCTTTTAACCTCACTTCTTGTTCTCTTTGATGGCCTTGTTAATCTTTTGTACCGTTTTATCAAATGTTACTTCACTGAGCCAAGGGGTCAGACCTCAGTCATTTTATTTCATGAATACTAGCAAAATAATTAATAGCAAACAAACAAACAAAAACAGAGATCAAGTTGCCAACATCATTTCAGTTCAGTTCAGTAGCTCAGTAGTGTCCGACTCTTTGTGACCCCATGAATTGCAGCACGCCAGGCCTCCCTGTCCATCACCAACTCCTGGAGTTCACTCAGACTCATGTCCATTGAGTCAGTGATGCCATCCAGCCATCTCATCCTCTGTCGTCCCCTTCTCCTCCTGCCCCCCAATCCCTCCCAGCATCAGAGTCTTTTCCAATGAGTCAACTCTTCACATGAGGTGGCCAAAGTACTGGAGTTTCAGCTTTAGCATCATTCCTTCCAAAGAAATCCCAGGGCTGCATCTCCTTGCAGTCCAAGGGACTCTCAAGAGTCTTCTCCAACACCACAGTTGTTAGATCATAGCAAAAGCAAGAAAGTTCCAGAAAAACATCTGCTTCATTGACTATGCTACAGCCTTTGACTATGTGGATCACAATGTGACTTAGCAACTGCAAAACAATGAGAAAGAGGCCTGTGCATAAGTGTTCTACAGTGTTCCCTGAGCTTATTTCCATGTTTTTAGAAGTTCTCTATAATAAATTTCTCACTATGTATCTTTTGTTCTAATATGAACAATAAAATAGGGAAATATTCTGAATCACTGAATAACCATCTCATTTTGGACATTTTTTTGTACTTGGAAACATATTATTTCCATATAGTATTATTTTAAAATAGGCAGCCTGTTGGAAATCATGGAGATGGTCTTCAGGAAGCCATATAGACAAGTGACAGTGATAGCACAGGATTCTGTAGATTGAGTATATGTTTCAAAAGCCAAAGAGGCTGAGAATAGGTCCATTACATGATCCATGGAATTATGAAGAAGCCAGTTCCATAAGAAAAGGAGGTATAGTCATCAGTATCATTTCCCACTGCAAATGGTACTTTAACTTAAGACCAAATCATCATTTAGCAGGTTTAATTAATGTGGTTTGTGCTAACAGTATGGTATTTTAAAATTTCAACTTAGTGATTATTTTGCATTTCACAGTATATAGAAGTTGTAATCATAAGAAAGTAAAAAAAAAACTTGTTTTTTCATTGTACATATTTAAATAATTTGTAAACATTCAATTAACTCTACAAGCATGAAAGAATTATTGATTAGAATCATTTTTCCAGTTCTGTAGATAAATTGAAAATTATCAATCATGAATTAACCTTGAAGAACTAAAAACAGCCATCTCTTTGAAAGAAAGGAAAAAGTCCCATTTAATACTATATATGAAGCTTAAACTATAATAATATCAAAATTAAATACATTCAATTTTAATTAAATATTAATAATTAATAATATTAAATACATTTAATTTTAATATTATAATAATATTTTAAAACTATTAAGTGAAATGAAAGTTATTTAGTTGTGTCTGACTCTTTGTGACCCCATGAACTGTACAGTCCATGGAGTTCTCCAGGTCAGAATACTGGAGTGGGTAGCCTTTCCCTTCTCCAGGGGATCTTTCCAACCCAGGAATCAAATCCAGGTCTCCCATATTGCAGGCGGATTCTTTACTGTCTGAGCAACCAGGGAAGCCCATTTAAAAGTTATTATATTTTATATTTATATATCTATTATATTTAAAACTATAAATAGTATTAAACATAAATATAATATTAACATTAAAGTATAGATTGTATAATATTGCATATTTGTGTGGTAAAGAAACTATAAGTAAAGACAAATGACAGAATGATAGACTAAAATAAAATATTTGAGTAATCTGTACTTGATCACCATTTGGTAGATCAAATATTGTCACAAATGACAAATGCATATGGTTTGATGATATTTGTGATATTTAATACATAAAATTTAATATTTCTACTTTTCACCCAAAGTTATACACATTAATAAAATAAACTGCCACAAGAAAAGCTAGCATGAAATATAGCTAGGATATTCACAGAAGAAAAAATACAAATGGGCTTCTGATGAAAATATGTTCCACTTCACTAATCATCAAGGACAAGGTGATTAAAACACTGAAAACTTAAAAAAAATTAGGATGATAGAAATATGAAAGGTTGATCATGTTCAGTAGAGCCAACGATGTGGCACCACTATTAACTTTACCCCATGGAACTGGACATCACTTCAAACTTTGTAGAATTTGTCTAGCAGCATTTTTAAACATTAAAGTGTACACACTCATTGAACCACTATATGGGCCTTATCCAGTAGAAATTGAGGGTGTCATTACACAGAAGTAATATGGTAACTGGATTTGTATTATACAATACTATATTTGAAATAAATAGAAAAAAAATCCCAATATCTATCAGTAGAAAAGACTGAATAAATTTTTATATATTTATTTTGAGAAAAATGCATGGCTAAGTAAGAAAAGCAAAGTATAGAACACTGTTTTTTCTATTTTTATTTCTTTTAAAAAAGTGTTGTGCTTCTATAAAAAATTGAATAGCATATCTTCCAAATTGTTACTCTGCTTTTAGTAAGAATTGGAATTTAAATAGAAGAGAATTTTCTCATACCTCATATTTCTGTATCATTGGCATTGGTACAGAAATTAAATGTATAGATAAACCAATTTAAGAATATGAAAGAAAAATTGCAAGAACTTCCTACTTTTACCTGTCTTTACAAAATTTGGTAATTTATCTTCATTGAAAAATGTCTAAGACTGTGAATGCTGAGTGAAAGAAGACATAATTAAATGTTTAATTACATGGCTACATTCCATTAAAAATATCGTAGCATTTTGTAATGTAATTCCTATTGAGATTTCCGAACTCCCCATTGCAGTTTTGTCTTACTTTTTTTTTCTATTCTAATAAGCAAGACACTGTTGCTCTGTGTCTTGTTTCTGTTTCACCTGTTTTACAAATACATGTTACTCAATCCATTAATGGATATCTGTTGAATTTTTAAGTAATTCATAAAATATTTGAGTTTAATATTTTTGTTTTGATTATCTATCTATAACATGAACCAAGTTATCTACTGAGAATGCTTGACTTTTTTTTTTTATCTCAAAATGATACATATTAAACCTATATTGCTCTTTTGTTGGTAGTATAAGGTAAAGAAATCTTATTTGAAATCTAGCTGCTAAATTGGAGAAGGAAATAGCAACCCACTCCACTATTCTTGCCTGGAGAATCCTGTGGACAGGGGAGCCTGGTGGGCTGCTGTCCACGGGATCGCACAGAGTCAGACACAACTGACATGACTTAGCAGCAGCAGCAGCTGCTAAATAATTTTAAATGCTGTCTGAATATTGAAGACTGAATATATTAAGAAAGTCTAAGACTCTTCTAAGAGTATAATAAATGTCTTTTAAAATATAGTTTCCACATTGGAGAACAGTAAACAACTTTATGCACATAATTTTATGTTAATTTTAATTCTTGACTTTTTGAACTATTCATGAAGGATAATTGAACTCATGTACAGAGTATATTTTCACAGAAAGAATGCTTAAATAAGCTAAAATGGCTTACAAAATTAAATGAAGGAATAGTTAAGCTTTTTAGTACTAAGTACAGTATTAAACTTGCAAATACAAACCTTGAAAGCTGATGTTAGTATTTACTAGCATGTGTGTTGACCCTGATAAATGGATTTCAGTTATTCAATGGCAGATAGAATCACTGAAATAAAGAGAGAAAAAATAAACAGCTTGGGCTAGAAGGAGTTTTACCTTTGAAATGAGGTACTGATGCCAATGGTTTTCTTTATTACTTTTGTTACTAAGAGAAAAATTATCGAATATTCCCTTTGCTTTCTTTTCAGTAGATATTTTGATAGCTCAAACATCCCTTTATTGGAAACTCATTTCCTCAAAAAACATTTTAAACTAAATCTATGAGATCTGAAGTCCCCAGGGGTCTTATACTTTGTTCTCTAGTTTCTTAGTATTTCATGTGAAATATATAGTCCTGGAGGCATAATGCTTTTAAAACATAAACTTTCTGGAAACTTGTTAGAAAGGAAATATTCTGACTTTGATTTTCTAAAAGTTTGTACGAAAGAAGCCATTGGATCTTTGAAATAGTTTGTGTAAGCCAGAGGCAATTTATTACAATTTTATTGTCCTTATTTTCCCTTTCATATTCTTGCCCAGTTTATGCCATTTTCTTATCTGTGTTTATATGCCAAGAGAAGTAGGATGTTATTATTTATGTAGTTTTTAACTGTAGAAAAAGTTCTAAACTTCAAATACCTCATTTTAATTGATTTGCTTGGTTATCTTCTCAGAATTAGAGTCCTGTTGGGGTCACATTTGTTAGTTCTGCCATCGTCAGTTACAGTCAGGGAATCATTTGCTCTGTATTCTTGGGGCTTCATTTATTAAGCATAATTTAATCAGTGCTTTAGGTATCAAGAGGATCAAGAATATTTGACTGGATTGTCTATCTCAGATATTTGCTTTAGTACATAGTAAATATTCAAATATCAGCAGAGTTACCTTCTGGGATAAAAGACTAGAGAGAAGTTTAATTCACTATACTTTTTATTGATGTTATTGAAACAACAACTAGCCTGAAAACAAAATTAAAATCTTCCAAATTCTACCATTCTATGAAATCAACTGCAATGACATTTCTGTTCCCTTCCAACTGCTGTCAGTTTGAACTCATGAATTTTACATATTCATAATTAGAGTAAAGGCACCACTGGATTTCATTCAATCTTGAAGCCAAACAATTTGGCCCAGAACAGCTTTGTTTTCCTGACTCTGGAATCTTTGCATAAACTGTAATACGTTCTCATTGGCTCAGCTTCACCTAAGGGTGAAATATTTTATTGAATTATTGAATTGCTAAAGTTTTGTTCATTTAACATCACTATGAATCATAAAAATATAAACTGTTTCTTGAAGACTCATTTCTATCCACAGATGCAACAATTTTCTCACTGATGAAAATCTGAAAACACTGTATATGATCTATGTATACTTTAGTCTTATACTATAGTTAACAAATAATGCTCTCTGAGCATCTCTCATATAAACAAAAGCAAATACATATATTGGCTTATGAAAATACCTTAATTAAAGTGCATTATGATGACCTAAGAACTTGAGGATATAAGCAAAAGCTCCTGTTTATCATAGATACTTACCCCAGAAAACCTATTAAGACACTGATCCTATTATTTCCTATTAATGAAAGGGGTGGCCTGAGGTAACTACTAATTAAAGATTGTTCCTGTGGACATATTATGCTGACTTTCTAGAAGGTGGGCATAGTTTTGTTTAGGCAACACAATGCATCCAGTTAATTGTTAACAACTTGGCTTAATTGCAGTTTTGTATTTTGTACATCAGAAAAGCTGAGAATGCCCATGAACCTGTGTAGTTTTTCCATGTACTTTTAAAGGTCATGTATTTCTCCAGAAATATTTATTTGTAACAGCCATATCTGAAATAAAACCTCCTGAGGGGCTACCAGTTAGAGAAAGTCATAATTCTTCTAGATCCACAACTGAAGTTAAGACATATTTCAACATTCATTAGTATACCATATGTTTAAGCAGATCAGCTAAGACCACTTATGAAAATATTGTACTTGCATTAATTAGAGAAGCAGCACTGCAAATTAGGAAGCCGTGTGGTACATCTTGGTTTGTTAGCTTTCAGTTGCAGGGAACAGCTGCCTAAGCAATTACTGGCAGAAAGAAATTTGATAAGAGAACTTAGATGCTTACTGATCACACAAAGGGCCTTAGGCCTAACACTCAGAGCTACTCTATGCAGAACTAGCTTGCTACGCAGCTGTAAAGTCTGTCTGACTTTAAGAAGATACTACTATGGCTAGAATCTAGGACCTGGAAGCCACCAGTGCAGTGCCTTCCTCTCAAGAACCACAGAAGCGTTCTTCAATATACACATCAATCAATGTGATACACCATATTAAAAATTGAAAGATAAAAATCATATGATCATCTCAATAGATGCAGAAAAAGCCTTTGACAAAATTCAGCACCCATTTATGATTAAAGCTCTTCAAAAAATGGGCATAGAAGGAAACTACCTCAACATAGTAAAGGCCATATATGATAAGCCTACAGCAAACATTATACTCAGTGATGAAGAACTGAAAGCATTCCCCCTAAGATCAGGAACAAGAAAAGGATGTCCACTTTCACCACTATTATTCAGCATAGCTCTGGAAGTCCTAGCTACAGCAATCAGAGAAGAAAAAGAAATAAAAGGAATCCAGATCAGAAAAGAAGAAGTAAAGCTCTCACTGTTTGCAGATGGCATGATACTGTACGTAGAAAACCCTAAAGATAATATCAGAAAATTAATTGCTAGAGCTAATCAGTGAATTTAGCAAGGTTGCAGGATACAAAATCAATACATAGAAATCACTTGCATTTCTATATACTAACAGTGAAAAATCAGAAATAGAAATTAAAGAATCCCTTCACCATTGCAACAAAAATAATTAAATATCTAGGAATAAACTTACCTAAGGAGACAAAAGTACTGTACACAGAAAATTATAAGAAATTAATTTAAAAAATCAAAGATGACATAAACAGAGCGATACTGCATGTTCCTTGGTAGGAAGAATCAATATTGTGAAAATGACTATACTATCAAATACAATCTCCAGATTGTGTGATCCCTATCAAATTACCAATGGCATTTTTCACAGAACTAGAACAAAATATTTCACAATTAAAAAGGAAACACAAAAGACCCCGAATAGCCAAAGCAATCTAGAGAAAGAAGAATGGATCTGAAGGAATCGACCTTCCTGACTTCAGCTTACACTACAAAGATGCAGTCATCAAAACAGTATGGTGCTGGCACAAAAACAGAAATAAGACCACTGGCAAAAGATAGAAAGCCTGGAAATAAACCCATGTACCTATGGGTGTCTTATTTTTGACAAAGGAGGTGAGAATATACAATGGGGATAAGACACCTCTTCAATAAATGGTGCTGGGAAAACTGGACAGCCACATGTAAAAGACTGAAATTAGAACACATCCTAACACCATTCACAAAGATAAACTCAAAATGGATTAAAGACCTAAATGTAAGACCAGAAATTCTAAAACTCTTAGAAGAAAACATAGGCAGAACAATTGATGGCATAATGGGAGAAAATAATAGCAAATGAAACAACTGACAAAGGATTACTTTCCAAAATATACAAGCAGCTCATACAACTCAATACCAGAAAAACAACCCAATTGAAAAATGGGAAAAAGACCTGGGGAGACATTTCTTCAAAGAAGACATAAAGATGGCTATCAAACACATGAAAAGATACTCAACGTCACCCATTATTAGAGAAATGCAAATCAAAGTGACAATGAGATATCAACTCACACCGGTCAGAATGGTCATCATCAAAAAGTCTACAAACAATAAATGCTGGAGAGGATGTGGAGAAACGGGAACACTCTTGCACTGTTGGTGGGGGATGTAAAGTGATACATCCACTATGGAAGACAGTATGGAGATTCCTTAAAAAGCTAGGAATTCAACCACCGTATGACCCAGCAATCCCACTCCTTGGCATATACCCTGAAAAACCAAAATTGAAAAAGACACACATAACCCATTGTTCATTGCAGCACTATTTACAATAGCTAGAACATGGAAGCAACTTAGATGTCCATCAATAGATGAATGAATAAAGAAGCTGAGGTACATACACACAACGGAATATTACTCAGCCATAAAACAGAACTGCCTTGATTCAGTTCTGATGAGGTAGATGAACCTAGAACCTATTATAGAGAGTGAAGTGACTCAGAGAAATATAAATATCATATTCCAACGCACATATTCGGAATCTAACAAAATGGTACTGAAGAATTTCTTTATAAGGCAGCAATGGAGAAACAGACATAGGGATACCTTTGTGGACATGGGGAGAGGGGAGGAGAAGGTGAGTATGGAGTATGGAGAGTAACATGGAAACTTACATTACTGTATGTAAAGTGGATAGCTAGCAGGGATTTGCTGTATGGCTCAGGAAACTAAAACAGGGGCTCCGTGTCAACCTAGAGGGATTGGGTGGACAGGGAGATGGGAGGGAGGTTCAGAAGGGAGGGGATATACATATATACACCTATGGCTGATTCATGTTGAGGTTTGACAGAAAACAACAAAATTCTGTAAAGCAATTATCCTTCAATAAAAAATTAATTAATTAAAAAAGAAAAAAGAACCACAGAAGGAGTAGGCAGTCTTCTGTTGCGGAAGATCTCTACAATTCTGTGCTTCTCACAGGAACAACTAAAGGAAAGGAGAAATGATCTCTCCTATACTTCTGCCTTCTACATCTCACTCTGCAAGTGATTGGCAAAACCTAATGCATGCTCAGAAACCTAAGTGAAAGAGAGTCTTAGGAAATGTCTTTAGTTTTCCAGCCTCTGGACACAATGCAAATGACACCAAGTGCTAATCCACTAAGCCCAGAACACTTGATATGCTTTGAATTCATTTTGACATTTGAATGTATGTCTTCCTATTAGGTAGACTACATTCTGTTTTGCTCGAAGCCATACTGATCTGTAGTTGTCATCCCACTATAATTATAAATAGTACATCCTATCACTCTTAATGAGTTCTGGTTTGGAAGATAAATTCCATTTTCACTTTACCTTTACATATGTGTGTATTACCCTAACTGGGTGTAGGAAAGAAAGAGGGAAATGTCACTAACTCAACCCAAAATAGGGCTGTGAAGGAATTATTAGCATTTTAAGATTTAGCAGATATAAGACTTGAAGATCATACTAACCAGCCCACCATGGTTGTATAGAAAATAAGAGATAAAAAAGATTTAAATTTAAATGTGTCTGACTACCAAGGTCATATTATTGGTTAATTATGTAGCTGTTATTTGTAATCAATTCTGCGCTGATAACTATTTCTTCTGTAAAATTTTATGGACTTTATTCATTTTGTTTTTACTTATTAATTAATTGGGCTTCCCTGGTGGCTCAGAGGTTAAAGCGTCTGCTTCCAATGCGGGAGACCCGGGTTCAATCCCTGGGTCGGGAAGCTCCCCTGGAGAAGGAAATGGTAACCCACTCCAGTATTCTTGCCTGGAGAATCCCATGGACAGAGAAGCCAGGTAGGCTACAGCCCACAGGGTCACAAAGAGTCGGACACAACTGAGTGAGTTTACTATACTATACTTCACAATTAATTCATAAGTATTATTTGAGCATCTACTCTGAGCCAAACATCAACCTTGACATAGGAATATAGTAGTAGGCCAAACAGACAAAAATTATTATCCATATCTATAATCTAGAGAAAAGGCATATATATATTTTTTAGCAAAATGTACTTGATGATAAAATGTGCTATGGATGAAAATACAACAGATAAGCATAATAGGGAAAGCTGAAAGTGGAGCTGCTGTTTAAATGCAGACAGTCACTAATAAAATTTCATTAGATACTGAAATAGATCAAATTATCATGAAGATATCTATATGAGTAATTAAGTCTGAAAAATGTAAACCATGAGGCAAGAGTGACTCTGGAGAGTTTGAAGAAGGACAAAGAATCTACAGATGAATAGGGTACTATGGACGAATAGGGAATGGATAGGAGGAGATGAAGTCAGAGAGATTGTGTGTGTGTGTGTGTGCCATGTGTATGTTGTGTGTTGCTAAAGGAAAGATAAGAGCCCTGGGTAGCCTAAGGCTATGGCTTTGGAGTGAGCTAGAGAGCCAGTTTACTGATGTAGCACACTGGAATATTTCAAACACCTATAGATATAATCAATTTGTCACCTTAGTAAAAGAGTGTTATTCAAAGAGGAGCTATAGGGAAAAAAATGAGTAATACACATATTATCTAACTGATTTAATATTCAAATACCTCACCAATAAAAATAAGATAATAATAGAAAAGTGGCAAAGATTCAATGCAATTATAAATACACTTGCCTAGTATACACTATGGAGAAGGCACTGGCACCCCACTCCAGTTCTCTTGCCTGGAAAAATCCCATGGATGGAGGAGCCTGGTAGGCTGCAGTCCATGGGGTCGCTGAGGTCGGACACGACTGAGCGACTTCACTTTCACTTTTCCCTTTTCACTTTCATGCATTGGAGAAGGAAATGGCAACCCACTCCGGTGTTCTTGCCTGGAGAATCCCAGGGATGGGGGAGCCTGGTGGGCTGCCATCTATGGGGTCGCACACAGTCGGACATGACTGAAGTGACTTAGCAGCAGTATACACTAATCTCTCAATCAACGAAGGCAGTTATTAACTTAAATGAAGACAATTTTTAATCAAATAAGCAGTATATATGAATAACTGCATTCACTTCACTGTTTATGAACCAAATAATATGATTACTAAGTCCTATGTGAGATTTAATCATGCATCTGTATTTATCTGTATATGTACATCACTAGCCTTAAACATTTTAGCATGACAAAAGAGGAATCCAGCAGGTTTCACACATAATGGCTGAAGATATTATTATAAGATTATTATAAGATCTTATTATAAGATTATTTTATAAGATTTCAGGTTTCTGAACAGCATGTGATGTATTCTGGAGTTTAGATCCAAAAATAACTATTTGAATATCTGTGCTGTCTGAGGCCCTGTGTCAGGTGCTGACACTGCAAAAACCAGTAAGTATATGTCAATCAATGTGTATTTCATCAATAATGATCATTTAATTATTAACCAGTTAGTAATAGTTTATATGGTAGGCAGTAAACTTGGAGTTGTCATTGGGTACTTTGGGAATCAAAGGAAATATCTTTTCCAGCTTTATCTGAAACAGAAGTTTTATGGATAGAGGTTTTCTGAGGAGGTGGATCCCAACTCTATCTATTATATCTATCTATCTATAGACATGGCCTTCCCAGGTGGCATAGTGGTAAAGAAGCCACCTGCCACCGCAGAAGATGCGAGAGACAAAATTTCAATTCTTGGGCCGGGAAGATCCTCTGGCTTGGGAAATGGGAACCCATTCCAGTATTCTTGCCTAGAAAATTCCATGAACAGAGGAGCCTGATGGTCCATGGGGTTGCAAAGAGCTGGACACCACTGAGCACATGCACACACATCTATAGACATCCTGATACCTGTATTTCTCTATCCTAATTATGACGGGCAGATATGAGAAAAATCAGGGGTAGGGAAAAGCAGATATTAGACATGCTCATACATAGATGGCTCGAAAGTGAAAGTCGCTCAGTCGTGTCCGACTCTTTGCAATCTTATGGACTATACAGTCTATGGAAGTCTCCTGGCCAGGATACTGGAGTGGGTAGCTGTTTCCTCTTCCAAGGGATCTTCCTGACCTAGGAACTGAACTCGGGTCTCCTGCACTGGAGGTGGTTTCTTTACCAGCTAAGCTACCAGGGAATCCCATATTATACATATACATGCTCTATATGTATATTAGACATGCAAATGTGTGTATATACATACACACACACACGCACACACACACACATATATATACACATACATATATAAAGTGAAGTGAAAGTCATTCACTGGTGTCCAACTTTTTGTGACCCCATGGGCTATACAGTCCATGGAATTTTCCAGGCCAGAATACTGGAGTGTGTAGCCATTTCCTTCTCCAGGGGATCTTCCCAACCCATGGATCAAACCCACATCTCCCACATTGTGGGCAGATTCTTTACCTTCTAAGCCACCAGGGAAGCCCAAGAATACTGGATTGGGTAACCTCTCCCTTCTCCAGTGGATCTTCCAGACCCAGGAATTGAACTGGGGTCTCCTTCATTGCAGGCAGAGTCTTTACCAGCTGAGCTACCAAATATGTCAAGAGTGCCTAAAATCCATAGATTACTCAAAAAAATGGACCCTAGTTCTCTTTCATAACCCTGAATTGCAGATTCATAGGCAAATTACTTAACTCCACTGTGCCTCGATTTTCTTATAGATAAAATGAGGAAAAATGCACAACTTTCATTAACACTGTTAGTTCTTTTGTCATTCTATAATTGTATTTTGTGTATAAAAATTGCATGTAGTATTATAACTAGATAATAAAATAGAATTTCTTTCACACTTACCATGTATCAAACTCTGTAATATTTTATTTATTCTATCAGTCTGACAAGTTAGGTATTTCTAGGTACTACTAAAGAAACAGATGTATGTAAAAGATCTCCATGATCCAGATAATCACGATGCTGTGATGACTCACCTAGAGCCAGACATCCTAGAATGTGAAGTCAAGTGGGCCTTCGAAATCATCGTTAGGAACAAAGCTAGTAGAGGTGATGGAATTCCAGTTGAGCTATTTCAAATCCTGAAAGATGATGCTGTGAAAGTGCTGCACTCAATATACCGGCAAATTTGGAAAAGTCAGCAGTGGCCACAGCACTGGAGGTCAGTTTTCATTCCAATTCCAAAGAAAGGCAATGATGAAGAATGCTCAAACTACCCACAATTGCACTCATCTCACATGCTAGTAAAGTAATGCTCAAAATTCTCCAAGTCAGGCTTCAGCAATACGTGAACCGTGAACTTCCAGATGTTCAAGCTGGTTTTAGAAAAGGCAAAGGAACCAGAGATCAAATTGCCAACATCTGCTGGATCATGGAAAAAGCAAGAGAGTTCCAGATGCTTTATTGACTATGTCAAATCCTTTGACTGTGTGGATTACAATAAACTGTGGACAATTCTGAAAGAGATGGGAATACAGACCACCTGACCTGCCTCTTGAGAAACCTATATGCAGGTCAGGAAGCAACAGTTAGAGCTGGACATGGAACAACAGACTGGTTCCAAATAGGAAAAGGAGTACGTCAAGGCTGTATGTCATCACCCTGCTTATTTAACTTCTATGCAGAGTACATCATGAGAAATGCTGGGCTGGAAGAAACACAAGCTGGAATCAAGATTGCCAGGAGAAATATCAATAAGCTCAGATATGCAGATGATACCACCCTTATGGCAGAAAATGAAGAGGAGCTAAAAGCCTCTTGATGAAAGTAAAAGAGGAGAGTGAAAAAGTCGTTTTAAAGCTCAACTTTCAGAAAACTAAGATCATGGCATCTGGTCCCATCACTTCATGGGAAATAGATGGGGAAATAGTGGAAACAGTATCAGACTTTATTTTTTGGGGCTCCAAAATCATTGCAGATGGTGATTGCAGCCATGAAATTAAAAGACGCTTACTCCTTGGAAAGAAAGTTATGACCAAGCTAGATAGCATTTTTTTGTCTGTTTGTTGTTTTTTTTTTTTTTTTAGATAGCATGTTAAAAAGCAGAGATATTACTTTGCCAACAAACGTCCATCTAGTCAAGGCTATGGTTTTGCCAGTGGTCATGTATGGATGTGAGAGTTGGACTGTGAAGAAGGCAGAGCGCTAAAGAATTGATGTGTTTGAACTGTGATGTTGGAGAAGACTCTTGAGAGTCCCTTGGACTGCAAGGAGATCCAACCAATCCATTCTGAAGGAGATCAGCCCTGGGATTTCTTTGGAAGGACTGATGTTGAAGCTGAAACTCCAGTACTTTGGCCACCTCATGCGAAGCGTTGACTTACTGGAAAAGACTCTGATGCTGAGAGGGATTGGGGGCATGAGGAGAAGGGGACGACAGAGGATGAGATGGCTGGATGGCATCACTGACTCAATGGGCATGAGTCTGAGTGAACTCCGGAAGTTGGTGATGGACAGGGAGGCCTGGCGTGCTGGGATTCATGGGGTCGCAAAGAGTCGGACACGATTGAGTGACTGAACTGAAATGAACTGAACTTAAGTTGTTATTATAGCCTCTGTTCTTATAAGGTTAGAGAGTAGGTTTGGAGGAAGATGTATATCAAAAACTAACATTGAAAAAAAAAGTAACATTCTTTTTTGGATGCTGGCAAGTATTTGATATCTATATATCATGCTTTTGATGGTTAAATTAGGAAATATGTAGATATTTTCCCTCAAGGTGTTAACTGTTCTTGGGAGAGAGGAAGGAGGGGGCAGAGAGAGGTTGAGATTGAGATATGATTTGTTAATACACATGAGGAAGAACACAGAACACTACTTGACTACATGTGGGAGAGTCAGTGTCAACCTAAGAGAGGAGATGACATTGAGCTGTTCTGCACAATAATTAGACTTTATTCAAGGAAATAAAACAAGATGGGGGGAAGACATTATAAATAAAGAGATGGTCTATTAAAAAATAAGGGCCACATGATTGAGCAGGGCATAGTGGAGGAGAGAAAGTAGTTCAGGATGTCTGCGTAGGATACATATGAGCAAGTTGTGGGATATGCAAATATAAAGGTGGAAAGATACAAAAGTAAAAAGTTGTCCTTCAATGGCATTCTTAAAAGGTTTTGAACAATGGAGTGATATAATCAGAATCATACATTAATAAGAAAAACAGTATAGAAGTAAAGCAAAATTGGGGGAATATATTGCTTATAGAAACCACATAGTTGCATGACTGATTCAAGCAAAAGGGATAGGATGTGAAGGAGAGGAAGTAGATAAAGGTTATTCCCAGAATTTGTGAAAGAATTTACGAGAAAGATATTAACTAACTTGATTTACATTTTTTATTTTGAACCAAGAGTATGTATGTATATTATTTTAAAATGTCACACTGAATTTACTTTAATCTACACATTGTTCAAGTGGTAGAAACTAGTATTTAAAGTAAAAGTATTCTTCAAGTTCAGAAAGTCTCTTTATCTAGTTTAATGGGGGGAACAAGGAAAAAGTATCCATTCTTGCTCTGTGCAGTAAGGTATGATTGAAATGGCATTATGAAATGCCAAAAATTATCACTGTAAGTTTTTAAAAGGGCCATGGTTTTATTATTAAAGTAAAAAAAATCTACAGATAATATAAAACTTAAAGTGAGTTATTTTAAATAGGATTTATAACCACACATTTAATGGAACTGTCTTATTGAAAGGGCTTCTGGAAATCTAGGTAGAAATATAAGTGCTTCATCTATATTTTATCTCTTTGACCTTAAACTTACAGAAGAACATTTAACATTTTAGCAGAAATGAGGGGATAATATTTGAGTTTCTTATTAACTAAAATTAAAGTTTTTAATAGTTAACTCACTATTTTTTTCATTCTTGTGTACAATTAAATGTGATAACAGAAATAATACATGTGTGTACACACACATTCATATACACAAATACACACATTCTATTTAGGAAGAATTTAGCATATAATCCTAATCTATCCAAGGATTTTTTCAGAGAGTAGGTAGGCAACACTCCATGACAAGTTAAATTACTTTGATTTCCAATTTTGATACCTATTCAAGTTTTTCTTTAATGTATGTTTTAATATGTATGCTTTTCTTGTACTTAATACACTATTGGCAAAAGGACAGTGCACCATAAATATATTTTGTATATAAAATGTATATATAATATAAATTTATATACATTTTATAGGTATGTGTATATAATGTATATATATAATGTATTTTTAAATAAAAAGTATTTTCATTTAAAATACAGTGAAAAATAAAACTAACATATCAAATTGATGGATCAATGAATATTATTAATAAAATGAAGATAGAAAAGAGTGATTCAAATTAAAGGAAATTATTCAGCAAATAACTTTGAAGGAATATATGGATATGGCTAAAATTGGAGCTATTGTATATGGACTAAAGTTTATACTGCATTTAAACAAGTTCTATTATATGGAAATGATGTGTTTTGAGATAGAGATTTGAAGCTGTGTACATCTTCCTGTTAAGACATGCCTATAGGTATAGAAAATTTTATTCTGTAAAAACTCACTTGAAAAATATTTTATCATGTTAGTCAATAAGAATTCAGTTCAAGTATCAAGACTATTATTATTATTTTTTGCCTGGGAAAACTTGTTTCCTTCTAGGAAAACAATATTTATAATGTTGTAGCCATGCATTCTGGGAAACAAACTCACTCAGAAGGACAGTGCAGATAGTGGAGTGCAGTTTATTACACCGGTGGCCCAAGGCAGAGTCTCCTCTTAGCCAAGGACCCCGACCAGTTTTTGTGAAAACCTTATGTACCCTAAGTGTAGTTGCTCAAACCCACCTCCCCAGATTCCTTGAAACTAGTCTGAACAAAGGAAGAGAACGATACAATCAAAGTTAACCTGTGATTCATTTGCTTTAAGCCTAGGTAGTTAATAGTTGACAATTATCAATAGGCCTGTGGTCATACCCCACTAAGCATAATAGAATTTATGATTCTATTTGGTTGCACAGATAATTAGGGTATTCTTTTAAGCAATGGAGAATCTAGGTATGGGCCCTGGGGCTCTTCCATCTGGGGGGCCTGGTTTTCCAGTTGATATGTCATTTCCATAGATACTGGGCATATAGCTCAAAGTCCAATCAGGCCCAAGATGCAGTCCTGCTTTCAAGATGGAGCCTGTTCTGTCTGTTTCCTCCTTCGATAACAAAGAACTCAACTCCTGAATCTTTAACTTACTTTTGCTCTGCTTTTATTTCCCTTGGTCTTCCTCTTGTTTCCCTTTATCTCTTTCTAAAGTGATTTTTTTGTAGGAGAATATTTACTAAAATAAAGCTAATTGAAGAGCTGGAAATATGAAGATCTCACTAGCACAACTTGAAATATTTATTATTGAATAGTTGAACTTTGTTATTTTTTTACTTACCTGGACTCATTTGTTATTCATTCACAGGGAAACAGTAAGGTATATCAGAAAAATATCACCTTAATTAAGAGTAGAAGCATTGCTTTAGTCTGTGCAGTGGCTTAAAATAAATACAGTAGGTTTATTACAATTCTAAAATCATGATAAACTGATGAAAAAATGCTTAATTGGTATTAAAGAAACAATGTTAATTATAATTAAAGTGTACATTAAGACTATGTTTTTATTTTGAAAATTTAATATCATTTTTGTCAACTTTGTCCACTTGAAAGTAACTTACACTAAATGGAAATTCAATGCCCAGATAGTATGAACTAATAGAGATACAGAAACAATATTGTGATTGGACTTAGAATTTTTCCTTTGGTTTCAAAATCTTTTTTGGTTAAGAGATTTTTATACTTTTTTAATTATACAAATAATAAGCATAACAAAACCTCTAAAGCACAGTAAACCTAATGGAGATGGTGCTTGTAAAATACCATATCCTCTTATAGTCCAAGTAGAAGACAGCAAAAATATAATTAGTATTCTATCATAACTTCTACCATGAACCCAACCACAAAATTAAGTTTTAAGGAATTGATAGACTGAACATTATGGCCTAAACTTTCCTAAACAAGGGACGTTTAGGAAAAGCAACAGCTGCATGAGACCTAGAAGACAATTCAGAAAAAAATATAAAAAAGTAGACTGTAGTGAAGTCAGGAACAATGCTTAGAAGGCTACTGTAATAATCCAAGTGAGGGGAAAGGAAAGTCAGCCATGAAGAGTACGGAGATAGGAATGACAACACTTGGTGACCATTGATTTCCCCTGTGCAGGGAAAATGTTAAGACGAACTTCTAGGTTCCTAATTTAGAATTGGGTAGATGATGGTTCATGTCACTGACTTATGAAGAGAAAGAAGGAAAAAGGTTTAAGGTAGTATTTTCAGCTGGGGACAATTTGGTCCCACGTGATTTGGTAACATCTGGAAACATTTTTGGTTGTCATAGCTAGGGAAGGGTGCTACTAACATCTTAAATAGAAGTCAGGGATGCTACATTCTGTAATGCACAGAACACCCTCTTATCCCTAACCCAATGACAAAGAATTGTCTGTCAAGCTATCTCTAAGAGGTTGAGAAACACTGGTATATGGTAGAATCTTTCTTAAAAAACAATAATAGTAATAATAATATAAATAAATATTTAGTTTTCTGTTTTGGATATTATAGCTAGCAGAGTAATGGTTCCATAATACCCTTTGTTCTAATCCCTGGACCTGTGAATATGTTACTTACATGGCACAAGGGATTTTGCTTATGTGATTAATGATATCAAAATTAAGATATTTGTGTTGAATTGTCAAGACAATGAGATGGTTAGATAATATCACTAATTCAATGGACATGAATTTGGGCAAACTCCTGGAGACTGTGGAGGACAGAGGAGCCTAATATGCTACAGTTAATGGGATCTCAGAGTCAGACATGACTTAGTGACTAAACAAAAACAATAACATCAAGGTGGGATTTAATGTAATAACAGGAGCATTTAGAAGAGAAAAAGGAAAGCTGGAAAGTCAAATAAAAATATGACAATAGCATCAGATCAGATAAAGATAGAAATTTAAAGATGTTTCACTTCTGGCTTTGAAGATAGAGGAAGGAGCCATAAACCAAGGAATTCAGGTTGTCTCCAAAAGCGGGAAAAGACAAGGAAAGACATTCCCTGCCAATACCTACAAAAGAAATTCAGAGTCTAGAATTTTAAGCGAAGTGTGATTTGAACCACTGAGTTTGTGACAATTTATTGCCATAGCAGTAGGAAACTAATATAGAAATGTCAAGTTTGATTTGGACACTGAGTAGAGGTATCTTGTGGTGAAGAAGAGAATTTGGCTAGCAATATTGTTTGAGAGTCCTCAGTACATGTGATGAAACCACAAATTAATAAGATCTTTCCCATGTGAAAGCTGAAAAGAAGATAGAATCAAGTAGAATTCTTGGAAATATCCATGATTAATAAGGAACTTGGTGGGCTACATTCTATGGGGTCACAAAAGAGTGAGACATGACTAAACAACAACAGCAACAAAATGTGAGGTAACAGAAGAAGATATGCATCGTGAAAAAGGATAGAAAGATAGGATGGTGAGAATTAGGGGTGAAAGGCATTATGGCATACAAAGGAGGAGAGATTCCCCAGAAGGAAAAAGTGACAATTAACAAGTGTGCTTTAGAGTAAAAGGTTTGTTGAATTTCACAGATAAGCATTGCTTGAGAGCTCATTCAAAGCAATTTCAGTGGTATATCAGAGACAGAGAACATGCGGCAGTGGCTCAGAGATGATCTAAGGATCAGCAATGGAAGCAAAGATAGTTTTACTTTTTAAAAATACATAACATAAATATTTGATAGGGAGGGTCATTGGGTTGCCTCAACATGCGGCATTTTTGTGTGTTTGTGTGTTTATGTGCATTAAGTTTTTAAGATAAGAGAGCATTGGCTCTGTTGAAGGTAGAGAAAGAGGTTGAAAAACACAAAACAGGAAAGAAATAAATTAAAGGTCCTTGAGATGTGAGTTACATTAAGTGGAAGGGGCACTTCAATGCTGAGGTGGAAAGGAGTGGAAGAATGGGTATGAGCAGGAAATGTTCTATGAATGAGTAGGGCACAAAGGAATTCTGGATATTTCTCCCTGGCTGTCTTTATTTTCTTGTTAACTTGGAGGCCGGTGATCTCCAATAAATTTATGTTTAGATGAATGAAATTATAAAGGATGGTATAACTGGAAGACAAGCTTCAAATTTACATTTCTTAAAGTGAGCTTGTTAAGCAGTAATTGTTGTTAGTTAGTTTGAGAGAGCTAGCTGGGACTGTGAAACTCTATTATCAAAGTTCTTTTGAAGAGGGAATTCATAGGACCTGGACTCCATCTTAGGCCTGTTCATGCTGATCATGCTCGGCCACCTCTCCAGTGGACTCCGAATTCTGTGTTTAGTGCCTATGGAAATGACAACAGAAGGATAAGACCCGCTCCGGACAGGCCACAAATTTTTCTGCGCCTATTGGAGTGTAACCTCGGGCTTATTGATTATTGGCCAATCATTTAACTATTTGAGCACGTAACATGTGAATGATGGGGTTATTGGGATTGTATTTACCCTTCCTTGTTTATGTAAGTCTCAAGGAATTTGGAGTGGTGGGTTCAGACACATACACGTGGAGTATAAAAGATTTTCACAAATGCTGGTCGGGGTCCTTGGCTAAGAGGAGACTCTGCCTTGGGCCACCGGTGTAATAAACTGCACTCCACTGTCTGCATTGTCCTTCTGAGTGAGTTTGTTTCCCAGAACACGTGGCTACAGCACTTTCAGTGAAAATATAAGTGAGCTTATATTAAGGGAGCTTAAAGAAGCTGGTGTTGTCAAGAAGAAGCAAGCTTTCAGGTTAAGTGAAGAATTTTGTTAAACTGTAATATTTAAAATACAATTTTAAAAATATAGAGAATAATAAACAAGGTTTTAGGAGCATGTGAAACTAGTTCTATGGAAATAATAAAAAAGTGGTGTTTTTCGTGTTTTTCAACCTCTTTCTCTCTACCTTCAGCATAGCCCAAACTCTTTTATCTGAAAAACTCAATGCACATAAACACACACACAAATGTGTAAATGCTTGGTTTAGTTATATGCTTTAGAGGTTTATGCTGGATTTGGATTTCTTACAAAACTTGCTGAATACAAGATAATTTTATTTTTCTTTTGTTTAGAATTTAAGGTATGTGTGAGTTTAAATATTTAAAGTGAAAATGACTCATATATCTTTATTGGTCACGTGGTCGCCCCTTAAAGGAAATGGTCCAAGGTCAGTTAGAGAATATTGACTCACACTTTCATTAAGTCTGCAACAATTAGAATTAATGGAATTTTCTGAACGGAATAAAGGTTATGCCAAGGTTTTGCTGACTGGACGGCAACTTTATTGCCATGGATTAGATATAAAAATAACCTTAAGTGATTTTTTCTTGATAATTATATACTGGTATCCAAGCTTTCAAATTACCTTATAGAAGTACTAACCTAGATAATATGATATGTAAAAAAGCAAACGTTTAGTATTTTAGTATTCTTTATCACTAAGAAAAAAGATTATGGCTAATATTAAACAAGAATATGCATCATACTAGTACATATTTTTTAAGCAACTCATTAAAATCAAGAGAAGTGTTTATGCAATTTTCTCCACAATGGTTGCCTAGCAACCTTCTACAAATCAATAACTTATTTTACAAAGACTTTAATTTATATTGCCCTTCATATTCTTTTTTTTCATTTTTATACCTACCCTATTTTAACTTGAAGTTGCCATTCATCATCTAAATCTCTAGATAGAAGTAATGTTAAAATTGTAATAAGGAAAAAAAGAAAACAGTTGTTCCAGTAGGGAAATAAAGCATCATCAAATCTAAAATTGTAATGAATGGACTTTAAAGTAGCCTCTTCACATTAACAAGAAAGTTTCATCATACTTCCAGCCATAAGCCAACTGGTGCAAATGGCAATTGAACTTAATGACTAAATGAATTTGACAGGAATCTAGTAAGATACATTAATAAACAACTGTTTCTTTCTAATGAAATATTGGCAGTCAGAAAAGTTTCATGTTCAAATATTCCCTTTTTTATCTAGAAATAAAAGTTTTTACATCTGCTACATTAAAAGTATTCATAAAGTCAAAAATAAAAATTAACCAGTAATTTACCACACTACCCTTCAAATTTAGCCATGTATTTTGGATGCCTTTCTAGGGTCAAGAGCAGCAGCACTATCAAAATGGCTCACTTTTTAAGAATGTCACTATGTACTTGGCCCTGTTTTAGTAGCTTTCATATCATAATTAATGAAATCCCTATGAAGTAGGCAGCATTACTATAATATCAATTTCATAGATAAGGTAAGATAAACAGAAATTTAAAAACTTGAAACTGTTGTTAGTATATAGATAATATAGTAGAGCCAGGATATAAGATGGTCAGACTTCTCCCTAAGAATTAACTTCCTCCCGTCTTTTTCTAGAAGTTTCCTTCTTGGAGTATAAATTTAAAAGAAATAGATATTGTTGTTCTTGTTCAGTGCTTCAGTCATGTCCGACTCTTTGCAATACCATGGACTGCATAACGCCAAGTATCCCCATCCTTCACCGTCTCCTGGAGTTAGCTCAAACTCATGTCCATGGAGTCAGTGAGGCTATCTAACCATCTTATCCCCTGTCTTCCCCTTCTCCTCCTGCCTTAAATCTTTCCCAGCATAAGGGTATTTTTCAATGAGTTAGCTCTTCAAATCAGGTGGCCAGAGTATTGGAGCTTCAGATTCAGCATCATTCCTTCCAGTGAAAATTCAAAGTTGATTTCCTTTAGGATTGGCTGGTTTGAGCTCCTTGCAGTCCAAGGTGCTCTTAAGAGTCTTGTTTAGCACCACAGTTTGAAAGTATCAGTTCTTCAGAGCTCAGCCTTCTTTATGGTCCAACGCTCACATCCATACATGACTACTGGAAAAAACACAGCTTTGACTATAAGGGCCTTTGTAGACAAAGTAATGTCTCTGCTTTTTTAGTACACTGTATATAGGTTTGCTGATGCTGTTTCCACTATTTTCCCATCTATTTCCCATGAAGTGATGGGACCAGATGTCATGATCTTTGTTTTCTGAATGTTGAGCATTAAGCCAACTTTTTCACTCTCCTCTTTCACTTTCATCAAGAGGCTTTTAGTTCCTCTTCACTTTCTGCCATAAGGGTGGTGTCATCTGCATATCTGAGGTTATTGATATTTCTCCCAGCAATCATGAATCCAGCTTGTGCTTCTTCCAGTCCAGCGTTTCTCATGATGTACTCTGCATATAAGTTAAATAAGGAAGGTGACAATATATAGCCTTGATGTACTCCTTTCCCTATTTGGAACCAGTCTGTTGTTCCATGTCCAGTTCTAACTGTTGCTTCCTGACCTGCATATAGGTTTCTCAAGAGGCCAAAATCACTGCAGATGGTGATTGCAACCATGAAATTAAAAGACGCTTACTCCTTGGAAGGAAAGTTATGACCAACCTAGACAACATATTCAAAAGCAGAGACATTACTTTGCCAACAAAGGTCCGTCTAGTCAAGGCTATGGTTTTTCCAATGGTTATGAATGGATGTGAGAGTTGGACCATGAAGAAAGCTGAGTGCTAAAGAATTGATGCTTTTGAACTGTGGTGTTGGAGAAGATTCTTGAGAGTCCCTTGGACTGCAAGGAGATCCAACCAGTCCATTCTGAAGGAGATCAGCCCTGGGATTTCTTTGGAAGGAATGATGCTAAAGCTGAAACTGCAGTACTTTGGCCACCTCATGTGGAGGGTTGACTCCTTGGAAAAGACTCTGATACTGGGAGGGACTGCAGGCAGGAGGAGAAGGGGATGACCGAGGATGAAATGGCTGGATGACATCACCAACTCGATGGACGTGAATGTGACTGAACTCCGGGAGTTAGTGATGGATAGGGAGGCCTGGCGTGCTGCAATTCTTGGCGTCACAGAGGGTCGGATACGACTGTGTGACTGAACTGAACTGAACTGATATAGGTTTGTCATAGCTTTTCTTTCAGGGAACAAGCTTCTTTTAATTTCATTGTTACAATTACCATCCACAGTGATTTTGGAGCCCAAGGAAATAAAGTCTGTCACTGTTTACATTGTCTCCCCATCTATTTGCCATGAAGTGATGGAACCACATGCTATGATCTTTGTTTTTTACAGTGTTGAGTTTTAAGTCAGTTTTTCACTCTACTCTTTCACCTTCATCAAGATGCTCTTTAGTTCCTCTTTGCTTTCTGCAATATGGGTGATGCCATCTGCATATCTGAGGTTATTGATATTTCTCCCAGCAATCTTGTTTCCAGCTTAAGCATTTCATCCAACCTGGAATTTCACATCATATACTCTGCATAGATGTTAAATAAACATGGTGAAAATATATAGCCTTGATGTACATTTTTTACAAATTTGGAAACAGTCCATTGTTTCATGTCTGATTCTAACTGTTGCTTCTTGCCCTGCATATATATTTCTCAGGAATCAGATAAGGTGTTCTGGTCTTCCCATTACTTGAAGAATATTTCATAGTTTCTTGTCATCCACACAGTCAAAGGCTTTACTAATAACATGCTATCTATCGATCAGTTCAGTCGCTCAGTCGTGTCCGACTCTTTGTGACCCTATGAATCGCAGCATGTCAGGCCTCCCTGTCCATCACCAACTCCCGGAGTTCACTCAGACTCATGTCTATCGAGTCGGTGATGCCATCCAGCCATCTCATCCTCGGTCATCCCCTTCTCCTCCTGCCCCCAATCCCTCCCAGCATCAGAGTCTTTTCCAGTGAGTCAACTCTTTGCATGAGGTGGCCAAAATATTGGAGTTTCAGCGTCAGCATCAGTCCTTCCATGAACACCCAGGACTGATCTCCTTTAGGATGGACAGGTTGGATCTCCTAGCGGTCCAAGGGACTCTCAAGAGTCTTCTTCAACACTGCAGTACAGTATTGTAAAGTAAAATAAAGTAAAAATAAAAATTAAAAAATAAATAAATAATAAATAAATAAAATTTAAAAAAATAAAAAATAATAATAATAAAAGCATCAATTCTTTGGCACTTAGCTTTCTTCACAATCCAAATCTCATATCCATACATGACCACTGGAAAAACCATAGCCTTAACTAGAGAGACATTTGTTGGCAAAGTAATGTCTCTGCTTTTGAATATGCTATCTAGGTTGGTCATAACTTTTCTTCCAAGGAGTAAGCATCTTTTAATTTCATGGCTGCAGTCACCATCTGCAGTGATTTTGGAGCCCAAAAAAATAAAGTCTGCCACTGTTTCCACTGTTTCCCTATCTATTTCCCATGAAGTGATGCGACCAGAAGCCATGATCTTCATTTTCTGAATGTTGAAATTTAAGCCAACTTTTTCACTCTCCTCTTTCACTTTCATCAAGAGGCTTTTAGTTCCTCTTCCCTTTCTGCCATAAGGGTGGTGTCATCTGCATATCTGAGGTTATTGATATTTCTCCCGGCAATCTTGATTCCAGCTTGTACTTATTCCAGCCAAGCATTTCTCATGATGTACTCTGAATATAAGTTAAATAAACAGCGTGACAATATACAGCCTTGATGTACTCCTTTTCCTATTTGGAAGGAGTCTGTTCCATGTCCACTTCTAACTGTTGCTTCCTGACCTGCACAGAATTTCTCAAGAGGCAGGTCACATGCTCTGGTATTCCCATCTGTTTCTGAATTTTCCACAGTTTGTTGTGATCCACACCATCAAAGGCTTTGGTGTATTCAATAAAGCAGAAATAGATATTTTTCTGGAACTCGTTTGCTTTTTTGTTAATCCAGCAGATGTTGGCAATTTGATCTCTGGTTCCTCTGCCTTTTATAAAACTAGCTTGAACATCTGGAAGTTCGTGGTTCATGTATTGCTGAAGCCTAGGTTGGAGAATTTTGAGCATTTCATTGCTAGCCTGTAAGATGAGTTCAATTGTGGAGTAGGTAGAGCATTCTTTGGCATTGCCTTTCTTTGGGATTGGAATGAAAACTGAACTTTTCCAGTCCTGTGGCCACTGCTGAGTTTTCCAAATATGCTGGCATATTGAGTGCAACACTTTCACAGCATCACCTTTTAGAATTTGAAATAGTTCAACTGGAATTCCATCACCTCCACTAGCTTTGTAGTGATGCTTCCTAAGGGCCGCTTGATTTAGTATTCCAGGATGTCTGGCTCTAGGTGAGTGATCACACCATCGTGATTATCTGGGTCATGACTATCTTTTTTGCATCGTTCTTCTGTGTATTGTTGCTGCCTCTTCTTAATATCTTCTGCTTCTGTTAGGTCCATACGATTTTTTTCCTTTACTGAGCCCATGTTTGCATGAAATATTCCCTTGGTATCTCTAATTTTCTTGAAGAGATCTCTAATCTTTCCCATTCTATTATTTTCCTCTATTTCTTTGCACTGATCACTGAGAAAGGCTTTCTTATCTCTACTATTCTTTGGAAGTCTGCATTCAAATGGGTATATCTTTCCTTTTCTTCTTTGCTTTCACTTTTCTTTTCACAACTATTTGTAAGGCATCCTCAGACAGCCATTTTGCTTTTTGGCATTTGTTTTTCCTGGGGATGGTCTTTATTTCTGTCTCCTATAAGTGTCACAAACCTCCTTCCATAGTTCATCAGGCACTCTGTCTATCAGATCTAATCCCTTGAATCTATTTTTCACTTCCACTGTATAATCATAAAGGATTTGATTTAGGTCATACCTGAATGGTCTAGTGGTTTTCCCTACTTTCTTCAATTTAAGTCTGAATTTTGCAATAAGGAGTTCATGATCTGAGCCACAGTCAGCTCCTGGTCTTGTTTTTGCCAACTGTATAGAACTTCTCCATCTTCGGCTGCAGAGAATATAATCAGTCTGATTTTGGTGTTGACCATTTTGTGATGTCCATGTGTAAAGTCTTCTCTTATGATGTTAGAAGTGGGTGTTTTCTGTGACCAGTGAGGTCTCTTGGGCAAAACTCTATTAGCTTTTTCCCTGCTTCATTCTGTACTCCAAGACCAAATTTGCCTGTTACTCCAGGTGTTTCTTGACTTTCTACTTTTGCATTCCAGTCCCCTATAATGAACAAGATATCTTTTGGGGTGTTAGTTCTAAAAGGTATTGTAGGCCTTCATAGAACCGTTCAACTTCAGCTTCTTCAACATTACTGATCAGGGCATAGACTTGGATAACCATGATATTGAATGGTTTGCCTTGGAAATGAACAGAGATCATTGTATCGTTTTTGAGACTGCATCCTAGTACTGCATTTCAGACTCCTGTTGACCATGATGGCTACTCCATTTCTTCTAAGGGTTTCTTGCCCACAGTAGTAGATATAATGGTCATCTGAGTTAAATTCACCCATTCCAGTCCATTTTAGTTCACTGATTCCTAAAATGTCAGCATTCACTCTTGCCATCTCTTGTTTGACCTCTTCCAATTTGCCTTGATTTATGGACCTAACATTCCAGATTCCTATGCAATATTGCTCTTTTCAGCATTGGACTTTACTTCCATCACCAATCACATCTGCAACTGGGTGTTGTTTTCACTTTGGCTCCATCTCTTCATTCTTTCTGGAGTTATTTATCTACTGATCTCCAGTAGCCTGTTGGGCACCTACTGACCTGGGGAGTTCATCTTTCAGCGTCCTATCTTTTTACATTTTCATATGGCTCATGGGTTTCTCAAGGCAAGAATACTGAAGTGGTTTGCCATTCCCTTCTCCAGTGGACCACATTTTGTCAGAACTCTCCACCATGACCTGTCCTTCTTGGGTGGCCCTACATGGCATGGATTAGTTTCATTGAGTTAGACAAGGCTGTGGTCCATGTGATTAGATTGGTTAGTTTTCTGTGATTGTGCTTTCAGTCTTTCTGCCCTCTGATGCCCCCTCTCCATGCTTACTGTCTTACTGGGGTTTCTCTTACCTTGGATGTGGGGTATCTCTTCATGGCTGCTCCAGCAAAGCACAGCCACTGCTCCTTACGTTGGACGTGGGGTATCTCCTCACAGCTGCTGCTACTGACTATCTATAAAGTTCCCTACCAGGGAAGCCACATAAAGTTACTTAATATTCACTAAATATGTATAAGTAGCTACTATAACATTTTACAGAGAAGGAGACTATGGTACAACATGTGACGGAATTAAGTTGCTGAAAATCTTATATCTAATGATGGGAGGGGCACTTCCCATGTGGTGCTAGTGGTAAAGACCCACCTGACAATGCGGTAGACATAGGAGACATAAGAGATGATAGTTCGATTCCTTGGTCAGGAGGAGGGCATGGCAACCCAGTCCAGTATTCTCTCCTGGAGAATCCCCTTGGACAGAGGAGCTTGGCAGGCTATAGTTCATAGGATTGCAAAGAGTCTGACATGACTAAAATGACTTAATACATATGCACCCATGCAATGATGGTAAGAGTCAGGATTTGAATTAAATTCAATGTGGCTGATTTGATCCCTGTGTTGAGAAGATCCCCTGGAGAAGAGAAAGTTTACCCACTCCAGTATTCTGGCCTGGAGAATTCCATGGGCTATATAGTCCATGGGGTCACAAAGGGTCGGACATGACTGAATGACTTTCACTTTCACTTTCAACATTGTTGCAGAATCTGCTTTTTAGGAGTTATCTATCAAAAAGATTGAGGGTAGGAGGTGACGAGGGCAACAGAGGATAAGATTGTTGGATGGCATTTCCAATGCAATGCACATGTTTGAGCAAATTCCAGAAGACAGCAAAGGATAGGGAAGCCTGTTGTACTGCAGTTCATGGTGTCGCAAAGATTCAGACACGGCTTAGCAACTGAACAACAGCATACCTTATTTTAGATCTTGACCAAGTTTTCAACTGGCTGATGCTCTTTATTTCACATTCTCCACATTAGACCATTAAGATAGGCTATAATTCATTCCATGATCCAGACATAATTATTTGGGGGTTTGCTATAGCTTTAGAGAATAGCAGGCCAATGAAAGGCAATTAAGAGGAAGAAGGGGAAACTTTTAATCAGGAAGTTATTATATTTTTACCCCAGGGAAATTTACCAAAGAAATAGACCCCCTTAACAGATGATACTATTGGAGACCTCTTGATTCAAACCAATAAATATTAGTTGAGTACCTTCTACATTGCTAGTATCAAAGGAAAAATAGCTCTATAAAGACGACTTCACCAGTGTGGAGCTTGTTTCAACTTAAGTGTGCTTTCTTCACTTTCTTACCATAATTTCATTTGACCATCCATTATATAGATGATGAGGATACAACTGAAATAAGCAGAAAATGATTCTGTATGACCTTCATGAATTTAACTTGTAGCGTGGAAGGCATCACTATAAACCAAACATACACATGCATGCATGTATGAGTATCTGTGCATGCATTTATTAATATAGTAATCTGAAGATATTCAGTGATGGAAAATAACAAGGAGGCAGGAAATTTCTTTATCTGGGAAAATGAGAATAGAATTCTCTCAAAACCGACATTTGAACTGAGATCTGAAGTACAAGAAAAAATCAACCAAAGTGTTGTATAGGGAGCACTTTCAGTAGAGAAATTATCCTGTACTATGAAGCATCTTAATGTATTCTGAAATATGTAATAAATACATTCTTCCCCCAGAAAACAGGGAAGGTCATTTATTCATTTCTCTTTGTGGTTAGATTGGCCTATTCAGACATAACTTAGCAAGACTCAGGGTGTTTCACCCTAGTGACTTGAATCCACTATTTTGTGGTATTTTACCTGTATTGTGTTTCAGATTAACTCTACTCTAAAACATAGATAAAATCATCAACTATTTATTTAATTTTGTGGGGAAATGAAACTGGCACAAGTTTAAACTGTACACTGTCATATATGATATGTAATTGAAATTTGTCTGAATAGCTTTGAGTGCTTTCTGCGACAGACATTTGTAGAAGCAGAAGCAATTAAGTCACTGGGCAAAGTGGCCATAAATTCCTGCCCTAATGGAGATGATAATTTCTTGGAACATTTTTATTTGTTAGAAGTGAGTCAGGAATATTGGATTTGATATGAATAAAAGGATAGAAGAGAGAGCAGAGGATAGGAAGATAATGAAGAGGAAATAGAAGGAAAAGCAGCCTCACTTCAGCGAAGGCTATAATTATAAAACTTTGACATAAGCAAGAAAAAAATACTGATATATAAAATTTTGTACTAAAATTGACAGAGAAAGATATTGACTCTGATGAAAATCATTATAGTAAACTGAAAATAAAATGAAAAATGGAAAATTGTGGTTTATGGAAAAGTAATCAAAAACTGTATTTTCTTATTTAATATCCTTGGGTAAAATTAATTTTTAACAAATAAATCAGTGATGACCAAATGCCTTTTATTGCTTGAAATGTGTTCACAATTTCCTTAAGTTAAAATTGCAGAAATATTGCCATAGACTCAATCTGCTATCTTTTCCTCATGCCTTTTCTCCAGCATCTCTGATTTTTTTTAACTTTTAAATTAGTTTTTATTGTAATATAATTGATTTACAATGTTCTGTTAGTTTCTGCTGTACAGGAAAATGAATGAGTTATGCATATATGTCCATTGGCAGATGAATGGATAAAGAGGATGTAGTACCTATATACTGCGGAATATTAGTCATAAAAAAGAATGAAATAAAGGCATTTGCAGCAATATGATGGACCTAGTGATTGTCATATTGAGTGAACTAAGTCAGACAGAGAAAGGCAATATTATATGTGGAATCTAAAGAAAGTGATACAAGTGAACTTATTTACAAAACAGAGTCACAGATGGTGAGAACAAACTTATGGTTACCAAGCCTGGATACTGAGGAGAAGAGTTAAATTGGAATCGACATATATGCACCACCATATATAAAATAGCATTTCTGTTCTTAGCATATCATTTTCATGTGGCATCTAGACACTGACTTTTCAGGGATGCCTTCTTAGCTATGAGTATCTCCACCCATTATTTTGGAAGGCTTCTGTGATATTTCAGTTTCCAAATCCAGAATTTCTTTTCAGATAAATGTACATGTGTCCATGTATTTACAAATTAGAGAAAAAGGAATTTTTTAAAAGTTTTCTAGTAAATAAACTTTCACAGAAGGTAGTCTTTAATCGTATAGATTTTTTCCTAAAATGTATTTTTTATTTGTCTTTGCTTAATTTTCTGACTTTTAAGTCAAAGGCTAGCATAACTTGAAAACTATAAAAGAAGCATTTTGTATATTCAAAAAACAAATATGTATGTATGTTCAGAAAAACATTTTTCAAAATGGTTCCATTTTTTTTTTCACCAAACAATAAAAAAATCTTCTCTTACAATGTTTGTGCTCGTGCAGAGTTGCAATTAAAAAACCAAGCATTCCCCTCCTTATCCCATATCTATGGCTATTAGATATATGAAATAATACATGAATATTTAAACATTTTTTTCTTTTCCATTTTAAGATACAGTGATTAATGGTGATAAAACTGTTTCACAATTTTTGACAAGAAAAAAATTGCAAAGAATTCTTTTTAAGGAACAGTGATGGAAACTACTGAGTATCAGATACAATATGGAAGAAGAAAGTCAAACACATAAACAAGCTTCAAACTTCAGTACAGTTATACAGATTTATACTACTCCAGAATTCTGTACTTCAGATATGATCAAAATAGGAATATAACCCTGATTCAAAGAGGCCACTGTCATGAGCACTGGGATCTATTCCTTTAATTAATTTCATTGTAGAAAACATGGCATAGAACTGAAAGAAGATATCTCTGACAATTTTTATTATGCGTTGAGAAAAAAGAAAGTCCTCTGAAAACTGTTTTTCTTAATGAATGCAGTTTGAAGCTTCCAGTATTGCTGCTGTACACCAACACTTTCATAAAAGAAACAGAAATGTTCTTCTGGTGACCGTGTTCTTACTACCTTTATTTTTTTTATATTGATTGTGTACCTAAATGTTTTTTCAAGTACATTTCATTTTTTTCTGGTCAAAATACTATAATTCTATTCCATCAAGCTGAGATTTAAAGATTATTTTTCATCTAGTTTCTAGCATTTGTGCTTTCAAATATTACCAAAATAAAGGTTTATTTTATTTTATTGCTTTCAGGAAAAGGCCACACTGTTTCTAAAATCTTAAATAAACATTTAGAAACATATGGTAACTGAATAGTCATAATCTGGCACTATAGTAACAGCCTGTTTATATAAGAGGATTTTGTGATTTGAATATTGCTTATCATCTGATCTGGCAAGAAGATGTACTATCAAATATGTGCTTTATTTAGAAAAGACACAGCCTGTGGTTATGTAAAATTATTCAAACCATATTGAACTATAGACCAAGTTCTAGTTGAAATAAATATTTTGTGACAGAGCATCTACCTTGGTTATCAAAGTTACTATATCTTATAAACCATTTTAGAAAAAATAATTGTAATATATTATCCAATTATCACTGCACCTATGGATTTATATTTAATGAGGTTTGCAATTCAGTCTTCATGTCAATAAGTTGTATTACTCTTTAGGCAAGTGTATAAATCATCATTTATAAATCAATTTATATTTTAATATGACAGAGGATGGCTATTGGAAAGAATATTGTGACAAAGAGATATGTAAATTAAATGATCATTACCTAATTTATCCTTTTAGATCCAGATAGAAAGATGTTTATTAATCTTTCTAAGTTCAAAGCACATTCTAGATCCAGAATTTTTGGAGACTCACTAGAAAAAATTAACAGGCTTAAAATGAGTTGAAACAAGTTAACAGTGATTATAAAGCAATCACTGTTAAATACAAAAAGGGTTGCATGGGGAATATAAAAATAGAAACAAGTGCTTCCCTGGTGGTCCAGTGGCTAAGACTCTATGCTCCCATTTTAGGGGTCCTGGGTTCTATCCCTTGTCGGGGGATTTTGCATGCTGTGACTAAAGACCCCAAATGTGACAACTAAGACACAGCAAAGCCAAATAAATAAATTATAAAAAGTAAAAGTAGAAACAGATAATATACCTGTGTGAATATAACAGTTATCTAATCATGTGATGCTATTCACTAATAAGGTAATCTGTTTCCAAGTTTCAGTAAATAAGTGTGTGTCTCCCTTCTCCATAATGCTATGCTAAGACTTTTATGTCTTCTTCATAGCAAGCTGTGTCCTGCTTCCAAACATTGATTTGACTGGCCAAGTGATGCTCTATTTAGTATACGGTGTTCTAATTCTATTCTTACTTTACTTGATATAGCAAAAATACATTGTATACATCAGAAATAAAGCAGTGAAAGGTTTTCATGTTACACTGTGTTCTCAAGCATACTGACTGACCACCAACCAAAACGTTTGTATAGGGGATATATTTTAATCAACAACTCTTTTGACTATAGAATGGTTTTCACTCTTCAATTACTATTTTTCATAAACTTTTGGAAACATAAGACAATCCTTATGAAAATAAAGTATACAATATTATAGAAAAGTAAATTAGGGTCCAAATCATTTCACTAAAAAAGTATGTCAGCATAAGTTTTGCAAATTTTTATTAAAATGTAAATGAATAGATTAAACATATTTTTGAGTAATTATATATGTCTCCAAACAAATAATTATCAAATTTTGGTCTCCTTCCATGAGTATATTGGATGTCTTCTCAGTTATACATCCAGGAATTTAATTGTCTCTTGAGTATGTGCGATTGAAATTATTTGGATAAAAACACAATTCAGACCTTATTCTAAAAACTGTATAGTAGAAAGTTTCTCCTTTCTTTGAATCTAGGCTCTGCCATATGACATGATTACAATCATTCTGAGTTTAATGTGTTCTCTGTGTCAATGAGATATCAAACATGATGCAAGCAGAGGTTGAAAGGTATGTACTGGGGCTTGCTCTCTTTTTGAACTTAGAATTCTGATATAATCACGTGAACAGCCTGAGCCAGCCTGATGGAAAGTCCACGTAAAGAAGCACCCGTGGCAGATTCATGTTGATGTATGGCAAAACCAATACAGTAAAGTGAAATAAAAATATAAATTAATTAATTTTAAAAAAAAGAACTGAGGGACTGTGGTTGATGGCCAGCTGCTGGGCCTGTGAGTGAGGTTTATACTATACTGAGTAGAGTCAATCAAGCCACCAACTGACAATAGAGATGAGCTAGAATCTAGAATCCAGCCTAGACTGAAAGAACCATCAGTGACACATATGATAGAATTGTAGAAATTATCGAATGTTGACTGTTCTAAGGCACTAGAGTTATTACACAGCAAGAAATAACTCATCCATTAGAGGAATCAAATGGACTTAAGTAAATTTCTTAGATGTAAAACATACTGATGACTTCACCTTAGTTAGACAAATTACTGATATTTTCAGACACTTATTTTCCCGTATTATAAAAAGGGAGGATTAAAAATCATTTCAGAACATTATAAAATGCTTAATATTATGCCTGGCAAAACAACATACTTTTAGTCTCATTATTTCTAAAATCCTATAAATTGGATAACATATGTTTTAAAATAATAAAGAAAAACAACGTAGGGAAACATCTCAAATTTTGTGATAATTTCTCTTACATCTATTTGCAGTCAGAGCCTTCTCTCTGAGTTAATCAGGGAGGCTTCAAGGCTTATAAAAAAGCAGAAATGTGAAACTTGTCAGGGTCAGGTCAGAATTATAAAAAGAAATTACATATAGGGGCAAAACTATTTCAGAACATATAAATGACTAAATATCTATAACTTTTTTTTTAATTTAAAGGAAAAGTTAAGACAGGGAAAAGTAGTCTCAATAAATTAGCAAAATTTTTAACTGACCTAAAATTTGTTGCATTCCCAGCACATGTCCAGTACAATAATAGTTCAGAACTCAGTGAAAAGTGAGACAGACAAGCCAAGCACTTATTCACCTCATTTATTCCTTCATTCCACACTATTTGTTCTGTCTACAATGCTGTTGTTGTTCAATTGCTCAGTCATCTCTGACTCTTTGCAACCCCATGGACTGCAGCACACCAGCCTTCCCTGTCCTCCACTATTTCTCAGAGTAGGCTCAAACTCATGTCCATTGAGTCAGTGATGCCATCCAACCATCTTATCCACTGTCATTGCCTACTCTCCCTGCTCTTAGTCTTTCCCACCATCAGGGTCTTTTCTAGTGAGTCAGCTCTTCGTGTCAGGTGGCCAAAAGATTGGAGCTTCAGCTACAGCATCAGTCTTTCCAATGAATATTCTGGTGTGATTTCCTTTAGGAAGGACTGGTTCAATCACCTTGCTGTCCAAGGAACTTTCAAAGGTCTTCAAAACCACAGTTCAAAAGCATCAGTTCTTCAGAGCTCAGCCTGCTTTATGGTCCAACTCTCACATCCATACGTGACTACTGAAAAAAACATAGCTTTCACTGTACAGACCTTTGTCAGGAAAGTGATATCTCTGCTTTTTATTACACAGTTTAGATTTATCACAGCTTTTCTTCCAAGGAGGAAGCATCTTTTAATTTTGCAGCTGTAGTCACTTTCCACCATGATTTTTAAGAATATAAAATCTGTCATGTTTCCATTTCTTCCTCTTCTATTTGTCATGAAGTGGCGGGACTGGATGCCATGATCTTTGTTTTTTTGAATGTTGAATTTTAAGCCAGCTTTTTCACTCTTCTCTTTCAGTTTCATCAAGAGGCTCTTTAGTTCCTCTTCACTTTCTGCCATAGGGGTGGTGTCATCTGCATATCTGAGGTTATTGACGTTTGTCCCAGCACTCTTGATTCCAGCTTGTCCTTCATCCAGCCTGACATTTCATGTGATAAACTCTGTGTATAAGTTAAATAAGCAAGGCAATAATGTACAGCCTTGATATACTCATTTCCCCATTTGAACCAGTCCATTGTTCCATGTCTGGGTCTAGCTGTTGCTTCTTGACCTGCACACAGGTTTCTCAGGAATCGTTATGGTGCTCTGGTATTTCCATCTTTTTAAGAATTTTCTGCAACATATCAGTCACTAAACTAGTTTCCAGATACTTGATATAAAGAAAAAGGACAGGGACACTGCTCTGAAGAAACTGTGGGAGGAAAATATATATATTAAATAATAAGACAAACAAAAGTGTTTATCACACTCCTTTAAGTTTTGTGGGAAAAAAAAATAGAGATAACTAAATGGCTAAGAATAAAATGTGGTAAGGGAAGGACCCTTTCATAGGCACAGAGGAAAGGAGCATTGAAGATATTTTGGGGTATTGAGAAGAAAGATAATGAGGTGTCTTTTTGAATGTACCTGCAGCAAAAATCAGGTTAAGGTTTAAAAACTAAAATTTGATTAAAATTGTTGGATTGTTTCTCGATGAAACAGAGATCTTTGGTCATTATTTTAAGAAAATTTTCTTAAGCTTGTGTGAGTCTCTGGAATGTGAGACATTAGCTTTGTCTTTATTCTTACTTGGCTTCCATGGTGGCTCAGTGGTAAACAATCTGCCTGCCAATACAGAAGACACAGGTTTGATCCCTGGTTCAGGAAAATATCCTGGACAAGGAAATGGCAGCCCACTGCAGTATTCTTACCTGGGAAATCACAGGGATATTGTGGCTGGAGTAAAACTTTGTGTTTCTGAATTAGGAGTGGTTAGTGAATCTGAGCCAAAATTTCTTCCTATTTATTTTTGGAATGTAAGTTGTGTGTGTGTGTGTGTGTGTGTGTGTGTGTGTGTTTTGTTTTGTTTTGTTTTTGCCATTAAGCATTCATAGCTTTGATTGTGTACAGTATTTTTTTTTAACGTTCTCATTTGTACTCAATCTTTACCATTTTTTGAATCACATGGATGACTTATTGAAAGATTGCTGAGCCCTCTCTGTGAGGTTTCACATTCTGTATGTCTAGATTGGGGTCCAGCAGTTTACATTCAGAATAGATGCCCAGGTAATGCTAGCGCTGGTGGTTCAGAGACCACACTTTGAGAACTCTGTTCCAGTTAGTGAAAATTCCCCTCAGACACTTGCAAAGGTTTAAATGTCATGTTTTTATTAAAAAGTATTGATTTTTCAAAAACTCTATATCATTGGGGATATTTCAATAAAAATTTGGGTTACCTACAAGGTAATGCAATCTCTATAAACACTTAAACCACAAGCAACTATAGTAATTGCATTTACCTGAAAGACCCATATTGATTTGTCTTTTAAGAGCTAAAGATCATAAAACTTAAGATGAGAGTGAAAATCTGGTTGGGGAATGAATCAGTTGGCAACCATTGTTGACATGCATTGTTGAAACATATTTTTAAACCATTACAAATATATGCCTTTCAAAGGTTATCTTTAAATTACTATCACTTATAATAGCTGTTGACAGAGTGACATATAGCTTAAAATATAATTTGACTTCTAAAATTACATAAATGTATAGTTTCACTGGGTTTGTTATAACTCTTTCATAAAACTTAGACTCCTTGAGCAATTGATCAATGTATTTTAATTTCTCATTTAAGCTGCCTATTTATAAGAAAATACAGTGGTGTTTACATATGGACTGCTTCAGGTTAAATCAATAGCAATAAAATCAATTAATTTCTTTGGGAAATAATTTTGAACTTTTTAATCAGTTTTTGAACTCTTACATAATCCGCCATCTAGTGTTTAATAGTCATCAATAAGCTCAATTGATTGCAGCACACAAATTACTTGAGGTTCAAATTCTGGCTGTCTTTAATAGATTTAGTCTAGTTTTATGTGAACTGATTTTGATGTTCAAATGTATTTATACTAGTTAAATGAATTTTAGAAATTTCCAATTGGAGACTTTTTTGGAAGCATTTTCTCCTACACTGTAATGGTTTATTCTCCCTATTGAGAAAAGCATGAAGGATTGGGAAGATTAAGTATATTTACTTTATTTTCAAATATCCTATGTCAATATTTCCCTATGTTTGGGCTCCTTTGCAAAGAGCTAACTCACTATAAAACACCCTGATTCTGGGAAAGATTGTGGGCAGGAGGAGAATGGAGCAACAGAGGATAAGATGGTTGCATGGCCTCACCAACTCAATGGACATGAGTTTGAGCAAACTCTGGGAGATAGTGAAGGACAGGGAAGCCTGGAGTGCTGCACTTCACAGGATTGCAAAGATCGGGACATGGCTTAGCAACTGAACATCAATGACAATTGACTCGACTAGTACACTTAGTGGAGTCATAGATAGGTTCAATGAAAAATGCCTTAGAAAGCAACTCTATGATAGCTTTTGTGTTTCAACTTTGAAATCTTAGTTTGCATATTTATGGTGAAAATAGACCAAAGAAAAATATGACTACTTAAATATTTTTGATGTTCCTCCCTACTGCAGTGTACTTCTACATGGATGTTTTACTTATTATTTATGTATTATTTATTGCTGCCTAACAAATTACCTCAAAATGTAGTTTAAAAGAGCAATAAACATTTATGACTCCATGGTTTTTCAGTGTCACAAATTTAAGAATAGTTTAGCTAAGTCATTCTAGCTCTGAGTTTCTCTTGAGGGTCAGTCAAGATGTTGTCATGGATGCAGTCATATGATAATTAACTTGGACTGATATATCTGCTTCCTATATGGCTCGCTTACTTGCCTGGCAAATTAGTGCTAACTGTTGGTAGGAATCTCAAGTTCCTCATTATGTTGACCTTTCCTTAGTGTTGCTGGTTTCCTCAGAGTGAGTCATCCAACAGAAGGCATGGGGGAAACTACAATCACCTCAAGGACCTAGATTCAGAAGTCATACTCTGTTATTCCTGTAATATCCTGTTTGTTCCACAAGTCAGTTCTCTTCAGTAGAGGAGAGAACTAGTCAAGGAAATGGATACCAGATGGAAAAAATAATTGAAAATCATCTTGAGGATAGTTATCACAGATTATAAGCAAAACCCTAGACAGTTCTCTTATTTATCTTAATTTTGTGGGAATAGGCCAGGATATTGAAAAATCATAGAATCTCATCCATTTTATTTACTTTTATTTAGAATGGAGATAGATTTTCTTATGCTTACCTTTATCTCTCCCCAGAACAGCTTATCTTACATTTATTATGCACACCTATAAATTACTTATTTCATATTAACATCAAACCTCTGTATTTTATTAGGTAATATTTTATTAGGCCAATAAATTAATTTGTGGTCATGTGTTAATAAATTCCAACAGGCATATAAACACACAAATTTTCTGGAGGAGATTATTTTATCGTGAATATTTCACAGTAGGAATAAGACATCTGGCAATCAGCAGAGATCAATGACATAAATATCACCACAATGATGTTTTGATTCAGGTCAGTTGAGTTGGTTTACATGGGCCACTAAATCCATGGGGGAATTCTAAGATCTCATATTTTCTGTCAGAAAGTAACTTTTCTTCTTTAGACTAATAATGATACTGCTTTTCCTAAGTGAATGAAATTTATTCTTCAAAAGTATGGATTCAACTACCTTCTGTACATTATGTTGACTCAACCTATATTTCTTGGCAAATCAGTCCTGAGCTTGCAATTCAACTTTCAACTGCCAGTTGGAGAGCCTGAAGTACTGAAAATAGAATGCAGTCTGGAATCAGACATGAATTTAAATACTGGTTTCATAACTGTATTGGATTTGCAGCATTAGGCGCATTATCAAATTAATTCTGAGCCTCAAATTCTCATTTATATAATGATAATGATATTTTCCTAGCAAATCTGTTATGAAGATTAAAGACGATATATGGCTAGTTATCAACCAGACACTTTTTTCACCTGGAGGACATTTACAATGCTTAGAAACCTTTTGCTCTTGTTTTGTTGTCACATCTGAGTAAGAGGGGTATTTAGAGGCTAGAGTTGATGCCAAACATCCTCCAACACATAAAAAAAACCTTCTGCAGTGTAATGGTTAATATGTGTGTCACTGGGCCACAGGGTGCCCAATTATTTAACCAAAATTTAATTTGTGAAGAGTTCAGGAATAAGATTAACATTTAAAGTGGTAAACTAAATAAAGCTGCCCCTATAGTGTGTGGCCTTAATTCAGTCAGTTAAATGTCTATCGCGAACCTTAAGGCCTGATCCTCCTTCATTAAATGAGAACTCCTCCTACCCAATGGCCTTCAAACTGAGACTCAAGCTTTTTCGTGCCTTTGAATTTGCACTAAAATATTAGTGCCTGCTATCCACCGAACTGAAAATGCACACTATCAGCTCTCCTGGGTCTCTGGCTTGCCAACTAGTCCTGAAGATTGCACTCCCACACTTTTCTCATGTCGTCAAACACAGATATAGAAAACAATAATGAATAAACCAACCAACTAACTTAAAACGAAACTAGAAATTCACGAAAGTGAAGATTAAGACTACCAAAACATCAGGAAGTCAAAATTTTGCAAATGATATAACTATAAAAGTCTACATATGCATTTGATGGTAACTGTCAGTTCAGTTCAGTCACTCAGTCGTGTCCAACTCTTTGCGACCCCTTGGAGTGCAGCACACCAGCCTTCATTGTCCATCAGCCAACCCCCAGAACTTACTCAAACTCAAGTCCATTGAGTCAGTGATGCCATCCAACCATCTCATCCTCTCTCATTCCCTTTTCCTCCTGCCTTCAATCTTTCCCAGCATCAAAGAGTCAGTTCTTTGCATCAGATGGCCAAAGTATTGGAGTTTCAGCTTCAGCATCAGACCTTCCAATGAATATTCAGGACTGATTTGTTTCAGGATGGACTGGTTGGATCTCCTTGCAGTCCAAGGGACTCTCAAGAGTCTTCTCCAACACCACAGTTCAAAAGCATCAGTTGTTCAGTGCTCAGCTTTCTTTATAGTCCAACTCTCACGTCCATACATGACCACTGGAAAAATCATAGCCTTGACTAGATGGACCTTTGTTGGCAAAGTAATGTCTCTGCTTTTTAATATGCTGTCTAGGACAGTCATAGCTTTTCTTCCAAGGAGCAAGTGTCTTTTAATTTCATGGCTACAGTCACCATCTGCAGTGATTTTGGAGCCCCAAAAATAAAGTCTGTCACTGTTTCCATTGTTTCCCCATCTATTTACCATGAAGTGATGGGGCCAGATGCCATGATCTTAGTTTTTTGAATCTTGAGTTTTAAGCCAACATTTTCACTCTCCTCTTTAGTTCTTCTTCACTTCTGCCATAAGGGTGGTATCATCCACATTTCTAAGGTTACTGATATTTCTTGATTCCAGCTTGTGCTTCATCCAGCCAGGTATTTTGCATGATGTGCTCTGCATATAAGTTAAATAAGCAGGGTGACAATATGCAGCCTTGATACACTCCTTTCCTGATTTGGAACCAATCTGTTGTTCCACTTCCAGTTCTAACTGTTGCTTCTTGACCTGCATACAGATTTCTCAGGAGGTAGCTCTGGTGGTTTGGTATTCGCATCTCTTGAAGAATTTTCCACAGTTTATTGTGATCCACACAGTCAAAGGCATTGGCATAGTCAATAAAGCAAATGTAGATGTTTTTCTGGAACTCTCTTGCCTTTTCCATGACCCAACAGATGTTGGTAATTTGCTCTCTAGTTCCTCTGCCTTTTCTAAACCTACCTTAAACATCTGGAAGTTCATAGTTCACATACTGTTGAAGCCTGCCTTGGAGAATTTTGAGTATTACTTTGCTAAGTGTGTGAGATAAACACAGTTGTGTGGTAGTTTGAATATTCTTTGGCACTACCTTTCTTTGGGATTGGAATGAAAACACCCTTTCCAGTCTTGCGCCCACTGCTGAGTTTTCCAGATTTGCTGGCATATTGAGTGCAGCACTTTCACCCCATCATCTTTTAGGATTTGAAATAGCTCAACTGGAGTTCTGTCACTTCCACTAGCTTTGTTTGTAGTGGTGCTTCCTAAGGCCCATTTGACTTCATATTCCAGGATGTCTGACTTTAGGTGAGTGATCACACCATCATCATTATCTGGGTCATGAATGTCTTTTTTGTATAGTTCTTCTGTGTATTCCTGCCACTTGTTATTATCTTCTGCTTCTGTTAGGTCCATACAATTTCTATAAATTATTATAAATGTTATTTTATGGTGATTTCATTATTTTCACCTATAATCTTAGGTATTGTATTGAAATATAGATTTGTATTAAACAATGTTATTTTTTTTAATTTATTTTTTTAATTTTAAAATCTTTAATTCTTACATGCGTTCCCAAACATGACCCCCCCTCCCACCTCCCTCCCCACAACATCTCTCTGGGTCATCCCCATGCACCAGCCCCAAGCATGCTGCACCCTACATCAGACATGGACTGGCGATTCAATTCTTACATGATAGTATACATGTTAGAATTCCCATTCTCCCAAATCATCCCACCCTCTCCCTCTCCCTCTGAGTCCAAAAGTCCGTTATACACATCTGTGTCTTTTTTCCTGTCTTGCATACAGGGTTGTCATTGCCATCTTCCTAAATTCCATATATATGTGTTAGTATACTGTATTGGTGTTTTTCTTTCTGGCTTACTTCACTCTGTATAACTGTATAAACAATGTTATTTTTAACTAAGCAGTTGACTTGATTTTCCAGTACAGACTATAGGTACTTTCATTCATTAACATTTATTTTTCAATTAAAAAATTTGTTGATGTATAGACAGTTTCATCAATGTTTCTTATAACAGCCACCAAGGACATCTGGGGCCAAACAATTATTTAACTCTTTGCTGTGTGTATTACTTAGGATTTTCCAGAAATCAACAGGCTATAGGGGTGTGTGCGTGTGTGTGTGCATGTATGCAGGGGGCTAGTTTCTGTGCTCAGATGAACAGCATTATTTCCAGTAATGAAAAAGTAACTTCATTTATTATGAGTTATACAGATCTCTATTTTTATTGACAAAACATATGGCTGTCAATCTCTTAATGAGAGTTAGCAATGTACTGTCTCATTTACTATTACAGAAACATTTATTTTCTTAACCATGATAACATTAGGAAAACTTTCATTGTTGATTCCCTTTTATCTTGTCTGTATATATATATATATATATATATATAATATTTGAATATTTCATTTTGATTTTACTGTCAAGAAAAAGGCATATGGGTGATGTATTTTCTATAAATTTGTCTGTGAATGACAACTCTGTTGGGCAGAAAATTATTGAATCACCATATTTTCAGCTTGAAACTCTCTAGAGATTGTTACATTGTCTATTGTCCTCAGTTAGGTTTTATTTCTCTAGTAGTAACCCTTTTATTTCTCTAGTAGTAACCCATTTCTCACTGCCGAAATATTTAAAGTTTTCTTATTTTATTTCTAATCTTCAGTATAAATGGTTCATCATTTTTTTTCAAGTTGTGTTTATAGACATATAGTTGATTTACAATGTTGTGTTAGTTTCAAGCAAAATAGTACAGTTATTCAGTTATATATCTATTTATTCTTTTTCAGGTTTTTGTTATATGTTATTGCAAAATATTGGATATTGTTCTCTGTGCTGTACTGTAGGTCCTTTTTGGTTATCTATTATATATAGTAGTGTGTATATGTTAATCCCAAACTCCTAATTTATCCTTCTTTACCATTTCCCCTATAGTAACTCTGATTTTGTTTTCTATGTCTGTGGATCTATTTCTGTTTCTTACATAAGTTCATTTGTATGATTTGGGGAGGGAGGATTTCACATGTAAGCTATATCACATGATATTTGTCTTTGGCTTTCTTCACTTGGTATGATAAACTTTAGCTCCTTCTATATTGCTGTGAATGGCATTATTTCATTCTTTTTAATGGATTAGTAATATTCCATTGTGTATATGTGTGTATGTGTGTATCACATCTCCTTTTTCCATTTATCTGTCAATGGATATTTAGGTTGATTCCATGTCTTAGCTATTGTAAATAGTGCTGCTATGAACATTGGTATGTATGTATCTTTTAAAAATTATGTTATTCTCCAGATATAGGCACAAGAGTGGAATTACAGGATCATATAGTAGCTTTATATTCTTATTTTTGTTTCAGTTCAGTTCAGTCACTCAGTCGTGTCCTACTCTTTGGGACCCCATGAATTGCAGCACGCCGGGCCTCCCTGTCCATCACCAACTCCCGGAGTTCACTCAAACTCAACCTCCATCGAGTCAGTGATGCCATCCAGCCATCTCATCCTCTGTCATCCCCTTTTCCTCCTGCCTCCAATCCCTCCCAGCAGCAGAGTCTTTTTCAATATTTTTGTTTAGTATACAGTAAATTCTCAACTAAAGACTCACTTCCAATTGAATAATTTTTTATTCACTTCCAATTGAATAATTTTATGTTACTATAGCTTATAAAATATGATTTTCTTTTTTTCAAAATAGATATTGAGAACCTGTCTATGATCAGGTTACTAGGCTTCCACTAAGGATTATGTTTTAACAAGATTACATGTCACTTGTACTTCCAAAGGTTAGTCCCAAGGACTATGTAATTTATGAACTTGGGAATTCATATTAGCTGTATAATGAATTGTAATAGTCATGTATGTTGCAGTATCTAGTAATATGTTTCCCTTTTTCTTTGCATAACACAATTGCCTCACTGGAAGGCAGCATTGATGGTGTTAAACAGTACATACTTTAAAAAAATTGTTTCTATTTTGGCTGTGCTGGATCTTTGTTGCCTGGGATTTTTCCAGCTGCAGCTTTGGGGCTGATCTTCATTGCAGTGCACAGGCTTCTCATTGTGGTGGCTTCTCTTATTGTGGAGTACATGCTGTAGGGTGCCCGGACTTCAGTACTTGTGGTCCATGGGCTTAGTTGCTCCACACATAGAATCTTCCTGAACCAGGGAGTTGAACCTGTGTCCCCTGTACTGGCAGGCAGATTCTCAACCACTGGACCAACAGAGAAGTTCCAAATGGTACATTCTTAACATGGTAAATAAATTAAAGGTCAGTTTGCCATTTCCATGAGATTGTGTACACTTGACATGGATGGTCCTTTTAATGTAGTCAGATAATTTTCACTTTTCATGTACATACTAATTACTTTTTTTCAGTTTTCAAATATTTATTTGCAGTTATATTTCTATAAATTCAATTTTTATTAAGAATATGACTTCATAGGCATTTCCTCAAAGAAAAATTCCAAGGAGATTAACAATGAAATATCTAAAATAACTTTGTTTATTTTATTATATGATTTTATTTTTACACCTCTCTTTCAAATTCCAACTTTAAATAAAGGCTTAAGGAAATGTAATTATTAATGAAACTAACTGTTCTTAAGGATAGAGGAAGAAATGTGGCAATCCCAAGCTTGAATTCACAAAAGAATAATTAATGTGTGTATTTGCCTTTCTGGGTAGCTTATTAGTGATTTCAGTGGAATGTTTCAGAAGGATTAATTGCTTGGATTTGCAGAAGTTCTTTATTTATCATCATTAAAAGGCCTGTTGAAGGAGGATTTTTATGGCATAATGTATCACTCACTAAAATTCTTTTTAGGCAAACTGACAAAAAAAATATCTTAAATGTTATGTAGTCTGATTACATGGCTTGAATCTAACAATTATTTCTAATTTGTTGGCCTTAAGATATGGGGATGAAGAAGCTGAGTGAATCAGATGTTACATCTCTTTTCATGAGAGCTATACCTATATGTTGTGAACAAAGAATCTTAAGAACTTTAATATATAATGGGTTGATACTAATACTGGAAATCTGATTGAATTATCCTTTTATGAGACAACTATTGATAAAGAAAATTATGACTTAATATAATCACTTTAAGTTAATTCATAATTATGAGTCATAAAATAATAACAATAATGCATAACATAAATATTGGTTAAAATTTCATGTTTCATGTTTCCTCTATTGAATTAAAATGTCATTCCCCTATGCATAAAATAAATGGGCAATTGGCAAGTGATATTAGTTTAAACAAACATATTAAAGATGTTTCCAAGGCAACATAATTACTATGATATGAATAATTAGACTAAAAATACTTCCCCTGTAAATTATGTATTTAGAATATTTCCTCATTTGACGCTTGCCTTGTTTTCACAGTGTCCTTCTAGTTCAGGGTTGATTGCATAATATTTAGAACTCATTCTGCATAAATATTTTCCTAATTATCCCCTTCATATGGGTTTTACACTCAAAGATAAGAAAGAGAAATCAATTTCACTGAAGAATTTATTTGAATGGTCATATTTCAATTGAGGAGTCAGAGCTAGCTTAAGTTATTTGCAAACCTAAAGCAGAATATGAAGCCAAATTGCTAGATCAAGGAAACTATTTAAGTTCATAAAAATAATACCAAAATATAGGCAGAACAGCTAGAAATAGAAAATGAATGGGAATTATAAATACATCTATTGTGAATCAAAATTTATTGTTATAAATTGGTAAGAATTATATTCTAGGGTGAAATGGATTTGGAGTAAAAAGATATAGGTACCCTCTGAGTTCTGCCACTTATTTGTTCTATAACCATTGTCCAATTATTTAATTTCTCTTAGCCTTTCTAAAGAAAATAATAAAATTTACTTCATATAGTTATGGTGAAGAATAAATGAGATAATATTTATGGCATAAAACTTTTACCTAGTATATTGCAGATCCTCAGCAAATTTTAAGAGAGCCTGAGATGAGAAAAGTCCTCCTTCAGGTTAAAAGAGATGGCCTAGAATATTCTGAAGAGAGGTGCAAGTAGGCCAAAAATAATTATGAAAAATAACTTTTGAACAGTTCAACTAACTCTTTCTCCACTGAATGAGCCACACTTGGAGCTAGTAAGGCCTTCAGTGAAAAGTTGTGTAAGGACTAGGTGACAACCTTGTTGAGATTACAGGGAAAGTTATTAGACTTGAGACTGGAACATGTCAAGGTCTTCTCCAATCCAAAGATTCAATGGTTAATGAATATGTTCATCTGACTATTTTGCAGACATTTATTCTACCAGAACTAGGAGCAATAGAACAAGATGTTTAAAAGTTGAAACTCTGAAATCTTAGCTGACTGTGTTGATATTCTGACATAATATCTCATGATTATATGAATTTGGGAAAATTATATGACCCCTCTGAGGTTCAGATTTCTTATCTATACATGGTACTAATCATTTCTATTGGATGTGAAGATAAAATGAAATAGTGCATGTTAAAGGCTTAGCCTACAACTTAGTAATGGATCTCCATAATTACCAGTGTTTTATCATTTATTATTCTACCAACTTGATGGAACTGATAGACCAAGGTTCTATAGAACTGATAGACCAAGTGATTTAGACTCTAAATCACTATGTGAGGAAACTTGAGAAAACAAGGTTTACAAATACAATGACTATTTCAATAATGAAACGGGATCAAACAGTAAGTTGTTTACAAGAAACAAATGCATAAAATATCATCCATATTAATCAAAATATGGTAATCCAAAGATAGCTTTTATGATGCAGATTTATTAGGAGTGTACCCAATGTGTAGTTATCAAATCCATACTATTGCTTAAATTTACAAATATCTACATTGCTGAGCTCTTAAAGTTACAAGCATTTTAGTGTACAACCCAATCTACAGGTCATCTCATGAATGTACAATCAATTATTACTGCTGGTTATTGCAGTTCTCTTCCCTTAAATATACTTTTTAGCTTCTTTTCCTTCTTAGGCTCATCTTAAGTACAGAGACTTCAGTCACTTACTGTAATGGCTAAAAATTTATCCTATTCTAAGTTAAAGAAACCATAAAAGTAACATTATTTTTTTCTAAGTAGAAGTTCAGGTGTTAATAAAATTACGTTGATTTGCCATTCACCAATTAGATGGTTGTATAGTGCTGAATCGGAGAAGGCGGCACCCCACTCCAGTACTCTTGCCTGGAAAATCCCGTGGACGGTGGAGCCTGGTATGCTGCAGTCCATGGGTTGCTAAGAGTCGGACACGACTGAGCGACTTCCCTTTCACTTTTCACTTTCACGCATTGGAGAAGGAAATGGCACCCCACTCCAGTGTTCTTGCCTGGAGAACCCTAGGGACGGGGGAGCCTGGTGGTCTTCCATCTATGGGGTCGCACAGAGTCGGACACGACTGAAGTGACTTAGCAGCAGCAGCAGCAGCAGCAGCATAAGGCTGAATAATCCATTTAACAATTTATGAAGCCAGTTGTTCAAGTTCCATTAACTGGTATGCCAGGGCACTGTGAATTTCACATTTGTCAGAAAATTTATTGTTTGTCTTAATTTGAAAGTTTGAGCTGCTACCAAAAGCTGTAAGAGCAAAACTCTTAATAAATATTAACTGAAACATTTAATTTCAGAAGTAATTAAAATAAAAAATGATGTGAGTAAAGTATTTTCCCTACTATGCTACCTGAAGGAAGAAATCTGTGAAATAGAAAGGCAAGGGGAAAACAAAAACAACAACAAAAACTTGTCTTCTGAGTTCCACAATTCTGTAATGGGGTAGAATGTTTGAAGAAAAGTGTCTTGAATATAAAAATCTTAAACTTGAGAAGTTTGAGAGTTAAATTTTAAACCTTCAATTGATTGTCTTCCTTGTCTTAACTGTGAATGAAGGAAAGGGCAATCAGTAAACAGTGAAGCCCTTTACATAAGCCACATTCATAACTGCAGGCAATACCTCCTATCACACTGGGAAGCAAATTGATAGTCATTGGAGACTGCTGTGCCTGGGTGAGATATTCCCTAAGGCTAAAACCAGTCAGCAGTCAGGTTATTCTAAACCCCATGAAGCTTAAGAGTGGTTTCCAGGGTCAAACTCTTTGAGAGCACATTTGAATAATCTAATTTAGAATTTTAAAAGTGAGGGAAATGGTGGAAAAATCACATGCTAACTGGCAGCATCCCTCAAATTGCAATAGAAGGACTCTCAGGTCTACAATAGTTTATAAGGCATGTTTGCAACAAAACCAATGTTGCATGAGTCATTTGATATTGTAGGGAAAAAAATGCATTCTTAGTGCTCTTTTGTTTTCTCTGAAGATGAATTTATTTCTTCCCTGAGTACTTAAAAGGTGACCCTCTCTCTTTGAAAATCATGAAAGGGAAGTTATCATTATCCCTAATAGCATTAAAGAGATTTCAGAAATTAGAAGATTGAAAATTTGCAAACTCTTATGCATTAATTATGTTAGGAGTTGGATTTTTCTATTTGTGTAAAAAATATGTATCACATGCTACATATTGTGTCTAGTTAGCATGGTTATATCCCTCACAGAATGCATATTATTTTCTTCAAGAAGATTGAAAAGCAAGTGATATTGAAACCATTAACAGAGTGATGATTCCTCTTCCAAAGGACTCATTCACAAAAGGAGAAAAGTGAGCAAAATTCTTGTTATGTGAAACTGTTCAGGCTATTAAAATGCCTATGGAAAGATGAATGCTTTTTTAAACTGATATATGCTTTAAAAAAAAACACCAAGAATCACCAGAACTTACACAGGACTAGGGAAACAGATTCTTGGAGGGCACAAACAATACCTTGTGCACACCAGGACCCAAGAGAAAGGAGCAGTGACCCCACAAGATACTGACCCAGACATGCACATGAGTGTCCTGGAGTCTCCAGCGGAGGCATGGGTCAACAGTGGGCTGCTTCAGGGTCAGAGCCACTGAGTGCAGCCCTGTGTCCATGGGACCTTTTGAAGGAAGTCATTATTACCTTCATTAACTCCACCATAGTTTGGCCTCAGGTCAAGCAACAGAGAGGGAACACGGCCCTGCCCATCAAGAGAAAAATGGATTAAAGAATTACTGAACATGGCCCCACTCAACAGAACAAGACACAGCTTCCCCTTCAATCAGTCTCTCCCATCAGGAAACTTCCATTAACCTCTTATCCTTATCCATCAGAGGGCAGACAGAATGAAAACCACGATCACAGAAAACTAACCAAACTGATCACATGGGCCACAGCTTTGTCTAGCTCAGTGAAACTATGAGCCATGCTGTGTAGGGCCACCCAAGACTGACGGGTCATGGAGAACAGTTCTGACAAAATGTGGTCCACTGGAGAAGGGAATGGCAAGCCACTTCAGTATTCTTGCCTTGAGAACCCCATGAAAAATATGCTAAGGCAAAAAGGTTTGACACTGAAAGATAAACTTCTCAGGTCGGTAGGTGCCCAATATGCTACTGAAGAAGAGTGGAGAAATAACTCCAGAAAGAATGAAGAGATGGAGCCAAAGCAAAAACAAAACCCAGTAGTGGATGTGACAGGTGGTAGAAGTAAAATCCAATGCTGTAAAGAGCAATATTGCCTAGGAACCTGGAATGTTAGGTCCATGAATCAAGGTAAATTGGAAGTGGTCAAACATGAGATGGCAAGAGTGAACGTCAACATTCTAGGAATCAGCGAACTAAAATGGACTGGAATGGGTGAATTTAACTCAGATGACCATTATATCTACTACTGTGGGCAGGAATCCCTTAGAAGAAATGGAGTAGCCATCATGGTCAACAAGAGTCTGAAATGCAGTACTTGGATGCAGTCTCAAAAATGACAGAAAGATCTCTGTTCATTTCCAAGGCAAACCATTCAATATTACAGTAATCCAAGTCTATGCCCCAACCAGTAACGCTGAAGAAGCTGAAGTTGAATGGTTCTATAAAGATTTACAAGACCTTTTAGAGCTAACACACAAAAGAGATGTCCTATTTATTATAGGGGACTGGAATGCAAAAGTAGGAAGTCAAGAGATACCTGGAGTAACCAGTAAATTTGGCTGTGGAGTACAAAACAAAGCAGGACAAAGGCTAATTGAGTTTTGCCGAGAGAATGCATTGGTCAAAACAAACACACTTTCCAATAACACAAGAGAAGACTGTACACAGGGGTATCACCAGATGGTCAATACTAAAATCAAATTGATTATATTCTTTGCAGCCAATGATGGAGAAGCTCCATACAGTCAACAAAAACAAGACCAGGAGCTGACTGTGGCTCAGATCATGAACTCCTTATTGTCAAATTCAGACTTAAATTGAAAAAAGAAGGAAAAAACCACTAGACCATTAAAGTATGACCTAAACCAAATGCCTTATGATTATACAGTGGAAGTGGCAAATAGATTCAAGGGATTAGATCTGATAAACAGAGTGCCTGGATAACTATGGTTGGAGGTTTGCGACATTGTACAGGAAGCAGGGATCAAGACCATCCCCAAGAGAAAGAAATGCAAAAAGGCAAAATGGTTGTCTGAGGAGACCTTACAAATAGAGAACCAAAAGGCAAAGGAGAAAAGAAAAGATATACCCATTTGAATTCAGAGTTCCAAGGAATAGCAGGGAGAGATAATAAAGCCTTCCTCAGCAATTAGTGCAAAGAAATTAAGGAAAACAATAGAATGGGAAAGACTAGAGATGTCTTCAAGAAAATTACAGATACCAAGGGAACATTTCATGCAAAGATGAACACCATAATGGACTGACATGGTATGGACCTAACAGAAGAAGACGATTAAGATGAGGTGGCAAGAATACACAGAACTGTACAATAATATCTGGATCTCCACAACCCAGATAATCACAATGGTGTGATCACTCACCTAGAGCCAGACACCCTGGAATGTGAAGTCAAGTGGGCCTTAGGAAACATCACTACAAACAAAACTAGTGGAGGTGATGGAATTCCAGTGGAGCTATTTCAAATCCTAAAAGATGATGCTATGAAAGTGCTGCACTCAATATGCCAGCAATTTGGAAAACTCAAAGCAGTGACCACAGGACTGGAAATGGTCAGTTTTCATTCCAATCCCAAAGAAAGGCAACGCCAAAGAATGCTTAAACTGCTGCACAGTTGTACTCATCTCACACAGTAGTAAAGTAATGCTCAAATTTCTCCAAGCCAAGCTTCAACAGTACGTGAACCATGAACCAGATGTTTAAGCTGGATTTAGAAAAGGCAGAGGAATCAGAGTTCAAATAGCCAACATCTGTTGGATTATCAGAAAAACAAGAGAGTTCCAGGAAAGCATTTACTTCTGCTTTATTGACTACATCAAAGCCTTTGACTGTGTGGATGACAACAAACTGGAAAATTTTTCAAGAGATGGGAATACCAGACCACCTAACCTGCCTCTTGAGAAATGTGTATGCATGTTAAGAAGTAACAGTTAGAACTGGACAGGGAACAACAGACTGGTTCCAAATCAGGAAAGGAGTACATCAAGGCTGTATATTTTCACCCTGCTTATTTAACTGATATGTAGAATACATCATAGGGAATGCAGGGGAGGATAAACACAAGCTGGAATCAAGATTGCCAGGAGAAGCATCAATAACCTCAGAAATTCAGATGACACCACCCTTATGCTAGAAAATGAAGAAGAACTAAAGAACCTCCTGATGAAAGTGAAGGAGGAGACTGAAAAAGCTAGCTTAAAACTTAACATTCAAACAACTAAAATCATGGCATCCAGTCCTATCACTTCATGGCAAATAGATAGGGAAACAATGGAAATAGTGACAGACTTTATTTTCTTGGGTTCCAAAATCACTGCAGATGGTGACTTCAGCCAGAAAATTAAAAGACACTTACTCCTTGGAAGAAAATCTATGGCCAACATGAACTGCATATTAAAAAGAAGAGACATTAGTTTGTCTACAAAGGTCCGTCTAGCCAAAGCTATGTTTTTTTCCCAGTAACATGTATGGATATGAGAGTTGGATCAAAAAGAATACAGAATGCTGAAGAATTAATGCTTTTGAACTGTGGTGTTGAAGACTCTTAAGAGTCCCTTGGACTGCAAGGAGATCAAACCAGTCCATCCTAAAGGAAATCAACTCTGAATATTCATTGGAAGGAACGATGCTGAATCTGAAGCTCCAATACTTTAGTCACCTGATGGGAAGAACTGACTCATTGGAAAAGACCCTGATGCTGGGAAAGATTGAAGCCAAGAGGAGACGGGGACAACAGAGGATGAGATGGTTGGATGGTATCACTTACTTGATAGACAGAAGTTTGAGCAAGCTCTGGGAGTTGGTGATGGACAGGGAGCCTGGCGTGCAGTCCATGGGGTCACAAAGTGTCAGACACAACTGAGCGACTGAACTGAACCAGTGTTCTTGCCTGGGAAATCCCATGGAAGGAGTATCCTGGAGAACTGCAATCCATGGTGTCGCAAAGAGTCAAGACACAATTTAGTGACTAAACAACAACAAAGTAGGAATTAAAAGGGCTTAGGTTTCAGGACAGGTCTCTAGACTTAAAAAAAAAAAAGAAAAAAATGGAGATAGCACAATAATGACCAGCGTTTTAAAAAAGGTTGCATTTCAATAGACAGCTCTATAGTTCTCTATGTATTTCAAATATTATAGTTCAACATGTATTCCAAAAATACATATTTTTATGTGCAAAGAGAAAGCTAAAATAAATATTTATGATCTTTAATTTGAAAAGGTCTGCCACAGAAGAATACAAAAAGAAGCCAGTTAGGGGACCTAAGAGTCAAGGTAGTTGGTGGAATGACAAGAGGCAACAAAACCAATGATGTGCACTAGAACTGAGGTATCATTTAAGTGGTGGTTGATAGTGCAACTGACTTGGTGCTAAGGTAAGTAATCATTGCCTTTATGGTCCTTAAATCTTCTCCCAAAGGAAAATGACTTTTTGCCAGCTATTGGAGCAAGGCTGATGTCTGGCAACACGCATTAAATAGGCAAGCAATCTCTTACCTAAGAATATGTTGTATTACCTTCCCGAGAGAAAAGGAGAAGGCGGACTGCCCACATTGCTGCTCATGCATCTCAGTAATAATGGTATGCTCCTCAGGTACAGCCAATTGCTTTCTATCCGAACAGAACAATGGCATTATCCCTAAAGCAGATTTTATTCAGCTGCACTCAAACTTCATGAGTGGAGGCATTTCTCCCTAAGTACATAATCTAGAATTGAAAACAGTATTTTATGGAGCCAAGTGCAAGTTTGTATATCTAAAGCACTTGTCCCTTTATGATCAAGCCTAGCAAACCAAAGAAGAAGAAAAACAGTGTGTTTCCTACTCTAACACTGGTCTGTTTGTCTTATCAAACTTGAAGAGAGTTTTGTCTTTTATACTGAAATTCCTTGTAATATGAATTAATGTTGCTCACATTGCTTTCATGTAATAGCTCCCATTAATATTTGCCAAAAGCAGAATCACAAGTTAATAAAGAGTTAAGTGAAGAGTAAAAAGGAAAATAAATATGTGAATAAAATGACTGAAGGATACACCAAAGTCTTAAACCTTTGAGAGTATCTTAGGGATCAGGGATGGAATATTTATGATTATATTTCTCCAAGAATGATAAATATATTCCCCACAGTAATACTTAGATTTTGTTTAATTTTTGTAAGTTTAAATTATTAGTGAAATTATTTTGCTACCACTCATCAGCAAAATGAATAACAATAGCAACAGGATGCAGAATAAAGTAATTGTATTTTCAACAAATTTTCTAAGCTAAAGACAATTTACTTTTTAATACTGTGTATTATTTAGCATGAATACCTAAAAAGAAATAAAAGATAATGTTTAAATCTGTCTTTTGAGCATTTCCTAGAAAGTCAAATACAAATACATATTTGACTTTAAGATCATTGCACACTTTGCTGTTGTTTAATAGTTAAGTCACGTCCACCTCTTTGCAACCACCTGGACTAGAGCCCAACTGGCTCCTCTGTCCATGGAATTTCCCAGGAAAGTATACTGGAATAGTTACTATTTCCTTCTCCAGGGGATCTCCCCACCCAGGGACTGAACCCAAATCTCCTGCATTGACAGGCAGGTTTTTTTTTTTTTTTTTTTTAACCACTGAGCCACCCAGAAAGCCCTACAATACTTACAGATATAACATTTCCTGTTTCAGAAAAAAAGCATGAAATTGTCAGTACAGTAAAGCCATCTCTGTTATAAATTAGCAATTGGTTTGGTGGTCATGCATTCTTCAGGCTGTCACTATAATTTCCTTATTCACAATAATAATCTTCCTTTAATTTTGATCTCATAAAAAGATATACATTGATTATTCTATTATATGTATTTTCAAAACCATTTCCTAAGTCTTATTCCCTTAGTAAGAGAGTAATATTTTATAGAAAATAAAATTATAGTATGTTGGGTGATGTTATGTTTAATAACTTAAGTGAGGTATAATTTTTATGTGGTCAAATATATTTTCAGTAAACATTTTGATGAGAGTCCCTTGGACTGCAAGGAGATCCAACCAGTCCATTCTAAAGGAGATCAGTCCTGGGTGTTCATTGGAAGGACTGATGCTAAATCTGAAACTCCAATACTTTGGCCACCTCATACGAAGAGTTGACTCATTAGAAAAGATTCTGATGCTGGGAGGGATTGGAGGAAGGAGGAGAAGGGGATGACAGAGGATGAGATGGCTAGATGGCATCACTGACTCGATGGACATGGGTTTGGGTGAACTCTGGGAGTTGGTGATGGACAGGGATGCCTGGCATGCTGCAATTCATGGGGTCCCAAAGAGTCGGACACGACTGAGCAACTGAACTGCATTGAACCAATTCACACCCCTGAGTAAGCGCAATTTATTTATAAAACTTTTTCTTTAAATCAAAAAGTATTTTGCTCAGATGGTAAAGATCTGCCTGCAGTGTGGGAGACCTGGGTTCAATCCCTGGGTTGGGACGATCCCCTGGAGAAAGGAATGGCAACCCATTCCAGTATTATTGCTTGGAGAATCCCATGGTCAGAGGAGCCTGGCAAGTTACAGTCCATGGGATCCCACAGTCGGACACAACTGAGTGACTAACACTTTCACTTTTACAACCAATTCACACACCTGAGTAAGCACAACAATTTATTTATAAAACTTTTTCTTTTCATCAAAAAGTCTTTTGGTATTCTTTCACAGACTGTACCTACTTTCTTTCCTGTTCCCAGATGAGCCAACTGTCTATTTACTTTCATTTTGTATTAGATTTGTCTTTTCTGAAATGTCAGATAAACTGGAATCATTAGGTATATGCTCTTTTATATCTGGATTATTGTGAGCAGCATATTTTCTTGATTCATCCATTTTGTTGTCTGTATCAATAGCTTGTTTTTATTACTGAATAGGATTACATTGAATGGATAAACCACACTGAATTGCAAATATACTTCTTGATGGACATTTGTTTCCAAGTGGGATCATACTGAATAAATTTGATATAAACATTATTATGCAAGTTTCTGTGAGCAAATATGATTTAATTTCTCTTGGGTAAAGTCTAAGATGGGTCAAACTGTAAGTATATCTTTAATTTTATTAGGAAATCCCAAATGATTTGCCAAATTGGCTGTGTCATTTCGCATTTCTTTCATTAATGTTTGAGACTACCGGTGCCTCCCCATCCTCTTCAGCACTTACTATTGAGTTTTTCTGATTTTGGCTAGTATGAAGGATGGATAGAGATATCTCATTGTTGTGTTAATTTTCATATCTCTCCTGAAATGAGGTTGAGTATATTTCATGTGACTACTAACTATTTGTATAGCTTCTTCTGTGAAGTAACCATTTAAAATTGATCTATTTCTTTAAAAAAAATCAAACAAACAAACAAAAAAAAACCCTCTGACCTATTTCTTTACTTTTGTTGTCTTTTTATTGATTTATAAAAAGTATTTATTTTGGACAAGTCTATTAAATATATATTTAGAATTCCTAGTCTGTGATTTGAGTTTCAAAGAAGTTTGTTTTGAAGAGCAAAAGTGTTTAAGCTTGATGAAGTGAATGCTGTCAATTTTTGTGCTTTTATTGAACCCACAGTGTGTGATCTAACAGTCTTTATTCCAAGTGTAATGAAATTCTGACTCCATCATTTTATGTATGGTGATAATTTTTAAATCCTACTTTTTTAGCTCCCCATTTCGCTTCATATCTTAGCAAGTTGATAAGAAGGTCGAGATTCTCCTTTAGCAGCAGTGAAAAGTTAAAACCCCGTATGCAAGGGAACCCTACTCCTGACCCAGCTCTCTCTACCATAAGGACACCAAGTCAATCTCCTTTCCTGACTTTTTCAAGCTGTTTTTCCACTGAATTAGTAAGCCTATTCTGCTCTTCCATAATGTCTTATCTTATGATTAATAAACTGTTTACTTTCAAATTTTCTGAGTCCTTTTTCTGCCACTTCAGATTAGCTATTAGACCTCTCCAGTGCATATTTCATTTCTACTTTTGTACTTTTAAACTCTAGTATTTCTATTTTTAAAATAATTATATCTCTTTATTGATATTCTTTGATAGATATCATCTTCATATTTTCCTTTAGTATCTTAAACATGATTTCCTTTCATTATTGAACATATTTAAAATAGCTTATGTAAAATATTTCCTAGTAACTCTAAAGTCTGGTTTCCTCAGGGATCGCTTGGGTTGACTACTTTTTCTAGTGTATGTGCTATGCTTTCCTGTGTCTTTGTACATCTCAGAATTTTTTTTTTAATTTTAGTTTTTTATTTTTTAAATTTTAAAATCTTTAATTCTTACATGCATTCCCAAACATGAACCCCCCTCCCACCTCCCTCCCCATAACATCTTTCTGGGTCATCCCCATGCACCAGCCCCAAGCATGCTGCATCCTACGTCAGACATAGACTGGCGATTCAATTCACATGATAGTATACATGTTAGAATGTCATTCTCCCAAATCATCCCACCCTCTCCCTCTCCCTCTGAGTCCAAAAAGTCCGTTATACACATCTGTGTCTCTTTCCCTGTCTTGCATACAGGGTCGTCATTGCCATCTTCCTAAATTCCATATATATGTGTTAGTATACTGTACTGGTGTTTTTCTTTCTGGCTTACTTCACTCTGTATAATCGGCTCCAGTTTCATCCATCTCATCAGAACTGATTCAAATGAATTCTTTTTAACTGCTGAGTAATACTCCATTGTGTATATGTACCACAGCTTGCTTATCCATTCATCTGCTGATGGACATCTAGGTTGTTTCCATGTCCTGGCTATTATAAACAGTGCTGCGATGAACATTGGGGTACATGTGTCTCTTTCAATTCTGGTTTCCTCAGTGTGTATGCCCAGCAGTGGGATTGCTGGGTCATAAGGTAGTTCTATTTGCAATTTTTTAAGGAATCTCCACACTGTTCTCCATAGTGGCTGTACTAGTTTGCATTCCCACCAACAGTGTAGGAGGGTTCCCTTTTCTCCACACCCTCTCCAGCATTTATTGCTTGCAGATTTTTGGATCGCAGACATTCTGACTGGTGTGAAGTGGTACCTCATTGTGGTTTTGATTTGCATTTCTCTAATAATGAGTGATGTTGAGCATCTTTTCATGTGTTTGTTAGGCATCCGTATGTCTTCTTTGGAGAAATGTCTATTTAGTTCTTTGGCCCATTTTTTGATTGGGTCGTTTATTTTTCTGGAATTGAGCTGCATAAGTTGCTTGTATATTTTTGAGATTAGTTGTTTGTCAGTTGCTTCATTTGCTATTATTTTCTCCCATTCAGAAGGCTGTCTTTTCACCTTGCTTATATTTTCCTTTGTTGTGCAGAAGCTTTTAATTTTAATTAGATCCCATTTGTTTATTTTTGCTTTTATTTCCAGAATTCTGGGAGGTGGATCATAGAGGATCCTGCTGTGATTTATGTCTGAGAGTGTTTTGCCTATGTTCTCCTCTAGGAGTTTTATAGTTTCTGATCTTACATTTAGATCTTTAATCCATTTTGAGTTTATTTTTGTGTACGGTGTTAGAAAGTGATCTAGTTTCATTCTTTTACAAGTGGTTGACCAGTTTTCCCAGCACCACTTGTTAAAGAGGTTGTCTTTACTCCATTGTATATTCTTGCCTCCTTTGTCAAAGATAAGGTGTCCATATGTGTGTGGATTTATCTCTGGGCTTTCTATTTTGTTCCATTGATCTATATGTCTGTCTTTGTGCCAGTACCATACTGTCTTGATGACTGTGGCTTTGTAGTAGACCCTGAAGGAGTTTAATAATTATGTGGAAACTCTGGAAGTTACATTTCTCCTGCCCAGGGTTTTAATTTTTGCTGTTTATTTATTTAATGACTTTATTGAACTAATTCTATTAAGTCTGTTGTTGTTGTTGTTGTTGTTTTTGTCCTGTGTGCCCACAGAAGTCTCTGTTCAGTTAGCTTAGGGGTCACCTGGTAATTAGAAATTTCCTTAAATGCCTTGAGCTAGTAATTCTCTTAATCTTGATTCCCGTGCACTGTGTCTATGTGCTGGTGTGTGCTTTCAGCACTCAGACAGCGGTTGGCAATCTGCCTTAGCCTTTATTCTTGCTTGCACATTCTGCATGTCACATGATGAAAGTTTTCTAGGGATTTAGTTTTTGGAGACTTGAAACACTTTGTGTTCCCTCAAGTGATTCTGAAGCTGCTGGGTTTTCTGGCTACCATGATGGTAAAACAGTTGGTCTTCAAAGCTGCTGTGAAGCTGAGGAAGATGGGAATAGGACTAATTAAAATGCCATAGAACTCGCCTTTCTACCTTATTCTGATATTTTTCTTGATTGAACCCTCCAAGAATCTAGTTCATTTACAGAGTTTTGGGGGAAAAATTGAGCATTTTTCCTTGTGTTTTTATTACTGTTATGAAGGAGTAGACATAGACATCCTTCCTCTATCTTCTGGCCCAGTGGAGAAGGGAATGGCAAACTACTTCAGTATTCTTGCCTTGAGAACCTGATGAACTGTATGAAAAGGCAAAAAGATATGACATTGAAAGATGAACCCCCCACATCTGTAGGTGCCCAATATGCTACTGGAGAAGAGTGGAGAAATAACTCCAGAAAGAATGAAGAGATGGAGCCAAAGCAAAAACAACACCCAGGAGTGGATGGAATTGGTGATGGAAGTAATCTCAGATGCTCTAAAGAATAATACTGCATACAAGAACTGGAATAATCTTCCTAGTCATTAGCCCATGGACTTACTTGTAAAAATTGACCATGATATATTTTAAGACCTCTTCTGAGATAGCCCACAGTCTGTGGAATGTGTTTCTCTGTGAATAAATCTACTTCTTATCTATCCCTTTGTCTCTTGAATTCTTCCTGCAATGAGACATCAGGAGCCTGAACTTCACTGAAGTCCTGAGACCACAAGTGTGATCTCAATTAAAAGACTGTGGGTTCAAATCCCAATGTGGATTTTGGCCAGGTTTGAGTTACGGTGTGTGGTTTCAAGTCCCAATCTGCATTGCACAATTTCATTACCGTGATACAAATTTTACAGTTGAAGAATAAATATTAATACAGTATTATTAAATAAAGTTCATACTTTACAAGAAGGTTCACTTTTTGTGTTGTACTGGTTTATGGATTTTGTCAAATGTACACTGTCATGTATCTGCCATTACAGTATCATACAGAATAAAATCACTGCCCTAAAAACCCCCTGTGTTCCACCTATTGACCCTTCGTTCCCATCCCCAAACTCCTTTACTGTCCCTATAGTTTTGCCTTCGAATCTCAGATGTCATATACTTGGAATCAAAAGTATTTAGCCTTTTCAGTCTGGCTTTTTTCACTTAAGAATAACCATTTAGATCCCTCCTAGTCTTTCTGTGGCTTAGTAGCTGATTGACTCACTGCTGAACAATATTCCATTCCAAAATATGTCTGTAGCCTACTTATCCATTGACATATTGAAAGGTATCCTGTATGGATTATTTTTCATTATTTTAGTGGTATTTTTGTCAACCTTAATTTTAATTCCAATTTGTCAAATGGAGTTCCAATATGACAAATTCCAATGTAATGAAGATATTTTTCTATGTTATAGAAGTTTTTCCCTCTCTTTTAAAAAATTCTTTCCCATGCCATATAATTAGAACCTATCTTTGTTTATGTGATGATGTAGAAATTAATATCATTTATTTTTTTCTGTATGAATAGACAAATAAATTCCATTTTTAAAAGACCATCCTTTCCACCACAGTACTATAAGAAAGCTTATTCACAAATCTGGTGACTGTATAGGCCAGTTTCTGAACCCTATTCAAGGCAGTGTGCAATACAGGCAAACATTAAAAAAAGAAAGTCCGGAAAAACCCTGTGGAGATTTGTCTCTTAATCTAGACATCATTGTCTATCCCTGAAGTTATAAAACAAATATTCAATAGTACATCATTAAGTATGACATTTCTTTAAAGCTCATTTTTCCTAAGTAGACTTTTATATTAAGAAAGCATCACCTATTTTTAATTTACTAGTTATTTTAAAATTATTTAATTATAATAAGGATTTGAATTTCTATTGAAAGGCTTTTCTTCATCCATTATATTATTTTTCTCTTTTATTCTTTCAATTTAATGACTTGCTTTGGCTCATTTTTCAAATGATAAATTAAATTTTCATTGAAGGAATAAATATAATTTGATTATAGCATATTATTTTTACATTTTGGTCAATTCAGCTTATTAGTATTTGCTATTTTTGTGTTTATATTCATACAAGATGCTGGCTTATAATTTTCATTTGTTGCAATGGCTCTATTCAGTGTTGATAAGTAGGTTCTACTGGCACCATTGATTGAAGTAAACTGTGTGTCTTTTCTTATGTCTTAAAGAGTTTATATGATATTAATGGATTCTTTCTTCCTCAACTGTTTGAGAAAATTAACTACAGAGCATTTTGTTTGTGGAATTATTTGTATTAATGGAGTAATTTCCTTAAAGTTCCACCTATATCTTCTCTATTTTCTTGTGTCAGTTTTATTATGTTTTGTTTTTAAAGGACTTTTTCCATTTCATATAAAATTAAAATTATTGGACTGATTTTTCATTATCTCTCTATATTTAGGCTCTAGAAGATTTATTTATGTGTTTTCTTTATCCCTAATATTTATAATCTCTTCTGTTTGATTGATTTTGCTAGGAGTTTATTTATTATATAAATAAATCTTATCTTCAGTATTTCCTTCCTTCTAGATTTTTGGATTTAGTTTGCTGTGCTCATTCTATTTGGAACACAAACCCACATACACACACACACATATTTAAGACTGTAAAATTGCCTCTAAGCTTTAGAAGCACTGTGCAAGTTTTTATATGTTAAAAAAAGCAGAATGTTTTCTACTTGATCTCTAGGCCTTATAAATTGGAAAGCTCTAATGGGAAAAAGAATAAAATTCCTACTTCTCTGTACTGGCAGAAGATGCTTTCTGGTACAGTAAGTTTTCTTTTAGTCTATTTATTATATTCTCTACTTGCTCATAGGAGAATGTTATTTTAATAAAAGTTCTTGCATCATAGTCAAAAGCAGAAGTTCTGATTTATGGTTGCTATATGAAATAAATTATTCTATGAATAGAAAAATGAGAATTATTAGGAGGCTGTTATATTAGTTAAGACAAACATTGTATGTAGCATTGACTACATCAGGTATAATGGTGGCAAATAATTCTTTTTGATATGTCTTTTAAAATATGTCTGGCAGTAAGTTCCAGGGTATTAAAAAAAATGATTGAAAATGACTTCAAATATTTTTGCCTTAAGAACAAGAGAGATTGTTTTTCTCACTTTGCTCAGTCTGAGACAGATTCTCCTATCATAGAAGCAATATGGCTGTGGAGGTTTGATCTTCTCTGTTTTTTGTGATATATATATATATATCTGGGCTCCAAAATCACTGCAGATGGTGACTGTAGGCATGAAATTAAAAGACACTTACTTCTTGGAAGAAAAGTTATGACCAACCTAGATAGTATGTTGAAAAGCAGAGACATAACTTTGCCAACAAAGGTCCGTCTAGTCAAGGCTATGGTTTTTCCTATGGTCACGTATGGAAGTGAGAGTTGGTCTGTGAGGAAGGATGAGCACTGAAGAATTGGTGCTTTTGAACTGTGGTGTTGAAGAAGACTCTTGAGAGTCCCTTGGACTGCAAGGAGATCCAACCAGTCCATTCTGAAGGAGATCAGCCCTGGGATTTCTTTGGAAGGAATAATGCTAAAGCTGAAACTCCAGTACTTTGGCCACCTCATGCAAAGAGTTGACTCATTGGAAAAAACTCTGATGCTGGGAGGGATTGGGGGCAGGAGAAGGGGATGACAGAAGATGAGATGGCTGGATGGCATCACTGACTCAATGGACATGAGTCTGAGTGAACTCTGGGAGTTGGTGATAGACAGGGAGGCCTGGAGTGCTGCGATTCATGGGGTTACACAGAGTCGGACATGACTGAGCGACTGAAATGAGCTGACTGATACATAACTCTGATTAGGTTGGCTATCTACCCTGAGGTAATAGCCATGATGAGGGATTTTTAAAAAATTCAAACCAGTTTGTACACAACAGGCCCCAGAAATTTATGGTGGTTTTGTACTAGAATAAAGGAATGGATGCTTACAATGAAAATACCAAAAAACAAAAAAAAAAAAATCAGTTCTACCAGTGTAATGATGAATAAGACAATCACAGGGAAAAACAGAAATAGATTATTCAAAAACAGAAGATGATTTAATATTTACAAGCTGAGGATTTCATAAAGTGAAGTGAAAGTCACTGGGTCGTGTCTGACTCTTTGTGACCCCATGGGCTACACAGTCCATGGAATTCTCCAGGCCAGAATACTGGAGTGGGTAGTCTTTCCCTTCTCCAGGGGATCTTCCCAACCAAGGAAATGAACCCAGGTCTCCCACTTGCAGGCGGATTCTTTACCAGCTAAGCCACAAGGGAAACCCAAGAACACTGGAGTGAGTAGCCTATCCCTTCTCCAGAGGATCTCTCCAACCCAGGAATCAAACCGGCGTCTCCTGCATTGCAGGCAGATTCTTTACAGCTGAGCTATCAGGGAAACCTGACAATTTCATAAGGAAATTAAAAACCTGATAATGATGAAAGAGCTAGTTTTTTCATCACCATGCTGATTAAGATTAGTGGGTCACTATTAGATTAGACAGTAAAGAATCCGCCTGCAATGCAGGAGACCTGGGTTCCATCCCTGGATTGGGAAGATTCCCACTCGAGTATTCTTGCCAGGAGAGTTCCCCTGGAGAGAGGGGCCTAGTGGGCATTCCATGGGGTCACAAAGAGTCGGACAGGAAGGAGCGACTAAGCACAGTACAGCATATTAGATTGAACTTCATGAAGAGGTATTTTGTGGAAAGAATATGAAATTTTACAGAAGAAACATAATTGTGCATCCTGGAAGCTCTATGAAGTTATCAATTATTATGAAAATGATTCCAGCATATTCTGGGGGTGTCCTGAAACTTATTGATATCTCTTACAGCTTCTAGTGTTACTATCTAGAGATAAAGGTTTTTAGCGTGATTTAGAACAGAGCATCAGAATCCATTTCTGGAAAAGAGGGATTTGAGTAGTTTCTGTGTACTGGAAGTAAATATTAGAAATATATTTAACAATGAAAATAATAAATATTTCCATTCAGTTCTATTAAATATTTTTATTCAGTTGCTGTTATGCAAAACATTGATAAAGGCAGTTTTTATATTCACTTTCTCTTCTCCTGGTCAAAGCAAAAAACTGGCTGCTCTAATTTTGAAATAACATGGTTCATAGGTATATATTCCTAAGAGGCAAATGTATCAAAGCTTAATTCTTTGGATTATTTTCTTAGTGGCAAGTTGGTTTTGTTAATGACATAAATAATGCAGGAAGGAATCAAGCAATTTAAAATCAATTATAAGAAAGTGTGTATTTTGAATTCAAAATAATTGCAGCTAACTAAATCCTCGGCAATTAAAGGCACCTGGATTTTCTCAGAAATACTTGAATTTTGGTAATAGCTGATATTTAAAAAGCTATGCAATATGTGTTTAAATTTTTAGTACCCTTAATTCAAGACTGTAAATGGAGGAGATAAAATTTGATAATTTTTTTCACTCTGAAAATAAACCTACTAATATATACTCAAATTAGATCTCTCTGCTAAGATTACTTTAAAAGCTTTATAAATATGATTTTATGAGAGACCCATATGGTAGCAGATACATTTTCTAGCATGAACTACAGTGCTTACAAAATTACTCAGAGCAATTACATGATTCATAAAATATTTAAAAGCATTTAATGATGAAAGTTTTTAAATGGCTAAATGGCGAACCCAATTACACTGAGCCGATTAGCTAAAGAAGTGTTTTTCCATAATCAGTGTTTACCTTTAAATAGAACTTCATGTATATACAAATATTTATTGTGTGACTTTCTAGGCAATCAGGTTTGTTAACCATTTTTCAAATACATAGCTTCCTTTTCTTGAAAACACACTTTTAATGAATGAATAACAAAAAAACCCACATTTATCTTATTTTCACAGGCATTTTTTTAAATCCTGAGAAAATGTTTTTTATTACCTCATAATTTTGTATATTGACACTCATATCTCTGTGTCATGTACTTTACTTTAAAAATATTGAGAAAGTGAATCTCAATATTTTCCTCAGAGAGTTCATTTTCTCTTTCAGGTATATTGCCAGTAATCTATCTAATTATTTTTATTATATGCATTCATTTATTGAATGGCTTTTATAAGATAATTACTAGGCAAGTAGGATAAGTAAAATAAGAAATGGGCTTGAATATCTGAGAGATCGAGTCAATCTAAATTTTTCTTATTCATGTGGTAGTTAGCAGAACAGCATTCAAGGCTCCTTCCACTCTTGCCTTTACTGTGGATCATCATTAGCCAGAGAAGGAAACAATAGGAAAATTTTTAAGAACTCAGTTTGGAAGTGTTTCACATAATTTTTACTCAGTTACTGAAACTTGGTTATACAACCACACTTACGTGCAGGCAAGGTTGGGAAACTTGGCCTGTTTATCTAACTAAAATACCTAAAATAAAGAAGGGATCTACATTTATGAACAGTTAGTTATGTAAGCTTCACCATGCTAGGTAATACATTCAACTCTGTATTTATATATAAGAACTACTTTCTACTATCAAGGAACTTGACTTAGTGGTAGGAGACAGCAGAATTAGGTTACTGGAACAAAGCAGTGTAAGTGATAAAATAAGGTGCACATGAAGTTCTTTAAAAATAACAAGGGAATGAATGGGAAAGGGAAGATGTTTCACAAAGCAATTCAGTTTTGTTTTGAAGATTAATATAAATTCAGACAGTGAATCTGTTAAAAAAAAGTGTGTAAAATTATGAAAGATGTTGTAGCTTAATAACTAGTTAATTATACTATAGTTAATTTTAAAATTTGAAAGTAGTTGTAAAACACAGAAAAGCAAAGGAAAAGTAATATGGACACCCCCCCGTACCCCCCTCACCAACCATCCCCAAACCAGGGTGCATAAATATTGATATTTCTCACATTTGCTTCAAGTATGGCAAATTTAATTATTGACTTCTATTTTTCAATTCTCCATTCAGCTTTATCTTGTTCCATTGTGGTTGGGCCTGTCCTCTGTACCTCTGTCATCCCCATGAGAATTTCCTCTCTGTACCTCCTTGGGTCCCCCCTTTTTTTTTCTTTTCCCAGGAAAAATTGGTATGCAGATAATGGAGGCTTTAGATTTTTATTAAGTTCAGTTTAAGAATTAAACTTCTAGTTTTACCTCTTAAGAGAATATCTGTTTCTTTATCTGTTGATATGTAAATATACAGTTTTTAAAGAAACCCTACTGTTTAGACTGAGAATTTTTCATGAGTAACTTTAGCGCATACTATTAGCAGTAGAATCACTAGAACATTAAAGGTGCATATATTCAAATTTATTAGAAACAGCTTGTATTTCCAACTTCATTCTCTCCAACTCTTGGAAATATTAGGCCTTTCAAATTTTGTCCTCAGATGTTTATGCAATCATTATCTTATTATTACTAACAGTTAAATTTTCTCTAGTTAGTGTAAAGTTGAGTATAGTTTATACTTTCAAGGAATTATTTATTTTCCTTCTGCGAACTGCTTGTTTTTATTGCTAACCATTTATTTAATTTCAATTCTCCTTTTGTTACTCCTATGTCAAAAAAATTTATATTTTCTGAAACTAAATCTTTATGTTAAAATATTTTCTCCTTTATTTTGTTTTAATTTTTAATTTTAAAATACTTGTTCTTCCTATTATATTTTCTGATTTGTGCTATTTGTGTTTTTGTTTTAAAATATTTTCTATTCTCAGATGCCAAAAGTTTCTAAAATATTTTTTCTCTAATGCTTCAATTTTTTTAAATGATCAGTCTTTTGAAATTATTTTGATTTGATATGTTTGTATGAATTTAGTTTAATAAAACTAGAGATTGTGTACATGCTAGAGAGAGGAAGGTATATGACTGAAAAGGCAAAAATGAAGTGAACCAAAATCTGAGAGTCTTATTTTAAGTAAGTGTTTGGATTTTATTCTGTAGATCAGTGCTTCTAAACAAATATGTGAAAATTTCTAGAGGATGGAATTAGGTTAGGCAAATTTTTTGCTTGTTTGTTTATTTGAATAATATGACCCAAGCAGCCCAAATTATTAAAGAACAAAATGGATAACTGCACATTATTAAAATTACAATTTTTGATCTTTGGAAGACACAGTTTAAAAAAAGGCAAACCTTATGAAATAAAATATTTGCCAAGTATACCTAGCAAAGAGACAGGGGTTAGAGGGCATCCATGATTGTAAAGAGTCACAAGGTACTTTTTAACATGAATTAAATGTTTTATATCTTGATTGTAGTGGTGGTTACTATGACTGTATAAATTTACCAAAATGTGTCAGTTTTATATTTACAGTGAATACATTTTACTGCATATCAAACACAACTCAAAATCATTATTAAAGTTTTCTGTAGCTAAACAAATTTTGTTCCATATGTACAGATGCTAATTTTAAATACATATTTATATTTTTTGTTGTTAAAATACAATAAAAATATCTTAGAATATTGCTAACTAAAATATTAAAGATTTTAATATTTTTAATACCATGGAGGTATTTTAGAGTATTATTAAAGTATTTTAGAGAGTATCCATTTTAAGTTATTATTCACTTTATTGTACATTTTACAGTAGCTGGTATAGCTACATTTGTATTGCTGCTGCTGCTGCTCAGTCGCTTCAGTCGTGTCTGACTCTGTGCGACCCCATAGACGGCAGCCCACCAGGCTCCGCCGTCCCTGGGGTTCTCCAGGCAAGAACACTGGAGTGGGTTGCCATTTCCTTCTCCAGTGCATGAAAGTGAAAAGTGAAAGTGAAGTGACTCAGTCGTGTCCGACTCTTCGCGACCCCATGGACTGCAGCCTTCCAGGCTCCTCCGTCCATGGGATTTTCCAGGCAAGAGTACCGGAGTGGGTTGCCATGCCCTTCTCCCAGGGAAGGCCCCTAATCTTCTTTGCTGCTGCTGCTGCTGCTAAGTCGCTTCAGTCGTGTCCGACTCTGTGCGACCCCTTAGACGGCAGCCTATCAGGCTCCGCCGGGCCTGGGATTCTCCAGGCAAGAACACTGGAGTGGGTTGCCATTTCCTTCCCCAATGCGTGAAAGTGAAAAGTGAAAGTGAAGTCACTCAGTCGTGTCCAACTCTCAGCGACCCCGTGGACTGCAGCCCACCAGGCTCCTCCGTCCATGGGATTTTCCAGGCAAGAATACTGGAGTGGGGTGCCATTGCCTTCTCCGGTGTGGAGTGGTAGACCTTGATATTTCTTACTGTTAAAAAGGGCTATCATTTGAAAAAATTGTGGAAAGAATATTGTCGCTGAGAATAATATTCAAATGAGAGGTAACATGTTTCCTCGTGGATTTTAGAATGATGATTCGCATTAGGATAAAAAAATCAAAGGACTGGAGAAGACTGAAACTTACCATATTATTGGAAATATAACTTCCACACTGTTGGAAATAAAATGTCAAAAATGTCAAGATAAATAAAATTGTCTTACTTTGGGTATTTTGAGAAAGAAAAGTCTAGGTATTTGTGGGATTATTAATTTACATCATTCTGAAGTCACCACTGATTTCAAATAATTCTGTCATCCTTAATTTGTAGCTTATGAATTGTGAATTAAAGCAGGCATTATAATTATTTCAATTCTGAGTTCATTCCTAATGGATTTCTCTAATTTACAAATAATTTAATTGTTCAAAATATATTTGTTTTTATTTTCTAAAAATGTACTGATGATTTCAAATAAATTCAGTCTTAATGCATATGTAGACAAACTGATCTCTATCCTTCTATCTAGTAAAATTAGAGAAATAAATATAAAATAAAGTAAATCTCAAAGGAAACTGCTCAGGAAACGATATTTAAAATAATACAGAAATCTTTATTTTCTCTGTTGTTTTGTTTGTAATTGTATTTGTACTTTCAACTGCCATAAAAGTCAAGTTATCTTAAAAATGACAAAATGTTAATTTATTGACATTTACTCTGAGGTAATTTAAAACTAGAAAATCTTCAGGTATTTCTTATGCCACATATTAATGTAATCAGCTCCTGGAAAATTTAGAACTTCTGTAATGTAACGCTGGACATCACAATTCAGAAATAACTGTTTTGTAAATGAGATAATTTTTTGACAGCCAAAGTAAATAACCACTCTGAAACTTAAGAATAAGAAATAAAGACCATCTCCTGAGAGTTCAAGTAATGTAGAGAAGAAAATCTGACGTGCACTGTCACCTTTTGAGGAGAAACAATTTCCAAGGCTAAGACCTAACTGGATCTATTCAAGGGATGAATACATGTATAAGAATGTAGAGTTGGGGGGTGGAAAGGAAGGATTATGTCTTAGTATCTAATAATACCCTACTTATGGACAAGAGTACTGTAGTTCCTAAGATAACAGATCCCTTTCACAGAAAAAAAATGATCCCTTAAACAATGGAACCAACCAGCTGACACCAGTTATTTTTTCAAGAAATCATCATCTAATCATCCTACAAGGAGAGAAATGCCTGGCTGTGACACAGAAGTATTCCTGTCTTTCTGTTATAGTTTTTGTTATAAATTAGAACATGATCTGGAGTCTCAGTTTATTCACAAGACTCCTGTGAGCATTTGATGATATTGGTCCTCCATCTGAGAGATGTGCCTATTTTAAATGTTAAAACTGTTCAGCTGAGGCCACACATCTGAAGATTGATTAATTTAGCACAGCTAGGCTCTTGGCAGGGACTCCTAGGGTCTGCTCACTGGACTCAGTGAAAATAGTAACTTTAACTGGCTTTCTTTTAAATTTATAAAATTATATTAGAGGTCATAGTCTTAGCTTTAGGAAACTTTATTAGATTTCATAAGTTAAACAATATTATAAAATGAAAAATAAGGGATTTTCTTTTGTGCTTTCTTAAGTGCTTTTTTTGGCAGGATGGATATTTTAACATCTTAATTATTGACAATGTATCAGTGAATGTGTATTATTCCCATTATAAAGTAGAAAACATACGTACTTATTCTCTAGCTCTCAATCAGATCTGGGATAGATCTTCTGATTCCAAAGTATGTTATTCTTCTCTTACAAAGTTTCCTTATTTTTTTTTGCTTGGAGCCCACAAACTTAGACTGCCTTGCATCTAGCAGTACTTTAGACCTATATTTTTTTAATTTTGATCTCTGTAAAAGGGCAAATAAATAAAGGTCAAATAACATGATGAGTTTGAGAATTATTTATCTACATTAGCAAATAAATGCAGTATTTTTAATTTGTTCTCAATTTTCATTTAAAATGAAAAGCAGTATTTGATTGTGCACTTTCTTCTATTACAAACCAGCTTAAGTGCTTTTAATCTATTAGTAACTTATTACAATTCTAGACTGATTGTGAGTACCAGAGCTACCATTCTTAAACTATGGACCTTTTTCAGATAATTTTAAGTGGGACTAGAAAGCAATAGTCTAAGTTCCAAACATTATCCTAAGAGCTTTCAATATTTAATCTGGTACTAATATTTTAAGGAAATTCCAAGCAATGGGTCTTTGATAATTATATTAGCGATTTTTTTTTTTTACTTCAAATATTATGCTACAAACTATTTGACACTTACAGTCATATAAAGTATCTTATTAATTGTAAATTTCCAATGGGTTAGCATAGTGGTTGCCGTATTCTCTGCACTTCTGAATGGATGAATGAATAAAGCATTTATAGCCTACATATAGACTTCTGAGTGAGTGACATGACACAGACTTAAATTGATCATTTATTCTTTAACATATTTTAGACCACCTTGTTCCTCTCCTTGTTTTTCCTGGGGAAAAGGGAAGGAGAAATTTACTCAGATATAATGAGTTGGACAAAGAAATTTTGGTAGAAAATAAGATTCTCCAAAATGCAGGGCTTTATGTTGGGCAAATTAGCAATGTCATTTAAACCAGTTAGTGTAATGCTGGGGAACATTTTGGACGAATGGTGTTACATAGGATGCTATCATGAAGTAAAAACTGAAATTAATTCACAATAAGTGTAAAGACAATAACCTAGTCACAACAGAAGTATGAGAAAAAATATCCCTTGAAAGAAAATCAAATAGAAAAATGGAAGATAAGTTAGCATGGCTACCATTTTGCAATTCCTCTGTCTCATCAATTTCAAGTTAAGTTTTATCACAAAAAGCTTCTAACATTTTATTTTGTCTTTTTTATTCATATATTCAATATTATTGAGCACTTATTATCTAGAGCACTTACTATCTAGAAATGTATGATTTGCTGGGGAGTACAATGACATTCCCAGACAAAAATCCACATTCTTATATGGGAAATAGACAAATAAATGACAAATTAAAATGACAAAGTTTACTTTTGAAGTGTAAAGAAAGTGCTGTGGTAATATATGCAGATGAGTTGTTAATTGTTTTTAAATGAGAAGAAAGTTTAGAAATGGTTTCCAGAAGAAATAAAGTTTTACCCAAATCTTGAAAGAAGAATTGGTTGTAATAAGCAAATGAGAAAGTGAAGTGGAAAGGCTTTCAAAGTGTTGCAGACACACTTATTAAGGAATACTGATATGTTATGTTTATGAAACTATGGCATCCAATTTGTTTATAAGCATAGAGTGCATGGTAATGAGAGGTAAGCTGAGAAGAATAGACAGGACCAAAAAGAGTGGATTCCATTCTGTGTACAGGGAAAATCTATTTAGAATTTTAAGCACAGAAATGAATTTATTAGACTTACATTTCATAAGAGATCATTCATTAGACCATGGGAAAAAGTCAAAAAGGCATGGATGAGCAAGGCAAAAATTAAACAAAGCATGAGGCTTATAGTGTCTGCTAAAGATTGAAGTCCCTAAAATTAAAAAAAAGTTCCATATGAGAATGAAGGAGTGGATTGATTCAGAAAATAAGAGAATCATTCTCAAAACTGCAAATGAGCCCTTGTTGTCTAATGAAAAAAGTACATTTTTCATTTTTAAGAACCTTGGGCTCCAAAACTCCTATTGATTTTTTTTTCCTGAAGAATCTTAATTTTTAGTTTAGAATATGAATACCACACAGTAATCAAAGGATGCCTTTAATAAGTATTTTTAAGCATATTTTTTAAAATTAAACTTTAACCTCTGTTAATGGAAAATCATATTCTAAGTTTTTGTTCCATCTCACTCAAAGTAGACAGAATGTCTTCAATTTCCATGTATCAATATATACATGAATATATTCAAGTCATTAGGTCAGTATGTGCCCAATATGCTACTGGAGATCAGTGGAGAAATAACTCCAGAAAGAACGAAGAGATGGAGCCAAAGCAAAATCAACACCCAGTTGTGGATGTGACTGGTGATAGAAGCAAGTTCTGATGCAGTAAAGAGCAATATTGCATAGGAACCTAGAATGTCAGGTCCATGAATCAGGGCAAATTGGAAGTGATCGAACAGGAGATGGCAAGAGTGAACATCGACATTTTAGGAATCAGCAAACTAAAATGGCCTGGTATAGGTAAATTTAATTCAGATGAACATGATATCTACTACTGTGGGCAAGAATCCCTTAGGAGAAATGGAGTAGCCATCATAGTCAACAAAAGAGTCCAAAATGCAGTACTTGGATGCAATCTCAAAGACAACATAATGATCTCTGTTCATTTCCAAGGCAAACCATTCAATATCACAGTAATCCAAGTCTATGCCCCAACCAGTAAAGCTGAAGTAGCTGAAATCAAATGGTTCTATGAAGACCTACAAGACCTTTTAGAACTAACACCAAAAAGATGTCCTTTTCATTATAGGGGATGGAATGCAAAAGTAGGAAGTCAAGAACACCTGGAGAAACAGGCAAACTGGGACTTAGAGTAAGAATGAAGCAGGGGAAAGGCTAATAGAGTTTTGCCAACAGAAAGCGTTGGTCATAGCAAACACCTTCTTCGAATAACACAAAAGAAGACTCTACACATGGACATCACCAGATGGCCAACAGTGAAATCAGATTGATCATATTCTTTGCAACCAAAGATGGAGAAGCTCTATACAGTCAGCAAAAACAAGACTGGGAGCTGACTGTGGCTCAGACCATGAACTCCTTATTGCCAAATTTAGACTTAAATTAAAGAAAGTAGGGGAAACCACTAGACCATTCAGTTATGTCTTAACCAAATCCCTTAGGATTATATGGTGGAAGTGAGAAATAAATTTACAGGACTAGATCTCATGGACAGAGCGCCTGATGAACTATGGACGGAGGTTCGTGACACTGTACAGGAGACAGAGATCAAGACCATCCCCAAGAAAGAGAAATGTGAAAAAGCAAAATGGCTGTCTAAGGGGGTCTTATAAATAGCTGTGAAAAGAAGAGAAGCAAAAAGCAAAGTCAAAAAGGAAAGATACTGATTTGAATGCAGAGTTCCAAAGAATAGCAAGGAGAGAAAAGAAAGCCTTCCTTGGTGATCAGTGCAAAGAGATAGAGGAAAACAATAGAATGGGAAAGACCAGAGATCTCTTCATGAAAATTAGAGATAGCAAGGGAACATTTCATGCAAAGATGCGCTAGATAAAGGACAGAAATGGAATGGGCCTAACAGAAGCAGAAGATATTAAGAAGAAGTGGCAAGAATACACGGAAGAACAATACAAAAAAGATCTTCACGACCCAGATAATCGCAGTGGTGTGATAACTCACCTAGAACCAGACATCCTGGAATGTGAAGTCAAGTGAGACTTAGGAAGCATCACTATGAACAAAGCTAGTGGAGGTGATGGAATTCCAGTTGAGCTATTTCAAATCCTAAAAGATGATGTTGTGAACATGCTGCACTGAATATGCCAGCAAATTTGGAAAACTCATCTGTGGCCACAGGACTGGAAAAGGTCAGTTTTCATTCCACTCCCAAAGAAACGCAATGCCAAAGAATGCTCAAAGTACCGCACAATTGCACTCATCTCACAGACTAGCAAAGTAATAATCAAAATTCTCCATACTAGACTTCAGCAATAGATGAACCTTGGACTTCCAGATGTGCAAGCTGGTTTTAGAAAAGGCAGAGGAACAATATATCAAATCTCCAACTTCTGCTGGATATCAAAAAAGCAAGAGAGTTCCAGAAAAATATCTATTTCTGCTTTATTAACTATGCCAAAGACTTTGTCTATGTGGATCACAATAAACTATGGAAAATTCTGAAAGAGATGGGCATACCAGACCACCTGACCTGCCTCTTGAGAAACCTATATGCAGGTCAGGAAACAACAGTTAGAACTGGACATGGAACAACAGACTGAATCTAAATAGGAAAATGAGTACATCAAGGCTGTATATTGTCACCCTGCTTATTTAACTTGTATGCAGACAGAATACATCATGAGAAATGCTTGGCTAGATGAAGCACAAGCTGGAATCAAGATAGCTGGGAGAAATATCTGTAGCCTCAGATAAGCAGATGACACCACCCTTATGCCAGAAAGTGAAGAAGAACTAAAGAGCCTCTTGATGAAAGTGAAAGAGGAGAGTGAAAAAGTTGGCTTAAAGCTCAACATTCAAAAAGCCAAGTTCATAACATCTGGTCCCATCACTTCATGGCAAATAGGTTGGGAAAAAGTTGATACAGTGGCTGACTTGTTTTTTGGGGTTGGGGGCCCAAAAATCACTGCAAATGGTGACTGCAGCCATGAAATTACAAGACGCTTACTCCTTGGCAAGAATGTTATGACCAACATAGAAAACATATTAAAAAGCAGAGACATTGCTTTGTCTTTAAATGTCCATCTCCTCAAGGCTATGGTTTTTCCAGTAGTCATGTATGGTTGTGAGAGTTGAACTATAAAGCTGAACACTGAAGAATTTGCTTTTGAACTGTGGTGTTGGAGAAGACTCTTGAGAGTTCCTTGTCTATCCCAAAGGAGATCAGTCCTGGGTGTTCATTGGAAGGACTGATGCTGAAGCTGAAACTGCAATTCTTTGGCCACCTGATGCAAACAGCTGACTCATTTGAAAATACCCTGATGCTGGGAAAGATTGTAGACAGGAGGAGAAGGGGACGACAGAGGATGAGATTGTTGGATGGCACCACTGACTCAATGGAGATAAGTTTTAGTATACTCCAGGAGTTACTGATGGACAGGCAGGCCTGGCATACTGTGGTCCATGGGGTCCCAAAGAGTCGGTTGTGACTGAGCGGCTGAATTGACTGATATATATGAATGAAACATTAGTATTTGACCATATTTTCTCCTTTCAAATTCCTAAACAAGTATCATTAGCAAGATACACATCACAAATGTACATTCTCTAGCTAAAACATATATATATATATATATATATACACACACATATACATATACATATAAGCCAAAATTGTAAATTCTGTGACATAACCAAACTATGGATTTCATACATTACTGTAAATTTACCAGACCTCTTTATTGGTCTCTGCAATCATCTCAACTAGATCAATAAAAATCTATAGGCTCTAAGAACCTGAGAAAATGGGTTTTGAAAATCTGATCCATTCTAAATAAGAAAATACTCTGAAAATCCTATATTTACAAACAATGCATTTCTTCCTAAATCCTGTCTTGAAAATAAGTTTAGAATTCTTTTGAATGTAGATATGCATCAAGAAGGTAGAAAATGGAAATTATGTAAACTCAAATCCTTTGACTAATCCATCATTTCTTATGAGATTATACTTATCCTGAATTTATTTGAAATTTAAAAATATACATTCACTTGGTCATGTTGAATACTGTAGAAAATGTTATAACTCTGACTATCTGCTAAGAATAAAGTACTGAACTGACAGAAGCATTTGGATTCGCTTTTCAAAGGATTTTCACTGGAATGTGATAACATTTATAAATTTTCTCACTCTGGCATATTTGCAGATTGCAATTTTCATGAAGCTGATTAAAATTGTATATAAAATCAGAATAGTTTTGCTGTAATACTTATAAGTAAGAGTAGAAATATCCTAATCAAATCTGGTAATGACTTAACAATTCTTCTGGAGTTTAAATACAACTTTACATTTTATTAATTTTGTTCCCTAAAGAGCAGGTGTGTGCGTGTGTGTGTGTGTGTGTGTGTGTGTGTGTGTGTGTGTGTGTGTGTAGTGAGAAACTTAAAATATAAATAATAAAAATCATTTCACTTACTAAGGGTGCCCTTAACTGGCTGGAGATTATTCATGACAGATAATGAATATTCTGTATCACTCCAGTTATCTGCTAATCATTCCTTTTACCATCTAAATCAGATTTGGTAATAGTTGTTATTGCTCAAAATACTTAAAGTATAGAAAAAAAAATAAGGTTAACATGGTATGTGACCTTTTAGAAGATAAATCAATGTGAATTTCTTTAGAATTTGTCTATAATACTTCTTTTACTGTCCAAAGATTTCTGCTATTGCTGGTGGTCCAACAGTGTGAAAATCACGACAGTTGCCTTACCACAGGTGGTTTTGCCCATTTTTATTTTAGCATGCCTGTTAAAGACTTGTTGTTCAGCTACTCAGTCTTGTCCAGCTCTTTGTGACCCTGTGAACTGCAGCACGCCAGGCTTCCCTGTCTTTCGCCATCTCCTGGAGTTTGCTCAAACTCATGTCCATTGAGTCAGTGATGCCATCCAACCATCTCATCCTCTGATGCCTGCTTCTCTTCCTGCCCTCAGCCTTTCCCAGCATCAGGGTCTTTTAAAATAAGTCCACTCTTCACATCAGGTGGCCAAAGTATTGGAGCTTCAGCTTCAGCATTCAGTCATCTCAATGAACATTCAGGGCTGATTTCCTTTAGGAAATCTGACTGGTTTGATCTCTGCTGTCCGAGGGACTCTCAAGAGTCTTCTCTACCACCGTGGTTTGAAGGCATCATCTTCAGCACTCAACCTTTTTTATTGTCCAGCTCTCACATTCATACATGACTAATGGAAAGAACATAACTCTGACTATACAGACATTTATCAGCAAAGTAATGTCTCTGCTTTTTAATACTCTCTAGGTTTGTCATTGCTTTTCTTCCAAGAAGCAAGCATCTTTTAATTTCATGGCTGCAGTCATCATCTGCAGTGATTTTGGAGCCCAAGAAAATAAAGTCTGTCACTGTTTCCATTATTTCCACATCTATTTGCCACGAAGATATGGAACCGGATGTCATGATCTTCATTTTTTGAATGTTGAGTTTTAAGTCAGCTTTTCCACTCTACTCTTTCAACTTCATCAAGAGGCTCTTTAGTTCCTCTTCATTTTCTGCTATAAGGGTGGTGTCTTCTGCATTTCTTAGGTTATTGATATTTCTTCCAGCAATCTTGATTCCAGCCTGTGCTTCATCCAGTCCAACATTTTGCATAATGTACTCTGAATATAAGTTAAATAAGCAGGGCAACGGTATACAGCCTTGACATACTCCTTTGCTAATTTTGAACCAGTCTGTTGTTCCATGTCCTGTTCTAACTATTGCTTCTTGACCTGCATACAGGTTTTCTAACAGGAAGCTAAGGTGGTCTGGTAAAATTCTCTTTAAGAATTTTCCACAGTTTGTTGTGATCCACACAGTCAAAAGCTTTGGCATAGTCAATGAAGCAGAAGTAGATGTATTTTCTGAAATTATTTAGTTTTTTCTATGATTCAGTGGATGTTGGCAATTTGATCTCTGGTTCCACTACCTTTTGTCAATCCAGCTTGAACATCTGAAAATTCTCAATTCACATTCTGTTGAAGCCTAACTTGACGGATTTTGAGCATTACTTTTCTAGCATGTGAAATGAGTGCAAATGTGTTAGTTTAAACATTTTTGACATTGCCTTTCTGTATGACTAAAACGAAAACACCTTTTCCAGTCCTGTGGCCATGGCTGAGTTTACAAATTTTCCTGGCATATTAAGTGCAGCACTTTCACAGCATCATCCTTTAGGATTTGAAATAGCTCAGCTGGAATTCCATCACCTCCATTAATTTTGTTCCTGGTGAAGCTTCCTAAGGCCCACTTGACTTCACAGTCCTGAATGTCTGGTTCTAGGTGAGTAATCAAACTACTGTGGCTCTCCAGGTCATTAAGATCTTATTCTGTACAGTTCTGTGTATTCTTGCCACCTCTTCTTAATATCTTCTGCTTCTCTGAGGCTCATACTGTTTCTGTCCTTGATTGTGCCTATCTTTGCATGAAATGTTTCCTTCGTATCTCTAATTTTTTAAAAGAAATATCTATTCCTTCCCATTCTATTTTTTTCTTCTATTTCTTTGCACTGTTCACGTAAAAAAACAAACAAACAAACAAACAAAAAAACACTTTCTTATTTCTCCTTGCTATTCTCTGTAACTCTGCACTCAGAAGGTATATCTTTCCTTTTCTCCTTTGCCTTTCACTTCTCTCTCCTCTCAGCTAATTGTAAGGCCTCCTCAGAAACCATTTTGCCTTTTTGCATTTCTTTCTCTTGGGGGTGGTCTTGATCACTGCCTCCTGTACAATGTCATGAACCTCCTCCATAGTTCTTCAGGCACTCAGTCTGTCAGATCTAATCCCTTGAATCTATTTATCACTTCTACTGTATAATTGTAAGCTATTTGATTTAGATCATAACTGAATGGTCTAGTGGTTTTCACTACTTTTTTCAATTTAAGTCTGAATTTTGCAACAAGGAGTTCATAATCTGAGCCACAGTCAGCTCCCAGTCTTGTTTTTGCACTGTAGAGTTTTGCCATCTTTGGCTACAAAGAATATAATCCATCTGATTTTGCTATTGACCATCTGGTGATGTCTATGTCTAGACTTGTCTTGTGTGTTTGAAAGAGGGTGTTTGCTATGACCAGCACGTTCTCTTGGTAAAACTCTGTCATACTTTGCTTTTGTCCCTCTTCATTTTGTACTGCTGACCAAATTTGCCTGTTACTCCAGGTATCTCTTGACTTCCTACTTTTGCCTTCAAATCTCCTATGATAACAAGGACATATTTGTTGGCATTAGTTCTAGAAGGTCTTTGTATGTCTTCATAGAGCCAGTCAACGTCAACTTCTTTGGCTTCAAATTAGTCGTTGGGGCATAGGCTTGGATTACTGTGATATTGAATGGTTTCCTTGGAAAGGAACCAAGGTCATTCTGTTGTTTTTGAATTTGCACCCAACTACTGCATTTCAGACTCTTTTTTTGACTGTGAGGGCTACTCCATTTCTTCTAAGGGACTTTTGCCCATAGTAATAGATATAATGGTTATCTGAATTACATTTGCCCATTCTTGTCCTCTTGAGAGATTTCCATAAAAGCAGTACCCAAAATATCAGTTCTCCCATTTCCTAACTGCTGCTTTTCTGTTGAAATAGAATGTTTAGAGCAACACTGAGCCATATATTATAGAAAACATTTTATGTTTATTATTTAAAGAAATATATATGACTGGAACAAATTATTTAAAAAACTGCATATTTTTTATAATATATAGACTCTGCCTCACACAATTATGCCTTCTTAAATAAATATTTTCAAATTAATGAATAACAATTTATTATTTTTTTTATTTTTTATTTATTTTTATTTTTTTATTTTTTAAATTTTAAAATCTTTATTTCTTACATGCGTTCCCAAACATGAACACCCCTCCCACCTCCCTCCCCATAACATCTCTCTGGGTCATCCCCATGCACCAGCCCCAAGCATGCTGCATCCTGCGTAAGACATAGACTGGCGATTCAATGCTTACATGATAGTATACATGTTAGAATGTCATTCTCCCAAATCATCCCACCCCTCCCTCTCCCTCTGAGTCCAAAAGTCCGTTATACACATCTGTGTCTCTTTCCCTGTCTTGCATACAGGGTCGTCATTGCCATCTTCCTAAATTCCATATATATGTGTTAGTATACTGTATTGGTGTTTTTCTTTCTGGCTTACTTCACTCTGTATAATCAGCTCCAGTTTCATCCATCTCATCAGAACTGATTCAAATGAATTCTTTTTAACGGCTGAGTAATACTCCATTGTGTATATGTACCACAGCTTTCTTATCCATTCATCTGCTGATGGACATCTTGGTTGTTTCCATGTCCTGGCTATTATAAACAGTGCTGCGATGAACATTGGGGTACATGTGTCTCTTTCAATTCTGGTTTCCTCGGTGTGTATGCCCAGAAGTGGGATTGCTGGGTCATAAGGTAGTTCTATTTGCAATTTTTTAAGGAATCTCCACACTGTTCTCCATAGTGGCTGTACTAGTTTGCATTCCCACCAACAGTGTAGGAGGGTTCCCTTTTCTCCACACCCTCTCCAGCATTTATTGCTTGCAGATTTTTGGGTCACAGCCATTCTGACTGGTGTGAAGTGGTACCTCATTGTGGTTTTGATTTGCATTTCTCTAGTAATGAGTGATGTTGAGCATCTTTTCATGTGTTTGTTAGCCATCCTTATGTCTTCTTTGGAGAAATGTCTATTTAGTTCTTTGGCCCATTTTTTTATTGGGTCGTTTATTTTTCTGGAATTGAGCTGCATAAGTTGCTTGTATATTTTTGGGATTAGTTGTTTGTCAGTTGCTTCATTTGCTATTATTTTCTCCCATTCAGAAGGCTGTCTTTTCACCTTGCTTATATTTTCCTTTGTTGTGCAGAAGCTTTTAATTTTAATTAGATCCCATTTGTTTATTTTTGCTTTTATTTCCAGAATTCTGGGAGGTGGATCATAGAGGATCCTGCTGTGATTTATGTCGGAGAGTGTTTTGCCTATGTTCTCCTCTAGGAGTTTTATAGTTTCTGATCTTACATTTAGATCTTTAATCCATTTTGAGTTTACTTTTGTATGCGGTGTTAGAAAGTGATCTAGTTTCATTCTTTTACAAGTGGTTGACCAGTTTTCCCAGCACCACTTGTTAAAGAGATTGTCTTTACTCCATTGTATATTCTTGCCTCCTTTGTCAAAGATAAGGTGTCCATATGTGTGTGGATTTATCTCTGGGCTTTCTATTTTGTTCCATTGATCTATTTGTCTGTTTTTGTGCCAGTAACATACTGTCTTGATGACTGTGGCTTTGTAGTAGAGCCTGAAGTCAGGCAAGTGGATTCCTCCAGTTCCATTCTTCTTTCTCAAGATTGCTTTGGCTATTCGAGGTTTTTTGTATTTCCATACAAATCTTGAAATTATTTGTTCTAGTTCTGTGAAAAATGTGGCTGGTAGCTTGATAGGGATTGCATTGAATTTGTAAATTGCTTTGGGTAGTATACTCATTTTCACTATATTGATTCTTCTGATCCATGAACATGGTATATTTCTCCATCTATTAGTGTCCTCTTTGATTTCTTTCATCAGTGTTTTATAGTTTTCTATATATAGGTCTTTAGTTTCTTTAGGTAGATATATTCCTAAGTATTTTATTCTTTTCATTGCAATGGTGAATGGAATTGTTTCCTTAATTTCTTTTTCTACCTTCTCATTATTCGTGTATAGGAATGCAAGGGATTTCTGTGTGTTGATTTCATATCCTGCAACTTTACTATATTCATTGATTAGCTCTAGTAATTTTCTGGTGGAGTCTATAGGGTTTTCCATGTAGAGGATCATGTCATCTGCAAACAGTGAGAGTTTTACTTCTTCTTTTCCAATTTGGATTCCTTTTATTTCTTTTTCTGCTCTGATTGCTGTGGCCAAAACTTCCAGAACTATGTTTAATAGTAGCGGTGAAAGTACAATTTATTATTATATATATCATATGTAATATATATAGTGTTGTATAGACTCTGTATTTGGAGAAGGAAATTCAACCCACTGCCATATTCTTGCCTGAAAAATTCCATGGACAGAGCAGCCTGGCAGGCTATAGTCCACGTGGTCCTAAGAGTTGGACATGACTTAGCGACTAAACCATCACCACCATATACTATATATTAATACATATATAGTCCATTTAATAATAATTACTAGATTAAAATAACATATATATTTCATTATATATATTATATATGTGAAATTACACAGCCCAAATAGTCTAGTTATGATTATGATAAGACATCAGTTTGTTTTTTTTTTTTTTCACTTTATTTTACTTTACAATACTGTATTGGTTTTGCCATACATCAACATGAATCTGCCACGGGTGTACATGAGTTCCCAATCCTGGACCCCCCCTCCCACCTCCCTCCCTATACCATCTCTCGGGGTCATCCCAGTGCACCAGCCCTAAGCATCCTGTATCCTGCATCGAACCTAGACTGATGATTTATTTCTTACATGATATTATACATGTTTCAATGCCATTCTCCCAAATCATCCCACCCTCTCCCTCTCCCACAGAGTCCAAAAGTCTGTTCTATACATCTGTGTCTCTTTTGCTGTCTTGCATACAGGGTTATTGTTACCATATTTCTAAATTCCATATATATGTTTTAGTATACTATATTGGTGTTTTTCTTTCTGGCTTACTTCACTCTGTATAATCGGCTGCAGTTTCATCCACCTCATTAGAACTGATTCAAATGTATTCTTTTTAATGGCTGAGTAATACTACATTGTGTATATGAACCACAGCTTTCTTATCCGTTCATCTGCTGATGGACATCTAGGTTGCTTCCATGTCCTGGCTATTATAAACAATACTGCGATGAACATTGAGGTACACGTGTCTCTTTCAATTCTGGTTTCCTTGGTGTGTATGCCCAGCAGTGGGAATGCTGGGTCATAAGGCAGTTCTATTTCCAGTTTTTTAAGGAATCTCCACAGTGTTCTCCTTAGTGGCTGTACTAGTTTGCATTCCCACCAACAGTGTAAGAGGGTTCCCTTTTCTCCACACCCTCTCCAGTATTTATTGCTTGTAGACTTTTGGATTGCAGCCTGGTGTGAAATGGTACCTCATCAGTTTTATCAATTGATTGTTTATATATTTATAAATTGCGGTAATATTGATTTATAGCAATATATAAGTTTTTTTATAAGTTTACATTCCCACTTTTGTATACCCTATAATGTGCTCACCACCAAAAGTTTATTTTCCATTCATCACCATACAGTTGTTTCCCTTCAGTCACTTTGCCCTTTCTGCACCCTCATCCTGGCCCCTCACCCTCTAGTAACCACTATTCTCTTCTCTTTGTGTTTGTTTTTGCTTTTTTCAGATTTTTCACTTATTTTGCTTTAGTTTGTTAGCTAATCAGTTGTTTTATATTCTACATGTGAATGAGATCATATGGTACCTTGTCTTTCTCTACCTGACTCATTTCATTTAGCATAATACACTCAAGGTCTATCCTTGTTGTTTCAAATGGCAAGATTTCAAGACATCAATGTTATAAATAAAAATTATTCTCTGTGCAACTTAAATGTGGGTCCATTTTGAAGGAATATATAAATTCTTTTTTATCATTATGTTTCCAGTACACCAAACAATTATTTTTCTGTGATTATTCTGTATCCAAATTCCATTTAGCAATGATTTATACAATACATATTATGTCCTGAGGATTATGCCAAATACTAACAAACCTTTGAGTTAGTGAATTTTATTCCCATTTTTCAGTTGAAGAAGCTGAGTTTTAACAAGTTTAACAATAGTTACACAGCAAGTATGATTACTAGAATTTGAAAACAAGCATTCTGACTTTGAGTTTAATTTTTAAGTTATTCTATTCCTGTTATATGGTTTATTATTTTTCAAAATGCATAGTAACATATATGCAATTAAAAGCTTAATTTCTAACTTTTCTTATTTTTATTGTTCTTTTAGGATGTTTGATCAGCTAATATGTGTGTTTGAGGACATGACTTTATGTTGTATTTTACCTATTGACTAGTTAGAAATGAAAGAACCCGAATTTTATTTAATTTCTGCAGTACAAGGAAAGAAACAGCCACATAAATGAAGTAGTTCATATCTCAGCAAAGTGCAAAGATAAGGTGCAAAATATGCATAATTTTGAATTCAACATTAATCTGACCATATCCCCATATGCCTCTATGGGAGACCTTTCTGTTTACTATTAAACAATGGGCCTTCATGTAAGAAAAATAAATCTGAATAGCCACAATATGAATCTTCTTCAGTAAAATGGAGAGTTTTTGTCAGTGAAGCAGTTCATAAAAGCAGTTTAACCTCCTTAGACATGAATGTGTATTTATAATTTAGATACTTAATTACTTCTAGCCAAGAGGGAGGCTTAAACATTTCTGTCCCTGACTTTCTGTTTGCTAAAGAAAGAGATCTCATTATTATAGTCTATCCTGGGGAGACCCTGGGAGAAGATCAGAAGGGAGTATGATATTGTATAGCAGCACAGGGGAAAAAAAGCTATAGCACAATCTTGTTTTTCATTTTATCCATTGATAGAAATTTCTGGTTTCTGTTGAACAGTAGATCATTTTATATGAATTCTCCATAGTCTGAAACAGATTTTGTGAACTATCATGCTTCAGTATATTTGGTATGAAAAGGCCCATTGTCACATCTGAAATGTCTAGTATTTCCTCCCACTTGTAATTATGTGTTAAAGGTAGACTTTATTCATTAAACCAGAAAGGAATGAGTATGCCTCTATCTCAGAAAAACAAATTTAGAGTATATTAATGTAAAGTTCAATAATAAATGATGTAGTGAACAGAATTGCTAAACTTTTAAAAATAATACTGTTAAGGACTATTCTGTTATTTTAATTAATCCTCTTAACACTGCTTTACACAGTTTCTCAATGCTCCTGAAGCCAGTCAATGGAAGATTCTTGGACTTGTTATTCCAAATTTTGTCTTTTTTAATGACAAGTTCAACATTTTTTCTTAGTTATAACATTGTTGTCTCCATATCTCTCTGGAAGTGTCATCTTTGGAAAGTAAGTACCAGAAATATATGGCATGCATGAGCAAAGAATATGTGTCACAAATCTCGAGAGTTTTTGTTTTTCCTCTCTGTTTTTCAGATTCTTTATAAATATGTTGTAGCAGGTTTTCTTCCTTGGAAAAAATGAAAGTTAGTCGTACAGGCGTGTCTGACTCTTTGCGACCCCATGGACTGTTGCCTGCCAGGTCCTCTCTCCATGGGATTCCTCAGGCAAGAGTACTGGAGTGGGTTGACATTTCCTTCTCCAGGTGATCTTCCCAACCCAGGGATGGAACCCAGGTCTCCTGCATTGCAGGCAGATTCTTTACAAATCAGCTACTAGGGAAGCCCCTCTTTCATAGAAAAACTGAGTATAAAAAGTGAGCAGTGCTCAGGAACCTACATTTGTCATTTTACACTAAGAGTCTTTCTATAAAAACACATTTGAAGCATTTCTTTTGTAAGATGCATAGCATTTTATTGTATGAATATCCCAGTGTATGAATCTAATCCACTAGTGGGGAAGTTTGTCTGAAGGTGGAGTTTTAAATCTTAGGGAGTTTGATTTTCTGACCCAAGGTTACACAGCCACAGCCTTTCACTTTATCTGGAAAAGAAGCATTTTCTATGACATCGACAGTAAATTAAGTCTCTAGCTCTCAAGTCCCGACCTTTTGCCTCTTTTCTGAAAACAAGTTAAGGTACAGTCTATATTCAGATTACAGTATTGATTTACCCATAGTTTGCCATTGCCTCTTACATCAGTATCATCTCAGAATTTTTTGAGACTTTCATTCCTGCTTAAAGGAAAGCCTATTAATATCTACCTTCTTCTCCTCTCCCTCTTTTTCTCCCAGTTATAGCTACTTATCTACTATCCAGTAGTACAATTTGTTTCATTTGAAAAATCTTCTTCCAATTATTACTTTTTTCTCCATTTTTAACTGAGCCCTTAATTATTTTTTGACTGAAAGCTTACCTTTGTGGATCCCTTAAGCAATGGTTATTTTACAAGACTATATAAAAATTACTTTCTAATAGAGAACTTAAAGCTTCAAAAATCTTAATCTGTACTAAGATTATTTGTTACAAGGTCATGTTCTCCAGAATATATCATATTAAAGTGACTAGGTAGTAGTACGTTTAGAACTTGTAACCAGGAAGAAAAATATTTTTTAAATAATTAGATTTTAGCTATGGAATAAAACATGAAAACAATTTACATATTGGTGGATGAAAAAGTTGCAACTTCATTTTTCTTATATGGGGTTTCATTAATGAATACAGGATGTTAATTGAGTTTAATACCATACTTAGCTGAAGATGAGGCTTTCACAATGTTTGGTATCTGAGAAGCAATGGTATACCCAGATATAAGGCAAAAAAGTCCTCTGACTACTCATGAACACAGTTGCTAAAGATCTTACGCTTCCTTAGGCACTTGCCTTAAGCCAATTTACTGAGAATCCTATGTAAACAACCTTAAGTCTTTTCCTGAACCTGATGATTCAGTTTTCTAGAAAGCCAGAATACTAGCAGCAATAGTTCAAGAATGCCTAATACTGCTGGAGGCATACACACAGAAAGAAAAGATAGTGTAGAAGCAAAAGCTTTTGAGGTCATCACTTTATCCCAGCCCATTGTATCACTGGGGTTTCCTTGGTGGCTCAGATGGTAAAGAATCTGCCTGCAATGTGGGAGACCTGGGTTCGGTCCTTGGGTTGAGAAGATCCCTTGGAGGAGGGCGTGACAACCTACTCCAGTATTCTTCCCTGGATAGTCCCCATGGATAGAGGGACCAGGTGTGCTGCAGTCCATGGGGTCATACGACTGAGTGACTAAGCATAGCATAAGCATATTGTATCATTAGTTTTATTAATGGGATTTTTTTAAATTACAGAATTGTTTACCAGGAAGCAAAGTCTGTTATATGAAAATTTCTGCAACATGCAGTTAAAATACAAAAAAAAAACTCTTGTTACTTAAACATTATACTCCAAATGCTTGCATTGTAGAATACTATATTAAAAATTGGCTAATATTATAGTCATTAGAAATATCATAATTAAATTAGGTATCTGGAAAAAGCACTGCTATGATTCATAGCATTTTCATAAATAGTAGATAAATTACAGTGCTTGTGAATAATAGTTAATAAAAGGCAGTATCCTGTTTGCTCACCAAAATTCACTGTCTCCCCAACTCAGCTTCTGTCTCCTACATTATGTTAAGGGCTCACTCATCGGCACTGAGGCTTCCATTCTGTGCCTGTCATAATTCCCTCCAAAATTTTCTCACATCACTTGCTCATCTTCAGGTCAAGACTTTTTCAAATACTATATTCTGTACAGTGTATATTCTAATTTTACCCCTTGATTTTCCTTTTTTTCCTTTCTTATTTGAATATATTTAATTACTATTTTAAGTAATTATTGGCTTTTTAGCTGTAGACCTTTGTATTTTTTTCAGTTTCCTCTAGGAATTACAATATGCATATGTAAATTATCACAGTTTATCCAGAGTTAACGAAGTACTACCTCAATTAAACTTAGAAGACTTATAACCATATAGGTCACATTACCCTCCCTTATTAATCTAGGTTTCCGTGATCATACGTATGATGTGTGCATACATAGAAAATTCTACCCTATTTTTCTTTTCACTTTATATATATATATATATATATATTTAAAGAACCTCGTAGCAGAAATATAGTTATTTTTATCCATATGTTTACCATTTCTATTGGTCGTTCTTCATTCATGGAGATTTAGATATCCCTCTGGTCTAGAAAATATGATCTAGATTTTCCTTTTGCCTGAGGAATTCCCTTTAACATTTCTTTTGGATTGGGTTTTCTGGAAATAAATACTTCAAGTTTTTCTTATCTGAGATTCTCCTTATTTTTTCTTTATTTTCTGAAATTTTTTTAGTTGAATATAGAACAAAAATGGTTCTTTTTTTTCAGAGGTTTAAAAATGCTCTTCCATTAATTTGTGGCTGTCTTTAGTGTCTGAAGACAAATCCATGGCATTTTAATGTTTCCCTGTCCCAAGAATTTAAGAATAATACAAATTAAGTATTTGTACATATTTGTTTATATTTGTATTTATGAGTGTGTGAATATATATACACACATATGCACATGCATATGTAGGGAGAGAAAGAAAGATAAGTGAACTAAATGTATGCTATTATTTTGATAAGAATATATGGATTTAAATGACAGGAAATTATTTTTTAATATATCATTATTCCAATAATAACTGTAATAATGCATATGTCATAAAAGAACAGCTATAAAATTGCAAACATTCATAACATGATGTAAATTATGATTATAACAATTGAATTAGGTCTAAATGGTCTGTGTATTTTCTGCATTGATCCCCAAAATATTTAAAGTTAATAGAGATATGTATCAGTTTAAAATAGGTACAGTTCATAAAATGAAAAGCAATTAAATCACATGAAAAAAATTTCTCTCACACTTATAAAAATTTGATCATGGTTCATAGATTCTCATTTAGTGGGGGTGAAGGATAAGCTAGCTTACTTTATCCTCACCATGAAATTCCTTCCTCCTCAAGTTCGGCTGTCACCCAAGATGAAGTCCTGTTGTCATATCTGAACTTCAGAGAAGTAAAAAGAAAAAGACGACCGAAAGAATTCAGTTCCCAATTGAGTCAGTGGTATTTAAGTACCTCTCCTGGGAGACACCTACTGGTCATCTCTAGATGTAAAGACTGGAAATTATGGTCCTTTAGTTAGTTGTGGAGAAGGCAATGGCACCCCACTCCAGTACTCTTGCCTGGCAAATCCCAGGGACGGGGGAGCCTGGTGGGCTGCTGTCTATGGGGTCACACAGAGTCGGACACGACTGAAGCGACTTAGCAGCAGCACCACCACCACCAGCAGCAGTTAGTCTTGTACCTTTTAGGAGGAACTTATTTGGAGTTTGAAAGTTAAAGTGGAGGTCGCTCAGTCTTGTCTGACTCTTTGCGACCCCATGGACTGTAGCCTACCAGGCTTCTTTGTCCATGGGATTTTCCAGGCAAGAATACTGGGGTGGGCAACCATTCCCTTCTCCAGGAGATCTTTCTAATTCAGGGATCGAACCCAGGTTTCTGCACTGCAGGCAGATTCTTTACCATCTGAGCCACTGGGAAATTATGATCCTTTAGGTAGGCTTGTTGCTTTTTGGAGGAACTTAGTTTGAGTTTAATTAGTAAGAAAGCAGGACTGATGGAGATAGGGCCAGTAAGTTGTAGTTATTTTTAATTTTCTTTAATTTCAATAATTGAGATATGTTTAGTGTTAGAAAAAAGCATTGAAAGATTATCCATGTGCTCTAGAATTTCACATCCTATAGGGATAGTAGTTCTAAACATAGTTGCAAAGTCCTATAAAACGATAAATCTGGTATTAGGAAGGACTCCAAAGAGTAAGGAAACCAGATGCTCCTTGTTTAGATTAGGGAATAGGATTCCACAAAGATTTTGGATTGGCTAATCTCTCAAGGTCAGAGTGAGAAAACAGAATACCATCTCTTTATTTAAGTTTGATTTTATGTCCAGAACACTGTACTTAATTGAAAAATCACTGCATTTTCTAAGAATGTACATGTGCTTTCTGAGGTAGGTGATAATTTAAATAGTGTTGCTCTTAAACTGTTGTTCAGAAGTTTTATCTGGTGTGCTTTTCCTTTATAAAATTTTGTTAAATGATAAAGAGACATTGAAAGTCAACTAATTGATCTGAATGCCAGTTGTAAGTAGGGAATTACTTTAAAAGTAAGAAGAGGTGAGGCATGTTTGCATATGGCTACATATATTGAGTATTTTATCACTAATGAAAGTCATCTTTGGAACCTTTAAAGTGTTAGTCTCTCAGTTATGTCTGATGCTTTGTGACCCCATGGACTGTAGCCTGCCAGGCTTCTCTATCCATGGAATTCTCCAGGCCAGAATGCTGAGTTAGTAGCCATTCTCTTCTCCAGGGGATCTTCCTAACCCAGGATCAAACCTGGGTGTCCGGCATTGCAGGCAGATTGTTTACCATCTGAACCATCAGGGAAGCAAAGGACTATGAAAAGAGGGAAGTACTGTAAGTTAGCATAAGTTTTAAGTAGTATTTTATGTTTTATGTAATTTTTGTACATGAGCAACTAAAGGAAACAATAGACACTAAAAATTTAAACATTATTTAACTTTTAAGATTTATGTTTAGGTCTGACTAGCAGAAAAGCACAAGACAAGATGGTGGATATGAGCTGGCATTACCCTGATGTGGGTTAAAAGTTGAGGTATGCCTTCACTAGATATCAACTTTACATTGGAAGAAAAACCAGACACTCTCTTTCCAAAGTTCCTATAGGACGATTTGGTCTTTATGCAAACATACATTTTCGTGTTGAGAATTATTTTAGTAATTTACTCTTGTGCAACAATTAATCTCAAAGATTAGTGGCTTAAAAAATCATTTTTTTTTTCTCACAGTTTCTATGGGTCAGGAATCCAGGTGCTGCTCAAGTGGGTTCCCATGATGCTGCAGTCACATCAAGGCTCAACACGGAAAAATAATTTCTTACCTCATTTGCATGACCATTGGCAGGATTTCAGTTCCTTGCTGACTGTTCCAAGACTCTAGTTGCTAACTGTTGGTCAGAGGACTCCTTCAGTTTCTTCCCTAGGGAACCTCTCCACGGAGGATCACATAACATAGAAGCTTAATACATCAGGGAAAGTAAGGGAGAGAAGAGTGAGGGCCAACAAGATATAGAACACTAGCAAAACAGAAGGCACAATCTTCTGTAACTTAAAAACAGAAGTGACAGTCCACCACATTGACATTTTCTATCCATGAAAACAAGTCTCTAAGTCCAGCCTACAGTTAAGGTGAGGGATTATACAAGGATGTAAGTGTCAGAAAGCAGGTATCCCTGGACACCATCTTAGAAACTGCCTACCACAAGATTAACTGATATTATATACTTTAAATGAATAGTACTATGACTCAAATACACCAGGTGTTTAGCATTTCAATAAATACATTGTTGGCAGATCCAGTGTGTCTGAGGTACGTGAGACATGTCAGACAACAAATTAAACAAATCCCCTGACCATGAGAGAGAGAGAAAGGAAAGAGACAATGAATAATTAAAATGAATAATTAGTTTTATACAAGAAGAGGGTATTTGTTGTGGAAAGAAGATGGAGAGAGTCTGGAATATAGATGGGAAGTTGGGGACGAATTATTGTATTAAGAACACTATTTATTGAAAGCATAGCATTGTAGCAAATACTTGACAGGGTGAAGTAGGTAATGAAATAGGTATATGGGGAAAAGGCACACCAGACAGAGAAAAAGCTAGAGTAAAGCACTAAGTTGGGAATGTGACTAGAGTATCTGTGAAACAGCAAGGAAGCCAGTGTGACTAGAACTTAGGACAGGGAAGATTTGTGGAAGAAGATATTGGGAAAATAGCAAGGGATATGATTATATAAGGCATTATAGATAAGGTATTCCAAGGACTTGGACTTTTAAATGAAGGGAGAAGCAATCATAGTATGTTAAACAGAGGAAATTAACATGATACACCTTACATTTTTGAAAGACATCACAGGCTCCTGAATTTATGTGTGTGCGTTTATACATAATTTTATATATATGTAAAATAGATACTTACGTGAGAATGGGGACAGTTGGAACAGAGAGATAAGTTATGAGGCTATGGAAGAAAGCTAGGAAGATGTGATGCCTGTGCACAATGCTAGAAAAGAAAATTCAATGATTGTATTCTAGAAAAGCACTTAAAATAGAGTTCCCTGGTGGCTCAGATGGAAAAGAATCTCCCTGCAATGCAGGAGACCCAGGTTCAATGCTTGGGTCGAAAAGATCCCCTGGAGAAGGGTATGGCAACCCATTCCAGTATTCTTGCTTGGAGGAGTCCATGGACAGAGGAGCCAGGCAGGCTACAGTGCATGGGGTCACAAAGAGCCATACAGGACTGAGTAAATGACACCTTCACTTTCAAGATAGGAGTGTAGGATTAAGAGATAGAGACTACTCTGTATAAAATAGATAAGCAAAGGATATATTGTATACCATAGGGAAATATGCCATTATTTTGTAATAACTTTAAACTGAGTATAACCTATAAAATATTCGATCATTATTTGTACACATGAAACTAACATAATATTGTAAATCAACTATACATGAATTAAAAAAAATAGAGGTAAGAAGGTTCTATGATAGACTAAACAGTCAGTGTGGAGGAAAAGGAGACAAAGACAGTCCCAGTGTTTTTGGCTACACATTTCTTGAAAAGTAAAACTACAAGGACGGGATCATCATCAGCTGCCATGAGGAAGGCTGTACGTGTAGCATGTTTTATTTTACGGTGGAGGGATTCAGTATTCTGGTTTTGAATATGTTTAGTCAAAATGCCAAGTAGACAATAAGGTATATGAATTTTGAGTTAAGGAAATACTTTATGGCTATGCAAATATATTTGAGACATGCCACTGTATAGATAGAAAATAGAAATGAATGTAGCTAGTGAATAGAACTAGGAATGCAGAACTATTGGTCATTTAATAATGTGGAGAAACACAATAGCTTAAATTAAAGCTATTCTGAATTCTTAAATTATTGCTATTCTGATTAAATAGCAAACAAAGCTACGTTTTATTTAACTTAATTTGAGCTTTGCAAATCTTCCATGCATTTAGTTTTGGCTCAAGAGCTGGGGTACATTTAGATTTCCCTGAATGAAGGGAGACCATTTCCTTTTTTCTCTAATATTACAGAGAAGTCTGAAAACATTATTTAAATTGATAGTGGAAAGGATAAACATATCGATACTGAATAGAAAGCTGTTTTCAGTTATTGTTCATTAACTATCTAAAATATATATTTATTGTTACAAAATATATATTTAATTATAAACATATGTTAAAATAAAATTAAAGCATATAAAAATAGAATTCTGAATTAACTCTATTTTTGAATAGAGTTACGCATGTATTACAAACATGTATATGAAATAATAATTTAAATTATGGACTTGGAATGTTATTACAAAGGTCCAAACATAACATTGATTATAAAATATAGAACTTATTTTGCAGTGTGAAAATATATATTGCAAAATTTTTCCAAAGGTTCACGTGTTCCTACTTGATTGTACTCTGCTGTTCTGCCGTCCTCAACATGGAACTTCCTTCTCTCAGTCTAAAAGAGCTACTCTGATTCTCACAACATGGACACACTAAGTCTTTGGGGAATGGAAATAAAAAATATCGATGTCTTACAATTTGGTAAATTCACATAAACTGCTGCAGATTAGTGAAAACCGCACAACTTTGAATTTTATAAAAATAAATGGAAATAATATTAGTTTTCAAATACTTAGCATCACATAGAAATGAAAGTATGTTTTCAGTAGAAAGAGTCCAAGTCCTTGATACAGAAAACCCAGAGCTGATCCTTCACTCCCTGTTACTAGCTACTTAACTTGTGCTAATTATCTTACTGTCATGAACCTCAGTTTGCTCACTTGCAGTAAAAGGTAAACAGTAATTCCACTGCTTATATCAAAGAGTTGCTAAATGACCCAACAAAATATTGTGGACATTGAAGCATTTTCTATAGTACAATATATGTATAAATAAAATATATTATTCACATATGAATATTAACCTGACCCATATCAATGTCGTAGATTTGTTTGTGAAGACTGAAATGGTGTTCGTACTCAATGAATAATTAATTTTTATTTTTTCAATAAAAGGGGGGCAGTAATGTTCTTTATATGAATGTTATTGTTTAGTAGCTCAGTCATGTCTGACTCTTTGCAATACCATGGACTGTAGTCCACCAGGTTCCTCTGTCCATGGAATTCTCCAGGCAAAAATACTGGAGTGGGTTGCCATTTCCTTCTCCAGGGGATCTTCCCAAACCTGCGATCAAACTCAAGTCTCTAGCATTGGTAGGTGGATTCTTTAACACGGAGCCACCAGGGAAAGTTATGAATGTTAATTCAGTATTAAGAACTTTACAGGATACATTCTCTATGTGGAGAAACTAATTGAGTAAACAAATAAGTACTTATTTAAAAACAACAACAACAACAATATATTTGGATAGATAGGCTTATTTTGCTTCTACAAATTTTGAAGGGTAATATCTTGAGGGCTTGTGTTCCTAAACATTTTCTCTAAGAACATCTGCAGAAATTTGAATGTACAATCATCAAAGTAAAATTTTAGTGCAAATGAATTAGGTGTAGATTGAGTATAGATGGTTATTTGAAAGGCTGATGTTACAATCAGATATAAGCAGGTGCACATATCTGAATGATCATGACTTCCATATTCACTGTTTTCAATATAAAATCACTTTAAGAAGTACAGATGTAGTTTTGTGTATTCCCACTGCTTGTGTGTTCTTACTTAAATACTGCGAATGATTCGGTAATGTTTAAGTAAACAGTTTGCTGTAACTTTAGACAATTTCGTTAGATTAGCAGAAGACTGAGCACCAGCCCTGTGTGATATTCTATGGGGTTAAATTACTGCATATTCTCCAAATGACCTAATAAACTTTGCTCAAACTCATCAATGAGGTGTCACGGAAAAAATAATGCAAAACTACCTCCCAGTTCCACCATCTTGTAGTATGGCAACACCTGTGAATAAACTAGATGATGAACCAAGCTTAAAAAGTGCCCAGGAGAGAAGGTTGGCTAAATTAAAAACTCTTTAGCTCTGTGGTTCTCATTTCTTAAGCAACAAAAATATTTCTGAAATAGCATAAAGAACTGGATATAGTTAGTAAGTTACAAGAAAGAATAGGATATACTGATTTAAACAAAGTATTTTACTATGTATTTTATACACTATATTTTGCATTTATTTCTACCTATCAATGTTGGCAAACCACCGTCCCAATACATACAGATACAGGAGAAAATTAGCCAAATAAGATAGCATTTTACTTAATCTAAGAGAGAGAGTATACAATGTTTTTCTTTTTTGCTATATCCATTAAGCACATAATTATTATGTTTGCATTCTTGCTACACATGGTGAATATTAAGCAAAGAATTAAAACAAAGTAAGATGAGCATTCCTAGAGAAAAACTTTCAATATGAAGGTGTTTCAGGTGAATCTAGCCTAATTTATATCAGGAAGATATACCTGAAAAAGTCAAGTACTGATGGATAAATGGGAGCTTGCAAAGACTAAGTCCCAAAAGGATAAAAGGGATGGGGTGTCCCTGGCAAGAACAATAACACATAGAAAAGGAAACCAGAATTGAAAGAGACACATGTACCCCAATGTTCATCACAGCACTGTTTATAATAGCCAGGACATGGAAACAACCTAGATGTCCATCAGCAGATGAATGGATAAGAAAGCTGTGGTACATATACACAACGGAGTATTACTCAGCCGTTAAAAAGAATTCATTTGAATCAGTTGTGATGAGATGGATGAAACTGGAGCCAATTATACAGAGTGAAGTAAGCCAGAAAGAAAAACACCAATACAGTATACTAACACATATATATGGAATTTAGGAAGATGGCAATGACGACCCTGTATGCAAGACACGAAAAAAGACACAGATGTGTATAACGGACTTTTGGACTCAGAGGGAGAGGGAGAGGGTGGGATGATTTGGGAGAATGGCATTCTAACATGTATACTATCATGTACATGTAAGAATTGAATCGCTAGTCTATGTCTGACGCAGGGTACAGCATGCTTGGGGCTGGTGCATGGGGATAACCCAGAGAGATGTTGTGGGGAGGGAGGTGGGAGGGGGGTTCATGTTTGGGAACGCATGTAAGAATTAAAGATTTTAAAATTAAAAAAATAAAAAACTAAAAAAAAAAAATAAAACAACAACAACAACAACAACAAAAAACACATAGAAAAGCCTAGACGCAAAGGAAAATTCCAGAAGTATTCCAGAAACTATAGAAAACTGAATAAAACTTAAAGTGAAAGTGTTACTAGCTCAGTCGTGTCCAGCTCTTTGCAACAGCATGGACTGTAGCCCACCAGGCTCCTCTGTCCCTGAAATTATCCAGGCAAGATTCCTGGAGGAATCGCCATGCCTTTCTCCATGGAATCGTCCCGGCCCAAGGATTGAAGCTGGGTCTCCCTCATTGCAGGCAGATTCTTTACCATCTGAGCCCCCAGAAAAACCCCAAATAAAACATAAGCCTAGTTCAAAATTGTTGAAAAGATATGACAGAAATCATCTTCTCCAGGCAAGATAAATGCAAGATAAGATCCCAAGAAAGATACTAATACAGATTTCCATTACATGAAGTTTTTATTTTTCAAATTTCTCAGTGTTTAATTTTTTAACTTATTTTTTTACATATTTTGATGAAAGTGAAAGTGAAGTCGCTCAGTCCTGTCCAACTCTTTGTGACCCCATGGACTGTAGCCTATCAGGCTCCTCCGTCCATGGGATTTTCCAGGCAAGAGTGCTGGAGTGGATTGCCATTTCTACATAGTAAATGCATGGCCATCAATTTCTTGTCAGTCGTCACTGTCTACAAAATAGGGCAAAATATCTCCTAGGCTCCTGACCTTATAGAGTTGGCTCGATGGCCAATTTGAAGCAGCTATCAGAGTTGCAAGTCTAGATCCTGGAAGGTCTGAAAATGCCACAGCTCCATTCACTACATACAGAGGTGCTCCAGATGCTCTCTTTGTGTCAGTGTTTTCTATCATCTGTCTGCATCCTCTCTACCAGATCATGATCTCATCATAAAGGCAGGGACCCTGTCTTATTCACCTTCATAAGCAATTCATTTCTAAGCACAGTGCCTAAAAATAACAGGTGCTCAGTAAATATTTATTGAATAAATGACTACATTTTTTTTTTAAGTTTGAAAACTCTTAGGAGTAAATCCTAACAGTGTATTTCCTCTTGTAGAACAACTATTCCTGAAAACACATTATGTGTAATGTATTCCAGAAAGTCACAAGCCCATTTTATAGTGAACTAAACTTCTGTTATATTAAGGAATGCATGCAATACCAGTTATTTTAATGCTCATATTATTTTAAACTGAGCCTTTCACCATCTGTTCCAACTCTTAAGCCGTGGATACAAAAGAACACATTTCCCTATTACATTTGTAAAATGTAAATATAAATGATTTAAATACATTTATATACCCATGAAGTAATGCTGCATGCAGCTGGCATGGGGCTCCCTTATGTTGCAAAAAGAAATAATAAAGGAGAAAGCCTGCTGAAACAGAGAGTTTTACTCTCTATGACTTTTTGTTATGGCACTGGAAGGTCAAGTCTTTACTATAGAAAAATATTGATTTTTCTCAGTAATGAATTTCATTTGCAAACTATAATTTCTCTTTTGTTCATTTTGTTGAACTGTTCTTGAATGGATTTCAGTTTCTCTACAGAAGTCACAAAATTCTATGAAGTCCAAATTAATGGACATTTGGGTCCCTAATAGAATTCTGAGTGCACTTTGTGAGCTTTCATTGATTTTGCTTTGGATTCTTTGCAATGAGGCATAAAGTCCTACCAAAAGAATTGTTTACTGAGCCTAATTAAAGTATAGTCATCCATATAATCTTCGGCAAGAAGACACTTTAAAATTTAACAAACGTGCCTTTTTTAACCTACCTGCATTGGGAAGTTACTGTAACAATAATAAAAAAGAAACATAAAATATGTGCTCTGGTGCTGCTTGTTACGTCAATATCCATTCCCTATAATAGACACTTGAAAGGGTTTGAGACCTATAATTTTCTAGAGAGCTACATCCAAACAAAGGATATGAGGCATAACAAATATGTATATTTCATATTCTAAGCAATATAGGAAATGAGAATTGACCAAAAAATATGCCAGAACTTTGCAACTCTTTTGCACTGTGTTAAAATAACATGTTTATCCTCACCCTCTGAAAAGAATGAGACATAATTCTCATTAGAGTGTAGTTAGTAATGTGTGCTATTTAGGCCATCACCTTGTTTACTGCTGTCATTTAGTGATAATACTTTAAAAAATGGCAAGAACAAAAAATTAACAGCTTAATATCCTTGAATTAGACTGGTGGCTCCCAAAACCTTTATTCACAAAGTACATTGCTCAGGGAAAGAAAAACCTAACAGAGTATATTTTACTACTTACGTCTGAGTTATCTTCAGCTATAGACAATCCATAATGTGCTATTTTCTATTATTGAAGATAAACCTTACACATACAAACACATATAGACACACACACTCACTATCCTGCAATGTGGCAAAAATATTATAAGACCACAGAAAGTAGTTCAAAAAAGGGGTCATAAAAATTCTACCAGAAAAACTATTAAGTATCAGGTTTAAAAATGTTATTTGTAAAGCATTGTCTTCTATTTTTGTTTTAAACATGACAATTTAACTACCTATACATTGATGGTGTACTTCTTCATTTTCTATATTCCATAATGAAACCCCCAAAAGTGTCGATCTATTGAATTAAGGCAGCATAGATTTAATATAGGACAGTTTGCCTCTGTTATCACTCCAGCCCAAGAGGTTGAAGTGTTTAGAAAACAGGTATATTTCATACAAATTCAGCATCTTTATCACTCACAATGTTTCTAGGATTGAAGAACTAGAATTACAAGTCTTCAGAGTACAATGTCAGTATCTAACTAAATAAAGATGTCTAAAAATCATAAAATATAAGGAATAAACATTTTAAAATAGGAAGCTTCTGAAGAGTAGGTTATTTACATAATTGCTGGTGTTACATAGTGTTTATTCAGTAAATTACTAATCTCTCTAAGCCTCCATTTCCGTAGTATCCTGGGGTGAGAGTAGAGGAAGGGAGGACAAGCAAATGGGGTTTAAGGAAAAGAAAGTTAAGTCGCTCAGTCGTATCTGACTCTTTGTGACCCCATGGACTGTAGCCTACTAGGATTCTCCATCCATGGGATTTTCCAGGCAACGTACCGGAGTGGGTTGCCATTTCCTTCTCCAGGGGATCTTCCCAACCCAGGGACTGAACGAACCCTGGGGTCGATCTCCATCATTGTAGGCAGACACATTACTGTCTGAGCCACCAGGGAAGTCCAAAGGAGTTTATTTCTGTGGATAAAGTTGTAGATGCTTCTCCTTAACTCAAGCTAGATTTACTTAGACCCAGGAACCATGTGAGTCTTTATATATTGATGTAGGCTCTGCTGCTCAGGTGTTTCCAGGCTGACATGAAGGTATCAAGGTGCAGTTCTCATCTAGGGGATGAGAACTGAGATTTTTGAGATTTTCTTCAAACATAACTAGCTGTTTGCAGATTTCATTTCCTTGTGATGTGTGAGTGAGAAATGGAAATCTCATTTCCATTCTAGCTGTTGGCTAGAGTCTATTTTTAGCTCCTAGAGATCACCTGCAGTTCCTTTGAAATGAAGTCGCTCAGTTGTGCCCAACTCTTTGAAACCCCATGGACATTAGCCTACCAGGCTCTGCTGTCCATGGGATTTTCCAGGCAAGAATACTGGAATGGGCTACCATTTCCTTCTCCAGGGGATCTTCCCAACCCAGGGATGGAAACTGGGTCTCCTGCATGGCAGACAGATGCTTTACTGTCTGAGCCACCAGGGAAGCCCAATGGGGCAATTTGCTTTTGGGAGAATTTACAACATAGCAATTTGCTTTCTCCAAATAATCAGGAGAGAGTCTTGTGAGGGTTCACTTTCTTTTGAGGTATCATCTGAACACCCACCCAGGATAATCTCCATTTTGGTTAATTCAAAGTGAACTGATTTGTAACCTAATCACTGCTGTGATGTTCCTGTCATAGTCATACTTAAGGGAAGGGAATCTCACATCAGGTACAGAATACTTAAGGGCCACTTAAGAAATCTATCGCCTTAATGATAGCGTAGAGCTATCTTTACTAATATTTGGCTTTAAATTCTATCTCATTCTTCTAAAAGTTCCAGTTGTGTATTTATTTAAATGTATTATTAGCATATTCTATTAGCATAATAATTTTATGATATAGATATGTTTTGATATAGATTTATGTTTATATGATTTATAGTTATATAATTATAGATATATGTATATGTTGGGATACATTTTCAAAATATCTTACTATTTTTCTACTTCTCTAAGAATTTAGTGTGGTGATGAGGTTGTGGTGATATATGAAAATATTTTTTTTTAGAAAACCGAAACGTCATTTGAAGTGGAATCTGAAAACTTGCCTCACTCTTTTCATGACCATCTCTAAGACTAAAGCCAAAGTTAAATAGCCTGGCTTTATTGTTCATACATTCCAAAAGTATTCTACACATTATTAAAAATATTTTCTTAAATAACTTCCATAAAAAGAGAAGAAACATTTGCCTGCAGGAATCAGTGTTATAAGATAATTGCAGTTTTCCCAATTTTTACATTTGTCTTACTCTGAAAGAGCTCACTGCTACTCATTACACATATATAGATCATACCTGTTTATGGCTTTTCCACAGTCTCAAGTGTGGCCTTCCTGATTCATGAAGAGTAGACTGAATGTACATGAAATAATCTCACATACTGATACGCACATATTGTGCACCCAGTGAGTAACTGTTTTCTTCCTTCCTGTTCCATGCCCGTAAGTGGGCATTTATGACAGCCCTCATGTATATAAATATTAAATGCAAATAAGACATAACAACAACAAGGCTGAGATAGATTCATGATGATACTGTACTGAGAACTGGGAAACGGGGAATCTGGCATTGCTGAGAAAGAGGCTGGTTGCATTTCTAAGAGATTTTAGGGAAGGAATGGCAAGGGTTATGCGGACACTCAGGCAATCAAGGCAGTAAAGACTAAGAATCTGGATGGGGATGTAGAATAAAATAAACAAAAAATGAGGCATGTTTTAGTTTCACAATCTCTAATGATTGTATTTTTAAACATATTCTACAATGCATCTAAGGTAGCTGCTAAAATAGGTAGCAAATAGCATATTACTATCCTATAAGGGTGATATTCTAAATTCAGAGCTTTATGAGTTATTTTCTGTGCTTGCTGTTAGTAATATTTTTTCTTTTAATTTTGTTCTTTGCTTTATATTGGTGATGAAAAATCTAATACAAGATTTTCTGACTTTAAAATTCTAGCTCTTTAAAATTACTGTTTAAAAATATTTTTATAGTATTATGGCAGTAGATATTCACTTGGGTTATTGCATACTGTATCTGTCATTTTCTTTATTATTTTTATTGTATTTTTTGTATTTTGACAAAGTTCTGCTAAAACAGAACCTTGATTTTCCTAGAGATATCATCATTCTTTAGCAAATGGGAATTGGAGTAATTGCTAACAGAATCATCATCAGCCATAGCCCCTACACTCTAAGATCTCTGACAAGAATTCTCTCTGGCTGAATAAATCAACATGCTATTTTCTTTTCCTTTAAAGCTAGGATGACATTTCAACTAAACTATACTGAAAATAACTTTCCAAATCAAGCGATCTCCCACATATATGTATTCTTTTTATCACGACCTGAAAGCAGATTGATAGTCATAAATCAGATGGCTTTTCTGCCAGATTTTGGTATGGCTTAGCTGAAATAAATGTACTCAGAAGTAAAATTGACCACTTCATAGAGACAAGCAGAAAAGTCTATTATTTTAAAATGATCATTTTAATCCTGGGTTTTATGCATTTTTCAAATAGGTCAGTAGGATTGAGTATTAATTTGCATTTCTCTTCCACTAATTATCTTATGTGCTTTGAGAAAGTAAGTAATGGAAGTTAAATAATGAAAACAGGTATGCTAAAATTGGGCAAGAAAGTGTTATAGTGCTCTAAGAAGTATGCCAGTTATGAAATTGTCTTATTTTCTTGGGATAAAATGATGGTCTATTAGATTTAATAATTCAAGAGAATTTTTTAAAAATTGAATATCTTCTAAAATTATAATCCTGTCTTAGTTTTCTATTATATATATTTAGTATATTCTACAATTAACGACTGTCATAGTCACTTACGTTCAGTGAAATAGGGGTTTCCCAATATATTAATACTATATATACCTGAGGTTCCAGTGCAATCAGTTTGCAGTAGGATCCAGGAAGCCAGGAATCTGAGTTTTGAAAATGCTCTCCAGCTGTTTCTTATGAAGGTAGTTGAATGCCTATCAGTAGACTGATAGTGGAACCACTATTTTACCAGACCATGGTAAAAGTTCTAACAGACATTTCTGATAGGGCATAAGATAAAGAGCTAAGACACTACAGGATTCTTACAAGATTTTACATCGTGTAATTTTCAGATGTTCATTTTCTGCTTGATCTACTTAACTTCCCTCCAGGGTCATACTAGTATCCTCTACCTGTGCAGGTGAGTTTGCCTGCCCCCCAAGTTTTCCTCAGTAAATGATCAAATAGAAGTTGGCTGAAATAGACATACCCTGAGTCAAAATTTTAAAACAAATTAAACTCTACCTCTGTTTTGTGAACTTTTTATCAGGATTACATTGCACTATCAAAATTCTTAATATGTAGAACTCAGTTCATTATAAATCTTAGCTATTGTTGAAACATTTCCTTTCTGGCAGGGTGCTGAGGAAAAGAACAATGCCAGACTTTACCAATAAGGATAGGAATGTACCTGGGTGTCTGGAAGCTATATACTATTAATTTTAGAATTAAAAACACCATTTTAGGTTAATATGTAAAGTTATCCTCTTTTTTTTTTTTTTTGTCTTGGTCTGCAGGCATGGATATGTGACTTTACTTGCATATTTGCCATGTTAAGATTATATGGTTTTGTGATTTTATATGGATGTATATTCAGTCCTTTCAAACGTAAAACTGGGAACTTCCAAGTGATGCTTTTCATCTGCTTATTTTCCTAAAATCAGATTTTCAGAGAATTCTCTTTAGGAACACTTCATTGTCCCTGTGAAGGAAGAGCCTTCCTTGTGTGTGTGTGTGTGTGTGTGTGTGTGTGTATGTTTTACTTTCAGAAAGAGTAAGAGGTTTAAAAAAAAGTCCCATTTCTCCAGTAAAATGATATGAAAGAAATAAAACTTTCAGTTTAGTAAAAGGAATTGAACCAGGGTCAACCTCATCCAGAGAAACAAAAACTTTTCTCAAATAAGTATTTCTCCCACAAAGAGTGATTCAATTACTGTATTAGTATATATAACCTGGGTTGTTGGAAAGACAGAGAATCATGTTGAATAGTTGGGACATGTCTTTGAAGGACATTCTGCTTTTGTGGCTAAGTTATTTGATAATCAAATATATCAGAAATTAATCGCTTTTCATTCAAACACATTTACTACTCCTTATTTTTAAATTTTTTTTCTGAAGCTATAGATTTAAAAAATGATGAAAGGGTATTTTCAGTTAAATAATGGATAAGAGGACTCATAATCAGCCAAGCAGGTGATCTGAAAATGGCATTAAAGCCAGTGTAATAAAATAACTCAGTCATCAACTCAAAAACAGTACCAGTCCCTTTGTATGGTTTATTGGTTTAGAAATATATAAGAAAAGATGTGTTAAGAGAGACAAGGGAATGCAGGAACATGTTGAGACAGAAACAACGTAAAATATAGTGGATAAAATACTTCAGTGTTAGAACTTGAAGTTCCTTATTTAACATGAATGCCTTCAGATTTTGGAAAGTTCATTCTTTTTATGAATTTGTGATTTTAGAAAACCAAACCACTACTGCCATTTTTAAATTGTTCTCCATGTCATTGAATTTCTTCTTTGCTTACTACCCCAGCGCTGAAAACACTAGGTTCTCAGTGACTATTTTATTCATTTCGCTGCTGATATAAAAAAAATTATGTTCAAATTGTTGAGTTAATACAATCTATGTGGCATTTGTGTAATAATATCTTCTTCATCTATCTCTTTGCTTATATGTAGTTACATAAATGAGTACATATATAAGTCTGTGCTTTTAGTATAAACTATGATATATAAACTGTGTGACAGTTTCCCACTGTGATATAGTGTCTCCTAAAGAGTAGTAGCCCTCTGTATTTATAGTATCTTACCAAAAATAAACATATTTTTTAAAAAAACTGTGAGAATGAGAAAATAACAAATAATTTTTGCAAGTATTTTCTGCCAATTTTATCAGCTTTTTAAAAACATTATCAAATAGGTCCCAAATGTATTGAGTCATGCAGTTTCTCCCCCTACCATGATTCATCATAATTTGTAAGACAATAGATAATAATAATTTAATGATATGCTTGGCACATATGAGTAATTTGTGGAACAAATTTGGTTTGGGCAGATAATATACCTAGTTAAAAGGGTATATGTTCCAATGGTCTTTACAGTAATGTAAAAATTTCTGGTAGGAATCCAGTGAACAGACCTCTGTTTTTTATTTATGGGTAACTTAGTTTCCTTGACTTAGGGGTGACCATCTTGTTGCAGCCAACTTCTATAATGCCTGTAGGGGGCTGGAGAGGGATAGATTCTATGCCAGAAGAAAGCACAGTTGACAGGACAATGAAAATGCCACAGCTGTAAATGATAGAATCAAAAGTTTGAGGGACTCAAGTTCCCAGTGGAATCTTTGAACCACTACATCAGTCTCACTTGCCCACCTGACATTGTGGTGGTGGTAAATTGTTATTAGTATCCATTAATGTACAAAGCTAGTAATCATAACCTTTGCCCTTTATTAATCATTTACACTGTGTTTGGCAATGCACTTTATATACGAGATCATGCATGTTATTTAAGTAAATCCTCTGAGTGGTTATATTTATTCTCATTTAAGAAAAGAAAGCCAAGAATTATAGAGTTGAAATAACTTGCTCAAACTTTCATTTCAGAATACAGTGATGGACAGATAATAGTCTTAATCTCACATAGAGCAACAATAAAAACTTGAGCTACATTAAGAGAAGCTAAGTAGAAAATAGCTGCTAAGGGCTTCAAAAATAAACAGAGAACTGGCAGTCACGTGGAATTAGGAAGTCAACATTTGGAATTCAGGACTAATAAGGAAGAATGACTGGTTAATACCCCATATTTTCAGTGGAGACTGCAAGTTCAGTTTAGTTCAGTCACTCAGTCCTGTCCAACTATTTGCGACCCCATGAACTGCAGCATGCCAGGCCTCCCTGTCCATCACGAACTCCTGGAGTCCACCCAAACCCATGTCCATTGAGATAGTGATGCTATCCAACCATCTCATCCTCTGTCGTCCCCTTCTCCTCCTGTCTTCAATCTTTCCCAGCATCAGGGTATTTTCAAATGAGTCAGTTCTTCACATCAGGTGGCCAAAATATTGGAGTTTCAGCTTCAACATCATTCCTTCCAGTGAACACCTGGGACAGATCTCCTTTAAAATGGTCTGGTTGAATGTCCTTGCTGTCCAAGGGACTCTCAAGGGTCTTCTTCAACACCACAGTTCAAAAGCATCAATTCTTTGGCACTCAGCTTTCTTCACAATCCAAATCTCACATCCATACATGACCACTGGAAAAGCCATAGCCTCGACTAGACGGACCTTTCTTAGCAAAGTAATATCTCTGCTTTTGAATATGCTATCTAGGTTGGTCATAACTTTCCTTCCAAGGAGTAAGTGTCTTTTAATTTCATGGCTGCAGTCACCATCTGCAGTGATTTTGGAGCCCAAAAAAATAAAGTCTGACACTTTTTCCACTGTTTCCCCATCTATTTTCCGTGAAGTGGTGGGACTGGATGCCATGATACTAGTTTTCTGAATGTTGAGCTTTAAGCCAACTTTTTCTCCTCTTTCACTTTCATCAAGAGGCTTTTTAGTTCCTCTTCACTTTCTGCCATAAGACTGGTGTCATCTGCATATCTGAGGTTATTGATATTTCTCCCAGCAGTCTTGATTCCAGCTTGTGTTTCTTCCAGTCCAGCGTTTCTCATGATGTACTCTGCATATAAGTTAAATAAGTAGGGTGACAATATACAGCCTTGATGTACTCCTTTTCCTATTTGGAAGTAGTCTGTTGTTCCATGTCCAGAAGTTCCACCTAAAACCTAAAAACAAATAAAAATTAAATCATCTTTAAGTAAATCAAGTGATCTCTCTATGAATTTCTGCCTGCTACCAAAAGTAATAAGCACAAGTAATTGGTTCCGCTAGAAGATATCACCGAATGACTGAAAACCAAGAGAATGTGTATAATGTGAAAGAAATCCTAGAACAGAAAATTCTGATAACTGAAATGAAGAATTCAATCAGTGGGTGTAAAAGAAAATTAACATTGCTGAAGAGAGGCTTACTGTCTAATCTTCTTTTAAAGCAATCTATTGAATTAAGCAATGAATATCCATCATGAATAACAGAGACCAAAAAATTTTCAAAAAAAGAGAGAGTTACATTTAATTAGAATCATAAGGGAGAGAAAAGAATAGGCAGAAGCAAAATTCAAAGTGATACTCATATATAATATTCCAAATCTGACAAAAGATATGAGACTGAAGAAACTATAAAAATCAAAAATGAGAAGAAAGTCTAGCTACTTCATATAAAATCTGCTGAAAAATGAACACAGAAAAGCTTTATAAGGAGTCCAAGGGAAAGGCATCTTGTCTTCAAAGGAACTAAATGAGATTGAGATTGACAGCTGACTCACATTCTTTATAAAATCATCAGGTGTACAACAGATATAACCTCAATAAAGTAAAAATGAAAAAATGACATTTTCAATATCTACCACATTTTAAAAAAATGCATATAATACATATATAACATGCATTATATATGGTATTATTCCAGTATTAAAAATTTCAAAAGCAGATGAATTTAGGCTATCATAACAGAAGTGAAATAAGTGGTTACTGCAAGATTGTGGGGAAGATTGATGCCTGGAAGAGACCATAAGGCAAGATTTCATGCTCCTGGAAATATTCTATAATTTGATTTGTTAAAAGCCAGGATCAATAAATATGTTGTTTGTAAAAATTCATCAAGCTCTATAGTTAAGAATTATGCACATTCTTATGTGTTTTTTTAAATTATCATTTTCAAGTTAAGATTTTATTTTTATAACAGTTTTATGATCTTTATGATCACAAGAAAATTGAGTAGAAGGTACTGAGATTTTTCATATATGCTGTTTGTCCCCACATTTACATAGCATCCTCCATTATCAACATCCCCCACTGGAGGTGTATATTTGTTACAATCGATGTATCCACACTGATATAGCATTATCACCCCCAAATCTATAGTTTACATAATGGCCATTCTTGGTGTTGTACATTCTGTGTGTTTGGAGAAATGTATAATGGCACATATTCATCATTATGATATCATGCAGAAAATTTTCTCTGCCCTAAACCTCCTTTGTGCTCCCTTGTTCATCCTTTGTCCCTTCCCCTAAATACAGATCCTTTTTTTCCCTAACTCTGTAGTTTCACAGTCTCAGTGAATTTTCCAGAATGTCATATACTTGGAATCGGACAGTATGTAGTTTTATCAAATTGACTTATTTCACTTAGTAATATGCATTTAAAATTATGTCTTTTCATGGCTTAATTTTAGCACAGTATGTTAATAACATTCTATTGCATGGATGTACCACTGTTTTATTTTTTTTATCATCCATTCAATTATTTAAGAACATTTTGGTTAATTCCAAGGTTTAGAAATTATAGTTAAAATTGCTGTAAATATCTGTGTGCAGATTTTCGTGTGGACATCAGTTTTTACGTCCTTTAGATAAATACCAAGAAAGATTGCTGGATTATATGCCAAGGGTATGTTTAGTTTTGTAAAATGCCATCTAACTGTCTTCCAACATTGTTGTACCATTTTGCATTTCTATCAACAATATATGAGAACTCCTGTTGCTCTACATCCTTGCCAGTATTTGGTATTGTCAAACTTCTTTTAATTTGCATTTTCCTGATGATGTATGATATGGAGCATCTTTTCCTATGCTTATTTGCCATCTGTCTATCGTCTTTGTTTAAGTATCTTTTATTAAAATTTTTTTGCCTACTTTTTAATCCAGTTGGTGCTCTCTAGTGAATTTTAAGAGTTATTTGTGCATTTTAGATAATAATCCTTTATCAGAGGTGTCTTGTAGAAATATTTTCTCCCTGTTTATGGCTTGTCTTCTCATTGTCTTGACGCTGTCTTCTGAAGAGTTTATTTGTTAGATGTTACATGTGAACGTTTATTGATATCCCAAAGTGTAACTGAAACAAAGGGAGATAAATTACTTTGGAAGTGAAAATTGAAGGACCTAATAAAGAATGAGATATGCAGACAAAAGAAAGAAAATAACATGTATTATACTGTGTAAAGCAGTTGAGCTAGCACCTGTCTCATCAGAAGGATTCAATAAATATTAGCTGCTACAGTAATGAGAAAGAGTAGACAGAAGAAAGAAGAAAATGCAGCAAGGAGAAGGGTTGATTGAGAGAGAAGTCAGAGGAAAAAAAGGGATTAAAAAAAGAAAAAAAGCAGCAGTATTAACTGTGAGAATTGCCATTCAAATTCAGTATTCATTTAATTATCATTTATTTTTTGCTTGCCACTTTTAATGTTTTATTTTATAGTGATACTCAATGTTGTTACATACATACGTGTTGTTCCATACATATGTGTTGATACATGTATTTGTTTAAAATCTTTAAAACTAATATGAAGACCAGCTTATTTATTTTGAAGGAGTTTATTATAACTGACTAAAACATCATTATCATAAGCTTTTTGTACAAGTACAGTTTTGTACATGGGCTGCCGTCTATGGGGTTGCAGAGTTGGACACGACTGAAGCAACCTAGCAGCAGCAGCAGCAGTTTAAATTTTGGAATCTATGCAAATGAGACAAAGGGAAAAGAAGGTGCATCTGACAACTGTTTCATAAAAAACATAGAGTTTTAAATGATATGAAGGAACAAAGTGTGGTATAAAGGACCATTGTGTTGCATAACTTCTTGTGTACCATTTCCATTTGTAGAAAGCAATTTTTTGGAGTTGTACACTACTATTGTGATCCATCTGAAATTCAACTCCTTTTACTTTTTCTGGCCTAGCCCTTATAATTTTTCTTAGTATTAATAATTTTATGGAGATATGGTTTAAACAATAAAATATAAAGTATAACCATTTCAAGTACATATTTTGATGAGTTTTTATAAATGTGTGCCACTGTGTAACAACCTCCACATTATGATACTGAAGTTTCTTCATTTTAAAATATGCCCTTTTCAGTCAGCATTTCTGTCCCCAATCCCTTTGCAGCATATTGTTAATCTACTACTCTCTGACATAATCTGGATTTCTTTTTTGTAACTATACAAAATATCACAAAATTTATTTTGCTCTCAGGTAGAGGTAATACAATGTTAAATGACTTAACTATGAGATGATTAATCATATACATATATTCTGGAATACTAAGTTGATATAATGTCATGGCATATATATATCATGGCCCACAAAATTAGTAAAGACATGACCCTCAATGGGATTTTATTTATATATATTTTTCTTACTCTTCACTGCTTTTATTTTTCTTATGTATTTTCTCTTTTCTCTCTTTTGTTTTCTCTTGGTCTCCTAACTATTTAAAGAGATCCCATTTTCTTCTAAGGAAATTTTGAAGGAGACCAAGTCTACTTAAAGCAAGAAAAGTTACAATGAGATCAGTTACCATGACCAGTTACAACTGGTCAATCCATGGGGTTATTGTTGAAAGCAATTCCATTAAACTTGTTTACTTTTTACCTATAAGTGATTCTTGTGCAGTGCAGTGACTTTGTGATTAATTTAGTAATGAATAATCTCAAATTTTATGACTCTATTGACACAGTTTTGTTATTTTAAGTTATGGCCGTGGTGTTTCCAGTTATTCTTTTTAACTCAGACCTAAGTGTTCAGTCACAATTGTAGATACAGAATTCTGCTTATTCAGAGAAAATGTGCCCTTTGGAATACTGTTTTTGCTTTAGGGCCCCTATTCTATATACTATGTTCTCCTTGGTACTATTCATCTCTTGATTCATTTGTATCTTTCTGTTTCAAATTTATCTATTATGTAAAACTCTAGTGATGCATGATCAAACAAGCCATCTTCTTACTAGTGTATGATCTGATAATGGTAAATGTTTAGATTGGAATTTAACTTGTAGGTTTGCATACAGCACTTTCGTTTCCAATATGCAAGGCCTGTTCTAGGCATTTCACATGTGTTATTTTCTTGTCTCTTTACAATCAATGAAGAAAATGAGTGCTACTATCTCCTTTTGATAGATGAGAAAAATTTAGCATAGAAAAAATATAAAACTCATAAAATTTTACATATAGTCAAACATATATTGTTATCAGTGTGATAGGCACACTTTTCCACCATAGCTAATTACATTCATATAGATCAGAAGAGTGAGGTACATGGTTAGCTTTAAGCCATGAGAGCAGTTTTCTTCTTATTGAGTGAACAGTAGATAATATAGAAAACAGTACATAATGTTCAAATTAGTAACGTGAGGAAAAAGCATCAAGATAATACAAATGATAAGGTACTATTTTATGTTTCTCCTTTTTTCTAAGACATTGATTTTGTAAATCTTTCCCCCAAAGCAAGTCTTTTCTCTGTCGGAATCTCAAGAAGTTTTGTAAAAAGGTAGTGCAAAATGAAAGCAGAGTAATATCTGTGCTATACCAGTATATTATTTTGAAAAATAAATGCACTATTTACCTTGACAATGTCATCTGTAACATCCTTCCAGGGATAAATATGATTATTCACATGGCTATTTTCCTACTGGGACATTTTAACCTGATCTGTATGATTGTTTTCACTATCAGGACAAAATGGCCTATTCCCTTAGCAGTGTGTTTTCACAACCTTTCAAATTCGAAAGAACATATAACATATGATTTTATTATATATTTTTGTGTCTATATATATACATATATATGCATTGTGTGTTTATATATATAAGTTTTTGAAACATACATATCTAGAAAAGTACAAACTCTTAAGTTAATGACTCACTAAATTTTCACAGGGACCATATCTCTATAAATATAAACCTAATAGGAAAGACAATATTACCAATATTTCAGGAAACCATTTCATACATCTTCCTAGCTATCTTCAGTTTAGCCACAAGATAACAAGTAAGCTGACCTCTATTACCATAAATTAATTTTGACCATTTCTGAAGACTATATAAATGTTATTATAAAAGATAACACGCCTTGTGTGTAACATCTTTTCTCAACATCATGTTAAAGAGACTCACCCGTGTTGTCATATATAGCAATAGTTTATTCTCATTGACAGATTTTATTATATTACATGAATATTCTGAAACACATTTATCTATTTTACTGCTAATGAACAAATTTTGTATAGTTTTCAACTTTCAGCTATTGTAGAGTTCATGCAAACAATATAATGTACACCTTCTGATCCCATTTTCTTATATTTTTTGAGTATGCAATTAGCATTGTGGTTATTGGGTTATAGGATAAATATATTTTTAGCTTTACTGTATACTGACGGATTTTCAAAGTACTTGAGCCAGTTTGCTAAACAATAACTGTTAATAAGAGTTCTACTTGTTCCACATTCTTCCCATATCCTGAAATAATGTTTTAGACATTTTTTTCAATAAGGTGGTCATGCATTTCCCTGATAAGAATTACTGTTGATCACACTTTCACTTGGTATTTGCTGTTTGGACATTGTCTTGCATGGAGTGCCTGTACAATTTTGGCCTTAAAGTATTAGATTGATTGTATTTTTCTTGTTAACTTCAGGAGTTTTATGAATATGTTTACTATAAATATTATTGAAGCATAATTGCCATAAATTGATCTATCCATATGTAAAGTGTGAAAGTTGATTAGTTGTAATGTATTTATAGACTCATGAAACCATCAAGACAATCAAAATAAAGAACTCATCTTTTACCCACAAAAGGTTCCTTATGACCCTTGATTATTCCTAAGCTCTATTAACCCATTTTCTAGTCTCCAGACAACAACTAACCTGCTTTCTGTCGCTATGAATTAGCTTACATTTTTAGAATTTTATATGAATTAAATCATGCAGGATGTACTCATTTTATTTCACTTCTTTCATTCAGTATAATTACTTAGAGATTGCTCTATATCATTGTACATATCAATAGGCCATTACTCTTGGGGAGCTGTTGTTTACTGAACACAGAGTTTTGGTTTTGCAAGATGAAAAAAGTTCTGGAGATGGTTGTACAATAGTGTGAATATACTTAACACTATCAAACTTAAAAATGGTTAAGATGGTAAATTTTATGTTATGCATTTTTAACACAATAAAAATAAAATTAAAACTACCTTTTATTTTTAGCTTAAACAATTGGTAAATTTTACAAATAGAAAACAAACAAGCAAACAGACTGGAGAGAGGCAACAACTGCGAAGACATAGTAGAATCTATTGTTTTGTTTTGGTTATGTTGAATTTAAAAATACATGTTAGAGAGGCAAGAACTGACATCAGTAAGCAGATGGAGAATCTCCTTTGGATTACAGTGGAAATGTCAGATGTAAGTTTGATAACCAAAAGGATATAGATAATAATTAAAGCCATGGACCTGAATGAGAACACCTACAGGACAAGTATAGATTGAGAAGAAAATGTGTTTCAGGATCAACAAAGTAGTAGTATTCAGGTAAAGGAGCACAAGCCAGCAAATGAACCTAGAATGGAAGGCCTGGAAATTGTGATAAACATCACAAGCATATGGCATCACTAAAGCCAACAGGAAACAAAGCTTCCATAAGGAATTAGTAAACCAAGTTCAGAAACTATTGATTGATCAGTTAAGATGAGATTTATTTGAATGACTCACGAGTATGGGCTCTATAAGGGTTAATTGAAAAGGAATTGAAAAGTGAAAAAGACCTTTTGAGATATTTTCAAATGAAGAACTGTACTGACACAGGAGAGTTTGTGTATATTAAATTGAAGAAATACATTGTTGGTGGGAGGGTTTTATCTCTAAATACAGGAAAATGTTAAAACAGATTTAAATGATGAGAATGATTCAGTTTAGGAAGGAGAAATGATGTGAATGAAAGATTAGCAAGCGAAAAGTTCTCTGAGCATCTAAAAGAGTTCATGGTTATAATTCAGAGGAGTTTGGCAGATGGTTAGAGTGGATTAGGTGAATTGGAGAAGGCAATGGCACTCCACTCCAGTACTCTTGCCTGCAAAATCCCATGGATGGAGGAGCCTGATAGGCTGCAGTCCATGGGGTCTCAAAGAGACTTCCCTTTCATTTTCACTTTCATGCATTGGAGAAGGAAATGGCAATCCACTCCAGTGTTCTTGCCTGGAGAATCCCAGGGATGGGGGAGCCTGATGGGCTACCTTCTATGGGGTCACACAGAGTCAGACATGACTGAAGTGACTTAGCAGCAGTAGCAGCAAATAGTGATTACTATTTTCTCAGTGAGGAAAACTTAGGTCAATTCTGTCCATTGTAATTAAGAAGGTAGAAAGTGACATAAAGAAATGAAAAATACTTATCTTGTTCACTATTTTATCCTAAAAACTTAAAAAGGAATCTGTTACCTAGTAGATATTTAATAGGTAACTCTTAAATTTTAAAAAATGCTTAAATTAAATCACAAGAAATTATCTTTTCAAAGTTCATTTGCTAATCATTTCCAAAGTTATTATGTACAGGAAGAGACCTTTTGTTTCTTCAGTGTGTTGCAGCTGCAGATACATTATAATTCTCTAAATGTTTATTCCCCATTTCACATCAGCAGGCTAAATCACATAAACTTTCTGTCTCGTAAATTTTTTTTTTTTTTAAGATCGAAACATAGTTGACTTACAATATTAGTTTCAGGTGTACAACATAGTGATTTGATATTTTTGTGGACTATACTCCAATATTGGCTGTTTCCCTGTATTGCACATTGTTATCTCTGTAACATTTATTTTATACATAGTAGTTTGCACCTCTTGATCTCCTTCACCTATCCCCCCCTTCCTCCCACACTTTTCCCTATTTTTTTAAATTCCAGACATAAGTGAAAACATAACAATATTTGCCTTTCTCCAATTTATTTCAATAAGTGCCGCAGCATCCAGATTCATCCATTTTGTTGTAAATCGGAAAATTCCATTCTTTTTGTGGCTAATATTCTGTTGTGTATATATATGTATATCTTTATACCTTCATCTGTTTCTTAAATTGCTTTCATAGCTTGGTCATTTTAAATAATGATACTATGAATATTGTTATGCATATATCTTTTTGAAGAGTGTCACCTCACACCTGTCAGAATGGTTATTGTCAATAGGATAAAAAACAGCAGGTGTTGGCAAGGATTTGGTAAAAAGGGAATCCTAGTATACTATTAATGGGAATGTAAATTGGTTCAGTCACTATAGAAAACAATCTGGAAGTTCCTCAAAAAATTAAAATTAGAACTACCATATGATTCAGCAATTCCACTGGAAAAAAACTGAAAGCAAAAACTTTTTTTTCTTTTTTCATCTTGGAAATCCTGTTTTAGAAAAAGTGGTTTAAGACCTAGTTGACAACATCAGAAGATCCTATCTTTAAGAATTTAGTAATTTGTCAAATCATTTCTTTTTATGAGCCTTATTTTTCTCATGTGTGAAATAGAGAAACTTAACACCCTCTTCATTATTCTGATGAAAGAATTAAATGAGAATATGTTAGTGGAAAATTTTATAAAGGCAAATGAGACAATTGTTCACAGATACAAACCTTAAAATAAGTATGAAGGGCTTCTTCCCCCACACTCTGCCTCTCTAAGTAACATAATGAGAAGATAAGCCGTCTGTGTTCTTGGAAGGGTAGTGTATGTATATCCATCTGTAGTATTCTGAATTATATTTAAATTTTTAAATGGCAGTGGTATCTACAGATAAAAATAAGGAATGTTCTGCTTTCAAGGATTTAGGTTCTTTAAATTTAAAGATTTTACTTTTAAAGACTCAGAAACACATAGAATTTTACGCTTGTAGAATATCTAGATTTTTACCTAATTCTAGGAGACATATCTTATGAATTATAATTTTTAACTTTTAGACCTTTATGCAATTATAATTGTATAGTTGTAAATTATTTTGGTATACTTGTTTAATTTGTATGATGAAAAATAACCTATCAAATATGAAAATGCAAAATAACCCTACAATCTTCTATGTAATTAATTCATACTTTCAAAAGGTGGCACTGCTGATTGTTTAACCAGACCTTACACTCATGGGAAGAAAGGCAAAGATCACATACTCATGTAGTTGTAAGATCGATGTATTGCTCAGATATTGTTAGAAATGATACAATTTGAGACTGGTTTTTATTGAGGCTTATTTTTTGATCTAGTGTTCACTTTTTCTTGGTAACAGAAATATGTCACTCATAGTTATGATCAGTTAATGCTCCTGTAAATATTTAAATTTTAAAAAATAAGAAAAAAGTCCAGGCAGTTTAACCCCTTCAATGCTGTCATAAAAATTGAAGGATGTGATTGTGTTTGGACCCCCTTGGAGGTCTCAGCAGAGGAATAGTGGGACATTTAACAAGACTTAAAAATCCAAGTGAGTTGGTCTCAGATTCTAGGGTAAATTGTATGCATTATCGGTATGGTTTCTGTGCAGAGCAGAGATGTGATAGGTCACTTGATTTTGATCAAATTGTGAATTATGGAGACCTAATAATATTGGTTTCCCTTAGCATATAAATAATAGACTGAATATTGTCCAATTAAAAATGAAGACATACAGATACCAAGTAAATTTATTTATTGATGCCATATTGATTTAAAATGCTTTTTAAAAAAATCTTGAACCACACTTTCAAAACCCAAAGATATTGACATAGTATTAATAGTATAACTGACACTCACAATTTTATGGTTTCTTTAAAGACACTAATCTCAGCAATGAATAGAGGAAATCAAACAGCAAGTATTGAAAGACACAACATCAATTGGCCTGTTTAGAAAAAGTCTACCAGGGTAACAGTGACTAGATTCAACATGCAAGTACCATCATGAGGAATATTTATAACACTTTTTTGAGAGCCAATTATACTGTTTTTTGTGGTGTGTGTGTGTGTGTGCATGTGTGTGCACGCAGAGACTGGAGATCACCCAGATCAGTCATGTACACAAAGCCGCTTTGGGTCTGTCTTTTCAAACAAGAGCTGCAGAAAATGTTATAACAAATTTGAAGCTTTATTCCACTCTGGTAAAAGAAGCTTTCTTTTTCTTTACAGTGGTGAGAGTTTGATAAGAAATCCTTTTAAACCATAATGTGGTCAGGGAGTGGAGAAGCTATTCTATGTAACAAGTCATAAAATGTTTCCTTTTCTTTTGAACTGTTTTTTCATGATGCTTTTTGCCTGTATGTTATAGTGAAATAAAACTGGAACACTAAGTCATACTGCACATGTTAAATTTGTACTGGAGGTAGGGGAGTCTTAAAGTACTCGTTTCCAGAATGAAATGTGGTGTTATTTTGCGTTTTATACTCTAGATCTCCTGGTCAGGACAAAAGGAAAAAAGTCAGCATTCTGACACTGTGGCTGAGAGTGAATCCATGTATAAATTTTCCCCTGACCAGTGTTGTTATTAATGCTCTGAAGCTCACCACCATAAAGCTTCAAGAACGCAACCAGATTTGATGTCTGGGTTTACTTGAAAGCATTTCCAATCCACTCTAACTTCTTTATCTTTTAAACATTGGAAAAGCTGGGGATGGAAATGCTGGATGAGTTTGTCTACTACGGCATTTTTCTACTATGGCATTTAAGCTCTAAATAATATAAATGCACATATATATAAAGAATATAAGGTTTTGTTTTTCATAATAATTCCTTTTATCTGTAATGTGAGTTAGTATTTCCAGAAAAAAAAAAAACCTCCCTATTATTAATTCTACTTGAATTCATGTCTGTCTAAAATGACAGGAAACAGTTGAGTATATCAATAAATGCATATGCATATATATACATTAATATATACAAATATTTGATATATGCACATTTAATTTAAGATAATGGCAGATTTATTCATTATAGTAATATGAGTCCCACAGAAACTAATCATTTTAAGTTTGCATTCATGTAAATCATTTTCTTGGTGAGCATTTGTTCAGAAAAAGATGCATTAAATATCAAAAAGACTTTAAAACCAGTCAGCTGCATTGAAGGCTAAATCTATGTTTTAAGGTGTACTTTGTAGTTTCCAGTACTTTGAATATATCTGTGACTATATAAGTACCCATGAATATGAATATGAATTTTTTAAGAGTTTATTCCAGAGTTGTGCTCCCAGCTTCAAAGATGTAAGCAACTGGTAATGTCACTATACAGTTACAGTTCAGTCACTCAGTCATGTCAGACTCTTTGCAACCCCATGGACTGCAGCACACCAGGCTTCCCTGGCTATCACAGATTCCTGGAGATTGCTCAAACTCATGTCCATCGAGTCGGTGGTGCCATCCAATTATCTCATCCTCTGTCATCCCCTTCTCCTCCCACCTTCAATCTTTCCCATCATCAGGGTCTTTTCAAATGAGTCAGTTCTTCTCATCAGGTAGCCAAAGGATTGGAGTTTCAGCTTCAGCATCAGTCCTTCCAATGAATATTCAGGACCAGTTTCCTTTAGGATGGACTGGTTGGATCTCCTTGTAGTCCAAGGGACTCTCAAGAGTCTTCTCCAACACCGCAGTTCAAAAGCACCAGTTCGTAAGTGCTCAGCTTTCTGTCTGTCACAAATTCCATTCTTTCCCTATCTATTTGACATGAAGTACTGGGACTAGATGCCATGATCTTAGTTTTCTGAACGTTGAGTTTTAAGCCAGCTTTTTCACTCTCTTCTTTCACCTTCAACAAGAGGCTTTTCAGTTCCTCTTTGCTTTCTGCCATAAAGCAGAAATGAAAAATCAGAATTGAAAAATCAGGTATATTATTTTCTTTGCAGCTGAAGATGGAGAAGCTCTATACAGTCAGCAAAAACAAGACCAGGAGCTGACTGTGGCTCAGATCATGAACTCCTTACTGAAAACTTCAGACTTAAATGAAGAAAGTAGGGAAAACCAGTAGACCATTCATGTATGACCTGAATCAAATCCCTAACAGGTATACAGTGGAAGTGACAAATAGATTCAAGGGATTATATCTGATAGAGTGCGTGAAGGTCTATGAACAGAGATTCATGACATTGTATAGGGGTCAGTGATCAAGACCATCCCCAAGAAAAAGAAATGTAAAAAGACAAAATGGTTTTCTGAGGAGGCCTTAAAAATAGCTGAGAAAAGAAGTGAAAGACAAAGGAAAAAAGGAAATATATACCCATCTGAATGCAGAGTCCCAAAGAATAACAAGGACAGATAAGAAAGTATTCCTCAGTGACCAAGGCAAATAAATAGAGGAAAACAATAGAATAGGAAAGACTAGAGATCTCTTCGAGAAAATCAGAGATAAAGCAAGGGAACATTTCATGCAAGACAGGCACAATAAAGGACAGAAAGAGTATCGACCTAAGAGAAGCAGAAGACATTAAGAAGAGGTGGCAAGAGTGCACAGAACTATACAAAAGAGATCTTCATGATGCAGATAACCACAATGGTGTGATCACTCACCTAGAGCAGAGATCCTGGAATGCGAAGTCAAGTGGGCTCCAGGAAGCATCGCTACGAACAAAGCTGGTGGAGGTGATGGAATTCCAATTGAGCTATTTCAAATCCTAAAAGAAGATGCAATTTAAGTGCTGCACTCAATATGCCAGCAAATTTGGAAAACTCAGCAGTGGCCATAGGACTGGAAAAGGTCAGTTTTCTTTCCAATCCAAAAGAAAGGCAATGTTAAAGAATGTTCAAACTACTGCAAAATTGCACTCATCTCACACACTAGAAAAGTAATGCTCAAAATTCAGAAATAAGGCTTCAACAGTACATGTATCAAGAACTTCCAGATATTCAAGCTGGATTTAGCAAATGCAGAGGAACCTGAGATCAAATATCCAGCATCTGTTAGATCACAGAAAAAAAACAAGAGAGTTCCAGAAAAAAAATCTACTTCTGCTTTATTGACTACACCAAAGCCTTTAACTGTGTGGATCATCAGTTCAGTTCAGTTCAGTTCGGTTCAGTCGCTCAGTCGTGTCCGACTCTCTGCGACCCCTGTAAAATTCTTAAAGAGATGAGAATATCATAGCACCTTATTTGCCTCCTGAGAAATCTGTATGCAGGTCAAGAAGCTACAGTTAGAACTGACCATGGAGCAATGGACTGGTTCCAAGTTGACAAAGGAGTGTGTCAAGGCTGAATCTTGTCACTCAGTTTATTTAACTTATATGCAAAGTACATCGTGTGAAATGCTGGGTTGGATGAATCACAAGTTGGAATCATGATAGCCAGGAGAAATACCAATAACCTCAGATGTGCTAATAATACCACCCTTATCGCATATGCAACTCTAATAAGTCAGTAATAAATATTCATGTTCATTTGATCATTTTAATAAGTATTTATTGAATATCCACCTTCCTTAAGATCAAGGAGAAGAAATATGCAGCTTTTAAATAAATGTATAACACATGTAGATTTAAGAATGACTCAACAGACGTACTTGAAAATAATTTGTATTGAGGTTTTATCCGAGGAAAACTAAAGGAGAGTATTTTACATGCAGCGTCAGGAACAGTCAGGGACAACAATAAAGGCAAAGAGAATTAATTTTTCAAGTTTAAAATATAATTTGAGCCTTTAATACATGATCCCAAACTACTGTTGCAATGCCATTTTCCCCTTTTATCCTCTTTTAAATTATGCATCCATTGAATATAACCCATTTTAAATACTTGTGCTGTGTACATTGTAGTAAAAGAAATATAAAGCAGCCCTGCCCTTGAAAGAGAGTCTGGTCTAAAGGGGAGCTAAGGCCAAAGAAAATTATATCACCATAGGTCCTTATAGCTAATAAAATGATAACAATATCAATACTTCAGTTAACATTCTGTGGTTTCTGCCCTCTTAAAAAGTGTGTGTTGCCCTTAGGCACCTGCAGCAGGCAACAACGACAGCAAAAAGTAAACATATATGTGTGTGTGTGTGTGTGTGTGTGTGTGTGTGTGTATAGTTTCATTATTACCTTTACCTTTAGAAATATTTATCACATGCACACACTCAATTTCACAAGTCAGAAAAGAAAGCAAATGTATGATGCATGTAGCTCCTGTGTGTGAGTATAGCACAGCAGGACCTCCCAGAATTTTTCGCCTTTATCCCTTTACTTTAGTTATTTATGCCAGGAACATGGTTTTTCTATTGTCTGGTGTCCAGGTTTTATGCATCCTTTATAGCTCAGCATAGAGGCTACTTTATATAGTGATGTCTTCCCAGCACACCTCATGCTCACTTCAGGTAAAATTATCTCTTCCCTCTTGAAACGTTATTATCAGTTTATCATTGCACAGAAAGTTCAGTTCAGTTCAGTCGCTCAGTTGTCTGATTCTTTGTCACCCCATGATCGCAGCATGCCAGGCCTCCCTGTCCATCACCAACTCCTAGAGTTTACTCAGACTCATGACCATCGAGTCGGTGATGCCATCCAGCTGTCTCATCCTCTGTCGTCCCCTTCTCCTCCTGCCCTCAATCCCTCCCAGCATCAGGGTCTTTTTCAATGAATCAACTCTTTGCATGAGGCGGCCAAACTATTAAAGAGTTTCAGCCTTAGCATCATTCCTTCCAAAGAACACCCAGGATTGATCTCCTTTAGAATGGACTGATTGGATCTCCTTACAGTCCAAGGGACTCTCAAGACTCTTCTCCAACACCACAGTTCAAAAGCATCAATTCTTTGGCACTCAGCTTTCTTCACAATCCAAATCTCACATCCATACATGACCACTGGAAAAACCATAGCCTTGACTAGACAGACCCTTATTGGCAAAGTAATGTTTCTGCTTTTTAATATGCTATCTAGGTTGGTCATAACTTTCCTTCCAAGGAGTAGGCGACTTTTAATTTCTTGGCTGCATTCACCATCTGCAGTGATTTTGGAGCCTCCAAAAATAAAGTCTGACACTGTTTTCACTGTTTCCCATCTATTTCCCATAAAGTGATGGGACTAGATGCCATGATCTTAGTTTTCTGAATGTTGAGCTTTAGGCCAAATTTTTCACTCTCCTCCTTCACTTTCATCAAGAGGCTTTTTAGTTCCTCTTCACTTTCTGCCATAAGGGTGGTGTCATCTGCATATCTGAGGTTATTGATATTTCTCCCAGCAATCTGAATTCCAGCTTGTGCTTCTTCCAGTCCAGTGTTTCTCATGATGTACTCTGCATATAAGTTAAATAAGCAGGGTGACAATATGCAGCCTTGACGTAGTCTTTTTCCTGTTTGGAACCAGTCTGTTGTGCTGTGTCCAGTTCTAACTGTTGCTTCCTGACATGCATATAGATTTCTCAAGAGGCAGGTCAGGTTGTCTGCTATTCCAATCTCTTTCATGATTTTTCACAGTTTATTGTGATCCACACAGTCAAAGGCTTTGGCATAGTAATAAAGCAGAAATAGATGTTTTTCTGGAACTCTTGCTTTTTTGATGATCCAGCGGATGTTGGCAATTTGATCTCTGGTTCCTCTGCCTTTTCTAAAACCATCTTGAACATCTGGAGGTTCACAGTTCACATATTGCTGAAGCCTGGCTTGTTGAATTTTGAGTATTACTTTACTAGTGTGTGAGATGAGTGCAATTGTGCGGTAGTTTGAGCATTCTTTGGCATTGCCTTTCTTTGGGATTGGAATGAAAAATGAGCTTTTCCAGTGCTATGGCCACTGCTGAGTTTTCCAAATTGCAGGGAAATGTTGAAGTTTATGAGCAGCATGCAAATGTCTTATTTCATAATCACAAAGACAATGAGACACCTTTGTTACACATTCTCTCCTTCCAGACATTGTTTTCAAAGTCTGCTCTTTACTTGTTAGATATTCCTTCCCCTTCTTTTCATTTCCTTCAGATGACAGTCTTTCCTTCTGTTTCACTGGGAAAGTAGGTGTCATCTGGTGGGGTCTTCTCATGTTCCTTTACCTCCAAATATAAAAAGCTTACTTCACTCTACACCCATTCTTCTCTTTGCAATTTTCATAGTGAGAGGAAAGCCCCAGATTTCTATCAGTGTTCAACCTCTCCTCTACTGCTGACTTCTGGGGTAGTCACCTCAGGCAAGTCAAATCTCTTCTAAGCATCAGTTTTATTTTCTCCATAAAATCCTTCCCACTGGAAGTCTGTGTTAACTCTATATTCCTACGAATTCATGGCCGGGATGGCACTTTCTCCTCCGGCTGCATCCATATTTCTGCCTGTATCCACAAACTTCTCAAAGGGGTTTTTGTTGTCAGATACCACTTTCACAACCCTGCCTGCCCCCACTTCTCTTCAGTCTTACTCTACCTCCATGCCTCTTCCAAACCTTCTCAGGTAGCCACTTGACTTTCTCGTTGGTAAATCCATTGGGCACTTTTCAGTTCTCATCTTGCTTTCCCACTAGTATATAAACGTTGACTATTCAGTCCTTTTTGAAACATATCAACCTTTAATTCCCTGATTCCACATTTTTATAAATGTAGTTGATTTTCCTACTTTTTGGTGGTTTCTTTTTCTATTCTTTCTCTTTTACTGGACCATATGTTTAAAAGGGCTACAAAACTCAGTCATGGGCCTCATACACCTCTCCTTGTTTTCTCTTTCCCTCCCTCCCTTTCTCCATGACCTTTATCACTCACATTTAAACACATTTTGAAATATCAGCATTCTTACAGTGAATTGTACCAAGAGCTATGTTCACCCTTTGATAAAATGGAGAGATACCCAACAAGCATATTATATTCTGGGTCAGCCAACAAAATACCCTCTATTGTAAACAATATTTGATTTAAATGACCATGTTTCTATTTTTATTTTTTTTTATTTTACTACTGAGCATCACTGTCTTGTTTCATATATTAACTATTTCTTTAGATAAACAAATTAATGGAAAGAGAAAGCATCGGAAGGGAGTAGAATAAACAGATTTTTTACTATCATATTAATAATATATTCTTAACTTTTGACAAAATAAGTAATACACGAGCCAACATATGAGAAATGGTGCAAATGCTGATGTGGTTATCTTTGTTTTGAGGTTTGTGAGATTTAAGCAAAGATTCCTGGTGGAGAATTTTTAACCAAACTGAGAAGCAACATCTGAAAAGAAATGTACAGATAAGGAAGTTATATCAATTAAGCTCTTTTGGGTTACAATAAATAGGGAGAAAAATTATTTGCTTCAATCATTATTCTAGAAAATATATTTCAAAGTAGAATTCACTTAAAACTAAAATCACTTGCTTTTTAGTATTAATAATTATAGAGTAAATACCTTTAGATATTATAGTATTTGGACATTTACCTAGAATAAAAAATTACAGAGAAATAAGACTGACAATGTAGATATGATGAGAAATTACAGGGGAGGGGGATAATGACTTGTAACTAATGAGTGAATACAACCTACTTTGAAATATACAGTGAAAATTTCAGCATGGGAAATAAGAGGTCAAGGAAACTTTAGTCAACTGCAGGTTAGAAGAAAGGAAGAGAAGGACACTGAGCACAGAGTTAAATCTGTCTCCAGAAGAAAATAAAGGGATTATATGAAATATCAGTGAAAATATAAAGGTTAGTGTGAGTGCGTATATGTGTGTGTGTGTGTGTGTGTGTGTATAACATGTACTCTGATGTTTAGATCAATCTCTATCCATCATAGACATGCTTCATATTGCTTTGACTTGACTTTTCTAGGTGCATTATTTCTTGTGTTAATATAAATATGATAATTCTAACTTTCCTTGTGTCTTTAAAATTCAGACTATATTCTAGGAATTATAAAGAGTTTTCTTTTTTTTTCTATATTTCTTTCAAATGTGGTTAACCCCATACAACAGATTCTTGACAGATAAATTTGTTTTATGTGTGATCCACTGATAGATAAACTTAAAAGTTTGCTATCAGTTTTTATAGAATCAGATGAGCACTACTCAGGAAGATATAACAACTGATTTCTGTTCAAATGAGTTAAGCTGGATCATGGAGACCAAGAGAGATATTCTAACATCTTTAGAGTATTTCTGATAGCAGGGAACATGGGATGGTTTTTCTCTAGGACAGTTAATAAGCTGACAAATGATCTCTAGGTGTGCATAAGTAGGTTTGGCTTAAAAAATTTTAAGGCAGATACCCTTACTGATAACTCCCTCATTTATCTATATGCGTCAAATACCACCTCCTCAGAAAGACTGCTGTAGCTTCCCCCTCCTGTGGTCACTCTGCATTCCATCACCACACTTTCTCTACTTGATATTTTATTATTTACTTGATTATTATTGTCTACTAGACTAAGGGAAACTAGGTTTAACACTGTGCGGTAAATGTGGGGTATTAACAGAAAAAAACACTGTGGTTATTCTACATTGATAACCATGGCTATTCTTTTGTGGCATGGTCCATTATGTAATTATTGTGACAGGTAAAAAACACCCATAACATTATTTAGTTAACATTGACACTTTATGTCCAACACTAACTGATACACACACACACACTCATATACACATACGCACAGTATATTAAAGAAGCTTATGACATTTAATTAGAAAAGTTTTATAAAAAGCTGGATTTTTTTATTCTCATTAATTCATGTATCTTTTCTGAGATAATACTCTATGTCATGACAAGAAAATAAAATTGACTCCTATAAGTAACTTGGAAATTGTTTTCATTTGTTACTTTCAATTCTTCAGGTAAGGCTGGTTACTATGGCTGCAAGGTCCTGTGTTTGACAAACTTTATTTCAGTTCTTCCACCACTATTTGTGAATTTAGGCAAGGGAGATAAAGTCCCTCGTCACTGTAATGAACATAACATTTCCATCTCTACAAAATGATTAAGATTAAATAAGAAAAATAAATAAATACCAGCTACAAGAATGCCTGGCACACATTACTACAAACAGGTTAGTCACTATTCTTTTGAGGTACTTTTTATATCTCAGATATCCACTAACAATTGTCTTTATGTGATAATTCTCAGAAGGCAACCGTATTTTCTTCCATTCCTAATATTTTTATTAGGTTACCATTGCACTAACCATTTTGCCCCCATGATTTTAATAGCCATCCTTCCCACTGTTAGTCTGTCCCTAAATATTATCATAGTCTTTTCCTCTGTCATGTGTGACAGACATGTGTGGCTGCTCAGCTGCTCGGTCATGTTCAACTCTTTGCTCCCTCCTGGACTGCAGCCCAGCAGGCTCCTCTGTCCATGGAATTTGCCAGGCAAGAATACTGGAGTGCGCTGCCAATTCCTCCTCCAGGGGATCTTCCCGACCCAGAGATCAAACCAGCCTCTCATGCATCTCCTGCATCGGCAGGCAGATTCTTCACCACTGAGCCACCTGGAAAGGCCCATATGACTGACAGAGTGCCCTATAATCAAATGTTAAATCATGCAATTTCTTTTTCTCAAGGTCTCTCACACCTGGTTCATTTCTTTCCATTTCCATGACATCCCTTTGATTAGAAATAGATTTGGAAAATATATTCAAAGAAGTTTTTGAAAAGAAGCAAGGAGGCTTTTATATTTATAAAAGACTATTTGCCTTAGGGAGTTTTGTATCAGAGAATGGAAAACGAAGACTACAAGCTAAAGATAACCTGAAATAGAACAAGAATCAGTGGTGTCAGATCCTTCATCAGAAACTAAACGGAGAGTAGCACTCTGAAATCTATAGAGATGACATGGAATGGTATCAGTACTGTGTGCGGACTTACCATTTTCACATTACACAATGCTTGAAGTCTCCCAGAGTAAACATAACATTAAGAAAGAGCCATGCCTATTTTTCAAAATGTATTTTCTCCTTAAAATATCTAAATTATGCTGGCATAACGTAATTTTGGATTCATTAGTTTGTTGTTTCGGGATGAGAAAAACTTCAGAGCATTTGACTCATTAGGATGAAGTTTGTAAATATTTAGGAATGATATTCAGATTTTAAAAACATCTTTTAGTTTCAAATATAACTGTAGTACAATCCAAATATAGCCCCAAAAGCTTCATGGAACACTGTCTGAAAATCCCTATAATTCTAGTATGCAAGACAGAGGATATGTTTCAAGGACCAAGAACATAAAGAAGCATCTAGAATAACAGCTGGAGGTCAGGCTGAGGGTAACATTCAGTGAAGGCTGAAGCTGCTGATCCTGGTGATGTTCATTTTTGGACACCAAGGTAAAGACTGAGACTGGTTTCATGTTTTAGTTAGCAAGTCTTGGAAATAGCCGCAGAAGACAGTAGTTTTTATACTAGACTCTAGTTTTCACTCTTACTGATTTAGAAATCTTGATAAAATTACCTTAAGTTATTGAATCTCAGTTTATTCAGTTGACAGATATAAAACAATTACTCTGTTATAGGTTACAGTAAAGATGCAGTGCAAAGTTTTAGTAGTTATTTAAAAGTGTTAGTAGGATTTTGAATGGAACTGTATGGAAAGTCAGAGAAATCATATGTGCAGATATTTGGAATTACAATATTACAGTTGCAAGGAAATTATGACTTTTCTTTCAAGTAATGGTTAAAACTTAGATTTTGTTGAATACCAAGTACATCAAATCATCTCTTCCTTAACCTAGTTCAACCTGGAAAACCACATATAAATGTATGGATGATGACTCTGCTCCTGCTACTGCTGCTACTAAGTCACTTCAGTCGTGTCCGACTCTGTGTGACCCCATAGATGGCAGCCCACCAGGCTCTTCCGTCCCTGGGATTCTCCAGGCAAGAACACTGGAGTGGGTTGCCATGTCCTTCTCCAGTGCATGAAAGTGAAGAGTGAAAGTGAAGTCGCTCAGTCGTGTCCGACTCTTAACGACTCCATGAACTGCAGTCTGTCAGGCCCCTCCACCCATGGGATTTTCCAGGCAAGAGTACTGGAGTGGGTCACCATTGCCTTCTCCAGGATGATGACTCTAGGTGACCAAAAAGAGTTAGTCCAAAATGAATTATTCCTAAAAAAGATAAAAATAGATCAGTAGTTGATGTAGGTTTTAAAATCTCATGTCCTATTTATCTTTCAGTAATATATTTTTAAAATCCTAAATTTAACCTGGTCATGAATTAAATTATGTAGTTCATTGTTTGGAGCAGAAAAAGTCTGATGCCAAATATAAGACTTTATACTATATCTAACTTTTATTTTATAGCTGCTAATTACTTTATAAGATTTAAAATAAAAATGTACCAATTATTTAATCGTGCAAATATATACATAATAAACAGATTGCTGAGAGCTAGGTGGGTAGATGGAGTCTCCTATATTAGATATGTTAGATATTAGATATACTTTTGATAAAATGTTATTGATTTTATACTCTGAAAAGTAAATGACTGTAAAAACAATATTACTTCCCTCATTACTTGAATTACATTTACCATTAAATAAAAAAAATCAAGATGTTTTAGTACCAAGATCTTGACGCCTAATTCTTTACTGTACCATCAAGATGACAGAAACAGGATTTTGCGACACTTTCTGAACAAGCAATGATGAAACTGAGGCCTACATTCAGAAATTATTTTCTGTTATGCTCCCAACTTGTTCTTTCTAGATACACAGTTTAAAACAAGTATGTGAGGATCAGGTAACCTTAGTTCAAATCCCAGTTGCAATACCCACCAGTTGGGAGAAACTGAACATGTAACCTAAACCCGTGACAACTACATTTTCTAACATGGAGATAATAGCATCTATCTTATAGAATTTAATGAGACCATCAAGATAAAGAATTCAGTCATGAATTGTATATAATGCATACTTTTCCCATTTCTATAACCTAATATAACATAAGTTGACACAGAGATTTTATACTATATTAGATTTAAATATTCTATATGGGCAAAACGTTTCACCTTTGTGACATTTTAAAACACATGTGAGAATCATGTATTTCACTTACACCAATATAAATGGAACAAAATTTTCTATTATTTGACATCTAAAAATATGACTGTTAATGATATGGGGGCAAGTTATATGCAAAGTACATCATGAGAAATGCTGGACTGGAAGAAACACAAGCTGGAATCAAGATTGCCGGGAGAAATATCAATAACCTCAGATATGCAGATGACACCACTCTTATGGCAGAAAGTGAAGAGGAACTAAAAGCCTCTTGATGAAAGTGAAAGAGGAGAGAGAAAAAGTTGGCTTAAAGCTCAACATTCAGAAAATGAAAATCATGGCATCTTGTCCCATCACTTCATGGGAAAGAAATGGGGAAACAGTGTCAGCCTTTTTTTGGGGGGGCTCCAAAATCACTGCAGATGGTGACTGCAGCCATGAAATTAAAAGATGCTTACTCCTTGGAGGAAAAGTTATGACCAACCTAGATAGTATATTCAAAAGCAGAGACATTACTTTGCCGACTAAGGTCCCCTCTAGTCAAGGCTATGGTTTTTCCTGTGGTCATGTATGGATGTGAGAGTTGGACTGTGAAGAAGGCTGAGCGCTGAAGAATTGATGCTTTTGAACTGTGGTGTTGGAGAAGAGTCTTGAGAGTCCCTTGGACTGCAAGGAGATCCCACCAGTCCATACAGAAGGAGATCAGCCCTGGGATTTCTTTCGAAGGAATGATGCTAAAGCTGAAGCTCCAGTACTTTGGCCACCTCATGCAAAGAGTTGACTCATTGGAAAAGACTCTGATGCTGGGAGGGATTGGGGGCAGGAGGAGAAGGGGACGACAGAGGATGAGATGGCTGGATGGCATCACTGACTCGATGGACGTGAGTCTGAGTGAACTCCGGGGGATGGTGATGGACAGGGAGCCCTGGTGTGCTGCGATTCATGGGGTCGCAAAGAGTCGGACACGACTGAGCGACTGAACTGAACTGAACTGTGTGTAAATGTGCAGTGTGTGTGTGTGAGAGGGCTGAGAGAACCAAAATTTTCTATAATTTAATCAGAAAAATACTTCAATTGGCCACGCACAGGCTTTGAGGTGTTAGAAACTCTTCATTTTGAAGGGATGGAAAGTGAAAAGCAGAAAATTATTTTAATATGTTGAAACATTGTCAGTGTATTGATATGGCATTATAATGATAGTGTATATTACTCCTTACCTTTCCAGTAAGTGGATGATTCAAATTTTCGATATAAGTATGGAGTACATGTCAATTTTTACTGCATGCCATTCCACAGAGAAATCTAGAACAAGAGCATCCAATCTACACACCAAGGGATAAGGTGACCCCTCCTTAGGAAATACACCCTCTCCTTTCCTAGAAATACACAGAACAAAGCTATAAGAGGAAGATCCCAAAGCTGATGTTTTCCTTTCTTTCTTAATACTTTCAGCCCCTGTCAGCTGACATTAACAAGGCACAGACCCATTAAATATGTGCAGTTGTTTGTATGTCAGTTATATCTCAATAAAGCTGTTCAAAAATAAATAAATAAGGCACAGACACTCAAACAGGACAATTACAACAGAAGATATTTTTATTTATGCCTTACAGCTATAGACATGTTTCCATACAGCACTGAAATACATGCTCATTAGGAGCAGGGACTTAATCCCAGAACCATTTCTACTGCCCAGGTTAGCTGTATAACACTGGGCAGGTTGCCTAAAATTCCTAAAGCCTTTGTTTCCTTATCTGTGTTAAGGTAGATGATACTTGTTTATTCTACATATGATTGTTATACTTTATATGTGAACATAGCCTGAAATGATATGCATATTTAATATAGTACCTGGTGTCTTACAAATGATCAATAAATAATAATTATTAAAATTTTATTGTGATGATGTTTCCTCTTCTACTGTTCTCAATGTTTAGTAATAAGGCAACAGGCTTTGAGTCAAAGGGTGGAGGAATGGCAGCATAACGTTCTCCATTCTCTTCAAATGAAAAAGTATACTAAGACTCCAAGAACACTGCTGAAATAGAAAATACCCGAGAATCACTGGCAACGATGGAGCCCACATTCAGAGTAGTGACGGGGCAGATACTAGTGCTCTCTAGGTGAGCACTAAATGGGTGATATCCCTCTAGTATTGAATATATGGTAGTTTCAAAGTGAAAGATCCTCATTAGAATTTAAAAATGTGTATTACATTTACATAGCCTGCTTCTATTATGGAAAGAAGAAAAGGTTTTACCATCAAATATATAGTTATTATTACGGGAGTGTGTGCTAAGTCGCTCAGTCATGTCTGACTCTTTGAGACCCTTTGGACTGTAGCCCTCCAGGCTCCTCTGTCTGTGGAATTCTCCAGGCAGGAATACTGGAGTGGGTTGCCATGACCTCCATCAGGGGATTTTCCAACCCTTGGATCAAACCCACATCTCTTATGTCTCCTGCATTAGCAGATGGGTTTCTTGTCACTAGCGCCACCTGGGAAAACCCAGATACTGATATGTGTGTAGATTATTACTCTCATTAGTGAGCATACTAAGAAATAGAGTATATAGTTATTGATATATGTATAGATTATTACTATTACAATCAGTAACTTTATTAGCATATTTAAATTATACAGAGACAGAAAATAAGTTGTAAAATCCCTCTGCAATCAGAAGTAAACTCTGTTAAACAAAAGCAAGTTTAATACCCTTCCATTGACCTTGCAAAACTCTAAGGTGTTGATGAAGTTATTTGCATCCAGTACTTTAATACTCATTGGCATAGGATCATCAAATAATTTTCTTTGGTATTTGGTGCAAGACACTACAGATCTGAGAGAATGGACTCAGCACTACCTAAAATGTGCCACAGTCAGGATCCAAATCATCAAAAGCAGGTGTAATATTTGCAACAGGTTTGAAAGTACTGAGCTAGGGCATTTCTTATTCTTCTTAAAGTATGATGAAACTGTGCTTGGTGTCATGTTCAAAACAAGACATCTGGAGCCACTGCTTTGTAGCCTGAGCTTGAGTTCAGGTTATACCACTTAATGGCTGTGTTGCTTTTAACAAGTTACTTTATCTCTATGTGCCCAGATTTATCATATGGGCAGTTGATATGTGTTCAACAGTTATAAAAATTAAAAAAATTTAATAAACATGATCTTTAGAATCTTGTGTCTGGCATAAGAGATTATACTGTATAGAAGTATTTGTAATGATGATGATGATGTTCATGCCTAGCCAGTCTTACTCATGAATCAATTGACTTCAATGATTTAGGAACCTAGAACAATCAGATATTTCCTAGTTATGACTATTGAATATTAATTAGTTGGTAAATGCATCATAATAAAGGAAAACTTGAAAGCTGATCCTCAAATGTAACAACATCGAACAAACCAGTAAATCCTAAAGGAAATAAACCCTGAGTATTCATTGGAATGACTGATACTGAAGCTCCAGTACTTTGGCCACCTGATGCGAAGAGCCAACTCGTTGGAAAAGACCCTGATGCTGGGAAAGATTGAAGGCAGGAGGAGAAGGGGACAACAGAGAATGATATGGTTGGATGGCAACACCGAATCGATGGACATGAATTTGACCAAGCTCAGGGAGTTGGTGATGGGGTCACTAAGAGTCAGACATGGCTAACTGAACTGAACTGAACTGATTTGTGCTGATAGAGTTAAAAACAAATTTGTTTACCATATGTTTTCTGAAACTTCCCAAAGGTATTCTTTTAAATTTAAATAGAATATTTTAGACTGATTTAATGTTAAAACTATGGCTTAAATAAGCAGAGACATTACTTTGCCAACTAAGGTCAGTCTAGTCAAGGCTATGGTTTTTCCTATGGTCATGTATGGATGTGAGAGTTGGACTGTGAAGAAGGCTGAGCACCGAAGAATTGATGCTTTTGAACTGTGGTGTTGGAGAAGACTCTTGAGAGTCCCTTGGACTGCAAGGAGATCCAACCAGTCCATCCTAACGGAGATCAGTCCTGGGTGTTCATTGGAAGGTCTGGTGCTGAAGCTGAAGCTCCAATATTTTGGCCACCTCATGCAAAGAGTTGACTCATTGGAAAAGACTCTGATGCTGGGAAGTATTGGGGGCAGGAGGAGAAGGGGATGACCGAGGATGAGATGGCTGGATGGCATCACGGACTTGATGGATGTGAGTCTGAATGAACTCTGGGAGATGGTGATGGACAGGGAGGCCTGGTGTGCTGTGATTCATGGGGTTGCAAAGAGTCGGACACGACTGAGCGACTGAACTGAACTGATGGCGTAAATAATGTTATTTCAGGTTTAATGACAATAATAATGCTTTAAAGCTTTAAAAGTATTTGACATTTAATGTTATTTTGTTTACCCCACTCTGACTACATAAAGCAATGAAACACATAACATTTGACACTAAAGGGAAATATTTGTGTAGTCTTAAAATGTTCATTAACTTACTAACATAATAAAATTAGGAGTAATTTACATTCAAGCAAACAGCAGTGGCAAAGAGAGACCTGCAAGAAGAATCTTATAGAATACAGTAACTAATTTTTCTTGAATTTTTCTCATAACTGTGCTGTAAAAGGGCATTTATTTTTATTTTTGTGCTGATTGCTTTCTGCCCATTTTCCATCTTTCTCTCTGCACTGCACAAGAAAATGTATAGGTGATAGCTCTCAGCATTTCACACTGGTGGGAGAGATTAGCAGGAGTGGTGACTTTGACAAATCAGATATATTAAGCCTTTGCTGGAGGGATTTACTGCAGAAAAGCTGGTCTGTCAATGTAACCAAGATCCTTTACTTTTTTCCCAAAAAAAGGCAACATTCTTCAGAATACTATAAAGAAACTGAACCTAATTGCCTGTACGTCAAATTATTGTTTTGCAATATCCTTGTAGAGCTTTGTAACATTAACCAACTATTGACCTCTATCATCTTATAAAGAAAAAATACAAATTTTATGTATCATTTCTACATGGGAGTTACCATGGGCATAAAAATTGATTTAAAAATACTACTTCTTGGACACAGAAGTTGCTCATTGGTCAGAATATTTCGGGTCTATTGCAGTCTTACAACCAAAGCTATTGACATGTTTGTGTTTTTATATGCTACAGCAATTTTTAAGATTGTCAAGAGCTGAAAAATGATATTTTTCCAAATGCATGACTCTTTCAGAGATATTGATGTTCTTTTAACTGATCTGTGAGTAAGTTTGGCAAACAAATTGGTTTCCCTTAAATTCCATTTTTAGTGGTTAAGGCAGCTACCCAGGGCTTCTCACAGTTTCAAGGTTGTGAACATCAACTCTATACCTGCTGATAGAATTTTGTACTTCAGTTACCTGTGCTTAAGCCAGCGTGAGAGTGGGATAAAGGAGTGATAGGGATAGTGGCAAAGCAGATTTGAGAAGAGTGTTTAAATGGTAGAATATTTATTATGAAATCTGTCTCCATTTATCATAGTTCTGAGAGTCCTTGATTGTCATCATTCTGCCTTATGTATCCTTCTATCTCTGAAAGGAATTCCAATTCTAAGCCTCCATTCAAGAAAAATCATACTTTGTACCTAACCTTTGGTAACCTTAGTGTTTTACTCTGCACTAATCTTGTCTATATACTAAGTTATTTGAGAGTGATTCTTGTGAATGATTTACAGATTAAAACATGATTTCTGTGCATGCTCCGTATTTACATGTTTCCTTAAATCTATGCTAGATATATTTGACATTATGGGATGTTATATGGGACATGTTGTATGGGGTTTATATTTTTTTCTCCTTAATTTTAGGTTTGGAAAAGACTTCTTGATAAATTCTAAAATATGATTTTTAGAATAAAATATCTCTAAAGGTCATTCAGAATAAAGTTACTACATGCAGAAGATAGATGTTGAGAACCAAGGTAATAAGACTCAGTCGAATTCAAAATTTAAAGACTAATGATAGATTTGATAAATGTAACTAAGGGCCCAATATCTGGTCATCTAAATGTCATAGTCACTACATCAGCAAGGGTATAAGCGATACTCTAATCACTGACACATCCTAAACACTTTTTAGTATAATTGAGTATTTGATCATTAACAATACTTCATAAAAAGCTTTCTCCTATGTCAGCCATGGAGAGATACTTAAAACAAGGACAAAGAAGACTCGAGTTTGAGATATGTTTTATCCAAAAGAGCTGTTCAGATTCTGACCCAAATTACATTTTGTCTGGTTCACTCGAAGTGGGGAAAAAAATGAAATGTCTACCAATTTGACAGTATATTCAGAGCTTTAACCTAACATTGAGTTGGCTGTGATTCAGATTTTACCAGAAACATTAAGTAAAGAATTATCCACAAGGCTAAATTGTTCACGCTATAGGCCATGTGGCATTGCATTATATTCCTAGAGTTGTTATAAACTATCAGTGATTTTGAATGCAAATTGTTATATGGTACAAATTACAATGTGACTTGTAGGGTATTTTGAATGTTTTTATGGTTTATTTCTCAGAAAGAGAGAGACATAATGTTTGGAATTCATCTAGAGAGTGATTTCATATTATAAGCTGCTAAATCTTGGCCCAACCTATTTTGTGGGACCATAAATTTTGCTCAAATTTAGAGAATTTATTAATAGGATTTGCTACCCAAAATTGTTGTTCAGTTGCTAAGTCGTTTCCAACTCTTTGCAACGCTGTAAACCCTAGGCTCCTCTGTCCTACATATGTTATCTCCCAGAGTTTGTTCAAATTCATGTCATTGAGTTGGTGATGCTATCTAACCATCTCATCCTCCACTTCTCCTTTCCGCTTTACTTCAGTCTTTCCCAGCATCAGGGAAAGATTGATTTTTTCAATGAGACATCTCTTCATATCAGGTTGGAGCCTCAGCTTTAGCAACAGTCCTTCTTATGAATATTCAGGGCTGATTTCCTTTAGGATTGACTGGTTTGATCTTGCAGTCCAAGGACCTCTCAAAAGTCTTCTCCAGCACTGCAATTGGAAAGCATAGATTCTTCAGCGCTTATCCTTCCTTATGATCCAACTCTCACATTCATTCATGACTACCGGAAAAACCACTGTTGTTGTATTTACATTTATCAAATCTATCATTAGGCTTTATATTTTGAATTCAGCTGAGGCTTTTTGGTTCTCAAAATCTATCTTCTGTATATAGTAATTTTATTTTGAATAGCCCTTAAAAAATTTATTCCAAAATAATATTTCCCAATTAGTCAAGAAGCCTGATACTTTTAGAAAGAACATAGTTTCAGATCTAAGGAGAAAAAAATGTAAATACCATACAACATGTCTCATATAACATCCCATCACGTCAAATATATCCAACATATGTTGCTTTTTGTGACCCCATGGGCTGTAGCCTGCCAGGGTCCTCTGTCCACAGGATTCTCCAGCCAAGAATACTGGAGTGGGTTGCCAATTCCTATTCCAGAGGATTTTCCAGACTCAGGAATTGAACTCAGGTCTGTTGCGTTGCAGGCAGATTCTTTACTTTCTGAGCTATAGGGAAGTCACCTATGAATTAGGTTAAACAGTAAACTTTTATAAAGCGTATTTTCATAAAGGCTACATGAATAATCCAGAGTTTCACAACCAAACAAAACAGTTAAGTTAAAAAGAAATTTGGCTTTATTGGCAATTCCTTTACTAAAGGGAGCATATTCATATTTGTGTGAAGTATGGGCAACTTTTTCTATCACACTTGACTTCATATTTGCCTCTCCACTCAAGGCATGCATACAAAGCAATCTCCAGCCCTGGTTTACAGCGGTCCTACAACAATTCCCTTAAGTGAAGTGAAAGTTTCTCGGTCATGTCTCAGTCGTGTCTAACTCTTTGTGACCCCATGGACTGTAGCCTACCAGGCTCCACTGTTCATGAAATTCTCCAGGCCAGAATACTGAACTGGGAATACTGGACTGGGAATAGGTAGCCATTCTCTTCTCCGGGGATCTTCCCCAACCCATTGACTGAACCCAGGTCTCCCACGTTGAAGGTGGATTCTTTACCATCTGAACCACCAGGAAGTCCAAGAATACTTGAGTGGGTAGCCTATCCATTCTCCAGCAGAACTTCCTGACCCAGGAATTGAACTGGGGTCTCCTGAATTGTAGGCAGATTCTTTACCAGTTGAGCTACCAGGGAAGCCACCTAAATGGCTCCCATACGACCACCCAGTATTATACTAGCATAATCATACGACCACCCAGTATTATACTAGCACAATCATATTGATTCCTTGAGCATTTGGGGCTCATTTTTGTTAAATTAACCAACTACTGCAAGACAACTGTGTGAACTAAAATGGCTTAACCCATTCATCTCCACTTAAATGTATAAATATTACCGATCATTGCTCTGTGTGGATTCTGACTTTCCTATTCCCTGTGGTTCATTTCCTAAAACTAAAATATCACCCTTATTCTCTTCTATTCTCCTTTAAAAATTCAGAATAAGGCTCTTACTCCATTCCTTGGTATAGGAAGCTGGAAAACTGGCTGAGCTGCAAAAGTGTTCATGTGACTTTATATAGTTTATATATTTATATATGTCTACATTTACATTGTATATGTATACACAAACACACACAAGCTGAAAAAATATATATATAGGTTTCTTTTGCTCCTTTATAATATTGCTGGATCCAAGCCTTTGGGTTTGAAATGGAGGAGTTTTCAGTAGGGAATTTTAACAGACCTGTAAGGTTAAAGCCTTTCCAGGTGGCTCAGTGATAAAGAATCTCTGCTAATACAGGAGATGCTGATTTGATCCTTAGGTCAGGAAGATCCCCTAGAGAGGGAAATGGCAACTCACTCCAGTATTCTTGCCTGGAAAAATCTCTGAAGGGCTACAGTCCATGGGGTCACAAAGAGTCAGACATGACTTAGCAACTGAACAACAAAGAGGATTTGTACCTAAATCCTCTTAATTTAGGTACAAGAAATCGTACAATTTAATAAAATTCTGCATTTTTCCCATATTTAGATAGTAATTATGTAATAGATCATGAAGCTTTGAAATATGAAGGAAAAATATTTTTGTTTCCTTCATGATTTCTATAAATACATTTGATTGAAATAGAGTATCTAATAAGTGCAATATTTTGAAAAAAAATTACTGTTCTCTAATGTAAACCTTTTTGCAATAATTTTAATAACCCCCAAAACTAGAGAGATCTGACAGTTGTTCCCATGGACAAAAAAAAAAATGGGATTTTTCTGAAAGTCATTTCAGCAGAAGATTTGACCACAGCCTTCTAGCAGCATTATTTTACAGAGTCATAAATAGTTTCTTGGCAAAATCCAATCAATTTTCTTCCTTTTCCCAGTTGTATTTGCAAATCTTTCTAATACCTTTTTCTTCATTATCTTACCTGAAGCTTTACTTTTTTTTTAACTTTGTTTTTCTTTACTAGCTCTTCTCTTTATAATCAATTTATGATGTACTCAGTTCCTTGCAATATTCTCTAAACATTAAACATTTGCAAACTCATTTTTCTAAAAAAATGAATAATTATTCATTGTCAGTTTTGTGTTAAATACTTAGGCAATCTATCAACTACTCTCCTGGACTTAAGTTTGTTTATATTTATGGCTCACGAATCTTATGTTCTGATCAATCAGTCTGTCTTCAATTAGTTACAAGTAGATTTGAAATGAGAAAATTAAGATCATAGAATATTTTATCAAAATCTTTTAAAATGGCTTCTTCTGTTTTAACAAAGGCAAGGAGTTAGTTCTGTGAATGTAAGAGCTTTGACTATATAATTATGTAATTTACTCAAACAGTATGCTACTGCTACTGCTAAGTCACTTCAGTCATGTCCGACTCTGTGCGACCCCATAGACGGCAGCCCACCAGGCTTCCCCATCCCTGGGATTCTCCAGGCAAGAACGATGGAGTGGGTTGCCATTTCCTTCTCCAATGCATGAAAGTGAAAAGTGAAAGTGAAGTCGCTCAGTCGTGTCTGACTCTACGTGACCCCATGGACTGCATCCTACCAGGTTCCTCTGTCCATGGGATTTTCCAGGCAAGAGTACTGGAGTGGGGTGCCATTGCCTTCTCCATCAAACAGTATAGTGATTAATAATAAAAGTTCTGGAATGTGAATGGGCTGTATAATATTTGCAGCAACTTCTAAGTTTTGTTTGTTTTTCACAGATAAATGAGAAAGGTCTTGTAAATTGTGTGATATAGTAAGTACTCTTTAAAGCCTAGGTCTAATAATGATCATCACAATTGCCTTAATAAGTGTGATCAAGAAATCTGTCTCAATTCCTCTCTGGACTATACATACTCCAAAGTGACAGTAAAATTCTCAATATCATATACTATCTGTAAATATCTCATTCAAATTATAGAATTATACAAGTAATTATTTTTAGAGTCAAGCATTTATTAATCAAAAAATATGCACAAATAGCCACATTTAGAGTCAGGATAAATATTTAAACACAAAATATTTTTGTTTTGTTCAATTTATATAAAGTATAATTTAATTAAATAAGTGTTACATAAATGTGTATGGGCATGCCTAGTTAAGTTGGACTGTTGGAGACCCTATGGACTGTAGCCCACCAGGCTGCTCTATACATGGGATCATCCAAGCAAGAATACAGGAGTGGATTGCCATTTCCTCCTCCAGGGGATCTTCTGGACCCAGGGACTGCATCTGCTGCACTGGCAGGTAGATTCTTCACCACTGAGCCACCTTACATCTGCAAAACTCTATTTCCAAATGAGGTCACACTCACGGGTACCAGAGGTAGCATTTTCATATATCTTTTTCGGAGACACAATTTAATTCTAACACTGACCATCTTGTTTTATTGTTCCTTCCTTCTCCCAGTCTTTCACAGCCTTTTCCTGGATGCACTATCTTGTCTATACATCAAGCAGTGTGCCAACAATACCCATAATTTGTGTTCTTCCTATTCTGTGGGATCCAATTTAATAATCTTTTGTCGCTGCTTTTCGGTTGCTAAGTCATGCCTGATTCTTTGCAACTCCATCAACTGCCAAGCTTCCCTGTCCTCCACTTTCCTGGTGTGCTGTGTTCGTAGTCACTCAGGTCCACCTCTTTTTGATCCTGTGAACTGTGGCCTGCCAGGCTCCTTTGTCCATGAAATTCTCCAGGCAAGAATACTGGAGTGTGTTGCCATGCCCTCTTCCAGGGGATCTTCCCAACTCAGGGATCGAACCTAGGTCCTGCATTGCAGGCAGATTCTTTACTGTCTGGATTCTTTATTCCAACAAGCCCTTTGGAGTTTGCTTAAATTTATGTCCACTGAGTCAGTGATGCTATCTAACCATCTCATCTTTGGCTGCCCCCTTCTCCTGGCCTCAATCTTTCCCAGCATCACGGTCTTTTCCAATGAGTGGCTCTTCCCATCAGGTGGCTAAAGTACTGGAGCTTCAGCATCAGACCTTCTTATGAATATCCAGGGTTGATTTCCTTTAGGATTGACTAATTTGGTATTCTTGCAGTCCAAGGGACTCTCAAGAGTCTTCTCCAGCACCACAATTCAAAAGCATCAATTCTTTGGCACTCAGACTTCTTTACGGTCCCGTTGTCACATCCGTCCTTGACTAATGAAAATACCGTAGCTTTGACTCTGTGGACCTTTGTCAACAAAGTGATGTCTTTGCTTTTTAATATGCTGTCTAATTTTCCTGCCAAGGAGCAAGTGTCTTTTCATTTAATGGCTGCAGTCACTGTCCCCAGTGATTTTGGAGCCCAAGAAAATAAAAACCGTCATTGTTTCCACTTTTTCCACTTCTATTTGCCATGAAGTGATGGGACTGGATGCCATGTTCATAGTTTTTTAAATGTTGAGTTTTAAGCCAGCTTTTTCACTTTCCTCTTTCACCCTCGTCATTTAGTAACCTTCCTGCCCCCAAATCTGGCAAAAGGCTTTCTTTTCTTTTTCACATATGTGATTATAGGGTTCTGGAGTCAATTTTGAAACTTTTAAGGCAGCTACCGCTACCCAAGTGTAGTGTCAGTCTTCAACTGAGTAAACACTGCCATTTGTCAATAATTCTTGATGTTATAGCTGGCCCCTCTTCTGGTCTCTACTTAGTCATTTAAAAACCTTCAGCATTTTCTCTAAGTCCTCTACCATTTCAAGATAAGCTTAATTCATGATTAAATCAAATACTGGTTTGTAAAGGAAAACTTGAACCTCAGAAGGTAAATTCATCCACCCCCACAGACAATTTATCTGGAAAAGCTATAACACATTTATTTCAACCCCAGAAGAATACCTATTTTTCTCTTCTAATAAGATATGCTTCCCATTGGCTTTATTGTTCTCTGGTGGTTCAAACAGTAAAGAGTCCACCTACACTGTAGGGGATCCTGGTTCAATTGCTAGGTTGGGAAGATCCCCTAGAGAAGGCAGTGGCAACTCACTCCAGTATTATTGCCTGGAGAATTCTCTAGACAAAGGAGCCTGGCTGGCTACAGTCCATGGAGTAGCAAAGAATTGGATATGACTGACCAGCTAACACTTTCACTGTTTTCACTTTTGATTAGCAATCTCAATTTAGTTAATATTATCTTTCTTAGTGCATTATCAATCTCTATCTCTTTTGGATTTTTTTTCCCTTAGCATAAATATTTGTGTACATATCCCTCAATATCAAATTAAAAAAAAATCTTTCCTATGAGAGCCTGGGCTTCTCTAGTGGCTCATTTGGTAAAGAATCTGCCAGCAATGCAAGAGACCCAGATTCAATCCCTGGATTAAGAAGATCTCCTTGAGAAGAAAATGACAACCCACTCCACTATTCTTGCCTGGAGAATTTCATGGATAGAGATATCTGATGGGCTACAGTCCATGGGGTCACAAAGAGTCAGACAAAAGCAAATAACACCTTCGCTTTTCATGGGATCCTAATTTTCCACCTTGCTATTCTGTTTCATTTTATTTCCTTGTCGTTGTTGCTGTTTATTTGCTCAGTCATGTCCAGCTCTTTGCGGCCCCATAGACTGCAACATGCCAGGCTTCCCTGTCCTTCGCTATTTTCCAGAATTTGCTCAAGCTCATGTCTATTGATTCAATGATGCCATCCAATCATCTCTTCCTCTGTCTTTCATCTTATTCTTTATTAACTAATGTAATAGATTGCCTACTTCAGAGGTTTGTATACTCATTAATCCTTTTACAGTTTTGCCAGGATGATTTTTCTAAAACTCAAATATTAGGATATCATTCCTTGGCTACTAAAATCTTCAGTTATTTATGAACTTACCATTGTCTACTGGTAAAAAACTCTAAACTTAGATTGTTATCAAGATCTAAATACTATGGAGCTTGTCTACCACTCCAAACTCAGGTTCCTTCACTGCTTAAAATATGCTACATGCGTATGTATTTATATGCCCTCAACCTTATTAGCGCCTCTCGCCATTTACCCCCCTCTCCTCACAGGCATCATGTTGTACTTATCTTTTTATGTGTGGTAATTACCATAACATCTAGTGCACCGTGGAGATTAATAAATGTAGAATGAGTGGTAATTGAGGAAAAGAAGTCTGATGTCCATGCCATTCAAGAGGCCTTTCTAAATCTGCCCTGGTTAGAGCACCTGAAGGTGACTGTGCTCTCTTCTAGAATTCAGACTTTCTGATGTAGTGAAGTAATTCTTGCTAGATTTGAAGCATAAACATTTCATCGGGGTCCAGTGTCACTGTGGCTCCCATCCATTTCTTTTCCTCCCCACAGTTTTCACATAGATTACTCATCCATCACTGCTGCTAGGGTGGGGACATAAAGTAAAGAACAGATATCTTTGCCTCGGTTCCGTTTCACCAACTGAAACTCAAGATGCATCCTGCCATAGATCATTGTTATAAATTCTCATGTGTGGCAGTACAACTAGAACTCAGTCACATTATGGGTTAAATTTGCTTTGTAGGGAAAAGGAGCATTTGGCCTATAAAATGAACAATCATTTATTACACTGAATTCAGCTTCAAATAGCTGCTACTTCTGCTGATTAAATTAGGGAAATGTCAGTTTGGGAAATGTAGCTTGAATTAATAAGCAGTTCTCCCCATCTGGTTCAAAGCAAGACAGCCCTATAACAAGTACACTTGTAGCACCTATTGAGCAGTCAGCCATTAAGGTACATAGTCAGGAAACCAGAAAAGGCACCGTGCTTAGGATTATAGATCTTCAACATGGACTAAATTTATTTTTGCTCAAAAAAGTGACTAATCGTTGTTTTAAAGCATCTACAGTTAAGGAAATTTTGTTACAGCTCTAAAAAATGAGATTTCTTTTGACAACTCATATATTGTCTAAATCAATAAAAAGTAGCTAATATGTGCCTAGCATTTTATAAAGGAGACTCTTGGGTTTGAAATTATTCTTATGAGAATAGGATTAACTTGCTACATTTTGCTGAACAAGTACAATATTGTAAACACTGTGTTCGTGAGGGGAATAATGAAAAGCAAGAATCTATTTTTCTGTACACTTTTTCGATTGATGCATATGATTTCCTGGTCTGAGAATATGTCTAATGCTAATTAAAATCCATTCTTAGAAGCTACAGGTTTTCTCACAATAGTAAATTTAGCTCAAGGTCTTGATTCTTAAAATTAATTAGCTGCATGGAAATTAACAAATTATTTGTTTTACCTTTTTCTCTCTTTTCATACTTTATTCAATTTTTTTCTTAAATACTTGCAAAAGAAATTAAAAAAAAAAACTTTTGAATTTCACTGATCATTTTTTTGATGTTTCCTCCTTGAAATGCTTTCTTGTTTGAGACAGCTAAAACTGCTGTTAACTACCATTAACGTGCAGGTCTGGTTAGTATAAACATTACCGAACAAAAATGTTTCTCTCTCTGTCTCTAAGTTTCTTTCTCTCCTGCCCTCCCTCTACCCTCTTGCTCCTCCATTCCTCCTTCCTGTTCCTCACAACTTCTGTTATACTAACTTGGTCAAGTTCCAGCCAGGTTAAATCTAACCTTCATGACCAAATGGGGAACTGAAGGAGCAGACAGAAATTGCACTTTGCTGACTGGTTTCATAATCAATTCATGAGCATAATTTAGATGGGCCCCTTGGTGTGACATGGTCTTACAGCATTTTCAAGAAAAGTTACTCTCAGAAATCTATTATTTTATAACATCTCTGATCTGTTCAAATGTCCCACACCATCCCTGTCTACCATTCAGCTGCCTCCTCTTTTTCCATTAATGCTGAAACAAAAACTCTCAGAAGAGAACTCGCACACCATTTCAATCTACCATCCATACCTCTCAGCCTATAGATCTCATTCCTTCCCACCTAATTTAGAACATAATTCCAGAAATTTGTCATTTGCAAGCTGGTGTTTCTTGCTATGAATGCTCTGCTGAGTTTCAAAAGCTTGTATTCAAATATTAGGCATTCTGTCTTCAGGTCTGACATTTCATTTTATCCTTTTGCCTATGAACAGTCTTCTTTGCTTCTTGTTATTACTTTTTCACTTAGAGTTTTGGCCAAAATCTAGAAAAGTCAAGTCATTCTTCACTGTTTCCTCTTCTTCAACAGCACCTTCCGCATTAATTTTAGTTCTATCTATGAAATTACTGTAATTATCTTGCAACCTCTCTATTCTTATTTCAAGTAGTTTTTTTTAATACTTGAACTTATATCTGGGATCTTACAATGGCTCTACAATCAGTCTCTTTGCCTCCATACCAGATCTGAAGTGCATCTTGCACATCACTGTAAATGGTTATCAATCTAACAGCAAAATATGGAGTCACATTTCATGACTAAAATGTTTTATACTAATTCATTATGCTCTGAAGTCGGATAAATTCATGAAATATTTCTGCCATTCTGGGGTCTTTTCTTAAAATTTAAAATTTTCATGCTCCTGTTTTCTTGCAAATTAGGAATAAAAAGAATAACTTTTAAAGGCTTGTTTTAATGATCAAATGATATGATACATGTAAAAATCTTAAGTGCCCAGAATACACACGCATTCTATAAATGCTAATTTGCATTATTGTTATTAATCTTTTATCTTTGGATTTTTTAGTTTTTTTCTGTCATGGTATATTATTCATGTTGTTATTGTTTCTAGTATTTAGTACAGTTGATAGAACACAGTATTTCTTACATAAATTTGGTTGTCCCAGTGAATAAACTTTGAGTTATTCTTCATTAATATTTGCATTAGCTAATTTTGAGAAATAAAGTGACCTAATGGAAACACATAATCACGATGGTGAGATCACTCACCTAGAGCCAGACATCCTGGAATGTGAAGTGGGCCTTAAAAGACATCATGATGAACAAAGCTAGTGGAGGTGATGGAATCCCAGTTGAGCTATTTCAAATCCTAAAAGATGATGCTGTGAAAGTGCTGCACTCAATATGCCAGTAAATTTGGAAAACTCAGCAGTGGCCACAGGACTGGAAATGGTCAGTTTTCATCCCAATCCTAAAGAAAGGCAATGCCAAAGAATGCTCAAACTACCCCATTATTGAACTCATCTCATACCCTAGCAAAGTAATGCTCAAAATTGTCCAAGCTAGACTTCAGCAGTACATGAACCATGAACTTCCAGATGTTTAAATTGGATTTAGAAAAGGCAGAGGAACCAGAGATCAAATTGACAACATCCGTTGGATCATCAAAAAAGCAAGGGAGTTCCAGAAAAACATCTACTTCTGCTTTATTGACTATGCCAAAGCCTTTGACTATATAGATCACAATAAACTGTGGAAAATTCTTCAAGAGATGGGAATACCAGACCACCTTACTTGCCTCTTGAGAAATTTGTATGCGGGTTAAGAAGCAATAGATAGAACTGGACATGGAACGATAGACTGGTTCCAAATCTGGAAAGGAGTACATCAAGTCTGCATATTTTCACTCTGTTTATTTAACTTCTGTGCAGAGTACATCATGAGAAATGCTGGGCTGGATGAAGCGCAAGCTGGAATTAAGATTTCCAGGAGAAATATCAGTAACCTCAGATATGCAGATGACACCACCTTTATGGCAGAAAGTGAAGAGCTAAAGTGCCTCTTGATGAAAGTGAAAGAGGAGAGTGAAAAAGTTGGCTTAAAACTCAACATTCAGAAACCTAAGATCATGGAATCCGGTCCCATCACTTCATGGCAAATAGATGGGAAACAGTGGAAATAATGGCAGATTTTATTTTGGGGGGCTCCAAAATCCCTGCATGTTGTGACCAACCTAGACAGCATATTAAAAGGCAGAGATATTACTTTGCCAACAAAGGTCTGTGTAGTCAAAGCTATGGTTTTTCTAATAGTCATATATGGATGTGAGAGTTGGACTATGAAGAAATTGAACGCTGAAGAACTGAGGCTTTTGAACTGTGGTGTCGGATAAGACTCTTGAGAGTCCCTTGGACTGTAAGGAGATCCAACCAGTCTATCCTAAAGGAAATCAGTCCTAAATATTCATTGGAAGGACTGATGTTGAAGCTGAAATTCCTATACTTTGGCCACCTGATGCGAAGATCTGAGTCATTTGAAAAGACCCTGATGCTGGGAAAGATTGAAGGCGGGAGGAGAAGGGGACAACCAAGGATGAGATGGTAGATGGCATCACTGACTTGATGGACATGAGTTTGAGTAAGCTCTGGAAGTTGGTGATGAACAGGGAAGCCTGGTGTGCTGCAGTCCATGGGGTGGAAAAGAGTCTGACAGGACTGAGCTATTGAACTTAACTGAATGGAAACAACTTAGCAACTAAACAACAATAACAATGGAAACAGTATTATAGAATTAAGTTCCTTACAGAGCATGTGATGAAGTGGAATCCTTTGCTCTCACTCTTTCTTACCTGTTAACTGTTTCTATTCAGAAGCTTAGTCCTGCTTTCTCTACTACAGCTCTGCAGCCCAACTTGCAAACACACTTGTGGCATCCAAGGAAAATATATTAGAATGAAAATGTCTAAAGTCTTTTCCTAGTCTTTGTACAAATTCACTGAGTGCCTGAACCTAAAAAATATATAAACCATTCTGGAAGAAGATTCTGAAACTTTGAAAAAAATAGCTATATACTGTTTGGTGAAATCGCTCAGTCATATGCAGTCCCATGAACTGTATCCCATCAGGCTCCTCCATCCATAGGATTTTCCAGGCAAGAATATTGGAGTTGGTTGCCATTTCCTTCTCCAGATACTATTTAGAGGACAGCAGAAATAATCAAAGGTCTAAAATGGGCATTTTATTCTGGGAAAATAAGGACTACAGTTTTATCTTTCAAATAGCACTGCAAATAGTGAGCTCAATTTAAGTGTTTCTTCAAAGAGGAAAAGGAAAAATAAATCGTTTAATAAGCTTGATTTGTTGAGAGTCAAATATTGTAGGATTTATTTTTGATACATCCCTACCTACCAAAATTTCTTATAATTCTTTCAGTGATAGTCTATTCCAGAAAGAGAACCTAGCTATGATAGACCAACTAGGAAAGCAAAAAAATAAATAAAATAGAAATAAAAAAATAAATATCAAATATGTAAGAAGTTTTGTGCATACCATTTCATATATTCCACTTGTATGAATGATTGGGAAAAAAAGATTATTTCAGTTTGTTCAAGTTAATATTTTCTTTACCATAATCTTCTAAAACAGTGATATAAATCCCCTAAGAACACTCACTTATTCCCAGAAAATAAATGGTTTTACCCTTTAAATTTTGAGTGAATGAAAGTCTATGGATAGGTCATATTTCTATTAAAGGCATACCCCAAGGAGCATATATTTTATAAAATAATTTCATTTTGATGTCAGCCACATATGTATTCAAATGCATTTTATGGTCACAGTATTTGTTTTACTTTGCTCTGTGTGTTTAGTTCTGGCTGTGCTGGGTCATTGTTGCTGTGTGCGCTTTTTTTCCTCTAGTTTTTCTCCAGTGGTGAGCAGGCAGCTACTCTCTAACTGCTGTGTGCAGGCTTCTCATGGCAGTAGCTGCTCTTTATGTGGAGCAACGCTCTGGGGCAAGCAGGCTCCAGTAGCTGCAGCAGTTGGGACTCCCAGACTCCGGAGCAGAGGCTCAATGGTTGTGGTACATGGACTTATTTGCTCTCCATGAGGGATCTTCACTGGATCAGGGATCAAATCTGTAGCTCCTGCATTGGCAGGCAGATTCTTTACCACTTGAACCACCAGAGAAGCCTGGTCACACTATGTTTTAAAACGCAAGAGTTTTGGTCGTTCCTGCAAGTGTGTGTGTGTGTGTGTGTGTGTGTGTTTCTTGTTGCCATCAAATTACAGGAAGTATTTTTAATCTATCCTGGGAAGTTGCCTGGCAACAACATTAAAGTCAATTGCATTGCAGGGTGCAATATGTACCCATGTTTGGATTGCTATTTATCTTCATTATAACTAAGTAATTTAGGCTGTCAAGTCTCTTGTGACTATTGGATATCTGTTAACTATACATTTAATGCTTGACTACACTGTGCTTCCAAAAAAGAAAAAAAGCAGCTATAAATTTCTGTGTTGAGTTTAAAACTTATGGCAGATATAATACTACGATATGTCTTCATCTTCTTGAAAAAACATTGTCTTTCTACCAAGTGTGTACTAAATGGACCTTACAGAGTAGTGAGGGGTGTGATTTATTCACAAATTCATACAGAATAAACAGTTTTATGACACTGTCTCCAGTTGCACCTGAAGGAATTGTTAAACCAAGCAGCAAAGTGACTAAACTTAAAAAAAAAAAAAAAAGCAATATCCAAGGCTAGGAACCTCCACTGTAAAATGTTATTAATCCTACTGAATCAGAACACAGTGCATTTTTTAAGCAAATAAAAACTTTACCCAAACTTTTTTTTCTTCCTCAAGAATATTGAACTCTGCATACTCAATATTCTCATATTTCACAGTAAAAAAGAATAGTAAAATGTGATGAAATTACTTCCTCCTTACACCATTGAGTTATATCCTAAGAGCATTTATTATCTTAAATAGCATCTTCAATTGTAATCTGGTATATAATACCCAAAATTATAATACTGAGAAAAGATGCTTTTTATATACCCTATAAACATGCTTTAATAAAGATATTAAATTCTATCATGCTTTAAATCACAATATTAAATAAATTACATAATAAAATTGATAGAAAATATGTGAATAAAATAAAAACTATTTTTTAGTGTTTGCATGTTGAATATATCATAAACAAAGAAGATAATTTTATTTAAATAAATTAAATCACCTTTAAAATTTTGTGTAGTAATGTAAGTTACTTTGGTTTTTACATCTAATAAAATAGTACTAAGTACTTCTGCTGCTGCTGCTGCTGCTAAGTCACTTCAGTCATATCTGACTCTGTGTGACCCCATAGATGGCAGCCCACCAGGCTCCCCCATCCCTTGGATTCTTCAGGCAAGAACACTAGAGTGGGTTGCCATTTCCTTCTCCAAGGCATGAAAATGAAAGTGAAGTCGCTCAGTCGTGTCCGACTCTTAGCGACCCCATGGACTACAGCCTACAGTCTCCTCCATCCATGGGATTTTTCAGGCAAGAGTGCTGGAGTGGGGTGCCACTGGCTTCTTTATTTATTTGCAAATCTTAAACACTAATGTCTTTGGTCATCATTAAACTATAAAATGCTAAATGTCAAGGTATGGTATATGGGAAAATAACACAAAAAAGAGTAGAGATATAACTGATTGACTTTGCTGTACACTTGAAACTAACAATGCTGAAAATCAGTTGATTTATACTCCAACAAAAATGCTTTAAAAATAAAAGTAAGTTATGGTAAATGAATTTGAAAAAATGATAATAGTTTATAAACCTTTCATTTGCTTTGAAATAAACTCATTAAATGTTACAAAACTATTTCAGCCTAGTGAAGTGCAGGTAAGTTTTTCTAATTAAAGATATGATTTTATGAGGTCAGCATCCCTCTGAACTAGACCAAAAAAAAAAAAAATAGAAAAGTATAAGCCAATATCACTAATGAATATAGATGCAAATATACTTGACAAAATATTAGCAAACTGAATCAAACAATACATTAAGAGTATTGTACACCATGATAGGCATTTTCCTAGGGATGCAAGGATTTTTAAATATTTGAAAATAAATGTAAATAAATAAATAAACAAATAAAAATATAAATATACCACTTTAACAAATGAATAAAAATCATGATCATCTCAATAGATGCAGAAAAAGCTTTTGACAGAATTCAGCATCCATTTATGATAAAAACCCTCCATAAAGAGGGTATAGAGGGAACATACTTCAACATAATAAAGGCCATATATGACATCATCACAGCTAACATCATCCTCATTGGTGAAAAACCAAAAGCATTCCCTCTAAGATCAAGAACAAGACAAAATGCTCACTCTTCATGACTTTTATTCAACTTAGTTTTGGAAGTCCTAGCAGTAGCAGTCAGAAAAGAATAGAAAAGGAGTCAAAGTTGGAAAGGAATAAGTAAAACTGTTCCTCTTTACAGATAACATGATACTATACATTGGAAATTCTAAAGAGGCCGCCAGAAAGCTTCTAGAGTTCATCAGTGAATATGATAAAACTGCAGGATACAAAGCTACAGAAACATGTTGTATTTCTATACACTAATAGCAAGCTATCAGAAACTGAAATTAAGGAAACAATCTCATTTACCATCACATCAGAAAGAATAAAATATCTGGGAATAACCTATATAAGGCTTCCCTCATAGCTCAGTCAGTAAAGAGCCTGCCTGCAATGCAGGAGATTCGGGTTTGATTCCTGGGTTGGGAAGATCCCCTGGAGAAGGAAATGGTAACCCTGTCCAGAATTCTTGCCTGGAGAATGCCATGGACAGAGGAGCCTGGCAGGCTACAGTCTAGGAGGTCTCAAGAGTCAGACATGGCTGTGCAAATAAGCACACATAAAAGGAGGAGAAGGACCTGCATTCCAAAAGCTATAAGATGCTGACTAAAGGCAATGAAGATGACACAAACAGATGAAAATTTATACCATGTTCTTGGGTTGACAGAGTTAATATTGTTAAGATGACCGTATTACCCAAGGCAAACTATAACCTCCATCAAAATACCAGTAGCATTCTTACAGAGCTAGAACAATTAATTTTAAAATTTGTATTGAAATGCAAAAGACCCTGGGGGGGGGGAAAAAACAATCTTGAGAAAGTGGAAAAGAGCTGGAGGAATCATCCTCCCTGACTTCAAACTATGCTACAACACTGCAGCCATCAAAATAGTATGGTCCTGGTACAGGATAGAAAGTTGAGAAATAAACACACACACATATGGTCAATTAATCTATGACAAAGGAAGCAAGAGTATACAATGGAGAAAAGACAGTCGAAGCAAGAATATACAATGGAGAAAAGACAGTCTCTGCAATAGTGGTGCTGGGAAAACTGGACAGATACATGTAGAAGAATGAAATGAGAACATTCTCTAACAACATACACAAAAACTACCTTAAAATGGATTAGACCTAAGTGCAAGACCAGATACTCTAAAACTTCTAGAGAAAAACGTAGGCAGAACACTTTGGGACAAAAATCACAGCAATATATTTTTGGATCTATGTCTTAAACAAGAGAAAATAAACACACAAAAAAAGAAATGGGACCTATTTAAACTTAAAATCTTCTACAGCCAAAGAAACCACTGACAAAAGGAAAATATACCCTACAGAACAGTAGGAAATATTTGCAAATGATATATCCAATGAGGGGTTAATATGTCACTTTTATAAACAGCTCATGCACCTCAACATCAGAAAAAGAAAAATTAAAAGAGGGACAGTAGAACTTAATAGACCAATTTTTCCAAAGAGGAAATGAAAATGGCCAACAGGCATGTAAACAGATTCTCAACATCAGTAATCAGCAGGGAAATGCAAATCAAAAGCACAATGAGATATCACTTCACACCTCTCAGAATGGCTGTCATCAAAAAGAACACAAATCGTGCACCACATGTGTTGGGCCTATACTCTGGATCCCAAGAACCACAACTACTGAACCCACGTGTCACAACTACTGAAGGCCACGTGCCCTAGAGCCTGTGCTCTGCAACTAAAGGAGCCCCCACAGTGCAACAGAGAGTTCTGTTTTCTGTAACTAGAGAATAGTCCATGTAGCAATGAAGACCCAGAAGAGCCAAAAATAAAGAAAGTAAATTTAAAAAATATTAGAAAGAACACAAATGAATAGAGTTGGAGAAGATGTGCAAAAATGGGACCCCTTGTATGCTGTTGGTGGCAGTGTGAACTGGTGCAGCCACTGTGGAAAACAGTATGGATATTTTTCAGAAAGCTAAAATTAAAACTAACATATGACCCAGCAATTTCATTCCTGGTTATATAACCCTCCCCCCGCCCCCCGCCGAAAAAAAAATCACTGATTTGAAGACAAACATGCACCCAAATGTTTATAACAGCATTATCTACAATTGCTGAAATATGGATGCAACCTAAGTACCCTTCAACTAATGAATAAAGAAGATGGAATGGAATACTACTCAGCTATAAAAGAAATGACATTTAGCCATTTGTGGCAACAAGGAGGGACTTGGAGAACATTATGCTGAATGAAATAAGTCAGAGAAAGATAAATACTGCATGATATCACTTTTATAAGTGGAATCTAAAAAATAAAACTAATGAATATAACAAAAAGACACAGACACAGATACAGAGAGCAAACTAGTGGTTAAAAATGAGGAAAGGGAAGTGGTGAGGAGAAACATAGGGATGGGAGATCAAAAGGCACACGCTAGCAGGTGTAAAAATTGTACAAAAATATAGTGTACAACATGAGGAATATATATATATAATACATATAGATGACTAATAAAGACCTACTGTATAGCACAGGGGACTCTATTCATTACTCTTTGAAGACCTATATGAGAAAAGAATCTAAAAGAAACTGAATATATGTGTATATTTATAACTGCTTCTCTTTGCTGTATAGCAGAAACGGACACATTATAATCAACTATACACCAATAAAATTATTAATAAAAAATAATTCTTCTGAAAGGGTTGTCAAAGTCTATACACAGTTGTTGTCCTTTCAGCTGTTTCAGGGTACACATTTTCTTTATAATGGACTTTTTCTTCAAGACTCTAAAACACTTTTTATTTCAGTGTCAAACCTCTGATGCACTTTTCTTTAATTAAAAATTAATTTTGAGAAATTTAGAGTTCATGGAGTTACATAGTAATAGAGATATCATGTATTGATTGCCCAATTGTGACATCCTGAAAAAAATATCACAGTAGGGATATTAATATTGATACAATCAAGATACTGAATGTTTTCATCAGCTCAGGGATCTCTTACATTGCCCTTTTTAGCCAAATACTCTTCCCTCTAATTTCCACTCTGGATTTATCCTATGACAAACACTGATCTGTTCTCAATTATATAATTTTGTCCTTTTAAGAATGTTGTAGTAATATAAACTGAATAATGCAGTTTTTATTATTACTGCATTAAATTTCATTTTATTTTATTCCAAATTTCCATTTGGAATTGACTTTTTAAATTCAGCATTAACTCCCTGGAGATTCAACAAGGTTGCTCCATGTATCAATAGTTTATTTTTCTTTGTAGCTAAGTACTCACATTAAAGGGCTTCCTAGGTGGTGATTAAAGAATGGTCCCCTTGCTCACATAACATACAGTCACATTACTAAAGGATTATTTATAGTACTTCTTTTTACACAATATATTATTAATATGTCTGGCTTTTAAGAATAACTACAAGGTATGCTAAAAGGTAAAATAAATAAATAAATAAAATTTTAATAAACATACATTTTGAAGAGGAAAAGCAAGCATCAAAACTAGACTCAGATATGGCAGGGATGTTGGAATTATCATGCCAGAAATTTAATATAACTGATTAATACACTGGACTTCCCAGATGGCATTAGTGGTAATGAACCCGCCTGCCAGTGCAGGAGACATAGGAGATGTGGGTTTGATCCCTGGGTCAGGAAGATTCCCAGGAAAAGGGCATGGCAACCACCCTAGTGATTTTGCGTGGAGAATCCCATGGACAGAGGAGCCTTGCAGGCTACAGTCCTTAGGGTCAGACATGACTGAAGCAACTTAGCACACATGCACACACTCACGCTAAAGCTATACCTTATTTGTTTACTTGCTCGTGTATAGATCCTGGGTTAAAAACTATAAATAAATCTGATATAACATTCATGTAGAACTTGTTTATTTTATAAACTTAGATTTTTTTAAAATGATAGTATACATGTTTCAATGCCATTCTCCCAAATCATCCCACCTTCTCCCTCTCCCTCTGAGTCCAAAAGTCCACTATACACATCTGTATCTTTTTTGCTGTCTTGCATACAAGGTCGTCATTGCCATCTTTCTAAATTCCATATATATGTGTTAGTATACTGTATTGGTGTTTTTATTTCTGGCTTGCTTCACTCTGTATAATCGGCTCCAGTTTCATCCATCTCAACAGAATGGATTCAACTGTATTCTTTTTAATGGCTGAGTAATACTCCATTGTGTATATGTACCACAGCTTTCTTATCCATTCATCTGCTGATGGACATCTAGGTTGTTTCCATGTCCTGGCTATTATAAACAGTGCTGTGATGAACATTGGGGTACATGTGTCTCTTTCAATTCTGGTTTCCTTGGTGTGTATGCCCAGCAGTGGCATTGCTGGGTCATATGGCAGTTCTATTTGCAATTGTTTAAGGAATCTCCACACTGTTTTCCATAGTGGCTGTACTAGTTTGCATTCCCACTAACAATGTAGGAGGGTTCCCTTTTCTCCACACCCTCTCCAGCGTTTATTGCTTGCAGATTTTTGGATTGCAGCCATTCTGACTGGTGTGAAGTGGTACCTCGTTGTGGTTTTGATTTGCATTTCTCTAATAATGAGTGATGTTAAGTATCTTCTCATGTGTTTGTTAGCCATCCGTATGTCTTCTTTGGAGAAATGTCTATTTAGTTCTTTGGCCCATTTTTTGATTGGGTCGTTTATTTTTCTGGAATTGAGCTGCATAAGTTGCTTGTATATTTTTGGGATTAGTTGTTTGTCAGTTGTTTCATTTGCTATTATTTTCTCCCATTCAGAAGGCTGTCTTTTCACCTTGCTTATATTTTCCTTTGTTGTGCAGAAGCTTTTAATTTTAATTAGATCTCATTTGTTTATTTTTGCTTTTATTTCCAGAATTCTGGGAGGTGGATCATAGAGGATCCTGCTGTGATTTATGTCGGAGAGTGTTTTGCCTATGTTCTCCTCTAGGAATTTTATAGTTTCTGGTCTTACATTTAGATCTTTAGTCCATTTTGAGTTTATTTTCGTGTGCAGTGTTAGAAAGTGATCTAGTTCCATTCTTTTACAAGTGGTTGACCAGTTTTCCCAGCACCACTTGTTAAAGAGGTTGTCTTTACTCCATTGTATATTCTTGCCTCCTTTGTCAAAGATAAGGTGTCCATATGTGTGTGGATTTATCTCTGGGCTTTCTATTTTGTTCCATTGATCTATATTTCTGTCTTTGTGCCGTTTGTGTCTTTGTGTCTTGATGACTGTGGCTTTGTAGTAGAGCCTGAAGTCAGGCAAGTTGATTCCTCCAGTTCCATTCTTCTTTCTCAAGATTGCTTTGGCTATTCGAGGTTTTTTGTATTTCCATACAAATCTTGAAATTATTTGTTCTAGTTCTGTGAAAAATATTGCTGGTAGTTTAATAGGGATTGCATTGAATTTGTAAATTGCTTTGGGTAGTATACTCATTTTCACTATATTGATTCTTCCGATCCATGAACATGGTATATTTCTCCATCGATTAGTGTCCTCTTTGATTTCTTTCATCAGTGTTTTATAGTTTTCTATATATAGGTCTTTAGTTTCTTTAGGTAGATATATTCCTAAGTATTTTATTCTTTTTTTTGCAATGGTGAATGGAATTGTTTCCTTAATTTCTTTTTCTACTTTCTCATTATTAGTGTATAGAAATGCAAGGGATTTCTGTGTGTTGATTTTATATCCTGCAACTTTACTATATTCATTGATTAGCTCTAGTAATTTTCTGGTGGAGTCTTTAGGGTTTTCTATGTAGAGGATCATGTCATCTGCAAACAATGAGAGTTTTACTTCTTCTTTTCCAGTTTGGATTCCTTTTATTTCTTTTTCTGCTCTGATTGCTGTGGCCAAAACTTCCAGAACTATGTTGAATAGTAGCAGTGAAAGTGGGCATCCTTGTCTTGTTCCTGACTTTAGGGGAAATGCTTTCAATTTTTCACCATTGAGGATAATGTTTGCTGTGGGTTTGTCATATATAGCTTTTAATTTCTCTATTGAATGCCTAAGATTTAATTGCTTGGTGTGTGGTGGTTACATGTGTAGTTTTTAAAGTAAATGCCAAACAAATTTCCAGATAGCCTGTACCGGTTTTTTCCTACCAACAATGTATGAATGATTAATTTTGCTATATCCTCACCAGCATTTGGTTCTGTCACTGTTTTTTTGCATTTTAGCCGTTCTGACATGAATGTACTAATATAACTTGCTTTTTTCTAACTGCTAATGATATTGAGCATCATTAGCTTATTTGCTTATTTTACTTGCTTATTTGCCATTTGCATATAGCGTTCAGTGAAATGTCTCGGTGTCGTTGGCTCATATTCTGATAGGATTGCTTGCTTTTTACTACTGAGTTTTGTTTTCTTTTTTAAAATTTTTTTATTTTTGCCGTTTTTTTTTTTTAATTTTAAAATTTTTCATGTCATTGGCACTGAGTTTGCAAGCCCCAATATATATTTTCAGACATAGACTGGCGATTCAATTCTTACATGATAGTATACATGTTAGAATGTATGTCTCTTCCTCTTAGTAAGTAATTTTACAAAGCAAAAGTTTTTAATTTAGGTTAAGTCCAGTTTATCAATATTTTGTTTTGTTCTCATCATCCTTTTAGGGCCAAACCTAAGAAGTTTTGACTAGTCCTAGATTCCAAATATGCTTACCTACATTCTATTTTTTCTAAAGATTTTATAATTTGTTTCATATCTTAGATTTCCACATAAAGTTAAATTTTTTTCAAGATATAAGACTTAGATCAGAATTAATTTTTTTGTGGGGGGAGGGGGGCAGACGTTGTCTGTGTATGTCAAGTTGTTCAACCATTTGTTGAAAAGCCAAAATTTTCTTCCTTCCTTGAATTTTTTTTTTCCAGTTTTGTAAAAACTTGATGAGCTTCCCTGATGGCTTAGTGAAGAATTCTGCAATGGAGGAGACCCAGGTTCCATCCCTAGATCAGGAAGATCCCCTGGAGAAGGAAATGGCAACCCACTCCAGTATTCTTGCCAGGAGAATTCCATGGACAGAGGAGCCTGGCCAGCTCCAGTCCATGGGGTCTCAAAGAGTTGGATACGACTGGGTGACTAACACTTTGGGTGAGATATGTTTATGTGGATTATTACTGGGTTTTCTATTCTGTTCTGTTGATCTTTGTCTATCCCTCTGCCAGTCTGTAACTTTGATTATTGTACTTATATATTAATTCTTGATATCAACAGACTAGTGTTTTCCCACTTAATTGTTCTTTTTCAAAATCGTTTTAGACATTTGGACTCTTTAACTTTTCCTTATCAATTTTAGAATAATATTTTATTATAGTAGTTCTCTCCACTTTTTTGCATCTTTTTTTCTTTCAGTAGTCTTGTATAATTTTATTGTATAAAATCTGTGCACATTTTGTTGTCTTTATACCTAAATATTTTTGAACAGTTATTAACTGGTACTTTTGTAATTGAAGACTTTATTTTTTTTTTGAAAAATTTAAGGTTCTCAACAAAATTGAGTGGAAGATATAAAAATTTCCCATATACTTATTGCTCCCACACATCTATAATCTCCTCTATTATCAATGGCGTATTTTTAACTTCAGTGTCCACATGCTAGTGTATAGAAATATAATTTATTTCTGTATGTTTATCTCACATCACTTGAACATACTTTTTAGTTCTATGAGCTTTTTGTAGATTTCCTGGTATTTTCTACATAAGTAATCATATCATCTGCAAGTACAGTTTTATCCCATCATTTTCCTTCTTGCTAATATAAATAAAATAGACATTAGATATAGATATTAGTTTGAATGGGCCCATGGGCTCCTTTATGAACCTTTCAAAAGTCAAAGTGAAGTCATTCAGTTGTGTCTGACTCTTTGCTCTTTCCAGGCAAGTGGAAAGCCATTTTCCAGGAGTGGGTTGCCATTTCCTTCTCCAGGTGATCTTCCTGACCCAGGGATTGAACCCAGGTCTTCCACAATGCAAGTAGATGCTTTACCCTCTGAGCCACCAGGGAAGCCTCTTTAATTGGTGGCAAAAAGTCAGGGGAAAATCTCAGAGAGAGGTGAATATGAGGCATAAACATGTAAACTGCGGAAAATGGTGAATATAAAGATGCTTAAAACAGAATTTTGAATGTGGACATACTCAGTTATCTTTGAGCTTAAATGAACATGAAGCTGACTGTTTTATTGAGCCATCCCTTTATTCTGGACATATATATCAATATGAAAAAGGACCATACTAGTTTCTGGGGGCATAAAGGAAAGAACCCATTTCCTGCTCCCCATGAAACTCTTCTGTATTTTGAATCAGTTCAGAAGTAATAGTGGGCAATTTGATACTGCTAAGGAGAATAGTGTATTAAAAGATTAGCAAGTATAATAGTCAATATAATAACAATAATTTTTAAGCAGCCATCAATACTTGAGAATTTGTATTCATTATGTGTGAATGAAGCTTTTAAATATGTAGGTTTTGGTAGCTTGGATACAAGTGGTTTTCAAATTGTACTTTGAAAAATGCTCCTATAGAGCAATTAATGAGTACATGCCAAGGAACATCTGTGAGTTTAAAAAAAAAAATGAGAGAGAGAGAAAAGACGAGCCAGAATGACATAAAATAAGTAGGTAAAGATAACTGCTGGAAAACCACAGAATACAGTGTCACAAAGATATTTTTTATTACAAATTGGTACAAACCTGCTTTAATCTTTCATGAATGGAGCCAATTAATGTTAGTTTCTTCACTCTAATGGGATAATTAATTTCACAGTAACAAGGTGTGTAACATGATATCATAGCTTCATCTCTCTCTACCTCATCTGCCACTTCTTGCTTTCCGGCATGCTACCTACCCCTCCAGTGAGACACAAAGCTATGGCATTTGGAGGAAAAGATGTTTCATATATGGATAACAGCCTTCCATAGAAATGTGATGTGAGCTGAATAATGGGCATCTAGGTAATTGCCAATAGAGTTAATTTCCTGCTGGTGGTCAAATGCGACAATGTCCTTTCACCAAAAGGTACAAAGGAAAATCAGTCTTTTAAGATGTGTAAAACTTGATAATCTTCAAGTCTTTTATGCTTTCAAATTCTTTAGACTTGCAGCATAAAAGCACTTATTTACATAAATGAATGATTATAAATGAATAGGTTTTTTGTAAAGATTCTCAATTTGGCAATGCATAAGAATCAGTGGGCTGCCGTCTATGGGGTCGCACAGAGTCGGACGCAACTGAAGCGACTTAGCAGCAGCAGCAGCAGCAGCAAGAATCACCTGGAATGCTTTTAAAAAGCAGGCAGACATGCTTCACTCTGGAAAAATTATTTAGAATTATTAGAATTTTTGGAATGTGAGCTAGGCATCCATATTTAAAACTATCCCAAATGAATCAAAAATATAGCTATTTTTTTAGATCAAAGAGTTGAAAATAAAAATTTACCTTTTACTCTTTTACTCATTTTACATTTACTCTTCATTTTACAGTATCTGTCATCACAGAATCAAAAACTTTGTTTAATACTAGTTATTATCTGGAGAAATTATTATTCTATAGGAAAAAATAGCAAAATAAGCACAAATCAATAATTCGCATTTAAATATGGGCTAAGAGAATTAGTTACAGGAAAATATACTAACTATAAATGTCCAGCATACAGTATGTGAAGTTACAATCAGACTGTATTTCCACATAATACTTTTCTGTTGCATTTTTGATTAATGATCAATTTGTGATAGCAAATTATTTTTGTGAAACTTTGAGATATATTGTTAGCACATTCCACAAACACATATTACTACCAACAAGCACACAAAAAACAGATGTATGTTGTGAAGGCACTCACTTTAAGACTATGTTGCACTTTTCAAGGAAAAGAAAATCAAGGACTTACTATGGTATTATAGTCAATGTGCATTGAATTGTACATCCAAAAGGCCACTGCACATTAAAAATATAAGATCTCTGTGATACTTTGGTTGACTATGCATAGCAAGGCACAAATTTTACTGAAAGATTTTCCTTGAATATTGTTTTGGAATTTTAACCTAAGCTTAATAATTCAGCTCAATGCTTTCTAACATTTTGGGTAGTATGCACTTTTGAGGTATGTAGAGTAGTTTCCATTTTATGTGTTTATGTTAAAGCAGATTTTTAAAATGTGTTGAATGTGCATCAGTTTAACTATTATGACATTTTTTGTTATGAGTACTTAAATTGATAAGGAAAGATAAGTAAATCATGAACTGTATGATAAACTAATAAAATATTAATATTTTAATATTATGATTAATAAAATAAGTAAAGTAATATAAGATAAAAAGTAATGAAATATTGTTAATAAACAATGATCTTTTTTCAGTTCTAAAATTTAGCAAGATTTTCTCATATGTGAGAAAGAAACTGTTTAGAACTCAAATTATAAATTTTTAGTATCAAAATTAGTTGGATTCTCTGTTTTCTGGAAGTCATTTATTATGTACAAGTTTTTGCTTAATCTTACATCACTTTACTAAATTATTAAATGTCCCTATTTATCATCCAAAAGATTATATTTTAATTTTTAAGCTCTTAGATATATTGTTTCTTGGCAAGAGAACATTGATAAAAGTGAGGAGGAAGGGACTTATGAATGTACTCCCGCATTATCCCTTAAACTGTTGTTCTTCAGTCACTGTGTGATTCTGTGACACAGTGGACTGACTCTGTGACTGACTCCACGTCCGACTCTGTGACCCCCATGGACTGCAACACATCAGGCTTCCTGTCTTTCGCTGTTTCCCAGAGTTTGCTCAAAACTCATGTCCATTGAGTTAGTGACATCATCCAATCATCTCATTCTCTGTCTTCTCCTTCTTCTCCTGTCCTCAGGCTTTCCCAGCACCAGGGTCCTTTCCAGTGAGTCAGTTCTTCATATTAGGTGGCAAACGTAGTGGAGTTTCAGCTTCAGCATCAGTCCTTCCAATGAATATTCAGGGTTGATTTCTTTTAGGATTGACTGATTGGATCTCCTTGCTGTCCAAGGGACTCTCAAGTATCTTCTCCAACCTCCAACTTTCACGTACATACATGACTACTGGACAAACCATAGCTTTGACTATATAGACCTTTGTTGGCAAAGTAATTTCTCTGTTTTTTAATATATTGTCTAGGTTTGTCATAGCTTTCCTTTCAAGAAGCAAGCGTCTTTTAATTTCAAGCTTGCAGTCATTGTCTGCAGCAATTTTGGAGCCCAAGAAAATAAAGTCTGACACTGTTTCCACTATTTCCCCATCTATTTGCCATAAAGTGATGGGACTGGATGCCATGATCTTAGTGTTTTGAATGTTGAGTTTTAAGCCAGCTTTTTCACTCTCCTCTTTCACCCTCATTTAGAGGCTGTTTAGTTCATATTCACTTTCTGCCATAAGGGTGGTATCATCTGTATATCTGGGGATGTTGATATTTCTCCCCCAATTTTGATTCCAGCTTGTGAGTCATTCAGCCCAGCATTTCTCATGATGTACTCTGAATAGAAGTTAAATAAGCAGGGCGACAATATACAGCTTTGTCAAACCCCTTTCCCAGTTTTGAACCAGTCTGTTTTTCCATGTACAGTTCTCACTATTGCTTCTTGACCTGCATACAGTTTTATCAGGACACAGGTAAGGTGGTCTCGTATTCCTGTCTCTTTAAAAATTTCCCACAGTTTGTTGTGATCCACATAGTTAAAGGCTTTAGTGTAGTCAATAAATAGTGAAATGATATTTTCTTTGTTCACACATAATATTTCTCAAAAAGTAAAAGAACACAATCAAACATGGAGCCAGGAAAATATTCAGGGGCCTAATATCAGTAAAGTTCCCAGCTTTTTTATAAAACAAACAATAACATTAGAATGGCTTAACAATAGCTAAACAATGTTTACATTTCTTATTTCCAAACAACAAATTTACCCAAGATATCTCTTGTGTCAGAGCAAATGACAGATACCATAACCAATATCATATAACCAAATGGCTATGTTTTTCTGTTAACTGAGAAGTACAGAGGTATGTATTCCTTGCGTTCATTTTATGACTTTTCTCTCCTTTTCTGCCACACTTTCATTATCATGTTAGAGACCTCATCACCACATCATGGCTGTTCAGCTCCATCTACCTTATCCTGTGAGAAGAGTGCACACAAAAATGAGGCAGATTCTGGGAGAAAAGATGAGTTGTCTTCACAGGACTATCTCTTTATTTCAGGGAGAAAAATCACTGAAATCTATGACAGACTTCACTTTCTGTTTCATTTGGTCTGAATTGGGTATTTGGTCTGACTATGCCCATCCCTGTACTCCTTCTTGGCACAGTGGGACAAGATCATTATGACTCGTTCAGCCATTGTTGCCAACTGGTAACACTGGCATTCTGGATGAGGCAATTCTGTATATTGTAGGACTGTCCCTGGATCCCTAAGCACTAAATGCTTGTAGCTAATCACAACAGCCAACACCATTCTTCATATTTCTTGGAGGAACACCACTGCTATCTGTTGAGAACCAGTAATTAGGACATCCGTGATTCATTCTCTTGGCAAACAGAGAATAAATTCATTTATTGTTTATCAAGGGAAAAGGAAGACTGGTCTTGGGTAGATGACCAACAGTGTCTGCCATATCCTAGAAGGAAATAAGTTAGTGATTTGATTAACTTTTACAGATAATAGAGAAGAAAATAGGAGGTTCCAACTTTTGTTGGCTAATTGTGTTTTATTGTTTTATCTTGCCAAACTTTAACTTTCTCATCTCTGAAACGATGGCTTTGGACTGCATGATATCTTGCATTGCTTCCAATCCTAGAGAACCTCAGGTGTTAGATATATTGTAACTTAGAGATGATGCATACAATAATTTAGAGATTTTCTATGAGATTCTATAGCTTTTCACAAAAGGACCCTTGCCACAGCAATCTCTGGAGAGTAAAATAAGAACATTTACTTATCCAAACAAATTTAGAAAATATATACTGCCTAATTTTAATGATAAGAAAAACAAAGTTACATAAATGTTTTTTTATTTAATTTTCCAAAAAGCTAGAAATATAATAATGCTTTACCTGGGAAATTTGACTATCTAAGTTTTGTTAAATTCATGTTTGCATAAATATGGGAATACTTTAAACAAGCAAATATTTTTTGCAGTTATTTGTGTACTGAAACACTTCAAAATAGCAGTGAAACCTTAAAAACATAGATCACCTATGCATCAAATTTATTTAGATTTTTTGTAATAAGCTTATTTATATTATACAAGTTACAGAATGTTTTCTCAACAATGATAATTTCTTCTAACAATTATCATAGGAAAAAGAAATTTTGTCAATAGGTAAAATCTTCAATCATTAACACATATGTATTATATTTATATTTATCAATCAGGTATTTACTGGATGTTTATTGCATATACCAAAGACTGTGAGCAATTTGACTTCACAGTTTCAACTATCTTGCATGCCTAGCTCCTATACATTCTTTAACTCCGGGAGTGTCATTTGCTCTCAAAGTCTCCTCTCAATACCTTTCCATGATTAAATATTCTCCTTTGTGGTTTTTGTTGCACTCTGTACTCCTTAGGCTCCTTAGTGCTCCTTAGCCTCTTAGGTGCTCCTTAGGACACTTAACCACTTACAGAAATTCCCTAGTTACTTGCTCTTCCTCTATAAGATCATAACTTTTTTCTTGGTATCTCTATTGCCAAACCTTTTGCTTACCTTTTAGATACATATTATTTAATAATCATCACAATCTTATAAGACAGGGTTTTATTATCCCCACTTTATTGGCAATAAAACCAGGATATAAAGAGGATAGATAACTTACTCATTAAACACTGCTAATATGTAGCAGAACTTATAATAAAGCACAAATGAACTTTGCTCCACGATCACTTATAAATGCCAATTTTTGATTGATTATATTAAGATACCAACGTCCTCGGTGAATATTACTACTAGACCTTATCAGACACACATACAACTTCCTTTAATCCAGAAATCAATGCTATTTCTTCTCTCTAAAGAGAAAAAGCTGGCACTGAAAACATTTGCTATTTCTGTATTTAACATAAATGTGTCCTCAAAAGAATTATTCTTTGGAGACTGCAATGATAAAATACACATAAATTATGTTATCTTGTTTTAAAATGTTAGTAAAATTTTATACATTAAAATATGAAACATTTCTGCTATTATTATTTCCCATAAATATTTGCCTAAATTAGATAATACTTACTAACCTATTACCCAACAATAAAATATAAAATATTAAACCTTAAAATATGAATTTAATTAACAAAAATAAATCTTTCTTAACTACTGACCTGCCTCTTGAGAAATTTGTATGCAGGTCAGGAAGCAACAGTTAGAACTGGACATGGAATAACAGACTGGTTCCAAATAGGAAAAAGAGTACATCAAGGCTGTATATTGTCACCCTGCTTATTTAACTTATATGCAGAGTACATTATGAGAAATGCTGGGCTGGAAGAAGCATAAGCTGGAATCAAGATTGCCAGGAGAAATATCAATAACCTCAGATATGCAAATGACATCACCCTTATGGCAGCAAGGGAAGAGGAACTAAAAAGCTTCTTGATGAAAGTGAAAGTGGAGAGTGAAAAAGTTGGCTTAAAGCTCAACATTCAGAAACGAAGATTATGGCATCTGGTCCCATCACTTCATGGGAAATAGATGGGGAAACAGTGGAAACAGCGTCAGACTTTATTTTTGGGGGGGGCTCCAAAACCCTGCAGATGGTGACTGCAGCCATGAAATTAAAAGATGCTTACTCCTTGGAAGAAGAGTTATGACCAACCTAGACAGCATATTCAAAAGCAGAGACATTACTTTGGCAACAAAGGTCTGTCTAGTCAAGGCTATGGTTTTTCTTGTGGTCATGTATGGATGTGAGAGTTGGACTGTGAAGAAGGCTGAGCGCCGAAGAATTGATGCTTTTGAACTGTGGTGTTGGAGAAGACCCCTTACAGTCCCTTGGACTGCAAAGAGATCCAACCAGTCCATTCTGAAGGAGATCAGCCCTGGGATTTCTTTGGAAGGAATGATGCTAAAGCTGAAGCTCCAGTACTTTGGCCACCTCATGCGAAGAGTTGACTCATTGGAAAAGACTCTGATGCTGGGAGGGATTGAGGGCAGGAGGAGAAGGGGACGACAGAGGATGAGATGGCTGGATGGCATCACTGACTCGATGGACGTGAGTCTGAGTGAACTCAAGGAGTTGGTGATGGGCAGGGAGGCCTGGTATGCTGCAATTCAAGGGGTCGCAAAGAGTCGGACACGACTGCGCAACTGAACTGAACTGAACAGTAGTTAAGAAAATGTAATAGTCTCTTAACAATAATACTCCAGAAAGTCATATTTCTAAACTACAGAATTATACTGCTGTATTATAATTTTTTTTTAATTCTGGCTTACAATAAAGTCACAAATCTATGAGTCAGCTGTGGCTCGGTGGGATTTTGTTGAAATCAGTTAATTGACTACATCAATCCGTGGTTCAACTGAGCCTAATTCCAGAATCTCATTTGTATCCAAATCTATTTCTTTGAGTTTGCATCATGAGTCTGGAGCCAGGTTGAATGTCCAGCTGATAATGGAGTGAATTCTCTCTCACAGAGGATCCCAGGAGGACATAATTAAATCAAACTGCATGGGTGCATTGAAGATATCTCCACTCTTGTGTTTCTTTCGTATGGCTGAAGCAAGTCACATGCCCACCTCTTTGTTATGAGGAAATATACTATAACTTGAGAGAAAAGAGAGAAAGCAAACATTTATTAAATAATAATTTCATTAATCACATATAACATTCTTTTGGAAATATAGAATTTGACAATCATATTTTGAAAGAAAAAACCCTCAGTGTTAGACATAACAAGTTGTGAAATGTTAATATTTTATTTTTAGACTCAACAGCTTCAGTGAGATTCACCTTATACCTCTCATGTTCTTTCCATGTACTGGAGGGAAAAAATAAATCTCATGTTTAGAAATGAAACTAAGATCATCAAGTTTCAGTGATAGTGTGTTTCAGTGGATATATTTCTTAACTGGGAGGCAGGTCTTATATAATTTCTATTATCTCCTCTGATAAATCTAGGAGGCTCATGTATAAAGTAAGTTTCATGATTTGATGTCTAAGAATTGCTTTAAAAATTACATTTGCTCTTTAAAATATTACTTCATTGCCACCAATATTGCTTTTCATATGAAAATAAAGAATCCTAATGAGCTAACTTCTCACTCCAAATCTTTAAAAAATACATGCAAAATGAAGTAATTGTTCTCCTGTTGGAAATCATAGTATATTTCCTTTCCTGGAGGATGATAAAATTAAAAATTATGCAGTAAGTATTGGTTTCTTTATCACATTCATATTTTCTGCTCCAAAACATATATTCAAATCTAATTAAATACAAATTCATAAATAACATGGTAAAAGCTTCTGACTTTTCCACATTTTTCTGATAGAATACAAATCTAATGTTTTAATAATATATTATTATTACAGTCTCATGCTGCATTTATAAAAATGCTTTGCAGAAATCATTTAAGATAAATGTTTTGAATATTTATATTACTGAAGGAGAAAGAAATTTCAGCACCCATGTCTGAAATATAAGCATCTATTTGGTCTTACACGTAAGTGCCTTAGCATTAGTGTCTTGAAACTGCACTCTTACTGAATTTCATAATACTAGTTCATGTTCCTGCTTCGTAAAACAATAGGGCATTTTGTCATGATGCCTTTGCAATATACACATTCATCAAATTATGATTAGCTAAGGTCAAGCTTGCAGCTACAAATAACATTCACAGTATTTGATAAATAATGCAATAAAATATCATTAACTGCTCAGTGTAATGGATGATCTACTTCTTTCCCCTTCTTTTGCTCAGATATAATCTTTGGGCTGCAAAAGTCACACTACATCTCTGGTAATAATGGCTTGTTATTGAATCCATTAACTTAATATTTTCCCATTTTATTGCACATTTTAGATAAAATAACCAATTGGCAGCATTTATAAATAATGCCATTGAACATTGAACATTGTAGGTTTTTACCATGCTTCCTTCCTCAGTTGCTCTTTGTATGTAGCCTATGGATTTATTTATAGATATAAAAATCATAAATGCAGAATATAAATATAGAAATTATGTATAATCTAAGCATAAATATTCTCAAAATTTCTTGATCTAAAATGTCAACATAATGTGGTTGCAAGTATTATTCATATTTAATTCTAAATTGATAATAATAGTATAGATATTATATATTGGTGAAATAAAAATACACATTTCTTACTACTATGAAAATCCATATGTAAGTTTATACATATAAATATATACACACACACACTCATATATATTTAGTAATATATATGTATATGCACACTCACACATAGAGTGTAATAATATTAAGTAAAAGAGGATGCCCTGAATATTAACTTATATGAATCTTGAATTCAAAAGATGCACAATCATTACCTCTGGAAAGATTATGACTAGCAAGTAAGTAGGCAGTAAAATTTTTGGACTTACAATCATTTGAAAATTCTTCAAGACATGAAAGAATTAATTCAGACAACTATTTTGTTTTGAGAAAATCTGTTAGAAGGGAAAGAAGCTCATTATAGTGCCTGAAATATTGCCATTAGATAATATTCATAAAATTGCAACAATATTTAAGCCAATTTATATAAGATGAGGAACAAATATGATAAATTTTATCCATGCAACTCTCTTCAAATTTTAATCATTTGGTAGTTTAGACTTCTGGGAGGAAATTTATGTAAAGTGATATGTTTAAATAGCTATGCAAACACAATAGCTAAGTTGAGCATTTTATGAATATATTTGCATTATGTATTTAAAAATTCAAGTAGAAAAAGAGAATTCTTCTCAATACTTGGCGTATACAGTGGCATACATGACTGGCCTGCTCACTCGTGTCCAATTCTTTCACAACCTCATGGACTGTAGCTCTTGCCAGGCTCCTCTGTCCAGACAATTTTCCAGGCAAGAATACTGGAATGGGTTGCCTTTCCCATTCCAGGGAATCTTCATGACCCACGGGCCGTCCTTTGTCTCTTGCATCTCCTGCATTGGCAGCAGATTCTTTATCACTGTGCCACATGGGAATCCCTGGCACATACAATGACGTAATCCAATTTTTATTAATATTTTCCTGAGGTCCACCAAGATATTTTAACCATTATCAACTTTGTTCTATAGTGATTTTTTTCCTTTAAGAATAGTAATCCAAAATATTAAGTTATTTGAACTTAAGCAATTTCTTACGATTTTTTGCCTTTAGTCACCAGATGGTGCAAACTTTGAAATAAGCAGAAACAATATAACTGCAAAGAAAATGAAGAAGCTATTTACACAATTCTGTTTCAGAATGTGAACCTGGGGTAATCTTTCAAAATGAAATATGTTTCCCTATGATGGTGAAGTCCTGAAAATGAATGGAGAGTACGCCGCACAGGACAAGGAAGCTCATTCACCAGTGAGCACTATCTGTATATGCCAGTGACTAGGAACCTGAGGATCAAAGGGAGATCCCACAGCTTCAGAGTTTACTGCACAGTCAAAGAAAATAGGGAAATGCAGATTCTTCTCAGCTACACTATGAGGACAGGTCATGCAACCACCTGTTTTTCACTGTATCCCTTGAGTTTGGGCGGACTAATGCAGAGCTTTGTACATAGCTGATTCTCCAAAATAAGTATTGAAGGATAGGAAAAATATTGTTCCTAAACAGTTGAGAGAGAGCACGTTGGATGCACACCTAAGCCACAATGGAAGATAGAAAAAGATACTGTGAGGAGATGCCATCCAGATTTAATTTTCAGCCATGTGAAGGAACTAGCCAAATAAGTGAAAGGATCTAAGTAAGACAGATGTGAGTAGAGGCAACATGGCATACAGGCAGGAGGAGCAGCAGATGAGCAGGTTCAGTCCCACAAAGTTCATGGTGAATTTTAAGTCATGACCTGTGGCTGGAGTGGACTGTAGATAGTGGTGAGTGGCCAGATGTGAAAGCAGCAATATGTGGTGACTCTGATCATGAAAGGTCATATACGCTTTGAGCGTATATGCATGAGCCATTCAGTTTTAACTTATAAATGATGAACAACCCATGAAAGACTTAGAAAAATGAGATTCAGACTAATATTTTGATTTTTTATAAAATCACTCTGGTATCCAACTGGAAGGGAGGAGTTGAGATGAACAACTAATTAGGAGTTTATTTCTCTAATTTCTCTAATTTACTATGAACAGGGCTCATAGTAAAGAACAGATACTAAGAGAGAAATATTTAGATGGATTTGAAAGTTATCATTTTAGAGATGGAAGGCATAGAGTTTATGCTCCAGGAAACCATTTCATTATGTTGTGTTAGTCTCTCAATTGTGTCCAATGCTTTGCAACCCTATGGACTGTAGCCAGCCAGGCTCCTCTGTCATGGAATTCTCCAGGCAGGAATACTAGAGTGGGTTGCCTTTCCCTTCTCCAGGGGATCATCCTGACCCAGTGATTGAACCTGGGTCCCTGTATTGCAGGTGGATTCTTTTTCCTCTGAACCACCAGGGGAAAATGACCAAATGAACTGAAATACATAGGCTACTTTTTTTAGGGCTTCGCAGCTTGTGCTAGTGATAAAGAACCCTCCTGCCAATGCAGGAGATGTAAGAGACACAGGTTCAGTCCCTGGGTCTGGAAGATCCCCTGGAGAAGGGCATAGCAACCCACTGCAGTATTATTGCCTGGAAAATCCCATGGACTGAGGAGCCCGGGGGCAGGCTACAGTCCATAGGGTTTCAAAGAGTTGGACATACCTGAAACGACTGAAGAGACATCCCCCCTCACGCACACATTAAACTATTTCATTTTATTGTTGCTTTGTTTTAGATCATCATGCCAGTCACCAGTTAAAAGTTATGTAACTCTCTGCCAGATCCATTGCTTCAGCACCTACTGTTTTAAGAAATGTTGTACCATGTTGTGGAATACTGTAGAAAAGTATGCAAAAAAAGAGTTAAACATTTTCTCTAGTTGTGTTTCAAATGGTAGCATACAATTTCAAAATATTTTTCTTACTAGACATGGGGAATGACTTCCCCATGTGGGAGTACATGGGGAAAAGGACAGGGGGTTAGGAGAAATTAAGTAAGTCAAAAATTGTTAAAAATTGACACTATGAATTATTAGATTACTGAGTAGAACCATTGACAAGTATCCATACAGGTAGGAGGACAGGAGAGCTGATTGTGAGAAGCTGCAAAGAAGAAGCCATAGGAAAAGGATGTAGCAGCTATTAACTTACACAGGGGTTGAGATTCTGTCCTACCCAGAACACTAATCCTTAAATAGGAAGCTAGTTTTATATTAATCTGATTAATGTGATTGGTGGGCTTTCCTGGTGGCTCAGTCAGTAAAAAATCTGCCTGCAATAAAGGAGACATGGGTTCTATCCCTGGGTTGGAAAGATCCAGTGGAGAAGGAAATGGCAACCCACTCTAGTATTCTTGCCTGGAAAATCCCATGGACAGAGGAGCCTGTCAGGTTACAGTCCACGGGGTCGCAAAGAGTCAGACACGACTTAGCAGCACCAAAGCACAACATGATTGACATCTTGATTGTGCTGTTATAGAAAGGAAATGAGAATCTGTAAGTATTTTGTTACACTTTAGTGTAAAGTGAATAACAGAGATTAAGTAAATCTTATTCTCTTAAAGGCAGAATATTTTCACAAATTATGTTTGATTCCTCGCCTCTTCATGTATTCGTTTATAAATCTGGGCAAAATGTTTGAACTCTTTTAAGCTCTATCATAAACTAATTATCATAGGACAGACTTTATTTTGTTTTCATGAGGATAAAATGAAATTATTCATATAAGTGGCCTAGTACTTTCTATTTGATATAGTGCTTAGGTTTACTCTCATCATGATTTTTCATCCATTTACTATTTTAGGTGCTGAAGAAACAGCCCTGCTTTAAGACAGAAGTCTGTGCCTTCATGGTACTTAACTTCTGCTGAGTAAAATCATACTTATTTTCCTGTTTTAGCTTTCATAATGTTTTTCATCTCTGAGATGCTATATACAGTATTCCAACATATTGGGTTGGCCAAAAAGTTTGTTCAGGGTTTTCTGTAAGATGTTAACGGAAAACTCAAGCAAAATTTTTGTCAACCCAATATGTAGAATTATTGCTTTGGTAATAATTCCAATTAGCAGAACAGTTCTCGTTTTCCTGTTAAAAACTGTTACGAGAGTAAGTCTTTGTAACTAAGATAAAGGAAAGCTAGATAAAACAGCATTTCAGAAAACTGATTAATTTCTTCCATTTTTTTCAATGTATCCAATATCACTAAAGCCTTCTGTAGTAGCTCTATTTCTTACCATTTTCTACTTTACAGGAAGACTGTGAATTGTGATGTAGATCAAGAATTATTAAGCAGAACAAACTTAAACATATTCTAGTGTTACAGCACATTAGTCAGTGTTATCACAAAAAAGAAAGAAAAATGAATCATGTAAAAAATAATTGTACTAGGCCTATTCATTTCTAGTCTTTGGCCTATCCAGCAATATCTAGGCAACCAGCACATTTAGAAAACACTGAGTAAAAGACTAGAATAATACTTGACTGTACTATTCTTCCTACAAAATGCCATCTGTGAGTCCCCATACATTTTTCCATGCAATGATTCAGTGATTTGTTTATGAATTTGCCTTGGGATGTTAAAGGAGTATATTTAATAAGAACATCTTATGCTAAGTCAGGGAAAATGAAATACTTCATTAGAGAATATCAGACTGGAAAAAAAGATACAATGACAGAGATGAGATTGTTGAAAATTACAGTAGGAATGAGTAAGCTTTAACTCATGGTGGTTGAAAGTAAAATTTTAATTATTTTTACCTATTTTAAACAAAAAGAAGCCTATTATTTCCTATAGATTATATATGTTACCCCAAGAATGCTTAAAAGTAGCAAATTTTTCAATAAATAAATTACACACCAGTATCTCTCATAAATATAGATGAAAAATACTCAGGAAAATATTGACAAGTTAAATCCAACAACATATAAAAGGAATTACACAACACAATTAAGTGCAATTTATCCCAGATATACAAGATTGGTTCAACATTGGAAACATAATTAATTTACTCTATCACATCAACAGACTAAAAAAGGAAAATCATGTGATAATATCAACAGATGAAAGAAAAAAAACTGATGAATTTGAAAATGATTAATAAGAAAAAAATCTTAATGAAATAGAGATAGAAGAGAACTTTCTTAAAACTGGCAAAGAGTAACTACAAAAATGCACAGCTGATATCATACTGAATAGTAAGAAACTCAAACCTTTCCCACTTGTACCTATCAGGTACAAGATAAAGATATTCTAGTACAATAAAAAAAGAGAGAGAGAATGGAGGGGCGAAGGGAGGGGAGGGAGAGGAAACAGAAGGGAAGAGAGAGAAAGAAGAGTGGGGAGAAAAGAATTGGGAAGGTAGAAATAAACTGATTTGTTCACAGATGACATGACTGTTTATGTAGGAAAAAAAATTTTTTACTCAAAACAAACAAACAAAAAACAACTCCTGAAATTAATAAATGATTATACCAAAGTTGCAAGATCCAAGGTCAGGGTGAAAAAGTCAACCACTTTCCCATATACCAGTAACAGATGAGATTTGAAATTAAAAACAATCTCATTTATATTAGCAACTTAATGTAAATAAGTAAATACATGTGCACGTGTGTGCAAAGTCACTTCAGTTGTATCCAACTCTTTGCAGCTCCGTGGACTGCCACCCACCAGGATCCTCTGTCCATGAGGTTCTCCAGGCAAGAATACTGGAGTGGGTTACTATGCCCTGCTTCAGGGAATCTTTCTGACACAGAGATCAAACCACATTTCCTGTGCCTCCTGCCAGCAAAGGTCCATATAGTCAAAGCTATGGTTCTTCCAGTAGTCATGCACGGATGTGAGAGTTGGGCCATAAAAAAGGCTTAGTGCCAAAGAATTGATGCTTTTGAACTGTGGTTCTGGAGAAGACTCTGTGGTTCTGGAGAGTCCCTTTGACAGCAAGGAGATCCAACCAGTCAATCCTAGAGGAAATCAGTCCTAAATATTCATTAGAAGGACTGATGCTAAAGCTGAAGCTCCAATACACTGGCCCCCTGATGTGAAGAGCTGACTCATTGGAAAAAATCCTAGTGCTGGGAAATATTGAGGGCAGGAGCAGAAGGCAACAACACAGGATGAGGTGGTTGGATGGCATCATCAACCCAATGTCCATGAGGTTGAGCAAATTCCTGGAGATAGTGAGGACAGTGAAGAACAGGGAAGCCTGACTTACTGCAGTCCATGGGGTCACAAAAAGTCAGACTGAACTACAACAAAAGACCCAGAATAGGCAACACAGTGTTGAGGAACACTTGACTTCAAGACTCACTGAAAATCAACATTAAACAATACAAGGTGGAATTGGCAAAAGTATAGATAAATAGTTCAGCAGAACTGAATGGAAAGCCTAGAATATAGATCTTCCTAATCTGCCAAATAAGGAGTTCATGATCTGAGGCACAGTCAGCTCGCAGTCTTGTTTTTGTTGACTGTATAGAGTTTCTCCATCTTTGGCTGCAAAGAATATAACCAATCTGATTTCAGTGTTGACCATCTGGTGATGTCCATGTGTAGAGGGTGTTTGCTATGACCAGTGTGTCCTCTTGGCAAAACTCTATTAGCCTTTGCCCTGCTTCATTCTGTATTCTAAGGCCAAATTTGCTTGTTACTCCAGGTGTTTCTTGACTTCCTACTTTTGCATTCCAGTCCCCTATAATGAAAGGACATCTTTCTTGGGTGTTAGTTCTAAAAGGTCTTGTAGGTCTTCATAGAACCATTCAACTTCAGCTTATTCAGCATTACTGGTTGGGGCATAGGCTTGGATTACTAGTCAAGGCTAGGGTTTCTCCAGTAGTCATGTATGGATGTGAGAGTTGGACTGTGAAGAAAGCTGAGTGCCAAAGAATTGATGCTTTTGAAATGTGGTGTTGGAGAAGACTCTTGAGAGTGCGTTGGACTGCAAAGAGATCCAACCAGTCCATTTTAAAGGAGATCAGCCCTGGGATTTCTTTGGAAGGAATGATGCTAAAGCTGAAACTCCAGTACTTTGGCCACCTCATGTGAAGAGTTGACTCACTGGAAAAGACTCTGATGCTGGGAGGGATTGAGGGCAGGAGGAGAAGGGGACGACAGAGGATGAGATGGCTGGATGGCATCACCAACTCGATGGACATGAGTCTGAGTGAACTCCAGGAGTTGGTGATGGACAGGGAGGCCTGGAGTGCTGCAATTCATGGGGTTGCAAAGAGTCGGACACGAGTGAGTGACTGAACTGAACTGAATCTGTCAAAGCTGATCTTTGACAAAGGAAAAAAGACAATAAAATGGAGCAAAGACAGACATTTTACAAACAGTGCTGGAACAACTGGACATCCATTCAGGAGAAAACTTAGATATACATCAGTATGGTGATTACTTTTTAAACACAATACCAAAGAAACAATTCATAAAATTATTAATTAATAATTTGGAATTATTAAAACAATTTCTGCTTTACCAAAGACAATAATAAGACAATAACAAAAATCACAGACATGGAGAAAATATTTGTAAAAGCCACATCTGATAAAGGACTGAAGTACTAGGAACTCTTAAAACTCAAATAAGAAAATTAGCAATCTGATTAAAGGATGGGCCAAAGAGCTTAACAGACACCTCATCAAAGAAGATATGTGAAAGAAAGTCGCTCAGTTGTGTCCCACTCTTTGCAATCCCATGGATGATACATTTCATGGAATTCTCCAAGCCAGAATACTGGAATGGGTAGCCTTTCCCTTCTCCAGGGGATCTTCCCAAACCAGGTATCAAACCAAGGTCTCCCTCATTGCAGGCGGATTCTTTATCCACTGAGCCACAAGGGAAGTCTGAGGATATGTAGTTGACAAATATAAATAAGAAAAGATAACCCACAGCATATGTCACTAAGAAAACACAAATTAAAACAACAATGAAATGGTTTAGTAATACACAGACATACTGTTTATTCCCTTGCAAGGGAAAGCAAGTAAATTCCAGAAAAATATCTACCTCTGTTTCGTTGACTACACTAAAGCCTTTGACTGTGTGGATCATAGCAAACTGTGGAAAGCTCTTAAAGAGATGGGAATATCACATCATCTTACCTACCACCTGAGAAACCTCTATGCAGGTCAAGAAACAAGTTAGAACCCTGTATGGAACAACTGATTGGTACAAGATTGAGAAAGGAGTACCACAGGGCTGTCTGCTGTCATGCTGACTGTTTAATCTAAATATCATGAGCAATCATGAGCAATTCTGGGCTGGATGAGTTACAAGCTGGACTCAAGATAGGTGGGAGAAATAGCAACAACCTCAGATATACGGATGATACCACTCTAGTGGCAGAAAGTAAAGAGGAACTGAAGAGCCTCTTGATGAGAGTGAAGGAAGAGAGTGAAAGAGCCAGCTGACACCTAAATATTAAAAAGAAAAACCTAAGATCATGGCATCTGGCCCCATTATTTCATGACAAATAGAAGGGGAAATGTGGTAGTAAGGACAGATTTCCTCTTTGGGGGTTCAAAAATCATTGTTGGATGGTGACTCCAGCCTTGAAATCAGAGGATGATTGCTTCTTGGCAGGAAAGCTATGACAAACCTAGAAAGTGTGTTGGAAAGCAGAGACGTTACTCTGCTGACAAAGGTCTGTATAGTCAAGACAATGGTTTTCCCAGTGGTCACATACAGTTGTGAGAGCATGGTCAGAAAGAAGGCAGAATGCCAAAAAATTGATGCATTTGATCTGTGGTGCTGGAAACGGCTCTGGAAAGTCCTCTGGACAGCAAGGAGATCAGACCAGTCAATCTTAAGCAAAATCAATCCTGAATACTCATTGGAAGGAGTAATGTTGAAGCTGAATCTCCAGTATTTGGGTCATCTGATGCACCCACTCCAGTGTTCTTGCCTGGAGAATCCCAGGGACGGCAGAGCCTGGTGGGCTGCCGTCTATGGGGTTGCACAGAGTTGGACACGACTGAAGTGACTTAGCAGCAGCAGCAGCAGCAGCAGCAGATGCTAACAGCCAACTCCTTGGTAAAGCCCCCAGTGCTGGGAAAAATTGAGGGCAGAAGGAGAATAGGACATCAGAGGATGGGATGGCTGATGGCATCACTGATGCAATGGTCATGAACTTGGACAAACTTTGGGAGATGGTGAGGGACAGTGAGGTTTGGCGTGCAGCAGTCCATGGAATCACAAAGAGATGGGCATGACTGGGCGTCTGAACAACAAAATCTGTGTTTATTACACTTTGCATATATTGTCTTCTTTAATACAGATTGAAGGTTCATGGCAACTCTGTGTTCAGCAAGTCTATCAATAACATTTTTTCAACAGCTTTTGTTCACCGTGTGTCTCTATGTCATGTTTTGGTAATTCTCACACTATTTCACTTTTTCACTATTATATTTGTTATAGTAATCTCTGGTCAGTGATTTTTGATGTTACTAATGATTTTGGCATATTTTAGCAATAAAGTATTTTTTAAGTATTTACATGGTTTCTTATGCATGATTCTGTTGAAAGCTTAATAGGCTGAACTGTACTAACATAATATTTGTATGCACAAATAATAGAAAAAAATCCATATCACTCATTTTATTGTAGCATTTGCTATATTGTGGTGGTCTGCAATCAAACTCACAGTATCCCTGAGGTATACAGTACACAATTATTGGAATGGCCAAAATTCAGAACACTGACAGTCACACCAAATGCTAACGAGGATATAGAACACTAGGAACCTTCATTCATTGCTAGTGGGTATGTGAAATGACAGAGTCACTTTGGAAGACTTTCTGGTGGTTTCTTACAAAGCTAAACATATTCTTACCATGTTGTCTAACAGTTGTACTCATTGGTATTTACTCAAATGAATTGAAAATTTATGTTCACACAAAAGCATGCACATGGATGTTATAACAGCTTTATACACAATTACCAAAAACTTGGACACAATCAAAAGATATCCTTGAGTAGATGAATGATAATTAAACTGTAGAACATCCAGACAATAGAACATTGTCCAGCACTAAAGAGAAATGAGCTATCAACCTATGAAAAGACATAGAAGAATATTAAATATACATTACTAAGTGAAAGAAGATGATCTGAAAGGGTTATATACTGTATGATTCCAACTCTATGACATGACATTGTGGAAAAAGCAAAAATATGGAAACAGTAAAAATGTAGTGATTTTCAGGATTTGGGGTGATGAGGAATGAATAAGTGAAGTACAGAGGATTTGAGGGGCAATGAAAATACTCTGTATGATACCAAAATAATAGATATGTGCCTACAACATATCTAACAACAAGAGTGAACCCTAATAAACTATGGACTTGGGTGATGAAAGACGTCAATATGTTTCATCAATTGTAGCAAACACACAACTCTGGTCAGAGATGTTGATCATAGGGGAGGCTATGTAGAGGCAGGAAGTATACGGGAAATCTCTATGCCTTCCCCTCAGTTTTCCCATGACCTAAATGTGCCTTTAAGCAGTAGTCCTAATTTTTAAAATGCTATCTGCAGTGGAGACTTCATTAATTCATGCCTATAATTCTAACAGTTCTATTTTTAATATCCTTAATAATTATAGTTTCTACCATTATGAGCAGTAAGCCCTCACTAGTGCACCACAAAACAGAAGACTACTGCACAAAATCTGAAGGTGTGCTCCATTTTCTTCTTGAAGGGCATATGCATGGTAAAACTGAGCTGTATGGCCAGAAATGCCTCATTTCAAATCTCAGTTTGGTAATTTGTTTAACTGGGATTAATGTCCTCATTTATAAAAATGTAATAAGTAGTAAGATACCTGTAAAGAATATAATGTATATAAATCCAACCTATTCATTTTTTGCCAATAGTATTTAATAAATGGCAACTGCTTTGTTTTGTTTTTTTTGTTTGTTTTTTTTTTGTTTTTTTTTCTGTTATTCTCTAAACTCATCAAAGAATATAATCCCCTTTAAGTGCCTGTGGAGACTCTGTTCTCTTTATGGGACTGTAGCTGGCATCTATTGGATATACAATAAAGTCTTCTGAGTGCTAGATATATTACCTTATGTGTGGTTACAAAATTATTCTCACCGCATCATTATCTTCAGCACACTCTTCCAGAGATCAAGGTCCTTCATCTGTGAGTTAAATTCAAATCTTTTGCATGAAATTTAAACACTGTAATCTTGCTTCCACAGCCAGTGTATTTTTACTTTATACCACTGAACCCTGCACTATGTGGTAATGCATCTCATTTTTTTAATATGTATTCTTTGCCATATCTTTTCTACCTTTTTTACAAAAAGCAGGATAATCTTGACATTGTTCCTTGATGGTAAAGTGATAGTTTTGTTTTGTTTTTTTTTTCACTTTTGTCATCACATCATCACAACCTAATACAACATTTGAAACCTACTAAAAACTCAAACTATTATTTGTTGAATGCATGAATAAAATTTACAACTATGTAAACCAGTGGCTGTCAATGTGAAGATTTCACTGAATAAATTAATGACAAGATGTTGAGAAGAAGGTCAGTGAAAATGGGGCAGAAAGGACGCAGATTAAGTTGTTCAGTAGATGTTATCCATGAAAGACGCTTAGTTCATGTCTTATTGACTCACACACTGATTTTTCTCAGCTGTTCAAATCTGCTGTAATATGGTTCGTTAACTCCATGCACAATAGAGAATTCTATCACTTCCAAAAATAATGTTTTCTTTTGTGATGGCATTTTTGCCTATAATCAATATTTAGTCTGGAAATACACAGAAATGCTATACATTTCTTCTTTTGATCTACATATGAGGAAGACAAAAACAAAACAAAAATTCAACATGAACTGTATATAATAAGAATAGCATAGATTTATTCTATTACACTTTCACCGTATCCATCATTGAACAGTCATGTTAAATGCTTACAATAAGATCAGTCCCAGACTAATATTTGAATCCTTAAAGCTGAGTCAGTTTAGTTAAACAAAGTCTGAAGAACTGAATGCATTTAGTTTAGAAATGTTACAGTGAAAATAAAAATGGTGTTGAGATCATGCGCATTTCAGATCTGCTTCCTCTTGAATCTCAGTACTATTAGTTACTAACGTGAACAATGTGATTAGTATCTCTTGGACTTAGGCTTCTCATCATGTATAAAGGTATAATAAGGCTTAGCACTTAGTTTTACAGTGAAAATTAAATGAGTTAACATATAAATACTGTCGACACTAAAAGTTATATAAATAATTGTCTTCTCTTGCCTTTTATGGTAATTTTATTTTAATAATTATTCATATTGCATATGTGTGTATTTATGTGTACTTAATTTCATTTATAATTCAATAACTTCCAAAATGGAATATGAGGCTGCTTAGAAATATAGCTATTCTATCATTTAAACTGCATATTTGTTGAGCATCTATAATATACAAATTGATGCCCTGGATGTGCTAGACCTAGTAACAGAAGAAAATTTGGTGCTAAACTAAACACAGACAGAGGAAAAACCATAATAAGAAATAGAGGTTGAGGCAATCCATTGTAATTGAATGTAAAATTGTCTGAAATACATGGCAAGTCACAGCTTATCAAATATATTTGATTAAATGCAACACTCCATTGTCTAATTCCTTTGTTTTGGGTTGCCACGATCCAAGGAATGACCATATAAAAACATAAAATACTTCACATAAACTTGGGTTGTCTATCCATAGAAACTTTCAGAGGAGAAGTATATCCTATTCTTTCAGTAGATGGATTGCATAATTCATCATTTCTCTAATAGTATCCAAATAAGAAACTGCCATTTACTCTATTTATACCCTGTATATAATAGGATAGAATAGAATATGTGATTTTAAAGCATTAGTTTTGTTAGAGATTAATTGCTTTTATCAATAAGAATTTGGAGATATTTTATAAGATTAAGATACTCCAGGGTGTATTTTATTGATCCACTAATACATGATTTGGGTGGTTAAAGCACTTAGCCTTTAGGTTTATAGCTCAAAATGTACCCTAGGCATGAATAAATGGAATAATAAAATGTACCCTGGAGTGTCTTGATGTCATATTAAAACACATGAACTGATATCTTCTGAATTCAAATAAAGAAGAGGATAGCAATACAAACATTCAGTACTCTGAATTGCATTAAATTGACACTTTGTCAAAGCCTAATAATATGGTTACTGTAGGTAAAATTTTGTTCTACTTATTATATTTTGTTAAATTTGTTTTCTAAAAATCATTTAATGGACTTGGAAAAAAATCTTGTTTAACTTTGAAAATCCCAGAGGCAAACATTGAATACTTAAGTACAGAAGTATTCAACAGAAACATTCTTAACATCTCTACTTTCCAAAAGAATGTTTCTTTCATGATTTATTGTCTTATTTAACTTCTAGGTCTTGTTCTCAACTTTGGGTTAATTTATTTTTATTTAATTCACTTCAAACAGTATTGTGTACTTTCAACATGACAAAAACTAGGCCAGGAACTTTGCCAAGTACCCCGGATTCAAAGATGAATAAAATACATTCCCCACCTTTAATTATTCACAGTCAAGTAAAGAAAAACAACATAAGTAATTTCATGCAAAGGGAAAAGTACTATAATTCTAAATTCTACCTTCAGGGTAGAAAGGAAAGCTTTAGAATAGCATATTAATAAAAAAGTATGAAGGATTTAAAAGTAAAGGAAAAGACAGCAGCCTTGCTGACGAGGTGGGTCACCATCACCAGTGAGAAGTGTCCTTTGATCTGCTCAGAGTTTTGGACTTCTCCCGAAAGTCAGCAGGAGACCGCCAAATTCTGCTGTTGTTGTTTTATTTTATTTATTTATTTATTTTTACCAAGGGAACATTAAGAGAAAATTTTATCTTTTGGAAAGCTCCCTCTAGCAGCAGTGTGGAAGATTGATTGTCCTGGAGTGAGGTAGTTACCAAAGTGTAAGTGAGAGATGGTAGACGACCAGAGAGGGTGGGAAGGAAATGAAGAGTGAAATTTGAGGGAAAAGTCCGAGTTACAGCTTTCCCCCTTCATAATGACAAGGCTGGACAGCGAGTCCTAGTGACTGTAAAGATTTAGAATGTGAGAGAGTAGCATGGAAACATATGCACTGCCATATGTAAAAAAGTGGCAATTTGCTGTATGACAATCTGCTGCTCTATGACAACCTAAAGAGGTGGGATGGGGTGGGAGGTGAGAGGGAGGTTCATGAGGTAAAGGGATATACTTATCCTACGGCTGATTCATGTTGATGTATGGCAGAGACCAACACAATATTGTAATGCAGTTATCCTCCAATTAAAAATAAATTTAAAAAAGATGTAGGATGTGGAGGTAAAGGGCAGGAAGGAAAGGAAGAATGCTTTTAGAATATTTGCTCCTCTTTAACTGGAGCAGTAAGTAATACTAGCCCAAGGGAAGTAAGCACCTTTCGAAACTTTATTAATCTTGCAAGTCTCAGTGTAATTTTTTTTTTTTTTTTTACTTACAGGAAATAGTTCCTAAATCAGGTGCTCTAAGATCCTAGTTTTTCTTTCTCTCTTTCTCTCTCTCTACACACACACACAAAACTGCATAGTTTTGTGAAGTCATGCTAGTTAAAGGGACTACCCTCCCCAGTAAAGCAGTAATTTTTGAAAACAGGAAACCTGTCTTATTCATCTTATTATTTATTAGACTTAGCACAATGCATGTCATTAGACATAATCAATCAGTACTACTGAAATAAATGTACCTGAGAAATTATACATGCATGTTGACTCAGAGAACTTTTGGATATTAAGCAGAAAGAGCGGCAAGCAGAAAAACAAATACTGAGAAGTAGTAGAGCTCACCATGATGTGATAAGAATCATTCATTAGGCATTTTGCCCTTAGTACTCTACACTGCCCTCATACTTACCTTTCGACTCTGTATATCTAGTCAGGTTGCTTCCTTTGTTAGAACCCATCTATCCTCCATTACTTTATAAAGGAAATTCAACTTCTTTAGTAGAAACAAAGTCATTCAAGATCTGATAACTGTTTACATGTGGTAGCTTATTGAAGCTCATCACCAGCCAAGTTTCCACTTACAGCATACAGTTCAGCTAAATTCAGTGCTTGTATTTTTCTTACCCATCATGTTTATTCACTCCTTGATGTTTGATGTTTTGTACATGTTGCTTCCTTAAGTTGAACATTTCTGTTTATGTTTCAATGCTGAGTGCAAGTATCAAACCCTGGTGGAAGAATTCCTCATCACTTCCTGTCTGAATAGGAGAAAGGAATGGTTTGGTCTTAGAACCATTTGCAATCCTTGGCCTGTAAACATCATGTTCTGATTCAATATGTACCTCTCATTGTTGCCATGAACATTTGACAGTATGGGACAAACCACCTTAAACTGAATAGTAAATAGCTGAATAAAAAGAAGAAATAGAAGGGAAACTCCCAGGTGTCACAAACAGAGAAGGAACTTGTGGCTAGAACAGTAACATTTTGAACTGATACAGTTGAAGCTGATAGCCAGGTATGATATGAGACAGATATACTTCCTGAATGAGCTATGTTTTTAAAGCCCAGGATAGAATGGAGAAAATCTTGCAGCAGAAGTATACAATATTTACTGGGCACCAAGTTCATATATATATAAACTTATTCAGTTGCTAAAATTGTGTCCAACTCTTTGCAACCCCATGCACTATAGGACACCAGGCTCTTATGTCCATGGGGTTCTCCAGGCAAGAATACTGGAGTGGGTTGCCATTTCCTTGTCCATCATTTAGATACACACACCCACACACACACACACACACACACACACACACACACATATATAATGTGTACATTTGAACCCAAGGGATCAACAGCAAAAATAACAACAAAATCAATAATGACAAGTAGATATTCATTTAGTGAAAGCCCTGAAATTCAGGAGAGAAACAAATGCAAAACAAATCTGAAGAGAACCATTCTTATATCCCCCAGGTTCATGCAACTGTATAACACTTAGAAAGATTCACAATAAAAATGTACAAATCAAAAGACAGAATGATATTAAAGAATAAATGAAGGACAATAGTCTCCAAAATCATTAAGAAGTTTGAAAGAGACTGAAATCAGGAAGCATTTTATGTTTAAAGGAATAAAAGGAAAGTTTAAACTCACACATAATAACAACAATTTGGTTTGGAGAGAAAGGAACATATCTGAAAAATGATTAAATAGAACTTTTAGCAATGGCATACATAGTCAATAAAATGAAATCTTAATTGATAAGTTAAACAGCAGATCAAACATATCTAAATAGAAAGATTGTTTAAATGTAATTGAGATTTTAGAGAATTTAAAATATTCAACATAGAGGACTGAAGCATAAAACATATGGTGGGAAAAGGTTGGGAAATACACAAAATAGAATTAGAAGTGCCAACATATAAGTAAAGGAATTTCCAGAAACAGATAATGTGTGAAAAGCAATATTTAAAGTTATAATTGCAGAAGGGTCCCCAGAATAGATAAAATAATAAAATCTCAAGTTAAAGAATCAAATGTTATCTTCACTAGAAAACAAAGGGAAGAGAGTCACATCTACACATATAAAACTGAATAAGTCTGCAAATAAGAGAATATTCAAGAAAAATTATATAATATTTTTAAAGATATTAGAATTTTAACAATAGCTGACTTCTCAAGAAATAGAATCCTTAATACCCAGTATCTTCAAATGTCTGAGGAAAGTAACAATCAGTCAGAAATGTGGTATCAGGAAGATAGTGGACAAAAATTCTCTTTGCTTTGGTAATTTACTGACTAGGGAAGAGTGAAGAACACACAAGGTTGTTCTCAGCTAAAGCTAAGCTCGGTGAATGGAGGAATATATTTGTGTATTTTTTGCGCTCTTGTAGTCACTGCAAGCCCTGAAACTAACATGTGCCTTATTGATAGTCAATTCTCATAAATAAGTATTGATGAGAAGGGGGAACAGAAGAGGAAAAAAGATGGTGAGGGCAAAATAAAAATATTCTTTTAAAAGGTCTGAAAAATATACTAAGATCTTTATTCAAAAGCTGCATAAATTTGTACTATAGTTGGTAATAACACAGAAAGAAAAAAATGAACACAAAGTAATGGTAAGCAAATAAATTAGTAAACAGTTTGACTATAAAAGATATATATATATATATAACCAAAACAACCATACTGATTAGTAGCAGTACATGTATAAGTTAGATGTCATTTTAATACCAACCTACATGAAATAGGTAGTTCTTTTGCTTTTCTGGTTCTTGGAATATGCTAAAGCAGGGCAAGATACTGAAGTAACTTGAGATTTAGTTGACTACAATTTGCAAATTTCAATTTACTAGTAACTAAAGTAATAGAAGGAGATCAGCCCTGGGATTTCTTTGGAGGCAATGATGCTAAAGCTGAAACTCCAGTACTTTGGCCACCTCATGTGAAGAGTTGACTTATTGGAAAAGACTCTGATGCTGGGAGGGATTGGGGGCAGGAGGAGAAGGGGACGACAGAGGATGAGATGGCTGGATGGCATCACCAACTTGATGGACGTGAGTTCGAGTGAACTCCGAGAGTTGGTGATGGACAGGAAGGCCTGGTATGCTGCAATTCATGGGGTCACAAATAGTCGGACATGACTGAGTGACTGAACTGAACTGAACTGAAAATAATAAAGTCACTGAGCTTCCCTGGTGGCTCAAATGTAAAAAATTTGCCTGCAATGCAGGAGTCTCAGGTTCTATCCCTGAGATAGGAAGATCCACTGGAGGAGGGCAGGGCAACTCACTCTAGTGTTCTTGCCCAGGAAATTCCATGGATAAAGAAACCTGGTGGGTTACAATCCATGGGGTGCCAAAGAGCTGAACACAACTGAAGTGACTGAACATGCATGTAAAGTAGTAGAGAATATGTAAATCCCAAGTGAATAAAGACAATATAAAACATGAAGGTGGAGGATGGTGCCTACATGCTGACCACAAGCAAGGAGGCCCTAGTCAGGTTGGGACAGAAGGTTGAGATTCTGGAGATATCACCCTGATACAGCAATACCAATCAATCGGAAGAAAGTCACACACCCTGCAGCCCTCAAGCCCTCATCCCAGATTTTGCCTTTAAAAATCCTTCTCTAGAAACCATCAAGGAGTGGTTTTTTGAGTGTGAGATGCCCCTTTTGCTTGCTTGATGCCCTGCAGTAAAGCTTTCTCAGCTGCAAATTAACGTTTCAGTTTGTTTGTCCTCACTGTGTTGCACACACAAACTTGGATGTGACAACAAGATGACTATTCTGAAAAAGTCAAAAGATAGTAAGAGTTGGCAAGATAGGGGAAAAAAGAAACCTTTGTGCACTGTTGGATGGAAATGTAATCGGTATGTGCATGTGTGCATGCTAAGTGGTTTCAGTGGTGTCCAACTCTGCATGATCCTTTGGACTGTAGCCCAAAAGGCTCCTCTGTCATTAGGATTCTTCAGGCTAAAATACTGGAGTGCGTTGCATGTCCTCCTCCAGGGGGACTCAGGGATTGAACACGAGTATCTTATGTCTTCTGCATTGGCAGGTAGGTTCTTTACCACTAGCACCACCTAGGAAGCCCCATAATTGGTATAACCATCATGAAAAACAATATGAAAATTCCTTAAGAAATTAAAAATAGAGCTAACATGTGATTCAGAAATTCTACTTCTGAGTATATATCCCCAAATACAGAATCATTATCTTGAAAAGATTTCTGTACTTTCATGTCGATTGTAGTATTTACATTAGCTGTTACATGGAAACAATCTAAGTGTCCATCAACAAATGAGGAAAAATGGTATGTGTGTGCATGTGTGCACATTATGCAATGAAATGGGACATAATATACAGTAAAGTATTTATTATTCAGCTTTGAAAAAGTAAGAAATCCTGTCATTTGCAATGACATATATAAGCCTGTAGGACAGTAGTCTTGTATAGATGTGAGAGTTAGACTATAAAGAAAGCTAAGCACCGAAGAAATTGATGCTTTTGAACTGTGTTGTTGGAGAAGACCCTTGAGACTCCCTTGGACTGCAAGAAGATCCAACCGGTCAATCCTAAAGGAAATCAGTCCTGAATATTCTTTGGAAGGACTGATGCTGAGGCTAAAGCTCCAATACTTTGGCTACCTCATGCAAAGAGCTGACTCCTTAGAAAAGACCCTGATGCTGGGAAAAGTTGAAGTCAGGAAGAGAAGGGTATGACACAAGATGAGATGGTTGGATGGCATCACCGACTCAATGGACATGAGTTTGAGTGAGCTCTGGGAGTTGGTAATGTACAGGGAAGCCTGGTGTGCTACAGTCCATGGGGTCGCAAAGAGTCAGACATAACTGAATGACTGAACTGAACTGAACCGAAGACATAGTGACAAGTGAAGTGGGCTCAGCACAAAACGATAAATACTGTATAATTTCACTTACATGTGGAAGCTGAAAATGTCAAACTGATAAACAAGTAGAAAGTAGAATGGTGGTTACTGGTGTTGGGGACATGTATAATTTTCTTGATTCTATCTCGTCACAACAAAAATTTGAAGCAATGGACCAGCGTTACAGCCCTCGAACAGACCGTGTCACAGATCTCGGACAGATCAGTGCCACAGCTCCGTGTTACAGCTCACTTCTACTTAGAAACTAAAGGAAAATACATCCTCGAGGTGTGAAGGCATGCTGACCCAAAAGACAAGAAGGAAGAGAGAGAGAGACCCCCAGCCCTTTGGCTCCTCTTTTTATATGTTTTTTTCTCCTTCCCCTGGGCTTGCTGTATGTAAACTGGGCTAGCCAAGAGTGCTGTTTTTTCTACCTAAGGTCCTCATTCTGGTCCTCGGACCTTTCTTTCTTCTATTTTTGTGGATTTTTCCCTTCCTTGTCTTTTTAGCCACCACCATTCTGGACTCCTTTTTCCTATTCAAACTACCTAACATTCCCCCCTCAAGAGATGGGAGGCCCAATTCTTTGGGAATAGGGGCATCAAGGTCTCTCTGGCTACTTCCTGCTGAACTGGGATGGCGAGGGGCATTGGGCTTCCCCCCCCCCCCTTGCTAGTCTCAGGCCTCAGAGTCCTTATAGCAGTATCCATCTAAGGGTGAGTGATATTTTCTGTGGTTGGCTGTAGTTCTATATATCCTTGTTGAACTGACACTGCATGCTGTAGCTTGTTGACCTGGGCAGAGACAAAATGGGTTAGACAATTGATAATACATGGAGCAGTCACAAGCAGCAACAATATGGTATGACAAGGACTAGTAGGGGCATTAGCAAACTCCAAATTTCCATCGCCAGGATGGCTCAAGTCCCTCCTTATTCAGGGATCAGAAGATCTATCTCCTGTATGTTTTAGAGTATAACCCCTGCCAAGCTGTGTTGGCCCTTTAGAGCTGTCCTGAGAAATCTTATCCCCATAAACTAGATTTGGGGGATGTTCATTAGAATGGCACTCATTTGTAGTTCTGAATAGGTATCTGAGATCTCCCAGGGGCTCACAGGTTTATTGAGTGTCCTCTTCTGTTTCATCCTATGGTTTGACCCTTGAGTAGTGAATCCAGGAGGCATGTTGGTAACTTGACAGCGGTGGGGGTAGAAAGGATTACAGGGGGCTGTATTCCATATAAGCTGGAGTTGAACCTTTAGGAACCCATCTTTCCAGATTTTGATTAGGACCTGAGTCCATGGAGCATATAGTGGTGACTCCTTAGAATCTTTTGAGTCCTGGTTCACACCCCACAGCATATATCCTGTTGGAATTGACCAATGGCCATAGTATAAGACTGGAGGGTCTGAGCCTCTGGATCTAGGAAGAGGTCATTGACATAAACAAAAGGTCTCCCATATAGCATCTCATAAGGATTAAGACCAACCTGTTCCTTAGGGGTAATACGGGTTCAGAGGAGAGCTATTGGTAAAGCATCCTTCCATCCCAGGGAGGTCTCCTGGGTTATCTTTTTTTTATCACTGATTTTAAGAATTGGTTGGCTCTTTCTACTTTTCTTGAAGACTGAGGCTTCCAGGCACAATGGAGATAATAAGTAATGTCCCATTGTCACTTTGTAAAGACCTTGGCAGACCAAACCTCGGAATGATGTCATGGAGCAGTTTTTTACCACCTCCTCAGCTTTCTTAGTCCAGGTTGGAAAGCCTTCAATCCATAACCCCATGATGTATCTATCATATCTATTTATATCCTTGAGAAACTGGCATCTGGGTGAAGTCCATCTGCCAGCCCTCTCCTGGGTATGTCCCACATTGCTGGGCAGGCTGGGCCAATTGTGGTCTTTGAGCTCCTTGAGGGTTGTTTGATTGGCAAGTGTGACAAGAGAAGACCACTTGCTTTACAGTCTTTTGGAGGCCTGTTCCTCTGAAGGACCTTTCTAGTAATCTTTGGAGGGCCTTCTCCCCTAAATGAGTGGTGGCTTGCAAGGAGTTAACCAACTTCCACTGGAGGTTCCCAGGCAGAAAAAGGCGTCCCTCCTTTTGGAACCACCTCATATGATCTTCTTTAAAGCCCTCATTCTTAGCTTTAAGAGTCTCGCCTTCAGTATATGAAGGAGTTTCTGGCAAATTAGTCTGTGGAACTAAGGTGGCAACCCCTGGTGGTGGTCATTGTTCTGGAATGCTGCTTTCTTAGCTGCCTGATCAGCTGCTTGGTCCCTCATGCCACATCCATGCTCCCTTTTTGGTGTCCTTTATAGTGGGAGACTGAAACCTCAGCAGATAGATAGACTGCCTCCAAGAGTCTAAGGATTTGATCACCATATTTGATTGGGGACACTCGGGTGGTCACTTGTCCTCTTCTTTCCAAATAGCAGCATGCGCATGTAGCACCAGAAAGGCATACTTGGAGTCAGTGTAAATGGCCACTCTTTTTCCTTTTCCAGCTCTAAAGCTCGACTCAGGGCTATGAGCTCAGCTAACTGGGCTGAAGTACCTAGTGGCAAAGTCCAGATTGGTAAACTTTTGGAGGGCCTCTTTTAGCCTTTCCAGAAAGGCAGTGGGGTTCTTGTTGGGCTCCTGAGTTATTGCTAAGACCTGGGCATAGCTGATTACTTTTTGCTGGGCTGCTTTCAGTCCTGCATTCACACAGATCAGAAAATGATCCCTTTCCCAGGTATCATGCTCAGGGTCATTATAATTCCAATTAGGATCTGAGGAAGGACTGCAGTTCCCCCTACTGCGTATTTATCGCTTGACACATGAAGCCCCGTTGTTGCATACCTTCGGGCTTCCTGTAAGACCCTAGGATGCTCAGGGTCAGATAAAGTTTGACTAAATACCACCATGATGTCCTTCCATGTTAAGTCAAAGGCCAAGGTAATGTGTTGGAATGTATCGATATATTTGCCTGGGTCATCTGTATAGCTTCCTAGGTCTTGTTTGATCTGTCTTAGTTCTAAGAGGGAGAAAGGCTTATGGACCCCGAGTTGGTCCAAATGCTCCTGCAGTTTTGACTAAGGGACATACTTGTGTTGGCTTTTGTGGAGGGGATGCTCCTGGATATGGGGGCACATTTGCATACAAGGAAGGAGCCCCAGGCAACTCAGGAGCTGTGGGAGGTGCGCCTTCAGGGGTGGGGAGGGGGGCGGTTTCTTTTGGTTGCCTGTGCCTAACACCATTTGCCTAGTAGGCTCACTTTTAGGGCGTACAATAATCCTGTACTTAGACAGAGTTCCTTCATATCTCTTAGTCGGAAGAAAATTTGGACTTAGGGGATGTCTGTCCATTTCCTGTGTCTTTTGCAGAATAATTCTAGCTTCAGGATGGTATTGAAATTTAAACTCTCATCCTCAGGCCAGTGCTCCTTGTGCCCCAGAGGATACTGTGGCCACACAGTGACACAAAAGCATTTTAAGTGACTTCTCCTTAGAGTTAGAGGATCCATCAGCTTCCAGTTATCAAGGATGCATCTCAAGGTCATCTGCCAGGAAGTGGATTGGTTATTTCCCATGAAAGACAGTCATGACAGGGAGGAAAAGAAAAGAGAAATAAAGGAAAAGAAAAGACTAATAGGCCTCCTTCAATTTCCATGGGAGGACTTCCTTAAGGGGTGAGCCTGTTTGAGGCTTATCCTACCCAATACTGTTGCAACCTGAGAACCAGGCATTCCTGGGTCAGGGTACAGATCCCCAGGAAAGCTGAGGCGTGACAGCCTCCTGGAGATCTAATCCCTGGGCAGGTTGAGGCAGGTCGGCATCCAGAGAACTGAGTCCCTGGGCAGGTCGAGATGTGATGACCTCCTAAGACCCCTGGACTGGCGGATCCCCAAGCAGGTTGAGGCATGACAACTTTTTGAGGACCAGATCCCTAGGCAGGTCAAGGCAGGTCGACTGCCTGGGACCCCCGGACTGGAGTTGGGTGTCCCCAAGATCTCCAATGTGACCAGTGCTGGGTAGGATTAAGGGGTTGTAATTTTAACTCATTGCCAGTTTGTTCACCGCAGATGGTAATAGGTATCATGATGTAAAGCAATCCAAGGCTGTTCCCTGAGATTGCAAACCTGGTGAAACAGTCATAAGCCTTATCCTCTTACAGCTATAAGGGAATGTAAGTCACTGATTTCCTCCCCTAGTCCTCCATAAAAGCAGCTTAGGGTGTTTCCAATGGTAAACATTTAATTGTCATAGACCCACTTTAGGTAATTAAAGAAATAATGACAAAGGAGTAGGTTATCTGGTCCTGTTAGGGGAATTCTGTTCAGTTCAGTTCAGTTGCTTAGTCGTGTCCGACTCTTTGCGACCCCATGAATCGCAGCACACCAGGGCTCCCTGTCCATCACCATCTTCCGGAGTTCACTCAGACTCACGTCCATCGAGTCCGTGATGCCATCCAGCCATCTCATCCTCTGTCGTCCCCTTCTCCTCCTGCCCTCAATCCCTCCCAGCATCAGAGTCTTTTCAAATGAATCAGCTATTCGCATGAGGTGGCCAAAGTACTGGAGCTTCAGCTTTAGCATCATTCCTTCCAAAGAACACCCAGGACTGATCTTTAGAATGGACTGGTTGGATCTCCTTGCAGTCCAATGGACTCTCAAGAGTCTTCTCCAACACCACAGTTCAAAAGCATCAATTCTTTGGCTCTCAGCCTTCCTCTCAGTCCAACTCTCACATCCATACATGACCACTGGAAAAACCATAGCCTTGACTAGATGGACCTTACTCGGCAAAGTAATGTCTCTGCTTTTGAATATGCTATCTAGGTTGGTCATAACTTTTCTTCCAAGGAGTAAGCATCTTTTAATTTCATGGCTGCAATCACCATCTGCAGTGATTTTGGAGCCCCCAAAAAATAAAGTCTGACACTGTTTCCACTGTTTCTCCATCTATTTCCCATGAAGTGATAGGACTAGATGCCATGATCTTCATTTTCTGAATGTTGAGCTTTAAGCCAACTTTTTCATTCTCCTCCTTCACTTTCATCAAGAGGCTTTTTAGTTCCTCTTCACTTTCTGCCATAAGGGTGGTGTCATCTGCATATCTGAGGTTATTGATATTTGTCTCGGCAATCTTGATTCCAGCTTGTGTTTCTTCCAGTCCAGCGTTTCTCATGATGTACTCTGCATAGAAGTTAAATAAGCAAGGTGACAATATACAGCCTTGACATACTCCTTTTCCTATTTGGAACCAGTCTGTTGTTCCATGTCCAGTTCTAACTGTTGCTTCCTGACCTGCATACAGATTTCTCAAAAGACAGGTTAGGTGGTCTTATATTCCCATCTCTTGAAGAATTTTCCATAGTTTGTTGTGATCGACACAGTCAAAGGCTTTAGCATAATCAATAAAGCAGAAATAGATGTTTTTCTGGAACTCTCTTGCTTTTTTGATGATCCAGTGGATGTTGGCAATTTGATCTCTGGTTCCTCTGCCTTTTCGAAAACCAGCTTGAACATCACGGAGTTCACGGTTCATGTATTGCTGAAGCCTGGCTTGAAGAATTTTGAGCATTACTTTACTAGCCTGTGAGATGAGTGCAATTGTGCGGTAGTTTGAGCATTCTTTGGCATTGCCTTTCTTTGGGATTGGAATGAAAACGGACCTTTTCCAGTCCCGTGGCCACTGCTGAGTTTTCCAAATTTGCTGGCATATTGAGTGCAGCACTTTCACAGCATCATCTTTCAGGATTTGAAACAGCTCAACTGGAATTCCATCACCTCCACTAGCTTTGTTCATAGTGATGCTTTCTAACGCCCACATGACTTCACTTTCCAAGATGTCTGTCTCTAGATTAGTGATCACATCATCGTGATTATCTGGGTCATGAAGATCTTTTTTGTACAGTTCTTCCGTGTATTCTTGCCACCTCTTCTTACTATCTTCTGCTTCTGTTAGGTCCATACCACTTCTGTCCTTTATGGAGCCCATATTGGCATGAAATGTTGCCTTGGTATCTCCAATTTTCTTGAAGAGATCTCTAGTCTATCCCATTCTGTTGTTTTCCTCTATTTCTTTGCATTAATCACTGAAGAAGTCTTCTTATCTCTTCTTGCTATTCTTTGGAACTCTGCATTCAGATGCTTATATCTTACCTTTTCTCCTTTGCTTTTTGCTTCTCTTCTTTTCACAGCTATTTGTAAGGCCTCCCCGTACAGCCATTTTGCTTTTTTGCATTTCCTTTCCATGGTGATGGTCTTGATCTCTGTCTCCTGTACAATGTCATGAACCTCATTCCATAGTTCATCAGGCACTCTATCTATCAGATCTAGGCCCTTAAATCTATTTCTCACTTCCACTGTATAATCATAAGGGATTTGATTTAGGTCATACCTGAATGGTCTAGCGGTTTTCCCTACTTTCTTCGATTTGAGTCTGAATTTGGTAATAAGGATTACATGACCTGAGCCACAGTCAGCTCCTGGTCTTGTTTTTGTTGACTGTATAGAGCTTCTCCATCTTTGGCTGCAAATGTTATAATCAATCTGATTTTGGTGTTGACCATCTGGTGATGTCCATGTGTAGAGTCTTCTCTTGTGTTGTTGGAAGAGGATATTTGCTATGACGAGTGCATTTTCTTGGCAAAACTCTATTAGTCTTTGCCCTGCCTCATTCTGCATTCCAAGGCCAAATTTGCCTGTTACTCCAGGTGTTTCTTGACTTCCTACTTTTGCATTCCAGTCCCCTATAATGAAAAGGACATCTTTTTTGGGTGTTAGTTCTAAGAGGTCTTGTAGGTCTTCATAAAACCATTCAACTTCAGTTTCTTCAGCATTACTGGTTGGGGCATAGACTTGGATAACTGTGATATTGAATGGTTTGCCTTGGAGACGAACAGAGATCATTCTGTTGTTTTTGAGACTGCATCCAAGTACTGCATTTCAGACTGTTTTGTTGACCATGATGGCTACTCCATTTCTTCTGAGGGATTCCTGCCCACAGTAGTAGATATAATGGTCATCTGAGTTAAATTCACCCATTCCAGTCCATTTTAGTTCGCTGATTCCTAGAATGTCGACGTTCACCCTTGCCATCTCTTATTTGACCTCTTCCAATTTGCCTTGATTCATGGACCTGACATTCCAGGTTCCTATGCAATATTGGTCTTTACAGCTTCAGATCTTGCTTCTATCACCAGTCACATCCACAACTGGGTATTGTTTTTGCTTTGGCTCCATCCCTTCATTCTTTCTGGAGTTATTTCTCCACTGATCTCCAGTATAAGTGGGGTGGAGTAATGTTGCCTACAAGGGGGAAGGGTCCTGGTTGTAGGAGTAGTAATTGGCTTAAGAACAAATTGATAAGAGGCAACAGACCAGATGACCAGATGTTCCATAAAAGTGGAGTGGAGATTTGATTTGGTGGGGTGGGGTTGGGGGGGTGGTGTATGTTTGTAACTTTAGGAGAAGGGTGGTAAGGGTTTGGGCCCAATTGGTCTGCAGGGCTAACTTCCAAAATGGCAAGCATTATCCCTGAAAGCCCGATTGCCTTTGAAGAGATGCCAAGAGATGGACTTCTCACAGGCATTGTGTGCCTGTCTCCCACCCTAGCAGGTCCACTGAGAGATGCTGTTGTTGCACATGTTGTAGGAAACATGGAAGATGAAGGCCTGAATATCCAGAGGGATTGGATATTATACAGTATTTCCCTCCCAAGGGCCAGCTATTTTCTAGTTGTCCTTCCAGAAGATTGTAGAGGCAGCACTGTGGGCCTGGACGGGGCTCAGGAAAAGAGCATGAAACTGGAGGGAAGGGGGCAGGGCACAGCTTTTGAAAGAATGACATAGAACAAGGGCATAACATAAACCGATTAAAATCAACTGGGTGCAAGATGACAAATCAAATTCAACTAAACCTTGATCCCCAATCTGCAAGCTAGATGACACATCCAGGTGGCAGGACAGTTCCAAGGCACTGTCAAAAGACAGAGGAGTGGGTGGTTCCCCAATGGTTGGGATGATTCTCCCACTCATTAGCATATGAATTCACCCAGCTAGCAAAAACTAGCCACACTACATCCCATGGCCAAAGCACTTGCCTCTGCAATGGCCCACACCCTGCTGAGTGTGCTTCTCTCTGAATCCAAACAAGTTCACCTCTTTCCTATCCTATCGCTGTGTCTCTAACTGAATATTTGCAATAAGACATCAGAACCTGAGCTTCATTAGGTCCTGAAGCCAGGCATCGTGGGTTTTGGCTGGGCTCAAGTCCCAGGAGAGAGCAGCTGAAGGACAGAAGGAAAAATGTGCTAAGGAATCCCCTTCATAACCTGCCAGAAAATCTTCTAAATACCTGACCTGTGCTCACAATTTTCATTGGCCTGATCCTTGGCACAAAGACCATTAAGGACAGAAGAACCCCCACCAGCTTGGGTAACAGCTACTAGAGTGCAGAGGATAGTGGATCCTTCAGGACACACTGAGGAGTAGCCTCTCCAGAGTCCCTCAATTGCACCCACTGCCACTCACGGGGGTTGGGGGGAGAGGGTTCTAGGAAATAAGGAAAGAGAGATTGTAAAGGAATTAAGAGATTGTAAAGAAATTAAGGCATATGTCCTTCCAGCCATAGGCGTGAGGACCTCCTATCTTAACCGGAAGTCTTATGGAATCTGAGACTGAGCCACATGAGCTTTCTGCTGAGTTTGTTTTTTGCTGTCCCAGTTGGTTTCCAGCACACTGGGCTTCTTATCGCCCACCCTGTGCTGGGTTTTCTTCCTGTTCCACTTCCACTGTGGGAGCTTTTGCTGAGTTGGGTTCCTGCTGTGCTTGGCCTCCTCTTTGCAGGGGCCACGCAGAGGTTGTTTCAGCCAGGTTAAATTGGAGTCACGGCACCATAGATGTTGGGAGAGTGTGTAATTTCTTCTGTTCTGTCTCCTCACAACAAAAATTTGAAATGACAGACCAGCATTACAGCCCTTGGACAGACCGTGTCACAGCTCTAGGACAGATCAGTGTTACAGCTCCATGTTACAGCTCAGTTTTATTTAGAAAATAAAGGAAAATACATCCTCGAGGTGTGAGGGCATGCTGACCCAAAAGACGAGAAGAGAAGAGAGAGAGGAGCCCTTTGGCTCCTCTTTTTATATGTTTTTCCTCCCCTCCTGGGCCTGCCCTATGTAAACTGAGATAGCCAGGAGTGCTGTCTGTTCTACCTGATATCCTCACTCTGGTCCTTGGACCTTCCTTTGTCCTACTTTTGTGGATTTTTCCTTCCTTGTCTTTTAGCCACCTCCATTCTAGACTCCGTTTTTCTATTCTAACTGCCTAACAACTGGAAATGGAGATCATAGATATTAGTCAGATGTTACAAACTTTCCATTAAGCAGCATGAATAAATTCTGGAGATCTAATATACCAAGTGATAACCACAGTTAACAATACTACTTTTGTTACCTAAAATTTCCTAAGAGGGTAGATCTTTAATATTCTCATCTCACACACACACAAATAATAACTGTGAATCTGTGGATATGTTAATTAGCTTGATTGAGGTAATCATTTAACAATGCATATGCATATCAAACTATCACATTGTAAATTTAAGTATATACTAATTTTGTCAATTATGTATCTCAGTAAAGCTGGAGTGAGGAAGAAACTTAAGGCCAGTAACAATTTTATGAATGATGTTCTTACATTTTTGAAAAATGAGTATATTACCTGGAATGTATATGTGGTAATTATATTAGTATATCTAAAATACTTTGTGTTAAAAGTTTCAAAAGAAAAAAATTAAAGTCTGAGATTGTGATGCATAAGTAATGGAGTATTTTTCATGATTTCATTAGTATTCTTCTTAGGAATTTTTATAGAACTGAAAGAGATTTTTAAGCTAAAAGAGATGTATGTACCTATAAATAGTTATCCCAAAAGTCACAAACTAAATAGCAGCAAGCTGTTATTTGATAGCCAAAGATGTCACATAATTAATCCAATGGACAGTAGCCTTCTCTTGGGAAATCTTGTTTGGTCCTTTAGAAGTTATCCCACCATCACCCTTATACAGACATACTCACTGAGGAAAAAGACAGCTTTATTGCTGACTATTTAACACTTAAAAGAAGTGACATTTTCTCAATTAAGCCTTTTGTATTTTAGGTATTTTAAAACACACTTGGTTAGTCTCTATTCAATGTATATAAGGTACAATCAATTGAAAGCTTTCTGATACTTCTAAAAGACTAACAAGAAATAGTAGAGAAAAAGAATTTAGTTTTGTTTAACTGTCTTAACAACGTTTGGCAAAAACATTTAAAGTGCTATTTTTCAAAGTCAGTTTATTTTGGGGGAGTGGGGACAGGTAAGCTTTTCTTCTTTGGAGTAGCAAAACTGTCAAGGAGTGAAAAAAAAAAAGTAACCTTTTAGTTCTTAGGGCCTTATCTAATCAATTTAAAACAAATTCTTTTTTGAGAATAAAAATAAGTTTAACATAAAACACTAAAATGGATTTAAAAGAGTGCAAATATAGTTTCTTTTCAAATTATATTCACTTTTTCTTTGAACAGACATCTCAAATTTAGTGAGAGAACCCATATCCTTCTTAAAAGGTTATTTCCTTGATTTATTTATTTTTTATTTATTTATTTTACCATATCTGTTCAATTTTCTTGAAGAGATTGTCTTTAAAATTCATGCTATGTTTGGGGAAAAGAGGGTATAGGGGTAAATTGGAGAATCTACAATTCTCATTTTATTCTGGAAGATAATTCTGTTTTCAGAGTGGAACAGGTATCAGGAAAATTTAGCAAAGAAACAGAACGAAGAAATGGTACAGTTGCCAAACTTCTCCCAATACAGGTCATCACTGCATGGATTCATTGTTTGGTTTAAAAAGAATAGTGAAAACAGCAAGCATTCAATTCAAATGTAAGAACACACGCACCTAAAAAACTGATTTATAAGACAAAGAATGAATGCATCCCTTCAGCTAGATTTAGCTTCAGTGCCTGCTTTCTCAGTCCTGTCTGTCTCTGTGTAACCCCAAGAACTGTAGCCCACCAGATTCCTCTGTCCTTAGAGTGATCCAGGGAAGAATACTAGAGTGGTTGCCATTTCCTACTCCATTGGATCTTCCTGACCCAGGGATTGAACCTGTGCCTCTTGCATCTCCTGCATTGGCAGGCAGATTCTTTACCACTAAAGCACCTGGGAAACCCCTTAGCGTCAGTAGCTTTACACTAAGAATGATTGAATGAAGTTTCATTAGAGTTGAAAAGAAGGTGGTCAGGGACTGGTGGTAGGTAAGACGAAGATTCATCAAGTGCTGATGAGGAAGTATTTGAAAGCAGACAGATTATAAAAGCAAATCTTTCGTCTTCATATGTGTATCTAGAAATACTTTAGGTTTATCTTTGTACTTGCTATTATAAATTCACAGTTCTTGATATTTCAAACCATGAGTTCAAGTCCTGAGGTTCCCTTGTTTATTGTTGGTGCAGTAAATTTAAAGGAAATTATGTAATAAAAATTATTTTGCCAAGACTTATTTATTTCAGTAAAAACAAGACAGTTGTATGACATAGTTAAAAATGGATACTTTTCATAAGAGGAAAGAAAAACTGTATTTTTTCCACTTACCTTACTAATGGATCATTTCATTGTTTAAGGTGGCAATAGAATCATCTAAATATAGTTATTCAGTTTCAGCTCTGAAAATGTTTCACATAAGATATAAGTTGAAGTTATAAGTCAGTTTCTAGTATAGCTCTTTTTAACAGTCCTTCTAAAGCTAGTGGATATGTCATTTTTGCATCCTTCCCTTCTTATTTTCTGCTTCCTGAAACCTGAAAATGCTGGGATTGAAGTAACAATATTCCAAACAACTTAAAGGTAGAAATCATTTGCTTTGTGTGGATAATCAGAAGCATTCCTGGTTCTTTGATGACCACAAAGCTGCCAAGCAGCCCAGAACTTCTTATTTCAGTCTCACCTGAACTATCTCTGTATCTATCCATCTAGCTGTCTGTCTATATTTGTGGTTATTATTATCTGTGCTGTTTGCATTTGGACCTCATCTAACTTCTGGAAACAGTCATGATGATGAGGATAGCACTGAACACAGTACACTCTGTTTGCACCAACCTTTCTTAAAATTTGATAATTTCAATAGACAGTTTTCATTTGCTGATTCCTATGAATCAGTTGCTCCAAACACATGGTTCCTGCCAATTCCACATTATTTATTCATCAGATATTTATTGAGTCTGGCATTGCTTTAGGTGCTGGAGATAGTAGCAGGAGAAAAAACTTTTCCTCTACCCTATAAGGTTTAACACTGGGACTCTCAAATTAAATTGACAAAAAAAAAAGTTAAACAGATTTATTTTATTTTTATGTGTTTGAAGCCTCCATAGAAAAAAATTGGGTTCCCAAGCAATGGTTAGACTTGGAAGCTTATATTTTTAACAAAAGGGAATACACTGTGGGCTAGACAAAGAAAGGGAAATTTGGATTTCTGGGAGGGTAAATATAAGGGGAAATTAGTGGAAAGTAAAGGCTATTTTAGTAAGCTTTTTGTTTGTTTTGTGGGTTTTCATTTGTGATTTTGCTTTATTTTTGGTGATGACTCGTCTTAATGTTGATTCTCCATCTTCTTCATGGCAGTAAAAATCTCTCAGAGAAAGGATTTCGGGCAGTCCTCATTTCTCTGAAGTTTCTGTCTTTAGTCACAGAAGGGAAGTTCTAAGAAGGCTTCTTTCTGGGTCTGTTGATTCTCAATTACCTTCAGCTCAGAATAATCCATGTTCAAAAGTGGCATATGACAAGATGGTGTATTCTGAGTTCCTACAGGATAAATTATAATACAAAAACAAACAGGGCCTCTGCCCCTTGAGGGACCTAAACTGGTAATAATTTTTGTCAATAATGTTAGAAGCACATATAGAATAGAATCTGTGGCACTTGCTAGAAAAGAGAGAAACTCATCAGCATCAGATAGTGTTAAAGGAGGTAGGGAGGGTAGCAGGGCTAGGAATGAAACAGCAGGTACAATTCTCTCAACAACAAAAAAGTCTTTAGCAAAGAATAATTATCAACCCTAAAAAAGGCACTGCATATTTCTTAAAGGATATTCTAAAATGAGATAGAAAGTGGACAAAGAAACATGTGAGAAAGATCTGATAATGTAAGATTTGTTACTAGCAAAGAAATAGTGGAAGCCTTGTGTGTTTAAGGGAAACAAAAATTTGATGCCTGGAGTGTCTTGGACATGGCATGTACTGTGTATGTGAATGTGTGTGTGTGTGTGTGTGTGTGTGTGTGTGTGTGTGTGCATACACAACAGGAAAGTATAATCAGAAAGGCCGTAAGAAGGAGTGTGAATTTTAGATTTTTATTTAGGTATGATAGAAATCCATCAGAGTGTTGCTGATTGTAGATTTATCTGAGATAGATAAACATTTCTACATATGTTTTGCAAATACTAATACAAATGAATTTAGGAAATGGAATAATCATATCTAGTTGGGAAGACAAAGAAAAATAAGCATCGTTACAGATTTTTCTTTAAAATAGACTTTGTTTGATTTTCAAGGAGACAGATGTCCAATTCATTCTTTAAAGTCTACCTGAAATGCATCTTTCTATTTTTTTTTTAAGTTACTCTGATTTTATCTGCTTTATGCGTCCTACCTTGCTAAAATAGTTTTTCTCCTATTGCCCCAAAGTTCTTTGATCTTTAATATCCTCTTAGATTATAGTAGAGATTTATTATATCTCTCTAAGCTCCAGGTACTCTAAAACTACTCTATTACAGCACTATTCACACAGGGCTTAAGGATAAAAGTTCTGGATCCAGACTATCTGGTTTGAATCTGTGCTCTCCATATACTATGAGGATTGGGCAAATTACTGAACTTCTATTTGCTCTAATTTTTTCATGTGTAAGAGAAGAATAACAATATTATCTATAAATGAATTAATACATGTAAGTAGTAAAAAGCAGTGTCTGATAAATAAATATGCTAAAATATATATTAACTCTTTCTCTTATGATTACTATTGCATTTTAGCTATACTGGAGATGACATATGATTTGTGTGACCAAACAAACTCCCCTTATAAAACATACCAGATAACAATCACAGAGACATCTGCTACAAAGTTCACCCCAACAGAGATTACAGTATTCACTTTTCAACTTTAGAAACATTCTTCTAACTAATCAGAATGCGATTTCAAAATGTAAACTTGATCATAGTTGTCTGTTTTTAAATGCTTCAGTTTCTCTTTTCTTTAGAAAATTCTCTGTGACTTGAGCAGCCCTCATCATTGATATCATCATAGATGACTAGCATTGTCTGTTTCATCCTCATCACCATTGATCCTTTCCATGTCCTAAAGCTTGTGCTGGGTTTCCCTGGTGGCTCATCTGGTAAAGAAGCTGCCTGCAATGTGGGAGACCTGGGTTTGATACATGGATTGGGAAGATCCCTTGGAGAAGGGAAAGGCTACCAACTCCAGTATTCTGGCCTAGAGAATTCCATGGACTCTATATCCATGGGGTCACAAAGAGTCAGACATGACTGAGCAACTTTCACTTTCAAGGCTTGTACTGAATATTTTATCTACAGTTTTTTCTTTTAATCCTCACAAAATCTCATGAAGTGAATATTTTTAATCTATTCATTTATGAAATGGGGAAACTGAGGGTAAGAGAATTTAGACTACTTGCATAAATCATATAATTTCCAAGAGATAGAGCCAGATTTCAAAGCCTGAGAGTCTGATACCAGAGCCCGTGGCATTGAACTTAAGTTATATTACCTCTCCATAAACATGTTGATTAGAAGAAAAATGAACTATATGATTAAATGCCTTTTCTTACCTTTTTGCTACATTTCAGTCTCATTTCCTGCCCCCTCCCACATCACTGTGTACAATGCAGACCTTCTGATATTATTTTCTTTGCACTGAAATGTTTATTTTGTCTCTCAACTTTCACACACGCTGGACCCTCTTCCTGGGGCATTTTCCCTTGTGCGATTTCCCCGAATGATACCTCATCTTCTATGAAGTAATAACTTGAATGGCACTTGTTCTGTTACACTTTTTATTATCTACTCCACATGGCTCAGACAGTAAAGTGTCTGCCTGCAATGCAGGTGACCTGTGTTCTATCCCTGAGTCAGGAAGTCCTGGAAAAGGAAATGACAACCCATTCCAGTACTCTTGCCTAGAAAATCCCTTGGACAGAGGAGCCTGTTAGGCTACAGTCCATGGGATTGCAAAGAGTTGGACATGACTGAGCAACTTCACTTTCTTACCACTTTTATTTGTTGCCCCATTCTGTTCACACAGTTATAGTGTTGATCACATTCTAAGAATCAGTTTACATTTCTGAGTCTCCCAACTAGACTGTAGGTTCTATTAAGACAAATAAATATCCACCTTCTATACTGCTGAATTACTACTGTATTGTCACATAATAAATGCTTGAGGATATAAAGGAAAACTTGCAACAGATGGAGTTAGACAAGGAAGACTTTATTCAGACTATTGCAAAAGGGGGAGATATTGAACCTAACTGCTGAAATACAGGGTAAGGACTTTTTAAAGGTTGGGATGAGCTGGTGAAAAACTACTAGAAGATATTGAGGAGAAGTTAGTCAGTGTGATGAGGTCATCTGTGCTTGTCACTAGTGCTTACTATTAGGCTCAGATCCACATGTAAAAACTGGGAGATGAGGTGCTATCTTTCTTGATAATTACAGCTCAAAAGAATGGCTCCCAAGTCTTTGAGAAAGACATTCCTGGGTCGTTAAATCTGGTGAGACATTAGGAAAAGATCTCAAAGGGCCAGAGCAATAATTCACAATTGCAAGCTTAAAGTAAATGCTCTGAGAAAAGGGAGGTCAGGAAGAAACTTGTGTGAAGTTTAGTGAAGCCAAAGGGAATTGTAAGGCCAACTTAGTCAAGATCTATTTGTTAGATAAATGGATAATAAATCAGAAAATTTGACCACTTCATACTACAGTTAAAAAAAAAAAAGCGTGACATGTACTGATTGAGAACTTTTGCATGACTTTGTATTTATAGTTTAGATACACACATGACTTTTGCTTTTAAAATATTCAATCTAATTGTTCTGATTACCTTTGCATATTTTTCTAAATCATAAAAATAAACTAACATTATTATAATATAGTACTTCACAAGTAGATTAATGTTTTGGTTGAATATTTTAGTTCTCAAATACTGCAGTTTCTAAGAAATTACTGATGATGTTAGAGTGCATTGTAAATAAATAACTCAATATAAACATAGTCCTTGGTTAGAGCACAAATAATAATTTAAATGGTGTTTAATATTGCTTAAATTATTGTGGCTGTAAAGAACATCCATAATTAAAGAACATCCATAATTAAACCTGCGTAATTTCAAAGAAGGTAAACTTAACAGCTACATTAATATTCCCCAGAGTGTCACTGAATATGGTATTGGTTATGTTTTCAAAGTAGTTTTGCTTTCCTTTTTGGACATTAAGAATTTTATAAATCATTTGAAGTATAGGATAGCAGTTAGTTTAGCTATATATATATCATATTGTTCAGTTTAGTTCAGTAGCTCAGTCATGGCCAACTCTTTGGGACCCCATGAACTGCAGCATGCCCGACTTCCCTGACCATCACCAACTCCCAGAACCTGCTCAAGCTTATATTGTACATTCTTTAAATTATATATTTATATATATTTTTTCCTTTCCAGCATCACCCTTTCTCTCCCAATTCCAGAAGCCCAACCATGTGCATGTTTATAGAGGTTAATCTCAGGCCTGAATTTCATTAACTGACCATATCCATAGTTGAATTCTACAGTAATGAGTTCATTGGGCAGAAATTTTACAAAGGTATGGGGGGAAGGGTGGGGTAAACATTATCTACATTTGAAAGGACCAAATTTACAAATCAGTAGCTTTAATGAAATTTTTTTCCCCTTGATTAACTGGGGGTTTATTTGCATGCATTCTAAGTGGCAGTGCATGGGAAACTAAGATTTTTGTTATTCTGGTTTAACACAGACTCACCCAGAAAGCACAACCTTGATTTTGCATGAGAAGGACCATCGACAGAACCTAAAACGTGAGTCCTGTTGATTTATACTATTGAATTCTATGCAATATTACTGCCTTTGTAATAAGATATGGCATTAATGAAGATATATAATGAAAGTCTTGATTTACGTATTAAGTCTAGACTATAAGAGGTATAGGAAGTAAGAACTGATTTGTCTTCATATCAACTTAAGGAATTCTAGTAATCAGTAGATACTTAACTTTGAAGAAGATAATATATGTGTGCTTTCATTGATACTTAATTTAAAGCATATAGCTTTATATAGTTTTAATAGTCCAATTTATTTATGGCTGATAAAATACATAAATATATTCCATTACAAATAAACAGTTCCCATGCTATTTTATGCATTTTTTAATCTTTTCTATAATTATTATCCCTAAGTACATAGAGTATGTATTTAGTGTCTCAGTTTTTCTCTGAGTTTTTTCAAAAGGAATAAGGAGTTGTTTCAAGATAAAAAAGATTGGTGCACCTTTCTTCCTTGTTCGGCCACAGATCTTTCAGTTACTGACTAACTGTTGGCATCTCTTCTCCTGTTGGCTTCTGATAAGTCGTCTTTGATAACCTGCTGTTTTTTCTTGCACTTTGCCATGGCTACAACTCTAGGGTATCAGAACTGTCAAAAATAAAAGTAAAGAGTAGAGGCACAGAGCTTATGAAAGTTAGAGAAGACCTAAGGCCTGGTATCAGCTGATGAATTTCTCTGCTGGCAGGTAGTTTTCACTTTACCCCATTTGCTGTCACAGTGTACAGTACCTGAAATAATAAGGGAATTTTCCGCCAATAATGGACGATGGGGGCTGTTTGCTTTGTGAGAATCTGCCAAGGCAACATGCCATGTGGCTTTATCTTTGAAAGTGAGCATGAAACAAGCTTGCCTGGCTGCAGATAAGCGACTTAGGAGGAATCCTATTCAGATATACCTGTCACTAATTTATCTGGAGGTTTTGTGATTCATACATACTGCTCTGCGTGCGATGAAGCATTAAATTGGTTTCCTCTGGGAGCAGGTCACATTCAGGGGTCGTCAGGCCTGTGCTGTGGAATGGTGCATGCTTGATTCATATAACCTCTCACTACTGAATTTTTATCTGTTAGAAGGCTGGTAGTGTGAACATATGTTAGATGATCTCTTGCAAAGTTTGAACATCAAAGAGACTGACAAAAAATTTATCTGTTAATATGCAAGTGTTTGTAATAAAAAATTAATCAACTTTTCTGCTGTTAGCACAGTCATTTATTCTGATAATTGAGTACAGATATGTTTCCCTATAATGGCCTTACTCTTGATGAGTGTATTTCTGTGGCTCCTTTATTTATTGAAACACAGGGATGTGTACTTAACTGCATTACTGTATGGTTTTAAAAAAATGCACAGTTTATTTGAAACAGGTCTCATGAAAGAAAAACTTTAGGAAACAAACAGTTTTCCCATTTAAAATATAGTTTTCTACTGTGGCAATTCTACCTTATTACTCTATATATTTTGAAAGACAATGGCATACCTTGGAAAATGAGACAGATAGTGTTTCAAATTTGAAAGGAATATAAAATAAAGATATTTAAGAAATGCAAGAACAAAACAAAAAAAAAAAAACCCTATTCTTCATTTTATTATTTCCATGATGGGGTACATAAAACTAAAACCTAATATCTTCCCTTGGGTTTTTAACTGTGCTCCATTTTGTGTAAAATTAAGTCAATAAATGACAAAGAAGTAGTTAAATGAAAGCAAACTATGAAATATTTCTAAAGTGTTTTTAGCATGCATGACAACAGTCTTAACAGTGGGTAAATTGGCAATATAAACTGATAGGTTTATTTTTTTAATTTAAAATTGTTTCTTCTGTATCACAATTCAAAAAAAAGAACAAAAAACTTTGTCATTTCATGAAATAGCAAAATGAAAGCTCTTACAACTGGATGAACATGATGACTTTGTGCTGCTTTTATATGGTATAAGTATTTTGATTTTGTCCTAGTTGTAAACATGTGGAACATTTAATATAAAACTGGAATTTTCTTATTAATGAGTTAAAGCATAATTAGGCTATTATTGTAGGAACCAATGGGTCAATTATGCATAATTGATAATATTCAAATAAAATATTCTTCAAACTTCACAATCCATAATTCAGCTGTGATCTTAAAATCTTGTAAGGTTTCATAATAAACAGGAGTGTGAAATAAATATATTTAAGAATATTATTTTAAGACTTCGAAACAGTCTACTAAGCATTTTGGGGGGGTGGTGGGAAAAAGAAAAGTAGTTCATGAAACTAAGGGAAAAAATGCTATTATAGTATAAACAAAGTACACATGATTATGCATATTTCTGCTCCCTTCTCCACACTCTATTTTTTTGTCTATAGACAATAAAACAATATGTAAACTTTTAATTTCCCATATGTTTATTAAAATCTACTATATGCCTCTCTATGAGATATTTTCTTAATTTCTTTTAAGAAAAATCTTTTAAAATACAGACTAAACTTACATTATTTTGAGAGTAATTAAAATGAATCATTTTGTTAGAGACATTTAAAGGATCTAACAAGCATTTTGCTGCTTAGATTATAATGGTACTTTTAGACATTTTTCTGTATCTATCATCAGTTTTTCCTCTGTCCTGATTTTTAATGATATATTTCAGGTGTACAGCATTATAATTTAACATCTCTATACACTACAGAGAAATCACCACCAGAAGTCTAATTACAATCCAGCTCCACTCAGTTGAACCTGGTTTGCTTATTTTGGCTACTCTCAAATTCCTTCCCCTTAAATAATGACTAATCTTATCTCTGTATCTATATGTTTATTTACTTTTTTCAGATTTAACTTATAAGTGAAATCACAAGATATTTGTATTTTTTTGTCTGACTTTTTAAACTTAGCATTATTCCTTTAAGGTTCATCCATGTTGTGGCAAGTGGCAGGATTTCATTCTTTTTATGGCTGAGTAGTAAATGGCACCCCACTCCAGTACTCTTGCCTGTAAAATCCCATGGACGGAGAAGCCTGATAAGCTGCAGTCCATGGAGTTGCAAAGAGTCGGACACGACTGAGTGACTTCACTTTCACTGTTCATTTTCATGCATTGGAGAAGGAAATGGCAACCCACTCCAGTGTTCTTGCCTGGAGAGTCCCAGGGATGGGCGAGCCTGATGGGCTGCCTTCTATGGGGTCACAGAGTTGGACACGACTGAAGCGACTTAGCAGCAGCAGTAGCAGTTTTCTATTGCATAAATATACCACAGTTTCTTTATCCATTCTTTTATTTATGGACATGTATGTTGTTTCCACATCTTGACTATTTAAAATAATGGTGCAGTGAGCATAGGGGTATGTATATCTTTTTGAATTAGTATTACCTTATTACCCAGAAGCGGAATAGCTGCATCATATTATAGTTCTATTCTTAACTTTTTGAGGAATTTCCATAACTATTTTCCATGACTTCACTATTTTACAGTCCCATCTACAGTGTATGAAGAGTCCTGTTTTCTACATACTCTCCAACATTTGTTATTTCTTATCTTCTCAATAATAGCCATACTTTTTGTCTATGCTTTATGTGGTGAGTGAAGCAAAGTGAAGTCGCTCAGTCGTGTCCGACTTTTGCGACCCTGTGGACTGTAGCCTATCATGCTCCTCTGTCCATGGGATTTTCCAGGCAAGAATACTGAAGTGGGTTGCCATTTCCTTTGCCAAGGATCTTCCCCACCCAGAACCTGGGTCTCCTGCATTGTAGGCAGATGCTTTTACCGTCTGAGTCTGCTTCAGTTCAGTTCAGTCGCTCAGTCGTGTCCGACTCTTTGAGACCTCATGAATCGCAGCACACCAGGCCTCCCTCTCCATCACCAACTCCAGGAGTTCACTCAGATTCATGTCCATCGAGTCAGTGATGCCATCCAGCCATCTCATCCTCTGTCGTCGCCTTCTCCTCCTGCCCCCAATCCCTCCCAGCATCAGAGTCTTTTCCAGTGAGTCAACTCTTCGCATGAGGTGGCCAAAGTACTGGAGTTTCAGCTTTAGCATCATTCCTTCCAAAGAAATCCCAGGGCTGATCTTCAGAATGGACTGGCTGGATCTCCCTGCAGTCCAAGGGGCACTCAAGAGTCTTCTCCAACACCACAGTTCAAAAGCATTAATTCTTTTGTGCTCAGCCTTCTTCACAGTCCAACTCTCACATCCATACATGACCGCAGGAAAAACCATAGCCTTGACTGCTGCTGCTGCTGCTGCTGCTAAGTCGCTTCAGTCGTGTCTGACTCTGTGCGACCCCATAGATGGCAGCCCACCAGGCTCCCCCGTCCCTGGGATTCTCCAGGCAAGAACACTGGAGTGGGTTGCCATTTCCTTCTCCAATGCAGGAAACTGAAAAGTCAAAGTGAAATCGCTCAGTCATATCCAACTCCTAGCAACCCCATGGACTGCAGCCTACCAGGCTCCTCTGTCGGTGGGATTTTACAGGCAAGAGTACTGGAGTGGGGTGCCATTGCCTTCTCTGAAAGCCTTGACTAGACGGACATTAGTCGGCAAAGTAATATCTCTGCTTTTGAATATACTATCTAGGTTGGTCATAACTTTTCTTCCAAAGAGTAAGCGTCTTTTAATTTCATGGCTGCAATCACCATCTGCAGTGATTTTGGAGCCCAAGAAAATAAAGTCTGACACTGTGTCCACTGTTTCCCCATCTATTTCCCATGAAGTGATGAGTCTGCTTACACAACTTTAATGCATCTCTTCAAAAAAGTATTTTCTAATAGTCTAATGTAGTCAATCTCTTATAGACTTCTTTGATCTCATAACATTTGCCATAATATTTAATTATTTCCCCTATATTTCATAAATATGAATTATATAGATAATATGCTATATATATATTGAGAGCAAGAGAATATTATATACTTGTTTGTATCTCTTCTACAAAACTAAGCATAATTTCAAGTATCTATGATAGTGCCTTGAATATGAGTCAATAAAATTTGAGTGAATAAAATCATATCATAAAACCAAATAATTCCATAAATAAGAACATAAGGAATATAATGTATATATTATATACATAGAAAAAAAGTTATATAATTACTGGTTTATTTAACAAAATAATTGCAAATGTATGCAGGTCAGGAAGCAACAGTTAGAACTGGACATGGAACAACAGACTGGTTCCAAATAGGAAAAGGAGTACATCAAGGCTGTATATTGTCACCCTGCTTATTTAACTTCTATGCAGAGTACATCATGAGAAATGCTGGACTGGAAGAAACACAAGCTGGAATCAAGATTGCAGGGAGAAATATCAATAACCTGATATGCAGATGACACCACCCTTATGGCAGAAAGTGAAGAGGAACTAAAAACCCTCTTGATGAAAGTGAAGGAGGAGAGTGAAAAAGTTGGCTTAAAGCTCAACATTCAGAAAACGAAGATCATGGCATCCGGTCCCATCACTTCATGGCAAATAGATGGGGAAACAGTGGAAACAGTGTCAGACTTTATTTTGGGGGGCTCCAAAATCACTGCAGATGGTGACTGGAGCCATGAAATTAAAAGACGCTTACTCCTTGGAAGAAAAGTTATGACCAACCTAGATAGCATATTCAAAAGCAGAGACATTACTTTGCCGAGTAAGGTCCGTCTAGTCAAGGATATGGTTTTTCCAGTGGTCATGTATGGATGTGAGAGTTGGACTCTGAAGAAGGCTGAGCACCGAAGAATTGATGCTTTTGAACTGTGGTGTTGGAGAAGACTCTTGAGAGTCCCTTGGACTGCAAGGAGATCCAACCAGTCCATTCTGAAGATCAGCCCTGGGATTTCTTTTGGAAGGAATGATGCTAAAGCTGAAACTCCAGTACTCTGGCCACCTCATGTGAAGAGTTGACTCATTGGAAAAGACTCTGATGCTGGGAGGGATTGGGGGCAGGAGGAGAAGGGGACGACAGAGGATGAGATGTCTGGATGGCATCACTGACTCGATGAACGTGAGTCTGATTGAACTCTGGGAGTTGGTGGTGGACGGGGAGGCCTGGCCTGGTATGATTCATGGGGTCGCAAAGAGTCGGACACGACTGAGCAACTGAACTGAACTGAACTGTACTGAACCTATACAGACAGAGAAGTTGGCAAGCTTGACATAGTACCTTCTGCACAACGCAGCTGAAGCCTACAAAAACCTATTAGATATTAAGTGCCATGGAATCCATAACTAGTATTGTCTTAGAATAATTACAAATTTTTTCTGTGGCTATTTTTAAAATAGTTTAAAAAGAAGCAAAAATATCTATGATTTTTAGAGACATCCATTTACTTTATAAGCACTTACTGAGAATTGTCTATGTGTGAAACTGTGCAGAGGTCTAGGAGATTTATTATTGTAAATGGTTAACTCTCACCTCATGAAATCAATATTTATAGTCAGAAAGTTCCATTTATACTTTTAAAAATATAGTAGAACAGAAGTGAAAATGTTAATAGCATTCAGCAGAATTAGAGTTTGTTTTCAGCTGAGGGAAATAATAGCAGCATATTGCAGAGGTTAATTTGACACTAATCTTTGAAGAAAGCTGAAGGAATTCTTGGCGCAGGGGATAGCATAAGTAGAGGCATGATAAAGGTGTTTTGTAAGAATTAGTTGTTCATTTCACCAGGTATATCAACTAAATGTAAGAGGATATATTAAGTTGTTTGGTAGATGTTATGGATGGAAATTATATCTGAAAATAGTTTAGGACAAGATTGTGGAAGATTAAACATTAGTTTAAGAGATTAGGATTTTGTTGGCATATAGTTATGTCCTTGGGTCATGTTCAATCTCTTATTATCTTAGAAGCATATAAAAAATAAGAATGTGATTATTTTGAATGATAATTTACACAGAAAAATTTGGCATTAGGTAATAAAAGATCTCTCTTTTGTTTGTGCTATACATTTGTATACATACATATATTTACATGTATGCCCTAACACACACAGGGGTGTTTGTCTGTCTGTATGTGTGCATAGATAGATGTGCACCACTTAATCTGGCTTTATCTGACAAAACACCTTAGAGGAGAAGTCAGTGTCATGCATGGAAACTACTAATGACTTTAACAAATACTCAATAAACTCATAAAGCAAGGAAACATGAAATAAAACAGCAGTAATGAAAGGCTTCCCTGGTGGCTCAGTAGTAAGGAATCTGTTGCAATGCCAGAGATGCAGGTTCAATCCTTGAGTCAGGAAGATCTCCTGGAGAAGGAAATGGCAACCTACTCCAGTATTCTTGGCTGGGAAATCCCGCGGACAGAGGAGTTGGCGGGCTGTGGCCCATGAAGTCACAGAAGAGTCGAAGAAAACTTAGTGACTAAACAACAAACAAATGAAGGGAATATCTTTCAGAGAAACACTTGGGGGAAAACTCACAAGAATGATAACTTGTAAAATATTAATAAGAAAAGAGAAACCAAATATCTTTTTACACTCGAACTGATGTTTATTTATTTATTCTACTTTTTATTGGGGTATAGTTGATTTACAATGTTGTGTTAGTTTCAGGCATACAGCAAGTGAATCAGTTATGCATGTACATATAACCATTCTTTTTTAAGATTCTTTTCCCATATGGGCTATTACAGAGTATTGAGTAGAGTTCCCTGTGCTCTCCAATAGGTCCTTATTAGTCATCAGTTTTATATATAGTGGTGTATATATGTCAGTCAATCCCAGTCTCCCAATTTATCCCTCTCACCTTTATGCCTTAGTAACCATCAGTATATTTTCTACATCTGTGACTCTACTTTCTGTTTTATAAATATATTCATTTGTGCAAAAGTCAAAGTGTTAAATTAAACCTTGATGATTAAAAAACCATGATACCTATAACTGATTACTTCCCTAAATGTATTCTTTGTAGCACATACAATGCAAGATATAAATAGGAATTTTGTGATTATTTTATTTTTTGTGATTGATAATTTCAAGTAAATTTGGCCAATTTTGTATCAAGTACCTGTTTTAGAAATGGAAAAATCACAATGGCCTATTAAAACTATGACAAATTCTTACACTAATAAATTTGTTGGTGTTTAACTCAGTATTTACCAAATTAGTTCAACTAGGGAATCCTTATTTCAAGGCCACGATCTTTCCATGATTCTATGTTGCCTCAATACAAATTTACAGTATTATTTTCTGAAAGCATTTACAGTAGGAAAGTAAATGCAACCTTTAGTTTTGTTATTTTTGAACTATTTAAGAATCTTGGCATATTTCAAGATCACAAAGTTATTCTCCATATTTTCTTCTAAAATTTTTTTACTGCTAGCTTTATGTTTAGTCTTACGAACCAGCTAAATAACTTTTGTATTGAAAAAGTAGAGATCAATAATAATTTTTAAATACAAATATCCAGTTAATTCCAGCATCATTTCATAAATATTTTTCTGTCCCATTGAGTTGGCTCAGGTCTTTTTCCAAAATTAGTTGAAAATAACTGAGATTTTTATTGTCCTATTGATCTTTTTGTGTATTATTAAATTCTTAAAATATGCTATGGACATTTCTATTACTGCGGATTAGGAGCAAGCTTTGAAATGTTAGTGTAACTCTACCAAATGTTTTCATTTTAAAGATTATTATGAATATTCCAGATTCTTTTCCATTTCATCTTAGAATTAGTTAATATTCTCTTGATATTTTGACTGAAATTATATTAAAGCTAACAAGTCAGAAAATCTGGCATCTTAAAAATATTGAGTGTTCTCATTTATAAAGATAGTATAGCTCTCCCTTTATTTAGGTCTTATTTTATTTCTCTCTGAAGCAGTCCTACTTTTCATAAGAGAGATCCTACAGATATTTGCTAGACTTATTTCTACTTGATATATGTTGATACTATCATTAATGGAAATATTTTTAAAAGTTTATTTCTCATTGCTAGTATATAGAAATATATGCAATCATTTTTTATACCAATCTGTATCCTGTGAGCTTGCTAAATTTACTTATTACTCCAAGTAATTACTCTAAGTAGATTCTGGAGGCTTCTCTGTAAACACAGGCATATTATCTGATATTGTTTTTCATGCCAACTTTTGTATTTTTATTCCTTTGTCCAATTTATCTAGCTAGGACTTCCATTACAACATTAAGCAGAAATTATGAAAATGAATTCTTTAGTAATATTCTAAATGGTAGAAGAGAAACACTAAAAATATGATTTTAGGTTTCACATATATTCTTAATGGGATTGAGAGTTCTACTCTCTTTCTTGTTGTTTGGTCACTAAGTCGGGTCCAACTCTTTGCCACCCCGTGGACTGCAGCATGCCAGGCTTTCCTGTCTTTCATTATCTCCTGGAGTTTACTCAAAGTCATGTTCATTGAGTCCATGATGCCATCCAACCATCTCTTCCTCTGTCACCCCCTTCTTGTGCTGCCCTCAGTCTTTCCCAGCAGCACATATATTTTTGATGAGATGGAAAGAGTTCTGCTGTCTTCCTAGGATTTTAAAAGGCTTTATCATGAATGAGTGCTACATTTGAAATATTTTTTCTGCACCTTTTTGGACGATCTTATTATTTGTCTTCTCTATATTATATATATGGCAAGTTGCACTGATTAATTTCTGAATGCTAAACCAGTCTTGCATTCCTGGAATATATTCCAATTGATTATCATGCTTCATATCTTCAGCCTCTTTCATATATATGACTGGATATGATTTGCTAATATTGTCTTTAAAAAATTTGTGTTTATGTTTATAAGAAATACTGGATTATTAATTTCTTTCAAGTCTTTATATCTTTTGGTGTCAAAATATAAAATAAGCTTTGGAAGGGATTCTTTTCCTCTATTTTCTAAGTTTCTGTCCTATTTCTTCTTCAAGTAATTGATAAAATTCACTGGAATAGCTACTTAAAGAGCTATTTTAATAGCTATTTAAATAGCCTAGAATTTTCTTTATGGAAAAGTTTTGAAATGTAATTTCCTCAATGGGTTTGTGTGTTCAGTGGCTCAGTAGTGTCTGACTCTTTGTGACCCCAAGGACTGTAGCCCAACAGCCTCCTCTGTCAATGGGAGTCTCCAGGCAAGAATACTGGAATGGGTTGCCATTTCCTACTCCAAATTTCCTTAATAGATAAAAGGATATTCAGTTTATCTTTATTACTTTACATCAGTTATGGCAATTTATGTCTTTCAGAAAATTTGCCTATTTGTTTTCTAAATTATTGCATCTATTTATATAAAATTATTCATAAAATACTATTTTGAAATATTATAAAATTTTATTTTTGGTTAATCTGTAGTAGTGTTTGCCTCATTCTTAATATTGGTATTTTGAATTTATCCTTCTTTGTTTTCCACAAATATGGGTAATGATATAATAATTTTATTAACCTTTTCAAATATCTTTAACTTTGTTGATTTTTAAATATTTTTTTAATTTTCAAATTAATTGATATTAGTTTTCCATCTTCTAAATGTAGGAGATTAGATTATTATTTCTGTACTTCACCAATTTAAACTTAACATATTTTCTCCATGTGCTGCTTAAACTGTTACATGACCGTTCACATGGTCTGCTTTCATTCATGTACAGTTTGAAATGACATCCAAATTCTTTGTTTTCTTCTTTGAACCATGGATTATTTACAAGTTTGATCTTTAAATTCTAATTATTTGGAGATTTTTTAAATTGGTTCCTAATTAATAGCTTTATGGTAAAATAGTATACTGTACACTCTTAATTATTTGAAGTTTATTGGCAGTTGTTTTATAGTCCACTATATGGTGAATGCTCTATGTACTAAAAAGACTATATATCTCACAGTTTGGGAAATAGTGCTTTTAATGTCAATTAGTTAATATAAGCTGATAATTTTATAGGTTGGTTTTTTAGAATTTTGCTTTCAATTATCAAAACAGTGTTAAAATCTCCATGCAAAAGTGTAGATTCTTTCTTCAATTCTGTCAATTTTTGTCTCATGCATTTCAAAAATTTGCTATTAAGTACATATATAATTGGGTTTGTTATGTCTTCTAAATGAATTGACCCCTTTTATCACTATGAAGTATTTCTTTGGTGTCTGAGAATCCTCTGTCTTGATGTCTCCTTTGTCTCTAATTTTTTATCTCATTAAGTACAGGTCGGGGGTGGGGGACTTAAAGTGGTGTATTTTCAAGAGTGACTGGCTTTGAGTGGAAAAATTACTTCCAGCCAAATTTGCCTCACAGCTTACTGATGTCGTAACAGTAAGGGTTACAAAACTGAAAAGTTCTAGCAAACAAAAGGAGGGTAGGATGCCTAGGATTTTCGCATGGCCTAGGTGACATCGGGAAGATCGTATACCCTATAGTGTTGAGCCAGTGAGGAACTGGGGAGGGACTTGAGTGCTAGGGTAGAAATTGCTTATCGAAGTACACAGTGTGCCTGCCCACCAAACACCAGATCCTGCAAGGCAGTTATTAAAGCCTTGCTTCCCGCTTCACTTCATCTTCAAGTCCATTCTGTGGGTTTCAGCTGGTGGGCTTTATTTTCCACAGTGAATACTAAATAATCAAAGCATTAACTGAAAAAATTCTTATAGTATTATAGTATTATAATAATTACTATTTACAAATTAAAATATTTATTTAAAAATTTTGATTTTTTTGATTCAGTAATTTTTTAATACTCACCCACAGTAATTGAATTAAAATATCACCCAGACATTATTTTATGCAGAAAGGCATTTGAAAGGCTACAAGATAAAAATTGTCAGGATATGCATATCATATTTAAATGAGAGACTCTAAGGCAGGAGTAAATAATTGAAAGCCATATTTTGGAATCTGCAACTAATATGGACATTATTGGTCAATGTTTCACTTTACGCATTGAAAAATTAATTCTGTGAGAAGCCAAAATCTAGTTTCAAACACAAATATCATTAAGGTCTAGAGCATCAATGTTCTTTGTTCTACAAACTATTGGTATAAGGTCCTTGTGGAGACATCAAAACTGAAAGAAAGAAATAAAGGTTTAAAATATTTACTGATAATAGGAAAATGGAAAATATCAATGTAATACTATCCTTAACCAAGTTCCTAAATCTTCAAATCCATCATCTTTTCAGTTATAAAAATGATCATAATTCGTAAAGGAAAAGTCTCTATCTTCATGTTTCCTTCTAGCTTGGGGAAAAAAAAAAAAAAAAGACTGATTTCAATTCGGGTGTCATTGACTCAGAGCAAAATATTCTCAAGAGTAAAAGAGTAAGGGCTTAATTGTATAATGGAAAAGTGAGAAGAGAATAGCCAGAATAAATACCATTCATGTTAAACACCAAAATATTCTTCTAGGAGAGTAGACATACTTGTGTGATTATATACATAGAAGGAAAAAGAGCTATTTAGGCTATGTCCTTGTTCTTCAATGTTTACTCTCAATGTGATTATTCTTACCTTTTGTACCTTAGACCATGACTCCCATGCCCTTTAATTTAAAAAGCGTATGTCAAAAGCTTCATTATATTAATTATTTTAATAGGGTATGGAAGGGTTACTTAATCACACACACACAAAGACATGTAAGGGAAAAATTTTGGCAGAAAACAATTAGATTGAAATGCCAAGTTAAGCACTGCATTAGGATTGTGGCAATTAGCTCAGTTCAGTTCAGTCTCTCAGTTCTGTCCGACTCTGAGTCCCCAGGGACTGCAGCACACCAGGCTTCCTTGTCCATCACCAACTCCCAGAGGTTACTCAAACTTATGTCCATCAAGTCGGTGATGCCATCCAACCACCTCATTCTCTGCCGTCACTTTCTCCTCTTGCCTTCAATCTTTCCCAGCATCAGGGTCTTTTCAAATGTCAGTTCTCCACATAGGTGGCCAAAGTATTGGAATTTCAGCTTCAACATCAGTCCTTTCAATGAATATTCAGGACTGATTTCGTTTAGGATGGACTGGTTGGATCTCCTTGCTGTCCAAGGGAATCTCAAGAGTCTTCTCCAACACCACAGTTCAAAAGCATCAATTCTTTGGTGCTCAGCTTTCTTCACAGTCCAACTCTCACATCCATACATGACTACTGGAAAAACCATAGCCTTGACTAGATGGACCTTTGTTGACAAAATAATGTCTCTGCTTTTGAATATGCTATCTAGGTTGGCCATAACTTTTCTTCCAATGAGCAAGCGTCTTTTAATTTCATGGCTGCAGTCACCATCTGCAGTGATTTTGGAGCCCCCCAAAATAAACTCCGCCACTGTTTCCACATCTATTTGCTATGAAGTGATGGGACCAGATGCCATGATCTTAGTTTTCTGAATGTTGAATTTTAAGCCAACTTTTTCATTCTCCTCTTTTACTTTCATCAAGAGGCACTTTAGTACCTCTTCACTTTCTACCATATGGGTGGTGTTATCTGCTTATCTGAGGTTATTGATATTTCTTCTGGCAATCTTGATTCCAGTTTGTGCTTCATCCAGCCCAACATTTCTCATGATGTACTCTTCATACACGTTCAATAAGCAGGAGGACATTAAACAGCCTTATTGTACTGCTTTCCCTATTTGGAATCAGTCTGTTGTTCCATGTCCAATTCTCACTGTTGCTTCCTGACCTGCAGACAGATTTCTCAAGAGGCAGGTCAGGTGGTATGGTATTCCCATCTTTTGAAGAATTTTCCACAGTTTGTTGTGATCCACGCAGTCAAAGGCTTTGCCATAGTCAATAAAGCAGAAGTAGATGCTTTTCAGGAACTCTCTTGCATTTTCAGTGACCCAACAGATGTTGGCAATTTGATCTCTGGTTCCTCTGCCTTTTCTAAATCCAGCTTGAACATCTGGAAGTTCACAGTTCAGGTACTGTTGAAGCCTGGCTTGGAAAATTTTGAGCATTACTTTACTAGCGTGTGAGAAGACTGCAGTTGTGCAGTAGTTTGAGCATTCTTTCGCATGGCCTTTCTTTGGGATTGGAATGAAAACTGACCTTTTCCAGCCCTGCGGCCACTGCTGAGTTTTCCAAATTTGCTAGCATATTGGGTGCAGCATTTTCAGAGCACCATCTTTTAGGATTTGAAATAGCTCAACTGGAATTCCATCATCTCCACTAGCTTTGTTCATGGTGATGCTTCATAAGGCCCACTTGACTTCTCATTCCAAGATATCTGGCTCTAGGTAAGTGATCACACCATCGTGATTATCTGGGTTGTGAAGATCTTTTTTGTATAGTTCTTCTATGTATTCTTGCCACCTTGTCTTATTATCTTCTCCTTCTGTTAGATCCATACCATTTCTGTCCTTTATCGAGCCCATCTTTGCATGAAATGTTCCCTTGGTATCTCTAATTTTCTTGAAGAGATCTCTAGTCTTCCCCATTCTGTTGTTTTCCTTTATTTCTTTGCATTGATCACTGAGGAAGGCTTTCTTATCTCTCCTTGCTATTCTTTGCAACTCTGTTCAGATGCTTATATCTTTCCTTTCCTCTGTTGCCTTTCACTTCTCCTCTTTTCTCTATTTAATGCAGTTTCACATGCATTCATGTTGCATTTAGCTGAAGCTGTCCCTCTACATTCTTTATCATGTTTCATTACTTTGTTCTTACATTTTTTTTTTTTTAAATTTATGACTTGACTTAGATGTCATCTCTTCTGGGCTTTCCCTGAACTACCAAACTACAGTCAAACCTCCTTCTGGTTGTATGCATAGCACCTTGAGATTTTTTCCATTATAACACATTTCAGAGTAAAAATAAGGCTCAGTAGTATGTCTATAATTTTAAGATTGTATACTCACTAAAGAGTATAGTACCTGATACACAGAAAACCACTGCTAGAAAATGGTTATGTTTTACACACCTTAAACTTCACTGTAGAAATTTGACTCATTTCATTTTGTTTCTGTGCTGGTAATGACTAGTATCTTATAAACCCAATATATGTTTAAAAAGGAAACTTTAGATAAAGATGGTAGACTGGACACTTACCTCTGCTTTTTTTCATCTTCAAACTCTAATGAAATGGCAATAAAACAGATATTTTGTTTTCATTTCAAGACACAGAATTTTAGGTCAGGGAGATTGGGAGTTGAGAATAATGCAACAATACTTTGCAAGCTGGGAAATATCTGGGTTAGAAGTAAATAACAAACACATCAGAAAAATAAACCTGAAGCCAACAGTGAGGAAAGGCAAGAAATAATGTAATTGACTTCATCCTGCAGAATTCCCCAAAGTCTTAGTTATTTGAAGCACAAGATATCTCTGATTGTTAGGATAAATGATGGGGTAGGATAGAAGAAAAATTAGAAGTTATTAACACTGAGAAACTGTTAGTTCTCTGAACTGTCTGTGTTTTGAAAATAGTACCCAGTTATTTGTGGCAATGTCTTCATAGCTTTCCAATTAAGTCAGAATTTTAGTTTATTTTGAAATCCTATTTTATTAATCATCTCAATTTCCTCCAGTTTTTGTGTTCATATTTTTTAAAGTTTGACTTTTTAATCATAGTTCTGTTATACTAACCATAATGTCCTTGGTCTGGATTAATAACTCAATGCATAAAACACAAAAGGCTTTAACCAGCACCAGGTATACTTTGCTCAAAGAGAGAATATATGGCAACTGGCATTAAACAGAGATGAGACTAGGGTGAATCAAATGAAGATTTGAGTTTTGAAGGTAAGGGTATAGCAATCAACTCAATAATCCAAACAAAGTACATTTTAATACAATATTTTAAAATTAATGCTTAAATCTCAAATTAACAAAATAATTTTAAAAATGAAGGAAATATAGGTATTGTTGATTTTTTTTCTTTTGTTTCAGCTCTAGTGTGGTTCAGCACAGGATTGCAATAAAATGTCAGAAGGTAAATGAGAATAGTTACCAGGAAGAAAAACAAAGAGACAAAGAAATGAGAACTGGAAGAGAAAAATTAAGCAAATGAGTGTATTCATCTAGGAGTTCCAATATCTGAATTATTGACTTTCAAAAAAAGGGAAATAAAAAGAATGGGGAAAAGTATCAATAAAATAACTCAGTACAATTTTCAAAAGTTGAAAAACAATTTCTCATATTACAAGACTCCACTACATACTCATTACAGTGGATGGCAATAAAAGTGAATCCAGTCATGGTAAACTTTTAGGAGTATGAAAGTTTGTGCAGACTTTTAGGGATGAGGCAGGGCAGTAAAGTTATCAGACTGAAAACACCAAAACCCAGAAGGGATTTGAATTTTTGAATAGCAATTATTTTCTGCCAAATTCAGATGTTTTCACAAACCACAATTTTTTTAAGGCAAAGATATCCGCATATATCTACAGAAATCTATCTACTGGCGATAAATGTTTGTGATGGAAAGAACAGAATAGTTAATGAATAAGACCTAGGAAATGCCCAGCTGTGCAAGTATCAAGATGTTGAATGAAGCCAGAGGTTAATTTGATTAAACCCAGACAGTAGGGGGACTCGACTTTCTGGTGCAGGTCCCCCAGCCTGGGAAGCCCAATGTGGGGGTTCTGAGCCTTTGCTCCTCAGGGAAGGCCTCCAGGAGGGTGGTATCTTTCCCATCTGTGGGTCATAGCACTGGGAATGTGAGTCCTGTCCAGACTGTCTTTGTCCCTCCTAACCATCTCAGTGTGGCTTTTACACCCATGGTGGATTCATGTCAATGTATGGCAAAACCAATACAGTATTATAAAGTAAAATAAAGTAAAAATAAAAAGTTTAAAAAAAATAAAGATGTCCTGCATCCTAAAAATAATTGACAATAAAATGGAATGGAAGAGGTAATGTCCCACACAGCTGAAAAAAATAAAAAATAAAAAAATATATAAAAAAATAAAAAATCTTTAGTTGTGGAATATTTTTTCTGCTAGTCTTCAGGTCATTCTCAGAGATAGTTTCTCCAATTGAAGTTGTCATTTTGGTATTGATTTCAGGTAGGAGCAGGGCTTAGGTTCCCAAACAGAGATTAAGGCTGAGTCATGGTGGTGAAAGCACCAAATCCTAGCTACTAGACCAGTGGTCATTGACAAGGGTCCTGGCCCTTCATCTTTGCAGAAAAGAATTTCCACAAAGACAGAAAAGTAGTGAAGCAAGTAAAGTATTTATAAAGAGGAAAAGGAGTATAATACACATGGGTAAGCACATGGACAGACTCAGAGGGAAAATCCCTGAGTTGTGCCCTCATGGCAATTTAAATAATTATGTCGGAGCATTTTTTTCTGATTTTCCTTCGGCCAATCAATTTGATTTGCCTGGTTCACAGTTCATTTGGTATATCTTGGATCCTTCCATGTTTGTGCATGCATCTCTTAGCCAAAATGAATTCAACTGCAAAGGCCTCTGGGTAGAGTGCAAGGGTCCAGCCCCGGTAGATCCAGGGAATTCAAAGCGGGGACGGCGTAAGCATAAGAAAAACATTTATTTATTAATATAGGATTAGATTAGGAAGAAATAGTGTAGTAGGAAGATTAAGTGGAGAGAAGAGGCTGATTAACTTGGGTTACGTGGAAAACCAATAAAGTTCCAGACAAGGAGCTTGCACCATCTACATTAGGCCGCCGGCGCCCGTTTGAATATCGGGAGAGTGCCCTGCCTTGGGCTCTCTCTCTTACGGATCTTAAAAGCCAGGACAAGTAAGTAGACATAGTGAGCCTCCACGCCCCCGATGGGAATTTAGCCTGAAATTAGAGTAAAGAGGAGACACGGGGAAACCAGTCCAGTGACTGGCTCTCCTATTGTCCTTCAAGGACTTTTATACTTTTGATTATACATAGAGATCAATGGGTAATACAAAATTATGTAGCGTTAGCAGCCCAGACTCTTTCTGTATGTTTTTGTATACAAAAGGTCTCAGGTGATTTACATTATCTTCTGGCCAAGAGGCTTGTTAACACTTTTTGGCTCTCTTCCTTAATGAATGTTAATTTCGTTTCCCCTGAAGTGTTTTTCTTTAATCTGCATCTCCTTAAAGCATTAAAGTTCATCTCTATAGAACAAAGGTGCAGTGGGTTATAACAAAGAAGGTACTTAACTCAAAGATCTAATGTTGCTAATACCAGGTCTACTACTTGTTTTTCTATATACCAACTATATCTAAAAATAAAGGATATAAAAATTTAGCAGCAAGTATAGGCTCAACAAATGAAACCTTTAATCAGTCCTATTCTAATGACTTTTGACTCCTTGGAAGCCCCTACATTCCTAGGATGTTTTAAGCTTCCTGGGCCTCCTGCGGTCAGGAGGCCTCAAACAATCACATACACACTTGCACAAGTCCTGCAGGCAGGCTAGAAAGCCATCAGAGGGGTTTTTTGATTGAAACACTCTTTCAAATGCAGAAGACTGAAGCCCTGAATTGAGTTTTTCCAGAGAATGTCAGAAGAGTGGAAAAGCAGGCAGATTCTTATTTGGGGGGGGGGGGGGGGGTGAATGCTCAGGAAATTCCAGGGGGAAAACCTGAGGTCTCATTAGCCTTGCCATCAGAGCTCTGTCGAATGACCTTGTCACGAGTGAAATTCCTCACGCCGGCTCCCGGCAGTAGAGCATCACTTGACATTGCTCCCCCACTGGCTTGCAAGGAGACTTTTCTGCACATGCGTTATTGGGAAAGTCTCCTGATTTGAGGAATGAGAGATATGTGATCTGGGCAGGGCCCAACCTCCCTTAATTGTCTGCTATTCTCACCTTGGAATTTAAGTCAGTAGAGAATGAATCTCAAATTGCTTTATCCTCATGGGAAAAGGGGCAACATCTGCCTCCTTCCTCAATATGTCCATGGGAGAAGGCAAGTCCAGGATCTTCCTACTCCACCAAATTGTTCTACCCTGCTACTCAGTCTAGAATTCTGTCTCCAAAGTGTCAGTCAACTGTAAGCATAGATTAAATACCCTGTTAAACATTCAAGGTCTCAAAACATTAATTTTCATGCATCATTTCTCAGAAATCCACAAAAACAGTAATGGATACCAGGAAAGAAATACAGAGAGAGAGAGAGAAATGAGAGGTTTAAATAAGAGGAAATGGACATTCCCAGGATAATAGTGCAGGGGAAACAAGGAGAATGGCTGTGTGTCAGACATACAACAGGCCAAATATGAGCACAATGGAGATCTCTGAAAAATTTCTCCAAAAAGAGAAAATTGATAGAATACCTACTATGATCATTTTGCGAGAAGATTTAGACAGCTGGGGGAGAGATCCAGGTGAATAAGCAATAATAACAACAAAAATAGCAGCTATAAGAAGTCCAAGCAAACTTACTGCCAGGAAAAATTAAAAAGGTAGGTTACATACGATAAGAAACATTATGTAACTGTAATGTGAATAGTATCTACATGGTAAAAAAACTGGTGTTTTTTTTTTTTTTTTTTACTTACATTAAAATAAAGTTAAATTATAAGGAAAAAGTAGTATGGTTGTCCATGGTTATTAGGGTAGGGAGAGGAGAAAGTGCTAAGTTCTTTACTGTCCTGGTGAGTTGCTGATAGAAGGTGTCTAAAATGGAAAATAAAGCAAGTAGCAACAACAGAGCAGTTACAAAAGTTGAAAGTGTTTTCAGGTTTTCAGGGGGCTGATGAGGAGGAGGGGTCACTGGTAATTCTATTAGTAAAACAAAAAGTAAAAACTAATTTAATGCCAATCTTTAAACAATTATTCTGATTACTGCCATAAAATTCACCTGTTGGACTAGTTATTAATACGTTATTTCGGTATGCTTTACAGAGTCATGCATAAACATGAATACACACCCAAATGAATAAACACTTACACTTACAATTGAGCCTGATTAAAATGTTTTCTGGGCTTCCCTGTTGGCTTAGCCATAAAGAATCCGCCTACAATGCAGGAGACTAAGGTTTGATCCATGGGTGGGGAAGATCCCTTGGAGGTGGGTATAGTAATGCACTCCAGTATTCTTGCCTGGAGAATCACATGGATAGGGGAGCTTGATGGACTACAGTCCATGGGATTGCAAAGAATCAGACATGACTGAAGTGACTGAGCATGCACTCAAAATGTTTTCTAAGTATTCTTCTTTCAGTTCAGTTCAATTCAGTTGCTCAGTCCTGTCAGACTCTTTGCGACCCCATGGATTGCAGCATGGCAGGTTTCCCTGTCCATCACCAACTCCCAGAGTTTAACTCATGTCCATCAAGTCGGTTTTGCCTTCCAACCATCTCATCCTCTGTCATCCCCTTCTCCTCCAGCCTTCAATCTTTCCCAGCATCAGGATCTTTTCCAGTGAGTCAGTTCTTCACATCAGGTGGCCAAAGTATTGGAGTTTCAGCTTCAACATCGTCCTTCCAATGAATATTCAGAACCGATTTCCCTTAGGATGGACTGGTTGGATCTTCTTACAGTCCAAGGGACTCTCAAGAGTCTTCTCCAACACCACAGTTCAAAAGCATCAATTCTTCAGCGCTCAGCTTTCTTCATAGTTCAACTCTCTCATCCATACATGACTACTAAAAAACAACAACAACAACAACAACAACAACAAAAACCCATAGCTTTAACTAGATGGACCTTTGTTAGCAAAGTAATGTCTCTGCCTTTTAATATGCTGCCTAGGTTGGTCATAACGTTCCTTCCAAGGAGTAAGCATCTTTTAATTTCCTGGCTGCAGTTACCATCTGCAGTGATTCTGGAGCCCCACAAAATAAAGTCTGTCATTGTTTCCCCATCTATTTGCCATGAAGTGATGGGACCAGATGCCATGATCTTCGTTTTCTGAATGTTGAGTTTTAAGCCAACTTTTTCACTCTCTTCTTTCACTTTCATCAAGAGGGACTTTAGTTCTTCACTTTCTACCATAAGGGTGCTGTCATCTGCATATCTGAGGTTATTGATATTTCTCCCGGCAATCTTGATTCCAGCTTATGCTTCATCCAGCCCAGCATTTTGCATAATGTACTCTGCATATAAGTTAAATGAGTAGGGTATTAGCATTTACTACTAACTAAATTAAAGATAATTGGATCTATAGTATCAAAAAATACATGTCTGTGTTTGTCTTCCCACTACAAATAAATGTGTTTGATATTGATCCAGTAGCTTCAAATTGTTATTCATACTTGTGTGAGGCATCAGTGAAATAGACAACATTTATATCAAAATAATTGCTATGCTTCTAAACATCTACTTAAGTCAGAAAAATTGACATTTATCCTATAAAACATATTAGAATAGCTGAAAAAAACTTAAAAACTCTCATCTGGAACTGAACTTGTCATTTTAATACTTCAGAGCTGAATAAAAATCACTAGGAAGTTGTTCTTTGGGGAAAATAAACAATTGTCATTAGATTCATAAGACTTCCATCCAAGTGGCTCTAATAAGCCACATCTCCTGAGGATGATACAAGCCAAGTAAATATCTAGACATAAATTTGGTGCAGAGAGCAAATGTTACTGGAAAAGAGACATTGACTGTTTTCCTAGTTTGTTTTGCACAGACGGGAAAAAAAAAAAAAACAAAAACAAAAAAACACCTCATTTCTTTATGGACATGTTCCCAAAGTATTTATTTTCTTATTACTTTACCTCCTAATAGAACATTTGAATTTCTAAATGGTACAGTTACTATGTTGCTCATACAGTTTTCCCTTTAAAATTCACACTTAATATATTAAGTGGCATATTTGAAACATGCTCTAATTACTCCTGGATTCAGATCACATGTGTAGCAATAAAATCTACTGATAAAAGTTAAAGCAAAAATGAAATTTAAAAAAATCAAAATCTAACAAAAAACACAATGTATGTAAAATAAATTTTAATCAATAGGTATCTAAAATGCACAAAATATGAAAAAGATGTGATATAATAGGCATATGTGTTAGAAACCATTTCTTGATGATACCAGGCATACTTATGTTTCCTAATACAATATAATGTGTTTTCTTAATATGCAGTTTAATACGCAAGAGCATCAACCACTATTTTGCTTCCCATGAGTATCTACAAAAATTTGAGAGACAGCTAAAATAAAGTAGAAATATATAAGCAACCTTAGAGGAAAAATCTTTATTTTGTTGCTACTAGTGAAGATTTAATTTACTTGTTAAGAAAAGGTCAATGAGTTTGTGACAATACACCTAATTTTCATTACTATACTCAATTGAAAAGAAGTTCTGCTTCTAGTGATAAATCAACTAAAGAATAAAATTCATTGAAGTCTATTTTTATTCCTAATTTTCTTTTGATTAGTAAAGACTTATAAAGAAAGTTTAACATTGTCTGCATTCAAAGACAGTATTTTGTCTTCTACTAATTTCTACATCTTATAACCTTGAATGATTTCTGTGAATAAAACCTGATTGATTCATTTAGACTAATGGGTAAGATTTAGTAGTTTACAGTAGCCTTTAATTTTAAATATCATGTTGGTATGAAAGGGATTATGGAAATCATCACTAGTTTTATTGGGATATTTTTCAGTCAAAAGGAAAAACACATGCATATTTATTTTGAATGATTTTAATGAGTAATATAGAAAAAAAACCATATTGTGACTTTTGTTTCTTTTTACTCTTATAGTTATTTTTTAATTCCTATAAAATTCCTGTGAATGATGACTTGAAATACAACACCTATAGGAGAATATTATGCTTTTCTTAAAGTATAAAAGCTGAATTGTCATTGTTTTTAAGACTCTTAAAAAAAGCTATTGGTTCTTTTCATATTTCTACTTCTTTAATCTTATTTTAGGAAATAGATGAAATAAAACTGTAACAAATTAACCACTAACAGATTAACAAAATCAAGTAAAACTTTGAAATGCAGATTATGATTATTTACTCTCAATTCCTGGTGGTTCAGATGGTAAAGAATCTGCCTACAATGCAGGAGAGCCAGGTTTGATCCCTGGTTTGGGGATATTCCCTGGAGAAGGAAATGGTTACCCACTCCAGTATTCTTGCATGGAGAATTCCATGGACAGAGAAAGGTCTGTAGGCTACAGTCAATGGGTTCTCAGAGTTGGAAACGACTGAGTGACTAAACTTTCACTACTTTCACATGTACCTTTAGAGTAAGAGGCAAGTTAGCTTATGGGCTATGTACATTTCAGTCTTATACTTTATCATTTCTTGATAAAAAATAAAATAAATATGACAAAAAGATGTATTTCCTTATTTTATACGATTCTTCAGCCACCATACCTAGGAACAAAATTTTTAGACACAAAAAAACATTTGGTATTTTAAAATATGTTTCATATACTTTAAACCAGAAGTGTAGTCTTTCTTCAAATGTATTCACAATGATGATATTCATAAATAATGTCTATAATTAGTCACTTTTTCAAATCTTTTATACTCTGATTGTCTTTGAATGGATTCCTTTATTTTCTTTATATAATTCTTTTGTACAATTTAATTTTGTGATTGGCTAATGATGGAGAAGGCAATGGTACCCCACTCCAGTACTCTTTCCTGGAGAATCTCATGAGCAGAGGAGCCTGGTGGGCTGCAGTCCATGGGGTCGTGAAGTGTCGGACGCGACTGGGCGACTTCACTTTCACTTTTCACTTTCATGCATTGGAGAAGGAAATGGCGACCCACTCCAGTGTTCTTGCCTGGAGAATCCCAGGGATGGGGGAGCCTGGTGGGCTGCCATCTATGGGGTCGCACAGAGTCAGACACGACTGAAGTGACTTAGCAGCAGCAGCAATGATAACATCAAAACCAGATTTCATCTTAATTCAATAAAATATGGGCATAAGCAAGTAAGTTAAATGTTTTAAGTCATCCTTTAATACTATCATTGATTTTTCTTCAATTCTATTTTTTAATTTGAGGATACTTGCTTTACAATATTGTGTTGGTCTCTGCCATACATCAACATGAAGCAGCCATGGGTATACATTTGTTCCTTCCCTCTTGAAACTCTTTGCCATCTCCCACCCCATTCCACCCCTCTAAGTTATCACTGGCACAGAGCACCTGACATGAGCTCCCTGCATCATACAGCCAATTTCCACTGGCTATCTATATTGCATATGGTAATGTATATGTTTCCGTGCAACTCTCTCAATTCTTCCTACCCTCTCCTTCCCCTATTCTGTCCAAAGGAAAAAATTAACTAAAACAAAATATTTATTATGAATATCAGTATTTCTTTAGCTGATAAGTTATATCATCTACAGCCTAGAAAATCATGACTATGTGATTAATATGTACATAAAGATAAGCATATTTATTATTTATCTAATCAGGTATAAAAATTAACACATAAGCATATATAATTATTAAGATTTGATAACAAGATACTTTTTAAGCAATTTTTATATATATCAATGGCATAAATATTATATTAATAATATAATTTTTCAAATAGTTGTTGAAATCATTATTCCCATATACAGATTCAGTTCAATTCAAGTTCAGTTCAGTCACTCAGTCATGTCCAACTCTTTGCGACCCCATGAACTACAGCACTCCAGGCCTCCCTGTCCGTCACCAACTCCTGGAGTTCATGCACACTCATGAGCATCAAGTCAGTGATGCCATCCAACCATCTCATCCTCTGCTGTTCCCTTTTCCTCCTGCCCCCAATCCCTCCCAGCATCACAGTCTTTTCCAGTGAGTCAACTCTTCACATAGGTGGCCAAAGTACCAGAGTTTCAGCTTTAGTATCATGCCTTCCAAAAAACACCCAGGGCTGATCCCCTTTAGAATGGACTGGTTGGATCTCCTTGCAGTCCAAGGGACTCTCAAGAGTCTTCTCCAACAGCACAGTTCAAAAGCATTACTAGCTATCTAATGCATGCGTTGTTGTTCAGTCACCAAGCTGTGTCAATTTCCCTTCAGTTTCAATGTGCATGAGCTAGTTAAGAGTACCTGATTTAAAAAAAAAAGAAAAAAATTCCTTCCATCCAGGTTGGAGACAGTCCCTTACATTATGTATTTTTCCAGTCCTGGTTGCAGGTCATGAGGCATCTGATCATCCAAAGATAGATTACTGAGATAAGCTTTAGAAACAAACTTAGGGTGGTCTTTAAGAATTCAATTAAATTTTACATTAATATCACATAACAACAAAGAGCTATCCAAGAAATGAGTCTTACTAGACACAGACTTCCATTAACAAACTGGGATTTAACATTTATTGAAACATCTTTTTCTCCCTAAAATTACCCTCATTTCTATCAAATATAACCAAATTAAGGCTAGTTTGTTTGCAAAATAGGTCTTCTCTCACTAATTTTGCCCTGATGGTTTATATAACCATAATTAATCATACACTTTTTATTTTGTTGAACATTTATAGAGTCTTAGACTGAACTTTTAAAATAAAATAGGGCTGGGAAACTTATCCCAAAGGCTCATCACAGATTTCACCTGACAAATCTAGGTGAATTCTTCCCTTTTAAAGAATTCCTTCAAGAATTCCTTCAAATTTTTGTACCTGTTAGTGAGATAATCTTGCGAACTCATTTGATAAACTTAACCTAAGAGTTTCCAATTTTCGGAGGAGTCAGATAGAAAATATAATTGTTCTGTTTATGACATATAATTTTACCAAATTATTGTCATAATTAGTTTGAGAGAAAGGTTTTCCCTACTCCCGGAAAACACAAAATTCAAACTTGTAATTTTTCATATAGAAACCATAAAAGTTACAAGCATATCCGCTGGTTCATTCAGTCCTTTTGTTAACTTTTGTGAAGTCATCAGGTTTTCTATTAGAACACATATGTTCTATTAGGACATATCAGAATGTTAAGAATTCCATATAATTTCTAGAATATCTATATTAGTAATATTTACCGTACATTATAACATGAGAGGATTTATTACTCATTTGATAATATTTTTCATGTAATTATCCAACCAAATAAACACAATTAGTTTAATGTCTCTCTTTGGGATATTTCAGGGACCCTCTGAAGCACCCCAAAGTTAGCGAGAATCAAAGGAACTTCAAAAGAATTCGATTTAGGAAGTTTTGTCAAAAAAATCAATTAAAACAGTTTAGAACATTTGGTCAGATTTAGTGAATGTTGAGTGTATATCATTGTAGACAGATGCTTTACCATCTGAGCTACCAGGGAAATCATATATCATTGAGCTTGCTGATACGTCACAACCGGCTTATATACAGAGGCACAAGGTCTAGGGAAAGTTGACTCCACCATCTTGGACCTAGTTGGCTCTAAACAGTTTTCCTATGGCTGTGTCATTCCTAACAAAATCCACTTATATAACTAATTGTAATCCAATTTTAGAAAATCCTGATCATGTATAACTCTTTTCAGTATTTTATCATATCTTTTTTTTTTTTTAACCTGAAACCACACTTTTTACTTTCCTTTAGCAACCAAGAACTAACTTTTCTATTAACATTTTATAGATTGGTGAGCATAAACACCAGTGATAATTTCTAAAACACTTGCTTTCTTAGAACATTTTAGGATGGCACCAAACATTCATTTATAGTCCAAAATCTCTTTAGTTTTTCCGTAAAAGGAAATTAGTATTTAGTAGTAAATGTTTCAAAATTTTATTTTATTTGGAAATGATATAACTATTCAATAGACTTCCAACACTTAGTTTAGCACAACCCTTAGAAATTCAAATTACCCCAGTCTGGAGGGACTGTTTTAGGCAGATATTCCTAAAGCATAATTATCCCTAATAGAGTTTATCTAAAAGCTCATATCTCATTTACATTTTTTTAGAAGTTTCTTCACTTAAGGTAATTTCCTTGTTGACAAACTTGAAACAGGTATGATAATATTTAACTTATATTACACCTAGGTACAATGAAAATATTCTACTTAATGTTAATTACTCTAAGACATGTCTATATTAGGTCAACAAAAAAATTAATATCAGATATTTAATATTGAATATTTCTCAGTTCACATGAATCTGAAATTTATTGTTTAATTTAGAATTATTTGATTTATAAGTGTTTGCTTTTCTTTAAGCCAATTAAATAGAGCTAGTTTACAAATTAACCTCAAAAATATTATCCAGAGACAAAGACATACTGAGACATATTTAGACAGACATAACACAAGATCCAGCTTTATTTTCTAAGCTGGGTCATGAATTAGATATTACAATATAAAATTTACTAGTTTATAAAAACAGCTGGAATAAATAAAAATTTTAAAGGCTTTTTCCCATTTTTCCTTTAGTCTCAGGAATTAGAGATGGTCTAGATAAGTGTTCCTGAGAGTTGCGATCTCAAGGCACAGGGAAAACAAATCTAGTTCTTAAAAAATGACGGCAGGTCTAAACCAAATAGTGGCCAGACAAGGCAAAGTGGCCATCAGAAATCACAACACAGAACACAGAGTTAAAGCACACACACAGACCTGCAGCCCTCATCAGACACTCCCTTAAATACAAGAATACAGTCTCTCAGAAAACCTCCTATAGTGACACAGAGCTTCAGATCCAATACTAAAAGAGCAAATGAAAATATCCCAGGTCTTCAAAGATTTCAAAGGGAGGGAAGGAAGCCAGGTTGAAAGAAGAAGGGGGAGGAGGCAGGGTAGAGGAGCAAAACAGGTGGCCTTACAGATGTCTCCTGCCACCTGCAGATACCCAGGCATTATGGGACTTCACCCTAAGCCTCCAGGGAGGATTAGAACTCAGCCCTACCAGAAATCACATCAGAACAGAACCAAAATTCAAGTTCTCTGCCAAGAGGAGGTGATCAGTCTCTAATCCTCAGCTCAGGCTGAGGCCCTTTGTCCAGATTCCAGAGTCTAGGACTAGGGGACTAGAAAAAAAGGGGAAGGATAGGAAGGGTTAAGAAGAGGAAAGAGAGAGGGAAGGGAAGAGAGGTCAATAAAGAATCTTGTTCCTTACATGGTCAGGGCACTCTGGCCAGTTGTCTGTGTCAGGATGAGACCAGGGTCCCATATGCAGCTGCTGGGTCTGATCCATTGGCAGGCAAGCTGGTCCCTGAGTACCCCAAGTGGTTAGGATGTCAGTTGCAGTGGAGAAGAGTCCCCGCCAGAGTCACCATTTGTTGCAGGAAGGGGGACTCCTTCCAGGGTCCCAAACTGGGCTCTTTTCTAACACTTGGAAATGAATTGTCTGAGGAGATACATGTGCTGAAAAACCAAGAGGTTTTATTGGGAAAGGATACCCAGGTGGAGAGCAATAGGGTAAGGAAACCCAGGAGAATGTGGCAGAGTTTTATGGGTTTTATGGTAATGGGATTAGTTTCAGGGTTTCTTTAGCCAATCATTCTGATTCAGAGTGCTTCCTGGTGGTGCCGCCTTGTTCAGCCAAGATGGATGCCAGAGAGAAGGATTCTGGGAGGTGGTCAGACATGTGGTATTTCCTTTTGACCTTTCCTGAACTCTTCCAGTTGGTGGTGGCTTATTTGTTCAGTGTTCCTTACCAAGACCTCCTGTCATAAAACAACTCATGCAGATGGTTATTATGGTGCCTGGCCAGGGTGGGTGGTTTCAATCAGTGCGCTTTCCCAATAGGAGGAACAAAAGGAATGGATGTGAAGAAGTAGGGTATATATTGAGAACTCTGTCAGACATTTTTTACTTACATAGTTTTATTTTATAAGAACATTCTGTAAACTACCATCTTTCCTTGCTTGTTATCACTATCTATTTATCTATCTCTCTATAAGTGAGTTTTCTGGGGGGAAAACACATAAAATTTTTGATGATTTGATAGATAATGAAATGGGAAGAGTTAAGTTTCCATCAGATTTATTATTTTCTAAATTTTTACCTTAAATTTTTATTAATATAAGCAATTTTAATATTATATCCATTTTATTTAGGGTTTCATTGAGACCTTTTAAAATTCCACAATTATTTTTTTTCTGTTTCCTGTCAATAAGTATGCATATGACTAAGTGTTATTATATAGATAGTTAGCATGCAAGATAACCTCCATGAGAATATTTCTGGGGGCTTTATTAAGTCTTTCAAATCCCTCTAAAATTATACTATGCATGGTACCTCATGTGTTATTGAATTTTACAATAGCATTTAGGAGACAAAGCTGATGAAAATGAGCAACGTTTCTGAAGAATTTATAATCTTTTAAATAATTACTTGAAAACTGAATAAAATCTGGAATTAACTCCCCTCCCCCTTCTGACTATGTACACAGAAACTGAAGCAGGCATTATTGTAAATTCAATGTACTTACAAACTCAGTCTAAAGTATCTTATCTCACACTACTGCAATTTTGAAGTCTTAAAAACGAATGCTCTATGACTCCTATTTGAGCACATTCCTGAGCTACCAAAAATGAGGGGACATAGTGTCTGGAGACGGAGAAGGCAATGGGCACCCCACTCCAGTAAAGGGATTTTCTTGCCTGGAAAATCCCATGGAAGGAGGAGCCTGGTAGGCTGCAGTCCATGGAGTCGCTAAGAGTCGGACACGACTGAGCGACTTCACCTTCACTTTTCACTTTCATGCATTGGAAAAGGATATGGCAGCCCACTTCAGTGTCCTTAACTGGAGAATCCCAGGGACAGCGGAGCCTGATGGGCTACCGTCTATGGGTTGCACAGAGTCAGACACGACTGAAGTGACTTAGCAGCAGCAGTGTCTGGAGAATATTCTCTCTGATTTTCAAGTCAAAGCAAATGAAATGACTTTCTTACTGATCACTTCCACTGAATTTCAACAAAGCAGCAATACTGACAGCTCTAATAGCAGGAGCTCTAATAAAAATAAATTTAAAAGAACCTCTAAATTCTTTTTTTCTAAACAAATTCAATATAATACTAATCTTGCTTTCATCTCTTAAAAAAATAAAGACAAGAAAAAGGTTAAAGATGTTGATAAGATGATGACTCTAAAAAAAGGAATACTAACCATGTTAGTTCAGTGTTTTAAAGCAGTGGTTTAGAATAGAGAAACATGTAAAGAGCTGTCTGATCTCAAAAGAAAAAATTAATAATATGTTTCAAAAGAACATAGTACTAAAGAACATAGGAGTACTTGAAAAAATATAATTTATAAAAGCCATTTCAAACATTTCATTAAAATATTCATCTATGAACTCCCTGGCGGTCCTGTGGTTAAGAGACTCAATGCTACCAGTGCAGGGGGCACTGGTTTGAACCTAGTTAGGGAGCCAAGATCCCCCCTGTGGCAATATGAAACCGAAAATTAAAAACAAAACCTAACAAAGCAAAATGAACATATACACAAATAGAAGTGCAAAAAAAGAGAGTAACTATATCATTTAAAATATTTTTAAAAGATTAATATACTAAAGTTTCAATGATGTCTCCCAATTTTCCTCTTTACTTTTATAATTAAAAAAAAAAATCCAAGCTGTCAAGATACTTGCTAAAACTTTATAAAAGTCAAATTAAAAATTTCACTTTGTCTGGAATTTATTTTTTTTAATTCTTTTATTTGCATCCAAGAGGAAATTTATCTTTTTTTATGTCATAGCAAATCTCAAATTTAATCAAAATTAGGACCTGGAAGAACAAGAATATGAATGTTGTATTTTAGGCACGGGATATTGTAGTCTTTAGAAAGCACACTTTAGATAATTAGGTATTTGAATAATTTAATTGATTTGATGTTAGTTATTTATTATTTATTGCAAAATGATAATGGCTGAGCTCCATCCCCAAAAGAGCATATTTGAACTCTTGATAATAACCATGATCAGAGAAATCATATTTTAAAAAATTGAAAAAAAACCATGAATGTAGAAATTGCACCTTAGATCAAAATGTCTACAAAGAAACTGAAATGGCCTTGTATTTTAAAATAAAAAGTATCTCATTATTTTTTCTATTCTTTAAATTGTCAGATTTTTAAAACAACTATTACAAAAAGGTTTTAGAGACTGTTGAAAAGCAAAACATAAGGACAGATACCTTAAGACTCTTATTTTTAAGGAAAATTATAGTATATCTTGGAGAATTTAAAACATATAGAATAATATTAAAATGTATCTAGATTTTTAAAATATCTATAAAAATTGTTGACCTAAAACAAACTACCAGGTATTTTTCCAGCAAGGATGGGCGTATTTGGGACCATCAGAGAATTATAATTTGGGGTCTGCAACCATGATGACCCACATACAGGCCCTCGGACAGCTCTGCTGAATGAGAACACTTTATAAAAGAGGGAAAGAAAGCCGAGAGGCCTGTGGTCAACAATGTCGCTAGCTTTCCATCTGCTGAGTCTTGCTGGGACAGAAGAAGACTCTCTTCTTCCTGTTGGCCTCTGCTGTCACTGCAAGGCATGAGAGCTTCCTCTTCTGGTCTCTTCACTCTATTTAATTGAAGATTCTGTTTATTAATTTTCCACAGGTTTTCTAGTTACAATGCCTTTCCCCCTCTCAGTGCCAAGAGGGACATTTCCTGGATGTAGTGTTTCATGTTCAAGGAAAAGTGCACAAGTTGGAAACTTACTGAATCTCATATGAGTAACTAGGAGGGCTAGTAGGAAGAACTCTCAGCACTGTTTAATCTAAACTCCTTCCATTTTATGTAGATCATGGACATCGGAGGTCATCTTAAGTGTTTTGTCATCATCAAAGTTTTGAAGGCAAACTTCCAACAGGACTGGGCTGGAAAACTTTGGAAAGCTGTCTCCTCAGATGTTGCCTTCTCCAGTTCTGGGAAATATCTACTTTTAGGTCTCCAGATGGTATATGGGTCTAGTCAATATTCGGCATTTTTTCAGATGTGTCCCCTGAATCCAAAAGTCTGTTCCCTGGCCTTTGCTGGCACAAGATTTAGAAATACTTGATAGGGGCCTTTCTAGTGAGACTGAAGAGAGTTCTTCTTGAGGTATCTTTTCCAATAGGCAATATCTCCAGGCCTGAAGGTGTAATGTTTAAAGTCTTCACCTCCCAAAAGTGTACTGTGTTAAGATTGCCCTACCAAAACATTGTTATTTTTGATCAAGAAATTAGACCTTTGCAATATAGGAGGATCTCTTCTTTTATCAGTTTTGGATAAAAGGAAGCAGGATCCAAGTGCTTCCAGTGTCCTGTGACTATCTCAGAGGGTGAGAGTTTAAAAGTTCCCAAAAGGGTGGATGAGATTTAGAAGGATCAACAACAGTGCTTTTGACCAAACTCTGTGAAGAACCTCTGTAAACTTTTCCAAATGAGTCTTAATAATGCCATTACTGTGTTTGACTAAACCAGAGGATTGAATATAATAAGCGCAGTAAAAGTATTGTAAAACCAAACAGTGATGACTTCTCAAAGTAACCTGGCCAGTAATATGGGTTTATTGATCAATGTGAGGTTCAAGAGGCATTTCCCAAATTGGTGTACTATTTTCCAAAAGGGCTTTAGCCACAGAAGAGGGAGTGGCCTGTCTGCAATGGAAGGCTTCAGTCTTAGTGGGAAAACATAGAGACCATGACTAAAGCATATTTTACTTATGATATGGTGTAAGACATATGACATCTATTTGTCAGACCTCCAATGGTCTATTAAGCAGCTTAAAATGTCCAGGGAAAGTGCAAAAATAGACTTCCATGCGTTTTACTTCTTCCAACTGAAATAAGTGAAGTATGTACTTTTCACAGCCTAATGGTTAATGTTTCCCCACCAATGCTGATTCATGAATGTTATCATTTTGTTAGAAGATCAGTGACTTAAGGCATCTAAAATAGAGAGGAATAGAAATTTTATAGTCTTCATTAAGACTAAGATGTTATTTGGTCCAAACCAGAACTTTCTCTTTTTGTCAGCACTTATTGAGTTTCCAATCTTGTTTTTCCTTTTCTGAGGCCAGTTGTTGGGTTTCTCTACCCAATTCTTAATTATCATTTGGATCAATATTCCTGTGGACCATAAATAAGGTTTGGTTGCTGTAAGCTTCTTTAAGGGCAGAATTTCTAAGAAAAATATCAGCAAGGTGCCTTCCCTTAGCTTCCAGATAGTCAAGTTTAGCATGTTCCAGAATCTTAAAAACAGCTGAAGTGGTGGGTATAAGTGTTGCATCCAATAATTACTGTATATTTAATTTTATTTATAACTGATAGTAAGGAAGCTATGTATAGACCGCAGCATCCCATAATCATGAGCTACTCCAAAAGCGTATCTACCATCAGTATAAATACTGGCAGTTTTATGCTTTTATAAGTATAAGCCTGTGTAAAAGGGTATAATTCAGCTTGTTGGGCTGAAGCAGCCATAGATAAAGATGCAACCTCAATAACGTCAAAAAGAGTTGCAATCATACTCAGAACCCTGTCACTTTTTAAATAAGCACTCTCAGTGAACCATACAAGGCAGCGTTACCTAGAGAAATTTCTTGCAGATCATCACAAGGAGTCAAGAGGTGGTCTGTGAGCATCAAATAGTCACTAGAGACTTCTTTGATGATAGAAGGAAGAAAAGTTAAGTTTAAGTTTCAGGATTAAGGTTAATAACAATGTAGAAGACTTACATGATGGGCAGTTAAGAAAAAGACTTCATAGAGTGAGGTAGGTGAGGTGAGGTAACAGACCAAGAAATACTGTGTGATGAGTCAAGGGAGCTCCTACTGTATGGTGTGCAAAAAGGTTTAAAGAGGATCCCACAATGATACTCTTAGCAATCTTAACCAAAGAGGCAGTGGTAGTGTTGGCTCTTAGACGAGGAGAGTAGCCTGGAGCCACAGGGTACAGTTGCTGGCTATAATACCCTGTATGGGTCCCTGGTGGTCCCTGTGTTCTTGGGTGAGTACCCCCAAGGGAATTCCTTTTCTTTTCATATGCATGAAGGAAAAAAAGGAATCTGATCATTGGGATGCCCAAGAGCAGGTGAGTTCATCAAAACTCTAGTGAAGCCATGAAAATTATATTATCTGATTCTTACCGTAAAACTCATTTGGTTGTTATTGCCTAGTAAAACATACAGAGATTGGGCCACAAGAGAAAACTTGGAATCTAATTTCAACAGTAATCCACTAGGCTGAGAAAACCTTATGGTTAGTGCTTAGCTTTGGGTTTCAGGAAATTTAGACCACTATCAATCTGGATTTAGGCTTAGGCTTTGTTCTCATATTAGATGCCCTAAACATCAAACCTAAGTTTGGGCCTGGAGGAGGCAATGGCACCCCACTCCAGTACTCTTGCCTGGAAAATCCCATGGACCAAGGAGCCTGGTGGGCTGCAGTCCATGGGGCCGCTAAGAGTTGGACACAGCTGAGCGACTTCACTTTCACTTTTCTCTTTCATGCATTGGAGAAGGAAATGGCAACCCACTCCAGTGTTCTTGCCTGGAGAACCCCAGGGATGGGGGGAGCCTGGTGGGCTGCTGTCTGTGGGGTCACACAGAGTCAGACACGACTGAAGCAACTTAGCAGCACGTTTGGGCCAGCTGCAATTTTTCTCTGGTGAACTTCTGTTCCTTTAAGGCTGAAAACAAGTGGATGCTGTCAAATCATCCACATATTGCAGCGAAGTAGAACCTCTAGGGAATGTTACATCATCCATAGCAGCCTTTAGGATTTGCAGGAAACAAGGGCTCTCAAAAAAAAAAGAAAAAAAAAAAACACAACAATACTGAAGCATTACTGTCCAGGTGAATTGATTCCTCCCAAATGAAGGCAAAAAGGTACTGTTTAGCTTCATCAAATAGAATACTAAAGAATGCACTGTGTAAATTAATTATAGTAAAGAATTTGTTTCCTGTAGGAATGAATGTTAATAAAGGTATGGAAGCTCAGTTCAGTTGCTCAGTTCAGTTGCTCAGTCGTGTCCGACTCTTTGTGACTCCATGAATCACAGCACAGCAGGCCTCCCTGTCCATCACCACCTCCCAGAGTTCCCCTGAACTCATGTGCGTCAAGTTGGTGATGCCATCCAGCCATCTCATCCTCTGCCATCCCCTTCTCCTCCTGCCCCCAAACTCTCCCAGCATCAGGGTGTTTTCCAATGAGTCAACTCTTCGCATGAGGTGGCCAAAGTATTGGAGTTTCAGCTTCAGCATCAGTCCTTCCAATGAACACCCAGGACTGATCTCCTTTAGGATGGACCGGTTGGATCTCCTTGCAGTCCAAGGGACTCTCAAGAGTCTTCTCCAACACCACAGTTAGGAACAACAAGTTTTGTGGGATAGGAGTGTTTTTTATTGTTTGGAGGTTCTGGGCAAACTTTTACCCTTGGCCTTTAGGTTTTCTTACTCGTAGAATGAGAGTGTTACAGGAGATAGCACGGAGCATAATGATGCCCTTATAATCTGTTATGGTCTTTATGCCTTGAAAGGCTTTTTATATGAGACTCATTAATTCTGGGAAGCAGTTTCAAGGAGTCTTTTGAAACTTGATGGGAGATGTATGATGAATTTTGCTGATATCAGTTGAAGATTTGGTCCATAAGAAAGGTGGTTGCTAATTCAATAGAAACAAGACCAAAGGCTTTTTCAGCTAGTTTCTTTTCCAAAGGCTGAACTGGACAGTTTCAGTGAAAGCAGCCCCTGTTCTTCTTCTTCTTCCTTTTTTTTTTTTTTTTTTTTCCGTAGCCCCTGTTCTTGAAAGAATGGAACGAAGCCTAACTGGCTTCAATTGTAAGAATCCTATATCAAAATTAGACCAAAGTGCCAAACAAGTACTTGCATCCAGAACAAGGCATTAACTAGAAAGAACAAAATCTTAAAACACATCCAGAATAAAGTCTGGAGAGTTTCAAATGCAAGGAGGTTGTGAGCTCAAATTCAGAAGTAAAATGTGCCGTCAATCCCTGGGCTCAGCAAGAAAAGCAGTGAGGGAAAACAGGCTCAAATATTGGTACTGCATTTGTTTGCTCACCAGCCCTGGGACCTTTGGGAGTCTTATCTGGTCCTCAAACAGGCTGCCAAAATGTTGACCTACAACAAATTTCCAGATATTTCTCCAGCAAAGATCGTTTTATTCAGGATCATCAGAGAAGTGGAATTTGGGTTTGCGAACAGTGAACCTTGTTCAAGTTCTTCCCCAACCTCCCCCGATGGCAAGGCAAGAGTATTTCTGAAAAAGGGGAAAGGAAATTGAGAGGCCAATAGTAAACAAAGTCCGTGGCTTTTCACTGAGGGAGTCCCTGCCAAGAAAGAAACATCTTCCTTCTTCCTGTTGAGTTTTGCTATCATCACATGACGTGCGAGCTCCCCCTTCTGGCCTCTCAATTCTATTTGCTTGAGATTTCTGTCTATTATTATTTTTTTTTATTACAAAATATTTACACTTTTAGAATGTCAAATTAAAAGAGTTTTCTTTCATTCCTTGGAAATCCTCTATTTGATCTTACATATCTTATCAGTTGAGGAACAAAAATAGGATTAAATGATGTATATTATTTAGGTGATAGATTTTGATACAGTAAAGAAAATGATATGGTAATAATTAGAGCTAATAAAAATCTAAATTTCACTTTATGATGTCATGAATCTTATTCACAAAGAAGGGACTCTACTACCTGATTGAACTAATGCAATCAGATTTGCATTTTAGTCAGATAAATTGAGATCGTGGAGAATAATTTGGTATATAGAGGAGATGATAGGAAAATCATGTAGGGGTAGTAGTAACAGGTTTTTCCTTGACAGTTACACATATGAGGTAAAAAGGAGTGAATTATATTTGGGGGTGGGTTAAAAAATACACTTAACGTGAGTTTTCTAAGAGGAGTAGGTGTTACATCTTGAAAAACAGGGATTGGGTGATAGAAGTTGAAATTCCAGGCAAAATGGAAAGGATAGCAAAGAGCACATGGAAATCACATCTTTATCACTAACTAATGCTTTCTGGCTAAGGTATAAGACCACAATGGTAAAGGTCAGAGATAAAATGGCAGTCTTATCTCTTAAGAGTGATAAAAAACAGCAGCCTAAAAACCATTAAGAACAGGAACCTGGAGTGATTCTGAATGGTGAATATAACAGAGGAATTTTGTACTAATGTGGAAGATGTACCATTATGATGTTGTGATGAATGTGAGAGGAAATTTTTTACATTTTACAAAAAATATTATATGATTTACTATAGTGTAATATAATGTAATATAGTCAATATTTTTTGTTGGCTTCTTAGATCTAGAAGCTATGTAATTTAATCCAATTACATAGTAAACTCATGGTACAAAAGAATATAATATAGAAAGAAAACCTATATACTTAATTTATACAGTCTAGAAATTGGGCTTAATATGAATGTGTGTGTGTGTGTGTGTGTGTGTGTGTGTGTGTGTGTGTCTGTGTCCATGTTCTCTAAGTGTCTCCAACTCTTTGAGGCCCCATGGACTATAGCCCGCCAAGCTCCTCTGCCCATGGAGTTTTCCAGACAAGAATACTGGAGTGGGTTGCCATTTCCTATGCCAAGGGTATGTTTCAACAATTCAAGGGGTCCGAGATTGTAGTGGGCTGGCTAGTACCAGCACCATCCAGTCTAGGGAGCCAGCTTGCATATAGATGCTATGAGACATCACGTGCATCGAGTCATCAGGGTGCTGATGCATCAGCTTGCATCAAGATGCTATGAGACATCAGGGCAATGATGTGTCATCCAGCTGGGTTATGGTTGTCCCTGAAGCAGAGACAGTGCTGTTTAGTACTAATATTTCATTCTGTGAAAAGTATTGGAAAAGAAAGTTCAGGCTAACCAGAAAGATTCAACATTATCTTTTTCTCTGAGGGGTGAATTTGAACTGAGTATGGACAATAAGAAAATTCTCATAAAATACATTACATATTTCATGTTACCCAGGGAAAGCTAAACCAATCTTTCCTCACAGAACCAATTTCTCCTTCATAACTTGTTTATATAGTGCTAGCTTCATTTTTCCTTTGATTTCTCTAAGAGGTTTTCAGTGAAAGTATCTTCAATGGAAATTTAATATAGGGCTTTATTTTGCCTGGAGTTAAGTTAAATTTGTTGTTTTATTTCTGAAAGCTGAACATAAGATGTACACAGAGAAGGAAAATGGCACTTCTGAGATTTATTATTACAAACTGCAGTTAAATATATTTTTAAAAAATAATTTGGTTGTGGCATCTAGTAGCAGTTATTTGAAAATAAATCTGTTAAAAGGCATGTTAAACTATAAAATGTCAGATTGCTATGTCTCTTACATATATGAAACACTCCTCAATTATCTTATTAAAAATTCATTCCTTGACAAGGTGTTTCATTCCAGTGTTATTCATTAGAAGAGACATCCATATTTTCAGCCAAAGTTGAATTATATCCCACACTCCAACTTCTCATATCCTAATTGTTCAGGAAAAAATGTGTTCATATTGTCATCAACTTAATATATATGGGCTTCCCTGGTAGCTCAGCTGGTAAATAATCCACTTGCAATGCAGGAGACCCTGGTTCAATCCCTGTGTCAGGAAGATCCCCTGGAAAAAGGATAGGCTACCCACTCCAGTATTCTTTCCTGCAAAACTCCATGGACAGGGGAACTTGGCAGGCTACAGTCCATGGGCTTGCAAAGAGTTGGACATGACTGAGCAACTTTCACTTCAGTAACATGTATGTAGTGTGTGAGTCTGTGTGTGTGTCTGCATGCGCACACACGTGCACACGCTCAGTTGTGTCCACCTCTTTGCAGCCCCACGAACTGTAACCTGTCAGACTCTTCTGTCCATGGAATTTTGAGGCAAGAATAATGGAGTGGGTTACCATTGTCTACTCTAGGAATCTGCCTGACCCAGGGATCAAACCTACACCTCTTGTATCTCCCGCATTGGCAGGCAGATTCCTTACCACTAGTGCAACCTGGATATATGCCTAACATCAAAGCTACCATCCCAGGCATACTTTCTTCCACTCTCAACCCCATTCCCCAGATGAAAAAACTATCCTACACTTGTTTGTTATTCTTTTCTCTGACATATTCAAATCCTCTAATAAAATGCATATCTATGTTGTATTTTTATCATTTTTTGGATAACACCTGCCTTTCTTCCACTAGGGATTTATATCTATCCTAGAAATTTAGATTCTCATTCTCATTTCTTGTTTCTTCAACTACTGTTATTGTCTTTTGACTCTCCTCTTTACAATGATATTCCCTTCTTTTCTTTGGCTCTCCCTTCCCTTCAGTTGCACAACCTTTGCTATCTAGAGTTCCATTTTTGCTTTGCTTATATTGATGGCATTTAAATACTCTTTTAACACTGTTCTCATCTACTATCCCTTGCAAAAAGATTGATTATAACTGTTGAAAATTAATACACAAATTAGCTTTATGCAAGTGTGCATACTGTAGTCAATGACCATTTCATTTTTCTTTCTGTACAGCTGTTCTTTTCTTGAATTTGTTTTCTGTTTTTTCTCTCTCTCTTTTTTTACACATTGTACGTGTGTTTGATGTTTCAGCTCAAACTTTTTATTTTTAATTCCACATGCTTTTACTTTAGGGCCCCTCCTCCTCCTGTTCCAATCCAGGATAGAAATTTCTATGCCTGATGCACAAGTGATAATGTATAAATTCCCTTTCTTTATTTCCTGATTTTGAAGCTACTCTCCCTCAGTTAGTTCAGTTCAGTCACTCGGTCATGGCCAACTCTTTCGACCCCATGAATTGCAGCACGCCAGGCCTCCCTGTCCATCACCAGCTCCCAGAGTTCAGCCAGACTCACATCCATCGAGTAAGTGATGCCATCCAGCCATCTCATCCACAGTCGCCCCCTTCTCCTCCTGCCCGCAATCCCTCCCAGCTTCAGAGTCTTTTCCAATGAGTCAACTCTTCACGTGAGGTGACCAAAGTACTGGAGTTTCAGCTTTAGCATCATTCCTTCCAAAGAAATCCCAGGGCTGATCTCCTTCAGAATGGACTGGTTGGATCTCCTTGCAGTTCAAGGGACTCTCAAGAGTCTTTTCCAACACCACAGTTCAAATGCATCAATTCTTTGGTGCTCAGCCTTCTTCACAGTCCAACTCTCACATCCACACATGACCACAGGAAAATCCATAGCCTTGACTAGATGGACCTTAGTCAGCAAAGTAATGTCGCTGCTTTTGAATATGCTATCTAGGCTGGTCATAACTTGATGTACCCTTTACTCAAGCTCAGTCCCCTGGAAGGCAAATTCTGAGATATAGATTAGAATGTAAGAGGTTTCTTAGAGTGTTCTCAACACCTACAAAATAAAAGGAAACAGAAAAGAGAAACTGAGTGAAAATACAGTCTTACTGAAGGTTCTGATGGGATGATCCTTCAGGAATTTGTACCTCTAAACCCTACTTCCATTTGGCTGTTTGTTTGTTTTCAACTGTCTGATGAGTTTCTTCCTCTGCTTATTCATAGTTCTGATTTGCCACTAGAACCTTTAACACATTCATCACTATGAATTGCCTAAGTATGTTTTTTTTGTGTTTACTCAATTTGTCCGTGCATGTTTCTGTGTCCTTTTTTGTGTGTTATTTGGGGTACTTTGAGCTTTTCAACCTGTGGATTGATATTTTTATTGAAATTTGGGAAAATATTATTTCTATAATTTTTGCCCCAATTCTATCAATGTTAAATGGCTGGACTTTGTCCCATGAGTCTTTGAATATCGGTTTCACTCCATTTTTCAGTTGGAATATTTCCATTTCCAGGGCTTTGTGCACACTGATTTTATTCTTTGTGGTTTCTAATCTGATGTTAAAGCCACCATATATATTGAAGAAATGAAAGTGTGAGTTGCTCAGTAGTGTCTATTAGCTCACTAGGCTTCTCTGTCCATGGGCTTCTCCAGACAAGAATATTGGAGTTGGTTGCTATTTCCTCCTCCAGGGGATCTTCTCAATGCAGGGATCAAACCTGGGTCTCCAGAATTGCAGGCAGATTCTTTACTGCATGTATATACCTTGTGTGTATATACACAATCACACACACACACACACACACACACACATACATAAAGCATGTATTGGATGTTAAATTGATTAATTATTCCTTTCATCTTGAAATCTGATTTTAATTATTGAGTTTTCTTCTGGTCTACCAGAGTCATGTCCGACTCTTTGTGATCCCATGGACTGTAGCCTACCAGAGACTCCTTCCTCCATTGGATTCTTCAGGCAAGAGTACTAGAGTGGGTTGCCATTTCCTTCTCCAGGGGATCTTCCCGATCCAGGGATCGAACCTGGGTCTCCCACATTCCAGGCAGACGCTTTAACCTCTGAGCCACGATGGAAGCCCAGGATTTCCTTGGTGGCTCAGATGGTAAAACGTCTGTCTACAATGCGGGAGACCTGGGTTTGATCCCTGGGTTAGGAAGATCCACTGGAGAAGGAAATGGCAATTCACTTCAGTACTCTTGCCTGTAAAATCCCATGGACAGAGAAGCCTGATAGGTTACAGTCCATGGGGTCGCAAAGAGTTGGACACGACTGAATGACTTCACTTTCACCAGAGTCATGTTTTCCTGTTTCTTCTGGTAACTCCATGATTGCATGATATATAATTTGACCCACTACTTTTTTTCTTATCTTTTTCTTAGAAGTGTTGAAGTCTATGTCAGGGAGTTCATTTATTTTAAAATCAGCCTGATGCTTTCAAAGCTTATTTTCAAAATTTGCTGCTGCTAAGTTGCTTCAGTCGTGTCCGACTATGTGCAACCCCAGAGATGGCAGCCCACCAGGCTCCCCCATCCCAGGGATTCTCCAGGCAAGAACACTGGATGGGTTGCCATTTCCTTCTCCAGTGTATGAAAGTGAAAAGTGAAAGTGAAGTTAAAATTTGCTAGTGTGTCTAAACCAGAGAAGGCAATGGCACCCCACTCCAGTACTCTTGGCTGGAATATCCCATGGACAGAGGAGCCTGGTAGGCTGCAGTCCATGGGGTCACTGAGGGTCAGACAGGACTGAGCGACTTCACTTCACTCCTGTCTTAAGGTTTATACTTTCCTATATTTTTATTGAATGTCCTAATAATAGTCAGTTTGGATCCTAAACATCTCCCAGTCCTGTGTCACCTAAGAGAGTTGTTCAGTTTCTTGTCCTTAGTTGTTATTTTCCATAGTCGTTGTTCTTTATCTCTGAGCATCTCAAGTGCAGAATTGTAGAGCTTTTTAACTATATAGATATTTCATGCGTGATAATTTATCTTCAGCTTCCCTGAATTTGTTTTCCAAACTTAACAAGGATGCCATATTTATTTTGACCCTTTTCTTATGCCACATTCTTGGTTGGACTTCCATGCAGAAAGAACACACAAAGAGGTCAACTCATTTATTATTTTATTTTTTCAGGGATCAAAGAATGAATGAATTCCATTAGTCAAGTCTTTGAAAACTATTGTTTTATATATTACATGGTGTTTTATAGCTATTTACTGAGTAGGGATGGAATTAGTGAACATTTAGGCTTACTTCTAGTTATTGGCGATTTCAAATAAAAATGTATGAGAATTCATGTGCACATCTTTCTGCAGACATATACTTTCATTTCTTTTAAGTAAATTCTTGGAAATACAATGGCTGAATTAAAAGACAGGTAGATGTATGTTTAAAGTTTTAAGAAACTTCCACTAATTTCACAAAGTGTGTGAGAATCTTCCAGTGTTGCCATATCCCACTCTGCACCTGGTATGATCTTTTCTTTGCTTTCTCTTTTCTACTTTTCTTCTTTCCTCCTTTTCTTTCCTTCCTCTCTCCTTTCTTTCATAGTTAAATTTAAAAAAAGCACATAACATGAGATCTCCCCTCTTGACAAAATTGTAAGTGTACAGTACAGTGCTGTTAACTTTCAGGACAATATGTACAACAGATCTCTAGAAGCTTTTTATTTTTCATAATGGAAACAAAGATGTAAGTTGCAGTCCTGCAAGGTGGACTTTCTTTTTAAATTTAGAAATTTTACTAGCTGTGCAGTTTCTATGGACTGAATTGTGTTCCCTGAAAATGTACAAGTTAAAACCCTAATCATTTTGTCGTTTTTGAGATTGCCTCCGAGTACTGCATTTCGGACTCTTTTCTTGACCATGATGGCTACTCCATTTCTTCTGAGGGATTCCTGCCTGCAGTAGTAGATATAATGGTCATCTGAGTTAAATTCACCCATTCCAGTTCATTTTAGTTCACTGATCTCTGTTCGTTTCCAAGGCAAACCACTCAATATCATGGTAATCCAAGTCTATGCCCCAATCAGTAACGATGAAAAAGCTGAGGTTGAACGGTTCTGTGAAGACCTACAAGACCTTTTAGAACTAACACCCAAAAAAGATGTCCTTTTCATTATAGGGGACTGGAATGCAAAAGTAGGAAGTCAAGAAACACCTGGAGTAACAGGCAAATTTGGCCTTGGAATGCGGAATGAAGGAGGGCAAAGACTAGCAGAGTTTTGCCAAGAAAATGCACTGGTCATAGCAAACACCCACTTCCAACAACACAAGAGAAGACTCTACACCTGGACATCGCCAGATGATCAACACCGAAATCAGATTGATTATATCCTTTGCAGCCAAAGATGGAGAAACTCTATACAGTCAAGAAAAACAAGAGCAGGAGCTGACTGCGGCTCAGATCATGAACTACTTATTACCAAATTCAGACTTAAATTGAAGAAAGTAGGGAAAACCACTAGACCATTCAGGTATGACCTAAATCAAATCCCTTATGATTATACAATGGAAGTGAGAAATAGATTTAAGTGCCTAGATCTGATAGATAGAGTGCCTGATGAACTATGGAATGAGGTTTGTGACATAGTACAGGAGACTGGGATCAAGACCATCCCTATGGAAAATAAATGCAAAAAAGCAAAATGGCTATCTGAGGAGGCCTTACAAATAGCTGTGAAAAGAAGAGAAGCAAAAAGTAAAGGAGAAAAGGATAGATATAAGCATCTGAATGCAGAGTTCCAAAGAATAGCAAGAAAAGATAAGAAGACTTATTCAGCGATCAATGCAAAGAAATAGAGGAAAAGAACAGAATGGGAAAGACTAGAGATCTCTTTAAGAAAATTAGAGATACCAAGGGAATATTTCATGCAAAGATGGGCTCGATAAAGGACAGAAATGGTATGGACCTAACAGAAGCAGAAGATATTAAGAAGAGGTGGCAAGAATACACAGAAGAACTGTACAAAAAAGATCTTCATGACCTGGATAATCATGATGGTGTGATCACTCATCTAGAGCCAGACATCCTGGAATGTGAAGTCAAGTGGGCCTTAGAAAGCATCACTATGAACAAAGCTAGTGGAGGTGATGGAATTCCAGTGGAGCTATTTCAAATCCTGAAAGATGATGTTGTCAAAGTGCTGCACTCAATATGCAGGCAAATTTGCAACCCTCAGCAGTGGCCACAGGACTGGAAAAGGTCCGTTTTCATTCCAATCCCAAAGAAAGGCAATGCCAAAGAATGCTCAAACTACCGCTCAATTGCACTCATCTGACATGCTAGTAAAGTAATGCTCAAAATTCTCCAAGTCAGGCTTCAAGCAATACGTGAACCATGAACTCCCTGATGTTCCAGCTGGTTTTAGAAAAGGCAGAGGAACCAGAGATCAAATTGCCAACATCCGCTGGATCATCAAAAAAGCAAGAGAGTTCCAGAAAAATATCTATTTCTGCTTTATTGACTATGCCAAATCCTTTGACTGTGTGGATCACAATAAACTGTGGAAAATTTTTCAAGAGATGGGGATACCAGACCAACTGACCTGCCTGTTGAGAAATCTGTATGCAGGTCAGGAAGCAACAGTTAGAACTGGACATGGAACAACAGACTGGTTCCAAATAGGAAAAGGAGTACGTCAAGGCTGTATATTGTCACCCTGCTTATTTAACTTATATGCAGAGTACATCATGAGAAACGCTGAGCTGGAAGAAACACAAGCTCGAATCAAGATTGCCAGGAGAAATACCAATAACCTCAGATATGCAGATGACACCACCCTTATGGCAGAAAGTGAAGAGGAACTAAAAAGCCTCTTGATGAAAGTGAAAGAGGAGAGTGAAAAAGTTGGCTTAAAGCTCAACATTCAGAAAACGAAGATCATGGCATCCGGTCCCATCACTTCATGGCAAATAGATGGGGAAGCAGTGGAAACAATGTCAGACTTTATTTTGGGGAGGGCTCCAAAATCACTGCAGATGGTGACTGCAGCCATGAAATTAAAAGACACTTACTCCTTGGAATAAAAGTTATGACCAACCTAGAAAGCATATTCAAAAGCAGAGACATTGCCAATTAAGTTCCGTCTAGTCAAGGCTATGGTTTTTCCAGTAGTCATGTATGGATGTGAGAGTTGGACTGTGAAGAAGGCTGAGCACTGAAGAATTGATGCTTTTGAACTGTGGTGCTGGAGAAGACTCTTGAGAGTCCCTTGGACTGCAAGGAGATCCAACCAGTCCATTCTGAAGGAGATCAGCCCTGGGATTTCTTTGGAAGGAATGATGCTAAAGCTGAAACTCCAGTACTTTGGCCACCTCATGCGAATAGTTGACTCATTGGAAAAGACTCTAATGCTGGGAGGTATTGGGGGCAGGAGGAGAAGGGGACGACAGAAGATGAGATGGCTGGATGGCATCACTGACTCGATGGGCGTGAGTCTGAGTGAACTCCGGGCATTGATGATGGACAGGGAGGCCTGGCGTGCTGCGATTCATGGGGTTGCAAAGAGTTGGACACGACTGAGCGACTGAAGTGAACTGAAAACCCTAATCAACGTGATGCTCCTTGAAGATGGATCCTTTGGAAAATAATTCGATTTAGATGGAGTCCTAAGAGTGGGGCCCTCATAATTATAATTAAGTATAAAAACTGTATAGTTTTGTTGCCATTGTAAATGGAGTTTGATAAATGGCTTTATAATAGTTACTAAGTTTATCTTTTGATTTCAACTAAGAAATTCTTCCTAGAAAGTTTTCCGGGTATCTTTACTTATCATTTCTTTTAAAGTGTTATTCAGTTAAATCAGTGAAATGCTTATATATTTATTGGAATGTTTTAAAATTGCCTTCTTAAATATCAAAGTCTGATACCATTTAAGCTGCCTTCTTGATTATCAGGGATTCTAGAAGACAAGTCTTATCTTTCTCAAACTTTTTCAGGGTTTTAAATCTTCTCATCTCTGTTGAATATTTACTTTATAATTTCCAAGGATATCACAACATCATTGGATAACACTTGTTGCTGGTGAATGAAGAGAGAGTAAACAGAGAAAAAATGTTAAGATATTCATTAATATTCTTTATAAACCAATAGCTTGAAAACAAAATAAAATAACTATAATTTTTCTTATTTTTTGAATCAGGCATATTTTGGGAGATTTTACGAATTTAAACACAGTGGTTTCACATAATGGAGATCAAATTGCTTTAGATTTAGTATTTTTCTCTGATTTCAACTGTAGGTTTCTTATTCTATTTCTTATGTCTTGCTTCTTTATCTTCTATTTTTATCAGCTCTACTCTGTGCTGTTAAAATGTCCCACAAACTTCATCTTTTGTGCTAAGCTTTAAATGATCTCTACAAGAAACAGAGAGTGAATGGAGTCAAAAGATAGAAAAAGATAATGTGAGAAATCTGAGGGGGTGGTACTATATTGCTTTCTGAAATAAATATAGGAAACGTTTGTCCCTTTCCAGTAAATACAGAGCAAGAAAACATAGGCCTACATGAGAACAACTATGGTTTGGTTTAATTCATTGAAGCAGAAGTGATTTATTTAGTTACTTCAACTGGAATTAATTCCAAATACTACTTTGGTCCCTACAATTTCAACAATGATTTAAACTTGTTTCACATTTGTGCATCCCATTTCACGGTGCTGGCTCTTCTTCCATATATTTTGTAGATCATTTGGAAAATGTTTTTAGAAACACATAAGCTTTCCCTTTTTGTTTCTAGCATTTGTCACCAACCAAAATATTATTCCTAATAATCTTGGTCATTAGGACCTAGTTATCCTTATCATATTAGTTTCCTTGCTAAGATGTAATTTAGTTAACCTGCAGCTGCGGCTAACTTGCTTCAGTCGTATCCAACTCTGTGCGACCCCATAGATGGCAGCCCACCAGGCTCCCCTGTCCCTGGGATTCTCCAGGCAAGAACACTGGAGTGGGTTGCCATTTCCTTCTGCTGTGCATAAAAGTGAAAAGTGAAAGCAAAGTCGCTCAGTCGTATCCGACTCCTAGCTACCCCATGGACTGCAGACTACCAGGCTCCTCCATCAATGGGATTTTCCAGGCAAGAGTACTGGAGTGGGTTGCCCACAAAACCATATTGCCCCATCTTTCCAAATAAGCTCTGTTCTTTATTGATTGCATAGTCTTTGTAAGTTCATGAAAGACTAATTAGTTTTTTTTTTAATCCTGGATTTTCTCATTTATAAAAATGTGATTTGTTCTTTTGGTTAAATATCTTAGAGGTCTTATGCTGCCTTCTGCTAATCATTACTTGTCTACACTTGAGTTACAGCACATACTGCAGCTATTAGAAAATGATTTACATAATATATTTTAGTAAGCAGATTGTGATACTTATGCCTAAAGTCACAGATTTCATGATCTTGAAAACAGGACCATGACATTTTAATAGCAGTACAATTTGTCTCTGTACAATTTGTTTTTCCACAGTTCTGACCTAAGCTGTGAGATTTCATTATAAGCCTACATGAGTTAGGTGCTGTATCTGTAAATACCCTCCATAATTTCTCAGAGACTATTTAGAGGAAACCAGTAAGAAATTATAGCTTATTTGGAACTTAATTTTATAATACTTCAAATTGCTGTAATTTCATAAATACTGTTTACCTCATAATAGAAGCGAAGAAGATATCCAGTGTTATGTTTCACTAATTGTGGATTATCGTAGACATTAGCCATTACTCTAAATCTATTAAAGCCTGTCAATTAAGTTAATATAGAACCACATTGTTATATATCAAAAAAATCCAGGAAATTCTCAATATCTAAGAAAAAATATGGCGTGTGAAAGACTCTAGATACTTTGCTTGGAACCAAGGAGTTCCAGCCCCCATGGATTAACTTTAGATTTGCCACTGAAGCACACACTTTGCCATCCCAACTCTTCCACATAATGATAGTTGATGGGCTTACCCAGGTTCAGTGGACACAGCTGTAGAAATACTATAAATAACTTGTGATCATTCCAACTAAAATTACAGATTCTTTGTACTTTATGTAAAATGAGTTTACCATGTATGAATTGAAATATTAAAGTATAAAATATTCTTTAAGTTGTATATGTGTATTTTTTTTTCTGGAGAATATGCCTGTACCATATGCTAGGCATTATACGATGTATTTGTATCATATTACACCATTCAATCAGAACAATACTGCAAGGCCATTATTATAATCATTTCATAGAAGAGTGAAACAGGCTAAGAAGAGTTAAGTATTTGCCCAAGTGGCAGAACTGGAATTGAATAAGATTTGTATGAGTACATCACAGCTTTGCTTTCACAGTATTTGCATGAGAAAACTGAAGTGAACAAGCAAGTGTGTTTATAAAAAAAAAAAATGATAGCATTACAAGGGACTTGCTATTCACACTCTCAAGATTTGGGGTGTAGAGTCATGCCTGATTCTAAAAGGAATTGCCTCCCATTTCTCTTAACTCTTTTAAATGTTCGGTTTTTGCTGAACTTTTCGTTTGACTCTGCGTTTTAGAAAGAGGAGGTGAGGTTTGTAAAGGGCAAGGGAAAGACTAGGTAAGCAGCAATAAAATACCCTGATAAGCAGAATAATTTTCAGGGCCTAGTATAAAATGAACTTGTGGGACTCGCTAAGTAGGGAGAAAAAGTCTTTTCTTCTGTGGTTTCTCTTGAATTGTCATGGAGATTTTTATCTTCTACCTAATCCCATGTCCCTCAAGCATGGGCGTACTCTCAGGGTGAGCAAAGGGGCTCACTGGCACGTGGAGTCAGTCCCGTGATGCAGTGCCTAGATTTACATGGCTCAGCCAATCCATGGGTCAGGAAGATCCCCTGGAGGAGGGAATGACAGCCCACTTCAGTATTCTTGCCTGAAAACTCCCATAACCAGAGGAGCCTGGAAGGCTATAGGCCAAAGGGTAACAGAGTTGTACACTACTGAGCATGCACACACACACATATATATGCATATATACATATGTATATATGTAGGGGGTGTAGCTGGGAAAGAGAAAGATAAAACTATTCTTAAAATTTTGACATCTTCTAGAGACTATTGATTAGTATCCCAGGTGGCACAGTGATATAAAGGATCCTCCTGCCAATGCAGAAGCACAGGTTCAATCCCTGGGTCAGGAAGATCCCCTGGAGAAGGAAATGGCAACCCACTCCAGTATTCTTGTCTGGAAAATTCCATGAACAGAGAAGCCTGGCAGGCTACAGTCCAAATGATCGGAAAGATTGGATGCAACTGGGTGACTGAGCATGCACACACTAGTGGGGGTCTCTTCTAATCTGAGCAGTTTACTGAACAGCAATAAAATCACTGGGAAAAAAGACGAATGATACAAGCATTTCTTAATAATTTTGCCCCTAGGATTTTATTGTTTCCGAGGAAGTTTCAGCACTGTAGCCACTGACTTAGAAAACTTTCTTTTGTCATTTACTAGCCTGTATCTAAAGATCCAGTTACTGATTGTCAGGGAGCTAGCTGAGAATGCGTCACTGATCCAGGTTGTTGTTCAGTCCTGCACACCTTAGCAGGGCCACGCCATAAACAAATTTCAAAGTACTTATTTGCTTCAATTTTTGGATTCAGTTCAGTCAGTCACTCAGTGGTGTGTGACTCAGTGTGACCACATGGACTACAGCTAGCCAGGCTTCCCTGTCCATCACCAGTTTCCAGAGCTTACTCAAACTCATGTCCATCAAGTTGATAATGCCATACAACCATCTAATCCTCTGTCATTCCCTTCTCCTCCCACCCTCAATCTTTCCCAGCATCAGGGTCTTTTCAAGTAAGTTCTTCTCATCAGGTGGCCAAAGTATTAGAGTTTCAGCTTCAGGATCAGTCCTTCCAATGAACATTCAGGACCAATTTCCTTTAGGATAGACTGGTCAGATCTCCTTACAGTTCAAGGGACTCTCAAGAGTCTTCTCCAACATCACAGTTCAAAAGCATCAATTCTTCAGTGCTCAGCTTTCTTTGTAGTCCAACTCTCACATCTATACATGACCACTGGAAAAACCATAGCCTTGACTAGATGGACCTTTGTTGGCAAAGTAATGTCTCTCCTTATTAATATGCTCCCTAGGTTGGTCATAACTTTTCTTCCAAGGAGCAAGCGTCTTTTAATTTCATGGCTGCAGTCACCATCTGCAGTGATCTTGGAGCCCTCCAAAATAAAGTCTGCCACTGTTTTCCCATCTATTTGCTGTGAAGTGATGGGACTGGATGCCATGATCTTAGTTTTCTGAATGTTGAGCTTTAAGCCAACTTTTTCACTCTCCTCTTTCACTTTCATCAAGAGGCTCTTTAGTTCTTTTTTGCTTTCTGCCATAAGGGTGGTGTCATCTGCATATCTGAGGTTATTGATGTTTCTCCCAGCAATCTTGATTCCAGCTTGTGCTTCATCCAGTCCAGCATGTCTCATGATGTACTCTGCATGAAAGTTAAATAACAAGTGTGACAATGTACAGCCTTGACATCCTCCTTTTCCTATTTGGACCAGTCTGTTCTTCCATATCCAATTCTAACTGTTGCTTCTCTACCTGCATACAGATTTCTCAGGAGGCAGGTCAGGTGGACTGGTATTCCCTTCTCTTTAAGAATTTTCCAGTTTGTTGTGACCCACACAGTCAAAGGCTTTGGCATAGTTGATAAAGCAGAATTAGTTGTTTTTTGGAATTCTCTTGCTTTTTCACTGATCCAACAGATGTTGGCAATTTGATCTCTGGTTCTTCTAACTTTTCTAAATCCAGCTTGAACATCTGGAAGTTCATGCTTCATGTACTGTTGAAGCCTGTCTTGGGGAGTTTTGAGCATTACTTTGCTAGTATGTGAGATGAGTGCAATTGTGGGTGGTGTGAGCATTCTTTGGCATTGCCTTTCTTTGGGATTGGAATGAAAACTGACATTTTCCAGTCCTGTGGCCACTGCTGAGTTTTCCAAATTTGCTGGCATATCAAGTGTAGCACTTTAACAGCATCATCTTTTAGGATTTGAAATAGCTCAACTGGAATTGAGGATTTTGGATTAGGAGGCAATTTAAAGAGTTGGGATAATATGGTAGTCGTCCTAATACAATTCTAGCAGCTGACTGAGCACTTTTGGATTGAACTGGATCTAATAATACTACGGACGCACAATTAGCATTAATATGTCATTGATTTCACTTTTATTATTAAGTCAAATACTAATCCTAAACAGTCTCTTCAAAGAATATAATGTTCTAGTTACAGTCAGTTCAGAATTCCACTGTGACTTTAGATAAGTCTTTTCTCCTTGAAGTCCTCTTTGAAAAAAGTATAAGTAAGGATAAAAATCGAATATCACAAACTTATTTTGAATGTCAAATAAAAGAATGACTATAAAATACTTAGCACAGTGTATTAACAAAAATATGTTCATACTAAACATTAGTACAAAAGAATTAACCCTTGAAGACTTCTGTATTTGATTTAAGCAGAAGAAAATACCTCTTTGTTTACTTCTCAGATTTTTTGTTTTGCCATCCTGCTTCTTTGTTAAATGGTTTATTTATTAAAATCACAACCATCATCATTAGGCTGTTACATGACCAAGCAAGAAATCAAGCTTTTCTTTTTTTCTTTTTGCCAGAAAAAAAATTCTTTTATATTCCTGTTCTCCAGATCTCTAAGTGAAAGTGAAGTTGCTATTAGTCTCATAAGCCTTTATAGATTTATATAGATTCAAAGTTTTCAGCAATTATATTTAGAGAGAAATTAGACATGAAAACTCTAAACACAATAAGGGTAAGTTTGCTATTTTCTTTTTATTTTCTCTCTAAATGTATCTGGCACAAAATAGGAATTTAGACATTTTTTGCATAAGTAACGGACTTTTGGACTCTGTGGGAGATGGAGAGGGTGGGATGATTTGGGAGAATGGCATTGTAACATGTATACTATTATGTAAGAAACGAATCGCCAGTCTATGTTCGATACAGGATACAGGATGCTTGGGGCTGGTGCACCGGGATGATCCAGAGAGATGATATGGGGTGGGAGGTGGGAAAGGGGTTCAGGATTGGGAACTCATGTACACCCGTGGTGGATTCATGTCAATGTATGGCAAAACCAATACAGTATTATAAAATAAAGTAAAAATAAAAATTAAAAAATAAATAAACAATAAAAATTTTATATATTTTTAAAAGTAAGATTTTCAAACATGCTGAAAAAAAGGAATGAACTTTATAGTACCCCTCCCAGGTGGCACTAGTGGTAAAAACCCACCTGCCAATGCAGGAGACATAAGAGATGTGGGTTCAATTCCTGGGTGTGGAAGATCACCTAGAGGAGGAAATGGAAGCCCACTCCAGTATTGCCTGAAGAATCCCCAGGGACAGAGGAGCTTGGTGGGCTACAGTCCATGGGGGTCACAGAGTTGGACACACTGAGGCAACTGAGCATGCATGCATGCCCATATGAACACACCCACTGTTAATATGTTACTATACTTGATTTATCAGTTATCCCTCCATCTACCTACAGTTCAATCCTTCCTTTTATTTATTTCAAAAAAAATCAGGTATACATACTCCTAAAAACCTTAACATATATATAATCAATTAAAGGTCAATTATTTGTTAATTAGTGGCACAATGGTGAAGAATCCACCTGCCAATGCAGGAGATTCAGGAGACTCGATTCAATCCCTTCGCCCTGGAAGAGGACATGGAACCCCGCTCCAGTACTCTTGCGTGGAAAATCCAATGGACAGAGGATCCTGATGGGCTGCAGTCCATGGGGTTGCAAAGAATTAGACATGACTGAGCAAAGGTCATTTTTTGTGAATTTATTTTAAAATAAAATGTCTGTATGATGAACTGCACAAATCTTAAGTGTATTACTTGATACATTACGACAGCTGTGCAAAACTTTGCAATCCAATTGACTATCAAGGTACAGGACATTATCATTATGCAATAAAAGTCTTCATGCTTTTTTATAGCCAGATTCCTTTCCCATCAAACCCCAGATGTAACCACAAAACTGATTAATTTCACCTATTTTAAACTTTATGTAAATGAAACCATTCTACATATACTTTCTTGTATAAACTTCATTCTCATCTCTTGAGATTTATATATGCTATTGTGTTTATTGATAATACCTTCATTTTTATTGCTGAGCAGTTTTCCATCATATGAATATGACTTACTTTTCAAAATCCAGTCTGTTGATGGCAACTTAGGAACTTACCAGTTTTTACCAGTTTTTCTTAAATCTATATGAGCTTTCTTGACAAGCTGGTGTGGCCATTATCTTTAACTGCTTACTCTTCAGTAAATATGTGTGCATGTTAGTCACTCGGTCATGTCCAACTTTTTGCAACTCCATGGACTGTACCCATCAGGGTCTTCTGTCCTTGGGATTCTCTGGGCAAGAATATTGAAGTGGGTTGTCATTTCCTTCTGCAGGGGATCTTCCCAATTCAGGGATCAAACCTGGTCTCCTGCATTGCAGGCAGATTCTTTACTGTCTGAGCCACTGTGAGTGAGTAAATATTTAGGAGTACGGTTGTGGAGGTAAATAACAGAAGTAGCTTTAAGTTCAGTTCAGTTGCTCAGTTGTGTCCGACTCTTTGCAACCCCATGAATCATAGCTGCCAGGCCTCCCTGTCCATCACCAACTCCTGGAGTTCACTCAAACTCATGTCCATTGAGTCGGTGATGCCATCCAGCCATCTCATCCTCTGCCGTCCCCTTCTTCTCCTGCCTCCAATCCCTGCCAGCATCAGGGTCTTTTCCAATGAGTCAACTCTTTGCATGAGGTGGCCAAAGGATTGGAGTATCAGCTTCAGCATCAGTCCTTCCAATGAACACCCGAGACTGACCTTCAGGATGGACTGGTTGGATCTGTTTGCAGTCCAAGGGACTCTTAAGAGACTTCTCCAACACCACAGTTCAAAAGCATCAATTCTTCGGCACTCAGCTTTCTTCACAGTCCAACTCACATCCATACATGACCACTGGGAAAACCATAGCCTTGACTAGATGGACCTTTGTTGGCAAAGTAATACATCTACTTTTCAATATACTATCTAAGTTGATCATAACTTTCCTTCCAAGGAGTAAGCGTCTTTTAATTTCATGGCTGCAATCACCATCTGCCATGATTTTGGAGCCCCCAAAATAAAGTCTGACAGTTTCCAATGCTTCCCCATCTATTTGCCATGAAGTGATGGGACCGGATGCCATGATCTTCATTTTCTGAATGTTGAGCTTTAAGCCAACTTTTTCACTCTCCTCTTGCACTTTCACCAAGAGGCTTTTGAGTTCCTCTTCACTTTCTGCCATAAGGGTGGTATCATCTGCATATCTGAGGTTATTGATATGTCTCCCGGAAATCTTGATTTGAGCTTGTGTTTCTTCCAGCCCAGCGTTTCTTATGATGTACTCTGCATAGAAGTTAAATAAGCAGGGTGACAATATACAGCCTTGACGTATTCCTTTTCCTATTTGGAACCAGTCTGTTGTTCCAAGTATCTTTAGGCTTGTCTTTAAAAAGACATTGCCAGATCTTTTCTCAAAATGTTCGTAACTTTAGTTTTATTTCCTTGTTAACTTATAATTTATAAATTAGACTAAGCTACTCATTCCCTTGCTTCTATCACCAGTCATATCCAAAACTAGGTGTTATTTTTGCTTTACCTCCATCTCTTATTCATTCTGGAGTTATTTCTCCACTGATCTCCAGTAGCATATTGAACACCTAATGACCTGGGGAGTTCATCTTTCAGTGTCCTATCTTTTTGCCTTTTCATAATGTTCATAGGGTCCTCAAAGCAAGAATACCACCCTGGTTTGCCATTCCTTTCTCCAGTGGACCACAGTTTGTCTGAACACTCCACAATGACCCATCCATCATGGGTGGCCAACATGGCATGGCTCATAGCTTCATTGAGTTAGACAAGGCTGTGGTCTATGTGATAGATTGGTAGTTTTCTGTGATTGTGGTTTTCAGTCTGTCTGTCCTCTGATGGAGAAGGATAAGAGGCTTATGGAAGCTTCCTGATGGGAGAGACTGACAGAGGGGGAAACTGGGTTTTGTTCTGAGGGCAGGGCCAGCTCAGTTCAGTCACTCAGTCATGTCCAACTCTTTGTGACCCAATGATCGCAGCACACCAGGCCTCCCTGTCCATCACCAACTCCAGGAGTTCACTCAGACTCGCGTCCATCGAGTCAGTGATGCCATCCAGCCATCTCATTCTCTGTCGTCCCCTTCTCCTCTGGCCCCCAATCTCCCCCAGCATCAAAGTCTTTTCCAATGAGTCAACTCTTCACATGAGGTGGCCAAAGTACTGGAGTTTCAGCTTTAGCATCATTCCTTCCAAAGAAATCCCAGGGTTGATCTCCTTCAGAATGGACTGGTTGGATCTCTTTGCAGTCCAAGGGACTCTCAAGAGTCTTCTTCAACACCACAGTTCAAAAGCATCAATTCTTTGGCACTCAGCCTTCTTCACAGTCCAACTCTCACATCCATACATGACCACTGGAAAAACCATAGCCTTGACTAGATGGACCTTAGTCAGCAAAGTAATGTCTCTGCTTTTGAATATGCTATCCAGGTTGGTCATAACTTTTCTTCCAAGGAGTAAGTGTCTTTTAATTTCATGGCTGCAATCACCATCTGCACTGATTCCGGAGCCAAAAAAAAACAAAGTCTGACACTGTTTCCACTGTTTCTCCATCTATTTCCCATGGAGTGATGGGACCGGATGCCATGATCTTCGTTTTCTGAATGTTGAGCTTTAAGCCAACTTTTTCACTCTACTCTTTCACTTTCATCAAGAGGCTTTTTAGTTCCTCTTCACTTTCTGCCATAAGGGTGGTGTCATCTGCATATCTGAGGTTATTGATATGTCTCCCGGCAATCTTGATTCCAGCTTGTGTTTCTTCCAGCCCAGAGTTTCTCATGATGTACTCTACATATCAGTTAAATAAGCAGGGTGACAATATACAGCCTTGACGTACTCCTTTTCCTATTTGGAACCAGTCTGTTGTTCCATGTCCAGTTCTAACTGTTGCTTCCTGGCCTGCATACAGATTTCTCAAGAGGCAGGTTAGGTGGTCTGGTATTCCCGTCTCTTTCAGAATTTTCCACAGTTTATTGTGATCCACACAGTCAAAGGCTTTGCCATGGTCAATAAAGCAGAAGTAGATGTTTTTCTGGAACTCTCTTGCTTTTTCGATATCCAGCAGATATTGGCAATTTGATCCCTGGTTTCTCTGCCTTTGATAAAACCAGCTGGAACATCAGGGAGCTCATGGTTCACGTATTGCTGAAGCCTGGCTTGGAGAATTTGGAGCATTACTTTACTAACATGTGAGATGAGTGCAATTGAGCGGTAGTTTGAGTATTCTTTGGCATGGCATTGCCTTTCTTTGAAATTGGAATGAAAACTGCCCTTTTCCAGTCCTGTGGCCATTGCTGAGGTTTCCAAATGCTGGCATATTGAGTGCAGCACTTTCACAGCATCATCTTTCAGGATTCTAAATAGCTCTACCGGAATTCCATCACCTCCACTAGCTTTGTTCGTAGTGATGCTTTCTAAGGCCCACTTGACTTCACATTCTAGGTTGTCTGGCTCTAGATGAGTGATCACACCATCGTAATTATCCAGGTCATGAAGATCTTTTTTGTACAGTTCTTCTGTGTATTCTTGCCACCTCTTCTTAATATCTTCTGCTTCTGTTAGGTCCAGACCATTTCTGTCCTTTATTGAACCCATCTTTGCATGAAATGTTCCCTTGGTATCTCTAATTTTCTTGAAGAGATCTCTAGTCTTTCCCATTCTGTTCTTTTCCTCTATTTCTTGCACTGATCACTGAAGAAGGCTTTCTTATCTCTTCTTGCTATTCTTTGGAACTCTGCATTCAGATGCTTATATCTTTCCTTTTCTCCTTTGCTTTTTGCTTCTCATCTTTTCACAGCTATTTGTAAGGCCTCCCCTGACAGCCATTTTGCTCTTTTGCAATTCTTTTCCATAGGGATGGTCTTGATCCCTGTCTCCTGTACAATGTCACGAACCTCCAACCATAGTTCTTCAGGCACTCTATCAGATCTAGGCCCTTAAATCTATTTCTCACTTCCACTGTATAATCATAAGGGATTTGATTTAGGTCATACCTGAATGGTCTAGTGTTATTCCCTACTTTCTTCAATTTCAGTCTGAATTTAGTAACAAGAAGTTCATGATCTGAACCACAGTCAACTCCTGGTCTTGTTTTTGTTGACTGTACAGAGCTTCTCCATCTTTGGCTGCAAAGAATATAATCAATCTGATTTCACTGTTGACCATCTGGTGATGTCCATATGTAGAGTCTTCTCTTGTGTTGTTAGAAGAGGGTGTTTGCTATGACCAGTGCATTTTCTTGGCAAAACTCTATTAGTCTTTGTCCCTCTTCATTCCACATTCCAAGGCCAAATTTGCAGGTTACTCCAGGTGTTTCTTGATTTCCTAGTTTGGCATTCCAGCCCCCTATAATGAAAAGGACATCTTTTTCGGTGTTAGTACTGAAAGGTCTTGTAGGTCTTCATAGAACCGTTCAACTTCAGCTTCTTCAGTGTTACTGATTGGGGCATAGACTTGGATTATTGTGATATTGTATGGTTTGCCTTGGAAACGAACAGAGATTATTCTGTCATTTTTGAGATTACATCCAAGTACGGCATTTTGGACTCTTTTGTTGACCATGATGGCTACTCCATTTCTTCTGAGGGATTCTTGCCTGCAGTAGTAGATATAATGGTCATCTGAGTTAAATTCACCCAATTCCAGTCCATTTTAGTTTGCTGATTCCTAGAATGTTGACATTCACTCTTGCCATCTCTTGTTTGACCACTTCCAATTTGCCTTGATTCATGGACCTGGCATTCCAGGTTCCTATGCAATATTGCTCTTTACAGCATCGGACCTTGCTTCTATCACCAGTCACATCCACAGCTGGGTATTGTTTTTGCTTTAGCTCCATCCCTTCATTCTTTCTGGAGTTATTTCTCCACTGATCTCCAGTAGCATATTGGGCACCTACTGACCTAGGGAGTTCCTCTTTCAGTATCATATCATTTTGCCTTTTCATACTGTTCATGGGGTTCTCAAGGCAAGAATACTGAAGTGGTTTGCCATTCCCTTCTCCAGTGGCCCACATTCTGTCAGACCTCTCCACCATGACCCGCCCTTCTTGGGTTGCCCCACGGGCATGGCTTAGTTTCATTGAGTTAGACAAGGCTGTGGTCCTAGCGTGATTAGATTGACTAGTTTTCTGTGAGTATCGTTACATACCCACAGTTTTCTTTGAGTAAGATAAAGGCAATTTCCTTCAAAAGATCCCATGCTTGTACTACTACACTCAGAGCCCCCAACCCTGCAGCAGGCCACCAAAAACTCACACCTCTGCTGGAGACTCCTGAACACTCACAGGTAAATCTGGGTCAGTATCTTGCAGGGTCATTGCTCCTTTCTCCTGGAGATAACTCCACAAAGAATGAAGAGACAGAGCCAAAGCAAATACCACACCCAGTTGTGGATGTGACTGGTTTTGGAAGCAAGGTCAGAGGCTGTAAAGAGCAATATTGCACAGGAACCTGGAATGTTAGGTCCATGAATCAAGGCAAATTGCAAGTGGTCACACAGGAGATGGCAAGAGTGAACATCGATGTTTTAGGAATCAGCAAATTACAATGGACTGAAAAGGGTGAATTTAACTCAAATGACAATTATACTTCTACTGTGGGCAAGAATCCCTTAGAAGAAATGGAGTAACCCTCATAGTCAACAAAAGAGTCCAAAATGCAGTACTTGGATGCAATCTCAAAAACAACAGGATGATCTCTGTTCATTTCCAAGGCAAACCATTCAATATCATGGTAATCCAGGTCTATGCCCTGACCAGTTATGCTGAAGAAGCTGAAGTTGTATGGTTCTATGAAGACCTACAAAACTTTTTAGAACTAACACCCAAAAAAGATGTCCTTTTCATTATAGGGGACTGGAATGCCAAACTAGGAAGTCAAGAAACACCTGAAGTAACAAGCAAATTTGGCCTTGGAGTACAGAATGAAGCAAGACAAAAGCTAATAGAGTTTTGCCAAGAGAACACACTGGTCATAGCAAACAACCACTTCTAACAACACAAGAGAAGACTCTACACATGGACATCACCAGATGGTCAACATCGAAATCAGATTGATTATATTCTTTGCAGCCAAAGATAGAGAAGCTCTATACAGTCAGCAAAGACAAGACCAGGAGCTGACAGTGGCTCAGACCATGAACTCCTTATTGCCAGATTCAGACTGAAATTGAAGAAAGTAGTGGAAACCACTAAACCATTCAGATATGACTTAAATCCTTTGATTATTCAGTGGAAGTGAGAAATATATTTAAGTGTCTAGATCTGATAGACAGAGTGCCTGAAGAACTATGGTTGGAGGTTCGTGACATTGTACAGGAGACAGGGATCAAGACCATCCCCAATATAAAGAAATGCAAAAAAGCAAAACGGCTGTATGAGGAGCCCTTATAAATAGCTGTGAAAAGAAGAGAAGTGAAAACAAAGGTGAAAAAGAAAAATATACCCATTTCAGTGCAGGGTTCCAAAGAATAACAAGGAGAGAAAAGAAAGACTTTGTCAGTGATCAACACAAGGAAATAGAGGAAAACAATTGAATGGGTAAGACTAGAGATGTCTTCAAGAAAATTAGAGGTACCAAGGTAACATTTCATGCAAAGATGGGCTCAATACAGGACAGAAATTATATGGACCTAATAGAAGCAGATGATATTAAGAAGAGGTGACAACATTACACAAAAGAACTACAAAAAAGTTCTTCATGACCCATTAATCATGATGATATGATCACTCACCTAGAGCCAGACATCCTGGAATGTGAAGTCAAGTGGGCCTTAAGAAGCATCATTATGAACAAAGCTAGTGGAGGTGATGGAATTCCAGTGGAGCTATTTCAAATCCTAAAAGATGATTCTGTGAAAGTGCTGCACTCAATATGCCAGCAAATTTGGAAATCTCAGCAGTGGCCACAGGACTGAAAAAGGACAGTTTTCATTCCAATCCCAAACAAGGGCAATGCCAAAGAATGCTCAAACTACCACACAATTGCACTCATCTCACATGCTTGTAAAGTAATTCTCAAAATTCTCCAAGCCAGACTTCAACAGTATGTGAGTCATGAACTTCCAGAGGTTCAAGCTAGTTTTAGAATAGGCAGAGGAACCAGAAATCAAATTGCCAGCATCTGCTGGATCATTGAAAAAGCAAGAGAGTTCCAGAAAAACATCTACTTCTGCTTTATTGACTATGCCAAAGCCTTTGACTGTGTGTATCACAATAAATTGTGGAAAATTCTGAATGACATGGGGATACCAGACCACCTACCTGCCTCTTGGGAAATCTGTGTGCAGGTCAGGAAGCAACGGTTAGAACTGGACATGGAACAACAGACTGGTTCCAAATAGGAAAAGGAGTACTTCAAAGCTGTATATTGTCACCCTGCTTATTTAACTTATAGGCAGAGTACATCATGAGAAACGCTGAGTTGAATGAAGCACATGCTGGAATCAAGATTGCCGGGAGAAATATCAATAACCTCAGATATGCAGATGACACCACTCTTATGGCAGAAAGTGAAGAACTAAGGAGCTTCTTGATGAAAGTAAAAGAGGAGAGTGAAAAAGTTGGCTTAAACCTCAACATTCAGAAAACTAAGTTCATGGCATCCAGTTCCTAAGCTTAATGGCAAATAGATGGGTAAACCATGGAAACAGTGACAGACTTTGTTTTTTGGGGCTCTGAAATCACTTCAGATGGTGAGTGCAGCCATGAAATGAAAAGATGGTTACTCCTCAGAAGGAAAGTTATGACTAACCTAGACAGCATATTAAAAAGCAGAGCTATTACTTTGCCAACAAAGTCCATCTAGTCAAAGCTATGGTTTTTCCAGTAGTCATATATGGATGTGAGAGTTGGACTATAAAGAAAGTTGAGCACCAAAGAATTGATGCTTTGAACTGTGGTGTTGGAGAAGACTCTTGAGAGTCCCTTGGACTGCAAAGAGATCCAACCAGTCCACCCTAAAGGAGGTCTGTCCTGGATGTTCATTGGAAGGACTGATATTGAAACTGAAACTCCAGTACTTTGGCCACCTGATGTGAAGAAACAGCTCATTGGAAAATACCCTGATGCTGGGAAACATTGAAAGCAGGAGGAGAAGTGGACCACAGAAGATGAGATGGCTGGATGGCATCACCAAGTCAATGGACATGAGTTTGAGTAAACTGCCAAAGTTGGTGATATACAGGCAGGCCTGGCATGCTGCAGTCCATGGGGTTGCAAAGAGCAAGACAGGACTGAGCGACTGAAGTGAACTGAACTCATCCCCCGGTAAAAGAGAGGTGAACATTAAGTGTAAGGCATTGCACAGCAGGATGACACTGTCAGTAAAGCCAGTCCTTTTAAAGATGCATAAAGATGGAAAAAGTATAATTTTATGAAAAGAGAATATCTCTTACTTTTTAAATTTATTTAATTTAAAATCACTCTGTGGAATAGTCTAGATTCTTATTAAAAATAATAATGTTAGGCTTTATTCCTATAAAGAAAATAATCAAAATATTATTTTGATTATAATCATAACAGCATTTATTTTGATACATTCAATTAAGTGCTAGATATCCTCATGTATTCTTTTGAGCCAAACCTAATTTAGACCATAATTGAAATTACAGTTCTTTTTAATATAGACCCAGTAGCATATATCAGTTTTCTAGAGTTGCTTCAGTTCAGCTCAGTTCAGTCACTCAGTCACATCTGACTCTTTGTGATCCCGTGAACCACAGCACGCCTGGCCTCCCTGTCCATCACCAACTCCTGGAGTCCACCGAAACCCATGTCCATTGAGTCAGTGATGCCATCCAACCATCTCATCCTCTGTTGTCCCCTTTCCCTCCTGCCCTTAATCTTTCCCAACATAAGGGTCTTTTCAAATGAGTCAGCTCTTCTCATCAGGTGGCCAAAGTATTGGAGTTTCAGCTTCAACATCAGTCCTTCCAATGAACACCCAGGACTAATCTTTAGGATAGACTGGTTGAATCTCCTTGCAGTCCAAGGGACTCAGAAGAGTCTTCTCCAACACCACAGTTCAAAAGCATCAGTTCTTCGGCACTCAGCTTTCTTCACAGCTTTTCTTCTCACATCCATACATGACTACTGGAAAAACCATAGCCTTGACTAGGTGGACTTTGTTGGCAAAGTAATGTCTTTGCTTTTCAATATGTTATCTAGGTTGGTCATAACTTTACTTGCAAAGAGTAAGCGTCTTTTACTTTCATGGCTGCAATCACCATCTGCAGTGATTTTGAAACCCAAAAAAAAGAAAGTCTGACACTGTCTCCACTGTCTCCCCATCTATTTGCCATGAAGTGATGGGACCAGATGTCATGATCTTAGTTTTCTGAATGTTGAGCTTTAAGCCAACTTTTTCACTCTCCTCTTTCACTTTCATCAAGAGGCTCTTTATTTCTTCTTCACTTTCTGCCATAAGGGTGGTGTCATCTGCATATCTGAGGTTATTGATATTTCTCTTGGCAATTTTGATTCCAGCTTGTGCTTCCTCCAGCCCAGACCAAACTGCTATAACCTATGTAACTTGAAACAACAGAAATGCATTGGCTCACAGTTCTGAACCCTCAGAAGTTTGAAATCAAACATGTCCTGACTTGCTCTTTCTGACCTGTAGGGGAAAAATCTTCCTATTCTATCTTTCTCTGGTGGTTTGATAGCAGTCCTCAGCATCCTTTGGATTGCAGCTTAAGCACCTCAGTCTCTACCTCCACTTCACATGGTACACTCTCTTTACATGCCTGTGTCTCTACTCTTTTGTAAGAACACCAGTCCTATTTTTTTATGGCTTAACCTAATGACCTCATCTTAACTTGATTACATTTTCAAAAACTTTATTCAAATAAGGTCACCCTCATGGGCACCAGTGGTTAAGAATTCACTGTATCTGTTTAGGGATCACAATTCAACTCATATCATAGACCATATATTTAATTTATTTTCCGTTGTGAGTGTAGTGTGATATGGCAGCAACATTTAAACGTTAGTCATTTCCTTCTTGAATATATCAGGATGTTTGATCATGCAGAAATTATTTGACTGTTGGAATAAGTATGTATTTTGGATTTTGCTAGCAGTTTTATTTTTAAATTTTATCTTCCTAGTCTAATAGTTTTAGAAACAATCATACAGAATGCAGATTATGGTAACAACTCTTTCCTTCAACTTATTATGTAAAAACACCAAACAATAACAGTCCATTTCACAAAATCAGCAAAACATTACTGACTGAAAAAAACAGCTTAAAGAGTGAGCTTGTACAACTCTGCATCAAGAAAGCCTATTTGCCACCAAAAAATATTTGGGGTAACTGAAAAATAACGTTTTAAAAAGATTGTGCTTATTAGTTATAGTTCTAGCAAAGCCATTGATTTTTTTTTCTCTTGCTTGCACTAATGGAAGTTCCAAATCAAGTAGATTCAAAATCTCCTAAAAGTACTTAAATTTCATAAAGAAATAGAACTTCCTTACCTCATGTCATTTTGAGAGATTAACCTATTATAAACTCAAGTTTTATTTGCAATGCTCACCATCTATTCTAATAGAAAAAAGAAAAAGACAGACATAGAGGTGAAGAAAGAAGAGATTGATTTTAAACAATGTAATGAAGGAGAAACTACAAAGTGTCATAGGTAAACAAACCTTTGAAAATAAATATATTCTAGCAAAAGTAAAAAAAAAAAAAGAAACATACTAATTAGCTATGAATTTTGGACAACGTTTTAAGTCCAAGACAGAATACATTTGTATGTTCTGTGTACAGAAGCGAAAAGTATAATAGCCTGCCTTACAGTACACAGAAATGGAAGGTCAGCATTATCTAAGTTGGCACAACTAGATGAGGCTAGAGACCCTGAATTTGATTGATTTTTTTTAACTCTAAAGGTTAGTAACTTTACTTGAAAAAAATCTTACCTTAACCATTCTCCAGGGTTTAACTGCAAAGTCTGGTTTTAAGTCCCAGCTGTAGAAGAAACTAAATCGAGGTAGACAGAAATGAGTTCTATCATAAGATTCTGATTTCATCTATGCCTAGGGGCACACTCAGCTAATGGTGTCCTTCAAAAAATTAATGGTTTATAAATGTGGGTAGGTAATTCCATTAGATTCTAAGTCTCGTATTTCAGTTAATAAATTCAGAGAAGACAGCATGGTTTGGAGGATGAAAGATCAGCATATAGACATAATCAATAAGTAACAAAAACAACTTAAAACATTTACTTTAAAAAGAATAGGTCTGTATGCTTATTTATTTATTTTTTACATTTTTAATATAAATTTTTTTATTTTAATTGGAGGTTAATTACTTTACAATATTGTATTGGTTTTGTCCTACATCGACATGAATCCACTACAGGTATGCACGTGTTCCCCATCCTGAACCCCCCACCCTCCTCCCTCTCCGTACTGTTGTAAATTCTTCTGCCCTCATTTTTTATTAGAGTAATATAACTGAAATTAGTTCCACGAAACAAGAGGATTAAAATGTTAGGAGTTACAATGATAGTACTGGAAATAGATGTGAGAAAGAAAAAAGGGGGGGTAAAATTATTATCAGAAAACTAAGGGCAAAAATTTGAAGCTCTACTCTATGAGCTGATGGCAAAAACTTGCACCTTCACAGCGTTAAAGGGATTAAGCCCTCAGATCCTTTCCTCAGAGTAAAACTTGTCATTGCTTCTCAGAATCTTGACCTCTTAGCTTTCATTTGGCACACCACGGTCCTTCAGTCCAAACAGAGATAGTGAAAATGTGTCAACTTTTGAGATCGCTGGTTGACGTGGAGTCAGATTTCCTAATAATTTTAAGGCAAAGAATATATCAGCTTAGAAAAGTAAATAGCTAAACAAACAAAAAAGATGGCAGCTATTGCCTCTGTTTCACTGACAGCTCCCTACAAAATATAGATCCTCATACAGCAGAGGCAATCAAATTATCCTCAAGTTTATTTACAATTTGACTTAAAAAAAAATGTTCAGCTATTTAATCAGATGTGTCAAATTTTATATTTATTTGAAGCATTTTAGAAAACCTACATTTATTGACATTTCTATTACAAGAAAGTTTAAATCCATGTTTAATTACACATTGGAGCAAAATATCAATTCAGGAAAGAATAATTACAATGAATATTAAAGCTATATTGAGACTGAGACAAGAAACTTTTTATTCAGGTATGGATTAAACCTAAACTTTCATAAGTGAATAAAATAGATTAATGAAATATTATAATAATACAAAACAGAACATTTTCTTTTTGGAAAGTGACAGGAGTTTCTGCTGCCTCTTCAGCTAGTAGTAAATAGGTAAATATTCTTATAAATACTGTATCTTAATCAATCCTAAGATTCTACCAGTCATAGGGTATATTATAAATCTTGACTAGTACCTTTTGTGTGGAAAGTTGCACCAGTGCACACAGCAATTTATAATGAAGCTTGATTGGAGAAATATTAAAATGAGAAAACACTATTTTCACAAGAAAAGAAATATCATGTGATATTTTAGAATCCATTTCTTTATCTTTTATTTATTAAAGTGGAAACACTTTGCACCAGGATGGGGGACAGTCATCTTGTGGTATAGCATTCCACCCATCAACACAGGAAAAACTGATGAAATTGGAGATTATGTCTTTCAAAAAATGAAAGAAAAAGCCATGCAAATGCTGTGCCATACATTTGGTGGGAGAGTATATATATGTACAAGCAAAAAAAAAAAAAAAAAACTTCTGAGAAACACATCACTCATTAAATACAATATATTCTAAGTTATGCTAATTTGTAATTCATAATAAACACCGTATATTGACTGAAACTTACTTTCTACACTCTAAAAGATAAGAAAAGGTTTTCTAAGCAAGTTGATAATGTAAACAGGAAATCATTTATCCTACTTGAGAGTGAGAGTCAGGAAATTTTTTGAAGTTTGGCAACAGTATTGTTAAAAAATAAATGAGCTCATGATAAATCTTATGTGAAAAAGTATTGACTAGACTGCCTGAGATACAAAGCCCAGCCAACCATAAACTGTTTCCTTCTTTAATGCTTTGAGATTATCAGAATTTTCAGTTTGTGAAGCCTCCAGTGTGGATGAGTTAATAAGGATCTAACATTGAGCTACTACTTCTTGATAAAACGTAAAGGGCTGAGAAGTGGAATGAAAGAGAGTTACTGTCTCTCAGGGCTCCCCCTTGCCCTTGCCAGATGAGATCTGCTGTCTCTCCATGAGTCCCCTGGAGCTTCCCTTGTGGCTCAGCTGGTAAAGAATTGGCCTGCAATGTGGGAGACCTGGGTTTGACCCATGGATCAGAAGATCCCCTGGAGAAGGGAAAGGCTACCAGCTCCAGTATTCTGACCTAGAGAATTCCATGGATACAGTCCATGGGGTCTCAAAGAGTTAGACATGACTGAGCGACTTTCATTCTCTCACTCCCTGAGTCCCAGTATCATAAGCAAATATTTCATTTAGATCACCTGGCCCACTGTTTTGAATTGATTTAATCATTATTAGAGCACTGTTTTTAGACTGTAAATTTCTCTATTTTAGGATTATATTTAGCATAACTTTTATATCCTAAAGGCTAATGATTGCCTAGAATATTGCAAGTGCTTAAGAAGTGTTGAAATGATAAGTGTTATTTTGAATTATTTATGAAAGTATCCCTCCAGAGAAGTTTCAGGTGAATTTTGGCAAAAACAAACAAACAAACAGATAACTTTCATTTGAGTTTCATGTCAGTTTTATAGTCGCTAAGTCATGTTCTACTCTTTGTGGCCCCATGGACTGCATGCAGCATGCCAGGCTTCCCTGTCCTTCACCCCAGAGTTTGCTCAAACCCATGTCCATTGAACTGGTGATGTCATCCAACCATCTCATTCTGTCACCCCCTTCTCATCCTGTCCTCAATCTTTCCCAGCATCAGGATCTTTACAAATGAGTCAGCTCTTTGCTTCAGGTAGCAAAAGTGTTCGAGATTCACCTTCAGCATCAGTCCTTCCACTGAATATTCAGGGTTGATTTCCTTTAGAATTGAATGGTTTGATATCTTTGTTCTACAAGGGATTCTCAAGAGTCTTCTCCAACACCACGGTTCAAAAGCATCAATTCTTTGGCACTCAACTTTCTTTGTGGTCCAACTCTCACATCCATACATGATTACTAGAACCACCATAGCTTTGACAACAACGAGTTTGTTTGCAAAGTGATGTCTCTGCTTTTTAACATTCTATCTAGGTTTGTTACAGCTTTTCTTCTAAGGAGAAAGTGTCTTTTAATTTAATGGCTTCAGTCACTATCTGCAGTGATTTTGGAACCCAAGAAAATAACATCTGTTACTGTTTCCACATTTTCCCCTTCTGTTTGCCATGAAGTTATGGAATTGAATGTCATGATCTTTGTTTTCTGCATGTTGAGTTTTAAGCCAGCTTTTTTACTCTCCTCTTTCAACTTCAGGAAGAGGCTCTTTAATTCCTCCTCACTTTCTGCCATTAGAGTGGTATTATCTTTACTGGCTTTAAGGTAAATTAAAATTATGAAATAAAATTAACAGAAAATAGTAGCATTTTTAAAGATCAGGCCTTTTTCTTGATTTGAAAGAATGTATTCAATTTTATATTATTAAAACAAGATACATGTTTTAAAATAACACAAAAGTTTAATCTACTTGTGTCTTTCTCATGCAGAAGCAGTTAATAGCTCTATTCAGTCCTCGACATGGAGGGGAAGTGAGTTCTTCTGCATCCTGCCTCTGTATTCCTCTGCCTGAAATTTCGAATTTTGCCTAGAGGGACCTCAAATATCATTTGTTCCAGGACTTTCCTGAGATCTCAGTGTTCTGGATGGAGACAGTATAATCTCCCAGTCAACTTGATAGTGTTATGCAGTGCACATTTATTTTATACTCAGTGCATGAAATGAAAGTACAGCTGAGTTTTCATAGGAATTCAGACAGGGAGAAAGAAGGGGCAATTGCTCCATGGCAGTTTATACTAAATAAAACCATAAATGCACACTGATGTTTTTCTAAAACAGCATGTTGACAAGCTGATTATACATGGAATTTGAGGATGTGCAGTAGCTCTGTCACTTCTTGGATAAAACAATCACTCCAAATCTGTGCTTATAATAAAAGAACAACTCTTCTCAGTCATTCCCAACTCATTTCTAAATTCACACTCTATAGATGTAGACAGGGTTTGATCAATTTCTGGTCAACTGATATAAATTGCCATCTTCAATTTCATTATTTTAAGAGACAGTGGAGTTTCTGAAATATATGTATTTTTAAAATCTCAGGACCATGTCTTGATGGTCAGGAGCAGACAACTAGTTTCTGCTATAATTTACTTTCTAATAGAATACAGTATGTTTTCCTTCTGTGATAGGTATTTTTGATGACTTTCATCTCAGTGTGAGGCTCCTATCACTTCTTAACTAACAACAAAGAAAAAGAATAGGGAAAAGAAATGCACAGGGAATAAAATGCCATTTCACACTGGGTGCTTTGTAAATGTGAGCCAACTCTCACAAATCCTTTAGGCATCAGTAGAAATGGAGCTGAGCCAGAAGAGAAGAAAACATGTCCAAACAGAGAAAGTTTGTTGAGCAAATTGAAATTCACACCTAAAACTGAAAACTTTGAGTTAAACCTACTCTAAAGGGTAGGTTTACTTTACTTTATTATTTTTTTTTTTACTAATTTTTACCTTGGTTTAATTTTAATTTTACTCATTTTTTCCTAAAATGCAAATTTATTAAATATTGATTTTTGTTACAAATTCTTTGCATAATTTCAGTTTCTCCTTCGACTTAATCTTTCAACATAGTAATTATCACACAGGTAAATGGAAATAAAAACATAATGGTAAATATTGGAACAATTTCCTCTGAGTTTGCACACAGAAAAGTAAAATATACTCTTCTGTGTAATTATAGCTCAATATGACAAATATAATCTGGCCTTATTTTCCCAAACCAAAGTCCTTTTATATTATTGCATAATATGTTTAATGAAAACAGTTTGGGGATAATTTACAAAACTTTTACCCTGAATACTGTGTGATTTCATTACTTGAGCAATGAGTATCAAGCTTGTGAAATGAAAGTATTTTGTAATCTGAAAGTAAGATTTTATATAGGAGGAAAGATTAAATTTTATCAAAAGGACAGGTAGAATTAATAATACATTAAATATTATTTGTCCCTTGGGACTCTATTTGAAGTATAAATATAGTTCTCTTCATTTCTAAATTTGATTGACATTGTCATTTACTAACATTGGGGAGATGTTTTTTGAGCTAGAACTTTGCTGGCAAAACTCAACACACTCTATATATGTTTTTTCATCTCTATTATATTTTGTTCTTCATGACCAATTAAGTGGAAGTATGATTAATAATGATTTGGATTTTCACTTCTTGTCTCAGTGAAAGCCAGCTATAACATAATGATTTTAGACTTTTCATTTTGAAACCAGATCTTTCCAGGCTACATATTGACTAGCAATGTATGAAAATTACCATTTCTTCACATCCTCACAATATTTGATTCTGTTGAAATTTCTAATTTTTTAATACCAGTGAGTTTGCCTTCAAAGTTACTTCTTCAGATTTCTTTTTTAAACCCTTTGTCCATTTTTTAAATTATTTTCTTCCTCTTTTCTGTTTCATTTACTATTATTTTTGTTAAGTTGTTAAGTCATATTTGATTTTTTGTGATGCCATGGACTGCAGCATGCCAGGCTCCTCTGTCCTCCAGTATCTCCTGAAGTTTGCTCAAATTCATGCCCATTGAGTCAGTGATGCAATCCTACCATCTCATCCTCATCTCCTCCTTTTACCCTCAATCTTCCCAGCATCAGGGTCTTTTCCAATGAGTTGGCTCTTTGCATCAGTTGGCCAAAGGATTGGAGCTTCAGCTTCAACCTCAGTCCTTCCAATGAACATTCAGGGTTGATTTCCTTTAGGATTGACTGCTTTGATATCCTTGCAATCTATGGGACTCTCAAGAGTCTTCTCCAACACAACGATTCAAAAACTTCATTTTTTTTGGTGCTCAACGTTTTTTATGATCCAGCTCTCACATCCGTACTTGACTACTGGAAAAATAATAGCTTTGACAATTCAGACATTTGTTGGCAAAGTAATGTCTCTGCTTTTTAATATGCTATCTAAGTTTGTCATAGCTTTCCTTCCAAGGAGCAAAAGTCTTTTAATTTCATGCCTGCAGTCACCATCCACAGTGATTTTGGTGCCCAAGAAAATAAAATCTGTCACTGTTTTCTCTATTTCCCCTTTTATTTGTCACGAAGTGATATGACTGGATGCCATGATCTTTTGTCTTTAATGTTGAGTTTCAAGCCACCTTTTTCATTCTCTCCTTTCACCCTCATCAAGAGACTCTTTAGTTCCTCTTTTCTGTTTACCATTAGAGTAATATCATCTGTGTATCTAAGATTTTTTATATTTCTCCCAGCCATCTTGATTCCTGCTTATGATTCACCTAGCCTGGCATTTCACATGATGTGCTCTGCATATAAGTTAAATAAGCAGGGTGACAAGATAGAGCCTCGTTGTACTCTTTTCCAATTTGGAACCAGTTGTTCCATGTCTGCTTCTGTTGCTTCTTGACCTGCCTATGGGTTTCTCAGGGGGCAGGTAATTGGTCTTGTATTTCTATCTCTTTAAAAATTTTCCAGAGTTTCTTGTGATCCACAGAATCAAAGGCTTTAGCATAGTCAGTGAAGTAAAAGTAGATGTCTTTCTGGAACATCCTTGCTTTCTCCATGATCCAATGAATGTTAGCAATTTGAACTCCGGTTCGTCTGCCTCTTTGAAACCCAACTTTTACATCTGCAAGTTTTCAGTTCCATAGTGCTGAAGTCTTGCTTGAAGAATTTTGACCATAACCTTACTAGCATGTGAATTGAATGCAATCACATGGTAGTTTAAACATTCTTTGGCATTGCCCTTCTTTGGAATTGGGATGAAAATTGACCTTTTCCAGTCCTGTGGCTAATGCTGAGTCTTCCAATTTTGCTAACATATTGAGTGCAGGATTTTAACTTCATCATCTTTTACTAGGATTTTAAATGGCTCAGATGAAATCTATCCCTTTCAGTCACTTTGTTTCTGGTAATACTTCTTAAAGTCCACTTGACTTCACACCTGAGATGTCCAGTTCTAGGTGAACCACCATTTTGTGATTACCCAGGTCATTAAGACCTTTCTTGTATAACGCTTCTGTGTATTCATGCCACATCTTCTTAATCTCTTCATTTATTAGAGATAGTCCATTGTTTTAGATAAAGGTTAGGGCAAAGGTTAACTGAATTCTGCCAAGAGAATGCACTAGTCATAGCAAATACCCTTTTTCAACAACACAAATGACAAATTTACATAGAGACAAAACCAAATCACATAATCCAAATCACTGCAGATGGTGACTGCAGCCATGAAATTAAAAGATGCTTACTCCTTGGAAGGAAAGTTATGACCAAACTAGGCAGCATATTAAAAAGTAGAGACATTACTGTGTCAACAAAGGCCCGTCTAGTCAAGGCTATGGTTTTCAAGTAGTCATGTATTGATGTGAGAGCTGGACTATAAAGAAAGCTGAGTGCTGAAGAATTGATGCTTTTGAACTGTGGTGTTGGAGAAGACTCTTGAGAGTCCCTTGGACTGCAAGGAGATCCAACAAGTCCATCCTAAAGCAAATCAGTCCTGGGTGTTCATTGGAAGGACTGATGTTGAGGGTGAAATTCCAATACTTTGGCCATCTGATGTGAAGAGCTGACTCATTTGAAAAGACCCTGATGCTGGGAAAGATTGAGGATAGAAGGAGAAAGGGATGACAGAGGATGAGATTGTTGGATGGCATCACTGACTCAATGGAGATGAGTTTGGGTAAACTCTGGGAGTTAGTGATGGACAGGGAGGCCTGGCATGCTGTGGTTCATGGGGTCACAAAGAATCAGACATGACTGAGCGACTGAACTGAACTGATAACCAAATGGTCAATACCGAAATGAAATTGATGACATTCTTTGTATCTAAAGATGGAAAAGCTGTATACAGTCAGCAAGAACAATACCTGGAGCTGACTGTGGCTCAGATCATCAGCTTCTCAGAACAAATTTCAGGTTTAAACTAAAAAAAAAAACTGAGAAAAAACACTAAGTCAGCCAGGTGTGACTTAAATCAATGTCCATATGAATTTTCAATAGAGGTAATGAACAGATTCAAGGGACTAACTCTAGCTAACAGTGTACTTGAAGAACTATGGACAGAGGTCCATAATATTGTACAGGAGGCATGAATAAAGCCATCCCAAAGAAAAAGAAAACAAGAAGGCAAAGTAGTTATCTGAGGAGGCTTTGCAATAATGGAAGAATGGAGAGAAGTGAAAAGCAAGGGAGATAAGGAAAGGTACATCAATTAAATGCAAAATTCCAAAGAACAGCTAGAAGAGGCAGGAAGGCCTTCTTCAATGAACAGTGCTTAATAATAGAAGAAAACAACAAAAGGGGAAAGACTAGAAATCTCTTCAGGAAAACTGGAAATATCAAGGGAGCATTCCCCCCAAAGATGGGCACAATAAAGGATAAAAATGGTAGAGACCTAGCAGACACTGAAGAGATCAAGAAGAGATGGAAAGAATACAAAGAAGAATTGGATAAAAAAGATCTTAATAAACCAGATTACTATGATAGTGTGGTTAGTCACCCAGAGTTAGACATTCTGGAGTGCGAAGCCAGGTAGGCCTTAAGAAACACTGCTGTTGATAAAGCTAGTGGGTGCAATGAAATTCCAGCAGAACTATTCAAATCCCTAAAGGATAATGCCATCAAGGTTTTCCAATCATTATGTCAGCAAATCTGGAAGACCCAGCAGTGGCCACAGGACTGGAAAAAGGCAGTCCTCATCCCAATTCCCAAGAAGGGTAATACCAAAGAATGTGCTAACCCTCAGACAATTGCACTAATCTTTCTTGCTAGTAAGGCCAAGCTTAAAATCTTGCATGCTAGGCTTCAGCATTATACAAACCAAGAACTTCCAGATGTTCAAGCTGGGTTTAGAAAAGGAAGGAACTAGACTTCAAATTGCCAACATTTGCTGGATTATAGGGAAAGCAAGGGAATTTCAGAAAAACATCTACCTCTGTTTCATTGACTATACAAGAGCCTTTGACTGTGTAGATCATAACAAACTATGGAAAGATTTAGAGAGATGGGAATATCACACCATCTTATCTGTCTCCTGAGAAACATGTATGTGAGTCAAGAAGCAACAGTTAGAACCTGGAATGGAGCAATTGATTGATTCAAGATTGAGGAAGGAGTATGACAGAGCTGTTTTCTCTCAGCCTGTTTGTTTAACCTATACACTGAGGACATCATGAGAAATGATGGCATGGATGAGTTGCAAGCCAGAATCAAAATAGGCAGGAGAAACATCAACAACCTCAGATATGCTGATGATACTACTCTAATGGCAAAAAGTGAAGAGGAACTAAGCAGCCTCTTGATGAGGGTAAAGGAGGAAAGTGAAAGAGCCAGCTTAAGATTAAATTTTTTTCTTCTCATTTTTTTATTTTTATTTTTAATATAGATTTATTTATTTTAATTGGAGGTTAATTCCTTTACAATATTGTATTGGTTTTGCCACACATCAACATGAATCCACCACGGGTGTATACGTGTTCCCCATTCTGAACCCCTCCTCCCACCTCCCTCCCCATACCTTCTCTCTGGGTCATCCCAGTGCATCAGCCTCAGGCATCCTGTATCCTGCATCGACCCTGGACTGGCTATTCATTTCATTTATGATATTGTACATGTTTCAATGCCATTCTCCCAAATCATCCCACCCTCTCCTTCTCCCACAGAGTCCAACAGACTGTTCTATACATCTGTGTCTCTCTTGCTGTCTTGCATACAGGATTATCGTTACCATCTTTCTAAATTCCATATATATGCATTGCTGCTGCTGCTAAGTTGCTTCAGTCGTGTCTGACTCTGTGTGACCCCCATAGACGGCAGCCCATCAGGCTCCCCTGTCCCTGGTATTCTCAACAAATGGGACCTAATTAAAATTAAAAACTTCTGCACAACAAAGGAAACTATAAGCAAGGTGAAAAGACAGCCTTCAGAATGGGAGAAAATAATAGCAAATGAAGCAACTGACAAAGAACTAATCTCAGAAATATACAAGCAACTCCGGCAGCTCAATTTCAGAAAAATAAATGACCCAATCAAAAAATGGGCCAAAGAACTAGACAGACATTTCTCCAAAGAAGACATACAGATGGCTAACAGACACATGAAAAGATGCTCAACATCACTCATTATCAGAGAAATGCAAATCAAAACCACAATGAGGTACCATTTCACACCAGTCAGAATGGCTGCGATCTAAAAGTCTACAAGCAATGAATGCTGCAGAGGGTGTGGAGAAAAGGGAACCCTTTTACACTGTTGGTGGGAACGCAAACTAGTACAGCCACTATGGAGAACACTGTGGAGATTCCTTAAAATGCTGGAAATAAAACTGCCTTGCTGCTGCTGCTGCTGCTGCTGCGTCGCTTCAGTCGTGTCCAACTCTGTGCCACCCAAGAGATGGCAGCCCACCAGGCTCCACTGTCCTTGGGATTCTCCAGGCAAGAACACTGGAGTGGGTTGCCATTTCCTTCTCCAATGCATGAAAGTGAAAAGTGAAAGTGAAGTGGCTCAGTCATGTCCAACTCTTCGCAACCCCATGGACTGCAGCCTACCAGGCTCCTCCATCCATGGGATTCTCCAGGCAAGAGCACTGGAATGGGTTCCATTGTCTTCTCCTTATGACACAGCAATCCCACTTCTGGGCATATACACCAAGGAAACCAGTATTGAGAGAGACACGTGTACCCCAATGTTCATCGCAGCACTGTTTACAATAGCTAGGACATGGAAGCAACCTAGATGGCCATCAGCAGATGAATGGATAAGAAAGCTGTGGTACATATACACAGTGGAGTATTACTCAGCCATTAAAAAGAATATATTTGAATCAGTTCTAATAAGGTGGATGAAACTGGAGCCTATTATACAGAGTGAATTAAGCCAGAAAGAAAAACACAAATACAGTATACTAATGCATATATATGGAATTTAGAAAGACTAAATATTAAAAACATTAAGCTCATGGTATCTGGCCACATTACTACACGGCAAATAGAAGGGGAAAGGTGGAAGCAATGACAGATTTCCTCTTCTTGGTCTCCAAAATCACTGAGGATGGTGACTTCAGGAAAGCGATGACAAACCTAGACAGTGTGTTGAAAAGCAGAGACCATTACTCTGCTAAAAAAAAAAGGTCCGTATAGTCAAGGCTATGATCTTTCCCGTGATTACTTATGGTTGTGAGAGCTGGACCTTAAAGAAGGCAGAATGTCAAAGAATTGATGCCTTCCAATTGTGGTGCTGGAGAAGACTCCTGAAAGTCCTTTGGACAGCAAGGAGATCAAACCAGTCAATTTTAAGGGAGATCAACCCTGAATATTCACTGGAAGGACTGATGCTGAGGCTGAAGCTCCAGTATTTTGATCATCTGATGCGAACAGACAACTCACTGGAAAAGTCTCTGATGCTGGGAAAGACTGGGGGCAGTAGAAAAGGGCATCAGAGGATAAGATGTCTGGGTGGCATCACTGATGCGATGAACATGAACTTGGGCAAACTCCGGAAGACGGTGAGGGACAGGGAAGCCTGGTGTGCTTTAGTCCATGGGGTCACAAAGAGTGAACATGACTTAACAACTGAACAGTAATAACACTGTTTTAGGTGTTATACTGGTAAGACCAGTTTTGTGTTGCAAATGTGTCTTCATGTAATTTTGTCCCTCAGTGAATAGAAATCAGTGTTTTGATATACTTATCCAGTCTCTCTTTGTCTTTAATGTTTTTCATTCATTTGGACTCTATAGATTCTCCAAACCATGACCATAAATATGCTGCCCTACATTCTCCTCTATTCCTTGTATTATACGTTTATGTATGTATGCAAGTATGTATCTATTTATCTATTACTTACATGATTTATCTATCCTTCTTTTATATTTTTCTCCAGAAAGTGAAGCATTGTTTTCTAATATCCTTTACTTTAAAATTAATTATTCTCCACTGAGCTTTGGTGCTACAGTTATCATGGATCAAGTTATCATATTTACATGGCCTCCCTGTCTGTTATTTCATTTATCTGCATTAGTAACACAATATTTGTATTCATATGACTTTATAATATGTCTAGATAGGATGAGGAATTCCAAATTTTTGCCCTTCTTTTCTCAAAGCTGAATTAGATTTTCCTAAATCTCCTAAAGCTCTCAAATTGAAAAAACATGATCAAGGGAACCACATACTCACAAATCTCATCAGGATCAATTCTGTCTTTTAAAAACAGACCCTTCTTCTAGTTTCTGATTGGTATTCTATAGAAATCTCATCAGTCCTCCACACATGGATAGTATTATCAGACAAGGATTTAGAAAGTGTTTACACTCAGGCTTTGGGTCCTAACCCTTCTGCAACTAAATTGATTCCACAATTTTCCCCTTAAGTAATATTCATAGATTCAAATGTAGTTTAAATAAAACATCAACAGGTAGATAGAATAAAATTCTAGATAAAATTCATTTATATAGTTTTTTGGATAAAGGTTGGTACGTATTCAATATATGTATGTATGTACATTTATATATATGTATACACATATTTCCTATCAACTTTGAAATTACAATATTATTGTGCATCAGAAATGTAACTATATACACCCCTGCTTACCCTTTTTTACAGGAATAAACTCCAGGACACAATCATTACAGTTGTTAAATATTCACAAGGTAATGTCATAACTCTTACATATTGATAACTCAGAGCTTTTGTGAGGTATTCAAAAGCCCAGGTCACCTTGTCAATGGTGAAAATATAGAGTATTACTTTGCCTCCCTATGGATATCTTTTCTATTCATTTCATTGAGGTTATATCTTCTGTCAAGTTTTTCACTGTAGATTTAACCTTTCTTTTTTTCACTTGGGAAATATTTTCTGGAGAAAAGGGAAATCTATAATTTCATTTTGTCTTCATCTGGCTTCTTTACAAGAAAATATTTTAATCCTTGACTGTTATACTTTCGTAAAATGGTACAGAATAAAAGTCATCAGAATTATCTGTCTAATTTGAGTTTCTGTCCAATTTGAAAATTGAGTTTTAAAAGAATATTCAAATTAGGAAAAAAGGTGAAATATATCAGCCTACCAGGCTCCTCCATCCATGGGATTTTCCAGGCAAGAGTACTGGAGTGGGTTGCCATTTCCTTCTCTGTCTATTATTTTAATATATTTTAAATAATTTTTAATATTTTAATAAATTATTTATAATCATTTTTCATGGAAATGTAGTACACTTAGGATGAAATTAAGGAATAGATAAGCAGGATGAAACCATGGATAGCAAAAGGTTAAGGAATTTTGTACAAAGTTGTTATTATAGAAACATATTTTGTTTTTAAAGGGTCATTCTAACAATGTGGTGAGTTGGTTCAAAGTGAGCAAGACCAATTGAGCAATTTTGAAATGACTGAAGTAAGAGATTTTGTCCCAGGTGTTGTTGCAGTAGAAATGAGACTGATAAGTGGACTGAGATATCTAGGAAGTGTCTTTGATAGTACTTATGGTTGATTTAGTGTTGGGGAAGATGGGAGGGAAAGGAGTACAAACAAATGATGGAAGACTTGCAAGTCTGTGGCTTAAGCAGCAAAATGCTTTGGGATTTCATGTACTAAGATAAGGAAGATGAAAAGCAGCATATTTAGGAGTTAAGATGAGTTACTCAGTTTCTGACTCTTTGGCTTTATCTGAACACTACTCACATGAGGTAGCCACTAAGGAGCTGGCAATATGAGCCAGAAAGTAAGTCAAGCATAAAGCTAGATATATTCAGGAAGTAAAGCCACCATTTTTTCTTACCTGGAGTTCTGCAAAAACCTTCTCTGTGGTCTAACATCTGTCTAGATCTCTTACATCATCTCATACCTTCTTTCTTTCTTCAGGGTCAAAGACTGCTCCAGGGGTTTTTTGTTTGTTTGTTTGCCTAAGAACATACCAAATGTTTACACATCTCAGGGTTTTTGCCCTAGCTGCTCCTTCAGTATAGATCTTCCTCACAGAAGACAATTTCTGCCCCTCTTCCTATGTATTTCACCACCTATATTTACTATAGTTTGTTTACTCATATCACTAGTGATTAGAGAAGTATCTGGACTTAATATACATTTGTTGAATGAAAGAATCTATATCTGGATGTAGGAACAAACAAGATTAACCAGGGAATGTTGTCAGAGGAAAGAAGTGGGCTCCTTGTAAAACCATCAATAATATTGTCCCGCGCACTAACCGCGGGTGACTGCGCGGGCGCACTAAGTGCGGCCAAGAGGAGCTACCCCACGTCCGAGATCAGGGGCAGCGGCCTAGAGTGCCAGGTTGCAAAACCCAGGAACGGCCAAGAGGAGCTACCCCGTGTCCGAGGTCAGGGGCAACGGCTGGGAGGAGCTCCACCACGTCTGAGGTCAGAGCAACGGCTGGGAGGAGCTAGGCCGAGAGAAGCTACCCTGCATCCGAGGTCAGGGTCGATGGCCGAGAGGAGATACCCCACGTCCGAGGCCAGGGGCTGCGTGGGAAAGAGCAACCTCACGACCAAGGAGTGGTGGCTGCGCAGGAGCAGGAGGGCCTAGAGGAGCCATCCCACATTGAAGATCAGAAAGGGCGGCGGTGAGGAGATACCCCTCTTCCAAGGTAAGGAGCAGCGGCTGCGCTTTGCTGGAGCAGCTGTGAAGAGATAACCCACACCCAAGGTAAGAGAAACCCAAGTAAGATGGTAGGTGTTGCAGGAGGAATCAGAGGGCAGACACACTGAAACCATACTCACAGAAAACTAGTCAATCTAATCACACTAGGACCACAGCCTCTTCTAACTCAATGAAACTAAGCTATGCCCATGGGGCAACCCAAGAGGAGCAGGTCATGGTGGAGAGGTCTGACAGAATGTGGCCCACTGGAGAAGGGAATGGCAAACAACTTCAGTATTCTTGCCTTGAGAACCCTATGAACAGTATGAAAAGGCAAAATGATAAGATAATGAAAGAGGAACTCCCCAGGTGAGTAGGTGCCTAACATGCTACTGGTAATCAGTGGAGAAATAACTCCAGAAAGAATGAAGGGATGGAGCCAAAGCAAAAACAAAACCCAGCTGTAGATGTGACTGGTGATAGAAGCAAGGTCTGATGCTGTAAAGAGCAACATTGCATAGGAATCTGGAATGTCAGGTCCATGAATCAAGGCAAATTGGAAGTGGTCAAACAAGAGATGGCAAGAGTGAACGCCAACATTCTAGGAATCAGCAAACTAAAATGGACTGTAATGGGTGAATTTAACTCAGATGACCATTATATCTACTACTGCAGGCAGGAATCCCTCAGAAGAAATGGAGTAGCCATCATGGTCAACAAAAGAGTCTGAAATGCAGTACTTGGATGCAATCTCAAAAACGACAGAATGATCTCTGTTCGTCTCCAAGGCAAACCATTCAATATCACAGTTATCCAAGTATATGCCCCAATCAGTAACGATGAAGAAACTGAAGTTGAACGGTTTTATGAAGACCTACAAGACCTTTTAGAACTAACACCCCAAAAAAGATGTCCTTTTCATTATAGGGGACTGGAATGCAAAAGTAGGAAGTCAAGAAACACCTGGAGTAACAGGCAAATTTGGCCTTGGAATGCAGAATGAGGCAGGGCAAAGACTAATAGAGTTTTGCCAAGAAAATGCACTGGTCATAGCAAACACCCTCTTCCAACAACACAAGAGAAGACTCTACACCTGGACATCACCAGATGGTCAACACTGAAATCAGGTTGATTATATTCTTTGCAGCCAAAGATGGAGAAACTCTATACAGTCAACAAAAACAAGACCAGGAGCTGACTGTGGCTCAGATCATGAACCCCTTGTTACCAAATTCAGACTTAAATTGAAGAAGGTAGGGAAAACTGCTAGACCGTTCAGGTATGACCTAAATCAAATCCCTTATGATAATAAAGTGGAAGTGAGAAATAGACTCAAGTTGCCTGGATCTGATAGATAGAGTGCCTGATGAACTATGGAATGAGGTTCGTGACAGCATACAGGAGACAGGGATCAAGACCATCCCCATGGAAAAGAAATGCAAAGAAGCAAAATGGCTGTCTGGGGAGGCCTTACAAATAGCTGTGAACAGAAGTGAAAAGCAAAGGAGAAAAGGAGATATAAGCGTCTGAATGCAGAGTTCCAAAGAATAGCAAGAAGAGATAAGAAAGCCTTCTTCAATGATCAATGCAAAGAAATAGAGGAAAAGAACAGAATGGGAAAGACTAGAGATGTCTTCAAGAAAATTAGAGATACCAAGGGAACATTTCATGCAAAGATGGGCTCGATAAAGGACAGAAATGGAATGGACCTAACAGAAGCAGAAGATATTAAGAAGAGGTGAGAAGAATACACAGAAGAACTGCACAAAAAAGATCTTTATGACCTGGATAATCACGGTGGTGTGATCACTCAACTAGAGCCAGACATCCTAGAATGTGAAGTCAAGTGGGCCTTAGAAAGCATGACTACGAGCAAAGCATGACTATGAATTCCAGTTGAGCTGTGTCAAATCCTGAAAGATGATGCTGTGAAAGTGCTGCACTCAATATGCCAGTACATTTGGAAACCTCAGCAGTGGCCACAGGACTGGAAAAGGTCAGTTTTCATTCCAATCCCAAAGAATGGCAATGACGAAGAATGCTCAAACTACTGCACAATTGCACTCATCTGACATGCTAGTAAAGTAATGCTCAAAATTCTCCAAGCCAGGCTTCAGCAATACATGAACCATGAACTCCCTGATGTTCAAGCTGGTTTTCAAAAAGGCAGAGGAACAAGAGATCAAATTGCCAACATCCACTGGATCATGGAAAAAGCAAGAGAGTTCCAGAAAAAAAAAATCTATTTCTGCTTTATTGACTATGCCAAAGCCTTTGACTGTGTGGATCACAATAAACTGTGTTAAGTTCTGAGAGAGATTGGAATACCAGACCACCTGACCTGCCTCTTGAGAAATCTGTATGCAGGTCAGGAAGCAACAGGTATAACTGGAGATGGAACAACAGACTGGTTCCAAATAGGAAAATGAGTACGTCAAGGCTATATATTGTCACCGTGCATATTTAACTTCTATGCAGAGTACATCATGAGAAATGCTGGACTGGAAGAAACGCAAGCTGGAATCAAGATTGCCGGGAGAAATATCAATAACCTCAGATATGTGGATGACACCACCGTTATGGCAGAAAATGAAGAGGAACTAAAAAGCCTCTTGATGAAAGTAAAAGAGGAGAGTGAAAAAGTTGGCCTAAAGCTCAACATTCAGAAAAAGAAGATCATGGCATCCGGCCCCATCACTTCATGGGAAATAAATGGGGAAACAATGGAAACAGTGTCAGACTTTATTTTGGGGGGCTCCAAAATCACTGCATATTGTGACTGCAGCCATGGAATTAAAAGACACTTACTCCTTGGAAGGGAAGCTATGATCAACCTAGATAGCATATTCAAAAGCAGAGACATTACTTTGCCAACTAAGGTCCATCTAGTCAAGGCTATGGTTTTTCCAGTGGTCATGTATGGATGTGAGAGTTGGACTGCGAAGAAGGCTGAGCACCAAAGAATTAATGTGTTTGAACTGTGGTATTGGAGAAGACTCTTGAGAGTCCCTTGGACTGCAAGGAGATCCAACCAGTCCATTCTGAAGGAGATCAACCCTGGGATTTCTTTGGAAGGAATGATGCTAAAGCTGAAACTCCAGTACTTTGGCCACCTCATGCGAAGAGTTGACTTAATGGAAATTACTTTGATTTTGGGAGGGATTGGGGGAAGGAGGGGAAGGGGATGACAGAGGACGAGATGGCTGGATGGCATCATGGACTCGATGGACGTGAATCTGAGTGAACTCCGGGAGATGGTGATGGACAGGGAGGCCTGGCGTGCTGCGATTCATGGGGTCACAAAGAGTCGGACACGACTGAGCGACTGAACTGAACTGAACTGATTGGTAGATAGGAAGAAGAAACGTCTCTGAAAGATTGGAAAGAGGAAACCTAAACTGGAGTAGAAAACCCATAAATAGGAAACAATCTAAGTTGAAATGTGAATATATATTAACCTCATAAAAGTATATGAATCAGAAAGATAGATAAAAATGTGGTATCTGGGAAGAGGTGACTCTGTGTTTGCTTTTTGGTTTATTTTATTTATTTTTGTTTGTATTAAATACTGTACAATCTAGAGTTTATTAGAATCCTCTGAGGATAAACTGGTTGAGTAGGGGGAGATAACGATTCTAAGCCCAGGATTGACCTTAGTCTTGAGAAAATACAATTATATTCCGCTGTAATAAAGAAGGAAATGAAAAGAATGTGAGCAGATGCAGGTAAATTTGCAATCTTGAAGCAGTAAGTTAAGGGAGTTCTTACAAATAAGCATTGGTTATCTGTAAAGTAATGGGCTTCCTCTGATAGCTCAGTTGGTAAAGAATCTGCCGGCAGTGCAGGAGACCCAGGTTCAGTCCCTGGGTCAGAAAGATTCCCTGGAGAAGGAATTGGCAAATCATTCCAGTGTTCTTGCCTGGGCCATCCCATGGACAGAGGAACCTGGTGGGCTACAGTCCATGGGATCACAAGAGCCAGACACTATTTGGCAACTGAACCGCCTATCTATAAAGTGATAATCAATGTGTTCAGACTGATACTAAAGGTGAAAGAATCCTAACCTTTAGAAAAGTGAGTAATAGACGTATTAACTCTTGTTCCCAACATGTAGTTAACTATAAACCAAAAATTATGAAACTTTACTAAAATATTTCCCACTGTTTAATAAAGACCATCACAGAGTCCCCTGAAGCCACTTTTTGCAGTCAAGATATCATATCTAGCTTTTGGGGTTGGAGAGGGCCTTCTGGCTCTGTTTTCAGTCCCATACTGGACCTGTTCCCTTAGCTTCCCTAACCCAACAGAAATATTATAAGTAAAAATTTGAGAATTTGTCATCTTGCCCAATATGGTAAATAAAAGAAAGAGTTAAAACACTTTTGATTCTGGGAACTGATTAACATGATGGTATGAGGTGTGTCCATTGTACAAAGGGGGAAAAAAAACAGATTGGAAAGCAGTATAGTAGGATAAAATTAAAAATACCTTTTGCTTCTTTGGTTTTGTTTTTCAGAATATTTAAGCCCTGTGAATATTTGCAGGCAGAGGAAAAGAAGTATAGTTGAAGAGGAAGGGTGTGCTAGACAGGAAGAGAATAAATTTGGAAGCAAAGTTCTGGAATGAGAAATGATAAAAATAAGAATTTAGGAAGAAAAAGCAGTTTTAATGAGTGTGAAGAACACTTTTTCTCCTTGTGATAAAGGGGGGAAGATAGGAAAATAGAAATAAACTTCATGAGATTTGAATTAGAGAAAGCCAGGGGAGGACTGAGATAGGAGATCCAAGGAAAATATTAGTTAGAGGAGGGATTTGACTTGATATTAGTTAGGGCTTCCCAGGTGGCTCAGATGGTAAAGTGTCTGCCCACAATGTGGAAGACCCAGGTTCGATCCCTGGGTTGGGAAGATGCCCTGGAGAAGGAAATGGCAACCCACTCCAATACTCTTTCCTGGAAAATTCTATGGACGGAGGAGCCTGGTGGGCTGCAATCCATGGCGCCGCAAAGAGTTGGACAAGACTGAGCTACTTCACTTTCACTTTGGTTAACTAAATAAAAGAGCTTCCAGAAGAGTCTCAGATACAGTTGAGCTGTATAGTTATTATTTTTTTATTGTTATTTTGTAGTTTCTTTAATACCACATGCCAAGTACACATCTAGGTCCTGGAGTATCTATCTTGGTCCCAGTCTACCCAGGTAGAGTTAACACTCCCTGGTGGGAAAGGCTGTTACCAAGCATTAGAGCCAAAGAATTAAAGAAGAGAAGTGATATGGTACTGCGGTGTGGATTGCTTACCCTTTTTTGCACTGAACTACAAATACTGGACAGTGACTCAGTTGTTAAAAACCTGGTTTAGTGAGTAAGACTCTTTCTCAAATTAAAACAAACAAACAAGGAATAGGTAATGCCACAGGATCCAGAATTCAAAATTCTTCAGTGGAAAGAGAGAGTAAACATTCTTCAACTCCCAAAGAAATGTCAGTTTCTGAGTTCTAGAGTTTCTATAATTGCAATGAACAGGCCAAAGAATGGTGATAAAGGTGAAAGACACAATGCTTTTTAGAATAACCAGCTCATTATCCCCTAGTAATCAATGATATTAAATATTAAGTTAGTGATATCTATTTTCTTTTCAGCATCCAACTGCCCCCTTCACTCCCCACACGCATGAACAATCCATTCAATTCCATGAGCAGTGAAGTAATCACATTCCTAAATAAAATCATTTTCAGTCTTTACATCAAACTAAACATTCAAATAATAAGACCTTAACAGTTTAGCATAAAAATCTTGTTTATTCAGGGTTGCACTAATGTTTAAAACATTTTCAAACATGCTTTTCTCTTTGGATCATTTGTGTGTATCTCTAACCTGTCCAACTAATTTTCTCATCTTTTCCTTTGTGTTAAATTACACACCAATTAGTTTTCATTAATTGTTTGGAGATTAGCCCAAACTCTTTATAACCATTAATAAACTGCTAGTTATGATCTAAAAGTCCCAAAGTCTCAGGTTAAAATAGCAAACAGTCATTTATTTTACCTGTCTGTCTCCCTAGTAATAATAGATAACTCACAGCAGCCATTTTTTTTTTTTTTTCTTCTTCTGTCAGGAAAGCTGTACCTACGTGATTAAAATCGCACTCCAAGTTCTGTTATCAATTATACCAATTAAGGTCAAATAGAATAGAACAGTAGTCTTTGGGGAAAACAATATGAGCAATATAAACTGCTATTAATTTAAAGACATCATAGGATGTGAGAGTTGGACTGTGAAGAAGGCTGAGCGCCGAAGAATTGATGCTTTTGAACTGTGGTGTTGGAGAAGACTCTTGAGCGTCCCTTGGACTGCAAGGAGATCCAACCAGTCCATTCTGAAGGAGATCAGCCCTGGGATTTCTTTGGAAGGAATGATGCTAAAGCTGACACTCCAGTACTCTGGCCACCTCATGCAAAGTGTTGACTCATTGGAAAAGACTCTGATGCTGGGAGGGATTGGGGGCAGGAGGAAAAGGGGACGACCTAGGATGAGATGGCTGGATGGCATCACGGACTCGATGGACGTGAGTCTGAGTGAACTCCAGGAGTTGGTGATGGACAGGGAGGCCTGGCGTGCTGTGATTCATGGGGTTGCAAACAGTTGGACATGACTGAGTGACTGAACTGAACTGAACGTAGGTACTGATGACAGCTTCTTTTGAAATTGTCATTAATAATCTCTAGACAGTCACCTACAACCACATGTCCAAAATCCACGTTATTATGTGTTCTTTGAATTGTGGGGAAAATTAGGCCCCAGAGAAATTCAGTGTTTGCCAAAAGGATTAGCTCACTCTCCTGACGTCTTTGCTAAAGCAGTAGTAGTAGAGTTATTTTTGTGTTTTTTGGTTTATATGTTTTAAATAATAGACATGTAATAATTATGAATGTTGCTGTCTTTCCAAAAAAGAAGAAAAATTACCAATATTTAGCCTCTTTGAAGTCAATTAAAATAATTTTTGCATGTGTATATCGTATAAAAAAATTTATATTTATATTATTTTATTTGCTTACCTAAAATATACTATATATTTTTTATTTAAAATAATATTTTAATTTCATTATAAGATGAAATTGTTTTTGTTAAAATGTGTGTCTATACTCAGGGTCATTAATGCTAACTTACACAACAGCAGCAAACGACAACAGTAGTCCAGAAGTCCTAAAGGTTGAATGCAATTAAAGTGTATCTGTTGTTCATCCCTTTCTGAGTGGTTTGCCTGTAAACAGATTCCTACCATCTTTTAATGCCTCCATCTTTGTCTTAAAGAAGTGAAGAAGTGTGGAGGATCAGATGGGAGATTTAATGGACCAGACTTAGTCATAAAATTCCAAACTGATTGAAATGCAGACTGAACAAAGTAACTCTGCATTTGAGATACATCAGACACAGTTTGATAATTCTCTAGCAGTATCTTGCTTGACAGTCTACACTTCTGATCACCAAACATTCCTTTCATACTATCTTCCACATTCTCAACTTTCTCAAATGAATAATCCCAAATCTCACCTGGTCACAGCATCTGGTTTATATTCTGGGATGTTTGAATGGTGACAGTTATCTTCATCAGATTCATGTATGAACCAAAAATGTGGTTCTGAAATCTGAAAGGTAAAAAATCATGCTTTCTGCCCCTGATGCTCCATGTACACCTACCGCAGACAAAGACAGAATTTTCTCAACAACTCTTATTTGGAAAATGAGAGAAAAGAAGATACACAAAAGTAATTGATCTATGGCATTTATGGAATATAACAAGGCAGATATTGTAAAGTCCCACTTTCTGGGAAAAAAAAAAAAGATTCTCAATTAGGCACCATTATATTCCCTCAGAAGAATGCCTGTGTTAAGAAGATCAAATTCCTTGAAGGGTGCTTCATCTTATCCTTGGTGGTCATATCTGAAGTAGCTATTGAAGAATATATCTTTCTTGGCTGCATATAACATACAAAACCCACCTCATGCTCACGGAAATGTAGATGTCTAAAAGTCATTTTTAGGATCGTAGAGTCAAAGACTTTTTAACGTGGACTTGTGGTTGTTTCGCCATATGATTATTTTGAAAACTTGCAAACTATTCGGTTCCAGTCAATTTCGAACACATGAAGCAAGAACTGCCAGATTTTGTTACCAAATACCTTTCCTTTCTTTGGTATCTTGCTTATCATTGCTCTCTCCATCTTAACTTACATTCAGATAATCTTGAACCTGTCAAGCTTGAATTGTCAGAACATGTCTTTCATTTGATCTTTGGCACAAATCTGAGTCACTCTGTGCAGTTGAGAAATCTCACTGGGTCTTAGTTCTTCAAAGTCTTTTACATACCATCTCTTCTTTCTCTCAACTTTTCTTTTCCCTTTCAATTCTACTTTAAACTTGCCAATTATTTTCTCAGCTTGCATCTTTCTTACAATACTTTGCTAAAACCATCCATAATAATACATACATATCGTTAATATCTATTTTCCAAACATCTCTAGAACTATAAGCTCAGTGAGCTTTGGACTGTCTTCTAAACTATCATAGGTGACAGCTGTTAAATGCCTTTTCACTGTAATCACGGATTAACCAACCTGTTTTATTCTCCTATTAAATAAAGATGCCCACTCCTAAGCCAGCGTCACATATTCTAATTTTGGTTTATCAGCATCTCACTTGAAGGTACTGGTTTTTTTTTTTGTATTAGTCATTGTAATTAGTACTATCTGCTGCAATAAGCAATCTCAGTCCCTTTGTGCTACTCTCTCATGCAAAGCCCAGTGTGAATGTTCCTGATTGCACAGCTTTCCTAAGAAGTACTTATAGAAAAAGTGATTTAGAGATTCAGCATCCTTGAATCTAGAAATCTCATTATATTTAAGCATATCCTGAAATGACTCCTCTAAGGGGAAAAAAAGAAATTGGGCCTGAAAGTTCACTTGTTATTTTCCAGTCATATGTTTTCAATATAAATGCAGAGAAGGCTATGAAATATAGGTTAGGTATGAACCCAGGGGGAAATATCAACAACCTTATATATGCAGATAACACCATGCTAATCACAGAGGAGAGTGAAAAAGCTGCCTTAAAACTCAACATTCAGAAGACTAAGATGATGACATCCAGTCCCATCAGATCATGGCAAACGGATGGGGAAAAAATGGAAAAGGTGACAGATTTTATTTTGGGGGCTCCATAATCACTGAAGATGGTGATGGCAGCCATGAAATTAAAAGACACTTGCTCCTTGGAAGAAAAACTATGGCAAACTTAGACAGATATTAAAAAGCAAAGACATCACTTTGCCAAGTAAGGTCCATCTAGTTATGCTATGGTTTTCCAGTAGTCAAGTATTATCATAAAGAAAGTTGAGCACTGAAAAATTGATGCTTTTGAATTACGGTGCTGGAAGACTCTTGAGAGTCCCTTGGACAGCAAGATCAAATCAGTCCATCCTAAAGGAAGTGAACCTGAATATTCATTGGAAGGACTGATGATGAGGCTGAAGCTCCAATACTTTGGGCACCTGATGCGAAGAGCTGACTCACAGGAAAGGACCCTGATGCTGGGAACAACTGAGGGCAGAAGAAGGGGAATGACAGAGAATGAGATGGTTGGATGGCATCACTGACTCAATGGACATGAGTTTGAGCAAACTCTGGGAGACAGTATGAAGGACAGAGAAGCAAGGTGTGCTGCAGTTAATGGGATCAGAAAGAGACGGGCACAGTTTAACTGAATCGCAACAATGACCCCAGGAAAAAAAGTGACATCAGTGAATACCTCAAATACAAAAGAGAATAAAGCAAGCTTTAGTAATCCAATGGAAAATGTTCTTATTTCATTTTCTGTCATTTTACTTCCTTTGGAAAAAGTAACTTTCTACTTGGAAACTATTGTCAAACTTCATGACTAATCAATTTATAAAGTATTCATGCTTAATAAACATTCAGTTTACTGCCATGTTTTAAAATGCAAATACTTGTTAGCATAAAGAATTTTGGCCCATTAGCTGTATTATTTTCTACATCCCAGTTCTTGTTTCCCAAACAAGTACAAATATATGCCAATTTTGAAAAATGCTTTCATTGAAAGCTTAATGTGGAAATAGTGCATGGCCACTTACTGCTAAAGATGGAGGTTTAATTAGGGCATCTCTAATGTTCTTTTTCCTGTTAACATTGTATCAAATGTGACACCCTTGAATTTAAGCAAAAGTCATGCTAGGCTAGCATTTTAATGTGTATGGAACTTCACAGACTCTCTCCAGCTCACTAAATAATCTAAATAATCAAGATCCGTTTTCTGATGACATTTTGAAAGAATAAAAAAAAAAATTGATACAGGAATTACAATGAAAAGGCTTTTAAGGTAATTTTTGTCCTGATTTGTAAGCAATATGCTCATTACAAAAAAAAAAAAACAAATAAAGAATAAAAAATTAAACAAAATTTTTCAAAGAACTTATCACCCTCTAAACAGATAAGTTCTTTCTATTTTATTGTTGCTTCTCTGTATGTGTTTTATAATAAACATGATCTTCTACATATATAGTTTTCCATTTCCATTAAGTCATTAAAAATATGTGATTTAAATGCACTAATAATATTTCACCCTATATATGTCACATTATATACTTAATCTTCTGTTAGATATTTAGGCAATTTGTAATATATTTGCTTCCCTGGTGGCTCAGATGGTAAAGCGTCCGCCTGCAATGTGGGAGACCCAGGTTCGATTCCTGGGTAGGGAAGATCCCCTGGAGAAGGAAATGGCAATCCACTCCAGCACTCTTGCCTGGAAAATCCCATGGATGGAGAAGCCTGGTAGGCTACAGTCCATGGGGTCGCAAAGAGTTGGACACGACTGAGCAACTTCACTTTCACTTATGGACTTGACTGTATCTGTAAAACATATCTTGATGCATAAATTTTCATATATGTCTCTGAAGCATTTAGGGTATATTAATGTTTCTGAGGCTTTTAAGCAGAACTATAAAATCATGTCCTCTGAATCAATGTGTCAATCTGTACTTCTCCCAGGAATGTACAAGAGTGCTTATTGCCATCATTCTTGTTTCAATTATTATCGCTTCCTATACTGTCAGTTTAATAGCTGGATAGTTTTTTAAATGGTTACTTGATTTCCTATGATGTTGTATACTTTGTATGTTGCCTGCAGTCTATGTTTAGATGTGTCATGTAAATGGCTTGTAGGATCACGGCTTTTCTTCATTCAATCTATGCTGACTTTTTGCTAGTTACAAGGTATAGTACTATACACTGAAGATGCAGTGGTAAACAAGACAGACAAGATCCCTATCCTTATAGAGCTTGTAGTTAGCAGGATAAAGGACATTGAATATGTATCAAAAAACTCTCTTAACACAGCTCAACATAAATCACTCTCCAACTTAATCAACACCTTCATTCCTTCAGCAAAACATAACAACTTAGAAGAGGCTGAACGCTTGTGGTTAGGAAGCTACTGTCTGGCAAGAACGTACATTTCTGCTCCCTTCACTTGAGTTATATGCCTACCAAGACTTAAATGAGTGTAATCACAAATTTCTTCTTCCAAGATGTTCTGGTTATGGTAATTTTATACTTTCATAAATATATTTAAACAAAGAAAATATGAGTACAAAAGAAATACAGTTTTGTTTTTATAAGATTTTGATCCAGTATTTAGAAAAACTTAATTGTTAATACTATTAATTTACATTAAAATAGTGCATGTTTAGAAGGCATATGCACTTAGGGTTTTCTGATTAAATTTTTCTTCCACCTAAAATGAAAAGAAAGTGGAAGTTATCATATGTTCACAAAGTATATTTTTAGTTGGTAGAGACTGTATGGACCTCTACTCAACAGAGTGTTGCCAAAAGAAAAAGCCTTTAGCTATAAACTGAAGCAAAATAAATGAACAAACATAAAAATTATAATGTATATTTATATGGTTTATGTCACAATAAATGCCTAATACATACATATATAATTGTTCATGGTTTTGTCTTATTCTACTGTCTACTTGTAATTAATCAAACTGTTTGATAGTAAGATTTCTAATGTAATTAAGCAATAATAATCATGAGAGACAAGAGAAAACTATAAAATATTTTCATCTAGGAAGTATGATTTGCTTTCTGGCTTGATTTTTGGCAGATTTCCTAGCACTAGTTTAAATTCCAACCTCTAATTAATAGGAAGATCCTGGTCTAGATTTTAGAAATTGGTGAAATCCTGACTACTTAAACAAGTGCCTCTAGAGGAGGTTTGCAAGCCACAGTAATTACTTTTTATCTTCTCTAGCAATGTGTGTTACCCATTACTTCCCAGGTGGCACTAGTAGTAAAGAACCTGCCTGCCAATGCAGGAGAAGTAAGAGACTGATTTGATCCCTGAGACAAGAAGATCCCCTGGAGGAGGGCATGGCAACCCACTCCAGTATTCTTGCCTGAAGAATCTCACGGACAATGGAGCCTGGCTGGCTACAGTCCATAGGGTCGCAAAGAGTTGGACACGACTGAAGCAACTTAGCACACATGCACATATACACACATGTATATCTCCAAATCAGGAAAGCAATAGGAATTTTTATTTTTAATTATTATTATTTAAGTATCTCTCTCTTCTTTATTTTAAAAAGAGTTTTTATAAAGAACAATCCATTGTATAATTGTTGGTTTGTTTCCAAACTCTGGATAATATATTGGTATGCATCTATGTTGTATTTTACTTAATTATATAAACATTTTTTGGCTCCTTCATCACAGCATTTTGCTTAGATAATGCAAATACATTTATATTTGAGCTCACTTAAAAAAAAAAAAAACTTTGTGTTTACCTTTAATTCATCCATAAACTTCAGTGCATCCAGCAATGTTTGTTATAGTGGATTCAGTAGGTACAGAGAGGATCAAATTGTAAACATTTTGAAGCAGCAATGCCTTAGCACAAAGTGTTGGACATGCTTTGAATTCTATACAATGATATACTGTATCTCTACAGAACTGTCAGGGTGAAGAAAAGGAGTATTGCAACAGTTATAAACATATCACATACAGGTGTTTATTCAGACAAATAGAGATGTAGCTAGGTGTCATTTTAAACCTCAACTATTTATGATTTTGGCAGATAGTGAAAACAGAATGCATTTATAGCTCAGAAATGTAAAAACAACCAACAGTACATTGCCAATGGTTAGTGTATCAGGATTAGCATAAGCACATGAAACACTGATTGTTCTCATTATTTTTATTTCACATTTAATCATTTTATTCATAAAAGCTAGAACAGCTAAAAAGAAACTAAATTTGTTTCATTGTGAAGGTTTTTAAACAATTTTTTTATTCTCTCATTTTCTATCTTATTCTTATAGGAAATATAATCAATTTTTTTTAACTGCCAAATTTACCTAGTGTGTTTCAGAGAAGGAAGACTAATAATTTCCAAAGAAGATAATGGAAATTGACTATATATATATATTTATATTTGTGTATATTATGAATATATCATATTATATGTATACGTATGTGAAACCTGTGAGAAACAGAGATGAACCTCACAAAGTGTCAGTTCTATGCCTGGTATAGCTTTCCGAATTGTGGGACAGGATAGGGAGGTGAAGTCTAAGTGAGTTTGGTGACCTCTCCTTCCTGAGAAACTAAAGACCAGAGTTTGACAATGATGAGGTGATTGGAACTGGTATTGAAGTCTACAGAAACAAAAAGCTTCAGCACTTTCCCTAGGGGTTCTAATTATGTCTTTTGCCAAAGACTGAGCTTTTCTGTACTTGCCCCAGGTAATGTTCTGCAAAGTTCTGCTCAGGAAAAAAAAAAAAAAAAAAAGAACAGCTGGAAAAAATACCAGGTATAACAAATCAGATTTCATCTGACTACTCTAATCATTTCTTTGAGAATACAGAAAAAAGACACGATCTAGAATATCTTTTGCAAAAGGGTTTCTATTAACCCAAAATAAAGGCTACTCATTCTATAACCACATTTTTAAAACCTGAAAAACAAGAGTGGAGGTAATTACACTGATGTATCAGTAAATTAGCTGCCTGCCAGAGCAACATGCAATACATCAAAGGAATATAAATAAATCAGATTTTCAACAACACAAAATTCACAATGTTCAACATATATATTAGATAGCTGAAGAAACAGAAAAATGTAATTCAAAACTAAGCAATAAAAAATAATTCAAAACAACCACAGAAATGACAGGTCAGAATTAGCTGCTTCAGCATCTTAGACTGCTATTATAATAATTGAAAAGAAGGAAAATCTTACTAGAGAAATGGTAACTATGATAAAAGAGCTAAAAAAATTCTAAAACTGAAAACTATAATATGTCCAAAATGAAAAAAAAAGCACGCACTGGATGGACAGAAGACAAGATATTGTAAAATATAAGTTATCTGGAAGATAGGAGAATAAAAATCATTGAAACCAATACACACAAAAAATAAATTTTTAAAAATTTAAGAGGCAGTCAATGACCTGTGAGACAATATCAAGCAGTTTAATATAGGTGTCATTGGAATCCCAGAAAGGGAAGGAAAATATATTGGGTAAATAAATACTGGCTGAGCATTTTTTTGAATTTGAGAAAAATAATACCAACTTGTAAATTAAAGAATTACAACAAACCACAAACAAGATAAAGTTTTTTTAAAAAGCCACACATAAGCATAATAGAGTCAAACTGCTGAAAGCCAAATATAAGAATATTTTTTAAACTAGGTGAAAGGGAAAAACATACTGCCTACTTAGGGAATAATGATAACTAGGACTCAGTACCTCTCATTAAAAAAACAAAAAACAAAAAAAAAAACAGTGAAATAACATCATCAAGGCTAACGAATAAAAAAAATTAAAGTATAATTCAAAGTCCAGAAATGTGTCCTTCAAATATCATCCAGAAACAAAGGGAATATAAAGATATTTTCTCATGAACAAAATGTCAAGAATTTACCACTAGCAGACGTGTAGTATATGAATGGTGGAGTAGGTTAGTTAGGCTAAATGATGATGCCTGATGAAAATTAGAATCTATATCCTCCCCCTCAAAAAAAAACGACTTTCCTGGTGGCTCAGATGGTAACGCCTCTGTCTACAATGCGGGAGACCCGGGTTCAAGCCCTGGGTTGGGAAGATCCCCTCGAGAAGGAAATGGCAATCCACTCAAGTACTATTGCCTAGAAAATCCCATGGACAGAGGAGCCTGGCAGGCTGCAGTCAATGGGGTCGCAAAGAGTTGGACACGACTGAGTGACTTCACTTCACTTCATCCCAAAAAAAGGGGAAGGGGGATATGGTAATTATGTGTCTAGTGAAAAAGTCTTTTTTAAATCAGTTTTTTTTTTAAATTTCCCCAAAAGATAATTGATTGTGAAAATAATGAAACCTATAAGGCATTGTTTATAGATGATAGATGAATGCGTAGATAGATAGAGGGATTGGCAGGAGGAGGAATGAAATGTATAACAACTGCATAAAGGACTGGAAAGAAAATTGAAGCTCCTTAAATTGTTCATAAAATAACCTTCAAGACAGACTACTGTTTTAAATAGAGGGTGCATACTGTAATTCAAATAAGAACCACAAAAAGCATGGAAGGACAGAATAAAAAAAAAAAAAACAAAAGAGAAGATAAAATGGAATAATAAAACATAACCCAAATGAAGACAGAAAAGAAGTGGGTAAAAAAAGGAAATGATGGAACAAACACAAGATAAATAGTAAGATGGTGCGGATGGTTTAGTTGCTAAGTCGTGCCTGACTTTTGCAACCCCATGGACTATATATAGTCTGCTAAGCTCCTCTATCCATGGGATTCCCCAGTCAAGCATATTGAAGTGGGTTGCCATTTCCTTGTCCAGAGGATCTTCCTGACCCAGGAATCAAACCCTGGTCTCCTGCATTGCAGGCAGATTCGTTACCAACTGAGATACAAAGTAAACCAAAATAGTAAGGTAGTAGATGCTGGCAAGTAGACATAAAACTATGTCAATGATTATGTTAAGTGTAAATGAACAAAATAATCTAATTAAAAAACAAAGATTACCATAGTGGTTGAAAAAAGAATGACCCAACCATATGCTGTTTATAAGAGATGCATTAAATATAAAGGCACAGAAAAAACTGAAAATAATAATATGTAAAAACACAAACCATAACAAAGCTTGAGTGGTTTTAATAATTTCAAACAAGGTTAACACCACAATTACTTTATGGCAACTCTACAATAAAGAGTATTAACAAAGATTTGTTAAAAGTCATTTCACAGTAGTGAAGAGTCAACATATCAAAAAGAATAGAAATTCCAGTGTGTAAGTAGTAACTGAGGCTCAAAATGTAAGTAACAGTAACTGACAAAATAGCAAGAGAGAAGTAGGCAAATTTATATAAAAAAATCTAAAAGTCATATGATACCATTTATATGTAGAATCTAAAATATGGCAAAAATGAACCTGTCAACAAAACAGAAACAAATTCACAGACATGGAGATCAGATTTGTGGTTGCCAAGGAGGAGAAGTGTCAGGAGAGAGATGGACTGGGAATTTAGGATTGGTAGATGCAAACTATTACATTTGGAAGGAATAAACAACAAGGTCCTACTATCACAGGGAACTGTATCCATTCTCCTGGGATAAACCCTAATGGAAAAGAATATTTTTAAAAAAATGTATATATGTGTAAACCTAGGTCACTTTGCTGTACAGGAGAGTGAAACATTGTAAATCAACTGTAATTCTATGAAAAAGATTTAAATTTTTTAATTAAAAAATAAAAGCTATAAATTTGAAAAAAAAAGACTCTAAATATTTTATATAAAAACATTTTTGAAGGACCATACAGGAATTATCTGTTAATAAAAGTTTCTTTCTAGAATAGAGGCCATAGATCCCAAATGGAAAGAGCAGTTTTGATTTTTATTACATGTAATTTTTTTATTTTCAAATACTTTATAACTACAGGTTTTTTCATAATATAAATATAGCTAAAAATAAAAATAATTCCTTCCTTTAAAGAAACAGATCCCTTATGTAGCACTGACCATGTTTTTTTTTTCATTTTTCAGTAATAGTATCAGTTGATATTTATTATAAAATAATTAAGTGCTGATGTATTTGGTCCCTATTGTTGTCTAAGTTAAAAGGTCTCCTCTTTAACCTTTCAAGTTTTTTAAGTTTCCACATAAACTTTAATGGCTTAAAACTGTACAAATTTATTTTTTTTATAGCTTTGTATGTCAAAAGTTTAAACTAGGTCAGTACAGCTGTTTTTCTTCTGCAGATTCTAGGGGAGAACCCATGTCTTTCCTAGCTTCCAGTGCTGACGTCATTGTGTGGCTAATTGCCCTAGGTTACTTCAACCTCCACTTTCATCCTGACCTTTCCTTCTTTGACCATGACCCTTGCTTATCCCTCTTCTCAGCAACTTTGTCTTTATGTTGGACTGACCAAGATAATCCAGAATAATGTCTCCTCTTCAAGAACCTTGATTTAATGACACTTGGAAATTTCCTTTTGCTAAGTAAGGTAATATTCACAGGTTCCAGCAATTAGGACATAGATCTCTTGGGTAGTCATTATCTGACTACGACAGCTAAGCATTGTGCTAATTACCTTCATTCTTTATTTTATTTAATCCTTACACAACATTATCAGCGGGCTTTATTCAATCAAGGAAACAATTTTAGAGGGATGAAGTTCTCATGGAGGTGCACAGAAGTTGAGCTGCTGCTGCTGCTGCTGCTGCTAAGTCACTTCAGTCATGTCCAACTCTGTGCAATCCCAGAGACGGCAGCCCACCAGGCTCCCCCATCCCTGGGATTCTCCAGGCAAGAGCACTGGAGTAGGTTGGCATTTCCTTCTACAAGAAGTTGAGCTAAGAAACTGGAAATGAAAAGTTTATCTTAATGGCTTCAGAACCTTTACTCTTAATTATTTTAATATATACTGTCATTAATATTTGGCTTCCCTGGTGGCTCAGATGGTAAAGAATCTCCCTGCAATGCAGTAGACTCAGGTTCGACCCCTGGATCGGGAAATTCCCTGGAGAATGGAATGGCTACCCACTCCAGCTGGAGTAGTTTGTATTCTTTCCTGGAGAACTCCATGGACAGAGGAATCTTCCCCAATGGATCAGTCAGTAAAGAATCCACCTGCAATATAGGAGACCTGGGTTCAATCCATGGCCCCTGGAGAAAGAAATGGCAACCCACTCTGATATTCTTGCCTGGAAAATCCCATGGACAGTGGAGCCTGGTGGGCTATAGTCTATGGAGTCACAAAGAGTCAAACACAGCTTAGCAACTAAACCACCACCACTCATTAATATTATCATACTGCTTTTAGGCATATATAATTTTTGATACTAGCTATTGATTATCATTTAAACTTTCAAGTGACACTTTTTGCTTGTTCTGACTCTTTGTGACCCCATGGACTGTAACCTGCAAGGTTCCTCTGTCCATGTAATTCTCCATTCAGGAATACTGTAGTGGGAAGCCATTCCCTTCTCAAGGAGATCTTCCTGACCCAGGGATAGAACCCCGGTCTCTTGCATTGCAAGGCAGATTCTTTACCGCCTGAACCACCAGGGAAGCCCAAATAATACATGTGGTATTAAATTAAGCTAAGCTAAGATAGATGACATTACTTTGCTGACTAAGGTCCGTCTAGTCAAGGCTATGGTTCTTCCTGTGGTCATGCATGGATGTGAGAGTTGGACTGTGAAGAAGGATGAGCACCAAAGAACTGATGCTTTTGAACTGTGGTGTTGGAGAAGACTCTTGAGAGTCCCTTGGACTGCAAGGAGATCCAACCAGTCCATTCTGAAGGAGATCAGCCCTGGGATTTCTTTGGAAGGAATGATGCTAACGCTGAAACTCCAGTACTTTGGCCACCTCATGCGAAGAGTTGACTCATTGGAAAAGACTTTGATGCTGGGAGGGATTGGGGGCGGGAGGAGAAGGGGATGACAGAGGATGAGATGGCTGGATAGCATCACTGACTTGATGGATGTGAGTCTGAGTGAACTCCAGGAGTTGGTGATGGACAGAGAGGCCTGGCGTGCTGCAACTCATGGGGTCGCCTAGAGTCGGACACGACTGAGCAACTGAAGTGAAGATAGATAAACTGTTGAGTACAGATTAGTTTTGATTTTCTTGAACAGAACAACCTTATCAAATTCTTCAAACAACTTTAGTATTGTAGAATCCAAGTGACCATACATCTAAATGTCTGTGATCCCCTTGACATGTTAAACTACACTTCAGCCAATCTGCAATCTCATGATCCAAGACTTTACTCTTAAGAAGAATTTTTTTGTAATTTTGTAGCAGTTCAATTTTCTCACAGTCTTCTTTACAGAGAATGGTGTTAACTCTTAGGCAGAGATTGATTTTCAAGTCCACTTATATATTCTGCCCTGACATGTTTGGAGGCAAACAACTGACCCCAATGTTATTTTTCACCTTAATATAATAAAATGACTCCAGCATGTCTGGGTATATAATATGGATGGAGGACAGCTAAGCATTCTTATATAAATACAGGTTTTGCTTCTCATTTAGACCCTGAAAAGTCATATTTGGAATATACCATTTGAAACTCTGCCAAGGAATTCTTACATAATTAAATAAACTTTTTATGTCATTATTTGGTACAAAACCTCAGTAGTCCAAAAGTTTTCAAGGATTAATCTATGACATTCATGTGGGCTCAAGGAAGAAAGATATAGAGAGCTATTGTTTAATGGGTACAAAGTTTCAGTTGGGGAAGATGAACAAAATTCTGGAGAGGGATGATAGTGATGGTTTTACAACAGTGGGAGTGTGCTTAACCTCACTGAGCTGTTTAACAAAAACATAGTTAAAATAATAAATTCTTATGTTATGTATATTTTACCACAATACAATTCTTACTAAAAGAATAGCTCAATAACACTTTCAATAAAGATGGAAACAAGGGAGCTTCAAAAGCATGCATAGCAGAACTTTATTGACTTCCAGAGTAGTCCTTTTCCAATCGGTATACTCTAGATTTCATCACATCTTAGTTCAAATATTCAAGTATTCACCAGTGGTCAGTGAATCTTCAGGAAGGTGAGGTCATTTATCCTGAAAGAGACAGAGCCCTTTTCAGAGCAGTTCCTCTGAGAAATGAGTAGACAAACAAAAATTAATGGAGATATCTAATACAACTGACAACCAGACCAAAAAAAAAAAAAAAAAAGAAAAACTGAATTGGAGAGTTTATAAATGAGTTAATACTGAAAAACTGCCTTTGTCCTAAGCAACACTGACTAAAATGCACTAACAATTATCTTTCATGATTTAAGTTAACTGGGATTTTTTTTTTTTTTTTATACCTACTGGCAAGAAATGCCAATAGATCTTAGGGACCAGATCTAAATTCAAGTGACAACCAGAAAAAAAAAAATTAAGAGTGAATCTTATTTAAATATTTGTTGGAAATAAATAGAAATGACGAGGGAGTTTGTAATTTACCCAGTTCTGTCTTGCAGCAGCAAAAATTTGAAGTAGTGGACGGACCAGTGTTACAGCTCAGTTTTATTTGGCAAGCAAAGGAAAATACATCCTCCATGCATGAGGGCATGCCAACACAAAAAAAAATGTAAAAAGAAGAGAGGCCCCTTGCCTCAATTTTGCCTCCTCTTTTTATGTGTTTTTTCTCTCCCCCTGAGCCTGCCCTGTGTAAATTGGGCTAGCCAGGAGTGCTGTTTGTTTTACCTGAGGGTCTGTCTCTGGTCCTCAGACCTTCCTTTCTTCTATTTCCGTGGGCTTTTCCCTTCTTTCTCTTTTAGCCACCACCATTCTGGATTCCTTTATCCTATTCTAACTACCTACCTAATAGAAATAAATCCTATGTTTCAAAATTAAAATAAAGACAAATTTACAGATCAGAAATGACCTATACAAAGATATTTTAAGTCAATGTTATAAAAATTGTATGCATGTTCTTTCGAAACACTATGCTGTCGCTGCTGCTGCTAAGTTGCTTCAGTCGTGTCTGACTCTGTGCGACTCCATAGATGGCAGCCCACCAGGCTCCCCCGTCTCTGAGATTCTCCAGGCAAGAACTCTGGAATGGGTTTCCATTTCCTTCTCTAATGCATGAAAGTGAAAGTGAAGTGGCTCAGTCGTGTCCAACTCTTAGGGACCCCATGGACTGCAGCCTACCAGGCTCCTCCATCCATGGGATTTTCCAGGCAAGAGTACTGGATTGGATTGCCATTGCCTTCTCCCTCCAAACAGTATACAGCATAAAATACAGTATAAGAACTCTGTGCTCTTCTTTATAGTATTTTAACTAATCTTTTTAAGAATTTGTGATTGTCAGCTAAGTCTCACAACAATTAAGTAAAATGGCATTGAGTGAATAAAAACAGCATGGTGTGAGATTAAGTATACAGTATAAGATACAGTATAAGAACTCGCTGCTCTTCTTTACAGTACTTTAACTAATCTTTTTAAGAGCTTGTAATTATCAGCTAAAGTCTCACAACAAATAAGTAAAATAGCATTGAGTGAATAAAAACTTAGCATGGTGTGAAATTGAAAACACATGCATATATCTATACACATATAAAATGTTGTGTTCCAGGTGTAGGTTGGAAAAGAATTTCCAGACATGATACAGAATGAGAGGGAAATAAATTTTATTAGAATTGGAGACAGTGTTAGAACACTGGGCCAGCTCAAGAGAGAATAAATATTGAACAGGGGTACTAGATTCAGTTTTTTACCCTAGGTGTAAGGAGCAGCATAGGGATCTTGCAGGTCATTTGCTGAAAACTAAGCCATGCCCGCGGGGCAACCCAAGAAGGGCGGGTCACGGTGGAGAGGTCTGACAGAATGTGGGCCACTGGAGAAGGGAATGGCAAACCACTTCAGTATTCTTGCCTTGAGAACCCCATGAACAGTATGAAAAGGCAAAGTGATAGGATACTGAAAAATAAACTCCCCAGGTGAGTAGGTGCCCAACACGCTACTGGTAATCAGTGGAGAAATAACTCCAGAAAGAATGAAGGGATGGAGCCAAAGCAAAAATAATACCCAACTGTGGATGTCACTGGTGATAGAAGCAAGGTCCGATGCTGTAAAGAGCAATATTGCATAGGAACCTGGAATGTCAGGTCCATGAATCAAGGCAAATTGGAAGTGGTCAAACAAGAGATGGGAAGAGTGAACGTCAACATTCTAGGAATCAGCTAACTAAAATGGACTGGAATGGGTGAATTTAACTCAGATGACCATTATATCTACTAGGGCGGACAGGAATCCCTCAGAAGAAATGGAGTAGCCATCATGGTCAACAAAAGAGTCTGAAATGCAGTACTTGGATGCAATCTCAAAAACGATAGAATGATCTCTTTTCATCTCCAAGGCAAACCATTCAATATCACAGTTATCTAAGTCTATGCCCCAACCAGTAACACTGAAGAAGCTGAAGTTGAACGGTTCTATGAAGACCTACAAGACCTTTTAGAACTAACACCCCAAAAAGATGTCCTTTTCATTATAGGGGACTGGAATACAAAAGTAGGAAGTGAAGAAACACCTGGAGTAACAGGCAAATTTGGCCTTGGAATGCAGAATGAAGCAGGGCAAAGACTAATAGAGTTTTGCCAAGAAAATGCACTGGTCATAGCAAACACCCTCTTCCAACAACACAAGAGAAGACTCTACACATGGACATCACCAGATGGTCAACACCAAAATCAGATTGATTATATTCTTTGCAGCCAAAGATGGAGAAGCTCTATACAGTCAACAAAAACAAGACCAGGAGCTGACTGTAGCTCAGATCATGAACTCCTTATTACCAAATTCAGACTTATATTGAAGAAAGTAGGGAAAACTGCTAGACTATTCAGGTATGACCTAAATAAAATCCCTTATGATTATACAGTGGAAGCGAGAAATAGATTGAAGGGCCTAGATCTGATAGAGTGCCTGATGAACTATAGAATGAGGTTCGTGACATTGTACAGGAGACAGGGATCAAGACCATCCCAATGGAAAGGAAATGCAAAAAAGAAAAATGGCTGTCTGGGGACACCTTACAAATAGCTGTAAAAAGAAGAGAGGCAAAAAGCAAAGGAGAAAAGGAAAGATATAAGCATTTGAATGCAGAGTTCCAAAGAATAGCAAGAAGACATAAGAAAGCCTTCTTCAGTGATCAATGCAAAGAAATAGAAGAAAAAAAGAGAATAGGAAAGACTAGAGATCTCTTCAAGAAAATGAGAGATACCAAGGGAATATTTCATGCAAAGATGGGCTCGATAAAGGACAGAAATGGAATGGACCTAACAAAAGCAGAAGATATTAAGAAGAGGTGGCAAGAATACACAGAAGAACTGTACAAAAAAGATCTTCACGACTCCCATAATCACGATGGTATGATCACTCATCTAGAGCCAGACATCCTGGAATGTGAAGTCAAGTGGGCCTTAGAAAGCATCACTATGAACAAAGCTAGTGGAGGTGATGGAATTCCAGTGGAGCTATTTCAAATCCTGAAAGGTGATGCTGTGAAAGTGCTGCACTCAATATGCCAGCAAATTTGGAAAACTCAGCAGTGGCTACAGGACGGGAAAAGGTCAGTTTTCATTGCAATCCGAAAGAAAGTCAATGCCAAGTAATGCTCAAACTACCGCACAATTGCACTCATCTTACATGCTTAGTAAAGTAATGCTTAAAATTCTCCAAGCCAGGCTTCAGCAATACGTGAACCATAAACTCCCTGATGTTCAAGCTGGTTTTCGAAAAGGCAGAGGAACCAGAGATCAAATTGCCAACATCCGCTGGATCATGGAAAAAGCAAGAGACTTCTAGAAAAAACATCTATTTCTGCTTTATTGACTGTGCCAAAGCCTTTGACTGTGTGGATCACAATAAACTGTGGAAAATTCTGAAAGAGATGGGAATACCAGACCACTTGACCTGCCTCTTGAGAAATCTTTATGCAGCTCGGGAAGCAACAGTTAGAACTGGACATGGAAAAACAGACTGGTTTCAAATAGGAAAAGGAGCACATCAAGGTTGTATATTGTCACCCTGCTTATTTAACATATATTCAGAGTACATCATGAGAAACGCTGGACTGGAAGAAACACAAGCTGGAATCAAGATTGCAGGGAAAAATATCAATAACCTCAGATGTGTAGATGACACCACCCTTATGGCAGAAAGTGAAGAGGAACTAAAAGCCTCTTGATGAAAGTAAAAGTGGAGAGTGAAAGAGTTGGCTTAAAGTTCAACATTCAGAAAACGAAGATCATGGCATCTGGTCCCATCACTTCATGGCAAATAGATGGGGAAATAGTGGAAACAGTGTCAGACTTTATTTTTGGTGCCTCCAAAATCAGTGCAGATGGTGATTGCAGCCATGAAATTAAAAGACGCTTACTCCTTGGAAGAAAAGTAATGACCAGCCTAGATATCATATTCAAAAGCAGAGACGTTACTTTGCCGACTAAGGTCCGTCTAGTCAAGGCTATGGTTTTTCCTGTGGTCATGTATGGATGTGAGAGTTGGACTGTGAAGAAGGCTGAGCACCGAAGAATTGATGCTTTTGAACTGTGGTGTTGGAGAAGACTCTTGAGAGTCCGTTGGACTGCAAGGAGATCCAACCAGTCCATTCTGAAGGAGATCAGCCCTGGGATTTCTTTGGAAGGAATGATGCTAAAGCTGAAACTCCAGTACTTTGGCCACCTCATGCAAAGAGTTGACTCATTGGAAAAGACTCTGATGCTGGGAGGGATTGGGGGCAGGAGGAGAAGGGGATGACAGAGGATGAGATGGCTGGATAGCATCACTGACTCGATGGATGTGAGTCTGAGTGATCTCAAGGAGTTGGTGCTGGACAAGGAGGCCTAGCGTGCTGCGACTCATGGGGTCACAAAGAGTCGGACACGACTGAGCGACTGAACTGAACTGAACTGAACTGAGTTAGTCTTATTGGATGGAGGAAGTGGGGGGTGTTAAGGCAAATAACTGCTCCTATATGGGAAGGAGGAGAGACATATTATACTGGTCAGGAGGACATGGAATTCATTAATAGACATGGAAATCATTAACAGTTGCAACATTGGGGATGAAAAGGCAGGTCGATAAGTGTCTGATTTTTCTATTCCTGCATTCCAAGACCCTCCTTGGTTTCATCTGCTCTTGCATTCCAAGACTTTCCTTGGTTTCATCTGCTCTTGTGTGTCCTTGGGTCACCACATTCCTAGTCTAATTCTTTAGCAGAAATGGTAACGGACCACCGAAGGGCCTTAGATTATCTCCCAACCAAACAAAGGTGAATTTGTGCAGTCATCAACAAAGCTTTTTGCACATATATTAACAGTAGTGGCCTAGTAGAAGAGGATATTAAGAAAATATATGAACAAGCTAAATGGTTACTTTCCTTTGGGAAAGGGGCCCCAGATGCAAATACCATTTGGGAAACTATCAAAGGGGCCCTACCTAATGTAACATGGTTTTAACCTCTCCTTTGACCTTCTGTCACCTTCCTCCTGATATTACTGTTTAGCCCATGTATTAACACATTATCTAAGTTCATCTCCCAAAAGGTTCAGAAGATCCAGTTCCAAATGATCTTACAAAAAGGATACCAGCCAGTGGATACTCGGACAGTGTTATATCGTTCATGGATATACCATGCCATATCGTTCTGTGGAGTCCCGCTTTCCTCCCTAAGTATACCCTGACAGAGAGCAGGCAAAGGGAACCCAGAGCCCCATGACCCCCCCGTACAGCCTGAAGAAACCAGTGTGGTCATCGCCACTTTTCCCTTGAGACCAGGTTCCCAAATGCCTGAGAAGGGAAATAGGTAAAGAGACGTGAGCAGGGTATCAAAAGGGGCCAAATAATTGGCCCTAAAAATAAAGAGAGGAAGGAATGTGGTGAGCCAAAGACAAAAGAGCAGATGAAACCAAGGAGGGTCTTGGAATGCAAGAATGGAAAAACCAGACCCTTACTGACCTTCCCTCCCATTCCCAATGTTGTAACTATTAATGAACTCCAGGTCTTCCTGACCAGTATAAACATATAGGGAGAAGATATTTGCCTTTCTCCCTCCCCAACAATAAGTCTATCTCATCCAATCAGCAAATGACCTGCCAGACTCCTATACCACTCCTTATACCCAGGGTATAAAAATGAATCAAGAACCCCGGTTTAACATCGACTCTCCCTGACTGTCAAGAAGCTGGCCCACTGTGCTGGCAGTGACTCGTCCCATCCCACTCTAATAAACTTTATTCTTATTTCATCCTGCCTTGTGTCTGGAAATTCTTTTCCAACCCATGCTCAGACCATGACATATATATACACATACATATGACAGAATATATTTAAAAGTCAAGTGTAGTGTGTATATATGCGGGGAGTCGTGTTTAAGTGGAGGACCAAATATTTTCTCTACTTGTTTTGTAGTCAAAACAAACAAACAAATCACACACACAAACTAAACTTGCCTTTTGGCAATGCACTCTAGTAGTCTTGCCTGAAAGTGAAGTCGCTCAGTCGTGTCCGACTCTTTGCAACCCCATGGGCTGTAGCCTACCAGACTCCTCTGTCCATGGTATTTTCCAGGCAATAGTCCTGGAGTGGATTGCCATTTCCTTCTCCAGGGGATCTTCCCAACCCAGAAATCAAACCCAGGTCTCCCACATTGTAGACAGATGCTTTACCATCTGAGCCACCAGGGAAGTCCTTAGTCTTGCCTAGGAAACCCCATGAACAGAGGAACCTGGTGGGCTACAGTTCATGGGATCACAAAGAACTGGACGTGACTGAGCATATATATATACACACATATACATATACATACACATTGAAAACATAAGATGGAAATTACTTCCCCAAAAGATTATAAAATGGAAATTACATAGGAAATTAAATATAACTACATCCTGCCAAAGACTTTAATTTTACATACATTTCTGTGTAGTATATTGAAATGGCTAGATGTTTGTTTAACCTACAAATCATATTGAATATCTAACCTAGCAAGCAAAATCAAACAGATGGTCTTTTTGCAAGGGCCTTATATTGTAGTGGGAGATACAACATTTAAAAAAGAGAAATAAATCTATTTTTTTGTAATAATAAGTACAATGAAAGAAAGGTACCTGGAATCAGAGCATATAATTGAGATTTGGCTTAATTAAGGAGATCAGGAAAGACTTCTTTGATCAGGGAATGTCTGATTGGGATGAGTACAGACATCTGAATAAAGAAAGAAATGGGGTGGATATAAAGCATTTAGACAGAATACAAAAGATGTGTAAAATATGAGACTAAAGCTAAAATATGTAACATGACTATGAATGAATAATGGAACATTCAAAAGACTTTTATTTTGATAACAAGGAGTAATATGAAAACAAGAATGTGTAAAGGGCATTTCAGTCAGTAGAAGCTGATTTTACAAGCAGGTCCTCTGGGAAAGGTGTTATGGCAAGAAATGGGACTAAAATCTGTTATATGAGATGCAGAAGAAAGAGAGTAAGAGTGAGATTAAGAAGGCTGGTAGCAGATGAAACTAGAGAAATTAGAGCTAGATCAGACAGGACATTCTAAATTATCCTAGGGAGTGTCCCTTTATTTTTATTTTAAGAATAACAAGAATGCCTGAAGGGTTTAAAACAAGGCATGGAGGTGGTAGAAGTGGGAAATTAAGGATTTGATACACTGGAGTTACAGGGTTTTTCTGGTGGCTCAGTGGGTAAAGAATCCTCCACAGATCCCTGGGTTGGGAAGATCTCCTGGAGGAGGGCATGGCAACCCACTCCAATATTCTCGCCTGGAGAATCCCCATGGATGAAGGAGCCTGGTGGGCTACAGTCCATGGGGTCACAAAGAGTCAGACATGACTGAATGACTAAGCACAGCACAGCATGCTTGCCTTACAGGTCTCGTTCACTATGATTTTTACTCTCCTCCAGCACAGATCCAACACTAAAGTACAACACACTTTTGATATGCCTCTCAATTAATCATGAATTCTATTACATCTGATCAATCCAAAATAATTCAGAATGTGCTTGAGTATCTTGATATCTTCTTGGTCCTAGTTGTGTGTATTGAAAATCAATACAGTACTATGTAGATACAGGTTGCAAAATATTGCTCTTAATCAATCACATTATTACATATCTAAAAAGTTGCTTTTCCCAAGAAATTGCTTCTAGTAGTTTGCTAATTTGCTTTATTTTTTTCTATTAATAAATGTACAAAACAAACATTTAATATTTCAGCCTTCTAGGTAAACATTCTTATCTTCACTGACCAAGAAGAAAACCGGTCTGCTATATTTTATTTAATGTTTCAAGCTCTCACCTGACAGAGTTCCTGGAGACCAAAGTATGGATTCTATTCATATCTGTATCATAGCAGTTCACACAATGTCAGGCCATCCATATTTGTTGATTGAATGAATGGAAAAGAAATTCATGCAATTCCTTTTGTATATAATCTCCTACAATATTTAACTAATTCTTATAATGTCACTTCCATTCAATAAATATTTAATGAGTATATACTCTCCCACTCCAGCACTCTTGCCTGGAAAGTCCCATGGATGGAGTAGCCTGGTAGGCTGCAGTCCATGGGGTCGCTGAGAGTCAGACACGACTGAGCGACTTCACTTTCACTTTTCACTTTCATGCATTGGGGAAGGAAATGACAACCCACTCTAGTGTTCTTGCCTGGAGAATCCCAGGGACAGGGGACCCTCATGGGCTGCCATCTATGGGGTCACACAGAGTCGGACATGACTGAAGCGACTTAGCAGCTTATACTCTCCACGAGAAAGTGATAGGCAAATTTTTATAGGTCCCACACACAAGTGTTTTCAGATATTTCTTCAATAAATAGCTTTGTTGAGAACCATCATTGTTTTAATATATACCCCATTGACCCTCCAGATTGTGTTATTTTCAAGTATTTATAAACGTTTTTACAAGCATTTACAAGTATTTATAAAAGTGAGTAAACTTTCCTCTTTAAAACACAAAAGTACAGTTTTCTCTTGACAAACATGATGTTGAACTTCATGGGTCCACTTCCACATGGAATTTTTTCAGTAGTGAATACTACAAATCACAAGAGCTGAGGTTGATTGAATCTAAAGATACAGATGAACTGCATGTATAGAGTGCTGATTATAAATTATACACAAATTTTCAACTGTGCCAGGGGTTGGATCCTAACACGTGAGTTGTTTGAGGGTCAATTGTGTATCTATATTTGGTCTATAATTTTTTTTCTGTTTCGAAGATAATTATGTAAGAATAGAATGCAATTTAGAGTAAATGGCCATCTCTTCTTTGAGTAATTAGTAAGTGCTAAGTAATGGCCTAAATAATTTACAAAACCTTTTTCTCCATTTAACAACTTTAAAAATCTTTTGAGATAAATTACAATTATGACTTCATCTTAGAGTAAGTTAGAAAATCCCATTCAGAGAAGGTAAATAACTTAGTGCTTTCCAAGATGATATAATTATTAAGTATAAAACCAGTAATTGAACTGAGAATCACTGATTTACACTCTGTGCTCTAATTTGGTTTCACTATTGGACAAGAACCAGGGAAATTAAGTAGATCATACCTAAATCTACGTTATCATTTCCTATGGAAACACACACTGCTTTAAAAATCATTTTTGAGTCAGGTACTTCCACTGGGAACTTGGCAGTTTGTGGATTTTTAATGTTAGCTGTTTGCAATAGTAGGTGTCATGCTATTAAGATACGGTTATTCCTGTTTTAAATTTCAGTTAAAAGAGCCCTAATTAGCCACATAGCAATCAGGAAGGAATAAGTTGAAAGACTAGCTAGAATTAAGATACGATTTTAAGACATGGGTACAGGGTCTATTCTTAGTCTCATTGGAAAACTTAAACCTGGTGGAATGGCAGCAAGAGGGTGAACCAGTAAAAGATGAAACGAGCCAGTGATCAAGAGTGGACCTCTTGTTACAAGCATACTCCGTATCTCTTTTCATGTGTTTTTAGTTGTCTTATTATCCTCTTCCCCACACGCAAATTTATGAGATTTTCAACATAAATTTCAATTTTATGTTGAACTCATCCATCCACTATTTCAATAAAGACTTTTTAGAGCAGTTTTAAGCTTACAACAAAACTGGAAGATACAGATTTCCCATATACAACATCACTGGGAAATAATGATTTTCCATTATCAACGTCACTCACCAAAATGTTACATTTTTACAGCTATCATGAAAAAAATCCTCCAACAATAAATTCTGGAGAGGGTGCGGTGAGAAGGGAATCTTCCTACACTGTCGGTAAGAATGTTAATTGGTATAGCCACTATGGAGAAAAGTATGGGGATTCCTTAAAAAACGAAAAATAGAGCTACCATATGACTTTGCAATCCCACTCCTGGGCATATATCTGGAGAAAAGCATGGTCTGAAAGGACACATGCACCCCAGTGTTCAATATGATATCAACCTATATGCAGAATCTAAAAAGAAATGACTCAAGTGAACTTAGTTTTGAAACAGAAACAGACTCACAGACTTAAGAAACTGAACTTCTCCCTTGGGGAAAGGGTGGGGTGAAGGGATCATTAGAGAGATGGAACTGACAGGTACTCACTGCCGTATGTAAAATGGATAACCAACAAAGACCTACTGTATATAGCACAGGAAACCCTGCTCAATACTATGTAACAACCTAATGGGAAAAGAATTTGGAAAACAATACATGTGTGCATTAATACATGTATAGATGGATCATTTCACTATACACCTAAAACTGTCACAACATCGTTCATTAACTATGCTAAGTCGCTTCAGTCATGTTCAACTCTTTGCGACCGCATGGACAGTAGCCCACCAGGCTCATCTGTCCGCAAGATTTTCCAGGCAAGAATACTGGAGAGGGTTGCAGTTTCCTTCTCCAGGAGATCTAGCGAACCCAGGGCTCAAACTCGCGTCTCATACATCTGCTTGGCAGGAGGGTTCTTTACCACTAATGCCACCTGGGAAGACCCTTAATCAACTATACTCCAATATCAAAAAAAAGTTTTTAAAAAGAGCACTTTTTTTTTTTTTAAGTCAAGAATAAACCTCCATTGACACAGCATAATCACTCAAAGTGTATAACTCACAGTTCATTCTTGGTGATATGTATTCTATGTGTGTGTTAGTCACTCAGTCGTGTTCAACTCTTTGCGGAACAATGGACTGTAGCCTGCCAGGTTCCTCTGTCCATGGAGTTCTCCAGGTAAGAAAACTGGAGTGGGTTGCCATTTCTTTCTCCAGTGTATTCTGTGGGTTTGGACAAATGTATTATCACATGAATCCATCATTACAGTATCATACTGAGTATTTTCACTGCCTTAAAAATCCTCTGTGTTCGTTTCATTTCTCCTTCCCTGCACTCAATACCACATATCAAAACCAGGAAAAGGCTCTCAGTTTCTCTCTAAACTGTTTTCACTGCATCCCACAAATCTTGATATGTAATATTTTCATTTTTATTTGTGTTCAAAAGATAATTTTATTTTTCTGAGATTTCTTCTTTAGCCCATGTGTTTTTCATCCGTGTGCTATTTAATCTCCATGTATTTGGGGATTTTTCAGCTATCTTTCTGCTGTTGGTTTCTAGTTTAATTGTACCATGTTCTAAGAGCAAACATTGTATGGTTTCTATTGTTTTGGATTTTTAAGGTGTGCTTTATGGCCCAGAATGTGATCTATCTTGATGAGCGTTCCATGTGAGCCTGAGAAGAAATGTATTGTGCTGTTGTTGGATGAAGTAGTCTGTATATACCAATTATATCCTGTAGATTGATGTGTTGAATTCAGCTATGTTCCTACTGATTTTCTGCTTGTTGGATTCATTTCTGAGAGGTATTGATGTCCCCAACTATGATAGTGGATTCAACTATTTCTCTATGAATATCTATTGATTATTGCCTCACACATTTGGATGCTCTGATATTAAGCCCATATCAAGGACTTTTATATCTTCTTGAAGAATTCTCCCTTTATTATTGCATAATCCATTGGCTTATCCCTGATCATTGTTCTTGCATTAAAATATGGTCTGTCTGAAGTAATAGAACCAATCTTACTTCTTTCAGTTCTCGTTAGTATGGAATATCTTTCTCTATCCCTTTAAATTTAAATATGTCTTTATTTTTAAAGTGCATTTTCTGTAGAGAATGTATAGTTCAGTCTTGTGTTTTAAGCCACTCTGATAATCTCTTTTAATTGGTATATTTTGACCATTAACATTCAAAGTGATTATTCATGTATCAGTAACTGATTCAGTTCAGTTCTGTCCCTCAGTCATGTACGTCTCTTTGCCATCCCATGGACTACAGAACGCCAGGGCTCCCTGTCTATCACAAACTCCCGGACTTTACTCAGACTCATGTCCATTGAGTTGGTGATTCAATACAACCATCTCTTCCTCTGCTGTCCCCTTCTCCTCCCACCTTCGATCTTTCCCAGCAACAGGGTCTTTTAAAATGAGTCAGTTCTTCACATCAAGTGGCCACAGTATTGGAGTTTTAGCTTTAGCATCAGTCTTTCCAATGAATATTCAGGACTGATTTCCCTTAGGATGGACTGGTTGGATCTCCTTGTAGTCCAAGGGACTCTCAAGAGTCTTCTCCAACATCACAGTTCAAAAGCATCAATTCTTTGGTGCTCAGCTTTCTTATAGTCCAACTCTCACATCCATACATGACTACTGGAAAAACCATAGCTTTGACTAGATGGACCTTTGTTGGCAAAGTAGTGTCTCTACTTTCTAATATGCTGTATATGTTGGTCACAACTTTTCTTCCAAGGAGCAAGCATCTTTTAATTTCATGGCTGCAATCAACATCTGCAGTTCTTTTGGAGCCCTCCCCCCACCTAAAATAAAGTCTGTCACTGTTTCCAGTGGTTCCCATGAAGTGATGGGACCAGATGCCATGATCTCAGTTTTCTGAATGTTGAGTTTTAAGCCAACTTTTTCACTCTCCTCTTTCACTTTCATCAAGAGGCTGTTTGGTTCCTCTTCACTTTCTGCCATAAGGGTGGTGTCATCTGTGTATCTGAGGTTATTGATGTTTCTGCTGGCAATCTTGATTCTAGCTTGTGCTTCTTCCAGCCCAGTGTTTCTCATGATGTACTCTGCATAGAAGTTAAATAAGAAGTTAAATAAGGGTAACAATATACAGCCTTGATGTACTCCTTTCCCAACTTGGAACCAGTCTGTTGTTCCATGTCCAGTTCTAACTGTTGCCTCTCGACCTGCATACAGATTTCTCAAAAGGCATGTCAGGTGGTCTGATATTCCCAGATCTGTAAGAATTTTCCACAGTTTGTTGTGGTCCACACAGTCAAAGGCTTTGGCATAGTCAAAGAAGCAAAAGTAGATGTTTCTCTGAAACTCTCTCGCTTTTTTGATAATTCAACGGATGTTGGCAATTTGATCTCTGGTTCCTCTGCCTTTTCTAAATCTAGATTGAATATCTGGAATTTCACAGTTCATGTACTGCTGAAGCCTGGCTTGGAGAATTTTGAGCATTACTTTGCTAGCATGTGAGATGAGTGCAATTGTGCAGTAGTTTGAGCATTCTTTGGCATTGCCCTTATTTGAGATTGAAATGAAGACTAACCTTTTCCAGTCTAATGGTCACTGCTGAGTTGTCCAAATTTACTGGCATATTGAGTGGAGCACTTTCACAGCATCATCTTTTATGATTTGAAATAGCTCAACTGAAATTCCATCACCTCCACTAGCTTTGTTTGTAGTGATGCTTCATAAGGACCACTTAACTTTGCATTCCAGGATGTCTGGCTCTAGGTAAGTGATCACACCATCATGATTATCTGAATGAAGAACAGCAAAGGCTAGTAGAGTTTTACCAAAACTTTTACACATTTGTCATAGAAAACACATTCTTCCAACAACAAAAGAGAAGACTCTCCACATGGACATCACCAGGTGGTCAATACCGAAATCAGATTGATTATATTTTTTGCAGCCAAAGATGGAGACACTCTACAGTTAGCAAAAACAAGACTGGGAGTTAATTGTGGCTCAGACCATGAACTCCTTATTGCCAAATTCAGACTTAAATTGAAAGAGGTAGGGAAAACCATGGAAAACCATGGAGAAGGAAATGGCAACCCACTCCAGTGTTCTTGCCTGGAGAACCCCAGGGACGGGGGAGCCTTGTGGGCTGCTGTCTCTGGGGTCGCACAGAGTCAGACATGACTGAAGCGACTGAGCAGCAGCAGGGAAAACCACTAGAACCTTTGGTTATGACCTAAATCAAATCCCTTATGATTATACTTTGGAAGTGAGAAATAGGTTCAAGGGATTAGATCTGATAGACAGAGTGCCTGATGAACTATGGGCAGAGGTTCGTGACACTGAACAGGAGGCAGGGATCAAGACCATCCCCAAGGAAAAGAAATGCAAAAAGGCCAAATGTTATCTGAGGAGGCCTTACAAATACCTGCGAATAGAAGAGAAGTGAAGGGCAAAGGAGAAAAGGAAAGGTATACGCATTTGAATGCAGAGTTCCAAAGAATGGCAAGGAGAGATAAGAAAGCCTTCTTCAGTGAAATGCAAAGAAATAGAGGAAAAGAATAGAATGGGAAAGACTAGGGAAAATTCTTGAAAATTTTTCTCTCCAAGAAAATTAGAGATATCAAGGGAACATTTCATGCAAAGATGGGAACAATAAAGGACAGAAAGATTATGGACCTAACAGAAGCAGAAGATATTAAGAAGAGGTGGCAAGAATACACAGAAGAACTGTACAATAACTAGATTAATCTACCATATTTGTTGCTGTTTTGCCTGTGTTCTTTGTTTCTGTTTGTGTCTCCTTTTTTCCTATCTTTGTGATTAACTGAGCATTTTATAGTTCAATTTTCTCTCCTCCTTAGCATACCAGTTACTTTTAAAAATTCTTTTTAGTTATTACCCTTGAGTTTACAATATGTGTACAATTAATCCAAGTCCACTTTCAAAGAGCATTATACCACTTCATAGATAGTGTAAGTGCTTTACAATAGGAAAAAAATCCTAAAATCTTCCTCTCATCTTTTGCATTCTTGCTGTCATTCATTTCACTTATACATAAGCATGCATATTTTAGGGACTTCCCACCCAAAGAAAGTGGTAAAGCATCCTCCTGCCAATGTAGGAGACACAAGAGACATGGGTTTGGTCCCTGGGTCCAGAAGATCCCCTGGAGTAGGAAATGGCAACCCATTAACAGTATTCTTGCCTGGAGAAACCCATGGAGAGAGGAGCCTGGAGGGCTACAATCCATGGTGTCTCAGAGTCAAACACGACTGAGCGACTGAGTACATGCTGAGTACATATTCTAACAGAGCACCTGTCACATATATTATGCATGAGCATACATATTCAGATGCATTGTTATTTTGAACACTGTTATGTTAGATCAATTAATAAGTAAATGTTTTATTTCATTTATTCCTTCTCCAATGCTTTCCTTTCTTTATGTATATCTAAGTTTCTGACTTATATGTGTTTTCCTTCTCACCAAAGAATTACTTTTAATATTTCTTTCAAGGAAAGTTTACTGGCAACAAATTCCCTTAATTTTTGTTTTTTCTGAGCATGTCTTTATTTCTCCTTCACTTTGAATGATAATTGCACAGAACATAAAATTCTATGTTCTTGTTGGGTTTTTTGCTTTCCTCTCAGAATTTAAAATATTTCACTCTTCTTTCATTGCTCACATGAGTTCTGAGGAGAGATCAGATGTAATTCTTATCTCTGTCCCTCTACAGGTAAGTTTTCCCCCAAGTTCTTACAGGAAGTTGTCTTCAGTTTTGATTTTCTGTAGTTTGAAAATGATGCCCAGATGTTGGCCTTCATCATGTTTGATGTTCTCTGAGCTTTCTGGACCTGTGATTGAGTATGTGACATTAATTTGGGGGAGATTCTGTTATTATTGCATGAAATATGTTCTTCTGTTTCTTTATCTTTCTTCCATCTCCTTCTGACATTGCTATTACCTTTGTACTATATTATGGATACACTTATGTAGTTGCCCCATAGTTCTTAGATATTCTATTTCCCTTTTTTTTTTTTCCTACTTTTTTTTTTTTTTCTGTATGTTTTTCCCGTTTGGAGGTTTCTATTGAGATAGCCTCAAGTTCAGAGATTCTTTCCTCAGCCACATTCAGTATGTTAATAAGTCCATCAAAGACATTCTTCATTACTGTTACATACTGTCTACTTATCCATCATAGCCTTAATTTTATTAATCACAGTTGTTTGAAATTCCTTGTCTTATAATTCCAGCTTCCCTGCTGTATCTGAATCTGGTTTTGATGCTTACTCTGTCTCTTCAAAATGTGTTTTTTATTTTTTTTAATTTTATTTACTTATTTACCTTTTAGTATGGCTTGTAATTTGTTTTAAAAGCCAGAATATTAATAATATACTGGGTAGAAAGAGCAACTATAATCCTTTAGTAATGTGACTGTATGGTATGTGGGCAAGGAGACCCTTCTATAAGCTTATGATTAGTGTTTTAGTGAGGCTGTTCATCATGACTGTGACCTTCACATGTGTTTCTGAGTCTTGCCACACTCCCACCTTCATCAGTGGGATGACATGGCTGGAGGGGCTTGTTGCTAAGTCATGTCCAACTCTTTGCAACCCCATGAAATGCAGCACACCAGGGTTCCCTATCCTTCAGCATCTCCTGGAGTTTACTCAAACTAATGTCCATTGAGTCGGTGATGCCATCCAACCATCTCATCCTCTGTCACCCCCTTCTCCTCCTGCCTTCAATCTTTCCCAGCATCAGGGTCTTTTCCAATGAGTCAGCTCTTTGCATCAGGTAACCAAAGTATTAGAGCTTCAGCTTCAGCATCAGTCCTTCCAATGAATATTCAGGTTTGATTTCCTAATTAATCTTGGTGAAGGTTGTTCCCCTCCGCCAGTTAAGTTAGGTCTGATAAAACCACTTCAGACTATGCTCCGGTATAACTATGCGCTCTAGAAAGCTGACCTTGTTAACCTTGTTAAAAAGAACGGAATATGTAGATTTGTTTCAGAATAATCCCTTTTCCCATCCGCCTACCAGAAACACAATCTTTGTTTTTCCTTATATTCACTGTGAGAACCTGGCAGAACTCCAGGAAGTAAAAATCACAAAATTGTGTCATGCCCCCACCATCAGGGACTGAATCCCACTGTGGTTTTTGTCTCTCAGACCTCTCCCTGCTGAGCCTCTGGCAATTCCTCAGGTAGAGTTCAGGTTTTCCACCCTGATGCTGGCTCCTGTGGTTGTGTCAGCTTTTGGATTTCTGCCCTGGTAAGTAGTGTGTCTCTGTATCTTCCTGAGTATCTATGAAGATTTGTTCATTTTCTGGTTTGTTTGACTTTTCATTTGTTAAGACGAAGTGACTACTTTCAAGGTTCTCACAGGCTAGACTGGAAACTAGAAGTCCTCTCACTAATTTTTAAAAATCTGAATGCAGTAATTTTGCCTTTGGTGATTCCTACCATTCCAATGGTTATGTCACATTTAAAACTTAAGATTTGTATTATTGATTAGTAGACAAGGGGCAAATTCCCTTCTTTTAAATAACCTTTGGCTTTCCTTGCCTTTTACGTGCCTCATTTTCCATTGGTATCCTTAGTTTTCTATTCAGTCAGTTTAGTTCAGTCGCTCAGTCATGTCCGACTCTAGGCGACCCCATGAATCGCAGCACGCCAGGCCTCCCTGTCCATCACCAACTCCCGGAGTTCACTCAGACTCACGTCCATCGAGTCTGTGATGCCATCCAGCCATCTCATCCTCTGTCATCCTCTTCTCCTCCTGCCCCCAATCCCTCCCAGCATCAGAGTCTTTTCCAATGAATCAACTCTTCGCATGAGGTGGCCAAAGTACTGGAGTTTCAGCTTCAGCATCATTCCCTCCAAAGAAATCCCAGGGCTGATCTCCTTTAGAATGGATTGGTTGGATCTCCTTGCAGTCCAAGGGACTCTCAAGAGTCTTCTATTACTCGTCTCTAATTTGGGCTTAAACTCTCTCAGAAAAATACACCTCCCTTCAATATAATAAAGCAAATCAAAACTCTTTTGGTTTTCTTTTTTTTAGGTTACTTTTTATTACAATATTCTTACTGGAGGTTGCTGTCTTTCTTTCCTAATCTGTACATGATTAGTCTAGGTCTGCTACCTAGCTGTCACCGTAAAATTGCTTTTCATCATCATCAACTGGAAAATTCTCATGACGTCTCTCAAAAGTTAGATCATTTCCTGAATGCGTATTTTTCTCTTTCTTGCTTTACCCATTGTTCGGATGGAGCATATGTTACAGCGGCTTCCTGAGAATGGGTGTGGAAGGTGACATTTTTATGAGTGTATGTCTGAAGATGTCCTGACTAATTGCCTCAGATTTAATTGGTAACGTTGAGGAGTATAAATTTCCATATCGAAAATCATTTAGCCAGAATCTGCTGTTCCATTGGTTTCTTTCTCAGTTTGACTGTAGAGAAATCTGGTACTGGTCTGATTCCTGAAGTTTTTGATGCGACTCGATTTTTTTTCTTACTTCAGACTTGGAAGATCTCTTCATCCCCAGTGATTTTAAATTGCATGACAATGTGTTTTGATGTGGTTCTTTTTCATTCATTTTGTTGGAGGCCCCATAGCACCTTCCAATATAGAAATATGTGTTCTTCCAAGATGTCACTCCATCACTGCATAAGGCAGAAAAAAAGAATCTGTCTCCATTTTTAAAGAATCTTTGTGGAGAGGCATCGAGTACCAAGGGGAATTTTTTTTTTGCCAAAACTCTCCTAATAGGCAGTTTTTTGCCAAAACTCCCCCTAATAGTCACAGCTAAACACAAATGTAATAGAAGCAGGTAACCTCTGGCAGGAAAAACAGCTTCTTGTTATTGCCTATGTTTCCACACTGTTCTCTCAATGATTTGATTTTTTTTTATGTTTTTGTTGTTCAGTTGTTGTCGTGTCCAACTCTTTGTGACCTCATGGACTGCAGCATACCAGGCTCCCCTGTCATTCACCATCTCCCAGAGTTTGCTCAGATTCATGTCCATTGAGCCAGTGACGCCATCCAAGCATTTCATCTGTCGCCTCCTTCTCCTCCTGCCCTCAATCTTTCCCAGCATCAGGGTCTTTTTCAGCGAGTCAGCTCTTCACATCAGGTGGCCAAGGTCTTGGAGCTTCCCTGATGGCTCAGGTGGTAAGGAATCTGCCCGCAATGAAGGATACTCTGGACATGAATTCGATCCCTGGGTTGGGAAAATCCCCTGGAGAAGGGAATGGTATTCTTGCCTGGAGAATTTCATGAACAGAGGAGCCTGGTGGGCTACAGTGTGGTCCCAAAGAGCTGGACACAACTGAACAACTAGCACTAACTGATTTAATGTGAAAAGAGAGAATGTTTTCCAGGCATACAGTTTCAAAGATGCACTGATAGAGATGATAGATAAATATGACAGTTATATCACAGATGCTTAAGTTGCACCCATGTGTCATTTATCTTGACAAAATTTAAGTTTCCTGTAGCTTTTATAGCAATAATTTACCTTTGGTGAGTCCATGGATTAAGTTGAATGAGTTTCTGGATAATGATCAAACAAGATTTGGTTAAAGGACCTTAATTCATATTGAATCTCTACAATCTCCTGAAACAATGGCTCTAATTTAACTTTAAAAAAAATGACTAGAAAGAACACCCCGGCATTGCCTATTTATTGACCACAGTTGTATGCATACAGTGTTACTGAATCACTTCAGTAAAGTGTATCAACGGTAAAGCGTAGTGGACAATACATTTCTTAATAGGAAAAACAGTAAAAAAAAAAAAAAAAAAAGTACAGGAATACAAAGGAGGTTATTTAACAACACTTGAAAAAAATAGCAAATTTAAAGTAAATCATTTTAGTCCTACACTGCTGAAGATAAGAAAGCACTGAAAAAAAGCCTTAAATAATGTCAGATTTATATGAACAGTTGGGAAAAAACTGCTTCTTACAGATGATTATGAAACGAAGATAAGAGAATTAATTTTAAAGTAATTTTAAACTTTAAATATAATAAGAAAGAAGCTGACTATATATATATATATATATATATATATATATATATATATGTATACACTAGTACTAAATTAGACACTCAATCCTTAAAATTCTTAGGGTGTCTATAATTAGCTTCCTATTAACTTGAGCAATTATTTAAAACTTTTTTTTTACATTTACTTAATTGTATATACCCAGAGAGATAAATATAAGTGCTTCATTACAGAGGATTTAACAAAATTACTATTCTCACTTGTATCTTTAGAAATGTACCATAATCCAACTTTATTAAGATGATACTTAATGATTAATTCTGAAGATATGAGTTCTTCTATACATATGAGAATGAACAATTAAAATAATGCATATCTCAGACACAACGCTTGATTTGTTAATATAATTCAGTGAAATCAGAGAGAGCTATAGAAAAATTAGTCACTTATTTTCTGTCATAGGTTGTTTGCTTTTCACAAAATCAATTCACTCCCAAGTACAGATACTAGGATTTTTTCCATTCCACACACAACTACTATCCATTTTGGTACCATCCTCTGAAGCAATGGCCTTGTAAGCATCCTAGACTTTCACAAAAAAATACATAGGACATTTAGGGTGGAGCTCAGTATTGTCTTATGTCAACAGATGGAGTCACTTGTCCCAGATAATATGCAGAAGAAATCTTGTCTCAAGGGAGCACTGGTTTCTAGATGTTGTTCTGGCAGGTCTGGGCACTTTAAGATTAGTTTCCAGTGTTGCAGGGCAGTCTCTGAAGGCTGAATCTCCTCTTCTTCCCATCACCCACTTACTCCTTATCCTTTTGTCTTCCTCACCTACCGCTGATCATGCTTCATCACAATTTCTTCCTCAGACTTACCAGATAGGTGATGTTCATCTCTTTACTTTGGTGTTGCAAAGTAATCTGTATTTTTCCTTATTCATTCTCCAAAGTATGTTTTAACATAAAAACTATGCCATGTTTCCTTCACAGACTTCACTTTAGATTTTTGATACACTTTTTACTTATTTCAGTAAAATCTGCCATTATATATCAAAACCTTTACCTCACATATGCAAAGGTTTTGGCAAAGACTTTCAAACCTAGCAACAGAGAGACATTTAGATGTGAACACATACCAGTACTTCCCATCCCCCACACGCTGATATTCTCATGCAGATAGTTGGGTTGGGACCTGTCTTAGTCTGTTTAGGCTGCTATAACAAAGTACCATAAACTAGGCAGCTTATAAACAACAGAAATGTACTGTTTCACAGTTCTGGAGATGAGGAAGGTCAAGATCAAGACAGACACCAGCAGATTTAACACCTTATAAGAGCAAGCTTCCTGGTCCACTGATGGCCTCACATGGCAGAAAGAACTAGGTAGCTCTCTGTGGTCTTCTTATTATGAGGACACTAATCCCAGTCATGAGGCTCTACCCTCATAATTTAATCACCACAAAGGCCCACTTCCTAATACCATCACATTGGGCTTTTGGTTTCAACATATGATTTTGGGGGGGGATGGGAGGCACAAATATTCAGTTCATTGTGTGTGCATGCTGAGTCACTTCAGTCGTATTCAACTCTTTGCAACCCCATGAGCTATAACTCAACAGGCCCCTCTGTCCGTGGAATTCTTCAGGCAAGAATACTGGAGCAGGTTCTTTGTAGATCCCTATATATTGGCATTTCCCAACTGAGATTCAAATGAGTAGTTCTGATTGAAAAATAGTGGCTTATAGTGTATAATAGCCCTTTACAGTCTTTACATTAACCTCCCTTGGCATCTGTTTCAGTAAACAAAACAAAAAAGAACAAATTAGATGCTAAATGTAAAATATTTAGCAGAGTGTCTTAGAACCAACTAAACATTTAAACCAGTGAGGATGATATTTTTCACTCTTTTACTATTACAATAATCCTAATCCTCCTTGTAGTAATGTGGATTCTTGTGAATGATTTGAAGAGTCTCCACCTAAAAGGTAGACATGATAAAATACTGTACAATGATTAGTCACCTATTTACCATTATCTTTCACGTGTAAACATCCATATGTGTGAAGCAATGTTTTGAGCAAAATTAGTTCTACATTAATAATCCCTTTCTCTTAATAAATGTAAAATGGTTGTATTCAGATGTTCCTCATCAAGATCTAAATTCAATTCTAAATTTCTGTGAGTTTAATGGTGTTCTGTATTTGTCAAGATAGAAGTAGTAGGCCTTGATTTGATCTAATTGTGGGTAACATGAGACAAAAGTGTAACATGAGACAAAAGTGGGGGAAACTGGAGTGAAAGGGAAAGGTCATGAGTGAAACTGTAAAATTTATGTCAGGAAGAAAGCAAAATATATTTATAAGAAAGCAAGCAAAGTATCGTTCACTACGGAATAGTGGGCAAACAGAATAGTTATTCAGTGAACCTGGTGGAAAAAATTATCTTGCCCACTGATTTTTAGATCTATCACAGAGATTAATCATGATGTTCAATCAAAATCTAGAAAAATAAAATAGAGTATATATTCACTAGAGATATCTTCCATAATGAGTTAATGTTTTCAGTTTTCATTAGGTGTTCTGAATCACGAAGACAGCATTGGCTTCTTACCTTCATGTCTAAGTATTCACATTTCTATAAACAAAAGGAGAGAATTTTCTTTACTTTTATTTAGCCATTTTCTTCTCCAGAGTAAAATTTACTGACACATAAACATAGTTAAACATCTTGGGAATATTTATTCTCAGAAGAGAAGGTGATATGGCCTAATAATTCTAAGTATTTTCAAAATTTTATCTACCCAGGAAACAGAAATAAAGATAACACACTAAAGCTGCCACACAATAGATTTAAGGTAGACATAAAGAAAAAAATTACAGTGAAGATGACTAAGTGTGAAAAAAGGAATGCAATCAAGGTCAGTAAATAGAGATTCTTATCAGATTTGATTATTCCTTGAATTTAGTCTATGAAAAAATATAACCCTCAGAAATGTCTTACTGTACTGTTCAGTTATCATTGATTCACAAAGCTGTTTTGAACATTGTTTGCATTTTAAAAAGCAATATAGATGTTTTGTGAAACAAAATAAAACCATTTATTTTGAATAGATTAACATCTGAAATGTGGTTGGGATGAAGCTTTTGGGCATGTGTTAGCAAAAAGTTGTGTTTCAGTGACACATTTAAAGATGATTTAAATAATTCTTGCTTTTCACTTGGTAACAAGTACCCTTAATCACTTGGGCTTCCTAGGTGGCTCAGTGGGAAAGAATACACCTGCCAATGTAGGAGACAAGGGTTTGATCACTGAGTCCAGAAGATCCCCTGGCCAAGGAACTGGCAACCCACTCCAGTATTCTTGCCTGGGAAATTCCATGAACAGAGAAGCCTTGCGGGTCACAGTCTGTGGGATTGTAAAGAGTTGGAGTGACTGAGCATGCATGCACAGTAAATCACTTATTCCTCCTAGAATGAAAAGTTTCCTAATATAAACATTCATGCATGTAAGTGTTTTATATACTTTTCCATATTGCATTTCTCTAATAATAATGATAGTAACAACAAGGCAAAGGAGAAAAGGAAAAATAAACCCCTTTGAATGCAGAGCTCTAAAGAATAGCAAGGAGAGATAAGAAAGCCTCCCCCAGTGATCAATTTAAAGAAATAGAGGAAAAAATAGAATGGGAAAAATTTGAGGTCTCTTCAAGAAAATTAGAGATACCAAGGGAACATTTGATACAAAGATGGGCACAAGAAAGGACAAAAATGGTATGAACCTAACAGAAGCAGAAGAAATTTAGAAGAGGTGGCAAGAATACACAGAGACTACACAAAAAAGATCTTCATGACCCTGATTACCATGATCGTGTGATCACTCACCTAGAGCCAGACATCCTGGAATGTGATTCAAGTGGGCCTTATGAAGCATCACTACAAACAAAGCTAGTGGAGGTGATGGAATTCAAGTTGAGCTATTTCAAATCCTGAAAGATGATGCTGTGAAAGTGCTGCACTCAATATGCCAGCAAATTTGGAAAACTCAGCAGTGGCCACAGGACTGGAAAAGATCAGTCTTTATACCAATCCCAAAGAAAGCCAACAATTGTGCTCATCTCACATGCTAGAAAAGTAATGCTCAAAATTCTCCAAGCCAGGCTTGAAAAGTACATGAACCATGAACTTCCAGATGTTCAAGCTGGTTTTAGAAAAGGCAGAGGAACCAGATATCAAATTGCCAATATCCACTGGATCATTGTGAAAGCAAAAGAGTTCCAGAAAAACATCTACTTCTGCATTTGACTGTGTGGATTACAACAAACTGTGGAAAATTCCAGGGAATTTTGGGAATTCCAGGGAAGATGGGAATACCAGACCACCTGGCCTGCCTCCTGAGAAACCTGTATGCAGGTTAAGAAGCAACAGATAAAACCAGACATGGTAAAATAGACTGGTTCCAAATTGGGAAAGGAGTATATCAAGGCTATATATTGTCACCCTGCTTATTTAACTTATACGCAGAGAACATCATGTGTAACACTAGATTAAGCATTTCCAGGATGGACTAAGCACAAGTTGGAATCAAGATTGCCAGGAGAAATATCAACAACCTCAGATACACAGATGACACCACCCTCATGGCAGAAAGTGAAGAGGTACTGAAGAGGCTATTGATGAAAGTGAAAGAGGAGAGTGAAAATTTTGACTTAAAACTCAACATTCAAAAAACTAAGATCATAGCATCTGGTCCCATCACTTCATGGCAAATAGATGGGGAAATAATGGAAACAGTGAGAGACTTTATTTTCTTGGCCTCCAAAATCACTGCAGATTATGACTGCAGCCATGAAATTAAAAGACGCTGCTCTTAGAAGGAAAGCTATGACCAACCTAGAGAGCACAGAGCACATATATATATATATATATATATATATATATATATATATTTAACAAACATGGTGCCATTCCCCCCTTTTTTTTTTACTTATTTACTTTCTTTCTTTCTTTCTTTCTTTTTTAAGCGAGACAGCAAAAGAGACACAGATGCGTAGAACAGTCTTTTGGACTCTGTGGGAGAGGGAGAGGGTGGGATGATTTTGGAGAATGGCATTGAAAGATGGATAATATCATATAAGAAACGAATCACCAGTCTAGGTTCGATGCAGGGTGCAGGATGCTTGGGGCTGGTACACTGGGATGACCCAGAGGGATGGTGTGGAGAGGGAGGTGGGAGGGGGTTTCGGGATTGGGAACACATGTACACCTGTGGCAGATTCATGTTGATGTGTGGCAAAACCTAGATAGCATATTAAAAAGCAGAGTCCTTTGCCGACAAAGGTCCATCAAAAACCTAGTCAAAGCTATGGTTTTTCCAGTGATCATGTATGGATGTGAGAGTTGGACTGAAAAGAAAGCTGAGCATTGAAGAGCTGATGCTTTTGAACTGTGGTGTTGGAGAAGACTCTTTGAGAGTTCCTTGAACTGCAAGGAGATCCAACCAGTCCATCCTAAAGGAAATCCATCCTGAATATTCACTGGAAGGACTGATGCTGAAGCTAAAACTCCAGTACTTTGGCCGTCCGATGGAAAGAACTGACTCGTTGGAAAAGATCCTGATTCTGGAAAAGATTGAAGGCAGGAGGAGACGGAACGCTAGAGGATGAAATGATTGGATGGCATCACTGACTTGATGGGCATGAGTTTGACCAGCTCTGGGAGTTGATGATGGACAGGGAAGCCTGGTGTGCTGCAGTCCATGGGATCGCAAAGAGTCAGACACAACTGAGAGACTGAACTGACTCAAGAGATGAACTAGTGTATTGAGAGTATTAGTGACCACAGAAACAGAGCTGTCATCTTATGGATAAATAAGCAGTGGGTCTATTGTTGATGGCTATAAGATAGAGTAAAATGCTATATTCTTAATATTTTTGGCTGCTCAGAGTATCTAGCAATATTCACAATAGTTTAAACCTTGTTTACATTTCTAAGTCCTGCCTGTAAAATTATCACCTGAAAGATATGTTCATTTCTTCTAAAGTTAGCATTAACCTAAACCTTATTAATATGTAGGCTGGGAAACATTGGGAGGTTGGTTTCTCCAGTTTAATTAGCCTTGAGTGCTGATTTGTTTTGATAATATAAATAATTAGTTTAACCACAAAATTGATGTAACAGAAATAATTGTCAGGCAATTAAATACTGAAATGATTTCAACTCTTGGGAAATATATAGTAGTATGTAAGGATAGTAATAAAATTGAGATACAGTTGGGCTGAAGTACATCAGACCAAAAATCATCTCTTACTTGATTTATCAAAAATAATTTTATAGATGCCACATTGTTCATATTAAAAAATTCACTAATATAAATTTGCTACATTTATTCCTATTGTTTTTTTTTTCCCTTTATAATAAAGTTTTACATGTTTGCTAATGTTAAAATAATTGTTCTTTGGAATTCACAAGTTAGCAGGATATTTTAGTGGGAAGAATGTAATAAATAATAAAACAATGTTGGTAAATTCAATATAAAATGTATGTGTAAGTTTCCTTTTTTATGAAATTGGAATTTTTTTTTAGCTCTGGAGAGAAGTATGCTTTCCTTTTCTACGTGCATATGATAAATAATATAGTCCAAAAAAGACACCTTTATTTTGCAGTCCCTTAATGGTTTAAAATTTTATGTTTAGGTTTTATTTTTTTATGCAATCAGGTTGTATTTTTTGCTAATACTATTTTATGATAGTGGTAAGAATTTTTATGTCTTATCATAACTGTTCACATCACATATTGGCAGTCTTATTTTTGGCTTTAACTCAGACGTATATGCAGACTGATGTTCAAGTATCATTAGTCTTTCTAAAAGGACATACTGCAAATAAATCAGTGAAAGGCCCTGATCTTTACTATATCTGCCCTTCCTAAAGAATCACTATCAAAGAATTACTAAAACTTCATAACTTCCACTCATCATTAATTTCAGATGATTACTGTCTACCGTAAGGAAATATACTGTTTCATTTCTCATATGTAGAGTACCCTACTAGAGTAATACAACTGATTTCCACATATGATATATCATTTCTAAATTTATCTGAAGGTTCCTTGAGTGTCTAATTAAAATTATTTGAAACTAACATGAATTCTGTCCTAATGAATTGGAACAAAATTTAAAATTAATTATATGGGGTAAAGATTAATTCACTATTGTTAGCCAGTATTATTTTAAAATGTATCTGCTACATTTTCTTTCTCCCCTATTCATTCTCTGAGGGATTACATTATACATTATATGCATTTACTTTTCTATTTTGTGCACAATTCAAATATTTATGCTTTCACATTTAACAAGTGAATGCCCTTAAAATTTATGATGTATTAATTAGTCCTGATCTTGTGTAATGTGTAAGAACAGAAATACATATTCATAAAAATCTTATTTACATATTTTAATAACATAAAACTAAGGGCCCTTTACCAAGGCATTAAGTTATTAATGAATCGTGTGAAGAGTGTGGGTATTTGATCAAAGTGTTTTCAAAGCACTAGGGATATTTCTATTTCTGCCTTCACAGTGTCTGATGTGGATGTGGCATGGCATCACCCAACCCGATGCAAAATAAAATATGAAACATTATAATCTGAGTCACCAGGATATACATCTAACTTAAAAGTTAACTGGATGACATATTCTAGTTAATTTTTAAGATAAATGGCCACCATATATATGGCCTTCCCTGGCCTCTCATATGGTAAAGAATCTGCCTGCAGTGCGGGAGACCTGGGTTCCATCACTGGGTTGGGAAGATCCCCTGGAGAAGGACATGGCAATCCACTCCAGTACCCTTGCCCGGAGAATTCCCTGGAGGGAGGATCTGGGGGGCTACAGTCCATGGGGTCACAAAGAGTCGGACACCACTGAGCAACTAAGAGCACGCGCGCGCGTGCGCACGCACACACACACACACACACACACATATGTATAAGCATGTTTTTTATGTGCAAAAAGATATAATCTAATTTTGCTAGTTATCTATCTCTGCCATTAAATATTTAAACTATTAAAATTGTATATAATGTATAAAATGGAGGGGCACAGTTTATTTCATAAATAATTATTTTCTCCATGACATCATGACATATCTTCTTAGCAGTTACAATGTCTAACTATTATCATTTGTCTACCAGAAACACTAGTTGACATTCCCATTGTCTAAACTCATCTTCCTTATCTGTAATTCAACTTTATGCCACTTTGCATGGCAATGAATGTTTTTTAATACACATTTCTATCTAAACTCCCATGTTTTTAGGCAGAAATAAATGAACAGTGTCTTTCATGTTGGCCCAAAGTATAGTTTGATAATCTTCTCAAATTTAGATTTGTGCACTTGACTAGTATGATTAAACTCCAAATAATAGCAGAAAAGTCAACAAGTTCAAAAGGAGACCACTGAGTGAATCACTGATATAAATCAAGTTAATCTGCAACATTACTTTCTAGTTGAAATTATAAGAGCTTAGGATAATTCTATTTCTTAACTATTTTGAAAGTACCGACTTGAATATTCATTTTAAATTACCCAAATGCCTTTAAAATGAACATTTCATCTTTTACATAACAACAGTAATATTAATTGCATCTTATATTTATGTAATAGTTTTTATTTTACTTAATATAGTCCATACATTATCTCATTTAATCCCTATATCAACTTTTTTGGTGTAAGTAACATTGTCATTCTCATTCTATACATGAAAGTTATTAATTTTCTGAAGTTCTTACAGATAGTATGTGATAGAGCAAGGATTGGAGACTGGGGCTTTTGAATCCAAATCTAAAATTCTTATCCCTATACCAGTATTAACTTGCTACTAAGAATAATCAAATAAACTAGTAGTCATGAAAATCAGGACTTGGAAGGAAAATTTGAATTGGTCGCCCACGAAAATGTCTTTTCATATATTTTCAATTTTTAGAATTCTCATTGTGCCATGCAATAAAAATAGTTTTCTCTCTTCGGAAATGTGGAGGAATTATAAGAACTCTTTGTCTTGAATCCGTTATTCAGAAGGACATGAACCAACATAATGGTACACAAGGGCACTGTTGGTGACCTTCCTTTCCCTAAAGATGGGGGTGGATGCTGAGAATTTCTCTCATTCTGTCTCCAGGTGGGTCTACTATTTGCATGCTCCTCTGCACAGCTGTCAAAGGGCTTGCCCCGGGATATGACTGGACTGGATTTAGAAGGAGCTGGTCATTGAATAGCTCTGGTAATGCTTGCATCTCACAGTTATGCGGCTGACAGCTCCTTTTGGTGGGGAAAGCTTGGATATATTTCAAGGTGATTGTAGTTTTGTCCCTCTGGCAGCAAGCTGCTGCAACCAGCTTAGCCATTATCCTCCTCTCCCACTGGATTTAAGCCTAGGGAGAAGTCTGGGGCTTTTGTCAGAATAGAGGGCAAGGGATAGATAATTATCCCCCATTTGCACTCAAAGAGTACTGCACTATATTATAAAGTAGCCTTCAATTACTGAAATGGGCTTGTCTACAGTTCCAGTGACTTATAAATTAGTCTTTGTAAAAAATAAAATTTAGATTTATTGCTAGTGATGTTGTACTTTTAGTATCTCATACTTTAAGCTTTATTAAAAAAAACTTTATTTAACATGTAACATTTTTAGCATTTAGAGAGTAATATTTAACATTCAGAGATCAATATATATTTTCATTTCAAAAATTTTATTAGATTTTGCAGTACACGTGTCTACCATGACCAAATTGATCAAAAGCTCCACGGTGCAATTGTCTGTCTACACTGTAATTTTTCTCAATTTGACCCTCAATCTCCTGGGGGCAGTTCTGTAAAATCAATGCAAAGTAATTAGAAAATTTTAAATTCTAGATGTTGTGAATATATCAGTTGTCTCCTTTAATATCCATTCAATGGAATACCTTTTATAAATACTATTATTTAATAAACATATCTGGAAAATAAAATTCCCATAGATCCTAATTAATGATGTAAATTTGCCTTAGCATATTTGGGGAAAGTATTTTCAGTTTTCTATTCTCCAGTAGCTCAGCATCACTTTCACTCCCCTTTTGAGCAAAAATTATAGTCAGAGATGAGCATTTCAATTTGCAGCTGACAGTTTAGGGTTAAGATATGATTCCAGGTAACAGAAGCCAATGAGAGTACACCCAGTTGATGTTTGTGACATCATCTTCCAGTCGGAGTACATAGAAGCGCTGAGGTAGCGTTCAGTTTCAGCCCCAGTGCCATTATGATGGATGTTTACATCTCTTCATTGAGAGCCAATTATCTCGCTTTTGTGTGAGGCCCAGGGATCACTCATGCTGCCAGGCTGCACGGAGCACTGTTGGATGTAGCTGAACCAATTGTTTTCTCTGTCTCTGGTAAGAGCCTCTTCTGTTTTACCTTTTCTTTCAAAATAAGGGTAGATGTATGTAACAGGGGAAACTGTGAGAAACTAGTGTCGGGGTTGAAAAGGCTTACTATTTGGTAAGCTTTTAATCAAAGCACTGTTCAGCAGCATTAAAAGGAAGTGTGGATTTAGCAAAATCAATTTTAAAAGAGCATACTAACATGCACCTGGAGAACTAATTTGCAGTAGAAAAAGAACAGCAGGTAATTCAGCTTTTCCTTCAAAAAAGGAAAGTAACTTATATTATGAGATTATTATTTTGAATGTCTTTAAATATATGTGCATATGTATATACTCTGCTCCATTGCCTTATAATTTGCTGTTAGTAGCAAAAAGTAGAAGTAAAGCTGGTCAATCAGATAGTGTTGCTATAAATTTAAAATGAGTTAAAGTTTCTAATTGTTGAATGATAGTTCTTTGGAACAGTTTTTGAAAGTTGTATCTATATGGGAAAACAGAATTTACCAAGGAAGCAAAGGCTTTAGCTTCTGAAATGAAGTTGTAGTACTTTATAACCATATTTATTATTTGTAGCCTAAGGAAATAATGCTAGCAAATAGTGTTAAAAAATGGTGTTTTTTTTTCTGGAATTGAAAGATGTTAAAATCGTATATTTCATTAAGTGCTTTTGAATGCATAACAAAATTATATGTTTTATTTATCTGAAAAATATTTAAGTCCGGAAATTAAAGCTTTCAATCATTTAATTATTTATTAGTAGTGATATTTACACCTGGGGATCCTTACGGTATTGTAGCAAAACAGATATATTTATAGCTGTTGAATTACTATGGCCATAGATAATTAAATCTGACAGGAATCCTGAAAAATCAAATACAATAAAAGCTTTTAATTGAGAATTTTCACATGCTACCAAATGAATTCAGAAACACTTTTAACTCCTCAAATATTATCTATTATCACAGTAGAAAGCAGAAGACTACTGTTATCTCAGAGTTGAATGATATTTACGAGATGAAGACACAGAAAAGTGTAAATAGCTGTTATTTACTAGAAGATGTTGTCTTATTTTAATAGCATCTCCACTTGTTCTAGGGTAATAAAACTTTTGAATAATGACTTGTCCATCAAGCTGTGACACCTTCATGTTTTCCAGATTTATTTTTACTCTCCTTTAACACAGAATATTTCTGCCTATGCAAACCAGTAATTTGGACAATTAGAAATCAGAGTTTGGAGATGCTCAGTTTGTGCTTGGAGACAGCAGGGACTTCTCAGCGATGTCACACTTCTCTCTCTTCTACCAGCCCAGTCCTGTTTGTCAGTGCTTGACATTACTGTTGTTCGACTTGTCTCCTTCAGTCAATTCAGGTCTGAACAAAACTGAATTTATAGAAAGTGTCAGACATGTATTAATGGAATCTAAGGAACTGAGATTGTTGTCTCAGTCAGGACAATTTATAATCAACCAAACTGCAAATGCTTATAAGCATGATCTGGGGTTAATTTTTTTACAGGGAGATTTATGTTGGCCTACTCTGTAAATTTCAAAAATCTACAACTGGGAATCCAAAAGTTTTGATAGGATGAACTTGAAATCCTGATCTACAGCTTCAAAATGATTTTTTTTTTTTTTTTTTTGCCATTAAGTACTTCAAAGTAGAGTTGAATAACTCAGAGGTATTGACTGTCTTTTTCACAGGTGATCAATCTTGAGTATGGTAAAGCATTTGTCTCCTAACACTTAATTCTCTTAAAACCTATTTATATCATCTGTCAACAATGGAGAAAATCATAGCCAATTAACAGCCTACGCATTTAAAACTCTATTTCTGCTGTGTATAAATGCTTTCCTCAGTGGTACAGTCTCTAATCACAAATGCACTGCTTTGGTAGTGATTACAGTTTTAAAAGTGTTCATCTCTTTGTTTTCCTTTGAACAACTTTGTACAATATGAATATCCCTGATATGACACCTGGATGGTAGATTTCATTGACAGAAAGGTTTTGCTTTTAATTTCTTTTTAAGAGAGGACATCAAGGGGATTGTAGCGATTTTCCATGCCACAGATCCCTAGGAAGGAGTCTTGGTGCAGGGCAACATAGGTGAAGGATGCCTGTGCTACATGCATGCTTATGTTAGTTACCTCTGTTCCAATACTTATGTTTTTTTTAATCTGCGCTTTATCATCTTGTATCATTTTGCATTTTCCTTCTCCATATTATCTTATCCAATTTTTGTAAATTGCGTAGCAAATGAATGTTACTAAGTGACAGGTTTTACCAATTTTAAGAAGAGATGGAGAAAGTGCACAATGATAAAAAGATTCCTGTTATTTCCTTCTGAAGTTCTTTGCATTTCCAACAGGCTGAGGGTGATATATTGATTCCTTTTGAAAATTGTTCCTCATGTTATGTTATTACTTATTCCATAATAACATTTTTGCCTTTTAAACACCTTAATCTTTTCCTACAACTTAGTTTATATTAGCACCTTCATTAGTGTCTTTAAATTATTGAATGCATGTTACCATTTAGTTTTCTACTTTCTCAGTTGAAGTATTTGTAAGTGTGATGAATTCTTCACTTGCCTTAACAATGTGAAATTCTGGACTTGCATGGCCAACTCTTTAGTGAAAAGCATAATTTTGTAACCACAATGTCATCTTAGTGTAGGCTTATATTAGCATGTGAATGTATGGATATTTAGGTGTATACATTGCATGCATAAACATAATTCTTACAAGTATCTTAAAAATTTAACAGTTGTTTATATGGATATACTATCATTTGTTCTTAACATTTGATATATGATAATGCTATTGATACCATGGTACTAAGAAAACAGAGACTAACAGGTTTTAACTTATTGCCAAGATCACCTACTCAGTACATCAATATATGAAGAAGGTGCAGAAATAGGTTTTCAAATTTTAATGCCCCAATCAATCAGTATCTTTTTTCTTTCTCTCCTTTCCTCTTTCCCTCCCTCCCACCATGTATCTGGCTATCTAACTAGTCTACTACTAGTTTTATTTTATTGTCTACCCTATGTTATGTACTCTTTAGGTGCTTGGGATTTATTTATAATTGAACAATATAAAAAATCATTGCTCTTATTCATGTTTATGTTTTTCTGTCTGGCAAGCTCCACTCTTTTGAATTACTAAAAATAAGAGTGTATTTAAAAAAAAAAAAAGAGTGTATTTCAAGGTGTGGCTGAAAAAAACACAGAGAACTTGCTAGGAAACAGGAAACATTAATTAAAGGATGGGCTTATTTGCATTTCTTATGTATCTATGTATCTTTAAGTTTGCAGGTATTTTCTAACCTAAACTAGATTTGCAAAACTCCAGATATTTTGAAGGAAATGGCAACCCACTCCAGTGTTCTTGCCTGGAGAATCCCAGGGATGGGGGAGCCTGGTGGGCTGCTGTCTATGGGGTCACACAGAGTCAGACACGACTGAAGCAACTTAGCAGCAGCAGCAACAGATGTTTTGAAAATGTCTGTTGGTCATTTTATAACTTATCTTTTATTCTGAATGTGATCAATGCAACTTTACAAAAATAAAATGGTTTAATTACAATAGATTCCCCAAAGAGCATTTTAAAACAAAGTTATCTTGTACTGCAGAGCATATTCAAGCACTCAAACTTTATATTTATCCTCTATAATAAAGTTCCTGAGGATTATAACGTATTGAGTTTACAGTTGTTTGGCTTTAGAGTTTAGATAGTATAAATTGAGTGAGAAATGGATGAATTTTGTCTTTCTTTTTATTAAAAAAGTTAACAATATCTTCCAAATGATAGTAGTCTGTGTTTGAATAAAGCAAAATAGAGATAATCTGAAATTTAGCACCCATTTTTCAATAGTTTGGCATATATTAATTCTAGTTCCTAGGGCAGTTGAACTGAAAGTAAGATTTACTACCTATTGAATTTATTTACAGATGCCTAGTGATTTAAAAGAAAAAAAAAAGAGGGGGAGAGAAGCCAGAAATCTGGCCTACTCAAAGAAAATCAATCTGCACACAGAACCTACCAGTTGAAGATAAACCACTTTTAGATGGTATCATTTAATTAGCCAGTGAAGAGTCTATCTAGTGACATACACGTAAATTGTAAAATAACTCCAAGTTGCCTGCATGAACTTGATTTAACAATTTTTTTTGTTTGTTAATATTGGATAATAATAAAATTATATCACTGAACTGAACTTAGTCTTTTTGCTAATGTGCATGTGAAATGCGCAGAATGAGGGAGTAAAATTAGAATGTAATAATAGCATGCATTAGCTAAATTCAAGAGATATTAAGCCATACATGTTTTGCCAAGACAGTGTGCCTTGAATTTAGCTGATTTTATCTAATAATATTCCAGAATTAGTTTTGATAACATTTATGATAAATAAAATGTAAACTGACATCCAAGTGGGTGTTTTAAATGTAAGAAGGGTCTACCAAAAGCAGAGGATTGTTTTGTAACACTGAGTATAAGGACAATTTTGGTCCCAGTCTTCATTCAGAAGTGCCCCTCTGCCGTTATGCTACGGCACACTGTAACTCAGAGGTGTACTGTAGCATTTGAATCAGTGTGAAAATGTATTTTTCCTAGAATAGAGTATACATATTAGTACTGCCAACTCAGAACTGTGTGAAATTTATAATGTGGAATAAAACATGATAAAATCTCCTGTAATTGATCAAGAGGCATGATGGAAAGTTCAGTTCCAGCAACTGTTCTCAATTTTAAGCGCATGAGAGACTATGAATGGGTGAGCAAATAGTTCGGCTTAGCAGGTAATAGCAGATGCTCTTCAAGATAATTTTTGTTTGTTTCTGTATTAGTTTTGTAAGCACTGTGGTAAAAGTATGGTTTCTGGGAGCAGACTACCAGAGTATTAATACAGTGTCTTGCTTCCCCTTTTTCAGGCTTCGGTTTCTACCTATAAAAACTGAGGGAAAAAGAATTATCCACCTTATAGGGTTGGTGAGAAAGTTTTGTGAGCAAATCTTACGAGCACTGGGAACAGTGTCTGGCATATAGTATGTTTCTAATCAGTGTCACCTCCTTTTAGGATTTTTATCATTACTGACTTGTTTAGTATTGTGTGTGTGTGTGTTTATGTGTGTGTGCGTGTGCGGTCATCTTTTAGTTAATTCAGAAGTTTCATTAAAAACCAGTTTTACAAGCAAACTCTCTGGTATAGCACAAATGGAAAAACTTTGGGAACTATTCCTTCTATTGACTGTTTAAAACTTGATACTGATCTCAGAGGACTTTAGTACTAAATGTATCACCTTATCCACCTGCAATGTGAAAGATCTGGGTTGGATCCCTGGGTTGGGAAGATCCCCTGGAGGAGGGCATGGCAACCCACTCCAGTATTCTTGCCTGGAGAATCCTCATGGACAGAGGAGCTTGGTGGGCTACAGTCAATGGGGTTGCAAAGAGTCGGACATGACAGAGCAACTAAGCACATAGCCTTATCACTTATTATATATGAGATTTTTGATGTCTTTGATTTCACATTTTTAATAAAAAATGAATTATATAAAAATGTATTAAATAACATTTAGGAGATTTTTCCTTGCCTGGAGAATCCCAGGGACGGGGGAGCCTGATGGGCTGCCATCTATGAGGTCGCACAGAGTCAGACATGACTGAAGTGACTTAGCAGTAGCAGCAGCAGGAAATTTTTCTAACTTTAAAATTGCATGATATGAGATGTTGCATGTGTGTGTAGACACACACATATATGTATAAACATACCTATGTGTATTTAACTCAAATGAAAAATCCTATAGATTTATATTTTGCTTTATTTGCCTTTCTTTTTAATTTTATTATTTGTTTTATTTTATTATTTGTTGTGGGTTGGTTAGTTTGAAACTTGTAATTATAAAAGGTTTTGTTTATTCTGATATTTGTGGAGGTCAGCACTCTCCTTCTTTACAACAGCTCATGCTCTCACTTGGGTGATGGAGTGGTGATAGAATGAGGCTAAAGTCCTTTTCCAGCTAATGCCATTCTGAATCCCTAACACCCTGAAAGGCAAAATAAGTGTGTTTTGATTTTTTAAGTCTCTCTGTGTGTTATGTGTGTAGATGTTTTGCTTTATTTTAGTGGAATGTGCCTAAACTTACATTAAGAGAGATACAAATAGAAAAAGATTAAAAAATATTAATTTATCTTCAGTTCACAATTTTGTAGAGTGAAGGTGTTAATATATTGGTAAAACATTTTTTTAAAAACCTAGTCATTTTACTAAGGCATTTTTTTCCCTTTACTTATAAATGCACTGGCTTATTCCATAAATTCTTTGAAGCATAGACAAACAACTCTTGAGCACCTATTACTTGCCAACAATGAGCAAACCACTACCAGTGCTCTGAAAGGGCTCATGGTCTAGAGATCAACATATAATTGAATATAAATAATTACAATATATTGTGATAGTGTTATAGTAGAGATATGTACAGAGTGCTGAGAGAAAATTGACAAGTGACTTATTCTATTAATACCTGCAAAAAAAAAAATCAAAACTTTTCCAAAAGAAGCTATCATTTTAGGTAGCTTTTTAAAAATGAGTAAAGAATTTTCCAGGTGGAGATCATCAAAGGCTATTTCCTACAGAGGGACCTCCAGTAAGGATGGCATCCCCACCTGTGGGAGGAGAAAGCACAGTGTATTCAGATAAGGACCAGTGTTTGGAATCACTGGAGGCAGGGACCAGGAGAAGCTAAATAGCAACTAATTATCAGAACAAATGCTGGTTGTAAAAAGCCAGTAGGGACAACCTGGTCATAACCAGTACAACCTGATCATAAAGGCATAAGTACAAGTCTTGGCCTGAAGGTTAAATTGAGTTGTTGTTGTTGTTGTTGTTGTTGTTTTTTAATTTAAATACTGTAGAAAGTCTATGGTGAGATAGATCACTATGGTTTTGAATAAATGCTCCTGGAGAAGGGAATGGCAACCCACTACAGTATTCTTGCCTGGAGAAATCCACGGAGAGAGGGACCTGGTGGGCAAAGAGCTGGGCATGATGGAGTGACTAAATACTTTTATGCTGGAATGCTTTCTAAAAGAGGTAAGAAGCAAAATTACCTTGGGATTATTTGAAATAGTCTGACCCATCAAAGAAGAAGAAAGGGCAAAAGAATCTACCTCATTAAATTTTAAATAGCATTATTAGATTCCCCATTCTATTAATTTATTTTAAAGTATGAGTGATATCCAGTAGGGTAACTAATTACATAAGAATACTGAAGAGGGTCACACAAAACAAAATTGAAAAGTGTATCAGAGTTTTGGAAGGAGTCCCTGAGTTACTCTTGATGATACTGATCAAACATCAGCTAAAGATAGAAAATGTCTGATCCTAAATGACCCAGTGTTTCCATAACTGGCTAGCTCTAAGCTCAGGGGAATGGATTCTCTCTCATCTGATGACTCAATTCACTCTGCGGTGAAGTCTCTCAGTCGTGTCCGACTCTTTGCAACCCCATAGACTGTAGCCTGCTTGGCTCCTCCAACCATGGGGTTTTCCAGGCAAGAATACTGGAGTGAGTTGCCATTTCCTTCTCCAGGGGATCTTCCCGACCCAGGGATCAAACCCAGGCCTCCTGCATTCCAGGCAGACGCTTTAACCTCTGAGCCACCAGGGAAGCCCAATTCACTGTACTTATTTTTAAATTACTTAACATTAAATAAAAGCTATTTGTTTTTCAATTATTTTAAAAGGAAAAAAAATGAAACACTTTCATTCCCTTCTTGATATGATTTAGGTGGCATGTAATGTGTACTAAGGGCTTACCTAGTGTCTCAGCTGTAAGGAATCCACCTGCCAAAGCAGAAGATGCAGGCTAGATCCCTGGGTGGGGAAGATCCCCTGGTGAAGTCAATGACAACCCACTCCAGTACTCTTGCCTGGGAAATCCCATGGACAGAGGAACCTAGCAGGCTACATGAGGTCACAAAAGAATTGGACATGACTTTGTGAATAAACAGCAGCAGCACCAATGAAGCCATTAGAGAAGCGGTGATCCAGGAAAGGAAACATTGTAGGGAAAGTGAAAAGAATATAACAAAAGGATCCACTAGCATACAGTATTGTGCTAGTTAATCATAGGGAATGTGGTAACTAAGATTCCTCTTCACGTACTGAATTCCTGCTCATCATTCAAATTGCAATGAAAGAAATACACTGTTAAGGTAGTCCTCCTTGAGTTCCTTGGCCAGGTCAAATTTTTCCATTATAGGCTTTTAAGAATAATATTTAACATGTACAAGAGTTGCAGGATTTTTTGATTAATAAAAATTTTTAATTGTAATCTTCCCAACTAGACTTTTAATTTTCATGAAAATGATGGCCAAGCCTGTTTTGAGTCATCACTGATTCTCCCTCATCTAGCATAATGTCTAGTGTAAGGATAGCCACTAAATAAAAAGTATAGACACTTAGAAGATAGAAAAAAAAAAAGAATAATACTTTTCCAAGATAAAAACAAAGGCACTGAGATACTAGTGGATCTTAATAATAAAAAGGAAAGTTGAATGGACTTTCTGAGAGTATTAAAATAATGGATTGGTCAAAACTCATTCCATTTACCCTGTTACATCTTACAAAAAACTCAAACAAACTTTTTGGCTGACCCAATACTCGCTCATCTCTGCAGCCTCTTCATCACTGATATGTGGATGACTTATAGGGGGTACACTTGAGCTGCATGTCAAACAAAAATACTATCAATGTCTACTTGTAAATTGTGATATAAATATAGCAAAAGTCCTTTGGAATACAGATATTTGTATACGAATACAGATATGATGAAATGTAGACCCTGTAAAGGTTACAGAAATTGAGTAACCATATGTACAACTTGTACCAGGTATAACTAGTTTTACTGAACCTAGAAAAAAGTATAATTGAGAATGTTCTGGCCAACCATATGAAAGACAGCAGAAAGGCTCAAAATACAGGGAAAAAGGAAATTGTACTTTAAACTGAAGAGAAGGTCACTGGTGGCTTTAAAGAAAGTAGCTTGAGATGCTAGGCAGCAAAGAAATTGATTGTTAGGAATTGAAGTCATGTTCAAGCAATTTAGAACTGAAAAGGAATGAAGACCTGCTAGACAGAACTGTCAAATAATGACTTCTTCCTAAATGGAAAAAATGTATTCCATGGGTAGATGTGTGAAATATTAAGTAACATTTACCCTTTTAAACTGGTCTTCATAACTTGTACCAAACATATACATAAAAAGTAACTACATGTTGTACACCATTGTTGTTATATTTAAGACATCATCATTGTTTAAAAAAAAAAAGGAAAACAGCATATCCAAAATGTAGAAAATTGTGGGGATTATTTACTCAGAAGTTAATTTATTCTCATAAAAAATTGTTTTAATTAAAGCTTTCTGTAAGCATCTTTATAGACAATAAGCAGCTCTTGCTTTGTAAGTAAATACATGAATAAACCTCCTGACAGTAAGACTTGAACCCTCCAAAAGGGCAAAAAATATTCCAAAAAAAAAAAAAAAATCAATCTGTACCAGGAAATATCTACAACCTGCTATATAGAAGAGCTCCCATACCATAAGAGGTTGGAGAAATAAGCTGAAACCCCAAAAAGAGAAAGATATGTGGTGGATATTGGTTAAAAAATCTGTATGATTAGAGAATAAGATGAATGTAAAATAAATGTAAATACATAGAAAATTTTGTATTTTGATATATGCAAAAATACACATTTAACATTAGAAATTTTTTTTCAAAGTTGGCCACACATTGAGCTATTTATTCTGGTATCTCTGCAATGATTATAGAAATCTTAAAAAGAGATTTGTGATTTGCCTAGAACAAAAAACATTTTGCTTAATTTACTTGTTCTTGTGATTTGGGGAAGGGTCAGGGTATCTTTAAATATTCTAGCTAGGGGAGAAATGAGATTTCTCCTCTTTCCAAAATAGTCCCAAAAAGAAAGCAATAGAATTTGACTACTAACTCTAGCAACCTACAAGAGAGGAGGATGTGCTGCCGCAGATTCAGAGAACAGCAAGGTCAAAGAAGGGTTTTGAAATTAGAAAAGCCCACAGTACTCTGCCTAGGGAAAACCATGGCCACCTCAATGTAAAAGGATGTTCTCTCTATGTTGTTTTGTAGTTAGACTAGACTCCAGAAAATCTAGAAGCAATCTGAGGATTCTTGTGAAATCAAAAATAAGAAAAGTCCAAAAAGAAAAAAGGGCAAAAGATGGTGTCTGAGGTCAGAGAAGTGGGAATCTAGGCAAGGTGACTGACTTCAGAGACAAGATTCTTATTTTCAAAAAGTCTAGAGAAGTGGCCTCATGGTGGAAACCTAGCTTGATAACAAGGGACCTGAGAACTGGGAAAGGGCTAACTTGTCCTCACTTATAAGCAAAAACTCAAGGACTGTGTGGAGGTGCTGAGGTCAGAGAAATTCTAGAATCTGGGGTGGATTTGAACCTATAGTTTGGCTAGATGGCTCCATCAGTGAAGAATAGAGGCTTGACTCGAAGCCCCATTATTTAGTCTATTCATTTGAGCTACTGACTAGGGTATGAAAGCCAAGGGTTAAAACTGTGTGGGCTGTGAAGCCAGTCAGGTATGCATTAATTTCTGGCTTCACCATTTACCAGTGGTACAGTCATGGGCAAAGCATGTTACCTCTCTTCATCTCAGTTGTCTTATCTGAGGGACACTGTGGGGATCATATGAGATGATATTATATAATATATATCATCATATGAGATGATATTATATTCATTTAGCACAATAATGGTATCCTGTTCCTGCTGGATAACTACTGGTACTTTATTTTTATGACTAACCTGTAAACTCTACACATCAGTTCCATTGCTCCTCAAACTCACCTCTGGTTTAGGTACATAGGCCCTCTACTTGGAGCACTCTGTGTTGTCAATTCCTCTTCATCCTTCATGTCTCAGTTCAGATGTCATTACTGGCAGAGTAGAGAGATTCCTTAAGTCTCTTTTGCAATGGGGAGGCATCTCTCTTTTGTGCTTATACAGCACCTGTACTTTCCCTAGCATGTATTTTAATTGCCATTTCCTTCTCTGTATCTCCCATTAGACTCAAAACTCCATATGTTTGGGGATTTCATATGTTTTATCTGGGACTTCCCTTGTGGATCAGCTGATAAAGAATCCACCTGCAATGCGGGAGACTTGGGTTCAGTCTCTGGACCCTGGTGGATCCAGGGTAAATCAAAGGGGAGTCGACATGGTGAGGAAAAACGTATTTATTTAGAAATATAAAAATAGATTAGGAAGAAATATTGTAGTAGGAAAATTAGTGGAGAAATGAGGCTGAATAACTTGGTTTACATGGAGAACTAATAAAGTTCCAGACAAGGAACTTGTGCCATCTGCATTAGGCCACCAGCACCTATTTGAATAGTGGAGGGTGCCCTGCCTTGGGCTCTCTCTCTCATGGATCTTAGAAGCTGGGGCAAGTAAGTAGACATGGCGAGCCTCCACGCCCCAGATGGGAATTCAGCCAGAAAATAGAGTAAAGAAGACACAGGGGAAACCAGTCTTTCCAGTGACTGGCCCATCCTCTATTGTCCAGAAAGGCCTTTTATACCTTTTTTTGTACATAAAGATCAATGTGTAATACAAAATTATGCAGTGTCAGCAGCCCTGACTCTTATCGAGACCAGGCTTTCTCTCTGCATACCTAGTTGTATACACAAGTCTTAGATGATTTACATCATCTTCTGGCCAGAAGGCCAATTAACATTTTACGGCCCTTTTTTGATAAGGGTTTGTCAACCAGAAGACTTATTTGCCCTAATAGTGTTGTTCTTCCCAAAGTCTGGTGCCACTCTCAGAAAGCACTAAATAAAGTTACATTCTTACATAACAAAGACACAACAATTTATAACAATGAAAGAAGTACAGTGATTTATAACAAAGAGAAAGTTAATTAACTCAAAAGTCTAGTGTTGCTAAAACTAACATCAAAAATTACTATATTCCTTTTTCTATATCCCAATTACATTGATTAATATCCTTCAGGTGCCTAAAAGATAAAGAATATGGAGGCCTGGCAGCAGTCATTGACTCAACAGTGAAACCTATCACCAGTATAATTTTTAGCTTTTTAGAAAAGGCTCTGTATCTTTAAGATGCTTTAAGCTTCGTGCCTCTCTCGGTTGGGGGCAGTAAACAATTCACAAGTTGTAAGTCTGGGCAGACCGGTTAGGTAAGTTAGAAAGTCATCAAAGGGGTTTAAACTGAGACATTCTTTTTATATGCAGGAGACTGTTAACTGAAGCCCTGAGTTAACTTTTTCCAGAGAATGTCAGAAGAGTGGAAAGCACAGTACAATAAAGCAGGCAGACTCTGGTTTTGGGGGGTAGATGTTCAGGAAAACCCAGGGGGAACCTCTGAAGCCAGATCATGCCTTTGCGTTTTGTCGGGCTTCCTTCCTCATGACCTTTGCCACGGGTGAGATTCCTCATGCTGGCTCCTGGCACTCTGGGTTGGGAAGACCCCCCTGGAGAAGAGAACTGCTACCCACTCCAGAATTCTGGCCTGGAGAATTCCACAGACTGTATAGTCCATTGAGTCAGAAAGAGTCAGACCTGAATGAGAGACTTTCACTTTTCCTGGTAGCTCAGCTGGTAAAGAATCCGCCTGCAGTGCATGAGATCCCGGTTCAATTCCTCAGTCGGGTAGATCTCCTGGAAAAGGGATAGGCTACCCACTCCAGTATTCTTGGGCTTCCTTGGTGGCTCAGGCAGTAAAGAATCCTCATGCACTGTGGGAGACCTGGTTTCCATCTTTGGGTCAGGAAGATCCCCTGGAGGAGGGCAGAGCAACCCACTCCAGTATTTTTGCCTGGAGAATCCCTGTGGAGAGAAGAGCCTGAGGGTGCAAAGTCAGATGCAACTGAGTGACTAAGCACACTACAACATGTTTTATCCACTGCTGTTTCAGCAGTGCTGGCATAGAGTAGACCATTAAATGGTGATTAAATGAATAGATGGTGAAAGACCCCAGACTTAGATCCTTTAGGAAAGCAAGAATCTGAAAGGAGTTTTCTATTACACTTTAATTTAGGGGCTGGTAATTGGATAATAGAACTACAAGATCTGAGGTCCTTCAGAAGGTTGCAGTGGGTCTCACTCCTGTTAATCCTTGGCCGTCTCAAGATGAAAGCTTGAGGTATTGTGCACAGCCCAAATGCTGCCATGTCAGTCACCATCTTCCTCTTTCTAGTTGGTGTAAACATTCCTGAGAACCAATCAATGAAGGATAGCCCATCTTCAGTCAGAGCAAGGCATTCTGGGAAGCACCCTATGGATGCTTCACTTGTGTGTATGTGGGCACACCCTGTGCAGCCCACTGCTCTTCTGAGTATTCAGACGCCCTCCTCTTACATTTATTTTATTTTTATTAACTTATTTTGACTGTGAAAAAAAAAATGTTTAAACTCTACCAGCATTGCTACCTACTGGAATCAGTTTGGGAACTTGAAGAATGCATGCAGAGCCCTGAAGAGCTGCAAATAGAAGTCACAGGGACAAAGCTAGGCTATGGTCCTCTTTTCTTCTCCTTGTGTTATGTTCTGACTGCCCTGCAGGAATGTAGCAGTCTTTTAATGCTCTGTGACAAATTACCCCAATTCTAGATGCTTAAGGGCTTCCTAGGTGGCGCTAGTGGTAAAGAACCTGCCTTCCAACCCTGGAGATGTTAAGAGAGGTGGGTTTGACCCCTTGGTCAGGAAAAGCCCATGGAGGGGATTTGCATGGCAACCCACTCCAGTATTCTTGCCTGGAGAATCCCATGGACAAAGGAGTCTGGTGCGTTAGAGTCCATAGTGTAAGGAAGCGACTTAGCACACTTGCACTCACGTATATAGATGCCTAAAACAATAGACATTATCGCACCGGTTCAATGGGTCAATGATACAGGCGCAGCTTAAACAGATCCTTTGCTCAGTCTTAAGAGGCTGCAATAAAGGTGTAGCTATGTGCTTTTCTGGAGTTTGGTTTCTGTTTCAGGCCTAGGTGGTTGCTGGCAGAATTCAGTTCCTTGTGGCTGTAGAATTGAGGTCCTTATTTATTTTCTTGCTGGCTGACAGCTGGGAGCCACTCTCAGCTCCTACAGCTGCCTGAGTCCTTTGCTAAGGGGCTGTCTCGACAGGGCTGCTTAGTTTCCCAAAACAGTAGGGGAGTCTTTGCTAGAGTCTGCTAAGATGGACTCTTATGTAACAATATAATTGTAGGCATAACACCCTATCACTTTTGCCATAGTCTATTGGCTATGCACCAGTCACAGGTTATGCCCATACTCAAGTGGAGGGAATTATACAAGGATGTGACTCTTTGAGGGTCACCTTTGAGGGTCACCTTGGGATGTGTCCACCACAGGGAGCACTCACAGGATATTCTGAGACCTCTATGTGACTGTGAGCCACCATTACCTAACCCCTTAAAGACTTTCTACAAAACTCTCTAAACTTACAAGAGGCCAGGCTCACAGGAAAGAGCTAATTTTGAGCAAGAAGGTGGATCAGTAATCAAGAGAAACTGATCATTAGAGCCAGAAAAATGGCCAATTGCCTCCTCCTAATTTGCTCAAGAAGGAAAACGTGTAGCAACACGTACTTAACCATGGGTCTGGGAGCTAGGGCAATAGCTGTCGGGTTTGACTGTCATTAGACATTTTACATTAGGGATTCCTATTTTCAACCCATTACGAAGAGGACAGTTGAGTGTCACATGGCCAATGTCCTTACTTGGGGCCACCACTGTTGTTTCTCTGCTTATTAAAAATTGGGGCTTCCCTCACAGCTCAGTTGTTAAAGAATCTGTCTGCAATGCAGGGGACCCCAGTTCGATTCCTAGGTCAGGAAGATCCGCTGGAGAAGGGATAGGCTACCCACTCCAGTATTCTGGTCTGGAGAATTCCATCGACTGTATAGTCCATGGGGTCACAAAGAGTCGGACACGACTGAGCGAGTTTCACGTCACTTTAAGTCAAAATACCTGACAGTCTTCCAGTTCCTGGGCTCCTTTAGTAGCTAGAGTCAGTTTTCCTCCTCCTACTTTGCTGAAAGCTCTGAGGGGCCAGTAAAACCCTTAAGAATCTGGGAAGGGAATGTGTATGTGTGTGTGTTGAGCGGGGGTGACTGCCTTTCATAAGCTATTGCTGAGGTATGTGTTAGTCTCTCTGTCATGTCCAACTTTTTGCAACCCCATGGACTGAAGCCTGCCAAGCTCCTCTGTCCATGGAATTCTCCAGGCAAGAATACTGGAGTGGGTTGCCATTCCCTCCTCCAGGGGATCTTCCTAACCCAGGGATCGAACCCAGGTCTCCCACATTGCAGGCGGATTCTTTACTATCTGAACCACCAAGCATTTGCACACAACTGGGATTTGTTGGCACAGCTCAACTTTCAGCATTCCCCTTCCACTTTTCTTCTTCATTTATTCTTTCTACATGCCTTGAAATATCCTAATATTTTATTCTATTTTCCCTGACAATAAAACCAAATCAGTAAACTGCTACTGCTGCTAAGTCACTTCAGTCGTGTCTGACTCTGTGTGACCCCATAGACAGCAGCCCACGAGGCTCCCTCGTCCCTGGGATTCTCCAGGCAAGAACACTGGAGTGGGTTGCCATTTCCTTCTCCAATGCGTGAAAGTGAAAAGTGAAAGTGAAGTCGCTCAGTCGTGTCCAACCCTCAGCGACCCCATGGACTGTAGCCTTCCAAGCTCTTCCGTCCACGGGATTTTCCAGGCAGGAGTACAAAGGCCCTTGAAATTTCAACTCCTAAGTCAAGTGTCCTGATATACAGAAACTACAGGATTGAAAAAGAAGTCACTACATGTGGAACACACAGGAAAAGAAATAGTGGAGATGATAGCAACTTTTGAGAATCTAAGAAGGCCATCAGGGCTTCACTCAAACATTTAAAATAGAGAAATGAGGCAGTTTCAGGTGAAAGAGAGGTTGAACCTGCAGCAGCATCAGTGGTTGGCAAAGACAGCTTTGGGAGTACTGTGTTTTTTGCATTTATCTTGCGGACTTGTAATGAGAGGGGCTTTGCTACATGTCCTCTACAGTTCAGCTGAATGGTTCCATTGCTGTGATCACCTTGGACAGTTCACAGCGTAAAGAGGAACAGGCCTAACTGAAGCTTGAAGCCCTGGAGAAAACTCAAATTTCACTCAGTGATCTTTAAATGCTCTTCCTAGGATCTTACGAAGCTGTAAAAGACTCAGTCAAAGGGAGATACCTGGGTGATTTGAGGGCTAGTAAAGAGAAGAGGGTAGGCATTGAAGTCAGAATAACTTCGGAGACACTGGGAGGCTAACATCAGTAACAGGCACGGTTTCAATTTCTTCCTGTCCCTCAGTCTCAGGTGATGTGAGGGCCGGGTGGCCCACACATGTTCTGTAGGACCAAACTGACTAGCCCGGTTAGTCAGACTGAAGTGAAAGGTCTGTCAGCAGGTCAGAACAGGCTGGGTGGCCATGCGGGAAGACACCTGCAGTGAAGACTGGGGAAGGTTCACTTGGCATTTGGGTGACACTTTGTTGAGCGCTTTCTCACATACAGCGGTCAAGCTAGTCTAGGATCTGAGATGAGCCCTGGCTCAACTGCCACTGAAGATTCATGTCTGCTTTTCACTGCCTCTTCCTCTTGGGAAGGATAGTTCTGGGCTAAAGGAGGTAAGGGATGGTCTTCCTAGACTTTCAAGAGTCAAATCTTGACTCAGTCTGATTACTATGAGGACCAAAGTAACTAAGCACAGTAATGAATTATAAGCTATTGAATGAAGTAAGAATTTATGAGTCCATATCAATAATAAATAAATAATAAATAAATAGAGGAAGAGGTATAGCCTTTATTTACATTAGATTCAGAGGACCAACTAGGAAATGGAAAGAGTAGAAGTTGCAAAATTGTCATTTTGCTTCCAAAATAGTTCCAATAGATTGGATCAAACAAATCACAATTAGATGCAATATCTGGGCTGGGGGGTTTGATGTGGAGCAGACTATCTGTATAGCTGTAAAATGTCTCATAGAGACTGTTTCTCAGGTGAAAGGAAGAACAAAAAAATCATTACAGTGGGAAATCAGGCAACACCTTGACTGTTGTTTTAATTTTCAAAATTAACATCATCAGTGAAAGACAGATGGCTGTTAGGCATCCCCAGATTTGATTCCCAGAAACAAACAAATTTATCTATGTATTATTTTTGCCTGGGATCATCAATCTAAAACTAATCAGGAAACATCAGACAAATCCAAAACAAGAAACATTCAAATAAAGAAGAGACATTGAGGTTTTTATTTCTCAAAACTACCAATGTCATGATAATCAGAAAGGTACTAACATGATTCAGAGTGAAGGAGGCTGAAGAGATATAGTAGCTAAATGCAATCCCCCATCCTAGACTAAAGGATATTTTTTGATCCAAATACTTTTGTATTGTGGACACTTATTATTTAAAGTATTATATCAGTATTATGCTGTGTGCTAAGTCACTTCAGTTGTATCCGACTCTTTGTAACACCATGGACAGCAGCCCACCAGGCTCCTCTGTCCATGGAATCCTCCAAGAAAGAATACTGGAATGGGTTGCCATGCCCTCCTCCAGGGGATTTTGCCAACCCAAGGATTGAGCTCTTGTCCCTTACGTCTCTAACACTGGCTGACAGTTTCTTTACCACTAGCACCACTTGGGAAACATTAGTATTAAATTTACTTAACTGGAGAATTTTAGTGGGTTATGTAAGAGAATATCATTATTCTTAGGAATCAAAGATCAACATATTTAGGATTAAAGGCCATGGTATGTGAAACTTCCTTCAAATGATGAGAGAGAGAAAGAGGGAGAAACAGGTGAGATTAAGCAAATAATAGGGTAAAATGTTAGTAACATTTGAATCCAGGTTAAGAGTATATTGATGTTCTTTATACTATTTTTATTCCTGCTTTGTTGTTGTTCCGTCACTAACTCATGTTCCGCTCTTTGCACATGAGTTGAGCATGACTCATGGAGTGCTGGACTGCAGCACTCCAGCCTTCCCTGCTGCAGTCCAGCACTCCATGAGTCATGCTCAACTCATGTGTAAAGTCCTTCACTGTCTCCCAGAGTTTGCTCAAATTCATGTCCAATGAGTCGATGATGACATCCAACCATCTCATCCTCTGTCACCACCTTCTCCTCCTGCCCTCAATGTTTCCTAGCATCATAGTCTTTCCCAGTGAGTTGGTTCTTCACATAAGGTGGCCAAAGGATTGAAGCTTCAGCTTTAGCATCAGTCCTTCCAATGAATATTCGGGGTTGATTCCCAGTAAGATGATTGGTTTGATCTTGCAGTCCAAGAGACTCAGGAGTCTTCTCCAGCACCACAATTCAAAAGCATCAATTCTTTAGCACTCAGCCTTCATTATAGTCCATCTCTCACATCCATACATGAGCACTGGAAAAATGAGAGCTCTAACTCTATGGACCTTTCTTGGCAAAGTGATGTCTCTGTTTTTTAATACACTGTTTAAGTTTGTCATAGCTTTTCTTCCAAGGAGTAAGCATCTTTTAATTTTATGGCTACTCTTTAAAAAATTTTTCCATTGTGCTGCATGACATGCGGGATCTTAAGTCCCTGACCAGGGATTGAATTCCCCTGCATTGGGAGCACAAAGTCTTAACCACTGGACTGCCAGGGTAGTCCTTCTTGCTACTTTTTTAAAATACAAATTTAAAGTTATTACCAAATGTAAAGTTCATAAATGAGTTATCCAATATATATTTCTAAGTTAAAAATATCTAGTATGGTGTATTTATTTGCTCTCTCATGTGTTCGAAAATGAATATAAACACTAAGACACACACTCTTTAATATTTATGAAAGTATCTGGAAACATACACATGACAAGAAAGTGTTGTTGACTTTTGCCTCTGGGTCAGGGACTGTGTATCTGGATGGGAGAAAGACCTAGTTTTTACCATATAACCCTTTTGTAATGTTGAAATTAAAAAATATATGTACCTTTAAAACTGAAAATGATAGCTTAATTTAATTCAGTTTAATACATGTTAATTGCTATGGACATGAGTCTAGGCCTTAGAAATATAGTGAAAGAGCTTCTTTTGAATCGTTTGACCTCAAGTAACACATGCTCTACTTGAAGAGATGAGGAAAAGATCTTTTAATCAATGAAGAAAGGCAGGAAAACTGAGATCCTGTTATTAAAACAAAATAAGGGGGAAAGAAGTACAGAACCATGTTGTACATCTGGATCTCCCACTGTTTTAACTGCACCTCACCTGAAACATTTATACTTTATTTTTTTCACTTTGTAAGAAATTAAGTAACATTTTCCCCACTGCTTTCTACATAAGGGTGTTCTGCTGCTGCTAAGTCGTGTCGGACTCTGTGTGACCCCATAGACTGCAGCCCACCAGGCTCCCCCATCCCTGGGATTTTCCAGGCAAGAACACTGGAGTGGGTTGCCATTTCCTTCTCCAATGCATGAAAGTGAAAAGTGAAAAGTGAAAGTGAAGTTGCTCAGTTGTGTCCACTCTTCGAGACCCCATGGACTGTGGACACCCAGGCTCCTCTGTCCATGGGATTTTCCAGGCAAGAGTACTGGAGTGGAGTGCCATCGCCTTCTCCAAGGGTGTGCTAACTATTAATAAAATTATTTTATGGAAATTATTGAACTTCATTTGAAAAGGTCTGAAATAAATACAAATAGGTAATAATATTAATGTCAGTTAAAAAATACTTCTATGAAACATGCTCAAGTGTGGAAGGAAGAAAAAAAAGGAGAGAGGGAAGAGGAAAAGGAAAGGAAAAGGATATAAGCCTTCTTATATTAACTTCTTTAGACTTTTACCTGCTCTCTGAAATTTCTGTGTAATTTGGCATTTTACAGCAAATGTAGTCATGTTCCTTCCCTCACAGGCTTCCAAGAAAGCAGTTTTCATGTTTTCAAGGCCAGTTTTATTGAGACATACAGAAAGTGATGATTTTGGGACAATTACCTTGCAGTCATTCCACTGAGATTGAATCAAAGTTTGCCACGGTCTCTGACAACTGTTTTGGAACACATCCAGTTTAATAACATAGTTACTATGGAACATTTCCTAAAGGAAAAAGACAAGAACATCAGCAGAATACCACTATATAAACACAAAGTTAAAAAGACTGTGTGTAGAAAGGGTGTTAAGGGTCAACTTTTAAGACCGCAAAAGCAATAAGTTCTAAGTTTAAAGTTGAAACCTGGGACTTAGAGTTTTCCACAGTACCATATATTACTGCCTGTATTGAATAATTTTTGAATGTTATTCTGATAACCGCAGAATGCATGAGGTCTGCTAGAAATGAACATTTTATATTTTTAACATTAATACTATTTGCATAATACTTTTTTTTCCAAATGCTTTCACATTTATTATCTTACTTGAGAACCTTTGCTGCTTGTCCAATGGCATTTTCATTAAATCACATCCCTTCTTCAGTAACTTATTCTTTCCTTTTGTAAATGAAAAGTACACTTTAATTGTAATCATAAATAATTATATGATTTATTATTTTGCTGGATACTATATTGATTATTGAATATAAAGGTTTAACAATTTGAGGATGGTATATGATACAAATTTAAATATGTTACAAAGCAATGCCTATGCTGCCTAGGTTTTCTGGCACAATTAGAACTGTCCTTTCAGCAACACCTTTGTAACTGCTGACCCTGAAACCCTATAACCTGAATTCAGATACATTCTATAACAATGCGTAGCATTCTACACATGATAATTTGCATGGTAATGCCTTTTTTATGTTTTGGTAAATGTGAATATTATAATAGAAAACATCAAATTTTGTAGCAAAATAAGGAAATTATGAAAATGTATAAAACAGAACAAGATAACCCTCAAGACAGTTCTTTCAATCATAGATTATTCTTTTCAGATAACTCCAAGCATCTCCTACGTGTTCAGACTTTGTATTACTTAGCCATGCAACATGTTGGGAGGAGACTATCTCAAATTTTTCAGCATGAAAGAACCTGAAAGCTGATTGCTAGAAGTGACAGGAGTGGGCAGTACAATATGAGCAAATCTAGTCTGTAGCCGTGAGTCTAAGAAGCTGTGATTATCCTGATGAATAATTGCTAGAGATGGTTTCCCAACTAAGGCGTCTGTTCGTCTTCTGCCAGTACATCACACATTTCAGTGACAGAGGCTGGAAACAAGGGGTCAGGGAATAGGTGAAACTGGAGAAGTTGGCGGGGAACGGAGGAAATATTACAAAAATGAATCTTATAACGCCTTGTATGAACTTTGCATTGTTATTCATATGGAGGAGGAAGTCACCAGCGTTTCAACTTTATTAAAGGAGTGAACAATATATGTTTATATTTTAGGGGGAAAAAGTTCTGTTTGATTCTGTTAATGAAATGAACGTAGACAACTTTAGAACAGAGATGGCAGTCAAGTGTACACTTACTTGAGGGTTATTGAGGAAATAGATGATATGGCCTGAACCTCTGTGGCATATGACTTGTGGCATACGGAAGAGAAGGAAATGAATTTGAGCAAGAAGGATCAACAGAATATGCGTCATTCAAGTGAACTGAAGTTCATGAGAAAGAGCTGTCCTGGGAATCATAAGAATATAAATAAATCTGCGAAAATTGGTGAAATATCACAGTGATGTGAGAAGAGCCTTTTAAAGCAGAAAAGAATTAAGGACTGGTCTTTGAAAAATATCAACACTTGGGAAAGGCAGAAGAAAATAAATAGCTCAAAGAATGAGACAAAAAAAATCTAAGAGAAAAGTAAGATAAAAGGAGTTAAGAGAAAGAAATATTTCATGAAGGTGGGGGGAGGCAATATTGTCAGTATAGTACTAGTTAATGTGAGGGGAAAAAATAGCAAACTGACAAGTGTCCATCAGTTTTAGCAAAAAGGAGGTCATCGGTGACCTTGGGAATAGCAGATTTAGTGGAGTAGTGAGGAAAGAATGCAAATTAGCTTGGGGTTTAGGAACGAATTAGAAGTAGATTGAGGGAGACAAAACTCAAGCTACTAATGTGAAGCGAGAAGGAGAGGCATTAAGTAGAGGGGACAACTGGTGTCAGCCATGAACTCTGGACTGATGTATGTATTTGTCAAGAATTCTGACTTATGTACCCAAGAACTGTCAGTACAAACTGGGACTTATGCTTACATAAAATGTTTACCAGACACAGATTGGTACCTATTTTGCATTTAGAATGATACTTAAACCACAACAGCATGCTGACTCAGCAGAGTGGTTCATACTTGATGGAAAGTTTCCCTCAAGTGTGCATGCAAAGTGCAGTGCTCGGCATATAGTCATTCTTCAATAAGCATCCGCATGACATGGCTAAAGGACTGGGTCTATTAATCTTGAGTTGCCTATCACTTTGGGAAAATCAATTCACATCCTTAGTTTTCTTTGCTTATCATTTCTCCCCAGAATGATGTTTCTATATCAATGTAACTGTTGGTTTTGAAATTGGCCCTCATACACAGGGCTAAGAGAGACAGAAGAAAGAGGCAGACCACTCTATGTTGGTAGGTGGCAGTTTTAATAAACAAGGGAACTTACTTACAGGGCTTGTCTTGGGGAATCATAAGATCATAAGACAAAGAGATCTCCACAACCACCTGCTAATATCTTAAAAGTTTACATAGAAGACTTTACTGAGCTTTCCAGCTGGCTCATGGTGAAAAATCTGCCTGCCGATGCAGGAGTCCCAGGGTTTTATCCTTGAGTTGGGAAGATCCCCTGGAGTAGGAAATGGCAATGCACTCCAGTATTCGTGCCTGGAAAATTCCATGGACAGAGGAGCCTGATGGGTTATAGTTCACGGGGTCACAAAGAGTTGGACACGACTGGGCAACTGAGCACGTGCATGCATGTTGCGCAAATGTCACAAATCTCACTCGAATGGCCTCAACATCACAATACTCTCAAGGCTGCACCTTGGGTAGCTTCTAGTGTGGGAAAGAAAAGTGAAAGCACACTCCAAGGCCAGGAGTGAGGATGAGGAGTCTGACTGTCTGGCTCCAGCTTGAGAGGCAACTGGCAGGCATGTCCTCTTGATTACCTCCTCCAACATTTCACCCCTTCGTGACCAACTTTTACAATTTTATATGGGTCCCTGGCATGCAGCGTGCCCTGAGCTGTCAGCCTGGGGTTTAACTAGCATGGAGGTAGCTCAGCTTGGGGTGCCATCTTGCTGTTTTGGAGACAGATGCCATAGCAACTGTATAGGCACGTGTAAGAGAAAACGCATTCAGATAATGATTTTCAAAAGAAGTAACTTGTTTTAACCAAGAGCCCCATGACCCAAACCGCTGATTGACTAAGGTAATGGTCAGATCACTCAAGGCATTCACTTGTGTTTTTATGTGGTTTAATAAAGATGACACATGGGCCAACTGATTAGGCATGAACACGCAATGTTCTTTTTGGATAATGGTGCGGGTGCCTTCTTGCAGGGTAGTAATAATGTGCAAGGCTGTTTCACTCTGGAGGAAAGCTTTTTTATTAGAGACATTTCAGCGTTCAGTATGGACAGGCTTTGTTGGCTATCACTTGAGGCTTACTGAGGGAATCTAGTAAAGGTTTCTATGTGTGCTGTAAACATCTGCTAGGCCAATGGAGGAGACAAAGACAGTGTCCAGATGATCGTACCAGTGGAAAACAGAATGTGTCCACCTGGCCTGGAAGAGAAGGAGGTTGGTGGCTTCAGGAACTTGACCTGGTTGGCATGCTGTGCATGCTAGCCGGTGGAGGCCACGCTGTTGGTGTGAGACGATAGACTGGGGGTGGAATACACCAGACCAGGTCTCCCATTTTCTCCCCTCTTTCAATAACACGGGTTCCATTTCCGGTATAATGCATTTTTAAGAGGTCTGGCTTACAGTACTAAATACTGAGTTGTTTCTTTTCACTCAGGGGTTCAATGTAACTTGCCTGCCCTGATGTGACATCTCATAAATTTTAGTGGATGTCTTTCTCAGGCATGATGGGGCTTGGTGGTCTCAACAGCATAACGCATTGATCCATGATAAGAGTCAGGGCAGAGGCTGTTTTGTTGTTGTTGTTGTTGTGTTTTGTACATGATCTCTATACATTTGTAGCATTGGATATTTTGGCCTGGGTCTCCAGTCTGGTATGCGGGTCAAGAAGTCCCACTGGGTAACCATTCAAAGGTGTTAAAGCCTGAGCAGTACATTAGTCCACCCAGCCAAAGTGGTTTTACTTGTTAGTAATTTAATCTACTGCTTTAATATTCTACCTTGCTTTCCATTAACCCTGCTGCTTGCAAATTATAGAGGAAATGGAACTTTCACATCCTGTTCTTCTGCCCAGTTTTGCATATTATGACCTTGGAACTATGACCCCAGATTACTGTCTATTTGATGAGGCTTTCTGTACATGGTACTCAGCTCTTCTAGTCTTCTAATGGTGTAGCAAGGTCTGTGTGGCAACAGGGGGAAACTTTGGGTTAGTCTAGATACAGTGTCCATGCAAACCAGGGCCTATTTAGAGCACTCAGAGGAAAGAGGCCAATATATTCAATTTGCCAATCCCTCGTCGGTGGGGGACTCCAGTGAATGGCGTTAGACTCCTTTGGCAGTTATCTTGAGTGGTGTTTAGAACATGCAGGACATGCTGTTACTGCATTAACCAAGAAACTCTGTCTTAAGAGTAATCTGGCATCCTTGGCAATACACTACCCTCTGGAGGCACTACAGTGGACACTCCTCAAGTGCGCTCAATCTGCTGTACTCGTGTCAGTCACTAGGCTTCATTTTCAGGTGGGGCAGAAGCTTCCAGATTGCCAGGGGGTATCAGTGCTTTATAAGTGGGAAAGTGAAAGACAGTGAGGGCTGCCTCAGGCTCTTTCAGGTGAACCCAAATTTCTTGACCCCAGAGGACTTATTCATGATCTTCCACCCCTCTGCTTTCCATTGTCTAAACCATAGAGTTAACCCTTTTAGAATAGCTCAACTGTCAGTACAGAGGATAACAGCCAGGGCTTATGAGTGATTACCAGCCAAACCACTGAGTTCAGCCCACTGGCTGTGGCGATTCCTTTTTTTCCCAGGCATCTATATACCAGGCATCAACAGGAATTTCCCCTGTTCCATGTCTGCACGCCACAGGGATAAGGGTGTGGGCGCTTGGAGGATATGCATACTTTTCAGAGCCTGGAGGAGCCTGCAGTTTTAGAGACTGAGGGCTGGTGGACAAAGTACTCCTGTGAGGCAAGTGGGCCACTAAGTCAAAGAGGGAGTTTAAACCATGACACAGGTCAGTCCACAGTACGTATTCTCAACCCACCACCCCTTGATAGGTAGGGAAGTTCTTACCAGGCTAGGCTATCCTTCTGTGAGAGGATCTATGGATAAATGCAGTGTCCGCTGATAGAAACTGTTGCTCTATAGGAGTATATTGGGATGTTGTGCCCTATCAGAGCTGAGACCAAAGTCTTAAGAGTACTCTCTCCTGTTCTTTCTGATAGTGTACAATTCATACCATCTGGAGTCACAGACACATCAAATTCAGATGGTAGTCCTGTTTAGGAGATGCTCAGAGCTCAGCTGGTGAAGAATCCACCTGCAATGCAGGAGACCCTGGTTTGATCACTGGGTCAGGAAGATTCCCTAGAGAAAGGGATAGGCTACCCACTATAGTATTCTTGCCTGGAGAACTCCATGGACAGAGAAACTTGGCATTTTACAGTCCATGGGATCGCAAGGAGTCAGACACAACTGAGCAACTTTCTCTTTCACTGGTAGTTTTGCCTTCTTAGAGGCAGCTTGTTTTGATCCCCAGTTCCATAAGTGCCCTTTCTTTACCAGGTGGTATAAGGAATGGAGGCACTGTGCCAAATGAAAAATAAAGATCTTTCAAAACCTCCAAATCATTACAAAGTCTTGTATCTCTTTCACATTTGTAAGGGCTGAATAGAATTGCATCTTCTCAATTCCAGATTCCAGAACAGAGCATGTATTAGCCATCTAAACAACTCCCCAAACTTCTGGCTGTGCCTGGACCTTGAGTTTTCTGGGAGTTCATCACCCATCCTCTCCCTCTCAGATGTTCTAGCAAAGTCACAAACTGATCTGCGGTAGAGGCAAGTCTTCATGGGTTAGCATTATGTCATCAGTGAAATGGGCCTGCTTTATTGCTCAGGGAGGGAAAAGAGGGAAAGATCTTGGATTACTTCCCATGACATATTGTAGGTAATCTTGGGGGAGCAATTGACATGTCCGTTGTTGCCTCTTCCATGTGATCTTAATTTTTAGATACTTATCAGAGTCTTTTCCATAAATCTCAAAGACAAAGCACTTTTGTAGGAACATATTATCAGAGTAAAACAAAATGATCTCCAAACCACTTTATGATCCCAAGGCTGTGTCCTCGGATAGCTTCTAATAAAAGGAATGTAGAACACACATCCCAAGGATGGGTAGGGATGAGGAGCCTCTGATTTGGTGCACTCATGGCTCAACCAGCAGACATGTCCTCTTGATTACCTCCTCCAAGAGCAGGATGAGCTTATATCTTTTTCTATTTAAAATGACCCTATTTAAATATATCTTTTTCAGATGTTATTTAGAATTCATATATATATATAAGTACATAGTTCATAGGCACATAATTCACAAATTTACATATTTTTATAATATAGCAGACTAGATGATTTTTCAAAGTGAATTGTGTGTACCAGATAAATTTTCATCTTAGTAGACTTGCATGCCTTTTTATTGTTTTTACTGTTCCTACCATGATGACATGTATTATTTTTAACGATTAGCAAGTAAAAGATTATCAAGTACCAAGTGACTATAGTATATCCAGTTTTGGATAAGAGCACTTAATCAATTACAAAATACTTCTGATAAACCTACATATATCAAAAAATAAATCAAAAACTCTTGAAACTATAATGGAATAAAAAGAACACAGCTGAGTTGTCTTTAACTGATTTTGATAGTAAAAATAAGCTAGATATATAATTTATACATATACTTACTAGAATTTCATCTCACAGAGGAAACTTATTATGAAAGATTATATATATTTCCCAAGGAGGAGGGAGAATCAGTTCTTGAGTTATTTAAACAGAATCTATGAATATTGTTAGATGCTTATATAATACATGCTTAGAAAGGGAATTCCTGATCATAATTTTAAAAAGCTATGTAAAATAAATGAAATTATGTCTTCTGCTTTGCTATTATCAAGTCTGCTTAATTCACCCTTCACTCTAGTCAGAACATAAAGTAAATTGTCTGGGAATTCACCAACAAACCTTTGAGACTGTGGTGATACAACTGTGAAACCTAACAACTCAGAGGGAGATTAAAGGTTCCATTCCTGAAACACAGTAAGAATGTCACCTATCAAAGGCTGCACCTTTGGAGTCCTCGTAATAAAAGTCTCAGTCGTAATCTAATATGCCATTAACATCAGAGTGTCTGCCAGCCTACAATATTGGTTTTGCTTTAAACATGTTGAGTACTAACCACCTGGCTTGCTTCCAGATTCCTAGTTGCTTGCGGGGTAATGACTGAAACTTTATCAGAGAAACTTAGCTCTTTGAAAAGAGACTTGCATGTAAGCGGCTTATGAAGAAACTGTTCTCTGCAACATGTCACTTCATTTCTAAAATATGTGTAATTCACACTGAGCATCAGAGGCATTTGTTTTGCAAAATTCCTAAGATTACACCACATTTGCTGTTGTTTAGTTGCTAAGTCATGTCTGATTCTTTTGCAGCCCCATGGACTGTAGCCTGCCAGGCTCCTCTGTCCATGGAATTTCCCAGGCAAGAATACTGGAGTGGGTTGCCATGTCTTTCTCCAGGAAATCTTCCTTACCCAGAGATCAAACCTGAGTCTCCTGCTTGGCAGGCAGATTCTTTCACTGAGCCATCTGGGAAGCCCAACTGACCAGTTAGGTACACATATATGATAAAGCAATAGTTTTGCCTGTATTCCCCTTTATGATAATTTACCCATACAAAAAATAAAGATATTTTTAATGGATCTTGCCTCAGGATAAATTATCTCTTTTAGCTTAAAAGTTGCTTAGAGGCAGAAACATTCTATTTTCAATGATGTAGAAAATATCATCCTTGTCACTTATCAAGCAATTAATTTGCTTGAAGAGGATGTTTTAGAAAATTCCTATTAGTGGCTAAAATCTGATTTATAATCTCTGTAGATTTCTAAGACATTTTATCTGATTACCAGAACAATCAGTGATACTAAACTTCAGGCATAAATTTTTAGATAGTTTTATTTCCATTTGAGCAAGTCCTTCTACGACCGCAACTATTGTAGGCAACCATGACTGTTCAGGATCGTGTTGACCCTGAGAAAATGCAGCAAGGAAAGGAATGACCAATTCAGAATGTAATGGAAATTACTTTTTCTTTTTGGCACATGAATTAGGAAGAAAGTAAGAAAAGGAGAGTGTTTAAAGTCGATAGTCATCTGTTAAAGGTCACATTTTCAGTGACATCTTTGCTGCAAATCTGGGGGAGAAATTCTTCAAAATCCTTCGCTTCATCTGTAGATGGCAAAGGTGAAATTCCTTTTGTATTGTTCAGATTCTTTTTTTTTTTCCTCTTGGCGTGTTACCAAACATACACATGAAAGTGCACTTGTTGTGCTTTCAAGCCTTTTCCTGATCCAAATAGCAATATGTTGGCATGATCAGCTTCACCTTTGTGACAAATTCCTATTTTCTACTATGTAATTAGATCCACTGACTGGATACATTTATTTTCTCCCAAAGATAACTAGTTCAACTGAAATTCATTTATACAAGCATTGTAGTTTAGGTCTAATAACGCTTTTGTGTTAAAGGATGGATGAAATCGAAAAGGTCAAAACTTATTTGACTCCCTTTAAATGTTTAATAGCTTGTTTACTTAAATTTATTCTATTTGAAATGCCAAGACATTTGCCCTTTTCATGTAGCTTGCAGGGCTACTCATTAATATTTTTTTCTGATGTCCAGTCATTTCAAAATATTAAACATTTCACAATACATCTATATGTTGATAAAAGTCAATTAAATAGTTCCTACCTTCAAAGAGTGCTCAGTCTGATGGATGTTAAGAATCAGTTAAAGATGCATCATAGCCACCATTGTCAGTGCCTTTTCATTTGTTCAGTACATACTTATAAGCACCTATTATATACCAGGCACAGTTCTAGGGTTTAAACACATATCAATAAATTCAACATACAAAGATCTCTGCCCTTACAAAGAGGTTCCATCTTGTTGTGTAGTAACTAAGTTGTATCTGACTCTTTGAAAACCCATGGACTGAAATCCACCAGGCTCCTTTGTCCATGGGATTTCCAAACCAAGAATACTGGAATAGGTTTCCATTTCCTTCCCCAGGGGATCTTCCTGACCCAGGGATCAAACCCACATCTACCTGCACTGGCAGGCAGATTCTTTACAGCTGAACCTCCTGGGAAGCCCTTCATCCTAACAAGGAGCAATTAAACTATTTTACATTCTGATCAATAAGATTAATGTCTTCTCCCCCCATGGGAACTTGTCAGGGCATGAATAGGCAGAGATGGAAGTAAGAGAATGGAATTATCCTTTCTTCTCTTTAATAAGGACAATATTTGGTATCGGTCATTTTGAAAATACTTCTACATGGTCATATTGTGCTTTTTTGAAACTGTGCTTTCTTACAAATTATAAGCTGATAATTTGCTTATAGAAGTTAAGTCTAATACTATTTCCTACTGTATAAACTAAATTATGTTTTTCACTTTTACCATGAAGCTTTTCCTGACTGTTCCTGACAGAAGTCTATTCCACTTTACCCTGGAAAACAACTCTTTATTAAAAACTTCTTTCATGATGCTCATTTTGTTTTTAATTTTGTAATTAGCCCTTTCTATCCTCACTTTCTGGAGAAGGCAATGGCACCCGACTCCAGTACTCTTGCCTGGAAAATCCCATGGACGGAGGAGCCTGGTATGCTGCAGTCCATAGGGTCGCAAAGAGTTGGACACAATTGCGTGACTTCACTTTGACTTATCACTTTCCTGCACTGGAGAAGGAAATATCAACCCACTCCAGTACTCTTGCCTAGAGAATCCCAGGGATGGGGGAAGATGGTGGGGTTCTGTCTATGGGGTCGCACAGAATCGGACACGACTGAAGCGACTTAGCAGCAGCAGCAGCAGCATCCTCACTTTCAACATCCTCCATGGATTCAACCCTCTATAGATGAAAAATATTTGGAAAAAAATTACAGAAAGGTCCAAAAAGCAAAACTTGGGTTTGCCATTCACCAGCAACTATTTACACTGTACTAGGTATTACAAGTCTAGAGATGTTTTAAAGTATACAGGAGGAGTGCATAGGTCATATGAAAACACTATACCATTTTATATAAAGGATTTTAGCATTGGCAGATTTTGGTGTCTTTGGGGGTGGGGGGGGTACCTGAAACCAATCCCCCTCAGATACTGGATGCCAAGAGATGACTATATGATTATGTGCTTTCTGGGATCATTATGAGATTGTAAGCTGTGCTGTGCTTAGTTGCTCAGTCGTATCCAACTCTGCAACCCCATGGACTGTAGGCCTCCAGGCTCCTCTGTCCGTGGGGATTCTCCAGGCAAGAATACTGGAGTGGGTTGCCATGCCCTCCTCCAGGGGATCTTGCCAACCCAGGGATCAAATCCAGGTCTCCCGCATTGCAGATAGATTCTTTACTGTCTGAGCCACGAGGGAAGCCATACTTACAGGCCAAAACTATGTAGTAGTCATTCCGTTATCTCTGAGACCTAACCCAGCTGATGGCTCCTACTGAAAAATATTTGCTATATTAATTTGAGATATAACCAACCTAAATTAAGAATTAGAACAAAGAACATTTACATGCACACATCGTATTCTCCATTACTAGTCTCTAATTCTCAATTTGAATTTTGGTGTGATTTTGAATTACGTGTGTTTGCATCTACCTGCATACCTAAATGCTCTGTCATATTCTCCCAATATGTTAGGAACAAAAGTATAATTTCTGATTTCTATAACTGAGCCATTTTTCCCAAGAGACAAAAAGTAGCTAATTAAAATATCTTATTTTTATATTAATATAATATGTTTTTACTCATTATTCTTATAATTCATGTTTTAAGAAATATGCATTTCTAAAGTCATCTAGATTGTATTTTGTGACCACATGTACCTATATCATTATGTGAGAAGTTACAACTCTATTATGACTAATTATTCAAAATTTATAACTATTTTTCATTTGCTTTCCAGTATATTTGAACATCTCTGGTCATTAATATTCAGGTTGTTCATTGATTTATGAACAGTACTAGTTAGAGTATCTGAAACAAAATTAGGAAAAACATCAACTCATTTTTTCTCCCGCTAAATCTTTATACGTTTCATGATCACCCTGGATATAAGAAAGCACAAGTTCACATTGATAATCCCTGATAACATTCACTAGCTAGTGGAGATTGGTTCCCTGAGGAATTAGTCAGTTGACAGGCTCTGTTTGTTTAGTTTGACTTTGCTGATCTTAACGAGAATTAATTCTCCTAGCTGTGATGAATATATAAGTGTTGTAATGACATACATCTAACAGTTCCTTGCTGACTTTTTTTTGTTTTGTTTTGTTTTATATAGGAGTCTTACATACACAAACAGAAAACATTAGGATTTGTTGGCATGAGGAATCAGTGTCAAAAATGCAAATCCTACTTCCTTCTGTTTCAAAAGGAAAATTCAACATTCCCTTTATTAAAGTGTAGACAAGTCCTGTGAATGTGAGCTTACTCTTGTCTCTCCCCTCCCGACCCTGCCTCCATCAATATTGATTTAAATGTTTCCCCTGATTAATGGAAAGCTCCAGAAACTCTCTTTGGGGATTCAAAGGGCTCTTCTTACTTCAAGCTAAAGATATTTATTCCATTGTTTTAAATAAACATTTTTTAAGGAAAGCATTTATTGCATGTATTTTAGATTTATTGCATGCATTTTAATTTCTTATAAAATATACACAAAAAGGCATCTTAAAATCATCTGTTGATAAATAATGATGCACTCAGGTAAAATTTTAGGCTATTGATCTTTTTTTGATCTTCCTGGTTTTTCTAGTCAAATGAGTTTCCCTAAGGGATATTTAATTGATTCCCTCTGGTTTTATTCTCCTTTTCTATTAGGTTGTTTTCCTTGTCTGTAAAAAAGTCAGTAGATAGAAGAGATGGATGTGGATGCACAGTTTCCAGAGAAAATGAGCCAAATGAAGGGACCCTATCTTATTCTTTCTTTGTACCTGCAACATCTAACAAAGTGCTTGATGCATAATGTAGTTCAATAACTATTTGTTAAAGTGAACAAGCTGTACCAGGAGGTCGTGCATAAGATCTACTGAAACAACATGTTATTGTACTTGAAGGAATAGGTACATGGAGAACATGAAAGTCATGACTCAGAAACTTAGAACATCAAGTTCTAGTCTAATACCAAGATGAAAGATTCTGGCTCATGTTTCTAGCTGTGTTACCACATCATTTAAGTCCATTATGGAATAGTAATGCCAAACCATTTATTATTTTATTTCTTTTCCTCTGCCATACCCACAAAATAATGTTAGCACATCAGAAGAAAGGATTATTTGGGTCAGATACTCCTATTTTTTCCCTGAATTCTCTCAAACACAGATCCTAAACTATCACAATTAAGAACAGTACATTAAAATAGAGATTCATGAAAGATGCTAATTTTGTAATGCTGAGTAAAAACCATCAGCACAATATTCTATGATCAAAAATATATTTAGCAAGACCAAAGTTTGAAATTCTATTCTGTATGTTAAAATACTGAAATCTGATGCATGATAACAGAACTGCCATATTGAACCTATCAAGAATTCATTTACATGAGGGGATAAGTCACTTGAAATATTAGTTATTTTATCCTGAGAAAACTTGTGCCTGACTCTAAATGGAAAGCTACAATTAAAAAGGAGGAATATTTACTAAATCTTTTATTGAGGCATTAGGAGCACAGGACATGTTAATATTTAGAAGAGTGTGGCAGCAGCAGTGATGACTAGGACGTTTCATCTCTACCTAGAGTTACTGTTGGTACTCACTGGAATATGAAATAGACACTGAGCTGTGAGAGGGGATTGTTCCTGGGGGACCTGTATTTTGAGGACATCACAGCAGCATCTCAGCTTTGTCAGTGCCTAAGGCAGGCTATCAAAAGTCGTGGGAATGAAAAGAATGGTGGCTTAGGCGTTCTCAGATGGAATCAAAATTACGAGGCAATACTGCCAAGGAAGAAAATGATAGAACCGAAATGGAAGCAAGAAGACTATTTCATATACACACTTGAAACACTTCCTGCAGAAAACAAAACAAGATGAGAAGGGATTTGAAGAACCTAGAGGTCCTAAATAATTAGGCAGGGGTGATCCCTATAAAGACATTTTGATATATTATTCTGACAATAGCATGATAAGAAAAAACATAAATGATATTAACACATGCTTTTAAAATTCATGGGAAATAAAGAAATTTTAGACTTAATTACCTTAAAACAATAGCAATATGCATGCTATGGCGCTGAATTTACATGTATTTCTTTCTGTTTTGCAGACTTTTTTTGTATAGTACTTGTTTGTATTATGTTCTTTAAAGAAACCAGTATAGGTAGTCAAAACTACTCTGCCCAGTAATTTACGTTTTGACTACTTCTGAGTCTCATTTCTATTTTCATTTGTCTCTCCATCCCATTATCCCCAGTCTTAAAGGATGTTTCCTGAGCACATGAAATTCTAAGTGTGAACTTTGGACCAGATTCAAGGTACAAAGTATTAGTTCCTTCTCTGGATTGATGATAAGGAGATGATCATTGTTAGCTTTCAAGCTTCTATTCAAAAAATAAATATGCTATGGACTCCAGTCAGAACACAGATATCTCTCTTAGATCCCTTTTTTGAACTCTCTCCTGCCCTGCTTTGCACATTAGTAGCAACCCTGTTTAGGCCTTAAAAAATGAATTTAGTTGTTATACAGAGTTTGCTCACTCTAAATTCAATTTTTAAATATAAGTTCTGAAATATTACTTATTTGACTTTTTTAAAAACACATGAAGTTATGCAGCTGACCCTTTCCTGTAATATAAGCAAAGTGGTGCTTGTCTGGTGAAGGTAAAGATTCAGGAGACTTAACATGAATGCATAGATCTTATCATCAAGTGATTCAGAACATCTTTAAATAACTATATGTGTGTCTGTCAGAAGAGTGAGATTATGTGTGTTTAGGTGCAGGGATGATGTGGAGTTAAGGAAACAAATATTGAAGATGTTACGCCTTATGCCTAAAACACTTTACCATCAGGGATGTGTTTTCAAACATAGAAAGTCCCACTTGCCATCCCTGCTGTGTTTGAGGACAAACTCAGTTGGCAAAAGAAAACCAGGTAAAGCCAAAATAATTTCTAAAGACTATAAAATTTTGAATACCTTAATAGAAACCCCAAATATTAAACTCAACTGCATGCAAAAGGCTATTTCACCTGTTTTATTTTCTGCTTTTCCTCCACCTCTTTTGGAATACCAAATTATCTTCCCCTCCCCTAGAGCCCATTTTCTGAGACTTAAATGATAATTTAATAAGAAATTTTCAGTGGAAACGCTGTTCAAGGCAGAATTCTAATCACCAGCATAAAACAAAACCAAGACTGCTCTTCTGGTTTTTTGCAATCTAGTGAGTTTAGATGGGAAATAACAAACAAATAATTACTTTAAGACATGACAATTGCTGGAAAGGAAATAAAGGAGAATAAGGGGAGAGGAGAAAATCATGATATTTTAAATATTTATAAATCAATATTTTATATCATGATCTCTCTAATATGGTAGTTTTGATTAGAAATGTGGAAGAAGTGATATCCAGCCACCAAGGTCAGAATATTTTAGGTGTAGAGAGTTAATGCCTGGAAATAGGCACATGCTGAAATAGAAGAAGGCCATTGTGGATGTAGTAAAAAGAACAAGGGCAAGAGTACTAGATCAGGTGAGAGGTGATGGTGGCTTGGACTAAGATCGTAAAAATGGAAGTGATGTCAAGGACTTGAATTCTGGATGAGTGGGTAAATACAGATTCCAGCTGAAGACTCAGTCCTGGGCCACTCCATTAGTTGGAGGTTGGAAAAATGAGGAGGAACCAGAAAAAGAGACTAAAAAGCAGTATTTATTGAGAAAGGGGCGGGGGAGGGGGGGAGAAAATGATATCTTTAATGCTGATAAAGAAAACAAGGAGGTAGTGATCAAACGTAGCAAAAGCTGAAGAGATTATTAAGGACTGGAAAATGAAGACCATTGAACTTGGCAACATGGAATCCATTAATAACTTTGAAAAGAGAATCTTCACAGGATAATGAGAGCAACCTTACTTGTGGAGACTTTTAAAACTAGTGGGAGAGTCAAAAAGGGAGAGAGCAACATGTACACCCATGACTGATTCATGTCAATGTATGGTAAAAACCACCACAATATTTTAAAGTAATTAGCCTCCAATTAAAATAAATAGATTAATTTTAAAAAGTATTTGAAAATGTTTAAATGACAGGTGTTTCATTGGTTAGACTCAGATATTATCATATAAATCTGGAATAAATATTTTGAAAAAAAATGAGTGAGACAATAAAGTGCAATAATGAACAAATGAATATGTGTTTGTGTGTCTTGAAACACGTTCTTGAGAAAATGTCTGTGTATGTCTGTAAATGGGAGCAGACAAGTGGAGAACTTGCTAGGTAGATTGGATTGTGGAGTCAGAAGAGATTCTTTTTTGAGTTGGGAACCATTATATAACTTTATATTCTGATGTGAGCAACACAGTAGAGAAGGAAAAAAAAAAAATTACCCATAACAGAGAGAAAGAGGGAAGCCAGTTGGAAAATGTATATCCAGGAGTATGCATAAAGGGCTGAAATCCAGGCCATTAGGTAGAGGAATTGGTTTTAGGCACATGATCCTTTCTTTTTCTTTTTAATAGGAGAAAGGACAGATATGTGGTTGAGTATGTAGGTAGGTTAACTGACTTGGTAATTTGCATTGAGGTAGGAGGGCAGAAATCTAAAAGGTTCTTATCTGATTTCTCCTATTTGCTCAATGACAAAAAGAACAAGGATATCAGGTGAAAAGGAGAGAGGAAATGTTGGAGGCTCAAGGAGGTAGTGATGAAACTTTCACCAGAATTGAGTTATTCTCAGGTATTGGAAGGAAAGGAAATGAGCAAAGGAGCTGATAGATTTCCTCACCAGTAAATACAGATCCTCAGAAAGGACTCCTCATAAACTGTATTCCAGTCATATGGAATTCTTTTCTTACTCCTCAAATATATCAGACATTAAGGTCATTGAAAATTCTGTTGTCCTCATATGAGAACTATCTAACTTTTAAAAAATAATGTATTGTTTTCTTAATTTTTATTTATTATTATTGGCTGTGTGGTGGGGCATGAGGGATCTTAGTTCTCTGACCAGGGATTGAACCTGGGCCCCCTGCATTGGGAGTGCAGAGTCTTGGCCACTGGACCACCAGGGAAGTCCCAAGAACTATACAACCTTTAATCATTTTTTAAACCTCAATTTAAATCCCAGGAAGTACTCTTTGTACTTGCTCCTACCATTGCAATTATCATATCATATTGTACAAACTTCTTTTCTTTCTCCGCTGACTGTGTATTCCTCATATGGTGGCATTACATCTCCAGTAACTATGGGGAAAATATTGCACATTATAAAATTACAAATATCTGTTATTACATGCAGCTGATTTTGTTTCATTTTCTCCCTCTCAACAAAATTTAATTCAGTGAGTACCTACAAATTTGCAAGGTAAATTTGCATTAAAATTATATGTTGTTTTTTAAATTGGAAACTATTAGAAGCACTTTTACTTCAACTTCATGACTGGAGAGTACAAGTTGCAACAGCCATTTGGAAAATGCATATGTCCACTATGGTGTATGGAGATTTGAGAAAACAACAGCAACAATAATAACAACAGAAACTAGGAGGTAAGAAAGCAATAATAAAGATTATATAATTCCTAAACTTTAAAAGTTCATTTTTGGGTTTAATTATTTCTGAAGAGATTAAAATTAAGTACAATTCATCTTCTGGCTGAGATTTTTTTAATAGTGTTCCATAATTAACTCAAGCCTGTTATTCAAACTTTGACTGCCATCCAAATATAAAGGTATAATTTAGATGGATAGAAACAGACTTTGCAAGAAAACAGTGTAACAATAAAAGCCATTATTTTCTTATTTTATTCAGTGTCAGGAAAGTATAATAAAAAAAAATCTGTCACTTTTGATGGAGAAGAGAGTGTAATTAAATTTAGTCCTACTTGAGAACTTTGTTTCAATTTGATTTTCAGTTAACCAAAGCTCATTGTTTAGTTTAAAAGCTTGCAAATTTGGTTGCCTTATCTGCACAAAGGGATACATTTGAAGTGCCACACCTGATTTTAAAATACATTTTCAGGTCTCTCTGATCTGTATTATAATTTTACTTAAAGCGGATTCTCTTTTTAAAAGGAGAAATTTTTTTTCACATTTCTTATTTACCTTTTTCAGACAGCTTATATTTGGGGTTTTTATACTGTGGATTGTACCTGTGTGATGGATACAAGTGCAGAGTTTCTTTGAGAATTCCTAACTTATGTGTGTGTGTATGAGTATATTGTTGAACAAGATGGAGGGTGCAAAGTTATCCCATTTGTTGTTGAAAGATCTTTCTTTTTTCATTATGATATGATAGAAAGTACCAGAGACTGATTTAAAAAAAAAAAAAACAGAAACCTAAAAATGATACAAAAGAATTTACAAAACGGAGAGAGGCTCAACACAGAGAAAGAAAACAAACTCATGGTTGCCAGGAGAAGGAATAGTTTAGGACTTAGGGAAGGTCATGTGCACCCTGCTACATTTAAAATGAATTACCAGCAAAAACCTATTGAATAGCACATGGGACTCTGCTCAGTGTTATGTGCCAGCCTGGATGGGAGAGGGGGCTTTGGAGAGAATCAGTTCAGTTCAGTTCTTTTCATGCAGTCGTGTCTGACTCTTTGCTACCCCATGGACTGCAACGTGCCAGGCTTCTCTGTCCATCACCAACTCCCAAAGCTTACTCAAACTCATGTCCATTGAGTTGGTGATACCATCCATCCATCTCATCATCTGTCTTCCCTTTCTCCTCCCACCTTCAATCTTTTCCAGCATCAGGGTTTTTTCCAGTGAGTCAGTTCTTTGCATTAGGTGGCCAAAGTATTAGAGTTTCAGCTTCACCATCAGCCCTTCCAATGAATTCCTTTAGGATGGACGGTTTGGATCTCCTTGCTGTCCAAGGGACTCTCAAGAGTCTCCTCCAACACCACAGTTTAAAAGCAACAGCTTTCTTTATGGTCCAACTCTCACATCCATACATGACTACTGGAAAAACCATGGCTTACTATTTGGATCTTTGTCGGTAAAGTAGTGTCTCTGCTTTTAAATATGCTGTCTAGGTTATCCATAGCCCTTCTACCAAGGAACAGGCATCTTTTAATTTCATGGCTGCAGTCACCATCTGCAGTGATTTTGGAGCCCAGAAAAATAGTCTCTCACTGTTTGCATTGTTTCCCCATCTATTTGCCATGTGGTGATGGGACCAGATGCCATGATCTTCATTTTTTGAATGTTGAGTTTTAAGCCAATTTTTTCACTCTCCTCTTTCATTTTCATCAGGAGACTCTTTAGTTCCTCTTCCCTTTCTTTGATAATGGTGGTATCATCTGCATATCTGAGGTTATTGATATTTCTCCCAGCAATCTTGATTCAGTTAGTGCTTCAAGTCTATTGTTCCATGTCTGGTTCTAACTGTTGCTTCTGGACCTGTATACTGATTTCTCAGGAGGCAGGTAAGGTAGTCTGATATTCCCATCTCTTTAATAATTTTCCACAGTTTGTTATGGAAATACAAAACCTATGAGAATGCTATACCCCAATACAAAATATTTTTGGTGTTTAAAATATATAAGTAAATTTAAAAAAAAAAGAAAAAAGCTGTATCTCTAATAGATAATCCAGAAAGACTTGATTTTAGGCAGAGGAGCTTTGTTCAACCTTCTGCAGTAATGTCTATGGCAAAGAATCCCCAAAATAAGAGATATGCTGTATGTACATGTAATAATTGAATCAGGCAATGTTACACTGACAAGAAGCACAAAACTGGAGATTAAAGAAAAGAAATGAATAAAATCCCAGAAATTAAGTCACACAAACTTACACCTACAAAAATGCACAGCTTGTGGGGAAAAGGACGCCAGGGATAGCAGCCACATATCCTTTTTTAATCTGAAAGATATGTATACCCTAACTTACTCCAGAATGCATGATCCAGGGGGAATCTTGTAAATTATAGCATTCTCATAGAAAACAATCCGTACTCCATAATGAAATCTAATATGGAGTTCTTCCAGGCTTAGGGTATAAAGGTAAATCATGAAGACCCTTTGAGGCCATAGAATTTGAGACTAGAACCCACAAGAAACTGATATTGAAACTACCAAGTGATATTTTGGGGGCTCCGAGGAGCTCTGGTTGTTTATGTCTCAGTGCAAAAGTTCAGCAAGAGACAAAATTATAGATAAGAAGTGATTTATTAGAATAGGACACTTATAAGTCTTGCAAATGGGCAGGAGAGCATTGTGTTGACCCAGGTACTTAGTGGGTTACATTTTTATAACCAAAGGGAAAGAGGAAAGGGTGAGAAGACCACCTCTTTCCTTGTTCTTCTAGTCTTCCATCATTAACTCCTCCTACATGTTGGGCAGGGGAGGTTTGAAAAAATTGAGGCCTTGGTATCATGAGTGTCTTTCCCTTTGAATCATCACCTTTCCCTGAATTATTGTTTTGTGTGTGCAGAGAGCATGTCCTTGGGGTCATTAACTTGTTGAGGTCTTTGGGCAAGGTACAGGCCTTATTTATCCACAATTGTTATATTGTCTTGAGGCATGACTTGGGGCTCCATTGTATGGATTTGTTGCTAAGCTAGTTAGCTTGGTTTTGTTTTTAGGCAAGCTTGTCTGGCTTTGATGCTAAGTGACTTGCCCTGCTTTATGAGCCAAGCAAGCCCACATTGTTTCAGGATTTTCCTATTGCTTTCTTGAATGATCACTCACTCACTTTGGTTTCCCAAAGTTTAAGTTTTTTCTCTGGTTATAACCCCCAGTGGGATTTCTGAACTATTTGATTATTCTACTCAGTCCCTATCAATATGATGCAATTTGACCATCAGACTATTGGATCCAAAGGAAAGAAACTTACATTTATTATTTAGCAAATATCCATTGTGCATGTATTATGTTTCAAATATTACTCTAGACACTAGGAGTAAAGCAATGAATGAGACAGGTCTCTACCCCCATGAAACATTCAAAAGGTGAGTGGAGATGGACAAGAAATAAAAATCAGAAGGTAAGAAGTTTTCTGAAGAAAATAAAACAGGATAATATAAGAACTGATTAAATGGATGTTTCTGGGGGAAGGTCTTTCTGATGATTTGATCTTAACAGAGAATGACAAACACAATCCAGAAGGGAAAGGGCCTATGACTAAGGAAACAGGAAATGCAAAGACAGAAATGAGAAAGAGCTTGAAGAGTTACATAAACAGAGAAATTCAGTATGTCTAGACTATAGAGATAATTGGAAGAGTAGTCAAAAATGACATAACGCAAGAGAAGAGGATGTAGAGTGGGATACTCTGTGGAATGCAACCAGAACTTAAGGGATGCAACATAACCTGATTAATTTTTTTCAAAGATCACTCAGACCCGCAGGAGAGGAGTGGATTATATGGGCACATAACGAAAACAGGAAAACTATTTAGAATAGTCCAGTAGACCGGTGATGGGGATTTGATTTTAGGCACAGAGATGAAGAAACTTGAAACTTGCTCTAAACATTTTTATTCACCACACAATCTTCTCTCATTTTCAAACTGCATCTGTGGTTCTCTTTCACTTTTAACTTTCATTTGGATGGGCAAAAGCCCTTGTTAAGCACATATTATACAATCCAATTCCATATATGAGATATGTGAATATTGATGCATATAACTTTTGAATAAGATGTGATCAGTGTCTCAGTTTATTTTCACTTGATCTTAGCCAAAAGGCCAGGAAGCAGTTCCATGCATTTTCAAATTGATATGCTAGTTTCTTTTAAGTAATCTGTGTTGAAGGACCATTAACCATAAACTATTTACTTACTTGTTTGGCTGCATTGGGTGTTGGTTAGGGCATGCAGGATATTCATTGCATCATGTGGGCTTCTCATTGCATTGAAGAGACTCTCCAGTTGTGGCACGAGATCAATAGTTTCAGCATACAGGCTTAGTTGCTCCAAGGCATGTGGGATCTTCCCCAACCAAGTGTCAAACCCATATCCCCTGCATTGAAAGACAGATTTTTAACCACTGGACAATCAGGGATATCCCAAACATAAACTCCTATGATGGTTGTTCTTTGGATTTTAGAGAATAATGATATAACTATTACATATAACAGTGAAATAACACAGTGTAGTATTATTGACTATTTCTATTCACTGTGAGATTTAAAACTTAAGTGACAAAAGAGGTGTTTATTTCCTTGTATTGCTTTATGGTACTGGCATAACTTTATCACCAAGCAGTCATTTTGCCCCATTATCTGTGAACCCACCAATCTATGGCAGAGAATTCTAGTGGAGATGGCCTCGAACAGGCAGAGCAGCAGCAGCTCTAGGGAAGGAGCAGTAGGTCTCGGACTCACTTTTGGAAAGAAGCTGACAAGCGCATGTCTGCCCCCAATTGATCTGTCAGTTTAGATCACTGATGCCAAAAACCAGAAAGGCAAATTTATTAGAGAATCTCAAGTAAATTAGAAAGATATCCTCCAGCCACAAGTTCTCTTATCCTTCAGCACGGGAAGCTAATGTTCCAGGAGTTTAGCTATTGAGCTGGTAAAGAAGATGTCACACCCTGAAGTCCATGGGGAACCACATCAAATTGAATTCACAGAACACACCAGTAAATGCTTTCTTTTAAAGATACAGTCCCTGAGAGAAACTTTTTTTGTAATTTATGAAAAAAACAATAATCTCACTGAAAAGACATAAGTGCCTTTCTTTTTCTGTTTTTTATAACCATCTAGTTTCATATAGCGATCTTCAATATGAGTTGATACTAAAATATCAAATATCAATTAGGTGATGAAAGTAAAATCCAATAAATAAATGCAATCATTAAAGTTTCTACTGCCCATTTTTTTTTAAATCTTTGGTTGTGGTATAACAATGTCATAGTGATATTTTTTCTCCTGTCAGAGAATAGCTATACTTGCTTTTCAGTGATTCTGTTTTGTTCAATGATATATATCCTCTGTATTCAAAAACTGTGATAACAAAAGAACTATATTATGAGAAATTTAATATAATGCCCTGTATCCTTGGGTAGAATAGATTAGAATATTTGTAATGTGATTTCATAGGCAGTTTGATGAAACAGTATTTCATTTGAAGAAAACTTGTTCTTGCTAGAAAAGGATGATTTACTGGATATACAAATGAGATGACTATTCTTACTTTATTTTCCTCATCGTTATACTAGCCGTATTGGAATAGGAATTCTATGGCTACAGTCTTTGAATTTAGAGAAGCAGTTATTATCTTTCTTTGATGGAAATGTTAGGAGGTAGCATAAAATTTTTTCCCTCTTTTGAAAAGACCAAAGCACTGAAAAGTTACCTGGGTTATTAACACTTAAGTCACACAGCAGCTCAAACTTTCAAGGACTAAATATGGATCTGGGGATAATCCCTGAAGGAATTCTACCTTGGACAAAGAAAATGACTAAGATCACATCTACAGGATTCACCTTAACAGATGCAAAAATAAAGTCATGTAAGAAGAAACTCTTGTCTGGGTTACCTCCTCTGGAAGTAGGATATGAATAGCAAAAGAAACTAGTAGAAGATATGGGGGAGATGTGGAAGAGACAAGGCATTAAAGACCAAGTTAAAGATGAGAAATAGCTGTGGAATTTTTTCTTACAAAGACAATGGAAGCAAAGGGCATATTGCCGTATGCTAATCCCAATCTCTTGGCTTATTCTGTGTCTGTTCTCTATGTTCTAATAAAGCTTTGTTCATATACTTACCACTTCACACCATATTATTAGCTGACCTCCCTCTCCAATCACATAAGAAGCATAAGAACAAACAGGGAGACTCTTATTTCTTTATTCCCAGTGTCTAGCACTATATCTAGAGTATATCATTTGTCAACTCTCTATCAAATGAAGGAACTAGGTTCAGTACCATACGATCTCAAGAGAGACGAAGTAAGTAGGTAAACATTGAAAAACAAAATAAGTATTACTCTAGAGTAAAATCTGAGATAATATGGAAGCACACACATTGGTATAATTCTATTAAATACAAAGACATTTGACCCTATTTAGCCTATATGTAAATGATGCTTTATAGAAAATGATAATTTCATATTAAGTATTTTGAAATATTTAAAATATTTTTAATGCTTTTAGGTGACTTTATTGTTTCCTAGTTGGATGCTAGTGATCTAGAACTCAAGAAATCCAATGCCTAGAGTGTTCTGGACCTGGACTAAAGTTGAGTTTATGGGTGAGTGTTAGATGGTACCACAGGAAAGCTATCAACCCTGGGAAGCAAGACAGAGCCTGACATATCACATCACAGTTCTTTAGAGTTAACTGGTTTATTACTGACAATTCTGTTTACTGAAATTCTGAACTTTGTTACCAGGGAAGAAAGCTGCTGAACATTGCATCTGCAAATCAGACTTTGCCCCAAGATGAATCTAGACGTTTAGAAGAGATATATATTAAAGGCAGAGTTGAGCATCACAACTTGATTAGGAAATATCCATTAAAGAAAAGTAGAGACACCTAAGATAAACCAGCTGCTATTATTATCTGAATGCATTTATCTGTGCATAAAATCTTAGATTCAAATAAAATATCTGTAACATATGGGACTTGGTGATTAATGCGCAGGTAAATGGGAAGCGAAAAGGATTTCAAGAAAAAGGAAAGTGAGAAAGCTGAGCCTAAATTTTCAGGCTTCATCTTTCAAAGGATGACAGAATTATAACCTGTGTTGCTATTAGAAGGCAAGATAGAAGGCAGATGAGTGAGAGTATTAGAATTTCTATCTTAGCCCAGAAATGATATTCAAGAACTTTTACCCAAGAGGATTTTTTTTGTTGTTTATAGGATAACAAAGTTATTTCTCACTTTCATCTTGAGTGACTGTGGGATAGAGAACTGAGAACTGGTGGGAGTGATTGAAGAGGGATAAAGAAAATTCATCTTCTTCTCACTTGTGTCGAGCTAGATTCCTTAATCTCATGCTTCTTTCCCTCTTATGTCTAGTCTTGCTTTTGAATTGTTTGCCCATAGGGAGATGGAAAATACAGATAATTTTTATTTCAATCAACTTGAGAAATAAAATTGATTTGCTTAAGATCAATTAAATTAAACAATAGGTTGGGAAGAATTTCATGTGCTCCAAAAGCTGATGCTGATGCTAAGAATATTAAGAATGTTGAAAGTTCTAAAATTATTTCAGTTTAAAGCTAAATATGAGTCATATGAAAAAATAACTGTCAAAAGTTATAATATCTTTTAACTAATGGTTTCCTTAGAAGAAAATAATTCCAAGGGCTAGAAATAAGATTTTGGCTTTAACAGTATGACTAATAATAAATCACAATGTAGATTTATCTTCATTAAGCTTTGCAAATTTTTTCTTTCTGAAGGATAACTGACTTTAACACAATAAAAATTTTAATGATTTAATTCTTGTAACTGCTGTTAAATACTGTTCTATATTCAGAGAACAATTAAAATGTATGCTGTGTGCAAATTTAAATAATATGAAATATGAACTCATCAAAGAATTATGTATACAAAATGTCATCAACTTTTGTTAAGTTATATTTTCTTTAATTATAGGTAAGATCTACTTTCAAAAATCTATTAGTGCAAAGTTTTTATGCATACTGGTAGTAATACTCTCATTGGAATAATGTAATGTCATTTTACTACAAGATTTATATTGAAAAGTATATATAGAAGAAAAACAGAAAGGAATTTTTGAGGCTAATCAAGTTGTTAAAGAAGCAAATATGAACTTATAGGTTCTTACCAAGTTTATTTTCTGTTTGCATAGTCTCTTACTCAGTTCAGGTCAGTCGCTTGGTCGTGCCCGTCTCTGTGAGACCCCACGGACTGCAGCACACCTAGCCACTTGAATACACCTAGTTTGGTGACAATCAATCTACTAGTTAAGATTTTTGACCACATAGTTGAAATTTGGATTTTAGATTAAAAAGAATCTAGAGGTTAACTCTCTAAAATGTTCCTATCTTCAGGCCTTGAGGGATTATAATTATGCCAGGGATATCACTTTGCTGACAAAGTTCCATGTAGCCAAAGCTATGGTTTTTCCAGTAGTCATTACGGATGTGAGAGTTGGACCATAAAGATGGCTGAGTGCCAAAAATTTGATGATTTTGAATTGTGGTGCTGGACAAGACTCCTGAGAGTCCCTTAGACTGCAGGGAGCACAAATCAGTCAATCCTCAAGGGAAATCAACCCTGAATAGTCACTGGAAGGACTCATGCTGAAGTTCCAATACTTTGGACACCTAATGCGAAGAGCAGATTCACTGGAAAAGAGCTCGATGCTAGGAAAGATTGAAGACACGAAAGGAGAAGCGGGCAGCAGAGGATGAGATTGTTAGAATCACGGACTCAATGGACTTGAATTTGAGCAAACTTTGGGAGGTAGTGGAGGACAGAAGAGCCTGGCATGCTGTAGTCCATGAGGTCGCGGAGGTTGGGTATGACATAGTCTGAACAACAATAGAAATTAAACAGGTAAAGAACACTTCATTCTAGGCTATTACTATGGGGGATAGAGCTCAGAGTAGAGCTCAGATAGAGCAGTCTGAACTCAACTCCACTGAAAGGAAAGGTTAGAGAATTTTAAGAGACTTAGGGAATAAAGACCAACTGTGTTGGTTAATTGGCACTTCCCCAACAAAAAGTAAACTTTTTCTTATCTTCATAGGAAAGGAGTTTACATTTTGGAGTGAAGCTCTGACCCACCTAAGCCCACTGTACTCTTACCTTCCCAGAGTCTGGGGGTTGATTAGTAGCCCACCTCCTTGATGATTCCATATCACAACAATGCCTCCCAGTTCCTTAAGAAAAACAATCCTAGGGTATAAACTTGACAAGAGGCTATTTAAAGAGATTTACATCTCAAATAGGCAGAGAAGGAATTGTTAACTACAAATTTTCTAAAGTTCCCTAAGGAAAGAGAGGATCTCTGTATTCAGGCTGCCTGGATTTGTTAGGATTGGGGAGAGAAAGAGAGAAAGCGAGATTGCTTGAGAGGCAGAAAGGAGCCTTTCTAACTTTGGGCTTCCCTGGTGGCTCAGATGGTAAAGCATCTGCCTGCAGTGTGGGAGATCTGGGTTCAGTCTCTGGGTCCAGAAGATCCCCTGGAGAAGGGAATGACAACCCACTCCAGTATTCTTGCCTGGAGAATCCCTGGTAGGGCTACAGTCCATGGGGTCAAAAGAATCAGACATGACTGAGCAACTTTCACTTTCAAGCTTAATCAAACTGAGGGAAACATTATTATCACTCTGTCAAGTATCAGATTTGTAGGAAAAGCACAGAAGGAACCGCATCGTTGATTTGGTTTTAGGTAGTGTTTTGTTTTGTTTAAGTACAGTGAAATGAAATACCCATATCGATAAACAAGGATGTCACAGCCATTAGGGATTCCAGCCTTCCAAATATAAATTTCTGAGCCCAGGAAGAATAACAGCTATCCAGCAGCCATCAGCCACTTCCCCTGGAAGCCCTGAGGAAGTGAGGGGAATGTGAGAAAGCACAAGAGATGGTCATCAGCCATATCTGCCACTCCTTGTGTGATCCAGGAATTAAGGATGTGTCTAATCAAGAAGCAGAGATGGATGACCCAGAGGGATGTTGTGGGGAGGGAGGTGGGAGGGGGTTCATGTTTGGGATCGCATGTACACCCGTGGTGGATTCACGTCAATGTATGGCAAAACCAGTACAGTATTGTAAGGCAAAATAAAGTAAAAATAAAAATTAAAAAAAAAAAAGACACAGGAAAAGGAAGAGACAGTAAGAAAATGTTTGCAAATCATATATGCAATAAAAGATTTGTATAAAAATAAAAAGAAGCAGAGATTGGTCACAGATAGCTGAGATGCATGTGAAATGAATGAATTCAGTGAGCCCAGATGCTTGCATCCTTCCATACATAGAAGAGCACTAAATTCCTTAGTTTGAGATATCTGGTTTTCCTTAATTAACAATAATATTCTGATATTCAGATTACCTGCCCTTGCTAACTGCCAGACTTCTATATTGCCTGATTTCTACCCAACTCCCCACTCCCCGTCTCCCTCCCCAACCTCCTCACAGCAGTTTCTCAGTGTTACTTGAGATACTGCCTCCCAGGCTTGAAGTCTTAAAAGAAATATTCCTACCAAATGAAACAACTCTCTACTTTCCGGTTGTGACTATTTTTTTTAGTCAACAGTTTCAATTCAGTATATACTCTATTCATGTGAATAAAATGATCCATTTACATAATTCCATATAAATGTTTTATCATATTTATTTAAATTTACTCATATATCTCCCTGTGTCATTCTTTTTGCATTTTTTTTTTTCTTCAAAGCCATTCTAGTAAAATGTTCCTTCTGGCTAAATGTCTCATTGTCTCAAAATGTTCTGCAGGGAGGGTCTACTGGTCGAAAAATCTCTCAATTTTGTTTGGATTTTTTTTTAATTTGAACCTATTTCTTGAAATATAGTTTTGTTCAAAAGTTTGCTGCCATGTTTTGGTTCTTTGAATTGTCTTTCTGATTCTAAGATACTTAGCACTCTGTTAGTCTAGAGTTAACTATAATGCATTAAGGAATTTGTTTATATGTATTTCTTCTATTTTGGCCAATATTCTTTTTTTATTTTAAAAATTTTTTAGAGAAAATTTTTTCTCATTTTAAAAATTAATTAATTTTTTAAATTTGAGCTAATTACTTTACAATATTGTAGGGGTTTTTGCCATACATTGACATGAATCAGCCATGGGTGTACATGGACAATATTCTTGAATGAAGTAAACTGGAGGGAAAGTTCCTCATTCAACCTAACATTCTACCTGACAACTGATTTGAAAATGTTGAGGGAGAAATCAGTTTGGAACTGCTGAGGCAGCTAGAATTTGATCAGAGTAATAGAGGGGATGTAACTGCAAAGAAATGACTCCAAAATTCTGCCTAGAGGTGTTTGACAGTCTTCAAGTGAGAATTAGTCCTTATTAGTTCAAGGCAATTACTAGACCTAGAAGAGAGTAGCTGCTGGTCAGCTCAGATCTAAAAAGGAAGTGTTAGAGGCCATATACATCACTAAAGTTATACCTTAGCTTTGGGAGCCCACTGGAGGACCCAGAATGTTCTGTTGGAATAAGGACATCACTTTTAATCAGATCATAATCCTTGAGTTAAGGAGACAACATAAATAGCCCCATCCTATCCATGCATAAGATAAAGCCTAAAATGATGGATAGGTTTATGGCATAGATTATGGTGATGGTTTCCAAACTCATCAAGCTATATATAGTAAATATGTATAGCTTTTTGTATGTCAATCACACCTCAATCATACCCAATAAAGTGGTTTTTGGTTGTTGTTGTTTTTTTTTTTTTTTTAACCTGACAGAGTCAGGAAGGTCTGTCACAAACTTTACTATCAGAGAAGAAATATCAGTGCTATTGAAAGGAAAAACAAAATTGATCTCTTCCATTCAAGGTGACATTCACAATATGTAAGATTAAATAAAATTAGCTTTCTAAGAAAATAGAAACTTGTTACATAATTAGTAGCAAAAGCAGTAGATAAAAGCAGAGGCTAGATGAGATAGATTTTTAATTAATACAATCATTAAAATATGTTTAAACAGAGTTAAAATATATACATATTAAGGAACAGTTGGTGAAACTGCAAAGAAATAGATATTTAAAATGCAAATGAAAATACTAACACAGAAAATGCAATATATGAAGAAAATTCATTAGATACCTAAGTGGCATTTTAGTCATGGGGGAAAAAAGAATCAGTAAAATTTATGACAGATCAATGGAAATTATCTAAGTTGAAGATTCAAAAATAGTGAAAAAAGTTAAATGGAAATGTAGGAAAATATCAAGAAAGCAAGATAATTGACTAATTGTGGTTCTCAAAGGAACAGAGAGGAAAGACAGGGCAAAGAAATATTCAAAGAAAAAATGATCAAAATTTGCTAACTTTTGTGAAATATATTAACCTGTATATCTAATGATTTAGTGAAACACAAGCAAAATTTTAAAAAATCCTCAAAAAATGTTGGCAAATGAATCCAGTAATAAAAAACATAGCTCATCATGATTAATTGGATCTTATCGATGAAACTCAGGGTTGGGTTAACATTTAAAGAGTAATAAATCTAGGTTGCAACATTAATATAGGAAAATATGATATGAATACAATCTTTATGAATGTATCACTTGGCGATCTTTTAGAATCTATGTAATAAACATCAAGTACACAATAAAATGAGAATAGATGAAGAAGCTCTCAATCCGATGAAGTATATTTCTGAAAAACCTAAAGCTAACATTGTACTTAATAACAAAATATTGATCCTTTTCCCCTAAAATTTGAAACGTGGATGTGAGGTGTTGTGATTTTATTTAACATTTTACTGGTGGTCTTGTGAACTTGCCAATGTAATCAGGCAAGAATATAAAAGGAAAATTTAATCAAAAGCTGAAAAGAAAGGAGGAAAGCATTCCTTCTTCACACAAGACATGATTGGATATGTGCAAAATCCTGAAAGGTGTATACAAATATTATTGCTGTTGTTGTTCAGCTGCCCAGTCATGTACGACTCTGCGACCCTATGGACTGCAGCATGCTAGGTCTCCTTGTCCCTCACCTTGTCCTTGAAGTTTGCCCAAGTTCATGTCCATTGCATCGGTGATGGCATGCAGCCATCTCATCCTCTGATGTCCTCTTCTTCTTCTGTCATCAGTCTTTCCCAGCATCAGGGACTTTTTCAATGACAAGTCAGTTATTCGCATCAGATAACCAAAATACTAGAGTTTCAGCTTCAGCATCAGTCCTTCCAATTAGTATTCAGGGTTATTTCCCTTAAAATTGATTGGTTTGATTTCCCTGTTCTCAAAGGTACTCTCCAGAATCTTGTCCAGCACCACAATTTGAAGGCATCAAATATGACAAATATTAAGTATTTAAATTTCACAGGATACACAGTCAATATGTAATAATGCAATTGTATATAATAGTAACAAGCTACTGAAACATTAAAACAAAATACCATCTTCAATAACATTAAAATCATAAAGTCTTATTAATATATTTACTAAAAGCATGCAGTTTCTCTATACTGAAAATTAAAACATTTATGAGAGAAATTAAGGAAAATCTATGGGAAGATAAATCATGTTCATGTTTTGGAAGATCAATATTTTTTAAATGTTTGTCTCTCTGAAATTATTCTGGAGATTCAAAACAACCTTTGTAAAAATTCCAACAGCCACTTTAATACAAATTGACTGACCAATTCTCAAATTACTCCAGAAATTGGAAAGAACCTAGAATAGTCAGAACAGCTTAGAAAAGCAACCATAAAACTGGATGACATACACTGTCTGATTTCAAGATTTTTATATGTCTTTATTCATCAATACAGCATGTTATTGGCATAGGGTTTAGAAATAAAACAATGGAACAGAGTAATCTGCACATACCAGATAATAGTAAATACACATGTGTATATAATCAACTGGTTTTCAACAGAGTTGTGAAGACAGTTCAATGGAACATGTAAATGCTTATTTCATATACAGAAGTTATTTTGAGATGAATTATATGCAAATTTAAAGCTTTCAGGAGAAGGGAAAGGCTACCCACTCCAGTATTCTGGTCTGGAGAATCCCCTGGACTTTATAGTCCATAGGGTCGCAAAGAGTTGGACATGACTGAGCAACTTTCATTCCACTTAAAGCTTTTAAAACCATATAAGTTTTTAGGGAAAAAAGTAAAAAATAAGTTTACCTCCTTGAAAATACAAGCCTCAGTCTACGCACTATATAATGTCATTTTTATGAGGTTTAGAAATAGGCCAGATTAATTTATGAGAGATAAAAATATAGATTGCCTATGCAGAAAAACGGAGAAGGCAATGGCACCCCACTCCAGTACTCTTGCCTGGAAAATCCCACGGATGGAGAAGCCTGGTGGGCTGCAGTCCATGGGGTCGCTAAGAGTCGGACACAACTGAATGATTTCACTTTCACTTTCATGCATTGGAGAAGGAAATGGCAACCCACTCCAGTGTTCTTGCCTGGAGAATCCCAAGGATGGGGGAGCCTGGTGGGCTGCCCTTTATGGGGTCGCAAAGAGTCGGACACGACTGAAGCGACTTAGCAGCAGCAGCAGCAGCAGCATGCAGAAAACAATTTGACAGGAAGTGGTCATAAGGAAACCGGCTTGTGATGGAATTTTCTATATCCTGATTTGGTGATTAGTTACATAGTACATACATGTGCCAAAACACATCTTAATAAACACTTAAGGGCTATACATTTTATTGTATAAAAACTTTTTAATGGAATGATCCTTTAAACTCTATAGTGCTTTATGATTTTCAAAAGTTTCACACAAATTATTTCATATGATCCCATAATAACTCATCTTTCCCCCTACCCCTTTTTTGCCCCTCCTCCTCTGGTAACCTCTCTCCAGCGGTAATCACTACTTTATTCTCTATATCCGTGATTCTGCTTTTCTGTTTTGTTTTGTTTTGTTTAATTTGCTAGCTTGTCATGGGCTTCCCTGGTGGTTCTGTGGTAAGGAATCCACCTGCAGTGTCTAGGACACAGGAGACGTGGTTTCGATCCCTGGGTCAGAAAGATCCCCTGGAGGGGGGAATCTTATCATATTTTTTAGATTTCACATATAAGTGATATAATACTGCATTTATCTTCGTTTGATTTATTTCACTTAGCATAATGCTCCCCAAGTTCATCCATGTTGCTGCAAATGGCAAAATGTCCTTCTCTTTTATGGCTGAGTAGTATACCACTGTGTGTGTATGTACATAGTATCATCAGTTGATGGACACTTAGGTTCCTTCCACATCCTGTCAATTGTAAATAATGCTGCTGTGAATATTGGGATACCTATATCTTTTCAAATTAGTGTTTTTGGTTTTTTCAGATATATGCCCAGGAATGAAATTGTTCGGTCATATAGCAGCTCTGTTTTTAGTTTTTTGAGAAACTTTCCTACTACTGTTTTCCACAGCGGTTGCATCAGTCTACATCCCCACCAACAGTGTATATGGGTTGCCTTTTCTCCACATCTGCTACTGTATGCAAACTTTTACTTCAATTTTAAAACACTTTTAAAAAATATTAAATGGAAATTTTTATCAGGTGGTTTAAGTTTTTGACTTTCTGATATAGTACTAATGGTATCCGTTCTCCAAACATAAAAATATTGCATTTCTTTAGAAATTAACATTTTGCACATTACTGAGTATTTTAGATGCACTGTATTAGTAAACAGACCAGAATACAAACTCCATAAGAGAAGGTATTTTTAAAGTACATTTTGTTTTTACCAATTTATCTCCAATGTCTTCAACAGACCCAGGTGATCTAATAAATACACATTAATTACATACTGAATGAAGAAATGAAATACAACTTGGAAAAAATTGTTAAAAACCTTTTTACAAAATTATAATTGCCTTTTTGCTGAATTTAGAACATGCAGTTTATTCAAAGTAAAATTCTTTCCTTCTTCTCCTAGACTGTCTCTTAACACCATCATCTGTACCACGGATCCTTCCTTTTTCTCTCTGCTTTCACTCCCTGCTGCCATAAGCCTTAATGCTCCAACTGCTCCTCACTGCTCCTTTATCCCTGAGGTTTCCATGAGTGTTCAGAGTTGTCTGTAATGATATGGTTTCTATTGGTATATCAAAAGTAATTGCCACATGAAGAAAAATCTGGAAATGCAGCAACAGCAGTAGTCTATCAGGATGTTTTAAGCCTAAATAAATTTTGGAAAAGATCAATTTGAAATGATCATTAAGATATAACCATTACAAATTATGCTATTAAATCCTTCAACAGAGCTTTGTTTCACACAGATGGCATTTTTCTTTGAAGATCCCAGTGAACTAAAATGAGAAGATTCTGGCCCAGAAATGAGAATTTATTACACATTTGTGATAACCAAGGTTACAAAAGTCCAGTATTCTCTGTGGCATACTCTATAGTACACCCTTGATGCCTTGAAAACAGGAAATTTCCATCTGAGAATGAAGATGTGCTGGAGCTTAAGCATTTTAGGGGAACAAATGCGTGGAGTTAAAACTAATACTTGGAGAAATGCTCTCAAATAAGTATAAGAGTGTCATAAAAGCATCAGTCCATTGTGAACCACATTCATACTCAAAGAATAAATTCTACCCACATGTCACAATGAATAGAAAGAGACATCTAAAATGACTCAAACTGACCAAAACATCACAGTAAAATGAGAATAATAGATGGAATAGGAAGAACCTTCTGTGCTCATGAACAATGAAAATGTGAGGAAACAACATTATACAAATCCATCAAAATAATTTTCATAATAAACTCATTTAAAAAGATAATGCTTTATAACTGTAGAGAAGGTTATAAAAACAAACAAACAAACAGAAAAAAAAAATCAGAATGGCAGCCACTATAATAATTTTAAACAGAAAAGTATATCATGGAATATATTCATTTGAGGTTTTGTAATAAAGTTGTTGTTTAGTTGCCAAGTCATGTCTGACCCTTTTGTGATCCCCATGAACTGTTGCCTGCCAGGCTACTCTGTCTATGGAATTTCACAGGCAAGAATACCGGAGTGGGTTGCCATTTCCTACTCCAAGGCATCTTCTCAACCCAGGGATCAAACCTACATCTCCTGCATTAGTAGATGGATACTTTATCACTGAGCCACCAGCGAAGACCCTTGTGATAAAGTAGATATTGAAAAAAATGAAAAAAGTATCTCAACAGCCTTTAGACTCTACTGACAAAAGGAAACAATTTTGGTTTCAGAATTTGTGATTGGTTATGGTGCTGAGGAAGACTCTTGAAAGTCCTCTGGACAGCAAGGAGATCAAACCAGTCACTCCTAATGGAAATCAGTGTAGAATATTCATTGGAAGGACTGATGCTGAAGCTGAAGCTCCAATACATAGGCCACCTGATGTGAGGAGCTGACTCATTTGAAAAGACCCTGAAGCTGGGAAAGATTGAGGGCAAGAGGAGAAGGGGATGACAGAGGAAGAGATGGTTGGATAATATCACTGACTCAATGGACATGGGTTTGAGCAAACTCTGGGAGATAATGAAGGACAAGGAAGCCTGGTGTGCTGTAGTTCATGGGGTCACAAGGAGTTAGACACGAGTAAGCGACTGAAAACCAACAATGTACTTATACATCCACTTAGACCATATAATTCAATTAAATGTTTGGTTAATTGGTTTTGAATGTATCTCAGTGACAACATATTGGGAACTTCATGTTTAAAATATTTTACTAAACCTAATTGCATTAGCTAGTGTTTTGAATATATAGTTTGAAATATAGTTTCTCATAAAATTCTGATTCTATCCCTGAATAAAACATGATCCATGCTTTGAGCGTCACAATTTCCATTTACTGAGCTACTTAACCTAACAATATTTAAATTTACCTAATTTTGACCTTTGTTTCTTGTTAACTGTCAAGCAATACAAAGTGTATATTTCTCAAATAATAAATTATGTTTAATGTTTACCATAGTTCACTGTTGCACTTAGACATTTCAATTGACACAAGGTATCCTGCCTATACTTAACAGTAATCCTAAGATTCCATTGTCTTTTCTCACTCAAAGTAGATCACAGCATTTCTACTTAAAAATACAGCACTATCTATTTTTCTACTTATCTGTCTGTCATCTCTACTTTCAAGAAGAGAAGAAAAAGATCCCATCAAAATATATTTTATATTTACATAGGAATTGTGAATATATACACATTATATGTTATTGGGAAAGAAAACCACTATTGTCCTTTGCGGCCTAAAAGGTCATAAATTAATAGCAAGTTTAATTATCTCTATGTAGTATACCCATGTTTGTGTAAATAATTAAAGCTATGGCTTGCTTTTTATGACTGTGTGTGTGTGTGTGTGTGTGTGTGTATTTCCATGTGCTACATAGAATGTTGTATCTTAGAATATTTTGGCTGAGTGCACATAAAACTTTCAGTTACCAAAAAAGATTATTGTCATTATTGGTGTAAGGTACAGTTCAGTTCAGTTCAGTTCAGTCACTCAGTCGTGTCCGACTCTTTGCTACCCCATGAACCGCAGCACGCCAGGCCTCCCTGTCCATCACCAACTCCCAGGGTTCACCCAGATTCATGTCCATCGAGTCAGTGATGCCATCCAGCCATCTCATCCTCTGCCATCCCCTTCTCCTCTTGTCCCTAATCCCTCCCAGCATCAAAGTCTTTTCCAGTGAGTCAACTCTTCGCATAAGGTGGCCAAAGTACTGGAGTTTCAGCTTCAGCATCATTCCTTCCAAAGAAATCCCAGGGTTGATCTCCTTCAGAATGGACTGGTTGGATCTCCTTGCAGTCCAAGGGACTCTCAACAGTCTTCTCCAACACCACCGTTCAAAAGCATCAATTCTTTGGTGCTCAGCTTTCTTCACAGTCCAACTCTCACATCCATACATGACTACTGGAAAAACCATAGCCTTGACTAGATGCACCTTAGTCAGCAAAGTAATGTCTCTGCTTTTCAATATGCTATCTAGGTTGATCATAACTTTCCTTCCAAGGAATAAGCATCTTTTAATTTCATGGGTGCAGTCACCATCTTCAGTAATTTTGGAGCCCCCAAAATATAAAGTTTGACACTGTTTCCACTTTTCCCCATCTATTTCCTATGTCACGACTTTAAAATTTAGAAAAAAAATCCACAAAAAACTGTCTTACTCTTTAAGTCCTAGATCATATTAATAACTGAATTAAACACACTGACACACCGATTTTTTATGTAACAGATTTTGTTTCAAGTTATATCAGTTCTCAGTTGTTTGAATGATGACAGCATTCATAATTGACAATTTCCTTAATTTAAACATCAGTTTCTATTAATAAAACTCTTTAAAGCCACTTTATTCAGTGTTTTGATTGGACAGCTTATTCAAATCATCATTTATTATTTTGACTTTTACTAACCATTCATGTATACCAAGTGCTTAAGTTTGAATATCTTGAGTCATTATGTTAAAAGTCAACCAAATGTTGACTTGAAATAATTAGAAAGTTTCATGGATGTAACAATTGATTTATCAGAATCTGTCCTTGATTTGTCAGACAGCTTGCCTGATAAAGTAATTAGTAGATTTTGTCACTGTATTTTTCACTGAATTGTGTATAACTTAGTCAATATGTTATCTGCATATTTCTTCCAGTTCCTGACTTAGAAAAGATCATGATATGTGATCAGATTTGCATTCCAAAACTGTTCATTTAAACACCTAAAATTATTTTGGTATCTTCCCCATAGCCCATGTATTTGAAAATGTTATATATTTCCAAATACATTCTCAGAATTTCATTTTTATCTTTTAGCTTCCCTTTTTAGAATATTTTATTATTAGAATATTACTAAACTAATTTATAGAAATATCATTTTTTCTTTTTATTTTAATTGGAGACTAATTACTTTACAATATGGTAGTGGTTTTTGCCATACATTGACATGAATCAGCATAGGTGTACATGTGTCCCTCATCCTGAACCCACCTCCCAGCTTTCTCCCCATCCCATCCCTCAGGGTCATCCCAGTGCACTAGCCCTGAGCACCCTATCTCACACGTCAAACCTGGACTGGTGATCTGTTTCACATATGATAATATACATGTTTCAATGCTATTCTTTCAAATCATCCCACCCTAGCTTTCTCCCATAAAGTCCAAAAGTTTGTGTCTCGTCTTGCATATAGGATCATCATTACCATCTCTCTAAATTCCATATATATGCATTAGTATACTGTATTGGTGGGTTTTTTTTTTTTTTTTCTGACTTACTTCACTCTGGGTAATAGGCTCCAGTTTCATCCACCTCATTAGAACTGATTCAAATGTATTATTTTTAATGGCTGAGTAATATTCCATTGTGTATATATACCACAGCTTTCTTATCCATTCATCTGCCGATGGACATCTAGGTTGCTTCCATGTCCTGGCTATTATAAACAGTGCTTCAATGAACATTGGGGTACACGTGTCTCTTTCACTTCTGGTTTCCTCGGTGTGTATGCCCAGCAGTGGGATTGCTGGGTCATATTACAGTTCTATTCCCAGTTTTTTAAGGAATCTCCACATTGTTCTCCATAGTGGCTGTACTAGTTTGCATTCCAACCAACAGTGTAAGAGGCTTCCTTTTTCTCCATAACCTCTCCAGCATTTACTGTTTGTAGACTTTTTGATAGCAGGCATTCTGACCAGCATGAGATGGTACCTCATTGTGGTTTTGATTTGCATTTCTCTGATAATGAGTGATGTTGAGCATCTTTTCATGTGTCTGTTAGCCATCTGTATGTCTTCTTTGGAGAAATGTCTGTTTAGTTCTTTGGCCCATTTTTTTTAAATTGGGTCGTTTATTTTTCTGGAATTGAGCTGCAAGAGTTGCTTGCATATTTTTGAGATTAATTCTTTGTCAGTTGCTTCATTTGCTATTATTTCCTCCCATTCTGAAGGCTATCTTTTCACCTTTCTTGTAGTTTCCTTCATTGTACAAAAGCTTTTAAGTTTAATTAGGTCCCCTTTGTTTATTTTGGCTTTTATTTCCATTCCTCTGGGAGGTGGGTCATAGAGGATCCTGCTATGATTTACATCGGAGAGTGTTTTGCCTATGTTTTCCACTAGGAGTTTCTGGTCTTACATTTAGATCTTTAATCCATTTATTTTTGGAGTTTTATAGTTTCTGGCCTTACATCTAGATCTTTAATCCATTTATTTTTGGAGTTTTATAGTTTTTGGCCTTACATTTAGATCTTTAATCCATTTTGAGTTTATTTTTGCGTATGGTGTTAGAAAGTGTTTTAGTTTCATTCTTTTAGAAGTTCTTGACCAATTTTCCCAACACCATTTGTTAAAGAGATTGTCTTTTCTCCATTGTATATTCTTACCTCCTTTGTCAAAGATAAGTTGTCCATAGGTGTGTGGATTTATGTTTGGGCTTTCTATTTTGTTAACATGGGTCTATATTTCTGTCTTTGTGCCAGTACCATACTGTCTTGATGACTGTTGTTTTGTAGTAGAGCCTGAAGTCAGGCAGGTTGATTCCTCCAGTTCCAGTCTTCTTTCTCAAGATTGCTTTGGCTATTTGAGATTTTTTGTATTTCCATACAAATTGTGAAATTATTTGTTCTAGTTCTGTGAAAAATGTAGTTGGAAACCTTGTTGCAAGCAACTGCTTTTTACCCTTTATATGTTATTGTTAATGTGTATGTTTGTGAAGTTGTGTGTGTTTGTACAGTTGGTATACACATACATATGCTTTTGCTGTATGGACTTCCAGGTGGCTCAGAGGGTAAAGAATCCACCTGCAATGCCAGAGACACAGGAGATATGGGCATGATCCCTGGGTTGGGAAGATCCCCTGGAGGAGGAAGTGGCAACCCACTCCAGTATTCTTGCCTGGAAAATCCCATGGGCAGAGGAGCCTGGTGGGCTGCAGTTCATAGCATCACAAAGAGTTGGACACAGCTGAAGCTTCTGTGCACACATGCTCACGTGTGTGTGTGTGTGTGTATACATATAAATAGAGATGAGTGAGAGATAGGACATAAGTGAAATAGAAAAAGATTTGCACTTAGTTATACTAAAATAGCTTTCCAATTCCTATAAGCATTAGACAATAATCACAGTAGTTTCAGATATTGGTTTCCTGTTATTATTGTCAGCTTTCTTATATATCAATGAAGATAGATAACTATATCTATATTTGGTAGAATAGATATCTTTTCAGAAGATAGAACTAATAAATCTTAAATATTATAGTATTTTCATTTTTAAAATATATATTATCATATTCTAAAGTGATTATTGTACAAGAACTGAAATATATTAACTCATAAGAAATTGCTCATTTCTTTTATAATTTATAGTGATGAGTATTACCATTTTAAAATAATTTGCTTTATAAATATTCTAATACAGTCATTGCAATATAATATATCTTATAGAATGCCAGATTATAAAGAACAACTATGAAAACTAATTTCAGAAACACTTAAATCTATTTTGAAGTATTGTAGAATTCTATTAGCAGACAGCTCTTGAATTAAGCCCCTTCAGAGAGGGGAGCTATATTGAGCAGTGATCAAATTCCTGGGTCACTTTTTCTTTACTAATTTCTGCAAAAATTGGGGTGCTGAGAAATTGATCATAGCTTCGGACAGTCTCTTGGGACTAGTAAAGTGAAAGTCAGGATTGATGTCTCTCAGGGCAGCCGGAACTTGAATGAATGAGGATCACAGAGATCACAGAATGTCACAGAATGAATGAGGATCACAGAGATCACAAGGATTAGGGAGCCTAATTTGTGACACCTACCTAAGCATTTGCTGATTTTTAAACTTTAGCCTACAAGGTAGGAAGTTGAAAGAGCTTTTTTACCAGTTTCACAGTCTGTGAGACAAGCACTTGGTTTAGGATTTGCTAAAAATGATGGGATCTGGTAAATACTTCAGTTTCAACTGGGGTAAGAGAAAACCTAAATAAACCCTCCTAAGGCAGAAAAAAATATACACCCTTTTGAATGCAGAGTTCCAAAGAATAGCAAGGAGAGATAAGATAGACTTCTTAAGTGATCAATGCAAAGAGATAGGGGGAAACAATAGAATGGGAAAGACTAGAGATATCTTCAAGAAAATTAAAGATACCAAGGGAACATGTCATGCAAAGATGGGCACAATAAAGGACAGAAATGGTATGGACCTAACAGAAGCAGAAGATATAAGAAGAGGTGGCAACTATACACAGAAGAACTAACGAAAAAATCTTCATGACCCAGATAACTATAATGGTGTAATCACTCACCTAGAGCCAGACATCCTGGAATGCTAAGTCTAGTGGGCCTCAGGAAGCATCACTACGAACAAAGCTAGTGGAGGTGATGGAATTCCAGATGAGCTATTTCAGATCCTCAAAGATGATGCTGTTAAAGTGCTGCACTCAATATGCCAGCAAATTTGGGAAACCCGGCAGTGACCACAGGACTGGGAAAGGTCAGTCTTCATTTCAATCCCAAAGAAAGGCAATGCCAAAGAATGTTTAAACTACCACACAATTACACTCATCTCACACACTAGTAAAGTTATGATCAAAATTCTCCAAGCCAGGCTTCAACAGTACGTGAACTGTGAGCTTCCAGATGTTCAAGCTGGATTTAGAAAAGGCAGAGGAACCAGAGATCAAATTGCCAAAATCCATTGGCTCATCAAAAAAGCACGAGAGTGCCAGAAAAACATCCATTTCTGCTTTGTTGACTATACCAAAGCCTTTGACTATGTGAATCACAGCAAACTGTGTAAAATTCTTAAAGAGAAGGGAATACCAGACTGCTTGATCTGCCTCTTGAGAAATCTGTATGCAGGTCAAGAAGCAACAGTTAGAACCAGACATGGAACAACAGACTGGTTCCAAATTGGAAAAGGAGTATATCAAGGCTGTATATTGTCACCCTGCTTATTTAATTTATATGCAGAGTGCTTATTGTGAAATGCCGAGCTGGATGAAGCACAAGCTGGAATCAAGATTGTCGGGAGAAATATCAATAACCTCAGATATGCAGATGACACCACCCTTATTGCAGAAAGTGAAGAAGAACCAAAGAGCCTCCTGATGAAAGTGAAGGAGCAGAGTGCAAAATTTGGTTTAAAACTCAACATTAAAAAAACTAAGATCGTGGCTTCTAGTTCCATCACTTCATGGCAAATAGGTGGAGAAACAATGTAAATAGTGAGAAACTTTATTTTGGGGGGCTTCTAAATCACTGCAGATGGTGACTGCAGCCATGAAATTAAAAGATGCTTGCTCCTTTGAAGAAATGCTATTACAAAGCTAGACAGCATATTAAAAAGCAGATATATTACTTTGCTGACAAAGGTCCATCTTGTTAAAGCTATTATTTTTCCAGTAGTCATGTATGGATGTGAGATTTGGACTATAAAGAAGACTGAACACCGAAGAACTGATGCTTTTGAATTGTGTTGTTGGAGAAGACTCTTGAGACTTCTCCTTGGACTCTAAGGAGAACCAACTAGTCCATCCTAAAGGAAATCAGGCCTGAATATTCATTGGAAGGACTGATGCTGAAGCTGAAACTCCAATACTTGGGCCACCTCATGTGAAGAACTGACTCATTAGAAAAGACCCTCATGCTGGGAAAGATTGAAGGCAGGAGGAAAAGGGAACAACAGTTGGATGGCATTACCATCTCAATGGATATGAGTTTGAGGAACTTCTGGGAGTTGGTGATGGATGGAGAAGCCTGGCGTGCTGCACTGCATTGCATCGCAAAGAGTCAGACACAACTGAGTGACTGAACCGAACTTCAGGCAGAAAAATGGCTTTGAATCAGTTGTATCCCAGACTGATTAAAGTACAATCATTGGAATTATTACATGTGAACATTTAACTTATAATGAATAATATGCACAGGAATATATCTGACAGGTCATTTCAACAGCAAATCGAAATTTATAAAATGAATCTTGTAGTAATTCTAAAACCAACATTTAGAGCATAGTTTATGATATAGCTAGAGTAGGGGTTAGTGAATAGGAAGACATTTTTAGGAAACAGATTGAAACACAGAAAGATATATTGCAAATACAATAAAGATTATATGAGATGCATACATGTTGAAAAGTTTTAGCATACTTATTAGATCCTCAAGATGACAGGGGAGACGGCAGTCCCAAGAGGGCAGAGGAGTAGGATGGCTGCTGCTGCTAAGTCGCTTCAGTCGTGTCCGACTCTGTGCGACCCCATAGACGGCAGCCCACCAGGCTCCCCCGTCCCTGGGATTCTCCAGGCAAGAACACTGGAGTGGGTTGCCATTTCCTTCTGCAATGCATGAAAATGAAAAGTGAAAGTGAAGTCACTCAGTCATGTCTGATTCTTTGTGACCAAATGGACTGCAGCCCCCCAGGCTCCTCCATCCATGGGATTTTCCAGGCAAGAGTACTGGAGTGGGGTGCCACTGCCTTCTCTGGAGTAGCATGGGGAGACCACTTTATCCCCCACCAATACATCAAAAGATCATCTGCATGTCGAACAACCTCCACCAAACAACTTCACAATGCTGGTGGGGAACCCCAGATGCCCAGAAAGGCAAACCAATCTCTTTCACAGGAGATAGGGCAGAAGATAAAGATAAAAAGAGAGACAAAGGATTTAGGGGTGGAGACCCATCCTGGGGAGGGAGTCGTGAAGGAGGAGACGTTTCCACACAATAGGAAATCCTTTCATAGGCAGCATCAGTAGGGAACTTTGGAATCTCAGAGGGCAGGATAACTGAACAAACAAACAAACATAAAAAACCTGTGCTGTTCATCCACTGTGAGCACCCCTCACACATGCCAGTAGTGTTTGTCTGCAGTGTGCCTCCTCCACAGCACAACCGAGAGAGTGAGCCCAAATAAATGGCCACTTTCGCCCCCTCTAGTCAGGGTGGAGGTTAGACACTAAAGAGATGTGTAAGCAGACCAGGCCAACCTAAGAAAAGGAGGAAGCATTCCAAAAGTGGCAGGCAAAATAGATCAAACTCCTGCAGCTAAGCTGAGAGTGTGCATTTGAGGAGCAACTGTAGACTTTGGTAACAAGTACAAGTGGGAACAAGTGATTATCTGACATGGAACTGACCTCATATATTTTTTTAAATTGTTGTGTTCAATTTTGTTTTTTTTTATATTGTACTTTTGAGAGCCTAACATCTATTCTAGATTTTTAATTTTTGCTTTTTGATATTTGTTATTACTTTTGTACCTTTACAATTCTAATGCTAATGAACAACCCAACTAAAAAATGGGCAAAAGACCTAAATGGACATTTCTCCAAAGACGTACAGATGGCTAATAAACACATGAAAAGATGCTCAATATCTCCCATTGTTAGAGAAATGCAAATCAAAATTACAATGGATTATCATCTCACGCTGGTCAGAATGGCCATCATCAAAGAGTATACAAACAACAAATGCTGGAGAGAGTGTGGAGAAAAGGGAACACTCATACACCATTGGTGGGAATGCAAACTGGTACAGCCACTATGGAGAACAGTGTGGAGATTCCTTAAAAAACTGGGAATAGAACTGCCTTATGACCCAGCAATCCCGAGGAAACCAGGAGTGAAAGAGACACATGTACCCTAATGTTCACTGAAGCACTGTTTACAATAGCTAGGACCTGGAAGCAACCTAGATGTCCAACCACAGATGAACGGATAAGAAAGCTGTGGCACATATACACAATGGAGTATTACTCAGCTATATAAAAGGACACATTTGAGTCAGTTCAAATGAAGTGGATGAATCTGGAGCCTATTATACAGAGTGAAGTAAGTCAGAAAGAGAAAGACAAATACTGTATACTAATGCATGTATATGGATTAGAAAGATGGTACCAATGCTTCTACACGTAGGGCAGCAAAGGAGACACAGATGTAAAGAACAAACTTTTGGACTCAGTGGGATAAGCCAAGGGTGGGATGATTTGAGAAAATAGCATTGAAACATGTATATTACCATATGTAAATTAAATGGCCAGTGCAAGTTCGATGCATGAAGCAGGGCCCCAAAGCTGACACTCTGGGACAACCCAAAGGGATATGGTGGGGAGGGAGGTAGGAGGGAGGTTCAGGATGCGGGAGATACATGCATACCTGTGGCCAGTTCATGTTGATGTATGGCAAAGAACCATCACAATATTATAAAGTACTTATTCTCCAGTTAAAATAAATAAATTAATTAAAATTTAAAAAATAAATGTAATCATGTTTTTTTAAAAAAAGATGAAAGAGGAGAGAGGGAGAGAAAGGAAATGAGAAGTGTGAGGTCAGTTCAGTCAGTTCAGTCGCTCAGTCATGTCCGACTCTTTGCGATCCCATGAACTGCCGCATGCCAGGCCTCCCTGTCCATCACCAACTCCCGGTGTTCACTCAGACTCATGTCCATCGAGTCCTTGATGCCATCTAGCCATCTCATCCTCGGTCATCCCCTTCGCCTTCTGCCCCCAATCCCTCCCAGCATCAGAGTCTTTTCCAATGAGTCAGCTCTTCACATGAGGTGGCCAAAGTACTGGAGCTTCAGCTTTAGCATCATTCCTTCCAAAGAAATCCCAGGGCTGATCTTCAGAATGGACTGGTTGGATCTCCTTGCAGTCCAAGGGACTCTCAAGAGTCTTCTCCAACACCACAGTTCAAAAGCATCAATTCTTTGGTGCTCAGCCTTCCTCACAGTCCAACTCTCACATCCATACATGACTATTGGAAAAACCATAGCCTTGACTAGACGGACCTTAGTTGGCAAAGTAATGTCTCTGCTTTTGAATATGCTGTCTAGGTTGGTCACAACTTTTCTTCCAAGGAGTAAGTGTGAGGTAGGTAAGGTGAAATAAAGCAATATGAGCGAAGAGAAGAAAAGAAACAAAAGTTATAATGGCTTCGAATTTTCCCAAATGAATGAAAGAAACTCAAGTTAAGAAAAGTTATGTACCTCAGGGCCTCCCAGGTGGTGCTAGTATGAAGAAACTGACTGCCAATGCAGATGTAAGAGATGTGGGTTCAGTCCCTGGGTTGGGAGGATCCATCCCCTGGAGGAGGGCATGGCAACCCACTCCAGTATTCTTTCCTGGGGAATCCCATGGACAGAGGAGCCTGGTGGGCTACAGTCCATAGGGTCACAAAGATCTGCACATGACTGTGACTTGGCATGGCACACCTGAAATATACAATATTTCAAATATACAAGTGAAATATACACATATAAAACCTAAGACTGCTAAAAACAAAGACAGAAAGAATGTCTCAGTTTTAAAAAGACGTAAGATTTACATGTTTGCATATGAAGGTGTTTTGAGAGGTGGTGAGTTTTCAAGCAATAAAAAAAAATTTTTCATTTGGCAGGAGCTCAGAAAAGATTATTCTCCTTGTTTATTTATGAGAAATCAGTGACTTCAATTTCTGCTTATGATAAGTGCTAAAAGGGGAAAATCTTTAAATTAAAAAGCACATTATAATATTTTTGAGCATCTTTTGATTTCTTGTTTTTCCTAAGATTCCTTGTTCAATAATACAAACTTCTCTTTCTCATTTTGTACAGCTTATAGTTTTTATTTTTAAGTGGGTGGCTACCGTAATGGATTGAAAAGTTGGAAATGCTCTTTGGAATGTTATTCTCTAAATAGAAAAGACAGCTGAAATCAACCTTAATCTAGACATAGAAGGTTATGATTCTTTTTCTCTTTTTAGTTAAAAAGAGAAAAAACTTGTATCATAAAGAATAAGTCACTGGTTTCTAAAGTATGTTCCTATGTTTCCACATAAAACTTAAATTCAGTCCAGTCATCCTAACATAACTTCTTTAAAAATCACATTTAAAAAGTTACTTAAAAGTTACTATTTATTTGTAAATTCATTTGTTTATATAATTTATTTAAAATTTAGAATATAATTATTATGATATTCAATAGTCATTAAAAATTTTCATTATAATGTAGTTTTAGTGACTATTTTTCTTTCAGTAAGTTCAAGTGGATGTAAGGTCTTTGGTGTCCCTTCCTCTTTTACACTGGCAGTGTGATTTTGAAATTATATTAATTAATTCTCCATAGGACATAACTATAAGCTCCAATGCACAAACCAATTATTTCAAATTTCCCAAATGCTGTCTCTAAAACAAATTGTGGAAAGAATTAGTTTTCCTTCTCTGTAGAATTAGAGGTTACATAGTATTGCATTTCTTTTGAACTTTCAGATTATCTGGGGTATTCCTCTAAGGCATATGTTTGTGCATTCTAAATCTATCTCCAGCTTGTCTAGGGTACCAACAGTGCCTCAGAATCTGTAGATTAAATTGGGATCACAGAGAGGGAATGAGTAAATTTCTCCAATTGGGAAGTTTTTCCTCATTTTGTATGTATGTTCCATATGCTATGCCTTGTTGCCCATAAGCAAGGAAGATATAATGTTTAACCTCCTGAGAGAGTTTTCAGTACTGTTTCAAATAATTTCTTTTGTATTTTGCCACCAAACGATCACAGTGCATGCAATTTCCAGTCCTCTTTTTCCCACTAGAAAGTCCAGTAGCCAGCGTGAACTCCATTCCCCTAAAATCTCTGGAATTTTCCGTCATTTCTCATCATCATTCTCTTTAGTTGTTTCATGCTCTTCTTTGAAAAAATACTTCTCCAGCAAAATTTGAGCAGAAATGTTGCAGTGGAAAAGAGAAATCCAGTCTCTGCTCACTGGAAGAAATGTAGTTTAAGACAGGCAGAAGCCCAACAGGTCCTTATCTCAGCAAGGCACATGCCTCAGCTTCCACTGCAGTGCACTTTGGATGTGAATGCTTTGGTAATCTATTTTGGGAAACATCAGATAAAATTGTAAAGTAAAATTAATTAATTAATTAATTAATTAAAAAATGAAAAAAAAAAAGAAATTAAAATTGCCATTTGATTTGTCAAGGTAATTTTCTCCTAATTCAAGAATATTTCTGGCTTTCTGGAGGTCCCCTAATCTTAAGTCATGTAGAGTATTCTTACTGAGGTGCAACTTAGGTAACTAACCCACTTTCAATATCTTCAAGCCTGTAATAGTAACTGTAAGAAATGACATTTTCTTTGCAATTGGCAAGTAGGAAGACATAATGTCTGTGGTCAAAGTAGACTGTGGTTGAGTGTGGATAACTGAAACGGAAAAAAAGAATAGAAACCATGGATAAGGGGACACTATTGTAGTGAAATGTGCTAATTGACTGCTTATGCTTCCATTCCTTATCACAAAGCATTACCATAATTCTATGTCTCCTTCAGATCTTATATTGATATGAATATCAATGCCAGAATTGAGTAACTAGTGCTGCTGAGCAGTAGATAAGTTAGTAGATAAGTTTTAAGTGACTGTCAATATAGCCTTCAGTTTAGAAACAAGCAAGTAACAAGGAAGCAGATCAAACTAAGGATTCAGGAGAAAAATCAGAGGCCAGGATCATAACAGAGGCCAGAGCAGAATTCAGTGGTATTGGTCAAGAATAAATAGGGATCTATGGGGCTTCTCTGGTGGCTCAAAAGGTAAAGAATCTGCCTGCAATGCAGGAGACTCAAGTTCAATCCCTGGGTCTGGAAGATCCCCTGGAGAAGGAAATGGCTACCAACTGCAGTGTTCTTGCTGGAGAACTAAATGCACCTGGCAGGCTACAGTCCATGGAGTCACACAGAGTGAGACATGACTGAGCAACTAATACTTAACTAAGTCAGATAACCTAGGTATTGTTGAGAGACAATATGGCTGTGGAAAAAAAAAAAAAAACCCTCAAAACATGACTAGCAATGAAATGGCGTCAGTCTCATTATTAATATAAGCATCTTATTATTACATTAATGATTTTAAACAAGTTTTACATGTGTTTCTCTCTTAGTCCAGATGTAGTGAAAGGAAGCAATTGTCCTAATGAATAGGAATTTCTGATTAAGAGAGAGCAGTCTGGGAGGGAAATTTCTGCCAAAATTGTTGTTTATAAACAAAAACAGTAACAATAAAAATGTGATGAATAAACAAGATGTAGTAAGGCAAGAAATGTCATTTTAATCTTCTGAGAATAGTAAAAGCAAGAAGGAAGAAAAAAGAAATCAACATTCTACTTTTAATTAAATTCTCAGCATAACTGAATATCCATGCCCTCAACCTCATTCAGCCGCTCAAAGGAGTACTGAGATTGCAAATGCTCTACACAGCCAATATGCTCTGTGTAAACTGTCAAGTTAATCTTCTTTCCATCAACATATTTGTTATACTTTATTTCATATTATCAAAGCATCTTACATATTCAGTGATGAGTATAAGCAAACTGCCATCTGCATTATTAGCGGCAATTGAATATATTTTAAATATGACTGCTTCAGAGAGGCTAAAATTCTTATTCAATACTGTAAAAAATTATAATTCTCAGTCTAACAGATTCATCGCAATGTAATAAGACTGTTCTTAGCACAACAATGGAATGCTATGATCCAGATGTAAATGATTAGTAGAACAAGACATATTCAAAAATATATTGTATTAGACAATGTAATCACAGGTTATTTTTTTAAATCTTTTAGCATTATTTTAATTATTTTATAAGTAATACTTCCATTTTCTAAAATAAGTCCCTTTTGCATATATATTTGTTAAATATTAGGGTATTGGTAATATAAAGAAAAATTATTTTTATGAATTTTGAATACATAGTTTGTACCACCTCTATTAGATAGTTGGAAAAATCTCATAGTTAAGATAATTTGGTTCTAGTTCACAGATATACTTGCAATAATTTCTCTACATGTTTTAAAATTTAAAATGGGTCCTTTTCAACTTTTTTGTTTCAAATTTGTCAACATTGTCAGATTTTCTCTTGTTCTTTTATTAAAACTTTTATGCATCAATTCTGGTTAAAGAAAGTTAAAATAAAAGCCTATTAATCTCTATAGCAAAGGTTGCTTATATACTATTTTTGAGAATGTAAATTGGAAAAGGGTATAGAGTTTCCTCAAAAATCAAAACTAGAATCACCGTATCATCCAGCAATCTCATTTCTGGGTATGTATGGTGAAGGGAATGAAATCAGTGTGTCAAAGTGGTGTCTGCACTTCCACGTTCATTGCACCATTATTCACAGTAGTCAAGATTTGGAGATAACCTAAGTGTGCATTAATGGATGAATGGATAAAGAAAATATGATATGCATACATTATTGAAAATTGCTCAGTGTGAAAACATAAATTTAGCCATTTATAATAACATGGATGATTCTGAAGGGCATTAATATATGTGAAAAAAGCCAGACAGAGAAAAGCAAATACTGTATGATCTCTTTTATATGTAGAATCTAAAAAAATTTAACTCATGGTAAACAGTAGAATTCTGATTACCAGAGGCTAGGGTGGGGAAAATAAGGAGATGTCTGTCAAAGGGTACAAACTTTGTGATATAAGATGAATAAATTCTAGGGATCTAATATATAGCATGGTGACTACAGTTAGTATTACTGTACTGTAAACTTGACAGTTCTATTTAATAAGAGAATTTATCTTAAGTGTGTCACCACACACACAGAAAAAGGTAACTATGTGGGCTGATGGGTGTTAGATTGATTGTGTTAATCAAGGGCTTCCCAGGTGGTGCCAGTGGTAAAGAACCTGCCTGCCAACGCAGAAGACAAAAGAGATGAGGGTTTGATCCCTTGGTTGGGAAGATTCCCTGGAGAAGGGCACGGGCAACCCACCGCAGTATTCTTACCTGGAGAATCCCATAGACAGAGGAGCCTAGCAGGCTACAGTCCATTGGGTAGCAAAGAATTGGATATGACTGAGCAACACTTTCACTTTCATACTATATATAGTAGATTCTACTTAGCCTATATACCTTGGAATCATTTTTGTTAAAACATGAAAGTGGTTATCAATATAAAACTAATTCAAATACCAGGTAATCTACTATAAATATGTATTTCAAGTAACTGTATTAATGTTAATTGTAAGCTTATAACAGAAAATGTAAATAAGAATTAGAATGATGCAATGTACTTTCTTTTCCTTCACTTTCTATCTCTAAAATAATAAATCCATTCTTGCTTCTCAACATTTTAAAATCAGTAATATCATTTTATCTTTAAGTGAAGTTTTCTAAACCTTATTTTTATATCACTTCATCAGGAATGTGTAGGTTGTAAGAGCTAACACTTTTACAAGTGGAGCCACATACTTGAATCATAGAAATGGAAAAGAGTAATGAAGGATAGAATCTTAAGGAAAGCTTGGTTTTCAACAGCCAAAAGTGAGTCACAAGTAAACGATAATACATATATCTGGTGACATCTTCTTGCCAAGTATGGTACAAAATGTATGCATTTTCTCATTTAGCCTTCAAGTGAGCTTCCAATTAGGAAATAACTATCTAGATTTTGTAGATAACAAAAATTAAGATTTAAACAACATTCAATTCATTGGACTGGCACAATAAAAGTGACAGAATGTGAATGTATATCCAGCTGAGTCTTCTTCTGGGTCCTTAATGACTATACCATCATATAAAAAAAGATGGGAAAGAAGTGACAAGGAAAATACATAAAGACCAAGGTAAATTCATTGTAATAGTGAAAACAAAGAAATAGAAATATCCAAAATGAAGATGAATTTATTTAGTTGTGTGTGTGTGTGTGTTATTTGATGAGAGTAACAACTTTGTGTAATTTTGTCGTGAAAAACATAAATCATGGTATTAGAATTTCTATTTAATAATGTACTACTGGATATTTTTCTTTCCTTGTTTAAATGTGGCATTTTTCTAGGTGAATAAATAACTATTTACTGGAGCAAAAAAAAATTATATCATGTTACAAGCAAGCATAAACACAAACAGAAAGAAGGGGAAAAATTAATTCAATATTGTAGATCACAGAACACAGTGCAAACTTCAAAAATAAATGTAAAGGAGTCATGAACAGGGAAAGAACAAAAGTAAGAAAGATCAATCCCATTTCTTTTTACTTTTTCTCAGGCTGACTATTTTTGAAGAAAATGTATCCTAATGCACACATCTCCCCTACACCATTATCACCAAATTATATATTAACATTTCTCAATCAAATGACAGTTTAGAAATATTATAATGGACAATCAAACTAAGTATTAGATTACTATTTTGAGTAAAAATGTATTTTGAGAGATGCAAATAAATGTTATATGCTTATAATTGTGTAAAATGCTGGAGCTCATTGTGACCAATTTCTACTTTCAGGTGTATATTATTTTTAAAAAGAAACAATAACATTTAAAAAATAAGGCAGCTAATTAAAATAACCTTAAATAATTATTCTACTGTGGGCCTTACTGCTTGAGGTATAATAATAATTACACAACACACATCAGCATTTCTTAAATTATATCTTCCTAGTGCAGTAAATTGAAGAGAAAGTCATATTGTTTTAGTGATCTGCAGAATATATAAATGTTCACATATAATAAATTTAGCTGCCCAATATAAAAGTTGCTGATACAGAGTTAAACTAAGTGTTGTAGTATTAAAAACCGCTATTAAGTGAGGGGTAGCAGGAAGCTCTTCTAAGAAATATGGGGAATCCTGTTTAGGTTATTCTCTCCCAGGTACTAAGCTACCACACTGATCACAATTTATCCCAACCAAAACTGGAAGTCTCCCGCAGAACATTAATGCTTGCTTTAATGTAGATTTTGGTAGATAACACTTTTCTCTGTGACAGTTTCATATTCAGAATTGTATATGTGTGGCTCTGTATGCATATAATTTTATGATTAAGTTTAAAGTATAATGATCATAATTTTGTACCTGGAAAAGTCATCAATGATACTAATAACTTTAACAAATTGAATCAATACTATTGATTATTAAAAGATATGGTGGAATACATTGAGTCAGAACACCTGGGTTTAAAATTCTATCAGCTTCATTAGAGATGATCTCATTTTCATTTGCTTTATCACTACTAATCTAAGAAGAAAATCAAATAAATCCCAATCAGCAAAAAAAAATATGATCTGTAGAATAGATGGAAGGTAACCCTTTTTGCCCAGAGCTGAAAATCTAAGGCATGCCCTTAGCAAACTTAAAAGATATACAGACAACAGACAAAATCCATAAATCAAAATTTCAGTGGATGGTCAATTTTGTGTTGAAGATATTAGCTCTAACTGAGTGTTCTGGTTGAATATGGATTTGCTATATGTAATTACATCATGAAAACAGTTTATTATGTCTCTGCTGCTGCTGCTGTTAAGTTGCTTCAGTCATGTCCGACTCTGTACAACTCCATAGATGGCAGCCCACCAGGCTCCCCTGTCCCTGGGATTCTCCAGGCAAAAATACTGGAGTGGGTTGCCATTTCCTTCTCCAATGCATGCATGCATGCCAAGTTGCTTCAGTTGTGTCCGACTCTGTGCGACCCTATGGACAGCAGCCCACCAGGCTCCTCTGTCCATAGGATTCTCCAGGCAAGAACACTGGAGTGGGTTACCAGTTCCTTCTCCAAAGCATAAAAGTGAAAAGTGAAAGTGAAGTCGCTCAGTCATGTCTGACTCTTAGCAGCCCCATGGACTGTAGCCTACCAGGCTCCACCATCCATGGGATTTCCCAGGCAAGAGTACTGCAGTGGGGTTCCATTGCCTTCTCTGTTATCAAAGCCTAGATGTTTCTAAATAAATTATTTAGTTGAATTTATTTATATATTTTTAAGATACCCTTGCATTCAGAATGTTCACTGATTCACATAAAGTTTTCTCCAGTAAGTTTTAATTAATGAAGTTTTCCCAAGTTGATTAATTCTGTAATTAATTATTAACCACTATCTGCTGCTGCTTAGCTGCCTCAGTCATGTCCAGCTCTTGTGTGACCCTTTGGACTGCAGTCTGCCAGGGTCCTCTGTCCATTGGATTCTCAAGGCAAGAGTACTAGAGTGGCTTGCCACGACCTCCTCCAAGGGATCTTCCTGACACAGGGATCGAACGCAGGTCTTCTCATTGCAGGCAGATTCCTTACCACTGAGCCACCAGGGAAGCCCCAACCACTATCTACATCAGAATACTTGTGATAAACAATAAATTGAAAATTAAAATATGATCCCTGACTTCAAAAAATGTACAATTTTAATATGAACATAACCATCATGACTATTGTATTAGTATATACTGGTGTCATAATCTTTGATTCCAAGTTTAGTATCACTTAGTGGAAATGTGCTTTTCAACACCAAAATTGCAATAGGCTAGTTACTGAGGACGAGTTTCAGTGAATGAAGTTAAATTAATTATTTAATAATTTCATGTGGAAATAATTTCACATGGATGTTGAGAGTTGGACTATAAAGAAAGCTGAGCACTGAAGAACCGATGCATTTAAACTGTGGTGTTGGAGAAGATCCTTGAAAGTCTCTTGGACTGCAAGGAGATCCAACGAGTCCATCCTAAAATAAATCAGTCCTGAATATTTATTGGAAGGACTGATGTTGAAGCTGAAACTCCAATACTTTGGCCACCTGATGCGAAGAGCTGACTCATTTGAAAAGACCCTTATGCTGGGAAAGATGGAAGGCAGGAGGAGAAGGGGACAGCAGAGGATGGGATGGTTGGATGGCATCACTGACTCAATGGACATAAGTTTGAGTAAGCTCTGGGAGTTGGTGATGGACAGGCAGGCCTGGCATGCTACAGTCCCTGAGGTCACAAAAAGTCGGATACGACTGAGTGACTGAACTGAATAATTTTAAACGTTTTCCAAAAATGAGTTTGACATTTTAAATTCCCTGACTTTTATTTTGCCCTCTTAATTAATGTGAGAAATGAGTATGTTTTCTTAAATTATTTTCTTAAATGTTTGAGTTATTATGATTTATTTATTATTATTTTGAGTACTGTTTCTTGTTTACTATATAATACACTGTTATAACACTATGAAGGATGGGAAAGTAAGGGTTATGTAGTTTTCCAAATGTTGTTACACCATGTTAATTTAAGGACATAGCAGTAGTTTAAGGCTACTTAATAGTCAAATTTTATTCCAAATACAGAGTTGTTGTTTTTTTTTCCTTCAAAAATAAGATTCATCCTTGAAAATGCTATGTCATGTTTGGATTTAAGTTGCAGTTTATTACCTTAATAATTTTGAAAATAGTTTTCAGCCTGTCAGAAGATATACTTATCCTCAGCTGAGTACCTAATCCGTTATAGTTGACTGTAATTCTATGCCTATGTGCCCTTGCTTCTCAACCTCCAATACATTTAGATAATTTTGGCTGTGGCACAAAAGCAATAAAAATAAGTTACAGACAGCAAAGCAGCAGACAGGTTCTTTAAGCATAGTATTTTTCTTTGCATGTATAGTGCACCTTCAAATCTAAGTGTAAAATTTTTATATTATTTGATTTTAAAAATTATTAATTTAGACATGTGCAATAACCTGTAAGCACTGAGATTTGTTGTATCCTGGTATTGATGAGGCCAGAATCTACTATGACCAATACCAGACAGAAAAATAGATGAAGCAAGCAATAGATATGACATGTGTATCATTAAATTTTGTAATTAATAGTATTTTTGGTATCAAAATGGGTTTATAAAATGGAATATTAAAAAGGTATAAATATCCAAACTTTATATCTCAGTCTTAATTTGATTTGGATCCAAATCTCATTGGGAATTTTTTTGTACTTGATAATATGATTCTAAAATGTTAAACGTGAGTAAACAGCTTAAGAAACTGGAATATTTTGAGGAGGAATAATGGAAACAGAAATGTCCTACCACATGCATAAAAACATTGTGAAGTTTCAATTAAACAGTTTTAGTAAAATTTCATTCGATAAGAAATATTTTTAAAGGAACAAAATATTTGGTCTTTTGGTACAGAAAGCGTCTGGGTTTTAGTCCATTTCATATTTTACTACAGAACCAATAGATCAACAAAAAATATATGAATAATTTTAAAAACTTCTAAAATTATGCTAAGATTATGTGTAATAAAAAACAGAATCCGTAACCTATGAATCAATGTCATTTTTAATTTTTAAAGTACATTTAACTGTGTAATTTGTGATATTGTCAACAAATACATTCTTTATATTTAAATCGTTAATGTATCGCTGTACATGGAGACTTTAAGATATACAAAAATATAACATATAAAATTCAGATATCTACATATTAATGTATATTGTATATAGCTGGCAGAATGGATGAAGCCATCATTCTGATCTAAATAGTCTGTCTAGAAATCTAATTGTCATAATTGAAATCTTTTTTATCTTGCACTTCCAATAGCCAGTCTGACTAAATTTTACTTTAAATAACCCTTAATACCTGCTGCTTTTCTCCTATCAGGTTATAACCTCCAAATACAATATTTTTACCTGGATGGATTACTCATTTTAGTAGCCATGTGTCCCACACATCCAATGCGACCTTCCCATATGCTAGCCTAATTGTACTGTTTTAAGTCCACTGTTAATCTTATATTAACAGTCTTCAATGACTCACTACCATTGCTCTTTTTCAACCCAGTGCCATTGAAAGGTCCTTGAGAGCCTTGTTTCATCCAGCACCTGCCTCCCTCTCTAGCTGGTTGACTTATTAATTTTATTCCCTCTCTCTTCTGTACACTAGCATTCTTTCAAAACCTCAAAGGGATCCTGTTCCCTGGCACGTCAGGACTTCTATGCATGTTCTTTCTTCTGTCTATAATGTTTTTCCCTCAATCCCATATTCCCAGTTATTTAGCCAAAGCATCTCTGCAATCCTAATACATGCTCATGAAACACCAAACACTTTTCCACTGAAGTTGTCACAGTTTTAAGTGAAAAATGTAGTTGTGTGACTATTTGATTAGTGTCTGTCTCTCCCAGTTGAATTTAAACTCCCTTATATATGGTAAAGAATTTGCCTGCCAATGCAGGAGGTACAAGAGACGCAACTTTGATCCCTTGGTTGGAAAGATGCCCTGGAGGAGGGCATGGAAAACCATTCCAGACAATACTGATCCTTGCCTGGGAAATTCCATGGACAGAGGAGCCTAGAGGCCTAAAGTCCATGAAGTCACAAAAGACTCAGATACAACATACATGTCAGGAACAACATACCTGTGCTTTTGCTCAATACAGTGTTGCCTGGTTAGAGACGAGTACTCATTGATTGAATATGCGATTGAATGTTAATAGCAAGATACATGCATCTCAGTTTTCCAAAATATTTTATATCATCTAGTTCTGGTTGCTCTTCTGGACAGGTACCTTCACCAGAATAGTCAAATTTACCCAGAAACTTCAGGATAAACCATAAATCCTTTGGCCTGGCAGACGTAAGTCTCAGAGAAGCCCTCTTAAGACACAGCTACCCTTTAAAATTGACTCTTTAAAATTTATTTCATACTTCAACTGTTTAAACCTTCTGCTTTTGACAAATTGATTCAGACTTTATCTCGCAAAGGCATCCCATATTCTTTTGTTTCTAATGCATCTAATACCCTTCTTACTCTTTGCTTATCTAATTCTTGCATGTTAATTCCCTTTAGTCATCTCCAACTCTTTGTGCCACTATGGACTGTAGCCTGCCAGTTTCCTCTTTCTGTGGAATTTTCTAGGTAAGAACACTGGAGTGGGTTGCCATGTTTTTCTCCAGGAGATCTTCCTGACCCAAGGACTGAAATTATACATTAAAACCTAGTCAGGGCACTTTAGCTTTACTAAGCGTTACCTAAACAAAATGCTTCCCATGATGGCTTAGACAGTAAAGAATCTGCATGCAATGCAGGAGACCCGAGTTTGATCCTTGGGCCAGGAAGATCCCCCGGAGAAGGAAATAGCAACCCACTCCAGTATTATTCGCTGACAAATCCCATGGACAGAGGAGTCTGGCAAGCTACAGTCCATGGGGTTGCAAAGAGTCAGACACAACTGAGCCCAACACTTTCACTTGCAAACAGAATGCTAATTGTCTTCTACCCTATATATATACTATGTTCCCTGTTCACTGTCATGCAGACTTCTGTATTTTATGTGCATGTATGTCTTTTGCAATTACTTTTCTAAAGTATCATGTAAGCAAGAGTCATGTTTCATATAAAATCATATTTATACCCAATAAACATTTGCAAAAATAATTAAGTAATTAATGGATTAAAATTAAAGAAGTAAGCACTGAAATTAAGGAATTATGAAATACAGTCTTGGCAATAAACGCAAGCTCAATGGTTTCAGGTGATGTCTTAGTCTATCCAGTTCAGTTGCTCAGTCACATCCAACTCTTTGTGACCCCATGAATCGCAGCACACCAGGCCTCCCTGTCATCACCATCTCCTGGAGTTCACTCAGAATCACGTCCATCGAGTTCATGATGCCATCCAGCCATCTCATCCTCAGTCGTCCCCTTCTCCTCCTCCCACTAATCCCTCCCAGCATCAGAGTCTTTTCCAATGAGTCAACTCTTCGCATGAGGTGGCCAAAGTACTGGAGTTTCAGCTTTAGCATCGTTGTTTCCAAAGAAATCCCAGGGCTGATCTCCTTCAGAATGGACTGGTTGGATCTCCTTGCAGTCCAAGGGACTCTCAAGAGTCTTCTCCAACACCACAGTTCAAAAGCATCAATTCTTCGGCGCTCAGCCTTCTTCACAGTCCAACTCTCACATCCATACATGACCACAGGAAAAACCATAGCCTTGACTAGACAGACCTTAGTTGGCAAAGTAATGTCTCTGCTTTTGAATATACTATTTAGGTTGGTCATAACTTTTCTTCCAAGGAGTAAGTGTCTCTTAATTTCATGGCTGCAATCATCATCTGCAGTGATTCTGGAGCCCAAAAAATAAAGTCTGACACTGTTTCCACTGTTTCCCCATCTATTTGCCATGAAGTAATGGAAATGGATGCCATGATCTTCGTTTGCTGAATGCTGAGCTTTGGGCCAACTTTTTCGCTCACCTCTTTTACTTTCATCAAGAGGCTTTTTAGCTCCTCTTTGCTTTCTGCCATAAGGGTGGTGTCACCTGCATATCTGAAGTTATTGATATTTCTCCTGGCAATCTTGATTCCAGCTTGTGTTTCTTCCAGTCCAGCGTTTCTTCCAGTCCAGCGTTTCTCATGATGTACTCTGCATAGAAGTTAAATAAGCAGGGTGACAATATACAGCCTTGACATACTCCTTTTCCTATTTGGAACCAGTCTGTTGTTCCATGTCCAGTTCTAACTGTTGCTTCCTGACCTGCATACAGATTTCTCAAAAGGCAGGTTAGGTGGTCTGGTATTCCCATCTCTTTCAGAATTTTCCACAGTTTATTGTGATCCACACAGTCAAAGGTTTTGGCACAGTCAATAAAGCAGAAATAGATCATGAACTCCTTATTACCAAATTCAGACTTAAATTGAAGAAAGTAGGGAAATCCGCTAGACCATTCAGGTATGACATAAATCAAATCTCTTATGATTATACAGTGGAAGTGAGAAATAGATTGAAGGGCCTAGATCTGATAGATAGAGTGCCTGATGAACTATGGAATGAGGTTCATGACATTGTACAGGAGACAGGGATCAAGACCATTCCCATGGAAAAGAAATGCAAAAAAGCAAAATGGCTGTCTGGGGAGGCCTTACACATAGCTGTGAAAACAAGAGAGGTGAAAAGCAAAGGAGAAAAGGAAAGATATAAGCTTCTGAATGCAGAGTTCCAAAGAATAGCAAGAAGAGTTAAGAAAGGCTTCTTCAGGGATGAATGCAAAGAAATAGAGGAAAACAACAGAATGGGAAAGACTAGAGATCTCTTTAAGAAAATTAGAGATACCAAGGGAACATTTCATGCAAGGATGGACTCGATAAAGGACAGAAATGGTATGGACCTAACAGAAGCAGATGATATCAAGAAGAGGTAGCAAGAATACACAGAAGAACTGTACAAAAAAGATCTTCATGACCCAGATAATCATGATGATGTGATCACTAATCTAGAGCCAGACATCTTGGGATGTGAAGTCAAGTGGGCCTTAGAAAGCATCACTACAAACAAAGCTAGTGGAGGTGATGGAATTCCAGTGGAGCTATTTCAAATCCTGAAAGGTGATCCTGTGAAAGTGCTGCACTCAATATGGCAGCAATTTTGGAAAACTCAGCAGCGGCCACAGGACTGGAAAAGGTCAGTTTTGATTGCAATCTGAAAGTCAATGCCAAATAATGCTCAAACTACCGCACAATTGCACTCATCTCACATGCTAGTAAAGTAATGCTCAACATTCTCCAAGCCAGGCTTCAGCAATACATGAACCGTGAACTCCCTGATGTTCAAGCTAGTTTTAGAAAAGGCAGAGGAACCAGAGATCAAAGTGCCAACATCCACTGGATTATGGAAAAAGCAAGAGAGTTCCAGAAAAACATCTAGTCTATCTAAGTCAACATCATTTCGTATTGTCGAGTTAGGAATTTTAACTTTTCTGACTGACTGCCAATAACCAGTCTTAAACAGAGGGTGATTAAAACAATGATTCTCCAGGACTGTGACAAGATGAATAATTCAATAAATAAATCTGTTACATTCCAGGCAAAGGATCAATAATGAGGATGTGAAAATTTATGAAACGGAGTGTCTGGGACTCTAAGAAATGTCATTCTTAAAAGTAAATAATACTTTCAGTCTAGAATGTTATGGGGAAAAGCTGCAGCAATTTTGTTGAGTTGATAATTATTGCATTAAAATCGAGTTATATTGTAAACAAATTGGCTATCAGCTAGAAGTTTAAAAAAGTATTGCAAAGGGATATTGGCAGAATTTAGGTACTACTTGTAGAGATTCCACTCAGTGCAGTTCAGTCAGTCAGTCATGTCTGACTCTTTGAGACCCCATGGATTGCAATATGCCAGGCTTCCTTGTCCATCACCAGCTCCTGGAACTTGCTCAAACTCATGTTCATAAAGTCGATAATGCCATCCAACCCTCTCATCCTCTATCATCCCCTTCTCTTCCCATCTTAAATTTTTCCCAGCAGTAGAGTCTTTTCCAATGAGTCGGTTCCTTGCATCAAGTGGCCAAAGTATTGAAATTTCATCTTCAGCATCAGTCCTTCCAATGCATATTGAGGACTGATTTCCTTTAGGATGGACTGGTTTGGTTTCCTTGCTATCCAAGGGACTGTCAAGAGTCTTCTCCAACACCACAGTTCAAAAGCATCAATTCTTTGGTGCTCAGCTTTCTTTGTAGTCCAACTCTCCCATTCATGCATGACTACTGGAAAAACCATAGCTTTAACTAGACAGACATTTGTTGGCAAAGTAATGTCTCTGCTTTTTAATATGCTATCTAGGTTAGTCATAGCTTTTCTTCAAAGGAGCCAGCGTCTTTTAATTTCATGGCTGCAGCCACCATTCATACTGATTTTGAAGCCCACAAAAATAGTCTGTCACTGTTTCCATTTTTTCCCGATCTATTTGCCAAGAAGTGATGGGACTGAATGCCATGATGTTAGTTTTCTGAATGTTGAGTTTTAAGCCAACTTTTCACTCTCCTTCTTTACTTTCATCAAGATGCTCTTTGGTTCTTTGGTTTCTGCCATAAGGATGGTGTTATCTGCATATATGAGGTTATTGATATTTCTCCCAGCAATCTTGATTCGAGCTTGTGCTTCAGCCACCCCAGCATTTTGCATGATATACTTGGCATATAAGTTAAATAAGCAGGGTGACAATATACAGCCTTGATGTACTCCTTTCCTAATTTGGAACCAGTCGAATATTCCATGTCCAGTTCTAACTGTAGTTTCTTGACCTGCATACAGATTTCTCAGGAGGCAGGTCAGGTGGTCTGGTATTCCCATCTCTTTCAGAATTTTCCAGTTTTATTGTGATCCACACAGTCGAAGGCTTTGGCATAGTCAATAAAGCAGAAGTAGATGTTTTTCTGGAACTCTCTTGCTTTTTCAGTGATCCAACGGATGTTGGCAATTTGATCTCTGGGTCCTCTGCTTTTCTAAATCCAGCTTGAACATCTGAAAGTTCATGATACACATACTGTTGAAGCCTGGCTTGGAGAATTTTGAGCAGTTCTTTAGTAGCATTTGAGATGACTGCGATTTAGAGTAGTTTGAACACTCTTTGGCATTGCCTTTCTTTGGGATTGAAATGAAGACTGACCTTTTCCAGTCCTGTGACCACTGCTGGGTTGTCCAAAAATGCTGGCATATTGAGTGCAGCACTTTCACAGCATCATCTTTTAGGATTTGAAAGTGCTTAACTGGAGTTCTATCACCTCCACTAGCTTTGTTCATAGTGATGTTTCCTAAGACCCACTTGACTTCACATTCCAGGATGTTTGGCTCTAGGTGCGTGATCACTTCATCATGGTTATCTGGGTCATGAAGATCTTTTCTGTACAGTTCTTTTGTGTATTGTTGCCTCCTCTTCTTAATATCTTCTCCTTCTCTTAGGTCTTTACCATTTCTGTCCTTTATTGTGCACATCTTTGCATGAAATGTTCCCTTGGTATCACTAATTTTCTTGAAGAGATCTCTAGTCTTTCCCACTCTAATGTTTCCCTCTATTTCTTTGCACTGATCACTGAGGAAGGCTTTATTATCTCTCCTTGCTATTCTTTGGATCTCTGCATTCAAATGGGTATATCTTTCCTTTTCTCCTTTGTCTTTTGTGCGTTTTCTTTTCTCAGCTTTGTAAGGCCTCCTCAGAAAACCATTTCATCTACTACCATGGGCAAGAAACACTTAGAAGAAATGGAGTAGCCATCATAGTTATCAAAAGAGTCTGAAATGCAGTGCTTGGATGCAATCTCAAAAATGACAGAGCAATCTCTCTCTGTTCATTTCCAAGGCAAACCATTCAATATCACAGTAATCCAAGCATATGTCTCAACTGTAATGCTGAAGAGGCTGATGTTGAATGGTTCTATGAAGACCTAAAAGACCTTCTAGAACTAGCACCCCAAAAAGATGTCCTTTTCATTATAGGGGACTAGAATGCAAAAGTAGGAAGTCAAGAGCTACTTGGAGTAACAGGCAAATTTGGCCTTGGAGTACAAAACAGAGCAGGTCAAAGGCTAACAGAGTTTTGCCAAGAGAACACACTGGTCATAGCAAACACCCTCTTCCAAGAACACAAGAGAAGACTCTACACAGGGACATCACCAGATGGTCATTACCAAAATCAGGTTGATATATTCTTTGCAGCCAAAGATGGAGACACTCTGTACAGTTAGCAAAAACAAGATGGGGAGCCAACTGTGGCTCAGATCATGAACTCCTTATTGCCAAATTCAGACTTAAATTGAAGAAAGTAGGGAAAACTACTAAACCATTCTGGTATGACCTAAATAAAATCCCTTATAATTATACAGTGGAAGTGACAAATAAATTCAAAGGATTAGATCTGATAAAATCCCATAAGAACTATAAAATGAGGTTCAATTTTACTCAGAGAGGGTTCCAATTAGAGTCTGAATCAAATTTGCCTAAGATGCTTATTAAAATACAGATCACTAGGGCCTATTTCACTCAATCAGGAACTGCCCTAACTGAGTCGTAATCTCAGGATGAATGGCAGACATGAAGCCTTTCTACAGAGCTGGAACACGTTTAATTTTAGGACGAAAAACATGATATTTAAGATCAAGGTAGGAAGTTTGTTTTCTACATTTGAGGAAATCTGAGTAGACTATCCCACAAGTTATGAAGATGTAGGACAGGCAATTATTTTTAGTGTGAAAAAGTCATTTAGACAAATAGTTCATTTAGCCTTTACACAACTTAAATTTTTTACCAGTAATGATTTCCTAGTTCATAACATAGTCTAGCACGTGACTGGCTATCTGTAAGGTTCATTGACCTAGCCACTTACACCGAGGCCTTATAATCTTTAATTATATTTTTGTCAATTATTGTAATAAATTTTCAATATTTAATATTCTTTAATGTTATAGTTTATCTATTACAATTATTGTTTTTCTAATTTTCATTTTTATATTTTGTATAATTCTCTACAGTTCTCTTAAACGAGCATGAAGAGTTGCAGACCCTCAGTATCTCGTCTGTGTTGCTGATTCTTTTCAAATAAAATATTTGTACCAAGAAATATGTTATATATATTTCCCCATTTTATTTATATATTGTTTTAAGCATTTACTTTTCAATATTTTTAATGATTATATTTTAATATTCTATTTCTAGTTTAGAGTAGCCAAATTCCACCATTAATTTGCTCTATTTTTCTGTTAAAGAAGCATCTCAAATGTCAATTAGTAGATGTCTCGAGCAGGTAAAAATTACCAGAATTCTAATTTTACCCTGTTATGAATTTTATATTTTAAGAATTGTAGTAAGACTTAGAAGATGGCCATCACGATGTATAAGACACAGACACTAAATAAATAACACATTAATGTATATTTATGAGGGGCTTACCATGTGCTCTGGAGATGCATAGTTGAATAACGTCATGATCTCTGCCCTCAAACAGTTGTAGTTTACCAAAAGATTATTTATGTAGAGTCAATGACCCTGCATCTAAAATAAATGTACCATTGCCAATGAAATATGTGCTATTTTCTAAATTTTCATCTAGTCAATTCAGTTCAGTTCAGTTGCTCAGTTGTGTTCGACCCTTTGCAACCCCATGAACCGCAGCACACCAGGCCTCCCTGTCCATCACCAGCTCCCGGGGTTTACTCAAACTCATGTCCATTGAGTTGGTGGTGCCATCCAACCATCTCATCCTCTGTCGTCCCCTTCTCCTCCTGCCCTCAATCTTTCCCAGCATCAGGGTCTTTTCAAATGAGTCAGCTCTTCACATCAGGTGGCCAAAGTATTGGAGTTTCAGCTTCAACATCAGTCCTTCCAATGAATACCCAGGACTGATTTCCTTTAGGATGGACTGATTGGGTCTCCTGAAGTCCAAGGGACTCTCAAGAGTCTTCTCCAACATCACAGTTCAAATGCATCAGTTCTTTGGTGATCAGCTTTCTTTATAGTCCAACTCTCATATCCATACATGACTACTGGAAATATCATAGCCTTGACTAGACACACCTTTGTTGACCAAGTAATGTCTCTGCTTTTTAATATTCTGTCTAGATTGGTCGTAACTTTCCTTCCAAAAAGTAAGCGTCTTTTAGTTTCATGGCTGCAATCACCATCTGGAGTGATTTTGGAAATAAGATGAATTAATTATCATTTCAATCACCTTTAACTACTCCTGCCTTTTCAAGGAAATTATGCTTTTCTAGTCATTTACCATT